>NC_054474.1:93057968-95677968 GCF_017639515.1 Carcharodon carcharias
ATGCTACCTGCTGCCCAACCGGGACATTCAACCTGCTGTCCAACAGGGACAGGCCACCTGCTGCCCAACCAGGGCACACAACCTGCTGTCCAAACGGGTCATGTTACATTCCACCCAATAGAGACACGCTACCTAATAACCTAGAGGGACATACTACCTGCTGCCCAAAGGGTGAAGAGACCTGCTAACCAACTGGGGCCCGGTCCTGCTGCCCGACGGGGACACGCTACCTGCTGACCGATGGGGACACGCTACCTGCTGACCGACGGGGACACGCTACCTGCTGACCGACGGGGACACGCTACCTGCTGACCGACGGGGACATGTTACCTGCTGCCCAACAGTCACCTGCGAGCTGCACCCAACAGCCACAGGCTACCTGCTGCCCAACAGACACAGGATACCTGCTGCCCAACAGACACAGGATATCTGCTGCCCAACAGGCACAGGATACCTGCTGCACAAAAGGGACACGCTACCTGCTGCCCAAAAGGGACACGCCACCTGCTGCCCAAAAGGGACACGCCACCTGCTGCCCAAAAGGGACACGCCACCTGCTGCCCAAAAGGGACACGCTACCTGCTGCCCAAAAGGGACACGCTACCTGCTGCCCAAAAGGGACACGCTACCTACTGCCCAAAAGGGACACGCTACCTGCTGCCCAAAAGGGACACGCTACCTGCTGTCCAAAAGGGACACGCTACCTGCTGTCAAAAAGGGACACGCTACCTGCTGCCCAACAGGGACACGCTACCTGCTGCCCAAAAGGGACACGCTACCTGCTGTCAAAAAGGGACACGCTACCTGCTGTCAAAAAGGGACACGCTACCTGCTGTCAAAAAGGGACACGCTACCTGCAGCCCAACAGGCACAGGCTACCTGCTGCCCAAAAGGCACAGGCTACATGCCGCCCAACAGGCACAGGCTACATGCCGCCCAACAGGCACAGGCTACATGCCGCCCAACAGGCACAGGCTACAGGCCGCCCAACAGGCACAGGCTACATGCCGCCTAACAGGCACAGGCTACATGCCACCCAACAGGCACAGGCTACATGCCACCCAACAGGCACAGGCTACATGCCACCCAACAGGCACAGGCTACATGCGGCCCAACAGGCACAGGCTACCTGCTGCCCAACAGGCACAAGCTACCTGCTGCCCAACAGGCACAGGCTACCTGTGTGCCCAACAGGCACAGGCTACCTGCTGCCCAACAGGCACAGGCTGCCTGCTGCCCAACGGCACAGGCTACCTGCTGCCCAACAGGCACAGGCTACCTGCTGCCCAACAGGCACAGGCTACCTGCTGCCCAACAGGCACAGGCTACCTGCTGCCCAACAGGCACAGGCTACCTGCTGCCCAACAGGCACAGGCTACCTGCTGCCCGACAGCACAGGCTACCTGCTGCCCGACAGGCACAGGTTACCTGCTGCCCGACAGGGACACGCTACGTGCTGTCCAAAAGGGACATGCTACCTCTGCTCAACAGGGACACGCTACCTGCTGTCTAACAAAGGCAAGCAAACTGCTGCCCAACCAATTCACGTTACATTCGACCCAATAGGGATTCACTACCTACTAACCAAGAGGGACACGCAACCTGCCGCCCGACGGGGACACGCAACCTGCTGCCCGACAGGAACACGCAATCTGCTGCCCAACAGGGACACGCCACCTGCTGCCCAACAGGGACACGCCACCTGCTGCCCAACAGGGACACGCTACCTGCTGCCCAACAGGGACACGTTGCCTGCTGTCCAAAATGGACACGCTACCTGCTGCCCAACAGGGACACGCTACCTGCTGTCCAACAGGGACACGCTACCTGCTGTCCAACAGGGACACGCTACCTGCTGTCCAACAGGGACACGCTACCTGCTGTCCAACAGGGACACGCTAACTGCTGCCCAACAGGGACACGCTAACTGCTGCCCAAAAGGGACACGCTACCTGCTGCCCAACAGGGACACGCTACCTGCTGCCCAACAGGGACACGCTACCTGCTCACCAACAGGGACACGCTACCTGCTGACCAACAGGGACACGCTACCTGCTGTCCAACAGGGACACGCTACGTGCTGTCCAACAGGGATACGCTACGTGCTGTCCAAAAGCGACAACCTACCTGCCGTCTAACAGGGGCACACAACCTGCTGGCCAACCGGGTCATTCCACACAAATGGGATACGCTACCTGCTAACCAAGAGGGAAATGCTACCTGCTACCCAACCAGGGCCCGGACCAGCCGCCCAATAGGGATACGCTAACTTCCATCCAACAAGGACACGCTACCTGCTGCCCGACGGGGAAACGCTACTTGCCGCCCGGCGGGGACACGCTACCTGCTGTCCAACAGGGACACGCTACCTGCTGTCCAACAGGGACACGCTACCTGCTGCCCAACAGGGACACGCTACCTGCTCTCCAACAGGGACACGGTACCTGCTGTCCAACAGGGACACGCTACATGCTGTCCAACAGGGACACGCTACCTCCTGCCCAACAGGGACACGCTACCTCCTGCCCATAAGGGACATGCTACGTGCTGTCCAAAACGGACACGCTACCTGCTGCCCAACAGGGACACGCTACCTGCTGCCCAAAAGGGACACGCTACCTGCTGCCCAACAGGGACACGCTAACTGCTGCCCAACAGGGACACGCTAACTGCTGCCCAAAAGGGACACACTAGCTGCTGCCCAAAAGGGACACACTAGCTGCTGCCCAACAGGGACATGCTACCTGCTGCCCAAAAGGGACATGCTACCTGCTGCCCAAAAGGGACATGCTACATGCTGTCAAACAAGGGCACACAACTTGCTGTCCAACCAGGGCATGTTACATTCCACCCAATAGGGACACGCTACCTACTAACCAAGAGGGACACACGACCAGCCGCCCGACGGGGACTCGCTACATGCTGCCCGACAAGAACAAGTTAATTGCTGCCCAACAATGACACGCTACCTGCTGGTCAAAAGAGACACGCTACCTGCCGCACGACGGGGACACGCTACCTGCCGCAAGACGGGGACACGCTACCTGCCGCAAGACGGGGACACGCTACCTGCCGCACGACGGGGACACGCTACCTGCCGCACGACGGGGACACGCTACCTGCCGCACGACGGGGACACGCTACCTGCCGCCCAACAGGGACACGCTACCTGCCGCCCAACAGGGACACGCTACCTGCCGCCCAACAGGGACACGCTACCTGCTCCCCAACAGGGACACGCCACCTGCTGCCCAACATGGACACAGTACCTGCTCCCCAACAGGGACACGCTACCTGCTCCCCAACAGGGACACGCTACCTGCTGCCCAACAGGGACACGCTACCTGCTGCCCAACAGGGACACGCTACCTGCTGCCCAACAGGGACACGCTACCTGCTGCCCAACAGGGACACGCTACCTGCTGCCCAACAGGGACACGTTACCTGCTGCCCAACAGGGACACGTTACCTGCTGCCCAACAGGAACACGTTACCTGCTGTCCAACAGGGACACGCTACCTGCTCCCCAACAGGAACACGTAAGCTGCTGTCCATCATGGATCCGCTAGCTGCGACCCAACAGGCACCGGCTACTGCCTGCCCAACAGGGACACGCTACGTGCTATCCAACAGGGAAACGCTACCTGCTGTAGGTAGGTTCATGCTATGTGCTGACAAAACAGTGACACGCGATGTGCTGTCCAACAGGGTCACGCTACCTGCTGTCCAACAGGGACACGCTAACTGCTGCCCAAGAGTGACACGCTACCTGCTGCCCAACAGGGACAAGCTACCTGCTGCCCAACAGGGACACGCTACCTGCTGCCCAACAGGGACACGCTACCTGCTGCCCAACAGGGACACGCTACCTGCTGCCCAACAGGGACACGCTACCTGCTGCCCAACAGGGACACGTTACCTGCTGCCCAACAGGAACACGTTACCTGCTGTCCAACAGGGACACGCTACCTGCTCCCCAACAGGAACACGTAAGCTGCTGTCCATCATGGATCCGCGAGCTGCGACCCAACAGGCACCGGCTACTGCCTGCCCAACAGGGACACGCTACGTGCTATCCAACAGGGAAACGCTACCTGCTGTAGGTAGGTTCATGCTATGTGCTGACAAAACAGTGACACGCGATGTGCTGTCCAACAGGGTCACGCTACCTGCTGTCCAACAGGGACATGCTAACTGCTGCCCAAGAGTGACACGCTACCTGCTGCCCAACAGGGACAAGCTACCTGCTGCCCAACAGGGACACGCTACCTGCTGTCCAACAGGGACACGCTGCCTGCTGTCCAACAGGGACACGCTACCTGCTGGCCCAACAGGGACACGCTACCTGCTGCTCAACAGGGACACGCTACCTGCTGCCCAACAGTGACACACTACCTGCTGCCCAACAGGGACAAACTACCTGCTGCCCAACAGGGACACGCTACCTGCTGCCCAACAGGGACACGCTACCTGCTGTCCAACAGGGACATGCTACCTGCTGCCCAACAGGGACAAGCTACCTGCTGCCCAACAGGTACACGCTACCTAATGCCCATTAGGGACACGCTACCTAATGCCCAACAGGGACACGCTACCTCCTGCCCAACAGGGACACGCTACGTGCTGTCCAAAACGGACACGCTACCTGCTGCCAAACAGGGACACGCTACCTGCTGCCCAAAAGGGACATGCTATATGCTGTCCAACAGGGACACGCTACCTGCTGTCAAACAAGGGCACACAACTTGCTGTCCAACCAGGTCATGTTATATTCCACCCAATAGAGACACGCTACCTACTAACCAAGAGGGACACACTACCAGCCGCCCGACGGGGACTCGCTACATGCTGCCCGACAGGAACAAGTTAACTGCTGCCCAACAGGGACACACGACCTGCTGGTCAAAAGGGACACGCTACCTGTTGCCCAACAGGGACACGCTACCTGCTGCCCAACAGGGACACGCTACCTGCTGCCCAACAGGGACACGCTACCTGCTGCCCAACAGGGACACGCTACCTGCTTCCCAACAGGGACACGCTACCTGCTGCCCAACAGGGACACGCTACCTGATGCCCAACAGGGACACGCTACCCGCTGCCCAAAAGGGACACGCTACCTGCTGCCCAAAAGGGACACGCTACCTGCTGCCCAAAAGGGACACGCTACCTGCTGTCCAAAAGGGGTACGATACCTGCTGCATAACAGGGACACGCTACCTGCTGCCCAACAGGGACACGCTACCTGCTGCCCAACAGGGACACGCTACCTGCTGCCCAACAGGGACACGTTACCTGCTGCCCAACAGGGACACGCTACCTGCTGTCCAACAGGGACATGCTACCTGCTGTCCAACAGGGACACGCCACCTGCTGCCCAACAGGGACACGCTACCTGCTGACCAACAGGGACACGCTACCTGCTGACCAACAGGGACACGCTACCTGCTGTCCAACAGGGACACGCTACGTGCTGTCCAACAGGGATACGCTACGTGCTGTCCAAAAGCGACAACCTACCTGCCGTCTAACAGGGGCACACAACCTGCTGGCCAACCGGGTCATTCCACACAAATGGGACACGCTATCTGCTAACCAAGCGGGAAATGCTACCTGCTACCCAACCAGGGCCCGGACCAGCCGCCCAATAGGGATACGCTAACTTCCATCCAACAAGGACACGCTACCTGCTGCCCGACGGGGAAACGCTACTTGCCGCCCGGCGGGGACACGCTACCTGCTGCCCAACAGGGACACGCTACCTGCTGCCCACCAGGGACACGCTACCTGCTGCCCAACAGGGACACGCTACCTGCTGCCCAACAGGGACACGCTACCTGCTGCCCAACAGGGACACGCTACCTGCTGCCCAACAAGGACATGCTACCTGCTCTCCAACAGGGACACAGTACCTGCTGTCCAACAGGGACACGCTACATGCTGTCCAACAGGGACACGCTACCTCCTGCCCAACAGGGACACGCTACCTCCTGCCCAACAGGGACACGCTACCTCCTGCCCAACAGGGACACGCTACCTCCTGCCCATCAGGGACATGCTACGTGCTGTCCAAAACGGACACGCTACCTGCTGCCCAAAAGGGACACGCTACCTGCTGCCCAACAGGGACACGCTAACTGCTGCCCAACAGGGACACGCTAACTGCTGCCCAAAAGGGACACGCTACCTGCTGCCCAACAGGGACACGCTACCTGCTGCCCAACAGGGACACGCTACCTGCTCACCAACAGGGACACGCTACCTGCTGACCAACAGGGACACGCTACCTGCTGTCCAACAGGGACACGCTACGTGCTGTCCAACAGGGATACGCTACGTGCTGTCCAAAAGCGACAACCTACCTGCCGTCTAACAGGGGCACACAACCTGCTGGCCAACCGGGTCATTCCACACAAATGGGATACGCTACCTGCTAACCAAGAGGGAAATGCTACCTGCTACCCAACCAGGGCCCGGACCAGCCGCCCAATAGGGATACGCTAACTTCCATCCAACAAGGACACGCTACCTGCTGCCCGACGGGGAAACGCTACTTGCCGCCCGGCGGGGACACGCTACCTGCTGCCCAACAGGGACACCCTACCTGCTGCCCAACAGGGACACGCTACCTGCTGCCCAACAGGGACACGCTACCTGCTGTCCAACAGGGACACGCTACCTGCTGCCCAACAGGGACACGCTACCTGCTCTCCAACAGGGACACGGTACCTGCTGTCCAACAGGGACACGCTACATGCTGTCCAACAGGGACACGCTACCTCCTGCCCAACAGGGACACGCTACCTCCTGCCCATAAGGGACATGCTACGTGCTGTCCAAAACGGACACGCTACCTGCTGCCCAACAGGGACACGCTACCTGCTGCCCAAAAGGGACACGCTACCTGCTGCCCAACAGGGACACGCTAACTGCTGCCCAACAGGGACACGCTAACTGCTGCCCAAAAGGGACACACTAGCTGCTGCCCAACAGGGACATGCTACCTGCTGCCCAAAAGGGACATGCTACATGCTGTCAAACAAGGGCACACAACTTGCTGTCCAACCAGGGCATGTTACATTCCACCCAATAGGGACACGCTACCTACTAACCAAGAGGGACACACGACCAGCCGCCCGACGGGGACTCGCTACATGCTGCCCGACAAGAACAAGTTAATTGCTGCCCAACAATGACACGCTACCTGCTGGTCAAAAGAGACACGCTACCTGCCGCACGACGGGGACACGCTACCTGCCGCACGACGGGGACACGCTACCTGCCGCCCAACAGGGACACGCTACCTGCCGCCCAACAGGGACACGCTACCTGCCGCCCAACAGGGACACGCTACCTGCTCCCCAACAGGGACACGCCACCTGCTGCCCAACATGGACACAGGACCTGCTCCCCAACAGGGACACGCTACCTGCTCCCCAACAGGGACACGCGACCTGCTGCCCAACAGGGACACGCTACCTGCTGCCCAACAGGGACACGCTACCTGCTGCCCAACAGGGACACGCTACCTGCTGCCCAACAGGGACACGCTACCTGCTGCCCAACAGGGACACGCTACCTGCTGCCCAACAGGGACACGTTACCTGCTGCCCAACAGGGACACGTTACCTGCTGTCCAACAGGGACACGCTACCTGCTCCCCAACAGGAACACGTAAGCTGCTGTCCATCATGGATCCGCTAGCTGCGACCCAACAGGCACCGGCTACTGCCTGCCCAACAGGGACACGCTACGTGCTATCCAACAGGGAAACGCTACCTGCTGTAGGTAGGTTCATGCTATGTGCTGACAAAACAGTGACACGCGATGTGCTGTCCAACAGGGTCACGCTACCTGCTGTCCAACAGGGACACGCTACATGCTGTCCAACAGTGACACGCTACGTGCTGTCCAACAGTGACACGCTACGTGCTGCCCGACGGGGACACGCTACGTGCTGCCCGACGGGGACATGCTACGTGCTGCCCGACGGGGACACGCTACCTGCCTCCCGACGGGGACACGCTACCTGCCTCCCGACGGGGACACGCTACCTGCCGCCCGGCGGGGACACGCTAGCTGCCGCCCGACGGGGACACGCTAGCTGCCGCCGAACGGGGACACGCTACCTGCCGCCCGGCGGGGACACGCAACCTGCCGCCCGGCGGGGACACGCAGCCTGCCGCCCGGCGGGGACACGCTACCTGCCGCCCGGCGGGGACACGCTACATGCCGCCCAGCGGGGACACGCTACCTGCCGCCTGACCGGGACACGCTACCTGCCGCCCTACAGGGCCACGATAGCTGCTGTTCAAAAGGGACACGCAACCTGATGCCCAACAGGGACACGCTACCTCCTGCCCAACAGGGACACGCTACCTCCTGCCCAACGGGGACACGCTACCTCCTGCCCAACGGGGACACGCTACCTCCTGCCCAACGGGGACACGCTACCTCCTGCCCAACGGGGACACGCTACCTCCTGCCCAACGGGGACACGCTACCTCCTGCCCAACGGGGACACGCTACCTCCTGCCCAATGGGGACACGGTACCTCCTGCCCATCAGGGACACGCTACGTGCTGTACAAAACGGACACGCTACCTGCTGCTCAACAGGGACACGCTACCTGCTGTCCAACAGGGACACGCTACCTGCTGCCCAACAGGGACACGCTACCTCCTGCCCAACAGGGACACGCTACCTCCTGCCCAACAGGGACACGCTACGTGCTGTCCAAAACGGACACACTACCTGCTGCCCAACAGGGACACGCTACCTGCTGCCCAACAGGGACACGCTACCTGCTGCCCAACAGGGACACGCTACCTGCTGCCCAACAGGGACACGCTAGCTGCTGCACAAAAGGGACACGCTAGCTGCTGCCCAAAAGGGACACACTAGCTGCTGCCCAACAGGGACACGCTACCTGCTGCCCAAAAGGGACATGCTACATGCTGTCAAAAAAGGGCACACAACTTGCTGTCCAACCAGGTCATGTTACATTCCATCGAATAGGGACACGCGACCTACAAACCAAGAGGGACACACTACCAGCCGCCCGACGGGGACTCGCTACATGTTGCCCGACAGGAACAAGTTAACTGCTGCCCAACAGGGACACGCTACCTGCTGGTCAAAAGAGACACGCTACCTGCTGCACGACTGGGACACGCTACCTGCCGCACGACGGGGACACGCTACCTGCTGCCCAACAGGGACATAGTACCTGCTGCCCAACAGGGCCATAGTACCTGCTGCCCAACAGGGACACGCTACCTGCTCCTCAAAAGGGACACGCCACCTGCTGCCCAACAGGGACACGCCACCTGCTGTCCAACAGGGACACGGTACCTGCTGTCCAACAGGGACACACTACCTGCTGTCCAACAGGGACACGCTACCTGTTCCCCAACAGGAACACGTAAGCTGCTGCCAACCATGGATCCGCTAGCTGCGACCAAACAGGCACCAACAGGCAGGTACTGCCTGCCCAACAGGGACACGCTGCGCGCTGTCCAACGGGGACACGCTACCTGCTGTCCAACAGGGTCACGCTACGTGTTGTCCAACAGGGTCACGCTATGTGCTGACAAAACAGGGACACGCTATGTGCTGTCCAACAGGGTCACGCTACCTGCTGTCCGACAGGGACACGCAACGTGCTGTCCGACAGTGACACGCTACCTGCTGCCCGACGGGGACATGCTACATGCCGCCCGACGGGGACACGCTACCTGCCGCCCGGCGGGGACACGCTACCTGCCGCCCGGCGGGGACACGCTACCTGCCGCCCGGCGGGGACACGCTACCTGCCGCCCGGCGGGGACACGCTACCTGCCGCCCGGCGGGGACACGCTACCTGCCGCCCGGCGGGGACACGCTACATGTGGGCCGGCGGGGATACTCTACCAGCCGCCCGGCGGGGACATGCTACCTCCTGCCCAACGGGGACACGCTACCTGCTGCCCAAAAGGGACACGCTACCTGCTGCCCAAAAGGGACACGCTACCTGCTGCAAAAAGGGACACGCTACATGCTGCCCAAAAGGGACACGCTACCTGCTGCCCAACAGGGACACGCTACCTGCTGCCCAACAGGGACACGCTACCTGCTGCCCAACAGGGACACGCTACCTGCTGCCCAACAGGGACACGCTACCTGCTGCCCAACAGGGACACGCTACCTGCTGCCCAACAGAGACACGCTACCCGCTGCCCAACAGGGACACGCTACCCGCTGCCCAACAGGGACACGCTACCCGCTGCCCAAAAGGGACACGCTACCCACTGACAAAAAGGGACACGCTACCCGCTGCCCAAAAGGGACATGCTACCCGCTGCCCAAAAGGGACACGCTACCTGCTGTCCAAAAGGGGTACGATACCTGCTGCACAACAGGGACTCACTACCTGCTGCCCAACAGGGACACGTTACCTGCATCCAACAGGGACACGCTACCTGCTGTCCAACAGGGACACGCTACGTGCTGTCCAACAGGGACACGCTACCTGCTGTCCAACAGGGACACGCTACCTGCTGTCCAACAGGGACACGCTACCTGCTGTCCAACAGGGACACGCTACGTGCTGTCCAACAGGGACACGCTACCTGCTGTCCATCAGGGACACGCTACCTGCCGCCCAACAGGGACACGCTACCTGCCGTCCAACAGGGACACGCTACCTGCTGTCCAACAGGGACACGCTACCTGCTGTCCAACAGGGACACGCTACCTGCTGTCCAACAGGGACACGCTACCTGCTGTCCAACAGGGACACGCTACCTGCTGTCCAACAGGGACACGCTACCTGCTGTCCAACAGGGACACGCTACGTGCTGTCCAACAGGGACACGCTACCTGCTGTCCAACAGGGACACGCTACCTGCTGTCCAACAGGGACACGCTACCTGCTGTCCAACAGGGACACGCTACCTGCTGTCCAACAGGGACACGCTACCTGCTGTCCAACAGGGACACGCTACCTGCTGTCCAACAGGGACACGCTACGTGCTGTCCAACAGGTACACGCTACCTGCTGTCCAACAGGGACACGCTACGCGCTGTCCATCAGTGACACGCTGCCTACTGTCCAAAAGCGACACCCTACCTGCGGTCTAACAGGGGCACACAACCTGCTGGCCAACCGGGTTATTCCACGCAAATGGGACACGCTACCTGCTAAGCAAGAGGGAAATGCTAGCTGCTACCGAACCAGGGCCCGGACCACCCACCCAACAGGGATACGCTAACTTCCATCCAGAAAGGACACGCTACCTGCTGCCCGACGGGGACACGCAACCTGCCGCCCAACGGGGACACGCTACCTGCCGCCCAACAGGGATACGCTACCTGCCGCCCAACAGGGACACGCTACCTGCCGCCCAACAGGGACACGCTACCTGCCGCCCAACAGGGACACGCTACCTGCTGCCCAACAGGGACACGCTACCTGCTGCCCAACAGGGACACGCTACCTGCTGCCCAACAGGGACACGCTACCTGCTGCCCAACAGGGACACGCTACCTGCTGCCCAACAGGGACACGCTACCTGCTGCCCAACAGGGACACGCTACCTGCTGCCCAACAGGGACACGCTACCTGCTGCCCAACAGGGACACGCTACCTGCTGCCCAACAGGGACACGCTACCTGCTGCCCAACAGGGACACGCTACCTGCTGCCCAACAGGGACACGCTACCTGCTGCCCAACAGGGACACGCTACCTGCTGCCCAACAGGGACACGCTACCTGCTGCCCAACAGGGACACGCTACCTGCTGCCCAACAGGGACACGCTACCAGTTGCCCAACAGGGACACGCTACCTGCTGCCCAACAGGGACACGCTACCTGCTGCCCAACAGGGACACGTTACCGGCAGCCCAACAGGGACACGCTACCTGCTGCCCAACAGGGACACGCTACCTGCGGCCCAGCAGGGACACGCTACCTGCTGCCCAACAGGGACACGCTACCTGCTGCCCAACAGGGACACGCTACCTGCTGCCCAACAGGGACACGCTACCTGCTGCCCAACAGGGACACGCTACCTGCTGCCCAACAGGGACACGCTACCTGCTGCCCAACAGGGAAACGCTACCTGCTGCCCAACAGGGACACGCTACCTGCTGCCCAACAGGGACACGCTACCTGCTGCCCAACAGGGACACGCTACCTGCTGCCCAACAGGGACACGCTACCTGCTGCCCAACAGGGACACGCTACCTGCTGCCCAACAGGGACACGCTACCTGCTGCCCAACAGGGACACGCTACCTGCTGCCCAACAGGGACACGCTACCTGCTGTCTAACAAGGGCACACAACTTGCTGTCCAACCAGGTCATGTTACATTCCACCCAATAGGGACTCGCTACCTACAAACCAAGAGGGACAAGCTACCAAGCGCCCGATGGGGACTCGCTACATGCTGCCCGACAGGAACAAGTTAACTGCTGCCCAACAGGGACACGCTACCTGCTACCCAACAGGGACACGCTACCTGCTGCCCAACAGGGACACGCTACCTGCTGCCCAACAGGGACACGCTACCTGCTGCCCAACAGGGACACACTACCTGCTGCCCAACAGGGATACGCTACCTGCTGCCCAACAGGGACACGCTACCTGCTGCCCAACAGGGACACGCTACCCGCTGCCCAACAGGGACACGCTACCCGCTGCCCAACAGGGACACGCTACCCGCTGCCCAAAAGGGACACGCTACCTGCTGCCCAAAAGGGACACGCTACCCGCTGCCCAAAAGGGACGCGCTACCTGCTGCCCAACAGGGACACGCTAACTGCTGCCCAACAGGGACACGCTAACTGCTGCCCAACAGAGACACGCTACCTGCTGCCCAACAGGGACACGCTACCCGCTGACAAAAAGGGACACGCTACCCGCTGCCCAAAAGGGACATGCTACCCGCTGCCCAAAAGGGACACGCTACCTGCTGTCCAAAAGGGGTACGATACCTGCTGCACAACAGGGACTCACTACCTGCTGCCCAACAGGGACACGTTACCTGCATCCAACAGGGACACGCTACCTGCTGTCCAACAGGGACACGCTACCTGCTGTCCAACAGGGACACGCTACCTGCTGTCCAACAGGGACACGCTACCTGCTGTCCAACAGGGACACGCTACGTGCTGTCCAACAGGGACACGCTACGTGCTGTCCATCAGGGACACGCTACCTGCTGTCCAACAGGGACACGCTACCTGCTGTCCAACAGGGACACGCTACCTGCTGTCCAACAGGGACACGCTACCTGCTGTCCAACAGGGACACGCTACCTGCTGTCCAACAGGGACACGCTACCTGCTGTCCAACAGGGACACGCTACCTGCTGTCCAACAGGGACACGCTACCTGCTGTCCAACAGGGACACGCTACCTGCTGTCCAACAGGGACACGCTACCTGCTGTCCAACAGGGACACGCTACCTGCTGTCCAACAGGGACACGCTACCTGCTTTCCAACAGGGACACGCTACCTGCTGTCCAACAGGGACACGCTACCTGCTGTCCAACAGGGACACGCTACCTGCTGTCCAACAGGGACACGCTACCTGCTGTCCAACAGGGACACGCTACCTGCTGTCCAACAGGGACACGCTACGTGCTGTCCAACAGGGACACGCTACCTGCTGTCCAACAGGGACACGCTACCTGCTGCCCAACAGGGACACGCTACCTCCTGCCCAACAGGGACACGCTACCTGCTGTCCAACAGGGACACGCTACCTGCTGTCCAACAGGGACACGCTACGCGCTGTCCATCAGGGACACGCTGCCTACTGTCCAAAAGCGACACCCTACCTGCGGTCTAACAGGGGCACACAACCTGCTGGCCAACCGGGTTATTCCACGCAAATGGGACACGCTACCTGCTAAGCAAGAGGGAAATGCTAGCTGCTACCGAACCAGAGCCCGGACCACCCACCCAATAGGGATACGCTAACTTCCATCCAGAAAGGACACGCTACCTGCTGCCCGACGGGGACACGCAACCTGCCGCCCGACGGGGACACGCTACCTGCCGCCCAACAGGGATACGCTACCTGCCGCCCAACAGGGACACGCTACCTGCTGCCCAACAGGGACACGCTACCTGCTGCCCAACAGGGACACGCTACCTGCTGCCCAACAGGGACACGCTACCTGCTGCCCAACAGGGACACGCTACCTCCTGCCCAACAGGGACACGCTACCTCCTGCCCAACAGGGACACGCTACCTGCTGTCCAACAGGGACACGCTACCTGCTGTCCAACAGGGACACGCTACCTGCTGTCCAACAGGGACACGCTACCTGCTGTCTAACAGGGACACACTACATGCTGTCCAACAGAGACACGCTACCTTCTGCCCAACAGGGACACGCTACCTCCTGCCCAACAGGGACACGCTACCTCCTGCCCAACAGGGACACGCTACCTCCTGCCCAACAGGGACACGCTACGTGCTGCCCAAAACGGACACGCTACCTACTGCCCAAAAGGGACACGCTACCTGCTGCCCAAAAGGGACACGCTACCTGCTGCCCAACAGGGACACGCTACCTGCTGCCCAAAAGGGACACGCTAGCTGCTGCCCAAAAGGGACACACTAGCTGCTGCCCAACAGGGACATGCTACATGCTATCAAACAAGGGCACACAACTTGCTGTCCAACCAGGTCATGTTACATTCCATCCAATAGGGACACGCTACCTACTAACCAAGAGGAACACGGTACCTGCTGCCCAACGGGGACACGCTACCTGCCGCCCAACGGGGACACGGTACCTGCCGCCCAACGGGGACACGCTACCTGCCGCCCGGCGGGGACACGCTACCTGCCGCCCGGCGGGGACACGCTACCTGCCGCCCGGCGGGGACACGCTACCTGCCGCCCGGCGGGGACACGCTACCTGCCGCCCGGCGGGGACACGCTACCTGCCGCCCGGCGGGGACACGCTACCTGCCGCCCGGCGGGGACACGCTACCTGCCGCCCGGCGGGGACACGCTACCTGCCGCCCGGCGGGGACACGCTACCTGCCGCCCGGCGGGGACACGCTACCTGCCGCCCGGCGGGGACACGCTACCTGCCGCCCGGCGGGGACACGCTACCTGCCGCCCGGCGGGGACACGCTACCTGCCGCCCGGCGGGGACACGCTACCTGCCGCCCGGCGGGGACACGCTACCTGCCGCCCGGCGGGGACACGCTACCTGCCGCCCGGCGGGGACACGCTACCTGCCGCCCGGCGGGGACACGCTACCTGCCGCCCGGCGGGGACACGCTACCTGCCGCCCGGCGGGGACACGCTACCTGCCGCCCGGCGGGGACACGCTACCTGCCGCCCGGCGGGGACACGCTACCTGCCGCCCGGCGGGGACACGCTACCTGCCGCCCGGCCGGGACACGCTACCTGCCGCCCGGCGGGGACACGCTACCTGCCGCCCGGCGGGGACACGCTACCTGCCGCCCGGCGGGGACACGCTACCTGCCGCCCGGCGGGGACACGCTACCTGCCGCCCGGCGGGGACACGCTACCTGCCGCCCGGCGGGGACACGCTACCTGCCGCCCGGCGGGGACACGCTACCTGCCGCCCGGCGGGGACACGCTACCTGCCGCCCGGCGGGGACACGCTACCTGCCGCCCGGCGGGGACACGCTACCTGCCGCCCGGCGGGGACACGCTACCTGCCGCCCGGCGGGGACACGCTACCTGCCGCCCGGCGGGGACACGCTACCTGCCGCCCGGCGGGGACAGGCTACCTGCCGCCCGGCGGGGACAGGCTACCTGCCGCCCGGCGGGGACACGCTACCTGCCGCCCGGCGGGGACACGCTACCTGCCGCCCGGCGGGGACACGCTACCTGCCGCCCGGCGGGGACACGCTACCTGCCGCCCGGCCGGGACACGCTACCTGCCGCCCGGCCGGGACACGCTACCTGCCGCCCGGCCGGGACACGCTACCTGCCGCCCGGCCGGGACACGCTACCTGCCGCCCGGCGGGGACACGCTACCTGCCGCCCGGCGGGGACACGCTACCTGCCGCCCGGCGGGGACACGCTACCTGCCGCCCGGCGGGGACACGCTACCTGCCGCCCGGCGGGGACACGCTACCTGCCGCCCGGCGGGGACACGCTACCTGCCGCCCGGCGGGGACACGCTACCTGCCGCCCGGCGGGGACACGCTACCTGCCGCCCGGCGGGGACACGCTACCTGCCGCCCGGCGGGGACACGCTACCTGCCGCACGGCGGGGACACGCTACCTGCCGCCCGGCGGGGAAACGCTACCTGCCGCCCGGCGGGGACACGCTACCTGCCGCCCGGCGGGGACACGCTACCTGCCGCCCGGCGGGGACACGCTACCTGCCGCCCGGCGGGGACACGCTACCTGCCGCCCGGCGGGGACACGCTACCTGCCGCCCGGCGGGGACACGCTACCTGCCGCCCGGCGGGGACACGCTACCTGCCGCCCGGCGGGGACACGCTACCTGCCGCCCGGCGGGGACACGCTACCTGCCGCCCGGCGGGGACACGCTACCTGCCGCCCGGCGGGGACACGCTACCTGCCGCCCGGCGGGGACACGCTACCTGCCGCCCGGCGGGGACAGGCTACCTTCCGCCCGGCGAGGACACGCTACCTGCCGCCCGGCGGGGACACGCTACCTGCCGCCCGACCGGGACACGCTACCTGCCGCCCTGCAGGGTCATGTTACCTGCTGTCCAAAACGGACACGCAACCAGATGCCCAACAGGGACACGCTACCTCCTGCCCAAGAGGGACACATTCCCTGCTGCTCAAAAGGGAAACGCTACCTGCTGCAAAAAGGGACATGCTACCTGCTGCAAAAAGGGACACGCTGCCTGCTGCAAAAAGGGACACGCTACCTGCTGCCCAACAGGGACACGCTACCTGCTGCCCAACAGGGACACGCTACCTGCTGCCCAACAGGGACACGCTACCTGCTGCCCAACAGGGACACGCTACCTGCTGCCCAACAGGGACACGCTACCTGCTGCCCAACAGGGACACGCTACCTGCTGCCCAACAGGGACACGCTACCTGCTGCCCAACAGGGACACGCTACCTGCTGCCCAACAGGGACACGCTACCTGCTGCCCAACAAGGACACGCTACCTGCTGCCCAACAGGGACACGCTACCTGCTGCCCAACAGGGACACGCTACCTGCTGCCCAACAGGGACACGCTACCTGCTGCCCAACAGAGGCACGCTAGCTGCTGCCCAACAGGGACATGCTACCTGCTGCTCAACAGGGACACGCAACCTGCTGTCTAACAAGGGCACACAACTTGCTGTCCAACCAGGTCATGTTACATTCCACCCAATAGGGACTCGCTACCTACAAACCAAGAGGGACACAGTACCAGGCGCCCGATGGGGACTCGCTACATGCTGCCCGACAGGAACAAGTTAACTGCTGCACAACAGGGACACGCTACCTGCTGCCCAACAGGGACACGCTACCTGCTGCCCAACAGGGACACGCTACCTGCTGCCCAACAGGGACACGCTACCTGCTGTCCAAAAGGGACACGCTACCTGCTGTCCAAAAGGGACACGCTACCTGCTGTCCAAAATGGACACGCTACCGGCTGTCCAAAAGGGACACGCTACCTGCTGTCCAAAAGGGACACGCTACCTGCTGCCCAACAGGGACACGCTACCTGATGTCCAACAAGCACACGCTACCTGCTGCCCAACAGAGACACGCTACATGCTGCCCAAAAGGGTCCCGCTACCTGCTGCCCAACAGGGACACGCTACCTGCTGCCCAACAGGGACACGCTACCTGCTGCCCAACAGGGACACGCTACCCGCTGCCCAACAGGGACAGGCTACCCGCTGCCCAAAAGGGACATGCTACCCGCGGCCCAAAAGGGACACGCTACCCGCTGTCCAAAAGGGACACGCTACCCGCTGCCCAAAAGGGACACGCTACCCGCTTCCCAAAAGGGACACGCTACCCGCTGCCCAACAGGGACACGCTACACGTTGCCCAACAGGGACACACTACCCGCTGCCCAACAGGGACACGCTACCCGCTGCCCAACAGGGACACGCTACCCGCTGCCCAACAGGGACACGCTACCCGCTGCCCAAAAGGGACACACTACCCGCTGCCCAAAAGGGACACGCTACCCGCTGCCCAAAAGGGACACGCTACCCGCTGCCCAAAAGGGACACGCTACCCGCTGCCCAAAAGGGACACGCTACCTGCTGCCCAAAAGGGACACGCTACCCGCTGCCCAAATGGGACACGCTACCCGTTGCCCAAAAGGGACACGCTACCCGCTGCCCAAAAGGGGTACGATACCTGCTGCACAACAGGGACTCGCTACCTGCTGCCCAACAGGGACACGTTACCTGCTGCCCAACAGGGACACGCTACCTGCTGTCCAACAGGGACACGCTATGTGCTGTCCAACAGGCACACGCTACGTGCTGTCCATCAGGGACACGCTGCCTACTGTCCAAAAGCGACACCCTACCTGCAGTCTAACAGGGGCTCACAACCTGCTGGCCAACCGGGTCATTCCACGCAAATGGGACACGCTACCTGCTAAGCAAGAGGGAAATGCTAGCTGCTACCCAACCAGGGCCCGGACCAGCCGCCCAATAGGGATACGCTAACTTCCATCCAGCAAGGACACACTCCCTGCTGCCCGACGGGGACACGCAACCTGCCGCCCGACGGGGACACGCTACCTGCTGCCCAACAGGGACACGCTACCTGCTGCCCAACAGGGACACGCTACCTGCTGCCCAACAGGGACACGCTACCTGCTGCCCAACAGGGACACACGACCTCCTGCCCAACAGGGACACGCTACCTGCTCTCCAACAGGGACACGCTACCTGCTCTCCAACAGGGACACGCTACCTGCTGTCCAACAGGGACACGCTACCTGCTGTCCAACAGGGACACGCTACCTGCTGTCCAACAGGAACACGCTACCTGCTGTCCAACAGGGACACGCTACCTGCTGCCCAACAGGGAAACTCTACATGCTGTCCAACAGAGACACGCTACCTTCTGCCCAACAGGGACACGCTACTTCCTGCCCAACAGGGACACGCTACGTGCTGTCCAAAACGGACACGCTACCTGCTGCCCAACAGGGACAGGCTACATGCTGCCCAAAAGGGACACGCTAGCTGCTGCCCAAAAGGGACACACTAGCTGCTGCCCAACAGGGACACGCTACCTGCTGCCCAAAAGGGACATGCTACATGCTGTCAAACAAGGGCACACAACTTGCTGTCCAACCAGGTCATGTTATATTCCACCCAATAGGGACACGCTACCTACTAACCAAGAGGGACACACTACCAGCCGCCCGAGGGGGACTCGATACATGCTGACCGACAGGAAAAAGTTAACAGCTGCCCAACAGGGACACGCTACCTGCCGCACGACGGGGACACGCTACCTGCTGCCCAACAGGGACACGCTACCTGCTGCCCAACAGGGACACACTACCTGCTGTCCAACAGGGACACGCTACCGGCTGCCCAACAGGGAAAAGCTACCTGCAGCCCAACAGGGAAAAGCTACCTGCTGCCCAACAGGGACACGCTACCTGCTGCCCAACAGGGACACACTAGCTGCTGCCCAACAGGGACACGCTACCTGCTGCCCAAAAGGGACATGCTAGCAGTTGATCAACAGGGACACGCTACCTGCTGTCTAACAAGGGCACACAACTTGCTGTCCAACCAGGTCATGTTACATTCCACCCAATAGGGACTCGCTACCTACAAACCAAGAGGGACACACTACCAGGCGCCCGATGGGGACTCGCTACATGCTGCCCGACAGGAACAAGTTAACTGCTGCCCAACAGGGACACGCTACCTGCTGCCCAACAGGGACACGCTACCCGCTACCCAAAAGGGACACGCTACCCGCTGCCCAAAAGGGACACGCTACCCACTGCCCAAAAGGGACACGCTACCCGCTGCCCAAAAGGGACACGCTACCCGCTGCCCAAAAGGGACACGCTACCTGCTGCCCAAAAGGGACACGCTAACTGCTGCCCAACAGGGACACGCTAACTGCTGCCCAACAGGGACACGCTACCTGCTGCCCAACAGGGACACGCTACCTGCTGCCCAACAGGGACACGCTACCTGATGCCCAACAGGGACACGCTACCTGCTGCCCAACAGGGACACGCTACCTGCTGCCCAACAGGGACACGCTACCGGCTGCCCAACAGGGAAAAGCTACCTGCAGCCCAACAGGGAAAAGCTACCTGCTGCCCAACAGGGACACGCTACCTGCTGCCCAACAGGGGCACACTAGCTGCTGCCCAACAGGGACACGCTACCTGCTGCCCAAAAGGGACATGCTAGCTGCTGATCAACAGGGACACGCTACCTGCTGTCTAACAAGGGCACACAACTTGCTGTCCAACCAGGTCATGTTACATTCCACCCAATAGGGACTCGCTACCTACAAACCAAGAGGGACACACTACCAGGCGCCCGATGGGGACTCGCTACATGCTGCCCGACAGGAACAAGTTAACTGCTGCCCAACAGGGACACGCTACCTGCTGCCCAACAGGGACACGCTACCCGCTACCCAAAAGGGACACGCTACCCGCTACCCAAAAGGGACACGCTACCCGCTGCCCAAAAGGGACACGCTACCCGCTGCCCAAAAGGGACACGCTACCCGCTGCCCAAAAGGGACACGCTACCTGCTGCCCAAAAGGGACACGCTACCTGCTGCCCAAAAGGGACACGCTACCTGCTGCCCAACAGGGACACGCTAACTGCTGCCCAACAGGGACACGCTACCTGCTGCCCAAAAGGGACACGCTACCTGCTGCCCAACAGGGACACGCTACCCGCTGCCCAAAAGGGACACGCTACCCGCTGCCCAAAAGGGACACGCTACCCGCTGCCCAAAAGGGACACGCTACCCGCTGCCCAAAGGGGACACGCTACCTGCTGTCCAAAAGGGGTACGATACCTGCTGCACAACAGGGACTCGCTACCTGCTGCCCAACAGGGACACGTTACCTGCTGCCCAACAGGGACACGCTACCTGCTGTCCAACAGGGACACGCTACGTGCTGTCCAACAGGGACACGCTACGTGCTGTCCAACAGGGACACGCTGCCTACTGTGCAAAAGCGACACCCTACTTGCAGTCTAACAGGGGCACACAACCTGCTGGCCAACCGGGTCATTCCACGCAAATGGGACACGCTACCTGCTAAGCAAGAGGGAAATGCTAGCTGCTACCCAACCAGGGCCCGGACCAGCCGCCCAATAGGGATACGCTAACTTCCATCCAACAAGGACACGCTACCTGCTGCCCGACGGGGACACGCAACCTGCCGCCCGACGGGGACACGCTACCTGCCGCCCGACGGGGACACGCTACCTGCCGCCCAACAGGGACACGCTACCTGCCGCCCAACAGGGACACGCTACATGCTGCCCAACAGGGACACGCTACCTGCTGCCCAACAGGGACACGCTACCTGCTGCCCAACAGGGACAGGCTACCTGCTGCCCAACAGGGACACGCTACCTGCTGCCCAACAGGGACACGCTACCTGCTGCCCAACAGGGACACGCTACCTGCTGCCCAACAGGAACACGCTACCTCCTGCCCAACAGGGACACGCTACCTGCTGTCCAACAGGGACACGCTACCTGCTGTCCAACAGGGACACGCTACCTGCTGTCCAACAGGGACACGCGACCTGCTGTCCAACAGGGACACGCGACCTGCTGTCCAACAGGGAAACTCTACATGCTGTCCAACAGAGACACGCTACCTTCTGCCCAACAGGGACACGCTACTTCCTGCCCAACAGGGACACGCTAGCTGCTGCCCAAAAGGAACACACTAGCTGCTGCCCAACAGGGACACGCTACCTGCTGCCCAAAAGGGACATGCTACATGCTGTCAAACAAGGGCACACAACTTGCTGTCCAACCAGGTCATGTTACCTTCCACCCAATAGGGACATGCTACCTACTAACCAAGAGGGACACACTACCAGCCGCCCGACGGGGACTCGCTACATGCTGACCGACAGGAACAAGTTAACAGCTGCCGAACAGGGACACGCTACCTGCCGCACGACGGGGACACGCTACCTGCTGCCAGACAGGAAAAGTTAACTGCTGCCCAACAGGGACACACGACCTGCTGGTCAAAAGGGACACGATTTGCTGCCCAACAGGGAAACGCTACCTGCTGCCCAACAGGGACACGCTACCTGCTGCCCAACAGGGACACGCTACCTGCTGCCCAACAGGGACACGCTACCTGCCGCCCAACAGGGACACGCTACCTGCCGCCCAACAGGGACACGCTACCTGCTGCCCAACAGGGACACGCTACCTGCTGCCCAACAGGGACACGCTACCTGCTGTCCAACAGGGACATGCTAACTGCTGTCCAACAGGGACACGCTACCTGCTGTACAACAAGGATATGCTACCTGCTGTACAACAGGCACAGGCTACCTGCTGCACAACAGGAACACGCTACCTGCTGACCAACATGGACACGCTACCTGCTGACCAACATGGACACGCTACCTGCTGACCAAAAGGGACACGCAACCTGCTGCACAACAGGGACACGTTACCTTCTGTCCAAAAGGGACACGCTACCTGCTGCCCAAAAGGGATACTCTACCTGCTGCCCAACAGGGACAGGCTACCTGCTGCCCAACAGGGACACGCTACCTGCTGTCCAACAGGGACACGCTACCTGCTGTCCAACAGGGACACGCTACCTGCTGTCCAACAGGGACACGCTACCTGCTGCCCAACAGGGACACGCTACCCGCTACCCAAAAGGGACACGCTACCCGCTGCCCAAAAGGGACACGCTATCCGCTGCCCAAAAGGGACACGCTACCCGCTGCCCAAAAGGGACACGCTACCCGCTGCCCAAAAGGGACACGCTACCTGCTGCCCAAAAGGGACATGCTACCTGCTGCCCAACAGGGACACGCTACCTGCTGCCCAACAGGGACACGCTACCTGCTGCCCAACAGGGACACGCTACCTGCTGGCCAACAGGGACACGCTACCTGCTGCCCAACAGGGACACGCTACCGGCTGCCCAACAGGGAAAAGCTACCTGCAGCCCAACAGGGAAAAGCTACCTGCTGCCCAACAGGGGCACGCTACCTGCTGCCCAACAGGGGCACACTAGCTGCTGCCCAACAGGGACACGCTACCTGCTGCCCAAAAGGGACATGCTAGCTGCTGATCAACAGGGACACGCTACCTGCTGTCTAACAAGGGCACACAACTTGCTGTCCAACCAGGTCATGTTACATTCCACCCAATAGGGACTCGCTACCTACAAACCAAGAGGGACACACTACCAGGCGCCCGATGGGGACTCGCTACATGCTGCCCGACAGGAACAAGTTAACTGCTGCCCAACAGGGACATGCTACCTGCTGCCCAACAGGGACACGCTACCCGCTGCCCAAAAGGGACACGCTACCCGCTGCCCAAAAGGGACACGCTACCCGCTGCCCAAAAGGGACACGCTACCCGCTGCCCAAAAGGGACACGCTACCCGCTGCCCAAAAGGGACACGCTACCTGCTGCCCAAAAGGGACATGCTACCTGCTGCCCAACAGGGACACGCTACCTGCTGCCCAACAGGGACACGCTACCTGCTGCCCAACAGGGACACGCTACCCGCTGCCCAAAAGGGACACGCTACCCGCTGCCCAAAAGGGACACGCTACCCGCTGCCCAAAAGGGACACGCTACCCGCTGCCCAACAGGGACACGCTACCCGCTGCCCAACAGGGACACGCTACCTGCTGCCCAACAGGGACATGCTACCTGCTGCCCAACAGGGACACGCTACCTGCTGCCCAACAGGGACACGCTACCTGCTGCCCAACAGGGACACGCTACCTGCTGCCCAACAGGGACACGCTACCTGCTGCCCAACAGGGACACGCTACCGGCTGCCCAACAGGGAAAAGCTACCTGCAGCCCAACAGGGAAAAGCTACCTGCTGCCCAACAGGGACACGCTACCTGCTGCCCAACAGGGGCACACTAGCTGCTGCCCAACAGGGACACGCTACCTGCTGCCCAAAAGGGACATGCTAGCTGCTGATCAACAGGGACACGCTACCTGCTGTCTAACAAGGGCACACAACTTGCTGTCCAACCAGGTCATGTTACATTCCACCCAATAGGGACTCGCTACCTACAAACCAAGAGGGACACACTACCAGGCGCCCGATGGGGACTCGCTACATGCTGCCCGACAGGAACAAGTTAACTGCTGCCCAACAGGGACACGCTACCTGCTGTCCAACAGGGACACGCTACCTGCTGTACAAAAGGGATACTCTACCTGCTGCCCAACAGCCACAGGCAACCTGCTACCCAACAGCCACAGGCAACCTGCTGCCCAACAGGGACACGCTACCTGCTGCCCAACAGGGACACGTTACGTGCTGCACAACAGGGACACGTTACGTGCTGCACAACAGGGACACGTTACCTGCTGCACAACAGGGACACGTTACCTGCTGCACAACAGGGACACGTTACCTGCTGCACAACAGGGACAAGCTACCTTCTGGCAAAAGGGACACGCTACCTGCTGCCCAACAGGGACACGGTACCTGCCGCCCAACAGGGACACGCTAGCTGCTGCACAACAGGGACAGGCTACCTGCTGCCCAACAGGGACAGGCTACGTGCTGCCCAAAAGGGATACACTACCTGCTGCCCAACAGGGACAGGCTACCTGCTGTCCAACAGGGACACGCTACCTGCTGTCCAACAGGGACACGCTACCTGCTGTCCAACAGGGACACGCTACCTGCTGTACAACAGGGATACGCTACCTGCTGTACAACAGGCACAGGCTACCTGCTGCACAACAGGAACACGCTACCTGCTGACCAACATGGACACGCTACCTGCTGACCAACATGGACACGCTACCTGCTGACCAACAGGGACACGCTACCTGCTGACCAACAGGGACACGCTACCTGCTGACCAACAGGGACACGCTACCTGCTGACCAACAGGGACACGTTACCTTCTGTCCAAAAGGGACACGCTACATGCTGCCCAAAAGGGACACGGTACCTGTTGCACAACAGGGACATGCTACCTGCTGCCCAAAAGGGACACGCTAACTGCTGCCCAAAAGGGACACGCAACCTGCTGCCCAACAGGGACACGCTACCTGCTGCCCAACAGGGACACGTAAGCTGCAGTCCAACAGGGACACGCTAGCTGCTGCACAACAGGGACACGCTAGCTGCTGCCAAACAAGGACACGTAAGCTGCTGTTCATCATGGACCGCTAGCTGCTGCCCAACAGGCACCGGCAAATGCCTGCCCAACAGGGACATGCTACATGCTGTCCGACGGGGACACGCTACGTGCTGCCCGACCGGGACACGCTACGTGCTGCCCGACGGGGACACGCTACGTGCTGCCCGACGGGGACACGCTACGTGCTGCCCGACGGGGACATGCTAGGTGCCGTCCGACGGGGACACGCTACCTGCCGTCCGACGGGGACACGCTACCTGCCGTCCAACGGAGACACGCTACCTGCCGCCCGACCGGGATACGCTACCTGCCGCCCGACGGGGACACGCTACCTGCCGCCCAATGAGTATACACTATCTGCTGCTCGCTGGGGACATGATACCTGTTGCCGAACCGGTACTTGACACCTCCTGCCCAACAGAAACCGGTTAAATGCAGCCCAACAGGGACACACTAACTGCTCACCAACAGGGACACGCTACCTGCTGCCCAGCAGGGACACCCTACCTGCTGCCCAACAGGGACACGCTACCTGCTGCCCAACAGGGACACGCTACCTGCTGCCCAACAGGGACACGCTAGCTGCTGCCCAACAGGGACGCGCTACCTGCTGCCCAACAGGGACGCGCTACCTGCTGCCCAACAAGGACGCGCTACCTGCTGCCCAACAAGGACGCGCTACCTGCTGCACAACAGGGACGCGCTACCTGCTGCACAACAGGGACGCGCTACCTGCTGCCCAACAGGGACGCGCTACCTGCTGTCCAACAGGGACGCGCTACCTGCTGTCCAACAGGGACGCGCTACCTGCTGTCCAACAGGGACGCGCTACCTGCTGCCCAACAGGGACGCGCTACCTGCTGCCCAACAGGGACGCGCTACCTGCTGCCCAACAGGGACGCGCTACCTGCTGCCCAACAGGGACGCGCTACCTGCTGCCCAACAGGGACGCGCTACCTGCTGCCCAACAGGGACGCGCTACCTGCTGCCCAACAGGGACGCGCTACCTGCTGCCCAACAGGGACGCGCTACCTGCTGCCCAACAGGGACGCGC
This sequence comes from Carcharodon carcharias, assembly GCF_017639515.1. Taxonomy (NCBI): domain Eukaryota; kingdom Metazoa; phylum Chordata; class Chondrichthyes; order Lamniformes; family Lamnidae; genus Carcharodon; species Carcharodon carcharias. The sequence continues at coordinate 93,084,360 of NC_054474.1, forward strand.
TACCTGCTGCCCAACAGGGACGCGCTACCTGATGCCCAACAGGGACGCGCTACCTGATGCCCAACAGGGACGCGCTACCTGATGCCCAACAGGGACGCGCTACCTGATGCCCAACAGGGACGCGCTACCTGCCGCCCAACAGAGACACGCTACCTGCTGCCCAACAGGGCCACGCTACCTGCTGCCCAACAGGGACACGCTACCTGCTGTCCAACAGGGACACGCTAACTGCTGTCCAACAGGGACACGCTACCTGCTGTACAACAAGGATACGCTACCTGCTGTACAACAGGCACAGGCTACCTGCTGCACAACAGGAACACGCTACCTGCTGACCAACATGGACACGCTACCTGCTGACCAACATGGACACGCTACCTGCTGACCAAAAGGGACACGCAACCTGCTGCACAACAGGGACACGTTACCTTCTGTCCAAAAGGGACACGCTACCTGCTGCCCAAAAGGGATACTCTACCTGCTGCCCAACAGGGACAGGCTACCTGCTGCCCAACAGGGACAGGCTACCTGCTGTCCAACAGGGACACGCTACCTGCTGTCCAACAGGGACACGCTACCTGCTGTCCAACAGGGACACGCTACCTGCTGTCCAAAAGGGATACTCTACCTGCTGCCCAACAGCCACAGGCAACCTGCTACCCAACAGCCACAGGCAACCTGCTGCCCAGCAGGGACACGCTACCTGCTGCCCAACAGGGACACGTTACGTGCTGCACAACAGGGACACGTTACGTGCTGCACAACAGGGACACGTTACCTGCTGCACAACAGGGACACGTTACCTGCTGCACAACAGGGACACGTTACCTGCTGCACAACAGGGACAAGCTACCTTCTGGCAAAAGGGACACGCTACCTGCTGCCCAACAGGGACACGGTACCTGCCGCCCAACAGGGACACGCTAGCTGCTGCACAACAGGGACACGCTACCTGTTACTCAAAAGGGATACGCTAGCTGCTGCCCAAAAGGGACAGGCTACCTGCTGCCCAACAGGGACACGCTACGTGCTGCCCAAAAGGGATACACTACCTGCTGCCCAACAGGCACAGGCTACCTGCTGCACAACAGGAACACGCTACCTGCTGACCAACATGGACACGCTACCTGCTGACCAACAGGGACACGCTACCTGCTGACCAACAGGGACACGCTACCTGCTGACCAACAGGGACACGCTACCTGCTGACCAACAGGGACACGCTACCTGCTGTCCAACAGGGACACGCTACCTGCTGTCCAACAGGGACACGCTACCTGCTGTCCAACAGGGACACACTACCTGCTGTCCAACAGGGACACGCTACCTGCTGTCCAACAGGGACACGCTACCTGCTGTCCAACAGGGACACGCTACCTGCTGTCCAACAGGGACACGCTACCTGCTGCCCAACAGGGACACGTAAGCTGCTGTCCATCATGGACCCGCTAGCTGCTGCCCAAAAGGCAGCGGCTATTGCCTGCCAACAGGGACCCGCTACGTGCTGTCCAACAGGGACACGCTACATGCTGTCCAACAGGGACACGCTACCTGGTGTCCAACAGGGACACGCTACCTGGTGTCCAACAGGGACACGCTACCTGGTGTCCAACAGTGACACGCTACCCGCTGTCCAAAAGCGACACCCTACCTGCGGTATAACAAGGGCACACAACCTGCTGGCCAACCGGGTCATTCCACCCAAATGCGACACGCTACCTGCTAACCAAGAGGGAAATGCTACCTGCTACCCAATCGGGGCACGGACCAGCTGCCCAATCGGGACACGCTAACTTCCATCCAACAGGGACACGCTACCTGCTGCCCGACGGGGACACGCTACCTGCTGCCCAATGAGTATATACTATCTGCTGCTCGCTGGGGACATGATACCTGTTGCCCAACCGGTACTTGCCACCTCCTGCCCAACAGAAAGCGGTTAAATGCTGCCCAACAGGAACACACTAACTGCTCACCAACAAGGACACGCTACCTGATACCCAACAGGGACACGCTACCTGCTGCCCAACAAGGACACGCTACCTGCTGCCCAAAAGGGATTTGCTACCTGTAGACCAAAAGGGACACGCTACCTGCTGCACAACAGGGACACGCTACCTGCTGCACAACAGGGACACGCTACCTGCTGCACAACAGGGACACGCTACCTGCTGCACAACAGGGACACGCTACCTGCTGCACAACAGGGACACGCTACCTGCTGCACAACAGGGACACGCTACCTGCTGCACAACAGGGACACGCTACCTGCTGCACAACAGGGACACGCTACCTGCTGCCCAAAAGGGACACGCTATCTGCTGCCCAACAGGGACACGCTACCTGCAGCCCAAAAGGGACACCCTACCTGCTGCCCAACAGGGACACGCTACCTGCTGCCCAACAGGGACACGCTACCTGCTGCCCAACAGGGACAAGCTACCTTCTGCACAAACTGGACTCACCACTGCCAACTCAACAGCAACAGGTTAACTGGTGCCCAACAGGGACACGCTACCTGCTGCCCAATGAGTATACATTACCTGCTGCTCGCTGGGGACACGTTACCTGTTGCCCAACCGGTACTTGCCACCTCCTGCCCAAAAGAAACCGGTTAAATGCTGCCCAACAGGGACACGCCACCTGCCGCCCGACGGGGACACGCCACCTGCCGCCCGACGGGGACACGCCACCTGCCGCCCGACGGGGACACGCCACCTGCCGCCCGACGGCGACACGCCACCTGCCGCCCGACGGCGACACGCCACCTGCCGCCCGACGGCGACACGCCACCTGCCGCCCGACGGCGACACGCCACCTGCCGCCCGACGGCGACACGCCACCTGCCGCCCGACGGCGACACGCCACCTGCCGCCCGACGGCGACACGCCACCTGCCGCCCGACGGCGACACGCCACCTGCCGCCCGACAGGAGCACCCTACCTGCCGCCCAACAGGGGCACCCTACCTGCCGCCCAACAGGGACACGCTACCTGCCGCCCAACAGGGACACGCAACCTGCCACCCAACAGGGACGCGCTACCTGCCGCCCAACATGGACGTGCTACCTGATGCCCAACAGGGACGCGCTACCTGATGCCCAACAGGGACACGCTACCTGATGCCCAACGGGACGCGCTACCTGATGCCCAACAGGGACGCGCTACCTGATGCCCAACAGGGACGCGCTACCTGCTGTCCAAAAGGGACGCGCTACCTGCTGTCCAAAAGGGACACGCTACCTGCTGTCCAAAAGGGACACGCTACCTGCTGCCCAAAAGGGACACGCTACCTGCTGTCCAAAAGGGACACGCTACCTCCTGCCCAATAGGGACACGCTATCTGCTGTCCAAAAAGGGACACACTACCTGCTGTCTAAAAGGGACACGCTACCTGCTGTCCAAAAGGGACACGCTACCTGCTGTCCAACAGGGACACACTACCTGCTGCCCAACAGGCACTGGTTACCTGCTGCACAACAGGGACACGCCATCTGCTGCCCAACAGGGACACGCTACCTGCTGCCCAATGGGGATACACTACCTGCTGCTCGCTGGGGACACGATACCTGTTGCCCAACCGGTACTTGCCACCTCCTGCCCAACAGAAACCGGTAAAATGCTGCCAAACAGGAACACACTAACTGCTCACCAACATGGCCACGCTACCTGCTGCCCAAAAGGGACACGCTACCTGCTGCCCAAAAGGGACACGCTACCTGCTGCCCAAAAGGGACACGCTACCTGCTGTCCAAAAGTAACACGCTACCTGCAGTCCAAAAGGGACACACTACCTGCTGCTCAACAGGGACACGCTACCTCTGTCCAAAAGCGCCACACTACCTGCTGCCCAAAAGCGCCACACTACCTGCTGCCCAAAAGGGACACGCTATCTGCTGCCCTACAGGAACACGCTATCTGCTGCCCTACAGGAACACGCTACCTGCTGCCCAAAAGGGACAAGCTACCTGCTGTCCAACAGGGACACGCTACCTGCTGTCCAACAGGGACACGCTACCTGCTGTCCAACAGGGACACGCTACCTGCTGTCCAACAGGGACATGCTACCTGCTGCCCAACAGGGACACGTAAGCTGCTGTCCATCATGGACCCGCTAGCTGCTGCCCAAAAGGCACCGGCTACTGCCTGCCAACAGGGACCCGCTACGTGCTGTCCAACAGGGACACGCTACATGCTGTCCAACAGGGACACGCTACCTGGTGTCCAACAGGGACGCGCTACCTGGTGTCCAACAGTGACACGCTACCCGCTGTCCAAAAGCGACACCCTACCTGCGGTATAACAAGGGCACACAACCTGCTGGCCAACCGGGTCATTCCACCCAAATGCGACACGCTACCTGCTAACCAAGAGGGAAATGCTACCTGCTACCCAATCGGGGCACGGACCAGCTGCCCAATCGGGACACGCTAACTTCCATCCAACAGGGACACGCTACCTGCTGCCCGACGGGGACACGCTACCTGCTGCCCAATGAGTATACACTATCTGCTGCTCGCTGGGGACATGATACCTGTTGCCCAACCGGTACTTGCCACCTCCTGCCCAACAGAAAGCGGTTAAATGCTGCCCAACAGGAACACACTAACTGCTCACCAACAAGGACACGCTACCTGATACCCAACAGGGACACGCTACCTGCTGCCCAACAAGGACACGCTACCTGCTGCCCAAAAGGGATTTGCTACCTGTAGACCAAAAGGGACACGCTACGTGCTGTCCAACAGGGACACGCTACCTGCTGCACAACAGGGACACGCTACCTGCTGCACAACAGGGACACGCTACCTGCTGCACAACAGGGACACGCTACCTGCTGCACAACAGGGACACGCTACCTGCTGCACAACAGGGACACGCTACCTGCTGCACAACAGGGACACGCTACCTGCTGCACAACAGGGACACGCTACCTGCTGCACAACAGGGACACGCTACCTGCTGCACAACAGGGACACGCTACCTGCTGCCCAAAAGGGACACGCTATCTGCTGCCCAACAGGGACACGCTACCTGCAGCCCAAAAGGGACACCCTACCTGCTGCCCAACAGGGACACGCTACCTGCTGCCCAACAGGGACACGCTACCTGCTGCCCAACAGGGACAAGCTACCTTCTGCACAAACTGGACTCACCACTGCCAACTCAACAGCAACAGGTTAACTGGTGCCCAACAGGGACACGCTACCTGCTGCCCAATGAGTATACATTACCTGCTGCTCGCTGGGGACACGTTACCTGTTGCCCAACCGGTACTTGCCACCTCCTGCCCAAAAGAAACCGGTTAAATGCTGCCCAACAGGGACACACTAACTGCTCACCAACAAGGACACGCCACCTGCCGCCCGATGGGGACACGCCACCTGCCGCCCGACGGGGACACGCCACCTGCCGCCCGACGGGGACACGCCACCTGCCGCCCGACGGGAACACGCCACCTGCCGCCCGACGGGGACACGCCACCTGCCGCCCGACGGGGACACGCCACCTGCCGCCCGACGGGAACACGCCACCTGCCGCCCGACGGGGACACGCCACCTGCCGCCCGACGGGGACACGCCACCTGCCGCCCGACGGGGACACGCCACCTGCCGCCCGACGGGGACACGCCACCTGCCGCCCGACGGGGACACGCCACCTGCAGCCCGACGGTGGACACGCCACCTGCAGCCCGACGGGGACACGCCACCTGCCGCCCGACGGGGACACGCCACCTGCCGCCCGACGGGGACACGCCACCTGCCGCCCGACGGGGACACGCCACCTGCCGCCCGACGGGGACACGCCACCTGCCGCCCGACGGGGACACGCCACCTGCCGCCCGACGGGGACACGCCACCTGCCGCCCGACGGGGACACGCAACCTGCCGCCCGACGGGGACACGCCACCTGCCGCCCGACGGGGACACGCCACCTGCCGCCCGACGGGGACACGCCACCTGCCGCCCGACGGGGACACGCTACCTGCCGCCCGACGGGGACACGCCACCTGCTGTCCAACAAGGACACGCTACCTGCTGTCCAACAGGGACACGCTACCAGCTGCACAACAGGAACACGCTACCTGCTGACCAACATGGACACGCTACCTGCTGCCCAACAGGCACTGGTTACCTGCTGCACAACAGGGACACGCTACCTGCTGCCCAACAGGGACACGCTAATGCTGCCCAACGGGGACACGCTACCTGCTGCCCAACAGGGACACGCTACCTGCTGCCCAACGGGGACACGCTACCTGCTGCCCAACGGGGACACGCTACCTGCTGCCCAATGGGGATACACTACCTGCTGCTCGCTGGGGACGCGATATCTGTTGCCCAACAGGTACTTGCCACCTCCTGCCCAACAGAAACCGGTTAAATGCTGCCAAACAGGGACACACTAACTGCTCACCAAAAAGGCCACGCTACCTGCTGCCCAACAGGGACACGCTACCTGCTGCCCAACAGGGACACGTAAGCTGCAGTCCAACAGGGACACGTAAGCTGCAGTCCAACAGGGACACGCTACCTGCTGCACAACAGGGACACGCTACCTGCTGCCCAACAGGGACACGTAAGCTGCAGTCCAATAGGGACCCGCTAGCTGCTGCCCAACAGGCACCGGCTACTGCCTGCCCAACAGGGACACGCTACGTGCTGTCCGACGCAGACACGCTACCTGCTGCCCGACGGGGACACGCTACGTGCCGTCCGACGCGGACACGCTACGTGCTGCCCGGCAAGGACACGCTACCTGCCGCCCGACGGAGACAAGCTACCTGCTACCCGACGGGGACACGCTACCTGCCGCCCGACGGGGACACGCTACCTGCCGCCCGACAGGGACATGCTACCTGCTGCCCAATGAGTATAAACTATCTGCTGCTCGCTAGGGACACGATACCTGTTGCCCAACCAGTACTTGCCACCTCCTGCCCAACAGAAACCGGTTAAATGCTGCCAAACAGGGACACACTAACTGCTCACCAACAAGGCCATGCTACCTGCTGCCCAACAGGGACACGCTACCTGCTGCCCAACAGGGACACGTAAGCTGCAGTCCAACAGGGACACACTACCTGCTGCCCAACAGGGACACACTACCTGCTGCCCAACAGGGACACCCTTCCTGGTGCCCAACATTGACACGTTACCTGCTGCCCAACAGGGACACGCTACCTGCTGCCAGACAGGGACACGCTACCTGCTGCCCAACAGGGACACGCTACCTGCTGCCCAACAGGGACACGCTACCTGCTGCCCAAAAGGGACACGCTACCTGCTGCCCAACGGGGACACGCTACCTGCTGCCCAACGGGGACACGCTACCTGCTGCCCAACGGGGACACGCTACCTGCTGCCCAACGGGGACACGCTACCTGCTGCCCAACGGGGACACGCTACCTGCTGCCCAACGGGGACACGCTACCTGCTGCCCAACGGGGACACGCTACCTGCTGCCCAACGGGGACACGCTACCTGCTGCCCAACGGGGACACGCTACCTGCTGCCCAACGGGGACACGCTACCTGCTGCCCAACGGGGACACGCTACTTGCTGCCCAATGGGGATACACTACCTGCTGCTCGCTGGGGACACGATACCTGTTGCCCATCCGGTACTTGCCACCTCCTGCCCAACAGAAACCGGTTAAATGCTGCCAAAGAGGGACACACTAACTGCTCACCAACAAGGCCACGCTACCTGCTGCCCAACAGGGACACGCTACCTGCTGCCCAACAGGGACACGCTACCTGCTGCCCAAAAGGGACACGCTACCTGCTGCCCAACAGGGACACGCTACCTGCTGCCCAACAGGGACACGCTAGCTGCTGCCCAACAGGGACACGCTAGCTGCTGCCCAACAGGGACACGCTACCTGCTGCCCAACAGGGACACGTAAGCTGCTGTCCATCATGGACCCGCTAGCTGCTGCCCAAAAGGCACCAGCTACTGCCTGCCCAATATGGACACGCTACGTGCTGTCCAACAGGGACACGCTACATGCTGTCCAACAGGGCCACGCTACATGCTGTCCAACAGGGCCACGCTACATGCTGTCCAACAGTGACACGCTACCAGCTGTCCAAAAGAGACACCCTACCTGCGGTATAACAAGGGCACACAACCTGCTGGCCAACCGGGTAATTCCACCCAAATGGGACACGCTACCTGCTAAGCAAGAGGGAAATGCTACCTGCTACCCAACCGGGGCCCGGACCAGCCGCCCAATAGGGTCACGCTAACTTCCATCCAACAGGGACACGCTACCTGCAGCCCGACGGGGACACGCTACCGGCTGCCCGACGGGGACACGCTACCTGCAGCCCGACGGGGAAATGCTACCTGCCGCCCGACGGGGACACGCTACATGCCGCCTGACGGGGACACGCTACATGCCGCCCGACGGGGACACGCTACATGCCGCCCGACGGGGACACGCTACCTGCCGCCCGACGGGGACACGCTACCTGACGCCCGACGGGGACACGCTACCTGCCGCCCGACGGGGACACGCTACCTGCTGCCCGACGGGGACAGGCTACCTGTAGCCCGACGGGGAAACGCTACCTGCTACCCAATGAGTATACATTACCTGCTGCTCGCTGGGGACACGAAACCTGTTGCCCAACGGGTACTTGCCACCTCCTGCCCAACAGAAAACGGGTAAATGCTACCCAACAGGAACACACTAACTGCTCACCAACAAGGACACGCTACCTGATACCCAACAGGGACACGCTACCTGCTGCTCAACAGGGACACGCTACCTGCTGCCCAACAGGGACACGCTACCTGCGGCCCAACAGGGAAACGCTACCTGCTGCCCAACAGGGACACGCTAACTGCGGCCCAATGGGGATACGCTACCTGCTGCCCAAAAGGGACACGCTACCTGCTGTCCAAAAGGGACACGCTACATGCCAACCAAAAGGGACACGCTACGTGCTGTCCAACAGGGAAACGCTACGTGCTGCTCAATAGGGACATGCTACCTCTGTCCAAAAGGGACACGCTACCTGCTGCCCAAAAGGGACACGCTATCTGCTGCCAAAAAGGGACACGCTACCTGCTGCCCAACAGGGACACGCTACCTGCTGCCCAACAGGGACACGCTACCTGCTGCCCAACAGGGACACGCTACCTGCTGCCCAACAGGGACACGCTACCTGCTGCCCAACAGGGACACGCTACCTGCTGCCCAACAGAGACACGCTACCTGCTGCCCAACAGGGACACACTACCTTCTGCACAAACTGGACTCACCACTGACAACTCAACAGCAACAGGTTAACTGGTGCCCAAAAGGGACACGCCACCTGCCACCCGACAGGGACACGCCACCTGCCGCCCGACGGGGACACGCCACCTGCCGCCCGACGGGGACACGCCACCTGCCGCCCGACGGGGACACACCAACTGCCGCCCGAAGGGAACACGCCACCTGCCGCCCGACGGGGACACTCTACCTGCCGCCCAACAGCGACACCCTACCTGCTGCCCAACAGGGACACGCTACCTGCTGCCCAACAGGGACACGCTACCTGCTGCCCAACAGGGACACGCTACCTGCTACCCAACAGGGACACGCTACCTGAGGCCGAACAGGGACACGCTACCTGCTGCCGAACAGGGACACGCTACCTGCACTCCGACAGGGAAACGCTACCTGCTGCCAAACATGGAGACGCTACCGGCTGCCAAACATGGAGACGCTACCTGCTACCCATCAGGGACACGCTACCTGCTGCCCAACAGGGACACGCTACCTGCTGCCCAACAGGGACACGCTACCTGCTGCCCAACAGGGACACGCTACCTGCTGCCCAACAGGGACACGCTACCTGCTGCCCAACAGGGACACGCTACCTGCTGCCCAACAGGGACACGCTACCTGCTGCCCAACAGGGACACGTTACCTGCTGCCCAAAAGGGACACGCTACCTGCTGCCCAACAGGGACACGCTACCTGCTGCCCAACAGGGACACGCTACCTGCTGCCCAACAGGGACACGCTACCTGCTGCCCAACAGGGACACGCTACCTGCTGCCCAACAGGGACACGCTACCTGCTGCCCAACAGGGACACGCTACCTGCTGCCCAACAGGGACACGCTACCTGCTGCCCAACAGGGACACGCTACCTGCTGCCCAACAGGGACACGCTACCTGCTGCCCATCAGGGACACGCTACCTGCTGCCCAACAGGGACACGCTACCTGCTGCCCAACAGGGACACGCTACCTGCTGCCCAACAGGGACACGCTACCTGCTGCCCAACAGGGACACGCTACCTGCTGCCCAACAGGGACACGCTACCTGCTGCCCAACAGGGACACGCTACCTGCTGCCCAACAGGGACACGCTACCTGCTGCCCAACAGGGACACGCTACCTGCTGCCCAACAGGGACACGCTACCTGCTGCCCAACAGGGACACGCTACCTGCTGCCCAACAGGGACACGCTACCTGCTGCCCAACAGGGACACGCTACCTGCTGCCCAACAGGGACACGCTACCTGCTGCCCAACAGGGACACGCTACCTGCTGCCCAACAGGGACACGCTACCTGCTGCCCAACAGGGACACGCTACCTGCTGCCCAACAGGGACACGCTACCTGCTGCCCAACAGGGACACGCTACCTGCTGCCCAACAGGGACACGCTACCTGCTGCCCAACAGGGACACGCTACCTGCACTCCGACAGGGAAACGCTACCTGCACTCCGACAGGGAAACGCTACCTGCACTCCGACAGGGAAACGCTACCTGCACTCCGACAGGGAAACGCTACCTGCACTCCGACAGGGAAACGCTACCTGCACTCCGACAGGGAAACGCTACCTGCACTCCGACAGGGAAACGCTACCTGCACTCCGACAGGGAAACGCTACCTGCACTCCGACAGGGAAACGCTACCTGCACTCCGACAGGGAAACGCTACCTGCACTCCGACAGGGAAACGCTACCTGCACTCCGACAGGGAAACGCTACCTGCACTCCGACAGGGAAACGCTACCTGCACTCCGACAGGGAAACGCTACCTGCACTCCGACAGGGAAACGCTACCTGCACTCCGACAGGGAAACGCTACCTGCACTCCGACAGGGAAACGCTACCTGCACACCGACAGGGAAACGCTACCTGCACTCCGACAGGGAAACGCTACCTGCACTCCGACAGGGAAACGCTACCTGCACTCCGACAGGGAAACGCTACCTGCACTCCGACAGGGAAACGCTACCTGCACTCCGACAGGGAAACGCTACCTGCACTCCGACAGGGAAACGCTACCTGCACTCCGACAGGGAAACGCTACCTGCACTCCGACAGGGAAACGCTACCTGCACTCCGACAGGGAAACGCTACCTGCACTCCGACAGGGAAACGCTACCTGCTGTCCGACAGGGACACGCTACCTGCTGCCCGACAGGGACACGCTACCTACTGCCAAACATGGAGACGCTACCTGCTACCCGACAGGGACACGCTACCTGCTGCCCAACAGGGACACGCTACCTGCTGCCCAACAGGGACACGCTACCTGCTGCCCAACAGGGACACGCTACCTGCTGCCCAACAGGGACACGCTACCTGCTGCCCAACAGGGACACGCTACCTGCTGCCCAACAGGGACACGCTACCTGCTGCCCAACAGGGACACGCTACCTGCTGCCCAACGGGGACACGCTACCTGCTGCCCAACGGGGACACGCTACCTGCTGCCCAACGGGGACACGCTACTTGCTGCCCAATGGGGATACACTACCTGCTGCTCGCTGGGGACACGATACCTGTTGCCCATCCGGTACTTGCCACCTCCTGCCCAACAGAAACCGGTTAAATGCTGCCAAAGAGGGACACACTAACTGCTCACCAACAAGGCCACGCTACCTGCTGCCCAACAGGGACACGCTACCTGCTGCCCAAAAGGGACACGCTACCTGCTGCCCAACAGGGACACGCTACCTGCTGCCCAACAGGGACACGCTAGCTGCTGCCCAACAGGGACACGCTAGCTGCTGCCCAACAGGGACACGCTACCTGCTGCCCAACAGGGACACGTAAGCTGCTGTCCATCATGGACCCGCTAGCTGCTGCCCAAAAGGCACCAGCTACTGCCTGCCCAATATGGACACGCTACGTGCTGTCCAACAGGGACACGCTACCTGCTGCCCAACAGGGACACGCTACCTGCTGCCCAACAGGGACACGCTACCTGCTGCCCAACAGGGACACGCTACCTGCTGCCCAACAGGGACACGCTACCTGCTGCCCAACAGGGACACGCTACCTGCTGCCCAACAGGGACACGCTACCTGCTGCCCAACAGGGACACGCTACCTGCTGCCCAACAGGGACACGCTACCTGCTGCCCAACAGGGACACGCTACCTGCTGCCCAACAGGGACACGCTACCTGCTGCCCAACAGGGACACGCTACCTGCTGCCCAACAGGGACACGCTACCTGCTGCCCAACAGGGACACGCTACCTGCTGCCCAACAGGGACACGCTACCTGCTGCCCAACAGGGACACGCTACCTGCTGCCCAACAGGGACACGCTACCTGCTGCCCAACAGGGACACGCTACCTGCTGCCCAACAGGGACACGCTACCTGCTGCCCAACAGGGACACGCTACCTGCTGCCCAACAGGGACACGCTACCTGCTGCCCAACAGGGACACGCTACCTGCTGCCCAACAGGGACACGCTACCTGCTGCCCAACAGGGACACGCTACCTGCTGCCCAACAGGGACACGCTACCTGCTGCCCAACAGGGACACGCTACCTGCTGCCCAACAGGGACACGCTACCTGCTGCCCAACAGGGACACGCTACCTGCTGCCCAACAGGGACACGCTACCTGCTGCCCAACAGGGACACGCTACCTGCTGCCCAACAGGGACACGCTACCTGCTGCCCAACAGGGACACGCTACCTGCTGCCCAACAGGGACACGCTACCTGCTGCCCAACAGGGACACGCTACCTGCTGCCCAACAGGGACACGCTACCTGCTGCCCAACAGGGACACGCTACCTGCTGCCCAACAGGGACACGCTACCTGCTGCCCAACAGGGACACGCTACCTGCTGCCCAACAGGGACACGCTACCTGCTGCCCAACAGGGACACGCTACCTGCTGCCCAACAGGGACACGCTACCTGCTGCCCAACAGGGACACGCTACCTGCTGCCCAACAGGGACACGCTACCTGCTGTCCAAAAGGGACACGCTACCTGCTGTCCAAAAGGGACACGCTACCTGCTGTCCAAAAGCGACACGCTACCTGCTGTCCAAAAGCGACACGCTACCTGCTGTCCAAAAGCGACACGCTACCTGCTGTCCAAAAGGGACACGCTACCTGCTGTCCAAAAGGGACACGCTAACTGCTGTCCAAAAGGGACACGCTAACTGCTGTCCAAAAGGGACACGCTATCTGCTGCCCAACAGGGACACGCTATCTGCTGCCCAACAGGGACACGCTAACTGCTGCCCAACAGGGACACGCTAACTGCTGCCCAACAGGGACACGCTACCTGCTGCCCAACAGGGACACGCTATCTGCTGCCCAATAGGGACACGTAAGCTGCAGTCCAACAGGGACACGCTAGCTGCTGCCCAACAGGGACACGCTACCTGCTGCCCAACAGGGACACGTAAGCTGCTGTCCATCATGGACCCGCTAGCTGCTGCCCAACAGGCACTGGCTACTGCCTGCCCGACGGGGACACGCTACGTGCTGTCCGACGGGGACACGCTACGTGTAGCCCGACGGGGACACGCTACGTGTAGCCCGACGGGGACACGCTACGTGCTGTCCGACGGGGACACGCTACTTGTAGCCCGACGGGGACACGCTACGTGTAGCCCGACGGGGACACGCTACGTGTAGCCCGACGGGGACACGCTACCTGCCGCCCGACGGGGACACGCTACCTGCCGCCCGACGGGGACACACTACCTGCCGCCCGACGGGGACACACTACCTGCCGCCCGACGGGGACACACTACCTGCCGCCCGACGGGGACACACTACCTGCCGTCCGACGGGGACACACTACCTGCCGTCCGACGGGGACACACTACCTGCCGCCCGACGGGGACACACTACCTGCCGCCCGACGGGGACACACTACCTGCCGCCCGACGGGGACACGCTACCTGCCGCCCGACGGGGACACGCTACCTGCCGCCCGACGGGGACACGCTACCTGCCGCCCGACGGGGACACGCTACCTGCCGCCCGACGGGGACACGCTACCTGCCGCCCGAGAGGGACACGCTACTTGCTGCCCAATATGTATACCCTATCTGCTGCTCGCTGGGGACACGATACCTGTTGCCCAACCGGCACATGACACCTCATGCCCAACAGAAATCGGTTCAATGCAGCCCAACAGGGACACACTAACTGCTCACCAACAAGGATACGCTACCTGCTGCCCAACAGGGACACCCTTCCTGCTTCGCATCAGGGACACGCTACCTGCTGCCCAACAGGCACATGCTACCTGCTGCCTAACAGGGACACGCTACCAGCTGTCCAAAGGGACACGCTACCTGCTGTCCAACAGGGACACGCTACCTGCTGTCCAACAGGGACACGCTACCTGTTGCCCAACAGGGACACGCTACCAGCTGCCCAAAGGGACACGCTAGCTGCTGCCCAACAGGGACATGCTACCTGCTGCCCAACAGGTACACGCTACCTGCTGCCCAAAGGGACACGCTAGCTGATGCCCAACAGGGACACGTTACCTGCAGCCCAAAAGGGACACGCTACCTGCTACCCAACAGGGACACGCTACCTGCTGCCCAACAAGGACACGCTACCTGCTGCCCAACAGGGACACGCTACCTGTTGCCCAACAGGGACAAGCTACCTTCTGCACAAACTGGACTCACCACTGCCAACTCAACAGCAACAGGTTAACTGGTGCCCAAAAGGGACACGCCACCTGCAACCCGACGGGGACACGCCACCTGCCGCCCGAGGGGGACACGCCACCTGCCGCCCGAGGGGGACACGCCACCTGCCGCCCGACGGGGACACGCCACCTGCCGCCCGACGGGGACACGCCACCTGCCGCCCGACGGGGACACGCCACCTGCCGCCCGACGGGGACACGCCACCTGCCGCCCGACGGGGACACGCCACCTGCCGCCCGACGGGGACACGCCACCTGCCGCCCGACAGGGACACCCTACCTGCTGCCCAACGGGGACACCCTACCTACCGCCCGACAGGGACATGCTACCTGCTGCCCAATGAGTATACACTATCTGCTACTCGCTGGGGACACGATACCTGTTGCCCAACCGGTACTTGCCACCTCCTGCCCAACAGAAAGCGGTTAAATGCTGCACAACAGGAACACACTAACTGCTCACCAACAAGGACACGCTACCTGCTGCCCAACAGCGACACCCTACCTGCTGCCCAACAGGGACACGTAAGCTGCAGTCCAACAGGGACACGTAAGCTGCAGTCCAACAGGGACACGCTAGCTGCTGCACAACAGGGACACGCTACCTGCTGCCCAACAGGGACACGTAAGCTGCTGTCCATCATGGACCCGCTAGCTGCTGCCCAACAGGCACCGGCTACTGCCTGCCCAACAGGGACACGCTACGTGCTGTCCGACGGGGACACGCTACGTGTAGCCCGACAGGGACACGCTACGTGCTGCCCGACGGGGATACGCTACCTGCCGCCCGACGGGGACACGCTACCTGCTGCCCGACAAGGACACGCTACCTGCTGCCCGACAAGGACACGCTACCTGCCGCCCGACGGGGACACGCTACCTGCCGCCCGACAGGGACACGGTACTTGCTGCCCAATGAGTATACCCTATCTGCTGCTCGCTGGGGACACGATACCTGTTGCCCAACCGGCACATGACACCTAATGCCCAACAGAAATCGGTTAAATGCAGCCCAACAGGGACACACTAACTGCTCACCAACAAGGATACGCTACCTGCTGCCCAACAGGGACACCCATCCTGCTTCGCAACAGGGACACGCTACCTGCTGCCCAACAGGCACATGCTACCTGCTGCCCAACAGGGACACGCTACCTGCTGCCCAACAGGGACACGCTACCTGCTGCCCAACAGGGACACGCTACCTGCTGCCCAACAGGGACACGCTACCTGCTGCCCAACAGGGACACGCTACCTGCTGCCCAACAGGGACACGCTACCTGCTGCCCAACAGGGACACGCTACCTGCTGCCCAACAGGGACACGCTACCTGCTGCCCAACAGGGACACGCTACCTGCTGCCCAACAGGGACACGCTACCTGCTGCCCAACAGGGACACGCTACCTGCTGCCCAACAGGGACACGCTACCTGCTGCCCAACAGGGACACGCTACCTGCTGCCCAACAGGGACACGCTACCTGCTGCCCAACAGGGACACGCTACCTGCTGCCCAACAGGGACACGCTACCTGCTGCCCAACAGGGACACGCTACCTGCTGCCCAACAGGGACACGCTACCTGCTGCCCAACAGGGACACGCTACCTGCTGCCCAACAGGGACACGCTACCTGCTGCCCAACAGGGACACGCTACCTGCTGCCCAACAGGGACACGCTACCTGCTGCCCAACAGGGACACGCTACCTGCTGCCCAACAGGGACACGCTACCTGCTGCCCAACAGGGACACGCTACCTGCTGCCCAACAGGGACACGCTACCTGCTGCCCAACAGGGACACGCTACCTGCTGCCCAACAGGGACACGCTACCTGCTGCCCAACAGGGACACGCTACCTGCTGCCCAACAGGGACACGCTACCTGCTGCCCAACAGGGACACGCTACCTGCTGCCCAACAGGGACACGCTACCTGCTGCCCAACAGGGACACGCTACCTGCTGCCCAACAGGGACACGCTACCTGCTGCCCAACAGGGACACGCTACCTGCTGCCCAACAGGGACACGCTACCTGCTGCCCAACAGGGACACGCTACCTGCTGCCCAACAGGGACACGCTACCTGCTGCCCAACAGGGACACGCTACCTGCTGCCCAACAGGGACACGCTACCTGCTGCCCAACAGGGACACGCTACCTGCTGCCCAACAGGGACACGCTACCTGCTGCCCAACAGGGACACGCTACCTGCTGCCCAACAGGGACACGCTACCTGCTGCCCAACAGGGACACGCTACCTGCTGCCCAACAGGGACACGCTACCTGCTGCCCAACAGGGACACGCTACCTGCTGCCCAACAGGGACACGCTACCTGCTGCCCAACAGGGACACGCTACCTGCTGCCCAACAGGGACACGCTACCTGCTGCCCAACAGGGACACGCTACCTGCTGCCCAACAGGGACACGCTACCTGCTGTCCAAAAGGGACACGCTACCTGCTGTCCAAAAGGGACACGCTACCTGCTGTCCAAAAGCGACACGCTACCTGCTGTCCAAAAGCGACACGCTACCTGCTGTCCAAAAGCGACACGCTACCTGCTGTCCAAAAGGGACACGCTACCTGCTGTCCAAAAGGGACACGCTAACTGCTGTCCAAAAGGGACACGCTAACTGCTGTCCAAAAGGGACACGCTATCTGCTGCCCAACAGGGACACGCTATCTGCTGCCCAACAGGGACACGCTAACTGCTGCCCAACAGGGACACGCTAACTGCTGCCCAACAGGGACACGCTACCTGCTGCCCAACAGGGACACGCTATCTGCTGCCCAATAGGGACACGTAAGCTGCAGTCCAACAGGGACACGCTAGCTGCTGCCCAACAGGGACACGCTACCTGCTGCCCAACAGGGACACGTAAGCTGCTGTCCATCATGGACCCGCTAGCTGCTGCCCAACAGGCACTGGCTACTGCCTGCCCGACGGGGACACGCTACGTGCTGTCCGACGGGGACACGCTACGTGTAGCCCGACGGGGACACGCTACGTGTAGCCCGACGGGGACACGCTACGTGCTGTCCGACGGGGACACGCTACTTGTAGCCCGACGGGGACACGCTACGTGTAGCCCGACGGGGACACGCTACGTGTAGCCCGACGGGGACACGCTACCTGCCGCCCGACGGGGACACGCTACCTGCCGCCCGACGGGGACACACTACCTGCCGCCCGACGGGGACACACTACCTGCCGCCCGACGGGGACACACTACCTGCCGCCCGACGGGGACACACTACCTGCCGTCCGACGGGGACACACTACCTGCCGTCCGACGGGGACACACTACCTGCCGCCCGACGGGGACACACTACCTGCCGCCCGACGGGGACACACTACCTGCCGCCCGACGGGGACACGCTACCTGCCGCCCGACGGGGACACGCTACCTGCCGCCCGACGGGGACACGCTACCTGCCGCCCGACGGGGACACGCTACCTGCCGCCCGACGGGGACACGCTACCTGCCGCCCGAGAGGGACACGCTACTTGCTGCCCAATATGTATACCCTATCTGCTGCTCGCTGGGGACACGATACCTGTTGCCCAACCGGCACATGACACCTCATGCCCAACAGAAATCGGTTCAATGCAGCCCAACAGGGACACACTAACTGCTCACCAACAAGGATACGCTACCTGCTGCCCAACAGGGACACCCTTCCTGCTTCGCATCAGGGACACGCTACCTGCTGCCCAACAGGCACATGCTACCTGCTGCCTAACAGGGACACGCTACCAGCTGTCCAAAGGGACACGCTACCTGCTGTCCAACAGGGACACGCTACCTGCTGTCCAACAGGGACACGCTACCTGTTGCCCAACAGGGACACGCTACCAGCTGCCCAAAGGGACACGCTAGCTGCTGCCCAACAGGGACATGCTACCTGCTGCCCAACAGGTACACGCTACCTGCTGCCCAAAGGGACACGCTAGCTGATGCCCAACAGGGACACGTTACCTGCAGCCCAAAAGGGACACGCTACCTGCTACCCAACAGGGACACGCTACCTGCTGCCCAACAAGGACACGCTACCTGCTGCCCAACAGGGACACGCTACCTGTTGCCCAACAGGGACAAGCTACCTTCTGCACAAACTGGACTCACCACTGCCAACTCAACAGCAACAGGTTAACTGGTGCCCAAAAGGGACACGCCACCTGCAACCCGACGGGGACACGCCACCTGCCGCCCGAGGGGGACACGCCACCTGCCGCCCGAGGGGGACACGCCACCTGCCGCCCGACGGGGACACGCCACCTGCCGCCCGACGGGGACACGCCACCTGCCGCCCGACGGGGACACGCCACCTGCCGCCCGACGGGGACACGCCACCTGCCGCCCGACGGGGACACGCCACCTGCCGCCCGACGGGGACACGCCACCTGCCGCCCGACAGGGACACCCTACCTGCTGCCCAACGGGGACACCCTACCTACCGCCCGACAGGGACATGCTACCTGCTGCCCAATGAGTATACACTATCTGCTACTCGCTGGGGACACGATACCTGTTGCCCAACCGGTACTTGCCACCTCCTGCCCAACAGAAAGCGGTTAAATGCTGCACAACAGGAACACACTAACTGCTCACCAACAAGGACACGCTACCTGCTGCCCAACAGCGACACCCTACCTGCTGCCCAACAGGGACACGTAAGCTGCAGTCCAACAGGGACACGTAAGCTGCAGTCCAACAGGGACACGCTAGCTGCTGCACAACAGGGACACGCTACCTGCTGCCCAACAGGGACACGTAAGCTGCTGTCCATCATGGACCCGCTAGCTGCTGCCCAACAGGCACCGGCTACTGCCTGCCCAACAGGGACACGCTACGTGCTGTCCGACGGGGACACGCTACGTGTAGCCCGACAGGGACACGCTACGTGCTGCCCGACGGGGATACGCTACCTGCCGCCCGACGGGGACACGCTACCTGCTGCCCGACAAGGACACGCTACCTGCTGCCCGACAAGGACACGCTACCTGCCGCCCGACGGGGACACGCTACCTGCCGCCCGACAGGGACACGGTACTTGCTGCCCAATGAGTATACCCTATCTGCTGCTCGCTGGGGACACGATACCTGTTGCCCAACCGGCACATGACACCTAATGCCCAACAGAAATCGGTTAAATGCAGCCCAACAGGGACACACTAACTGCTCACCAACAAGGATACGCTACCTGCTGCCCAACAGGGACACCCATCCTGCTTCGCAACAGGGACACGCTACCTGCTGCCCAACAGGCACATGCTACCTGCTGCCCAACAGGGACACGCTACCAGCTGTCCAAAGGGACACGCTACCTGCTGTCCAACAGGGACACGCTACCTGTTGCCCAACAGGCACATGCTACCTGCTGCCCAACAGGGACACGCTACCAGCAGTCCAAAGGGACACGCTACCTGCTGTCCAACAGGGACACGCTACCTGTTGCCCAACAGGGACACGCTACCAGCTGCCCAAAGGGACACGCTAGCTGCTGCCCAACAGGGACATGCTACCTGCTGCCCAACAGGTACACGCTACCTGCTGCCCAAAGGGACACGCTAGCTGCTGCCCAACAGGGACACGCTACCTGCTACCCAACAGGGACACGCTACCTGCTACCCAACAGGGACACGCTACCTGCTGCCCAACAAGGACACGCTACCTGCTGCCCAACAGGGACACGCTACCTGCTGCCCAACAGGGACAAGCTACTTTCTACACAAATTGGACTCACCACTGCCAACTCAACAGCAACAGGTTAACTGGTGCCCAAAAGGGACACGCCACCTGCCGCCCGACGGGGACACGCCACCTGCCGCCCGACGGGGACACGCCACCTGCCGCCCGACGGGGACACGCCACCTGCCGCCCGACGGGGACACGCCACCTGCCGCCCGACGGGGACACGCCACCTGCTGCCCAACAGGGACACGCTACCTTCTGCCCAACAGGGACACGCTACCTGCTGTCCAACAGAGACACGCTACCTGCTGTCCAACAGAGACACGCTACCTGTCCAACAGGGACACGCTACCTGCGGTCCAACAGAGACACGCTACCTGCGGTCCAACAGAGACACGCTAAATGCTGTGCAACAGAGACACGCTACATGCTGTGCAACAGAGACACGCTACATGCTGTGCAACAGAGACACGCTACATGCTGTGCAACAGAGACACGCTACATGCTGTCCAACAGAGACACGCGACATGCTGTCCAACAGAGACACGCTACCTGCTGCCCAACAGGGACACGCTACCTGCTGCCCAACAGGGACACGCTACCTGCTGCCCAACAGGGACACGCTACCTGCTGCCCAACAGGGACACGCTACCTGCCGCCCAACAGGGACACGCTACCTGCTGCCCAACAGGGACACGCTACCTGCCGCCCAACAGGGACAGGCTACCTCCTGCCCGACAGGGACAGGCTACCTGCTGCCCGACAGGGACAGGCT
Source organism: Carcharodon carcharias (assembly GCF_017639515.1). NCBI lineage: Eukaryota > Metazoa > Chordata > Chondrichthyes > Lamniformes > Lamnidae > Carcharodon > Carcharodon carcharias. The sequence continues at coordinate 93,105,769 of NC_054474.1, forward strand.
ACCTGCTGCCCGACAGGGACACGCTACCTGCTGCCCAACAGGGACACGCTACCTGCTGCCCAACAGGGACACGCTACCTGCTGCCCAACAGGGACACGCTACCTGCTGCCCAACAGGGACACGCTACCTGTTGCCCAACAGGGACACGCTACCTGCTGCCCAACAGGGACACGCTACCTGCTGCCCAAAAGGGACACGCTACCTGCTGTCCAAAAGGGACACGCTACCTGCTGTCCAAAAGGGACACGCTACCTGCTGTCCAAAAGGGACACGCTACCTGCAGTCGAACAGAGGAACGCTACCTGCTGCCCAAAAGTGACACGCTACCTACTGCACAAAAGGGACACGCTACCTACTGCACAAAAGGGACACGCTACCTGCTGTCCAAAAGGGACACGCTACCTGCTGTCCAAAAGGGACACGCTACCTGCTGTCCAAAAGGGACACGCTACCTGCTGTCCAAAAGGGACACGCTACCTGCTGTCCAAAAGGGACACGCTACCTGCTGTCCAAAAGGGACACGCTACCTGCTGTCCAAAAGGGACACGCTACCTGCTGTCCAAAAGGGACACGCTACCTGCTGTCCAAAAGGGACACGCTATCGGCTGCCCAACAGGGACACGCTATCTGCTGCCCAACAGGGACATGCTAACTGCTGCCCAACAGGGACACGCTAACTGCTGCCCAACAGGGACACGCTACCTGCTGCCCAACAGGGACAAGCTACCTGCTGTCCAACAGGGACAAGTTACCTGCTGTCCAACAGGGACACGCTACCAGCTGCACAACAGGAACACGCTACCAGCTGACCAACATGGACACGCTACCTGCTGCCCAACAGGCACTGGTTACCTGCTGCACAACGGGGACACGCTACATGCTGCCCAACGGGGACACGCTACCTGCTGCCCAACGGGGACACGCTACCTGCTGCCCAACGGGGACACGCTGCCTGCTGCCCAACGGGGACACGCTGCCTGCTGCCCAACGGGGACACGCTACCTGCTGCCCAACGGGGACACGCTACCTGCTGCCCAACGGGGACACGCTACCTGCTGCCCAACGGGGACACGCTACCTGCTGCCCAACAGGGACACGCTACCTGCTGCCCAACAGGGACACGTTACCTGCTGCCCAAAAGGGACACGCTACCTGCTGCCCAACAGGGACACGCTACCTGCTGCCCAACGGGGACACGCTACCTGCTGCCCAACGGGGACACGCTACCTGCTGCCCAACGGGGACACGCTACCTGCTTCCCAACGGGGACACGCTACCTGCTGCCCAACGGGGACACGCTACCTGCTGCCCAATGGGGATACACTACCTGCTGCTCGCTGGGGACACAATACCTGTTGCCCAACCGGTACTTGCCACCTCCTGCCCAACAGAAACCGGTTAAATGCTGCCAAACAGGGACACACTAACTGCTCACCAACAAGGCCACGCTACCTGCTGCCCAACAGGGACACGCTATCTGCTGCCCAACAGGGACACGTAAGCTGCAGTCCAACAGGGACACGCTAGCTGCTGCACAACAGGGACACGCTACCTGCTGCCCAACAGGGACACGTAAGCTGCTGTCCATCATGGACCCGCTAGCTGCTGCCCAACAGGCACCGGCTACTGCCTGCCCAACAGGGACACGCTACGTGCAGCCCGACAGGGACACGCTACGTGCAGCCCGACAGGGACACGCTACGTGCAGCCCGACGGGGACACGCTACGTGCCGCCCGACGGGGACACGCTACCTGCCGCCCGACGGGGACACGCTACCTGCCGCCCGACGGGGACACGCTACCTGCCGCCCGACGGGGACACGCTACCTGCCGCCCGACAAGGACACGCTACCTGCCGCCCGACAAGGACACGCTACCTGCCGCCCGACAAGGACACGCTACCTGCCGCCCGACAAGGACACGCTACCTGCCGCCCGACAAGGACACGCTACCTGCCGCCCGACAAGGACACGCTACCTGCCGCCCGACAAGGACACGCTACCTGCCGCCCGACGGGGACACGCTACCTGCTGCCCAAAGGGACACGCTAGCTGATGCCCAACAGGGACACGTTACCTGCAGCCCAAAAGGGACACGCTACCTGCTACCCAACAGGGACACGCTACCTGCTGCCCAACAGGGACACGCTACCTGCTGCCCAACAGGGACACGCTACCTGTTGCCCAACAGGGACAAGCTACCTTCTGCACAAACTGGACTCACCACTGCCAACTCAACAGCAACAGGTTAACTGGTGCCCAAAAGGGACACGCCACCTGCAACCCGATGGGGACACGCCACCTGCTGCCCGAGGGGGACACGCCACCTGCCGCCCGACGGGGACACGCCACCTGCCGCCCGACGGGGACACGCCACCTGCCGCCCGACGGGGACACGCCACCTGCCGCCCGACGGGGACACGCCACCTGCCGCCCGACGGGGACACGCCACCTGCCGCCCGACAGGGACACCCTACCTGCTGCCCAACGGGGACACCCTACCTACCGCCCGACAGGGACATGCTACCTGCTGCCCAATGAGTATACACTATCTGCTACTCGCTGGGGACACGATACCTGTTGCCCAACCGGTACTTGCCACCTCCTGCCCAACAGAAAGCGGTTAAATGCTGCACAACAGGAACACACTAACTGCTCACCAACAAGGACACGCTACCTGCTGCCCAACAGCGACACCCTACCTGCTGCCCAACAGGGACACGTAAGCTGCAGTCCAACAGGGACACGTAAGCTGCAGTCCAACAGGGACACGCTAGCTGCTGCACAACAGGGACACGCTACCTGCTGCCCAACAGGGACACGTAAGCTGCTGTCCATCATGGACCCGCTAGCTGCTGCCCAACAGGCACCGGCTACTGCCTGCCCAACAGGGACACGCTACGTGCTGTCCGACGGGGACACGCTACGTGTAGCCCGACAGGGACACGCTACGTGCTGCCCGACGGGGACACGCTACCTGCCGCCCGACGGGGACACGCTACCTGCCGCCCGACGGGGACACGCTACCTGCCGCCCGACGGGGACACGCTACCTGCCGCCCGACAAGGACACGCTACCTGCCGCCCGACAAGGACACGCTACCTGCTGCCCGACAAGGACACGCTACCTGCCGCCCGACGGGGACACGCTACCTGCCGCCCGACAGGGACACGGTACTTGCTGCCCAATGAGTATACCCTATCTGCTGCTCGCTGGGGACACGATACCTGTTGCCCAACCGGCACATGACACCTAATGCCCAACAGAAATCGGTTAAATGCAGCCCAACAGGGACACACTAACTGCTCACCAACAAGGATACGGTACCTGCTGCCCAACAGGGACACCCTTCCTGCTTCGCAACAGGGACACGCTACCTGCTGCCCAACAGGCACATGCTATCTGCTGCCCAACAGGGACACGCTACCAGCTGTCCAAAGGGACACGCTACCTGCTGTCCAACAGGGACACGCTACCTGTTGCCCAACAGGCACATGCTACCTGTTGCCCAACAGGCACATGCTACCTGCTGCCCAACAGGGACACGCTACCAGCAGTCCAAAGGGACACGCTACCTGCTGTCCAACAGGGACACGCTACCTGTTGCCCAACAGGGACACGCTACCAGCTGCCCAAAGGGACACGCTACCAGCTGCCCAAAGGGACACGCTAGCTGCTGCCCAACAGGGACATGCTACCTGCTGCCCAACAGGTACACGCTACCTGCTGCCCAAAGGGACACGCTAGCTGCTGCCCAACAGGGACACGCTACCTGCTACCCAACAGGGACACGCTACCTGCTACCCAACAGGGACACGCTACCTGCTGCCCAACAAGGACACGCTACCTGCTGCCCAACAGGGACACGCTACCTGTTGCCCAACAGGGACAAGCTACTTTCTACACAAATTGGACTCACGACTGCCAACTCAACAGCAACAGGTTAACTGGTGCCCAAAAGGGACACGCCACCTGCCGCCCGACGGGGACACGCCACCTGCCGCCCGACGGGGACACGCCACCTGCCGCCCGACGGGGACACGCCACCTGCCGCCCGACGGGGACACGCCACCTGCCGCCCGACGGGGACACGCCACCTGCTGCCCAACAGGGACACGCTACCTTCTGCCCAACAGGGACACGCTACCTGCTGTCCAACAGAGACACGCTACCTGCTGTCCAACAGAGACACGCTACCTGTCCAACAGGGACACGCTACCTGCGGTCCAACAGAGACACGCTACCTGCGGTCCAACAGAGACACCCTACCTGCTGCCCAAAAGTGACACGCTACCTACTGCACAAAAGGGACACGCTACCTACTGCACAAAAGGGACACGCTACCTGCTGTCCAAAAGGGACACGCTACCTGCTGTCCAAAAGGGACACGCTACCTGCTGTCCAAAAGGGACACGCTACCTGCTGTCCAAAAGGGACACGCTACCTGCTGTCCAAAAGGGACACGCGACCTGCTGTCCAAAAGGGACACGCTACCTGCTGTCCAAAAGGGACACGCTACCTGCTGCCAAAAGGGACACGCTATCGGCTGCCCAACAGGGACACGCTATCTGCTGCCCAACAGGGACACGCTAACTGCTGCCCAACAGGGACACGCTAACTGCTGCCCAACAGGGTCACGCTACCTGCTGCCCAACAGGGACAAGCTACCTGCTGTCCAACAGGGACAAGTTACCTGCTGTCCAACAGGGACACGCTACCAGCTGCACAACAGGAACACGCTACCTGCTGACCAACATGGACACGCTACCTGCTGCCCAACAGGCACTGGTTACCTGCTGCACAACGGGGACACGCTACATGCTGCCCAACGGGGACACGCTACCTGCTGCCCAACGGGGACACGCTGCCTGCTGCCCAACGGGGACACGCTGCCTGCTGCCCAACGGGGACACGCTACCTGCTGCCTAACGGGGACACGCTACCTGCTGCCCAATGGGGACACGCTACCTGCTGCCCAACGGGTACACGCTACCTGCTGCCCAACGGGGACACGCTACCTGCTGCCCAACGGGGACACGCTACCTGCTGCCCAACGGGGACACGCTACCTGCTGCCCAATGGGGATACACTACCTGCTGCTCGCTGGGGACACAATACCTGTTGCCCAACCGGTACTTGCCACCTCCTGCCCAACAGAAACCGGTTAAATGCTGCCAAACAGGGACACACTAACTGCTCACCAACAAGGCCACGCTACCTGCTGCCCAACAGGGACACGCTATCTGCTGCCCAACAGGGACACGTAAGCTGCAGTCCAACAGGGACACGCTAGCTGCTGCACAACAGGGACACGCTACCTGCTGCCCAACAGGGACACGTAAGCTGCTGTCCATCATGGACCCGCTAGCTGCTGCCCAACAGGCACCGGCTACTGCCTGCCCAACAGGGAAACGCTACGTGCTGTCCGACGGGGACACGCTACGTGCAGCCCGACAGGGACACGCTACGTGCAGCCCGACAGGGACACGCTACGTGCTGCCCGACGGGGACACGCTACGTGCCGCCCGACGGGGACACGCTACCTGCCGCCCGACGGGCACACGCTACCTGCCGCCCGACGGGGACACGCTACCTGCCGCCCGACAAGGACACGCTACCTGCCGCCCGACAAGGACACGCTACCTGCCGCCCGACGGGGACACGCTACCTGCCGCCCGACGGGGACACGCGACCTGCCGCCCGACGGGGACACGCGACCTGCCGCCCGACAGGGACATGCTACTTGCTGCCCAATGAGTATACCCTATCTGCTGCTCGCTGGGGACACGATACCTGTTGCCCAACCGGTACATGACACCTAATGCCCAACAGAAATCGGTTAAATGCAGCCCAACAGGGACACACTAACTGCTCACCAACAAGGATACGCTACCTGCTTCGCAACAGGGACACACTACCTGCTGCCCAACAGAGACACCCTACCTGCTGCCCAACAGGGACACGCTACCTGCTGTCCAAAAAGGACACGCTACCTGCTGCCCAACAGGGACACGCTACCTGCTGCCCAACAGGGACACGCTACCTGCTGCCCAACAGGGACACGCTACCTGCTGCCCAACAGGGACACGCTACCTGCTGCCCAACAGGGACACGCTACCTGCTGCCCAACAGGGACACGCTACCTGCTGTCCAAAAGGGACACGTTACCGGCTGACCAAAAGGGACACGCTACGTGCTGTCCAACAGGGACACGCTACCTGCTGCTCAACAGGGACATGCTACCTCTGTCCAAAAGGGACACGCTACCTGCTGCCCAAAAGGGACACGCTACCTGCTGCCCAATAGGGACACGCTACCTGCAGCCCAAAAGGGACACGCTACCTGCTACCCAACAGGGACACGCTACCTGCTACCCAACAGGGACCCGCTACCTGCTGCCCAACAGGGACACGCTACCTGCTGCCCAACAGGGACACGCTACCTGCTGCCCAACAGGGACACGCTACCTGCTGCCCAACAGGGACACGCTACCTGCTGCCCAACAGGGACACGCTACCTGCTGCCCAACAGGGACACGCTACCTGCTGCCCAACAGGGACACGCTACCTGCTGCCCAACAGGGACACGCTACCTGCTGCACAACAGGGACACGCTACCTGCTGCCCAACAGTGACACACTACCTGTTGCCCAACATTGACACACTACCTGTTGCCCAACAGGGACAAGCTATCTTCTGCACAAACTGGACTCACCACTGCCAACTCAACAGCAACAGGATAACTGGTGCCCAACAGGGACACGCTACCTGCTGCCCAATGAGTATACATTACCTGCTGCTCGCTGGGGACACGATACCTGTTGCCCAACCGGTACTTGCCACCTCCTGCCCAACAGAAACCGGTTAAATGCTGCCCAACAGGGACACACTAACTGCTCACCAACAAGGACCCGCCACCTGCTGCCCAACAGGGACCCGCCACCTGCTGCCCAACAGGGACCCGCCACCTGCTGCCCAACAGGGACCCGCCACCTGCTGCCCAACAGGGACCCGCCACCTGCTGCCCAACAGGGACCCGCCACCTGCTGCCCAACAGGGACCCGCCACCTGCTGCCCAACAGGGACCCGCCACCTGCTGCCCAACAGGGACCCGCCACCTGCTGCCCAACAGGGACCCGCCACCTGCTGCCCAACAGGGACCCGCCACCTGCTGCCCAACAGGGACACGCCACCTGCTGCCCAACAGGGACACGCCACCTGCTGCCCAACAGGGACACGCCACCTGCTGCCCAACAGGGACACGCCACCTGCTGCCCAACAGGGACACGCCACCTGCTGCCCAACAGGGACACGCCACCTGCTGCCCAACAGGGACACGCCACCTGCTGCCCAACAGGGACACGCTACCTGCTGCCCAACAGGGACACGCTACCTGCTGCCCAACAGGGACACGCTACCTGCTGCCCAACAGGGACACGCTACCTGCTGCCCAACAGGGACACGCTACCTGCTGCCCAACAGGGACACGCTACCTGCTGCCCAACAGGGACACGCTACCTGCTGCCCAACAGGGACACGCTACCTGCTGCCCAACAGGGACACGCTACCTGCTGCCCAACAGGGACACGCTACCTGCTGCCCAACAGGGACACGCTACCTGCTGCCCAACAGGGACACGCTACCTGCTGCCCAACAGGGACACGCTACCTGCTGCCCAACAGGGACACGCTACCTGCTGCCCAACAGGGACACGCTACCTGCTGCCCAACAGGGACACGCTACCTGCTGCCCAACAGGGACACGCTACCTGCTGCCCAACAGGGACACGCTACATGCTGCCCAACAGGGACACGCTACCTGCTGCCCAACAGGGACACGCTACCTGCTGCCCAACAGGGACACGCTACCTGCTGCCCAACAGGGACACGCTACCTGCTGCCCAACAGGGACAGGCTACCTGCTGCCCAACAGGGACAGGCTACCTGCTGCCCAACAGGGACAGGCTACCTGCTGCCCAACAGGGACAGGCTACCTGCTGCCCAAAAGGGACACGCTACCTGCTGCCCAACAGGGACACGCTACCTGCTGCCCAACAGGGACACGCTACCTGCTGCCCAACAGGGACACGCTACCTGCTGCCCAACAGGGACACGCTACCTGCTGCCCAACAGGGACACGCTACCTGCTGCCCAACAGGGACACGCTACCTGCTGCCCAACAGGGACACGCTACCTGCTGCCCAACAGGGACACGCTACCTGCTGCCCAACAGGGACACGCTACCTGCTGCCCAACAGGGACACGCTACCTGCTGTCCAAAAGGGACACGCTACCTGCTGTCCAAAAGGGACACGCTACCTGCAGTCGAACAGAGGAACGCTACCTGCGGCCCAAAAGTGACACACTACCTACTGCACAAAAGGGACACGCTACCTACTGCACAAAAGGGACACGCTACCTGCTGTCCAAAAGGGACACGCTACCTGCTGTCCAAAAGGGACACGCTACCTGCTGTCCAAAAGGGACACGCTACCTGCTGTCCAAAAGGGACACGCTACCTGCTGTCCAAAAGGGACACGCTACCTGCTGTCCAAAAGGGACACGCTACCTGCTGTCCAAAAGGGACACGCTAACTGCTGCCCAACAGGGACACGCTAACTGCTGCCCAACAGGGACACGCTAACTGCTGCCCAACAGGGACACGCTACCTGCTGCCCAACAGGGACAAGCTACCTGCTGTCCAACAGGGACAAGCTACCTGCTGTCCAACAGGGACACGCTACCAGCTGCACAACAGGGACACGCTACCTGCTGACCAACATGGACACGCTACCTGCTGACCAACAGGCACTGGTTACCTGCTGCACAACGGGGACACGCTACATGCTGCCCAACGGGGACACGCTACATGCTGCCCAACGGGGACACGCTACCTGCTGCCCAATGGGGACACGCTACCTGCTGCCCAACGGGGACACGCTACCTGCTGCCCAAGGGGGACACGCTACCTGCTGCCCAGCGGGGACACGCTACCTTCTGCCCAGCGGGGACACGCTACCTGCTGCCCAACGGGGACACGCTACCTGCTGCCCAACGGGGACACGCTACCTGCTGCCCAACGGGGACACGCTACCTGCTGCCCAACGGGGACACGCTACCTGCTGCCCAATGGGGATACACTACCTGCTGCTCGCTGGGGACACAATACCTGTTGCCCAACCGGTACTTGCCACCTCCTGCCCAACAGAAACCGGTTAAATGCTGCCAAACAGGGACACACTAACTGCTCACCAACAAGGCCACGCTACCTGCTGCCCAACAGGGACACGCTATCTGCTGCCCAACAGGGACACGTAAGCTGCAGTCCAACAGGGACACGCTAGCTGCTGCACAACAGGGACACGCTACCTGCTGCCCAACAGGGACACGTAAGCTGCTGTCCATCATGGACCCGCTAGCTGCTGCCCAACAGGCACCGGCTACTGCCTGCCCAACAGGGACACGCTACGTGCTGTCCGACGGGGACACGCTACGTGCAGCCCGACAGGGACACGCGACATGCTGTCCAACAGAGACACGTTACATGCTGTCCAACAGAGACACGCTACATGCTGCCCAACAGGGACACGCTACCTGCTGCCCAACAGGGACACGCTACCTGCTGCCCAACAGGGACACGCTACCTGCCGCCCGACGGGGACACGCTACCTGCCGCCCAACACGGACATGCTACTTGCTGCCCAATGAGTATACCCTATCTGCTGCTCGCTGGGGACACGATACCTGTTGCCCAACCGGTACATGACACCTAATGCCCAACAGAAATCGGTTAAATGCAGCCCAACAGGGACACACTAACTGCTCACCAACAAGGCCACGCTACCTGCTGCACAAAAGGGACACGCTACAAGCTGTCCAAAAGGGACACGCTACAAGCTGTCCAAAAGGGACACGCTACAAGCTGTCCAAAAGGGACACGCTACAAGCTGTCCAAAAGGGACACGCTACAAGCTGTCCAAAAGGGACACGCTACAAGCTGTCCAAAAGGGACACGCTACAAGCTGTCCAAAAGGGACACGCTACAAGCTGTCCAAAAGGGACACGCTACATGCTGTCCAAAAGGGACACGCTACAAGCTGTCCAAAAGGGACACGCTACAAGCTGTCCAAAAGGGACACGCTATCTGCTGTCCAAAAGGGACCACGCTACAAGCTGTCCAAAAGGGACACGCTACATGCTGTCCAAAAGGGACACGCTACAAGCTGTCCAAAAGGGACACGCTACAAGCTGTCCAAAAGGGACACGCTACAAGCTGTCCAAAAGGGACACGCTACATGCTGTCCAAAAGGGACACGCTACAAGCTGTCCAAAAGGGACACGCTACCTGCTGCTCAACAGGGACACGCTACCTCTGTGCAAAAGGGACACGCTACCTCTGTCCAAAAGCGACACGCTACCTGCTGCCCAAAAGGGATACGCTATCTGCTGCTCAACAGGGACACGCTACCTGCTGCCCAAAAAGGACAAGCTACCTGCCGTCCAACAGGGACACGCTGCCTGCTGTCCAACAGGGACACGCTACCTGCTGCAAAACAGGAACACGCTACCTGCTGACCAACATGGACACGCTACCTGCTGCCCAACAGGCACTGGTTACCTGCTGCACAACAGGTACACGCTAGCTGCTGCCCGACGGGGACACGCTACCTGCTGCCCAATGAGTATACATTACCTGCTGCTCGCTGGGGACACGATACCTGTTGCCCAACCAGTACTTGCCACCTCCTGCCCAACAGAAACCGGTTAAATGCTGCCAAACAGGGACACATTATCCGCTCACCAACAAGGCCACGCTACCTGCTGCCCAACAGGGACACGCTACCTGCTGCCCAACAGGGACACGCTACCTGCTGCCCAACAGGGACACGCTACCTGCCGCCCAACAAGGCCACGCTACCTGCTGCCCAACAGGGACACGCTACCTGCTGCCCAACAGGGACACGCTACCTGCCGCCCAACAGGGACACGCTACCTGCTGCCCAACAGGGACACGCTACCTGCCGCCCAACAGGGACACGCTACCTGCTGCCCAACAGGGACACGCTACCTGCTGACCAACAGGGACACGCTACCTGCTGACCAACAGGGACACGCTACCTGCTGACCAACAGGGACACGCTACCTGCTGCCCAACAGGGACACGCTACCTGCTGCCCAACAGGGACACGCTACCTGCTGTCCAAAAGGGACACGTTACCGGCTGACCAAAAGGGACACGCTAAGTGCTGTCCAACAGGGACACGCTACCTGCTGCTCAACAGGGACATGCTACCTCTGTCCAAAAGGGACACGCTACCTGCTGCCCAAAAGGGACACGCTATCTGCTGCCCAACAGGGACACGCTACCTGCAGCCCAAAAGGGACACGCTACATGCTACCCAACAGGGACACGCTACCTGCTACCCAACAGGGACACGCTACCTGCTGCCCAACAGGGACACGCTACCTGCTGCCCAACAGGGACACGCTACCTGCTGCCCAACAGGGACACGCTACCTGCTGCCCAACAGGGACACGCTACCTGCTGCCCAACAGGGACACGCTACCTGCTGCCCAACAGGGACACACTACCTGTTGCCCAACAGTGACACACTACCTGTTGCCCAACAGGGACAAGCTACCTTCTGCACAAACTGGACTCACCACTGCCAACTCAACAGTAACAGGATAACTGGTGCCCAACAGGGACACGCTACCTGCTGCCCAATGAGTATACATTACCTGCTGCTCGCTGGGGACACGATACCTGTTGCCCAACCGGTACTTGCCACCTCCTGCCCAACAGAAACCGGTTAAATGCTGCCCAACAGGGACCCGCCACCTGGTGCCCAACAGGAACACGCCACCTGCTGCCCAACAGGGACACGCCACCTGCTGCCCAACAGGGACACGCCACCTGCTGCCCAACAGGGACACGCCACCTTCTGCCCAACAGGGACACGCCACCTGCTGCCCAACAGGGACACGCCACCTGCTGCCCAACAGGGACACGCCACCTACTGCCCAACAGGGACATGCCACCTACTGCCCAACAGGGACACGCCACCTACTGCCCAACAGGGACACGCCACCTACTGCCCAACAGGGACACGCCACCTACTGCCCAACAGAGACACGCCACCTACTGCCCAACAGGGACACGCTACCTGCTGTCCAACAGGGACACGCTACCTGCTGTCCAACAGGGACACGCTACCTGCTGCCCAACAGGGACACGCTACCTGCTGCCCAACAGGGACACGCTACCTGCTGCCCAACAGGGACACGCTACCTGCTGCCCAACAGGGACACGCTACCTGCTGCCCAACAGGGACACGCTACCTGCTGCCCAACAGGGACACGCTACCTGCTGCCCAACAGGGACACGCTACCTGCTGCCCAACAGGGACACGCTACCTGCTGCCCAACAGGGACACGCTACCTGCTGTCCAAAAGGGACACGCTACCTGCTGTCCAAAAGGGACACGCTACCTGCAGTCGAACAGAGGAACGCTACCTGCGGCCCAAAAGTGACACACTACCTACTGCACAAAAGGGACACGCTACCTACTGCACAAAAGGGACACGCTACCTGCTGTCCAAAAGGGACACGCTACCTGCTGTCCAAAAGGGACACGCTACCTGCTGTCCAAAAGGGACACGCTACCTGCTGTCCAAAAGGGACACGCTACCTGCTGTCCAAAAGGGACACGCTACCTGCTGTCCAAAAGGGACACGCTACCTGCTGTCCAAAAGGGACACGCTAACTGCTGCCCAACAGGGACACGCTAACTGCTGCCCAACAGGGACACGCTAACTGCTGCCCAACAGGGACACGCTACCTGCTGCCCAACAGGGACAAGCTACCTGCTGTCCAACAGGGACAAGCTACCTGCTGTCCAACAGGGACACGCTACCAGCTGCACAACAGGGACACGCTACCTGCTGACCAACATGGACACGCTACCTGCTGACCAACAGGCACTGGTTACCTGCTGCACAACGGGGACACGCTACATGCTGCCCAACGGGGACACGCTACATGCTGCCCAACGGGGACACGCTACCTGCTGCCCAATGGGGACACGCTACCTGCTGCCCAACGGGGACACGCTACCTGCTGCCCAAGGGGGACACGCTACCTGCTGCCCAGCGGGGACACGCTACCTTCTGCCCAGCGGGGACACGCTACCTGCTGCCCAACGGGGACACGCTACCTGCTGCCCAACGGGGACACGCTACCTGCTGCCCAACGGGGACACGCTACCTGCTGCCCAACGGGGACACGCTACCTGCTGCCCAATGGGGATACACTACCTGCTGCTCGCTGGGGACACAATACCTGTTGCCCAACCGGTACTTGCCACCTCCTGCCCAACAGAAACCGGTTAAATGCTGCCAAACAGGGACACACTAACTGCTCACCAACAAGGCCACGCTACCTGCTGCCCAACAGGGACACGCTATCTGCTGCCCAACAGGGACACGTAAGCTGCAGTCCAACAGGGACACGCTAGCTGCTGCACAACAGGGACACGCTACCTGCTGCCCAACAGGGACACGTAAGCTGCTGTCCATCATGGACCCGCTAGCTGCTGCCCAACAGGCACCGGCTACTGCCTGCCCAACAGGGACACGCTACGTGCTGTCCGACGGGGACACGCTACGTGCAGCCCGACAGGGACACGCGACATGCTGTCCAACAGAGACACGTTACATGCTGTCCAACAGAGACACGCTACATGCTGCCCAACAGGGACACGCTACCTGCTGCCCAACAGGGACACGCTACCTGCTGCCCAACAGGGACACGCTACCTGCCGCCCGACGGGGACACGCTACCTGCCGCCCAACACGGACATGCTACTTGCTGCCCAATGAGTATACCCTATCTGCTGCTCGCTGGGGACACGATACCTGTTGCCCAACCGGTACATGACACCTAATGCCCAACAGAAATCGGTTAAATGCAGCCCAACAGGGACACACTAACTGCTCACCAACAAGGCCACGCTACCTGCTGCACAAAAGGGACACGCTACAAGCTGTCCAAAAGGGACACGCTACAAGCTGTCCAAAAGGGACACGCTACAAGCTGTCCAAAAGGGACACGCTACAAGCTGTCCAAAAGGGACACGCTACAAGCTGTCCAAAAGGGACACGCTACAAGCTGTCCAAAAGGGACACGCTACAAGCTGTCCAAAAGGGACACGCTACAAGCTGTCCAAAAGGGACACGCTACATGCTGTCCAAAAGGGACACGCTACAAGCTGTCCAAAAGGGACACGCTACAAGCTGTCCAAAAGGGACACGCTATCTGCTGTCCAAAAGGGACCACGCTACAAGCTGTCCAAAAGGGACACGCTACATGCTGTCCAAAAGGGACACGCTACAAGCTGTCCAAAAGGGACACGCTACAAGCTGTCCAAAAGGGACACGCTACAAGCTGTCCAAAAGGGACACGCTACATGCTGTCCAAAAGGGACACGCTACAAGCTGTCCAAAAGGGACACGCTACCTGCTGCTCAACAGGGACACGCTACCTCTGTGCAAAAGGGACACGCTACCTCTGTCCAAAAGCGACACGCTACCTGCTGCCCAAAAGGGATACGCTATCTGCTGCTCAACAGGGACACGCTACCTGCTGCCCAAAAAGGACAAGCTACCTGCCGTCCAACAGGGACACGCTGCCTGCTGTCCAACAGGGACACGCTACCTGCTGCAAAACAGGAACACGCTACCTGCTGACCAACATGGACACGCTACCTGCTGCCCAACAGGCACTGGTTACCTGCTGCACAACAGGTACACGCTAGCTGCTGCCCGACGGGGACACGCTACCTGCTGCCCAATGAGTATACATTACCTGCTGCTCGCTGGGGACACGATACCTGTTGCCCAACCAGTACTTGCCACCTCCTGCCCAACAGAAACCGGTTAAATGCTGCCAAACAGGGACACATTATCCGCTCACCAACAAGGCCACGCTACCTGCTGCCCAACAGGGACACGCTACCTGCTGCCCAACAGGGACACGCTACCTGCTGCCCAACAGGGACACGCTACCTGCCGCCCAACAAGGCCACGCTACCTGCTGCCCAACAGGGACACGCTACCTGCTGCCCAACAGGGACACGCTACCTGCCGCCCAACAGGGACACGCTACCTGCTGCCCAACAGGGACACGCTACCTGCCGCCCAACAGGGACACGCTACCTGCTGCCCAACAGGGACACGCTACCTGCTGACCAACAGGGACACGCTACCTGCTGACCAACAGGGACACGCTACCTGCTGACCAACAGGGACACGCTACCTGCTGCCCAACAGGGACACGCTACCTGCTGCCCAACAGGGACACGCTACCTGCTGTCCAAAAGGGACACGTTACCGGCTGACCAAAAGGGACACGCTAAGTGCTGTCCAACAGGGACACGCTACCTGCTGCTCAACAGGGACATGCTACCTCTGTCCAAAAGGGACACGCTACCTGCTGCCCAAAAGGGACACGCTATCTGCTGCCCAACAGGGACACGCTACCTGCAGCCCAAAAGGGACACGCTACATGCTACCCAACAGGGACACGCTACCTGCTACCCAACAGGGACACGCTACCTGCTGCCCAACAGGGACACGCTACCTGCTGCCCAACAGGGACACGCTACCTGCTGCCCAACAGGGACACGCTACCTGCTGCCCAACAGGGACACGCTACCTGCTGCCCAACAGGGACACGCTACCTGCTGCCCAACAGGGACACACTACCTGTTGCCCAACAGTGACACACTACCTGTTGCCCAACAGGGACAAGCTACCTTCTGCACAAACTGGACTCACCACTGCCAACTCAACAGTAACAGGATAACTGGTGCCCAACAGGGACACGCTACCTGCTGCCCAATGAGTATACATTACCTGCTGCTCGCTGGGGACACGATACCTGTTGCCCAACCGGTACTTGCCACCTCCTGCCCAACAGAAACCGGTTAAATGCTGCCCAACAGGGACCCGCCACCTGGTGCCCAACAGGAACACGCCACCTGCTGCCCAACAGGGACACGCCACCTGCTGCCCAACAGGGACACGCCACCTGCTGCCCAACAGGGACACGCCACCTTCTGCCCAACAGGGACACGCCACCTGCTGCCCAACAGGGACACGCCACCTGCTGCCCAACAGGGACACGCCACCTACTGCCCAACAGGGACATGCCACCTACTGCCCAACAGGGACACGCCACCTACTGCCCAACAGGGACACGCCACCTACTGCCCAACAGAGACACGCCACCTACTGCCCAACAGGGACACGCTACCTGCTGTCCAACAGGGACACGCTACCTGCTGTCCAACAGGGACACGCTACCTGCTGTCCAACAGGGACACGCTACCTGCTGTCCAAAAGGGACACGCTACCTGCTGTCCAACAGGGACACGCTACCTGCTGTCCAACAGGGACACGCTACCTGTTGCCCAACAGGGACACGCTACCTGATGCCCAACAGGGATACGCTACCTGATGCCCAAAAGGGACCCACCACCTGCTGCCCAACACAGTGTTACCTGGGTAAGACCGTACTTTCTGCAGCATGTGATTTAGTTATCATGCTTGCTAAGACTTTGCCCATTCTGCCACTATAGAATGGCAGAAGGAGGGCAGAAATTTCCAGCAATTAACTTTCGAAACCATCGGAATAACTGCCCCTCAATCACTGCAGAGGCCTGGCAAGTACAGTACATGGGGCAGAGTGTGATAGGTAACCCAAAGCAGCAATCAAGAGTTGCAGTGATGTCTCTAGTTTTGAAACTGCACAGTTACCCTCCCAGACCTCTGTACTAATCTCTAAAGAGATTTCACACCCAAACCGCTAACTGATGCTGACTGATTTACTACATGCTTGCAGCATTTTTCTATCTCCCTGCTACTAGATGTGTGAAAGCCAGAATTAATGTTTTTGCATTTGTGGGGTGGGGGGTGCGAGGCAAGGGAGGAGCGGGGCGGCAAGGGGTAGGGGTGTATTTACCTCAGCCTCAGGGAACTCAGGAAACAGGGAGGAGGAGCAGAAATTCATTTGAAATAACTGAAAAAGACAGCAAATTTGGAAGGACGAGGTTGGCAGTCCGTTGTAACAATTTCAAGTGACCATACATTCTGTGTTCATCAGACAGCCATTATGCACCTGAAGTGCTGTAATCTGCAGGGCTATGGACCAAATGCTGGAAAGTGGGATTAGGTTGGGTGGCTCTTTTTTCTGCTGGCACAGACACAATGGGCCAATTGGCTTCTTTCTGTGCCGTAAACCTTCTATGATTCTATTGGAGACCTACGTGAACAGAGTTATATCCTCTTCTAATATCTCCTTATGCCACTGGATAATGACTAGGAGGTGTAACTGGATGATTCTTTTCCCCTTTCTTATCCAATTATACCAATGGGGACTGAAGAACCCAGCTATCCACAGTAGCCATTTCCACAAGGTGCCGGAAGCCCTTTGGTACCCTTTAAGCTAGTGACTCTTACATCCATTTCAAACATGGTGATTTCCATTCATTGGGAGAATGTGTCAATGTTCCTAGTTGATTCCACCAGAGTAATCCTCTCTTATCACATCATTTCATGAGGAGGTGGTGGCATAGTGGTATTGTCACTCACTAGGATTCCAGAGACCCAAGGTAATGCTGTGGGGACCCAGGTTCAAATTGAGATGGTGAAATTTGAATTTAATAAAAATCTGGAATTAAAAGTCTGATGATGACCACAAAACCATTGCCAATTGTTGTAAAGACCCATCTGGTTCGCTAATGCCCTTTAGGGAAGGAAATCTGCCATCCTTACCTGGTCTGGCCTACATGTAACTCCACTCCCAGAACAATATGGTTGACTTTTAACTGTCCTCCAAAATGTTAAATTCAAGTGCAGTTAGGGATGAGCAACAAATGCTGGCTTTGTCAGTGATGCCCACATCCCATGAAAGAGTAAAGAAACAAAATTGATTGCTATGAAATACTGATGGATTAACAGTCTTTCTCCTTCTCTCTTTTTCTCTCTCCATTCTTCTCTCTCTTCCTCCTCTTTGATTCCTCACTCCGCAGGTTGTACTCAGCTATCTAATTGGAAATACATATTCTCCACTTGATGTAGACTTTACATATTTAAATAATAACTGGAGAAGTTGAAATGTTTATTTTAATATTACTGACTATGATACACTTGGAAAGGTGAGAGATTACAGACTTTTTAAAATTCATTTATGGGATGTGGGCATTGCTGGCTAGGCCATCATTTATTAGCCATCCCTAATTGCCCTTGAGAAGGTGGTGATGAGCTGCCTTCTTGAACCGCTGCAGTCCATGTGGTGTAGGTACATTCACAGTGCTGTTAGCAAGAGAATTCCAGGATTCTGACCCAGCAACAGTGAAGGAATGGCAATTACAGTTCCAACTCAGGATAGTGTGTGAGGCTTCGAGGGGAACTTGCAGGTGGTGATGCTCCCACATATCTGCTGCCTTTGTAGGTAACATTTAATGCAAGATGCATTGCTATTGCTGGTGTCAGTTTAATCTCTGTTGGTAACACTCTTGCCTGACAGTGTGGTTCAAAATCCAAATTCCCACTCCATAGGCTTGAGCAGATAATTTTGGTCGACACCCCAGAGCAGTAATGAGGGCATGTTGCACAAATAAAGGTGCTGCCTTTCAGATGACATTCAAGGCACTGCCCCATTTGCCTGCTGAGATGGAAGCTAATTCCCCCAAGACTACTATTTCAGGAAAAGCTAGGAACAAAAACAAAAATAGCTGGAAAAACTCAGCAGGTCTGAAAGCATCTGCGGAGAGGAATACAATTAACATTTTGAGTCCATATGACTCTTCATCAGAACTAAGGAAATATAGAAATGAGGTGAAATATAAGCTGTTTGAGGGGGGTGGGACAGGTAGAGCTGGATAGAGGGCCAGTGATAGGTGGAGGCAAAGAAGAGATTGACAAAGATATCATAGGCAAAAGGACAAAGGGGTGTTGACGGTGGTGATATTATCTAAGGAATGTGCTAAAAAGCTAGGAAGTTCTATTGATGTCCTGGCAACAACCAACACCACTTAAAAACAAAAGATTATTTGGTAATTTATCTTACTGTTGTTTTTTTGACTGTGCTATGTACGTATCAACTGCCATACTGGGATGTACTGAGAAGGCAAAAGGCCCTATATAAATACAAGGATTTTTGTTTAAATGACCATTGTTCGGTTTTTCCTTTAATTGGATGAAAATACTCATGCTTGTATCCTCTCAGCACTCATTATAATAATAAAGCGGATTTGCTTAAATTATTAGCTCCATCATGGGTCTACTTATCACGTCATAATGGGGCATTAAACATAAGTTAAATACAACTATTGGGTGCTGAGAAGGGCAGTCATATCAAGTTATAAAGCAGTTTTTGGCAAATAGCTTCTATGAAAATATCAATTCTGAAATATAAAAATGCTTAAAGTTTTATTGTTGTCTTTGTGACGTCCTTATTGAGCACTCATGTAAAATCTGAGTATCATGACTCACACTGTGAACACATTATTTGAACTTCTACAAGTGGTCTGACACTGTGAAAATTCCCTCACGCCACTACCAAGTAATTGCCACAACAAGTTCAAAAATATACTCTTCAACTCTTGCAGAACTGATCAGTTCAAATCTCCCTTCCCTTAAAATAGTGACTAAATGGTAATAAATGTGTAGGTCTCATCTCAGGAAAGTTGGATGAGGTCAACCCAGAATGTGCGTCCTTCAGTTGTCTTGCTAGACCTCAATATGTGCACTGACTTGTCAAATTAAGTGAAAACTGTCTCGGTGGCAATTTTAAATTGTCAGGAAGGGAATGAGGAGAGAGGTTACAAGAAATATCTTTGCACAAAGAATTGTTAAAGCATGAAATGTTTTTGTCACGGGGAGCAGTTGAGGTGGAGACCATATCATCTTTTAAGGAAAGAGTAAATAAATATTTGAAGGAGAAGGTACAGAGCTACAAGGAAATAGTGCGGTAGTGAGAGTCATTTTGGATTACTCTAGCAAAATGCCAGCACTGACATGATGAACCGAATGGTCTCCATCCCTACTCAAACAATGGTTCTATAGACCTATCGAGGCCCATTGCCTTATTCAAAGATTATATTGGGTAACAGTTAGAATGTGAAGCAAAGGCTGTGAATTAGTCAGTTTTCAAAGGGATACATCTTTCTTTCTATGAAGATTACAAGTTACCATTGTGGGTTTGTTTTCCAAAATGCTGTAAGAAAAATCATATTTAAGCAAACAAGCTTTAAATTGGACTAATAGGGTGGGATTTTACACTGGCGGGATTTTATGGTTCTGCCAAAGACAATGCAGTTTTGAACGGCTCGCTGCATTTTACGGCCCCTCCCCAGCCAAAACAGGGCCGTAAAATTCCGCCCGGTGTCTTCTTATGTGACCGCCTTAAATTGTCCCCAATACTGTTGCCACCAGCGATAAAGCTGGCTTTGCCTTTGAATCAGTTTGTGGCTTTGAGGCTTATGTTAAGGTTTTAGACTAATCCGGCTGAAACCTCAGACAATGCTGGGGGAGTGTTTCATTGTCACTCTCCCTCTTCTGGTGGTTCAAGTGAACATTAAAGATCTTGTGGAACCAATGGAAGAAAAGGGAATTCTAGAGTCTTGAACAACATCCCCTATGTCAACTTCAACACACTGCTATTTATTGGGAGGTTTCTGGCACAAAAAGGCTGCTGCCTACATAAGAGAGCAGTCATTGGATTCAAAGTGATTTACAATGCGATACACTGTGAGCTATTATTCAAATCAGGCATATAAATGCAAGTGTTGCTCGAACTGTAACCATCAGGATGTCACCTGAGTGTTATACAGCTCCCTCCAGGCATGGCCCAAGTTTGGAAGGATGGAATCCGGAATCGTACTGTCACAGCTCATGCAGGCTGACAGAGGGAAGTTCACCTTTTCTTAAGTGCTCCTGGCGATACTGCTTATTGTAAAGCACCTAGGCCCATTATAGAGGAGCGGAAAAAAAACTGTGAGAAGGGACTGCAGTGCAAGAGAGCTGTTTCTATTCTGTGTTGTGTTGGGAACACAAGCCCTGGGCCTCCTTATAGCCATAATATTATCTGACATGGAAGAGCAGAGACAGACTTCAGCCAGTGGAATTGGCAGAGAAGCTGGGGTAAAAAAAAATTTCATGCACAGTAACAGCCATTTGGGTGACATCACTGGGTCAATGGCAAACACAATTACAGCTGGGCACAGTGCACTTAATTTGGGTCAGAGAAATTTATCATCTATTTTAAATATGGATTTCAGATAATCACAGCACTTAAGCCAAAAGAATATTCTGTGCATTATTTATTACCGAATTTTAAACTAGAGCTGAAAGGGTAATTTTCCATAAATTTATAACACCGGTTGACATTTAAATACGTTTTCATAACTTTTCAAATGTATTTTAAAGACCAGTTATATTTAGATGACAGGGTAATACAGGGACAGATGATAGTGCTTTATTGCTTGACTTTAATGAGCATGTGAAGCCTGTCACTGTCCTTGGCAATGCAGCCCTTACATAGTCAAGTTAGCATGTTAAGTTCCAGCCATATTCTGCCTAATAGAGGACTCATATTAGTAATCATTCAAGAGTGAGATGCAGTCAACTACAGATCAAGTAGGCAAAGTGTGACAATCTTTTCTAGCCCTCCCACCACCCACATTTTTCCTCTTCCCTCCTGCTGATACTTTATTATAATGGGGGTTCGTTTCTGTAGGTATGAGAAGCAACCCTGCATCTTACTTAAGTAGCCATTCTCCAAGTATAAGCCAAAACAGCTACTTTTAGTAGGTTATTTGCAAAGCATCAGAGTTGAGCCAGATTTTGTGCTCAATGTGTACACACAGACACAGACACACACACACACACACACACACACACACACACAGACGCACACACACAGACGCACACACACGCCAATGATTAGTTCTGCTATCTTATTCTGGGAAATGGCTCTTTAATATTTTGGCCCGAGTGAGGTAATTTTCCTCTTGGGTGATCTGCACATCAATAATAATACACAGGCCATCAAAAAAACCCTTTGAAAAGCAAAAAATAAATGTTTTATAATTGGGTAGTTAAAACCATTGTGAAAAACACAATTGCAAAGTAACTACGAACCTTTTAGGGAACATTTCGACTAAGCTTTTTTCAGACTCTTAGCTTCTGGTTAATACCCGTTTATCTGACTACATCATTCTACATAGCTCTTGTTAAGTGAATAAAATACTTTGTCTGTTTTATTACCATCTATACGATGGGATATTACAATTATCAGCAATCATTCTCTTTTACATATCCAAGACTTGTCATCTTTTCAGAATATTTTAAGTAAATTTAGTCAAGGCAGATGACAGTAGTTCTGTGCAAATCAACTGCCATTTATTCATTTATGAGCTCTTAAAAATTACACTATGGTACTCAAGGCAGAAATACTCGGAACTTATGCAGCAGGGGAGAGGATTCTTAAACAGGAAGGCTGAGGAGACAACTGACAGTTTGAAGCTGTAGCCAAGTTGAGCCAAAGCTAAAGAATGGGCAGCAATGTTAATGGTTCAACATTCATTGCTTTTGTAGGGCATCCCGCTGCCTTCTACTTGAGTTGAGACACGAACCTGATTAAAAGAAATGGCTTAACACATCTGCTGAAATGCTAGTCTGAGGAACGGCATTGGCTGTTAGTGTGACAACCTCACCAAGAGCCATTTCTACCTTGTATCATTTTAATAAGGCATCCTCGAATAAGAGCCTGGTTGCAATGACTCTTTTTTTTATTCTTGAAAAGCAAAGGTGAAGGCCGTAGGTTTGTCGTGCACAACACCCGTACCAGAGATAAAAAGAAATAGGGAGGTGAAGAAAGCAACACATTCATTTATTTTTGCTGGTTTGGAAACAGTGACAAATGAAAACACTGTGCATTATGTTGGAAATAACAGTCGGGGCCAATACTGACTGTCCCGGTCACAGCAATGAGACAGTGAGAATACAGGAAGGACAGCAAATCTGTGGAGTATTGGTTGGTGGAATCAGATTCAATAGTAACTTTCAAAAGAGGATTAGATCCCCATTTAAAAAGAAAAAATATGCAGAGCAAAGAGCAGGGGAGTGGGGCTAGCTGGATAGCTCTTCTAAAGAATCAGCACAAGCAAGATGGGCCAATTGGCCGCATTTTGTCTGTTTGATTCTGTAGTAGAGGAAAGTTTCAAGGAATGTTGACCAAAGTGGTTTTGATAAAATAGAGAAAGTCTTGGCAGGTTACAATACGGAGAGGCACAGGGAAAGAGAGAGAGAGAGAGAGAGTGAGCTGGGGTCGGGGTAGGGGGGAAGAGGCGGTGAGTTAAAAGTCAGGAAAAATCACCTATCCAGTGTCAAGCTTTTAATCATATCCTGTCTGGCAATTTGATGGAGGTGTTAGGCAAACTTACTAATGAATAGAAGTATTATTCAAACTACCTTATATGCAGCCCTTTGAAGGTACATCTGGGACATCAAATCTGCTCCTGCCCTAATCCACTCCAACATACACAGGAGCTGTAACTATAGCACTCCTAAGCAGCAGAAGATTGATTTTTCCTTTAAATTTGCAATATTTGAAGAACTTGTTAAAACGAAAAGTTTTCCAAATAGAGTTGATGCAGTAATGTATTTGGGAAGCTTGCAGAACGGAATGAAACCCACTGGTTGTAAATTTGATCTGCAGCCCGTTATATCTGTGGCACGTCAAACTTGATACACTTGCCCTTTATTTAATAACCACCCCTTTAATTTTGTAAGGAGGTGGTTACCAGGGTGGGTTTGTGTGGTGGTGGCAGTGGTGGTGAGTTTTGGCTGCTGGAGAGCTGTAAGATTCACTTACTGTGTCAATGTGACGCACAACAGGTACAACGATTACGGCATCATGCCTTAGAAAGCAGAAGAAACAAATTCACTCAGGGCGCAGCAGTGCTTCTTTAAGTGGAAGTGAACCACACACAGGTCCACACCACCTCAAAGATGATCTGTTCCAAGCCTTCGCACAGGCCAATCTATAATGACCTCATTCTGTGACAGACTGCAGACAGTGCAGCCAGCCAGCTTCCTAATAGAAGTTCAAGCCAGAATCGTTAATGTGTCATTAGGTACCAGCATTGGATTGGTCACTGTTGCATCGGTGGCCCGCATTATAGATTCCTTGGATGTGCCTCAGACCAGTGAAATGGGTAAAGTAACACCACGTGGGTTTTATTTTTTCTTGAAGGAACACCATGCAGCCGAGGTGTGGTGGTGGGGGGGGATTTGCTGGGAAAGGGGGGGGAAGGAGATACAGTCTCTATAATAGGGAAGGTCCTGCCAGAATGCTGACATATGGCGGAGAGGTCGCAGGATGCAGGCATTGCAAGGGAGAGCCGCTTGTAAAATATGATGAATTCTTTGTGCGGCTTGTGTTCATTAGTAGTTTTATCATCATATAATGTTCTGTTTAAGCTCTAACTCAAGAGCAATGAGACAGCCTTTTGTCTTGTGTGACATGAGAGGATCATAAATGATGTCATGTTTCCTGTACAGCCAGGCCTGTCCCAGCAACTGAATTAACTTATGGGAGTTTTTTTTTTGTTGATGGGAGTTAGGCTATCATTTTTACTTTCAATTAGGGCGTTAATGGGTTCGAACTGCACTGTCGAACTTTAGTACGTGCCTGAGGCTGATGCAGGGAGTGCTGCATTTTGACAATGTTCTTTGGATGTTCTTTTTAAACCAAGGCCGGTTTCAGTGGTTCAGGTGGCTGTTACAGGTCCAATGCCGCAATTAGAAGAGTGAAAAAGAGGTCTCCTGATATCCTGCTCAGTGTTCCTCCTCCCACAATAATCATCACAAACAGGCGAGCTGCTCATTCATGTCATTGCACCTTGGACACAAAATGGCAGCTTCATACATCTCCATGATAGCGGTCACTGTACTTTCATTCACGTGAAGTGCTTTACAATGCTTGTGAGCGACGTGATAAGGCTGTACATAAACACAGGTCTCTCCTTTCTCCTTCCTTTTAAAGGATCACAAATATGTCCTTGTTTCTTCATCATCGAGGGGAGTTGAGGGAGATAATAAGGGGAGTTTAATCCGTGAGGCATGTCGGGTGCCAGCGTGCAGAGAATTTAATGTTAATTTTGAAGGATAGGCAATGGTCACATGGGGCACAAGTGATCAGGCAGCAGTGGGGGGGGGGGGGTGCGAGCAGGAAGTACTCGAGCCTGCTGTCAGGTGATTACAGTGCAGCTCTGGGTGGGCAATAAGAGACCCCCCCGGATAGACATGCAGGCTCTGCAGGCAGGGAGGTCAACGGTGGGGGGGCGGGGGGGGGGGGGCAAAATTTGCAGATTTGGAAGGCTGTGGTCTGGAAGCTAGGCCTTCATCCCTCTTTGCAGCTATAAATCTTCCACCCCCATCATCCATCCCCCTAATAAATTAAAATCAACTCCTGGGAGCCCCCCCGGACTCTCCTCCCCGCCCCCACCCCCTGCTTTGCCCTTGTCGCTACTGACAAGGTCTGTGAACATTCCCGTGCTCCCCTCCCCTTTTCCTCAGTGTTCAACAGAGACAATGGCTCCCCTATGATCCAAATGGACCACCTCACCTGGTGTAGGCCACCTTTAACCAGCCATAAATCAGGTGACACAAGTTTCCCATTCACTGCTGATTCAATTTTGAAGGTCTGATTTAAGTTGGAGAAGTTGTGATTTAATGAATATTCATGACATGCAGACATAGGGAAAAGAGGTTCCCACCACCAGACACTGAGTCCTGGCCCACCGCTAAAACGTTGCCGACTTAATCCCTTCAACTCAACTTGCCACCAGGAAGCTGAGATTTCCTGCCTGAATAGGTCACCTGCCCGCCAACGATTCCCGCTCCTGGTGCCCCATTAAACTCTGCCCAAAGATTGCAAAGTAAAGATTAGGCTAACTAACAGGACCTGGAACACTGCAATGTTTCAGTCGCACACTGGCTGCTTTACCAGCTGAGCCACAAGGACTCATAATTGCTGATTGGTTTCACACAAAAAGGAGAAGTCTGGTGTGCCTCTTTAAGTGCAGGGGTAGGTATTTGTAATGATAGATATGCACGATTGGGCAGTGCACAGCTCAGCATACTGATTAACATGGAACCGTAGTGCAGGCAAGGAGTCATCTGTCAGGGGAGCAGCTGTGGAGCCTGAATGACATCATTAAAGGCCATTATGACAATGACATCATTCACAGTCCCGACAACTCCCCATCATTTTCTCAATTGTCGGAGTGACCCGAATTTTCCTGCAAGACTGTGAGCTGGGCCAGAAAACTTTGCTGATCATTCTTTTATTGCAAAGGCAGTGATCTGCTCACCAGCTGGCTGCACAGATGCTGTCTTTAACCCTTTGGGTCTGGCACTGCATGCAAAACGCCTGGCAAACTTGGAACAGTAAACTGTGCCAAGGTGCCTTGTTTTCCTGTTTATTATTGTTATTTTAAAAAGCTCCGTGCCATGCTGCCAGCTGGATTGGGGGCATGGCTAAAGCATGGTTTAAGGAGCCCAAAAGGTTTCCAAAAGCGATGGCATTTTGTGATGCTGCCTCTCAGCTAGTAAGTCAAACAGATGGAGTCAGGGGTGGCAAGTACCCACACATCGCTCTTTTCTTTACCAACAAGCGGAAGCTTTGAAATGACGTACAGGGCATTGCGCTCCCATTCCATTTTTAAAATGGCGACAGCAGTGATTGGCAGTGCAAGCTGGAGATACCATCCAAGAGTCTCCTGAGATCTGAGTGCTTCTTACTAAGTTGAAGCAGTACAAGCCTAAGTGGCAGCCATCTTGATAGCACTGATGATTGCTGTCACAGTCATCATGAAAGAGTGATTACTGCCACTTATTTCCTTGGTTGCAAATACAAGGAGCTAGCGGGGCCTAATGCTTTGAGGGGAGTGCTCTATTGGTCTGTTTTGCCAGATATTTGTCTTGAACCCACAGGCAGTTGCTCCCCCCATTCTCACTTCTACACCCATGCCCCTCCCCCCACCACCCTCCCCAACATCACCACTTCCCCCAGTCCTATTGATTACTCAATTAATCTGCTCACCAAGTACAGGAAAATCTCTGTGTTCTGGCATGTTCAGGGAATGGAAGATGACGGTTCATCAAAGGGGTTTGGATTACAGCTTTATACAGTTTCTATTTATCTCAGTATCCCAAAGCATATTATACAACAAAATAATGATCTTTTATTCTAATAATAAGGATGCTCTGTCTCTCACTTTCCCTTCCATTCTGGGGAATATATCTCACTTCGACACATCGCCCCGCCCCCATCCACGCACTTCAAATAGTGCCAGGTCATACTGTGACTCCTGCAGGCCTCAAGACTCCAGCAAAGACCTACATCTCATCTTAATTCATTATTCTGCCACTTAAATTAATCCCTGACTAAAGACTTGCTAATTAGTGGTACTTAAATTGAGGTGTCATATCACAGAAGATCCTTTTCCTAGTCTCCTCTCAGCAAAGGCTGTTTTGAGTTGACTTCTCAACCATAAGGCGCTACGGCTACCTGTCGCCATGGAGGCATCCGCCATCTTCTACACACAGCCTATTCACAAGGGCCCTAAGAGTACCCATATTAAGCTGATCCTTGCTCTGTGATAGGTCTGATGTCATCACAATGTGGTAATAATTCCCCACATTCACTGAGGCATTGTTCGCATTTGATC
Organism: Carcharodon carcharias; assembly: GCF_017639515.1. Lineage (NCBI taxonomy): Eukaryota > Metazoa > Chordata > Chondrichthyes > Lamniformes > Lamnidae > Carcharodon > Carcharodon carcharias. Next base: position 93,133,569 of record NC_054474.1, read on the forward strand.
TCTCAGGTTGCCCTAAAGCTCTTCAAACCCAGTCCACCTCCCTCACACAGCCCTTCAAAAATCAGGTCGGCGCTCCATGCTGCCCCCCTCCCCTCTCCATGTGCAGCCCTAAAGCACTGCAGGGCTCATTAATGAGAGCCGAGTGGGACTTCTGCCCCTCATTAGGGCGGAGGTCCCACCCCCTGGAGTGGTCAGCAATTACTTGGCCGGCAGCTCCATCAGTCGCAGCAGCTCCAGGAAGGCGTCAGTGATCACTGCCAGAACTGCTGGTGAAGAAAGGACCCCAAGGACTTAGACCCCCAGAGCAGGTAAGTCCGGGGTCTTGGGCAGGGTGGGTTTGGGCCAGTTAGAGATAGGGTCAGTGGAGGGGGGAAGGTAGGGAGCAGGTAGGAAGGAAGGAAGGGCTGTTCAACCTAAAGGAGTTTGCCCCCCACAACCCCCACCACCACCACCCCCCACCCACCCCCTGATCAGCAAGAGCTACCTTCCACCTTTCTATTTTACATGCCCCCCCACCGCGAGAAGCACCGGGAGCATGTAAAATTCAGCCCAGTGTAGGCTAACGAAGCAGCCATTTTGCAAAGCCCCACAAATAGCAATTAGATATCCAGTGGCGATGTTAGCTGAGAGAACTATTTTGATCAGGGCACCAGGAAAACTGCATTCTCTGTTGGAATAATGTTGTGAGATCTTTCATAACCACCTGAACTACCAGAACAAGCAGACCAGTTTAAATTTCTCACCCAAAGGAAGGGCATCTCAGACAGCACAGCACTCAGTAAAGAGTAAATCTAGATTATAGGCTTAAATGCAGAAGTAAGAGAACCTTCGAACTCAGAGGCAAGAATACTTAGCCAACATAAGCCTAAGCTAACTTTGCTGCAGTTGAACATAGGTTCTACTCTGGGGCCGATGGATCTCAGACTTGGGATTCTTGAAGCACTTACTAGGGAAGGATAGCAAAAGGTAGTTTCAGCTTGCCTTGCTTACTGATTTTACCTTTAGAACACTTTCCCCTCGGTGGGCTCAAACAAGTCTAGAGCCTCTCCTATGCTTTACAAAGGGAGGGGGAGGGGGCACCCCCACCCATCGGAGACCAGTACCCCACTCGATGTGGAACTGGACCTCTGATTTTCTTTCACTCGGGCTGTCTGGAGTGGCGCCCATTCACAACCCTCTGATTCAGAGGCAGGGATTCCACCACTGAGCTGGTGATTGCTCGTCCAGATGCGTACCCAATATTCAGAGACCATTGTAATCGCCACTCATTGGGGCCTTCTAGAGTTGGGTTTGAATCCTCCGCCTCCCTATTCAGAGGGTGGGAATGCTAAGCCAAAGTTTCACTCTGACCATGGGTTAGAGGGAACAGGAATTCCCCAATGATCCCAAGCTGCAAAGGGAATGTTCCAGATCAGATTCAGACAGGAGCAGAGAAGCTACGAGTGGTGGGGGAGAAAAACTAAAAGTTTGAGAAAGTGAGGAAGGCCCTGCATTTATATAACACCTCATCACAGCCTCAGGACATCTCAAAGTGCCTTATAATCAGTGAAAAAGTGTAGTCACTGTTGTGGAACGCTTACAGGTTGAACAGAGTGAGTTACTGATCTTCACTGCAGTATCAGTGTCTGGGCCTGACTGGGAATCCTGCTTTAAGGCTGTATGCAACACAAAAACAAATCGACAGAGACACCAAATAATGAAGAGAAACACTTGTTTCTTTTATTGATGCCGATGAACTAACATAAAAGGGGCCAGTCCCCTGCACCGCCTCCATAAATTGAGTGTTTCCAGATAACCACAGCTCATAAACCTGCTTACCTCATTTCACCACATGCATTGTCAATTTAAATATTAATAACCATCTGATATATAATCCAGATAAATTATTGCTCGCTAATGGCTTGCTGGGATGTACTTGCTGCAGACTTCATCAGTAATTATTTAACAGGATCCTCCATTACGTAGCCATGAGTGACCTAGTCCCTTTTTCAATTAAATACTCTGATTACTAGCAAACAGCCAGAAGGCAAGCTGGCTGACTTCAGGTCAAAAAGACTCGGTTTCCTTGTGCACTCTCAATGATGTCCCATCACTACATAATTCATAAATCATCCATCTGTCTCAAAGGCAACTCTCCTTAAGTCAATATCTCCCATTGCAAATAACAATGTACAAAACTCTGTAAATAGCTTGGGCGAGTAGCTATTGCATGATTCAAACTACGTAATGCTGATGAGTCAGTGGATTCATGTTGGAATACGTGTTTTTTTGAAGCTTCATTCCCTTTCACTATTATACTTTTCTTTGTGGCAGGACTATCTTTGATTATTAATATTGCCAAATTGTAATTTTAACTCACCTTTTACTAGTTTGTACTAATATTGTATCAGCAAAGGTTAAATTAAACAGCCTGCAGAATACCATGTGTCATCATTTGTTTCTGTTTATAGTTTGGAACCAAATGATCTTTAAAGAATGCAAAAAAGTTATTTTCCATGTGCTTTTTTGTTGAAATGTAAATAGATTTTCATTCAATTCCTGTCAGGTTGGTGGGAGTGTTGCAATGTTCAAATGAGATGTTGAGCTGAGGCTCCATCTGCCTTAGGTAGGCCAGCATCCTGTTCACCCACCCCTTTGTTTAATGATCAGCTCATCCAAAACTATGCTGCTCGTATTTATTCCTGCGTCCCAAGACCTACTCAATCATCATTGCTGACCTGCTTTAGCCTCCAATGGTTCACATTTTAAATTCTCATCCTCATGTCTAAACCTCACCCCCTCTTATTTATCTCTGATTTCTGTAACCAGCCTTCAATCCTATAACATCCCCAACCACCCATCACCACTGCCCGCCCCCTCCATTTCTCAGAGAGCAGACCTGCTGTTTTTGTTGCTGGTTCTTTAACCTGCTACCTCCTCCTCACCCGTGTTTAATCAATACTATCGCAATAATATTAAGTGCTGCTATGTCGACACTCAAAGTCTTTCAAGCCATGATTTGTTAAATATAGGTCAGAGAGTGCTTTGCTTTCTGGTCATTGATTTTCTCTGGAACTCTTGAAACTGTATTTAATAAAACTAAATACAATACATATTTTCCTGTCGGAAAACACAACACCTTAATGAAGCTAAAAGCAAAATACGACAGATGCTGGGAATCTGAAATAAAAACAGAAAGTGCTCAAAATATTCAGTAACTTAGAGGAATACTGCAATGCGAGCAGCGAATACAATAGACTAAATTGAAAGAAGGACAAGTAAATCACTGCTTCACCTGGAAGGAGTGTTTGGGGCCTTGGATGTGAGGAGAGAGGAGGTAAAAGGGCACACTGATGCTGATGGTGCAACCTTCCACAATAGCACTTTGGACGTGCCTTACTTTTTCCTCAATCGAGGATTTCCACCCACTATGGCCAACAGGGGCCTCAACCCTGTTTGACCCATTTCCTGTACTTCTGCTCTCACCCGTTCCCCTCCTTCCCAAAACCATGATGAGGTTCCCCTCTGTCCTCACCTCCCAACCCACCAGCCTCCACATTCAAAGAATTGGCATACTGCATTTCTGCCACCTTGAGCGAGATGCCACCAGCAAACACATCTTCCCTTCCCCTCCCCTGTCAGCATTCTGAAGGGACCCTCTGGGACACCCTGATCTGCTCCTCAATCATCCCCAACACCTCATCCCCTTTCCATGGCACCTTCCCATGTGATCACAGGAGGTGTAACACCTGTTTGGGGAGACTGAACACCTCCACTCAGTCCACAAGCATGACACCCGTCCTTCAGGCCACTTGTCACTTAGCGCTGCTGTCTCAGGTTGCCAATCCTACAGGGTGTGAAATGAGGATTAATTTTCTGGAAGCTGCTGCGAGCAGTCCTGGGAGAAAAGTCACAGGGGTTTTACCTTTTCTTTGCTTATTTTTATATGATAGTTGTAAGTTATTGGAAACAAGGAGGTGGGGGTGGAGGGGAGGCTGTTTGACCGAGCAGAGCTGCTGCAGGTAGGAACTCATGGGGCGAAACCTCCTGGAATACAGCCAGCCAGAATGAACAACCCTAGGTCTCCCCTTCACATCCTTTTCAAATGGGTCGCTGGACTGGAGCACTGTCCCCTTTATAGAAATAAAATACGAGGCCTTGATGTTGTGCACAGTTTGGGCATTAGGCTCCCAGCTCTGGCTGGTCACCAGAGGTGCATTACATGCAGAGGCTGCCCAATGTGCTTTATTTCCCCTCCCACCACCCATCCTGCCTCCACCCCACCATCATTGTCTCAATGTGTAAATGCAGGGTGTAAATGCAGTATAGTGGCAGCAAGATAGCCAGCTTCAAATAGCCAGCACTGTTTTCTGTAAAGAAAAGAGCACCCCCCACACCCCCACCACCAGAATGCTTTGCTGAGTCCCTATTACAGAGGACTCATAATAAATTCAAATAATGCCCAGATCGTTTCACCCTCCGAGCTCACATTTAACAAATTATATATATGTATGATTGATGAGCGGAACCATTGATCAGCAACGCAAATGTGAGTCATGATTTAAAGTCAGGGTTATTCTACCTGGTTATGTGTCACTTGAAGCTTGAAATCCGTAACTTGGTGGCGTTTTTTTTAAAAAGGACATAAAAGCCCAGCATGGCTCATATTCCCTGAGAATCATAATTCAAAGTTACTGCTGCTGTCAGAGGAGGTCACTTTTCCTGGTTTCAGAGGTCACTATCACTAGCACCACCATCTCACACACAAAGAGGCCCTCGGTATCCCAAACCGAGTCTCCGAGGACGAAAAATCCTTTTTTAAGGCAAGTTCTCTCTGTAGCTCCAGGCACCAAGCTGGAAGCCGGCACATTCCTGTGAGGCAGCAGACGCTCCATTGGGAAAATGCCTTGTAAATGAGACTTTGTGAGAGTTTTACTTTTTAAAAAAGAATTCTTGATCAAACGGAACATAGGAATTGTTAGACAAAATAAAAGACCAAGGTCCATTTGGTTCGCCTTCTGCCATCCTGTCGGTCATGTGATACACAGATAGTCATCAGAACAATCAATCTCCATCAATTAGTCCACAACAGACATGAGGGCCAGGATTGAGGCCCATAAGTAGCTAACTCAGGGCCTCTTTCTGCCATTGCTAGGAATTTACTCAACGCAAGGTAGGCCAGCACCAAGTGTCCAGTTCGCCAGATGAAATCGCACACACTGGTGGCCAAGAAAGGTGGGGGTTGGTGCCACTTTTTCGGGCACCCTGTGCCAATTAGAGGTATTCCCCCTCCATGTTTTCCCCTCCCACCTCTGCCCTGTCTACCTGCACCCCCTTGCTGGGACCTGCCAGTCCAGCCACGGCGAGGCCCCAGGCTTACCATTGCTCTGGGCTCCATCACAGCATGCTTCCCTCTGGTTCTGCCAGCAATCCCAGCACTGGCCACTGCTCTGGTAGCGCTGCTCAGATAGCAGCTCTCGGAGGCGGGACTTGCTACCTGATGGGGGCGGAAGACCCGTCTCAAGCCAATTAATGGCCCAGCAGTCACTAGATGGCTGTGGGGCGAGTCAGCCAAGTGGGGGGGGTGAGGGGCATGCCAGACTTTTACACTGGGGAATGGAGGTCCCACCACCAGTATAAAATTCAGCCTAAGATGGGGGAAGCCCCCAGTGGCACAGAGCTGTGGGAAGCACAGGTCCACGGTCTATTTTTTCTTCACAAGTGAAATGGGTGCAGTTCACGTGGGTTCGAGCGGGCTGCCTCTGCACATACACGGTCAAGGTGTGTGTGTGTCTGTGCATGCGTGTGTGTGTGTGTGTGTGTGTGTGTTTGGCAGTATCTGTTTAAATGGTCTATACTGTGGAAAGGCCCAGATGGCAATCGTTATAAACCATTAAGCATAAAGCCTGAAAACTACCCTAACACTTTCAGTGGACTAAACTCCAATCAGTTCGTAAGACAGTCAGTCCCCTTTCCCCCATTTCGATGCAGACATTAACTTGGTTGCTTTGAACTGAAATTGCAGACATTAAATGTTCATCCATTAAATCATTAGTGGTTCTTTCTTCATTGTCCACATGAAGTTCTCGATAATTCTCCAATACAAAAATGACCAAAACTTTCCAACAGCTATTGCATCCCATTTATTTTTTTGATGCATTAAGAGAAACAAGTTATACATCCATTAGTAACAAAGGCTCATTTCACTTAATTCACTTATTTTGTTTGCTTTAAATGAGTACAAATTTCTCCTACTACCCCACTTTTCTGAACTGCTGCTATTTCTCACACTTTCATTACAGCTCCCTAAGCAACAACAACATTGTGTGTGCCAAGGATTCAATAGGGTGACCTCAGCCAGCCAGTCTTGAACAGCTGCTGCTGCTATGAGCCTAGTGCCAAGTTCACCGCGCTGTGAGCAGGGAACCACACGGGCTAATCCTGCCTTGAGCAACAGAGAGATTTCTACTTCGAATGGACTACTGTCATTGGGTTAAGATGTTGCTAAACGTCCATTTCCTTTAACTAATAGCTCATGTAGAGCATAAATGCCAACAAAGGCTAAATGGGCCTAAACCCAACTATGCTGTAAGGTCCATGTAACCCTTTGAAGTGATCCAGTCACAAGTGTGGAAGGACTTAGGCCTGCTCTCAAAAGGCTGCTCAAATCCCCCACTATGGGCAGAATCTTATTGAGGTGTCAGGAATCTTGCCTGCCGGCTAGTGAGCCAGCAAGAGGCCCACCTTCTTTTTTTTGGGAAGGCCTGCCAGACCACAAGCCAATCAGGCACTGGCAAGGCCACCAGCAGGTCTTCCTCTGAAGTCAAGACCCCGGAAATCTCACCTACTGAGAGCTGCTGGCCATTCAGAGGCTGGCAACTCTTGTGCTCGGTAGTGTTACTTGGGAGCTTTGGCTACTGCAGGATAAACACCTACTGGAGTCCCAGGATCATGGCGTGACCAAGGCGATGGGTTAGCAATGTGGAGGGGAAGGAGGAGGTTCGCAGAGTGGGAGTCACGGGGAGTGGGGTACAAGTGGTTCAGCATCAAGAGCAGGGGGTTCGCTCTCAAAGGGGTCCCCCCGTCCACACTTTCCAATGTCCAGTCCCTTTATGAGGCACTGAGTGCCTTTGATCGAGGAACCCTCCCCAGGAAGTGTCAAGCTGGCTGCATGATTTTAGCTATTTTGCAAGCCACATGGCGACAGGCCCACCCCGCATTGGGTTAACACAAGTGGCAGCAGAATAAGGCTCTTAATTGGTCATTAATTGGCCATCTAAGGGCATCAGTGATGTGGTGGGAAGGTCGACCATGGTCTTCCCATCCAGAACTTAATTGCAGCGGAGGCAGGATTGCAGTACCTAAATGCACATCCTTCCCACCCCCAAACTCGCCATTAGCAAGAGCACAAGATTCCACCCTATGTTGGCAACTGAAGGCAAGTTTAAGCTATGGAGCTAAACTTAGACTGCACAATCATTAGCAGATTTTTTTTTGCAGTTTTGCAGCGAAAGTATTCTTTCCCCAACAAACTGATCTCAATGCTTCACCAACACAACCTTTGCATTCTCCTTCATCCATCCCAAAACTAACAGATGTCAATGCCCTTTTAAACACTCTAGAGACTTTAAACTGAGGTCCCATCTGCCCCTAAAGTGGGTGTAAAAGATCCCATGACTTTATTTGAAGAAGAGCAGAGAGGTTCTCCCAAAATTCTGGATAACATTTCACTCAACCAATATCACTGAAACTGGTCATAAGCTCATAGCTGTTAGTGAGAGCTTGCACAATTCGCCATGTTTCCTTCATTACAGCAGTGACCACACTTCAAAAACATCTAATAGGCTGTAGAGCACTTGGAACATCCCGAGAAGTGTTGTATAAATTCACATTCCTCTTCCTATTTCATTATAAGCCTGAAGGCCTCAATCTTCACTCCAGTGAAAAAAGCTCTTTCTTAGTTTTTTCTTCTTATTTGTAACCACCTTTATCCCTGATAAAATAAGGATATATTTAAACTATGTCTTTTTCATTGGTTTTAAATGACTCCTATCAATAGGGTTCCCATAAATCTACAGAGTAGTCCAAGCATAGCCGAAGTCTTGTACAAGTTCAACGTTAACTTGTCTTTGTTATTCTATGCCTTCCAATACAAGGCAAGGATTCTGCTTGCTCTTTTATGACCTTACTTACACACTGTCCTGAATGTTTACACACTAGGGTCTCTCTGCCCCTCTGCTCCATTAAAAATGTTACTATTTAAGGGGCAATTAATTCCCCTTCACTTCCTTGTCCACTTTTTAAGAATTAATTCTCAGGATGCGAGCACCATGTGCAAGACCAGTATTTAATGCCCATCCCTCATTACTTTTTGTTTTCTTTAGGGACCATTGCAGTTGCCTTGTTTTATTCTTGGTATTCTTTGTAGCAGTTTGATACAATTGAATGGCTTCCTGGGGGCATTTAAGGGGGCAGTTAAGAGTCAACTATGTTGGTGTGAGACCGAGGCCACATATAAACCAGACCGAGAAAAGCGGCAACAGGTTTCCTTCTCTAAAGAACATCAGTGAGCCATTTTGGAATTTGACAACAGCTCAACAGCTTCATGGTCACCTTCACGCTGACCAGATTTTTTTTTGAACAAAATTAAAGTTCTCAAACTATTGCAAAGGGATTTAAACTCATATTCTAATGGGCTATTAGTCCTGGCTTCTGAATTTTTAGTCCACTGACATAATTGTTACAACGTCCGTCCCTCTAAATTGAACTGCATCTGCCAACTACTGGCCCATCCTATCTACTTTCATCTGCATTTCTTGCTATAACTTCCTCTGCTCCCTCTAAATTTAGCTCCATCAGCAAATTTCCGTTGTCAGTCCTTGAATCACGGACATTGCAGGGTGCATTTATCCACTAGGGAACCCAAAGGTTGAAGCCCAAGTGGAACAAACAACAGTGCTCTGAGGTGACCTCAGACAACCGCATACCCAACCAGAGTTACTAAATACACTTGGTGCCGACACTGAAGAAGCTGTTTCCAGGCCAGGCTGGCTGGGTGGGAAGACTGCGGAAATTTCTTTTAATATAGTGGGTTACAAAACTTCATAAATCAAAGCACAAGAGAGAGAGGGAATGTGGCAAAGTAGGTTAGCTGGAGTTTGCAGCATCTTGAAAAGTACAAAATGTGCCCAGTCACCTCGGCATGTATTAAGCCATTGATTAATGCATTTCATATCCAACACACACCACAGATTTTCCACCACATGATTAACTCCTTCTAAAAATATGTTTCAAATTATATTTATGAATATTAGAAAGGACAGTGAGGAACCAAGAAGCTAGGGTGTTTTTTTTAGATTAACCCCTTCCTCTCCAAGCAGCAGTCCGGGATATTGTGTAAATCTACAGTTCTCTCTGCCCTCTCCCGCTAGGCTGCAGGTCCAAGCAGCCTTGCTGTAGTTTGGGTCCAATGGCTCTTCTTTATCTATGAGCTGGGACAACAACAACTTATATTTATACGGCACCTTTAACGTAATAAACCATCTCAAGGTGCTTCACAGGAGTATTATAAAACAATCATGACCCCCAAGCCACATAAGGAGATATTAGGTCAGATGAGCAGAAGCTTGGTCAAAGAGGTATATTTTAAGGAGTGTCTTAAAGGACAAAAGTGAGGTAGAGAGGCAGAAAGTTATAGCAAGGGAGTTCCAGAGCTTGGGGCCTAGAAAACTGATGGCATGGCCACCAACAGTGGAGCAATTATAATTGAGAATGCACAACAGGCCAGAATTAGAGGAGCACAGATATCTTGGACGGTTGTGGGACTGAAGGAGATTACAGAATTAGGAAGGGGCGAGGGTATTGAGGGATTTGAAAACATGGATGAGAATTTTAAAGTCAGGATGTTGCTTGACCGGGAGCCAATGTAAGCCAGTGAGTGCAGGGGTGATTGGGGAAGGGGACTTGCTGCGAGTTAAGACATGGACAGCAGAGTTTTGGATGACCTCAAGCTTATGGAGGTAGAATGTGAGAAACTAGCCAGGAGTGCATTAGAATAGTCAGATCTAGGGGGAAAAAAGGCAAGAATGAGGGTTTCAGCAGTAGATAAGCCAAGACCGGAACAATGTTGGGTGCTGTTACGGAGGTGGAATTAAGGACAGTGAGTGTGAGGAGGATCCTGGCTGATTCGAGCATGCGCCTGGGACTCCCTGCATTAGAGTCCAGGGCAACAAAGCAGAAAGGTGGCAAATGGAGCGCAGCAATTTTAACTCCATTACTGCCCCCTTTTCTATTCGGTGGGGCAAATTAAAATTATCCCTTTCATTTCTGGAGCAGACCAGCCCATATTATATATTTTGTACAAAATCTGTGTTGTATTACCTGCAAATTAAATTATCATTGAAGAAATTTAGGCACTTTCAGCAGCTGCTATGTTTTAATGGGTAGGGTCAGAGGAGGTAGAACAGGGGCACACAGCCACGTCATTTCTGACATTACAATAGTGACAAGACTTCAAGACCTACTTCATTGGCTGTTAAGCACTTTGAGATGTCCTGAGGTCTCAAATGTTGCTACATAAATACAAGGCTGTCTTGCTTTCACTTATTTAGCATCATTTCCAATGCAGCCTCTGGTCTTTGGGATGTGGGGGGGTTCGCCCATTGTGCAGAGTTGTTACAGAGACTTTTAGACAGTTACCCAGTGCTGTAGATGCAGGACAAATCTCGGTGAGAGACTTTCGGTCATGAGCCATATCCCTGAACAGCAACCGACATTAAGGTGCCTGAGAAACTACAAGCTGCATTTATCCCACAGGGGATAGTCAAGTGGCCCTTAATGGCTCTATACTTTCATGTCCACCTTGTCTTCCTCTTGAGTCCGTATGACTCTTCATCAGCTCTGAAGAAGAGTCATACAGACTTGAAACGTTAACTCTGTCTTCCTTTCCACGGATGCTGTCAGACCTGCTGAGTTTTTCCAGCAATTTTTGTTTTTGTCTTCCTATCTGTTTGCCTGTTTCATGTTTCTTTGTTGCTCTTCATGAGGCTAAGAAGTTTGCAAATATTTTCAGTAGCTTTCTCTATGTGGAGTGAATTAGCTGCTGTGAATTGTGGGATAGTCAACATTTTTAGCATCACTTGTGATTGCTGCCAAATGCTGAAGAAATCTGGCACAGGCCTGACAGGGTGAAGGCCTCCTACCGTGTTGTACCATTCCGTGTAGCTGAGGCGTGGGGACCATCCAATAGCAGCTCCTGGCCGCTCAAGTGGCACATCCAGTAGCACACATACTCTATGTAACTGCTCTTGGAACTGAACCACTATGCTGCCTTATCAGGCTCTGACAATCCGAGTCAGCAAGTGGACCGCTGGCCTTGCATGTCAGAGATAAGACTTAAACCTCCATAGCTTTAACACAGAGCCATGAAATCACCCAGCTTAATTTACTGACATCCACAGCTTTTACCCTTGGCAAAAATCACTATATAACTAGAGATCGAGAGAGCCTCTGTCACTCAAATTGAAGAAAGTGGAACATCAATTCTTGATAAGTTTGCATTAAGGACTGAATGGAAAGGTCATGGGGTCAATACCCTGTCTGCACTAAGTTAGCTGATCGTGAGGGAAATGCTGAGGCGTGGGGGGGGGGGGGGGGGGGGGGGGGGGGGGTTGGAAATGGAGTACATTCCAATTGGCCTTGGCACTCATTGGCTAGAGAGAGCAAAGAAGGAATATCAGCCCTGGGTACCATTTCTAGTTTGCTATCCAACAAAAAGCATTCACTTTAAAACAGAATTACCTGGAAAAACTGTCGAAGGGTCATGAGGACTCGAAACGTCAACTCTTTTCTTCTCCGCCGATGCTGCCAGACCTGCTGAGTTTTTCCAGGTAATTCTGTTTTTGTTTTGGATTTCCAGCATCCGCAGTTTTTTTGTTTTTATCACTTTAAAACAGGGTTTACCAGACCCCAGTGGGATTGCAAGGTGAGGTTTTGGGATCACAAGTTCTAAGGCAGCAATGGCTGTCATGGAGTCTGGACTAAATGCTAACAGCTGCAAGGCACCTTTAAATCCGCATGTGTTTTTCTAATGGTGGGCAGGCCTAATGGACAGATCTTTGAGGCCTGATTCCCAAGGCAGAAAAAAAACTGTGAAAACGTTGGTGTTTTATTTAAAAACTCCCTGCACCTTAAACACTTTGGACCATATGCTCAACCTCACTCCCCCACCCCGCTCTCACACTGGTGTCACGACAACTTTCAAGCTTCAAAATGGGGTCACAGTGGGAAAAAGTTTGGGAAGCCCTGCCCTAAACATTGGGAAGAGGGTGTGATTGGGCCTGACTGTGGTAGCTCCCATCGGGGGAATAGGTCACTAGTGCTCGATGAGACTGGCCACCAACAGGAACCTGTGCCATCAAGAGCCACACATTAAGTTCAAAGAGAGAGAGAGAGAAAGAGAGAGAGAGAGAGAGAGATTCGTCATTCAGCAAAGAAGCTGCCTAATGTGACTCCACTGATATACATGTTATATGCGCCTCTGTTAACGAGCTTTGACTGGTGCCCAGCTCCTCAAAGATTTGCTACTAATTTGCCTCCATAACATTTTCCCCACTTACAAATAATTAGCAGTGAGCAGCCAAGAATTATATTGGAATACCTTCCTTTTTATTTCCTCTTTCTCCCTTCTTTCTTCTATTTAGTGGAGTGCTGGGGTAATAATAAAACAACAATGGAAGCTAATACATAGTCATCAATTTCAATTTGGCAAATGCTTGGCAATTGCACTAAGTGAATAGGTGCGATTCACACCCTCAACAACAGTCACATGAGACAATAAAAGCAGCCTGCAGTATGAAAAGGTTACCCTGATATATGTTTTAAGAGTAATTACGCATTGGGCCCTTGCTGCTCCAATTACAGATACTGTCACTGTTGATATTCATAACGTGTTTGAACCATTATCATTGTAAAATATTCCAAAAACAGAAGCTAAAAAAGTGATCTTCTGGAGTGAGACTGCAAACAATCACTTCAGCTAAAGCTGGAGGGAGGTTTAATTGCATCAGACCTCGTCACTTACAGAGCCACACAATGCTGGTGCAGTTCCTGTCATGCTGATGTTTAAATGTGGTTGACACAGAAATTAGGAAGGCTGGAATATGTTACGGGAGCGCAGTTGCCATAACTACACGGTGCCAGCAGCTGACACTCCCAAATTAAGCTTCAGGAGAGAAGCAAGCCTCTCATCTGTCCATCAAAATGGATACAGGTCACATCTCAAAATCCCCATATGGAGCCTTGGCATATTTTATTGGGTGCCATATGGTGAGGGTGGTGAAATACAGAGAGAGGGGGAAATGATTCAATTGCAGGATTGGACATAGCTGTTCAATAATAAACAGTCTTTCGAGGCAGCACAAGGTTACTTGGAAGTTTAATCTTCACAAGCACACTTAATTATTGTCAATAGGAAAAGCACTATTACAGACTGTAACTTTGTTCCAAAACCTGCTTAACACCTTCAACATGAGAAACCAAACTATTCAAAGATTCAGATTTTTAATATATTGTTGTGACACAAAGAGCTTGAACTGCAAACCTTAGTAGGTAAAATAATACCGTCTATTAATTAACCATAACTGCATCTTTTACACAGGACCATTGAAACAGGAGTAGGCCATTCAGCCAGTTGGGTCACTCCATCAGATGGATCATGGCTGCTCTGTTTCTGAACTTCACTTACCTGCGCTCCATATCTTTTGAAACCCCACCTAATAATACTCTATTGATCTCAGTCTTCAAAGCTCCAATGGTTCCAATATCCAGTCTTTCACAGGAGAAGAGGACTCAAGATTTATACTATCCTTTGTGTGAAGAAGTTAGATCAGATATGGAGCCCATAATTCTTGCAACACTTGGGCATGTTGTAGGCTATGCAGCTGTTCTGGTTATTCACTCTCTTTCAAACAATATCCTTTCTAACTCTTGTCTTTCCAGGCACTGAATGAAGCTGCTCTTCATTGTCGGCCCTAGCAGCTTCTTCTGTTTTACTTTTTGATCTCTGACTCCCTAGGCAATTGGAATTTTTGCTTTCTTGAAATCTTGAAACCTCAGCAAGTACAGTTTCAATAAGAACTTCCAATGTCTCATTTTCAGAAATGAGTGTTCTAGAATTTACTGAGTGACAGGGCAGTGGAACCGCGCTGAGGTGGCAATTGTCCCATTGAAGTCTTCATGAGATGAACAGCGGTCAGAAAGTAACATCTGTGAATCTATGAGGTTCTACCGCAAGGAATAGGTGAGGTGAAATGCATAGCTGCATGTAAGGGGAATCTAGATATGCACATGAGGGAGAAAGAAACAGCAGGTTATGCTGATAAATTGGATTAAGAAGGGTGGGAGGAGGCTCATGTGGAAAATAAATGTCAGAACAGACCAGTTGCGCTGAAGGGCCTGAGTCTGTGCTGTAAATTCTGTGTAATTCTATGAATGTTAAAGTAGCTTCCACAAAGAAATGGCCTACCCATGGGACAATGGGGCCTTATTTTGAAGTGTGAGCTGGCTCAAAGACTTAAATCTAATATTCTACAACCTGAGCAGCCACATGAACTAAAACCCAACTTCTGCTGACCAAAGTAAACTAGACTTGGCAAATAAAATTCAACACTCCTTTGAGAGACTCCCAAATCTCCTTGCGAGTTTGTTAACTTTTGTTAGCAAATTAATAATTTAAATGCCTTGGACAATGTACAAGTTCTGAATGGTTTAATAAACTAGGCTGAACCCGTAATATGTAACAAATCCCAGACCTACATACATAATATATGTGTGTGTGTGTGTAAATGATGTTCTACATTATATATAATTATATATTACATTTAAATTATATATAGGCACTGAACTTACAACTCCATCTAATTCTTAATGCCTGTCAGTTCAGTATTTATAGCAATAACTTATAAACTTCTAGAAAGTGATTTTGCTAAACGATAACTCAATGGCCCAAATCAGCCCAAAATAAGTCGTGGAAGTGGGGAAAAATTGAATTTGGAAATCCTTATTATGAAGCATTATTGAGAGTCTGGCATTCAGACAATGTGCCTCCATTTGTAATGCCCCATAATGATATCATTTTTGCATGTAATGCAAAGATACCACAAGAAGGACTGCTTTCGAAAGTCTCTTAGAAAGTAATTCCGATTGATGCTAACATGCTCTTTACTTTAGCTGTTTCTCTGTTTTACTCAGCAATTTTTTTTGTTTAATCAGTCAGCGCTAATGACATCAGGGGAATTAGCTTGCAAATTTGCCTAGCAGTGACAGGGAGGGAGCTGGATTAATATGCACAGTCAAAGTGACATGAATGCTCAAAGTTCTTGCATTAATGATTGTGACTCTGCTAGTATCAGCTTAACTCCCTTACAAAGTTTGGCTCAGTAATTCACATCCAGATCTAGCAGCAAATAAATTATTACACACTGTTTCAATATAAATTTTCCCTTAAAGCAAAATTAAAATAATTAAGGATATGTTAACATTAATTATAGAAGATTCTGGAAATACTCAGCAGGTCAGGCAGCATCTGTGGAGAGAGAAACAGAGTTAATGTTTCAGTTTGATGACCTTCCAATATAATTAGTTCTGATGAAAGGTCATTGACTCTCCACAAATGTTACCTGGCCTGTTGAGTGTTTCCAGCATTTTTTTTACTTCATATTTCCACTTAGATTTAAGTGCATATATACAATGAATATATTTCTAGATAAATAAAAGGCTGTAGTATATTACATATTGTGACATTTAGATTAGGCTACAAAGTACAATAAGTAATGTAATTCCCACATGAAGCCGTTACCATCTCTGCAATGTTTGTAACCCTCCCCTTCTCCTGGGTTAGTAATGGAGAGTGTTTATCATTTTGGTGCATTAATACCTAGGTACATAAATGAAGACAAGCACAGTGCAAATAACAAAAGATGCATTAAGTTCCTTTATTGGCCAAGATAAGATGACAAAGTGCAAGTAACAGAAGGAGTTGTGCAATGAGATGGCATCTTGCAAAAGGCTTTGTCGAGCAAGACTTCTTGTGGATAATTAGGTTCACGTATATAGGAGCATAGCTCCCATATTTTTTACATTTTATGGTTGTGTTTGGTTATGATGGCAGACAGCAATTGCTGATTGGCGCCTCTGCTTGTGAACCACACAATAAGGCTAGAGGTGACAGCAGAAACCAGCTACCTGAGAGCAGCAAATGCTGGAGCTTCTCATTAACTATAATATAGTGATCATCACTGGTTGATAAGCACTTGGGGAGGTCCCAAAGAATGTAAAGGGGGGTTATAGGAGTGTATGTTCTTTCTTTCACCTACAGAGCTCAGTTCCACCATTCAAGTTGACCAATACAACCATCAGGAGCCTTGTCAATTCTTCCAGAAAATATTCTTAGTTGCTGTTGCTGTCAGTGATTCTCACAAGCAACAATCTGAAGCAATATCAAGTGACAAATTTTAACCTGAATTGCTGGGTGGTAAGAAGACAAATTCATTTGGCATGCATGAAATCAGATTAAAGAAACGTTTGCATCATACCTACCCCAATCCCAGCAGGTTGGTAGCTTAAAACTCAGGGCTACGATGTTTAATTAATAGTTTCAGCTATTTGTGTCTCTTAATGTAGGTGCACTATACATGGGACACATAGTCTTGAGAATTCAGATATTTTCAACTAATTCTCCAGTTTGAATTTGATTTAACAGAGTTAGGCTCCATTATGGAATACATGAAAGAAAATGGAGAATGACAGGGAAGTGGAGGAATAACTTATTAGATAATTATCAATCCCTTAACCTTATAGATCTATCACCCTATGGGAGGGGTAGGCAGTGTCTCCTTGGCTGCTAGATGACATGCTTGACATTGGAAGATTGGAATCAAGTTAATACTCCCTGGCAAATTCAGGAATCTCTACCTGAACCAGGCAGTTGCATAGTTCTCCCAGGAACTGTTGATGCTTGACCGACCAGTTACTAATAAAACCTGAAGAGGCAGATGAGGAGTCTGAAATTAGTGAGGCCACTCAAGGGGTGATGCCAGGAAGCACTTCTTCACAAAAATGGTGACCTCTTTTCCTCAATAAGGCATTGAGGCTGGGGATCAATTGAAAGTTGCCAAAACTGTGATCGATAGATGTAAATTAATCATTAATTAATCCAGTGCAGAAATCAGGAGAAACTTCTTTACCCAGAGGATGGTCGGAATATAGAACTCGCTGCCACATGGAATGGTTGAGGCAAATAGTAGCTGCATTTACAGGAAAACTAGATAAACACACGAAGGAATAAAAGGTTACGTTGATAAGGTTTCATGAAAGTGGGGGCAGGTACTGGTGGAAGGGGGCTCATGTGGAGCATAAACACAGGCACAAACCTGTTGGGCCAAATGGACTACTTCCACACATTTCTGTCTAGATAAATTTTTGTTAGGTGAAGATATTAAGGAATATGGAACAAGGGTCAGTCAATTAAAGTTGGAGTCCATAGCAGCCATGATCTAACCGAACGGTGGAACAGGCTTGAGGAGTTGAATAATCTACTCCCTGTCCCAATGTTTCTAATCAGCTCAGCAATCCTACAAGCTAAAGCTGAAGAAGCTAAAGTGGCTCCAGGTGCTAAAATTGTGGTAATCTATCAATATTCTACACAGGTGCGTGCCAAGGGTTTACTTGGTTAAAATCCAGCAGTAGGCTTGGACACACTTGAAGATCCCTGAATTTCAATTCCATCAAAGTTTTATCTAACGCTTTGGACTGCAGTCTAACTAGGGTGTGTTCTGAACATGAGACTGTACATTCTGCATTGGCAAGCAAAACTATCCCATCTCTATGACCTGCAAATGTTTCCCATCACTATCCCATCCCAGTGACTCTCTATCTCCAATGTTTCCCATCCTGGTGACTCTCCATCTCGCATGTTCCCCATCATTATCTCATCCCGGTGACACTCTCTCTCTCTCTCTCTCCAACATTTCCCATCACTATCCTATCCCTCTGCCATTTTGAATCTTCACAAACCAACATTAGTCGATGACTCCCGTTTATCAGCCTTTGAATCTTTAATGGGGTTTTTTTCACAACACCGGTGTAAAATTCTTTGACAGGTGACATTAAGAAAAGGTCATGTATCACTATACACTACACAGGCTATGCAAATTGAATCAAAAATGTAGCAGCCAGATTAGCTGAGGTAAAAATTATAAGGTCACACAAAGTCAGTCAAGCTGGAAGTGCTGAAAAGATGCTTGTAATTACTCTTTTTAGTCTATTAACTATTGTTGTTCTATCAGGACTCAGGGGTATATGAAAGCCATGGACATGAAGTACAAGATAAAGTAATGTGTATTTACTACTCCCAGAGGATCAATTTGCCTGGTATTTTGCAGCTTGGAGGAGCAAAACACATAAATGCTTTTCGCCCTTCTCTCCACTGAATTTTGTCTTTTATCAAAGATTGCAGGGAAGACAGCCACAACACTGGGTACAATCTATCCATTCTGAACAGATTCACTCTGTGATACCCCTGCCATGTAAGCGATCAAATCAGTGCCTTCTGACACAACATAGGAGAGCCCCTGTATCCTCTTGATAAAACCCAGGAACATGCTGGGATCAAAGACTTGGCTGCCAACTGATTTTTCAAGAAGGCAGGCAAGATGCAAATTTGTCGATAGGATCTGAGGGAAATCTATCCAGCCCTGCCCCCCGTACAGTCACTGCATGCACCACTTGACAAGTAAAATATGTCTGTCAGCTTGATATGAACTGACCCCTTTTTTCTCTATCTATTCATCGCGTTTGCTTCCTGTCAAATGAACACTGCTAACTTTAGCTAAGGCCATAATTCACTTGCAATTCATCCTGGGCACACTAGGGACTGGGTTTTTGGACAGAGGTGCAGCTCAGTCTTACAACAGAACCTGGTGTGTTTAAGTCCAGATACTCAGAGGCCTCCCAGTTCATTGCTGGCAATTGGGTTAGCTTGTTTTTAAATTAAAACATTTAAATGCTTATTTCCCCTGTGGCCCCACTCGCACACAGCAATGTAAGATTTTCATGCCGATTATATTATGCCATCTAATAAATTATTTATCTTCTCGCCACTTTCTGCTCTTGTCTGTGCATGCCTAATGGTAGTGTGAGCTTCACGATCACCTTCCAAATATTTCTCTGCAGTACAGAGAGAGTGCAGCACTGTCAGAGCTGCTGTATTTCAGATGAAACATTAAACCATCTGCCTGGGGATGTAAAATTCCCAAGGAGTTATTTGGATGACGAGCAGAGAATTTTGCCTGATCTTCTGACCAATATTTAACTCCACATCTCAAACAGATCGTTATCATGTCGCTGATTGTGAGATCCTGCTGTGTACACATTGGCACTGGTCGACTTCTGCTTCATTAATGTGACTACACTTCAAAACTGCTTCCTTATCTGTAAACCACTCTGGAACAACCTGGGGTCACAAATGGTGCTACATAAACTCAAGTCCTTCATTTGCTCCCTTTCAGTACAACACAGGCCAAACACAGTTTGGAGATTGCAATTAATGGCCCTGAAGGTGCCACTTCATTGGAATTAAGTGCCTTGTAATTACTCTTTTTAGTCCATTAACTATTGTTGTTCTATCAGGACTTGTAACTGGGCAGCTGGCGTCAGGCACAACTGTTTAGACCTCATGGGAGCAATGTTCGCCATTGCCTGGTTGGTAATGTGGCAAATCAGATTGTGCAACACCTGCCACTTTACTTCCCCCCTCCTCACCATCCAAGGGCCCAAACACTCCTTTCAAGTGAAGCAGCACTTCACTTGCGCTTCCCTCAATTTAGTCTACTGCATTCGCTGCTCCCAATGTGGTTTCCTCTACAATGGAGAGACCAAATGCAGACCGGGTGACCGCTTTGCGGAACACCTTCAGTCTGTCCGCAAGCATGACCCAGACCTCCTTGTCGCTTGCCATTTCAACACACCACCCTGCTCTCATGCCCACATGTCCATCCTTGGCCTGCTGCAATGTTCCACTGAAGCTCAACGCAAACTGGAGGAACAGCACCTCATATTCTGGACTTAACATTGAGTTCAACAACTTCAGATCATGAACTCTCTCCTCCATCCCCACCCCCTTCCCGATCCCCCTTTTTTCTAATTTTTAAAAAAAAAAATTTAAATATATTTTTTCTTTTCCCACCTACTTCTATTATTATTTTAATATTTATTTGCAGCCATTGTTTTATCTCCACCTTTTAGCCTATTTTGATCCCTTCCCCCTACCCCACCCCCACTAGGGCCATCTGTCACTTACTCATCCTGCTTTCTACCCTTAATGTCACCTATTAGCACATCCTTTAGTTAACATCACCACCATCAACACCATTTTGTCTATGACATCTTTGGCAATCTCTTCTTTGCCTCCGCCTATCACTGGCCCCCTATCCAGCTCTACCTGTCCCACCCCCCTCAAACAACTTATATTTCACCTCATTTCTATTTTTCTTTAGTTCTGATGAAGAGTCATACGGACTCGAGGCGTTAACTGTTTCCTCTCCGCAGATGCTGTCAGACCTGCTGAGTTTATCCAGCTATTTTTGTTTTTGTTTTAAATCAGATTGTGCCCTTGTTATAGAGCACACCTGCATTTGTTTTGCCCATTTATAGAAATGCAAGAAAGCTGGGTGGATTCTACAGTGAATGGGCTCTGCCCGATTACTACCCAGGGGATAAAGGGGAAACAAAATCCCAGTTGCCATCCAGTTTTTGTTGATTTCCTATAGGCAGGGCTAACCATGGTATCATCAGCAGAGAGTCAGGACTGGCCAATATTTATCCCTTGGCCAACATCACTAAGACAGATGATCTGATCATCTTCACATTGTGGGGTCTTGCAGTGCACAAACTGGCTGCCCTATTTACACACAAAAGTAATTCATTGGCTGTGAAGCACTTTGGGACATCCCGAGGATATGAAAGTTACTACAGAAATGCAAGTCATTTTTTTTTTCATTACACTTAGCAGAGGTCAAGATGCCCAATTGGATGACAAAGCACCATTAAAAAAAGGGTTTGTGCAGTATTGACATCCTACCAAGAAGGGCCATTAACATGTTAAGCACTGCATCATATTCACAAGTACACTGAAGACATCTGGAGGTTAACTTCACCAAGTCTAGTTTGAAGCAACTGCTCCTGAGATCCAACAATTAAATTGTGGAAATACAATGTGTGTTTGAGGTGAATAGTATAGGCAGCACTTAAACAGAAGGTAGATAAACACATGAGGGAGAGGGGAATAAGGTTATGCTGATAGGGTTGGATGAAGGGTGTGGAAGGAGGTACCTGCCGAGCATAAACACTAGCACAAGATGATGAACTGAATGGCCTTCTGCTCTGCTGTACCTTCGGTATAATTCTACAGAACAAAAATGTTTTATTCCATTATTTTTTAAGGGCTGCATAATGATAAAAAAAATCTCTCTGCTGATGTTCTGCCAATTTCAGATTCCAGATTCCAAATGCACGTCAATTAATTTGTTTATACAACAGTGATATGCCTGAAATGTTAACCTATCTTTCCTTTTTACAGATACTGTCTGTCCTGCCATGTACATCTATCAGCTTCTGTTTTCATTTGACAATGCAGCAGTGTTTTATTCCCATTGATTACCCATAGAGAATGCGTAATGAGCAAGTGTACAATACTGATTTTTATTTGGTCAGCGAAGATAACCTCATAATTAAATCGATATTCTAGAGCTTTTCTGTATCCTCAGAGAAATTTAGGCACAACTTCTCTCGGGCGATTAAATGAGTATGTTGTGCATGTTCTGTGTTCAATGGCCTTAACTCATTTCCACCCTTTCTCTCCCTCCATTTTGGCACGGCTCCTCTCATACTGGGATATGACACTGCTGGTCCTATCAAGCTTCTGGTGCCTCATGTATGAGTGTAGATGTCAAGTGTTGTCAGGCTATAGTCGTTATGAGGGGATGAACATCTGACATTTTGTAAGCCAATATGAAGGTCTCAATAGAGCAATTGCATTATCACAGCACAGAAGAAGGCCATTCAGCCCATCAAGTCAACACGGGTCTTTGTAGAGCAATCCAATCAGTTACATTAATCTATTCCCATTCTATCCCCATACCTCCCTGCAAGTTTATTTCCTTCAAGTGCCCATCCAAATTCCTTTCAAAATCATTCATTGTTTCTGCTTCCAACACCCTTGTGGGCAGCGAGTTCCAGGTCATTATCACTCACTGCATAAAAAAATCCTTCCTCACATCCCCTGAATCTCTTTCCCAAAATGTTAAACCTGTGTTCTCTAGTCCTTATACCATCAACTGATGGGAACAGCTTGTCTTTGTCCACCTCATCTAAACCTGTCATAATCTTGTCTACCTCGATCAAATTGCCCCTCAATTTCCTTTGTTCCAAGGAGAACAACCCCAACTTCTCAAACCTAACCTTGTAGTTAAAATCCCTCTTCCCTGGAACTGTTCTGGTAAACCTTCTCTGCACCTTCTCAAGGACCTTCACATCCTTCCTAATATTCATACAGACAGGAAACCTGCCTGTTAGAAAGCAGCTCCATGGTTCTCCTAACATGCTCAAGCCCCCACTCTTGACTGCCATCCAGCAAGCCCTTGCTGGACAGCCCACATATGCTGAATGAAGAATGGTCAGAGGAGCTTTGGGCAGTGTGGCGCTGAAGCCTCCCGTTTCTGACAACTTACCATTTGCGCTCACACCTGAAGACTGGCCACTTGCGGGGAAGGTGTTGCAGGTGACTAATATCTGTGGCATTGTCCTTGAGCAAAAGATCTATGTTGGCAATCAAGGCTCCCTCCTGCCCTCTCAGGTGGGCATAAAAGAAGCTATGCCCTTATTTCAACAAGAGTGGGGGAGTTCTGCTCAGTGTCCTGTTCAACATTAATCCCTCAACCAACACCAATAAAATAGATTATTTGCACATGGCTGTTTGTGGGATCTTACTGTGCACAAATTGACTGCCACATTTACTGCATTACAGCAGGGACTACACTTCAAAAATTTACTTCTGGAGCATCCAGAGATCATGAACGACAGGAGAGAAGAAAGGGAGAGAAGTGTTGACTGTGTGTTAGCATACACCATGCTTTAGTGAAGAGTAGAATATATCTTATCTTGAACACAGATATAACACAAAAACAGAGAGGAACTTAACCTGTCACATTTTGGATTGACAATATCATTTGTAACTGCTATGATATCTTTGTTTATTCAAAGTAATGTGCCATACAAGCCTTTGCTAGACTATTTAGAAGTAGTTCAATAGCAAAGTTTAAGTGTTTAACTGACCTTTGGCAATCGTTCCGGGTCACCCGGATGTCTGGGGATAACCTTCTGCAACCGTTGGAAGCCATAATCAATAGTGGGTTCGTTCAGAGCTGCAACAAGGAAGAAGAAATGAGTTCAGTGAACGTAAAGAACACCAGCACAGCACCAGGACACCAGAAATGAGAGTTAAAACTGAGGCAACAAATAAAAAGAAACACAACAAGCCAAGTGCATGTTGTTGACTCATGCTCAGCTTGACCTGTGATGCTCCCCAAGGCCAAATAGCCCTGTGACCTCACTCGCTGTTCAGGCTCACACATGAAGGTGGAGGTAGATGGAAAGGTCAATCCCCATCCAGGAAGAAAAGCCAAGGCTAAGTGGAGCGGCCTTGCCCATTCCCATGGACAGTAAGCCGTGAATCGCTGATTGGTGTTCAGGCGCTTGCATTTCCCTCCCTAACCCAGGTGCTCAGACAAAATCAGCACCTCCATTGCTGTGCTGCTCAAGTGTGCACAGATGAAGAATTTAATCCAGGATCTTCTGATACGCAGCACCACACCATACAATCCATTAAACTGCAGAGGGAATCTTAGTTATGTTTTACTGCTTAAAAAGAAATGACCTAAGGAACTTAAGAGAATGAAGATAATCAGGTAATCATTATTTTGTACCATAGTTGTGTAATTAAACATGAGACGTCAAAACATTATGAAGTATTCTCTCCTCAAAGTTGTATGATCAACTTCTGATAATTCAAAGTCGCCTCTTGTTTAAAAAAAGGGAATTATCCAATACTTTGAATTAAGTGGCATAAATAACAGCAAGATGTGTTTAAAAAAATGAACTACCAGAAAAGCTGAATGAAGCAATCTTGAATACAACCAGGAGGATATGTTAAAACCTGTTAATACGGCTTAGTGCCTTACACAGTATCAAATCAAACAGCAATCACAGGTTTGATTCAGTCACTGCTGACTTAACCGTGGGAGAGGTTTCAGAACTAGCTTTGTAGAGGACTACAACCAGTCGAATATGCTGCTCTCCATCCCATTGCGCGAAGGTGTGTGCATTGGTGTTGGATGAGGATAGAATTAGGCTGAGCCCTGTCAGTCCCAATTACCCCACTGATCATTGCTTAGGCTCCACATGGTGCAACACCTAGAGAACTGGACATCAGGGCCAATGCTCTCATGGAACAAGAGGATTAAACAGGAGATGAGGAAGGACGATACAGAAAGCATAATAAAGAAAAAAAAGTTTTCCCTTGTTATGAGAAAATATCCATTTTCTTTTCTCAAATTGCAATTCAAACGAGAGCATGTGTAAATTATACATGTATATATAAAAATCCTAATGCTCCAGTATTCACAAATAAGTTACCAAATTTTAAAATATATAAAAAACGTTCATGAAATAAAATGACAGTTGTGTTACATTTTCAGCATTCGTGAGGCTGCCAGCACCCCCACTAGCAACCACCTCCCCCCCACCCCCCACTCCCCCGCCACCCCTCCCCTCCCCCCGAAAAAGTGAAACGGGGGTTGCAGCTCGAAGCAGAAGAAGCTGCATAAAAGAGCTGTAATAAGTCTGGGATGACAGAGTGGTTAGAGGACATTTACATCTGAGCACCTTGAATTTAGTGCATAATTGCACCACTAAACCCCTTAACTTGTCATCCGCCAAAAAAAAACCCGAATTGTTGTCAGTCATCCTCCGTACAGCACTCATCCTGGCAAACTCTTGAGTGACAGGGCTTCAGCTGTGAGCACTGCAAGTGACGCCTTATCAGAACACTTTATTCAAGAGCAGTAAGTGGCCGTAAACCCACTCAAATCAGCTTAATGATTAAGGTTTTGTTCAATGTCAGGAAAAAACAGCAATTTGAATATAAACATGTCTTCATGACATGTAAATCATCGGAGTTGAATATATAGAAAAAGAAAAGCAACATCCGATGCCCTCGGCCTCTTTAATCTTATTTTGATTTCTTTTAATCTCGTTGCTGTGGTGAGCTACCGTAGGGCGAGCTGGCAGAAGGCAGTTTCCAAAGCAAAACAAAAACTGAGGCTTTGTTGACCGTCGCCTTCAGGTTTGCCTCACGGGCTGGTCAAAGCCAGTGGACAAGGCGGCTGCCTGGAAAATGTTTTGCGCCATGTGTAGCAGGTTTTTGAACTGTTTCGTTTCATTCTCTCCCCTGCTTGCTTCTGGTGAAACCGCTGATCAATTTTCGACAAGCGAAGCACGTGGGGAATACCAGAAATACAGAGCAGTTCAGCTGCTCTTCAAGCAAAGAGTCGATCAGGTTTTAATGATACTGGGATCCCCGCCCAGAATCAGCCCTATCTTTCTCTACACCTGAGGACGCTCTGTAGCTGCCCGGGATCACGAGACTAAGGCTCTCGTTCCTCGCCCTGTGCAAAACTTTAAAGACAATCAGGTTAAAGGGAGTGACAAGAATTTAAAATCCTGGCCAGCGATATGTGGGAAGCTCCTCCCCCTAGCCCACCTCCTGTAAAGTCGTTGACCTGGGGGTAAGGAAGGGGTAACTTTTAATTCCAGTTCTGCCCCTCAGGGCGCTATTTGAGGAGGGAGTACTGGAGTTTCCCCCATAGTGCCAGACAATATTTTTCCCTTAGCCATCACCACTTGAAAACAGATTATCTGATCATGATCTCTGTTTGAGAGAGCTTGCTGTTTACAAATTGGTTGCCAAATTTGTTTACATTACAATAATGACTACACTTTAAAAGTATTTAAAAGCAAAAAACTGCGGATGCTGGAAATCCAAAACAAAAACAAAAATACCTGGAAAAACTCAGCAGGTCTGACAGCATCTGCGGAGAGGAACACAGTTAATGTTTCGAGTCCATATGACTCTTCAACAGAACTAAGGAAAAATAGAAGCTGGTGATATTATCTAAGGAATGTGATAATAAAACCCTAGTGGGGGTGGGGTGGGGTGAGGTGGGGTGGGGGGAAGGGATCGAATTAGGCTAAAAGGCAGAGATAAAACAATGGATTATTTCCAATAATTTATATAGATTTCTCTTTTCCCACCTTTTTCCATTATTTTTAAATGTATTTTAAATCCATTGTTTAGATAATATCACCAGCTTCAACACCTCTTTGTCCTTTTGTCTATGACATCTTTTGGTTATCTCCACCTTTCACTGGCCCTCTATCCAGCCCAACCTGTCCCCACACCCCCCCCCCCCCCTTAAACCAGCTTATATTTCACCTCATATATTTTTCCTTAGTTCTGTTGAAGAGTCATACGGACTCAAAACATTAATGAAATTAAAAGTATTTCATTGACTGATTGCTTGAGACACCCCGGGGTTGAATCACACTGTATAAAAATTAAAGTCCTCTCCTTTATTTCTGGCACTTGCTGTTATTCAGGACTTCCAACATTTGCAGGCTTTCCTTTCTGTCAGATTAAAATCGCACCACTTGACTCTGCTGTGATCCAAGCCCAACCGCAATAAAATTTGCAAAAAAGCATGGCTGGCAGTTTGGTGAAACTTTCAGCCGATCCCAGAGCGAATGGAGCCAGGAGGGTGGAGTGTGTAGTTACAGCAGGTGGAATTCCTACTTCTCCAGCAGTGAGTGAGGATTGCAGTCCTCCCAATGCCCTTACTACACCCAGGAAATAGGAAGCTTCTGTCACCCCTTGTCTTCGTGAGGGTCTCACAGCCTGTTCCAGTCCATTATAATCATATTGGATTTGTTTAGTCTGATGCATGGCATAAAAGCAGCATTAGGTGTGGCATAACTTCTAGTACGTGTGGGATCTAATGGATCCAATAAGATCCAGTAAGGCATTGTGGGGAGGGAGGAGTGGGGGCAAAATGCTTGATAATATTAACTGTTCTCCTGCAAAATCCAAGTAGCACTGTATTGAAATCTATTGAACATCACTCCCAGTTTCAAATAAAGTGAGAACTCGGATAATAAAACGAGCCAAAGGCATTTTGAAATTGCCTCTAATGCTCCCATGGCTTGTCTAGTAAAGGGGTTGCTTACTGGGGAGCTGAGCTGAAAGCACTGGGAAGCTATCAGCTCTCTGCTGAGTTAGCAGGTCTCTGCCGGGCAGTCGCAGGGGTGGCACAGTTGGACTCAGTGCCCTCAGACCCAGGAGCAGAAAAGACACAGACGGTGTCTCCTGCTCCTGGTCATCCTTCCCTTTAAGCTGCACAGTTGTGCACAAGTCAGTCCTTTTAAGCTGCCACATGTACACAAAAGTGCAAAAAAAAGAAATGCATGTGATACCACCAACTGCAAGTTCCCCTCCAAGCCACACATCATCCTGACTTGGAAATATATTGCTGTTTCTTCATTGTCTCTGAGTCAAAATCCTGAAACTCCCTCCTTAACAGCACTTTGGGTGTACTTACACCATATAGACTGCAGCGGTTCAAAGATGCAGCTAAACATCATCTCAAGGGCAATCAGGGATGGGCAATAAATGCTGGCCTAACCAGTAGTGCCCATATTCCTTGAAAGAATATGAAGAAATTCCTTTTCTTTTAATTCCTCCTCTACTGAAGATGATGGCTAAAGCTTCACAGTTGCCTGTCCAAATAGTTATTCTGTGGCTGTTAACTTTGACACTAAGTGTTGGCAGAGTATTTGACATGAGCAGGCCATGTAGGTGTTGGCCTTGGCTCAGTGGTAGTGCTCTCACCTCTGAGTCACAGGTTGTGAGTTTAAGTCCCATTTCAGGTCTTGAACCCATAATCTAGGCTGACACTTCCTCAGTACTGCACTGTCAGGGCTGCTTCTTTCAGATGAGATGTGAATCTGAGGCCCCATCTGCCCTCTTGGGTAGATGTAAAAGATTCCACAGCACTATTTCAAAGTAGAGCAGGGGAGTTCTCCTGGCCAATATTAATCTCTCAAGCAACATCACTAAAACAGATGATCTAGTTGCTGTTTGTACAAATTGGCTGCTGTGTTTCCCACATAACAACAACGATCACATTTCAAAAGAAGCTGGAAAGCACTTTGGGACATCCTGAGCTTTTGAAAGGCGCTACATAAATGCAAATCCTTTCTAACCTTTACTTTGAACTCTATTTATTTATCCCATTGAAAAAGCAAAGCTTCGCTCTTCGCCCCAGCAGCCCTGAGCTGCTTGGGCCTCTGTGTGAACCAATTTTTTATAATTTCGCAATAATGAATCCTAAACGTGTCAACAGTGCTTCAGTTCTTAATCAAAAGATTGTCTGATTTGACTTGGAGAGGAATTTGTTTTCTTGAGTTGTGCTGCCAAGAGTGGCAGAATGATCGACACTTCATATAAGCAATTAAAATAACTTGTTTAAAAACTCCACTGATCTGGTAGCCCAGGGGCGTTAAACAGTACACAGCACTGCATTGCAAGATGTAATAAAGTGCTGCACACATGGAGCCTTTATCTTGTGACACATATTAATGTCATTCTAAAGAAAAACAAATACGTGCTGAGTAGGGTCACCAAGCAATGGAATTGCTTAAGTATTTTTCCTCATTGCATAGCAGGATCAGGGCTAGGTTGGATCAAGCTGAAGGAATGCCCAGCCAAAATCTAAATTGCGCATGTGGAAATGAGGCATTTTGGTTTTGATAAATGCACTCCATGCAAAGGCAATGGCAGTGCAGGGTTTAAGAGTTTGCCATTTCAGTAACCAAGAAATTCCTCCAATAATGGCAATCTCTGAAGGGACAGGGGTCCTCATGAATCTCCCGGCTGCTCTTTGATTGAGAGGGGCAGTGGGTCCCAACTCACATTGGTCGTACTCCTGGCTGTTTGATCACTGCCATTCTTTGGGCAGTGAGGGCAAGTAGGTTATTGAACCTCACTTGCTTGGTCCTAATGCTACCACCACCCTGACTGAGTAGGATACCTGAGCCAGGTCTTCCTGTTCTTCACACACGGACATAGGAATTGCTAAATGAAAATGAGACCAAGGTCCAGCCAGTTCATCTTCTACCATCCTGATGGTCACATGATACATGGAGTTGTTGACTAATCCTCATACTCAATTTCTATCCATTAGTTCACAACAGAGCCAAAAATGATACAAGGAAAAGCCCAGTGGTGAAGAACTTTGGAAACCAGTGGTAATACTTCCTAAACGTGCTACAATTACCATGTCATGTCTCAAATGACTCAGATACTTTATCCCAAAATATCATTTTCTCAAGGAAATATGTCTAATTTGTATTTGAGTTAATTAATACTAACTGCTTCTACTCTGTCCCTGGGGAGCCTGCTCCATAAGTTGACCACTGGCTTACTGAAACATTGTTTGGAATTTTACCCCCTAACACAACTGGGGGCAGGCTCGGGGAGGGGGTTGGTGTCCGGGTTGGGGGGGGGGGGGTTGAGGAAATTAGGTGATATGGTGGAGGTACCATGCCCTTTGCCTAGCCGCCTCTGCTGGAATCTTACCAATGGTGGATAGGTGTTGGGTGGCCCACCTCCCCTTGGGCTAATTGAGGCTCTAAAGTAGTCAATTAATAGCCACTGGCAGACCTCCTGGCAAGGTACCCACATATGGTAGGGCCACCAGGGTTTACCTGGTGGCCTCGCAATGGATTGGTGGGGTGTCCCTTATGTTTGGGTGCCCAATAGTGATTGCCGACCTCGCTTTTTCTTCACACTCCCTGGCCAACTGACCACGGGCATCCCCCATCTCCCTCACAGGGGCCTACCTAACTGCCCTCGGTGAAACCACTTCCCACGGTGTCCAGCTTTCAGTGATGCTCCTCATGGGGGACTGACTGCAGCTCAGCAATGACCACCACCCCTGGTGGCGCTGCTAGGACAGGAGTGCTGCCAGCCCTCTGATTAACCAACAGCTTTTGGAGGAGGGATTGCCTCCCAGGTGGTTGCGGTAGGCACAACTGGAGCAATTAACAGCCAGCCGGCCATAATATCAGGTGCTGGTTTCCTGGCCCTGCGGAGGAGGGCTCACCCCTGACTTTCCAGGTGGGGGGTTGGGAGGGGCAGCGCTACCACCTCTGAAAAATTCCCGCTGTCGTTTCCACTATCCCCTGTTGGCTAGTTCCTGCACATGGGCAGTTTGGGACTCAGGGTATGACGTCCTTCACATTTGACTACCTTACTGATTGAGTTTACAGCAGCCGCTTGAGTGAGATGCCAGACCTGATGCCCATAGAGCCATAAACCAAATTTCAGCTTAGTGGCCATCTGGACCTACCGTCTACAATAGGCTGCAGATGCTGCAGTAATCGGAGTTTCAGGACTGATTTTGATAGGTGTTTGGATAAGGACATCAAGCAATATGGAGCCAAGACAGGGGAAGGTGATTAATCAGCCATGATCTAACTGAATGGCAGGTAGGTTTGAGAGGGTGAATTGCCTACTCTTGTTTCTAAGTTCAGGATACTTGGAGTCAAAATTAATTTTTTTCAAAGTGAGCTGTGTATATATTGTGTGATGTTGTCAATGCTGAAATATAACTTGTGTTGGCTGATGAGAGAGACTTTTTGTTTGACAGGGTGCAATAAATTTTTATCCTTGATAGCTATACCATATCCTGAGCACAATATAAACCCACTAACAATTTGGCAGGGCCAATGGCAAAGTCTGTCTCAGGATACAATAGTGACTTGTTAGCCTGACATTTGTTAATTCAATACATGTGATAATCTGGCACATTCCCTTAACATCTGCATTATTTCCAAACTAGAAAGGAACAGAATGCCTTTCTCTACCCTTCCATCCCCCTTATATTTTTTGGCTGGTCCACTTCGAAACTGCAAAAATAACGCAATTTTTCTAAACATTCAACATTATTAAGAGGTCCCGCTGTGTCAGAGGGGAAATTTTTTTTTAAAAATTGGAAACCAGAGGTATGCACATTTTTCTGTTGAGGGTTGCAGTACAGAAGCAGGATCTGATTTACGTTACTTGGCTGCTGCGTGCTGTAAATCATTCTACATCAAGATTTCGGTTGCATGTAGTTTAGTTTGATGCAATTTATCCTGGCATGGGACAGTATTAAGATTTCCAACTCTGGTGAACATATTCAAGGAGGTGTTGTCACATTGGGCTGGATTTTACAGCCGCAAATTGGGCAGGCATTCCCCTCCCCACCCCAAATGTAAAATGCGGCGCAATGATTGTCGAGTGAGCAATATGACGTCATCAGGTCTGTCTCAGATTACACGCAAGACAAGCTGGCGGGTAAATCAGAAGCCCTCCCGCCATTGTTAAATCACCAAATAACAAGCTATCGAGCATGTTAAAGGACCAGTTGAATGGGATTTTTCATTGCCCACTGCATTTTTCGGGCATTGGACCGGAAAAAGCTTGGGAGTGCTTTATGGCGGGCATGACAAGGTGGTGCCAGGGCAGAAAGCCTGCCACCAGGACCACTGTTACATGTGGCAGCAGATTCTGCTGAGGAAGACAGCAGCGTCTGCCTATTTTTTAACATTATTTATTAACTTTTTTGAGCCTGTAATAAGTAACGAAGACAGTATCAGAGAGTAGAAAGTCTTTAAATTTGTAGCCGTGATTGATTCCCTGTTCACAGCATAACTCCTCTGCTGCATGACGTTCCCACCAAAACTCCCAATTAGACCCCTCCCCTCACCACTTCACACCATTCCCACTGGGCGGCTGCTAATCTGCACTTGATTCAATGATCTGAGATGGCAGGGACAAGAGCGGGTGGACCACTCACCTTCCATTCTGCCCCCCACCCCGCCAAATAACGTAAAATCCCAGCCCATGATTTGCCTCTAACCAGCCCGCCCCCATCATCCTCCCGTTGGCTGCACAACATATCCATTATCATGGCACACCACTTCTCAGTGGCAAAGCAGACAAACACATCAGTGTCCGATTGGACGATTCTTGGATGGCAGTCAAACAACTTTTCTTCCCCCATGTCTAATTAACAAATGTTTTCCAAAAAAAATTAAAATGCTTGTAATGGAAAAATGAAAATATAAGGACTTGAAGAAATCCAAATCTCTTACTACACACAAGGTTGTGAGGCAGTGACATATACTACCAAAGTTAGTGATTGAAACTGAGATCACATTAACATTTAAGAGCAGGTTAAGTTGCTAGTTGAAAGATAGAAGGGATAAAGAGATATGGGAGCAAGGATTATTTTGATGTATTTTCTTTCAAGTTACTCAAACGAGTGTTTTAGAGATTAATCTTTAATTTCTGCATACTCTGAGGCAATCCTGGAAGGTTAGCGTCTGTAGAAGATGTTGATGGAATTGGTCAGTTATGGCCTTCAATGAGTTGAGTTGTCAAATTTAAAGAGGAAGGACCATCAACAGCCCAAGGCTCAGAAGGCACCGATCCTATGCTTGTCCCAAAAGTTACCAATCATTTTCCCTTTTTCAAAACTAAATTTAAGACAATGTTTCTGGATCCATCCAAATTCACACTATTCTACATGGACCCATAACTCACTTTGCTTCCTCTCTTCCCCTCTCTGTCAACGCCCTGAACACCTTTTACCCACCCGCCAGCCCAATAGACAGACTGTTCACATGCCTCTACCAATGTGCCATTCTTATTCAAGGAGATGCAAGAATGGGCTCCCAGTTGACATGCCCCTCCTCCCCTGCCCAACAGTGTGGCTGAGGTTAGGCGTTTATTAGTCACATTGAATTATATAAAAATTATAACACGTAAACAGATTATTCGGTCCAACCAGGCCATATTGGTGCTTATTCTTCATAAGAGCTGTAATCCTAATCTCATGTGAAATCCTTGTTTCTGTATCCCTTTAGTCCTTCTATCATTGAACCATCAACTTAACCTGTCCTTAAATGGTTAATATGGTCAATCGGTAACTTGGTAGCATATGCCACAGCCTGCCAGTCCTCTGTGTAATAAGACATTTGATTAAATGATCAAATTCTTCCAAGTCCTTTTATTTGCATTTCCTTTTTACAAGCAGCATCTGAGTGAATCTGCGCTTCCCCCACCCCCATCCATCTCTGAAACCTCCTCCATCCCTTCAACTATCAAAGATCTTTGCGATTCTCTAATTCTGGCCTCTTGCGCATCTCCAATTTTAATTGACCCAATCTTGGCAGCCATGCCTTCAGCTAAGTGGGCCCTAAGCTCTGAAATTTATTCCCTAAACCTGTCTCTCGACTTCTCTCTCTTTCTTTAAGACGTTCCTTAAAACCTATCTCTTTGACTAAGCTTTTGGCCCACTGTTCTTATATCTCCTTATTTTGGTCCCCGTAGTTAAGAAAAGATATACCGCCATTGGAGGGAATTCAAAAGAGATTCACTAGGCTGATTCCTGGCATGAAGGGGTTGACTTATCAAAAACAGCATTAGAGTTTAGAAGAATGAGGGGTGATCTTATTGAAATGTACAAGATTCTGAGAGGGCTTGACAGGGTAGATGTTGAGAAGATGTTTCCGCTAGTGGGGGAATCTCAAACTAGGGGACATAGTTAAAGAATAAGGGATGCTCATTTAAAACTGAGATGTGAAGGAATTTCTTCTCTCAGAGGGTAGTGAATGTCTGGAATTCTCTAACCCAGAGAGTTCTGGAGGCTAGGTCAATGAGAGTATTTAAAGAGGAGATAGAAGATTTTTGAAATATCAGGGAGTTGAGAGCTATGAGGAGCTGAGGCCTGGGGCAGAGCGGCCATGATCTTATTGAATGATGGGGCAGGCTTGAGGGGCCGAATGGCCTACTCCTGCTCCAATTTCTTATGTTTTATGTTCTTATATTTTGTTCATTCACATAGCGTCAGCATCGCTGGCAAGGTCAACATTTATTGCCCATCTCTCAATGCCCTTGAGGAGGTGCTGGTGAGCCACCTACTTGAACTGCTGCAGTCCATCTGGCAAAGGTACTGTCACAGTGCTGTCTGGGTAGACGAGTTCTAGTATTTTGATCCAATGACAATGAACATACGAACATATGAGTTAGGAACAGGAGTAGGCCATTCAGCCCTCGAGCCTGATAAGCCATTCAATAAGATCATGGCTTATGTGGCTGTGGCCACAACTCCACATTCTGCCTACTCCATAATTACCTTCGACTCCCTTGTTCATCAAGAACCTTTTTACACTGATACCTCAGAGTTTGCTTGCTGTTTATGAAATCATGCGTCTAGTCAATTCATTCATAGTGGCTTACATACAATAATAGGATGAGTAGATATCAGGTTATATTCAAGCACTCACACATGCTTTTTTGTCCTGAATGGGGGAGTGATTTATAACAGCAGTGCTCATAGCGTTGACAGAAGTAGGGAATGAAGAGTCAATTTAAGATGCTCCAGCCCTCATGGTTGGACATTCTTGAGGGACCAGCTAGAATTTTCCTGTCCTTTAATTCTGTATGCTTGTGTTGCAATCTAGTTGTTTGTAGCCTTCTTCCCCTTGACCTTTGACCCTCAGCAGGGGTGCTCTCCAAGCCTCCCTTCATACCTTGTCCAGCTATTCTGCCCAATACAGGTCAGCGAGGGATTAACTTTTCAAAGGCAAGCCAGTCCATAAAGCAAAAGAAAGGGTTCTAGGTTTTCAGTCCCCTTTTCCCTTCAACTGAATGCATTGAGTCTCTCACAGGACTGTGGTTCTCCTGTGGCTGCCACCCTCCTCCCTCTCGGGCAGATGTGAAAGATCCCATGGCATTATTTGGAAGAAGAGGAAGGAAGTTCTCCCCAGGGTCTTGGTCAATATTTATTCCTTGACCAACACCATTAATACAGATTATCATTATCATCTTTCTGTTTGTGGGAGCTTGCTGTGTGCCAATTGGCAATACATCACAGTAGTGAGCACCACTTTAAAAAGTAGTTAATTGGCCATAAAATACTTTTGGATGTCCTGAAGTCATGAAAGGTGCTATAAAAATGCAAGTCTTTCTTTCTTCTTTTTAGTGCCTCACTTAAATGGACATTACCAACAATTTGAGCTTTGATATTGGGCATCATCAGGCTATCTAACTTTGGAAGGCATCACAGCTAAGTCCAATCCTGTCCTCACCCCAGTGACTACATGGACATTTCCAGTAGGTATCTTCATGGGAAGCTGGAAGCCTGGCTGATTTTTTCCTTCTCCAACCTAGGGTCAATCATCCCTCCTCTTGCTCTGACTGAGATGAAGTAGCTTAAACTGAGTGTTGACTCTAGTATTGCCCCCATCCTTATAGCTCAGAAGTAGAGATTTCATCTCTAAGCCATTGCAACAGTTGGTATACTAATAGCCCTTCAGTCCTTCCTCCCACTTTAAGTAAGGAAAATGTCTAACATGCTAAGCCCCAAACTGGCACAGGAGGACTTCACCATTTGGAAACTGCGACTGTAAACTCAGATGCCATCACTCCCCGGCATTGCGTTCCCAAGAGCGATCCCTCAAGCAAACTCATTGTTTGGGAATGTGGTACTCAAATTTAAAAAAATGTTAGTGAGAAAGAACTCTTTATGATAACAGCCGAGTTAAGAACATGTTGTATGACATCAGTGAATGCTCTAAAGTGAAAAAATGCTCTAGTGTTCAGTACCCACAGAGAGAACTTAATAATAAATATATATATATATAAACATTTTTTTTTGTGGGCAAAAGTGCTATTGTTCAGAAGCACTTCTGAGTTAAAAGGGAAATATATTGTGGCAATTGGTTAAGTTTAAAAAAAGACTTTCATCTGCTGGCATGATGACATCATCCACTCTGACTCCAGCCCCTTGGAGATTCTAACGTCAGGCCACCGACTGAATATTTGTGGGTATTGACAGCTTGACTCCACATTTTCTAATTAACGTTCCTCAAAATATTTCTGTTGATATTTGGCACGAGGGGAAAAAGAGGGTGCTTGCCGTTTAAGGATATGAAATATTTAACAAGCAGGGAAAATGCACAGCTCTTGAGACAAAAGACTATTGAGTTTCTTGCTCTGTGGGAAAGAAGTCGAATTGTTGTTATTTTTACTACAAAAGAATCAGCTCTTTCAGATCAAAGGATAATAATGCTAATTAAATTGAGTAAAACAATCCAATTTGAAATTTCGTCTTTTGGAGTCTTTTGGTTTGTTTCTTTGATTTAATTAGTGGCGTTGTTCCTTTGATCTAAAAAGAACTGGTTTGTTCTATTGTGAAAGCTTGTATGTTTGGTGCAAACATGCAAAGTGTTCATATCTCCCACCAGATGGCCTGGATAGTCATCATTGTCCTTGTGACATCTGTTTTCTATTGTCGATTGGATATGTGTACGAAGGAAATTGTTCAGTTTATCTGGGAACCTATACATCAAGAACAGAAGTGTTGGTTCTGACATGTAAAATGTACAAACAAAGAGCTTCACACAGTCCGGAGCTGCTTTTGAACACGGTTATTGAGACAAGGAAGTACAGCCCGAGGATGAACAATGGTTTGAGTGGGACAGAATGAAAAGAGATTGAATTCACCACTCCAAAACAATAACTGCAAGCCCAATCAGAAGATATTCTTACAAAGGGTGACTAACCCATCACCAACCTTCCCATTGTTTCTGTTTGTATATACAATATGTGATTCATATTGGGTACATTTTCTGTTTTATTCTATTATTTATTTGTAAATAAATTTATTAATTGTCTTAATTTCTAAAAGTGTGCTGCATTGTAAACTGTACCCACCAGAAAGGTCACATGTTTGACTCCTGCAAAGAAATTCAGAGAGAGATTCCAATTCCTTACCACTGTTTAACCAACCTGTTAGATAGTATTAGGGTGGTACTGTTGGGTGAGGTCAAGATTAAGCTTGGCTATGATGACTCTTGTGTTCTGATACAGTGCATATCACTGGGTCAGGTAGCTTTGTATTTTTTAAGCTGCTTTGTACTTTTTCTTTATTCCTTTCTGGGATGTGGATATTGCTGGTAAGGCCAGCATTTGTTGTCCATCCCTAATTGCCCTTGAACTGAGTGGCTTGCTAGGTCATTTCAGAGGTAAATTAAGAGTCAACCACATTGCTGTGGGTCTGGAGTTACACGTAGGCCAGACCAGGTAAGGAGGGCAGATTTCCTTCCCTAAAGGACGTTAGTGAACCAAATAGGTTTTTAACAACAATTGACGATAGCTGTCACCATTACTGAGACTAGCTTTATATTCCAAATTTATTAATTGAATTTGAATTCCACCAGCTGCCATGATAGGATTTGAACCCATGTCCCCAGAGCATTAGCCTGGGCCTCTGGATTACTAGTCCAGTGACATTACCACTACTCCACCATCTCCCCACTTCACATTGTTTTGAGGCCTCACCAACTATCTACCAATCCATAGCAGAGGACCTGCTCCCAGCAAACTGCCAAAATTTCCCATGAGAATGCTGGACCACACAGAGAGGTAGACCTGAGATTCAATTCCCAGCTTGTACTGTTGGCTGATCTCATTGAAATTGTAGAAGTTGGTGTGCTACAATTGTCCAAAACACAGGAAATGATGAACTAGGCTTCTCACTCTTGGATCTCTTTGCAGTAACCTCTGAATGTGAGAAAGGGTTTGTCTACAGTGTCCTTAATTTAATAACCTGCCTTCATTCATTATCTATGTTGACAGAAAGGAAGTCATGATGAAACATAAAACACTGATTTGATGACAACTGCAGTATTATATCTAATTCAGGGCAACAAGCTTTAGTAAGGATGTGAAGGCTTTAGAAAGGATGCAGAGAGGATTTAGTAGAATGGTTCCAGGAATCAGGGACTTCATTTACATGGATTGATTGAAGAAGCTGTAATAGTTCTCCTTGGAGAAGAAAAGGTTGAGAGGAGATGTGATAGAGATATTCAAAATCACAAGGGGTCTTAACAGAATAGACAAGGAAAAACTATTCCTATTGGTGGAAGGGTTGAAAACCAGCAGACACAGCTTTGAAGTGATTGGCAAAAGAACCAAAGGTGGAATGAGGAAAACACTTTTTTACACAAAAGGTGGTTGTGATCTGGAATGCACTACCTGAGGCCGGGATTTTCCATGCCCGCTGGCGTTGGCATGTTCGGTGACAATATGGCGAGAATGCCAAAAATCAATCTCGTGTCATCGTGCAACCAGTTTGTGATCATCCACTCTGCCATGTTTCCCGCCATTGGACGTCGGGAACTTCATTGTAATACATCAGCGTATCATTAGCAGGCCATCCCACCGGAATCATTCCCCTCCCCCACCACTGGATCATCCGCCCACATCGGTGGGAAAACAGGCCGACGTGTTTCACAACAGCAATATATAAGGCGGGCTGCATTTCACTCGGGATTTCGAGGTTTGTTTGCCTACCTTGCTTCGGGCAGCACTTGTGGCCATCACGCCAGGCTTCACAGAGAGCACCACATCACTTGTAGGGGAGCTCATGGGCAGGTAGCTACCTACCAGATCAGCCGTATGTGGATGGCTTTCCAATGGCTGCAGGGCTAGGGTTTACTTGGGGAAGGGGGAGAAGAGGCCTCAGGCAAGGGAAGAGGCTGTACTGGGGAAGGAGGTTATCCCCGGGTGTGTGTGGGAGGCACATGTTGAGCTGTGCAAGTGGCCTCAAGATGGTGAGGGCTGAGGAGACAGTCTCCAGAGGGGATGAGGCCAGATGGACATGTGAGGGTGTGTGTGTGAGAATGGGTGGTGATGTCCCTTGAGTTGGCAGTGAGATGCCAGTGAATGTGTGATGGGCTTGAGTGTATGAGTTTAGAGTGATGAGATGGTTGCCATACCCTGGCTGCACAGATGAGGTCATTTAACCTCTATCTGCAATGAATGGCCAACCTCTTCTGTGTAGCATTGGAACTGCCATCGCCTACCAAGCTGGTGTGGTAATGTTGCTGCCCCTCCTGCAGTCAGAGTGGGAGTAGAGGGCATCACAGCAGAGCTCCATGGCGTCAAAAAGGTACTGGAGAGCTGCAGTCTTCTTGCCTGTCGGGGCCATGTCTTCTTTGTTGCAGTCCCGGGCTGGAAGCACTGAGTATGGCTGTACTTTAAATGTGGTGTCTGGTGTGATGAAGCGGCGAGGTGATGGCGTAGCAGGCAAATTGGAACCCACCTGCCATCGAAACAGCATGTCCCAGGAATGCATAATTAATACAGCGGGTTTGGGACGATACAGCATGAAAAGCCACCATTGCGGTCGGCAGGTAAAGCATCGTTTTTCCTGCCCACTATCGCACTTAGTGCAAATCTGGGACAATTCCCCCTGAGAGTGTGGTGGAAACAGATATAACTCTGGCTTTCAAAAGGGAATTGGCTAAAAAAAAATACTTGACGGGAAAAGTTTGCAGGGCTACTGGGAAAGGACAAGGCAGTAGGATTAGCTGAGTTGGTTTTGCAGAGAGCTGCCAAGGACTCGATGGGCTGAATGGTCTCCTTCTGTGTTGTTGCTATGATTCTACAACAGATTAAAGAATGGGCACCTGGGTTAGGTACCAGAGGAATTCTGACATCCATGGAGATGAACCACAGTGGACAGTTCTGGAGAGGGGTGAAAACGGGAAGCAGCAAAAGATTTATGCGAACTGGTCTGGAAGACTTGACTTCATCTTTGCTCTGTTGGGCTGAGAACTGGCATCTTGATATTAGAATAAAGCAATTATGGGGTGCTGGGCTTTTGGACCCTGAATCTTATCACTGCTTGCCAACATGCTGGATTCTCCATGAAAAATTGGAGCAGAATTACACTTGGATACTGTTAGAGTCAATCTAGTGCAAAATTGCTACTGTCACTTTAAATTTAACATGCTTCACTTGGGAGTGTGCAGCTCAGTCTTTCTCCAGCACAATCTCACTTTGGTAGTTGTTGAATCGTCAGTCTCAAACAACCTCCCTAACCCACCTGCTCCCCCAGTCCACCCTCCAGTCAGGGCTGCCTGCTCCCTTAATCCTAAAACAGAAGCAGATTCAAAGTAATTTACTTCCCATTGGTCAAGTACTCAGTAAAGAAAAATGAGTGGGTTTCAGGATGAACATGGACTCTCTCTCTCTCTCTCTTTCCCCTGTGCATTTAGGTTGAACAGAGGCCCCAGAAGCTTCAGATATCTGCA
Organism: Carcharodon carcharias; assembly: GCF_017639515.1. NCBI lineage: Eukaryota > Metazoa > Chordata > Chondrichthyes > Lamniformes > Lamnidae > Carcharodon > Carcharodon carcharias. The sequence continues at coordinate 93,173,925 of NC_054474.1, forward strand.
AAAAAAAACCCTGGCCAAATCAGTATCAAATTGAAGCAATTTGGAAAAAATATAATAAACGATTGTGATTCAGTTTAGCTGCGTATTCAAGGGGAAGAAGCACGCTTTGGTAGAGCATCATTAGAGAGGTCAACCAGGGGTCAAAGCATCCTCCTGTGCAGCCAAGAGCAGGGGCGAAGAAGCACTTTATTACTTTTCAAATGAAAACATGCCCTGCGCTACTATTTAACACGATCACTATCTGCACTCTATTCAGTGGTGACACTACCTGTAATAACTTCATCAAAAATTAGATATAAAAACAGAGCACAAGAACATGTGTGCCCATGCTCTCACAGCCCACTGAACATTGTGACAATATACTTATATCAGCTCCCTCTCCTCTAAATGAGCCCAGCATTGGTTTTGCTGGGGCAAGACAGAAGATAAATGGCATTGATTTAAAGCATCTTGTTCCCGCATGCTTGGATTTTCAAAGCACGCATTTTCCCTGTACCCTGCCTTGTAGCTCACACGATTACATTCGAGGAACTGATCTCTCTTTTTCAGTGGAAAATGAAAAGGTCACACAATAAGACATGGTTTACTGGAACTCTCACACTGCAGAGAAGCAGATCAGATAAACGCTGTCAGACATAATGGGTCTGAAATTTCTACAACCAACTGCTGTACAATAATGCAAATTGAGGAGAGACCATTATTCCGTGATCGAGCCCTCATTATTAAACCTGTGAACAGTATGCAGCATTTCTACTAAGAGCACTGCACCCCCCGCCCCCCAACCCCATCCTTTACCAACCCCAACACAAGAAAATATATGAATGAAATGAATAGAACACAAAATCAGAGACAAGCTTGGAGCCAGCAGATCTGGCTAGGCTTATGATTTCTACACCTTATATTAGCACTGAAATCGGAGCCATCAGGTAAACATTAAAAGAACGAACTTGAATTTAAACAGTGACCTCACAACATCCCAAAATATTTCACGGCTAATTAAATACTTTTGAAATGTAAACACTGTTGTAATGTGGGAAACACAGTACAGCAAATTCTTGTTTAATGTTGCTTCATTTTAACGTCAGTCAGCTAATGGGGCCTGTATTCTCATTGAGCATTGTTCGATTATTTTAAAGTCGACTCCTGTTGGTCTGGTGTAGGGTCATGTGACCCAATCAGCACCATTTTGGAGCGGTCTCTCCTGCTCCCAACCCACCATCTCGCTGCCGGTGCTCTGACTTGCAGTCTCTGCCACTCTCTGACTCACCTTTTTGCTGAACGTCCCACTCCCCAACTCTCCCACTTTCCACTCCCCTCTCCTGAACCTGCATTCCTGTTCAAGAAATTCTTAGCCGATCAGAAGCTAGAGCTCCGGGACTGTGAAGGTGCAGGTCCCATCAATTCAGAGGTAACCAGCCGGGTCTGTTATAGTCGATGTGACTGGTCCAGCACTTTCACAAAACTGGAACCCCAGCTTCGGATTGGATCAGATCTGGAGCCTGAATGGAAATGCAGGTTCAGGAGAGGGAAGCAGGGAGTGGGAGGTTTGGCAAGAGGATGAGTCAAGGAGTGGCAGGAGCCACAAGTCAGCAGTTGGCAGCAAGAGGGTGGGTTAGGGAGCAGGAGAAGCCCCAAATCAGAGGGCTGATGAGAAGAAGGGTACACAACGACCAGGAGGTTCGAACAGTGGGATGTGTGGCGAGCAAGAGGTTCAGGGAGCAGGTTCAGCAGCGAGCGAAAGGTACAGGTAAGAAGAAAGCTACCTTTTTCTTATATTTTCAAACTTATTTTAGTATAAAAGATATTTCATTTACCAATATAGGAACTTAGCAATGTAAAGTATTTCAACATACATATTTTAATCACAAAATAAAAACAGAATTACCTGGAAAAACTCAGCAGGTCTGGCAGCATTGGCGGAGAAGAGTTGACGTTTCAAGTCCTCATGACCCTTCCACAGAACATGAGGACTCGAACGTCAACTCTTTTCTTCTCTGCCAATGCTGCCAGACCTGCTGAGTTTTTCCAGGTAATTCTGTTTTTGTTTTGGATTTCCAGCATCCGCAGTTTTTTGTTTTTATCTCTATGATATTTTAATGTTTTTATTCTGATGGGGAAGGTCCCATAGAATCTAACTACAGCTTTTATATTGGATTTAATGGGAAATCTGATTCACTTAATGATGCTTTATTTGAAGTAGTGGTTTTCAGGAATAAAACAACCACTTTAAGTGAGGACTTACTGTCATCAATTTGTGCAAAGCAAGCCCCCACAAATAGCAACCAAATAATCTGTTTTTTAGGTGTTGGTTGAAGGAATATTAGCTTGCTAGGACAGCGTTGTTGGAGGAGACCATTCTTCCTAAGGAACTGCAGCCTGATAAATAGGTGATCTTTCCCAGAGACATTGGAACCCTTAAGTTACCAAAGACGGGTACAGAAGGCCAAGGCTAGGGCACTGAGGGAGCAGCCTGGCATCATATCAGAGAGGGTGATAGGGTTGGCATTCCAGAAAGGTGAAGCAGCAGGGGTTAAAGGAGCAGTCTTTTTCCGTGCTCCTCTAGCTCCAAATAGGTTGCCAGCACTCAGCCTGCTCATACAGGCCAGTGGTCTGATCTCCCAATCACGTTTGTGCACAGATCTGTCTTGAGTACTGGGGAAGGGTAAAGCAAGTATAAAATAACATCACAATCAGTGATCCTCAATGAACTGTGACTGTGCTCAAGAGCTGTGGAACCAGGCCAGCTGCAGCTCCAAGGTAGCACTATTGGCTCTGAGTCAGAAGGTCGTAGGTGCAACTCCCACTCCAGGGACTTGTGCTTAAGATCTCAGCTGACACTCCAGTGCAGTACTGAGGGAGTGTTGCACCATTTGATGAGTCTTTCGGATGAGTCATTAACCAAGGCCTTGTCTGTGCTCTGAGGTGGGTGTAAAAGATCCAGTGGCACTATTTCAAAGAAGAGCCGGGGCATTATCCCTGGTGTCCAATATTTATTCTTCAACCAGCATCACACAAATAGATTCTTGCTGTTTGTGGGAGTTTGCTGTACACAAATTGATTGCTGTGTTTCCTACATTACAACAGTGACTATACTTCAAAAGTATCTCATTATCACTTGGATGCCATGCAGTTGTGAAAGGTGCTGTATAAATGCAAGTCTTGATTTTTCTTTTCTAAACTGGACAATTCCTCACCACTGGCAGCCTTAGACCATGTTGTTTCTTTCAGTGGGTCAGCAATATACGAGGGAAGGATCAGAGCTCCTCGCTAGCCCAGTGAGACACCATGGGAAAAACACCAAGTCACATAGAGGAGAATGTTTCGGGTTCGATCTTCAGCTTGAACTAAGCTAGCTAATTTCAGCTGCCCTGTAACCACTGACCTCAGTGTTCCTGAGTTGGCAGTGAAGGACATGAAACCCATTCAGTGTGACCTGTCCAAATGAGAACACTTGTGATAATTGGGCGAGGGCTCGATTGTGCTCAGCTCCCTCTGCAACCCCCCACCCCCCCCCCCCCCCCCCCCCCCCCCCCCCCCCACATGTTGTCAACACTCCCCCCTACACTCATCGACAAAGAACTGTCATTTTGGAGAGGTGCCTGAGGGTCCTGTATGAACAATACTTTCAGAAAAGAGTGTAGGTGGGTGGGAACAATATTAGTAAAGGCTGAACCGAAAGACGGAGACCCCGCACTAATGGTCCAATTCAATGCACACAGTTAACACCAGAATCTAGGTCACAGCCACCTGGCACAGTGAAGGGTTGCTCAGAAATGATGTGGTTTGGTATTTGCATGTTGTTCCTCAATTTTCTCCCACTGTTCCCCTCTTCCCTCCCCCTTCACCATTATCTCATCTACTTGCAGTCAGTTGGTGAGGCGGTCGAGCAAGTGTCAACGCAGTTTGTGAATGTGACTGTTTTCAGCTTTTGACCAAGGGAAGGGACAGCAACCACACTAATGACAGAACCAAGATAAGTGCAGACGCAGTCTAAATGCATTGTTTGATGCTGCGTTGGATTTGCAGTAACCATCATCTTGTACAGTCCCATTGACCAGAAATTTAGATTCATCCAGGGACACAATAATATGTTACTGGACTAGTTATCCTAGCAGCCTGGACTAATAATCCACAGATCATGAGTTCAAATCCCACCATGGCAGTTCGAAAATTTCAATTCAATTTAAACAGACTGGAAGTAAAAAAACAAAATAAAAAGCTAGTCACTGCAAAAGTTATGATAAAGCTGCCAGGTTTTCAAAATGGGAAACAACAACTGGTTCACTAATGTCCATTAGGGAACCTGCTGTCTTTATCCAGCCTGGCCTATGTGTGAGTTCGCCCATACCCAGTTTGCTTGACTCTGAACAGCTCTCTAAAGAGGCCAAGCAAGCCATGTACCCAGCCATGTCAAATAGTTCAAGAAGGAGGTCAACCATTATCTTCTCAGGGCAATAGAGATAGACAATAGCTGTCAGGCTTGCCCACATCGTGAAAAGTATTTTTTACATCAATTTCTCATGACTGGCAGACAGTCACCATGGTGAGGGAGGGGGTCACAATGAGTCCTATTCTGTTTCCACTTAGCTTCAAACTGAAGCCACTGGAAACTGATGAGGAGCAGGAGTCACTGGATAGTGATCAGGAGTCACTGGATGGTGACAAGGAATCACTGGATAGAGATCAGGAGCAGAAGTCACTGGATAGTGATCAGTAATCACTGAATAATAATCAGGAGTCGCTGGATGATGATCAGGAATCACTGGATACTCACTGGATAGTGAAAATGAATCACTGGATAATGATCAAGAATCACTGGATACTCACTGGATGGTGATCAAGAGTCAGTGGATGGTGATCAGGAGTCACCAGATACTTACCAGATAGTGATCAGGAGTCACTGGATAGTGATTGGGAGTCACTGGATACACTGGATAGTGACAAGGAATCACTGGACAGTGATCAGGAGCAGGATTCACTGGAAAGGGAGCAGGAGAGGGAGTAACTGGATTATCACCGAATCATGATCAGGAACAGGAGTCACTGCTTGATGTTTCTTTCCTTCCTAGCCTGGACTTATGACAATTACTGTGCCTCTACTGTTAAGCCAGCCGAGATCAGCTTAACTCAGCACAGGCCAGAACTCAAACCCTGCTCTCCCTCAGGCTTTTCAATGAGACAAGTGCTTTAGTTAGTGAATATTGATATGATTTCATAAGATTTATTGACCTGCTCTCTGATTGCCAGCCACTGGGTGGTTTATAGATGTGGAGGGAGTCTATGTAACAGTATATATTTCAGAGACATCCCCAGATCACTGTGACAGCCTGCACTTTAAAGTTTCACTCTTACTGAAGGAACACACATGATTGCAGTGCCCAATCACCATCACTTCACTGAATACCTGAGAAATGGCTGTTTCTGTTAAGTGAGTACAAATAGAAAATCAGAATCCATTTCCTATCTACAATCCTTCACGTAGTAATATAATAATACCTCCCTGTTAAAGACATATTGTTTCTTGAACCATATATATGTCACCTTCTGTATAATGTGTTTTGTGTAATTCAGTTATTTTAGGGATCTCCTTGCTTTACAGTCTTACCAAGCATTGTAGAATGCTTTTTAAGTTATCTGTAGCACTACAGTATTAACCCTCCGTATACATATTAGGAGATGAGTGACTGCTTTGGGGCGATTTGATCAAGGTTTATAAAATAATGACAGGACTAGATTGTGTTTATGTGGAACAATATTTCAACTGGAAAGGATAGGGAAGGGCCAAAAGTTATGTTTACAAAGTATGTGAGGGCGGATTCACTGAATTTCTTCTGGCAAGAATTGGACCTGCTTTGCTCAAAGTCTTGGCCCACGCACTCAGGCCGACCACCTGACAGAGTTGGAACTGTCGCCGAGCAGTGGCCAGCCCCTACAGGAGGGGAGAATAATGGGAGGAACAATATGATTCATGCTACAGAAATAAAAATGCAAACTGACTAGGCACCGAGCAAAAGAATAAAGAAATCAGAATCGCAATTGGATAAATGAAAATAACAATTAAGGCAGCAAAACTCGCATTCTAGGCTTCCAAAGGAACATGGAAATCCTCCGAGGCCTCCTCACTGCAAGTAATGTGGGGCACTCATCGTTCAATGAGAACTTTCCTGTCCAGTAAGAGGGGTGATTACAAGACAAGTGGCTGGGCAGCCTAGGCAGTTGCTGTGCTGTTCCCAGCTTATATTAAGATGGATAAGGTTGGCTTTAGGTAAACACGTGCTGCAGTTTGTGCTGTCAGTGTCTGTTTGCTCAGTTTATTGCTATTGATTTCCAGCTTCTTTGCAATTTGGTCACCAGCCAAGCAGATAATTAAAAAAAAGGACCACTGCTAAAGAACTTGTATGTGAATTTGATCAGATTTCAAATTTCTAACAAAAAAAATAATGTTGATATCATTAAGTGGGCTTGATTAAGATTAAACAAAGTTGGTGTAAATATCACAGGATTTACCCAACTCCCAAATGTTCCTCCACTCTAGCTTTGGAGACACACTGAAGTACAGTTGCACAGGCGAACCTTGCGTACTGGCCCAAGACACTATTCTTTGTGTCTGAGCCCAGGCAGAGTGTGCTGGGAGACTTATTGAAAATGGGAGGTATCGTAACTATGCCTCAGCCTCTCTTCACCCAGCACTTAACATATAGGCACTCTCCAGGAAGGAAGGCTGCGAGTGATTAGAGGAGGTGGGCCCTGGCTAATTCTTCCCCACCCAGTACTCCCCATCACCAGTGAAATGGTACAAAAGTTGCAGTTGGTTTACTCACTCAGCCCTATATCTCGCATGATAAACAAAACAAAATGGCTTCCAATGTAGGAGGCGCCCCCATCACGGCAGTTAAGCATCAGCTGTGGCTTGGTAATACAATTGTGCCCCTAAATCAGGGGGTTGTGGATTGAAGTCCTGTTCCAGGGAGGAAAACACATAATCTAGGCTGACACATCAGTGCTGAGGAAGTGTTGCACTGTCTTTCAGATGAGACATTAATTAAAGCCCCATCTGCCCTCTCAGGTGAGCATGGAAGATCCCACAACAGCAGCAGAGTAGGTCACTCCATTGTTGCGGACAATATTTATCCCTCAACCAATACCTAAAATACTATCTGGTGATTAATTATACTGTTGATTATGGAACCTTCCTATTGGCGGCTGCATTTCCAACATTACAACAACTATTACAGGTCAAAAACACTTAATTGGCTGTGAAGCACTCTGGGACATCCTGAAGATATAGAAGGTGCTATAGAAATGCAGGTTTCTTCTTAAATGCTGTGCTAATTAATACTTTTACAACTAAACACATATCTGGTTAAAACAGGAAAGATTGAACAATTTGCATTGATATAGCCACTATATTCTGTCCTCAGGAACATCCCAAAATATAAATGCAATGGATTACAGTCACTTATCATAGTCAGATATATAAGGGAACACTAATCTACTTCTTTTTGGTGGCATTAGTTGAGGGATAAGTAATTATGGAGAGACCAATTATAGTTCCCCAGCTTGCCCTTCCCCCTCCCAACTACCACCTGTGACGTCAGTCTGGGAGCTTCCTTGCAGAATGGCTCAACACCATGTAGGGCAGTAAATTTATTCATTGACCTATGTGGTGTATTCCATGGTTAGCACATTCTTACTGGTCTGCAGCTTCAAGGGATAATTTTGTGTTAGCTGCAGACAACACTGCAATTTGGGTCATTCATAAACCATGAACTAACCATGAGTTTCCATTCACAAAACTGCAGACAAGCACTTTCGCTTCCCTGCCAGGGCTACCATTCCTACCAGTCCTGAGTGAGTGGTTAAAATAATGTTGTGATATTAATAACTTTCATGTTACTTTGAGCAATATCCTGTAATGATATTTAGAATTTCTAACTTTGGACACTTAAAAGTTCTCAAAGCAGTGGTCAAAGGAGTAGTGCATGTCTAAAACATGACTTTCTGTTACCTTTTAACGGAGGACCCTTAAGCATAGGGTAATCAAAGAGCCTGCGTTTATACAATGTCTTTCACAATCCCAGATAGCACAAAGCACTCCACATCAAATGAAGTACTTTTGAAGTATTGCAATGTAGAAAACATGGCAACCAATTTGTTCACAGCAAGCTCCCACAATAACGAGACAATGACCAAATAGTCATTTTTTTTTTTAAAGTTTTGTTTGAGGGATAAATATTGGCCAGGAGGTTGGGGAGAACCCTTGCACTCTTCTTTGAAATAGCTAGTGCCATGGAACCTTTGACATCTACCTGGGACAGGATTGTTTAACATCTGAACCGAAATAAGGCACCTCTGATAGCGCAGCACTGTCTGGGTACTGCACTGAAGTGCCATCTTTGATTACATGCTCAAGTCTTTGGAGTGGGTCTAGAACCCACAACCTTCTGACTGAGAACCGGCAGTGCTGCCACTGAGTCAAAGGGAGAAATAAAAAGGGGATTGAAATCCTGGTTAATGTTTTGGCATGATCGCTCATGAAGCTATTTAGTTACTAGCTGCAGGGCAGGAAGGAGGCAGATTTGCTCCTCAATCTGTGCAGAGCTGATTGATCCTAGCCGAGATGTTTACAGGGATAGCCACAGTTAACCAGATCCAAAGCTAAGGAGCCAGTCAGAGTTGCTGCTGCTGACCATGTGCGTGCTTATGTGTATCAGGCGCAAGCAGGCTTGGACTCAGCTGCAATGTCCTGCAGGTGCCTAGGCTGGCCCCTGCTATCCAAGCTCCTAAATGACGCATGGCCACTTGCGTGAGATACCAGAGGCGTTTGTGGAACTGCATCACAGTGAGATAGAAGATAACAGAGAGACAGAGTGGGGAAAGGAGAATGAAATGGAGAGGGAGAGAGAGAGCGAGAAAGAGAGAGAGAGGAGGAAGCAGGGAACCACAGGCTCAATCTTGTAGTTGTAGGACTGTTATCAGAACCAGCCATCGATACACAGATGGAATAACAAAGACAACAACCTCAGAACCATTTAAGAACAAAGGTGACAGGACAGCAGAGTAATTTCATACGGATGAGCTAAGACCCTTAGCCATAATGAGGAATGCACGACTATATTGGGAGCACTGCCATTTTTCCCACCATTTGTATCCTAAGCTCTATAGGGCAGAGAGAGATAAGGAGAAGATACTGACCACAACCTGACTGTCTATTGAAAGATGAGAGGTCAGGTTTTTTTTTAGCTCAACACTCTTTAAATCTACCTTCCGGGCACAGCTCACCTTCTGTAGAGGATGGGCTTTTGTTTTGCCCATGATTCTACCATGGGCGAACTCTCTGGCTCTACTAAATTAAAGAGGAAGTGAAATTCTCACCGGCTACTTAAGTTGAAAAATTTTCACTGCTGAGCTCTTCAAATGTGGAACTGTTGAAACCGCATGCATATTTATAGCTGGCCAGATTTGTTATTTCAACTGTTTTTTTTTATTGCTGCCCCTTCCCTCATAAATTAAAATTTCGGAAACTGAAGTGCCAAGTGCGGTTTCAAGGCTTTCGCTTGGTTTTATGTTGTTATTTTTGATGTCTCCGCTGGAATTAAAATTAGTGGGAGATTTTTAAAAATGAATGGCCCTTCCATTTAAATAAGTGCTAAGTGCAGTTCAAAGAATAAATCTGGCATGCACATTTGTGTGCCCTCTAGTAAAGGTCTCACTACATTACCTGGCAAAGGTGATTCTATCTCTCCACTTTGCTCCCAACATAACCTGATGCAAATGTCAATGGGTCAGAGGTACTCCTAGGGTGGAATTTTATGGCCTGGGATGGGGCCGTAAAATGCGGCAAGCGGTTCAAAAGTCCATCGACTTCAGCGGGACCGTAGAATCTTGCCAGTGTAAAATTCCGCCCCTAGAGAGGTCCGCTGACACTATCTCCAGTCTCCAGCTACCCAAACCAGTCAAACAATTTTTCTTTCCCTGAATGTGATCAAAGAAATTGGGACAAAAATAAACTCATCTATCATTTCTCCATCTGGGGATGTTCGTAGCAGGGTCCAAGAGATTTACATTTAATCCTTGAAGACTTGAGGGTTAGCAACCCTGTCTCCCAGTAGTGCAGGGTTATGCTGGGGTGAGGGTACATTAAGACCGACCTCCCTCCAGTAGACACACAAATGGCCATTTGTGAGGCTGACACTCATCCTACAAACAGACGCCAACTTTCAATAATCAGCCTTGCAAGAAGCAATGGCGGGTCCAGTTAGTTCAGTCAGCTAGACAGCTAGCATGTGCTTCAGATGAACAATAACAGCGTGGGGCTCAATGCCTTTTCCGGCTGAGGTACACTTGGGACCTGTATCCTTGCCACGCCCTGTAGTAAAATCACAGCAGAAAGCCATGGTTTGTTGACCCTCAAATAATCGAGGATGCTACCTAGAGAAAAGGAAGAAGCTTTACTGAGCACCTCTGATGGTAAAGGCAGTAAGTAGCTAAGCATTCTGACCAGAGGTCAATGCTTCAATCATCATCTGTGTTGAGTGAGCTGATCTCAGTCTATTCAGAAACTAAAGTGTCAAAGCTAGTCTTAACACAAGAGGGTCAGAAGAGGCAAATCAACCAAGCTTCCATCAGGTGAGGACAGGAATGTCAAGTAGTCTGTCAAGGGTCACCCGTATGAAGAATGGCTCATTGGCAAGGTACCCAAGAGTAGCTAGTGGCTAAGATAAAAGCAAAATACTGCAGATGCTGGAAATCTGAAACAAAAACAAAAATTGCTAGAAAAACTCAGCAGGTGTGACAGCATCTGTGGAGGGAAAGACAGAGTTAACATTGCTAGTGGCTATTTACCAGTCAAGAGAAGATGAGAGAAGAAAGCAGGTAGAAAGTAGCAAGAGAAAGAAAGTTTACTGGAAGTGTCATTGTTTTTTGCCTTGCTAGCTCCTTGCATTAATGAGTCAGAAAAGAAACACCTTAACCCTGGTCCGCTGGAGCAAAAGCAGTAGTTTATATAACTGTGAGAGACCAGTTGAACACGGCACTGTTGGCCTGGTAGAACATGTAAATGGGACGTAAACTGCTAAACTGAGGTATGGCCCATCAATAGAAATAAATATTTTACAGCCAGTGAAGTACTTTTGAAGTGTAGTCACTGTTATAATGCAGTGAATGCAGCAGCCAATTTCAGCACAGAGAAGTTCCACAAACAGCAATGTGATAATGACCAGATAATCTGCTTTTTTATAAACATTGGTATTTGAGGGACAAATTTAACGTAAACAAAACAGTTCACCAGGAAGTGAAGAGCAACAAAGGTAAGAAACAGGATGTTCACTGAATGTTAGTGTCATTAATATTGTATTTCAAGTGTTTTTCTAGAAATGGTCCATGCATTAAGGTGAAAGTAACAGTAATGACTACAAGCCTAGTTGAGCTATCTTTTTTTTTTTATCCATTTACAGGCATCACTGACTAGGCCAGCATTTATTGCCCATCCCTAATTGCCCTTGAGAAAGTGGTGGTGAGCTGCCTTCTTGAACCACTGCAGTCCATGAGGTATAGGTATACCCACAGTGCTGTTAGGGAGGGAGTTAAAAGGATTTTGACCTAGTGACAGCGAAGGAATGGCGATATATTTCCAAGTCAAGACGGTGAGTGGCTTGGAGGGGAGCTTCCAGGTGGTGGTGTTCCCATGTATCTGCTGCCCTTGTCCTTCTAGGTGGTAGCGGTTGTGGGTTTGGAAGGTGCTGCCTAAGGAGCCTTGGTGAGTTTCTGCAGTGCATCTTGTAGGTGGCTCACACTGCTGCCGCTGTTTGTTGGTAGTGGAGGGACCGAATGTTTGTGAAAGGGGTGCCAATCAAGCGGGCTGCTTTGTCTTGGACGGTGTCAAGATTCTTGAGCGTTGTTGGAGTTGCACTTATCCAGGCAAGGGGAGAGTATTCCATCACATTCCTCACTTGTGCCTTGTAGATGGTGGACAGGCTTTGGGGAGTCAGGAGGTGAGTTACTAGCCACAGCATTCCTAGCCTCTGACCTGCTCTTGTAGCCACAGTATTTATATGGCTAGTCCAGTTCAGCTCTAGTCAATGATAACCCCCAGGATGTTGATAGCGGGGGATTCAGCGATGGTAATGCCATTAAATGTCAAGGGGCGATAGTTGGATTCTCTCTTGTTGGAGATGGTCATTACGTGGCACTTGCATGGCACGAATGTTACATGCCACTTGTCAGCCCAAGCCTGGATATTGTCCAGGTCTTGTTGCATTTGGACATGGATTGCTTCAGTATCTGAGTAGTCGTGAATGATGCTGAACATTGCGCAATCATTAGCGAACATCCCCACTTCTGACCTTATGATGGAAGGAAGGTCATTGATGAAGCAGCTGAAGATGGTTAGGCCAAGGGCATTACCCTGAGGGACTCCTGCAGTGATGTCCTGGAACTGAGATGATTGATCTCCAACAACCACAACCATCTTCCTTTGTGCTTAGTATGACTCCAACCAGCAGAGAGTTTTCCCACTGCTTCCCATTGACTCCAGTTTTGCCAGGGTCCCTTGATGCCACATTCAGTCATATGCTGCCTTGATGTCACTCTCACCTTGCCCCTGGAGTTCAGCTCTTTTGTCCATGTTTGAACCAAGGCTGTAATGAGGTCAGTAGCTGAGTGGGCCTGGCAGAACCCAAACTGGGCGTCAGTGAGCAGGTTATTGCTAAGCAAGTGCTGCTTAATAACACTGTTGATGACCCCTTCCAGTACTTTACTGATGATGGAGAGTAGACAGATCGGGTGGTAATTGGCCAGGTTGGATTTGTCCTGCTTTTTGTGTACAGGACATACCTGGGCAATTTTCCACATTGCTGGGTAGATGCCTGTAGCTGTACTGGAACTGCTTGGCTGGGGGCGCAGCAAGTTCCGTAGCACCAGTCATCAGTATTATTGCCAGAACATTGCCGGGGCCCATAGCATTTGCAGCATCCAGTGCTTTCAGCTCTTTCTTGATATCACATGGAGTGAATTGAATTGGCTGAAGACTGGCATCTGTGATTCTGGGGACCTCACACAACACGATGGAGGATATTTGAAGTCTCCAGAACAGCTGTGTGGTGGTTGCTCCTACCGATACTATCATGGACAGATGCATCTGCGACATGCAGGTTGGTGAGGAAGAGGTCAAATATGTTTTTCCCTCTTTCCGTTCCCTCACTACCTACCGCAGACCCAGTCTAGCAGCTATGTGATTCAGCCAAATCGGTCAGCAGTGGTGCTACTGAGCCACTCTTGTGACAGACATTGAAGTCTCCCTTGTCTTTGCCACCCTCAGTGCTTTCTCTAAGTTGTGTTCAACATGGAGGGATACTAATTCATCAGCTGAGTGGGGGGGTTGGGGGTGGGGGGTGGGTGGTGGGTGCAATATGTGGTAATCAGTGTGTTTCCTTACACATGTTTCTCCCTGATTCCCAGGGCAATTCCCTCCTACTATATACCACTGCGCTGCCACCTCTGTCCTGCCAGTGGGACAGGACATCCCCAGGGATGGTGATGGTGGTGGTGGTCTGGGGCATTATCTGTAAGGTATGACTTCGTGAGGATGACTAGGTCAGGCTGTTGCTTGACTAGTCTGTGAGACAGCTCCCCCAATTTTGGCACGTCTGGTCCATCCGGTTTCATTCCTTTTTACTGACTGTGTAGCGGTTTGCAGAGGGCATTGCTCCAGACCAGATGAGGACTATAGTGAACCAGGTGGGTTTTTACAACAATTAGACTCTTAATTCCAGATCTTTATTGAATTCAAATTCGAACCAGGATCCCCAGATTACCCTGGGTCCCTGGATTACCCAATGACATGATTATCCACTGAGCCACCACCTCTCCAGTTCTTCAAATGAAGTGATCACAGGCCTGGTTGAACTGATCTGTTCTTAGCTCTTCACACTCTGTTTTTGTAGTGATCTTTCTCATGATGTAATCTTGAAATCATGGAGTCCATGCTTCCAGTGCGAAAGGATCACTACAGATGCAGTGTCTCAAATCGGCTATCCGAAAACTGCACATTTTCATAGGCTGCAGTGCATCAATATTAATTGTTATTATTAAATGAGTAAAATAACTCACTGGGACAGTTTCGCTCGGTGCTGTATTGGCATGGTCATGGGCCTGACTAGTTATCAGCTTCACACTCTGAGGGGTCCTCCGAATGACCCTGGATCCCATCCGACCCAAGACTTACCTTATTAGTCATATCTTTTTCAGGTGGTATTTCTTCACTATTATTCTTTTTTTCAAACTTTAAAAGAAACTTATTCACTTGATTTCATGTGTCACCTATTAATTGAATTAAGGTTCCAACTTTTTCTCCAAAATATGGCAAGATCCGAAATCTGGATTCAGTGATTTGCAGACACCGTCCCTATATTTTCTGAGTGTGGTGCAAAAATCATTTACAGCACCTGCCCAAGTTCCCAATAAGTGTTCCAGCGGGCTAGGCCCCATGTCAGGAGAGCAGATTGATAAAGGTGTATGTGGTCCCTTTGGTCGCGATCTTCTGGTGCCGCCTCACAAATTGCCACATTAATTGAATTCAACATACGATGATTTGAACCGAGAATGCCTGGGTTACTAGCTCAGTACCATAACAGCTCGGATACTAATCCAGTAGGTATACAGATAAAGGTGGCAGTTTGTCCCTGAAAGCTGCAGCCTATCATGTCTCTATCACTTGACCAAACACCTCTGGCTCTGCAGGAATGAGGCAACGTGACAATATACACAGATAAAGCAAGGCAATATCTAACTCACAGGTCGTTGGCCTGTTGATCTTGCTGAGCCTTCAACAGAAGCAAGCCTCAGAACTGCAGGCACTGGCTACACACTTCAAATCCCCATCACTCATTGTAGCTGCTTTTTTGGCATCATGTCACCACAGTCAGTTCAAAACACAGTGAACCAAGCCCTTTCCTTCATGACATAAAGCCAGGTTTCATACAAACAGGATAGTCTTGAGTCAACGAGCTTGTTAAGCCCTCGATGCATGGACAATAGTATTCAAAACAACTGTGCAAGTCTTGTCAGTAAAATGAACCTGGGAGATAATCAGCACCTAGTAAGTTACAGGCAGCGTGGAGTGAAGGAGCTCAAAGTCCGGCTGTGAAAATAAAAGGGATTTTCCCTCCCAGTCCCATATCGCCAACTGTCATGAGTGTTAAAGTACAAGCAAGTTAACAGACTTCTTAAACAAAGGTGACGGATTCTAAACATGGCATTGGCACAGAAGGGATGAGAGGGCTAACTGTGAAGGGACACACTATGGTGAACACATAGAACCAATTATCTTATTGTGAACTGGCTACAACCTTGCCCCCGCAGCTAGGGAGTGGAAAATCAGTCACCGTTTCCTTCTCCTGATTGTTATCCAGTGATCACTTTTGGAAAAGGTATATTTGTATGTGACTGTGGAGGTGCATTGAATAGCTCCCTGGCATTCACTGCCTAGGCTTACACATGCACAGTGGCTACTTAAGCAGGATCATGGAAGGTGCCTGGCATTTGTAGTCATCAGGGCTACCCTTGCCTGAAAACGGGACATACCAGAAACAGCTCTTACTTTTGACTCTATCTCAAGGATGGCCCTTAATATGCTTCAAGTTTCACTTTAGTTTCAACTTTAAATTAATATCAAAGCAATGCCATTACCCCAATGCCCATCGTGTCATCAGATCCTAAACACATTTGTACGTAATGACTTACAGTGCTGGTGCAGTCATTATTGTGTTGTCAGTAACGCACCGCCCAACCTGCACAAAGTCCCACAAACAATAATGTGATCTGACCAGATAACCTGTTCTGGTCATGTTGGCAGAGGATAAATATTGGCCATGGAGAATCACAGAGTCATAAAGAATCGCATAATGGTGACAACACAAAAGGAGGCCGTTCAGCCATCGTATGTGCCCCGACTCTCTGAAGGAGTAATTTGCCTAGTGCCACTCCCCGGCATTCTCCCCATAGCCCTGCACATTCTTCCTTTTCAGACAATAACCCAATTTCCTCTTAAATTCTAGATTGAACCTGCCTCCACCACACTCTTGGCAGTGTATTCCAGATCCTAACCACTTGCTGCATAAAAATGTTTTTCTTCATGTCACCATTGCTTTTTTGTCAATTACCTTAAACCTGTGCCCTCCTTCCACCAATGGCAACAGTTTACCCCTATCTACCCTGTCCAGACCCTCATGATGTTGTACACCTCTATCAAATCTCCTCTCAACCATCATTTCTCCAAGTAAAACAATCCCAACATATAAGCAACAGAAGTTCCTCATCATTGGAACCATTCTTGTTAATCTTTTCTGCACCCTCTCCAATGCCTTCACATCTTTCCTAAAGTGTGGTGCCCAGAGCTGGACACAATACTCCAGTTGAGGCCAAACCTGTGTTCTATACAGGTTTAACACCCTTTTCTGCTTCAAATAGTGCCATGTTATCTTTTACCCCCACCTGAGAGCAGACAGCAACTCAATTTAACGTCTCATCGAAAAGACAGCATCTCTGACAAAACAGCACTCCCTCTGCACTACACTGAAGTATCAGAGTAGATTTTGTGCTCAAGTCTAACATAGGGCTTGAACCCACAACCTTCTGTCAGAGGTGAGTGTACTACCCACTCAGCCAAGGCTGTTACAAGAGCATTATAAAAGTCAGGGATGTGAACAGGCCATTCAGCCCATTGCAGCCAAAAGGGCTCAAAATAAATAAATCTCCATGGTTAAATAGTTGTTAATTCAGTGTGCTGCGCAAGCCAAGGGAGGAGATTTGTGCAGCACCGACAATCACTATGAGGGAGTCAGTGGATATTAGGGAAGTAACAATAGATTGGAAAAATACTACCTTTGTATCCATGTTTAAAAAGGGTGAACATAAAAAGGTAAGAAATAAGAGCAGGAGTAAACCAGTTGAGCCTGCTCCACCATTCAATAAGATCATGGCTGATCTGGTTGTGCCCTTAAAGCCACCTTCTCCCCACGCCCCCCATAACCTGTGACTCCCTTATATTTCAAAAATCTGTCCAACTCAGCCTTGAATATATTCAATGACCTAAGCTCCACTGCTCCCCTGAGTATAGAACTCCAAAGATTAACAAACCCCCGAGAGGAGAAATTCCTCATCTCCATTTTAAATGGGAGGCCCCTTATTTTGAAACTGTGAGCCCTAGTTCTAGATTCCCCCATGAGGGGAAACATCCCCTCAGAATCAACCCTATCAAACTCCCTCAGTATCAGAAATGTTTCAATATGATCAGCTCTCATTCTTCTAAACCCCAAAAAGTAGAGGCCCAATCTGCTCAACCTTTCCTCATAAGAGAACCCCTTCATCCCAGATATAACCTAGTGAACCTTCTCTGAACTACCTTCAATGCAAGTATATCTTTCCTTAAATAAGGAGACCAACAACTGTACAGAGTACACTAGGTGTGGTCTCACCAATACCCTGTGCAGTTGTAACAAGTCTTCCCCTACTTTTATACTCCATCTCCCTTGCAATAAAACTGATTGATGTAACTGAAGATCAATTTGCTTTACTTCATTTCTAGGTGAAATAATAGAATTGGCCATCAGGAATAAATGGTTTTATCTGCACAACTATAAGCCAGTAAACGGCAGTCAATGCGGCTTTAAAGAGGAAGACACTTCCTGGCCAACGTCCTTGATATCATTGACAAAGTGACAGCTCTCGTCGGCTGCTGCAAACCATACAATGTTGTGTATTCAGATTCCCAAAAGACGTGTTATAAAAGGTCAAGATGAAAAATTTCTAATTAAGCTCAAATCGGTGGTGATTTCACAAGAACACACAAGAAACTGGCTAATAGAAAGCAATGGGCACTAGTTAGATGGTTAATGTTGGGGTCGGGAGGTTGGGGGGTGGGGAATACAAAGCAGGGTGTCCCAGGGCTCAGTTCTAAGTGTGGTTTGTATGTACGCCAATGACTCTGATACCAAAGCTCAATGCAAATTTGTTACATTTACAGACAGTATCAAATTAAATGGGGCCTTCTTATTCTGTTCTCCACACTCCTCTCCACCCTTTTGAGGGATACACATCCCTTTTGAATACTGTGGCCACAGTGAGGTCTGTTCAGTGTTTTACAGTCTCAGTGTAATGCCAGTTGTCCAATGTTCTGACTATATTGCAGCAGCTTCATTAATTGCATCGTTTTGACATTGTTGGAGATAAACCCACTCTAACAACCATAGTCCTTTCTGAGTCACCTATATCAATTCTACTCTATTCATTTAGTCTATAAGTCACAGCTTCCTTCATTCAATGTGTAATGCTTTGCGTTTGGCAGTATTCAGGTTAATCTGCAGTCTATCTACCTATTTGCATAATTAATCCATGTCTCTGTGTAAATCCTGAGCTGCATTTTGGTTCTTACTGTAGTGCTTATTTTAATTTGGTCGCAGAGGTCTGGAATTTGTATTTTTGACCATTACTCCTTGGCTCCTCTCGCCCGTTTTCAAAACCTGCCAAGGCCTCGCCTCTCCCTATTTCTGTAATCTCTTCCAGTCCTTCAGTCCTCTGGAGGATCTCCGCCCTCCTCCAATTCAGGCACTTTGCATATCCCCAATTTTAATCACTTGCACCATTGGCACAGCCTCACCTTTAGCTGTCTAGGCCCGAAACTCCAGAAATTACTCCCTAAGCCTCTCATTATTCCCTCAAGACACTCCTTGAAGCCTGTTTCTCCCTGATGCTTCATCTTAATTCTCCTGTAAAGCAATTTAGGATATTTTACCTTAAGGCACTATATAAATGCAAGTTGTTGTTGCTGTTTAGCATGCCAACAGAGGCAAGGTCCCAGGTTTTGTCCCTTGAAGTACCAGCGTTGGGCAGGTTGTCAGAACCAACTATGTGTGAAACCACCCTTCAGTGTATGGTTTTTTTTGCCATATAGGATGTGACCTTTAGGGCCTCCGGTATCATTAGTGAACTGAGCAACGGCAAATTGTCAGAAGTGGGCTAGCGGTGAGATTGTTTTAAGAAAAAGCATATTGCAATTAGTGGGCCATCAATTTTAGTTTTAGGATTATTGGAGGAAGGAAAGATTGAGAGGGCTGAAGCCCTGGGAAACTAACGCACTTAAAAAGATCCAGTACTGTCCAGGTTGAGTTCAAACTAACCCGCCACAGTTCTTACTGGTCTGTATAGCCCAGTTTTACAGGGGGGCAGACTATTTAGCAGCTGAACCATCAGATGAGGATGCCTGTCAGTTTCTTTAACTAACACATGAGAAGTTAGTTCACAAACTGTTAAGTGGACACCAGCTTAGAGGAAGACTCACTGGCTGAGAAGTGGGTGCACAGCACAAGCTGTGTATTGACCGTGAGCGTCAATTGACCATACTTTATCGGGGGGGGAACAGTCAAACTTTACAGAAATTACAATCTCAAGGATCCACAGAAGGGCAACGCAATCACACGGATCAATGCTCATAGAAATTTCATGAACACTGATCCACTAAGAACACTGTCAGCTGCCTCCAGCTCATATTTCAAGATAATGACCAGCAAGGAAGCAACATTGGCCTGGGGGCAGCTACAGAAGAAAGTCCCCCTCACAGGCGCAAACATTTGTCAATGCCCACAGAGAATTTGAATCTTTCTTTATTATTACTTATCATTACTATACATTTGGAGACTGTGAGCATCACAAATGGTAAACATACTGGTTTGGCTTGCTCTTTGTCTTTTTTTTGCATCAGGCGCTGCTATAAAATAACTGATGGAATCTGGAAGTATAAAGAGGCTCCATAGTAGTCGGCTGCTTTGCTCTGATCCAATCTCGGGTGCGATCTCATACACTAAAGCACTGGATCAATACACAAAGAGGCAAGCCTGATCGATACGGCTTGAATTATTGCTTCATTTTTCTTCTTATTATAGATGAGTTGTGTTATTTTCTCCCGATCAATATTTTACAACCTTTTTTTTATCAATTTCTCCATAAATTTTGTGATTAGTTTTAACTGTGAATTCCGACAGGACAAATAAGGCCTAGTTTGGATTTTTTTCTCCCCCTTCCTCTTTTAAAACATCAGGGAGGCTTTTATGAGTCCACTGAAACTTGGGTTATTTTAGCAACTTGCTGCACATCTATAACTGCAAACCTGCTTATATTAGAGATTGACCCAAAAGCCTAATGGCACCCATCGTAAATGTTCAATACAATTAAGACACCTCAAACAAGCTTGGCTCCATAACAAACAACTAGTTTGAAATCTGCCTGACTTTAATACGTAAACGTGCTTCTCAAGCCCAACACATTTAATTGAAGCCTTCCATATGCCTCAGGGGTATTTTGCTTTACTTTCCCCTCCCCCTTTAAAAATGTCCCCTACCTGCTTCCCCTGCTGGAGGTGCTATGCTGGGATGCAACTCCCTGAAGTCCAGCAACATAACAGGACCTTTCCTCCAATGTGCCCTTCCTCGTGTGAGCTTAGGCAGCGAGTGTCTGATATTCAACCATGAGTGGCACCTTCCTGATCCTGTCCTCACCTGGCAGCCAGCCCCTCATGACTTCCCAGCAAGGGTTGCAGGATAGCGAACAGGAGCAGGATCCTATCTGATGTCTTCCTATCTGCCTAGTTAGTGTTGCAGGAGTCAATTATAGTGCTCCAAACGCTGTCCCAGGAAACTAACCTGGCTCATTACTGCGACACGAGTGCCGATTGATAAATCTTGCTAAAAATTAAACCCTGAACGCTACTCCTTTTTGTGGCTCAGCCGTCACTTGGCTGTGAATTTCAGAAAAGCAGAAGCTGTATATTGTGTGTGTGAAAAGTCTTTGTCTGACATTAGTTCGAGGTTGTTTCAATCCATTTCAGCTTGTGCACAGGCCAGCTGTACTAAACTACCCCTAATTTAATGGTAACTGGCACTGCCAGTTAGAGAAACCACAGAATGGCTGGAGTGGAAAATGGGGGAAAGAAATGCCACATTGCTGCAGTAGGGGGCACTTTTCCGAGGCTGGCTCTGAAGCACATTGTCAGCATAGAACAGAGGGGAACTTTACTCTGCATCTGGCCATGCTGTAACTAACCTCAGACTATTCAATGCTGAAAAGAGAAAAATACCATTCAGCAACATTGACACTTGTCTCACACTGACAGAACGCAAATCATATCTCTAATGAAAGACATCACTTGGGTCTGCTATTTGAACGCAGGCATTTGCTTTTAAAAATAAGCAGGGTGCTTTAACCACATGTATCAGGCGCACAAGACCTGTTCGCGAAATGTCGGGCCTTTCACAGAGTCGGGGGGTGGGGGTGGTGGCGTGTATACAGAGATTGCTGCACTTCACTTTAGTTTCAGGTAGACAAGCAAAAGAAGCAAGAAAAAAAACACTCAAATAGCCTTTTACAGAATGTTCTTCAAATTCATAGAAAACCAAACCCCAGAGGACTAAATTTGGAGTGATTTGGTTAAAATCAGGATTCAAAATTGAACAGCAGCCCATCGCATACATCGGTTTGCTATGTATAGAGCTTAAAATTCATCTTCTCTTCAACCCACTACCCCTCCCCCTCCCCTCACCACCCAGTGATGGTCTGTTGACTGGAATCTGTTGAGCTGGGTACTTTTTTGTGTGCGTGAATGTGGAAGAACTTGATTACTTCCCAGTCAGTTCCTTGTGGCCTTTCATCTATTAATGATGAATAGGACGCAAGAAAAAGTACATGAATTGGTGTCTGATCCTGACTACACATCCTGGCAGTATGACTTCATTTATGTCAGCCTAATATACCTACTGAATGCGGGATTAAAAATCTACATGCACAAGCTCAGCTGTAGCTTCAGCAGAGAAAAAAGTAATTTGGGCGTTGGAACGGGACCAATAAATCAGAAACCTTTAGCTGGAAGCGATTTGGAAACGTCTATTCTAAACAGGTCTGACAAAAAGCGGTGTAGAATCTTTTCCTATCTCTACCTACTTTCACAAAATGCTTCCCCTTTCCTTTACAGGCAATATTGCTCCTTGTTGGGGTGGATGGGGTGGTAGTTCCTCAGGTGACGGACATCCTCCAATAACTCTCACAAGTGGCAATGTCCAATAGTCTAGGCTTGTTTGGCTGCAGCACATCTGAGTCGTAATCATGCACCCCAGCACCAGTCAGGTACCCACCCCAGCAGGAGTCGGGTGCCCACCCCAGCATGTACACTACACTGGACGCTGATCAGCGCTGGGAAGCTTGGTCAATTTTCTACCCCTCACCCCCTACCCCCAGCCCCACTCACAAGTACTGAGATCAATTGTAGCACTTTTACCATCGACCCAATTTAGGCTGGTTAGCCCAGCGCATCCTGGGAATCAAAGCCCGCTGTAGCACTCAGCTACTCCCTGGGTCAACCTACTGAGTCAGTAGACAATTAAACCTACACTTTATGTGGCTCAATTCTTCCCTGGGCAAACACACTGATCTATTGGTGATGCAGTGTAATGCAGGCCATTCTTATGGTTAAATGATGAATTGAGGTGTTGATGCTGGCTGTTATCTGCTTGGCTGCGGTCAATATGTTCTCCTTGACAAGGATTTGAATGATTGATTTCCTGGCTGTGCTTTGCTTTATTAACTCGCTGACTGGTGAGGGAAAACGGGTGGGCACATAGAGGGGGCCTGCAAGCCTTTCCCAGGCCACCTTTCCCTCAGGACAAGAGACTAGTTAATGTCCCATTAATGGCAATCGGCTACAAGCAAACTCAACCCTTGCTAAATACTCAAAACAATTACTAATTGGAAGGTTGGAGGACTGGCCAGCTGATAAGTAAAGCACTCCACCATCTTGGTACCTCTGAAAAATGTAAACTCTTCGAGCTGATGATTTTTCTCTTGCACTCCTTGTTACTTTTCCCATAATGGCATGTATCATTCCTCGTTAGCCGTTCCTAATTTCTCTCACTAATAGTACATATACCTCCAAAGTAAACACAGTGCTGATCCAAGGATAACTCTGACTCAAGATGGAGAATTTTAACCTTGTGACTCTCGCCACCTTCACAGCACTATATTCATAACCTATCAGTCACATAGGCTGCTGATCTGCTGATTCAGACAAATGCATTTCCCCCATTACTCACTGTTTCAGCTCTAAGCACGTTGGATGTTATCAAGTCAATTTCTCCCCCAACCCCTACCATTTTTCTTTCCCACTCTCCTCAGGGTGCTAACTCTTGCTGGGATACAGTTTCGACAGGAGGGGGAGGAAATAGTTCCCCAGAACCCCTTTGGTATCTCAACTCCATACTCCATATGTTCAGCTCAGGATGACTTTACTGGAGAAGATGGGGTGACATAATGGTAATGTCACTGCACTAGTAATCCAGAGGCCCGGGCTAATGTTCTGGGGACATGGGTTCAAATCCCACCACAGCAGCTGGTGGAATTTAAATTTAATTAATAAAATCAGGAATTGAAAAGCTAGTCTCTGTAATGGCAACCATGAAACTATGATCAACTGTCGCAAAAACCCATCTGGTTCACTATTGCCCTTTAGAGTTAAGGGAATCAGTCGTCCTTACCCGGTCTGGCCTACATGTGACTCCAGACCCATAGCAATATGGTTGGCTCTTAACTGCCCTCTGAAATGGTCCAGCAAGCCACTAAGTTCAAGGGCAATTAGGGATGGGCAACAAATGCTGGCTTTGCCATTGATGCATGCCCATATCCCATGAATGAAGAACAAAAATGCACAGTTTAATCTAATCTTTTCCTCGCCGATGCCCTCACAGACACACGTTCCAGCGGTCATGGAGCGGCAGTCAAGAGTGGAAATCCTGGCCAAAGTCTGTGACATACTAGCCCAGGAATGCTTAAAACAACTGCCTGTGACTCCACAACTGCTGCTCTGGCTGATACCTAAGGGATGGTGCAGCCTTTCTACTTCAAGGCAACTGGTTGTAGAAATAGAGCGACTCCTTCATCTAAAGCCAGCCTTTTAAGATTCACAGAAATGGCACAGGTCGCCCAATCATATGGCCCTAAGCCATGGAGACTAAGGAGTGCCCAGGTGCCAGCATCTTATGATAGCTCCCCAAATGTCCCTAAGTCACCGATTTCTCATAGGTGAGCCAAGACAGCGAGCATCAATTGGCTAATTGATTGTGGGAACAAGCCCAATCCTACTCCTACCCTATGTTACAAACAGTATCTTATCATCCCTGCTTTCTACTAGCGGGTCACTGAGTGGCGATCAGAATCGGGGCCTCGCTAACTCTGCCCGCTTAATAACCCACCACTGCTTATTGAAACAGCTCCACAGCTGCCCTTGGCTGGGTTCAGCTCGTACAACATAAGTCGGCCTCTGTGGTCTGCTGGGATCAGTGACTCACTGCTTTAATGATTTGAGCCATTGGGGCCCGAAGTGTGACTTGTGCGTGTGGAAGTAAAACATAAAGTACCGTACAAAACTGGTAGCCTCAGCCCATCGTATAGCTGTCAGCAGCTCTCCATAGGCCACAGTTTCCTTTGCCAGGCCTCCTGTTATAAGCAAACTAATGGCGAATGTTTATCCAAGGCCCAGAATGCTTTATTCTTGCTCTGGGCCAAAATGCAACCAGGAATTTCTCTGAATATTAATCCTTAGAAGTAACACACACAGAGCATGGAGCTAGTCAATGGTCAGAAAATCTAGTTTCTGACTCAGTGACGCTGATTCTGAATCAAATAAGAAAAAAAGGGCTGCAATGAATAAAGGAGAGGCCATTCTGTCCATCCAGTTCATTCCGCTATTCCAAATCCCTGAAATTATCTTAGCTATCACCTCAGAACTGACTAGAAATGTGGCCATGTGCTGCATTCATCACACTAAGGCTTTGGCGATATCACAATGTGATGCATGGAGATAGTAGCATTGAACGATTCACCAAATCATGCAGTGATACAAGACAGAAGGAAGCTATTAGGCCCCCGTGCCTCTAGTGGCTCTTTGTTGGAGCTATCTAACTAGGCCCACTCCCCTGCTATTTCCTCAAAGCCCAGCAAATTCTTCCCCTTCAAGAATTTATCCAATCCCCTTTTGAAAGGTACAGCTGAATATTTCAACTAGTGTATGAAGCACTTTAATGAGAAAGAAATGTGGGTGTAAAAATGTCAATGGCACATTTCTCAATTTCAACATATCCTTTTGTAGGTGAAGATGGGTGCAGGGGATTCCCTACAAATACTGTCACACACCCAGGGATTCCCTACAAATACTGTCACACACCCAGGGATTCCCTACAAATACTGTCACACACCCAGGGATTCCCTACAAATACTGTCACACACCCAGGGATTCCCTACAAATACTGTCACACATTCAGGGATTCCCTACAAATACCATCAAACTTCCAGGGATTCCCTACAAATACCGTCACACATCCAGGGATTCCCTACAAATACTGCCACATGCCCAGAGGATTTCTGTAAATACTGTCACAAACCCAGGGATTCACCAAAAATATTGTCACCTGATCATGGATTTGCCCAAAAAATTGCTACATACCCAGGGATTCCTGCAAATACTGTCACATGACCAGGGATTCCCTGAAAATATTGTAACTTGCCCAGGGAGCAACAGTATATAGTGGTACAAATCTAGGTATGCTCCAAAAATATTCTCAAATGCCCAGCATCCCCTAAAAATATCAGCAAACTTCCAGGGAGACCTGAAAATAGTGCCACACTTCTGGAGACTCCCTGCAAATATTGACACAATCCCGGGTATCCTTTGTAAATATTGATACAGTGCTGGGCGATCCCTCTGTAAATGATCATACGCTTCCAGAAGTATCCTGTGGATATTAACACAATCCCAGGGATCATCTGTAAGTATTGTTGCACTTTCAGGAAAACCATTTTTCTATTGCTACAGTGCAACACCTGTAGATTAAATGGGCTGGTAATTCTCCCAGTAAAGAGATACAGTGGCAGATGGACAGAAATCTGATGCGCTTGTAGAGCACCTAGGATCTGCTCGCCGACTTCCAAGACTCCAGGAACTCTAGTTTAAAAACATGTAATAGAGAGGCCTACTGTGTAAGCATTTTAACCATCAACAATGTACGAGCAAATGAATGAATCTGATCAAATAACATTCAGGGGCGATAGGCCATCAATTATTTAATAGCCTGCTGAAGTTATCTGAAGTGATAGTTCAAGTTATGTTTATTTTCTGTTATCGTGAACATGCAAGTGGAAACTCTTTAGTGAAAGAAGCCAATTTTAGTCCCTAGGTGGTCAGGCTCCTCCCATGGGGTTAAGGCCACATACTCCAGCAGGTCACACATCTTGCCTCTCAATTTCCCATCGAGAATCCATCAACCACTCTCACCATTCAGAATTTACTTACAAATTGCTTTCTCCATTACCTATTCACCATTTTTGCATGTTTTCCACTCCCCCCCCACCTTAAAATTGCCAGTCTTAAACAGGCCAGCGCACCATGTTCTGATGGGCTTGCCGTTAGACTCTCCATGGAACTGCTGGGGAACTCCTGCACCATTCAAAGAATGTGCCGGGTTTTTTTTTTATATACAGGAAATGCTGCTTTCAAAATTTGAGACAAAAGAGCTTTGAGTATTTTTAGAGATTTAAAAATTGCAGTAAAGGGGGCTCCCCAACTTGGGTCAGTGAGCTCACTGGAGCCAAGACGGCCCCAGTTTCACCCCTGGTGTACACAGCATTGACTAATCTCTGCCAGACTGATGGTCAATGCATTGTAATTGGCTTCACGGCTTTTAAGTTAGGTTTCCAGAACAAGAGGACTTAACCTTAAACAGAAACAGAAAACGCTGGAAAAGCTCAGCAGGTCTGGCAGCATTGGTAGAGAGAAAAACAGCACGGACTCGAAACATTAACTCTGTTCCTCTCTCCACCGATGCTGCTAGACCAGCTGAGTTTTTCCAGCATTTTCTGTTTTTGTTTCAGGTTTCCAGCATCCGCAGTATTTTGATTTTGACTTAACCTTAAAATTGGAGCTCAGAGATGATGATAGGAAGCACTTCTCACCCCAACAAGATGTTAAGGCTTAGGGATCAACTGAAAATTTCAAAACAGAGATTGATAGATTTTATGATGGATTTAAAAAAAGACTTGTATTTCTATAGCTCCTTTACAACCTCAGTACGTATTTTACAGCCAGTGCAGTATAGCCACTGTTATAATGTAGGAAACACAACAGGCAACTTTTTTTTTTCATTCTTTCACTGCATGTGGGCATCTCTGGCTAGGCCAGCATTTATTGCTCATCCCTAGTTGCCCTTGAGAAGGTGGTGGTGAGCCGCCTTCTTGAACTGTTTCAGTCCATGAGGTGTAGGTACATGCACAGTGCTATTAGGGTAGAAGTTCGAGGATTTTGACCCAGTGACAGTGAGGGAATGGAGATATATTTCCAAGTTAGGAAATGTTAGGTGTGTGGCTTGGAGCGGAACTTCCAGGTGGTGATGTTCCCATGTATCTGCTGCCCTTGTCCTTCTAGGTGGTTGAGGTCGTGGGTTGGAAGATGCTGTTGAAGGAGCCTTGGTGAATTGCTGCAGTGCATCTTGTAGATGGTACGCACTGCTGCCACTGTGCATCAGTGGTGGAAAAAGGCATGGGTATTGATGGTGGTGGATGGGGTGCCAATCAAGCAGGCTGCTTTGTCCTAGATGGCATCGAAGTTCTTGAGTGTTGTTGGAGCTGCATTCATCCAGGCAAGTGGAGAGTGTTCCATCAGACTCCTAACTTGTGCTTTGTAGATGGTGGACTGTGTTTGGGGAGTCAGGAGGTTAGTTATTTGTTGCAGAATTCCCAGCAACTGACCTGCTCTTGTAGCCACAGTATGTGGCTGGTCCAATTCAGTTTTGGGCCAATGGTAATCCCCAGGGTGCTGAATGTGGAAGATTCAGCAATTATAATGCCATTGAATGTCAGAGGGAGATGGTTTGATTCTCTCTTGTTGGGCATGATCACTGCTTGGCACTTGTGTGGCACATAGGTTACTTGCCATTTATCTGCCCAAGCCTGGATATTGTCCAGGTCTTGCTGCATATGGGCACAGAATCCTTCAATATCTGAGAAGTCGCGAATGGTGCTGAGCATTGTGCAATCATCAGCGAACATCCCCCATTTTTGACCTTATGATGGAAGGAAGGTCATTGATGAAGCAGCTGAAGATGGTTAGGACACTACCCTGAGGAACTCCTGCAGTGATGTCCTGGAACTGAGATGACTGACTTCCAACAACCACAACCATCTTCCTTTGCGCTAGGCATGTCTCCAACCAGCAGGGAGTTTTCCCCTGATTCCCACTGACTCCAATTTTGCTAGGACTCCTTGATGCAACACTCAGTCAAATGTTGCTTTGATGGCAAGGACAGTCACTCTCACCTCACCTCAGGAGTTCAGCTTTTTTTTCCATGTGTGATCCAAGGCTGTAAGAGGTCAGGAGTTGATTGGTCCTCGCGGGACCTAAACTGAGCATCAGCGAGCAGGTTATGGCTGAGTAGTGCTGCTTGGTAGCACTGTTGTCAACATTTTCCATCACTTTTCTGAGACTTGTACACAGGAAGCTCCCGCAAACAGCAATTTGATAATGATTAGATAAGCAGGATTTAATGATGTTGTTTGAAGGATAGATAGTGACCAAGTAAGGATAAGAGATATGAAACCAATGTGAGCAAAATGGATTTGAGATACAGATCAACTATAATGGGCCAGTACTCCCGAGGAGTGGTAATCACAGTTGGATTTCCTTTTTGCTTACCTTAGTGGGCAGCTGCACATTTCTCACCTGGACTTCTGACTCGGGCCTGGTGAGAAAGAGAAATGTGCAGCATACCAGCACTTGGGACACTTCAGTGAGAGGCAGCAGGGTGGTGGGGGAGTGAAGCCATGTCCCTTTTTTACAGCACTGGCTGCTGTGAAGCAGGAACATTTACAGGTCCCAGCCAACATGAAAAGCCAGAGGGAAGGTAAGTGGGGGAGGGGTTAGGGTGATCGGGGTGGGGGTAGGATGGGTCAGGTGGTCAGTCGCAGGGGGTGGGGGTTAGTCAGGGACTGAGGGAGTAGTCGGGGGGTGGGTTGTAGTTGGGAGGGGTACTTGGGGGGTGGGAAGGTGGTTGGGGGGGGGTCAGGAGGGAAGTTGGAGTTCAGGAGGGTGGTCGGAGGTGGGGGGTTAGTTGAAGGATATTTGGAGGGTGGGGAAGGTAGTCGAGGCAGAGTCGTGGGTGGAGGGTAGTAGGGTGGTTGAGGAGGTATTTGAGGGATAATTGGGGATGGGGTAGTTGGTGGAATAGTGGGGAGGTAGAGGGGTAGTTGGAATAGGGGGGGTAGTTGGTGGGTTGGGAGTAGTCAGCAAGTAGGGGTGGTCAGGGGGTCAGTCGGGGGGCAGCTGGTGGGAGGGGGGTCACCAAGGGGTGGTCAGAGGGTGAGGGGTTAGTCAATGGATAGTCAGGGGGTGGGGGTGTAATCGGTGGGATAGTCAGGGGTGGGGGAGTAGTTGGGGGGGTGGGGGAATGTTCAGGTGTGTAGTCAGGTGATAGTCAAGGGCTGGGAGTAGTTGGTGGAGTATTTGGGGGTAGGGGATAGTTGGGGGTGGGCGTAGTCAGTGGTGCAGGTGGTTTGGGGTAGGGGGCTAGTCAGAGGATAGTTGGGGGCGGGGGACAGCCAGGGTATAGTTGAGAGGTGGTGGGTAGTCAGTGGGGTAGTCGGCAAGTGGGGGTAGTCAGGGGTGGGGGTTAGTGGGGAGTCAGTGGGGGAGGTCACTAGTTATGGTTATCCGGGAGTTATAAGTGGTTTTAATCCTTCTTACTTTTACCGGGTAACTATTCTGCTAAGAGAGTCAGAACCATCCAGAGTCTTTGATTTAAATTGGAGTATCGGATGGTTTCCAGTGCAAGGTAATTGCCGTTGGAAGTTTAAATTTCCCAGGCAATTCCCGTGCAGTCGTTGTGTGGGGACTTCCAAGTGGTCGCCCAGCACATCTTCTGGGGTATCTCCGGCAGGGAACAGAAGCTCAGAGGCCAATATAAGTGAATGGTGGAACAGGCTCAAGGGGCTGAATGGCCTACTGTTCTAATGATTCCTGCCACCAATCACCACCCAGTGGTTAAAGCAAAATACTATGGATGCTGGAAATCTGAAACAGAAACAAAAACAAAAACAAAAATTGCTGGAAAATCTCAGCAGGTCTGACAGCATCAGTGGAGAGAAAGACAGAATTAATGTTTCGAATCATGTGACTCTTGGAATGTGTGCCTGTTAAATAAGGACAGATCCATCTGTGATGTCCCACTGCACTGCACTAGAACATGCTGAGAACATTTACTATTAAGAATGGTCCCTTGGGTAAGATACCAGTGAGTATAGAAGCACAGTTTAGGAAGGAGTCAATGCCTTAAGTGAATGTAGGCCACTGGCCCTGATCCTGTTTTCAACACTGTAATTATACATAAGTGCATTGTCCATCAGGAGGTTTATCCATCCTCCCTCACTTGATTCCGCCTAAAATTCCCTCTGCTGCCAACCTACAAGCAGCCTTCAATCTATCCCATCCATCAGTTTACCACTAGTAAGTTTTCCAAGGCGTTGCCCACAGTCAGTTGATTAGCATCAGGTCTGTTTTTAACATATGAGATGGTAGGGTGGGAGCAAGACTTCAGAGCCTGTATGTAGAATCGTAGAATAGTTACAACACAGGGGGCCATTCGGCCCGTCATGTCTGTCTCACTCTCACTCTGCTCACCCAGGCCCATTTCCCTGCCTTTTTTTAAAATGCATTCTTTCATGGACCTCGCTAGCTAGGCCAGCGTTTATTACCCATCTCTAATTTCCCTCGAGAAGGTGATGGTGAGCCGCCTTCTTGAACTGCTGCAGTTTCCCCTTTAGCTCTGCAAATCTTTTCTCTTCAATCTTACAGTTCTGCTTTGAAGGCCTCAGTTGAATCTGCATCCACCACACTCAGCTGTGCCTTCCAGATACTAACAATTTGCTATATAAAAAGGTTTTTTCAACCTGCTGTCATTTCTTTTGCCAATCATCTTAAATCCATGTCCTCTAGTTCTGGAACCTTCCACCCAGGGAAACAGTTTCTCCCTTTCTAATCAGCCCAATACTATCCATCCCTATAGCACAATACAAATGTGTACAGTAAACAAGGCAAAAGTCAATGCTGTGAATGCTGACAGAACAGCAGAGCCAGTAGAACACGACATCAGAAAGTAAGTTTGTGTATCGGAATTGCATACTACATGTCTTTTAAAAAATGAGGTACACGCAAGTGACCTCAGTGGTAGCACTTTTGTTTCTGAGTCAGGAGTTTGTGAGCTCAAGTCTCGATCCACAGACTTTTAACACCAAAATCTGGGCTGGTGTGGTGGGGCTGCACTGCCATTGGTACTGCTGGTCAGGTGAGACATTAAACCAAAGCCCGTGCCTGCTTTCTCAAATGGATGAGAGAGATCCCATGGCACTACTATGAAGAGGAATGAGAATTCTCCCTGGTAACATGGCTAATATTAATTACTCAACCAACATTGCGAAAAAAAATTAGCTGCTCATTATCACATTGCTGTTTGTGGGACCTTGCTGTGTGCAAATTGGCCATAGCATTTCCTACATTATAACAGTGACTACACTTCAAAAGCCGTTCATTGGTCGTAAAGCACTTTTAGGCGTCACAAGGTCATGAAAGATGCCTTATAAAAGTAAATCTTCTTGACTAATAAATAAATTATCACTGGAGCTCGAACCACAATCCCTTCTTCTGTTCAGTTTCAATCTGGGAAGCTTCAGCCAGTCTCAGAAGGCCTCTTATGCCAAACTCTGAGCTATGCTGATCTATAAATGTACACCTGGAGTTGGAATGAGACTGCCCAGATGTGGACAATGGGCTGAATGGCCTCCTTCTGTGGCGTACCATTCTATGATCTAACACAGTACCTTCACAGCCAGCAGGGGGAGGGGACTTCTCATGTCATCAGTGTGGGATGGATTCTATCCCAGGTATCAGGGGTGAAAGGACAGAGTAATAAACCACCATACCACTTAGTCCCTCAGAGGAAACATCTCAATGGCCACAATAATGGCACAGATTAGAACATTTTAACAAGCATATGCTTACAATGATTTATATTTTAAATGCTGCTTTACATTTATTATAATAACACAGGAAATTTTAGGAATTTTTTTAACAAGCATTTGTATGCCACTAATTTAGAAAAACACAGTTTAGCATTTACAACAATAGCCGAGTTTAGGGACCTCTAATAAGCGCATGGATGCAATTTGCAGTAGAGAGACTGCAGTGTAGTCTATGAGTAATGAGGTTCTAACCTGACCTGCAGAGGGGGACAATAACAGGTGAGAACTGGCCCATTAATCTGCTGCTTAATTGTGCATGGAAAAAAAGTACACTTAAAACAAGCATTGCCCTTATCATTACACAATTAACAGAAGTCTCTCCCACAGGAATCAATGAGGTAAATTTTGTTTATATTAAAATAAATGACTCTTAAAGGGGATATGCACTTAAAGGGGCACTGATTGTTAAAATGTCTTTGCAAAAATTTATTTTCACTTCAATTTTCTTCTCTTCCAAGGTACTAACCCCTGCTGGGGTACAGCTCTGCAGTCCTTCATCCAAGCAGAATTTCTTCATTTGCGAGCCTCGATTACGTAGATTAGTCGAACATGGGGGGAATCACCACCGAGCCTGATCATCTGACTAGGACACAGGTTCTGGTTGGCAAACAGGAGTGGGATCCATACTGATTTCTTTCCAGTCCCTAACCCAAGGTGATTGAGACCAATACAGCACAGACCAGGAACCGAACCTAGGTTCCTTGTTCCCTATGTCTAGTGCTACACCAGGTGCAGCCTGTCATTGAATGGTAACACTGAAACAAGCCATAGGAAAAGCCTGCACTAATACTTTTTCCACATGCATCACCTAGTCTAATCTTACTTTGCACGGCCTTTACCCTGTTACCCATGGCTCAGCTGGTAGAGCTCGCACTTCTGAGTCAGGGGGTTGTAGGTTCAAGTACCACTACAGATCTTCAGCCAAAAAACTAGCCTGCCACTACAGTGCTGCATAAGGGAGGGGTGCCATCTTTCAGATGAGATGAGTCCCTATCAGCCCTCAGATGGACATCAACGATCCTACGGCACTATTTCAAACAAGAACAGAGGGTTTCTCTCCAGTGTCCTGGCCAATATTTATCCCCACAGCAACATCACAAAAGCAGATTATCTGGTCGTCATCACATTGCCAAGCACAAATTAGCTGCTGCATTTCCTGCAATATAACAGTGACTACACTTCAAAAGTATTCCATTAGTTATAAAGCACTTTGAGATGTCTGGTGCTATATAAATACAAACCTTTCATTAATATTTCTCTTTCTGAAGCAACTGTCTAATTCCCCTTTTACTTATTGAGCTGGGAGATTATCAGTGGGGTTTGGCGATTTATATTCTAATGATTACACTCATTTCTGAAAGTTAGAGTCAAAGAGCAACTTTGCCACAAAGGTCTAGGTTACTCTTGTGTGACTGCTCAGTAAAAGTGCAACATTATGAATCAGCATCTCATCATAACGAAATTATATGCAGACATTCCGGTTGTTCTTCCTCTAACACCAGCAAAACAGTAAAAGTTAAGGTTAAATGGGCAGGTTCAAGTCTCATTATAGGGTTTGATCATGTAATCTAGCCTGGTACTTCAGTGGGTTAATGACAGAGTGCTGCTTTGTCAGAAGTGCTGTTTTTCAAATGAAATGTTAAAGTGACATCTGTCTGTTCAGGGGATTTGAAAGATCTCAAAGAAATGTTCAGAGAAGAGCAGCAGAGTTATCTTCAGTATCCTGGATAACATTCCTTCCTTCCTCACCCACCACCACTAAAATAGAAATTCAAAGTCCTGCCATTGCTACAAATCTGATATAAAAACTGAAAATGCTGGAAATGCTCAGCAGGCCTGGCAGCATCTGTGGGGAGAAACAGAGTTCACATTTCTGGGCAATGACCTTTCCTCAGAACTGGAAAATCATATGGATGCTTAAAATCTCTAACTTTTTCCAGTCCTGTTCAAAGGACATCAACCTGCACTGTTAACTGTTTCTCTCCCCACAGATGCTGCCAAACCTGACGACTATTTCCAAAATTTTCTGTTTTTGACCAGTAAAATAGACAATTTAGTCATTTGCCTCATCACTGTTTGTGAGATCTTTCTGTCTTCATATTGCCACGTCTCCAACATTACAACAACAGCTACACTTTGAAAGCCTTTCATTAGTCATGAAGTGCCTTAGGACGTTTTGAGAATGTGATAATGCTACATAACTGTGAGCTCTTTCTTTATATTCAAATAAAACAATACTCAACTCCTGAAGAATGTCAAGCTCCTTGGATGGGATTTTCCCTGTAGGCCCCGAACCCCACGCTTGGGCCCCTGAACCCCAACCTCGGGCCCCTGAACCCCGACCTCGGGCTCAAATGTGGATCAGGAGCCCACGCTTTGTGGGAAACTGTCACTCCTTGTGATTTTCTCCAGAGTAATTAATTATTGGTCAGAGGATGGGCTTACCATCCAATTAAGGACAGTGGGCTCTTGAAGCTGGAGGGCCAAAGGCCTTCCAGCTTTTAAAAAGCAGCAGGATGCCATGGCAGGTAATGGAGAGAGAGGGCACTTCAAAGTGGCGTTGCCCGCTCCTCAACCTTTTCTACATTTAAAATAAGAAATGGCCAGGCCACTTCTATGGGGGTGGAGTGAGATGGTATGGAGAGTAGTGGTGGTGGGGGTAGGGGGGGGGGGGGGTGGGGTTTGGTGGTTGGGGAGAACCTTCTCTGTAGGATGGCCTGTGGCTGCTCCTATGCCCAGGAGGCAGGGATGGCCTAGCCTGCCTGGAGTGCTGCCCCCACCCTCCAACACACCCCCTGCCTGCCACTGTGAGGCCACCTCCATGCAGCTAAACTGGCTCCTGCCGCCTGCTGGAAGATCCAAACTGGCCTCCTTACGTGGCCCTTAACGAACTGGATCAGCTACCTGCTGCCCCCCTGCCCACCCTTCCCTCCACCATCCTGTCTCCAGGAGAGTGGCCTGAGGGCGAAATGGAGACGGGCAGCTGGCACGCCAGCCAGCGAGTCTATTTTTAGCGCCCGTCCACCTCTGATCCCAGTGTCTAGCAGCGACTCAAAATCAAGCCTCTTTTCTCCTTCAGTTTTCCCTTTTTGCTACAATCTCCAATGTTTTTAAAAACTAAAGTATGGCTTAATATAACCCATTTGCCTTCCTCCTTCTTTCCCTTGTTGGGAACCTGAATTTGTCTCAATGTGGAGGATCATCCATTAAAAACAAACAGCTTCAGTCAGCAAGAATTAATCCGCAGCATGCACTCTGGCAGTATGTTTTGCTCCCTCCATTTTTCTACCAAGTCTATGAAGAGTGAAGGGGAAGGAGTTTGTGCTGCAACAGAGACGGAAACACCTAAAAGAAAAGCATAATAGCTGCAGCTAGAATAGAACCTTTCAAGATCAGCTATTTTTACAATTACTTCTTACCTAAAAGTAGCAACAATCAGAAGGAAACTTGCACCATAGGAAGCCACAAGGCTATCATTACGCTGCCCGGTGTTGTGTGATGCAGAAGATGCAAGAGCATGCACAGATAACAGAATGTCAGGGCTAACCACACACACATCTGTAGTGGACTTTTTTTTTTAAACAATTCTTCACTACACGTGTGAGCTGGGCCCCCCCCACCGCCCCAACACCACCGGGCACGTGCAACAGCCCTCAAGACGAGCACATCGGCCTGTTGCTCTTCCATGCTTGATAAACTCTGAGCTTTCAACCATCCTGCAGAGAGAGGTTGGGGCTGGAGGGCTTGGTGGGGGGCTTTGTTGGCTGGTTTGCCAAATTACAGCTGATGGCCCAGAGATGGAGCCCGGTCTCACATTCCTCTTCCAGGCCAATTGGCTGTCATTAGGATTTGGAATTCACCGCCTGATTGGGGGATGGCTGGACACAAATTCAACTCCACCTTCTTAAGAGAATTTGGATAAAAAGTTGAGGGAGAAAAAACATGCAGGGTTGTGGGAAAAGAGCGGAGAAGTGGGAATAACTGGATTCCCCTCCAAAACAGCCAACACAAACTCAGTGAACTGAATAGTCCCCTACTGTGCTGTACTATTCTAGGTCAAATGGCTACAACAACATTCAGCCTTTTTTCCTTCCACTTCCCCTCTCCCCTGCACTCTTCTGAAGGTTGCTGACTCAAGCTGGGATGCAGTTAGAATGCCAGCAACCCTCCAGCACCTCTCCCAAGCGTCTATCTGTTGCCAGGCTGTTTGATCACTGAAAACAGCCTGGCAAGCCCAATTTTGGCCTCACCTGATGCCCACACTTTCCGGCAGGGGTCAGCGGCCGAAATAAGGAGTAGGAACCCTGGATTCTTCCCTCCACAGACAGGGGTTAAACTCGAAGTTTCATTGCAACATTGCTACCAATAACCAAGGTGAGATCAACCAACACAGTGACATGTCAATCGAACAAGTACCTTCCTGGTCACTATGACTGGGTAGCATAGTCAATAACTGAGCCAGTCGGACAGCCTCTATTACTGTTCATCAATCTGTCTGTCAGCACAAGCCGATCTTTCTGTCCTCTCGCCTCTTGCCATATTATAACAACTCAAATTGAAACCCTCTTCCAAAATGACTTGGTGTGCCCACCTGACTCCCTGCATTCAAAGGCCTCTTATCAAATGATCTCACTAACTATGATTTTATTTTTTACCGCTCTGCTCCCAGATTCCTTGTTTTTTTTTGCTCAGTGTCCACCCCCACCCCAGTCCTTGCTAAATACACTGACACCCTTTTAGTAGCAACGTTCTATAAATGCAAGTTCTCACTGTATCATAGAATAGAAAGTTTACAGCACAGAACTAGGCCATTTGGCCCATTGCCTCTGTGCCATCCGAAAAATGAGCTACCCAGCCTAATCCCACTTTTCAGCATTTGGTCCGTAGCCCTGCAGGTTACAGCACTTGAGGTGCATAGATGCTGATGTACTCAGAAGAGAGGAGGTTAAGGTTAGATTTAATGGAGACATTCAAAATTATGAGGCGTTTTGATCGAATAGAAAGGGAGAAACTGTTTCCTCAGGTAGGAGGGTTGGTAACCAGAGGACACAGAGTTAAGATAATTGGGAAAAGTACCAAAGAGACAAGGAGAGTTTTGTTTAAGGAGTGAGTCGTAATGATCTGGAATTCACCGCCTGAAAGACAGATTCAATAGTAACTTTAAAAAGGGGATTGGACATACTCTTGGAAAGGCAAAATTTCCAGAGCAATGAGGAAAGCAAAGGACAGTGGGACTAATGAAATAGGACTTTTGAAGAGCCAGCACAGGCACAATGGGCCAACTGGCTGCCTTCTATGACTCTGTTTTTCTGGTAGTTTTAATTGAGAGAAATCAAAGTAAAATAAATGTATTTGGATAGTCAGGGTCAGGGCAGAGGTGTGAGCCCTTTAGCTGCCTATTTAAGGTACTAACAGGAAATTGTTATGGCCAAAGATGGTGGAGGTACAAGCAGGAGGAACTTCACAGGTGCCCATTACAAGGCTGGAGGACA
Source organism: Carcharodon carcharias (assembly GCF_017639515.1). Lineage (NCBI taxonomy): Eukaryota > Metazoa > Chordata > Chondrichthyes > Lamniformes > Lamnidae > Carcharodon > Carcharodon carcharias. The sequence continues at coordinate 93,211,571 of NC_054474.1, forward strand.
TTGGAATGCAGGCATTAATGGAGAGTGCTCGGTCCTTTTAATCAATTCAAAGTGACATCAGCAGTAATCTGATTCCTGCTAATCTGTGACCACTCTCGGCCAATGAATGCAGTGGCTGTTTTTTTGCGGTGATTTTCGTCCTATTGACCTCATTCATTCCTGTGTTACAATTCTCCCGAATGTGGAAATTCCAGCAAAGATTTCAACAAGCCCAAGGTCAATGGCACAAAGTAAAAATTAGCGCTCCTCCAAAATATATTTTTTTTAAGAAGAGAAAAGGCTTTTTAAAAATGTATTTTAAAGTCTAAATTGGATCTTGGTACATTGCTGCCAATTGGTTCTACCTTTAAACTTGAAATCTGAGCTTTCTGTTCCTGATCTCTGTGGAGGTAGCTGATCTCTGCTGTAGCAGTGGGAATAGAAGACTGACTTACAATGACGGCTCTGAAAGAGGGAATGAGGAGTGTTGGGTTCGGGGTTGGAAATGAACAAAGGATCCTGATCACTATCCAGTTACCCCTTCTGGAAACTGTCAGCTAAGGGCAGGATTGGGATCAGCAGTGAAGCCTTGCACAGTTGAATAGGCTCACTTAAGAATGGACACCTGGGCAAGATAATTTGGGGACTGCGCTACCACCCAAGGAGCAGGACACCCTACAAGAAAGGAAAACAGGATGTTGACATGCCAGAAAAGGCCATTTGACCCAACCATGTGTTTATAATCCACATGAGTTTCCTCCTCCCATTCCAACTCCCTCTTCGCACCCTTTACCCTCTTCCCGAACGTTTGACTTCCTTGTTCCTTATGTATGTCCCTGCCACCAGAAATCTGAGATTTAAATAGGCAATAAATGCTGGTCTTGCCAGCGATTCACACATCCTGTGGGCCCAAAAAAAAGGGCAAAGGATGATTCCAGTTGAGACAGATGGTTTCAAGGCCTACATTGGGGCTCTGGCTAGGGCTGTCAGCCCTCCAGGATCTCCCTGGAGCCTTCAGGAATTAAAGATTAATCTCCAGGGCACTGCTTTGAGCAACCTGAGAGAAAAGCCATGGGGGAGCATTAAAAAGATCGTGAGCTCTTTTTGATTATGTTCGAACACTTCCCTTTACTGTTATAGGAGATGGTTAACGGAACTGTTTGATTGGGCAGAATGGCTGGGGGCGACATGTCATATTATGAAACCTTCCAGGAATACGTCCCACCAAAATTGGCAACACTACTTCTGGCTGACCAGACCAGTAATAACACATCTGGGAGTTTGGTCATCAAAAATTGGTTCTCACCTGTGATGGGCTGTATGACCTCCTTCTGTACCATTACGACTCTTGATTTTCATTATTTAAGAAATCATAACCTTCGATAGGTAGGCTAATGGGCATAAAGGGGGGAATGTGGGAGAGTGAGGTGCTGAGCAGAGAATAGGCACGGGAAGGGGAAGAATGTTGGAGTGGAGGTGGGGAATGGGGATTGGAGGGAAGGGGATATCATTACAGCTTTATAGAGTCATAGAGTCGGTGTGGCACAAAAGGAGGCCATTTGGCCCATTGAGTCTATACCGGCTCTCTGTAGGGCAATCCAGTCAGTCCCATTCCCTCATGCTATACCCATAGCCTTGTAAGTTTATTTCCCTCAATTGCCCTTCCTATTTCCTTTTGAAATCATTCATCAACTCCACTTCCACCACCCTCGTTAGCAGTGAGTTCCAGTTCATTAACATTCGCTGCGTATAAAAGACCTTCCTCACAGCCCCTTGCAAATTTTGCCCAAAACCTTAAATCTGTGTCCTCTAGTCCTTGTACCATTATCTACTGGGAACAGTTTTTCTACCTTACCTAAACCTGTCATTATCTTGTACACCTCTATCAAATCACCTTCAAACAACTTTTAGTGTTGTTCCCGGAAGTATGAGGCATTACTGGGATATTTGTTGCTGGGCACTGTCATTGTCAATGGGAAGGATATCTGGAACAGGTACTGAATTGTAACAGATAACCATCAGTGATTTTAATAGACATTCACATTACAATGTTGGAAGCAATTTGATGCTGTAGCCATAACACTTCACTGTGATTGTTTTAGTTGATGATATGTTCCCCCACCGTCTCACACTAACAGTCACCTTCGCTATCATCACCAATAGCTGCCTGACATGCCTCATATCCATTTCTTTGGACTGTTTTCACAATTCCGATTTTTCATCTATCCCAACTGACATGGGGGGATATTGGTGGACTGAAGATCACTGGCCTGCTAAATACAACTCATTTACAAACAACACACCAGATTTCTGTTCCAAATCAACGAACCAAAATCACTGCCCTTCCACAGTGACAACACAATCACGAGATACGTTGGGTGGCACCAGAGTGAGGGTTGGGAGGCTACCACAGCCTCGCGGTCATGCCACATGGCATTGCAACAGGCCTATCAAACGGATCACCAACACTGCCATCCACTGAGATATTCCTCTCAGGTTTATCTCTGACTGGCTTGGCAGACAGAACCCTGTCTCCACTTTAACTGGCTGGCCGTGGGGCACAGCTAGGCCATACAACCTTGTCTGCAGCGCACTCTCTGCTTGAGATCAAGTCACACATTTCATGTGCACATTTTTTTAAAAAATAAAAAATTCAGGGGAATGTGATTCAGGTCAGCCTGAGAGACAGCTCACAGATAGATAGATAGATGGTTACAGGGCATGTTTTGACTCACAATAATTAAAAATAATTTCTCCTAAATGAAACCCGACCACAAGCATTCAAGCATTAGGAGAGAAGGAACAGTTCTACAAGAGAGGAAAGCATGGCTGACTGCGCACTGAACCACCCTCTAGCCAATATAAAAAGGGTTACAGTTCAATTTGCTTCCCCCACCGCACCCCCCTCTGCCTCCTGCTTTTTCCTACCCACTCAGCCCCCTCCCCCCATTAGGTCAATCGAACAAGCAATGCTTAAGTATTTCAGCTGAAGGACTGAGGTCTATTCCCTCTGAGAAAACACATGGCCACTGTGGTTTTATAATACGTTCCAGAACATTGCATTCGCTGTGGAACATTGCAGAGAAAGCCGAAGAAAAAAAACACTCCAGTTTTTTTGGAATGTTTCATGGAATGTGTTAGGATCAGAACTTCCAATTGGTCTATTTCCTGTAGGACTATAATGAGGCTTGTTAAAAAAAAATTGGAGTACGAATTATGTGGGAGTTAAAACAAGTTCACATGGGAAATATGAATGGCCTACACACAAACCTTGGATGGCTTTGCTAAACAGCTAGTTGGGTTGTTATTCAAAACCTACAAGGGACCAATAAAGTCAATTAAAAAACAGCAGTCTGCTGGGTGGAGAATATGACAGGATTTATGCTTCATGTCCTTCAGAGGCTAAAGATTTTACTATTAAACTGCATTATTTCCCCTGCAGAGCAAAGACAAAGTATGCGTTTCTCAATTTTCCTTCTGCAAAAATGCTGACTGTCTTCATTAAATGGAGCAAAAATTGTTTGGGGATTTCTTGAACTCAGTGTGAAACCCCAGCTAAATGGCTTGTAACCATTTTCTTTAATTTGATGTTAGAATGATTGTATTACAAACAAATTTTTCTTCCACAGTCATGCTTATGATTTTCAATTAGGTGCAACAACAGTGTAGACGCACGGCAGTCTGCCAATACCCACCCGGCCTGTTGCAGCAGAGGGAAATGACCCACTGGAATGCTCATTTTATAGCAATTGTGCAACCCACCCACCCCCTCCTCTCCCAAACCCACTCTTAATCTATCCCGCATCCATCACCAACCAATGCATATAACTGACAATTTGCAAACTGTCTTCCTTAAAGATGGTGAAATGAAAGCACGCTTAAACAAATTAGGCAATTTCTGAGACTTAGATTTTCAATGGATGCAGTTAAGAACAGTACCTTGTGTTTATTCCCACCGGGTATTTTATTCCCATTAATTTCAATTGTTTAGACATTGTGCAGAGCAGAAAGATGAGGCACTGCAGAATTTAAGCCTTTCGTTCTCAGTTTTGACCCTCATTTCCAAAAGTATTATTTTCCCGGCAGCCTCTGGTGTCTTTCCCAAGTGGACATTTACTTTATGTGAGCTGAGTTCAGGTTGGTGAACTATTCCACCACAGCGGGAATCACAGCTAGGCCTGATCATGTCCTAGCCATGCCCATTTTCCAGGCCTTTTGGATGAGCTATCAAACCAAGGTCTGCATATGATCGGGAAACGCTGACCTCATCCGCCCTCCCTAATCCAGGAATGCAGAGGCTGCGGCTCTTTACACCCACTCCCAGTGTCAGCTGTGACTCTTACCTCTGAGTCAATGGAGGCTGTGCGTTCAAGTCCCACTCCAGCACATGATCACAAAAATCTTGGCTAACACGCCAGTGCAGTACTGAAGGAGCACCACATGGTCTGAGGTGCTGTCTTTCAGGTAGGATGTTAAACCAAGTACCATCTACTCTGTCAGGTGGGGCTCTCCAGGATGACCAACCAAACTGCATTTTCCAGGACTCGCCTGTATTAGTCCTTTTGTCCTGCATCACAGGTCATGCCTTGTCCCAGATTTCATGTGCGTCAGCCTGTCTTTGTGTCCGAGCATGCAACACCCACTATTCTTTTCAACACTCGTCAGCTAGTATTTTTTGGCACATGTGTCAGCCCTGGAAGTGATTTGTGCTTGGGGGTATCAGTGAGTGTCTGGGGTGTGTGGGATGGGGGTGAATTCCCCACCTGATCCACTCTTACAGGTTCAATAGTGCCCTTTAATTTACTCCTCGAGAGTTGGTCACCCTGAAATTCTCTGCAGTATTTTCCTCAATATTTATCCCTCAAACAACATCACAAAAGCAGGTTATCCAGTCATTATGATATTGCTGTTGTGGGAGCTTGCTGTGCACAAATTAGTTGCTGTGCTTCCTACATTACAACAGTGACTACACTTCCAAAGTTTTTCATTGGCTGTAAAGCATTTTGGGATATCCTGTGGTTTTGAAAGGTGCTATATAAATGCAATTATTTCCTTTTGTAATTACCATGAAAGCACAGTCAGGGACTGCATCTGGGGCCTGCCCACCTGGCCTGGAGTGTTTGGTTCCATGCCGAGTGATGCAATTCCTGCCCCACCACTAGGGGGAGCAAGTTGACACTCCTATATACCAGAATGGAAAGTGATGTTGTACCTGTGAAACCCAACTTGGCTTCTCATTAACTATTTCAGGGAAACACTAATTGTAGCCCCCAACTTCATGAACTCCATGACATCCATTCAAGAGCCAGCCTGACTCGCTTGAAGTTCAGATGTGACTGGGGTGCCATGCTGTGGATCTGCATCTGCAACTGCATGTGGCAAGTTCTCCAGTTCTGACTTGCACTGGGGTTGATATATCCACTCAGCACTATCTACTTACCTCACGATGGAAGACCATTAGTAATGATCCACCCAAGGTCCTTTGCTACATACCCCTAGTAGAGGTATTAAGAGTGCAGACCACAGTCCTCACAAGCTAGAAGGGTTCAGGCCCTACATATAAGCGGGAAAAAAAAGCATATAGCTCAAAAAGAGGACGTAAAAGAGAAAACAAAAATGTGACTCAGTCAGTTATACGGCACTTCCATGTCATTGTGAAGTGGCTTTGGGTAGGCATCAATGAGCAACTGGCAGTATAACTCAGAGCTAGGTACCCATTTAATATACTGAGAAGAGGAATCAGTCCTTGCAGGAACCTCTCTCACATCACCTTGACCTGCACCACATCATAGTATAAAAATACATTTTAAAAGCACCCGGATGGGAGTTGTTCTTAATAAGTAGGGAGAGAATGAACACTTCCACTCGCACTCTCTTCATAGTCATGGCCTAGGTCTTCTTTGTGTCTGCATGTACTGCTAGCAGTATAACTCAAATCTTCCAACAAGTGCATCGTGCTCTACTGGCCTAAGACTATAAAGTGAACAAATTGTGTTTACGTTCTCTTTGTCTGTTTGAATGACTTCTGATATATTTTGATGTTGTGATATTTGCAAATTAGGAAATTATAATTCCTATTTGTTTTAAAAGAGATTGCAAAACTTAGCTTTTGTTTCCCCGTAAATAAAAATAATGGTCTTATATTTATGCCAGTGTTTAAATTGTACTGTTGGCAGGCCTAATTCTATCTGCAATACAATTAAAGGAACTATTAGTCAAATACTTTCATTACATCCCCATAATTGGCTTTTTATTTGTGTAATCATGTATGAGAGATTCTAGCACTATTAAACTTAAAACTCACGGTGATAGTTTCATGTTCCATTGAATTAACCCTTCACCTGCTCATGTCTATCCATCACAAGGGGTCTTTACAAACATGATCTTCTGGGTTGTCTCATGAGATTAGGAGTTAGAACATTTCATTCAGGCCCTTAGGAAAAATTAAACTATCATTCCCACTAACATGTGTGCATGTCCTGAATGGGTGTCCATATGTACATGTTTCCACACGTGAGAGCAGTGTGGACATGCAAGTGTGTGTATTTGTGTCTTTTGTATGTATACACATGTACAGTGTGTGTGTGTGTGTGTGTGTGTGTGTTTTGTGTGTGTGTGTGTGTATGTATCTGAGTATACATGCTTCTGTGTCATTGGGTGTGCTATGCACTTGTGCTGTCATACAACTTAGGTCATGGCAAAAGCATATTCAAGTGCCCAACAGGCTCAGTGTATTTTAAAGGCCTTTGGGGTGACAGGGGTGATGGTCGATGTCACTGTCAAATACAAACCCATTGACTTCTGGCAGCAGACCTAGACTCACAGGACCAGTGGATCTTCACTGCTAGAGGGCAGTGATCATATATTTGGCCCTGGCATTGACTACAATTGCCAAACTTATGCAACAGCAATTAGTGCTGGAATCCTAGAATCTGACAGTACAGAAGGAAGCCATTCAGCCCATCATGCCTGTGCCAGCTCTTTGAAAAATCTTTTCAATTTAGTGCTGCAATGCTGTTAAAAGCACCTTGAGGGTTTGAAATTGGAAGAGGGAAGAGAGTCAAGTTATACAGTAATCTTCACCAGACCTAATCCAACCCAGGCTATTGCTAAGGGGAACTGTTAACCCACCTGTTAAGTTAGCCAATCTCAGCTGGGGAGCTGGTCGGGAGAGGAAACAATTCCTCACCATCATGACTCCTGCTGGAGCCATGTGCCAGTGTCTCTTGGACGAGGGAGATTTATCACTCCAGATTACTAATCCCGACTCCTGCTGGTTGAAGCTAGGATAAGACTCGACAATGATGTCTCGTCACCATTAAATGACCGATTTGAGTTTGAACTATCGCATCTGACTCAGGGTGTTTTACTAGTTAAGGCAACTACTGGTCTGCTATTGGTACCTGTGATACCCAGCAGGAGTCACCATGATGAGGAATTGCTTCCTCTACTTAACCCAAGGTAACTGGTATCCTCATGTGATCAGCTAATTCAAGAGCACACTGGGGATTGAACTGAGAACCTAACTGATTGACATGGTTCAGAACAACATTGCATTGTGGTCTGACCCACGGAGCCAATGGGGGAAACTAAGGGCTACTCAGGACACTACCTAGGATGTTTAATAATTGAACGGTCTGCAGAGAGTTACACTCAATTGTACTCTTTCCAGGGCTAAGGGTGTGCTCCTTGTTGTATGTACAAATAATTCAACAGGAACTGCAGAAACAGGGTTATTTTCATGTGGAATTTGGAGTTAAGATGTTGGCAAAGCACTGTACAGGCTGCATCGAGACACTGGCATAGTTCACACTGGTCATTCTATTGTGGAAGTGGGCAAGCCTACACACCATGGATAAACCAACCCACACTATGGCAATGGAGCAACCTCCCTTTATTTTCAGTTGGTCCTGCCTCACCCCCACCACCTCCCAACTCTGCTAACATGCAGTTAATTCTATGAGTACCTGAAGCCTGCCCTCCCTCTCCGCCACCCTCACTCTCAGCACTTCTCCCCAAGCAGACGTGTTCCTGGATAGTGAGTCTTGGCAAGCTATTTTTGTACCCGGGGGAATCAATTCAGTCAAGCCTAACTCCATCTTCGTTTATTTTCCAAATACACATGCACATTCCTGCAGTGGTAGTGATTCAGGGTGGGTGGGTGGGTGGGTGGGATGGAAGGGCAGGGGTTGGGTAACGGCAGCCGGGAAGCAAAGCCATTTGTCGCTCGGACTGAAATCAAGCGCAGATTGATCAGGGATCAAAGCAAGGACCTTGACAAGTCTGCAGCCCTCAGTTCCACAGCAGTCAATGCACTTTCCAATCGAGCCACTGACAGAACAACCTAATGGAACCTTCAGCATGACGGTGACTTAAGAGCAGAAGCACTGGTAAGAACCAACCAGCCAACAATGATTACAAATACTGCAAAGGAGCAAAGAAAAAAGAACCAGTGACCACTCCACAACACCAACAAGCTCCAAAAAAAAAAAACAGCCCGCGGTCACAGGCTCGCTTACCTGTGTAGATGAATCGGCCTGGAGTCCCTTTACAGAACTGTTTCGACTTGTAGGACAGTGTGACTTCCACCACACCAGGGATGTGCCGGGGAGGGGTCTGCACTCTAATTGCGTGTGGGGTGATTAGCTGCAATAAAGCATAGTAAAAATGCCATCAGGCTATCAGGTGATGTTCTTCAGCAGCACTTCACTGCCAAGTTTCAGTAAACAGGGCTTTCTCAAACCCGCAATAAACGTGTCACTGCCCTAATACTCTGTTGATAGAATGCACATTAAGATGTACTGACAAGAGTATTAAAAGTGTTTTACAATGCAGTTGTAAAGCAATTAACTCTGTATTCTCCTGGCCTGATGCGGTTTGGCTTACTTCCTGCTCTGAACACCATGTGGAACAGGAGTGAGATTCATAAAAGTGTTTTATTGTAACTGGTTACTTTATTTTAGAAAACATTCTTTAGAGAATTAGGGGAAGGAGATGATGGGGGGGGGATTGCTTCATACATTTGTCTCTGACAGCAGGTATTAGCGATTCAGGGGCATTAGATGCACTTGGGTCAGTGCCACCAAACCTGGGTGCTACTGGCAGCTGGGTCAGGTATGTTTTCTTGGTCCTGCCTGGCCCTGGGCCCTGTCCACAAGACAGAGTTACCGACTCTGGCTGGACGTATTCCGGGACACATCGGCAGAAGCGAGTCACAGGTAGCCGGCAGCATGGCGGGAGCAACTCTGGGAATCCTTGAAAATACCAACACATTCCCAGGGGATCATCTCTGCCCGTCCCTGCCTGAAGAAGTTAACAGAAGTGCACATTATTCTAATGATAGGCCCCCCCCCTCATTCTGGACTAAAGGAGGATCCTACCTATAAACTCCCAGCTCCAGCTTCCGCAGCCCCAGGATCATTTAAAAGTCCCAGGCCGGAGCTACTGGTAACCAATCCGAGCCACGGCACTACATCATTGCACTTTACACCTGGAAGTGAAGCGGCTGCTTCCAATCAGCGGCCAGCCGGGGTGTCTGAATGTCCCGCGAGCACTGAGGGCGCAGCCTTAGGCCTCACACGTGCACCCACAGTCTGAGCTACCTGCATTAAAGATGGTGCAGACCAAACAAACACAGGCGAGAGAAAGAAAACCCCGTCTTGACAAGGCCAGTCTGCCACGCCTGCTCCCTTTGCCGCTGATGCCACGGTTCAAAATCCCCCAGGTGGCTTTCTCTGGCCACCGGGAGATTAATACTGATTCCAGGAGACTCCTGGTCATTCTGGGATGGTTGACAACCCTACCATGAGAGGGCCTGGCTTGCCTGTCTAAGCCTTTGCTTGCTTCGTTCCAGCATCCTGAAGAAGGTGCCATCAGATGATCAAGGTCACGAATTCTAAGCAACTGCACCTTGTACATCCCCAGTTTTTAACGTCTTTTCTGAATCTGGCCAGCAGGTTAAATTCCACGAATTTGACAGAGAGGAGACCAAATAGCATTCAAATGGTCGGGACTCCGTTACCTGACTGGGTAACAATACTCAGATTCAACCGCCTATGTACAGATTCAGAAGACTTTTAAAATATTGGTTGAGAACTCAAAATTAAAAAATGATATTAAAATGTTCAAGAATGAACAAAGTTTACCCCTCAAGTAACCTAACTAACCCAGCCTAACATCATGCTGCATTTTGAATGATCCTTGACTCTACTAATTGCTCTGGCAGATTATTCCAAACATCTAACCCCGATTCTAACATCACGCACCCGGTAGGAATGATGTAGGAGGGTTACATACCTGTTTCGCACCCTGACGATAAAATCAATGGAGTATAAATTTGTGCAGGGATAGATTGTAAAACAGGTGTGCGACCCAAATCTTTTCCACTTGTGTCGGGAGAGGGTTAGGTTGATATCGGGGCTAAAATCTGAGTCAAATCATTTATCCTAATTATTAATTCTAAATTTACTTTTCACAAATTTAAATTTATGCTTTCTGGCCATACTAGGCTAATGCTAATGTAATAATTAGGGCTAATAATATTCCAGGTTTAATATGTATCAATGAACTGCAGGTCCCCCATGATATTGTTCATTCTGAATCAGAGATTTGCTGCTTTATAACAGTAGTGTTGTGAATACCCAGCAGGAGATAACAGCAGGACCACTGATATACAAATTTCATTTATATTAAATGGATATTTTCACTGCATTTTTACCGGGGCTTTGGGGATTGAATTCTAAAAATCTGTCCTTTATTCCATGAAACCTGTCAAAGAGTAGCCTTTATTTTATAAATATATTATTTTACCTATGTATTTAATTATTATCTTAAAGCTGTGAATACACAGCGAAATCTCATACAAAATATATCAGTTGGACTTAAATGGTAAATGGCATTGGCTTGGGCTAGATATCTTTACACAAAGTGCTAACTCTATTAGCTGAAGGCATATCCTACAACTGCAATGATTACACAACTGTAGAAACTTTAGTTGGTGTTAAAATGATGTTCTTGAAAGCTTCCGAAAGTGCATTAAGCTGAGAAAAACAGGACACCTTTCCTCATCCTAATTTTACGTGTTTTAAAAGCATCAATTGAATTTCAAAAGCAAACAGGCAGCTTGTAATTATCGCTTGTCTTTCATGGATAGTCTGGAAATGTAGATATTCTAATTACTGAGACCATTACAGTAGGACACGGAGATAGAGAGAAACATGCAGACAGTGAAAGATATGTACATTTAGCACTTTCCTCCTAATTTTAAAAGTAAATTAGTTAAACTCTTAGTTAAACTATCAGAGATGGACACGATATGCAAACATTTTACAGTTATGTATCTGTTTGCTGGACTCCTGTGTCCTATCTTGAAAGGACATGAAAATGTAACAATGGATCATACATTTTTTCTCTCTTTTCTGATTTAGTAAACATTCACTAATACTTATAAATACATGGAATTATAGTCACTCAGTAGTACAGAACTTGAGTTCCTGAAAAAAGAGAGATGCTGTCGAAGCTTTTTGTCTTGCACTCATCAGGACAGACACAGGAATGCCAAATTTCAAAGGGAGCAACAATTTATGGGAAAAGGGTGCTGAATGGTTGGCCAGCTGACTCTGATTGGTCAAAGCATCGTCATGGATAATGCATCAGGGGACTATTGACCCTAGGCTTTTGTTTAATTCAGAAAAGCCTGGACATGTTGTTTTCACCAATCTGCACTCTTTTTCTCACGCAGTACGAATTGTTGTTCCATTTGAAATTTAGCATCCTTATGTCTTGTCCAGATGAGTACAAAATTAAAAGCTTCAACAGTAAGTCTCTTTTTTTCAGCAATACATAGAATTATGCTTAATGCATAAATAAAGCACCAACAGTCACTGGGTTTCTCCCCTGCCTCCTCACTTGAGTAACCATCCTTTACCGGGAGCCAAGGTGGCAAACTATATAGGAGCAAAATAGCCAAGCTAGTGATGTCCTCTTCAAAGCTCATTTACTAGCAGCGGTTGCTGGATAGCGATCAGGGACTGAAAGCGCAAATGATTCTTCCACCAGGCAGGGTCCCTAAGGTCAATTGTGATGGCCAGAATGCCCGAGACTGTCTAGTGAGACACTAACCAAGAAGAATTGAGCCAAACCCTCACTCACAAAGATTGCCTATTCCATCTCCATAACATGGCTCATCTCCACCCTGCTTTAACCCATTTGTTGCTAAAATCCTCATTCATGGCTTTGTTAACTCCAGGCTTGACAAATTTCATTGTTCTCCAGTCCAGCTTCTCAGCTTTCATTTTCAATGAATTTGAGCTTATCCAAAACTCTGCACCCTTATTTTAACTAACACCAAATCCCACTCACCCATCATCTTTGTGCTCGCTGACATTCACTGACTCCAGTCCACAAACTCCATGATTAGAAAATACTCCTCCTCATATCCAAATTATTCATAGTGCCACCTATAATCTCCTCAGCCCTACAACCCTCTGAGAACCCTGTGTTCCTCCAAATGGCCACCTGTGCACCCCTTAATTAATGCGGCCCACCATTGGCAATCGTGCTATCTGCTGCCCTAGCTCTGGAATTCCCTCCCTAATCCTCTCCACCTTTCATCCTCGCTCTCCACCTTTAAAATGCTCCTTAAATCTTACCCAAGCATTTAGTCATTCTTCCTCATATCTCCTTCTTTGACTTGATGTTAATTTTTGGCTAGTTATGCCATTCTGAAGTGCCTTGGGACATTTTACTATATTGGTCTGCAGGGACGGAGGTGCAGTGCTAATGTGACTAGACAAATAATCCAGATGCCCAGGCTAATGCTCTGGGGACATGGGTTCAAATCTCACCACGGCAGCTAGTGGAATTTAAATTCAATTAATAAATCTGGAATATATAATTAGTCTCAATAAATTGAATATTTTTTAGGTGGAGATTGATAGATTCTTGTTAAGCAAGGGAATCAAAGGTCATCAGGGGTGGATGGGAATGTGGAATTCGAAACATGAACAGATCAGCCATGATCTTAATGAATGGCGGAGCAGGGTCAAGGGGCCAAATGGCCTATTTCTGCCCCTCTTTCATATGTTCATATGTTCCTATAATGGTGACCATGAAACTATTATTGATTGTTGTAAAAACCCACCTGATTCACTAATATCCTTTGGGAAGGAAATCTGCCGCCATTATCCGGTCTGGCCTACATGCAACTCCAGGTCCACAGCAATGTGGCTGACTCTTAACTACCCTCCGAAATAGTCTAGCAAACCACTCGGTTCAAGGGCAATTAGGGATGGACAACAAATGCTGACCTTGCCAGTGATGCCCACATCCCATGAAAGAATTTTTAAAATATTAAAGGTGTTATCGAAATACAAGATGTTGTTGTATTTGGAACATTAATGGTCTGTGAAGCTCAATATCTAAATGGCAGTCTAATTTAATCAATTGTGAAATGCTTGTGAATTGTACAAGAAATACAGAATGTCAAAATTGTAGCTTGCTGTTAAAATAACTGCGTTGATGTCTCCTTGCTCAATAGAAACACAGGAGGTAATTTTCTAAGTACAGGCCAGTAACAAGGAACCTCAGCCATTGCTAGCGCACATCAAAAATCATGAGTATCAGATGATGTATAGCATGTATCCTTGATCCAGGCACAACGCTATGGTGAGTGCAGGTCAGGAGGGATGGAAATCTGCTCAGAATGATTGGTCATTTTGACCGACCCATGTGGTGAGGGAATTGATGGAACGGGGTTGGGTGGCGGTTTTACACCCCGCCCCATTTTACTCTCCTGTCTATGTTAGGGCAGGTCAGGTTAAAATGACCCCAAAAGTGTCAGCTGAAGCTGCTGCTACTGTTGGGTTGTCCATTCTCCAGAAGTGCCCTGGAGTCTCCAGAAATTAAAGACTAATCTTCCAGACACAAGCAATCCCAGGAGAAATATCACAGGGGCATTAAAAAAAATGGTTTTCTTTCCTTTATGTTTTGAACACGCTTATTTACTGGTAACAAAAGGAGTGGAGGCTGAGGAAAAATAAGGCTGTTTAACTGATGGTTGATCCAATTGGGCAATGTAGAGTCTTTGTGCTTTCCAATTGGCATGGTAAGAAAGTGCGGCAAGGGGATGGGCATGTTCAACAACTAATGGTGGGAGCATGGGGAGGGAGGGAGGGAGGGAGGGACGGAGAGGTCTCCTCCGCTTCAGTGACAGAGGTCGGAGGTATCATCACCTCAAGTCAAAATGGGCTGCCAGTGTTGCTACAGATACAGTCCCACAATATAAATGGCACACCTTTCAAAATAGTGAACCCCTAGTGTCTCTGCTATCTCAATAGGTGATATGATGGATAGATTCTAATACAGATGCCATCATGTTGGTATAAATATATATAATATATAAATATACATAACACATATTCCACTTCCTCCATCCCACCCCCATCCACCATTTCCACCATGCCATCTGGTCTCTACACTTCCTCTTCTTTCAGAAGACAAGGCAGGACAGTTCAGCCTGTGAACATCTCAGCATTAACTAGCCGCACTGTGCTTGTCCAATTGTCCCTCTGTGAGGCCTGCTACTGGTCCTGCCAGAACTGCCTCTCCCACTGAGTTGGGGGTTTTGATGTGCACTGCGGAACTCACTCACACTCAAGCCTGTCAATGGCCAAAGGCACAGAACAAGTGAAGGATGATTTAATCAGGAGAAAGATTTTTATCTCACAGGATGCATGTGAATGTCTGAAAGTGCAGATAACGAAGGAGTGGGCCTGCTTGGAAATAGTTAACTTCTCTTGCCTTTCCTCTCATTTTCTTTCCCCTCCACCACTCCCTTATTGTGAAGAAGCAGATCCTTGCTAGGTCATGCGGCTCCAATGGTCTCTGTTGCCTGGCTCAACCACAATAGATTGAGCAATTTGATCACAGAGAGCACGAGCACTCACTCCAATCCTGTCTTAACCCCCCTGGCAATCATTCTAAATTTATTTTTATTCTTTCATGTGGCTGGCAAGGCCAGCATTTGTTGCCCATCCCTAATTGCCGTTGAACTGACCTTGCTCGGTCATTTCGGTTAAGAGTCGGCCTACATTGTTGTGGGTCTGGAGTCACGTGTGGTCCAGACCAGGCATGGATGGCAGATTTCCTTCCCTAAAGGGCATTAGTGAACTAGGTGGGTTCTTGCAATAATCAGTAATGGTCGATGGTTACTATTACCGAGACTAGCTTTATATTCCAAAGTAATTAACTGAATTCAAATTCCACCAGCCGCCTTGGTGGGATTTGTACCCATGTCCCCCAGAGACCTGTACCCAATAGTGCCAGCATGTACCCACTAGTATCAGACCTGTACCTGCTAATGTCAGGCCTATACCCACCAGTATCAGATCTATACCCATTTGGGTAAGACCTGTACCCACTAGTGCCAGACTTGTACCTGTAGTTCACAGTTCAAAATGCTCCATGCAGCCAGCTTAGAAGTACTGAGGTAAAAGCAAAATACTGCGGATGCTGGAAATCTGAAACAAAAACAAAAATAGCTGGAAAAACTCAGCAGGTCTGACAGCATCTGCGGAGAGGAATCCAGTTAACATTTCGAGTCCGTTTGGTAGAGCTGGATAGAGGGCCAGTGATAGGTAGAGGCAAAGAAGAGATTGTCAAAGATGTCATAGACAAAAGGACAAAGGGGTGTTGAGGAATGTGCTAATGATGAAATTAAAGGTAGAAAGTACAGAGGTAGTTGTACTGCTGGGCATTCTTTACAGCTCATTTGTGGAGAGTATCAAATTTTACACTCCCACCATGGCACATCACGGAAATCCCAGCGACAACACCACAAAAATATTTTCTACGAAGGGAGAAATATAAGAAATTGAACTGATAATAAGAACCTTTTCAGAATTTAATTTGCAAATCCACAGGAGATACTCTGTCACAGTTACTGAGGAGTCCCTTCAGGGTGCTATGATCAACATGAGTGTAACACTTAATTTAACAGCCAGATCAGTATCAGGGGACCCCGTGATCGATATCAGCCAGGCTAAGATAGTCCTTATCAGTCTTTATACAGCTTGCGCTGTCAGATAAACAAGCCCTTATCAGGTACAAATTTAAGCATAATTAAATTTAAATTGAAAACTTGCCTGCTGTTCAACCTCTCCAATTCCCCCTCTAGGCAAGTTTAATTCTGCAGGGCACCAGGATTGGGGGGGGGATTGGGGGGGGGTTATGTTTGTTTGTTCTCCCCACCTCCCCCCTCCTGAAGCTGCTGCTCAGTCCTGCAGGGGTACAGCCCCACAAAGCTTGGCCTAAATAGCCAAGTGGTTATGGTACTGGGTTTGTAACCCCAAGATCAAGAGTTCAAATCTCACAATGGCAAACTATGAAACAATGTAACTTCATCTGAAACAGATGGAAACAGGTTTGTACTCGAAAGAGTTACAGCCCCACAAAGACCAGCAGCCCTCTGGCGTCTCGCCCAAGTTACCTAACTTGCATGTGCGAGTCCAGGCAGTAAGCAACAGCAGCCTCTATTCAACCATGGGAAGTATCTCAGCCAGGCTTTATGCCCTTGTCCTGCACCAGTCCCCCAGAATAACATTTAGAAGGTGGGGCCTTGACGGATTTTCTCTCTCTCCTTAACCCAGGGATTTGGAGGCCTATTTTGAAGCAAAAGAACCCAACAAGCTTAGTCTTTTCTCGGTAGCCCATCAAGCACTGCAGTTACACAACAGGCCACCGGGGGTGTTAGTGGGATACTTTCCAAGTTCTGCGCCAGACAGCACACTGATGACCCTCCCTACCCAAAGGCTGCAGAGACTGGATAGAATGGTGAATGACCAACCCCTTTATATCATGGTGCAGCTGGTGATGCCAGACCCTATCATTGGCAGCAGCCCTGCAATGTGAGTGAAGCAGTGCTAAGACCTCCATAGGGTCAGGGGGGCACCTACATTTGTCAGGCTCTGCTTGGGCAGACTCCTAGGTGTCCTATCACATGAACTCTCACCTCCGATTGCCCCACCCCCCCGTATTCCTGTCATTGGTCATCCAATATGTCCACTTTCCTAAACCAATTGGAATTGAAACAGACTCTTTGTTACTTGATTCTTGACCGTCAATCAATACCTTCTCCAAATTTTTATAGCTAATAGATAAAAGTGGCCCAAGGAAATGAAAACAAAACTAAATGTTCCTAATTAAAAACAAAAAAAACTGCGGATGCTGGAAATCCAAAACAAAAACAAAAACAGAATTACCTGGAAAAACTCAGCAGGTCTGGCAGCATCGGCGGAAAAGAGTTGACGTTTCGAGTCCTCATGACCCTTTGACAGAACTTGTCGAAGGGTCATGAGGACTCGAAACATCAACTCTTTTCTTCTCCGCCGATGCTGCCAGACCTGCTGAGTTTTTCCAGGTAATTCTGTTTTTGTTTTTGTAAATGTTCCTAATGCCTGTCTTACTTTACAGACAGCAGTGTCCTGGAGATTAATCCTCAAAGCCTGAAGACTTTCAGCGCAATCCTGGAGGATAAGCAACCTTAATATGGACACAAGCACATATGCACACACACTTACATGGATGCTTACACATACATACATTGGAACACATATATGAGTACACACACATGTATGTGAACACACACGTGGCTATTCAAAAATACATGAAATTGATGGGCAAGAAAACATCAGCTACTCCAGCTCTTAGGGGGAGATGATGGAGTAGTGGTAATGTCACTGGACTAGTAATCCAGAAGCCCAGGCTAATGCTCCGAGAATATGAGTTCAAATTCCACCACGGCAGCTGGTGGAATTAAATTCAGTTGGGGAAAAACAAAAATCTGAAATATAAAGCTAGTGTCAGCAATGGTAATCATGAAACTATCATCAATTGTCATAAAAACCCATCGGGCTCACTATTGTCCTTTATGGAAGAAAATCTGCCATCCTTACCCGGTCTGGCCTACTCCAAATCCACAGGAATGTGGTTGCTTCTTAGTTGCCCTCTGAAATGGCCCAACAAGCCCCTCATTTCAAGAGCAATCAGGGGTGGGTTCACAAATGCCCACATTCCACTTACGCATTTAAAAAAATGCAAACGATGGTCAGAGCATCATTCAGACAAATTTTCCCTCCTCGCAGCCATGTACACTTCTTGGGAGTATAGGTACACTGTACATCTCTCTGCCTTTTTGTGTAACCATGGCGAAAAGGCAAATATTATTTTTCTAACAAGTGAAGCTGTGATGTGTTTCCACGCAGTTTTACAGCATCATCCTGAGCACCTCAGAACAGAACACAAGTGCCAAACATTTTTTCTCATGAGGGTGTTGCTCTTTTAAAAGTTGGAAAGGAATTATGTCTCAGATTTTTAATTTTACATGACTTAATCTGTCATTCTGAAATGAATCCTGGAATCATAGGGCAGGATTGTCCCCCCGTCGGGGGCAAAGTTGAATGGTGGATGCGCATAGGCGCGCCTCCGATCGGCGCCCTCAATTGGGGGCGCGCTGCCATTTTACGTGGGCAGGCCAATTAAGGCCCGCCCAGCATGACATCCACACGGAAGGGCTATGCACTCTCTGTGCGGGCGGGGGGGAATCCCTAAACCCAAGAAAGAGCGCACTCATCTCCCTGAGGCTAAGTGCTGCCTCAGGGAGATCGCCTTTACTGTCAAACATATTAAAAATAGAAAAAAAAAATTTCCTTGACATGTCCCCTCATGTGACACTGTCACATGAGTTGGGACATGGCCATAATTTTTTTTTAAAACTTTAATTAAATTTTTTAAAACCTACATTAAACCTCATCCCGCCCGTAGATGAGGTTTCATACTTTTTCTAATTCCCACCAGGGCTCCTGGCCTGCCCACCAATCTTAAGGTTGGACCATTAATTGCTTCAATGACTCTGTCAAAGGCCTCAATTGGCCATTGACAGGTCGGCGGGTGCACAGCTGATTTGGCTGCGCCCCCGCCTACCTGAAAATTTAAATTGGGCGGGTGATGTTGGGAGTTCCACCTCACGTCACCGTGCATCATTTTACACATTGGCGAACGGGCCCTTGCTCGCCAACGGGAAAATCCTGCCCCATTGAAATTTACCACACACAAGGAAGCCATTCAGCCCATCATGCCTGTGCTGGCCAAAAAATATCTATCCAGTCTAACCCCACTTTCCAGCTCTTGATCCATAGCTTTTTACGTTACAGCGCTTCATGGATACAAACATAAAAATTAGGAGCAGAAGTAGGCCATTCGGCCTCTTGAGCCTGCTCCGTCATTCCATAAGATCATGGCTGATTTGATTGTGGCTTCAACTCCATTTTCCTACCTACCCCCTCATACCCTTTGACTCCCTTGTTAGTCAAGAATCTCTTAAAACTGCTCATTGACTCAGCCTCCAGTGTCTCTGGGCAGACTTACAACCCTCAAAGAGAAAAAATTCTTCTCATCTCCATCTTGAATGGGAGACCACTTATTTTTAAACTGTGTCCCCTAGTTCTAGTCTCTTCCAGCATCCACCATGTTGCGATGCCTCAGAATCTTATATGTTTTAATGAGATCACCCCTCATTTTTCTAATCTCCAAAGGATACAGACCCAACCTGTCCAACCTTTCCTCATAAGATAACCTCTTCATCCCAATATTCAATCAAGTAAACATTCTCTGAACTGCATCTAATGCAATTATATCCTTTCCCAATGAAGGAGACCAAAACTGTACACAGTACTCCAGATGTGGAGTTGAATTTTGCCGTCGGCGAGCAGGTGGCAGGGCCCGCTTGCCAATGCGCAAAATGACGCAGGATGACTTCGGGGGGGGGAACCCCCGATGTCATCCCACCCCATTTAAATCAGCAGGAAGGCGGGGGCAGAGCAAAACCAGCTGTGCGCCCACCGACCTGTCAATGTCCAATTGAGGCCATTGACAGGATAATAAAAACAAGTAAAGGACCTGTCCATCCAACCTTAAGGCTGGTGGGCAGGCCAGGAGCCCCACCGGGCTTCTGAAAAACCATGAAACTTCATCCACCGGCGGGATGAGGTTTCATGTAGGGTTTAAAAAAGTTTAATAAAGTTTTAGTGAAATTTATTAACATGTCCCATCTCATGTGACATTGTCACATGAGAGGAACACGTTAAGGATCTTTTTATTTTTCTATTTTTAATGTTTGAACAACTTGCAACGATTTCCTTGAGGCAGCACTTAGCCTCAGGGAGATGTGCACTCTTTCGTGCACATGCACGAAAGAGCGCACTCTCGCATTTGGGGAATTTCCCCCCCCATCTGCACAGGAAGCGCATAGCACTTCCCGCTGGGCGTCACACTGGGAGGGCCTTAATTGGCCCGCCCGCTTAAAATAGCGGCGGGGCCCGCCCGCCAGAGATTGGGTCGGGCCTGCCCGCCCAGTAGGCAAAAAATTCTGCCCGTGGTCTCACCAAAGCCCTGTAGAACTGTAGCAAATCATCCCTGCTTTTAAATTTCATTCCCCTTACATTAAACAATAACATTCTATTTGCCTTCTTAATCTCTTGCTGTACCTGCATACTAACTTTTGCGATTCATGTACCAGGACACCCAGATCCCTCCATACCTCAGAGTTCTGCAGTCTCTCTCCATTAAATAATATGCTGCTTTTCTATTCATCCTGCCAAAGTGGACAAGTTCACATTTTCCCACATTATATTCATACATGGTGGCATAGTGGTATTGTCACTGGGCTAAAGATTCAGGGTAATGCTCTGGGGACCTGGGTTCGAATCTCACCATAGTAGATGGTGGCATTTGAATTCAGTTAAAATATCCAGAATTAAAAGTCTAGTGTTCACCATGAAACCATTGCCAATTGTAGTAAAAACCCATCTGGTTCATCTATAGGGAAGGAAATCTGCTGTCATTACCTGGTCTGGCTTACATGTGACTCTAGGTCTCCAGCAATGTGGTTGGCTCTTAAATGTCCTCTGAACAAGGGCAATTAGGGATGGGCAATAAGTGCTGGCCTAGCCCATGAACAAATAAAAAAAATCCAAGTAAATTTTAAATATAATCGATTTCCTTTCAGCCAGCAAGGCACAGCTCCCCAACATTCTCTGGGTGAAAAAATGCCCCTCAATTCCCTGCTTTTGCCAATTTCTTTAACTCTATGACCCCTGGTTTTTGACCTCTCTGCTAAGGGAAATAGAACCTTCCTATCCACTCTAAGCCTCTCATCACTTTATATGCCTCAATTAAATCTCCCCTCAGCCCCCTCTGTTTCAAAGTAAACAATCTCAGCCTGTCCAATCAATTCCCATAACTAAAATTCTCAGTCCAGGCAGCACCCTCGTAAATCTCCTCTGCACCCTCTCTAATGCGAGCACATCCTTCCTGCACTGCAGTGACCAGAACTGTAAGCAGTACTCCAACAGCGATCTAACTAGTGTTTTATACAGTTCGAGCATAGCCTCCGTGCTTTTACATTCTGCGGATCCTGTTGTCAAAGCGATCCAATGAGGAACTGCCAAGACAAATCCGGCAGAATTAAACTGCTTTTCCAGCTGGCTGCTGAGTCTACCCTCACACGCAGCACTGAGCCATAAGGGAAAGTCCCAAAAGGTAAAACTAATTTAAAAAAATAGAAATCACGCAGTGGCAACTTTCAAACAACCACGCATGATTTTGATTTTTGGGAACCTGTCCTGACAATATAAAAGAAGCAAACTGTGCTGCTTGGGGGGGTCCCAAGGGAAACACCAGGGAAAGTTCTGTAATATTAACTTAATTATTAGTTGCCATGTAGTTTGAGGAATTAGAAAACCTGAGAACCATCTAGAAATCAGTGTTATATTGACTGTAAAATGATTCCATTTTTCTGTCGCATGAAGTGTGCATAAAAAAAATGTACTTTAAATGATAATAGTTTACTGGCTGAACAATGCTTATTAACAGGGGAATGTGTAAATAATCAGCACTTCTGCCCAATTTAATGAAAAACAAGCTGTACTTTGCATAAATCTAATTTCTGACAAAGCCAATAAAGGCTGGTGAGTGTTTAGAGGCTTGGGTTCCATGGTGTTATAATCTGAAACCCTTCCAGGATCCACAGGGTTAAAGAGGTCACCTTTCATATAAATAATACAAAATAACATCTAACCCCTTGCTGTTTATGCCAGGGATATTGAGCCATTCAAGTCTCCCTTTTGTTAACATATGGCACTGGGTGGGCCCCAGGCTTAAGAACGAGAGGTGAATTTCGCCAGTCTAAGGTTTACAGGAACGGCCAGAGGGTGTCATTCAAATGGAAATTGCTGCCATATGTCTGCCTCCATCGGCCTAGGGGGTGGTCAGCAAGATTGAGAGAGAGAGAGAGAGAGAGAGAAACAGAAATACAGGGAGAGCAAAGAGACAAATATAGAGAAAGATTGAAGGAAAAATGATACAAGGAAAGGCAGAAATGTAGAGGGAGCAAATTAAGGAATTACATAGCGAGAAATCAAAAGGAAAAGGAACAGAGAGAGGAATAGAGTGAGAGAAAAGGGGACTAGACTAAATGATGGTTGAATGGGACAGTCATCCTTGCCTCAAACTGGTCCCAAATGCTAGGATTTGAGTTGTTAGAATAATAGGGGTAGGTGCCCATGTCAGTACTGGCACTAATGGGGTGCTAGGCCTGCAGATGGGGAGGGATTTGCCTGTTTTCTCAGACTGGTACATGTCAATGCTATCTGACTAAAGTTGTGAGAAGTGTCCATAGAGGTGCTCCCTCACTGGTTTGTTAAAATAAGTCTGGCAGATTTCTCTGGGATTGGTTGCCATTTAAATATGGCCAAATATGACACTGTAAAGTGCACTGGCTTCACATAAGCCTGGGCACTGCTAGCCTTACAGGTAGAACAGCCACAAATTCTGGGGCAATTACCAACAGAAGACCATAGAGGTTAGTACAACTCACAAAGGATTGTATGTAGTGAACATTAAATGTATCATAATTGTATTGAAGCACCTTAGAGTGCAACATGATGTATGTCGATAGTGCAATGGGATTGGAGTTGTCTGTCTGTAATGACCATATTGAAATGACTGTAATATTCATTGATTGTATTGAAGCACCTCGTGGTCCATGTGTAAAAGTTGAATATGATTGCACTTTTTGTGATGGCCATTTAGAAATGTTTTGTAATGTTCTTTCAGATATGTTATGAATAAAGTATATTTTTTCCAAAAAAAAGACTATAGAGGTTAAAGTCCACACGCAAAGGCCTGCGAATAATAGTACTGAGATCACTTGCCCTACGACGGTATCCATTAGTTATTTTTTAATTACTAATCAGGCATGCAGTAAGCCACATCTGAATTCCAATCAGGCAGACATGGTTAGTGGCTAGTGTATTGGTCAACACAGAGTTAAATAGCTTAAATTGGATTCCAAAATCAATGTTAATGTGAGGATTTGCTTCGAAAGGTGCTGTCAAAATTCTGAAACTTCTCTTAAGTTAACATTCTTAGTACAAGTGTTTAAGTCAGTAAGTGTCGACAGGCTTCACAAATGGGAACTCACAATACAGCAGATTCTGGGATATCCACACCTGAAGTCTATTCAGACAGGCTCAACAGTTGGAGATAGTGAGCAAAGCCAGTGACACAGAGGCATACTATAACACCCCCCACCTCCAGTCAGGCTCAGCTCAGCCAACACACATCCTGGGATCTGCTTGATTGGTCCAAATGAACAGCACATCACATGATACCACTGGTGGAGTCTTGAATAGGAAGCTGAGCAACTCAAGCTGAAGCCAGTAAATTGGGCTGAGTACCAAAATTGACTTCCTGCAACCAGGTAACGAGGTTGGATGTTATGGCTGATCATCTTATTCTCCATTTATGCAGCCAGAAATCGGAATTACGCTCATCATCCACAAGATATTGAAACAATTACTAACGCCTGCATGATCTTTCTATAAGGAGAGAGTCATTCTGTAAACAGTGCCTCCAATAAATATATGCCTTGTTTGCCTAAGTCTGCTGCTAATGTGACAGTGCACATTATAAAGTTAAATCCAACTAAAATTCCAAGTGTTTCTTATTAGTGCTATTCTAGTAATTGTTTCTGAATGCAGTGCAAGCATTTACGTTTTAAGCTAAGCTCTGCTGAAGGCTCATTTTGAAACTGCAACTGCCCAGTTAGTTGATCTAAACTGGCAACAGCAGTAGAGATGCTAACATTAACTTCAGTGCCCCTGGGCATGTATGGGTTGGGGACTTGATTAAAAACCAGCCAAGGTTCTTGCTCCTGATTGTTACCCATTGATTCTTGTGGATGTCAGATGAAGCGAGTGTCAGGTTTAGCTGCGATGCCCACTGCAGTTACATAGCCTACTGACACTCGAATCTGGGCATCATAGCCAAATTCAAGTAACAGTAGGTTATGTGACTGCAGTGGGTGAGGAACAGGTGTTTTTGGGTGAAGGACATGAAGCCAGCATAACCATGGAACTGTACTGCAGCAGAAGTCAATGGTTTCAGGAAAAGAGTGGAGAAATTTGGCAGGGTGAGGGGAATAAGAGCTAAATACTATGACTGTTGTGTACTTACATCAACCATATATAATCAAGTATGATTCTTCTCAGTCCAAAAAGAAATTACCTCAGGCTAAACAAGGGCATGGAACTAATTGGTTAGCTCTTTCAGAGAGCCAGCAAAGGCATGATGGGCAGAATGACCTCCTTCTGTGCTGTATCATTCAATAATCTAAAAATAATCCATTGAATAATTGAGGACAGAATGGAATGGGATGGTACCTTCCTCAATGTGTATAACCCTTTCAACATTAGTGGCACAGTGTCCATTTTGCCTTCAGCCCATGTCTTTTCTCCTCCTGTGCTACAGTCCATGCTGAATTTTCTGTGGCGTTTCACGAAATATTTGATAAGAGACAATGTTAATGAGAAACAGAGCGTGAGAAAAAGGAGAGAGAAAGAAAGAGAACTGCATTTAGCAGGGTAACTTCCAAGTGAGCCTTTGGGAGAACTTAACTTAAAATGTAGATACTGACACTGCATTCAGAAACAATCAGCAGAATGGCAGTAATAAGAAATACTTGGAGCTTTAGTTGGATTTAACTTTATAAAGCTCACTGTCACATTAGCAGCAGACAGAGGCATATAAGACTTATTTAAGAGCCACCTTTTGCAGAATGACTCTCGTCTTTGTGTGAAGAACCCCCGATAGCACAGGATTCAGAAACCAATGATCACTGTTAAATTGCCAGTATGTGCATTGCCTTCACGTACCTCACTCCACACCAGCATGGTGCCGAATATGACTTGCAATCCATCAAAGAAATTATCTCCGATGATGATGACAGTGGCTCCTCCGGTGGTCCAGCCCTCGCTGGGGCTGATGGCTTTGATGCAAGGGGTGGCTGTTGAGTGAGAGAAAAGAAGGGAAATAAAATCAAGTCTAGAAAAAAATGCCTGGGTGCTCTTCACCAATTCCTAAGTCAACGCGCAGGAGGAACAGAAGTACAGCACAGTAATGATGTGAGAAATTTTAGCAGGGTTCAGTTATGAGGCTTTGGTGATTCTCTATCTGAGGTAATGGGTTTAAATGCTTAACTTTTGTCCAAACAAAAGTCATGAATTAACATTAATTCCACACTCAATGGAATTTCCATCAGAAAGCCAAGATGAACTGATGCCCTTTGCCGAAAACCTAATAAATAATAAATATTGTATTAATGTGAATATGTAATTGCAACCCCAAGGATGTGGTCATTATAGGGTTCAAATCAATTTGGTTCTCGACTCAATGGAGCTCTCTTATTCTTAAATGGGCTACAACATCAAGGCAGTTGGAATCAAACACAGGATAAAAGGGCAGAAAGGGAAGTTGTAAATACCTGGGAAAGAGAGATTGAGAACAGCTGGCAAGGTTTGGTTGATCAGTGTTTGTGTAACATACGTTGCTGGGTTATCTGCACTTAAGCTGGGTGATCTCAGCTGCATGTGCTTCGGGGTCTGAAGCAGGCAAATAGTCAGCCAGTGCTCCTTCCCTGATCACTAAGAGGTAACCCTTACTGGAGAAACTGTGCACGTGGACATCAGTTGACTGCAGGTTTGGATTCAGCTCTCACGCTCTCCAATTGAGTTGCCTGCTGGCGTTTATTGAGTAATCTATATGCTGGGCAAGGAACGAGAGGACAGACAATGCCTTTGGAACCTTTACCCTGTCTCGAGCTGCCATCCCCAAGATTGAAGAGGAGAAGAGTAGACAACATCTGCGTGAGGCACATGAAAGTTTACAAAGCAAACTTGAGAATTTCAGAATGGAAGGAAGGTGTGAAGCCAGTTTTCTGTTGGCAGTTATATTCCATCCAGTTCTAAGAGCACAATATATCCACTCTGCTCTCCCACTTGGGTTGCTGAGACTCAGTCTTCATAGACATGCTCTTTATATGAAATCCACACAGCATTCAAACAGGTGGAACCAACTCTATGCTTTTACACTAAACCAGCTCCCTTGGCCCACTATGGAAGTGTAGACCCACCCATTTTCCAGTGGGTTTACAATCCCCTTGGTTCCTCAGGACCAGTTTACACTGTGAGGTGCAGTCAATGCAGTGTGTCCGCATTCAGATGTGATTTTCATCAAGTTAATGGTTAATGAGGGAACAGCTGCCTTATGTTGCGCCAGACCCAGCTCCCAAATGGCATCCCTAGAAGGAGCTAATAATGATGGCGAGAGGGATTTGGTCCCAACCTGCCTGGTGGCACAATCAAATTGGCTGCCTGTTTTACATGCCAGCCTGATTTTTGACTTCCAGTGACACCAATGGACAGTAAAATTAGGCAATGTGCCAAGCCAGTGGCCAATTTTAACACATCAGTTTCCCACCAGATGGATTAGGCCAACATTGTTCTCTGCCCACCATTCGCCCGTCCCCCCAGCTCACCCCCATCAGCTCTTCCTGCCAACGGAGTTCAATGAATCTGCCAAGTTCACTTTGCCGTGAGGCTCGACCATCAGGAACCAGTGGTTCAAAGCCAAGTGCAGGACATTACAACATCAGTGTTTATGGAGCATTGTTATTTATGTCACTATTCTGTGCCCTTGTATCCACAATGGAAAAGTTTTGGCAAACACCTTTTTATAAAGACAGTCCCCATTTAAAATGGTGAATGAGTGCCAGCTTGGTCAGGCCAAAGAATGAATGGCTGCCGTTAAAAAGGAACAAACTGGGTAATTGAAGCTGCTTTTCTGTTGCTTTAGCACCACACTGATGCTGCCAACTCCTGGCACATGAATCACATTTATCAAAGTAAATCGAACAGACTTACTCAGGGCAGTGAAGGGGAAAACTCATTGTTTCATTGAGTCTTTCCCTCCAACTGCCTTAACAAGAAATAAGCAAGAGAGAAAACAGGGAACTACAGGCTAGTTAGCCTGACATCAGTTGTCAGGAAAGTACTGGAATCTATTATTAAGGAAGTCTTAACAATGCACTTAGAAAACCATGTCAACATGGTTTTGCGAAAGGGAAATCCTGTTTGACAAATTTATTACAGTTTTTTGAGGATGTAACTATTACGGTAGATAAAGGGGAACCAGTGGATGTAGTATACTTGGATTTCCAAAAGGCATTTGATAAGTTATCGCACAAAAGCAAGATAAGAGATCATGAAGTTGGGGGTTGGGGCGGGGGCTGGGGTGGTGATATGTTAGCATGGATAGAGGATTGGTTAATGGACATGTAGCAAAGCGTAGCGGTAAGTGGGGCAACTTTCAAGTTGGTGTGTTGTAAATTGTGGAGTGCCACAAGGATCAGTGCCAAGTGTTAGCTATTTACAATCTATGTTACTGGATTAGACATAGAGACTAAGATTAATTTACTGGTGATATAAAGTTAGGCAGGAACGCAAGCTGTGAGGAAGATACAAAGAGGCTGCAAAGATTGATAGGTTAAATGAGCGGGTAACAAGGTAGCAGATGGGATATAATGTGGGGAAGTTTCAGATTATTCACTTTGATAGTAAAAATAGAAAAGCAGAATTTTTTTTAAAAGGTATAAAAATTACAAATGCTGATGTTTAGAAGACTTGGGTGTACTTGTACAAGAAACACAGAAAGTAAGCATGCAAGTACAATAAGCAATTAGGAAGGCAAAAGATATATTGGTGTTTATTACAAGAGGAAAGGAGTACAAGAATAAGGAAGGCTTGCTACAATTGTTCAAGATTTGGGTGAGACCACATGTGGAATACCGTGCGCAATTTTGGTCTCCGTATTTAAGGAAGAATATACTTGCATCTGAGGTGGTTCTGGTTCAACTTGATTGGTTCCTGGGATCAAAGGGTTGTCCTATGATGAGCGACTGAGTAAATTGGGTCTATACCCTATGTCTATAGTCTTTGGAGTTTAGAAAAATGAAAGGTGATCTCATTGAAACATACAAGATTCTGAAGTGCTTGACAGGATAGATACTGAGAGGTGGTTTTCCTTGACTGGGAAATCTAAATAATGGGGACACAATCTCAGGACAGGGGACCGATCATTTAGGCCTGAGGTAAAGAGAAATTGTGTTATAAATCTTTGGAATTCTCTGCCCCAGAGTGTTGTGATGCTCCATCATTGAATAACTTTAAGGGTGACATAGACAGGTTTTTGGTCCCTTTGGGAATCAACGGATATGGGGAACAGGTGGGAAAGTGGAATTAAGGCTGAAGACTAGCCATGATGATTTGAATGGCGGAGCAGGCTTGAGGGGCTGTATGGTCCACTCCTCCTCTTATTTCTTAGGTTCTTATGTTCTTAAATAAGGAAGACTTGTTTCTATAGCACCTTTCCCAACCTCAGGACATCCTATAGCCAATTAAGTACTTTTGAAGTGTTTATAACCTAGAAAACTTGGCAGCCATTTTGCACACTACAAGCTCCTACTAACAGCTGTGGGATAATGACCAGATGATCTTTTCATGGAGTTGGTTGAAGGATAAATATTGACCAAGGTACTAGTGAGAACTCACCTGCTCTTCTTCAATATACATACAAGCATACAAATTAGGAGGAGTAGGCAACTCGACCCCTCGAGCCTGCTCCGCCATTCAATAAGATCATGGCTGAGATAATTTGAACCTCAACTCCAGATTCTTTCCCACTCCCAATAGCCTTTCTTATAACCTTGCTTATCACAAATCTATCTACTTCTGCCTTAAAGATATTCAAAGACTCTGCCTCAACCACCTTTTGAGGAACAGAACTCCAAGGCCCACAACCCTCTAAGAGAAAAATAATTTCCTCATCTCTGTCTTAAATGGATGACACCTTATTTTTATACAGTGACCTCTGATTCTACATTCCCTTGCAAGAGGAAACAAACTCTCCACATGCAACCTGACAAGTCCCCGTAGGATCTTATATGTTTTAATCAAGACGCCTTTTACTCTTCTAAACTCCAGGGGATATAGTGCCATGGGATCCTTTACATTCACCTGAGAGGGCAGATGAGGACTTGGTTTATGCCTCATTCAAAAGGCCAGGGAGTCAGTCTGGATTATGAGCTCAAGTTTCTGGAGTGGGACTTGAACCCATAGCTTTCTGATTCAAAGGCAGGAGTCTACCAATTGATATACATCTGAGGGAAGATATAGTGTTCTGACCGGCTGTGCATCAATATTACCATGGCACTGAGTGCAATACTAGGTCACTTTACAAGCTGTGCAGTATAGGCTCTGTGTTTTCATGCTGTGTGTGGCAAGATGGATTGTGACAAAGAACTAGGTTTCACTGTCTGATGCAGCAAATCCACTCAATACAGTTTGCCGAAAGCAAATTTCAACTCTGTTGATACCAAAAGCTGAAGAAATCACTGAGCTACAGCCAATCTTGGTTAAACGCCTAATCAACATGGCCCAGTTTAAAGGGATACCTCTCTCATATAAAATAAAATTAAAATCATGCCTGGCAAACCTTTTTGTTTGCCTTAATAGTTCTTCCCATCGCCACTCATTGCAGCATCTAATTGGTTCTGAATTGATGGCAGGGATTTTTTTGCATCCAATGCTCTATCTGGATCCCAATCTATACGTTGGTCATTCCTTGCATGAAGAACTTCCTGATGTCGGTCTTTCATTCACCATTTACCCGTTTGAATCCCTTGCTCAACCTTTACAAGTTAAAGTCATTTCACAGATTTGCCTTTTCCATACCGTTAACACTAAAGCAACTTGCTTATACCACCATCTCAACTTATATCTACCTGGATCAAACATGGGAACCTTTTCAAATAAAAGCAAAATACTGCATATGCTGGAAATCTGAAATAAAAACAGAAAGTGCTGGCAAAGCTCAGCAGGTCTGGCAGCATCTGTGGAGAGAGAAACAAAGTTCAAGTTTGAATCAGATATGACTTCTTCTTCAGGAGAGTCAGTCATATTCAACTTGAAACACAGTATTTCCAGCACTTTCAGTTTTTATTATGGGGACCTTCTAATCTGTGCATATCAATTCCTCATCTGGGAGCACATGCATAAAAAATACTAGCCGATTTCCTATTGGGGCTGTTTATTGTGTTTCGGGGATATACAATGTTACAATAGGAATGATTCTAGGAAAAGTGTGATGGGGAAAGTGTGACTGGAACTGTGTGACAATTATGTTTACCTTTGAATGCTCTATGGCATTGTCAATGGTGAGTCAGGAGATATGCTAAAGTGTGGCATCTGGAGAATGACAGCTTAAGTGTGTGTCATATTTTCAGGAAGCTCATGCAAGACTTTTAATATATTTTTGCCATATACTTGCATGATTTTGCACTTCAGGTAATATACAATGAATTACTTTTGCAGCACAATGACTGTTGATATGTAGGCAGAAACAACAGTGTCATTTATCTCCTGAATGCATCGCAAAGTCATTAACAACACTTTGCAGTTAACGGAATTTAAATATAAAAATTATAAGTTATTAATTACAATGGAATAGTAATTGAAGGGGGGCCGTATTTGTGCAAAGTTAGTTTGCAAACCATTTTTCAGAGAGAGAGAGAAAGCGCAAGCAACAGGGAAGCCATTGGAATTGATGCAATGATGCATCTTAATATAGCTTTCACCTTTGCATCACGTGTTTATGGTCAAACAAGCAAAGATGGTTTGGCCAAACACTTTTTGCTTGATGGGCAGAAATGATTTTGAGGCATGAGTGAGGTGAAGAGCAAGAGGTAACATGGTCATGCAAGCACAGGATAAATGGAAACACTCTGCCATTTCGTTGGCTGGGTACACACGCAGTATTCAATACGTTGAAGGGTTAAACCACAGACTGTCAGTTAGATAATCTTCCCTATTGGAAAGATATGGCCTCAACAATACATGGCTCCATAAAATCCTGTGCTCTCAGAGGTATTACATGGCATAAAATGCTAATTCAGGTTATTATAGACAGGCTTTTATTAAATATAACTATGCCCCAGTTGTTTAAAAGCTTTGCAAATTTGATTGTTTTATGAGTGTGGTGTAAATGTCATCTCAAGCTTTGAAGCACTAGGCAGACAATCAGGACTCTTGCAAGACTGATCTGAGTCGATCAAAGGCCAAGCACTGAGGGAATTGCTGGGAAAACATGGAGGAGCGATAAAAATCTAACAGATTAATTGGTTTAAATTTCATTTCGGGATGTTGAACTTTGACTCAAGATCCTAATGCCGTTTCTGTAAGTCAGGGTCTAATTACTAGAATTCCAATTTTTCTGCACACAAAATGGAGAGGGGAGGGGGTGCAGTGGTATGAGGAGGAAGTGAAGACCCAAGGGGTGAGCAGGCACAGCCCACAGAATACATTTTACATCCAATATCATCTGTCGACATGATATCACCAAGGATTTTTTTTAACCCTGCGCTGTCTTCTGCATTTGCATCGGCTATTAGCTGCAGAGGGACTGCATCACTGAGCAAGCCAGCTGCCAATGGGGCTAAGGCAGGCCCGGCAAATCACGGTCAACATCCTGGGCGAAAGCAAGGAAATCAATTTAATGGCTTCGCTTTTAAATCTCTCTTCAAATCAGTGAAGCAAGCGTACTTTTCTAAGGAATCTGTAAGAATTGGATTTATTTTTTAATGTCATAGGGCTTTTTTTTAGTTGCGTGTTTTGCCTGGCACTGATTCACACCACGAAGTGACATCGCACATCTCACCCAGTCTCCAGTCCTCACCCAAGTACCAACTCTTCATGGGAGAGCTCCAACAGTGACTACTATAGCAGACCATCAATGACCAAGGAGAGAAGGGCGGCTGCACCCAGGTACCAAGTTTTCATAAAGGATGTCCAGGTCTTGGCAAGGGTGCAGAGTAGATTAACCAGAATGGTATCAGGCTGAGAAGTTTCAGTGGAGAGGTTAGAAAAGCTGTGACTGTTCTCCTTAGAACAGAGAAGGTTACAGGGAGATTTAGAGGTTTTCGAAATTATGAAGGGTTTCAACAGAGTAGATAGGGAGGACCATTTCCACTGGCAGTGGGGTCAGCATACAGAGGACATAGATTTAAGATTAGTGGCAAAAAAAAAGGCAGGAAGGAAATTAGAGGATTTTTTTTACGGTAAATTTTTGTGATCTTGGGGTTCACTGACTGAAATGGTGTTGGAAGCAGATCCAACAGTAATTCTCTACAGAGTAAATACTTGAAAAGGAGAAATGTACAGGGCTATGGGGGAGGAGCAGGAGGAATGGGCCTAATTGGGTAGCTCTGTCAAAGACCCAGCACAGCACGATGGGCCAAATGGCCTCCTTCTTTACAATAGGATTCTGTGATTCATGGGCAGAAAAGGGGCATCACAGTTAAGCTTCCCCCTGTCTCCACAAGCCATTCACATGTGTACATTCCAGCAGCAACATACGTACATACAAATTAGGAGTAGAGTAGGCCTTTCGACCCTTGAGCCAGCTCCGCTATTCAATAAGTTCATGGTTGATCTGATTGTAACCTCAACTCCACTTTACCACCCACACCTGATAACCTTTTAGCCCCTCCCTTATCAAGAATCTTTGAGATTCAAGAACAATTAGATAGGAATGAGGACCTGGAATATCCTGACTTGATTTTCTTGTGTTTCATGAAAACCCACAACAGGAATAATGAATTTAAGATTTTGAATGCAATCAGTAAGATGCGAGGAGAATCTCATCTATCAGTGTAACTGGAATCTCTTGCAGCCTCAAATCTGTGACTGTTACTGTACTTTGAGAAACGATGGCCCAACAATCCTATTCTGAATGAATGGCAACCTCAAATATAATCAGAACTTTCTGAAAGGCACAGCAGGTCAGTCAGCATCTGAAAGAGACTATTTAGCATCTTGGCTGTGTCTCTTGGCTCTTCAGGCCTCTGACTCCACTGCTAGCTAATACCAGCTTTTATTTTCTGCTTTTAATTTTAGACCTCCAACGTTTGTGGCATTTTATCTCTGACAGAGTTCTCGTATCTCAGGGAAAATGGTTGCGGATTCTGAACCAAACTGAGACTTTCAGATTGAAGGCTTTGGCGATCTCAGAAACCTTTTTGCTGAGACATTAGAAGCTGCAGCAGAAGAAAGAGTGAGAGAGTAAAAAGAAAGTCCCCTCACACGCGTGCCGTGCAATTCCCCCCCGTTTGCTGCAAGAAGCCATTTAAGTAGGTGCTCTCCCATTCAGCCACCCATACACAACCTTGAAATGTACTCAATAATGCTAAAAAAAAGTGCTGACTAATATCGAAATCCAATTTAGTGTTAGTCAAGGGAGAGAAAGGAGATTTGGCTTGGAATGTTGCCTTTCAAGGGACTGGGTGGTGCAGCGGGTTAGATAATGAGTCTTCCACTTTTGGGATTCAGGTTTGAATCTAGCCCTGAGCCATGGACTGAAAGTTAGCTCTGTCCGAAGGCCTATGCGAAATGAGTGTAGGCCATCTCAACCCAATTCCTTGTGGTCAAAGGCTAACAGCATAGAGCCACACCTGATTTGTCGCTCCAGAGGGCACAAAAACACTCTGCTGAGATTGAAGGACATGGTTGTGCCCAGATTAAAAAGAGTTTAATTCTACATCTATGTGACTGGGAATACTTGCTAACAACAAATGGTGCTTGAAATGGAAACTCTAAAAGAAGTCCCGCCTTTGAGCCTATGAAGAAGTTTTCCTGGGAAATAGAGGCCATTCTAGTGAAAAAAAATGAAAGTCTCAGTTTGGTTCAGAATCTGCAACCATTTTCTTTCAGACACAAAGACAGAGATAAAATGCCACAAATGTTGGAGGTCTGAAGTTAAAAGCAGAGAAAAAAAATGGAATTTAGGTAGTAGTGGAGTCAGTGGGCAAGAGATCCATTTGAGATGCTAACCAGTCTCTTTCAGATGCTGACTAACTTGGTATGGATTGAGAGCAATAGTTTACATTCATTCATCTATAACTGAGAAGCAAATTTTGAATGTCTAACCTGGAGGAGACTGGGACAATTGCAGTCCCACCAACTCCCCATATTTCCAGCTCAGCTAACTCAGCACAGATTGGCACTCAAACCTGTAAACTCTTGTAGTAAACCAGGCTGGTTGAAATGGTCTTTGCAGTTTATTGTTAACTTGAGGCATGAGAGATGCAGTAAGCAATGTGCCCTCTAATTGTGTTTTTGAAGTGCACGTGTGATTTATTTAAGTGCGTGAGGACTTTCAGCTTGTGAAGCTTACAGGGAACATTGGTGGTTAAATGTAATATTCTTGGGAAGAACAGATGACTTAGAATCTATGGTTCCCAAAGCTCTCTATTAGCTGGAGAATGATTGCTCTGAATAGTCATTATCATTGTATCGTGTCACTATCAGGATGGTAGAAGGTGAATTAAATGAACCTTGCTTTTTCATCCCCTATAAATTCCTATGTTTATACCCACTATGCTCTGTGAGTTCTATCGTAGGACTACAGTAAGGTGGAAATGCCCTGCTATTACACTGTCTCATCACAGGACTAACTGTAATTTCCCCATGAATTACAGGCTATAACATAAAGGGCAAGTAGCACTGACAGTGCAAGGGATTTGCCTTTCTCAATGAGGCATTCAAAGCCAGTTAAGGGGCTTTGTAAAACCATGGGCAGCAGCTAAACTTAAACAATTTTAGCAGCAAATCTCTACTTTTTCCCTCTTTTTTGTCATGAGACAAGTTTGCAGAGTCACTGCTTAGCCCAAGCAGCAATGTAACACCCGGGCACAAGGCTGGCTACGAGCAAAGGCCTTGAATCATCTGCATAGCAAATCATAATTTTAATGGTCACTGAGTAGCAATGGCTTTTCAAAAGTTATTAAGTCCCTTGGGAGGACCAAGACTCAAGCTACAATGTACAACTCAGTCCTAGCAGACCCTCTTTTTATGCTGCATGCTGGATATGGGAGCAATCCATCACTACTAGTTATATACCGCTCAATTTAAGTGCTTCAATGTGTTCATGTAAAAGTGTTTAGTCACAACATTAGCTACTTCTATAATCTTACCCCCAATCTCCCAACCCCATGCCTTCTCCTGGTAGCACTGGCTATAGTTCCAATTGCTATCTATCCTCTGGTGACTTATGAGTTAGTCTAAATAGTGAGCCTTGGGCCATTTGACTGTGGGATCCATCAAGGTGGATGACAGGGATACGTTGACATAGCAATGACGTTGCTAGACTAGTAACCCAGAAGCCCATGCAAATCCCCCGCGGGAATGGGTTCAAAACCCACCAAAGCAACTGATCGAATTTAAATTCAATTAATTAAAAAGTATGGTTTATAAAGCTTGTCTCAGCGATAGTGACCATGAAACTATCGTCAATTGTTGTAAAAACCCATCTAGTTCACTAATGTCCTTTAGGGAAGGAAATCTGTCATCCTTACCTGGTCTGGCTTACATGTGACTCCAGACTGACAGCTATGTGGTTGACTCTTAACTGCCCTCTCAAATGACCTAGCAAGTCACTCAGTTAAAGGACAATTAGGGATGGACAACAAATGCTGGCCTTGCCAACGACATCTACACGCCATGAAATAATAAAATTTTTTAAATCCTATTCTCACCCTACATCCAAAGGCACATCTGCTAGCAGGGGTTGGGTCACTAGATAGCAATCAGCAGTGGCATAGGATGGCTCCTCCTCTAGGAAGGGATGGAGTGCAATAGAGTGGAACAAGATAGGTTAAGATGATACAGCATGGCATGATGTGACATGACAAGTGATGGGATTAAGTGTGGTGAGCTGGAATGGGATGGCATGGGATGGCATGGAGTGGTGTGGGATAGAATAGGTTATGGTAGAACAGAATGGGATGCACTGCCTTGGTATAATAAGGAATGGTGTGGGCGAGGAAAGTTGGAATGGGATAGAATGGCATGGGTTGGGATGGGCGAGATGAAATGGGATAGAATGGGATAGGCAAAGCATCAGGGACAAAGTTTGACAGCTGCAGCTCCCCAAACTACATCTGGTCCTAATTGGAAAGGATCAGCTGTGTAAATATTCACTATTTTGGTTTAATAAGGTGGGGATCCTTTCTTTTAAATTAATCAATGCAAAGCTAATGGTTATACTTGATATTAATGGTTTTGGACACACTCACATCACACAATTGTGCTTTAATTATTCAACAGCGTCAAGCAAATCAGCACCTGGACCAAATTACACTGGCTATGTAATATGAGGTAAAGGTCCCTGGAGGGCTTACAATACTCATAGCCTAGGAATATTTGTCATTTCTCTCCCAATTTTATCCTCCCTCTGATTCAGATGCTGATTCTTGATGTGGTGCAGACCTAGCTCTGGTGCCCCACCCTGTGAAGATTTTCACTCATGAACATAGAGATCAAGTACCAAAAGCTATTCAATCATGGGGATATCAGAGCCAATTCTGTTCTTACAAGGCCACACTTGCAAGGGTTTATTGGATAGTTATTTAAGAATGCTATCTCTGGCTGAGATCGGTGAACTCAGTACAGACTAAGAATTGAGACTTGGACCTTCTGACCTTTGCACTGGGCAGAGTATTGATGAATATTTGTCTTAAGCAGGACTTCCAAACTAAGCTAGGCCAAACTGGTTGAGTGTGGGTTCATGGTATGGGTGCCTGTGTGGCACTTTTGGCCCTGGATATGTGGAGACATTAATCTTCTATGAACTAAAAGCTTTATGCGACCGATAGACATTTGTTCCAACACATTGCATCATGCCAACTCCTTTCAGAGATTCAAACCTCCAGCAAACAGCCTTGAGCCATCTTTAACATGTTTAATATAATTTTATGTGGCTTAAATGATGGCTCAATTGTTACAACCAAAATTACAAAGCAAATGCCCATTAGAAATAAAACGCAGCAGAGTTAGCTGTGAACCTGTTACCATTGTCAATGACCCTGTGACCATAGCAACAGAGCTTCAACTGGACAGTATCTGTTACCATAGTAACTGCCCTCAATAGGACAATCTGAGGGATCTTTTCTGTTAAAGGAGTGGAGGTGATGATGATATAAAAGTGAGGAGCTGCACCCTTCCACAATTGACCCCATATGTTACACAGTGAGCTTGCCATGCAAACAGAGCACAGCATCTGAAGGGCAACTTTAATCAGGTTGAGGGATCAGGCTTAGGGAATGCTGGACATCACTCTCAGAGCAAAATTTTGAACTTATAATATGATTACTATAAGAGGACTTGAACTGCACATTGTTCAATAAATATTGTACTTTCAATAACTAACCCACAACTTGTCCGTTTTAAAGCGGCACTATCCCCAAGCAAAATGAAAACACTGAAGAAATCATAATCCAGCTGGAATTGTGTGGCAGGACAAGATAGGAGTTGATGGAGATACCTTCCCTGTTCCAATAGGTTGCCAACACTCAATGCCCAAGCTCTTGCATGGAGAGTGGCCACTTGGGTGAGGCACCTATGGGAACCATACCCCACCAAGAATTAATGCTTCCCCCTGCAGAGGAGGGGAGAAAAGAAAATCTCTGTGTTTAAGCCCCAAAAAAGGTAAAACAGCAATTAAGCAACCAAATCACTTGTGAGCACAAATCGATTCCCTCAAGAATATTGCAGTCCACTTGCCGTAAGACACAAACTTGACAGCACAGTAATTTTATCAAAACCATTTATCTTTGTTTTCAATTTTCTCTCAAATAAATAACTTGGTTCCCGAATACCAATTTGTTATTCTGACCTTATGAAATATTAGACTGAAAGGTGCAAAAAAGTGAAGTAGAAAATTTCTAAACACTAATCTTGACCTAAGTAAAATCTTTTAACAAGGCTTGAAATTGTGCAGATTATCCAGATGGTAAGAAGAGACTCCATCTGATAGGATTAGACCTTTGTGGCTCCCTCTGTTCCATCTGTTCTTCCCCCGAAGCCTGTATACGCCACAACCCAACAACCACTAATGCAGCTTCTGTCCTCACTGTCCACTCATCAGTACAGGCAAGGCTTTATTTTAGCATTTTCATCTTTTTTATTTTAAAAAAAGACTTTGTAATTTATAATCCTAATATGCAATCATGCTCTTTTGATCTTCTGAGTTTCTAACAGGGATTTAAGTATGACTGTTATATTTCTCACGTATAACCTCCATAATCATGAGAGGTCATTGTTGTATTTACGTATGTTTGGGAATAAAGTTAAGGCTGCTGTGTATGTTAATAGAACTGGATGGTGCTCCCTTAAGAAATACGGGATTTGCATTCCAAACAAGTAATTTGTGAATCACCCACTGCATCTTTGGGAAAATAAGGGGTCGCACATTTAAAGGGGGATGAGGAGAAATTTTTTCTCTCAGATGGTTGTGAGTCTTTGGAATTCTCTTCCTAAAAAGGCAGTGGAAACAGAGTCTTTGAGCATTTTTAAGGCAGAGGTGGATAGGTTCTTGGCAAGCAAGAGGGTGATAGGTTATTGGGGATATGCAGGATGCAGATTTGAGGTTACTATCAGGTCAGCCATGATCTTATTGGGTAGCGGAGCCGGCTCGAGGGGCCTACTCCTGCCCCTTGTTCAATTTCCCTTAACTATCTTGTCACCTACTTAACACAACCTGTGATTGACATCAACCCCACCCAAACTGTACATGGCCAGAGGTACAAAACACAGAATGCAGCGGCCCTGTGAAAAAGGAAAATCATTCTTCTTTAGCTGAGGGCCCAAGGTGGAAGGCCAATTGCACACAGTGTTACCAAGTGTCAAAAGAATAGGGTGGGTGGTGGGGGAGAAGCTGAGACAAATTGGGAAATAGTGAAAATGGGACACTTAGTTTGGCTTTTAAAACCCAAAAGGTTTTGGGAGATAGGGAAGGCTGAGAGGGGAAAGAATGAGATGAGAGATGGTGCAAATGGTCTTGATTTCAAGGCAGGGGTGGTGGAGGAAATGGCACAGCTTCAGGGAGAATGAGAACTTGCTCCACAAACCCAAAATGATCCTGAGAAAGTATTTAGAAAAAGAGAATGGGCTCTCTTCTGGTGCATCTATTCGCACAGTGCCTCACAGTTCCATGTCTCATAACTGTAGAGATTTCAGGTAGAGGTTTCTGCGGTTCCTACACACAGACTGTGCACAGAATAATATTATGCCCCATCGGGAGAAAGCTAGATGTGGTAAAGAAAATGAATCCCACAGTAACCCTCTTTGCTGCTTTTCAGAGGGGCTGTGCCAAAACTAATAAAGCTAAAATCTCTATAACGTCCTGTTTAACATACTTACAGCTACTTTCCAATTTTCAGCCTGTATATATTATTACTACACTAATACTGAGGCCACATTATGTGTTTTTTTATATATATTAACTCTTTCACAGCCGTACTTCAGTTGGTTTTTAAGAGCTGCCTTCCTCTTTTCTTCCCTTCCTCTCCCAAAAGTGCTGACTCAGGCTGGGGATACAGTTCCTTGGGCCTGCTCTTCATGTATGAGCCCAGGCTGTCAACTTTCCTGGTCTATCCTTTGCTCAGAAAATGAGCCTTCTGAGCCAGCCCACACACCATCCTGATTTGGAACTATATTGCCGTTCCTTTACTGTCAATGGGTCAAAATCCTGGAGCTCCCTCCCTAACAGCACTATGGATGTACCTACACCACATGGACTGCAGCGGTTCGAGAAGGCAGCTCACCACCACCTTCCCAAGGACATTCACAGAATCACAGAATTATTACGGTGTAGAAGGTGGCCATTTGGCCTCTCATGTCTGCACCAGCTTTCTGAGCATTTTAACTTAGTAACAATCTCCTGCCTTTTCCCCGTAACCCTGCACATTGTTTCCATTTCGATGGAAGATGGGCAATAAATATTGGCCTAGCCAGTGATGCCCACATCCCAGGAATGAATTTTTAAAAATCCATGTCACCACAGTAATGGACACTCAGGGATCAGAAACACCAGGGCAATAGCATCTTACACTGTGATATTGAACCAAATGAACATATAGAACTGTGTCAGAGAGGTGAACTATGGTAATTATTGGCACATAGAGAGGATATTGGCATAAAGCAGTGAACGTCAAGAGTGTCTGGGCATGTAATACAAACCAATACCTGAGCACAGTATTGGCGCTGACTTGTTCATTCAGTTCAAATAAATACTTCAGGAATTTCTAGTAGGGTGGAACTTGTTTTTACCCCCTAGTTTCCCTCTTTTTGGACCAACAGTATTCTCTGTACCAACTACCCACCATACATGAGGAGTTCCAATTCCTCCACTGTACAGGCCTTGAGAATGTTTCA
Organism: Carcharodon carcharias; assembly: GCF_017639515.1. Classification (NCBI taxonomy): domain Eukaryota; kingdom Metazoa; phylum Chordata; class Chondrichthyes; order Lamniformes; family Lamnidae; genus Carcharodon; species Carcharodon carcharias. Next base: position 93,252,265 of record NC_054474.1, read on the forward strand.
CTTTCTGCAAACTGGGCTTTCAAAGATATTAATTTGAGCTTCTTGGTCATTTTTCTTTTTTAGTTCTAGCAGCTGATAATGCCACTGGCTCTATCAGGGATTGTTTCAGCATCACTAAGCTCCCATGATGGCTTTGTGAAGCATTGATGAGCCACACAAGACCAGAAGGCCCCTGCCTTGATTCCTGGGTTTGTTGCTGAATCAACATCAATTGACCCCGTGTTCCTGGGTTATCAAGTGGAAATAAATCAGCTAGCATAACTCATTACTATCTACTGACTCCTGCTGGAAGGGATTTAGTAGTTAGCGTCAGTGTGGAATTGACCTCAGCTCTAACATGCCAACCTAGAAAACTAGCAAAAGTTGACCAACTTAAAGAAAACCGACACAATCCTCAAAAAAAACTCAAGGACCGGCCCTGACAGATGGTAACATGTAATGACACAAGCTTTTTACCACAAACAATAGAAGTAATAAGATTCGCACAAAGTCTTGTTCACCCTTCACCCCGTGTGCTCACTGTTCTACATTAGCACGCCGTCCAGGAACGCCTCAAGTTTCAAATTCTCATTCTTGTTTTAAAATCTCCCCCTATCTCTATAACCTCCTCTAGCCCTACAACTCTCCAAGATCTTTGCACTCTTCTATTTCTGGCTTCTTGCACATCCCTGAATTTCATCACACCAATCTAGGCCTTCAGCTGCCAAGGCCCTAAGTTCTAGGATTCCTTCCGAAACCTCTTTGCCTCTCTAAGTCTCCTTCCTCCTTTAAGATGCCCCTAAAAACCTCTCTCTTTGACCAAGCTTTTAGCCATCTTTCCTATCCCCTGATGTGGTTTGGAGTCCAATTTTGTTGATAATGCCTCTGGGAAGCTCCTTGGGAGACATTTTCATACATTAAAGGCATCAAATAAGTACAAATTGTTCTTGCTGTTAAACTACTGGGTGAAAAAGGATGAGTACATAGGAACGTATGAAAAGGAGTAGGCCATTTGGCTCCTCGAACCTGTTCCACCATTCAATCAAATCATGGCTGAGTCTATGAAGGCCTGAAGGGAGAATCCATATGCTGAATTATTACTCCATTTCTAGGGGAGTCCAAGAGCATGCTTTCCCAGGACAATGTTGAATTTTTACATTATAAATTATGCATGTGGGTTTATTACTGTAACCATTCTATGATTATAAATACTTACATACTTTGCATTTAATAGAACTTTAATCTAAAGGAAGGAAGGAAGTGACATTTGGATTTCCAATGGGTCAACCAGCCTTTCAATTACCAGTCATCTCAACAGTTAACCTTGCTTATCCTACCTTCTACTACAACTATTCTCAATTATCCACTGGACCTGGGATAGGCGGGGTAGTGGCTGAGAGCAGACAGAGGGCCTAGTTTCACTGACCTATTAGGAAACGTACAATCATACAGCACAGAAGGAGGCCATTCGGCCTATCGTGTCTGTGCTGGCACTTTAAAAGAGCTGTCCTATCAGTCCCACTCCCTCAGGTTTTTCCCCAGAGCCCTCCTGCTGTCTAGGATGGTAATGTAAAATGGTAGCAGCAGCAGTCCATTACGCACCCCACTCAACATTCAGTTCTACTGATGGCCAATGTGACACTGTCTGTTTTGTATTAATACCTAAGTCTAATTTTTATCCCCTTGCGTAAACCTCCACACGGTCGTTTAGTATGCTTGAGTGCCCTCTGTGGCTTTATTTTCTGCTGGCACTTAATATCTATGTTTGCATGTGAAGAGCTGCTGCTGGGGAGTTCCTGGTGCCTGTGAAACCATATCCCCTCTAGAGGTAGTAGCTTCAAGAAGATGAGACCAGTAAAGAGAACACTATTGACAGCAAGAAAAAAACATCCTGGTCTTTGGTGAGGGCAAAGAGCTCACAAGAACTAACTGCCTCCTAACAAATCATATGGCAGCATGACTTCCCTGTCTCCAGGAGATACAAGGCAACACACATACCATTGTCATATCAACTAAAGACACACAATCCTAATAATTTATTTTTCATCACCAGCAGCCAAACTGTCGGCTCTGATGTAAAGCTCACACTGTTACATGAATTATTGCACATTAAAAATAAAACCTGTCCATGTCCAGTTGTGACATGGTGTTGTATGTAACCCATGTTACTGGGAAGATTGGACTGAAGGCTTGCGCTTAGCCTACATGGGATTACCTGAGCTTCTGGGTTCTTCACTTAGCCTTGACTAAGCTGAAACAATCTAGCACGATTCACTTGCAAGGCTGATGTTTGAGGACAGTACAGGCGACAGTATTTCCTCAGGGTTATTCTCCGCTATAAAAGCAGCAGAAACCCCATTTGCATATAGAAGTGGGGTTTCAGCCGAAGTTACGGTGGCAGAGTGAGAGAAGCACAGGAAAAGTCAGCCCTGAGGGGTTACTTTTAGATGCTGGAACTTTCTGGGTCTGAGTAACTAAACGCTCACCGAATGCTGCCTTGCACAGACAGAGCAGGGAGATGAAGGATTGACACTATGGTATGCTAAATTAGTTGCTCAGATTACAATGGGATTCTACCGTGTGCTACCAACTCCCAAGACAGGGTCTCTGCTCCTGATCACTGTCCATTGCCCCTCCTAGACAGTCCACATGCTTGATTGCCAGACTTGGGCTTCATGGTCCAATAGCTCATACACTGAGACTCAGCATTCAAGTTCAAGCAGTTGTTCATTCAGCAGGACACCATGGACACTAGAGGCAGAATTTCCCCCCCGTTGGTGGGGGGGGGGGGGGGGGGGGGAAGTTGAAGAGCAGGCATGCGGAGGCACGCCTCCATTTTAAGGCCCGCCCAGCATGACGTCCGCACAGAAGCGCTATGCGCTCCCTGCACGGGCAGAGGGGGGGAGGGATTCCCTGAGCTGAGAGTGCGCTCTTTCACGCATGCACACGAAAGAACGCATTCATCTCCCTGAGGCTAAGTGTTGCCTCAGGGAGATCGGCTCCACATTAAAAAATGTTTAAAATATTGAGAAAAAAAAAATCCCTGACATGTCCCCTCATGTGACACTGTCACATGAGTTGGGACATGTCCATAACCTTTAAAAACACTTTAATTAAATTTTTTAAAACCTACATGAAACCTCATCCCGCCCATGGATGAGGTTTCATGCTTTTTCTAATGCCCACTGGGGCTCCTGGCCTGAACGCCAACCTTAAGGTTGGACGGGCAGGTCATTAATTAGTTAAATGACTGTCAATGGCCAAATTTAAATGGGGCGCAGTGACATCGGGAGTTCCGCCCGACATCACCTCACATCATTTTACGTGTTGGCAAGAGGGCTCTGCCCCCCGCTCGTCAACGGGAAAATCCTGGCCTAGCTTTAATGGCAACACAAGGATGCTAACATCCCAGTGAAGCACATGGAGATGGAAGGAGATTCATAGAAAGGCCTGCATTCTGATCTTACAAAGTCTGTCAAAATCTTTAACCGTTATGAGTTAACCAGGTCACCCAGATTTTTCAAATGTATAAATAGGTCGCAGTGACTTTTACAATGTAGCAACAACAACTTGTATTTATATAGCACATTTAACACAGTAAAATTTCCCAAGGCACTCCACAGGAGCATTATCAAACACTGAATCACATATGGAGATATTAGGCCAGGTGACCAACATTTCGGTCAAAGAGGTTAAAGGAGCATCTTAAAGGAGGAGCAAGAGGCAGAGAGGTTTAGAGAGAGAGGATTCTAGAGCTTAGGGCCCAAGCAGTTGAAGGCACAGCCACCAATGTACATAGGAACAGGAGCAGGCCATTCAGCCCATCAAGCCTGATCATCTAACTCAACACCACTTTCCTACTCTAACCCCATGTACCTTGATGTCATTAGTATCCAGAAATCTATCGATTTCTGTCTTGAACATGCTCAATGATTGAGCTTCTACAAGCCTCTGGGGTAGAGAATTCCTTGAAGAGTGAAGAAATTCCTCCTCATCTCAGACCTAAATGGTCTGACCCTTATTCTGAGACTGTGTCCCTTGGTTCTAGACTCAACAGCCAAGGGAAACATCCTTCCTGCATCTACCCTGTAACAATTTTGTAAGTTGCAATTAAATAATGGCAGAGAGATTAAAATCAAGTATGCTAAAGAGGCCAGGATTTGATGAACGCAAATTACATATAGATAACTAAAGCTGTATATCATAGCTATGTGATTTCCGCTCCTATTATAGAGCTTTGTTCACCAGAAGTATATATCAGGAATTGAGGAACAAAGGTTATTGTGCTCCACAAGATTTTTTATCTACTAATTTGGATTTGCAAAATCTACCCAATGTAGCTTCCGCAGGTTGACATAAAAAGCACACAACTCTCCTCAACCCTCTGCTGCACAGCCCTGTATTATCAAGCAAGAGATTTGCATTTGGCTAGCAGTGAATTCCTTGTCGCTTGTAGCAGTAATGATATATAAACTGATGGAGTTGTTTCTTGCAGGCTGCCTGTCAGAGCAATGCTCTGGCCTTGCCTGGATGTGTATCAGATCATTAGATAATAAAGTGTTAGATCAGGCCAGACTGACAGGGTCTGTAACTATCATTTTCTGACGGGCAGAGCTTTTTGTCACACAGGGAAAGAAAACAGGAGACAATGCATATTCTGATCCCCACTTTAAATAGACCAGAGCAAACTTGCCACTTTACATTTTTTTTTATTATCCCCTAATTTTCTCTCGCACTCCCCTAAAGGTACTGACTCATACTTGGGGCCTCTGGCTCGTATCTTGCTCATGTAACCAGCCTTGAGTTGTCAGCAGGTTATCAAGAACATACAAGGCACCACAGCCATGCCTATCCTCACCATGCTAGCACATGCTAGCATACCTGCACAGCCACCAAGAGAAGAAACCCCAGGTTGATTAAATGGAAGGGCTTTGTGCCCTCACAGGTAAACGTAAAAGGTATCAATGTCCTGGTCAGCATTTATATCTCAATCAACACCACCAAAACAAATTAACTGATTATTTCAAAATCATAGAATCATACTGTACAGGTGGCCATTCAGCCCATCAGGCCTGTGCCAGCTCTTTGAAAGAGCTATCCAATTAGAAAACTCCTTGCCCTTTGCTCAATTTTTCCCTTTCCAATTCCCTTTTGAAAGTTACAGTTCAATCTCCTTCCACCACCCTTACACACTGTAGATCATAACTACTCACTGCATAAAACAATTCTCCTTATCTTGGGGGGGTTGGGCCGGGGGGAGTGTGTGGGAAAACTCGGTCCCCGAGAACTGCCAACCAATCAGAGGCCAGCAGCTCCACATTGCGGTCAATGCCACCTGGGGAGTGATGACAGCTGCTGGCAATCCACGCACCTGTCATACATTGTAATAAAGGAGCATTTTGTTATACTGCTCTCTCTGCTGCCCTCTCTGTTGGGGAGGTGTAAATAAAGTTGTTCACCAGTAGCTGCCTGCATTTGAGCAGGTGTTAGTCTTTCTCAGTGCATTACGTAACACCACCAGAAATCCAGGATCAATGTGGGACCCAGGGCACAGGAGAGTGAGGGTAGTATGGGAGTCATTGGGAGGGGGTGGCTGGCTGTGGGGAAGGGGGGTAGGGGAGGGGTCAGAAGAATGGGCAGGGGTTTGGCTGCCAGCGGGCCCCCCCCCCCCATCCGATGATGGGTCCCTCAATCAGGCAGTAAGTGCCTTTGAATCAAAGACCTCCCAAAGGGAGGTGGTGAGGGCATTTATTCAGGTGGCAGCCCACAAGCAAACTCAACAGGGTTTGCTTCACATACTTCCCACGTGCAGCATGGTGACTGCCCCTCCTGCCGTTGGTATTCAACTAGCTTCAGCAGGAAGAGGCCCTTAAGTGGGCATCAATTGATATTGGGAGGGGAAGGCCGTCCACGAGCCTTCCCACGCTCAACTTATCAGGGCAGCAGCAGGAAGGCAGTGGGGTCTCCACCTGCCACCCTCCCACCCTATTAAATGCTCTCTCCACCTCCAAAGTCGCCTCGGGGGAAGGCATTTAATTCCACCCAATATTCAGCTGGAGCGTACCCGGTGATTTATAAAGCATAACTCGTCTGTTTTTGCACTCATAGGTCTTGCTGAGGTGGCTTTGACAGCAGGACTGAGAGGAAGGTGGGGCAGAGGGTGCCAGATCAGCAAGCTGATGAGCTCCTGCCTCCAGCTGATCTTGCCAAAGGCAGGGCAGAAGCAGCAAGGGCTACATGCCTGGCAGTGGCAGATAGCCAATTTGAATATGTAAGTGCGCACTTGTTGGCAGATTGGGGACACTGTTTACTGTTAGTGGACAGGTCGTCTCCTGAGGCCAAAGCCCAGCAGATGCTTAGAGGCAGCTTGCAGGCAGCTGCTTGGAAGGAGTTGCAAGGCTTCCTATACTCCCCTCCTCACCCAAACCAGAGTCAGATCAGTGGGCCAAAGCCACGGCCGCAGGCCTTCCTGTAAAGGAGGAATGGCAGCCTGGCTGCTGTGGCCACTGTTTATTTTTTTGAAATGGAAACATCTTCAGAGGGTGCCTAAAGATGGAGGCACCATCATGGACCCCATCCTACAGTGGCACAGTTCACCTCTGCCAATGGGGCTGTCATCCATCCAAGGTCACAGGCCTCCTGACTGGGACGCAGAGGCAGCTGATTAGCAGGCCACCTCTTGGAAAAACGTGCCAGCGGGTGCACTGACAGCAATTGCAGGGTTAGGACCTGAAAATAATCCTAACCAGCGATTATTTCTGAAGTGGGTAGGATTCCATCCAATGGGCAGTGACTGGTTTGGTGGCTTGTGGACGGCTTTCATGCCCAGCCGTCAATTAAGGCCCTTAAGTGACTTAAGAACCTTATCCCACCGCAACCCAATGGCGGGTACGGAACTCATCATGAAGGAATCCTGCAAAGCAAACCCTTTCAGGGTTGCTTGCAGGCTTCCGGGGAGTAGGTCCCTTGTGCAAAGGCACTTAGTGATTGGTTAAGGAACCCAGCATTGGGAAGTGGGGGGGTTTGGCTGAGAGCAAGTCTCTGCCCTTGCTGCCAACACCCCTCCCCCGACAGACTCCAACCCGCAATTCCCTTTACCACCATCAATCACTTGTGACCTTGGTCCTTCGACAATCCTGGGCCTCGGGCGGGTGCATTACCAGCAGCAGCCAATGCCTCCCCAGTGGCGCTGGTGAGCAAGGAAGAGCTGCTGGCCTCTGATTAGCTGGCAAGTGTCAATGGGCAGGATGTCTGTCCCCTCCCGGGGTCCTTGATCCCAGGAAAAGCCCACTGTTGCCCAGCTAAGTGCCTGATTGGTATTTAATTCGGCAGGCCTTTCCAAAAAGAAATGCCCAGGGCTATCGCCGGTTCTCCAGCTGGTGGGTGAGACCCCTGTCACCTCCATTAAATGTCGATCCATGTCTCTGTTTATATAACCAAGCATCCTGTATGCTTTTTTAACAGCCTTCTCATCTTGTCCTGCCACATTCAGCCATTTGAGTATGTACACCCCCAGCCTTCTCGAAACTTGCAACCGCTTAAAAATTAAATACGTTCTTTTATTTTGTTTCTTGCATTCTTCCTGCCAAAATGCATCACTTCACACTTCTCTGCATTAAATTTCATCTGCTCTGTGTCTGTCCATTTATCTCCCTGCTGTTTGTAGAACATTCCTGTGAACACGTGTTTGTCAATTTTACAACAGTATCTACGTTTGAAAAGTACTTCATTGGCTGCATTAGAACATGAGAGGTGCTATACAATTGCAGGTTCTCTCTCGTGATCATCTTTAGTACAGTTCTTTTCTTTCCCCCACCCCCACACCTCTCCACCCAAGTTTTCTCTCCTGCTCCCTGAGGGAGTTCATTCTTGTTCGGGTACAGTTCTCCAGGAACATGTATCCTCCCCAAGAGGCCTCACATCCTGCGCAAACCTAGATAGGGAGTGTTGGGTGGCTTATTCTATAATGGAAAGTATCAGTGCTCACATGTCTTTCTTCTTCACCCATTATCCATCCTTTCCAGCAGAAGTCATTGAACAGGGATGAGGAATGGGATTCAGGGTTGATTTTTCCCTTCTCTGGGCCCGAAGCACTGGGATTAATCATGGGAGTCCTTTTTAGTCTGACTGACAACAGCTAACTTAGCTCTTCTGGTCTCTAAGATTCAATGTCACACTATGCAGTAAGGTTTGCTATCTAAAGCCTCAGAGAATCCAGAGGAAGGTTGTGGAATTCCTGAGCTAAGGCAAAGCAATTACGCCTTTAAAGAAAAAATGTACATTAGATTTAAATTATTCTGCAGCATTTTCCAGCAAATCTTTAAATAATTATAATATTGTATTTCAGAGCAATAATGGTGAAAATCAGTTCTCTAATTGAGAGTTACAGACAGCAGTGAAATGCAAGGATACATCACACTAATTGGCTTCACTAATGAATAAATCTATAAGACAAAGAAATATTGCTTCCCCAATTGTTCAGAAGTGATATATACATACATACGCAGTTAAATAGGAATGAATTTGGAGGCATGCATTAACTTGTAATAAATACTGAGAGTTACTAGACTGGGCAGCAGGAAAGCTGATTGTCCATGCCTCCTGATTGTCCATCCATCTTGATTGTCCATGAGAAAGGGCTGTTGGCAGAGGTCGACAAGGTGATCAGGCAATGGCTATAACTGTTGCATAAATGTCCTATCACTGGACCACTTCTTCCTCACCTGTCCCCATGTAATTGCCCATATTGCATAACAATAATAACTTGTATTTAGAGAGCACTCATAATGTAATAAAACCTCTCAAGCTGATTCACAGAGACAGTATCAGCAAAACTTGACACTGAGCAACAGAAAGGGACATTAGGGTAGATGACCAAAAGATTGATGAAACAAGTAGATTTTAAAGACTGTCTTAAAGCAGGAAAGTGAGGTTGAGAAGTGGAGAGGTGTAGGGAGGATATTCCAGAGCTTGGGCCTTGACAGCTAAAGGCATGACTGCCAATTGTGGAGCGATTAAAATCTCTGATGCTCATGAGGCCAGAATTGAGCAGTGCAGGTATCACGGAGGGTTATAGGACCGGAGGAGATTGCAGAGCTAAGGAAGGGTGAGGCCATGGGAGGGACTTGAAAATAAGGATGATAATCTTAAAATCAAGATGTTGCATAACTGGGGTGATGGGTGAACAGGAAGGACTTAGTGAGAGTTAGGACCCAGGCAACAGAGTTTTGAATGACCTCGAGTTTATGAAAGGTGGGAAGTGGGAGGTCAGCCCCCAGTGAATTGGAACAGTCAAATCTAGAGGTAACAAAGACATGGTCTCAGGGCAGATGAGTTGAGGTGGGGGGCAGTCTGGGGACATTTAGGTGGAAGTAAGCAGTCTTAGTGATGGATTGGGTTTGTGATCAGATCACAAAATCACAGAATCTTTACAGTGCAGAAGGAGGCTATTCAGCTCATGAGTCTGCACTGGCTCTCTGTAAGAGCATTCTACCTGGTCCCACTCCCCTGCCTTATCCCTGTAACCTTGCACATTCTTTCTTTTCAGAATGCAATCCAATTCCCTTTTGAATACCTTGATCGAACCTGCCTCCATCACCCTCTCAGGAAGTTCGTTCCAGACTCCAACCACCCGCCCCGATGAAAGACTTTTTCCTCACATCACTTATACTCCTTTTGCCAATTATTTTGAATCTATGCCCTCTAGCTCTTGATGCTCCCTTGAGCGGGAACAGTTTCTCACTATTTACTCTGGCCATATCCCTCAGGATCTTGAATACCTCTAGCAATTCTCCTCTCAGCCTTCTTTTCTCCAATTAAAACCTTTCCAATTTGTCCTCATAGCTACAGTTCTTCATCCCTGGAATCATTCTTGTGAATCTCCTCTGTGCTGCCTCCAATGTCTTCACATCCTTCATCAAGTGTGACACCCAGAACTGGACACAGTACTCCAGATGAGGCCTATCTAGTGTCTCATCTTGGGGTTAAATATGACACCAATGCTGTGAATGGCCCCGGTTCTGCCTCAAACAGCTGCCTGGAAGAGGGGAGGGAGTCAGTGGCAAGGGAACGGAGTTTGTGGCAGGGACCGAAAACAGTGGCTTCCATCTTCCCAAGATTTAATTGGAGGAAATTTAAATTAATCCAGACTACAAGCAGTCTAATAACCTAGCAACAGTGGAGTAGCCAAAAGAGGTAATAGTGAGGTAGAGCTGGATGCATCAGCATGCATGCAAACTGATGCTGTGTTTTTGAATGATGTTGCTGAGGGGCCGATGAGAAATAGGAGGAGACCGAGGATAAATCCTTGGAGGAACACCAAAAGAATGGCACAAGAACAAGAGAAGCTACTGCTAGTGATTCTCTGGGTACAACTGGATAAATAAGAATGGAGCCATTCCCCCCCCCCCGACCTCCCCAGCCAGCTGGATGACAGTGGGAGAAGCGTTGGTGGAGGATGGTGTGGTCAACTGTGTCAAAGGCTGCAGACAGGTCAAGAAGGATCAGGAGGGGTAGATTACCTTTGTCACAGTCACCATTTGTGACTTTGACAAGAGTTGTTTGGGCACAGTAGAGGGGCAAAAACCTGATTGGAGAGATTCAAAGATGGGGTTGCAGAAAGAGGGACACTGTTTTTGGAGGCATTTAGTCCAATCACTTTGGAGAGGAAAGGGAGGTCAGAGATGGGACAGCAGTTTGCAAGAACAGAGGAGTCAAGGGTTAGTTTTGAAAGGAGAGGAATGATGATGGCAAACTTAAATCAGGGAGGGACAGTATCCAAGGAGATGGAACTGTTAACAAGGGCCAGCCTATAGGAGGCGACGTTGGCTGGTCAGCAGTTTAGTGAGGATTGGGTTGAGGGAGCAGGAGATAGATCTCATGGACAGGATGAGCTTGGAGCAGGTATTAGGGGAGATAGGAGAGAAACTAGACAAAGACAGGAGTTCAGGGCTAGGGCAGGTGGGGGGAAACTTAGCGAAAGTTTGGCCTGATGGGTTAGGGGAAGGGAGGCAACTGAAGAGGTCATCTCAATTTTAATGCACAGTGCTGATGCCATCCCCAATGACCAGCTAATCTTTCAATTTTTCTTTCTCTGCATTAATTTAATTTGAATCTTCGTTTTTGCTTGCTAACAAGGCAGATGTTTGAAACACAGGGTGGCAGCAGTGACAATAGGGGTAAGGAATGCATTGGGAGTAAAAATGACCTCAGGGAGAGTAGCACAAAACAGGTGATGGCGAGTCGTCAGCCTGCTTTACACACTGCTCAATCATGTTCTCCATTGAAAGCCCATGGAAAACAAAATCAGAGGGGCTGTCAAATAATTTCCAATCATCTATTGCAATGGTGTCCAAGATCAATTGCATGTCTAGTGTAAGATATGACTGGATGTCGTGTATCACTGGACATTTGGTGCTATATAGCATGGGGATATTTTCAACTGGGAAATAAAGGGGCTTCTGTCTGTTCAAGCAACATAAATACTATCAACGGCAGTTTGACTAGTGTCTCCTTACAGCAACACTGTTTCAGAGAATTGAGTTTCTATGCTGGTTCCACATCACACTCTGACCATGGAGAGTATGGCTCTGAAGCAGGGGCACAGCTCGATTTGCTGCCACCAAAAGCCCAGTTACGTTCTAATACTAACAAGCAGCTGACAAGGATTGTTGGTGCTCTCCCAACTTTTCACCACAGACCCCTGGTATAAACTGAAAGTTCTGTAATGAGCAGCTTGTCTGTCAGCGTCTGAGAAAAAAAGGATGGATTAAAGGTTCAGACGTGGACCCATCAATTTACAGGCGCTATCTAAATGCAAATTCCAGTTGTTTCTGAATGATCTATTACCCATATGTTAGCTCGCTGTTTTCTTCCCCCTCCCTTTCCAGTTGCTGACAGACTCCCTGCTTTTCCTTTCACGTTTTCCGCTTCATCTTTTTGTCTCTTGTAATCACGTGTATCCGACGTGATGTGGGAATGGCGTGACTTTCAGCTGAAGACGAGCTTACCAATCTCGCTAAAATCTGAATCTAACAAGGTTTAACCACACAGCGCAGTTTGGAGGGAGGGGAGGGGGTGAGGCACACATGGCGATCAGCGTAACTTTACATTGACTCAAGTTTTTCAGTTGACTGACTGTGGAATGGGGAAGTAGGTGTGTGCATCTGTCAGAAGAGGTTTTGTAACAACAACAACAAAAACTTGTATTTATATACCACCTGTAATATTACAAAATGTTCAAAGGCTCTTCACAGGGGCATTATAAAGCAGACAGTGTGTTGCTGAAAAAAGAGACATGACATGTCTTGCACTCATCAGGACACTTACAGGAATACAAATATAAGGGGAAGACAACAATTTATACTGTACGTGAAGAGAATGCTGATTGGTTGGAAAGTGGTGCTGCCCTAGAGAATGCATCACTGATGGTGAGTGACAGTTAACTGCCAATTGTTTGAAATTTAAACCAGGCAGCTTGACCCTGATTGGTCAAGGCAGTATGCTTCCTGGTTTAAAATTTTCTTGTCCTGACAACTGGCTTTGGGGTTTTTTTCTCTCTGCTATTGCTGCTGCCTAAAAATAACTCATAATTTCAAGGTTAAAGGCAACGCAAAACATTCAGGAAGACATTGGGAATCATTTCACCTGGTTCACATCCACAGTTCATACCTAGTTATTAATTTGTCATTTCCAGGGCACAGTCTGTGGTGTATGAGTTGCTGTGGGTGGGCGGATGTGGGGTGGAGAGGATGTGAGTAGCTGCAAAGAAAGTACCAGCTTATGAGGTCAAAATAGAACAAAAAGAAATTGTGGGGAATGTGACTGTCCAGGCACCGTTCCAGCTATCCTGTGACAATGATAAACAGCAATGATCCACTTTGGAAATGGGTGGGTGTGTGTGTGCGAGCATGCGTGCATGCGTGTGTGCATGCGTGTATCATGTGGGTGTGTATCATGTGGGGATGTGTGTGTGTGCACATGCGAGTGCAAGGGAATGACTCAAGATGCACGTCAGGACCCCGCGAAAGTCCTGACTCACTGAACTCCGTGGGAATTGCCTGGGGAGTTTCAACTTCAGATAGACAATTCCCCTGCTCCCTGGGGCTCTCTGCAAAGAGACTTGGGACAGTTCCATGGGACTTAGCTGAATTGTTAGCCAGGAAATGTTAGACAGGTTACAACCTAGTCTAACATCTGGCTAATTTCAGAACTGACCTCCGCAAACACTCACACTGGCCCCCCACAACTCCCCTCTTGACCCCCAAACACTTCCAAGGCCACCCGACACCCTTCCTGACCCAACCCTAATGTCTCCCCAACCCAGCCTGACTATCTCTCCTGACTGCACCATACCCCCAACCACCCAACTACCCCTTCCATCCCAACCCAACAACCCCTGACCCACCTACCACTTACCCTCCTACTATCCTACCCACCTGCCACCCTACTCGCTGGCCATCTCACTCATTGCCGCCCAAACCACCTTCCACCTCACTCACCCTACCCATTCATTAACATTCACACTGAATCTTTTAAACTTACTACAAGGCAGCTAGTGCCATAAAAATGGGCCAAGTCCTGTCTTCCCTCAACTCTACTGCGCTGCAACAGAGTGTCCCGAGAGAGGCTGCGCTCTGCATTTCTGGTAAAGCCGGGCTCAGAAAACCTGGCAAGAAATGCAGAGCTGCTTCGGAGCGAGGAAAATTTCAAGCAGTGTGGTAATCCGACGATGATTGCTGCTCCTCAGAAGATTTGAGCCAATGAGTCCAGACAATGATGGTCTATCTTTTAACAGGAGATGGGGCTTATAAAAAGCCAACCAGGAAACAACAACAATTCCATAAAGGGAAACACAAGTCAACATTAATGAAAGAAACAGGACCTTTTCTGCACATGCAGGCTACACACTAATGTGTATTAAGCAATTGGTGCTGTAAGCCCTTCAAGGTGCTCGAGTGTTAGCCCTGAGACATCTAACATCCCGTGAACATTTTACGTGATTTCCAAGTGTTGAGTAGCCTGCCTGATTTACATAATGAAAGGGTCTACCAATTCACTATTGCCTTTTTGAGAGCTAGTTTTAGCTTTAGTTGAATGCGAGACACTGGTGGGGTGAAATGAGTGATGCAGCTTGGTATCCAGCATTATAGGTTACAAAGCGCTGCAGCACAGTAGCAGCTGTGTGAACCATCTACAAGATGCACTGCAGCAACTCACCAAGGCTCCTTCAACAGCACCTTCCAAACCCACAACCACTACCACCTAGAAGGACATAGGCAGCAAATACATGGGAACACCACCACCTGGAAGATCCCCCCAAGCCACTCACCATCCTGACTTGGAAATATACCGCCATTCCTTCACTGTCACTGGGTCAAAATCCCAGAACTCCCTTCCTAACAGCACTGTGGGTATACCTACACCGCATGGACTACAGCAGTTCAAGAAGGCAGCTCACCAGCACCTTCTCAAGGGCAATTAGGGATGGGCAATAAATACTGGCCCAGCCAGCGACGCCCACATCCCACGAAAGAATAAAAAAAACAGGCAACCAGCTATGGAAATATTCCAGATGTTGAGTGACTTGGACTGTGGAAAGAGTCTCCAACTGCACTAAGAGTGCTGATCCTCCAAGGGTACCATCCACAGGCATCTCACATGTGAGGCTAGACAATGAATGTCTACAGACTATTTGAATGTGAAGGGCAGCACAATTTAACCACATCCTACGCTTGCCCTGCTGCCAAACCCATGTGCTTCCCAGCAGAGGTCGAACACAGGAAACCTGACTGGTTTTACCTCTCCCGACCCCTCAGGGGCACCAACACAACAGGTCGCACCACTACTGTTAAGTTTGGCTGATCCTGGCACTGGACTCAAAACAGATGCCACATAATGTAGTGCCTCTGCTATTAGGTGATTGGGTAGCATAGAGTGCAGCAGGGCGAGAGGCAAGACCAAAATGAAGAGCTCTATTGAGCTTAACTTTACCCACATTTTAAATTCAGAATTCCAAACACCACAGAGCGTTTCTAAAACAGTCAGCACATTCACACGTGACTGAAGCCTGAGCTGTTGACTGTAATTGGGGAAACATTAAAAAATCCCAATAGGTCCGCCAGACGCAGTTTAGATCAGTGGTGGTCACGAGGCATAAAACTGATGATGAATTCCCCAAGCCAATTTACTTATCCATCTTCAACAACCTGAACAATAGGAAGCTGTAGCAGAGCTCCCTTCAGCACTTTCAAACTTTATCACAGTTTTGTGCACAGCTCGCCATCTGAAATTTCTAACTCTTATGAAACTAGGAGGGTATAATTGTTTGGCTAATTGAGATACCATATCAGCACATTCTGCTAATTCAA
Organism: Carcharodon carcharias; assembly: GCF_017639515.1. NCBI lineage: Eukaryota > Metazoa > Chordata > Chondrichthyes > Lamniformes > Lamnidae > Carcharodon > Carcharodon carcharias. Next base: position 93,267,612 of record NC_054474.1, read on the forward strand.
CCTCATTTGCTTATGCCAATTAAGTTAATTAGAAAATAGACTTTCCTCCATAATGGCAAATCCATAAGAACAATCTTTGTAAAACTTAAGTGAGTATAATTGTTACGCCATTATGGGCAACTTATGAAGAAATTATGCTAATTGTATCTAATTTACATATGAAATTGAACCAATTAGAACATAATTTTCCCTTACAACTCAACTTGAGAGTGCAGGTAGTGCCAACACTCCCCTAATTTTTGTGATACTATAGTGAAGCTTCATGAAGTAGCTGATTAAATTAAATCTACCTTTTGTTACTTACAAAGAGACCGGTTTGACTGCTTGTTGCACACATTTGGCCTTATGGTATATTGAATAGTATATCAGATAGAAGACCCGTTGGAAATTGGGTGCATGGTCCTATAGTGTATTAGATTGGACGTTTGATTCCCAAGGTCATAGTTTAAAGGCCCATTCCAGAGATTTGAGCACATCATTTCAGATGACACTTTGGTGCAGTTCTGTGGGAGTGCTGCACTGTGTCTCAGGTGAGACATTAAACCAAGACCAAGTCTTCCCTCTGAGGTGGTAAATTATCCCGAGGCACTATTTCAAGAAGGGGTGCTAAGCTTCCCCAATGGCCTGGTCGATATTTATCCCTCAACTGACAAAATTAACCGTCACTTGAACAATTATGGATTAAATAAGGAAGGCCAATATGGATTTGTTAAGGGCAAATCGTGCTCAACTAACTTGTTCGAGTTTTTTAATAAGGCAGCAGGGAGAGTTGATGAGGGTAATGTTGTTGATGTGGTGTACATGGACTTCCAAAAGGCATTTGTTGAAGTGCTGCAGAAAAGACTTGTGAGGAAAGTTAGAGGTCATGAAATAAAAGGGACAGTAGCAACATGGATATGAAATTATTAAGTAACAGAGACGAGTGGTGAATGGTTGTTTTTCAGAATGGATGGAGGTTTCTAGTGGGGATCCTCAGGGGCAGGTGTTAGGACCCCCGATCTTCCTGATATGTATTAATGACCCAGACCTTGGTATAAATTTCAAAATTTGCAGATGACACAAAACTTGGAAATATTGTGAACTTTGAGGAGGATAGTGATAGACTTCAACAGGACATTGACAGGTTTGTAGAATGGGTAGATAACTGGCAGATGAAATTTAATGCAGAGAAGTGTGAAGCAATTCATTTTGGCAGGAAGAACATGGAGAAACAATTTAAAATAAAAGGTACAATTCTAAATGGGGTACAGGAGCAGAGGGATCTGAGGGTATATGGGCACAAATGTACATATGGCAGAGCAAGTTGAAACAGCAGTTAAAAAAGCATAAGGGATACCGGGGAATAAAGTATAAAAGGGACATCCAGTACAAAAGCAAGGAAGCTATCATAACCCTGTATAAAACAGTGGTTCAGCCTCAGCTAGAATATTGTGCCCAGTTCTGTGCACCACACTTTAGGCAAGATGTGAAGGCATTAGAGAGAGAGTGCAGAAAAGATTCATGAGAATTGTTCCAGGGATGAGGAACTTCAGTTATGTGGATCGATTAAGAAGCTGGGGCTTTTTGCTTTGGAGAAGAGCAAGTTGAGAGGAGATTTATTTCTCTTCTGATAATGATCTGATTCTTGTTTGAAAGTCGCAATTGAATCTGCCTCCACAACACTCTCAGGCAGTCCATTCCAGATCCTAACCATTTTCTGCATAAAAAAGTTTTTCCTCATGTTGCTGCTGCTTCTTTTGCCAATCATCTTAAATTGGTGTCCTCTGGTTCTTGATTCTTCCACCAATGGGAACAGTTTCACTCTACCTACTCTGTCCAGATGGTCCTGATTTTGAACACCTCTATCAATCTCCTCTCAACTTGCTCTTCTCCAAAGCAAAAAGCCCCAGCTTCTTCAATCGATCCACATAACTGAAGTTCCTCATCCCTGGAACAATTCTCATGAATCTTTTCTGCACTCTCTCTCTAATGCCTTCACATCTTGCCTAAAGTGTGGTGCACAGAACTGGGCACAATATTCTAGCTGAGGCTGAACCACTGTTTTATACAGGGTTATGATAGCTTCCTTGCTTTTGTACTGGATGTCCCTTTTATACTTTATTCCCCAGTATCCCTTATGCTTTTTTAACTGCTGTTTCAACTTGCTCTGCCATATGTACATTTGTGCATTTGCTCTGAAGAGCCACATGGACTCGAAACGTTAACACTGTTTCTCTCTCCACAGATGCTGCCAGACCTGCTGTGTTTTTCTAGCATCTTCTGTTTTTATTTCAGATTTCCAGCATCCACAGTATTTTGCTTTTTAAAAACTTGCAGGGCTACAGGGGAAAATGCTGGGGCATGACAGGTGAATTGCTCTTGCAGAAAGCTGGCACAAACATGATGGGCTGAATGGCCTCCTTTTGTGCTGTAACCATTCTGTGATTCTATGTTGTTATGACTAACTATTATCATTTACCTCAAAGTCATTTGTGGGACCTTGCTGTGCATAATCTGGCTGTGGTATTTCCCTACATTATAAGGATATTTAATTGGCTATAAAGTACTTCAGGGCATCCTGAGGTCTAGGAAGGTGATGTATAAATACATTGTTTATTTCGATATTATATTGGATGCTTGGCTCTGTATTGGATCATTGGATCTACATTATATTGGACAATTGGGTCTACAATAGATCAAATGGTTGGGTTTACAGTACATTGGACACTTGACTCTATAGTGTAAGGAGATGATTAACCCTCACGTGCTGTTTTGACAGCTGAGTTGGTAATGGTGGTGTGTAATGTAAAGAAGCTCCCATGGTTCAGTTCCTGGTCTCTGTTGTGTTAGCCTATCCCAGTACAGTAACTAAGCTATTACACATGGCCTTGGGCACAGCAAGGCTTGAGAGGAGAAAATGCCTCAGTACGTGATCTGGTTGATAATGAAACGTCAGCGCAGAAACTAGGCAGTTCCAGGATAAGAATAGTGAGAATATAGATGAAAGAGGAAACTGTGGTAAGAGAGACCAACAAGTTAGAAAGATATAAATCAGAAAGCAAAGACTAAGCAAGGTGAGGGTTTTCACTGTTTTGAGACTGTGAAATGAATGAGCTATGTGTTTTGATTTCACTGTGGTGACGAAGATTTTGCTGTGTTATGTCAGTGTTTAAGGGGAAACATTAATGAATAGTCACTCCAGAGTCCAAAACAGTGAGAAGTCTTAATGATGTGGGCAAGTGACATGGACTGGGATGTAATCCTTCAACAAGTCCCATAATTTTAGCTCCGATAACATGACTTGCAGTGTAAGTGTGACAATTTTGCGCAAGTAGGTTAAGAAGCCAGTTAGGCTTAAGTAGGTTAAGCGAAAGCAAATCACTCATTAATAACTGAAAGTTTGGTCATTCCAAATCATCAGTCCTTGATTTGTTGTGCATTTGTAATCAATTAATTTATATTTCAAGAATTATACTAGAAATGAGAGGTTACATCTAGCGGGAAAGATTGAACAGACTGGACTTCTCTCTGGCTTAGGGGATGACCTGATAAGACTTCTTCTGAAAGGGTTTGATAAGGTAGGCAAAGAGCAGATGTGAGGGAGGTCAAAACTAGAGGCTTTCAATATAAGATAGTCATAAATCCAATAGGGAATTCAGGAGAAACATCCTTGCCCAAAGAGTGATTGGAATGTGGAGCTCGCTATCACAAGGAGTAGTTGAGGCAAATAACTTGAATGCAATTAAGGTAAAGTATATTGGAGTGTGTGGGGAGAGTTGGTTAGCTCAGTTGGCTAGACTGCTAGTGTGGATCACGTTAATGCCAACATCACAGGGTTCGATCCCTGTTCCAGCTGAGGTAGTCTCCACGCCCTGCCTGTAGTTTAAAAAAGTCACAGCACTTTTTCTGTGGTTCAGTGGATAGTCACCAAGGATCTGCCTTTCGGCAGAGAACTGAAGAAGAAAATTATATGAGGGAGAAAGGAACACAAGGATATGTTGATAGAATTAGACACAAAAGGGAATGAAAAGGTACGTGTAGAACATAAGCACTGTTATAGACCAGCTGGGACAAATGGCCTGTTTCAGTGTTTTATAGTCTGTGTAATTCTACATCAATGCTGCCTATTTGTTCCAGCAGCAGTGACTGCTGTCATCGTAACTAAATTTCGATGAAATAAAAAGTTCTAGAGATGTTGCAGCTGGAACACCAATACACAGAACTTCACAAGCATTTACAAATTAGGTGCTGGGATTGGTGGGGAGGGGTGGGGGCAGGGTGGGAGGGTTTAGCGTTAACCAATGAAAATGATATGCCTACCATGTTCCAGATAAGAGGGCGTACCTTCAGAGGGATCGAGCCTTCGAGCCCTCCGACCATGTTTGGAGTTGTTGTGGACGAACATGTTGTCAGAAATGGCCAGCACGTGGCCATCCACATTCACCGTTGTGGAGACAACGACCTGTGGAGAGAAGAATTGAAAAAGCGTTAGAGAAATGCTTTACAACTGAGAGACTACCAGTAACAAAGGGCGTTCCAGAACCAACCCTACCTGCTCAATCATATTGTTCTGAAGAAGGAAAAATATATAAACAAATTCAGAGGTAAAAAATCAATCAGGAAACAGCACCAGATCCCTGGGTCAGGGAGAAGAAAATGGAAATAAGATACTTTATCAGGACAGAGAGAGTAAGCCTGATGCATTACTTTCAGAGACACCAGGGAAAAAGGGCAAAAGTGTAGGCTCATGATGGGAAGTTTAGGACAAAGCTGGGGAAGATTTCTTTACACAGCGGGCGATCGGTAGCTAAAAGTTGTTTCCAAAAAGGGTAGTTGAAGCCTGGACATCCCATTATTTGCAGAAGTAGCTCAATGCTGAAACGGGACAATCGTTGGGTCAATATTCAGAAAGGGTAAGGTGAAAAGACTTTCTTCCTCTGAGTTTATCTTGTGAGCACTCGTCCCAGTTATGGTCTACCCATTTCAAGTGTCACATATCATTAAGCTGGAGGGAAGGCCCAGGTTCCCTTCTGGGTCAGCGTTGAGATAACCATTCTCTCCCAGAGCTCAGTTGCAGCATTCCTCTGCCAGGAAATGCAAAATTGGCACTTGTTCGATGCACAGAATTCCCCTTGCTGGAGGTGTACTGATGCAGATGTTGGGCAAGGATAGCAATCCATGGTCATCTGGCCTCCCCACACCGATTATGTTGACTCTTGGTGAAGAAGTGTCAGCCATGCAAGACTATGGAGGTTGCAGGAATCAGTGGACCTTATCTCAAAAACAAAACAAAGTGTCTTCAAGCGAGAAAGAAAAAGAAAACTGGGTGGGATCTTCTCACCTTGCACCTACTATAAACTTGAGGTCATCCAGAACTCCATGCCAACACCGCTGTGCTCGCTGAACTACATTGGCTCTGAGTTTGGCAATATCCTGATTATGCTTCTTTTCAGACCCCTCTGTGGCTTCACCCCCACCGAGCTCTGTAATCGACTCCAGCCCCATAAACCTCAAGGGTACCTGCGCTTCTCTAATCCTGGCCTCTTGAGCATTTGCATTTTAATCCGTTGGCAGTATTGCCATTTGCTGCCAAGGTCCTAAATTTTGGAATTCCCTCCTTAAATATCTCCGCATCTATTCCTCTCCTTCCGACTTGAAGATGCTCCTTAAAATCTACCTCTTTGAGAAAGTTTTTTGCCACCTGCCTTAATGTTTCCTTACAGAGCTGTCAAATTTTGTTTTGCAACGTTCATACAAAGGCCTGTGTAGGATCGCTCCCTCCGGGACACCCTGGTCCACTCCTCCATCACCCCCTACTCCTCAACCCCCTCCTATGGCACAACCCCATACCCACGCAAAAGATGCAACACCTGCCCCTTCACTTCCTCTCTCCTCACCATCCAAGGACCCAAACACTCCTTTCAAGTGAAGCAGCATTTCACTTGCATTTCCCCCAACTTAGTCTACTGCATTCGTTGCTCCCAGTGTGGTCTCCTCTACATTGGAGAGACCAAACGTAAACTGGGCGACCGCTTTGCAGAACACCTGCGGTCTGTCCGCAAGAATGACCCAAACCTCCCTGTCGCTTGCCATTTTAACACTCCACCCTGCTCTCTTGCCCACATGTCTGTCCTTGGCTTGCTGCATTGTTCCAGTGAAGCCCAACGCAAACTGGAGGAACAACACCTCATCTTCCGACTAGGGACTTTACAGCCTTCCGGACTGAATATTGAATTCAACAACTTTAGGTCGTGAGCTCCCTCCCCCATCCCCACCCCCTTTCTGTTTCCCCCTTCCTTTTTTTTTCCAATAAATTATAAAGATTTTCCTTTTCCCACCTATTTCCATTATTTAAAAAAAAACCCCACTAGAGCTATACCTTGAGTGCCCTACCATCCATTCTTAATTAGCACATTCGTTTAGATAATATCACCAACTTTAACTTTAACACCTATGTGTTCTATTGTACTATTGTCGTTGACATCTTTTGATGATCTGCTTCTATCACTGCTTGTTTGTCCCTACAACCACACCCCCTCCCTCCACCTCTCTGTCTCTCTATCTCTCCGCCCCCCACACACACACCTTAAACCAGCTTATATTTCAACTCTTTCTTAGACTCGAACTCAAGTTCTGTCGAAGGGTCATGAGGACTCGAAACGTCAACTCTTTTCTTCTCCGCCGATGCTGCCAGACCTGCTGAGTTTTTCCAGGTAATTCTGTTTTTGTTTTGGATTTCCAGCATCCGCGGTTTTTTTGTTTTTATTAGAGGTAGAGAGAATCTTGTTAGGCAGGGGAATCAAAGGTTATCGGGGGTAGATGGGATTGTGGAATTCAGAACACAAACAGATCAGCCATGATCTTATTGAACGACAGAGCAGGCTAGAAGGGCCAAATGCCCTACTTCTGCTCATATTACATTTGTTCGTATGTTCAAGTGGGTTCAGGATGTGAGACAATTAGAGATTTTCAAGGACAGTTGGAACCGCTGAAGGAGCACGTGGCCCAATGAGATCAGTATGAACTTCAATGAGGCAGAACAGGATATAACTACACAGGCCACGTACTGCATTTAAAGCAGCACAGCCCCATGTATATTTAGCAATGCTCACCAATTCAGTTGCAAACACATATGTGTTTTGTACGTGACTTGGCCAATAAAACCTTGCGTTCTGGTTCAATGCAGCAGAGGTCAAAGTCCATCAGGCACATAGTTAAGAAAACTGATTGAGAAGAGACTGCATGTTGAAAGGGACAATCCTCACACATAAACCCCCTGTGATCCTCAATCAGCGATCCATCTATTAATCCCAGCATAAAGTAGGACTTCCCTCTGTTCAGCTGGAACAGAGATGATCTATCAACCTATCAGCAGAAGATAATTACAATGTAAAAATCAAATATTTTGAAGGCAAGCCCAGTTTTTCCACTCCCACACAAATAGCTGCGCTGTTATCACTTTTCGGGGGAGATCAAGCCACTTGCTTCCCTCCCTATCCGTTGGAACGTCTGGACAACAAGCCAGCTAGAGATCACTTGGTCAATGGAGCTTCAAAGCAAATTGAGAGCATTTTCATTGAAATTAAAATTGCAAATTCAATAAATGTCTGTGAGTTGTTTACGATACATTAAAGCAAATCCTGATGCTGAGTATCCTCTTTTTGAAAAGTACTGCTGGTGACTCTCTCTCTCTAAAACACAGCCTGCTGGTAACTCACTCTCTCTCTCTCTCTTTAAAATACAGCCTGCTGGTAACTCTCTCTCTCTCCCTCTCTTTAAAATACAGCTTGCTGGTAACTCTCTCTCCCTCCCTCTCTTTAAAATATAGCCTGCTGGTAACTCTCTCTTTCTCTTTAAAATATAGCCTGCTGGTGACTCTCTCCCTCTCTTTAAAATACAGCCTGATGGTAACTCTCTCTCTTTTAAATACAGCCTGCTGGAGACTCTCTCTCTTTAAAATACAGCCTGTTGGTGACTCTCTCTCTCCCTTTCTTTAAAGTATGGCCTGCTGGTAACTCTCTCTCTCTCTCTTTAAAATACAGCCTGCAGGTGACTCTCTTTCTCTTTCAAAATACAGCCTGCTGGTGAATCTCTCTTCCTACTTTAAATACAGCCTGCCGGTGACTCTCTCTCTTTAAAATACAGCCTGCTGGTAACTCTCTTTAAAATACAGCCTGCTGGTGATACTCTCCCTCTCTTTAAAATACAGCCTGCTAATGACTCTCTCTCTCTTTAAAATACAGCCTGCTAATGACTCTCTCTCTCTTTAAAATGCAGCCTGCTGGTGACTCTCCCTCTCTCTTTAAAATACAGCCTGCTGATGACTCACTCTCTCTCTTTAAAATACAGCTGCTGGTGACTCTCTCTCTCTGATTAAAATACAGCCATCTGGTGACTCTCTCTCTCTGATTAAAATACAACTGCTGGTAACTCTCGCGCTCTCTCTCTCTCTGTAAAATACTACCTGCTGATGACTCTCTCTCTCTCCTTAAAATACTACCTGCTGATGACTCTCTCTCTCTCCTTAAAATACAGCATGCTGGTGACTCTCTCTCTTCCTCTCTTTAAAACATAGCCTGCTGGTAACTCTCTCTCTTTTAAATACAGCCTGCTGGAGACTCTCTCTCTCTCTTTAAAATATAACCTGCTGGTAACTTTCTCTCTCTCTCTTTAAAATACAGCCTGCTGGTGACTCTCTCTCTCTCTCTCTTTAAAATACAGCCTGCAGGTGACTCTCTCTCTCTTTCAAAATACAGCCGGCTGGTGACTCTCTCTCTCTCTGTTTAAAATACAACTGTTGGTGACTCTCTCTCTCTCTCTCTGTTTAAAACACAGCCCATTGGTGACTCTCTCTGTCTATCTCTGTTAAAATACAGCCTGCTAGTGACTCTCTCTCTCTCTCTCTCTTTAAAATACAGCCTGCTGGTGACTCTCTCTCTCTCTCTCTCTCTCTCTGTTAAAAATACAGCCTGCTGGTGAATCTCTCTCTCTCTCTTTAAAATACAGCTGGTTGGTGACCCTCTCTCTCTCTTTAAAATGCAGCTGCTGGTGACTCTCTCTCTCTCTTTAAAATGCAGCTGCTGGTGACTCTCTATCTTTAAAATACAGCCAGCTGCTGATTCTCTCTCTCTCTCTCTCTTTAAAATATGCTGGAGCCAGAAGACGTAGGTAGGGTTCTAAATGAATACTTTGTGTCAGTGTTCACAAGTGAGAGGGACGACGTGGGTATGGAAATCAGGCAGAAGGGCTGTGATATAATTAAAGAAATTAGCATAGAAAGGGAGGAGGTTCTAAATGGTCTGGCTGGCTTAAAAGTAGATAAATCTCCAGGCCCAGATGAAATGTATCCTAGGCTGTTGAGTGAGGCAAGGGAGGAGATAGCAAGGGCGCTGGCAATAACTTTCAATACCTCTCTAGTCACAGGAGAGGACTGGAGGACAGCCAATGTGGTGCCATTATTGAATAAGGGAGGAAGGGATAAACCAGGGAACTACAGGCCAGTCAGTCTAACCTCAGTGCTGGGGAAATATTGGAAGCAATTGGGGGACAGAATTAATTAATCTACACTTGGAAAGGCAGGGATTAATCAAGGTTAACATGGTTTTGTTAAGGGGAGGTCATGTCTGCCCAATATGATTGAATTTTTCGAAGCGGTGACCAGATGTGTAGATGAGGGCAATGCATTTGATGTCTATTTGGACTTCAACAAGGCTTTTGATAAAGTCCCGCATGGGATACTGATATCGAAGGTAAGAGCCTATGGGATCCAAGGCAATTTGGCAAATTGGATCCAGAATTGGCTGAGTGGCAGGAAGCAGAGGGTGATGGTCAAAAGGGGTATTTTTGTGACTGGATGCCTGCGTCCAGTGGGGTTCCACAGGGATCGGTGTTGGGTGCCTTGCTGTTTGTGGTATATCTAAATGATTTTGACTTGAATGTAGGAAGGTTGATTAGTAAGTTCGTGGATGACACAAAAATTGGTGGGGTGATAAATCATGAGGGGGATAGTCTTACATTACAAGAAGATATAGATGGGCTGGTCAGATGGGCTGATCAGTGGCAAATGGAATTTAATGCGGATAAGTGCGAGGTGATGCACTTGGGCAGGACTAACAAGGCACGGGAATACACGATGAATGGTAGGACCCTGGGAAGTACTGAGGATCAGAGGGACCTTGGTGTGCATGTCCACCGGTCCCTTTAGGTAGTGGGACAGGTAGATAAGGTGTTTAAGGCGGCATTTGGGATACTTGCCTTGATTAGTCAAGGCATAGAATATAAGAGCAGGGAGGTTATGCTGGAACTGTATAAAATGCTGGTTAAGCCACAGCAGGAGTATTGCGTGCAGTTCTGGAATCCGCATTATAGGGAGGATGTGATTGCACTAGAGAGAGTGCAGAGGAGATTTACCAGGATGTTGCCTGGGCTGGAGAGTTTTAGTTAAGAGGAGAGATTGGGTAGACTGGGGTTATTTTCCCTAGAGCAGAGGAGATTAAGGGGGGACATGATTGAGGTGTATAAAATTATGAGGGGCATAGATAGAGTAGTCAGGAAGGAATTTTTCCCCTTGGTGGAGGGATCAATAACCAGGGGGCATAGATTTAAGGTGAGGAGCAGGAGGTTCAGAGGTGGTGGGAATCTGGAACTCACTGCCTGAAAGGGTGGTAGAGGCAGAAACCCTCATAACATTTAAGAAGTATTTGGATGTACACTTGCGATGCCATGGCATACAAGGCTATGGGCCTAGTGCTGAAAAATGGGATTAGAGTAGTTAGATTCTTGTTTGGCCGGCGCAGACTCAATGGGCCGAAGGGCCTTTTTCTGTGCTGTAAACCTCTATGACTCTTTGAAATACAGCCTACTGATGACTCCCCCTCTCTTTAAAATACAGCCTGCTGGTGACTCTCTCTCTAAAATACAGCCTGCTGGTGACTCTCTCTCTCTAAAATACAGCCTGCTGGTGACTCTCTCTCTCTCTAAAATACAGCCTGCTGGTGACTCTCTCTCTCTCTAAAATACAGCCTGCTGGTGACTCTCTCTCTCTCTAAAATACAGCCTGCTGGTGACTCTCTCTCTCTCTAAAATACAGCCTGCTGGTGACTCTCTCTCTCTCTAAAATACAGCCTGCTGGTGACTCTCTCTCTCTCTCTAAAATACAGCCTGCTGGTGACTCTCTCTCTCTCTAAAATACAGCCTGCTGGTGACTCTCTCTCTCTCTAAAATACAGCCTGCTGGTGACTCTTTCTCTCTCTAAAATACAGCCTGCTGGTGACTCTTTCTCTCTCTAAAATACAGCCTGCTGGTGACTCTCTCTCTCTCTAAAATACAGCCTGCTGGTGACTCTCTCTCTCTCTAAAATACAGCCTGCTGGTGACTCTCTCTCTCTCTAAAATACAGCCTGCTGGTGACTTTCTCTCTCTCTAAAATACAGCCTGCTGGTGACTCTCTCTCTCTCTAAAATACAGCCTGCTGGTGACTCTCTCTCTCTCTAAAATACAGCCTGCTGGTGACTCTCTCTCTCTCTGAAATACAGCCTGCTGGTGACTCTCTCTCTCTCTCTAAAATACAGCCTGCTGGTGACTCTCTCTCTCTCTAAAATACAGCCTGCTGGTGACACTCTCTCTCTCTAAAATACAGCCTGCTGGTGACTCTCTCTCTCTCTCTCTAAAATACAGCCTGCTGGTGACTCTCTCTCTCTCTAAAATACAGCCTGCTGGTGACTCTCTCTCTCTCTAAAATACAGCCTGCTGGTGACTCTCTCTCTCTCTAAAATACAGCCTGCTGGTGACTCTCTCTCTCTCTAAAATACAGCCTGCTGGTGACTCTCTCTCTCTCTCTCTTTAAAATACAGCCTGCGGTTGAGTTTCTCTCTCTTTAAAATACAGTCTTGTTAGGAACTAGATGTAGTTTTAAGTAAGTAATATTTATATTTGTAGGTGTTAGGAACCAGATATAGTTTAAGTAAGTTGTATTTGTGTTTGTGGGTGTTAGGAATAGGCTATAGCTTTAAGTTTGAGGCCTGAATTTTACCTTCAGCATAGTGTAGCACACACCCTACACAATGGAACATAATATGACGCGTGTTGACGTCGAGCGTGCATCCCGACATCATTGCGCACTCGTGTGATATTTCACTCGCAGGCATGCGCTGGAGTCAGCTGTGCATCTGCCACTAATTGAAAGACCTATTAAGGCCATTAAGGACCCAATTAACTTGAAATTTACGCTGCCTGTCCAACCTAATGGTTGGCGAGCAGGCAAGAAGGCCAAGCAGCCTTTACATTTTTAGGAAATCTCATCCATGAGCGGGATGAGGTTTCCTAAAGCTAATACTAATTAAATAAAACCTTTATTTTGAAAATAAAAGCATGTCCCAACAGAGAAAGCTGCAGGAAGCAGACTTAAAGCAAAACAGACTTGCAGGAAGCCAGAAGATCCAAGGAGACAGCCAAAGTTCTGTAACTCTTAACTAAAGGCATGTGAAGCACTGGTGTTCTGTTGGCACAGCTGAGTATCTGAGAAAAAGTATATGGAAGGCAACCGAAAGAATGTGTCTTTTCAGAGAAGATTCCAAAGCGAGTACTTTGAGAGTGGAGATTGGAAACCCTCATGTGAAAGACAGAACTCGGTGAGACCGGTTGGCTCGTGGTGTGGCAACTGTCTGGGGGGAGTTGATGAGAGATCCATAGCATCTGTTTGGGGTGGCATCTGTCACTTGGTTTCAGAGCATGTTGTGCCTGACCACAGGTCATCCATTGGTTTACATGCACTGTGGTCTTACTGTGAACATTAGAATATAAGATAGCTTTTGTAACTTGTGTTATCCTTACTCATCTGTATATATCTGCAAAGATATAGTTATGGGTGAAGAAGTATTGTAATATAGTTCATCTTGTTTAATAAATGTTTTATTCTTTTCTTAAAAATTCATCAGCTGACTCCTGTGACTCTGTTCAGTAGCTGCCTTCCATGTTTCTAAAAAAAAGGTAAAAGTTAGGATCTATCAAGCTGGGTTCCACCCTTGGGATCTGACTTTCCAGCCGTAACATCAGCAGGGATCCTAACAGGATGTGTAAATAAAATACAGCCTGCTGGTTACTCTCTCTCTCTCTATCTTTAAAATACATACTGCTGGTGACTCTCTCTCTCTCTCTTTAAAATACAGCCTGCTTCTGACTCTCTCTCTCTCTTTAAAATACAGCCTGCTTGTGACTCTCCCTCTCTCTCTCTAAAATACAGCCTGCTGGTGACTCTCCCTCTCTCTCTCTTTAAAATACCATATGCTGGAGACTCTCTCTCTCTTAAAAATACTGTCTGCTGGTGACTCTCTCTCTTTAAAATACAGCTTGCTGGAGACTCTCTCTCTCTCCCTCTTTAAAATACAGCCTGCTGGCGACATACTCTCTCTCTCTCTCTTTAAAATACAGCCTGCTTGTGACTCTCTCTCTCTCTCTCTCTTTAAAATACAGCCTGCTGGTGACACACTCTCTCTCTCTCTTTAAAATACAGCCTGCTGGTTGTACTGTATTGTATGTGTGCCAATGCAGACAATGACATGTAGCTATAAGAAGCTGTGTAGTGACATCACTATGACATCACTGTTAAGGCTAGTTAAGGCTAGAGGATAAAAGGTACAATCTCCATGTTAGATATTCACTATTGCCTGTGATCTTTACTGCAGATTTTCACTACCGTCTGTGACTGTATCAGTGAGACTTTATGTATACCTTATGAGTCAGGCATATAGTCAAGTAGTCAGCTTATGTAACTGTTAGGACCCTGGCTAGATCAAGGTATGTGTAGAGCTGTATATAGTTGTTACTTGTAATAAACTTCATGTAATTGTGTTTGACCAGAGCCATTGTCAGTCTCAATATCTTGCTCAGCATAGATAGCACAGAGACAGATTCCTTGAGATCCACATCGAGACACTCAACATATATGGTGGCAGCAGACTGCAAGAGACCACAACATGGTTGGCAGGTGGTCACTTCTAAAGACGTCACCGCAGGGAAGATAATTTCTGAAGATACCAGAGCACAAGGCAGGAGACCACTTCAGCAGCAACACCAACGGTAGTGATTCCACTTACCCAGCACCAATCCAGGCTCCTCGAGGGAAGGACAGTCTATGAGTACAACACTTTAAGGGAAGTCACTCACAGGGAACCTCAGTCCGGGTGCTTCGGTTTAAAGACAGAAACAGTCCAATTCTTCAGCCACAGGAACTTGGCATCTGACATTAGGCACAGAGACTAGTTCCCACAGACATCCGAGTTCAGAAGAAAGTGAAGGCCTCACTGCAAGCTCAGTGATTTGGGCAGCCGGCTTCGTCATATCTGAACACTGGGATCAGCTATTTTAAGTCACTCATCCTAACAGTGAAGGCTAGAGCGCCGGGTTTGTTAAAAAAAGCGCAAATTCCAACAGCTCCCAGCAGATCTCAGCACAACTGTCGGTTGGTTTGGCCATTTTGTTTTTTCAGTTTCAGCGCCAAAATCAGTTTTCCCAACCCAACAATCGAGGCGTGGTAGCAACGGCACAGTTTCAATAGTGCAATGAACACAACAAGCAAGGCACAAAACAAAAACAGAATTACCTGGAAAAACTCAGCAGGTCTGGCAGCATCGGCGGAGAAGAAAAGAGTTGACGTTTCGAGTCCTCATGACCCTTCGACAGAACTCTCGGCACAATCTCTGCAATCTAAAGGTCCGCAACTTCAAATTCTTTCTTCTTATTTCAAGCCAGGCTAAAAGAAGCCAAGTATCTAAAGTGCTACTTTTAAAACATGCAGCAAAAGGAGAAGCAAACTTTTTCCCTCAGCAGCACTCTGTCATGAGCCAACACTGTTATAGCATCTGTTCTCTGGCAGCACAGGGACCACAGTCAGATAGATATCAAGTGCAAATTCTCATCCATTGTCACAGCATTCAGTAACTACGTTTGTGTAGCACCCTGTGCAGCCAATAACCAAGAACATCACAATGGCCAATTGAGACTTGATTATGAACTGGCATGCAAGAGATCTTCCTTTAGAATTTCAACTCTTTCAACAGAGGATGCCCTTACACATTGTGGACCGGCAGGTACAGGAACAAGAGGAAAAAGCAGCCTAATTACTAATTGCTCTTGGCAACGAGGGGCTAATGCGTATATCTGATGAACACCAGAAAGACGATAAATTCTTCAAGTTCGGCGAAAAATAACTAAAGGTCTGAGTTAACTTTAGAACTCACAGGCTAGAGTTCATGCACACTCTGTCTTTAAAATACTGCCTGCTGGTGACTCCCTCTAAGGCAGAATTTTCCCTTCTGGGACAAAGGGGAGGATCTTCCGGTTAGCGAGTGGGGGTGGGCCCACTCGCTGACCCATAAAATGACGTGGGATGATGTCAGGTGGAACTCCCGATGTCACCCTGCGCCTCTTCCATTTTCAGGTCGGCGGGGGTGCAGCCAAGTCAGCTGCATGCCCGCCGACCTGTCAATGGCCTATTGAGGCCATTGAGAAACTAATTAAAATCATTAATGGACTTGCCTGTCCAACGTTAGGGTTGGCGAGCAGGCCGGGGACCCTGGTGGGCTTCAGAAAAAGCATGAAACCTCATCCATGGGCGGGATGAGGTTTCATGAGGGTTTTTAAATATTTAATAAAGGTTTTAGTAAAAGTGATGGACATGTCCCAACCCATGTGACAGGGTCACATGAGGTGACAGGGTCACATGAGGGGACATGTCAGGGAAATGTTGCTATCATTTGCTTAACATTTTTAAATTTGGCACCAATCTCCCTAAGGCAGCACTTAGCCTCAGGGAAATGAGTGCACTCTTTTGCGCACATGCGAGAAAGAGCACACTCTCCTGGCTGAGGGATTCCCCCACCCGCCCGCACAGGGTGTGCACAGCACTTCCTGGCGGGCGTCACACAGGGTGGGCCTTAATTGGCCTGCCCACGTAAAATGGCGGCACGTCCCCAATTGGGGGTGCCAATCGGAGGCGTACCTCCCTGCACCCGCTCCTGCATTTCCCCCCCCCAACGGGGGGAACATTTTCCCCTAAGTCCCATGGCGGGTGCAGGGACAGGGAGTATTTGCTGCTGCGGAGGCCACCAGAGCTTTGCATGGTATTGCGCGACCCTGTCCTCATTAATTATATAGCTGGGGGTTTCCCAACATTTTGCATGTTGGGGCAGGCTGGATGGCTCACATTCATATCCTGGTGCCATATTTAAAAGGTGTCCAGACAGCAACCTGCACAATGTTGAAGGGGGAGATGGCCTGATGAGGACAGGGAGCTCTGGCACCCAAATTCAGCGACACCTCCCTGGGCATCCTGCTCAAGCAAGTGGAGGCCAGGAGGAATGGGAGGAGGAGGCCGAGCAGGAAGGCAAAGCCGGCATGGGAGCAAGTCTCCAGGGCAGTGAGTGCCCAGGGCTTACAGCAGAGGACTGCTCCACAATGCCACAAAAGGATGGATAATCCGATCCACGCTGCCAGGCTAAGTGAGCCATCAACTGCTCACACTCACCTTGCTGAATGACACAGGGGGTATGGACCTGCATCCCATCACTGTAGCCATGGGTGAGCTTTTGCATTGGCTATCCAAGAGGGGATTGGATACCTCCACTTCTTTCCAGGTGCCCCTTCTGCTCAAGGAATCAGGCAGAACCCCTCAGGCACCCAAAGGGAAGAGGGGCGGCAGTTGGACACCCCCGAGACCCCCACTCAGGACTCCTCTGAGGGTGTGCGGCCCTTCCAAATTCCCCCTTGCCTGCAAGCTCTTCAGCCTCATCCTCTGTGACTGCAGAGGGTGCAGCTTCCCCTCGGCAGGACAGCCAAAGTAAGCTGGGGCCCTCCAGGCCTCAGGTCTTCAGAGGACGGCTGCCGTGGTCAACCAAGACAATAGGGCCAATTGGTCAGCAGGCTGCCTCCAGCCCTGCTGTGGCTGTTGGGGAAGCACCTAAAAGAAGCGATAGGGAAAGGAAAATTAAGAAGTTTTGATTTCACGGATGCACTGTGACTGTTACACATAATCACACTTTTGTAAATATAGTTCACTTGCACTTTAATCATGTCTGATGTGGTTTATTCGCAATAGTCCTTAAGCTTATGTGCAACCCCAAACCCCCATCTGTCCCCCAACATCTTCCAAGGGACACACCACATACCCCAGAATCAGGTATGTGCAGGGAGGCAAAGGTCTTTGCCAGGTCCCTTGCAAGCCATGTGCAAGAACTCTCCCATGCACACTGAGCCTTAGCCCTTCATACTTTCATCTGTCCCAGGGCCCTAGCATTGTAAGTACTACATGCTGGGGTTCCCCTTCAGTTGTCCAGTTGAGATGGCCTGCATTTCTGCCCATCCCCAATGACCCAGCTCCCATGCAGCATCTTGAGCTCTCCACCACAAGGCCGTGCATAGTAGCTTGCAGCCTTGGTCATCGTCACCTTCGAAGTTGGGCCTAATACCTATTTCTCTCCCCCCATCACCCACACCCTCCCCCATATAACCACTGACCCCCCTCTGGAATCACTTTTGACCTCCCCCATCACCTTAGAGGTCAATGGAGAAGTCCTCTACCTTCCCAAACAGCCTACCCCGGTAACAATAGATGTGCCCACCCTCATCCAACCGACCATCTGAATCCACATCACCTTCCACATCCCCTCCAGCAACCCTCAGCGCCCCTTCACTTGACTTCACCGCACCCTCACCCTCTCACTATACCGGTTCCCACTGCCTCCTTGAACAGTCACCATCCTATCCTATCACTGGTACCCTCAGTATGTACCACCCAAGAATCCACTGACCTCTCCCTCTGAAGCCCTCTCCCCTCCCCCCCTGCTCGTCCACACCTCGACACCCCCCGAATGTCCATCCACACCTCTGCCACCCCATGTCCGTCCACACCTATACACTCCCCAATGTCCGTCCACACCTATACACTCCCCCAATGTCCGTCCACACCTATACACTCCCCCAATGTCCGTCCACACCTATACACTCCCCCAATGTCCGTCCACACCTATACACTCCCCCAATGTCCGTCCACACCTATACACTCCCCCAATGTCCGTCCACACCTATACACTCCCCCAATGTCCGTCCACACCTATACACTCCCCCAATGTCCGTCCACACCTATACACTCCCCCAATGTCCGTCCACACCTATACACTCCCCCAATGTCCGTCCACACCTATACACTCCCCCAATGTCCGTCCACACCTATACACTCCCCCAATGTCCGTCCACACCTATACACTCCCCCAATGTCCGTCCACACCTATACACTCCCCCAATGTCCGTCCACACCTATACACTCCCCCAATGTCCGTCCACACCTATACACTCCCCCAATGTCCGTCCACACCTATACACTCCCCCAATGTCCGTCCACACCTATACACTCCCCCAATGTCCGTCCACACCTATACACTCCCCCAATGTCCGTCCACACCTATACACTCCCCCAATGTCCGTCCACACCTATACACTCCCCCAATGTCCGTCCACACCTATACACCTCCCCAATGCCTGTCCACACCTCTGCCACCCCATGTCTGTCCACACCTATACACTTGAAGATCTGAATCCTGGAATAAGCTGCTACTTGAAGATCTGAAGTCTGGAAGAAGCTGCTACACCGAGAACAACCACCTCCTGAATGCTGCTGAGCAGAAAAGATCCACATGGTTGATGTTCCACCCACCCACTCCTGCTCATGGTATTCCAGGTTGCTGGAGGCCTCCATCTTCTCTTCAGATCTCCACGAGCTGTCCCAGGCCTTCTTCAGGTAAGTGCTGACATATTTTGGACCAGTGTGATTGCCTGCTGGCGGCGTGGGTGATTGGGTGGGAGGGGTGATTCCAGTCTGGCCTTCGTTGGCAGCCAAATAGTGGGATGTAAATCGGTTTTACGTCGGCCTCTAGTGGGAATTGCGATCCACCAGGGCAGTCGGGAGTGCAAGATCCCGCCATTGTTTTATGTCGGTGGGAAGCCGCTTTTCCAGCACCCAGCGCATTGTCAACCCCACCCCCGCCCCGCCCGACAGCAAACCAGCCGTGGAGCGTACCAGAAAATTCCGCCCTGTAAAATACAGCCTGCTGGTGACTCTCTGTTTAAAATACAGCCTGCTGGTGACTCTCTGCTTAAAATACAGCCTGCTGGTGACTCTCTGCTTAAAATACAGCCTGCTGGTGACTCTCTGCTTAAAATACAGCCTGCTGGTGACTCTCTGCTTAAAATACAGCCTGCTGGTGACTCTCTGTTTAAAATACAGCCTGCTGGTGACTCTCTGTTTAAAATACAGCCTGCTGGTGACTCTCTGTTTAAAATACAGCCTGCTGGTGACTCTCTGTTTAAAATACAGCCTGCTGGTGACTCTCTGATTAAAATACAGCCTGCTGGTGACTCTCTGTTTAAAATACAGCCTGCTGGTGACTCTCTGTTTAAAATACAGCCTGCTGGTGACTCTCTGTTTAAAATACAGCCTGCTGGTGACTCTCTGTTTAAAATACAGCCTGCTGGTGACTCTCTGTTTAAAATACAGCCTGCTGGTGACTCTCTGTTTAAAATACAGCCTGCTGGTGACTCTCTGTTTAAAATACAGCCTGCTGGTGACTCTCCCTCTCTCTCTCTAAAATACAGCCTGGGGCTGACTCACTCTCTCTCTCTCTTTAAAATACAGCTTGCTGGTGACTCTCTCTGTTTAAAATACAGCCTACTGGTGACTCTCTCTCTTTAAAATACATCCCTGCTGGTGACTCTCTCTCTCTTTAAAATACAGCCTGCTGGTGACTCTCTCTCTCTCTAAAATACAGCCTGCTGGTGACTCTCTCTCTCTCTAAAATACAGCCTGCTGGTGACTCTCTCTCTCTCTAAAATACAGCCTGCTGGTGACTCTCTCTCTCTTTAAAATACAGCCTGCTGGTGACTCTCTCTCTTTAAAATACAGCCTGCTGGTGACTCTCTCTCTCTTTAAAATACAGCCTGCTGGTGACTCTCTCTCTCTTTAAAATGCAGCCTGCTGGTGACTCTCTGTCTCTCTAAAATACAGCCTGCTGGTGACTCTCTCTCTCTTTAAAATACAGCCTGCTGGTGACTCTCTCTCTCTTTAAAATACAGCCTGCTGGTGACTCTCTCTCTCTTTAAAATACAGCCTGCTGGTGACTCTCTCTCTCTTTAAAATACAGCCTGCTGGTGACTCTCTCTCTCTTTAAAATACAGCCTGCTGGTGACTCTCTCTCTCTTTAAAATACAGCCTGCTGGTGACTCTCTCTCTCTTTAAAATACAGCCTGCTGGTGACTCTCTCTCTCTTTAAAATACAGCCTGCTGGTGACTCTCCCTCTCTCTCTCTCTTTAAAATACAGCCTGCTGGTGACTCTCCCTCTCTCTCTCTTTAAAATACAGCCTGCTGGTGACTCTCCCTCTCTCTCTCTTTAAAATACAGCCTGCTGGTGACTCTCCCTCTCTCTCTCTTTAAAATACAGCCTGCTGGTGACTCTCTCTCTTTAAAATACATCCCGCCTGGTGACTCTCTCTCTTTAAAATACAGCCTGCTGGTGACTCTCTCTCTCTTTAAAATACAGCCTTCCCTTTACTCTCTCTTTGATGTAGGGACTGGCGGTGTCTTCCCTTTTCTAATAGGATGAATTGTAGATGTCCCTATTGAAAAGCTGTCCTTTTATCTAATCTCCCTGCATAAAAGAGATACTTGTTATGAGATTATTTTCTTTCGAAGGAGTCCCAATGGTGTAACTGCCTCTCAAAGGCTCCTTACTGTCAAAGCTTTGCATTGAAAAGGCAATGCTGATAATTTTCTTTCACCCTCAAACTGGGTTCTGGCAATCAGGCTCCCTCATTTGAAGTACCTAAATTATTCCTCTCCCTCCTATAAGGGGCACTGCTGTTGAGCTCCTGGTTTTGGTATTCTGTTGGAGTTATTTTAGAGACTGAGAATGTGACCAGAGTTTCCTCAGCAGCCTTTCTGTCAGCTCACCACTTGCTCCTCACGTTTGCAGGAACTTGTCAGAAAGCAAAGAATTTGCAAATCCAAATTTGGACAGTTGCATTTGAATACCTGGCAAAATGACAGAGAAACATAATTTGTGTTATTTTCCCATGGGCATGAGGGATGCCTGTTCATCCCTCGTGTCGAGCATTGGTGCGGTGAAAGATGCGAGTCTGTTAAAATTTCTTTCTTCAGCTGCCAGCCCTGCCTGCAGGCTGACATGGAGGCCGGCAATTATGATGTCACTCCAGTGCTGAAGGAGTGCTGCACTACTGCAAATACCCTCATCTGGATGAGATTTTAAAATGAAGTTCTGTCTGTCATCTCAGGTGGGAAAAAAGATGCAGCCCATTCCATTCCCCTGCCCCCGCCACCCAACTGCTGACTACTTGATCATTACCATATTGTTGTCTGGGGGAGCTTATTCTTCGCAAGCTGGCTCCTACATTACAACGGGGACGACACTTCGAAAGTACTCCATTGGCGGTGAAGCAGGAGGTGTCCTGATAAATATGACTTGTTTCTTTCCATTTGCAGGGGATAGTAGTATTGTGGTCATGTCACTGGACTAGTAATCCAGAGACCAGGCTAATGGTCTGGGGACATGGGTTCAAATCCCACCCACAGGAATTTAAATTCAATTAATAAATCTGGAATGAAAGTAAAAAGCTCGTCTCAGTAAAAGTGATCATGAAATAATTGAAATCATGAAACTTAAAGAAAAACCCCATCTTGTTCACTAATGATTAGGGAAGGAAATCTGCCATCCTTACCTGATCTGGCATACGTCCTGTGTCTCCAGGCCCACAGCAATGTGGTTGACTCTTAAATGGTCTAGCAAGCCCCTCAGCTGCATTGAACTGCCAAGAAGTCTAAAGGAATGAAACTGGGCAATTTACCCGGCATTGCCCAAGGAACAGCACTATAGATTGTAGCGCTTCAAGAAGGCAACTCATCACCGCCTTCTCAAGGGCAATTGGGATGGGCAACAAATTCTGGCTGAGTCAGCAATGCCCACATTCCGTGCAAGAATTAAACAAGAAAGGGTTGAGTTGTGTCCTTGCAGCAGACAGGAGTTCCACCTCAGCATACATCCACCAGTATGATGGCCACATGAAGGATCCTGGGTGCTCCAATGAAAATATGTCCAGACCTTCATATGGCCACTTTTACAGCAATGCTGTGTATCGCCAAGGGATGTGTGCCACTCCCATTTGTGACCGTGGCATTCAAATTTAAAACTGAGAACAATGCACTCCATGGATCTCAAGAGTGCAAAAAAAAAAAAAATGTGGGCTACCTCCTATTGTCCTCATAGTGCAGGATGGGGGAAGTAACACAGAAATGGGTGAGGAGGGCTCAGAACCCAGCTCCCCTAAATTCAACAGAATCAGACAGCACAGAAAGAGGCCTTTCAACCCATCATGCCTGTGCCAGCTCTTTGAAAGATTTATCAATCAGTCCCACTGCACCCACCCTTTCCCCATAGTCTGCATTCTTTTTCTCTTCTCAAGCACATATTCCCGCTTGCAAGTTACGACTGAATCTACTTCCGCCAGCCTTTCAGGCAGTGAATACCAACCAGATCATAGAAACTGCTAGCACTAACTCACTTGCCGCCTTCTCTGCACTGAAGGGCTTTGAATGGCCCTAGACGTACTAGCTAAAAAGGCTCATGCTTCTGATGCAGTTTTTTTTCATCTTTACAGTGGCAGGGTCATTCAGAATTTAACGCTGATGCCCAAATTAATATTCTCGTATAAACAGAAGTGCTCCCAGTGATTTTTTTTAATGCACTGTGACAGGATTAAAGAAGAAATCCTCCGAGGCGTGTTTCTGTGTGCAACCTTCCTATAAACAAATATCATAACAGCTAAGTTAATTGCTGGCAGATCTCCCGACTCAGGAGCTGACATCTGAAAGTGCAATAAACTAGGTGCTGTTTAATCCACCCATTATGCAGGCTAATTGACTCGATTCACAAGTATATTCCTTTTTTCATTATCAGACCCTGTCAGCCCTTTGCTGGCTGTCGCTGAAAGGGCCTCGGCACCGGTGATTGATCATTGATAGATTGACAGTCAGATTAATTTAATTAAAATCGCCTCACTTGAGAAATGAAAGACAAAAAGCAAAGTGCTAATAGATTTGCTCTCACAATAAATGACTCACCGGGGCCATTTACAGAGCTTTGCCCAACTTATTTTGTCTGAAATTCCCAAGTCACTTGCAAGCTCTTGTTTTAATTGCATCGCGTTTTGCAAAGGCTTTTAGGCACATGAGGAGCAGAAACGGCATTACAATGATCAGCAAAGCACTCCTCCCCGTCTCAGCGGAGACAAGCTGCTCCGCGAGATTGGCTAAGTGAGGACACTTCAGCATTTGTGGCAGTCAACTGAAGCTTTCTCTCATTGCCAGCAGGAGGGTCGTGCTCGGGCGCCAGCCAGCTCCCAGATCAATAAGCACCTGTGAGAACTTGCTTCTGTACAGCACTCCTCACAAGGGAGAACAACTCAGCCTTTCACCCAGTGGGGGTGGGAGGTTTGGTGGGGGGCTTATGGGGGTGTGGGTGGTGGAGGCGGGAGGTGTGGATGGTGGGGGTGGGGGGGATGGGGGGGTGGACTGTTTGGGGGGGTAGTGGGGTGGGCTATTTGGGGGTGGGGGGTTGGGCTGTTGTGGGGGCTGGGGAGGGTGGGCTGTTGTGGGGGGGGTGGGCTGTTGGGGGTTGGAGCCTGGGGGACTGGAGGTGGGCTGCTGGGTGGGGTCTGTGGAGGGTTTGGGTGTATAGGGGTTTGGGTGTGTAGCAGTGGGCTGAGGGGTGGGCATTGGAATGGTGTAGTGGGATGGGGGGCTGGGCTGTGGGTGGGGCTAGATGGGGCTGGCCTGTATGGGGGGATTGGGTGTGGGGAGGGGCTGTGGGAGGTTGCAAAGGGGGCAGGGGGTTTTTGGGAGAATTGGGTGTGGGG
The DNA here is from genome assembly GCF_017639515.1 of Carcharodon carcharias. NCBI lineage: Eukaryota > Metazoa > Chordata > Chondrichthyes > Lamniformes > Lamnidae > Carcharodon > Carcharodon carcharias. The sequence continues at coordinate 93,291,564 of NC_054474.1, forward strand.
CGAGTGCTGTGGGGGGGATTGGGTTGGGAGGGTGCTGTGGGGGGGAGATTGGGTTGGAGTAGGGGGGAGGTTGGGTGGAGGTATTGGGGTGGGGGGGGAGATTGGGTTGGGGGGGAGATTGGGTGGGGGTATTGGGGTGGGGGAGAGATTGGGTGGGGGTATTGGGATGGGGGGGAAGATTGGGTGGGGGTATTGGGATGGGGGAGAGATTCGGTGGGGGTATTGGGGTGGGGGGAGATTGGGGTGGGGGGAGATTGGGATGGGGGGAGATTGGGATGGGGGGAGATTGGGATGGGGGGAGATTGGGATGGGGGGTATTGGGTTGGGGTTGCGGGGGATTTGATGGTGGTGAGCTGTGGGGAGGGGATTGCTTGGAGAGGGGGTCGCATGGGGTTGGGGTGCTGTGGTGGGGTGCCTGTAGTGGGGGGTGTTGGGTGGGGTCAGGCTGTTGGGGGGTTTTGTGGGGGGTGGTCTGGGGGTGCTTGTGTGGGGGTGGGCTGTGGAGGTTTGGGTGTGTGTGGGGGGGTTTTGTGGTGTGTAGGAATGGGGTTGGTTTGTTGGAGGGGTTGCTTGGGAAGGATTCCAAAGAGAGGCAGGAAGGGGAAATGAGCATGGCAAATGATGATGTAGACAGGTAAAGGTGCTTAAAGTTCAACCTCTTGTTGATACTCAGGACCCTCTACTGAACAGGATTTGTTTTGATGTTTCCATTCACTTGGGATTTAAGGTGTTAAAGGGAGGGAGTTGCTGAGCTTTTCAGACAAGGAGGTTTGTCTCCAATCTTTTTCCCTGGGTGAGGGAAACAAAGGTTAAGAGCTGATCTAATCAGGGTGGTCAAAACAATTAAAATGTGGAGGGTAGAGAGAGAAAAATTATTTCTCTGGTGGGGGACTCCAAAACAAGGATGCATACTTGTAACATCAGAGCTGAGTCATTCAGGAGTGATATCAGGGAACTCTTCTTCACATAAATGGTATTGAAAATCTCCCCAAAATACAAAATGTGTCGAGGGAGTCAATTAAAATTTTCAAAATTTACAATGATAGATTTTGTTAGGGGGAGTTATTAAGAGTTACAGGACTAAGCCGGGTAGATGGAGATAATTTGCAAACAGCCATGATTTAATTGAAGAGGAAGGCTCAAAGGGCTGAATTGCTACATTACTAAGCTTGCCTGGGATTCCCACCCTAATCACTCATCATGGAGTGCTGTTTGAAAGTGGCTGAGCAAGGGATTGGGCTTGGATGGGATGCCCACATAGTCAACCTGCCCGCCATCTAGGCTCACCCATGAAGAACAGCTACCCATCTGAAGCACTGGAGGAACAGCCAGAGCCTTGGACTGACACCCTGCAAGTCTCCCTGTTTTCATGGGGAGGAAGAATAGTGAATGGATCAGTAAAACGGTCTGTATATTTTGTAACGTGATTCATTTATCGTGTTTAAGAACTTGTAGGATTTTCATCCAGTGATATGAAATTTCTGGTCAGTTTACTCTCACCTTCTTTTGGAGGCACTGACTCAGTGTAGGGTACAATTCCCCACGTACCGTTAACCCTCTGGTTACGACCCAGATCATGCCTTATGTGGGAGCACTGACCATGAAGGTTAACAGGCTGTTCATCAGGAATCCCTGGTCTCGTCCAACATACACACACGAGGGGTTACTGAATTGGGATCAGGAGCAGGAAACCTGGCGGACTTTTGAGCCAAATTGTCTAACATACATACAAAAATACAAATTAGAAGAAGGGGAAGGCCATTTGGCCCCTCAAGCCTGCTCCGTCATTTAGTAATGTCATGGCTGATCTGATCGTGGTTTCAATGCCACTATCTTGCCTACCCCTGATACCCTTTGATTCTCTTGTCAGTCAAGAATCCATCTAACTCTGTCTTAAAAATATTAAATGACCCAGCCTTCACCGCTCTCTGGGGAGGAGTTCCACAGACTCACAACCCTCAGAGGAAAAAAATCTCTTCATCTCCATCTTAAATGGGAAACCCCTTATTTTTAAACTATGTCCCCTAGTTCTAGTCTCCCACAAGGGGAAACTACTTCCAGCATCCACCCTGTGGGTTTTCATGCTGTAAATTCCATGTAACTGTACTCCTCAAGCCCAGGCTCCAGATGTTAGTAGGATCGGCCTTCTCACCCTGGCACCTATCCTCACTGCCACCCTGGCAGGGGTCAAGAAATTCAGCAAGAATTCCAAAGAAGAGTCATATTGGATTCGAAATGTTAACTCTGTTTCTCTCTCCACAAGTGCTGCCAGACCTGCTGAGATTTTCAGCATTTTCTGCTTTTCAAATTCAGCAACAACACAGGGTCAGGTGGAACTCTCTTGTGCAGCTCAAGTTCCCAATTGCTGCAGCTAAGTGGGGTAATGCGTGTTCTTGGTTGTAGCACCACAAGATGATGATTCACACTTGAACTGCTTTGATGCAGGTTTTAACATACCCCAGCAAAACTGAAGCTCAGGGATCAACTGAGATTTTCAAAATTGAAATTGATATTTTGTTAGGTACTGGTATTAACATTGGAGAACCAAGATAGGGTTAAAATAAAAGTAGCCATGACTGAATGGCAGAACAGTGTAGAGTGGCTGAAAGGCCCCCTCTACTTATGTTCCACAGTACAAATGATCAGCTGACTCTAACTGCGCGTTGATTACAACCATGAAAATCTGGCAGGTTTGGAAATGACCAAACACTGTTTGGCTAGGTCAGAAATCCAATTCAATCCGGTTTGGTTCAGCTTGAATTATCCACATGGGTTTGGGGGCAAGGGATTAGAATGGGGATTCATTCCAACATGCTTCGTTCTTATGATGGTCAGCTTTGGCAGTGTATGTGCCAATGCAAGCAGCTTTTCAAATCATTAACATTATATAATTGGACATATACATACGAACGTACAAATTAGGTGCAGTAGGCCATTCAGCCCCTCAAGCCTGTTATGTCGTTTAATACGATCATTGCTGATCTGATTGTGGCCTCAACTCCACATTCCCACCTATCCTCAATAACCTTGGACAACCTTGTAACAGTGAATGTGACTGTGAGTTATTGGTGTCTTTGCAATTGACATTGCCATGACTTAATCATGTTACTGCCACTTCAAATCTGGCAAACCAAATTATTGAGAAAGGACGCCCCTTCGATGCCAAACAACAACCCGTATGGCACAGGTGGTATTTGTTGTAATATGCCTTAATGGGTTTACAGCACAACATCACTAGAAAGGAAGTATGTCATGCAATCCAGTTTTAGTTTCACTTTTGCTTTTTGGAGGGGGTAAACACATTGTGGGTTCATTTATTGAGACTTGGCACATGGGAACACTGATACAGAGGTAAGACATTGGAGCTGTAGAGCTGCACGTGTGTACTCTGCTGAAAAGCAAAAGTGAAACTAAACCTGGATCACATGACATACTTTCTTCTAGTGATGCCATGCTGCAATCCTGTAAAGGCACATTACAACAAGTACTGATGCACTAATTAGTGGGTAAAGAACATTGCACTGACTGATAACCATGGAGGAAAAGGATTAGAGAGGGGAAGGCAAATTGCTCTGGCTACCTGTCCTAAACTACTGTCAGTGACCTACTTCTTACAAATATATTTGTCTCTGGACAAATTTTATTCAATAATGTTCCTGGGAAGAGCTTTGGGACATCTTACTACGTTAAAGAGGTTAAAGGTGCTTCTTGAATGCAAATTGTTGTTGTTGTAAAACCCCTGACATAGAATCCAAGTGCTGTCACTGTCTCCACACCCTTTCGCCACAAAAAAATCCAGTGCAGTTCCTCTCTGATAATGCTCCTGCAAAGAACCTTAGGGCAGTTTACTATGGCAAAGGCACTGTATAAATCCAAGCCATTAAGAGAGAGGTCATGTGTGTGTGTGTGTGTATCTATGTTAGCGTGTGCATGTATATATTTATGTATGTGTATGTGTATGTCACAGGATAGCAAGACTGGGCTCATTTGTGTTGCCCTTCCCATTATTGAAAAGCCTGTACTTACTCACTGTCAAGGAAAGCACATGAATAGTGACCACATGGTTATTCATTGAGGCTGACCAATACATGCGGCACCCTGTACCAATAAGGGCCTTCAGGAGAGAAGGGAAGATTGTAGGATGATACATCAATCAAATTTTGACATCCAAAAGGAACTATTTCATATCAATATATCTCACAGAGCAAGGCTTGGTTTGGTTTGGTTTAGTAGATCACTTTATTTAAGCATATAAGACCCTGAAGGTCTTCACAGGGAGAATGTGGAAAGGATGTTTCCTTTTGTGGGAACCTAGAACTAGGGGTCACTGTTTAAAAACAAAGAGTTGCGCATTTAAGACAGATGAGAAATTTTTTCTCTCAGAGGGTCATGTGTCTTTGGAACTTTTCCTCAAAAGGAGTTGGAAGCAGAGTCTTTAAATATTTTTAAGGCTAAGGTAGATAGATTCTTGATAAGCAAGGGTGTGAAAGGTTATCAGGGGTATGCGGGAACGTGGAGATGAGGTTACAATCAGATCAGCTATGATCTTATTGAATGGCAGAGCAGGCTCATAGGGCCGAGTGGCCCACTTCTAATTTGTATGTTCGTGTGTACGTTCTGCTAGTAAAATCTCAGAGACAAGGACAGATCTTCCTTTCAATATGCTTCCATCAAATGCTGTTAACAAAGAATGCAAAGAGCCAGCACACATCCTTTGTTAGAGGGCTACTTGTTACCCAACAGTAGATACTTAAGAGGCACATTAACTGAGACAACAAAACATCTGTTTGTTTGACAGTTTACATGTGTTACGTTACTGAGATCTGATGGCATATATTATTATTATTATTATTGTTAAGTTTGTAGAAGCTGACAGAGCACTCCAATTTGGAAGCTTTATCTAAACACTTCAATAGTGCCCGAGTATATTTTTTCTTTGCTTTTCCACTTGTATAAGCTAGACCCTTTTTTGCCAAATGCTAAGGTCACATTAATTGACACAGCACAAGTAATTAAGCAGTCACTGTTCACATACTTGAAGGCTCAACTAGCATGGGTTCATGCCAATTTGACAGTAACGCTTCTAAGAGTCAACAGATCAGCAACCTTCACTGGATTCAACCAATCACATGAGAAGTACTGACTGCGGAACCAAGATAATGTGAAAAGCGATTACCATATGAAAATTAGCCTGAGTAGCGGGAGTACGTATTAGGTGAACCATCGTACAGATCGTCCTGTGGACTCTTTGGTGGACCCTTACCATGTCTGTCAGAGTACTTGACAAGACAAGTATCTCTTCTCCCTAAAATGATACAGGCTCCATAGTGACAAAGGACCTATTGTGTCTTAAAAGTGACTTTCGTTTTCTAACTACATGAGTGCACTTTCACTGCCAATTTTCACTCCAAGTGAGGCTCACTTGGTGTGTTTTCAAGTCTCGTTTCTTTTCCTGCAATGCTGATTAATGTCAGCTGTACATCGCTCCGAGAACTCGATCATATTTGAATCCCTCTGTGGCCTCGTCCCTCCCCACCTCTACAACCTTCTCCAGTCCTACAATCCTTCGAGAACTCTGTGTTCCTCCTACATTGGCCCCTTATCCATATCATTTCCTTCGCCCCAACATTGGCGGGCATGACTTCAGCCGTCCAGGCCCTATGCAATAGAATTACCTCTCTATTGCTCTCTCCCATTTGAAGACCGTCCTTACACTCAAGCCTCTTTTTCTCAGCTTTAGATCAGCTGCCCTAATGTCTCCTTTGGCTCGGTGCCATTTTTTGTCTGATTACACTCCTCTGAGCTATATTGAGATATTTTACTTCATGAGAGATACTATATAAATGTAGGTTGTTATTTCTTGCTGGAATGCGGATTCACAGCTGCCAGGAGCACTTCTCTCATTCTTCATCTGGAAGCCTAGTCAGTGGCTATGAACAGGGAATTCCACGGTGGGGAAAGGAGGAAGAAGGAATCACAACCGAATTCAATCTTGTTCTCACTCAATGTCCACACATGTGGTTCCCAGCATGAGCCAACAAATAGCAATCAGAAGTCCAAATCCTAGTTTGAGTTCCAAAGGTAGCAGCCCAGAGGAAAGCTTTCTCTATATCATTGGGGTGTGTATCATGGCTTTCAATCAATTTCCCTATCATTTCTTTGTCTCTTTTTGCATCAGCCCTATTTCCAGCCCAGTCTGAGATCAGCCAATTCAGCGCAAATTAGTGCTTTCAACTTTGGGGCCTGCCAGCGCTCCATGCCTTAGGAGTCATTCATTCACTGACCTGTCGGAGATCAGAAATTGGTGCTTAATGATACCGAATAATGAGTGTCCAATAAGGAACCTTCTGCTATTGATCAAAGCAGGGCTCAGGAAGGTTTTGTATTGATCTAATTGCCAATATGGGAAATATGAGTTGTTATTCACTGAGGGAAAGGACTGGGCAGGATCCACTTGCCTGACATTAGCAGTCTAATACCACGGAAGAGCAGGTTCAATGATTCAGTGTTTCTTGCAAGGGTCAGTTCTCCAGTGCCAGCTCCCTATCTGCGGCTGATGCACTATCAGGGTTTGCTCAACATCATTGCACAAGTATTGCATTAAGCCTTTGTGGGGGGGCGGGGCGCAAAATCTCAGTCCATCCGGACAGCATCTGCTTGAGACTCATCTGCACAGACAAGGTACGAATTTGCAAGATGTGTTAAGGGTTGTAAGGGGTGTTCCCACCTTGGAACATCTTGTTATATTAAAGTTATTGCTAAGCACCTCCTTTGTCCTCCCTCTTTCTAATTTCAGACTGCACTTAATACAAGTGTAGTGGAACTGGAGAAAGTTGACATGAAGCATCCTAAGCACCCACGCAGCATGTGAGAAACATGGGTACGCTGGCTGATGGCTATAAGGCAGCTCTCAAACATGGCCTAGTTAAATGCGACAGCCTCATCAATGAGTCTGAATTGGCCCACACTTGAACTTGGCAGTCTACACTTCCACAGGTCCTTTGCTACAACAAAGGACTCTCACCAGACACCAAGTCAAACAGTTAGAAGCTTTCACTGTTTAGAAGGGACATTAAACACTACAGGCTTTTTTTTATTTCTTTCTTCTCCCCTGTGAGAAATGAGTCAAGTGAGGATAGATTTATTTTTAACATTCTAAGCCATCGAATACATCTCTCTCCTTTGCCATTACCACTTAGAGCTAAGTCTCCACAAATGAATCATTGTTTGTTCACAAATTAGCTTTCAGAGGAGATGGCTGCAGAGATAAAAACCATACTCACCTGGAACCTCCGCATGTCCCTTGGGTTTCCTGCATTCTTCAGGCAGTTCTGATTGCATTTCAGAAAGAATTTCAAGAAGAACCTGAAGAGGGAAAGTGAGAGGGAAAAAAACAGAATTGGATTAAAACTCTTTTACTGAATTAAAGGAAATGTCCACTTTGTGAGAGAACTTAAACAACTCGATTTCATCGATTGAGTGCAGTTCACAGCACACTAGAATCATTGCTGCATCTGGTCTTTTTAGTTCAAGTGTATGTGTCAACTTTTTTACCTTCTGCTCTCTTTTATTTTATTTTCTTTCTTTGATTGATAATTTCACTAATCAGAGGCCGGAGGGACAAGGTCAATGCAAACAAAAACAAATCTGCAATCCATTTAGGGGTGTATGTACCTGCTCTCTAGTTTGTAAGATATGACTGAGTCACACGAACCAGGAGACCCCAGCTCATTCCTGGCCTGTACCAAGGTAAGCTGTGTGTATTTGTTTATATGTGTAATATATATGTGTATGTATGTGTTTGTGTGAGTTTTTTGTCTGCTTTGGTTCCTGTGAACCATCTTGAGATTCTTTTTACGATGTTAAATGCATTGTATAAATGCAAATTGTTGTTCTTGTGTGTGTATGTCTGTTAATAAGCATGTTTATGTGTCTGTGTATGTATTATGTGCAAGTTTGTGTATGTTCCTTTATATACAAAGGTGTGTCTTTGTATGTATGTGTTTCTGTGTATAGGTGTGTATTTGTGTGTTTCTTTATATGTATGGGTGTATATTTCTGTGTGTTTTTCTATGTATGGGTGTGTATGTGTGTGTTTCTGTGTATGTATGGTGTGTATTTCTATATATGTATGGGTGTGTATTTGTGTGTGTATGTGAATGTGTTTCTACGTGTGTAGGGGTGTGTATTTGTGTGTGTTTGTATATATATATAGGTGTGTATTTGTGTGTGTTTCTGTGTATATATGGGTGTGTGTGTGTTTCTGTGTACATGTGGCTTGTGAGTTTCTGTGCATGTATGGTTGTGTATTTGTTTGTGTTTTTGTGTATATATGGGCATGTATTTGTGTTTCTGTGTATGGATGTGTGTTTTTTGTGGGTGCATGTTTTTTGTGTGCATGTATGTGTTTCTGTGTACATATGGATGAGTGTGTGTTTTTGTGTAAATAAAAGGTGTGTATTTGTGTGCACATGTGTGTGTGCATGTGTGTTTTTCTGTATGTATGGGAATGTGTTCCTGTGTATTTATGAAGGGCGAAGGTGCAAAATGGACATGAGAAACTGCACTTCATGAGTTCCCCTGATAGCCCAGTGAATCAAAGTCAGCAGGTCTCAGCCAGACAGCACTCTGCGACTATGGAATGGCCTAACTGCAATTCAGTGCAGTGCACTTTTCTTATCAAGACCAATGTGGGCACCGGACAGGATTGGGCTTAGTTATGATGTACCCTCAAGTCGAAGAGCTGTTTAGCACTCACAGTCTAAGCTCACACAGGAAGACCAGTCACTTTGATAAAACAAGGCACCTGAGGGTTGCTGATGTCTATGGAACCATTACCGTTGTTCATGTAGGGACAGATATAATGAGCCTGCGTCGATTGTGTACTTTGTGTTATTAACACTGCACTCTCCCAGCCCCACCGCCCATCTCCCAACACAAATAACAACAGAACATTTGGCAAACACACAGGTCTGACAGCATCTATACAGAGAAGAGATGGGGTCATGTTGCGGGGTGGCAGACTGTGCCAGACTGGAGTATTATCCGAGCGGTTAGCCTGCCTACTGTCTTCATAGAAGCTGTTGGTCTTTCTGTTTATTTCCAACATTCTTCTATTGCAGTTTTGGATTCCTTTTAATCCTTTTCCCGGATCGTTTTTTTTTTATTACAAAGAAAGGGGGTGGTTGGAGGTGCAGGGGGTGGGAGGAGATTTCCATTAAAGGTTTGTTGCTGTTTGATTTCTATTTCTCATGTTGTGGTCTCTTTTCATTTCCCTCATTGTCAAACTTTTACACCCAACTGTGCCAGTCTGCTCAGGACATGCAGCACAGGCTGTCAGTATAAACACTGGCGTCTGAAGAAGAGACAAATATGTGCCTTGGGGGAGGGGTTTGTCCAAGCGCCAAGGAAGCCCATGAAAGACAAGCAATGTGCTGAATGCGACAAGAGTCGTGCCAGGAAGAAATGAAATGCGGGCACACACTCCACGCTCTTGACATGCCGATGACTTCTTTCTTTACTCTCCCTCTCGCTGCCTGTCGCTCGGGCATGTCAACAGCTCGTCAGTTAGTACCCAGAGCTATGAAGGGCACAGACACCAGATCCCTGATCCTGACCTGCTGCTGCCGTCAGGAATGTTGGCAGGGCCTGCGGGCCTGGTCCGCTGTGGCCTCCTGCGATGAGTGTGTTGTCGAAATAAAGAGACGTACCATCTGTCGGGAGGCAAAGACAGCCCCTGTCAACTGGTGCACGGTGCCTCAAACAGGCCCTTATGTGGCGATCTCTCTCAGAAACTACAGATTCAGAGGGGAGCTGCTGGGGGCCCCGGAGACCAGCTCGAAAGCCCGCTGAGTGTCTCTGAAATGCACGAGCCTTTGCAGCTGCCCACTTTGGCCACGGCAGCCCAAAGAAATACTTTCAAACTGATGTAGGTGAAACAGTTAAAAATACCCACGCGCATGCACCCCTCATCGCCACCCCCCCTTCCCCCCTCCACAAACTGAGTAATGGTCTGCGAGATACAGAGCAGGGATCCTTTTTCTGGGATTAATTTGCCTGCAATTTATAAACAGGAGGACGACATGTGGCGACTTGCTGCCGCGTCGAATTTTCCCAAATATAGGAAAAAAATCCGTTCAGAGGGAATGTCAGCTGCGGTATCCCTTTTCCCATCTAGGTGTCAGTTTCAGGTCAATTTCACATAATCAGCATCAACTAGGTCAGTTTATTTGCTCACCCTTTCTCTCTCTCTGTGTAGTTTGGCTAATTTCGAAGCCAAACCACAGAAACAGAATAAAAAGCAGAGACAGCATTCAGAGTGAAAAGGGCAGATTGGCACAGTTCAAAGTGCCATGGATTTGTTGGGCTACAAATGGCATGGTGGGAGGTTAAATTAAGTCACGGTTACTGCTTTATTTTAGCAGTGGGACCACATCTGACAGTGGTACAGCTATAATTACGTCCAAAGTGAAAGAAGCCCTTTACCTTCGATTAAAGTGGCTATCTTGAGCTTGTTGCCTCAAATCCCATACCTCCCCTCACATTTCATTAGAATATCAATAGGGACTTGCAAAAAATCAAGTCTGTGGTGCTGGTATTTAGCAATTGCCCCGTTACACATGTAGCCCTGTTCAACATTGTAACTGGAAACCTGCCTCAGGATTTGTCTGTATTCTTCCTGACCTCGGTTTGTGTTTGCAATTATCATGAAGTCCAAAGAGTATCTGTACTGGAAGTAAAATAAGAACGTGTACAATGCTCATCATTTTGTTACTGGAAATAAATGGTGAAACTGAGCCAGGCCTGACGTGGGTCACTGCATGTAACTCTCAATGTTATTACCCCATTTCTCAAAACCATTTGACCTGCATAATTACCTGTGCTGTGCATTGAAAGGTGCTGTCTTCATAAAATAATGTTGCATGAGGGCATTTATAAATGTCCTCGTCGGTAAAGGCATCACCCTTGGCAGTAACCATGCAGATGAGAAGGCCCCTAGATTCAACCCTTGGTCTGTGATAACCTGCCACCCAGCTAAAGCCCCAATTAGGGTATTACAATTGCCCTCAGTACTCTTGGGCTAGTGGGGAGGGTTGGGGGGGGGGTTTAAATTCGAGCCCTGATTGCTATTCACTTGTCCCATGCTTGGTGTAGGTCAGGATAGACCTTCTAACTCCTGCTGTGAAGCTCTCTAGCTAATGACGAGTGCCAACACTTATTGTTCATCCCCCAACTTTCACCCTTCAAAAACTTGAGCTCATCCAAAGCTCTGTTGCCCTAACTCTCATCAAGTCCTGTTCACCCAGCTCTGCTTTTTGATTGACATTGGTTCCTGGTCCATCAATGCCTCCAATTTCAAATTCTCATTCTTCTGTTCAAATCTCTCTATGGCCTCACCCCTCCCTACCTCTTTAAACTTCTCCAGCGCTACCACCTTCCAAATCCTCTGTGTTCCTCCAATTCAGGCCTCTTGTGCATCCCTGATTTTAATCAGTCCACCATTGGCAGCCTTGCTCTGGAATTTTCTCCCTAAACTTTTCTTGCCTCCCCCCATTCTCTCCTTTATGACCCTCCTTAAAACCTGCCTCTTTGATCTTCCCTAACGTCCTCTCTTGTGGGTCAGAGGTGAAGCAAATGCATCTCAGCTGTGAGCCAGCACCTACACAAGGGAAGTGGGGAAGAAAGGTGAAAGTTGTCCTATCTGCTGATATCTATGATGAGCTGGGAGCTATCGCAGAAAAGGGTGAGGTTTGAGGTTCAACATATAATCAGAACATTAACTACCAGCTCAGCATAAAATATGTCAACATTAATTAATTAAATAACCACAATAAATGGCATGAATATTCAATATTACATATTACATACATATTCTTTGTGGCCACTAGAGTGTGATTTTCAAAGTCCTGTACAACACAACTCTAATTATCAAATTACTGATTTTCTTCCACTTGACATTCACATACTGATTTAGCTCTTTGCTCTGATCAGGCAGCTTCTTCTTTTTGCCTACGAAGCAATAATGTTGTAAGATGTTAAAGGTCAAGTCTGGAGTTAGGCCTGTGACAGGCCTTGTTAGAATGCTCGCAATGCAGTGACTTTGAAATAGAATAAAGAACCTGGTAATTAATCTGACTCATCTTCATTTACTTCCCGGCGAGTGCTATGTTCACCCAGTCTGTCAATTTATAATTATTTCCCTTTCTGGAATGTTCCCTCAGTCTAATCTTCTGCCATTTTCACTTCCTTCCCTCTCCATTCCCGATTCCACGGACTCTTGCTTTGGGACAGCTGCACAGGCAAAAGGATGCCTCCAGGAGCTGCCAAGCTAGGCATTCCCATTGTAATTCCACATTCCAAGAAGGACACAATTGCTCTGGAGACAGTATAGAGAAGATTTACAAGCATGTTGCTGGGGCTTGAAAATTGCAGCTATGAGGAGAAATTGGGTAGGCTAAGGTTCCTTTCCTTAGAACAGAGGAGGCTGAAGGGTGACATAATTAAGGTGTACAAAATTATGAGGGACCTGGATAGGATAGACAGGAAAGACTTGTTTCTGCTAGCAGAGAGGTCAATTACCGGGGGGGGGGGGGCACATACTTAAAATGATTGGTAGAATGATTAGAGGGAATATTAGGAAAAACTTTTTCATCCAGGGGTGATAGATGTCTGGAATTCACTGCCTGAATTGGTGCTTGAGGCAGAAACCCTCAACTTATTTAAAAAAGGTATCCGGATCTGCATCTGAAGCGCTGTAACCTGCAATTTAGTCAGGTGCTGGAAGGTGTAGGATTAGAATGGACAGCTAATTTTTATGCCGGTGCAGACACAATGGGCTGAATGGCCTCTTTCTGTTCTGTAACTGTTCTATGGTTCTATGGTAATACTGAATGGAAAAGGACAAATTGACTGTCCTGTCCTCAACTTATAACCATACACGGTCTTTTCCAGTAGGGGTCACTGAATAGCGAGGAGTGGTAGATCATGCCTGGAATGTTGAAAGCAATTGTAGACACCCTAACAGCTGTGGATTACCCATGAATCCAACCAAAATTAATTATTTTGGCTTAGCTCTGGAGAATCAAATGAACCCTGAGATCTCAAACAATTTTTTTGCTGTTATGAAAAGGGTGACGGCAGTGCCTCAGTGGTAGCACTCGTGCTTAGGCCCAAAGGTTATGAGTTCAAGTCCAAGTTCAGAGACCTAAGCACAAAATTCGAGGCTGACGTTCCAGTGCAGTATTGGGGAAGTTGCTGCCTTTCAGATGAGATATTAAACCAAGGCCCTTCCCGCCCTCTCAGGTGGATGGAAAAGATTTTTCAAATTACTTCAGCACTTTTGAAGAAGAGCAGGGGTCTTCTCCCTTGTGTCCAGGCCAGTATTTATCCTTCAGCCAATGTCACTATAAATTTTTGATCTGATCATTATCATATTGCTGTTTGTTCCTACATTACAACGGTGACCAGAATGCAAAAGAACTTCATTGGCTAGAAAACACTTTTGGATGTCCTATGGTCGTGAAAGATGCTACATAAATATCTTTATTTTTTACTTCTATATTTACATTTTTTTGCTTTTTAAAATTAATTTCTCATTGTCCTCCTTTAACTAAGAATTTGGACTCAGCATTTGAATGGCTGTCCTCACCCAATGAGCATCAAAATAGCTGCTTTGCTCCCACAAAAATCACTGTAGCTTATGTTCCTTGGATATTCTGCTTGGGCTTATTAAATCCTCATTTCATAATGGCGTACACGAGTCTACAAGAATCCTTCAGTCAGCCTGGAAAAGTTGTTGGACATACCTTTCAAACAGTGAGTCCAAATGCTTAAGCTTTTCTAAAATAAATGTTTGAAATCATGGGGTTAATTTAATGCTCCCAAGATAAACCCAAAGCAATCAATTTTGAAGGGATTTGCGGATAACCCACAGCTGCTAATGAGCCTCTCCCTAAATGCAACAGCTGTAATTGTCTCAAGAAGCCTTTTGCATGGCGCAATGTTGGATCACAAAAGTTTGCTCCAGTTTATGGAGGAGCTTTTTTTCCCTTTAACAGCAGACTTAGAAGATGTGGCCTGGCCACACAAATCATTACACATTAGGGTATCAGTATGAGCTGAGACAAGTCAGGCAGCATCATCCGCTTTCTGTAAATCCAGTGTCCTAGCTGAGCTTGCCTTCACTAATTACAACCCTACAACAGACTAACAATGAGCACGGGCACATGATTAAATTTAGCACTGAGCAAGCGATTGTACAGTAGAGTATTGCATGGGCACTAATGTGATACCACGCTTATCCAAGTGAGACATAGTTACAGCTGAATATAATGCTTGCAGATTATGGGCTCATTCTACTTGTTTAAATCTGGCACCACACCAGTACCTGCTGTACAGTACCCTGTTTTTCCAACAAGGAAATTACCAACACAATTAATTTATCAACACGTGTAGTTTTGTTCAGCGCTCCCAGCACATTGATGGGAGGGCAGGTTGGTAGGATGAGGTTAACATATCAGCCATGGCTCAGTGAGTACTCTTGTCTCCAAGTCAGAAGACCTTGGGTTCAAGTCCAACTCCAGGGACTTCAGCATAAAATCTAAACTGACATTGTGCAGCACTAACAGAGAGCTGCACTGTCAGAGGTTCCATATTTGGGATGAGATTTCAAGCCAAAACTCCATGTGGCCCCATGATCCCATGAGACTATTTCAAAGTAAAGTGGAGAAGTTCTTGTCAATAGTTAACTGAAAACCAACATAGTTAAAGCAGATTTTTGGTCATTATTTGCATTGCTGTTTGTGGGGAGCTTGATGTGTGCAAATTGGGTATCGCATTTCCCATATCACAACAGTGACTACACTTCCAAAGTACTTAACTGGCTGTAAAGTGCTTTGGGGCATCCTGAAGCTATATAAATGCAAGTTCTTTCTTTTGAGGCTGCCATATTAATCCGTATCTTGGGACTCCACCCAGCAATACAAGTGCAGAATCACTTCATTTCCCTTTTGCTGCGCAGCGGGGGGGCAAAGAAACTTGCATTCCACATCCCTGGGACACCTCAAAGGGCTTTACAACCAATGAGTTATCTTTGAGCTAGAGTCACAATTTTTTTATGGGCAAATGTGGGAGCACAGAAAAATCTCCAAAGCAGCAAGATGATAAATGACTAGTTCATCTGTCTCTAGATAAGTTGGTTGGGAGATAAGTATTGACCAGGACACCAGGAAGAACTCCCCTGCCCTTCTTCAAGCAGCACCATAGGATGTCATACATTCACCCAAGCAAGTTGACAGAGGCCTCAGTTTAATGTATCACCCAAAAGATAGCACCTCCAACAGCGCAGCACTTCTCAGTGCTGCACTGCTCAGCCACTTGCTGCTTAAACATGCTGGGCCAAGGACCCCTATTCTCATTGGCAACAAAATAATTTAATAAGTATTTCAACTTAAAATGACCACTTCGAACTAAATGAAATCAGTTTCAGGGTGTCACCACATCTTTTTTTTTGCATTTTCACTGGAACTGGTGCATTTGCCTAAGGCTCTTAGTGGTGTTGTCTCTCTTCCAAAGGCAGGATTTCTCTATGTACACAGACTAACTGTACAAGATCAGTGGATCTCAGCTGCCACAGGGTATCAGTAACACAGGGAATGTGAGAGATTCCGTCAGCCATGAGGCTTAACCTTTGTGCTGACACCCAGTTTTGCTTTCAGTCATGTTAAATCCTCTGTAAATACTCAACAGCTCCACTTGATTTATAAGTCACACAACAAGGCTGATCTGTGGACAGTTTTAAGGAAAGGCATTGGCTACCTCTTTCTGCCATCAATATTTCTAATGGAAGAATTGCATCCTGTCCGTGATCAGCTGTATGGAATGACAAGTTAGTGATAAAGAAGAATAAAGAAAGAAATACCTCTATTTAATGCCTTTCACGACCAATCAAGTACTTTTTAAAAATTGCAATCGCTGTTGTAATGTAGGAAATGTGGCAGCCAATTTGTGCCCAGCAAACTCCCACAAGCAGCAATGTAATAATGACCAGATAATCTGTTTTCAACAATGCTAGCCCACCAGGGAGAGCTCCCCGGTTATTCTTTGAAATACTGCCATTGGATCATTTATGTCCAACTGAGAGGGCAGATGGGGGTCCCCATTAAACATCCCATCTGAAAGATGGCACTGCTGACAATGCAGCACTCTCTCGCTACCACATTGGAGTATCAGTGTAGATTATGTGCTCAGGTCGTTGGAGTGACACTTGAACCCACAACCTTCTGACTTGAGGTTGACATGCATGCCTCAATTTGCTCAGCAATAAATACCACACTTCAAAATATTAGGCATTAACTGTGAATATCTGACAAGTAAATATCTGCTTATTGAAGTATATTCTTAAAATGCAGCTTCAAAACTCATTGCCAATTTTATATTGCCTCCCTCCATTCTCTGGTGGGGTAATTGGTTCAACCATTACTCCTACCAATCCCCTTCTCAAACTCTGACAACCATCCAATGGAAATACCATAGAAAATGTGGTTTGGCCAAAAATGTATAGGTTTAGTCTTCCTCTCCATACCTTTCCAAATGCCTCCCTTCCTCTTTCAAATTGTTGGCTCTTCTTGGGATAGTTCCATGACGTCTGTCCAGGACATCATTCAAGAGGCCACTCTTTGAATGTGACCCTAGACAATGAGAGCCAGCAGGCTACCCAGTCACTAATAATAGCACAGCCAAACCCAATCGCACCATTGTCCAGTGTTTCAAAGCACTTTGCAGAAAAAGTCATTAAATAATGAGTATGACATGATTCTTTTCCTCTCCAATCCCTTGTTCAGGGTTGTTCTGGCTAATTTGAAAGTCCTAATGATGTTAAGGATGAACTGAACACAGACTGAGGAACACACGAATACAAGAGATAGAAGCAGGAGTAGACCATACTGCCTATTGAGCCTCCTGTGCCATTCAATATGATCATGGCTGATCTTGGGCTTCAACTCCACTTTCCTGCCCACTCCCCATATCCCTTGATTCCCTGAAAGAACAAAAAAAGACCTATCCCTGCCTTAAACATAGTCACCAATGGAGCATCCACAACCCTCAGGGGTAGAGAATTCCAAAGGTTCACAACCTTTTGAGTCAAGAAATTTCTCCTCATCTCAGTCCTAAATGATTAGCCCTTTATCCTGAGACTGTGCCCCAGTGTTCTAGATTCCCCAGTCAGTGGAAATAATCTCTCAGTCTCTCCCCTGTCAAGCCCCTTCAGAATCTTGTACACTTCAATCTCTTGTTCTTCGAAACACCTTAGAATATGGGCCCAATTTTCTCAGCCTTTCACGTGGCAGCCTTCTTTCTTGTAAAACAATGGTTTGCACTGTGGTAGTCAACTCTGTGTTAAGCATCGCCTGCTATGGCTCAGGACCCCCACTCTGCCATAACAGTCTCTGCCACATTTGCTGCAGAGGAAGACAAAGGGCTGAGAAGGTACACGATTCACTGGCCTGTTTTTTCTCTGGGCCCTCTTCTTGGCCAGCTGAGTTTTTTTTATTTCTGCTCACCTCCTCTAATGCCCTTCCACATGGTCAGCCTCCAGAGGTCATGGGCATCAGTGACTGTCTCCCAGTGTCAATATCTGCCAGCTTCATATCTTGCTTACAGGTGTCCTTGTAGCAGAGGTATGAATACCCAGGAGGTTGTGACCCAGTGGCCAATTCTCCATATAAAAAGCCTTTGGGTATAGGTCATCATCCATCCAGTGAACATGGCCGAGCCAGTGCAAACGTCATTGGCTTAGCAATGAATGTATACCAATGGCATTAGCAATCCCAGGTCCTCTGAGTTGATGACCTTGTTGTGCACTTCCAGCACTTTCCCGAAGACTGATGTCAGGCTAACTGGCCTGTAGTTCGTGTTTTCTCTCTCCCTCCTTTCTATAGCAGTGTCATATTTGTTAACTTCCAATCTGCTGAGACCATTCCACAATCTGGGGAATTTTGGAAAATCATAGCCAGCACATCCATTATGTCTGCAGCTATCTCTTTTAGAACTCAAGGATGTAGGCCATCCGATCCTGGGGATTTGTTGTATCTTAGTCCCTTAAGTTGCTGCAGTATTTTTTCTCCACTGTTATTCATTTCCTTAATTTCCTCACTCTTTTTCAGCACAAAGGGTACTCTCCATTTCTGTTAAGCAACTTATGCCTTTTACTGTGAAGACAGACACAAAATATTTGTTCAATTCCTCTGCCATTTCCTCATTCCCAATAATAATTGCTTCTTTCACTGTTTCTAACGGACCAATGTTTACTTTAGCTACTCTCTTCTTTTTAATATACTTTTAAAAGCTCTTACAATCTGCTTTTATATTCCAGGCTAGTTTGCTCTCATTTTTTTTCCTTTTTATCAACTTTTTGGTGGCCCTTTGCTGGTTTCTAAAACACTCCCAATCCTCAGACTTACTACTATTCTTTGCAACCTTATAAGCCTCTTTTTAAAATCTAATATGATGTTTAACTTCCCAAATAAGCTGTGGATGGATCTTTCTTGTTTAGTTTTTGTCGTCCAATGGAATATATTTTTGCTGAACATTTTAAATTGTTTATTTAAATGATTCCCACTGTTTATTAATAGCCATACCCCTTAGATTATTTACCCAATCAACCTTAGCTTCTCCTCGCATACTCATATAATTGGCATTGTTTAAGATTCTCGATTGTGATTGGAGAACATCACTTTTAAACTTAAAATGGAATGCAAGTGCATTATGATCACTAGTTCCCAGCGAATCTTTTACTATTATTATAGCTGACTCATTACAAAATACTGGATCTAAAATAGTTTTTTCCTTAGTTGATTCCACAACATATTGCTCCAGGAAACTCGCAAAAACATTCAACAAACTCATCTTCGAGACTATCCTTGCCAATTTGATTACTCCAGTCTAAAAAAGGTCCCCCACAATTATTACATTGTTTTTGTTACCTAATTCGATAATTTCTTGTTTAATGCTATATCCAACAGTATAACTACTTTTTGGGGGGCCATAAACTACTCACACCAGCATTTTCTGGCTCTTGCTCTTCCTAATCGCCACCCATACTGATTCTACTTTATGATCCCTGAGCCAATACTTTTCTTTAGTAATGTCCTTATGTCATCTTTACTGTCAGGGCTACTCCTCTTCCTTCACAATTCTATCCGTCTTTCCGAAATATTATGTACCCTGGAATATTTATTTCCCAACCTCGGTCACAATGTAACCATGTTTCTGTAATGGCAATTATATCAGAACCATTTATCTATACTTGTGCCATTAGTTCATCCAATTTATTGCGGATGCACCATGCATTCAGATTAAAAGCCTTTAATTTAATTTTTCACCACTACTCCCTTCATGGCCCTTACTTGCTGATGCACAATTACTGTTAAAACTCTGTCACTTCCTGTCCTGCTCCATTTGTTTTTACCTACATCGCTACACTGTCTGTTGCACTGACTTTTCTCTTTGAACTTCTAGATCTCCCTTTGCCCAAACCCTGCCCTCCTCTCTGTTAGGGTAAAGCCCTATCCACAGCCCTCGTTATACAATTCACCAAGACGCTGCTTCCATGGAGCCTGTGATCATAAAAATGTCCAGATAGTGGTTCCATTCTTTACATGAGCTTTTAATGAGGAACAAAGAAACACATCTGGCAGTCAGCAAACATCCCAGATCATTAAGCTGCTAAAGTCACCCAAACATAATACCAACAATGCAGAGGGTAATTACCCACCCCCAAAAGGTAGAAGTGAGGGAGGGTATTTGGCTACCTCGCTCACCCTTCCAAGAAAAGCAACATCACAACATCTAACCAGCCCTTGAATGATTCCTGAACTTCTGCCTCTACTACCATCTCCAGAAGCCCACTTCAGCTGTCCATCACAATGTGTGAAAAGGTGCTTTCTGACATCAATCCCAAATCACATTTATTTCCTCCTTTCCAAGAGTGATTACATTTACGAAGTACTTCACTGGCTGTAAAGCAGGTCATCCTGAGGTGGTGAAAGATGCTATATAGATGCAATTGGATTTTCTTTTCCCCAGTTGTACCTATGTCCCTTTGTGCTACGGTCATAGTTTAATTGACGAGTAGTGCTTGGGATTAACCGTTCCCATTCTATCGAGTATCTTCCACACCTCAATTTCTCATTCCTTGTATCTCAGAGTTTTCCTAACCTTTTGCCATGAAAGAATTGTTGAATAAAACGCCCCCTCCAAAACAATAGTAGCCATCTTATAGTAAATGTTTTGAGCAACAGGATTTATTTAAAGCACACTCTCTTGCGCATTACCTATTGATTGCTAGCTGATCTGGTCAAACTCGCGCTTGTCTAATGTGTTTTATTAAATTCGCGAAACAATCAGGGCCAATTCCAATACACGAGTTCCTGAACAACCTGCTGACATCCAGGCAAAGTGCTCTCTATGGTATACAGGTCAATATGTATTGGATTTCTAAGGGAGGGAAGAAAGAGCCAGCCTGCTGATGCTGCACAAGGTTCAAGCCCTTTTCCTCGTCATTAAGCTTTGATGCAGTGAGCTCACATCCTCAGTACAGAAGCTAAGAGAAGCTCCATCAGATTAGACTGATTTATTTCAGCAATAAGACCTGACACTTCTTCTTTGTGCGGGCTTATCTGATTGCCACTGCCTTTCAAGCCCATTCTTCTGTAGTGCTGAGGGCTGATTTCCAGCACCTCATAATTGCATTAGCCAGGCTCAGATGCCTTTTTATGTTACGGGTAGCGGCTGCTCGTTTTTATCTTCAAACAGCTGTATCTAGTGATTTGCTTAAAGGTGAGATGTGTATTCCAATCACAGCCAGGGAGCACATCAAAAATATTCTCTTCATCTAATAATTATCACAATGGCCAAGTTTTACTGGACAAATAGTCTCCAGGAGAGATTGAAGAACACTTCTCCTCCTTTGCCGTTCAGGCAAATTCCGATTTACACAACACACCCTGCACCTAAACTCTTGAGCCTCAAGCTGACTTGTTGTCGATGCTCGCTGAAATGTTTGGGTGGCATTTCTCTGCTGTTTCAGTACGAATATTAATAATTCCTTAACTGAATTAACGTGGCTGCTGTAATACTGGACAGGAAATCGTCACTCCGTTTCTCACATTTCTCCACTCTGAAATTTTGAGAGATCCCACATTATTTATCTACATCCTTCAGATGAACTATTAAACCGAGGCCCTGTTTGCCCCTGCAAGTGAATGTAAAAGATCCCAGGGCCCACTCCAAAGAGCAAGTTGCTCTCCCTGTGTCCTGGACAATGTTTATCCCTCAGCCAACATTACTAAAACAGATTATCTGGTCATTATCAGGTTGGTGTTAGTGGATGCTTGCTATGCACAATTTTGCTGCGGCATTTCCTAGTTTACGACATCACAGCATAAGAATTAGGAGCAGTAGGCCATTCAGCCCCTTGAGCCTGCTCCGCCATTCAATAAGATCAAGGGCTGGATTTTATGTGTCCCTGCTGGGTATGTTTTCGGCAGGGGTGTCATGTAAAATAGGGCTGGTGCCCATCCACCCCTGAGCTCACCCCAATAATACGGAGGAGGGGGGCGGGGCGGGTACTGAAATTGGCAGACTACCCTCCCATATCTAAATAAATACTCAAGCGTCAACTAGGCTGGTCACCAAGCCAATTGATCCTGATAATACGCTGCCCACACCAAAAATGTTTGCCATGGGCAGGTGCGGGAGCTCGATTTTTTAAAAAGATTCTTCAAAGTGCAGGATGGAAGTGGGGGAGTTTCGCTCTTGGGGAGCTGCCCCTTGTCAATTGCACCCCCCCCTTCTTACCCACTTGCAGCCTTAAACCCACCCCCTCCCTGGCCTACTCAAACCCTCCCTGCCCAAGGCCTCTGCTCCAGGGATCCACGGGCAATCTTCCTTTCTCTCCTGCAGGTCCAGCCACTGACACGCTCTTGGTGCTGCTGGTACTGATGGAGCTGCCAGCCAATTGGATTGGCCAGCAGCTCCAAAGGGCGGGATTTCCTTCCCAGTGAGGGGCGGAAGTCGCACTTGGTCCTCGTTTCGCCACCACACAGCACTTTATGGCTGCGGGGCAGTGTGGAGTCTGTTGGCTCCATGCCAACTTTGCTTCTGGGGGGTGGGGGTGTTGGCGGGGGGAGGGGGCAAGCTGTCTGCATCCCTGTATTACTCAGCCCCATCGCCAATCTGACTGTAGCCTCAAATCCACATTCCGCCTACCCCTTTAATAATCTTTGACTCCCTTGTTAGTCAAGATTATATCTACCACCGCCTCAAAAATATTCAATGGCCCAACCTTCACCGTTCTGTGGGGAAAAGAGTTCCAAAGATTCACGACCCCCGGGGAGGTAATATTTCTTCTCATCCCATCTTAAATGGGAGACCCCTTATTTTTAAACCATGTCCCCTAGTTCTAGTCTCTCCAACAAGGGAAACATCCTTTCGGCATTCACCCTGTCAAGTCCCCTCAAGAGCTTATATGTTTCAATAAGATTACCTCTCAATCTGCTAAACTCCAATGGATACAGGTCCAACTGTCCAACCTTTCCTCATAAGATAACCCCCCTCATCCCAGGAATCAGTCGAGTGAACCTTCTCTGAATGGCTTCTAATGCAATTATATCCTTTCTTAAATAAGGAGACCAAAACTGTACACAGTACATGTGGTCTGACCAACAGCCTGTACAATTGTAGCAAAACACCCCTGCTTTTATATTCCATTCCCCTTGAAATAAACGACAACATTCCATTTGCCTTCCTAGTCACTTGCTGTACCTGCATACTAACTTCTTGTGATTCATGAAGCAGGACACTCAGATCAGACTGTACCTAAGAGTTCTGCAATCTCGCTCCATTTAAATAATATGCTGCTTTTCTATTCTTCCAGGCCTTAAGGGAAGGGAACCCCCAGTCATGAAGGGGGCTTCTGATGGAGCCATCCATCCCCCCACCTTGCTGCTCCAGATCTAACTTTCTTTATTTTCGGGTTTCCCCCATGGAGCTTCAATCCGCCTGTCAGCCTAAAAATTGAGGCTGGGCGGGAAATGGCCCCATCAGTTGGACACTTAAGGGTCTCAACTGGCGCCAGGGTGGGCTTCTCATCCAAAGCTTTGCCTGCCCCAACCTAAAATCACTGTGAGACCCAGAGATTCCCTAAAAACCTGCCAGGGGAGCATAAAATTCTGGTCCATGTTGGTTCTCGCTTTAAATAATGAACATTGAGAGTCTTGTAGCTGCAAATCTTTGTAGGTTACATCAGCCTTTGCTCAATGGGTAGCACTCTCAACTGAGTCAAATGGTTATGGGTTCCATTCCACAGACATAAACACATAATCTAGGCTGACACTCCAGCACTGTCATGCCGGAGGTGTCAACTTTCAAATGAGACTTTAGAACAATCTGCCCATCTGCCTCATTCCAGTGGGTGTAAAAGATCATAATGGAACTATTCAAAGAAGAGGAAGGGGAGTTTTTCCAGTATCATGGTCATTTCTCCCTGAACCATTAAAAACAGATTATCTCATTGTTTACTGGACCATGCTGTAAGCAATTTGCCCGCTGTGTCTGCCTAATAGTATTACACTAACTACACTTCAAACTTCAGTGGTTTTAGGCACTTTGGAATGTCATAAGGGCATAAAAGGTGCTATATAAATGCAAGTTCTTTCTTTTAAAAAAAATCTCCATTTTCATAGTAATATACTGAGATTTTTTTTTGATTATTATGTGCATTGCCCTCACCACATTCTGCTACAATCAATGTCATAGTCTTGAAAAATATAAGTCATTTTAAGAAATATACTGAGAAAAATATTTCTGTCTCAAATGCAGGAAAGGTCATCCAGCCCTCGCAAGGTCAATTATACCTGACATAGTATTGATTCTGTCGTTATGTTGTGTTACCCCTTGCCATTTTTTGACAGCCACAATCATATGAGATTCTGTCAGATGTGTGGCTGTGAGGTGTCAGGATAGATCTCCGAGTGCACTGCTCTCTGGAAGCAAGTTGTCTGCAGAGTGACAGGGAACTCAAATTCCACATATCTTTTGTAATCAAAAGGTCTCCCCGCCCCCACAACCCCCACCCCACCCCCCCACCACCCACAACCCCCCGCCCCCCCCGCCACACCCCCCCGCCCCCCACCACCCCAACCTACTTCTGACCCCCTTTGAGGCTCCAGTTCTCCAGCAGCTGTCTAAAACCACCACCCCAGTGAGGAAGAGAGTTCCAAAGATTCACATCCCCTGGGGAGATAATATTTCTTCTCATCTCCGCCATCTTAAATGGGAGATCCCTTATTTTTAAACTGTGTCTCCTGGTTCTAGTCTCTCCAACAAGGGAAACATCCTTTCAGCATTCACTCTGTCAAGTCCCCTCAAGATCTTAGATTCACAAACCAAGGACAGCAAGTGTTGGCAGTCTTTGAAGAGGGCAATTTTGCCAAGTCCAGTTCTGGCCTGACCCCACACCACCCTGCATACACCTTACAGCCACTGAACAGCAATTAACACGGTCAAATGGGCTTTCGACTCCAGAGGCACAGAGGCCAAGAGTAGCACCATTGCCATTGCCCTGTCTGAGACCAAGACAGGTCAATTTAGATTACCTCCCTAAACTAGACAGCTTGGTAACAACACCCCTCAGGGTGAATTTACCCCCACAGGTTGCCTCACCTCTTCGTGGAGAAAAAACAAAACCTGATGCTTGTTATTGATGCCACTTATGATCTTTCTGGGCTTCCTAAGTGATTTCCGAAGCTGAGATTTGTGCTTTTAAAATTGTGTGAACTGCTAGCATTCAGGAGCATCAGACAAACACATTACAGATTCCTTTCAACTCTCAAACAGGCCCTGGAGTCCAAAGACGGCAGAAACATCCATGAGAATTCAAGGATTATCTACTCCCTACCTCTGGCAAAATGAGAACACCTTTGTGCCTTCAGTCTATCTTCCATTAGGTCCAAAATTGTATTTAATTTGCTCCTAGTGTTTCAGTGAAGCACTTTGGAACATCTCTCTACATAAAAGGTGCTAGATAAATGCAGGTTGTTGTATTTATCCACCATCCAATCTATTTATCGATCCCTCTATCTCTCTCGCTTCATCAATCTTTCCACTCATCTCTATCTAAAATGTCAGTGTCACACTTCAGAAAATCAACATCAAAGTATTAAAAGTACACGGAGAAAGGAAAGCCTCCCCAGAGCCAAGAATTTTCCATGCCCAGTCAATTAATCTTAAGATTTACAACAATTAGACACAGTGTTCTTAAACTGACAGGCCAGCTCAACTTTACAGCAGAATAATACATGGTGAGTTTTTTTCCTATTTGCTCATGAGGTTCTAGTCGCTGGCTAGGCCAGCATTTATTGCCCACCCTTAACTGCCCTTGAGAGGGTGGCGCTCAGCCGCTTTCTTGAACCGCTGCAGTCTATGTCGTGTAGGAACACCCACCGTGCCGTTAGAAAGGGAGTTCAAGGATTTTGACCCAGTGACAGTGAAGGGACGGTAAGTTCCACATCAGCATGCTGTGTGGCTTTGAGAGGAATTTGAAGGTGGTGGTGTTCCCATGCATCTGCTGCCCTTGTCCTTCTAGGTGGTAGAGGATTTGGAAGTGCTGTCAAAGGAATGTTGTTGCAAAAGGGCATCGCATAGGAGATCAGCCTGTGGCTTTTTGTTCTTTTGTAAATCCTGCCCAGTCGAGGTATTGTAAAATAACATTTGGGCTTTGGACCCCATATAAATGACATCAGGTAGACAAGGCTAGTAATTTGTGGTTCAACATGTGAGGCCGGACAGCATCATGGAAAGTTACCCCAAAATATCAGTTAAAAATCCCAAAGTCCACATGTCATTTATAAAAAAATGGGCATTGCACTTATTCAGCTACCATAAATCAGTGGCCCTGCTACAAAAGCTGAAAACCCCAGGCCTGCAAATTTTGTTTTCTCACAAACGGGCAGAGACAGAGCTCGAAGGAACTAACATACACATATTAAGAACATTCCCCTAACAACATCAGAATTTCATTTTAATTTCACACCAAAGCCAATTTGAACAGCTTCTTATGTAAAATTTCAACAATAAAGTGAATAACTGTCCCTTGGGATCACATCTGCAGATGACAGAATTAACTTTTTAAACTGTCACTCCCTAAGGATATAGGTATTGTTGAATCAGGGGGTACAGTCACTAAGATGGTTCAGGTCCCAGCGCACAGAGATTAAAGTCCCCATTGACTGCAATTTGCACAGACTGGAGATGTTTGACAGCATAGATCAGGTGCTGACCGAACATTTATTAAAACATTATGAATGATTAATACAGGCAATTATTACTATTAATGCATCTAATACTGAGTAATGAGAGAATGAGACATGTGCTCAGATTCCACAATCCATAACTCTGACCTGTCAACAAATCATGCTCAAAAGCAGGAAGAAAAAAGCGAATCATTCTTCACTGCAGCCAGCACTCCGTGTTAGATTTTACTTGTCGCTCTTAATAAGTCACTCAGCGGCTATAAATTAATGCAACATGTCACAGTTTATGAGTGTGGCTTTGTCACTGTTAACAAATAAACTGACCTCCTCCCTCCAGTCTGCCTTGGTCAGGGCGAGAGACACACACAATCAATGGAAAATGGTTTCCACTGTAAATTAAAGTACGACCAAGGAAAAGATATAGATATTTTTTTAATCATACCCTTGTTTTATTGGTCAATGGCCAATGATTTCAGATGGCACTTTGATCTCTCTCAAATGCTTCTGAACCTTCCAGGATTATAGTGCATTTCCTTTGTTAAAACGAAGATGTGCCATTTTGATTGTGGTGCTTGCCCATTTCAGCTAATCAAGCCACTGGGCAGGTATTTGGGGTTAAAATTTCCTCAGGCCTGATTAATATTAATTATGCACCTTTCAAGCCACCGCAGCCAGCCTCACAGCAATTTTAAAAAGATCAATGGATGAATAGCTTGCCCCACGAGATCATCAGATGGCAACAGGATCAGCCTCAGCTATGATGCACTTGATGGTTGAATAGCCTGTTGACATTCCTTGCCTTGGCTTATTCGTGGGCAATTTGATGGAAGTACCAGATTGGGACTGTACTCCAGCCAAGGTTACCTCCTTCAGGACAGAACCAAATACTGATGGGGGAACAGATAAGCAAAACACATTGCAAATCCTACTTGACCTAATGGAATTAGTTGGGTTATTTTTGGCACAGTTCAGTCCACTAAACTGTTTCTTCTCCCATTACTGAATACTTGTCATCACATTTCCCAGAAGATAAGGACAGTCTTGGCTGAGAGTCGTTCCAAACATTGATTCCGAATAAGTGCCAGGAGGACCAATTGGTGCAAGGAAAACTTCATCATTTCCTCTCCGTATCCTTATCCCTCCCCATGCCTTTGTCTGAATTAAGAGGTTACAGAACTCACTCAAGTGAGCAGGGTGCTTGGATTAATGACGGTTTTACCTTGTAACAAGACAAGTCTTGCTCCTGCCATCAGCACCACAATGAGGTATAAAGAACCACTCATGGTGCTCTGGACTCATTCTGTTCATTCTGTATAACAGACAACTTGAAACACTAACCTCAATCCCTACATGGCTCCCATAGGCGTTAATCTACTGGCTCAAATGGGAGTATTGGCATCATGGATCATTGTGTTTGAGCCCTGCCAACATTGCTCCATCAACCAATGCTACCAATAGCAGATTAATAACAGATTGGTCATTTATCTTATTGCTGTTTGCATGCAAAATGGCTACCAAGTTCATGAGCATGTGTAGGTCTGGCCATTTGAGCTCAGTCTACTTATCACCCAGTAAAAACCTATTGACTTACAGACAACCCCAAACTTCTGAACTCTTGGTTAAATATTTTCATTCAACTGAGTCAACATTTTTTTTCCTTTCAAAACTGCAGCCAATAATTTCTTCTTGGTTCATTCGCGGTATGTGGGCGTTGCTGGCAAGCCCACCATCTATTGCCCATCCCTACTGGAAGATGTTGGTGAGTCACCTGCTTGAACTGCTCCTGTCTGTGTGTTGTAGATACACATGTAGTGCTGTTAGGGAGGGACAAATGTATAAATGTTTGGTATGAGAAATGTCTGGAAGACTTTCGAACACTTGATTCCATCTTCTGGAAGTCGCCGGCACTCCTGGAGTCCTGTTTCTGTGGGAACCCTGACTGGTTTCTTTTCCTCATTAATCCAGGCCTGCTATAGCACCTGAAAGCTGTTGCTTTAATGGGCCAATTCGGCACAGACCAAGAATGGAACCTTCCTTGTCTGTATGGCCAGTTACCACCTTGGGGAGTACAAGTCGGGCCTGTTTTTGCATTAAGTCCTGCACTCGATTTTAAAACCTAGACCTATAGCTTTTCAAAATATTAAACCATACAAAATTGAGTTAAGTTATAGATTGTATTGCTTTATTCTTTGGATGAGGTTTTAAATGAAGACCTGATCTCCTGTTCTGGTATCGCAGACACTGATCAGAGTGCACCAGCAAGCTCTCATCGTGTCATGGCCAACATGACTCCCTCGACCACCAATAACAGATTAACTGGTCATTCATCTCACTGCTGTGCTTAAGTGGCTGCCAAATTCAACGGAAGGGCGACTCTGCTTCACAGCATTTCATGGACATTTCTGAGAGACTTGATAAAGAGGGATAATTAAATCCATCTTTCTTTACAAAAAAAATTAGAAAAGTCTCATCTGTTTTTATTTCAAAACGAAGACAAAAAATCCCCCTGTCCATTAGCCTTTTACAGATTATTCTGTTCTCGGAAAGTGTGATTCAATTGAAATTGAAATTAGACACAGAAAATGCAGCTCCAATAATAATGAGTCAATCCTTCTGAAAATTCCAGCTGGTTTATGGTCAGGAGATTTTTTTTTACCATTCCACCACCCCTGAATAATTGCTTGTAATTTGTCCAGTGATTAGGTAATCAGATTCTATAGAAGGGATGAACTAAAGCTTTAGGACAACATGCAAGAATCTGCCAAGGTCCCACCCTCACACATATATATAACTTTTTAGTAGCCTTACTGCTTGTTATTTAGCTTCTTGCGCACCATGTCCCTCCTCACCACCTCGCATCCCCATTCTGGCAGACCCTGTCTATGACCCATGGGCGCACGTTCCGCCTAGTTCACACCCTGGACGCATCACTGAAAGCAACATCATAAGATGGTGGATGAGTGGGGAGGTGGGGTGGAAGGGGGGTTGTGGTGAAGGGGCCGATGAGTGAAGCGCCACTCTGCTGGCAGAGGTGCAATGGGGTGGGATCATTTGTCCAAGTCTTGACACCATCCCATTGTCACAACTCAGGCACTTACTCCACATGGGCTAGTGGCATTCTGGAGCAGCATATTGCTGGGCAGTGGGGACAGTAGTAGAAAGATTTTGTTTATTATTTGCTATTTCATGGGGTGTCACGGACAAGGCCAGGACTTATTGCCCATCCCAATTGTTGTCAAACTGAGTGGCTTATTAGGCCACTTCAGAGGGCAGTTAAGAGTCAACCACATTACAGCAGTTCTGGAGTCACATGTAAGCCAGATTGGGTACAGAGGTAGATTTCCTTCCCTAAAGGGCATTAGTGAATCAGATGGGTTTTAGTTTCATGGTCACCATTACTGAGACTAGCTTTTAATTCCATATTTTTTTCCTTCATTGAATTCAAATTCCACCAGCTGCCATTATGATATTTGAACATGTGTCCCCAGATGATTAGCCTGGGCCTCTGGATTACTAGTCTGGTGACATTACCACTACACCACCGTCTCCCCTTAAATGCAGGGCCCAAGCCTGCCCGCACACCCAAGAGGATCACTTTGAATGTCATACCCCCTCCTGTTTGTTTACTATCGATATAAAATGGTCTCTCAGTGGTTGACTGCCGTTTGGAGATTGCGTTCTGGGCCCTTGCAGAACTACAAGTGTGCCTAGCTGCAAGCAGGCCCAATTACTGCTGGCTCTACAAAACCTGGACCTGGGAGCATTGCTGGGCACAGCCATGCATCCAGCTAGTCTCCTTTCCAAAAATGACATCCCAGTAGGGGAGGTGAGAGGAAGAAGTTCCCTGCCTCTCCTCTAAACCGCACCCCCCTCACGGCCCCTCACCTTCCAAGCTAACAATTGTATTAGAGACGGGAGGAAACCCAATGGAAACAGGCTATGCCCCAAATTCCGCCATTTTCCCCCTCCCCCAGCCCACACAGTTCATGTTAATTCCACATCGAGACTATCCTAGAACCAGCGACAGTGATAATAGAGAGGAAAACACACGCAGTCAAGCCGCCTGGAAGCTCAAAGCAAATGCAGATGCAGCCTTCCTTCCTGCAGGGCTCTAGTTTGTATTTTAGAAAGCTTCAGCATCATCTTCAAACGCATGTCTTCTTGCATTAGCAACATTTCCCCTCAGTTTCCTACATGGTTCCTGAAGTATATAGCACAACACTGCAACTGATATAAAACAGGGGCAAACAGGCAGACGTCAACATTGAGTGCTGCTGCAATGAAAGATCCAAATGTCTCAATCAATTTTTCAAACATGTGTTTAACTAATGGATCATTTACACGCAGTAGGTTTTGCACCTCCAACTAAAATCTGAGGCATTTCCTGTAGCCACAGTTCACATCCAGGCAACATTTACAAGCTTATATCACTGCGGTCAGCACTCAGCATTTCACCACAGAGACACTTCTTCAATTCAAAAAAGACTCTAATGCCTCCCGGCCAAGCCTGAACATACAAAGCAGGAGTATTGAAGGTTCAATCCCCCGTCTGTACTGTGTGTGTGTGGTGGGGGGGGAGGCGGAAGGGGGCATGGGGGTGGGGGGGGGGTGCGGAGTGTGGGGTGTAGGGCAGATGGGATAGTTGCTCCAGTTAAATCCAGTCCTATCCACATACATACATGTCACAAACTGTGGTCCCTGAATAGTGATCAGGAGCAGGAAATTGTATGTAACGAGCACAGCAGACAGTGTAGCCAAGTTCCACGCTACTGCTACCCGCAGAACTGCACTCCGACAATAATTCACTCTGTGAATCACTTTGAGCTGTTCATACTGGGATAGATAAGACATTTCTCTTCTTTATTTTACTTGCAGCTCTGGGGTCAGTGTACTGAGGGCAGGGATCAACCCTGATACCTTCCTGCATTGTTTGGCTTATTAGTCCAAACAGCCCATGGAACCATCAGGGTATCAAACGTCACAGGCCATACTCCTGCACTCCCCAGACTCCAGATTACTGCCTGCTTCTTGCACCATCTGCCTCACAACTGTAGGCCAGACCCTACAGACTTTATACTGCTTATGATCTTCTCCCTACCCTCAAAAACCTCTTATTACCTGATCTCCCCTTACCACAACTCCCCCTGCCCCCAGTCCCCACTACAAATCGTTGCCTTCAGCTATTGGCACCATCCTCTCCTCACTGTAAAATACTCTTATCATCTGCTTGTGGCTAAGAGGGGGATTTTAACAAGTTGTGGCAAAATTCTCACATTTTATGTTATGAATGTTATGAGGACCGCAGGTCTAAAAATTGTAATTTCACAGAGATGCCGTCCAGTTTTTATAAATATCTGGAGAGGGTGAATATGTGTCTATGTTCTCCAGTTATATCAAAATTTCTAACCAGGCTTCCCAATGCTGACAGCTAGGCTGGAAAGACAAGAGCAGTGAGTCATACGCATATCATAAATACAGAAATTATATCAGTTCCAGGGTGCGTAAAATGCACAGAGGCCAGAACCTCACACCTTGGGTAATAGAATCCTGCTATTTAATGCAAAGTAGCCACATTACAGTGTTTGGGATCCACTTGTTCAGTGTTATCCTAGGTATCAGCAAATGAGTCTATCTGAGTGGCCCATCCTATAAATAATTCAAGGCTAGAGATGGCAATTATGGAGCCCGTCCACAACCAGAATGAATATTTTATGAGGGCTAAAGCAGCCCTCAGAATGAATCACCAATATCTGAGCACATACAGGCCTCGGCTGCTGCTCACTGTCTCTGTATCTTGCCAGTTCTTTATTTTCCCCCTTTCTCAGTATCTCAGATACCCTCCCCCCACTGCTGGACTTGACTTGAAATTCATGTTGTTAACATCTGTTGGGATTGTGTTCCCTCAGTTTGGGAATTTGCTCAGACTTTTGTCCTATGTTTATTTCTTCCACACCCACCATCCTCTACTGTTAGGTTACAGGGTCCTATAGGGAGCACTGACCTCTCTCTTTGGTGAACTGCCCAAATGGTCAGGCGGTGGGGGTGGTGAATGCCACCCAGCTGTTTGACCACAAGTGGCATCACTACCAAACCCAGTCCTGTCCTCAGCTCATATCTCCACACCTACTTTCTAGCAGGAGTTTACTGGAGCTAATTGAGAGCAGGAAACACATCTCGATTTTTATTTCTTTCTTTCCCGAGCAACTCATGTCCACACCCTGCTTTCATGCAGGCTAAGAGACGAGGCCTTCCTTTAACTTGCAATTTCAGTAAATGTGGGTCCAGTACTCAGAGAATCGGTTGTTCCCTATGCACTTTGATGTCACAATGAAGTTAACCCCGCCTCGCCATGTTACTTCCCCCCCACCCAGGCCGCTCACCAGTCGCACAACTCCTTCCAAACCAAAAAAAAAAGACCCCTTCCTTTCTCAGCCCTCTTCCCTACCACCACCTCAATTCATCTGCCCACTTGCAATGGCACCACACAACAATCGAGGGGTCTGTCGCATGAAGTTCTCCCTGTTTCCTGTTGGTACCAGTCTGGAAGGGAATGTTGCGGTTGCTTTCAAGATGACAATGCTGGTTTCTGGCATGTGAACTTAACCCAACCTCCCAGTGATCATGAATACAGCAAGCCAAAGTCCACAAGAACATGCAACACCACGCTACGCCACACCACAACCCCCAACCCTGCACCCCCTCCACATACAAAGAAAGGTGGCTCTCCAACACCTTCAGTTCAAAATAATTTGGAGCTTTGACACTGCCCAGTGTCAGCTAAGGTAAGAGAGACCAACACAAATGCCACTGGCAGCAGTTATATATAACATAAAATCATCTGATGAGGAGTAAAACTGAAAAGACCCAAGCCTAATGCAGCCTCTGACTTCCCAGCTGAGATCAGAAGTTCACTAAGTGCGAAATCACACTCCTGCAGCTTCTGTATTTCTATTAATCATTAATAAAACAAAACACAGGTGAGCAGTGAAGAGATTAACTGCCTCATCCTAAAGGCACCCATCACTGTTTGCAGCAGAAGTTCCTTTAACTGCCATAGATTTGAGCAGCTCTACCCAGCACGAAACATCATGTAGATTCTCCCAACCGAGAACTCACATCTACAACTCATACCGCCTTACTGTACTGGCACTGAGCAATATTTAATTTTTAAAAAGTGTTTGGAGAAATATTTATTAGGCTGTATACATGTTTTGACATTTTAAGCACAGGTCAATAGCTTCCCACCATTATGGAGACTTTTGAGTTGTCTCAGCTCTGCTAGCTGAGTTTCCTGGGGTTGAGTGACCCTTGAGCCCAGTTTTAAGTGGTGTCACTCCACTGAATCACATCGATCCAGGAAGGACAGAGTCCTCACTGGAGCTGTCTAGCATACCAGTGAGCGAGCATTGCTAGCCCTGGTTGGATATAGTCCTGGTTTCATCACATGATTGCCACTGCAAATGGCTCTGCCCCCACACTCCACCCATTGGTCCATCTTCCAGGCTCATTGCCTTCCCTATGGCTACAGGGAATGGGATAGACACTTTATAGCTGAAAAGAGAGACATGTTGCAGAAGTTTTTCTTCTTGCACTCATTAGGACAAATGCAAGAATATCAAATTTCAGACAATTCCAACAATTTATACTACAGAAGAAAAGGATGCTGACATTTTGGCAAGTAGACTCTGGTTGGACAAGGCATAGTTTTAACTGTTGAGATGTTTGTTGTTTGTCCTGATGAGTGCAAAACAAAATGTTTCAGCAACTTGTCTCTCTTTTCAGTTATATTCAAGTCCTGTATTACCAAGGGGCTGATAATCGACACTTTGTTAACCAATTGGATTAATATTGATTATTGTTGAAACAGCCTCTTTTACCCATCTCCACTATCTCCATAACAAATCAGTAATGGTGGCAAATAAGATGAACAAAAAAAATCCATAACTCTGTTTTGGTTTTCCCTGGTTGCTTGCAGCAATGCCCTGAAGATTAATCTTTAATTCCTAGAGACTCCGAGGCAATTCTGGAGGGTTGGCAACCCCACAGAGAGTCCCGAGTTGAGGGCCTCTGTGCAGGCAACAAGAAGTGTTTTACAAAACTGTCAAACTAAACAATAGTCCCGGAAGTATGTTATCTTAGACAGCAAGGAGGGGAGCTAGGAACAATTTATTTACACAGATTGTTGGTGGAGCATGGAATACTTTGCCACAGTGAATGGTTAAAGCAGAGACCATAGCTTCATCTGAGGGCAAATCAGGTAAATAAGTGAAACAAAGAAAGGTCAGTCGTGTAGTGGAATGAGCTTTGGATTGCTCAAGTAAAGAGCTAGTATAAGCATGATAGGCCAAGTGGTTGTCTTCTGTGCTGCAGCCCTCAATGGTTTTATACCAAGTAATGTTCCCCTACTCTGTCCTTACAATTGGTCTCAGCCCTGTCTCAGAAGAGCTCTGCTCCATTTCACACAGGACCCTTACAGACAACATGAAAGGACCCGCTGCGTTAACCAGGCCACCCTTTTACTTCCAAGGGTTCAGAAGCCCCTCAACACTCTTCATTATGGTGGCTTTCTAAAGGCTGGTTATGGGCTAACATTTGAACCTAGTTTAGTTTAGATCTTTACTGGTAACTTATTTTATTAAATATTGTTTATAAATTAAATATATATCATTTGATTTCCCAATACCAAATGCAAAACCAGACATCATAATGCTGCCAAAAGTAGACCACATGATTCAGGCTATAAAGTGACCCTGTTGACTAGCATTTCCACACATGTCCAGCTGGTTGATGTCTCTATCCACAAAGTTAGTCGGCGTTAAATCATCCATTGCTGGAGGTCACCAGTCAACCACTCCTTCATTTCTGCACAAATCGTCCTTCTTTCCCACCCTGAGTTTTTGCCAAATGCAATACTACAGGCTCATGTTCTATTTCTAAGCAGGCTGCCTGGTGAGGAAATGCTATGTTAAAAAGCTCACAATCTCAGTCAGGATGGCAATAGAGGGCCACAATACAAGTCAGCCATAGATGAATGGGAGTGCTCTAGCCTCTGATTCAGAAGGTTGTGGGTTCAAGCCCCACACTAAAAACTCAAATGCGATATCTGGGCTGACGGTCCAGTGTAGTACTGAAGGAGTGCTGCATTGTTGGAAGTGCCATCTTTGGATGATACATTAAACTGAGGCCCTGTCTGGCCTCTGAGATGGATGCAAGAGAACACATGGAACAATTTTGAAGAGGAGCAGGGGAGCGCCCCAGCCAATATTTATCCTTCATCTAATACCACTAAAACAATTTATTTTTATTCATTCATGGAATGTGGGCTTCGCTGGCTGGGCCAGCATTTATTGCCCATCCCTAGTTACCCTTGAAAAGGTGGTGGTGAGCTAATGATGTCATTATTGGCATATTGCTGTTTGTGAGATCTTGCTGTGTACAAATTGACTGTCCTGAGGTTGTGAAAGGCACAATAGAAATGCAAGTTCTTCCTTTTTACAATTGGACCCAAGTGGCACTTAATGACAGGAAGATTGCGAAGGAAAGCCAAATGTCTAATAATTCCTGTCGGAAAACACAGGAGTGAGCAGGATGGATATGAGCTGGCTGCTATACCTGCTTTTAACCATCGACCAGCCTACACTGACTTGCAAATTGAGACAGACTATTTTACTAAGGTAACAAAAATTTCCAGTGCTCATGGAGCCATATCCTACCAACAAGTGCTGCCTTCAACAACAATAACTTATGTTTATATAGCACCTCTAATATAATAAAACGACCCAAGGAGATTCACAGGAGAGTTATGAAGCAAAATTTGACATGGAGCCACTTATTAAGAAGGTGACCAATAGCTTAGTCAAAGAGGCATGTTTAAAGGAGTGTCTTAAAGGAGGAATTAAGCAGAGAGGTTTAGAGAGACAATCACAGAGTTTGCAGCCTAGGCAGCTTGTGGCCAATGCTGGAGTGATTAAAATCAGGATTCAAGGGGAGATTATGAGAGAAAATTGCAGATAGAGAGGGAGGGGAAAGTGTCAAACTGTTTCCATGTCAGTTCTGAAATAGTTAAAACACAGAACAAAAACTGCAAATGCCGGGTGAAACTAAAACCAAAAGCTAATGAAAACTGCACAGCATTTGATGGAAGGAAGGCCTTGGCCTGGAACTTTTAGCCCAGGATTTTCTCTCCTTGTTTCAGATGCCATGGGAGTCATCGAGTGTTTTCTGTCTCTATTTTCGGGGATGAGTTAAGATGCGCTGAGCTCACAAGTCAATTAGAGGCTGGGTTGTTACCTAATACAGAGTCACAATCTGATTAGCCCTCCATATTTATGACAATCTGCCATCAAGTCGTTAGCTCGAAATGCAGTGGCAGAAGGTCCCGGTGCTATGTTCTTGTGAGCTGTATCGGTGCAGCATGGGGGAAAGAGAGTGAGGGTGAGATTTGACTCCCTCGCCCCCAGCAAGCCCTTATCGATTTAGCGAGAGCAGCTGAACACAAGCATTGCACCAAGTCTTCCACTAGCATAGTCAATGAGAGCATGAAAAGCCTGGGCTTTTCTCTGCACACAGAATGAAACACAAAGCTGCATTTCTGGCCCGGGGCTAGGGCCAGAGGTCAGCATTATTTTACATTACTGACACTTCATGTTGCAAATTGTAACTGATAGGCACCAAAATGAGAGGGAAACGGGCAGCATTCGGCAAGCCAAAGCTGCCAATCATACCCAGCCGTTGCCTGAATGACAGACTGTTTCCCACTCACATTATGCTGATACAGTCAGGCAGTCCTAAAGCACCCTATTTGTCAAGTTTATGACTATACCCTGATCTGTCAGAAGCCTCTTCCTTTTTTATTCCCGAACTCTCGGTGCCTCTGCGACTGCGAAGATTAATAGTTAATAACTCGCGAACCCTTAACTTCCTAATTAGTTCCGAGATTATTGAAGTAACGCTTTCATTGACCGAGTACATTAATCAAAAACTGCATTAAATTTCAGTCAGGAAGCATTCTCCTCGAGGTTTTTCCGATAGCTGCCAGCAGTTCCAGGGTTAAACATGTGCCTTCTGTACAGGGGCTCTAACCAGTTGCCAGTGTGCAGGGACCCAAACCAGCAACAGTCAAGCATTAAATAGCAGTTCTTCACTGTAATACTCTCTTTTGGGAGCTGTAGGAATTCTCCATTACACTGAAAGCTACATTATAATGAGGGTCTTTTGTACACTTTATTACTGTGGGAGCCATAAACAATGCATGTTATGTACAAGAGGGCATGAGGTATCAGAGCGTTGCAAAATGAGGGGCTTATTACTGTACTTGAACAGGCACTGAGTTTTTTTTTCTCTCAGCAAGTCAGCAATTAAAGGCCCAACATCCTTCTGCTTTGTGTCCCGTTTGCCCATCAGCCCTGCGCTTGCTGACCTGTGTTGGCCCCTAGTCTGGCAACGCCTCAATTTTAAAATTCTCATCCTAGTTTTCAAATCCTTCCATGTTCTCACTCCTCCATATCTCTGTAACCTCCTCTAAGATCTCCGTACTCCTCCAATTCTGGCCTCTTGCATATCCCCAATTTTCATTGCCCCACCGTTAGCGGCCATACATTCAACTATCTGTGCCCTAAGCTCTGGAACTGCCTTCCTAAACATTTCCCCCCTTTCCGGCTCTCCTTCCTCCTTTAACACACTCTTTAAAATCTACCTCTGACCAAGCTTCCCGTCATCTGTCGTACCATCTCCTTAAGTGACTCAGTATCAAATTTTATCTGATTATGCTCTTGTGAAGTCCCTCGGGAGGTTTCACCGTGTTAAGGATGCTGTATAAATGCAAGTTGTTGCATTATAACAAGAGGAGCTCCGACACATAATGTCTCTGTAAATATTATAAAGAAAAAAATTAGTTTAAACCAAAAGGTACCTACAATTTCCTGAACCATTCTTTAGTTTGACAACATTAAATACACGTGCTGAAGGAAGGAGCCAGTTGTTAAACACTTGGCTCCTGGGTCAAGTCTCAGGCCTGCTTAGCTTACTTCCTAATTTTCTCCCCTTCCTGGTTATAGTTGCACAGGCCCTGGCTGCCCTCCATTACCTCAGTTTCCATGTGTGCAGCTCGACAGTGAGTGATGGCAGGCTATTCAGCCAGGTTATTCCTG
Source organism: Carcharodon carcharias (assembly GCF_017639515.1). NCBI lineage: Eukaryota > Metazoa > Chordata > Chondrichthyes > Lamniformes > Lamnidae > Carcharodon > Carcharodon carcharias. The sequence goes on from NC_054474.1 coordinate 93,330,025, forward strand.
CAAGGCAACAGTGACCACACTTCAAAAGTGCTCCATTGGCTGGAAGGTGCTTTGTGGTGTTCTGAGCTCATGAAAGGTACTATATAAATGCAAGTCTTTCTTTAGAGGAAGGTAATGTAAATGAAGCAATGCCATCCTGGCCTGACTTCAAATGCACACTCACTCTTAACGAGCAGGAGTCACTGGTCAGGCTATTTTTTTTTTGCACTCTCTCTGGGAAGTATCTGAGCCAACTGTTCTTCCAGTTACTGCTGGAGTCAGAGTTAAATAAGCACAGACCATGGAATGGGGAGGCTTCCTTGTCTCACTTTTCTCAGCCAGAACACTTGAACACAAGAGAGCACCTCAAGTTAGTCAAGTCTGTCCTCCTAGGACCAAATAAACCGCTTCATTCTAGAATATTCTGAGCTTGGCAAACCTTCATTCGTAATGTGATTACCCATACCACCAGCACTGGCAGAGTGGTATGCCTGGTAACCTGTCAGGGAAAGCCTTTATGTTCCTTCTGCACATCTACAGATGATTACCCAGTAATCTATCATCAATTGGCAACTTGCATTGTCAATGTTTGGTAGGATGGTCAACCCTCCATCTGGATTGCCCTGGAGTCTCCACAAATTGAGGACTAATCACCAGGACACTGGCTGAGCAATCCAGGGAGAAAAATTATCCGGGCACTGCAAGAAATCGTTTTCAAAAAAATTATTTTGATTATTGGCAATAAAAATATCTGAGGTAGGACTGACAGTCACAAGTCATCCAATCAGGTAATGAAGAGCCTTCATGCTTTCTGATTGGCCTTGGGAAGTTGGTGCATCGCACATATGGACTTGTTGGCTGGCCAATGGCAGCAGAACGGGGGTGGGGTGATTGGAGGAAGGAGACGCGGTGAGGACACCCCCAGGGATATGTCCAATCAGAGATGTCAAGGCTAGGGTAGGAAGGGTAACTGTCAACTTGCTAAATGCCAGTGGGTTACTAGGCCATCCAGACTAGAATGTCCTAAGTTGATGTCTAGTCCCTGCCAAGGTAATGGCATTACCATCGGACATAGCATTCCAGGACTTGTTGAGTAGAGAAAAAGAAATGAGCCAAACTTCTGCTCCTGATTTACAGTGATCCCCTGCAGCAAAGTTCATGTATCAGACAAAGAGAGAGGAACAGCCTTGGATTGTGATTCTTTCCACTGTCAAATGGCCTGCCAACAGCCCAATGTGAAGGGGTGGTGAGGCGCTGGAGGGCTGCCAATGTGCAACTGTACTCCATCAAGAGTCAGTCCCTGCAGGAGAAGTGGAAAAAACTGGAGAAGGGAACGTTGAAAACCCAGGAACAAAGCACAGGGAGTGGCCGATATCTACACATGTTCACCTTTCTCCCCAGCCCTCCCAATGCCTGACAGGAAAACAAGATCTGACAGGTAAGCAGGTTTCCAAGGAGAAAATGGATGAGGGAAAAAAACAACTTTGAGAAATTTGGGAAACAGTGAAGTTAATATTATGTAGGATTAATTTTTGATAAGTTTCAAGTTTTGCTTATGTAGGTCATTCACAGGCATTACTTCAAAGTACATCCGTTCAAGTGACTGAATTCTAACTGCAAGGAAATATAAAGGTGGCCTACATAAAACAAACGCAGGAACAAATACAAGGATTTGACAATTTTTCTGTAAAACAAACATCTTAAAGCATTTCACAATTACCTTTTACATACAAAAATAACTTTGCAGAGTCTTTTTTATTTATTTATACACTGTGTGTGCTCACTCAGACAAAATAAAATTCCAGCGATGTTCCCTGTATATTTTAGAAGGCCCAAACCAAACATCTGAATAATTCATGAGGGAATGATTGATTTTTTTTTTAGGGGGGGTTGGAAGGCCCAGGTTCCTGTGCTATGTTCCAGGAGGAGGAACCATTAGTGCCCGGATGTTGTGTACATGGTTTGTGGAACAAGCCTTAGTTATTCAAATACAATTTGTGCAAGTCGATTGCTCATCTAACACACTGTACCCCTGCTGGGTCAGAAACAGAGGAGTCTGGGGTGGGGGTGTAGGGGGAAGGGAGGGAGCATGGAGAGACACAGAGGGGGCTATCCACAGCGGTGACTGCGCTTTCCACTTTAATGCCAGTGGGTGAGGTGATGGCTGAACGGAGCCAGCCCGGCCTTGCAACCAGAAGTCTCGCAAATTAATTCATTTGAGGGAGGGAGGAGAGGAAGGGTACTGTTGAATCTGACTGCTATTGGCATTTGCATTTTCTTACCCATTAGCCCTGTAAAACAAGAGGACACGCAACCAAATTCCCAGTCAAAAGAGTTTGAGTTGAAAAATAGTAATTCAATAGTGCACCTATTGGTAAATTTATGTTATACTCAGCTCTAGCCTTGACTTTCAGAGTCTGCGTTACAATATAGAGTCAGCCCCTCTGGCAGTGCAGAGTCTCAGCAGGCAATTTCTTCCCGGCAATGTTGTGAAACAATGCCACCTCTGTTCACGGATGCACCAGGCACTCTTTTGTACCATTTGTCCATGTGTCTATTCTTTCAGTAGGTGATTGGAGGAGCAAGTGCCATTTGACTAGGGGGAGCGTCACAGCTTGAGCCCAACCTTTCCTTACCCTGATCTTCACCTGTGAGCTGCTGTCACTAGGTGTCGCTTGTTAATGTCTTGTCAAATTACATTGTTAAAGTTAGTTAATTACATGGTTAAGGTTGAGAAATGGTTGGTGGGTATTAATTGTCTTTGAGCACATATAAATAGGAGATAGCTGAGACACTGGGTTGAGTGGGAGGAGACTGGTGAGACTGAACATGTCAATAAACTCTCTCTGTAAAGAAAAGCTCTGTATCTTGGTTTCTGCTTCACCAGCCAGCTTGGATCCTATTAAAACGTTGTGTATTGCCCAGGAGCAGGATTCCCCATACCTCTTCCGGTAGACTTTTCAAACTTTGTTGTATTTTACAAAGAGCAGCATTTAACGGGGCAGCACAGGTGTAATTACTAAGATCCTGGAAAAAGCATTTACCCTAATGCAATCGGAATTGAAAAGTAGGGAAGTTATGCTAAACCGTATTGGACCATGGTTAGACCACACTTAGAATACTGCATATAGGTCTGGTCACCATATCATAAAAAGAATATGGACGCACTAGAGATGGTGCAGGGAAGATTTACAAGGATGGTACCAGAAATGCATGGGTGTACATATCAGGAAAGGATTGACAGGCTGGATCTCTTCTCTCCTGAAAAAATAAGGCTGAGGGGTGACCTATTTAAGGTCTTCAAAATTACGAAAAGTTTTGACAGAGAGAATGTTTTTTCTTGTGGGGAAGGGCATAACTAGTGGCCATAGATCAATAGAACATAATCACCAAAGAATCCAACAGGGAATTCAGAAGAAACTTCATCACCCCAAGAGTGGTAAGAGTGTGGAACTCACTACCATAGGCAATGGTTGAAGCAAATAGTATAGACTTAAGGGGAAGTTAGACAAGCATATAGGGAAAAGGATTATGATGGTAGATTTAGATAAAGAAAGATGAGAGGAGGCTCAAGTAGAGCCTAAACACCAGCATTGACTGTTTGGGCTGAATGGCCTGTTTCTGCACCATATATTCTATGTAATTCTAAGAACTCTGAACCGTTTATAATTCAGAGCACCATCTGTGCCAGGGGGAGCTGGCTTGTGCAGTGATTTCCCCTAACGTGCAGGAAGCATCGGTCAAGCTGCTTCTATTGCATAGGAGATAGCGAGGGTGTCATTCTTAACAGACAACCCGTCAAAGGCCCCCTTTGCAATGATACGAGATGGTGTTTAAATAGATGAGCGTATAGTTAGTGGGTTTTCCCATGTCATTCTGGAGAGTAACCACTAGAGGATGCTCCAAAATGCTTTGCGAGCACAAGGATAGGTAACCGTACTGTTGCCAGGTGACATGCACACAGAGAGAGCCTGGTGTGGGAGGCTACAAAGCACCCACCATTCAAGGGGCTGCTTATTTCTTAAAGGCAATTTCCAAGCATTGAAATGAAACTCACGATGAGCTCATTTTACACTGCACACCACTGAATTTAAATAGGCCCACTTTTCTATAAAAAAATACAGAGGATGGGGACAAATATTTTATGCCACATTAGACTACACAAAGCTTACAGCACCACACAAGGGATATCCCAAGCAGCTGGTGGGGGTGGGGGGGTTGGTGGGGGGGTGTTGGTGTCAGAATGGAGAAAATGTTTTGCTGCAAGTTGTAAATTGGTACCGAAACCCAACACTGAAAAACTGGGAATATTGAAAATTTGACTCAAAGGGTTGTGGAATGGAGAAGGGCTTTGAAACAGATAGCTGTAGATGGGTATGCAGAAACAACTAGTTGAGTTCCTGGAGAAAAGAGGAGATTGAGGAACTAAAGGAATAATAAAACCTGCCTAAACGCATCTTCCACAAGCAGTAGAATTCAAAGGTCACCTGACTTTGTTTATTGTGACAATTCAGCTTTTAGTCAGCAATGCTAAACTCCTGGCATTTCTAGTTCTGATGAAGGGTTCAATGACAAAGTGTCAACTGCTATGGCCTTCTTTACAGACACTGACTGTCCTTTCAGCATTTTTACTTTTAATTCCTCCATTTACAGCGAAACTCCCAAACACCCAGGAAGACGACAGTTGTGCACGGTTGGGTTTATGTGGTAGTTCTTGGATGAAGAGGTGCCTCTCACCCTTCCACCACCCCCAAAAGATTCCGCAAGTTAATGAACCGCCCTGTACGGTACTATGCCAACCAGAGCAGGAAGTCACCAATTGGGCCACTGGTTTCAACTGAGTCAGCAGCTCTCAAGATGCTTGGTGGCCATGCTTGCAAGATAGTTCTCAGTAACCCAACAATATGGCCCAGGCTTCCTGATCACTCTCCAGTGCAGGTACAAAGATGTCGGAGTCAGGATCAGGAAATGCGTCCAATGAAAATAATCCTAATAAGATTAAACGGTGGAGGCAACTTGGAACTGGAAAAGATCAGAGAAACTCATTTGTTCGCAATGCTACCGCTGTGACGTTGTACTTTGTGAAACTGCAATAATTCAACGGACTGCCCCTTCTGAGCTCAGCCTTGGATAAAACAACAATAATCTGCATTTGTATATTCACTGTGATAAACATCCCAAGGTCCTTCACTGGAGCATTATCAGACAAAATTTGACAATGAGCCACATAAGGAGGTCATAGGAAAAGTGAACAAAAGACAGGTGAAAGAGCTAGGTTCTAAGGAATGTTTTAAAAGAGGAGAGAGATAGTGAGTTGGAGAGGTTTAGAGAGGGAATTGTAGAGTTTAAGGCATTGCAGCTGAAGGCATGGCTAGTAGTGATGGAGCAATTAAAATCAGGCATCTGCAGAGGTCAGGATTGGAGGAGCACAGAGATCTCAGAGGGTTGTGAGGCTTATTCATACAAGGAAGCAGTAAGAGAAAAATGTTGCAGTAGAAGGGGAAATTGACGGTGGCAGTCTTCTGTAAGACAATGATTTGTGGCCTAGTGGTTAACTCTGTGTTAAGCATCGCCTGGTGTGACTGCACATTGGCAGCAGAAAACAGCAGTGAGTTGAGAAGTTGCATGATTTGCTGACCTCTGCTTTCTCTGGGCCTCTTCTCAGCTAGCTGAGGCTTTCATTTTTGCTCTCCTCTTCCATTGCTATTCCACACAATCAGCCTCCAGAGGTCACAGGCATCAGTGACTGTCTCCCAAGTGTCAACGCCAATGTCCACCATCTTCATATCTCACTTGCAGCTGTCCTTGCAGCAAAGGTATGGACACCCAGGAGGTGGTGACCCAGTGACAGGACTTAGCATACAGATGGTCTTTGGGTATACGGCTATCATCCATCCAATGGACATGGCTGATCCAGAGCAGACATCATATCAAGGGGGATCAAACAGCTTGGGTAGTGCCGTGTAATTGTAATCAAAGTAACCAGTGCAGCAACGCAACAGAAAGCCTCCTCTGTTACTACCTGTGTGCTTTGAAGCTGCAGAACACAAATACAGACAGAGGAGCTGACGAGTGGTTTCCAGTTTTGAAGAAAGAACAGTCTTGGAATCCTGCAAGCCGAAAGGCTTGCCAAAAGCTGAAATAAAGGGGAAGATCCCCCTCCGCTCCTCTTCCTCACTTGTAAAATGGTTTCGACTCTATTACCAGCAGAATCCGTTCACTTAATCCTGTGACCAGATCAGAGCCAACTGTCTTTGTAAGAAAAATATTGCAAATAAAATGCGAGGCCAAGAGGCTCCAAATACCTAGTAGGACATGCAAGATATGAGTGGAAAAATGCATTTTCATGTGAGATCCATACAGAAAGGCAAAACAGAGCATGTTCCCAGATGAGTGGGACTAAATTACTGAGCACGATATCCAAACAATCTATCTTTTGCGATTCCCTTGGACAGCTTGTCTAGGGTGGGCAGGCTAGGCGGAGGCTAAAAAGGCCTTCAGGGACTAAATTACCGTTTCTAAATCGTTCCCGAGCTCCTGTGATACAACAGCATTATCACTCAAGAACTAAATGAGATTACTTACTGGCTGGAGTAGGGAAGAAAATAAAACTTCTCAAAGCGGCACGACACGTGTCACATCACGGAAAGTCACCAACTACACCCGCCAGAAATTCTCCTGCTGCTACCATTAAAATTTAGTGTCTCTGAATGATTTAATTTCATGAAGTTTAGATTTATTAAGTCTTGTGAAAATTTGTATATGTTTCATCATCCATGCAATGGGTTTTCCCAGTTCATGAAATGGGCAGTTTCACAAATTGGGTGTAACATAAAAATGTCCAGTACCTCAGATCTGGCTAGCCGAAAACCAGAGATGTCAGAAAAACATCTTTATAAAAACATTTTTATAACCTGCCATGCATAAATTTTAACTCTTATTAAATGAGTAACATAACTTACCAGCTATAGTAAAAACAGAAAATGCTGGAAAAACTCAGCAGGTCTGGCAGCATCAGTAGAGAGAAAAACAGAGTTAATGTTTTGAGTCCATTTGTCTTCTTCAGAGCTTTGAAAAAGAGTCATAGAGATTTGAAACGTTAACTCTGTTTCTCTCTCCACAGATGCTGCCAGATCTGCTGACTCTTTCCAGCATTTTCTGTTTTTATTTCAGATATCCAGCATCTGCAGTATTTTGCTTTTGACTTACCAGCTTATTTGACTATGTGTTGCATTGGCGCGGTGGCGCATCAGAGTGGTTATCGCGCACTGGTCTTTTCCCACACTCCTTGCGACCCGTGACCCCACCTGAACTGGCTTAACCCGATCCGCCCGACCCCACCCAGACTGAACTGTCCAACTGGAAAAACAACAAGATCCGAAACCCGGCATGGACTCGGTCCCAAGGTTGGCCGTTTTGAGACATTATACCTGTACAAGACTAGATTCTAATAAAGATAAATACAAAATTTGAATCCTACAACTTGGTCCTGTTGTTTCTTGGGTATAATCTCAGTAATATTCACTATCCAGATATAATTTCCTTATAAAATGCATCAAGCAATTTCATAGCACCAAAAACTGACAGGCAGCAGATATACTTTTCTGTAAAAAAAGAACTCACATTTAAACAACACGTTTCATGACCTTGGGATGTCCAAAAGTGCTTGCAGCCAATTAAGTATTTTTGAAATGTAGCCACCATCTTAACGGAGGAAACACAGCTGCCAATTTGTGCACAGCAAGCTTCCACAAACAGCAATGTGATAATGACATGATAATCTAAGTATCAATGGTGTTGGCTGATGGATAAATATCAGCCAGAACACCATGTAGAACTTTCCTGTTCTTCTTCAGAATAGTGCCGTGGAAACATTTACATTACTTAAGATGGCAGACGGGTCCCTCGTTTAACGTCACATCCAAAAGATAGCTTCTCCAATAGTGCAGTGCTCCCTCTGAACACACACGGAATGTCATTTTAGACTTCTTGTATATAATAAGCACGATCATATCTTGGTAGGCTGTATTAACACAGCCATTCGTCCTATATTTAAGTTGAGTTAGTGGCCTCGTCTTTGCTAAACCTGATCTCTGCCAACTACACCTGGTTCACCGTGTTTTCCAACTCAGGAGTTCGAAATCCATTTCAAGCTCTGCCGAGGGATCAAGGGTGCCGACCTATGGTGCAAGGCTGGCCAGGTCAATGGATGCTGCAGTCCCTGGAGGGTTAGGCTGAATCCAGACAGTGGCATGGAAGAGTGAGATTAAGCTCATCCGTGATGACCCCAGTAGTGGAATAACTAGCTAGAATTCACTGGATAAGCTCACACATTAAGAATGGCTGGAGTGTCGTTGGGTTACCCCCTCCAATAAGGACCTCCATTAGAGAGGAGGAGATTGCTGAAATAAAAGGATTTCCAAAATCTAAGATTCTTTGCAGACTCAGCATCAATCTCCCCCTATTGATTCTTGTACATTGCTGTCGCTTATAAATAAAACAATAGTGTTATGTGGAATATATATAAAATATATGCACAATACAAAAGTACCATATTTTGTATTAACTCTTGCATATTACTAAACCCAGGGTTGCCTTGTATTCAGGTATATTCAGGAAAGATTAGCCAGGCAGTTTGTTACACAATTTGGTCAGCGACTGCTCGACGTGGTGTATAAATGGGGAAGATTAAGCCATTTCTCACCTGCCTTGGCAGAGGCTTTTATTATTTACAATATTTACTTCGGGGGAGTTGTGACTTATGTCATATTTATCTTGATGAAAAATGAGCTCATAAATGAACATCACCTTTTGAACAAAGCAATGCATTGTGATACTAATTTGGTTCATGAAGTGTGTAATTCAGTCGCAGCACTGGGGTAACATTCGTCTCCTGCTTTATTAAACTAATATAAAACAATTTTTCTTCCTTGTTACTGAACCATGCAGGCACTGGGATTCCAGGGACAGCATGTTCCTGTCGGAGCGGCGCAAACTGGTGTGCATGAATTACGCACTGTCACGATGGAACTGAACGGTTGTAGGACCTTACATTTCATTCCGTTTGCACCAGGTTCACAAGCTGCTATGAATAAATCCTGTGCATTACACCCTGAGCTAATGACCACTGAAATATGGAAGGTTTATTTTTTTTGAAGAAAATTCTGGGATGCTGATTGTCGATATCTTACCGTAAATCAGAATTTTGCGCTCAGAATAGTGTTGCTGAAGAGGAAAAGGGATCAAAGGTCTGCAGTTGCTCTTGTCTGATTGACAGCTCGTATTGACGGAGATTCTGCTAGTTAGCAAGGCAGCTCGTGAGGAAGTACGAAGTGTTACTGAGACCTCCAACAATTTGGAAATGAGGCTGCTCCAAGCAGCCTGCATAACACCACTGAGTCTCATTAACCCTTCGCTGATCAACAGGTTCAGAAGATTATATTTTAACCAGAGGATTCAGTCCATGATTTGCACGAGGTGGGCTGATCTCAGAAGATTTGATCATTGGGCCACTATAGCTCTATGTCCCTGGGCTGGAGAAATTGTAAGAGAAAAATAGTCAGCCCAGTGACGGGATTTCTAAAACCCCTCATGGATTTACACTGCTTCTCCCCGCTCCTAACGTGCCTAGCTTGTGCTGGAGTAATGATACCGTTGGTGCTGACCATCCTCCCAGTTGTTGTCCGGTGATACTGCTGGATAGGATCAGCCTTGTGCACACATTGCAATACACAACACACAAAACACATAGTGCATATCACACACAAAACACACACAAACACAGCACATGGACAACATACAACCCATACACACACAGCACATACACACAACATACACACAGCACATACACACAACAGATACACAATGTGCAGCACATACAATAGCACACATACACAACACAGCATACATGCAACACATACATAGTACATAACACAGACAGTACATGTTCAACACATACACGTCACATTAACAAAAGACACAAAGAGCATACACAAAACACATACACAGCACATAACAAGACACACACACATACACACACCACACTGACAACAAAACACAAAGCACATACACACATCACATACGCAACATACACAAAATGCAGCACATTGGCAGAACACACAAGGTACATTGACAACATACACACAGCATATACACAATACATACACAACACACAGCACATATGCACGTAAAACACAACACACACAGCATACATACACAACACACAGAACATACAAAACACACACATAACAAACATGACACACAGAGTAGGTACACAACAGACACACAGTACATAAACATGGCACATATATAAAATATATGTGCACACAGTACATATACAGACGGTTGAATGGCCTGTAACACTGAATATTTAGAATTAGCCATGAAGAATGTAAAACTGGGTGAATTATTGGATGATTCCTATGAGACTGTACCCCAGCACGTTCAGGACTGCGGGGTTGTACCCCAGCATGTTCAGGACTGCGGGGTTGTACCCCAGCACCTTCAGGACTGCGGGGCTGTACCCCTGCACTTTCAGGACTGCGGGGCTGTATCCCAGCACCTTCAGGACTGCTGGGCTGTACCCCAGCACCTTCAGGACTGCGGGGCTGTACCCCAGCACCTTCAGGACTGTGGGGCTGTACCCCAGCACCTTCAGGACTGTGGGGCCATACCCCAGCACATTCAGGACTGTGGGGCTGTACCCCAGCACGTTCAGGACTGTGGGGCTGTACCCCAGCACCTTCAGGACTGTGGGGCTTTACCCCAGCACGTTCAGGACTGTGGGGCTGTACCCCAGCATGTTCAGGACTGTGGGGGTGTACCCCAGCACCTTCAGGACTGCGAGGCTGTACCCCAGCACCTTCAGGACTGCGAGGCTGTACCCCAGCACCTTCAGGACTGTGGGGCTGTACCCCAGCACCTTCAGAACTGCTGGGCTGTACCCCAGAATGTTCAGAACTGCGGGGCTGTACCCCAGCACCTTCAGGACTGCTGGGCTGTACCCCAGAATGTTCAGGACTGTGGGGCTGTACCCCAGAATGTTCAGGACTGTGGGGCTGTACCCCAGCACCTTCAGGAGAGGACAGTAAGAACTGGCAAATATAGACTCCCTATGTAAAAACAAATGAGTGAAACAACAGAGATTCCCAGGCAATATGTGAAAGGGCTCCTGATATCTACTTGTTGTATGTCAAGGGGTTTATAAAACACCATATGGATTTACACAGCTTCTCCCCCTCTCCCTACAGCCCTCTCTTGTGCTAGAACAATGATTCTGTTGGTGCTGACCATCTTCCACTATCTCAATGAAATATCTCAGACATTGAGATATTGAAATATATCATACATTCCCAGACATTGAATGTTGGTTAGCTATTCGCCCTATAAAAGCATCACAGGTAAGTTCAATCCTGTTTTCCACCAACGTTCAGAAATATTTATTCCTCATCAGGTAATGGGGTGAGTGGAGGGGGGCATCAATGGGAAATGTAACTAGTTTTTCTTCTCTCTAGCCAACAAGTTGCACTGGCAATAGTAATACCCATAGAAACATCCCACTCTGATCCTCAGTTTACACCAGTGGGGACCAGGGAAACAATATTAAACCTTTTCTGTCTGTCTGGCTGCATTCCACACTAGGCAATATATTCACAAGGTGCAGGTTCCCTAGGCTTAATAAACACAGGGCATAGCTACACATCATCCTTACCAACAACCAGCCAATGTGAGATTGGATTCCAAATACTGGGCACACCCTTGTCGTAGAGAATCCTTTCACTATAAATCCCATAGGAATTCAAAATGCACTAAGGGTGTCTCTTTGTCTTGGATAGAACATCAAGGTGCGTATACTGAGTCTCCGTTATTCTGCAGTGCTAAGTCGGCATGAGGGGAGAGGAACTTAACATGTTATCTTCTGTAGCAAAGGTAATTGTAGCTGAGCCACAACAACTGAACACTGGCTGGAAGTTCACATTGAAGAGTCAGAGAAGTACAGACAATCTTTGTCAGCTCAAGTATATCCATCAATTCCCCGCAGAGAGCTAACTATTCCCCCATCCCACTCCACATCTCCCGATTCCCTCAATAAATCCTCCCCATTTTAAATCCGACCAACCCGCTCCTTAGCCCCCATAAAAATATAATCCAGCATAAAACATGTTAGCAAGTGGCTTGGGATTTCATTAATACTGTTAGACTCATCACACCAGAAGGCCAGCAACTCTCTCCCCAACCTCCCCCATTAATCCCCATGATTAAACAACAATCTGCATACACTATTCAGTGGTCAGGCATGAGGCCTGAGAATCTGTGCAAGACATAAGAGGACAACTGGCACCATGTGGGTGGGGATATGGGAGAACACTGGCATTGTGGGTGCAGTATGGGGATGGGGAATATGGGGAGAACACTGGCACTCTGGGTGCAGTGTGGGGAATATGAGGAGAACACTAACACTCTGGGTGCAGTGTGGGGGTGGGGAATAGGAGGAGAACACTGGCACTCGGTGCAGTGTGGGGGTGGGAAATATGAAGAGAACACTGGCACTCTGGGTGCAGTGTGGGGCTGGGGAATATGAGGAGAACATTGGCACTGTGAGTGCAGTGTGGAGGGGCAGAGAAATACACTGGCACTGTGGGATGTCCTATGTCAGTATTGTTGCTGGGAGGAGATAAAACTGGCAGAAACAAAAACCACTTTTAACCTCATTTAAGAGTTAAAATCCTAATAACCTTTGTTAATACCTAATATTCTATATATGTTAATGACAGGAGTATTCGCAGACTATTCACCCTGCAATTGCTGGTTGGGACATTGGTGACTATGTTCATTTGACATTCTTTCATTTTAAAAGCCGTGTTATGTCCACTTTAAAATCATAGATGAGGGCAATATTATAAGAGCAAGTTAAATGTTGCTTTCAATGTCACAAACAGTAACCTCATGGGTCTCAAATTTATCACTGACTCTCACTGTCTCCATTCAACATGAAGGAGGACTCTGGTCTGGACCACATAGGCATCAGTTTTTGTGTACTCAAATTTATCAGTGTAGAAGAAAAGGCGGGGGAAAAGGGAGAAACTGGGAATGAGAAAGGTTCCGTGTCTTTTTGGAGAAGAGGGCAAACCTCTTGCTTAACATTGACCAATCGGTGATTTTTACATTAACATTGACTTAGTTTGTGCCCGGGAGCCCACATTACTGTGTCCTGGTTCCTGAATGTGCCAATTGTACCTAATTATACAGAAGGAATATAGAGCTCACAGATAACTCCCTGCTTACCTACACTGCTTCTTTCGCTATGCATCAATGCCACCTCAGGCAAACTGACTGTGTGCTTCCTCTGTGACCCTCGCAGCCTGCAGTATTATTTAAGGAGATTTATAGTCACATGTCTTTCGCTGAGGAACACAAGCTCTGACCCTGAGGTAAGGCACCAGAAGAGAAACACATTAATAATATAGCACGGGAGAAGGCAAACCAGCAGGACCTCAAAGTTGTAGCAAGCAAGTGCTTCTCTCTCCCTCAGAGAATAAAACAGTAATAGAGCTATTGAGCTGTGAGGAGTATACAGTGACATTTTTACACTGTAATAATCAACCCAAGGTATCGCTGATACTGTCCCTCTAATTTTCTGCCCTCCTCCTCACCTCCCCTGAAGTTCGTATCTCGTGTACTTACAAAAATATCCAGTCAGGAGAGGCTGATTTCTCCAGCCCAACTGCGGCCTCAGGTGAGATGAGCTAGTACATGCCAGGGCAGAAGTGGGAAATGACTGGCCCACAATTTGCTGGCATGATAGAAGCAAGTTTAATGTGACACATCATCATTACTTGGTAAATAACCCAGCATTTCATGCATGAGTTGTGAATGGCCACAAATTGCTGGATGATTTATGCCACTCTGCTGTTAACCTCGCCCTCAACCTCAACACAGGTTTGCCCATTAATTGCCAACTAAACCCACCGCATAAAGTTAGGGCTGGCACTTCACAATGTAAGAATCTTATAAGAGGATTAATGTTCCTGCAAAGGCACTCAACCTCTCTTACTCAGAAAGGGAGCAAAACTGAAACTACAAAGTGTTATTCCTGCAGGAACTAAATTCTTATTAGAGATTTTTAAAATTTCAAATAATTTTTTTTCTTCCTTTTCCTTTCTTAAACCAAACATTCTTTCTCTCTTTATTTCTCTTTCGCTACCCTAATCTGACTTGAGTTCACCTCCCTTCCTTCTCCATCATTCCTGTTTCTTTCTCACTCCTTAAATTAAGGTTAAGGAGATAGACTTTTGGTTTCCCAATGCCCCCAACCCCCACCATTTCACCAAGATGCACCATTGACTTCTCCGCATCTCAAATGCCCAATGCCCAGCAATTTGCAGTTCAAAATGAATCGGAGCTTGGGGTGAGGGGAAAAAAACTCCAAATCACCATGCTCACCATGAAACATCGCACTCCTGTAAATTCTGGCCCAATGCTCAGTACCAGTGCGCTTATCCGCCACTCCATTGTGGCAGCTGTTATTAATACAGGCGCTAATACACAGAACCAACACTACAGACAATGGAACTGCAAAGCCCGGTCTGTACTGAGTTCACTTAGCAACAACAACCTGCAACTGTAGAGCAGGCTGTGGCCACAGGTAGAACAAAGCTACAGCAGAAATGAGCTCATTCTGGAAAGGAGGACTGAGAAGAAAAAAATCAGTCGACTGCGAGTCAGAGGAAAGTCATGCACCTCAGCCAAGCTGCTGAGATCGTTGTCCCTCAAAATGCACATGACCAAGCTTCTTTTCTGATCACAGCCTATTAAGCTTTCAATGGTGCACACTAATTAAATAATGTAAGTGCTTTATTGCTTTCTAGTGATATATAATACACAGTGATAATGCACAGTTCCTTATTTAATTGCATTAGGCAACAGAGCCCATAGTTGTGATACATGCTTCTAATGAATGGTCAGATCATCCTACAGACAGATAGGGAGTGGGCTGGATAAGGGGAACCTCTGTACATACAGTGTGAAATCTCCCAGTTTCCACCAAGAAACCAGGCATTGAAGTCAGCTGTAACTGAGCCAGACAGGAGACAAGGTACTAACATTTGATTCCAGCTCTGTGCCAACTTAGCTGGCATTTAGTGAAGGGGAACATCTAGGTGGTAACCTGCTCCTGCTTGCTATCCAGTGCCAACCCCCCCCCTCTCACCTTTCCACCCCCCTGCATGTGGGCATTGCCTGCCAGCACTCTCAGTCCAAGCTCAGAGGAAGTACGATTACTTGGGCAGGGTAATTTATCCTGGCATCATTCAGCACCTCTGTGAAAGGGGGATGTGATCCAACGGCAATGGTTTACTTTTTAATGAATTGCTATCCTGATTACTTCAATTGATTGTACACACCACTTGCTTCAGAAATCAGTAGAGTCTAGTGATTTGTGTATGAAGAGTGAAACATCTTAAAGTGTCATCCAGGGCAGTAAGTCCCTGAAAGGAATATTCCACACTCTTTCTTGTAAAGATACATTGCAGTATTCTTCCTCATTTTGTTGACAGAAAGAGAAAATAAAAAGCAATCCGCCTTAAAAATGTTTGCTATCCAAATATGGGCCTCCCAAGGGAAGGTCCCAGGGGTCCAGGGCCTGGGAAACAGGGTCTTAAGTCTTAATGATTAGCCAAGGAGATCCAGGACCCTCCTGCCACTGAGTCCGTTCAGCAAAGCGTCTCACTGCTACTGGGAGACATTGGTATGCTGACTGTTGAAATTTGTATTAAATAACACAGTAGCAAGACAAGCATTTCCTCTATAACGACTGTTTTGAAAAGCAATTGTCTGCATTCTAGCTGCTGAGAATTAGTCCGATTGAGACTAGTGGTTGAGAAAGTCAGGGCAAGTGTTCTAGTGATGTCTCCGACATGCAGGGCTGAGAGCTGCCCACTGTCACTGCATACTGAGAAAATCATCTCCTTTCATTGGTCTCTAGTGTTTGTGGGTGGGTGCCTGTGCTGCAAATCAGGATGGGAACTAATTTGACCACAGCCTTTTCTGTCACCCATCCCCAACCCTCCAATGAGAGGTAGCAATGAGGGGATCAATACAACATGAATCAATAGGCATCTCCTTTGCAAGCCCAATGGATGAAAGATGCTTTGGTTGCTGTGTATCGTTATATCCTCAGTAAGTGTGCATTTGCAGTGTTGCTGTGTGCAGAGCTCAGGGGGACTGTCCTTTGTTGGGAGTGTCACTGACTTGTAGGTCTCAGGGCTGGATTCTTGGTCTGTGTTGAGTTAAGCTCATCTCAGTCAGTTCGACAGAAAGGGTCAGGGATCAGTGGTGAGAGAAGGGCTGATTTTCTGAATAGGAACTGGGGTTGGCCTCCAACTGTGAGCGCCAGGAAAAGCTGGAGCTGCTGCCCGTGATTTGCCACCCTCTGGTTCCAGTGGTTGAGAAAGTCAGGTCAAGTGTTCTAGTGATGTCTCCGACATGCAGGGCTGAGAGCTGCCCACTGTCACTGCATACTGAGAAAATCATCTCCTTTCATTGGTCTCTAGTGTTTGTGGGTGGGTGCCTGTGCTGCAAATCAGGATTGACGTTATTGGATACTGAATCTGCTCATTGACCCCTTCCATTCTTTTGTTACCCTTTGAAAGAATTAACCCCATCACTTGTTCAACATTACAATAATGTATAAGATAATATTAGGTAATATTTCCTCCTCCTCCTCCAAGTACCATGCCCTGCAAGGGCAAGGTGAACATGGACTTCCATTGGATTGGGCCACGATTATACTTGACAAAGTACTGCAGTGGTTTGCCATTGCCTTCCGCAATATTACTGACCAGGAAACTCTCCTGCTCTTACCACCTGCCATCAAGCACATTGGAAGGATTTACAGGCTGATAATCAACCTGCTTGGCCATGTTACAAACACACTCTGTGGCCATCAAGCCCTGAAGTAGGACTGGTCTCAGTGAATGGTGGTGCTAGTCCGAGAGGCTGAATGGCCTACACCTGTTTCCAAGTTTATTGAGATGTCAGAGTGCAAGCGTTCATTAGAATTGTCAAGGGTCGAACTTCCAACAGGTCCTTGTTCACTAAACATTATTTTAAAAACAGTGACCTTTAGATTTAATTTTCACATTGCAGTTGACCTTCTACAAATGTAGTGGCCTCTAATGTCCCTCTAAATATGTGTCAATTAACTTTCTACCAGTTTTAAACAGTTCCTTAATGCGCACATGTTCAAACAGCCATTGTTGGCATTAGGCAGTCCCACTTGTTTCAATTCAAAGCGTGCTCTTCTGCTTCACACATCTGCTTCAGGCAGACCATTTAAATTTGCAGCTTGTGCTCTGCTTCAGGCAGATTTGTTTTTCTTGAGAGGGAAAGGCTCTTGCTGAATCTATCAAGAGGGGGAAATCTGAACTTCAGTGTGTATGGTTAGCTCCTGGTCACTGCTGAGTGATAAGGATGAGACTCTAATGCATCTGTGGACATTTGAGGGCATTTAAAATAGCATGGGTGGCTAGCACCTGCCCACTCCGGCACCTGCCCACCCCAGGAGCTACCCCCGCAATACAGTGGGCGGTAAGGCATCAGCCAGCCTATTGGCCTTTATACATATTGGGGCCCTTAGCTTGTCAATTAATGGCCAGTTAAGGGCCTGTTTCTGGCCCCCACTGCAATAATACAGCGGGCAGAACAAAGGAGGCCAGCCCGCGTTTTCATCATCAGAGGTGAAAAAGCAACAAGGATAGGGGTTCCTCCTTCGGGGTTACCCTGTGTCCATCAGATGCAACCCCCAAGATGTTACCCCCCAGCTACCTGTCTGTGACTCTGCCCACCCACTCCCAACACAGTTTCAAGAACCCGACTCGCCAACCCCTACCCCTGTCCCTGATCCCAACCATACAAAAACACCAGATTCACCTTAGTCTGGTATCCATATTGTCTTCCTTGTCAGGACTGCCTGCAGTCTCAGCAGTGGCCACTACTGACTTCTGACGCTGTGGCCAGCAGCTCTCGAGGGAGGTACTTCCTTTCCCTGAGGGGCGGAAAGTCCCACAATTACCTTGTTAGGCCTGCCCCCAGTGTCTTATTGCTGCAGGACAGCCTCTTTTCTACCAGCAGGGGGCATGGCCAAGCAGTATGCTCCCCCTCCCCTCCACCCCCAATCCTGCTGGAAAATTCAGTTTGTGGACTCTTCATTTCTCTCTCCACAAATGCTGCCTGACCTCCTGAGTATTTCCAGCATTTACTATTTTACTTCAGATTTCAAGCATCTATGGTCATTTGCTCTTGTTCCAAAAATCAAATCTACTTGACTTGGGATTAAACGATGCCCATTCTTCTGATGCCACCTTGACCATTTGGTACATGTACGTCAACATATTCCTAGCTAACGCATCAAATCAGCAAACACATTTTGGTGCAGACTTCTCATGTTAGCAGCTGTAAAGGGCTAAAAGGGAAGTAAGGTGTGTCCTCAAATCTAAATCGAAAACAGATCGCCATTTCCATCTGTATCTTCTTGTACAGGGCCCAGGTTTGAAAGCTCTAGTTTTCTCTCCAATTTCCCCCTCTGCTGAAGACATTGACTCTCTCACTGAGGTATTGCTCCATAGGTAGCAGTCATCCTCCCCTATCTCACCTGAAGGACCACTGTTTATATCTTAGCCTCAACAGTGAATGTTGACAGTGCAGACTCATAAGAACATAAGAAAAAGCAGGAGTAGGCCATTCAGCCCCTAGAGCCTGCCATAAGATGGTTGCTGAGCCTTTACTTCAACTCCACTTTACCACCCAAATCCTTGAGCACCCAAGATCCACCAATCTCAGTTTTGAATTTACTCAACAATGGAGCAACCACAGCACTCTAGGATAGAGAATTCCAAAGATTCACATTCCTCTGAGTGAAGAAATTTCTCTTCACCTCAGTCCTAAATGGCTAACCTTAGTTCTGGACTCACCATCCGTGAGAAATAGCCCCTCAGCATCAACCCTGCCAACCTATATGAATTTTGCCTGTTTCAATTTGATATTCTTCTAAATTCCAGAGACAATAGGCCCATTCAACTCAGGAACACAAATCCTGTTCCCAAATAGCATCCACAAAGGCAAATTTCCTGCAGGAATCAGGTGTGTGAACTGGGACTGACTCACACGCCCCTCATGCAATCGGATCACGCCCACAACCTCCTTACTCTGAAAGCAGCTAATTCAGCATAGGCCTGAGGACTGAGCTTGGGATCTTACAGGGCTGCATAGCCCTGAGATTCAGACTTTGGCCTAGAAATTCCAGTGATGGGCAGAAATTTCAGCCACCGCTTTACTTCACTCTGACTAGTCCCAGGCATGCATCTCTTCCGTGTTGAGGGCACCCACACCTGTATCGGTGCAACAAGAGCACGCAAGACAGTGAACTCAAGGATGATGCCAAACTGTTGTCAGTACATGGGGTGAAGCAGAAAGAAAATACAGTGCCCTCTCAGGCAGAGCTTGCTATTCACAGCAAAAAAAGGGGTAGGACTTGGGTCTGTGTGGGCTTTGCTCTGTTTTTCATCTCACAGCTTTCTGTGCACAGCTTTGGGTGCTGAGGTTCAGGTCACATACGGTGTCACAGATGCAGCAGAACAGCTCCCCACACATTACAGAGTTCCTTTCTGTCAACCAGATCACAGAATCATAAAATTCTACACCATTGTAGGAGGCCAGTTGGCCTATTGTTCTTATGCCAGCTCTTTGAAAGAGATATCCAATTAGTCTCACTTCCCGCTCATTTCTGGGAAGCTACTAAGCAAAAGGCAAGGAGATAGGGATGGAATCAGGAGGTTGGCCACCCTTTTTTAATGGACCGGCGCGGCCAACTCAGGTGCTTCTTGACAGGGATTGTTCTCAGTCAAGATTTTAATGATAATTTAAGATGCTCGTACAAGAAAGCACATCACACAATGCTATTTTTTAATGCACTGGCACCATTAAATAGTATTAACATTGAAACAGCAGGACTAAGTTGGATGAAAAGTTAAAGAAATGTCTTGTTTGTTATAGCACAAAATAACTCCAGATTATAACCTATATCGTCACTAAAACTCGCAGCTAAACTCGAACCTTTCTTCAGCTGCTCAACACACACTTTTTTTTCCTCACAGAGTTTGCAAAGTTTCTCAGCCAGTTATAATCCTCAGACATGCCCAGACATAGTTGAACTTTATACATTAACTCTATTTCTGTCCAGGGATGCTGCCTGACCTGCTGAGTGCTTCCAGCACTTTCTGTTTTTATTTCAGATATCCAACATCTGCAGCATTTTGCTTTTGTTTCACTGTTTCTAAATTTACTGGAATGATGGGCATGGGAGACCCAAAAGAGGAGACTGAATCATTCTTGTTGACAGCTCCATGCCTCCCAGGAGAATCCCATTTTAGATGAAACCAACATAGATTGAAATCACAATTGGGATCCTAATACACCCCTGAACCCCCAACTCTGCAAGAACTTGCCAACAATGCAAATTATAATTGCATTTACATAGAGCCTCTAAGGTAGGGATATATCCCAAGCTGCTTCGCAGAGCAAGTGTTGGAAACACAAACAATAATATACTGGAGGCCGAGCCAAGGAGGGAGAATTTGACGACTGAAAGCTTGGTCTTGACAAAGTTTTTAAATGTAGGAACGGAAGTAGAGAAGGCAGAGAGGAGGAGTGAAGGGGTCAGGGCGGGCGTTCCAGAGATTAGGGATGAGACAGTTGTAGATTCTGTCACCATCAGTGAGGATATGTAGAATGGATGAAAAGGGCCAAATTGGAGAGGCAGCCAGGTGTAGGAGAGATGCAAGGCCGGGGTTGTTTTTTATATGCTCATGGGATGTGAATGTCACTGGCAACATCAGCATCTATTGCCTTTCCGTAGTTGCCCCTGAGAAGGTGGTGGTGAGCTGCCTTTTTGAACCACTGCAGTTCATGTGGTGTAGGTACACCCACAGTGCTGTAAGGGAGGGAGTTCAAGGATTTTGACCCAGCAACTGTGAAGGAATGGTGATATATTTCCAAGTCAGGATGGTGTGTGACTTAAAGGGGAACTTCCAGAAGCTGGTGTTCCCATGCATCTGCTGCCTTTGTCCTTCTAGGTGGTAGAGGTCATGGGTTTGGAAGGTGCTGTCTAAGGAGCTTTGGTGAGTTTCTGCAGTGAATCTTGTAGATGGTACACACTGCTGCCACTGTACACAGTGGTGGAGGGAGTAAATGTTTAAGGTGTTGGATGGGGCAACATTCAAGCGGGCTGCTTTGTCCTGGATGGTGTCAAGCTTCTTGAGTGTTGCGGGAGCTGTACTCATCCAGGCAAGTGGGGAGTGTTCCATCACATTCCTGACTTGTGCCTTGTAGATGGTCGACAGGCTTTGAGGGAGTCTGAAGGAGAGTAGCTCACTCCAGAATTCCCAGCCTTTGCCTGGGTGAAATGTGGTGGGATGAGGCCAGTGAAGGACTTAAAGATGAGGAAGGGGATTTTAAATTCAGTGAGTTGGGGTAAAGGAAGTAGTGTAGTTCAATGAGTGCAGTGTTGGTTTGTGAGTGAAAGGATAATTTAATGTTGGCAAGTATGATGTGAAGGCCCAGTTACTGATTTAAAGAGTTATTAAAACTTTCAGTCCATTGTTTTGACACATTTTGTTTTGTTGTTATGTTAGTTTAGTCACATCAAAGGGAGAAGTCTTCTGACAACTGTTAAATCCAATACTTAATAAACAGCACTGATTACAACATCACGGACTCATCAACACTGACAAGCAGAATGCTACCTATCTTTTATTGCCAATTCCTGGCCGATCTTTTCTTCCTGCAAGGCTGGGATGTGGTTTCAACACCAGTAGCCTCCCTCCAGTATCTTCCCCACCTGGCAAATTTTTTACAGTTGAGCTTAATCGGCAAGGCTCCGAATTTCTGAGGGGAGGGATTACCAACCCTCCTGCTGCAACTTAGATGCAAGGTCAGAGGAAATAGCATTAGTGAAAATTTTACCTCCCTGAGCATGAGCAGCTTTATCTGACCCAAGACAGCATCATGGCACTAAGCCACCCTCACCAGATGCCACACTTCACCAGCAGGAGCTGAGGGGGACGACCAGGGGCAGGCACCCTGACTGATCCACTTCTCCTCCAGGCACCAGGGTGGGGCGGTGGAGCTGAGTGTAAACGTAATACTCTGACTGCAACCCGGACTGGGTTCGGCTAAGTCAGGGCAGCAGGAGGATCATGCTCAGGACCTTTGGGTTGGTACAGCTCCATTTCTCAGTCCCTGCATCAACTGAGCTATTGCCAGATTTTTTTTTCTGTTTTATATGTTAATAATATTTGTATATGACTACAAACGCAAGGTGTGAAATTGATGAATTCAAATCTCTGCAACAGCAATCACTGATAGCTGTTTTGAAGGTGTCACCCTAGTTTATACCTTATCCAGTACCAGTATGTAGAACACTTACGCCTCCACCTGCTGTGTTTGGACCATTAAAGAATATTAAAAAACAACAAACCTATTACAAAACATACAATTTGAACTGTAAAATCACTGATTTAGTAGCTCCATACTGACAGTTATGGTTGAAGCAACAGAGAGCTTTTGTATAACATATATACATATATATATATTTATATAAAGCTTAGTTAGAGCTATGAAATGGGTTTAGCTCTCCTCGGGAATGCATACTCTAGCCCCCTGTTACGTGTTTCACAAGGAGGAACCCTGACGCCCTACACAGGGCCCTCCAACCGACGGTGCAAGACCTGCCGAATCAGCACCCCTTGCTATGCAAGGTGGCGCTGCCAAGGGCCCCAGCTGGCAACCTTAGTGGGCGCTTTAGCAAGCTGAAGAAATGAGAGTGCGGTAATAAATCGGAATCGTCTTTCCCAGCTGTGCTTTGCGTCAAAATGGCTTGGCTGAAATGTAATTCTGCGTGTGATTTCTCAGCTTGCTGGGGACCTGGGGGGAGGGGGGGGGTGGTGGGTGTTACGGTGGAGAGGGCTGGCAGGGTTGGGGGGGTAGTTGGTGTGAATGTGTGGGGAGGGGGAGACAGATGGAGCAGGTTTGATTCATACAGGGAAGGGCTAAGCTAGGAAGGGCAGCGGCAGTCGATGCCAAAGGACGAGCTCCAGCCCCTGTGTTTGTCGAGCAAATTAAACACGTTCAGGCTTCTCACCTGCTGAAACAGCAGCGGTGCATATGGCCTAGAAGTTAAAAATAAGGAAATATGCATATATTATCATATTTAATGTACGACCCTCTCCATTTAATATGCAAATTTCTTGAAATATTACTGAATGCCGTCTGTTCTAAATGAATAAATTTGAATTGCAATTAGAATAATCCTTTATAATTAATGAAAACTGTCAATTTCGGTTCATAAGTAATTTGATTAACAGGATGATGGGACACTTATCAAGTTCACTGGACTGGTAGGTTACAGCGAGCTGACAGTGAATGTGGGCAGCCCTGTTGTTCAGTAGCACGGAGGAAAAGGCCCCTAAATTATTGATAACAGACGCTGATGAACCTTTGCAGGCATGCACTAATCTCCTATACTTTGTCACTAACAAGTGCACACAAGAAATCATGACCTTTCAGGGGAGGCAGGTTAATTTGAAACAGGGCAAGAAGGGCAGAGCATGGCGCTCCCTGTCACTGATTTCTTGGGAAATTTTACATCACAAGCTCCCAGTAAAACAACTGGCTCCCTTGGCAATGCAAGCAACAAGCACTCAGCCCGTGTCTCTCTCCTAAGTGCTCCTGGGCTCTGCTGTTGGTGTACTAATTCTAGCAGAGAAGCTGGTGAGCCCAAATGTAGAGGAGGATCACAGAGTCACAACTCGCATCATGGCACCTTGCCTGCCTCCTGCTGGGTCAACCAGAGAATCAATGGACGTTCTGATTCAGCACAATATGAACTTAGTTCATAGTGAGAGGCAGTATGTTTATAGTGTACAGTGTTAGGGTCAGTGTGTTTAAAGTGTACAGTGTGAGAGTCAGTCTGTTGATAGTGTACAGCTTGAGAGTCAGTCTGTTTATAGTGTACACTGTGAGGGTTAGCGTGTTTATGTTGTACAGTGTTAGGATCAGTGTTTATCATGTACAGTGTGAGAGTCAGTGTGTTTATATTGTACAGTGTTAGGGTCAGTGTGTTTATAGTGTACAATGTAAGAATCAGTCTGTTTATATTGTACAGTGTAAGGGTCTGTCTGTTTATTGTGTACAGTGTGAGGGCCTGTTTACATTGTACAGTGTGAGAATCAGACTGTTTATACTGTACACCATGAGGGTCAGGCTGTTTATATTGTGCACTGTGAAGGTCAGTACGTTTATATTTTACAGTCTGAGGATTTGTTTATATTGTACAGTGTGAGGGCCTGTCTATTTATATTGTGCAGTGTAAGGGTATGTCTGTTGACAGTGTGAGGGTCTGTCTGTTTATATTGTACAGTGTGAGGGTCTGTTTATGTTGCACATTGTGAGAGTCGTCTGTATACATTGCATAGTTGGAGGGTCAGATTACATTGTACAGTATAAATAGACAGTCCCTCACACTGTACAATGTGAGAGTCAATATGTTTATATTTTACAGTGAGGGTCTGTTTATATGGTACAGTGAGATGTCTGTCAGTTTATATTGTACAATGTGAGGGACTGTCTATTTATACTGTACAGTGTGAGAGTCAGTATGTTTATGGTACAGTGTGATGTCTGTCAGTTTATATTGTACATTGTGATGATTAGCCTGTTCATATTGTACAGTGTGAAGGTCTGTTTTTTCTGATAGAGTTGGACAGTCAGTTTATATAGTATGATGTGAGGGACTGTCTATTTATACTGTACAGTATGAGTCAGTATATTTATATTGTACCTTGTGAATCTTTGTTTACATTGTACAGTGTAAGAATCAGTCTCTTTACATCATACTGTTGTAGGTTCAGTTTATATTGTACAGTATGAGTGACTGTCTATTTATAGTGTACAATGTGGAAGTCAATGTGTTTATACTGTATCGTTCTGTTTATGTTGCAAGATGTGAGGTTCTGTTTATATTGTACATTGTGAAGGTCTGACTGCTTATATTGTACAGTGTAAGGGTTTGTTTGTATTGTAGAGTGTGACGGTCAGTCTGTTTATATTGTACAGTGTGAGAGCCAGTCTATTTTTATTGACACTCTGAGGATCAGACAATATTATACATTGTGAGGGTCTATCTGTTTATATTGTACAGTGTGAGGGTCAATCTATTTATATTGTACATCGTGAGGTTCTAGTTATATTGTGCAATGTGAGAGTCAGACTGCTTGTATTGTACAGTGTGAGGGTCAGTTTGTTGTTATTGTACAGCATGAGGATCTGTTTATAGCTGTCCTCCAACAGATTTTTTATTTATTCTTTCATGGGATGTGTGCATCACAGGCTAGGCCAGCATTTATTGCCCACCCCTAGCTGCACTTGAGAAGGTGATAGTGACCTATATTCCTGAACCACTGCAGTCCATGTGGTGTAGGTACACCCACAGTGCTGTTAAGGAGGGAGTTCCAAGGTTTTGACCCAGCAACAATGAAGGAAGTGTGATATAGTTCCAAGTCAGGAAATATTGTGTGGCTGAAGGGGAACTTGCAGGTGGTGGTGTTCCTATGCAGCTACTGCCCTTGTCCTTCTGGTAGTAGAGATCACAGGTATGGAAAGTGCTGTCAATGAAGGCTTGGTGAGTTGCTAAGTGGCATCTTGTAGATGGTACACATTGCTGCCACTGTGCATTGGTGGTGGAGAGGGTGAATGTTTAAGGTGGTGGATGGAATAGCAATCAACTAGACTGCATTGTCCTGGATGGTATCGAGTTTCTTGAGTGTTGTTGGAGCTGCATTCATCCAGGCAAGTGGAGAGTATTCCATCACACCGCTGACTTGTGCGTTGTAGATATTGGACAAGCTTTGGGGAGCCAGGAGGCGAGTTACTCAATCTTTGACCTGCTCTTGCAGCCACCATATTTATATAGCTGGTCCAGTTAAATTTCTGGTCAATGGTAACCCCAGGGCGTTGATACTGAGGGATTCAACAATAGAAATGCCATTGAATGTCAAGGGGAGATAGTTGGATTCTCTCTTGTGGGAGATGATTATTGCCAGGCACTTGAGTGGCGCAAATGTTACTTGCCACTGGTCAGCCCAAGCCTGGATATTGTCCAGGTCTTGCTGCACATGGACATGTACTACTTCAGTATCAGAGGAATGGTGCTGAACATTGTGCAATGATCAGCAAACATCCTCATTTCTGACCTTATGATGGAAGGAAGGCCATTGTTGAAGCAGCTGAAGGTGGGTGGGCCTAGGACACCACCCTGAGGAACTCCTTGGTGTCTTGGAACTGAGATGATTGACCTCCAACAACCATAACCATCTTCTTTTGTGCAAGGTATGACTCCAACCAGTGGAAAGTTTCGCTCTGATTCCCATTGACTCCAGTTTTGCTGGGGTTCTTTGATGCTCAGTCAAATGCTGCCTTGATGTCAAGGGCAGTCACTCTTACCTCACCTCTTGAGTTCAGCTCTTTTGTCCATGTTTGGATCAAGGCTGTAATGAGGTCAGAAGCTGAGTGGCCACGGCGGAACCCATACTGAGCAATATGTGCTGCTTGATAGCACTGTTGATGACCCCTTCCATCACTTTACTGATGATTGAGAGTAGACCTTTGGGGCAATAATTGGCTGGGTTGGATGTCTTGCTTTTTGTGTTCAGGACATACCTGGGCAATTCTCTACCTTGCCAGGTAGATGCCAATGTTGTAGCTGTACTGGAACAGCTTGGCTAGGGGTGCAGCTAGTTCGGGAGCACAAATCTTCAGTACTATTACCGGTATAATATCAGGGCCCATAGCCTTTGTAGTATCCAGTGCCTTCAGCCATTTCTGGAAATCACATGGAGTGAATTGAATTGGCTGGAGACTGGCAACTGTGATGCTGGGGACCTCCGGAGGAAGCTGAGATGGGTCATCCACTCAGCACTTCTGGCTGAAGATGGTTGCAAATGCTTCAGCCTTGTCTTTTGTAATGATGTGCTGGGCTCCCCCATCATTGAGGATGGGGAAAACAAAAACAGAGTTACCTGGAAAAACTCAGCAGGTCTGGTGGCAGCATCGGCGGAGAAAAAAGAGTTGACGTTTCGAGTCCTCATGACCATTCCACAGAACTGAGTGAATATAAGGAGAGGGGTGAAATATAAGCTGGTTTAAGGTCGGGGGGGTGGGGGAGAGAGAAGTCGGTGGGGGGGTTGGTTGTAGGGACAAGCAAGCAGTGATAGGAGCAGATAATCAAAAGATGTCACAGACAAAAGAACAAAAGAACACAGAGGTGTTGAACGTGGTGATATTATCTAAATGAATGTGCTAATTAAGAATGGATGGTAGGGCACTCAAGGTACAGCTCTAGTGGGGGTGAGGTGGAAAGACTAGCAGGGCACAAAAGATTTAAAAATAATGGAAATAGGTGGGAAAAGAAAAATCTATATAAATTATTGGAAAAACAAAAGGAAGGGGAAAAAAACAGAAAGGGATGGGGATATTTGCAGACCTTCCTCCTGGTCTCTGGTTTATTGACTAATTGTCCACCATCATTCACAACTGGATGTGGCAGGGCTGCAGACTTTAGACCCCATCCATTGGTTGTGGGGTCACTTAGCTCGGTCTGTCACATGTTGCTTCCGTTGTTTCGCATGCAAGTAGTCCTGTGTTATAGCTTCACCAGGTAGACACCTCATTTTTAGGTGTGCCTGGTGGTGCTCCTGACATGCCCCCCTGCACTCTTCATTGAACAAGGGTTGATCACCTGGCTTGATGGTAATGGTAGTGTGGGGGATATGCTGGCCCATGAGGTTACAGAATGTGTTCGAGTACAATTCTGCTGCTGCTGATGGCTCAGAGTGCCTCATGGTTGCCCAGTCTTGAATTGCTAGATTTGTTTGAAATCTATCCCAATGTGGTAGTGCCACACAACATGATGGATGGCACCCTCAAAGTGAAGGCAGGACTTTGTCTCCACAAGGACTGTGTGGTGGTCATTCCTACCAATACTATCATGGACAGGTGCATCTGCGACTGGTAGATTGATCAGAACAACGCCAAGCAGGTTTTTTCCTCTTGTTGGTTCCCTCACCAGCTGCTGAGACCCAGTCTAGCAGCTATGTCCTTTAGAACTCGGCCAGCTTGGTCTAAGGTGGTGCTACCGAGCCACACTTGGTTATGGACATTGAAGGCCCCCACCCACAGTACATTCTGTGCCCTTGCCACCCTCAGTGCTTCCACCAAGTGAGGAGCACTGATTCATCAGCTCAGTGGGGAGGGGAGTGGACAGGGGGCAGTAGGTGGACTGTATACATTGTACAATATGAGAGTCGGTTTGTTTATATTGTACATTCTGAGAACCTGTTTATATTTTACAGTCTGAGGATAGGTAGGTCTGTCTATGTTGTACAGTGTGAGGGTCAGCCTGGTTATAGTGGTGTGAGAGTCTGTTTATATTGTACAGTATGCAAGTCAGTCTGTTTGTATTGCACAGTGTGATTGTCAGTCTGTTTATATTGTGCAGTGTGAAGGTCTCTTTATATTGTAGAGTGTGAGAGGTTGTTTAAATTATACAGTGCCAGGGTCTGTTTACATAGCAGAGTGTGAGGGTCAGTCTGTTTATATTGTACAGCGTGAGGGTCAGTCTGTTTATATTGTACAATGTGCGGGTCAGTCTGTTTGTATTGTACTGAGTGAGTGTCAATCTGCTTATATTCTGCACTGTGAAGTTCACTTTATATTGTATAGCATGGCAGGTTGTTTAAATTGTACAGTGCCAGGGACTGTTTACGTTGTACAGTATGAGGGTCAGTCTGTTTATATTATGCAGACATAGTGTCAGTCGGCTATATTATAGTGTGAGGGTTGACCTGTTCATATTGTATAGGTTTGAGTTTGAGTTTCTGTTTATATTGAACAGTGTGAGGGTCTATTTATACTGTACAGTGTGATGGCCAATCTGTTTATATTGTAGTGTGTGGGTCAGTCTATCTATATTGTACAGTGCAGGGTCTGTTTATATTGTACAACATGAGAGTCAATCTGTTTAAAATGTGGAGTGTGAGGGTCAGTCTGATTGCATTGACTGTCTCATTCTTCATATTATACAACTGGTGGTCTGTTTAATCTGTACAGGGTGAGGTCTGTTGATATCGTACAGTGTGACGGATGGTCTGTTTAAATTGTACAGTGTGAGGTTCAGTCTATTTATATTGTACAATGTGAGGGTCAGTCTATTTATATTGTACAGTGTGAGGGTCAGTCGAATAATATTGTACAGTGTGAGGGTCAGTCTAATAATATTGTACAGTATGAGGGTCTGTTTAAATTTTACAGTATGAATTTCAGACTGTTTATATTTTACAGTGTGAGTCAGTCTATTTATATTGTACAGTGTGAGAGTCAGTCTGTTTATATTGCACAATGTGAGAGTCAGTCTGTTAATACTGAGCAGTGTAGATCAGTCTGTTTATATTGTACATATGGAGGATCCTCCTCAAATTTGGCACATTCATCAATTTGGCACCATCCTCCACAATGGGACACATGCTGTGATCCTCACTAGCGAAACCACCACAGGCCTTATCTCAATGAAGACTGGGGTCAAACAAGGCTGTGCCATTGCACCAACCCTCTTCTCCAGGTTCCTCATAGGAATTCTGCACCTCACCTCCAGCAAATCACCCACAAGTGTGAAGATAATCTAAAGACAACGGGATACTGTTCAACCCATGCTGCTTTCAATCCAAAACCAAAATCACTCCAATCTCGGTCAGTGGACTTCAGTATACAGATAACGCTTGTGTGTATACACACTCAACTGAGCTCCATGTCACTGTCAAATTCTCCGAAGCATACAATAAAATAGGCCTTTCACCAAACACCCAGAAAACAAAGGTCCTATTCCAACGAGTTCCCACAGCACAACGCCTCTCCCCGTTGATTAAATATCAAGAGTGAGGTCCTGGAAAATGTATACCATTTTCCATATCTTGGGAGCCTTCTCCCAATGAATGCTAACATAAGCAACAAACTTCATCATCGCCTCCAATGTGCCTGCTCAGCCTTCAGCTGACTGAGGAAAAGAGCATTTGAAGACCAGGATCTCAAACCTGAGATTAAGTTCATGGTTAACCGGGCAGCAGGCTCCTCAAAGCACCGGAGAAGTACCACCAATGGTGCCTTCACTAGACCCTCCAAATCCAGTGGCAAGAAAGGCAGTACAACAGCAACGTCCTCTTCCAAACCAACGTGCACAGCATTGAGGTTCTAATCACTCAAAACCAGCTCTGCTGGGTGGGACATGTCATTCGTGGCCTGACACCCAACTCCCAAAGCAACTGTTCTACTCAGAACTCGGTGGCAGCAGGAGACTCCCAGGAGGACAGCGGCAACACTTTAGGGATGTCCTCAAAGTATCCCTGAAGAGGTCAAACAAACCCATCAACTCATGGGAGACCCTAGCTGTGAGCAGCCAAAATGGAGAAGGCTCATTCAGGAAGGCACCGGACACATTGAGAGACTTCATCAGGAGTGTGCAAAGCCAAAGTTGGGGCATTAGAGGGAGCGCACAAACCTCCAAACAGCCCATCTGCCCAAACCATTCAAGCACCACCTGCCCCATATGTGGCAGAGTCTGCAGATCATGCATCGGAGTTATCAGCCATCTCAGAACCCATCTGACTAGTGTGAAGGCAGGTCACCCTCAATCCCGATAGACTGCCTATTGTACAGTCTGAAGCTATGTTTATATTGTACAAAATTCAACACCCTCAGGAAAGGAGAGAATGTGACAAATTGGGAAAGAGGAACAATTTCTAACCTTATTAATTTCTAACATAATCAGTTCCTAACATTATATGTAAGATTTCTCACATTGTCGATTTCAAACATCATTGGTGGGTTTTTGGGTGTACAGTTAGCGATCAGCTCGGACCCAGTCCTGTTGAAGCAGGCAAAATGCAAATTCACACTGCCTCCTCATTTGAGTGATTGTAGGCTTCAGTTGAGCATGCCCCACACTCTGACTAGCTGAATGCTCAACTGGGGGCCTAGTAGCATTTGTGGCTAGCACATGTGCTGGCTGTCCCTGCACCTCTTCGAGGGGAGTTGCACTCATGACAAAGATGCTGCTGCCTGTAGCACAAGTGGACATAAGGAAAAGTACAAGTGGAGCAACAGCCAAGATAGAGGAAACCTAGGTTCTCAGATGCAGACCCATCTAAGACCCTTTCTCAACTCCCACCTCACCCTCATACTGCCACCTGGAAGACGTGAAAGCTGCAGTGATCAGAAACCTTTCCTCCACCTTCCCAACTCTCCCCTTCTGATTTTCTACTCTCAGAGACACAAAAACTGCCACCTGCCCAGCCACAGCAGCCTCAGGGAATGAACTGGAGCTGTTACAGGCCTCTAATAAAGAAGCACTGTCAATTCAGCTTACAGTCACAGCCACCAGCTCAGGTACTGGCACAACGCATATTTTAGAGGACAGTATCGAGTCAAGATCAGCATGTGGTCAGTCACTGGCCATAAGTGGCCTGCGGCCAGGCTTGGGGCAAAGGACTGATCATTTCCCAGAGAATGGGACTGCAGACGAGTTCTGCTGCAGGGAGTTCAGATGATCTCCTCAATGGGCTGATACACAGGAGAAGGTTGATGGACATGCATAGAGATATGCTGGGTGTATTGCCTGGCTTCCAGACAGCCTCTTGTCACAGTCATGGAGCATGGAGCAGTCAGATTGTAATGGACACAGGGTATTGGTGTAGAGCTTGGAGCCCATCCTTTCTAGTGTGCAAGTGGTGGCCAACTCTAACAGCATTTGCAGAAACCAGCAGTGTCAAAGTGTCAGGTGGCCCCAGTCTCAGCTTCCATTCAGTCCTCCTCCTCCCTCAACACACAGCTTCCCTTCTCTGCAGCCTCAGCTCAAACTCTCTATCGCGTTGCAATGATAGCTCCCATAACCCTGGCAGCATTTCTGTGGATAAGTCAAAAACCCCTCTGAACTCCCTGTCAGGGTGCAGCTACACTCCCTTCCAAATCCAACAAGGCACCAAAACACCACCCCGGTAATTTCACAAACACCTGAACGTTTGGCAGGCAGCCCTTTAAATAGTTCCAGTTCAGGAAGAGGGTAGGTCTCCCTTGCAGCTGATTGTATGTACAGCTGTGAGTGATCAGGAAAGAGTGCTTACTGGACCTGCATGCTCCAGGTTTACAGAACATGTACCAACTCAGTCTGAGAGGCTATTCGACATCACAACCTGTCCACTGAGAAAACTCCCAGCAGACACATGGCACACCCGCGCTCATGACCCTCCCAGCGCAGAGTGCTGTGCGGGTCATGCCGGAAGTGGCTGACAGCACTTCACCCACCATTTTGAGGATCTTTGTCCTTCATATCCTATTACCAAGATGCTGTCACTCAGGTTTTTTTTAAAAGATGAACAGTCCACTGGAAACCTCGCATTGTTGGGATTGTAGAGGGCAGTCAGTATGACTGAGACTGTACTCCACATGTCATTAGAACAAGAACCCACTGACAAACAGGGAACAAGAACCAAAGTAAAATTTTCAGGATTTTCAACTTTTAATTGTGATTTATTGCTTATTCTTCCACTCTTATTTTTAAATACTTTTTCAGTTTGCTTCTTAATATGTCACCCCTTCTCTTGTGGAATCTTACCCAAGTGGTAGTTTGATATAGTGAACATAGAGTAAGAGTAAAGCAAGATATGTAACCATGGATGGAATTAGAGCCAGGTTGAAACTTATACTTTCCAAATAGGAGTCATTTGATAGCATTCAAGTGTTGAAATCCCAGATTAATTATTTTTCATCCTTGGCCCAAGGGCACTAACATCAACTACAGCGGGTGGGGGGAAATAATTAACATCAGCAGCACTTCTTGGAAGAGAGAGTGTGGCTGGGTTGTCAATTCTGGTTGGACCTCTTCCAGATTTCATCACATGACCTCCAATTGTCCCCACCCCAACCATTGGTGACGACACACCATCCTCAACCCCAACCCCACCCAACTCTCACCTACTGCCTTCTCAGCCAATTGGAAAGCAAACAGATTCTTCATTATCTGATTGGATGATTCTTGATTGTCAAAGAACCCTATTCCCCTCCATCTGCAATATCTTTAGAAACTAATAGATGAAAGAATTTAAAGAAAATTATTTAAAAAAAACACAAAACTTATTTAATGCTTGCAGTGATTTTACTCCTGGGTTGCTTGCAGCAGTGTCCTGCAGATAAATCTCCAGTTGCTGGTCGGTCCAGGTCAGTTCTGGATGGTAGGCAGCCCTAATATTGGTTATGGACAGTATGGGGTCTGCCTATGAGGTACCCACTGTCAGATTGCCCGAGGACACCATTTAAGCTCATAAGTAGGGTGGGAAGGTGACTGAGAGTAACTGGCAGCTCTGCCATTATGCATCGCAGCATAGGTCAATAACTTCAGAAGAGGGGAGACACCAGTGTGAGAAAAGATATCGGTTCCATTGAATTGCTCTGCCATATCTGCCGCCAACTCCTCAAAGTGGCTAAGGAGATATTAGTATTTGAATATTTTCTTTCAAGTTGTTAAGGTGAAATGGATAGCTACTTTGGTTAAAAATAGCAAATGGAGGAATGTGACGTGAATGGGTCAAGTATCTGCTTTGTAATTTATAGGCTCATATACGGGTCTGATTTTATCTCTCAGCAAGTAAATGGGATTTGTGCGAGTTGAAATCTTGCCCATACAGTACAGAGGTGCCATTCGGCCTGTTTTGTGTGAGCCAGCTCTTTAAAGGAGCTATTCAATTTGTCCCACTCCTTGCTCTTTTCCCCCAACCCTGCAATTATTTCCTTTTCAGATGTCCAACTGCCCATTGAAGGATATTATTGAATCTGCTTCCAACATGTTCAAGCAATGCATTCCAGGTCATAACAACACACTATAGGAAAGAATTTCTCCTAATGTCTCTCAGCATTACTTCGTTTTTGGCTTTCTCAGCTCATTTTATTTTTAGGGGGCTGTGAAACTCCTTTCTAATGTCCTAAGTGCATGGTTGACTATACCGGATTTTACAGCCCTGCATTCTCGTAGGCCTTTCCATTATCAGTTTACCAGCCCTGCGGCAGGAGGATAGGGAATTAGGTGCTGAACTGAATAAGCCCGGCTTCCATCCCATGCATGTAATAAGCTTACAGGGTGGAGTGAAACCTCTGTCCACCCAAAGCATGGTCCCTATTCTCTGGGTGGAATTGCTGGGGGGGTATTGTTGGGTGGGGGTGATGGAGTTGCTGGGGGGGTCGTTGCTGGTGGGGGGTAATTGCTGAGGGGGGGAGTTGCTAGGGGGGAGGGAGTTGCTGGGAGAGGGAGTTGCTGGGAGGGGGAGTTGCTGGGAGGGGGAGTTGCTGGGAGGGGGAGTTGCTGGGAGAGGGAGTTGCTGGGAGGGGGAGTTGCTGGGAGAGGGAGTTGCTGGGAGAGGGAGTTGCTGAGGGGGGAGAGTTGCTGGGAGATGGAGTTGCTGAGGGGGTGGAGTTGCTGAGGAGGGGGACAGTGTTGCTGGGGGTAGGCTGGGTTATGCACTGCTGAGTGCTTTGGGAGTTCAGAGAGGTCATGGTCTTCAACTCGGAGTTAGTGAGGACCAAAGGGCTCCACCTCCTGAGACCTGCTTATTAAAATTGTTAACGTAGGCGGTGATTGCCATGGATAAATCAGGGCCACTCCTCCAGCTGCACCCAGCACCATTGCCAGCAGGAATGCTGAGGTGGGCAGCCTTTAGATTCTGGGGCCCAATGTTCTGGACAGCGCGCAGAGTTGATTCTGAAGCGCTTTCCCCTTTCCGTTTTGTCTTTAAGAAGGGGCTCCATGCAGCTCACTTCCTGCACTTCCCCCGTTTCTGACAGTACTGACTTCAATGGGGAAGTAGGGGTGTGAACATCAGCCTCACTCGCCCACTGCTCCACAGCCATGCGAGATTGCCCCCATTATGAGTCCACTCCCTGAGATCCAAACTAAAAAGGCTTCAGCGGCCTTTAGATGACATCAGCTAGGCTAACAAAAGGTGTTCATCCTCCTCATAAAGCAACTCTCAAAGCACGGGAGGTGTTGCCACGCTATGCAAACGCTCCCAGAGATGGCATTAATGACTCGCCCCGGCTGGCAACATCCAACATTGTTTCTGTTCTTCATTTTTTACTCACTTAACGCTTGTGTACTGTACCCCAGCTTTATCAACGACAACTGACAAGGGTCCAGACATAACATGGGTGGGTGGGGAGATAAATGCAGCGATAATAGTACAAGGAGGAGGTTGTGCTTGAAGGCTTTTCTGTCAAGAAAACACATACTGCATGCTTTGGGGAAAACCAGACTGCTCCTTGCCAGTTTGCAAGCTGTGCTTTTCACAGGGACCCCTCCCACTGTCTCCCCCACCGTACACCATTTGGCCCTGGTGATGATTAGCTGGTGCTGCAAATAATATTCATTTGCCTTGGCCGCTCACAGCTGTTCTCGGGCTGACCAGCGAGACCTTGGCTGGGTTTTAAATTGGTCCATTTAGAGGATATCAAGACACCAGCAAGGTGACGTGCCCTTTCTTTATTACTGCGGCCTCGCTCCAGGGAAGAATCTTGTCGGGATCGGAGTGTGGCTGTGAAGCCCCTGGATACCAAACTGAGAGACCTAATTCCAAAACAAGGCTTTCCCTTGCTTGTCTGCAAATTGCACTGCAGCCGTGCTGTAGTACATTAATTAGAGCAGGCTTTAACACACTGGGTTCCTCATTAATATCTACAGTCCCTGGTTAGAGACATGGGTGGGGGTGGGAGGAGGTGATCACATTGCATCATTCGTTATTACCTATCATGGAAAGCTCATCGATTTCCTTTTGCAAGGGATGGGGGGGAGAGGATATAAACACCGCCTGCTTGTCCATCTGCAAGGCTGACACTTATTGATTTGCACTAGTTTCCCATCTGTCCCCAGTAGTGTGTTGGGGCATCAGGGTCACGCAGCAGCTTGCTTCTTCGCTGGTGTCAGGGTCCCTCCCAGCCCCTCTCACCACCCTGTCTGTCTCCCTCCCGTGCACAAGCCCACCTGTATCACACCTGCACCATACCTCTTCTTTCACCTTGAGGCAAATTGTTGATTGCTTTCTTTTTAAATGCATTGTTTTGTTTGCAAGGGATTTTGTGCATGGCACATGCAATTAAACAAGTCAAAGCTTACAGGGAATTTAAAGACCTCTTCTCATCTGCTACTATCTTTACAAATTACAGATTTTTCCACCCTTTTTCCATGTTTTTTTTTCCAGCTGAGACAGTGTTCTAGAATGCGATCCTTAAATCCCTGGGTCCTTTCAATCACACTTTTACGGTGTTACTTTTCTTTTACACAGGCAACGTTGTCAAATGGGTCCAGGTGAATTACTTTGCTTCATATCCAAACATGGAATTCCAGAACTCCCCCCCCCCAATCCCTCAAGCCTAGGGGGCACAGGTGTGGGGGGTGGGGAACAGGGGCACATGAGTACAAAGTTCTTGGTTGACACTCCATAGCAGCACTGATGGGGTGCTACACTGTTGGAGATGGTGTCCCTTCATTAAATTGAGTGAGCCACCTGCCTATTCCAGGGTTTCAGGTTGGCACTAAAGCCCCTGTGGCATAATTCAAAGGAGAGCAGGGAACTCGCCTGTGGCCTTGGTCAACTTTCCTCCCTCAACCAAATTCCCAAAAGCCAAGTAATGTCCCGAAATGTATGTTATTTGTGGGACCTTGCTGTGTATACACTGGAAATTATGTTCATGTAGATAGTTATAATCACAGAAGTTCAAATCAATTACTTGTATGGAAGAGACTTTGGAATCTTCCTGACAGACATGATGAGATGTTACATATAAATATTGTCCCTTTGAGGAGGCAGGCCGGAAAGTGGAGTTAAGGCCACAATCAGATCAG
Source organism: Carcharodon carcharias (assembly GCF_017639515.1). Taxonomy (NCBI): domain Eukaryota; kingdom Metazoa; phylum Chordata; class Chondrichthyes; order Lamniformes; family Lamnidae; genus Carcharodon; species Carcharodon carcharias. The sequence continues at coordinate 93,367,046 of NC_054474.1, forward strand.
CCAAGATCTTATTGGATGGCGGAGCAGGCCAACTCCTGCTTCTATTTCTTATGCTCAAGCTCTTTCTTTCTTTCAATGCTTCTCGGCCCTCTATACCAACAAGAGTTTATATTTATATAAAACTCTTTGTATTGTTTGAGGAACCAAACCAAAAAGTAGTAGAAAAGTTAAAGGTTTTTGAAAGGAGGAAGGGGAGAATAGGAGGAAAGGTTTAAAGAAGGAATAGGAGGAATCTTGGTGTGCCAGAGGATTGTCGGATGCAAAGGGGATGCACAGCAGACCACAGTCCAAGACAAGTTTTTTGCAGCAATTGGTTGGAAAGATAGTAAGAACTTACATTTATACTTTTACACAGGCAACATTGTCGGATGGTTTGTTGGGTCCAGGTGAATTACTTTGATTGCTATCCAAACATGGAATTCCAGATGCCCCCTCCCAAGCCAGGGGGAGGGACAGGGGCACATGAGTGCAAAGTTCTTGGTCGACACTCCAGAGCAGCACTGACGGGGTGCTGCACTGTCGGAGGCACCATCCCTTCATGTTTCCCTTTCTGGGGCATTCTAGAACGAGAGGCCATAGTGTTAGGCTAAGGGGTGGTAGATTTAAATCAGAGATGAGGAGGAATTACTTTTCTCAAAGGGTCGTGAATCTGTGGAATTCACTACCTCAGAGTGCAGTGGAGGAGATAGACAGATTTTTAATTAGTAATGGGTTGAATGGTTATGGGGAGAGGGCAGGAAATTGGAGTTGAAGCCAAAATTAGATCAGCCATGATCGTAATGAATGGCAGGGCAGGCTTGAGGGGCTGAATTGCCTACTCCTGCTCCTAGCTCTTATGTTCTTACATTCTTATGTTCATTAAATTGAGTGAGCCACCTGCCTATCCCAGGGTTTCAGGTTGGCACTAAAGCTCCTGTGGCATAATTCAAAGGAGAGCAAGGAAGAAGAGTCATATGGGCTCAAAACGTTAACTCTGTCTTTCTCTCCACAGATGCTGTCAGACCTGCTGAGTTTTTCCAGCATTTTTTGTTCTTGTTACATTTCTATAGCACCTTTTGACGTTCCAAAGTTTTTTTTTTACAGCCAAGAGAATATTTTTGAAATGTAGTCACTGTTGTAATGTAGAAATGAATATAATTGCATAATATTTCACTCATGAATGGCCAGCTCTAATTTTAAGATTACCCCCCCTTATTCTGGAATCCCCCACATCCCCTTTCCCCCCACTAACCTCACCACCACCAAAGGAACTGAAAATTGAGTGGGGATTCTGTAACAGCTGGCTGATTTGCTCTGCCAAATTCTCACCCAACTAAAGACGACAAACATCTCTTCCCTCCCATGTTCAAATAGGGAGTGACTAATAATTGGAGAATCTGGGGGTGGAACGAGTGGGACCAAGCGTGACTTTGGAAGGATGTAAAGTGTAAAGATTACTGATGTGAACAGTGCACTAGATTTCACAGGATTTTTCATCCTCATTCATTCACTTCTCCCTAGTACAACATACACACATGCACACAACCCTCTCCATCCCACACACCCTCCCTCAATTATTAGCACTTGGCTGATCTGGAACAAACTATTAAGATTGGACTTATTATCTGTCTTCACACTCACCAAAAATATGCATCTATATAGTGTCTTTAGCATAATAAAACATCCCAAGGTACTTCAGTAGACAAATATTTGACACCAAACCACATAAGGAGGTATTAGGATAGATGGTCAAAAGCTTGGTGTTGGAGGTGGCTTATAAGAAGCAGCTTAAAGGAGAATGGAGAGGTAAAGAGGTGGAGAGGTTTAGGGAGGGAATTCCAGAATTTATGGCCTAGGCAGCCAAAGGCATGAGTGCTAATGGTACAAATCAGGGATGGGCAAGAGGCCAGATTTGGAGGAACGCAGAGATCCCGGGCAGTTATAGGTCTGGAGGAGGTTACAGAGTTTATGGAAGATGGAAGATGGGCAATTAAAATTTCCTAGCTATTAAAAGGCACTCCAGGAAAGGTGACATGACACAGGAAACTCAATATGACTGCCCTTGAAACATCCAAACTGGATGACAAAATGTGATTCTAATGCAAAATATAATTTTTGCTGGATTTTACTCGGCTATAATTACATCAAAGTCACATTGATTGAGCCATAACACTGTCAGTCACAACAGCTGAAAGGTGGTTGCACAGAACTTCAGGAAGGTTCTATTAATTACAATCCCTCACAGCATAGCAATGAGAACAGTCTGTACATTTTCCAACATGATTTACTATCATGAAACCCCTTTAAAGGGGAACTTTTGCAAAAAGATTTTCTTTAAGTGACTGCAACACTGGACTAAGGTTTATTTACTATTAGATTAACTATTATGCACTCCTTTTCTCCTCTCCCCTTGGAAAGAAGATTCCTTTTGATGCTGTCACTGAGCCCTGTAGAGCAGGAGCTGGTGCTGGTTCAGTCCAAAGCCTCACTTGTGGTGGGCTAGCTTGTCTCAGTCAGGTTGTGGGTAGGGTTAATATATTTAATCTTAAAACCCTTGGGCTAACAATTGAGGGAAGATTCAAACAGAAATCAGCTTGGGCATGGTTAACAAATTCACTTTTTCAGTGGTGTATTTTACACCTAGGGAGAGAATATGAGGGCAGACTGTAAGCCCATGCTTCCTCCAAACCAGCTCCTAAATGTAGGACAGCGATTTGTGTTGGGTGGCAGGGAGAGGAAGGTATGGTCCTCATGACTGAATCATTTGCCAACACACGAGGACTCTGATAATTGGACAACCGGCAGGGCCGGCTCTTGGTTTTGGGAAGTGTGTGTGACTGGTTAAGGAGCAGAGAAATTTTGAAAGAAGTTTTTATTTTAAAAAGAAATGAGCCCCCTGCCTCCCTCCCTCCCCCTCGCCAGATCAGAAAGGAAAATGAACACACAAAGAAAAAATTCCATCATCTCGGTTACAAATATTTTTTGACACAAGTTCAAGATTATTATTTTTCTGTCGCAATATCAAAAGAGAAAGAGGGGGCAATTAACCGTTTGCAGAGAAATCACAACGCAGAGCCCCATAATGGTGTCATTTGCACTCCAGTCACAAGTGCCTAACGCTCAGTCCTCCCCGTAATTAGGGAGATACACTGTACTGGCTCAGTGACTAATTAGCAAATTATGTTGAAAATAGCATCCTCCTAATTAACCGTTATTATGGCATTTTCTGAAGTTGTGGCTTTAATTAGCGAGAACCTGATGCATGCGCTTTCAAAATTGCGTTAAAAACATGATCAATAAGCACTAGAGATTATTATGAAGCGAAAAGCACGGGCAGCTGATTAATTTGCTTTATGCAAAGTTGCTGTGTATTTAATAATATTTTATCTGAGTTGCAAGAAGCAGGTATAATTCGGTTCCATTAGAAATCGCTGCTATTCATTAGCGCAACTAGCTTTGTGTCGGTCCAATCAGAATTCTATTTTTTGGGCTGCAACAGCATCAAAGTCAAGTACTGAAAGTTTTAATTAACTGACACTAATGAGGTCATTGAAACTGATATATCAGCAATTCAGTACACCGTTAAATGTGTTTATCCAGGGACTTGTCAAAAACATTTCTTTACCACAAATATTGTACATTAAAAGTTTGCCTCTTGTTTCTCTAGCCATTGTGGTGCCGCCAAACAGCTTTCTGATGTCACGTCTTTACTTTTTGGGGAATTCTTTTCTCTTCATCATTCCCCCTCCACTCCACAAGGCTTTGCTTCCCTCACTGGCTCAAATCACTTGCTCCTCCCGCTCCTTGCAATGTTCTTTAGCCCTACAATCCTCCGAGATCTCTGCTCTCCTCTAATTTGGGCCTTTTGTTCATCCCTGATTTTCACTGTTCCACCATTAGTGGCTGTGCCTTTAGCTGCCTGGGGTCTAAGCTCTTGAATTCCCTCCCTAAACCTCTCTCTACCTCTTTGATCAACCTGTCCTAATATCTCAAGTGGCTCACTGTCAAGTCTTATTTTATAACTCTCCTATGATGTGCTTTGGGATGTTCTACTACATTAAAGGTGCTATATAAATGCAAGTTGTTGATCCCTTAGCCAGATAGCTATTCCTCATGTCTGAGGCTTGATCATGGAGGCTATTCAACTGTGATAGCATCAGGACCTCACCTGAAGTCCACATAAATGCCCTTTAGGCACCTTGAGAGGGTTTACTATGATAAAAGTCCTACCCAAATGCAAAGCTAGTTTTCGCCTCTGTAATCCAACAGCACCAAGAAACTGTAGTGGCCCAGAGTTTAGCTAACCCAACATGACCGAATTCACTTTCATGTATTAAAGAATATTTATTTAAAAGTACGCTGTTTATATTATTTTCTTAGATTTATTTTGTCTAATTTATTTGACTTTTCATTAGCAGGGTAATGGATGTGCTACCAGAAGACGGAGAACCATACCCAACCATGATACACCATGCAAGGAGGGACAAAGGAGGAGACAACTACAGAAAAAAGTGACACCACTTTTGCGGAAAGTTATTGTATGAAGCTTCCAGTTTTGATATGTAGTCAGTGCTTAATTATCTCAATACAGTTAGAATCTTCAGTTGGAGTCAGGGTGAAGAGGAATTAACCTGACTGCAATCCAGTAACTTTTGCTGGATAATGTGAGCTTGGAGCAGCCGTGGGCAAATGGCTAAACAAGCAAAACTGCCTCGTCTCATAAAATGGTCGTCACTTTTAAGAGTGCCTGTGAAACCACACCCCGATGTGTGAACATACGTACGAACATACAAATTAAGAGCAGGAGTAGGCCATTTGGCCCCTCGAGCCTGCTCCGCCATTCAATAAGATCATGGCTGATCTGATTATGGCCTCAACTCCACATTCCCACCTACCCCCAATAACCTTTTACATCCTTGTTAGTCAAGAATCTATCTACCTCTGCCTTAAAAATATTCAAAGACCTTGCCTCCACTGTTCTCTGGGGAAGACTCACAACCTTCTGAGAGAAAACATTTCTTCTCATCTCCGGCTTAAATGGGAGGCCCTTTATTCTTAAACTACATCCCCTAGTTCTAATCTCTCCCACAAGTGGAAGCATCCACTCTGTCAAGTCCCATTATGATTTTAGGTGTTTCAGTAAGATCACCTCTCATTCTTCTGAATGCCAATGGATACAGCCTGTCCAACCTTTCCTCATAAAATAACACCTCCATCCCAGGAATAAGTTAATCATCAGGAGAGATGGGGAGAAAAGTGGTGGGGGTTGGGGTGGGGGGTTGCTGTAATAACTGAAAATCACATAAATGTGTGCGTGCTCATACAAATTAATATTGCCTTAGAACATTTTCCTCTTCCACTGTTTTCTGATTTGTTTGTGAATGGTTGGATACTTGAGATCTATTACCTACTTTCCCAAATATTGTCCAAGCTTCTTGTTAGGGAAGTAGGACTGATGATAATTTACTGCCAACACATGACCTAATTGGTTACAGCCTGCAGAGTGCCTTCAATAAGAAAGTGCTCATAATTTAGTGGTTAAGCATAAAATAGACAGGGACAATCTTTTCTATGTGGGCTGAGGGAGGACAGGAGGCTGGGTGGTAACATGTGCCACCCTTCAAAGCGGACAGCAGGGATGTGTCTGGGTCTCTGGACCTTTGACCTTTGATTTGTTTTCCCACAACGCCTTATAGTATCTCCCCCGCCCCAGCCAGCAAGCTGTGAGACTTTTTTGCTGTTTGAATTGAATAAGTCCCATAAGTGTTTCCAAAAGGCAATTGAGAGGTTGGTTCGTTTAGACTAAAATGTAGCCCCGCTGGTTTAAAATTAAAACATACACCCAGTTAAACCTTTCCCTTGTGCCCAATGACCCATGGGATAAGTCTTGAACTCACATGAAAATAGATCCTAGCCTCTGGCATTCACCTAAGAAAATCCTTTTCTAATTCCTTCTTTTTCCCTTTAGCAGAGGTTCCACACTAACTGAGTTGTCACAAATCTTTTGAACGCTGGATCCTTTCACTTTGTACTGAGGGAACATCCTTTCCTAACACACAGTGACTCCAGAGAAGTAGGAAATTCCTAACGTCAGGCATTTTGGGCCAGGAGTTACTGACGGCTCACAGGGCCATCTCCAACACTCAACAAAAAGTTCTATTATCAATAAAAAGCTTTAAAAGATTTTCTGTGTTTTATTGTGTCCTCACAATTGAAACTATTCACCACTGCATTCGCTGTCAACGCAAGGTGGACTCAGTAAGTCCGCCCCTGTTAACTTATCAAACATGTTGCTGAAAAATGATCAAAGCATTCACAGCTGGAAGGAGTTTATGATCTAAAAGCTGATTGATCATCCTCAGCTGGTTCAGCACTCATATTATTGAACTTAAGCAACTCAGCCCTTTGAGCTGAACTGTGCGCAGTGAGAGTGTCAGGCAATGACCATCTCCAACAAGAGAGAATCTAACCATTTTCTCTCGACATCCAACAGCATTACCATCGCTGAATCCCCCTCTAGCAACATCCTGGGGGTTACCATTGACCAGAAACTGAACTGGATCAGCCATATAACTACTGTGGCTACAAGAGCAGGTCAGAGTCTGGGAATCCTGCGGCGAGTAACTCATCTCCTGACTCACCAGATTCTGTTCACCATCTACAAGGCACAAGTCAAGAGTGTGATGGAATACTCTCCACTTGCCTGGGTGAGTGCAGCTCCAACAGCACTAAAGAAGCTTGACACCATCCACGACAAAGTAGTCCGCTTGATTGGCACCATCTGCCACCTTAAACATTCACTCCCTCCACCACCAGTGCACAGTGGCAGCAGTGTGTACCATGTACAAGATGCACTGCAGGAATTCATTGAGCCTCCTTTGACAGCACCTTCCAAACCCATGACCTCTACCACCTAGAAGGACAAGGGCAGCAGATACATGGGCACGCCACCACCTGTAAGTTCCTCTTCAAGCCACACACCATCCTGACTTGGAAATATATCGCCATTCCTTCACTGTCGCTGGGCCAACATCCTGGAACTCTCTTCCTAACTGCACAGTGGGTGGACCTACAGGGTTGCCAGCCCTCCAGGGTTGGCCTGGAGTTTCCATGAATTGAAGATCAATCTCCAGGACACTGTTGTGTGCAAACTGGAGAAAAATCTTATGGACATTAAAAAAATCTAATTTTTTTTTCTTTGAACTTTTCCCTTTTCCAGATATAGAAATATTAAAAATGGGGATTAAAAAAGGCTAAAAGCAAAATAATGCGGATCCTGGAAATCTGAAACAAAAACAAAAATTGCTGGAAAAACTCAGCAGGTCTGACAGCATCTGTGGAGAGAAAGAGTTAACATTTCGAGTCCGGATGACTCTTCTTCAGAAAAAAGGCTGTTTGACTGACAGTCAAACATCATCCAATTGGGTAACGAGACCTTTTACTCTTCAATTGGCATAGGAAGGCAGTGTGTCAGAAGGATGGATTTGTTGGCTGACTAATGGCTGGAACATGAGGGCAAGTTATGTGAAGAAACCTCTGGGAATATATTTAATCACAGTTGGCAACCCTACCTACACCACATGGACTGCAGTGGTTCAAGGGGGCAGTTCAACACCTTCTCAAGGGCAATTATGGAAGGGCAATAAATTTTGGCAGTGATGCTCACATCACACAAACAACTGGAGAAAAAAGTAATGCAGTGAATCTAAAATTGCTTTTCTATAGGCTTAATGGAGAGCTCACTGTGCCAGGTCCATGCCCCGCAGCAAGTCTAAATTAAATTACCCAGGTTTGCTAAGTAGAGTTTGGCTAAAGAAGGACATTTGTGAGAAAGAGGGGCATTTTTGCAGTAAAAGGATTTGAGAAAGGTTCAAAAGGTAGCTTGAAGAGTTTGGAAGGCAGGTTGGAGAGCGGAGTAGGGCCTGGATTTTCTTGGCCTGTCTGTGGCAGGATCCATCAATGGCACGATGGAAAAGCTGGTGAGACAGTCAAAAGTTGGGACCGGAAAATCCTGGCCTGAAGCTGAAGAGGCTGAAGGGTCTAACATTGAAGATGGAACAGCTGGGGGGAAGATGCACAGGAGACCAGAGTCAGGAGAGTGAAAGTTGTGGGAGAAGATGGCAAGAGGTCAAGTGGGTTGAGATCATGGGAAAGATTTGTAGATCAGAATTAGAATTTTACATTTGATTCATCAAAGGCAGGTAAGCTAATATAGTTAATTGAGAAGGGGTGTGATGTGTGGGCAAGGCTCAGTGTGGGGCAAGAAGAAAGCAACAGTTTTGAAGGATTTGGTATTTATGGAGGATACAGGTTAGGAGGCCAGCAAGGGGCATCAAAGAAGTAGTCTTGAAAAGAAGAAAGCATACTTTAGGGTTTGGATGGCAGTGAGAGTATATCCATGCTGTATTCAGGGAGTGCTGCATTGTTGAGGTGCTGTCTTTTGGATACCCAGGCTCAGTCATCCCTCTCAGGTGGACATAAAAGATCCAATGATACTGTTTCAAATAGAGCAGGGCAGTTCTCCCAGTGTCTTGGTTACCATTTATTCTTAATCAACACCTAAAACAGATTTAAAAAAACAGAAAATGCTAGAAAAACTCAGCAGGTCTGGCATCATCTGTGAAGAGAGAAACAGATTTAACCTTTCGAGTCCAATATGACTCTTCTTCAGAGCTTTTATCCTAAAACAGATTGTCTTGTTGACATTGCATTTCTGTTTGTGGGAGCTTGCTGTGTACAAATTGGCTGCAGTGTTTTCTATATTACGATGATTACACTTAACAAGTATTTAATTGGCTGTAAAGAGCTCTGGCCCATTTCCAGGTCATGAACGGCACTATAGAAATGTAAGTCCTTCTTTCTATTTGCAAATTCAAATCTCACCTGCTGTCTTCGCAGGAAAGCATCTTTGCTGCTTATCCTCACCACTATTGTGTCCTTCAGCTGTTAAAGTGAGGGTTGACTCAAACTTCCTCAAATGGATTGCTGATATCAGAAGCTTATAATCGCACTGCACGCTCATTGAGATCATTAAGTGAAAAATTTAGTTGATTAAAAAGAGAACCCTGTCATAACCTTTGACTGATGTAGCAATCAGAGGGTTAACAACAGACCATTAATATTTCACTGTCAAGTTACTTGTGAAGCTTGACAATTAAATGGCAATCAACTGCCTTAAACAAATAACTCTCACGTGTGTGTTTGTGTGTGTGTATACGTGTTCATGTGTGAGGGTGTGTGTGGGGGTGGGTCAGGGTGTGTATGTGTGTAGCAATGGGGGCTGTGGTGTCGTGTGTGTGTGTGTGTGTGTGTGTGTTAACTTATATGCCCAATGGTACTATTTTTATATGTGACTCAAAATGAAACTAGTTCAAATACATTGAGGGCAGCTATGGGTCACGTTCTGCATAAGGGGTGGGAAGAGGAACTTTCTTCTGCAAAAACAAAAATTGCCGTAGGTATACAGAGCTGACTCATGTTCTGTGCCGCTCTATCCTGCCACATCTAAAGAGCAGTACTTTGTAGGATTGCTTCTCAAAGGCTGCCTTGAGTGCTTCTCTGTGCCTTTAGTGGTTTACACCTTAATCTCGTTTGTTTGATCCGCCAGAATTGGGTTACCCCTCGAGTGATTGATATCCAGCAACCGAGAGGCTGCTCGCTGTCATAATTATACGGCAGGAGTACACACAACAAAGCCACATGCTCTACAGCAACAGAAAATGCCACAGAATGATGAAAAATGCAAACAGGTTTGACAGCTCGAGATGTTAAGGAAGCATGATATCAAGAACCCCAGGCAAGAGAAATGAATTATAGAAAACTTAGGCGGCTTTGTTTATTGTTCTGCTTTTTTGTTTTGTTTTTATTTTTACTGTCCCTTAGGGTGGAAGGAGCTGTAGGCTCCTTTTTTTAAAAAAAGGGGCTGAGGTGTGTGGTGGTGGGGTGGGGGGGTGGTGGGGGGGGAGGTGGGGGGGGAAGTGGGATGGGGAGTGGATGATGGGTGGAGAGGGTTTTGGGGGCTGGAGTTTTCACTGTATCTGATACCTTCAGCCTATTCAGCTGGCTGACTGTGGGAAGTGAGTAAGAAGGACAAGAAATGGCAATGGAACAAACAATCCAAATGGCTTTTATTCTAGTCTTGATCTGCCATCAGCCTCTCTGAGCCCCAGTATTCTCTGTCACTCTGACTGACAGCTGACATTCTCCACTTCATGGATGGGAACTCAGAGCAGTTGATGGTTATCGATGCAGACAAGTGTAGGAAAATGTCAAGCCTGGAATATTTCCACAGCCTCTCTCTCTCTACCATCCCTGCCCCTTTATATTCAAGCGTATTCCAAGTTTATGTTTGTGTCCTTTTTCAAAAAAAAACAAGCTCTTTGTATGACGCCAGAAATGTTAATACTGTACTTATCCCCTGTTATATTGTCATGTCAAAACCAATTTAATGGGGAGGGGTGGGGGGAGGGAAGCCTTCCTGATAAAGAAGAAAATTAAACAATTAGCAAGCAAATAGGTTCTCTGAGGGGCCAGGGAGCAATGTGAAGAGGTACGATCCAATCCACCAAGTGTACTGGATTTTCATATGAAAGGGAGTCTAAAGGTCATATCTCCTCATTGCTGTAAGGTTCCCAGCAACATGAGATACCTATTGAAGGGCCTTGCATGCATAAATCGTCATACAGAAGGTGTGGCCAATTAAACTATCGTATTTCAAAGGCCCTACAGTAAGTCAGAAAGGAAGAAAAGAGGCCTGTGTCTTTTGTTAGTCAAAGAGCTACAGTAGGTGATAATTAACCCAGTTTTTTGTAGCGAAATCCCATGGACAAAAGTCAGAGGATTACCACCCAATCTATTGTTGCTTCAAGATAAGGATGTTTTATCCTTCTGCACAATAGGCCCAGTCAGCCCTGTGGAGATGGCGATTAGAAAGTAAACTACTACTTTTTAAAACATCATTTCATATAATAATTATTTTTTATATAATTATTTTATTTAAATATAATGAAAAGGATTGTACTATATGAATGCAAAGTCCTTCTTGAGAGCATTGAGAGTGTTATTAACAGCAGTTTTGCACAACTAAAAGGCATCATTACCTGATATATGGCTGTGTTTGGCTAAGATATTTATTGGGAAAGATGCAATTATTATTTCATTAATTAGTGCTTAATTAATGCAAAAGTAGGGTATGATTTATGAGTTTGATCAGTTTGCTGGGTTGCTATTCTAAGTGTAAAAACATAATTTGAAAAGATGTTTAAACTGTGAAAAAAATTTATATCTGAACTTCTGTACTTCTGTTACAGTTTGATTCAAGTACATTAGAAAATTAGCAAACATTAATTTGTAACAACAAACCAGTATCTATAATATTTAAATATGTAGTAACATCAAAAATAATGTACATTCTTCAAGCTGTTGGTTTTAACTTTACCTCTGACCCCCTCAAAGGGGCTATTTCCTGCTGAGGTACAGTTCAATTGACATCAGGTACTTCGTCCAGGTGGTCATTCATCACTTGTGAGTCCAGAAGGCTATTCATTAATGGGGGTATTTAAAGCAACAACTATTTGCATTTACGTATACCTTTAATGTATTAAAATGTTCCAAGGCAATTCAACAGAAATTTGACACTGAGGCACAAATGGAGATAATAGGAAAGGTTAAGACAGGATTGGTAGGTTTTAAGGAGTGTCCTCAAGCAAGAAAGAGAGGCAAAGATGTTGAGAGTGGGAGCTGTAGAGCTTAGGACCTTAACAGCTGAAGGAATGTCTGCCAATGGAGGGACACTTAAAACTGGGGTTGCGCAAGAGGCAAGAATTGGAGCAACGCAGATATCTCAAAGAATCTAAGCCGAGCTCAACATCATCGGACATCCACACACACAATCTTCTCTCTACAGCAAAGGTTGCCACATGGTGAACAGGAGTCGGATTAGGTAACCATCCCAGTGTAAAGTTGCCAAATTTTTAAGGGCAGGCCGCCGAGAACATTTGATTTAACCAGGTCAACCCAGCCTTAGTGAACCTGGCATAGCTGCTGGCGATGCAAACCCATTGCACTGGGAACTGGCACCACTAGATTAGTTCCTGAAGGAAATAAATGCAAGGTACTGGCTGTGACTTTGCAGGGCACTAAAGCCAAGTGCAGTCCTGCCCTCTACAGGCAACCGCATGGCACTCAATGAATCAACAAGTTGAGCATTCCCTGCTCAAAGGTCGTTGATGCCAATTTTCATGCCCCTGCTACTGCCCCAGCTGATCCAGCACAGACCAGGCATCAAAGGTCGTATTTTCTGCTCTGTATGGCTCAGTAGCCCACCATATGCTGCATTTACCAATGGAATCATCGGGAACTTAGCAAAAATCATGCACTTGTACCTATGTACCAGACAAATTTTTAGGCTGAAGCTTTGGTTGTCCCTGACTGCCATTCTGGCTTGGAGGGGAGCGTGACTAAATTCACTGACCACCCCCTCTCCCACCCCCACCCCCCCATCCCCTACCCCAACGATGTTATGTCATGATGTGCGTGCATCACTCCTCTGCGGACTTCCCAAAATTGCCACGGCTAAGTTAGCACTCAAGCTGGATCTGGGGCAACCCCCATAGCGCAGCCAGTTTTTGGGACAGGAAGCTGTAGACTATCTAACAGGCTGGCAGAATTAGCTGGCTCCCTTGAGATGTAGGCTGTGACATAAAAGCAGCGGTGGGGTATCCTCATGTGGGTGAGGTACTATCGGGCTGCTCATGCCTATGAAACTGTAGCCTAACAAGAGTTGAATCTAGTTCTTAAAAGAAAAGCTAGAGACTCTGATATAATAAAATCAACTGTCTTATCTGTTACAGTGGCTCACGCTAGCCATTTTGGACAAAAGCCATTCTGATTAAATCCATCAATTATTAAGTTGCATTGCAGCACATATTATTGAGAACTGGGCTCTATAAGTGTTAAACATCAATAAATAACTGATCTCATGGTGGCATCTAATAAACAGGACCTTTTTCTGCTGATTGCAACTTAGTAAAACACCTATTGGTCCATTTCTCAGTGTTTAAAGTCCCACGATCTGACAGAAGTTTGTGGTCCTCTTCTCTCTCTCCTTTTTGGCTTCCAGTCCTGTGTAATCACAGGTCCCTTTATTAGCAAATGAAGCTTGTTTTCCTCCCTACAGCATTTTTTAGCTTTCTTTTGCAGTCAGAGTCACAGCTCTCATCAAAGCCCAGCAGGACTCCTCTAGGCCGCCGCTGGGCTCTGACAGGGTCTCCCTCACAAACCTGCCTAATCCACGCAAATCAGATTAGGCTAATCTTCCTGGCACAAGAACCAGCAAACTACACCTCACACTTGCCAAGAGCATGGTAACAAGATGAAGCCTATACACAAACATACAAACACCCCTGCTCCGTCTGCCCCCAGAGGTTAAGCCCACATTTGAATGATATAGCTCCAGTAACTCAACTCTATCAAACCCCTTAACTAAATTAAATCAATATATTTCCATTTAGAATCTATCAATTGACCAATCCTTAACAGCTTGTTGGGGACAGAGTTCCAAATTTCCATTATCCTTTATGATAAGAGGTGTTTCCTGACATCACGCTTGAACTGGCTGGTTCAAACTCAGGACTCCAAACACCAATAAATGTAACAGGAATTCAGAGAAACTTCTTTACCCAGAGGGTGGTTAGAATGTGGAACTTGCTACCACAAGGAGGAGCTGAGGGGAATAACATAGATGCCTTTTAAGGGAAAGCCAGGTAAACACATGAGCGAGAAAGGAATGGAAGGATATACCGAGAGTGTTAGAAGGTGAGGCAGGAGGAGGCTCATGTGGAGCATAAATTCTTGTATGAACATGATGGCCCGATTCTGCACTGTAAATTCAATGTGACTTAATTTGAAGGTCATACCGCTTTGTTCTGGACTTCCCCCACCCCAACCCACCCAAGCAAATAGTTTCCCTCCAGCAGCCTTCACCCTCCTTTAATCATATTCAACACCTTGATGTTACATATTCAGGGTCCATCCCCAGGAATTAAAGATTAATCTCCCAAACATTGCTATGAGTAACCCAAGAGAAAGACCATAAGGGTATTAAAAATAAGATGAAAGCTAAAAGCAAAATACTGCGATTCTGGAAATCTGAAATAAAAACAGAAAGCGCTGGAAAAACTCAGCAGGTCCGGCAGCATCTATGGAGAGAGAAACAGAGTTAACATTTCGAGTCTGTATGACCCTTCTTCAGAGCTAAAGAGAAGTAGAAATGTGATGAAATTAATACTGTTAAGGGGGGTGGGTGGAGCAGGTGAAGCTAGATAGAAGGCCAGTGATAGGTGGGGGCAAAGGAGAGATGACATGGACAAAAAGGCAAAGTGAATGTTGACGGTAGTGGTAATGGCTAAAGGAGATGCTGATTGTAGCTATCATTTCTGTTTTTATTAAAAATGAGATGGCTTTTCTTTTATTGAACACTTTTGTTTATTAATTGTAAACACGTTGGAAACAATGGGGAGAAAAGGCCAGTTATTCTGGGCCATGGAGGTCATGTGACAGAATCTTCAGGAGTACCTCCAATCAGAGTTAGCAGTCTATATGTACCCACTTCTAACATGAACAAGGTTCCAAGTCATTCTCTTTTAACTCATTCCTCTCATGAAGGCACCCTCTTAAGCACAATTAGCAATGGGCAACAAATTTTAAAAAACGATCTGTTTAAAGGATCCTTGTCAAAAAGAGCATCACTATCAATCCTAAGACTGTTCTCACATCAATGCACGCATACTGACTATGCAGTGGATAAGGATGACAATCAGAAACCTGTTTTATTTTGCTTCTAAGTCCAGGGCTACAGGGGATGAATACACTCCACTCACATCCACTTCTCCCAAGATCAACGATATCAACACAGGGCTCAAACCTCAGATGTTCCTGTTTGGTAAGGCTTGGCGTTGGGCCACATAGTTCATTTGCACATTGAGCCATCAGGGAACTCGCAGGTTCAATCATCAGTGTAAAATGGTTTATGCATATGTATATATTCTGGTCTCATCAATCCATCATTGGTGACTGAGTCTTCAGCTATCTTGGCCTTAATCTCTGAAATTCCCTTCCTAAACCTCTGCATCTCCACCTCTCTTGTCTTTTAAGATGTTCCATAAAACTCTTTGACCAAACATTTGGTCATCCGTCCTACTATCTCCTTATGTGGCCCAGTGTCTAATCTAATTAATGGCTCAGGTCTTGTCTAATAAGTTCTTGTGTAAAGCCTGTTGGCATTTTACCTGGCTCTGTTTATTATGCACAAGAAATATTTTTCTAACCTTGAATTATCTTGTTGCTGTTTACCTTTCCCTAAATGGCACAGCCCCTCAAACTGGCATATTATAAAACTCCCACATTACCATCAACATTGATACAAATCTGTCACAACCGGGAGCACTTAGCACATATTTATAAAGAGATTGCTAACAGCTCTGTGCAACACCACTGAGGAAACGTGGAAACAAGCGACAATACAACAGAGCTGAAGAAGAGTCATACGGACTCAAAACGTTAACTCTGTTCCTCTCTTCGCAGATGCTGCCAGACCTGCTGAGTTTTTCTAGCATTTCCTGTTGCTATCCTCACTTTATTGTCTCGTTTGAGAGACAGCAACTCTGACAGCTCAGCACTGCAGTGGATTATCAAGCTAAGTGGTGTGCTAAAGTTTCTGGAGTGGGGCTTGAAGCCAGAACCTTCTGACTCAGAGGCGAGAGTGTTTCCCACTGAAGTGTCAAACTGGATTATGTGCTCAAGTGGTTGAAATGCATCTGGAATCATTGCCTTCAGTTGAAGAAATTTGTGCAGTTTGACACTTGCAGCCTGGATTCACCTACAAAGTGCAGATATTTGGGCACCAGAGGGGTGCCAGCATCCATGAAGCCATGTCTCAGCAAGGAAGTGACACATTTGGCGAAATAGGGAGGAAGATTAAAAGAAAAATAATGAAATAAGAGAAAGAATCGTCATTATTCACCATGTAAGACTGAAAGGAAAGTTTGAAATAAAACAAAAAGGCACATAAGCAGGACACTGTTTTTTATAATGTTCCTATTAGCTAGTGATTAAAATACATCACAAGTGCTTCAGTAATGATGTGAATTATTTTACCAATTAATGGACATTTTCCTCCTCATTATCGCTAAATTAAAATACACTGCAGTCCTGACTTGCAGAGATTTGCTGATGCGCTGTTTTCTGACATTCCTCCAACAGTGGTCGCTTTTCTCCCCTCCCCTCCCCACATGGATTTTCACAAATGACAAATTTGCAGAAATATTGCTGAATATTTGCAGGAAAAGAGTCTTTTTGTTCACACATCAGCAAATTCTAGTGTTTCGAATCCAATTGAGGCAAACTGTCGTTAGGTCCATACCTTTTATAAAAAAACACGCTGCAGATAAAAAGACATAATGTTCACCAAAGGGAATAAGACTCGCATCGCTTCATCTCTTCCCCCCCAACTCCACGCCCCCCCCACCACCCCCCCCAACAATCCTCGGCAACTTCTACCCGAATGCAAAAAGAGGTTGACTGATGCAGGGGCAGAGATCCACCCCTTTCCACTACTTTTTCTAAACAATCATTGGTCCAGATGAGACTGTACAGTGACCACGATGTTTGGCTGTGACAGTTATTTCCCCTCACCTAACGCCATAGTGGGACTCAAAACAGAATTCTGCGAAAATATGATTTTTCTTCTCATGTTTTCTTATCGATATGAAATCAATCCCAGTTAAACAAGCTGCAAAACATTTGTATCGTATATTTAAAATCTATTCTGAGCACATTCACAAACTTATGGATGCTTTAAGAAGCATTTTGATAATGTTCTGTGCTGCTGGATCTATCCTGATTGGGTCTGCTGCACCACTTCTTTGGGCTCGGCGATCTCAGTCACTCCCTTAAGCAGTCTGGCTGCCTCTTTTATCTATTTTTTTCACAAACATTGACACCCACTGCCTGTATCTGAAGTGAGACAGCAGGAATGAAACTGTATTGTGACTTGGACCGTATCTCTGTCTTAAGTACTTTGAACTCTCTGAGGATGGACTGAGTTAACACTAGGTAAAGCATTGTTTGGTTCGCTGCCTAAACTGATTTATTCCTTGGTAGACAAGATGCACAGAACGCTGAATGTGATGAAAGACACATGGTACATTTGGCTCAGCTTCTGGTTGCACACCACTACAAAGATAAGGAAGACCTGTACATTTGGCCCACTTGGGGGATTGATGCTTGATGTAGAAAAACTGATTCGCTCTGTTACCTATGTGCAGTAGGCTCAATTTCATTGGCCCGAGTAACAGAAGAGTAATTGCACACCTTTGCTATGCTGTTTTTATCTACCATATTTTTCTGTGCTAATTCTGGAAGGTCCTGAACGAGGAAGGAATCTCAAAACCACTTTTTAAAAATTCTTTCATGGGATGTTGACGGCCAGCATTTGTTGTCCATCCCAAATTGCCTAAACGCCATTTGAGAGGGCAGTTAAGAGTCAACCCTATTGCTGCGAGTCTGGAGTCACCTACAAGCCAGACCAGGTAAGGATGGCAGATTTCCCTTCCTGAAGGACATTAGTGAAGCAGATCTGTTTTTACAACAATAAATGATAGTTTCATTGTCACCATTACTGAGACTAACTTTCAATTCCAGATTTCTTTATTGAATTTAAATCCCACTAGCTGCCATAATGGAATTTGAACCCATGTCCCCAAAGCATTAGCCTGAGTCTCTGGATTACTAGTCCAGTGACATTCCCACTACGCCACCATCCCCCCTAAATTAATCATTATTCTATCCTCAATGGGAGTCAATTAATACTGATGCCCCAAATTTTTAGTCAGTCTTCGAGCACGAGGCAAGTTCACAGTTTTGATCATGGTCCCTTGCTCTTGATGTTAGCACAAGGGCATCAGAACACTGCAACTTTGCACTGGGCAGCAGAGCTGTAGGAGGCTGGACAACATGTTGTGTGTGTCTGGAATGAAACCCCTGGCCACTGTATTTTCAGTTTCAATTTGGAGTCAAGTTTAAATAACAACTTGCATTTATATAGCACCTCTAACATATTAAAATGTCCCAAGTTGCTTCACAGGAGTGTTGGCAAAAATTAATCAACACTGAGCCACACAGGCAGATATTAGGAGAGATGAGCAAACACTTGGTCAAAGAGATAGGTTATGAAGAGTATCTTAAAAGGAAGAAAGAGAGCTGGAGAGGATTAGGGAGGGAATTCCAGAGTATAGATCCAAGGCAGCTAAGGGTAGAGCAATGAATATGGTGGACGCACAAGAGGCCAGAGGGAGATATAGGGTTGGGGAGGTTACAGAGACAGGGAGGAGTGAAGCTGTGGAGGGATTTGTGAACAAAGATGAGAAGTTTTAAAATAACTTCATACTCTTACATTAGCATTCCCACTTCGCTATAACACTACAGTTGAAGATATAAATACAAGGCCCTATCTCTGAGCTCAGGTCTGATCCTGGGCTTGTGCTAACACAACTGATACTATAGTCAGGGTGGTCTCAGGAGGTAGCAGTGCCTTCTCAATTCCCTTACAGTGCTAACAGAGGGAGAACACTAACTAAAATAAAGATGCTTTTACACTTAGCTTAGAGGGCTGGCACAAGTGCAAAATTTAACATAGGTTTTCCAGCTTTCACTCAGTCCCAGCCAGCCACTGGGAAGGCTCTGTTCACAAAGAATTGTGTCTTCCCAGAGACTGGTCCTATTGTTATATCGGGGGGTGATGCTGGGCGTGAGAGCTTGGAAGCAGCTTGAAATGGTAGGAAGCTACTCTCCTACCTACCTACCTAAATTATGTCAAATATCTCTAAATATATTGACATTGTGTTTTAGTAGTTCAAAGCTACATGAATAATGAAACAACCCCCTCTGCTCTTTGTTCCCTGTGTTGGCTTCTATCTGGGTTCAAAAGGGGACACTATAAGTAGTACAGAGAGAGAGTCTTCTTGTACCAATTATATTGGCCCAAGGGCAGTATGCTAATGAGGAAATAAATCGTACAAAACACTAAAATCACTGTCATCGCTGGGTTTTAATATGGTAATTTGTGTTATAATGGAGTTCAAACACTCTAACTCACAGCAAATGGGGTAAATAAAATTCATATTGGTCTCTTTTCTTTTGGAAGGCAGGACAGCTTGACAGCTGAGAGACGTGGGAAATGAGACAAGGTGGCAGCTCATACACCAAGAGTCCTTTCGCTGCCTCACAGTTCAGCTTTAATAATTACTTAGTAGGACAGACAAATCCCGCCGGTCCCTGAAGAATGTTCTGCTTTATACCACTTCGGCAACAAACTTTCACATCTCTCTTGTCAGGTGGGACATCCATTAGAGTCACTTTAAATAAAATAGCAACAGGTCTTTACTTTAACCCTTCACTTGCATCAGGAAAGAGACAGAGCCAAAAAGTTCTTTAAAGTGCTGTCTTGCAGCTCAAGTTCAGACCTACTGGTCTGCAACACAAGAACATGGTCCATCTCCCAGTCATTTTCCAGCAGACATTCATTCATTGTTACTGTGCTACTTTTCCTTCTGTTTGTCTCTCCTTCACCGCTGCTTTCCTGAAGGCATGTGATACATCCCAAGGTACAGTTCAATCGATATTGTTAGCTCTCTGGCTAACCGTGGTCCATTCTTCCTTCATCTGTTAGCCTGGGCATTGACTAGTCAAAAGCTACTTTTGCACAGACGGAGCATCACTGCACAGTTTGCTCTCGACTGATCTCTATTACGAGTGAACTTTTCAGCAGGAGTAATTAAATAGCAAGCAGGAGCAGGAATCCTGGCTGATTTTCCTGCTCTTCCTAGCCCAGTCACACTAAGGCCAATGAGAGCTGCCCAATTGTTGCTCCAGTTGATGTCAACAATCTTGCCACAGGACAGAGTTTGGTCACAGAGACCTCTGGATTGACAGTATCTTTAGCCACTCAAGGATGCCTCTGTGTAGAGCTTACCATGCAAAAGGAGGCCATTTGGCCCATCAAGCCTACATTGTCTCTTTGAAAGAATTATCCAATTGGCCCCACCGGTATTGTTCTTTCAGCACAGCCTCAGTAGATTTTCCCTCTTCCCATATTTAGCAAATTCCCTTTTTGAAAGTTAACTAATGCTTCTGTTGCCTGGATCGCAGGGGAGTGAAGCTCACACAATGGTTCCAAATGTTAGCATTGGTATAACTGGATCATTTATCCAAATGGCTGAATCCACAGTCAGGGAAAGTGATGAACTGCAGAATTACCTGCATCATCCACTCCAGCAGATCCCTAGTCAGTGGCTCTTTAAATTAATAAGGAAGCTCACATTTCCATTAGGCAGGGTTATGATTTCAAACGCAGCAGAACAGGAATCATGCCAGACTTGTACGGAAACTTATCAGTATTCTCAAACAGTGGTGCGTAAATTAAATAACCTCACCCATTTCGAGTAAACAAGAATTCAATATTCTGTTCAAAATGAAAAAAAAATGGAAGGTAGGACCAAGAAACCAAGTGCCCAGATCCTATGCAAATACTGTTCCATAAATGTCTGGGAGCCTCACAAAAACTAATGCACTCTCTCAGTCTCCTGCAATAGAGCTGCAATCTCCTGGTATTTACTTCTATTAATATTCACAGTTTGGCAGCTAAATGCTGCTGGGAATATGGCAGGAACTGGGGCAACCTACTGAGAGAGGCTCAGGCAACAAAAAACAGGAAACCCTGCAAAGCTATCCGTGTTGCACAAGCAATTTATGGCACACTGTCAAGATGGATGCCTACCTTGGAGTCGGCTTTGTGGTTCTAACCCACCAAATAGGCTCCCTTTATGTTGGGGTACAAATCCACAAGTAGCAGACAGCCAATCATGTCACTACCAATGGGTCCATGCCTCACAGACCATAAAGGGGTTTACAGTCAGTCATTACCCCACCCATTGGTTCCCCAACAGAGCAGGAAGGGCACTACAGCCAGTAGCCAGCTCTGAAGAAGTCATATGGGCTTGAAACTTTAACTCTGCTTCTCTCTCCACATATGCTGCCAGACCTGCTGAGTTTTTCCAGCATTTTCTGTTTTTACCACAGCCAATAGTATTGTCAGCCATTGGATACTTTCCCCGAGGTGCAGTAAGGGGCACAGCCAACTGTGCCCCAACCATTGTGTACCACCCCCGGGGAACTATGCACCGATGGGTTAAAGTTTGTCTTTCAATAAAATACAGGAGAGTCAGCATTTGTTTTTGCCATAATCAATGACTGGCTAGAAAAACCCCTCTCTCAGGAGCTCTACGCTCCCACAATTTCATCAGTGGATTGACTGGAGAGGTACATTTTCTCCATATTTTGGTAAAAGAAGGATTTCACCCACTTTTCAATGGGATGAGGAGCAGGAACTTTGGTTGAGGCTAACTCAGCACAAAGCACTGATTGAATCTTAAACCTCCTCGGCTATATAGCTCAGCACCACACTGCATGGTGAATTTGTCCACTAAGTCCCCACCATCTTTGACAGAATCAGTCTATGACAGCAAATAGCTCAAGTGATTGAGTGTTTGAGTGCTGGGACTCAATCCGACTGTACAGACTTGATGCCCAAGAAGCGCCCACAGAGAAATAAAGATCATATCTGCCACTGGCTGATCAGAGTCAAAAACTAAGCTGGCCAGATAGCCACATCTAGCCAGCCAGAGAAGGCCAGTCAACAAGAGGCCAAATAAACAAATGTAAAAATGCTCACAAAATCAATTCAATAGCAAATTTAGACTTTTACATTTAAAAACTATGACTGGAGCTAGGAGGAGGAGGCCAGGAGATCTGAGCAGTAATGCATGACACGTAGATGCTAATAATTCTATCACAAAAGAACTCTTCACTTGCTTTGATTGATGAAGGAAGCCACTGTTATTCAGTGGTCTCCATTTACAGCTGGATTTGGCTTTGCAAATTCGGCATTGACTTCTTTTCTCGTCCCTGTAGGCTTCTGACCAATTTTGTCATACAAATTGACTGGGAAATCCTCCAGTTCCTTTCAGCTCTTCCGACTATTGGTCACTTGTACAGCATCGAGCGCTGTCATCAAACAGCATTTGAGGAGTTTCGAGTATAGACCGCAAGTATCAGTATCAGAGGCCAGGAAAACAATCTATTGATTGAAGGAGAGACATGGAAAAGAAGGGAAGGGCAAATTGATGGGAAAACAGAAAGGAAAATGGATGGAGAGATAAAACGGAAGAATCGAGGAAAAGAGGCTAAGAAAAATAGAAGGTTAAAGTGAAGAGAGGAAATTGAGAGGAACAGAGACAGGAAATGGAAGAGAATGAGAGAGGAGAAAATAAGGGGAAAAGAGGCAGAAAAGAAAAGGTGTAGGAATAGAGACAGGGGAAGTGAAATAAAGAGAGTAAAATAGAGTCAGAAGGAGACATAAGGAGAATGAGGGTAGAGAAAACAGAAATGAAAATACTGACAGAGAGCTAGAAAGAAACAAATGTTTAACATGGTCATATCAAATCCCCCTGTCCACTATTTGTAACTCATTCAAATAAATGAGTTAACATTTCTGTCTTAAATAGCACAGAGAAGAGTTTCCTGAGTGTTATAGCCAGTTATACAATAACACTGCACACAGTAATATCTACCCTAGATGGAGAGAAATGAACAATGAAGAAAAGTAAAGCGCAAAATGAGGGAAAGTATAGATAAATGAAGTATTTTGTTTAAATTTTGAAGATGTAGATATATCTAGATTTAGACAAATTAGAAAACAATCAGACATTTATGTTTGCATACACACACGCGCACATTAACACGCGCACACACATTAATACGCATACACACACATTAACACACAAGCACACACATTAGCACACACACACTAACACACACATATTAACACACACTCACACTATGTATTTCTGTCTGCTGTGTCTCCTTGATCAGGCAGGCAGTCCCTGCATTCTGCTGCCAAATCCTGATCTCAATGTAATGGGGAGCGAGCTCACTGCTCGTCTCGAGCTATCGATTAGCTGCTACTCTCTTGAAAGATGCTACACTTTCTCCTGCCGTCTAGTTCACAACGGGTAAAAATTGTCCAAACTAATTAATGTCATGAAATGTCAGTTTGACATGGTGTGACAGGTTGCCTTTCAGATTCAGCTGCTCTCTGCTATTAAATGATATGAGCATCAGACAACTTTATTCATATGTTCTCCTCTCCATCCCTGCATTTACTAAAGAGCATTTTCTAGTTAACAACACATTCAGAAATCACATTCAATACATATTTTTTTCACTTTACAGAGCATCTGGTCCCTTAATGTCAGATCAGCACAGACAGGTCGACAATATTGTGCAACGTCAAATCCATAAAACTCTTTTCTTCCCGCTCTAGTTGCTTCTTTCCTCTCTTGAAAGCACCAGCTCTTGAGTGCAAGGCCCTGCGGCACTTTCCAGTACCCCCTGCGGGCTGGAGGTGTGAGCGAGGTGGATGTCAGATGAGGGCAGGGTTGGTCCCCCACGTGGTGCTTCCTGGACTTCACTTGCCTGCTGCCACTCATGCTAGCAGTCACACGAATAAAGGGCACCCCACTGAGCTACCAGAGGTTGCACAACATGCCATGGAACCAGTAATATCAATTCACTGTCAAACCCTCCAGTAAAGGAAGTGGAGAGGTGGGTAGAGCAAAGATATCTTTTGGCATCACTTGCATTAATGCTGGTGGTTTATGGTTTCCAACTGGTCTGCCTGTGCCCACGCCAGAACGTGAGCTTAAAGCACTCACATCCGACAACTTTTTCATCAGGAGATTAAGGACAGGTGTGTGGCACTTTCCTCATCTTTGAAGAATCCATGCGGCCATCTTCCTATAGAGAGCAGTGGATCATACCACATAAAGATCTTACTACAAACCAGGAGGTCCTGCTAACAACCAAAAGATTTTACCACAAACCAGTTAATCTAGTCACAAACCAGCTCAGCTGCCACCTACAATACAATTTCAAAAGCCCTCAGTGCATCCCATTTATGAGTTTCAGGTTTTTTCAAAATCAGCCTTGTATAATTGATCACATTCACTCTTTAAGGCTGGTCTAGATTTTTTTTTGATTGGAAAGTCAATGGGAATCTATTGGAGTGCCCTTGGGATAACGATTGAAAAATCTAGGGCACTGACACCTCGTGGGATACAGTTCCATGGTTAGCTAGTGGTTCCTGCAACAGCATGTCCAAGTGTAAACCTTAGCGGTGCATTTGATGCTGGGCTGATCCAGCCAACACTCAGTGTCCAATCCATGCATGCACATGGCACAACAGAGGCACTGGACAATGATCAGGAGCATGATCCCAGTGGCTGATCATTCCCTTTCCTTGGCTCAGTGAGAAACAGAGGCCAATTGCTCTGCCACAATCCCTGACCAAAACTGATAGCGGCTAAACAAGAAGAAACCAGGGAATGAGCATGGGCCCTTTGCATTTAAAGTGGTTCAGATCCATTCTGTATGTTGCATTTACACAGCAGCACTAGACTGCACCATGCACTGGCCTTTATAATTAGCCCATAGTGTGACCTCAGCAGTTAGTTACAGTCTAGACCTAGATTTTCTAAACCAGATAACAACGTTAACAGAGACTCTACATTAAAATTAATCAACTGGGTTCAAAGTGGTTAAGAGTATACAGAAGACCTGAAAAGACACAATGAAAATGTATGTGTCCTTTCTTCTTTAGAAATGACTCACGTGAGAAAGCACCTACCCCTAATGCAAAACTTTGGGTGTGCAAAACAGACTATGGTATGGTCGAACGTTATTGCAGTTTTACTTACATTTGGAGATCCCACTGTTTGCTGACCAGTGTCTGGGTGGTCAACTTTCCTTTATGTAAGGTTGCTGTGACTTTGCTGGATATGAGTTATGTTGAAGAAACATGTTTGAAGTCTGTGCTGAGGAGGTCTGGTGCAGGTCAGTGTGAACCGCTAGCAGCTGTTATGACAAGTTAGCTGGCTTCAAGTTGCAAGCCAACTGCATGAGTACCATTTAACTGACAGAAAAATGCAGTATCGTCCGTTCTCAGTTCTTCCTCCTTGGTCGGCCACGACCTGTTAACAAGGTGACCAGGGCCAGTGAGGTGGGGAGAAGGGGGTGATGGAGGGGTGGGTTGAGAACTGTGCAGTTAGGTTGGTCTGGATCACACTGCTCAGGGCACTCTCTATAATCACTGTCAATGTTACTTCCTGGTCAGTTGATACGCAATGATGTTACATTACCACTGTGGGTGGGCACCTGTTCTAACTCCAGAGGAAACCAATACAGTCTTTTCTATTTGTAGTTAGACAATTGATCATTACTGAGTCAGCTGATATTGGCCAGAGAGGCAGTGACAAGACTGATATGTCTTATATCAATGCAAATCGGCTAAACTGAAAATATAATCCACTGGAAGTTTGGCTCCTGCTTACGATCCAGTGACCCCTGCTGGAAAGAGCATGGCCTTTGAGCTTGCCTTTGATGCCCCTATGGTCAATTGGCTTAACAACACTCACATGCAAAAGAGTCACCATTTAAGTAAGATACCAGAGGGCTAACAATGTGTATGGAGCTGTACCCCAGCATGAATGAGCACCTCCCAAAGAGGAAGCAAGGGAAAATAAGAGAAATTGGGCTCTAAGAAAAGATCTGGGTTGAAATCAAGGGTAAATGAGTGAGCCTGTCTCCCTTTCACAACAGAATCATGCCTCAGGGAAGTTGGCCTCTTGGTTAGAACCCCTGATTTGTGGGTTTCCCAATGTTTATCTGATGAAATCCTATCCTGGAAAATCAGGAATGCCACTATCCTCCATGTCTGATGCCCCAATCCATGCTCTCCTTGAGCAAGGCTCAAAATTGGAATGGAAGTCTCCCTAAACTGACCCTTCCACTTGTAGCCATTATGATGTCCCAATAGGTGTCAGCCATAGCGCAGTGGATAATACTCCTGCCTTGTAGTCAGTAGGTTCTGGGTTTAAGACCTACACTAGAGGTTTGAACACCAAGTCTAAGCTGACACTTCAATGCAGTACTGAGGGAGTTCTGCACTGCTGGGTGAGATATTAAACCAAAGTCTTGCCAGCCTTCTCAGGCAGATGTAAAAGATTCCATTGCGCTGTTTTGAATAAAGCAGGCAAGTTTCTCCAGCAAATAGAAAGACTTGCATTTATATAGTGCCTTTCATGACCTCAGAACATTTCAAAGCACTTTACAGTCGATAAATACTTTAAAATGCAGACACTGTTGCAATGTGGAAACATGGCAGCCAATTTGCACACAGCACGCTCCCAGAAACAGCAATGTGAGATTGACCAGGTCATCTTTTTCAGTGATATTGATTAAGGGATAAATATTGGCCAGGACACAGAATCACAGAGTGCAGAAGAGGCCCTTTGGCCCATCGAGTCTGCACCAATATGTGAGAAACACCTGACCTACCTACCTAATCCCATTTACCAGCACTTGGCCCATAACCTTGAATGTTATGACGTGCCAAGTGCTCATCCAGGTACTTTTTAAAGGATGTGAGGCAACTTCCCTGGTCTTCTTCAAAATTATGCCATGGGATCTTTTACCTGGGAGGGCAGACAAGGCCTCAGTTTAACATCTCATCTCAAAGACAGCACATCCAACAGTGCAGCACTCCTTCAGTACTGCACTGGAGTATCATGCAACCTAGATTTTGGGCTCAAGTGGGACTTGACCTTCTGACTCATGAGCGAGAGTGCTACCAACTAAGCCATAGCTGACACTAGTGTCCTGGCTAAATCAGCAAACCTCAACCAACATCACTAGAACAGATTAACTGGTTATTATCGCATTGGTATTTGTGGAACTTTGCTGCATACAAATTGGCTGCCACATCTCCTACATTACAAAGTGTCTAGACTTCTAAAGTACTTCATTGGTTGTAAAGTGCTTTGGGAATTCCTGACATACTGAAAAATATTATATAGATGCAAGGTTTTTTTCTTTTAATATACAAACTATATAAACAGGAAAATGAAACAAAAGAAATACAGTGAGGCATATGTATAGCACAACTAAGAAATGTCGATGGACTAAGGATGAGCCCAAGTATGACAAACAATGACCATAAGACAGGGGAAAGATGAGAAAGAGAAAGGAAAATAAATCAAAATTAGAAATTCACATACATAAAGGAACAAAGAGACAGAGGCTGATGGAAAACTGACAGGCAACAAGCAATGGTGACAAACAGAAAGACACAAACAGGAGAGGGAATGAGACAAGCGGAGATGAATAAAGAGAGAACTAACTGTGAGTGAAGAGGTTGCTCAGGTGGATGAGAAAAAACAGTTCACACAGCAGAATAAATCAAAGTAGCTCAACTTAAATACTGGCATATAATGCTAACATAACTTGAGAAATATAAAACTCTGAAGGCACAGGAATCAACGTATGTACCTACCATGAAGTTAGTCCAATAAACTTAGTATTTAGCTTGTTCTTTGTGAATTTTCTCCTCTCCTGTCCTCCCCTCTCTTCAATGTGTTAACAGTCGGTGTGATATGATTCCTGATTGATGAGCTTCCTTCAATATCTCACCCAAGGGGCCACTGGTCTTTGAGAGACAAGACATTGGGCAGGCTATTGGACCACATCCTGCTAGGCCTATCCAGTCTTTATCTTTCTGGAGATATGTGCACATTACCAGCAGCAGGCACTGAATGGTGATCAGAAGTTTGGAACCTTGGCTGATGTTTTCTCCCCCTCTCTCTATCGTAGCAATGACACTGAAGCTAATTATAACTTTTGTTAGCACCCCAGTTGGGATTGGATAACTCTGCAAAGACTCACAAAACCTTTTGGTTAGTTTGATGCAAAAGGTTTTACCAAAGGAGCCATCAGAATTTAGTCTCCAAAATATTTTTCCCCAAAATGCAGCAGGTGCCGGTAGAGTGCCCAATCATTGGGCACCAGAATGAAAAGAAGGTAGAGAAAGTCAATGTAAGCAATGGCCTAACCAATGACGAGGAGGGTTAGGACTTTCTCAAACAACATTTTCAACACTTTACTGAAAGAAGAAAAGACTGGAGTCAGATAATAAAACTGCAGTTAAGGTGACATTTCCTGACATTCCAATAGACCATCTCTTCCACTACTCTGATCTGCTGGATCCGTTCTACCCTCACTCGCAGTGAATGTTTCTTACGAGACTCAAAAGGCACTTTTCTCACATGGCCTTTTCAAAACTGGGGTCCCAGGACTGCAGTTTCCATGCATAGGTTCCCCAAATTTCTTAACTGAAACTAATAACAGAATCATAGATCTGCAGGTTTCTTCTCCAGATAAGGGAGTCAGTTTTGTCAAAACAAAGGTAACGTTAGATTCCTATGAGCTAAACTAAATGTTTGGGGCTGTGTTTTTAACCAGTATTACATCTGTACTACTTGGAGGCTGGACCAATTAAAGCCTGGACTAACTTATACAAGTGTGTAGATGTCTAGCATTAACAGGATCAGGCTGGGTTTTGTGATGCCCTCCTTCCTGGAGTCACCTCGCATTCACATAGCAAGAGGCACCACTTGATGGAGGTAACAGAAAGAAACCAGCGGCTAAGGAAGTGCACTCAGATGAGGGATTCAATATGCTCAGGAGGAGAGAGAGAACAATGAAGGTGAGTTTGGAGAGTAAAAATCAACTGCTTCCTCTCCAAAACAAAAACAGAATTACCTGGAAAAACTCAGCAGGTCTGACAGCATCGGCGGAGAAAAAAAGAGTTGACGTTTCGAGTCCTCATGACCCTTCAACATAACTGAGTGAATATTAGGAGAGGGGTGCATATTTCACCCCTCTCCTTGGATTCACCCAGTTCTGCTGAAGGGTCATGAGGACTCGAAACGTCAACTCTGTTCTTCTCCGCCGATGCTGCCAGACCTGCTGAGTTTTTCCAGGTAATTCTGTTTTTGTTTTAGATTTCCAGCATCCGCAGTTTTTTATTTTTATTTTTGCTCCCTCTCCAAGTCAGGGGAATGAAAGTAATGCAAGTCTCTATTGCAGCACCCTATTCCTTCTACTCTCTTCCACCACCCAAACTTGCAGTGAACCCTCAAGTGGATGCCTACCAATCAGATTGGATGTGAGGAAGGAGAAATTTGAGGAAGGGAGAATTCAGCTTCTAAGTTAAGGTAAATGGCAGCTTAATGCATAATCACGTAAACATAGTCAAGTCACTGGACTGTGACAGGCATTTTCCCATCATAAGAAGTTGTATCCAAACAGCTTTCTCTCAACCGTCATAATTTGTAGATTGTCGTAGTACTGTGTGAAAGGCTGGCAGCCAATGAAAAATGTTTTCAATCAATCAAGTCATTCACTAATGCGTGATAGTTGTGATTAACAGCAGTCGATGGTCATACACAAGCTGCTCATTGCAGCAAATGGCCAACATTCAAGGCTGGGCAGGAGAATAGTGCCAGGTACCAATGGTAGGAACAAGATAGGTTGCACCCCGCTCCCCCCTCCACCTCCACTTTTCTTGGCCTGATCTGCATAGAGAAGTCAACATCAAAAAATAAGCAACGTCAGAAGTAAAGGATTGTAAATGAAGCAAGAAAACTGTAGTGACTGCATCAATATCAATACTTTTAATTGCAAACTTTTCTTCTTAAAAGCACTAACTCAAGTTGTGGCATGGTCCTACACGTACCAGCATATACCATCATGCCCAAGAGCCAAAGTAGTCAGAATAAACAGATTATTTGACTGCAATGGGCATCACAGCTATGTCCAATGCTGTTCACACCTGATCCCCAGCCAACAGGAGCCACAAGGATAGGGAACAGGCACAGACAGGAGAGACAGCGGCTGAATTCTTTTTACCGCTCAACTAATGCTGCCAAAACAGCTTAACTGCTCATTACCTCACTACTGTGTGTGTGGGACCTTGCTGTGCACAAATTAGTTACCACGGTCGGCTAAACAGCAAAAGTGACTATACTTCAGAAATGACCCATTGGCCATTAAATACTTTTGGATGTCTCAAGAATGTGAGAAGTGTTGCATAAGTACACCACTTATCCTCCCCAATCTTGGTGCCAGTTTGTACCAATCATTCACTTTTAAAAAAAATAATCTGCCTATTGTTTTTTTTCCAGTGCTGGATGGAACATTGACAGTTTAGCGATTTCCCAGGTGAGCACAAGTGTAAAAATAACCTGGGGGTGGTGCTGGTGGGGGAAGAATCCAATCAAAGCACAGGAAACATTTTGCAGTCATTTTCTGTCAGGCAAACAGCGACTTGTGTGACCTACCAAAACATATTATACACCCTTCAAAATATTCTTTCCAAATGCCATGGTCCAATAAGCAATATTGCAAAGCTCTGCTTATTTTCCATGAACTGTTGGTTTCCTAGGAATTAATTAGCATCACCTGTGTTAATTATACCAGCAAACCAATCAGCGGGCTTTTTGCTAATTAGGTTTCCTTCATTAAGGCCGGAAATTGCCATGGTGACACAAGTCACCTGGGGAAAATTATGAGGTAACAGATACTTGTGCCGATTTAATAAAAAATATTTTTTAAATTTTCTTTTGAAGGAGCAATACAGCTTGTTTATCTCTGAAGGGAAAAGAAACAAAATATCTAATTAGTTTTTTTTAAGACCCTGGGGTTTCCAAACACAATGGTCTCTTCTGGCAATTACTCATTTTAATTTAAAAAAAACTTTTTGTAATTTGGTTTGTCACTGGGTGTTTACCAATGCAGCAAAATTCTTTTCTCTAAACTTAACAAACAGCGTTCCAAATAGGTGAACAAAACCTTCCCCATTATCTATCTTCAGGTTTAACCATTGTTCGATGGATTTTCCTATTGTTTCGATGGATGAGTGTTCAGCAAAATAAACATTCTTAATGAGAATATTTCTCTGAATTTTGTGCTTTCAGGATATCCATTATTCCTATTCATATATGTATATTTATATATATATAAAATATAAAATTTTAATATATATTAAAAACTTACCTTAATCTTTTTTGTAAACATACTTTCAAGTTCCTACGTAATGGGGACTACCTATGTAAACCTATCACGCTGTAATTACATTGCCCTCCTATTGGAGGCACTGTTGTGCTACCACTGGCACAATTGCAGAACCAGTTTGCATTTTGAATGTAGGTAAAAGATTAAATTAGGACAAAATGTGTGACCTTAAAACGACAACAAACTAAAACATGCAAGACCTGTTCTCATTCTCTAACCTTGCTTTACTTGAAGACTGATTCATTGTGTAAAGTGACCTGATATATTTCAACATGATATGTGGTTTTTTTAAAATTCGTTCTCGGGGACATGAGCATTGTTGGCAAGACTGGCATTTATTGCCCATCCCTTGTTGCTGTTGAGAAGGTAGCGTGAGCCTCCTTCTTCAAACGCAGCAGTCCATGTGGTGAAGATACACAGTGTTATCAAGTGGGGAGTTCCAGGATATCAGATGACAAACGAATGGTGGTGTTCATCCAAGTGGGGAATGTGTGTGACTTGGAGGGAACCAAGTATTTTATTTTATCATTCATTTTAAGTACTGAAATTCTGATAGGGACTCACGCAGCCATCTTATCTGCCACCTCACTTGTATTTATAATAAAAACACAAAGGAGCGTGAATTCAGCTTCAGCAGGGACACAAAGCAGACAGTAACAGATCACCATCAGCCCCTGCAGAAAGTAAATTTGTGCAAAATATATAATGGACACAGTGATCTGCTATTTTGCTATTCAAAAGTAAGAAAGACTTTGGGCTTGGTGGGTCAAATGGACTAATTACAGTTTAGCTTCTGACTCTGCTAAGGCAATCAGAACAGCAGTGTGCTGTCACCACATGTTCTGGAGTGTGTGTTACATCTCCTCCCACCTTCAGACCCAACCTTGTTCTACAGGAAACAACAGCACTCGGCAAATAGCCCAAATGCTTTTGAATATCTTTGCCTCCTTATTTTGACAGAAAAGTTTAAACGTATATGCAAACGTAATAGCCCATGGAGACATCAGAATATGATTCCCAATGTGATCATGTGCGAATTGCATTCACATCCCTGGCAGCAAGTTACCTAAGTTAAAAAGTCTTAGAGTGGAAAGCATATTAATTTAGTCACGATTAACAGAAAGTAAGTACATTACAAATTATTATGGCTATATTCACTTTAAGGTCTGTTAGCCATCTCCCTGTCCTGCTTTAATGTTGTGGTTTTTACTTGAGATTTTTCCCCTCATCTCCTGACCGTGAAGTCTTGCAACATGGCAATGCCACAGGTACACACTGTCCTCCTAAATCATGCAAAGGGGTCCTGTTTCACATGTGAGACCTGCTGATGAGTATGGGTGGGTTTCAGTTGCTGGCAGCAGCAACCACACTGATAGCCCATCCTGAACTTCTCTGATATCCATACAAGTGCACACTCCAGCAGAGGTGAATTGACTCCAATCTGGAGCAAGGATGCTAGCCAATATTTTTCCCCTCGCTGAACCCCGAGAGGCTGAGGACCAATTGGAGGGTGCACCCGCTGCCCAGCTTGCACCAGCATAGACTGGAAATCAAGTTTGTAACGTGCTTGGTCCACAGGGCTTGGTGCCATTGTGAGTCTCTAACTTTATAATTCACTATACCAGAGAGACCTTAATTATTGTTCCTGTGTAACAACAACAACTTGCATTTAGCTGGAATGGGTAATTCTCAGAAAAGATAAGGGTCGAGCAGCCTAACACTCATTGTCTAGTCTCAAACGTGAAAGAGTGGCTAGTTTCTGTGCCACTGAATCCCAGTGTATTTCAGTATCTTCAGGGGAGAGGAATGAGAGTAGAAAATTGGGAAGGGAAGGAAATCTTGGAATGGAGGGTAAAATTTGTCTTGGGAGTTCATGTAAACTGAGGGGATCAGCAACATATTCTAACACCCTAACCGATGATCTTTTCAGTTGTTAGAAAAGATTTGCTACTGTTCTTTTTATGCTACCACCCCCTGAGATAGATTTGGCCCCCCTCAAGTCTCACAGGAGCTTTGAGTGTACATTTTTCATTCAGCTCCAGTATACACATGCAGATCTAGTTCTATTCCAGTTTTTACAGCACAAGGCATCGTGCTCTAGCCATCAGGCATTTACTAATGAAAAAATTAACAGCATTAAAAAAATACATGAGCTTCAAATTATTCAACTCATTAAAAACTGCAGATAACAAATTGTTCTCTTTGTCCCTTCTCTCCTTCCAATTGATAATGCTGAGGCTTAAAAAAACAATGTCACTTTTGGAAATATTAATTAATTGGGACTGTATCATTTTGTTTTGCAGCATATGAAGGATACACACTGTTATCTAACTAGGTTTAACTGTACACTCACAGAATCAAATGCTGGATCTGCTTGGAAACACAGCCAGAGAAAAAAAAACTTGATTATTACCATCTGCAATTCTGTTTCAAAACATTGTTAATTCTAAACAATTATTCATGTTTTTAGTCTCTTTTTGTTATATAAATCCTGTTCTTTATAAGAGGGTGGTGATTGTCTGAGAGGGGTTCCTGTCTCTGGCAGTGTGTGGCAGCTGGATTCACTTCAGTAAAGATGCAGTAGGTACATTGTGTGCTGGTTGGTAGGGGATCACTTACTGAATGGCACTGTGAGGGAGCTGGATTCATATCAGTAGAGATACAGTCAGTAACACTGGTCCTGGGTAGAGGGGTTACTGAATCTAGTATGAGGAGAAAACTGGATTATAAAAATAGATACAAATCTAGGAATTACTGTTTGCAGTGTACCAACTTCCTGTGATAATGACCATATCTCTGTTGATGTTAATGCAGCTCTCTCACACTGCCAGGCTCAGGAACTCCTCACAGCCTAGTCCCCCAATAACATAATTAACACTGTTTAAATAAAAAACATTCAAAAGGGAATAATTGGGGATCTAAAAAGCAGATTAAAAGTTAACCACACATTACAATCTGTTTGTTTTTTTAATGTGGCATTTTGGTGGTACCCAGCATCTAGCTGGCCTTATTAATGATGGTGGGTTCCACTCACACTTTAAGTCTGTCCTCTCCAATTAGTGTCTTTGCTTAAACTCTTTCTGAAATGCTGAACTTCAGCTTATTTGTACATTACTGCTTCTGCGAGCAAACAAGACTGCACATATTCTGTCATATTCACTGAGTGGGCACAGAAATATGAGCAAGGAGAGGCTTTGGTGGGTTAAGTGGCTTTTGAAAGCTTTTTCGCCAAGCCTGACTTGACAGTTCTCCAGCTCTGAGTGTTCAGTCTTGTTCAGACAGCCCTGATGGACCCCCATCATACAGGGAGACCGTTCTGACGCTTCTCACTTATGACATGATTGATTTTCCTTCAGCGGCCCTTCACTCAGGTCCTGGTGGTACCTGCCTGACTGAACCCCTGGCTCATTCTGACCTCGACATATGGCCGACTGTGCTGCTCAGAACTGATGACGGCAGAGTACTAAGAAAATCAATAGCACCTGTCAGTCAGCACCGAAACAAACAGCTTTAAAAAAACAATCACGACACAGGCTGTCGCACAGCACTTCCATGCTCTACACTTGAGAAATCAACAAATTCCCTTATTTCATTCCCACTGTTCCTATTCTTTGCATTACTGTAGTAGTCATATAATTCAAGAAAACTGTTATTTTACTCTATTCGATCACATGCGTTTTTGTTTTTCCTCTCCTCCTCTAGTTTCTGTCTCTCTTCCAAGTCAATCAACCATATCTTCTCGCACTTTCGGCCAAAGCCCTGTAAAGATTGATCAATTTCTAACCTACTGCCGAGATGATTTTAAAATGGATCTGTTTAAAGTGCATAAGGTTCTTGCGTCCAGTGAGTGCAGGCGTGGTCATTAGAAAGATAATACATCTCCTCTCGTCAAGTACATTTCCACACTTAGATTTTTTTAAATTGTTCTTTTATAGAATCATAGTATGTGTGTAACCTAGAAGGAAACCATTCGGCCCGTCTTGTCTGTGTTGGTTCTCTGTATCTGCAACTCACCTAGTCACACACCCCTGCCTTTTCTCCCATGGCTCCGAAATGTTTTTTTCTTCATTTAATTATCCAATTTCTTTTTGAAAGCCACAATTGAGAGCCACTGCCTCCGCCACCCTTTCAAGCAGTGCATTCCAGATCGTAACCACTCACTGCATAAAAATGTTCTCCCATGTGTCGCCATTGCCACTTTTGCCAGTCACCTTAAATCTGTGGCCTCTTGTTCTCGATCCTTCCACCAGTGTGAACAGTTTCTCTGTATCTACACTGTCCAGCCCCCTCATCACTTAGAACAACTGTATCAAATCTCCTCTCAGCCTTTGAAGAGAACAGCCCTAGCTTCTCCAATTATCCAGTTTCTTATCCCTGGGGCCATTCCATGAACCTTTTCTGCACCCTTTCTAATACATTCACACTCTTCTTAAAGTGTGGTGCTCAGACCCTGGTGTCATACTCCAGTTGATGCCAAACCACTTTTTAATAACAGGTTTATGATAACTTGTTTGCTTTTATACTGTATGCCCCTATTTATAAAACCCAGGATTCCCCTTGTTTTCCTTTGTAAAGACCATGGATCATAACAATGTGCATTCCCTGTGTCGTGTTCAATTATTCTGTGTTTGATTATGTGAGTCTGTTTACTGTTGATAGTCACGGTGCTTGATTGGTTAAGTCTGGGTCTGGACTCAGGGAAATGTAAACAAACCTGAAGAAAGAGCTGGAAGACAGAGCTAGAAGCATGGAGTGGACATTTTAAAGCATTGTATAAAATGCTTCTAAATCAAGGTTCCTGCACACACAGAAAATAGTGTCATCACTGCATAACTCTGAGATATATAAAATATAACACACCCTGAGTGACCTCAGGACTTTGACACGTAGTGAATACCAACAGGTCAGTGGAAGGCATCATGGCCAAGCCTGATTACATCCTTGCCCAGTGACCAACACTGCAACTTTCCAGAAGAAGTGCCAGAATTACAATTAGCAGGGAATCTTGGCTGATTTTTCCTTTCCCTGATTGCTTAGGTCGATTTTAGTGCCATGGCGGAGGATTAACCTACTTCCCTGGTAGGTCATGTAAGCTAAATAAATAGGACTTATATGTCATAGAAACTGGTGTGTGATAACCGGAGGGCTTACGGAGAAGGAACTGTGTCCATCCGGGCCCCGCTATAGGTAAAATCCAAGGTCAACTACATTATCTAACAAAAAAAACCTCGTTACCAAAAAACCTCAGTGTTTTATTTGTACTGCTCAATGTGACACTGAACCACACAGAGCCAGAAGGCCCCAATTCAATCTCTCACCCACTCTAATCACAGCCAGGCTAACAGTAGCAACATGACAACTGGCCTCAGTGCATTTGGACTAATGAAAGGAAAATATCAATCACGGTTTCGTGGAAGGAGCATGTGAATAGGCATTGGACAAGGACATGACTGGCATGGATTCAATCCTTTTACCTACCACTGCCCCTCCCCTCAACCATTCTTTAGTCAAATATCCTAACAAAACTTAATAATTAAAACTTATGCGTGTTATGAGGTGCCCATGGAACCATACACCAGTAACAGCTGGTGCTTTCCAAGAACCAAAAAAAAGCACAATCCATTTTACTAAAAAAACTTGCATTTCTATAGCACCTTTCACAACTACCAGATGTCCAAAAGCACTCTACAGCCAATGCAGTACTTTTTGAAGCATTGTACTGTTGGAAAAATGGCAGCAAATTCTTGTACAGTAAGATCCCACCAACATCAATGTGATAAATGACCAGATAATCTGTTTCAAGTGTCGGTTGAGGGTGAATATTGGCTAGGACACTGGGCAGATCCAGACCCACCCCCTCAGCCTATGCTGCCCCAATTTTCTTCCAATATTGCCAGGGTATTTTTTACATTCATCATGAGAAGGTAGGTATAGTGCCGCAGTTTAACATCTCATCTGAAAGCTGGCATCTCTGACAGCACAGCACTCCCTCAGTACTGCACGGAAATGTCAGCCTAGATTATTTTTAAGCTCATCAGCACTAAAGAAATGCTTCACAGAATATGGTCATCCCCCCTTAACAAGCTGGCTATAAACTTATAAACTAACAGAAGGCAACAGAACAAAATCCTTGACTGGTTTAAGAAATGTTTGCACTGTATCCCACTCAATATAATTACAGAAAGGGCACCCCCAGCCTCCTCCCACAATTAACCTTTGACACAGGGGCCCCTACACAGCCTCTGGGCTGCCTCTGATTTGTGTCATTCCCATTAAGCAACATCCATCAATTCTATTTTATATACACCACAAATCATTTGGTGCCAGAAAAGAAGTCCCCAGTAAAAGAAAGTTGCCGTCCCCCTCTTTCCCTCCACAAATACCCTTGCCCCATTCACTAAGCAATCCCCATTAAGTGACTTTATCTGAGTTGAATTTATCTCACTCTCTAGGGCTCACAAGCTTTCTTGTTCTAAAGCAGGCACTGTGGCTGTGGAAGAGGAAATTGGAAAGAGGAACAGAAAATGGTATCAGCAACTGTGGACGAGCTCACCTTTCAGATGTAGAGCCTTTGACAGAACACTCCATATATTAACCTAAGTTTTCTGATTCTGACATTGGCAAACCTGTTGTGGATTTCCGGTATTTAATGTTTTTTTTTTCCTTTTTGGAATAAGGAATGTTCTACCTGACATGTTTCAATATCAACTCCCCGCACTCCAACCCCCGCACCTCCCCCTCTCAATGGGTGCTGATTGGTTCCAGGGTGTGTTTGGTCTGACATATTTCTCAAACCACACCCAAATAGCCATTAACCATATGTGGGTCGAGACAGTGAAAAACAAGTGATTCAGTTGAAGGGAGCCAAGAAGGGACATAGCTGCAAGCCCTGAATCTGTCCTGACCTGGCATTACACACAATACACTGTCCATATGGGAGTGGGAAAGGGGGGGTGTGGGGTTGTCATTGAATAGCAATCAGAAGTGGGAATCTTCACTTACTTTCCCTTTCTGGAGTCTGGTTTAAACCTTCAACCCTGTTGCAACCACAAAAGGGCTGGATTTTACCGCAGGTTTCAGGATCAAAGGAGGGCCCCAAGTCCACATTTGCGTGCAGTAGGACCAGCTTGAGAGTCTTCCTAGAGGTAGCCTTCTAACTGGCAGCCTCTGTGCTTGCAGCTCTTTTAAGGAGAGTGGGCAGGACGTACATGCTGCCGGACCAGATGGCCCACCAGCTCTGGAGCCTCAGCAGCCTCACTGGGAGAGGTGGGCAATGCTGAGGCAGGTCAGAGAATGTGGGGGCACCTCAAAGTGGAGGGGCCCTCAGAACGCAAATTTAAATTTAATATTCCAGGTGGCTGAGGGAGAAGGCCGCAGGGAAGGAGGGGAAATGCCTCTGACGGAATATCAGGGCTGTGGGACCGCCTTTCCTCCCCGCAGCTCCCTCCGTGGGGCATGGACCCTCCGGCTCTGATGGGCCCCACCCCCGCCCACCCCAGGCTGACACACAGAGGCCGCCTCTATGAAACTGGTATAGCCCCTACATGCAGAAGGAATGTCCCGCCACCAGGAATTGTTGGAAAGCCCCAAAAAATGGCATCTAATATGAGTCAATTATTTAATTTGACTGCCTGCTTCCATATGGCAGGCAACCGATCAGACTCCCAGTCCACCCCTGGGAAATGTTCCCAGCAGCAGGAATGCTTCAGGCGTCATCCAGTCAGGGATCCTCACTATTTCACTCCCAGGCCTCCCAGTCTGGTTCCCCCCAGGGCCTGAAAAATTCTCCTCAAAGGTTCTACATTTGAATTGTTAACTTATCTGTTCTCTTTAAAGATACTGAGTTTTTCTAGCAATTTCTGATTTACTTTTTGAAATTTCTGGCATAGTAGCACTCCTGCTTCTGAGTCAGAAAGTCATGGTTTCAAGTCCTACTCCAGAGATCTGGTAACGATTTAGACTGATACTCCAATGGAGTGCTGCACTGTTGGGAAGTGCCATCTTTCATGTTAAACTGAGCCTATCAGGTAGAAGGGATAGATCCCGGGGAACTATTTTGAAGAAGCGCAGGAACGATGTCCCCAGTGTCCTTCAGCTGACATCAATATAAACAGATGATTGGTTGGCTGTTCATCACTGTTTCTGGGAACTTGCTGTGTGCAAATTGACACATTTCCTGCGTTACAACTGTGACCACATTACAAAAATACGTCACTGCAAGAGGTTTTGAAAGGCACTAAGTTTCTATGGTTGTTTTTATGGTTGGGTAAGTTTCATTCCATACACACATGGTATTTATTAAACAGCACTGTTACAAAAAGCACTGCTTTTGGAATACAATATGCTTTATAGAGTCCTGTTAAATGAGTGCCTCTTATAATTGCACATGTAACTGTCAGCTACACTCTTTAGGAACAATATTCTATACATCAATAATTGTATAACATCACTGACACATTAATAGTACTGTTCTTTCTTCCTCCTGAAAATGAAGATTTCTCTTTTCAAGCAGGAATGCTTTATCATTGTCTTCATAAAACCCATTTTGTGGTGATTCATCGCAGCTATCACACAGTTATCATAGTTGCAATTATTAGGATAGCGAACAAAACAGATGGTGCAATTGTCAGGGCTTTATTCAATGAGATATATTGGTTGAACATATATATATATATACATATATAACATGAAGACATCCCCAATTTTAACAGCAACAAATAATTCAAAGCAAATTTATAACTTGCTGTTGCATTCGGCCATCTCACTGCCTGGCAGAGTCTCACCAAATTGACTTAGCTCGTTTACCAACCAATGTCTGTGAAGGTGGCAAATTGTCATTGATGTCCCTTCAATGGATGTCATAATGGCTCCTTGTGAAGCTGAGAGGTCCAGAGCCAGTGACTGGAATGGTCACTCTGCCCATTTCACAATGAGCCAACCAACCTTGCTTCAGTCAGTGTTCGTCAGGAAACCTATAAAAGTCAACTGGCTCTGCAATGTTCCAGCGCCTGGTGTAGATATGGATCCAGAAGGACTGAGTACAGCGTCTACCACAGTTAAAATATGTCAATCAGACAAGTGATTAGCTTGCACAATAGGTTCCCGCCAAGTGCGCAGAGGCAACTATTTACCATTAATAATCTGACTAAGTAGATTTTGAATATTTTTCATATCCCTTCTATTCCTGAAGGTGCTGACTCATACTGGAAAAAGCAATCATACAGCCACCCTTCTCTACCTCATGCAACAGGTCTGGGTGAGCCTAAATAGTAAAAGCCCACAAGCAATTCTATCATGAATGACATCAAATCCAAGCCCAATTCAACTTCAACCAATGTTCACATAAAGACAGAAGTGAGAGTGTTGGCTGATTTCTACCATCTCTATCCAAGGGACACCAAGATTAACATTGATCTCCCAATACCATGAGGTGAGATCAATAAGCACAACATGGTCAAATCATGACCTTCCTGATCCATATGAATCATTCCTATGATGGACTCAACAACTGAACGGTCAGGATAGTCTGATACAATCAACTTCTTCAGTGGCTTTCAGAATACGCCAGCAAAATAAGTGCATTGGTCAATTTCCCCAATCAGATACTGTGCAACAACCCTCCCATCACCATGTCCATCACTAATCAGAGCATTAACTTGTACTTATGTAGCAGCTTTCATACACTCAGGACATCATAAATTGTTTCACAGTCAGCAAGCTCCCACTTGGTAGCAATAAAATAAGTGACCAGATAGTTTTAGTAATGTTGACTGAGAGATGGCCAGGTCACTAGAAAAACTTCCCTGCTCTTCAAATAGTGATTTGGAATCATTTATATCTACCTGAGAGGTAGGGTTGCCAACTCTGATTAGACATATTCCTAGAGGGTTTCATCATTTCACCACCCATTTCCCCACCTCCAATTAGCCCTGCCTTTTTTCCATCTCTGATATTTTCCTAACTAGTAAACAAAATGCTCACACAAAATTAAAAAAGCACCCTTTTAAAAAAGTTGCCCCTGCAATTTTTCTCCGGGTGTTGCTAGCAGCAGTGTCACCGAGGTTACTTTTTAATTCCAAAAGACTCCCCACAAAGGTTCGGGGGGTGGGAGGAGGGTTGGTAAAGTTTCAGTTTGATATCTCATCTGAAGGACAGCACCTCCAACACTGAAGCACTCCTTCAATACTGCACTCAAGTGTCAGAGTAGATAATGTGCTCAGATCTCCAGAATGTGTCTTGAACACACAACCTTCTGACTCAGAAGTAAGAGTGCTACCACTCAGCCAAGGTTAATATATTCAATATAAAAATACATATCATATTCAGTTTTGTAGTCACAATATTAAGGAATGTGCCAATGTATTTAAAATAAATAAGCTGCTGCCTCTATTAAAGAAGTGAAAAATGGATTTAATATGGAGATATTTGAGCATTCGAACTTAGTTGATGTTTTGCTCAGAACAAATTCAGGGCACAAAACCTGCTTACAGCAATTTGTTGCAAACACATTATCAAACTGGGGGCAATGTAAATGTTCCCATATAGGCCCTAATTTTCTCCTCATTGCTCCTCAAGCAAGTGCTGTTCCCCTAATATTTAATCTAAGTACATGCTCTTAATGTCTGACTATAGAACAACTGTTGTCAAGCTATTAAACAAATGGTGGGTAGGACTGGGTAGTGAAAGGAGTGTCACAGGAGGCCCAGGTTGATACAACGTCCACGCAGGTATATTGTCTAGCGTGGCTGACTATTCCCTTCCTGAGCTTAAGAGTACTAATATCAATTGTGGCACTGATAACTAATACCCTAGCTGAGAGCAGCTAGTAAAGCAGAGACAAAGGTTCAAATGCTGGCGCCTTCTGTTCTGAGTTGCTTGCTGCTACATTATGGACAACGGTTATGTAATAAGTACAACGTCAGTAGAAAGCCCTTTAGAAGCACAATTCTATTTGAACGCAAAATACTCCAGATGCCTGAAATCTGAAATAAAAACAGAAAATGCTGGCAATACTCAACAGGCCTGGAGGCATCTGTGGAAGGAGAAACAGACTTAGCACTTCAGGTTAGTGACCTTTCATCAGAACTGTCATTGGCTTGAAATTGTGGCAGGAGTTTGGGTCGGGGCCCCATTGTCAGAGTCAAATAGGGGTCCCAATCCCACAATGTGTGGGAAACAATCACCCAGCAGTGATTTCCCCTCAATTGGCCAATTGATGGCTAGAGGGCAGGGTCACGGTCCAGTTAAGGAGGGCGGGTGGGCTCTCAAAACAGGAGGGCCAATAGGAGGCCCTCCAATTCATCTTGGAAGATGCTGCAGTCTGCTGTTGCTGGTAAGGGATAAAGAGGGTGCCTCCATTTTGAGATGTCCTCTCAGCCGCTTTTAAAACTTTTAAATTAAGAAATGGCCACAACAGCTGGTCCAGCATGGTGGAGTGAGATCACTCTACAGGGAAGCCTGCAGCCATAGCCGGAAGAGCCTTAAAGAGCTGCACTGGCCTGCCCTCACCCCGGTCTGCCACCAAGAGGCCGCACCCCTGCAAATTTTCCAGTCAGCCTCTGTAAATGGCCAAATAACGTACCTCAATTTACCCACCTGCCACTTATGGGCAGGTAGACCCCCACCCCCCCCACCACTGATAAATGGCTCAGGAGCCTGGATGGTGCCAGCAAACCATCATGTCAGATGGCAATGTCAATTTTTGTATGTGCCAGTCTTTGTACTCCCCCCCTCCCCCCACCCCCTGCATATGGGGGCAAAAATTCTGCCCATTAAATCTGCTTCTCTCCATAAATTCTGCCTGACCTGATAAGTATTTCCAGTTTTTATTTATTTGAATGCGTTTTTATGATAATCAAGTAAATTAAACAGTAATATATAAAATTAATTCATGTCAACTTTCTTTTCAAAATGAAGAAATGAAAAAACAAGGGGCTTTTAATTGTTAGTTAACCCATTAAGGTGAACAAATCAGTCCCTTGTCACTATTTTGAATTAAATAATTGCTCTTCAAATTGTACTGTTCCAGGTATGATATGAATCTGAATATGAAGCGACTGCACAAGAAAAAAGAAATTATTTTAGCAAAGCTCTTCAAGAATTCACCTGACTGGCCATTAATAATGCATCTGAACCAAAGGAGCAGCCTTTGAAAAGCACTAAACTGAACCCAATTAAAGCCTACTTCGTTATGAAGGCTCAAGATGTAAAGGCAAGTCTAGCTTAAATTTTTTTTCCCCTATTGCAGTCTGTCTTAATGTAATATTAATGAGGCTGGATGGAGGGGCCATAAAAACTGATAGGTTTGCGATTGTAAATTATAAATCGCTATTGATTTTTCCCAGCACTAACACAGTTGGCTTATTGTAAGCTACTACAGGCACAGTGCACTTTATCAGATTAGGCTGGAACCTGGTATCAAATATACATGAGAAGGATGCATTCCTGACACAGTTGATTCTGAGAAACAACAATACACAGATGCACAGTTACGCATGCACACACAGCCCCCCTCACACACACATACACACACAAACTGCCATGCACCTTCGCACATGTGCACACACACACAGGAAAATTCCGCAAGAAAACATACACTCAACAGATTCAACAAATTTTGACAGGATTGTCAAAAAAAAATTCAGAAGATGAACTGCAATAAAAGCACTTAATTCTCGATGAAAACAAAATAGGTAGTTTCCTTTAATTTTACTCTGTTTCAAAAATATTCAAGACACTTTGAGACAAATGAATAGTGCATTCTGGAATTCAGATTAATTCAAATTTTTTTTTCTCACTCTGTGTTTCCCCCCTCAATAAGCAGTACTATTCTGGAGGTGCCCGTCCACCTCACCCAGTCACCCTCTCACTGTGAAACTAGGCAGTGATATCCTGTACAACCATGGAATACATCACAGCCCGTTCTCTCCTCCAACACAGGCATGTAAGCACTTTCCAGCAGGTGTCCCAAAGACAAGTGCAGATGGGTAGATCATTCAGCCCAACTGGTTCGTACTTCGATTGAAACCTATGTCCTGGCATTAAAGTACACAACTAATTCTTGAATGATCCAGAGTTATTGCCTTCACTATTCTACCTAGAGGACTATTTGAGATTCTGATCACAAAGGAGTACCACTGGTGCAATGATTTTATTTCCTCTCCCTAGGCCACAGGCAATAGGGATAATTTTAGTACCCTTATACCTGCTGCTGGCTAATACCAGCCCACTCACAACAATAGCTTACATTTATATAATGCTCATTACATACAAAAAGGCATCCCAGAGAGCAGCACAAGGCATGTGAATAGCAGGTAGAGCAGCAGGCAGAGAATAAAG
This sequence comes from Carcharodon carcharias, assembly GCF_017639515.1. Lineage (NCBI taxonomy): Eukaryota > Metazoa > Chordata > Chondrichthyes > Lamniformes > Lamnidae > Carcharodon > Carcharodon carcharias. The sequence continues at coordinate 93,411,443 of NC_054474.1, forward strand.
GAAAAAGGCTCAAGAGAGAGCAAAGGTAATGCCGAAGAGGAGGGTCTCAAGGAGGTTTAGAAAGCACAGAGGGAGACAGCAAAGCAGCAGTGCCAAGGGAGGCAGCTGCAGAGGGAAAGGGTGCTGAGGAATTAGCCGGCAGTGTAACAGATGGCACAGGGGACAAGAAGTAAGCCTGGGCTGAAGAACCAACCAGAGCATGGAGGACAGAGATCATTGAGGCCAAGGAGGATTCTGAAGGTGAGGACAAGAATATTTAAGTCAATTCTCTGGGACTCAGGACATTAATAGAACTCGGTGAAGATCGAGTCAATGAGGATGGGAGTGTGAGCAAGAACATGGCCCAAGGATGACTTGAGGTTTATGTTTGGGAGAAGCAATGAGACCAGCAAGGAAACTGTTGCAAAAAGGCAACCACAAGGTACTAAGAGTGTGGATGATGGTTTCAGTAGCAAAGAAGAAAATTCAGGGGTACAACCAGGCAATGTTCTGAAATGAAAACCAGAAAAACAATTAATAGAACATTTCAATAAAAGCCACGGAATGTGAAGATATGATTATTATAAAAATTCACAGGACAGTACTTTGTCTTACTATGCCACATAATAATTGAAATTGCCTGTAAAGCACACCATTCGAAGCAATCTATAGTTATAATTCAATGGATGCAAACTTCCAGTCTTGAGACATAGGACACCGACATGTTCTCTGTTGTGCTGCTCTTTGAAGAATTAATCAATAAAAACATTTACATGACTTTTTGTGAAGAGACAACTTATTTCTGGATAATGATCAGCACAAGACAACAGTAAATTTACTTTATGGGGCTGTTTATTTTGCACGCATTTTGAATAATAATTTTCTCATTCTGACAGACCTACTTATCTGTGTACACTATCTAAGCAGCGTATGTCAAGTCAGGATTTTTTTCCAAAGTTGTTGTATTTTGTAAATTGGAAATCATGATATCCAAAATATTTTTAACAATTAGACTTTCTCTGCTAAAGGTTCAGACATGTGGTACATGCTGCACACACTTCACCACCGCATCCAGGTGTCTAATTTGCACGTGTGAGCCAAGACGATGAGCGTTGACCGGCTGTTCAACTGCATGTTGCATCACAAATATGAAATGCACATGTATGCATTTTCCAACAGGAGTCACTTCTAGGTTAGGAATGAGGACACTGATTTTTTTCCCCCTCTCCCCTCCCCAGTCAAAGAGGACAACTGCAACATCTTGACTGCCCCGCATATTGAGATGAGCAAAGTATGGGGTTGGGGAACCTACGTGGACCAGGAGGGGGCTGTCACTAGTGCTTTTGCCCAGGACCCACAAACATGTCAGGTGAGCTCCCAGTTGGTTCTTTGTCACCACCAATACCACCATTATTATAACTAGTGATGGTAAACTATCACTTTCAAGTAGCATAATCTTGGATAAACTGCATGCATCAAAGCCAAGGCTGTAGTTGAGGGGGCAGGGCAGCATTTGCTGTGAAATTCTACAAATGTTTACAAAACATTGTTTTAAAATAATTTTCAGGGTAACTTTTAAAATATTCCAGCATTCATGCCAACTCCATTCAGTGGGTATTTACTAACATTTCGAACTGTCTACAGTGACAATCTCTGCAAACACTATTCCTTCAGTCTTGATGTGTCACTTTTAGAAGGACTTTACCAATTAGCGCACAATCACTTACACTGTCACTGTCTCAAACTTCAGTTGCATCCAAAGCTTATAACTGAGGTGATGCCAAATGGTGTTTTCAGTTGAAAGAGACACAATCTTGATTCTCTGAGAGATTTTCATCAGTGGCCCCATTGAGAGTTGTGAAAGTCACCCAACCGAGGCAAATGAGTTCAAGTAAGGGGCAAAGTTCAAAGAAGCCAGGCTACCAAGATATTGGCTTGGCTACTAAATTTGAAATGCTTGGTTGGCTGGTTTTGTTATGGTTGCTGGCTGTGACAACAAATGTGATTTTGCATCTCTGTGACTGGTCTAGATTGGAAATGGATTCACTGGGACCACTTTAAGTCTTGGCTGGTCTGGTGGTTTTATTGTGGGGCTTTCGATTTCAAAGTTTTTGTGGTTCCCAGAACTCCTGGTGATGATTAATTAAATTACATTTAACTTGTTCTTGGTCACGTCTATTAAAATAGACAGAGGACTTTGATTTGTGTGTGTTAGCCCATGTGTGCTATAACATCATTGACAGTAATTTCCAGCATATGTTGATCAGGCAACAGGATGTCTCAGGGTATTTTGTCAACATACAGTGCTACAAAGTGCTAAGGCATCAATTAGGCTTTGCTTTCAAAAGGCAAGGTGCAAAAGACAGAGACAAACAATTGGCAGCACCAGTCAACTCAGTGATGTTCTTGCACCAGATGCCCAAGTGAGGAGTGATAACTCTTCAGAGGCCTGCAAGCAAGCGCCCTACCAGCCTTCTCATCTGTGGGAAAAGGGCGCAGGGTAAGCAACACACAGCAGAAAGAGAGGGGAACTCTCGGAGAGAAAGAGCATTCAATGACAAGCATCTTCCCCCTGGAAACGGTAAAATATCAACCAGTACAACTACATTCAGTCCTAATTTACAGCTGTTGCAAGTGTCAATCAATCACTATTAGTTCACTCAATTACTACTAGTTGAGTAAAAAAAGGTACTTAAAATCAAGTGGCTTTATTCCAACTAACAATCCTTTGTGTGGCTGCCTGCCTTTGGAAAATGAACGAGCATGCATGTTTAGAAGCATTCCTCCTCACATGCTAATGACTATTGGCACTCCCTATGTAAACATTTTAACACTTCACAGTCTCTCCCAGCTTGTCGCGATGTGTTGCCACCAGGCCAGCCACATTCTTTTGTGAAGTGCCACTTGAGACTGGGAACTGGCAATGGGGGCTTCCCATCTTATAAAAGAACAACTCTTGTGTCTCAGCTGGCGTGAAGAGAGACGCGATACGCCAAAACCTGGCAAATTCCTCCCGCTGCCATTTGTTTATTGGCAGGTCATTAACAAACAAAATAATTATCATTAAAATCGCTGGCTTCAGTTCACACGCGCTGGTGTAATGTGTCTGCAGAAGATTATTGGGAGTTGAGGAGTGCAAAGAGAAGCAGCCAAACAGCAACAATCTCACCAGACTGCAATGTAAAAATCTCACTCTCTATAAACATCAAAGTGCTGAAGAATAACATCATTAAGTGCTTAGATCCCAGTCAGATGAGACATCTCTCTCCACAGGAGCCTCCCTCAATTAGAACCTGCTGGATGTTTTTTTGACTGTCGCAATTGTTTTTTAGTCACAATACAGTATCACATTTTTTGGGTGCTTTTGTCCCTTTTCTTTCCCATTCTCCCGAATGTTTCAACTGCTTGACAGTCAATTCCATGGAAGTCCCCCAATATGAAATGAGCATTCATGCACTTGGGCCTAACCAGTGAATGTCGGCAAACTATTTAAACTTGGAGGGTATCATTACCAAACACAGTCATAACCCAACCATAGTTGAGCCCGATTTAGCAGCAAAAGTGCTGGCTAATATGTTTTTTACTGTGGGCAGGATTTTACATCCCGTGGGCGTAAAATCATATATGATGACGTCAGGCAAGCATCCTGACGTCATCACACACTCTCACAATATTTTGGTCAGCGGGCACACGCGAGAGTCAGCAGCGCACCCGCCAACAATTAAAAGACCCACTAAAGCCCTTAGGCAGGTAATTAATTTGTATTTTTTGGTTGGCAGGTGGGCGAATCAGCCAGGTGGCCGTTGGATTTTTTTAAGAAACCTCATCCATGGGCAGGAGGAGGTTTCCAGGAGTAATTTTTTAAAAATTAAAATTTTTAGACATCATTTTAAATATGTCCCTCTTCATGTGACTGAGTCACGTGGGGACATGTTTCTCTCATTTTTAAAATGTTTATTTTTGTGTCCACAATTCTTCAGCTCCCTGAGGCAGCTCTGTGCCCTCAGGGAGCTTTCAGCACTCGCTCCCCCACACATACACAGACTTCTGCACTCGTACTCCTCCTGCTCCTCCCCCACCCCGGCAGTGCTGAGCTCCTCAGCGCACACTTCATGCTGGCTGACCGTTAATTGGCCAGCCGGCATCAAATCGCAGTTGGGGCCTGATCATGGGCAGTGGACCGTTTCGCGGCCACTCCCAGGCCGACCATTGGAAAACCCTGCCCCATAGTCCTGGGCTGCTGATATCAGCTGGCCCAGCGCGGATTTGGGATATCTTGGTCTCTATCACTCTTAGTGCTTTACTCATGAGGGGAGTAATTTTTTTCTCACTATTTGCCCACAATACAAGCTCACACCCTAGATTGTTATACAGATCAGAATGTGAAGTAAAGTTTGCAATACCAATTGTCATCATGATGCGCCGACAGTGTAGTTTTAGGACAGATTTGCTCACAGAGCCTTGGACCTGTACCCTAAAAGAATCTCTCTCAAATCCTATGTGTGACCCTAAATACTGACGCACTCTGTTACGTCCACTTGGTCCTACAGGAAGCTTTGGTTGTGTCGGATCCCACAACGCACAACTTACAGATAGACACACATGATTTTCAATGGTGCTGTATTAACTCTTTAAGAATAGGGTTTGGACATGTTAAGCAATACTCGAGATACCCACAGCCTCTGATATAATATACCAGACTAATGCCACCCTCCCATAAGACAGAAACAATATAGCAAACCCTCTCTATAATACAACCTCACAATAGCACTCTTGGATACTACCAAGATCTAATGCATACTTTTCTCTTTCTGATAGAAAGACCACATAGGACGCTCTCTTTATAATGAGCATTTTGTAACTAAATTAAGATCCAGGACAGATTTGAATAAATTTACTCTATTCTCTACTATAGAATACAAAGGAAAATTATACCATTTAGCTCATGAAGAGACTAGGTGTCAGAGATAGGGCTTTGAAATCGCAGCACCAATCCTCCAATATTGTTTTTTTTTTCAAATCTCAGGGGAGGTGCACAATCATTCAGTTTATCCACAGTCTGATGGATAAATACATATCACCCTTTGGCAGGGAGCTATGATTGAGATCATTATTAAGGTGTATTTAACAAGTTTCTAGCTTCCAGGAGAACAGTGCTATACCAACCTCCCAGCACTATTCCCCCATATTTATTTCATCTCGCTCTGTGTTTACTTTTGATAGACCAATACAGCAGCTGACTGGAAAAATATGGAGACCCCGAACATCTTTTGGCACTACAGCACAGTGTTACCATCATCAGACGTTAAACCACTTTTGTGTACTTAGCAGAACCTTCACATGAAATCCACAACAAATGGGCCACAATCCGTAAGTGGGAGAACCGCCTGTTTTCTGCTTACTGCAGCCCACTCACATAAAACCTCCTCCAGGACTTACTGGTCAACCCCTTTTAAGAGCCCATATAATGCCAAAGTAAAAAGCCAATGTGCTTTTTTTTGGAAGAGAGACTTTATCAAGGATTAATGCTCCACTCAGCAACCAAATAAAACACGATGATTTGTACAGTGTAGGCATCAATAAAATATACAGTAAAATTCCATAGACGCCTCTATTTTCCACATCAGGCTTATGCATTAAAATGCTTTGCAGACTACTGCATTTAAGCAGATTTCCACAGTTACAATTTACTACTGAATCACTTTCCACCTAATAAACCAACTACACTCAAAGAAATAAACTTCAATTAAAACCACTCATTATATTTCCTACCCTGACAAGATTAATGGCCGGAGTTTTATATGACTGTTGATACATTTATTGGAACTATTTTTCTAAGCTTAAAGACTGTCCGGATTCTACCTCAAGGCAGTCAGATCTGTTTCCATTATCAGTTGAGGGTTCTCCAGAGTGCTATTGATTGGGCTGTGATGGGACACTTCGAGGACAAGGCAAAACTAATTAAGCAGTGAGCACAAAGAATTGTATCTTCAATACTGTTTGAAGCTGCATTTAATTACTGCATGGATAAAACAACATAGACCCCAGCATGCATTTGTTACGGTATAAATGTACTACTCTGTAATATTGACTGGAAACCTGCTGTTTGATCTAACACTGGGGACTGCTACCCTGGAGGTGTCTGAAAAAAAGGAATGAAGTAGGCAAAGATGAGCTGTGTGATGTTTGTGTGTGTATATGCACATCGGAAATTCAACAAAACACATTAAACACAGCTCTAGATTTGGATTCTCGAGTGGAGGAATGAAGTAGGGCCACCTACACCACACCCCAGTTTGTATCACAATGAATTCGGATTTCTCCACAGAAGGCATTGCTCTTTTTGGGGTTGGGTACAAGATGCTGTCCTGTGGAACTCGCCCAAAGCAGCAATTTTTCATGGGATCAGACAGGGCAGCGGGTGTCAATGTGCAAATCAATCGAGGTTGTTCTGCAGCAGATAAGGGCCCCAAACTCACCTCCCACCCACAGGATCTCACTGTCTACCAGGAGTGTCAGTGGTCAATTGTAATGTTCCTAATGAATTGAGGCTTTCATGTGAAACACCTGGCTACTGTAAATTTCCCACTCCCACCACCCACCCCTTGATTAAATCACTGAAGTAACTGCAAGATCAAGGGTTTGTTCAAACAGTTGCATTCCAGCAGAAGCAGCAATACTCATGAAATATGGATAATGTTTCCTTCCCTTTATATTAAAACAAAATTCAGCTCTCTAATAGCTACCAGCGACTAGGTGGCATCAGTGATTCAGTGTGGGGTATCTGTGATTCAGTGTGGGGTATCTATGATTCAGCGAGGTGTATCTATGATTCAGTGAGGAGTATCTGTGATTCAGCGAGGAGTATCTGTGATTCAGTGTGGGGTATCTGTGATTCAGTGAGGAGTATCTGCGATTCAGTGAGGGGTATCTGCGATTCATTGAGGGGTATCTGTGATTCAGTGAGCGGTATCTGCGATTCAGTGAGGGATTCTACGATTCAGTGAGGGGTATCTGTGATTCAGCGAGGAGTATCTGTGATTTTTTTTCATCTTTCATGTCATGTGAGCATCGCTGGCTACGGCAGCATTTTTATTACCCATTCCTAATTGCCCTTGAGAAGGTGGTGGTGAGCTGCCTTCTTGAAACCTCTGCAGTCCATGTGGTGTGGGTACACCCACAGTGCTGTTAGGGAGTGAGTTCCAGGATTTTGACCCAGTGACAATGAAGGAACGACGATATAGTTCCAAATCAGGGTGGTGTGAGGCTTGGTGGGGAACTTGCAGATGGTAGTGTTCCAATGTGTCTGCTGACCTCATCCTTCTGGGTGGTACAGGTCGCAGGTTTGGAAGGTGCTTTGGAAGGATCGTTCGTAGGTTGCTTCAGTGCATCTTGTAGATGGTACACACTGCTGCTGTGCGTCATGGGTGGAAGCAGTGGACATTGAAGGTGGCAGATGGGGTGCCAATCAAGCGAGCTGCTTTGTCCTGGATGATGTCAAGCTTCTTGAGCGTTGTTGGAGCTGCACTCATTCAGCAGAGTGGAGAGTTTTCCATCGCCCTCCACTTGTGCCTTATAGATGGTGGACAGGCTTTGGGGAGTCAGGAGATCAGTTACTCTCTGCAGGATTCCTTGCCTCTGACATGCTCCTGTAGCCACCTTATTTATGTGGCTAGTCCAGTTCAGTTTCTGGTCAATGGTAACTCCCAAGATGTCGATAGTGGGAGATTCAGTGATGGTAATGCCATTAAATGTCAAGGGACGATGGTTGAATTGTCTTTTGTTGGAGATGGTCATTGCCTGGCACTTGTGTGGCATAAATATTACTTGCCACTTATCAGCCCAAGCCTGGATATTGTCCAGGTCTTGCTGCATTTGGATAAGGACTGTTTCAGTATCTGAGGAGTTGCGAATGGTGCTGAACATTGTGCAATCATCAGTGAACATCTCCATTTCTGACCTTATGATGCAAGAAAGGTCATTGATGAAGCAGCTGAAGATGATTGGGCCTAGGACACTACCCTGAGGAACTCCTGCAGTGATGTCCTGTGACTGAGATAATTGGCTTCCAACAACCACAACCATCTTCCTTTGTGCTAGGTATGACTCCAACCAGCGGAGAGTTTTTCCCTTGATTCTCATTGACTCCAGTTTTGTTAGGGCTTCTTGATGCCACACTTGGTCAAGTGCAGCCTTGATGTCAAGGCCAGTCACACTCACATTACCACTTGAGATCAGCTCTTTTTTCCAATGTTTGGGCTAAAGCTGTAATGAGGTCAGGAGCTGAGTGATCCTGGCAGAACCCAAACTGTGCGTCAGTGAGCAAGTCATTGCTGTGTAAGCACTGTTTGATAGCACTGCTGATGCCCCCTTCCACTACTTTACTGATAGTCAAGAGTAGGCTGATGGGGTGGTAATTGGTCGGATTGGATTTGTCCTGCTTTTTGTGAACAGGACATACCTGGGCAATTTTCCATCTTGCCGGGTAGATGCCAGTGTTGTAGCTGTACTGGAACAGCTTGGTTAGGGGCGCAGCTAATTCTGGAGTACAAGTCTTCAGTACTATTGCTAGAACATTGTCAGGGCCTTTGCTACATCCAGTGCCCTTAGCTGTTTCTTGATATCATGAGAAGTGAATCGAATTGTCTGAAGACTGGCATCTGTGATGCTGGGGACGTCTGGAGGAGGCTGAGATGGATCATCCACTCAGCGCTTCTGGCTGAAGATTGTTGCAAATGCTTCACCTTGTCTTTTGTACTGATGTGCTGGGCTCCCCCATCGTTGAGGATGGGGATATTTGTGGAGCCTCTTCCTCCAGTGAATTGTTTAATTGTCCACCACCATTCACAACTGGATGTGGCAGGACTTCAGACTTAGTTCTGATCTAAATATATATATAAAAACAAAAAAACTGCGGATGCTGGAAATCCAAAACAAAAACAAAAACAGAATTACCTGGAAAAACTCAGCAGGTCTGGCAGCATCGGCGGAGAAGAAAAGAGTTGACGTTTCGAGTCCTCATGACCCTTCGACAGAACAGTTCTGTCGAAGGATCATGAGGACTCGAAACGTCAACTCTTTTCTTCTCCGCCGACGCTGCCAGACCTGCTGAGTTTTTCCAGGTAATTCTGTTTTTGTTTTTGTTTTAGTTCTGATCTGTTGGTTGTGGGATCGCATAGATCTGTGTATCGCATGTTGCTTACGCCATTTGCCATGCAAGTAGTCCTGTGTTGCAGCTTCACCAGGTTGACAGCTCATTTTTAGATATGCCTGGTGCTGCTCCTGGGATGCCCTCCTGCACTCTTCATTGAACCAGGGTTGATCCCTCAGTTTGATGGTAAGGGTAGAGTGGGGGACATGTCAGACTATGAGGTTACAGATTGTGGTTGAGTATAATTCAGCTGCTGCTAATGGATGCCCAGTTTTGAGTTGTGAGATCTGTTTGAAATCTATCCCATTTAGCACTGTGGTAGTACCACACGACACAATGGAGAGGATCCTCAATGTAATGACAGGACTTTGTCACCACAAGAGCTATGCGGTGGTCACTCCTCCAATACTGTCATGGACAGATGCACCTGCAGCAGGTCGGTTGGTGCAAATGAGGTCAAGTATGTTTTTCCCTTGTGTTGGTTCCCTCACAACCTACTGCAGACCCAATCTAGCAGCTATGTCATTTAGGACTTGGCCAACTTGGTCAGTACTGGTGCTACCCAGCCACTCTTGGGTGATGGACATTGAAGTTCCCCATCCAGAGTACATTCTGCACCCTTGCCACCCTCAATGCTTCCTCCAAGTGATGTTCAACATGGAGGAGCACTGATTCATCAGCTGAGGGAGGGCAGTACATGGTAATCAGCAGGAGGTTTCCTTGCCCATGTTTGACCTGATGCCATGAAATTTCATGGGGTCCAGAGTCGATATTGAGAGCTCCCAGGATAACGCCATCCCAACCGTATATCACTCTGCCACCACTTCTGGTGGGTCTGTCGTGTCAGTGGGACAGGGCATACCCAGGGCTGGTGATGGTGATATCTGCGACATTATCTGTAAGGAATGATTCCGGGAGTATGACTTTGTCAAGCTGTTGCTTGACTAGTACGTGGGGAAGCTCTCCCAGATGTTAGTAAGGAAGACTTTGCAGGGTCGACGGGGCTGGGTTTGTTGTTGCTGTTTCCGGCACCCATGCCGGGTGATCCATTCTTTTTTGTAGGCTTTGCAGTTGTTTGGTGGAAATGAGTGGCTTGCTAGGCTATTTCAGAAAGTCAACCACATTGCTGTGCACCTGCAGTTGTATGTAGGCCAGACCAGGTAAGGAAGGCAGATTTCCTTCTCTAAAGGACATCAGTGAACCACCAGATAGGTTTTAACGACAATATTACCAAGTCTAGCTTTTCAATTCCAGATTTATTAACTGAATTTAAATTCCATCAACTGCCACAGTGGGATTTGAATGCATGTCCCCTGAACCTTAGCCTTGGCCTCCGGATTACTAATCTGGTGACATTACCACTACACCACTGCCTCCCCCTAAATTCTGAGAGAGGTTTTGGTGATTCAGCTAGGGGTTTCGGTGATTCAGTGAGGGGTATTAATGTTTCAGTGTGGAGTAGCTATGACACAATGTGGGTATCTACAACTCAGTGAAGGGTATATGTGATTCAATGAGGGGTATCTGTGTTTCAGCGAGGGGTATCTGTGATTCAGCGTGGGGTATCTGTGATTCAGCGTGGGGTATCTGTGATTCAGCATGGGGTATATGTGTTTCAGTGAGGGTTTTTTTGTTTCAGTGAGGGGTATCTGTGATTCAGTGAGGGGTATCTATGATTCAGCGTGGGGTATCTGTGATTCAGTGAGGGGCATCTGTGATTCAGTGTGGGGTAGCTATGATTCAGTGAGGGGTATCTGTGATTCATTGAAGGGTATCTGTGATTCAGTGACTATCATTAAAGATCCCTGGTGCAACTGGAGTTTTTTTTATGTCCATTTTAAAGTAAATAACTGTATTTGGAACAAAAACAGAGTTACCTGGAAAAACTCAGCAGGTCTGGCAGCATCGGCGGAGAAGAAAAGAGTTGATGGTTCGAGTCCTCATGACCCTTCGACAGAACTGTATTTGGAATTGTCAGCAGTTTCCTATTTCCTAAGATTGTGATTTACACACTACAAAAGAAAGCCAGTACCAGCGTTCTTTAGTAACAGCAGGTAATAATATCAAGCTGGTGTTAATGTTGTAAACCAGTCTTGTAAGCAAACTGCAACTTCATGAGGTTGCGAATGAGAAGTGACAGGCAGCAATCAAAAGTGCTTTTACACTCCAGGAATGCAGCCAGCTGCAAACCCTGTGCACTTCCACCGAATGTGAGCCGAAGCTTCTGCACTCGGGTTTGTGTGAGGAAGCAAATCCAAGAGGCAGCTCTCAGCTTGTCGAAGAGAAAGCCCACTCCCTAACCTGGGCATAATGACAGGAGAACAGCACATGGAGGTCACTCGTTCTGCCCGGACTGAATGCATGTATAAAGGCATTAGAAATGAAACAGCCCATGATGTAATATATAAGTAACTATAACATGAGGCATCGTTGAGGCAAATAATTAGCCACTAAATAATCAACAAACTATTAAGTAATTAATAAATAATTAAGCAATTCACTAATGTGTCCAATGGAGATTTCAGGGGAAACTTTTTTATCCAGCGAATGGTGAAAATGTGGCACTTGCTACCAAATGTAGTGGTTAACATGAATACCATAGATGCATTTAGGTGGAATGCATGAATGATAATAGAACGGAAGGTTACGTTGAAATAGGGAGATGAATAGGGTGGGGGGAGGCTCGAATGGAGCATAAGCACAGGCATAACCAGCTGGGCTGAATGGCCAATTTCTGTGCTGGTAAATGTATGTAATAGGGTGCAGATCAAATGGAATTCTCTGTGTAAGTACAGTTCCACAAATGCCATCACATCAGTGAAGCAACTGGTTACTTCATCACAGGCACCTTTACCAAATGGTGGTTAAAATGAAAGGTTGTTTCAGCAGCTCAGCGAATAACCAAACTGCACAGATCAAACAGAGCCCCAGGCCAAATCCTGGTCTGTTCTTACACCTCAGGAGAGCTGCAGTAGGAGCAATACTATTCACCCCAACGACCATGCTTTTGGAAAGTGAAAACCAGCTGAGGTGGAGGGAGATTCCTGTTCCTAACTTCACTCAGTGTCAGGGGTCACGTGTGAGAAGTGGCCAATTGGCTAAGGTACAGAAGGTGGTCATCACACTGATTATTTTTTTTTTTTGCAAAAATATACTTTGTTCATAAAAAATCTTCAACAACATTTCAAACCATTTCAAAATCACCATCATAATAATACAATCAGGTTCAACTTTTACAACGTGTATCATGAAATGCATCAATACAATTCATTTTGAGCTGTACAGCCCGAGGGGATTTATAAAGTTCCCAGTCCTTCGGTGCCCTATGGCAGAAAGGTCTTAGGCAGCGACCCCTCCCCATTGTGCATTTGCGGTGACTGCCCCAAGCTTTGGTGCGTCCCTCAGCACATAGTCCTGGACTTTGGAATGTGCCAGTCTGCAACACTCGGTCGGGGACAACTCTTTGTGCTGGAAGACCAACAAGTTTCGGGCAGACCAAAGAGCGTCTTTCACCAAGTTGATGATCCTCCAGCTGCAGTTGATGTTTGTCTTGGTGTGTGTCCCTGGATCAGCCCGTAGAGCACAGAGTCCTGTGTCACAGAACTGCTCAGGATGAACCTCGACAGAAACCACTGCACCCCTCTCCAGACCTTCTTTGCAAAGGCACAACCCACAAGGAGGTGAACAATGGTCTCTTCCCCAACACAGCCACCTCGAGGGCAATGTGCCAAGGGGGTGAGACTCCTGGCGTGGAAGGATCTGACGGGGAGGGCCTTTCTCACCACCAGCCAAGCTACGTCTTGGTGCTTGTTGGAAAGTTCTGGTGATGAGGCATTCTGCCAAATGACTTTTGACAGTCTGCTCGGGGAACCATCCCACCGGATCCACCCTCTCCTTTTCCCTCAGGGCCACTAAGACGTTACGTGCCAACCACTGCCTGATGGACTTGTGGTTAAAGGTGTTTCTCTGCATAAATTTTTCCACGAGGGACAGGTGGTACGGCACGGTCCAACTACTTGGAGCGTTCCGCGGCAGCGTGGCCAGACCCATCCTCCGCAACACTGGGGACAGGTAGAACCTCAGCATATAGTGACACTTGGTGTTTGCATACTGATGGTCTACGCACCGCTTGATGCAGCCACACACAAAGGTGGCCATCAGTATGAGGGTGATGTTGGGCACGTTTTTTCCCCTTTATCTAGAGGCTTGTACATCGCGTCCCTGTGGACATGATCCATTTTCGACCTCCAGATAAAGCGGAAGATGGCTCGGGTGATAGCCACCACGCAGGAGTGTGGAATGGGCCAGACCTGCACCACGTACAGCAACAGCGAGAGTGCCTCACACCTGATGACCAAGGTACAGAAGGTGGTCATCACACTGATAATTGTACCTGAGCAAAAACCAAAGCTTCCAGTATTGTGGAGCAACTCTCCGTAAAGGTCTTTGCTGCTTAGGCTTCCATTACCCCAGCTTTCTCAGGCTAACTGCAGCAGAAACCATGAGGACAATGAATGGGAAAGGTGTTAGTAAATCTGGGATAATACAATCAGGCTGATTTCCGATTTCACACTGGTGCTTATTAAAAAGGAATCAAACATACGTATCACAGATTGTGGGGGTGGGGTGAAAATGAAGAAAAGCGCTTTCTTGATGAATGTGAAAATTAGATTATTTCCCTTGAAAAGTTCCCTTTAAAAATCAGCCAGCAGATTTGTGACATTGCTGCAACCAGTGAAAGGGTTAAATAAATATGTCCCTGTTTATACACAGTGTAGCGCACTTTGATTTCCTTTGTAGTCGCCATTATCTTTTATGCCACTCACACTTCTCGCAAGGACCTGCTTATAATACCATTAAGTTGGCTGAAAGACGCAGGCTTCCCAAATACTTAAGATGTGCTGATGTGCATACTACAGATAAAGTAGTTCCAAGTGCATCAAATTGTTTTCATGGTCCATGCTGTGGACAATTTACTCCACACCAGCCCAGTAAAGGTGAAGAAAAAGAATCTCCCAAGAAGGCTACAGCCTGAAGCAGTCATCCCTTATTCTCAGCCACCCAACCACCTCTGCTCCCTCCTCCTCCTCCTCCTCCTCCTCACCCCACCCCCTCCCCCCCAAATGATAGGACGATTCACCCTGGGCTGCTCGTGTGTGCAGACAAGAATGCAACTGGAATAAACAAGAATGTACACACAATGATAAATAATGAAACAGTCACAGACACAATAGGTTTGCATGTTTTCTTTGTTTGAAAGAACTCTTTTCCCTGTAACTTTGGGTGAGTTAGTGATCTGTTCTTATTGACATGCTTCATGAAATCAGTCAATCACAAGTTACTGTTAATTGAAACCACATGGCATCTAGCAGGAATTGAACAATCACATCGCTAAGCTTCAAGGTACAGCCAGCAAAGCGCAGCTCCCTGAAACCAATTATATTTTATATATTTATACAAAATAAAGTGGTGAGGCTGGATGAGAAAAAGTACATTCTTCAGGGCTGACGGTGAGTAAGTATAAACTTTAATAAAATATTTGATTTCAGATGAGGTTCCTCCAATAGAAGAGTTATGTGCTTATTTTGTGCCCAATTTCTTTAGTTCCCTGTGTTTTAATTATCTTGGTGTGTGCTGGTTTGGTCTCAGCCAATGTGTCTCACCTTTTATATGCCCCCAGCCTTCCCCCCCACCCCCGCTTCAAGTTTCCAAGTTCCCTTTCCCCCTGATTAAGCCTTTTATTGGTTTCCTGCTATGATAACACATACAAGTGCTTTGCCGGAGTCCTCTCTTCACACTGAGGGCTGTTGATTCATGTTGAATGTGAAGAAATAGTCAATTTGGATTTAAAGCAATAATGGATGTGTGTGCAGGCTGCTTGGGCCAAGGCAAGGTGGCTGACAGAATAGGCCAAGGGCCAAGTCCACCAATCTTCCTACCAACCTTCAAGTTCTGCAAGGCAGTTGCACATGAGGTTCACTCTTACTGTTCAATCACACTTTCAGTTTTTCCTTCAGGTTCCTATGCTTTTCAAAAAATTAACTTTCAGGCAGTGTTTTGATCACCTGATTCGTATTAGTTTGATTCAGAACTGTATTCCCCAGAAGAACAACTACACTAGCTAGAAAACTACTTCCTTCTGTATTTTGCTACGCTGGTTACATTCTTTATTGTATCTTCCTCAAAGCTCCATTATACAAGCTATTGATTTATTTCAGATTAGATTTAACATAGTTGACTGGGGAATTTGTTGAGATCTCTTTATGAATCCCCCTTCCTATTGACTGACTCAGTCTAAGATTTTATTATTTCACACTGGACAGATTTGTCTTGAAATGTAAATGGTTTTAATGGAGCCCTTTCAGTTCTGTTATGTCTGCTGATATAATTCCACCTTTTCTTTCCTCTCATTAGAAGAGCTAAGATTTAATGACACAGTCCATGGAGCCTGGATACTGCACTTCTGAAATGGGAAGGGCTAGTAACCTGGCAACAATCACCATCCAAAATCATGAATGGAGAATGGCTTCTTGCATTACCTTGCCAAGGGTTACCTACCCATAGCAATGCATCCCAGGTGCAAGCATTCTATGGCACCAAAAGAAAAAACAGCAAAATCTGTATTATTTTGTACCATGTTTAATTCTAGAGGTAAAGATACATTCCTCAGCCATTGCATGGAAGGATGCAAGGAAAAGGTCAGGAAATACCTTATTGTAACCTGATACCAGCCCTAAAATCTTATCTTTTTGAAGCACACGGACACAAACAATAAACTATTTAAGAATTGGAGTTGGACACCATTGGCTACCTAGCAAGGCACTGAATTAAGTTCAAACATCCGGGAAGGAAAACAACCAGCCTCATTAAAACTATTCCCCAATCATAAACCAAGTAGCATCTTATCACATCTCTCAAAAACACAGCTCTACTTTGAAGAGTTGTTATAAAGGCAACCACTGCAGCCATTTTGTGCACAGAAAGGTCCCACAGCCAGCAATAAGGTAGATGGAAAGTTAATTTGTTGTTTCTAGTGTTGACTGAAAAGCAAAGAATGCCAGGCCGCCAAGAGAACTCCTTGGTCTTTTTTTGAACAATGTCATGTGAATCGTGAATGCCAAGCTGAACCAAAGTGATAGAGGAAGAAAAACAAAGTAACAGCTTCCAAAAGGAAAATATACTATTAGCAGCAGCTCCTCAACAAAGTGAGTGTGGAGATAGAGAACATTTATGCCTGCTTATTACCATGTGGAGCAACAAAGAATCATTCCACCAATGTTCAAAACTGAAAGATAATTATCTGGTCCAGGTTTGGGTCATTTTACCAAACTCAACTTATTTAGAATCAGTTCTCAATGCAACATTGAGCAGGCCCACAAGCCTAACTCTAGCTGCCATATTTGTATGAGCTGAAAAAGAAAGGATTGACATGAAAGGATTCAATGTTTGTATAAGGGTATTGGTGCGTAGGTATTTTTTTTATATTCTTAAACATACCCAAGGGAGACAAACAAAAAAGAGGTATCCCACCTTTTCTTTAAAAAAAAGAAAGTTCAATGTTCCTAATAGTCTCAATTTTTAAAGTACTAACAATTTAAGTGAAATATAATTGAGTCTAACAACAGCCTTTAACATTGCTGAAACTTTTTAACAATGAAAATGACATTAATGTATGTGCTTTTTATTTAAATTATTACCATAATAGAAAGAAGCTGGAGCTCTCGCGACTATAGAACAATCACTTAACAGTAATTTACGCCTAGGCAACAATTTGGGAATCAGATCCCAAACAGACAAAAGTCCTCATAATACCAATTCTGGGTTAAGAGCAAGTTGTTTTTCTCCCCTACAATGCCCTAACTGCTTCAAAAACAAATTGGTTAAATACCGGTGTGTTCATGCTCTCTGACGTCAAGGTTCTGCACCTCAGCTTGCCTGCACCTCTTTCATACTTCAAAGGCTCTGAATATGAAATTGTATTTCTCCATTGTCCCATCTCCTAATTTCCTCCCCATTCCTCCTGAAGGTGCTGTCTCCCTTTCTAGCAAAGGGACATCTGTCTCCCGCCCATCCTTCAGCTGAGTGCACTCGGCAGTAGGTGCCAGCACGGTATTTTCCAGGGTGAGCATCACAACCGAGTGTGATTCTGACTTCCACATGTTGTGTGCACTTTCCAGTACAGATCTGGAATGGGAACCCTGGCAAGGTTTTCCACCTTCTAACCCATCCAGAGGACACTGAAGTCAAACGCAGTTCCCCTGACAGCACCCGACCTGATTTCAGCGAACTCAGCATGGAGCAGGGAGGGCGGCTGGAATCTTAGGGGCTTATAATAGCACAGCTACTCGCTACCTTTTCACCAGCAGAACTCAGTGTATTTCTAGCAGATAACTGTACATTTGCAAATTGAATTTTTTATTATTTCTAACCATAGCCATTTGTTAAAAAAATGAAGGGTCAGTTTTTACCAAAGAGATGGTGATGTTCAATGAGCTAAGTTATCAATTCAAAACAAAAATAAATTCAACATTTCTTGTGACTTTCAGTCATTTGAGCTGCTCAATAAGTGAGTAAATACGCTTTATAGGATGATATTACAACTGTTCTGTACTGAACATGGGAATGGAATTATAAGAACACAGGAATATTTAACTTCTCAAGCTTATTCTACCATGTAATGAGATCATGGCTGATCTGCAACCAAACTGCATATACCTGTCTTTGCCCCATATCCCTCAATCTCTTTGATTCGCAAAAATCTATCAATCTCAGATCTAAAATTTACAATTGATCTAGCATCAACTGCTTTTTGCAGAAGAGAATTCCAAACTTCTATCACTCTCTAGGTATAGGTGTATTTACTACTTTCACTCCTATAACTGACTCTGATATAGCCCCCTCGTCCTAGACACCCCAACTAGCAGAAATAGTTTTCCTCTTTCCACCCTACCTATTTCCCCTTACTGAGCTTGTTGATCTGACCGGAGAGGAATAGGGGCCAATAAGACAGGGGGGTTGGTGGGGGGGGATCTAGCATTTGCCTCAATGATCAAGGGAGAGGAAAAAAAACTAAAATCATTGGGGTTTCCACTCCTGACCACTATCCATCCAGCAGCCTGGCTGGAAATCACTTGTGTATTGGCATCGCATACAGGGAAGATCTTCTTTAGCTGTGGTGCATTCCACAGTTGAACAGTCTGTCAGTATGTGTTGTCTAGATTTGCAGAAGTGAAGAACGGCCACTGTGGCGAGGAGAGAGCATCAAAACCTCCCACCAAGAAATTTGTGCCAACAACAGCAACACCTTCAAGAGTAGAGGGAAGGAAACCCTCTGAGTTCAACCACTCAACAGCAGCCACTTACTTTCCCCGAACAACAGATTAAGCCAGAATGCCAAAGATTGTGGCTGACAGCAGAGTTGACTATTATA
The DNA here is from genome assembly GCF_017639515.1 of Carcharodon carcharias. Lineage (NCBI taxonomy): Eukaryota > Metazoa > Chordata > Chondrichthyes > Lamniformes > Lamnidae > Carcharodon > Carcharodon carcharias. The sequence continues at coordinate 93,430,003 of NC_054474.1, forward strand.
CAACTGCCCTAGAGAATACTGCCATTCTCTAAGAGTACATTGAAGTTGGCAGGGGTAGGAATTGTGACCAGTTACAGGTTCCAGTGAACGCACAGAGAATTATTAATAAAATAGAGGGAAAAAAAGGTTAACAATTACATCGCCCCTTCCAGTCTTGTTTTGACAAACCCCAGAGGGATCCCTATCTACCCAGACACTCTGGTTTCACAATAGCAACTTCTGATCCAACATAGTCTCACACACACGCAGCTTCACTCATGGGTGCACCTCTCTGCATACGCTTGATTACATGTGTGTTTCAATCAGAAATACATATTTAAATCAACTCAATGTGCAGAAGGGTGGGGGACTCTGTGTTTCTTTTTATATTTCTGTCAGGAAAAGCTGACAATTGTCTGACATTAAATCAACGACACTATTAATCACGGAGATGACAATGAGCGGAAGAAGCCTGGTGTGTTCAGAATTTTGGCCATCCCAGATATTGTCAGTTTCTACTTGTGTGGTTTTGGCACTACAATGTGTGAAACAGGGCCAAAAGCAATGTGGAGAGGTAAATGGCAGGAAAGAGAACTGTCACACTACCTTAACATTACACTGGCTTTAATTTTACATTGGCTTTAACTCACTATACTCACTTTAATAACACTGGCTTTAATATTACATTGGCATTTCCTGTGTAAAAAGCTTCAGCAGTGAGAAATTTTACCACGTGTTCATGCTTGAATGTTAACCCATATCAAGGCAGATGACAAGAGAACCATGACCAAAAGAGTTCATTTTGTCACCTCTCTCTCATTCTCTCCTAAAGACTCCTTGCTGAGATACCAGAATCCCAGCCATCTCTCCACAAGACCTCAATCTTCATGATGAGTGTAAACTTTGAATGCCATCAGGTTATTCAATAATGAATGGCAATGTAGCTGACCTTGTTATTGACTTTAATGCCCACCTCTGGTACTTCCAAACAGGAATCTCTGGGGGCTGCCTAACTAAATGAAGCATTGCACCATACTGACTACAAAGGTTTACCCAGCAAACCACATGGAAGCAAGGCAGACAACCAGCGAATTATTAAATGAGATGCTAAAGAACAATGCCTTGATAGAGCAGCAGTCAATTTGTACTGTTCCAATTTTCTACCAGCATCACACATTTTGGAGTAAATGGAGGAATATAAAATAGGCTTTCCTCCCCTTCTTTGCCCAGGGATCAGGAAGCTAATTGTAGTAGCCTACTGCTGAACCATAGATCAGTTAACTCAGCATGCTTTGAGGATGAATCCTACAACCTATCCGCCCTTCATGGCTCAGTTTATTTACCAATAGAGCATCGGAGATGCTGAATGCATTTTGATTGGACACAGAAGTTCAATCTTCTAACACTTTCTTGCTGGAACGTAGATAGGTTATTATGTCTAGGGATAGATGACACACATGCAGGCAAGACTGTAATGAGAGAGGGTAGTGAGGAAACTTTTTTGCTTCACTTTATCCTAGATAGTACCACCAAATCCAAATCTCCCATTGCGTCCATCCTTCAGCAAAGCCTCATCCTACTTTTCATTCACAGCGTCACCACTTCCAGAAAAAATCAATTCCCCTTCCATGACCACAAAAAATAACTTCAGAGGTGTGAGGGAAGTGCTGACAGGCAGCATCACTGAGCAGCTCAGCAAGGTCCTTACGATAGCCCAAGGTTTCCAGACATTTTCCTGCAGGCTGTCTTAGTTTCTTGGCCTGCCCTGCGTTATTTATGAGATACCTTTTCTTCTCATTCCCTCTCTGCAAAGGAAAATCTAATACACCAGATTGTGCAGAGTATGCTCCAAATGTACAGGAACGGAAGGAATGAAGAAAAGCTGGACTTGTGCCATCTACTTTAAAGATGCAATATGATCGTAATGGAAGGTGATTATTGACGACTTGCAGACAGTTGATGGATGCTTTCCTGTGTGAATGACACTGCTGTTGTATATCAGGATTCATCATGTGGTACAAAAAAAAATTCCCTGTGCAGTTTATTCTTTCCCCAGTGATGGAAAATGATCTTTTAACTGCTTAGGGCCCTCTTCAGCCCTGAGTTTAGAATGGAGAGGTAGCTGTCATTTTGATTCAGAATGAGATTCTCATCTTGAGTGCTGCTCCTACATAAAGGTTTATTTATACAATACAAGAGCACTCAACCCTTTACTACTCCAGCACAGGATCTTACTGGGCTAGGGTTCCACAGGGAACAGCAGCCCTCCAGTATCTGCACGTGAGCGCTGGATTGCCAGAATGGCAGGATATTCTAAATTGTGCTGTGCAAAATGACCCTATCCTCAGCCAATACCCACACAGGCTCACGTTTCTCCCCTTCACTCCCGAAACTATTAATCTCTTCTTGGGGCATCGCTCCCATGGGTGCAGGGCGCCCTCCAGAACATCAACCACCTGGTTATTATTCACAAACGTGGGTCTGGACGAGTGGGAGCAAATTATTCAAGTATGGTGTACCACAACCAAGCATAATTCGGTACTTATCCAATGCCCGCACAAGTGGACTACCAGCTGGGGCGACTGGGTGAATTTATTCTTAACCTATCTCTCAACTCCAGAGGGCACTGATGCCAATTGTGGTAACCCTACCACCAGTTTTGCTATTCACAGTCTCCTGCAGAACAGAGTCAAGGTGTGTACATCAGTTGAGGGCAGAGTTTCAGCATTGATGAGCCTCTGGGCACTCATTGTCTGGGCTCACACATAAAGAATGGCGACCTATATGATGTATAGTCAGACTGTCAGTGCCGATAGAGCTGTGTCTCAGCAAAAGACAGCACCTTTAAAGAGGAAGGGAGAAAACTGGGAGGGAAGGAACTAGGCAATTTATCTCTGCAAAAATAATTCGACAGGCTTACAAGCTACTACTTAAAAGCCTTTAGCGGTTTCCTGATATAAATTTTTCGGCAAAGGTAAAGCTAAGCACTACAGCTCACTGCATGATGGGGACAATGTAAAACAGTCAGCAAGCAAAGCAAAAAATACTTCAAGAAAAGCAGACTCACAGCTAGAAAAAGTGTGACCCAACAAACGCCAGACCCATTCTGTCACAGAGGCCTGCTGTCCCTTACAGTGCAGCACCTCTTGAAGTAGTTCACTGCAAACGACCAAGAATTTCCAGCCTCCTGTGTTCTGTCAGTCTCTGACATCTCGCCAGAATCCTCCAACAAAAGGAAGTAATCCAAAAAGATTGGGGAATTCATTAGTCAAATCCCATAAGTGTCTGTATCTGACACAGTAACAATCTCCTCACCTCAGCGTTTTCACAAAAAAACCTATTTAGTCTACTGGAACGCTGCACATGTACAGCTGAAGGGTTGTGTCAAACGCTGGACTGCAGCCGTCTGCATTCTGCTACGTATTTGCCCTCGGCTCACCCACATGCCATGTCAGGATTGACTCGGAACTACTCAATGAAGGGATAAGAGATTGTAAGTGGGGGCTTAAGGTGAAAGATAACTACCGCAGACAGGAAATTTATTTTGTCACCATCTAGGTTTCTATGGAACTCGAGCTGTCAGATCTATCTTCATGTGTTGTGATCTCTAATGCTCAATTACCATCTCTCCCTCCCACTTCAAATCTCTCTTGTCCTCAATGTGTTTCTACTTCTACTCAATTGCTCCATGTCATTTTATACAGACCTCTCCCCAACATTATTCAACAACTCTTTCTGCTTGGTGTTCTTTACTTTGCCAGTGTCCAGGCACTTTTTTTTTAAAGACTGCAGCCACAGGCTTAATCCAAAATGATGTAGTAATGCCAGCTGCCCCAGTGGTTTACTGGTGTAGTACTGAATCATTTGTCCTGGTGTGGTACTGAGCCCTATGGACTGGTGTAGTAAGCAGCCTAATGTTGTGGTGTGCTATTCAGGCCTACAGCCTGGTGGTACTGAGCCACCTCCATGGCTTCATTAACACTCCTTTCACTGTCCATGATGGCATAAACCACCGACTGTTTTATTAAAATAGGCATTGCACTTTACTTGGTGATGGACATTATTTTTTAAACTGAAGATCCATTTTTTTAAAATTAAGAATAATCTCTATTATCTTTTGCCTCTGTTCACCTAGTTGCTTGTTTTCTGTGCCAGCTTCCAAGGCAAAGAATAACATTGATCCAATAGAGCATTGCCCTGATTTGGTTTGGTGTCCCAAAGCCAGACTGAATTTTCTTAGTTGTCATCTTTACCAATGAGTAATGGAAGAATGTGGTCAATGTCCAAAAGAAGACCTACCCTATAATGTAAACGACCTTCACAAGATCACAGGATACTGGCGGATGAGACAGGCCATTCAGCCCATTTTAATGCAGCCATCCAGAACGACTCTGCACTCTCTCCATCTCTACATCAAATTGTTTTCTCAATGATTCCAGGGGCAGGATTTTATGCCCCACGGATGGGTGCATGCTCGGCCCAATCAGGCGTAAAATTGCGTGGGATGATGTTGGGTGAGTGTCCCGACATCATTGCACACTCGTGTGATGTTTTGGTCGGCGGGTGCATCTGAAAATCAGCAGCGCACCCGCTGACAATTAAGAGGCCTATTAAGGCCATTAATTTATTAATTTAAGAGAAATTTTTCACTGCCCATCCAATGTTATGGTTGGTGGGCAGGCAAATCGGTCAGGCGTTTTTGCATTTTTGAGGAAACTTCATGCATAGGCGGAAAAATAAAAATGTTTTGACATAATGTTTATTATGTATATGTTCATGTGAGTAAGTCCTCCGTGGGGACATTTTTTTCAGAATTTCCAAATCTTTATTTTTGATTTTAAAATTCTTCAGCTCCCTGAGGCAGCTCTCTGCCTTCAGGGAACTTTAATCCCACGCTCCCCAGCGCCCACGCAGGCTTCAGCACTTGCCTACTCCCACCCCCACCCCAGCAGCACTGAGCCTTTCAGTGCAAGTTTCAAGCTGGCTGGCCATTAATTGGCCAGCCAGTGTGAAATTGCGGTCGGGGGCCAATCGCAGGTTTTGGACCATTTCCTGGCCGCTCCCGGGCCCACCCAATCCTGCCCCAGTGTTTTTGCTCCACCACTCTACCTAATCTGTAAGTCTGTATTCGTCCATCTTTCTGCAAAGAAAAACTACCCGATACTGGTCCTAAATTTGGACTTTCACTGGTTTAAATCTGTGGAGACCTTTGTCCTACTTTGGTAATTTACTTTGAAGTAATTACCTTTTCCACTCCCTTAATTATCTTGCATACATTTAGAAAATGACTTCTTGATGCTCTCCTTTGCAGTCTAAAAAAGTCCAAATCTCTCCAGTCCTTTGTCATAGCTCAAACCCCTGACACTAGCAATCAGTCTCGTGCCTCTTCTCTGCACTGTTTCCAGCTGTTAAATATCTCTTGTATTTCTGAGGCCAGAACTAGGACTCAGTATGCAAGACAACCAGAACTTGGTTTATTCTGCTCCCTCTGCACTCACCGTATAACTAGTTTGATCCTGACTCTCTCTTTGATGATACATTCAAGTAAAGGAAGTAGATTTAAAGAAGTGCCTAAAGGTGAGGTGAGAGTGACGGCCCTTGACATCGAGGCAGCATCCAACCAAGTATGGCATCAAGGAGCCCTAGCAAAACTGGAGTCAATGTGAATCTGGGGGAAACTCTCTGCTGGTTAGAGTCATACCTCACATAAAGGAAGATGGTTGTGGCTCTTGGAGGTCAGTCATCTCAGCTCCAGGACATCATTGCACACGTTCCTCAGGGTAACGTCCTCGGCCCAACTATCTTCAGCTGCTTCATCAATGACCTTCCTTCCATCATAAGGTCAGAAGTGGGGATTTTCGCTGATGGTTGCACAACCTGGGGGTTATCATTGACCAGAAACTGCACTGGACTAGCCATATAAATACTGTGTTACAAGAGCAGGTCAGAGGCTAGGAATCCTGCAGCGAGTAATTCATCTCCTGACTCCCCAAAGCCTGTCTGCCATCTACAAGGCACGAGTCAGAAGTGTGATAGAATACTCTCCACTTGCCTGGATGAGCGCAGCTCCCACAACACTCAAGAAGCTTGACACCATCCAGGGCAAAGCAGGTCACTTGATTGGCACCACATCCACAAACATTCACTCCCTCCACCACCAACCCACAGCGGCAGCAGTGTGTACCATCTACAAGATGCACTGCAAGAACTCACCAAGGCTCCATAGACAGCGCCTTCCAAACCTGCGACCACTACCATCTAGAAGGACAAGGGCAGCAGATAGATGGGAAGATGGACCAACACTTGGAAGTTCCCCTCCAAGTAACTCACCATCCTAACTTGGAAATATACCATCGTTCCTTCACTGTCACTGGATCAAAACCCTGGAACTCCCTCCCTAACAGCACTATGGGTGTACCTACACCACATAGACTGCAGCGGCTCAAGAAGGCAGCTCACCACCACCTTCTCAAGGGCAACTAGGGCCAGCAATAAGTGTTGGCCCAGCCAGCAAAGTCCACATCCCTTGAATGAATAAATAAAAGATAAGTAACAATTAAACCTATCACACCCCCAAAACACTCGTAAAGCAAAGATTTTTGCTCTGGATGCGGGCAGGTGCGGGATGGAGTCAGACCCACTGCCTCCAGACACAGATCGGCCACAGGGGCTGCTGACTGCTGAGACAAGTTACTAAAAGGCCCGCATTAGTTCTCCGAGATTTCATCCCAGTTCTTTTATTAAACATTAGGCCCACTAGCCCTTACCCCTCATACCCCTTCATCCCACCAGCCACTCCCCCATGCCACATCCATGCTGATTAATGCCCCACCACCCACTTGCCATGGGCCCTCATACCCTGCACACCAACACATGCTCCCCAACCCAATGCCCACCCTCTGTGGCCCATATAGTCCCATACTAATTTAATGCCAATCCATGCTAATCCATGCCCTCATGCAGCCTTGTGATCCCCATGCCAACTTAATGCCAATTCATGGAAACCCATGCCCCCCACACAAAAATCTTTACCCAGACATCCTCCACGCCATACCACTAAATCTCCACAATGGCGAGACATCAGGAGCCATAATGAGATGAAATAAAATAAAGATTTAAATATCTATTATGCTTTTACTGTAATAAAAAAACTCCCATTCATGAAAGCCCATTCAAAAAATTTAAATCGCCTCAAGTATTTAATGCTCTATAAAAACAAACAGTTATATTCATAATCCCACATCAAAGACAACTAATCCTTTAATAACCTCTTTGAACTGTCAATCTATGAACTTAAAACCTCCTACTGAGATAAAGAAAGCTTGTGGAAACCAGCCAAACATTAATCGTGGCAAATGGGGTAATGTTGCCCCTTGGGGTAACATTAACAAACAGCTATTGTAACTTCAAGACCAGATTTTTTTTCAATCCTCACTGACAAAAGCAGCCTTGTTCTTTTAAAAATTTGAAGTGCTGGGGATTTAAATAACTTGATTGCCTGAGTTTATTTTATCTCTCAATGACATAGGCAGGCTATTTGTTTAATTTTTAAAGGGCTGGCAATTTAAATAACTTGACAGTTCTACTGACTTTATCTGCCTTTTAAGAGCTTTTACAACTGTTCTAAAAGTCCATCTCTCACAGTGCAGGTTAAAGCCCTCACAGCAAAAATGGAGTCTGTTTGAACTCAGCACTGAGTTCAAATGGCCCTGCTGAGTTTGAGTGCCCCGTCTGTGTTATTCACAACCTGCCCCCTTTCCCCTGCAGGCAAAAATGGAATCTGTCAGAAATGGGGGTGGGACTTCTGGATCGGGGTCCCGCCTGTCATTTTTAAAGATTCGTGGAGTGGAAAGGTCAAGCTTGTGCGTTATTCCAAGTTAGACTACAACTGCAGGGCTACATGATAAGGTACATCTAGAAAGAAGTAGAATGTCAAAAAGTACTTCTTCACATTAGGAGTGTTGAATACTTGAAATCAACTTCTTAGTAGGCCCGTGCAGGTAAAAAGTTTGGGACCCATTGAAGAACGAGTTGGATGCTGTAGTGGGGGTCCATAGGTTTCTAGGATGAAGTGGATGGGTTGAATGGCCTCCCTCATCTGGCCATCCTCTTCTGGCCTTATCCATGTAATCTTTGTGAAACAGAAGCCAGACTGGTATGCAATCAACCAAGCACTCAGCCAGACTGAGAGAAAAAAAAACTCTACACCATGAGTCTCTTCCTGTTGGAACAAAATCCTGAGAAAACTTTGATTTAAAGGTTTTGGCAGAATATTTTTTGATCCTTTCAATTCCTTCTCCAAGCTAAACATTTAGCCCAAGTTGAAATTTTTGTCCCTAATGATGAGGAAAGCCGCCTTTTGAACAGGTTCTCAATAACTTCCACACGTGCTGACAAAGAGAGAAGGAAAACTGTTGGTTATGTGACGAAAACGGATTGCGAAATTCAAACAAAGAAGGAAACTGTATTGCCCAACGGAACAAGCCCTACAAAGAGGTTTCCAATCCTTCGGGGGTTCCTGGGGCAGCATGGCACCAACAAGCAAATAAACAGCAAACAGCTCTACTATAGGTCAGAAACCAATATCACAACACTTAAAAAGCATTCACTCAGATTGCTTGTTTTGCTTCAAAACCATATCAATTTGATTTAAAAATTAAAAATTTTTCTACACAAAAAAACCCAGGAATTCTCACTCAAAAATGAGACAAAAGGCAACGAAGGGAAAAGCACAGTGATCCGGAATGATTCAACTGTCACAACACACACGCCAAACCGGTCAGCAGACTTGAAATTCATTTCGCGAGATTATTAGAAAGAAAAATCCCGATTTTAAATGAGCCTTTATCTCTTTATTTCACACAACCTTGTCTGACAATGGAGAACGGGGAGAGGTCAACTACTCTCAGGCCTCTGGCAATGGACGTAGTTCCCTGGCTGTCAGGTCACGTGACCGTCACTCTGTGGTGACTCCTCCAGTTGTTCTTCCTTCAACTTCTCTGGTGATACATTTATCCCTTCCCAGAATCTTCAGTATATTCAAGATTGGGGGAAAGTTGAATTTTAGTGCAGTATTGTTAAGTACATCACCCAGGTGTGGAACTGAGCAGTCATGCTTGAGTACAATTGGCTTTGGTGCCCCCCCACAAGAGTTAAGAGGGGAAACATCAACCAAACTCCTCATTCCTGACTATTATCCTGTGCTAACAGCTGAAAAGTGGACATATTGATGTTGGACTTGACTTTAGCTTTGAAATGCCCCATCGTTGAACAGCCACAACCAAAATGGTGACGACACGTAAGAAAGTACTTCATTGGCTAGTAAGTGCTTTGGCCTGTCCTGAGGTTGTGAAAGGCGCTGTATAAATACACATCTTTCTTTAATACTTACTGACATGGCATATGTGAAGAAAGGGCATTGGCTGAGATATCGGAGAGTGGTTGGCAATGCAGCAGCAAGGAGTCTAACCCTTCAGGGGTGAAAATTTGGTGAGGAGGAGCTGCGTGGTGGTGAGGAATTTGACGTTCCAACTGATTGGAGGTCCCTCCTTACAAACAACTGGGAGCGGAGGCACTTTCAACAAAAACAAATTCTGAATATCGCTCATCCGTCTCGTTTCTCAGCAGAGTAGTGCATTACAAGCTGGAACTGAACACAAATGTGCATTTCCCCCCACCACCACCCCACTCCCCCCCCAACCCCCCCCCACCCCGGCTATAGTGTTCACCCAATAAACAGGCTGCGACAACCAAAGTTGGTCAGAGAAAGCCCTCCGTTGCTTGGAAGACACAATGTGAGGGACAACAGCAAAGGCCCGTGCCAAAATCCTATTTTTGAAATTTTCAGTGCTACAATATAATACATGTTTTTGTAAGGAAGAAGGCAGCCAGAGGCCTTTCCTGCTACTTTTATGGATCACCATGCAGCCTCCGTTTTTAGAACATCTCGATAATAATTGCTGGAACCTGACCAGAAACGGAAGAGAAGGTCCAAAGTCTACTGCTGTGACAGCCTTGCTGCTCACTGGCCTACATCCTCTAATTGTATATTTTCTTTAGTTAGCTGCCCGGAAGCTCTGCACTGCTCAATTTGTTTTTGATCCTGTGAAGACCTTCCTGAGGCTGATGACAGCAGGGCTTCAAAGCTGTGGGTTGTGTTGGCGGCAGAGGTGGTGGGGGTTGGGGGGTAGTGGAGGAGGAGGAGGCAGGGAGAGACAGAGAAGCAGAGGGAAGGATCCTCTCTTGAAAATATATTGCAGAGTTGAGCTTTCAGTTATCTTAGGAAAATAGATGAATCTGTGCGCTCATAATGCATTCCCAACTCCTTCTTTATAAATGATTAATATGGAACACTCTTTCATTAATAAACTTAACACCTTCAGTGCACTGCCAAGTTGGCCTTTATTCACACTGTAAATTCAGAATGTCGTAAAACTGTTCAGATTATATCAAAAATCCCTTCCAAAGCATTTCAGAATCTTTGGCACCAATTAGGGTAAGTCAAACTGCTATTAAATGAAGACTTGTTAGTCTAGAAGTTTACCAAAAGAAAAACAAACAAACTGTCAACAGGTAACAGAGTAAACTATTTTAACTATTAAAGCTGGCATTAGCATTGAGGAGATTCAGCCAATCAAAGAATATGAGGGAGCTATAAAAAAAAATCTCCAAGTTCCACTCCAGAATTTAGATTTTATAATCTAGGCTGACACTCCTCTGCAGTACTGCAGGAGTACTGCATTGGCATATATACTATCTTTCAGGTGACAGAATAAACAAGGCCTCTTCTGTTGGCTGGAGGGATTTTAAAGATCCCAGGTTATCTTTTGAAGAGAAGCAAATGGTTCTGTTCTGGCCTCAACCCAAACCATGATTAACAGATTAACTGGTCATCCATTTTATTGCTGCTTGTGGGACCCTGCTATCTATAAAATGGCTGCCCCATTTGCCCACATGGTAAGCACAACTGCACTTCAGATTATTCATATAATATTTTTGCATGTTTCTAAGTGAGGCACACATAAATGCAAATCTGTTTCCTCCTGGCTCAGGCTGGGACTGTAGTTCCTTAGTTATCAGCACTGTTCTGGCACCTCACCCATGCAATTTGCTTTCAACTGTGAGCTAGACATGGGGAGGTTATTCAACCCAGGGAGCATCACAATTGAGTCTGATCCTGTATTCACTAAATATCTGTATATGAGCACTGCCACTTCCCAGCTGGATAATGCCTGATCAGCAATGGAAACCCTGACTAAACTTTCTGGCCATAGCCTGTGAACAATGAGACTAATTCTATCTAGCTCAAAGTGAGATCAGCGAGCAGTACAGACCAAGGGCAGAATTTTGAGGTTGTGGAGTGGGCGCAGTGGACAGGCCCAGGAGCGGCTGGGAAATGGTCTGCCCGCATTCGGCCCCCGACCACGATTTCACGCTGCCAGGCCAATTAAGGCTCGCTCAGCATGAAGCACGGCTTTTCACTGGTCAACAAGCAGTGGGTGGGGGCAGGGGTGGGGGTGGGGGCCTGTTGGCCGCCGGGTCCAATGGCGACCCGGTGGTCGGTTTAAAGCCGGCACAGTCAGGACCTGGAAGGTTGCTGGCGACGACCAGAACTCCAGTGTTGTGAGCAGGCAAGTAGAAATTATGGAGAGTAATGCGGATGGGAGGGACGTTTACCCGACATCATCGCATGCTATTTTACACCCAATTGGGTTGGGCATGCGTCCGCCCACGGGACATAAAATTCTGCCCAGGGTTTGAACCTAGGATCTTCTGGTCTGTGTAAGTCATTTTCACACTGGGTAGTGCAGTTAGGCAGCTGCAATAATAATACTCTGGCATTTGACACTGATTGTAAATGTTACAATTTTCCGTGGAAAATCAAGGTCTTGGGGCTGTTCCAAGTGCACTTTTATCCAGATTTAAAGGCACTATTTATCATTGTTAAAGATGGCCAAAATAATTCCATATTCTTCAGATCTCCCACTCCCAAACATTGTAGTGGCTTTACCACTCTCCCTCTCTCATACCCAAACATTATGCATTTCTATTTCATTTTAAAGGATTTTTTAAAATGTTGCTTTTCATTTTGAGCAGCACATAGAAGAGGAGGGCACGGAATCAAGAAAAGGTGTCAAGTAAAAGTTACACAGAGGTGGTATATTCCTTTCAATGGGGTTAATAGAAGTGGATGCACTACCGAGCAGGCTCTGCTGATATCTGCTCTAAACAAATCCAACATTAAATCCAACGCTAGTTGTCAGCAATCAGCCAAATTCTTTTATTCTTTCATGGGACGTGGGCGTCACTGGCTAAGCCAGCATTTATGTCAGTTTATAAAGCGGTTCAGCAGAACCATCATCCAAGTCCATTGAGCCACACTACAACCTCTAGTTTTCAGTGCAATTGCGATAGCCAGAAGTTGTGGTACCATTCTGACTCTCGATAGTGGCCAACGTCTCAGCATTGACCGCCATCAGGACCACAAAACCTGGACCAATGTTTCTTTTAATACGTCAATTACTATGCACTTCAGCTGGGTTTTATTGCATTAGTTGGCAATGCTGCATCTTGCTCTTTTGTCAGAGTGTCTAAACTTTCATAAGCAATAAGCATTAAATTGATTAGTAAGTCACACGTCTTCAAGATGTAATTTGTAGTATACATTAACAAACGTATTCAGGAGCTGTTAATAACATTTTTTAACACAGCAACTACAATTTAAAGTGACATTGCGTGCAGCTATGTTCAGGTGTCAGCCGCAGTTCAGTCAGTAGCACTCTCGTCTTTGTGTCAGGAGGTTGTGGGTTCAAGCCCCACTCTAGAAATCTGAGCACATAAGCTAGTCTGGCACTCCAGCGCAGTACTAAGGGAGCACTGCACTGTTGGAGTAGTGCTGTCCTTTGGATGAGGTGTTAAACAGAGGCTCTGTCTGCCATTTCAGGCAGATGTAAAAGACCACCCCCACCTCCAGCATTATGTGAAAAATGGGTGAGTTAACTGCAGTTTCCTAAACCAGTGCAAATTGGTTGCTGTGTTTCCTACATTACAACAGTGATTACATTTCAAAAGTATTTAATTGTCTACAGGGAGATTGTGAAAGGTGCTGCATAAATACAAGTTCTTTCTTTGCTGTACATAGAGCGGCAAGATTTATCTCGAGATAGATTTGCTATATGAATGTTATTTCCCCAAAATTGTAACATTTCTGCTGTAACTCCAAATGAACTTAGCCAACTGACGAATGAGCACATGAACCTGGAGTCTCTCGTTTTACAGTTAACTTTCTCCCCCTTTTTTTGATAGTCTTAACTGCTTGTGTCCAAAGTGACCTGAGGCAGTGAATACCATCAGGCAATTTTGCTGTGAGTGTCAGTTTGTGAATGCTCAATGTCTTCACGCAAATTTTGTTCATCTGCTCTTTTCCAAATCACATGATTTCCTGTATTGGAATTATCGTCACACAGCGAGAATAAATTCACTCATAGAGGACATCACAGTCAAGCCTGATCTCATTCCCACCCAATGACTAATGAACTCCGGGACACCGATTTATTGATCAGGTATTACTAAGCCAGAGAATACTACAGTCCAAGATTGCAAACGCCGCTTACAAAAGTGAACCATATGTCCATCTAATCCATCTTTCTGTGCATCCTGAGACATGTAAGGAGAGAGTCTGACTGCATTGTCAGAAATCCTGCTCTTCTGATGATATGTAAAACCAGTGCCCCTTCTTTCTGTGCTTTGGATGAACACTAAGGACTTGATCTTCCCAGCCCTTTGAAGAAGGGGGTCGGAGGGTGGGGATGGGGGAGGGGGTTCAGTGGGGGGGGAGGATGTAGGGTGGTGGGGGTAGGGTGGGGAGAAAGCCAGGTAAATAGTGGGGAGCGGCATGGGTGCAGCTCCCTGACATGTTGCTGCTGCTAGGGAACTTTCCTGGAGCAGGTGGGAAGTGGGAAGACAGAATGGCTGCCCACATCACCGAATTGGGCAGCTAATTAAGATGATTTAGTCCCCAGTTAGAGTGATTTTGTGGCCTCGCTGGCACTTAACTGCCGTCGGAGCGGCCCACCACCACAACTTGAGGCCGCCTTCTTAATGGAGGTGTCCTTCCCTAAGGCCATAAGAACAGAAGCTCCATGTCCCGAATGATGGAGACATAAGCATGAAAGGCCACACCAGCCACTCAAACTGAACCTGTGGAGGGGTTTCCCTTCTGTCCCAAGAGGCCTAGCTGGCTTCAATCCTCCTCAATTTTTATTTTCATCAACAGCCCAGAGAGCTCCTCCTTGCTGATTCATCCTCCAGGTCACTGACCTTTTCGGGTGAGGCTGCTGAGGCTCCAGAGCTGCTGGCCCTATGATTGGACCTGCAGTACCGAGAGCCTGCTTGCCATCCTTAATTGGATGCTGCAGGCAAAGGCAGACAATTAAGAGGCCATCTCCTGGCGGGCATGCTTCCAGGAAGTACAGCCAATTGGTATCCCTATTTGGTCCCAATGTTGGATTCCTGAACCCAGAGAAAATCCTGCATCTAAAGATCCTGTAACACCTTTCAAAGAACAGCAAGTTTTCCTTGTGTCTCAGTCAGCAATCTTCTTTCAACCCACACTATCCAAAAGGGATTAACTGGTCATTTATCTCATTGCTTTTTGTGGGACCTTGCTGCCTGATGAATCGTCACCATAGTTGTTTACGTACTGAACTAATTGATTGTTTGAAATGTTCATAAGAAATAGGATAAGTTTCTGTTTCAAGGCATACCCTTCCTTCTTCCTTTCATTATGAAACATACACAGCATAGAAAATGCTTTTGGCGATATTAGTTTACAGAGTGATAAGTGTTTATTCACTAATATTTCTTATTGTAATTTCTAGGCTATGTTGAACTGAGTAATAAGTACATGGGATGAACACCCATTACTATGGTCTGTAAAACTGAACGTTAATGGGGTTAAACTGTAAGATGCTGAAAAAAGACAATATGAAATTATGATTTCAGTAAAAAAAAATTGTATTTTTGAACCACATCACCATCCTCCACTCTCATGCCCAAAAGGAAACATCAGTGTCTCAGTCTTAGCCCTCTGATGTGAATGACCAGCTGGTCCCTGTATTTCGACACCAGACATATGGAGATGAGACAGGCCTGGTGGCAAAGCACAAGCCTGACCGAGTAATCAATTACACGTAATAACCATGCAACCTCACGGCAACCATCCATTTCCACACAACATTACAGCAGCCCACCACAATATCACACTGGACTCAAAGGCAGTACACACCTGACTCTCAGCTTTTACACAGAAATCCATATTTATTAGCCCCAAGTTTTAAACCAACCTTCTGTTGCTATGGATACTCCCAGCACTGTCTGTTTAACCTTATTAACCCTTGCCAGCATTTGACATCTCGACAACCTCCATTACCTTCCAATATTGAACAGTATGCTTGAAATAAAAATAATGGCCTCCTTTTTACTTCCCTCTTTTAAACTGGTAATCTTTGCGGTCAATCTGAGATGGTCTGAAATGCACTCCAGGATCAATAAGCTCTCATTGCATGAAGGGGTGAATGTGGGCCTGACAGCATTCAGCACTGTTTAATCAGGAAGGCCTGCCTAATAGAGGGACACGGTAAGGCATTTATCACCAGGCCGATCATAAACTTCAATGTTTTCTTGTGCATTCTCCTTTCTAATTGGGCAGGGTATATGCACGGCTTACTGCCCAGCTTGTGCCTCTTCTGAATTTGAATTTCGCCCATTAATCCAATTTCATTTCATCAATTTGAAAAATGATGAAGCTGCTCCTGAACAATGTGAAGAGATTCATTTCAACTTTAACTACTAACATAGTGATGTTTCGAGCTGGCCTATTGTTCTGTACATCTATTCCCTACTTAATTATGGAACTGATTGCCTGTTATTCTTTTTCCTAATAAGAATTCATCCATTTTTTTTCCTTTAAAGCTCTTCCATGGTTTTCTGTTGCATCTCTCCATATTATACCACTTTCTATTTCCTTCTTACTAAAAAAAAAAGCCTTGTTTTCCTTAATTTTACAATGTGTCCCTAGTCCTTGAATCCAAACACCAATGAGCATTCTAAATCCCCATCAAGTGCCCCCACCCCCATCCTTCCTTATCCAGTGAGTGAAGTTCCAGGGTAGGCCAATTTTCCTCATGCTGTCAATTTCAGAGTTTAGGAATCAGCCCTCTGAAGCCCAATCATGCTGCATCTTCCGTAATATGGAGGCAAAAGTGATCACAGTATCTGGATGCTGTCTCACCAAGGCCATGTACAACTTCAACATCACCTCCTTAGGTAATCACTATTCTTGCTTCTACCCAACTTCCCGACTTGTGTTGAATTCTACCTGCCTGTTGAACTAACCTGTGCAAATCAGACTGGATTATTAGGTGCCGTCATTGGCCATTGCAGCCAATTTAGTGGCATTCACAAACTTAGATATTTTGAAGGATATTCCATTTATAATATTTATACAAATTTACTTCATTCCTTCAATGGGATGTGGCTGGCACCGGCAAGGCCAGCATTTGTTGGCCATCCCAAATTGCCCTTGAATTGAGTGGCTTGCTGGGCCACTTCAGAGGACAGTTCAGAGTCAACTGCATTGCTGTGGGTCTGGAGTCACATGTAGGCTAGGCCAGACTAGGTAAGGCAGATTTCCTTCCTTAAAGGGCATTAGTGAATCAGGTGACAATCCCATTACTGAGACTACCTTTTCAATTCAATATATTTTTTAAATTATTGAATTTAAATTCCACCAGCTGCCAGATGGGGTTTGAACACATGTCCCCAGAGAATTAGCCTAGGCCTCTGGATTACCAGTCCAGTGATATTGTCACTACATTACCGTCTTCCCAATGAATATGGTGTTAAGGGCCATGTGTTCCTACTGTCAGTTGAGAATAATCAATTAATTACCCATAGAAGTTTGGGCCAGTTGCTTGACTTCCAGCTCTAAAACCATTTTAGCAAAAGATAAATCCACTCCAAGGTCAATCTACCCCAAATTGAAGCGGGCCCAAATAATCACAGCAAAACAAGTCAACTGATTTGCATACTTATTGAGAAAATCTTGATTGAATTACTTTGCACCAGTAATCATTTCAATGAAATCGCACAAAGAATGCATTTTAAAAAAGAAAGCAAATGCAAATTCCTTTCCAATGTTACGAATTTACTAAAATTAATTTACTGGTCTCCACATAAATTTGCCTGAATAGATTAAATTATTAAAATATTTAGCGAGCAATATGAAATTAAACTTTTAAACAGGGACTTTCATTAGAGTTGAAGAAAAATGTAATTTTGTCTTCATAATTTCAGACGTTCTTTAAGTCTTTAACATTTTTATAAGAATATATTATATAAAATATTCTTTGTAGTGTAACTGGAAGTTACTGCCTATAAAACAGCCTAGCAGTAAATTAAAGAGTAACGAAGAGATTTACTGAGTACAAGTCGAGTGCAGTACGTTAGCAAGCCAAAGGCTTTAATTATCAAAGGGTTTATCCACGTGTGTAGCAATGGATTCCAAAGCATCCCCCAACACATCCTGTTCCATAAACATAATAATTCATGCTCAAGTGGGAATTCAGGGTATAAGTGCCTTACTAAGTGGTCATTCTTGGAATGTGAGCCATGGGGCTCGATTTTAACCCTATGTAAGTGAATAAATTTTGAGCAAGTTAAAATTTCACCTGCCTTGCAAGTGTCAGTAGGCTATACAACCAAAAGGCAGGGTCTGACATATGGTACCTAATGTCCATATGCACTTACTTATGGAGTCATAAGCAGGAACCCTGGCTGACTTCTCTCACTATCCGGAGCCCAGATACCCAGTAGTCTGTTGAAATGTCTGAGCCCCAGGGAAAACGTTGCTTGATTGACAGCTCTGGCTCACTTATCTCTGCTGTCAATTGCACAATGTTTATTTACAAAAGGTTAAGCAGTTTCAAGAGCTTGCAGTTTCTGCTATTGATACCATAAAGGGTCTGGATGATTGACACTTTTAATGCCCTATAGTAAAAGGACTTTTTTATAACACAGTGGAAATTCATGAATGAATGATTTTTGAAAGTTGTTTTTACACAGCTTGGCATAGTGGGGTGGGGTGGAGGGAATAAGGGAGCATGGAAGGGCGGGTGGAGGGCATAGGGTGCATGAGGGGCCATAGGTGTTATTTGGGAGCATACCTTGTCATAGGGGGCATGTGGAGGACCCTTTGAATTTTCAAAAGGTTCCCTCATGCACATTATCTTTCATGACACTGCTAAGTTGCCATGAACCACGATTCTTTGAAAAGCTGACCCAACTCCATTAAAATTGCGGGGAACTAGGACACGCCTTTCTCCGCAATGAAACTGGCTAGGTCAGGACTGCAGGGTGCAGGCTCACTGCCCCAAACAGCCTGCACCCTTAAAAAAGGCCCTGGAGAAAATCGGAAAGCCCAGGAATGGGGTTGGGAATCCTAGAATTGGCACCCACCTGCCATTTTTACAGGGCTCATGAGTCATCCCGACTTGGTGAAAATCCAGGCTCACAATTCAGCTGAATATGAGAAAGGTTTTCATGGACTCATATGGTTTTATCACAGTTGCACCTTATTTTAATCTATATACTGTGCCAATAAAACTACCTCCTTAGGAACTCAAGGAGTGTTAAATGGCAAGCAATTGTTACCATTTGTGTTCCACTTTTATGCACATGTATGTATATAGATCTAAATGTCTGTTTGTGTGCTCATGAATGTGCATGTCTGTATTGTGTGTACATTTGTATATACTTAAAAGGTCCATGTATGTCTGAGTATGAGTATTTATGTCTGTGCATGAGTTTGTGTCTTGTATGAATGTGAGTGTCTGTAAGTAGATGAGTAGACGTATGCCAGTAACCCCCCAACCCCCAGAAGCAACCCCCCCCACCACATCCACCCCAGTCTTCACCAAAAAATAACTTTCAAATTAGTTCCATTGCTCCATGGAAAAAAAATGCAACATTATCTATTCAGCAGAACTGAACTTAATCCTGTTGTCACCCACAATGTCCACACACAAACACATCCCAGCAGTGGGGAATGAAGAGGTATAAAAACCTTTCATTTTCCTATTACCCTATAGCCCAAGGATGCAGTGACCAATTTTAGCTTTCCAGTTGTGATCAGATAATTCAGGCAGAATGGGGATGGAACTGAGGAACATCTGGTCCACCTGGATGATCAAAAAGTCATTTTGTTTTGAAGAAAAACATAGCAAGTTTCTTTGTTCAATGAAATTGGTGCTCCATCACCAGGACTGCAATGTAATAAGGCAGAGCTAGTCCAATACCAGTTTGTCTTAAAATATCATCAAGATCACAAGAACTAGGAGGTGTAAGCCATTTGGCCCATCGAGCCTGATCTGCCATTCAATAAAATCATGGCTGATCTGATTGTGGCCTCACCTCCACTTTCCAGTTGCACTGGACCTTCCCACCCCAACAACTCCCCATAACCCCTCAACCCCCTTGCTGATCAGAAATCTAACTCAGTCTTGAAAATATTCAATGACCCTTCCTCCATTGCTCTCTGTGGAAGAGTGTTCCACAGACTAAAGGTCCTCTGAGAGAAAAAAATGTCTCTTTATCTCCATCTTTAAATAGGTGACCCTTAATTTTTAAACTGTGTTCCCTGGTTCTAGACCACCCCACAAGGAGAAACATCACAAGAAGTCTTCATGTTTCCCTGTGCTGCTGGCCCACAGTACCACTGCCGACCCACAGTACCATTGCTGGCCCATACAAGTTATTGAGAGCAACAGACCTCCAGGCATTATCAGTCAGCTCATTCATCCACGTCAACCCACATGCCGCTCCCTACTACCCCTCCCCAGGGAGGCCCTGCCTTCAGAAAATAAATGTTGCATGTCATTGTTGAAACTTTGAAACTTAAGATTCATGACAACATTTGGTCCAGTGCGCATCTCCTAGCACTAACTCTTCAACTTTTCCCTACCCTGCCCCTTTCCCTTCTTCTGTTTGTATGATGCCTTTTCAAGAATTTATCTAATTCTCTGCTCATTAGCATTATAGTCGCTACCTCATTAACCACTTGTGGCAAAGCACTCCATGTCCTCTCAACTCTCGCTGCAGAAAAATATTATTGCAACTTCCTCTTCATTCATCCAGTGATAATCCACAGTCTTTGCCCCATGCAGTCATCCTTCTGCTACTGCTGGCACTCTGGCAACTGCAGTGTAACTGTAGTGTAAATGGGAGCTGCAATCTGAGGCATCTCTGTCAAATGTGCTGATGTTATCATGTTGTTGATAAGCCACAGGGAGAACGAGAGTCAGGCAGAGACCTATGGCCTACGAGTTTCATTCTCCCTGCATTTGCTTGCCGTGCACTGCTGGTGCCTATTAGACCCATCAGAAGCTGCATTGATGAGCTTCTTGTGGCAGCAGTTCAGATGCCAACTCCTTTGTGTGCCTTCAGCGACAGGGCTTGCCATGATAATACCTCACTTGGTGCAGTGTCGCAGTAAAACCACCATAAATTAGGCCGTCACAGAAGGCCTCAAACCTCTGATTCTAACAGAATTCCCAGAGGGTGGATATAGTTTTCTGTTCTTTCTCGGAGTGCTGTCGATCCAGTGTGTTTCCCCTCTTGGCAGTCCAATTATTTAAAGTGCTTAATCTCCTTTGTGAGGTGTTTACATAAATGTAAGTTTTCTCTAATGGATTAGCAGGCATACTTCAGATGCTGCTCTCCTCGGGACATTCCCCAATTCCCATACGTTGCAGGAGGCCCTCCCGTGTAACCAGAGCCTTTGTCTCTCTGTTAATTAGGGACATTAGCCACTGCCTAATAAAGAAGATTCAAACTCCAATTCAGATGGAAAACAAACTGGAAGGAAGCTTTGATGGGCTTTAACATTCCCCAGGATCTTCTGAACACCACTGGGAGCCTTAGCCTGATTGATCTCATGACCACTATCCAGTAAGCTCTGTATTTCATCAATGCCAGAGGGCTCTCCTAAGCTATCCTAACAATCAGTTCTAATGTGACATACACAAGACAATAACTAAATCAACCTTGTGATGATGAATATATACATTAAAAGCCATGCCATCAGTGATTTCACCCCCATAAGGCTCTGGGCATCAGACTGCCAACTGTCAGGAACATTTTTTTCCACACAAGTACCAGTCAGAATTGTGTCTGTTATTAAAATTAAACTAGGTTCCTCCAGTGGATATGGAGTGCAGCGGTTCAAGAAGGTGGCTCACCGCCACCTTCTCAAGGGCAATTAGGGATGGGCAATAAATGCTGGCCCAGCCAGCAACACCCACATCCCACGAACAAATAAATAACAGTTCACTGCTTAGTCTGTTATACTTGAAGGTACCGAAATTGTTCTTTGCGTGACTGGCCTGTGTGTTCCTGAGTCGGAGAGGAGGGGAGTGAGTTAGGGTGGGGTTTGGGGGAGGGGGCTATTGCGGGGTAGAGGTAGAAGGGAGTGGAAAGTGTATTCGGTGAATGGGTAAAACTGAAAGGTACTTCAGGGTTTGCTGCCCAGTTTCAACTCATCATCCACCAAGAAACAGTGATTTCAGAAGAGGGGAGGTAACTGGTAAAAGGAACCCAGGAGAGAATTAAAAGGGAAGCATCTTGGCAAAGAGTAATTTCTTTTTCTATCATAGCAATGTCCCATCCAAATAATGTGCTGTAATGCAAATAATATAAATACATGTATTATTAAATGAGTAAAGAAAATGTGTTTCCCGTAAGTTAAGGCAGAGCAATAAGGCAACTTGAATGTTCAAACTTCAAGTAGTAGGTATGAACTGACTTGAGTATCCACTATCTCAGTCATGTTACTGTCTCGACTCCTTTGTAGGAATTTTAAAGCACAGAGGTGCAGATGTCCAGTGATCCCTTTGTTAGTTGTACTGCACAAACTGAGCTGGGCATCGATGCATCATAAATATAGAGCTGTGAATATCCTGTTGGACTAAGGCCACTGGTTTTAGTAAAAGCAGGGAGCTGGTCCCACACCTTTTCATTGTAGGCCTCTTGGCATGACAGATGTGGTCTTGCCATGTGGATTGTAAAAAGGGAACGGAAAGTCACTCGACTGAATCAAAAATTCTGGTAAAATGTAAAACCACATCGCAGCTCCCTCACCAAAAGCTTAGTCATGGTATCAAATCTCCAGCAACAAAGCCAAGTGCTCTCTCTGTTCAATGTAGTGTCTGCTGGGATTGATTTGGTGGCTCAGCATCACTAAGACCATTTCAACTCTTCTGGCAAGGCAGATTCTGCACTCACAGAGAGTATGGGACTTGGCACTGACCACATTACTGATTTCACCCATCTAGTCTGTCTGATTTTGGACTTGAGGGAAAGGTGGCAATTTATTTCAAAGTCAACCAAGCACCTACATTTTTTTTAAAGGTAGTTCTCTCTGCTCTAAGTAAGCAGGTGGTGGGTTTGAGTTCCATTCCAGACACTTAAGCACATAATTTAGGCTTGTATTCAGTGCAATACTGAAGACTGCTGCACTGTCAGGGATACCAATGGTCGGATAAGATGTTAAATCAAGGCTCTGTTTGCCCCCTTTGGTGTATGTAAGAGATCCCACAGCTCAATTGGAAGAACAGGACAGGTCTCCCTTATGGCCTGCCCAATTTTGATCCATAACCAGCATCGCTAAAACAGATTATCTGGCCATTATCACATTGCTTTTTATGTGACCTTGCTGTGCACAAATTGGCTGCAATATTTACCTAAACATCAGTGACCACACCTCTAAAGCACTTCACTAACTGTGAAGCACTTTGGGACATCCTGAGGATGAGAGAGCAGCTACATAAATGCACTTTTTTCTTTGATTTCACCCCCATGTTGCTGCACACTGAAATGGTCAACTGTGGGGCTATCTTCTCAGAGCAAGGGGCCTTTCGCTTTGGATAACATTGCCCCATCTCACTCTTCCCCAGTCTTACATATATTCAGATATAAATATATGGTTTTCAGCAGAAAAAAGTTTATCCAATCCATTCCTGCCCTTATCTGTTTGTCAATATTGTTCCTCAAATCCCATTTCCTTCCAAGTAAACAGTAACACACCACACTGTGGGAGGAATCTCACGCTCCCCCACATTCCAACAAGAAACAGTTTATCCCAACATACAAATATTTGGGTTTTTAAAAATAATTCAAAATTCAGAGAAAATAAGACAGAAAGGTCAGTTAAAAAAAATCCTTGAGGTTTTTCACATTTCCCAGGGTTTTAGGACATCAGTCCATCTGCATGCTAACTTACTTCAATTTTCCAAATAACAGATTAAAGGTGAAGGATAATTACACTTTTTAAAACTCATCTGACACTTCAGTAAATATATATATATATATATATATATATCATTACGAAAACATGTTATGGTTTAAAACAAGCAAAATCCCACCTTCTCAAGGATAGTTAGGGATGGGCAACAAATGCTTGTCTTGCTGGCAAAGCCCACATCCCATGAAAGAACAAAAAAAGCTCTTTCACCATAGGGCTGGTCCCTAACTTATCACTACAGCAAAGGGGCGGCCTGTGTCCCAGGGCGGCGCTATTTATTTAATCACCGGCCTACCTTTTGGACTAACCTAGGGAGACAGGACACTGGACTTGTACTTTGCCATTGATGTGTTTCTTCGGGATTCTTGGAGGTTTCAGGTTGGCTCCCTGTCTTTTGGTAGGAGGCTGAAATTTCTCAGCATTGATCTTGGAAGGTTACGAGTAGTTGCCATTACCTGCTTGAACCCTAAAGTAATAACACTACTGGGACTCTCCAAAGGTATTTTCTGTAGACCCGTAAATAAATTTTCAACACAATTCAACACAATCATTTGAAATATGCTTTGTATTTTGAGTGCAGAAAAATGTTCCACTTTATTTCTGTATGATGACATCATTTGTTTTTGCTTTTTAAAAGGAAGAAACTCCATTTTTTTTTGAAAAGTACAATTCAGAGGAGTAACTGGGAAAAGGCCAATCACGTCATTATCACCTTTCCATAGCATTCGTCCAAGCTTCCTTCCTTGTATATTGTACATATTCATGGCAGGCCATATTTTCCTGCATTTTCCTCAGAGAGTGCAGGTTTCTCCTGTAGGATTGTCACGTGGCTGCCTTTCAGTGCCCTCTATCTTGGATACAGGGGCAACACTTGCGATCAACAAACAAGGTACATCACTGCCGAGCACGCAACCCTTTCCTTTTGGTCTCCTCTGCTAAGCTACCAGTGGTTTCCTCCCAAAGACAAAGAGAATCTCCGCATTTGAAGTTCAAATGAAACAATGAGTCCGGGTGACTTTCAATTCCAGGGATGGGTGTGTGGGTTTGGACACAGGAAAGGCAATTTTGTATTTCTTTTCAAAATATTGGTAAGTATCGTGAATAAGGAAATATTGCAGGAAATGTTTTTTTCTCACCTGCCCTTCTGCCAACAACTCCCCGCTCCGCCCCACGGCTTCAAGCCAGGTTATCGACAACTTTCTGGGGTTGTGGATGTACAAGAAGTTGATGACTTGTTTACAAAGTAAGATTCTTCCTGTTGTCTGCCCTCCTCTCCAACACACACTGACTCATACCAGGGTTTGGTTGTGCAGGTGCCAGCATTCTATTGGTACTTCCTAATACATTAACTCAGGCCAGGGAAACCCTCAGTCTGTACAGCTCAATACCAGAAATACTGTGTGACCATCTTGGCAAAGAGGATAGGATGAGACCCAAGATTCATGATCTCCTCTTCTCAACCCACCCATTGTTGAGATGGGTGGCTGACATTTAGGCTCTGAAATTGCTGGGTCTGGACATGATTGAAATTCCCCCGCTTCAGTCCAGAGCTTGTGGAGAGGGGAGGTTGGCGTGTCAGGGAATGGCGCGGGGCGGGGGGAGGAGTCCTGATTACACCAAGATTCTACCCATGTCGCTGTTCTTTAGAATCTGGTAGGAGAACAGCATGAGTGGATCATCTACCGATCCATCCTGTAAATGGGCCCTTTCCGAGTTCAGATTTGACATTCCTCTTGGAGTTGCACCCGTTATAGGTCTCAGTCCAACTCAGGCCAGCTGGAGATCTGGCAAGTCCCACTGAGGGCCTTGACAGACCCTAAACCTTTACTAGGTAATGGCAATCAACTCCAGAGGGGCTTGTTAGTTCCAATAGGTATGGAAGATCTAAAGGGGTAAATTTCCTTACTGGTCTCACTGAGCCCCCTGTCTGCCATCGAAACAACACAACACTGCTCAGCTACTCTGGTGGTTGAGGATGGACACTGCAGCTCATGTTCCACCCCGTGACCCCCTCCAGCTTTGGGACTAGGGTATTCAGGGGTCCTATTCCACCGCACACTAGGGTTATCAAGGGCCCAAATCTCCAAGCTCAACACCACTTGGGGTGAAACACCAGAGGGCTACTTGAACCCGGGAGTGGTGGGGGGGTGCGATGGGGAGGCTAAAGGGAAACTAAACGTCCATTCAACATTGAACTGGGTTTAGAGTCTTGCTGATTATCTTTTAAAACATTGGCGAGAATTGATTTGTTCTTTTGAATGGCACAACTGTCGATCTTTGAAAACTAAATTATTAGCATAACTGAATTGTTTAATCAGATTCCACATGTCAGCCAAACCTGATCATCTCCTTGCAGACATTCCACAGGTAATTGAATTAAAACTACCCCCAAAACCTCGATAATTAGTGGATTTATTTAGCCACAGAGAGCTGCGTTCCAAACACTAACCTAATTAGCCCAGACAAATGCAGAATCGATACTGCACTTGGCAGTAATTTTTCTTTTGCTTTGTTTTTCATAAAAGGGTGCACAATAAGGCATCAGGCAATTATGCAGATTGGACCCAAAAGTGGCATTCAGTTCTTATCCCACTTGAGAGACTGGCACCATTTTGATGGCTGATCGATTAGTGCTCTGGTGAAGGCAGCCTCAAGACCTTTGACCTCTTTCCATCTTTCATCTAGCAGGGCAAAGGCTGCCTCAAGCTGATTGAATTAACCCCCTCCGAGAGCTTCTGTGCAAGATTTTAAGTCACATTTACAAGTATGGAAGACGTGCTTCAATGTAATGTTTTGCCTTTTTCGTGAAACCCGCATCTACAAATTGATTCCAGTTATTGTATCCCACACCCAACAAACCAGGTATGCTAAAACTCGGTTTCATACAGTTTTTCTGCCTAGTATTCTATTTTCTCATTCAATGCCACCACTGAAAGCTTACTTTGTTTTAGAAACTACAGACTGCACAACAAACAGAGACAATCTTGTTACTCAGGGACTAGCAAAAAAATGCCATTCGCCGTGAGAGGGCATGAAAATCTGCCATGTATCCACTAATTCGAGACAACAAGAATTATAGTCAAATAGAGTAAATGTTTCATTTATTTCCAGTCCCCCAGCTTATTCCCCTCTTCTTCTGATGGAGGTGGGAGCCTTGTTGGGTTACAGTTAGATGGCAATCAGAGGCAGTAACCACTGGCCAATTTTATTCATTGTAGCACCATCGCCACTCCCCTGGCTGAGATCTGCAAACACAGCACAGACCAGGGATCAAAACTGGGACCTTCCTGCGCTCTATGACTCAGCGACACACTCAGTAAATGGATAAACTCAAGGGTGTTAAGGAATTCATGATTGGAGCTTGGGAAGCAGAGCAGCCAAGGAGGGCAGAATCTTGTGCTCTTGCTGGTGCTGAGCTCGGCAGTGGGGAGGGCAGGTAATTAGGCGAGATGATGGCGTACCAGAACCTTGCCACCTTCCCATCTCCGCTTGAATTAAGTTCTGGGTGGGAAGGCCCATGGTCCACCTTCCTGCCCCACTGTCTATTGAGGCTCTTAAGTGGCCGATTAATGACCACTTAAGGGCCTCATCCTGCCACCACTCGTATTAATCCAGCTGCAGACTGGCTTGTCGACATGCAGCATACATGATAGGTGAGACTTGGTGCCTGTTCGAGGGACCCGGTGTCTGGAATGGGGGGATACACGGAGAGCCAACCCCTGCCCTTGATGCTGACCCGACCCCACCCCCCCCACCCACCCCACCCCCACACCCCGCAGCTACCACCTTGCAAACATCCCCTCAACCACATAACTTACCTGTGACTTGGATCACTCTGTGATGCTGGGACTCCAGTGCCTGTCCTTCCAGCAGCAGCCATGGCCTCTCCAGTGGAGCTCCTGAGCACAAAAGCTGCTGGCCTCTGATCAGACTGCAGCTCTCGGTAGGTGAGACTCCGCCCTGGGGTCTTGATTCCAGGGGAAGGCCCACCACTGGCCATTCCACTGCCTGACTGGCTTGTGGGTTGGTGGCCCTTCCCAAAAAGAGGCAGCGTGAGTCTCTCACTGACTCTCCGGGTGGCAGGCCAGACCCCTGACATCTCAACAAGATTCAGCTCATGGTTTCACAATAGTGGCACAAAATAGAGGCAATCTGTTATTAAGCACCTAAAATTCTTGAAAAAACATCTTCATGTGCAAGTCTAGACTAAAGCGCTGAACTTTCCTCTGCTTTCCTGCCTGAAGGTATCTGGGGATGTGGTGGGAAGGTCCCAAAGTGATGTAGGGAAGAGGGGTCTTGCTTAGGTCTGATTTCCAACCATTTCACCTCCGACACAGATGAAATATTGGCTCTCTGCTAGAGTCAACTCTCCAGGATTATCTTGGAGTCTCCAGAATTGAAGATTAATCTCTTAGACACTGCTGCAAGCAAATACAGGGCAAAAAAAAAGCACAGGAGCATTAAAACAAAATTTTCTATTTTATTCATTTCTTTGAACACTTGAATTTATTGGTTTTAAAATTATGGGAGAAGAGGGAGAAAAGGCTGTTTGATTGGATGGGAGTGTCAACACTGACTCATCAGTTAACAGTTCAACAACAGACAGTTCATCCACCCTAGTCATTCTTCACACCCAAGTCCAGACTGTAAATATCAGCAGCTAGCTCAACATATGAGGCATCACAACCTATCCTACCTTACTAAGCAGGCATCAACAAGTAGTTAGCAAAGATCCCTGATCAACTTTTTTTTTTGCTTCTCCTTACATTGCAGCATTGAGGGATTAGGGGCATTGCAGAGTTGGGGCATTGAGGCTACACAAAGCCCCTTCGAATGGACTATGGAGCCCTGGATCCATAAGGAATATAAAGAATGACTGAAGCTATTGAGATCACAAAGGCTGCCTGTGTTAAGATGAGCTGGGTCACAGAATGGAATCAGCTATTTGCAGGCAATGTGATCACAGTAAATTCAACAACTTGCCAAAAACATTCCACAGGTTTCCACAGAAAACTGTTGACCTCACTGAGAGACCTCAAAATAATTTGGGGTGGGGGGTTGAACTTTTGCTGGAAAATATTTGTGGCACATCGGTTAATGCATTCACGTGAAATTTTTGCACTTGCTATTTTAACGCATTAAAGCAAGTGGACAAGACAATTGTTAAAATTGCAACTAGACAAATTGCACACAAATATATTAAACTAAAGTGTGGGGCATATTACACAGCACAAACACATTAAGCTGTGTGGTGACCAAACCACATAGTCCCAGGTTCAATTCCTTTTCATTAGGCATGGTCGCAGACCTCAGCTGGCACCAGCAGAAAAGGCCCCAATCCTGACAGGTCCTGGCCGAGGAAAAGAGCTGGCATGGGTACCCCACAAATTGGCCTGCTCTCAATCTGGCATTCCATGACACCTGTTGGAAAAACCGCGCAGGATCGGGATCAGCTGTCATGTGGAATAATCTGGTGGCACTCACTCACACATGAAGGACCTACCCTAACATGAGTTAATGGTGCAGGAGAGAAAGGCAGAAAGTCGGGGATCTTTTTTTGAAAAGGGGGCTCCACTGGGTTTTTTTGAGTGTAATTTACTATTGTGATGGCTGCCATGCATCATGGCTGCCTTTGAGACTATTCCCAGTGAGGTTCCCTGCCTAAGTTACTCAAAGATATCATTTCATAACATTTGCATATGACCCACCTAAAGTGTATCATGAACACATGTGTCATCAAAAGCAGTCTGCATTAACCCCATTGTGACCAAAAGACATTTTAAAATTCACTGAGGCTTTCTTCTGGTGATATGTCACACACAAATACACATATATGTATATATATGTATATATGTATAATATATATATATATAGAGAGAGAGAGAGAGAGAGAGAAAGAGGTTGAGAAAGAGGGAGAAAGAGAGAGAAAGAGGTTGAGAAAGAGGGAGGGAGAGAGTGAGTGAGAGAGAGAGAGAGAGAGACAACATCTTCAGCAGCTGCAAGGGGTTAGAATCTCTCAATTCACTTCTGCATTGTAATAAGGGAGGAATCTGCCATTCTAGTGTTATCTTAATTGTAATCATACCTAACATTATCTCAGCTTTAACCTAAAATAAATACATTTTCAGTGCACTGTGTGACATTTTATTTGCAACAATAAATTTAGGCTTCTCACTAATGTAATTACTCATAAATTGTACAACTGAGCTGATTAACATGAAAAATGACAGGGATTGAAGGAAGTACTTTTTGAATGCTGCCTAAAATATTGATGTATTACTCTCCAGTGACCCTACATAGAGTAAAGGGTCTTCAGAGAACAAGTAAAGGGTTAAAACATTGCCTCCTCCCTCCCCCACCCACAGCTTACCCTAACTGCATTGTAAATATAAGGAATGAGCTGAACAGGACAATGAGATGCAGCAGCAACAGCTACACGCTGCCCTTTTTGCTGTTGTGTCTGAGTCTAATGTAATTACCATATGATTGTCTTTCTAAGAGTTTGCCTGAAGAGCAGATCGGTGTAATTATAAAGGAGATGCGACGGCTTTCAAACATCCTCATTATTACTGCTGATTCACCATGTAACTGATATGTCACTGGTACTGGAATGATGTCAGCAGCGAGCAACCAGAAGAGGAGAATTGGAGCTAGATAGCTACAGCAAGTAAATAATTAGTACAATAGGCACAAGATACAAGCCGACCCTTTGATTTACCACAATTAAAGACAGAAAATGCTGGAAAACACTCAACGCTTCCGGCAGCATCAATGTGGAGACAGAAACAAGAGTTAACATTTCATCCGAACTGATGAAAGGTCATCGACCTGAAACATTAACTCAGTTTCTCTCGCCATAGATGCAGCTGACCTGCTGACTGTTTTTTGTTTTCGTTTCAGGTTTCCAACGCCCTGCCTTCCTTCCCCCATCGCAATTACCCCCAACACCGCTCCTAACCCCATTACTCAATGCATTCATAAATTAGTTCATTTTAATGGCTCACTGTTAGTGTTGGGATGATGGGAAAAGCTGGACCAATGTATTGATGAGAAAAAAACAAAAAAACTGCGGATGCTGGAAATCCAAAACAAAAACAAAAACAGAATTACCTGGAAAAATTCAGCAGGTCTGGCAGCATCGGCAGAGAAGAAAAGAGTTGACGTTTCGAAACGTCAACTCTTTTCTTCTCCGCCGATGCTGCCAGACCTGCTGAGTTTTTCCAGGTAATTCTGTTTTTGTTTTTGTATTGATGAGAAAGCTAGGAGTTCCAGATGAGTGCCGAGTTACCTGATCTCGAGCAGGTTGGTTAATTATCATTAGCTTCAATGGTTCTGGGCTATGGGAGTATTTTATTCTTTCACTGACCAAGCCAGCATTTCTTTCCCATCCCTACATCCCCTGAACTGAGTAGGTTGCTAGGCCACTACAGAGGGCAGTTCAGAGTCAGCCATGTTGCTGTGGGTTTGGAGTCACATGTAGGCCAGACCAGATAAGGATGGCCTAACGGGCATTAGTGAACCATAGTTGTCATGGTCACTATTACTGAGATTAGCTTTATATTCCAGATTTATTAATTGAATTTAAATTCCACCAGCTGCCATGATGGGATTTGAACCCATAGCCTGGGCCTCTGGATTACTAGTCAAGTGACATTACCACCAAGCCACCATCTCCCTTAAGTGAGAGGAAGAAAATCAGCAGGCTGGATGGGAAGGTGAGGGAACATCCCTACTTCTAATTCAGTGACCCCTACTGGAAAGTGCATGTGTGTGGACGTCAAAGGAGTGGAGGGGCAGAAGTGTATGAGTTAGACAGTGGTGGTCTCCCCACGTTGGAATGACACTCGCTTTGTAGACTCACCACGGAACAGCCACGAGGCGCAGTGGTCAGAGTCCCGCTGACATTCACAGACCCCCGGTGACATTCACCTTAAGTCAACAAGAGCTCCCCTTAAGAAGGGCAATTGAATAAATGACACTCTACACCCCCTCCAATTTTCTGCTCCTCTCCTGAAGATGTTCTTTCTTCATGGCATTATTTTGAACAAAAGAAGCTCATTTATCCCCAGTGCACTGGCCAATATTTATCCCTCAGTCAGCATCAGTAAAACTGATTATCCTGTCATTATCATATTGTTGTTTGTGGAAGCTTGTTGTGTGCAAATGGGCTGCCATTACAATAGTGACTACATGTCAAAAGCACTTCATTGGCTAGAAAGCGCTGTTGGACATTCTGTGGTCATGAAAGGCACTATATAAATGCAGGTCATTCTTTCTTCTCACTGGGTACAATTGCACAGGTTTTTGCTCAAGAGAAAAATTACAATATCACGTATGGAAACAGGAATAATGATTTTACTGTCATTAGACCTCACGCAATGTAAGATGAGCTCAGGTTGCCAGCTCTGGTTGGATATATTATTGACAATTTTAACACTTAACCTCCCATTTTCAGCCATCCTGCCCAACAAAACATCCTTTTTCACATTGACCTTTTACAACTAATAAATAAGGAATGTGTTCAAAGGAAATTTTTAAAAACACTATCTTTTAGTGCTATTATTATCCTCCTGGGTTGCTTGTAGCAGCATCCAGGAGATGATTCTTTAATTCCTTGAGGCTCTAGAACAGTCCTAGTGGAGCGAGATTCCCAAGGTGAGCACAGTTGGGGGATCATGTGCCGACAATCATAGGCTCACACACGATGAGTGGCCAAGAGAGTGGAGCTGGCGGGGGTGGGCGGGGGGGGGGCTGTGGAGGAAGGGACTGAGCTGTTGGAATCCGAAAAGCTCTATGCCCTGCTAGAAGTCAGGGGAGCTGAGGAGGGGAAGGGGAAAGCACAATTACTAAACCCTAGTGGAGAAAGGGTTAATTAGGCTGGGAATTAAAGTTGAACGGTTCTTGAAGTGAGCCTTTAGTTTCAAACTAGGACCTCTGCAGTCATCTGTTAAATCTGACAAGGTCTGCATTTTATTTGGACACTGTTATTAATAATACAGTGATATATGAGTGCTGCATCCTCTTCCTCCCTAATAATAATATTTATGGTACATTTCCAAAAGGTATTATGCAGTATCTACCATGTTAAAAAATTTAGCACTCCAAGATACTGGTGTGTGTCTGTGCGGCAGTCCTGTCACAACATTGACTTTGGATCACAGTGCAACAAGGTAGATGCAGGGTGCCACATAGAAATGCAGAAAAATATAATGTCAATTCAGTTTATCGCACAATTCTTAAACACTTCATAACATTCCAGTATCATTGTGGTTGACCTGAAGGTGTCTATTCTCATTCCCTTCCCACCTCTCTCTCTCAGTATCTTCTCCCTCTCCCATTCCACCTCAATATTACACTCCTCAGCTCCTGCATAAACTTCACTGGCTGCAATCCCCTTGGTAAAATGCACTGCTGTTTCCCACCACATGTGCAAGCAATGTTCCTGCTTTCAGTGGCGACAAGCTGGAGCCAGAGCCTTCCGTTTGAGAGGTGGAGGGGGTAGGGAGCTTTGCTACGTGTCGCTAAGAACAACACAAACACTGCCTGCCCCCCACACCACCGCACCCCACCCCCCCTCACTCCATGCTCCACTGCCCACACTGAACTCATCAGTGGGCCTGAGATTTATTGCAGCTGATGCCAAACTAAGGCTTAATTCACAGCTACCTACAATGACACCAGTGATCGGAAGCACAACACTAGCTGCTTTCTTATTCTGTTACCTTTTACCCTGCCTGGAACTCTCGACCCTTTAAATAAGCTTATCCCCTTCAGCTCAAGACCATTAAAATTTCCTTGCCTGGTATACCATAAAAATTTTTTAAAAGTCAATTTTTGGATTATAAATATTTTCTCTCTTCTCTTGAAATGAAACATGTTATTAAACAGGGGCTTCTTAGAAAGCATTGTACAGTGTACAGCCAAAGTGTTTGGCCTCAGTGAATAAAGCAAATACAACAGATTGTAATTATATAGCAATCTTCACATAACAAAACATCATAAGGTGCCTTACTGGGGGAAGTAGTCCAAGCCAATCTGAGCTTTGGGAAAATGACCCAAAGCACACATGGGGGAGATTGAATTTGAGGAGGCTTTTGAGGGAGGCCGAGAGGTTTAGGGTGTTGTAGGCAGGGTTGGCACTTAGTGACTGAAGGCTTTGTCATTGAGCGTGGGGGCAAGGTTTGACTGTACGGTAGGCCTGAAGTAGAAGAGTGAAAGGCACGTGCTGGGCACACAAAACATTCTGGCTTGAGCTCTCTGGCCAGCAGCTTCCATGTGAAGGATGCCCAATTTGGACATGCATCGTTTGAGATTTTCACTTTGATACCTTCTGGCTGGAACTTGGAATACATATTTTGCTTCTTCACCCATCCAGCTTTTTTCGCCTTCTTTCCTAAAGGTCTTAACTTGTGTTGGTGTAAGGCTCCCCGGGTGTCCCTTTTACCCAAGTGCCAGTATTCACAAGTCTGCCTGCTGTCTGCAGGGTTTTTGATCAGGGGGTGGGAGGGGTGGAAGGCAGCTTGACTGAAAGTTGCCTGCATTCCCAATGGCTGTGTAATAACCCCTTTTCGAAGGCACACCAAATATCCACACATGGCAGCAATCAGGAGTCGAAAGCTTCATCAGTTTCCTATCGCAGTTCTCAAGCAAGTCTGAGCAGGCTGGGGCCCTTTTCTCTAGAAAAGACAAGCTTGAGAAGTGACCAGAGATAGGACTTGAAGATTATGAAAAGGCTTGATAGGATAGACACAGAGAAGATGTTTCCATTTGTATGAGAGTTCAAAGCTAGGGGCCATAAATATAAGAGTCACTAATAAATCCAATAGGGAATTCAAGAGAAACTTCTTTACCCAATGAGTGATAAGAATATGGAATTCACTAACACAAGGAGCAGTTGAAGCAAATAGTAAAGATGAGTTTAAAGCAAAGACTGATGTTCACAAGGGAGAAAGGAATAGAGGGTTATGCTGATACAGTTGGGATGAGGAAGGAAAGGGGGCGTCTCATGTGGAGCATAACCACTAGCAGAAATTAGTTGGACCAAATGGCCTGTTTCTGTGCTTTGTATTCTATGTAATTCTGAGTCATGGATTCCGTCCCAAATCAGCCCTTAAATGCCTAAAGGGAGAACCTACTTCAGTCTATCTCTTCACAAATAAACCTGGTGAATGGGGTAAGTCTCCAGGGTCCCAGCAGCAACAAAGCTACGAGAGGACTCGTTTCCGTCACAGTGCAGGAGCTCAGAGTAAATATTGAATCAGATGATAAATAATCTATGAAAATTTATCATTAATTCAGCTTTTTGTGATTAATGCCTTTTGTAAATGTGGGGCTACACTGGAACCTAGAATGGGATGGGGTTAACAGATGTCAGAGTAAGGAGGCATGCTATACAAGTATGTATCTTGCCCATTAATTCATTAAAAGACTGGACCCAGTCTGTACTGAGTTAGCTGATATATGAGTCAACTTGATCTAGTGGTTGGGGTGCTACAATTGGTCCTATTGTTTGCTGGCTGAGGGAAGGGATTATTCAGCTTCCTCTCCCAGGCTAACTATAGAATAGTCACTCCATCTTAAAAGTGATTCACTCCACTTCAACAATTTTTATTTATATGGCACCTTCAACCAAATAAAATGTCCCACAGTGCTTCACAGGAACACCAGAAGTCAAAATTTGACAGCGAGTTACAAAAGAGATATTAGGACAAGTGACCTATTCTTTCACAGGATGTAGACATCACTGTTGTTGCCCATCCCTAACTGCCCTTGAAGTGAGTGGCTTGCTGGGTCATTTCAGAGGGCAGTTAAGAGTCAACTACTAACCCATTGCACCACCAACTACCCACAAAAACTTAGTCAAGTGGGGTAGGTTTTAAGAAGTATCTTAGAGGAGGAAGGAGAGCTCAAGAGATGAAGAAATTTAGGGCAGGAATTCCAGAGCTTAGGGCCTTGGCAGCTGAAGTCAGGGCTGTCAATGGTGGATCAATTAAAATCAGGCATGCCCTAAAAGGTCAGAATTGGAGGAGTGCAGAGATCTCAGATGGTTTCTGGTTACAGGGATATGGAAGGGCATGAGGCAATTTGGGGCAATTCTGGGGTGCTATAGAAATGTAAGAATTCCATTGCAGGCCATCAGTCCCCTGCCAAAAAGTGCGTACATGGGAATGAGGGGGTACAGGGAGCAGCGGCTCAGATCTAGCTGTGAAGCTTTCCCCAATCGTCATTAAACCTCTAGCACCCGCAGTGCAAACTCACACACAAAGAGGGCC
This sequence comes from Carcharodon carcharias, assembly GCF_017639515.1. NCBI lineage: Eukaryota > Metazoa > Chordata > Chondrichthyes > Lamniformes > Lamnidae > Carcharodon > Carcharodon carcharias. The sequence goes on from NC_054474.1 coordinate 93,465,610, forward strand.
GAGACTAAGGGTATCTGTGCAACTCTAGCCGAGCAAAGGTCAGATCATTTAGCTGTGGAGGTGAGAACACTGGAGGGAGACAGAAAAGCCTACAAAAGCTAGGCCTAAACAGAGAAACACAAGGCTCATTGCAGTGGGGCAGGGGGTAAGGCTCGTGCAACTTAGATTAATACATTGGCAAAAATTACCATTAGATAAATATTCCCTTGTAGAATCAAATGGCTTTTGCTCAGCAATTCCTGAGCAGAAGAAGAAAAGGGTTCCTTCCCCCAAAGCCAATTCATTTCATTTTGTGACCATAATGTAAAAGGACAAATATAGAACAGGAGTAAAAGTTCTAAATTGAGGAAAGGCAAATTTTACAAAGCCGAGAGGAGAGCAAGAGCGGACAGGATACAGCTATTAGAAGGAAAAACTGTCAAATCAGTGGGAGGCATTCAAAGATGAGATTCTGCAGACACCATGTAGACATGTCCCCATAAAGAAAATGGTGGTACTGGCTAATCTAGAGCCCCCTGGTTATCCAAAAGCATACAGGCCAAGATAAAGCAGAAAAAGAAAGCTTATGACAGTCACAAAAGATTTAATACTGTAGAAAGCCTAGAGGAGTGCAGAAAGTACAGGGGTTAAGTAAGAATGGAAATTAGGAAAGCGAAGAGAGGATACGTAAAAATATTGGAAGGTAAAATCAAAGAAAATCCTAAGATGTTTTACCAGTACATTAAGAGCAAGGGAATAACTAAGGAAAGGTTAAGGCCTATCAGAGATGTACATGGTCACTTGTGGGTTGATGCTGAAGATGTGGGCAGGGCTCTCAATGAGTACTTTGTCTCTGTCTTCACTAAGGAGAGGGATGATGCAGACATTCTAGTTAAAGAAGGGGAGTGTGAAATATTAGACACAATAAGCATAGTGAAAGAGGAATTACTAGAGGGACTGGCATCCTTGAAGGTAGATAAATCACCAGGGCCAGATGGGTTGTATCCCTGGCTGTTGAAGGAAGCCAGGGAGGAAATAGTGGATGCTCTGAGGATAATTTTCCAATCCTCACTAAATATAAGCGAGGTCCCAGAGGATTGGAGGTTACCAAAAGTTGTACCATTATTTAAAAAGGGTGCAAGGGATAGGCCAGAAAATTATACACCGGTCAGTCTGATTTCGTTGGTGAGCAAATTATTGGAAACAATTCTGAGACACAGAATAAACTGTCACTTAGAAAGGAACGGATTGATCAGGGATAGTCAGCATGGTTTTGTTAGGGGAATATCGTGTCTTACTAACTTAATAGAATTTTTTGAGCAAGTAATAAAGAACATTGATGAGGGTGGTGCAGTGGATGTTGTCTACATGGATTTCAGTAAGGCACTTGACAAGGTCCCACAGGTCAGACTGGTCAGGAAGGTGAGATCTCATGTGATACAGGGGAAGGTGGCAGGTTGGATCTAAAATTGGCTTAGTGACAAGAAACAAAGGATAATGGTCAATGGGTGTTTTTGTGAATGGAAAACAGTTTCCAGTGGTGTTCCACAGGGCTGGGTGTTCAGGCCCTTGCTGTTGGTTGTATATATTAATGATTTAGACTTAAATGTGGGGGGCATGATTGGGAAATTTGCAGATGACACAAAAATTGGCCAGGTAGTTGACAGTGAAGAGGATAGCTCTTGACTCCAGAATGATATCAATGGTTTGGTTGAGTGGGTGGAGAAGTGGCAAATGGAATTCAATCCAGAAAAGTGAGGTGATGCATTTGAGGAGGGCAAACAAAGCAAGGGAATACTCAGTAAGTGGGAGGATATTGAGAGGGTTGAGGAAATGAGACAACTTGGAGTGCACATCCATAGGTCCCTGAAGGTGGCAGGACAGGTGGTCTAGGTGGTAAAAAAAGCATATGGAATGCTTTCCTTTATTCGGCGAGGTATTGAATAGAAAAGCAGGGATGCAATGATGGAACTGTATAAAACACTAGTTAGGCCACAGCTGGAATTTTATGTACAGTTCTGGTCACCAGTTTATAGGAAGGACATAATTGCTCTGGAGAGAGTGCAGAGGAGATTTACAAGAATTTTGCCAGGGTTTGAAAATTGCAGCAATGAGGAGAGACTGGTTGAGACTGAAACGCTCAACTGGTACCTGGATCTGCATCTGAAGTGCTGTAACCTGCAAGGCTACGGACCAGGTGCTGGAAAATGGGATTAGAATAAGTGGCTAGTTTTTTTTAATCTCTCTTTGACTGGTGCAGACATGATGGGCTGAATGGCCTCTTTCTGCAATGTAACTTTTCTATGGTTGATTCCCCTTCCCTGACACATATTTTGGTGATTGAAACTGATATTTATGTTGTGAGAAGGTCACTTAAACCTGGGCGGGGTGGGGGGGGTGGGGGGGGGGGGGGGGTTGGTGGTTGTTGCTGTAAGTTAGGGGGATCCTGGGATCTTGCCAAATCTAAGTTAAACTTTTTCACACGTTTCATTTCTTGGCATTGAAGCTGTCAATCAATGTCTGCCAGCTTCCTTGAGCTGCCTCTCCCAGGCTGGTTAGTGGGAACAAAACACACATAGGAGGCTAGTTCCTGCATTTGGGCCCTTCTCTGACATATGCTCTGACTTTCTACTGACAATTCAGTGACATGAAAGGGTTCTCTGCAGCTATTGCCTCTGCCCATTTCTGCATTTACTGTCAAAATATTTTTTTATAAAGCAGGCGTTTGTCAAAATACGTGTTTTCTTTTTTTAAAGAAAACTGGCAATGTGTGTTGCTTGCTAAGAACGAAAACAACTTTGGAAAATCTGGTTGTATTGTGCCACCCTTAGCCCACATCTTGCTACAACAGAACATACACACACACACATATATATATATGTATGAGAGAGAGAGTATCTGTGTGTGTTCATCTGTCTGTGTCTGCGTGTGTGCATGTGTGTGAGAGAGAATGTCTATGTGTGTGTTTGTGTCCATGTCTGTATGTGTGTGTGCACAAAAGAGAGAGAGAGAGAAAAAGAGAGAGTGTGTGTTTGTGTCTGTCTGTGTGAGTGTGTGTGTGAGAGAGAAAAACAGAAAATGTGTGTATGTGTCTGTCTGTGTGTGTGTGCGAGAGAGAGAGAGAGAAAAAGAGAGTGTGTGTGTATGTGTCTGTCTGTGTGCGTGTATGTGTGAGAGAGACAGTGTGTGTCTGTCTGTCTGTGTCTGTGAAGTCCTTTCACTGATAGTGTTGAGCCTACACTTGCCTCTGAGGTACACAGGCCGGGAACATCCGAAAGATTTGTGCTGAATAAGCAAATCACAACTGGGCCATTTCCTCACTAAATTGTCTCGGAAAGCACTGAAAATGTTTCCTTAATTTATTTTGGTGACTTCAAATTAATGCGGCAATTTGACAACTTGGAAACAGTATCTTTATTCGTGAGCCTGAAGGTGGCAGCTGGAGGCGGGGCGAGGTGGGGCTATTTGAGCATGGAAGGCATCAACTCTCCTACCTACCCTCACCTGATGGGCAAAATTTAATGAGGACACCAAGAGTGAGAATCATTGGCAGGCAGGTGACTTATTCAGGTGGGAACCGAACTCTCAGCTTCCCGGCGGCAGGTTGAGTTTAAGGGATTAAGTCGTTTCACTGGTGGGTCGGGACTCAGTGTCTGGTGGTGGGAACCTTTTTTCCTTACACTCGCATGTCATGAATATTCATTAAATCACAACTTCTCCAATTTAAGTCAGACCTTTTAGGTTAAGTCAGCAGTGAATGGGAAACTCGTGCCACCTGATTTACGGCTGGTTAAAGGTGGCCTACACCAGGTGAGGTGGTCCATTCAAATCATAGGGGAGCCATTGATTCTGTTGAACACTGAGGAAAAGGGGAGGGGAGCAGGGGAACGTTCACAGACCTGAACTGTCAGTAGCAACAAGGGCAAAGCAGGGGGCGGGGGCGGGGAGGAGAGTCGGGGGGGCTCCCAGGAGTTGATATTAATTTATTAGGGGAATGGATGATGGGGGTAGAAGATTTATAGCTGCAAAGAGGGATGAAGGCCTAGCTTCCAGACCACAGCCTTCCAAATCTGCAAATTTTGCCCCCCAGTTGACCTGCTCCCTGCCTGCAGAGCCTGCATGTCTGTCTGGGGGGGTCTCTTACAGCCCACCCAGAGCTGCACTGTAATCATCTGACAGTGGTGAACATCTGAAGACTAGCTAGTTGGTGCACCACAATGGAAGGCCGTCGCTATGGCGAGTGAACATCTGAAGGGTGGAAAGCAGAGTGAAGCAAAAGTCATCCCAGGCCATTGTCAATCAGCTCTAAGGGTTGGGTTATACGGCACCATTTGTTGAGGCCTAGGAACAGGCTGCTTCTCCAATCTTGTAGTCAGGGGAAAGATCCACAATGGCAGCAGGTCAGGGCCTGAAAACTTACCTCCCCCTCCGAACTAGGGCACTTCATATTGCTGAAGCTAATTAAGTCTTCACAACATTCTTATCTAATTGAATTCTAAGTTGCACTTAATGACAAAAATGTACAACTCGAGTATTTCTTTTAGCCTTTTAATATTTTAGTGATGCTGTCCATTTGCAACTTTTGAAGGGGAATTTTAGTCTTAGCCAACCTACAATGTTACTTACACAGCTGTTGGTACTTAGGGTTATCACTAAAGCCCAAAATGAGAAACTTGATCTATTACTAGAACTTCTTCTTCATTTTGAAATGTTTATTTGGCAAATAAAACCTTGATGCCTTTTTAAATTCTCAAATCCCAATTACTCTTGGCAATTGCCTTAAAGTCATCTTGAGCTTTATTGTTTGAGGGCCTGGTTCATAACACCTTCTAACTGCATTCCCTCTCCTTCAGCCAATGAAAAGCTAAGTGCATGAAGCCTTCAAAATCAAACTCATACCTACTTTAATTTCTACATGAATTCCATCCCTGACAGTTTCTTCACCTCATCTCTTTGAGGTGAGAACATTGACTACAGTTCCACAAATACCCGAGCCTTTAGGTACCTCTCTCAAGCATGATTGAACAATGAGTGCTGGCAGCCATTCAGCCATGAGGAACTGCACCGCCAACCCTGATTCTGTAACACACACACACACACACACACTCACTATCACAAACACACATACACTCACACAAACACAATCACACACATACTCATAAACACACACTCACAGGCTACACACGCTTACATACATGCATACATACACACACACTAACTCATACACACACACACCCTCACAAACACAGATACTCACACTTACACAATCACATCATAAACACATACATGCACACACACTCACTCTGACACACTCAGAAACACACAAACACAATCACACGCAGTGACACATGCACACAAACTCACAGACACACATTTATGCACAAGCACAGACAGAAACGCACATGCGCACCCGCAGACAGACATACGCGTGCACACACACGTGCATACACACATGCATGCATATGCACAGACATGCACATGCACACACACACAGACATACACATGTACGCACACACTTGTGCACACACATACACACACTTAAATGTGGATAGTGATTAGAAACAGGGACCAAGGCAGATTTTCTTCCTCTCCATTGACCAGGGGCACAAAGAACCATTGTAATGGCCTGGCTGGCTGAGGCTGAGATCACCTTAATTCAGCACAGACTGGGGATCAAGTTTGGGTCCTACCTGCTCTGTAGGGTTCAGGGCTCGATATCACACCATGCGGTGCATTTATGCACTGAGTTCACATCACAGTGTGGTAGAGTACAGTTCATTCCATTCTTAAATGTAATGACTTGAAGGGACTGGGGAGGATCGTTAACAGCAAGAATGCCAGGCCTTTTGGTCATTTCTTGGAGGAGGACATTGGTGCGCCAGCCCTTCTGAATAATTTAAAATTCAATTCATCAAACAGGCCCAGATGTGGCCCAGTTGGCTTTAAGCACCCTGCATTAATGTACCCTTTTGTTTTACAGGCTGAAGATTACAATGATTTCCAACAGCTAATTCAGTTTAATTTAAACTCCTGCACAAGCAGCTCATCTACATTATTCCCGAGTTTCACAGCAGAATTGTACACATGTCTTTTGATTGTGAAACAACCTTCATTTGAATGTTGTGCAATGTTGGGTAGTGCTGTGGAGAAGGAGGGAAGGGACAGAAGTGTTTCCCTGATTGGTCAGTGGTGCGAGGTTGAAGGAAATATTATACAGTATCTCGTTGATTGGTCAGTGGGACATTGTGCTAAGCTTGTCGAAGTTTTTTCTTAAACTTGGGGAATGAATAATGTCTGTGTGATGTTCAGATGAAGGAAGTCAATCCTTCCAAGGAGTTAAATGTTTCTTTGGCAAGTTCAAATCTTGCTATGGGAGCTTCAGAATTTGCATTCAGTTAACAAAAATCTCAACATTAAAAACATTGGCATCAGTAAAACTGACCATGAAGATGTTGGATTGTCCGAAAAACCCAACTGGTACACTAATGGCCCTTTAGGGAAAGAAACCTGCCATCCTTACTCAGAGTGGCCTGTGTGATACCAGCTCCATACCAAGGTGACTGACCCTTAGCTACCTGCTTCCAAGACGGGCCCATCACCAACTTCTCAGAGCGAACAGGAATGTGTGATTAGTAAGAGCCATGTCATCCTGAAAATCAATACAAAAAGAAAGAGGAGCAAGACGTACAGAAAATGCCCCAAATGAGGGGCCATAAATAAAAGATAGTGACTCATAAATCTAAATAAAGGCAGGTCAAGCACAGCTTCCTTACCTAAACAGTTGTGAGAATGTGCAACTCGCTATGAAGTGAATAATATTGATACATTTCAGGAGAAGCTGAATGACCACATGAGGAGAAAGGAGTAGACGGTTTAGTAGCTAATAGGGTTAGATAAAGAGGGGATAGGAGGAGGCCCATGTGCGGCATGAACACAGGCATAGGGCAGTTGAGCCAAATGGCCTGTTTCTGTGTTATGGACCCTCTGTAAGTTACTGGGGGAAGAGGAGAACTGCAGCTGGTCAAGAATATTTATACACAGCAGGAAACCAGAGTGGGTTTAAAGGAGATGTGAGAAGTACAAGGACACAGCTTAGCCGCTAACAGAACATTTTATCCAGTCTCAACATCACAGGAAAATAACTCAGTCTCTGACTGGTCTCAGTTTTTCACTGCCCAATGGGAACACTCACTACAGACTGGAATGCCATGTTACACCAGCAGAGCTTCACTTCTTCATCCCAGTGGCCAAGGCAGTTTATGTAAATCTAGATAGGGGGGGGTGTCAACAGGCTATTCAAGATGCATCAGCGCAGAGCTTAATTCTGCCCTCGATGTCCTCTCACAAATATTCTTCAGCAGGATCCACTGGAATCAGGGGCCCAAACTGAGTCCTGAGACCAACTGTAGCCCTCCTCATAGTCACTGCCTTACATGAAACATAGAGGACAAGAACCGAGGCACATTGTTGGTGCACTTGTAGCCTGTCCAATTACCGCACCAACGCTAACCTGGCTTTCTCCTTGAAGGTCCTTGAACATGTGTGGCCATCCCACCTAAAGCTCCCTGCCTTAAGCCTGCTCAATCTGAAGTCAACTCTGTACACTGCAAAGTCATTAGCCACATCTTCTGTGGCTGTATCATGCCTGCTTGTCCTCCATCATCTTTCTGCAGTTTGCAGTAAGGACCACACTAAGTTGCATATGTATTGTATCTTTCACATGGCAAGACATCTCAAGTTGTTTTATCCAACTGCTCTATCACCTCTCCTCTTGCATGTTTCTACTCCTGTCTCTCTCAATGCAGCAGCTATTTGTCTTCCCATCATCACCCAGTCACCTCCAGGATTTCCCAATGATTCACCTCCTCTTCATCTAGATGCAGCTTCACAGTGATGTTATCCAAAAAGGGAGCTCAGTCCCTGTAATCGTGTTTCACAGCACCTTGCTCTATCTCACCATGACACCCCTTGTTCTCACAACCCACCCATATTGTCAGACCACCTGTTTGATTTTAACTTGTCAATAAGGCAAAAGTTTTCTCCAAAAAAACAGTGCAAGACCAAACTTTATCTTCTCAGTCCACTTCATTAATTCATTTCCTTTGCCACCTACTCTGAACGCACTCCCAGGCCTCTCATAGGTCAAATCGGGCTGCACAAAACGTTGGCATCCAGTTTGATCCAAAGCTGACTTTCAAATATCATAGCCCAAAGTCACTAAGAGCACTTCCTGTCACCTCCATAACACTGCCCACTCCTGTCCCTACCTCATCAGCACTAGCGCCAAACTCATATAATGCTTTTGACTCTGTGTCTCTGAAGGCTTTGATGCTGACCTCCAATCTTCCATCCTCTATAAACTTGTCCAAACTACTCAGATTCTTTCCCATTCAAAGGCCTGTTTGCCCTCTACCCCTATCCCTCACTGACTCTCTGTCCCCCAATCCATTGAACTTTAAATCCCTGAACACATTTTCAAACCTCTCTGCACCCTACCCTATGTCTGCAACTCCCTTTTATCTCTGCGCTCTTCAGCCCTCCATCCCTTTGCACCCCCAGCCCTCCAATTCATTTGACACACTTGGCCCGACTTTCTCCAAATTTCTCCCTAACCCCTCTTTGTTTTTGCTTCTCTCTACATCTCTATTTACATGCTGAAGAACCCTCTTCCTGACTTGGATTTTGGTCATCTTTCCTAACTTTCCCCAAGGTGGCTCCATGTCAGGGTTTTCTCGCCCCTCTGCAAAGTGCCTCAGGACACTGCCTAGATTAAAAGAGCAGCTAATTATCAGCAAATTCAGATTTCAGATCCATCCCCCCACTCTGGGGAAGTGTGCTGACTGATGAAGAGCAGAAAATGTTAATCTGCTGATTTAACTACAAGCCCTTACAAGCAGACCAGCAGCTGGCAAGTTCCAGCAACACGACATCCCCACCCCCTCAATTCCTTCCCCAATCCTCACAATTCTGTCAAGAATCAGAAGGCACATCATGCTTCTAACATGAGCATTTGATTCAGCTGTCAGCCTGGCTGAGATCAAATCTGGATCCTTCCTGGTCTACACTGCCTACAGGAAAAAAAATTAAGAAGAAAGAGATATTCAACAAGTCAATTGAGGAAAAAGAAATGGATTGTTTCATTTAACTGTGCTTCAGTAATGTCTGTGATAATCTTCTCTTGTATAAACACCCCTTCTGAGTGTCTCTTAAAGTGACTGTATAAATATGATAAATGATGCCACCATCAAAATTAATCTCATCCATATTATGTGCCTGAGCAGCTCCATATTCCAATAATAAACTGTATCATTGCAACCGTACAGGCACTAGAACACTGCATTCAATCTGCAATAACTCGAACTTCATTCCCAGTGTTGAAAATGACCACGTTCATCCTGTGTAGTTTTATGCAAACAAGTCTCACTAGCTTTCCCAGTGACATTCATCTTTACCAGTTAATCAGAGGAGAAATAATGCATTGCAATTGCTGTTAGGAACTAGTTCAATCACATTAAAAATATTTTTCCAGCATCTCTGGACCAGGTAGGCAGAGAAGAAAGAAATCAGCCAAGGGTCCTTTTCATTATCTAAACTCTCCACCCCAGGAAATTATAAGGACACTGAGGCCAATTGTAGCACATCTACTGCCACCTCAGCTAAGTCAGCACAGTTACAAAGATTTTCTCCTCATTTGTATAGCTCGGCACCACACCACATAGTGAATATATCCACTAGAGCAGCATTGCTTTTGGACAACAACATCTGGAACCCTGATACTCCAAAGATTGAAGGAAACCTACTGTTTATTACAGGCCGGAATGATGGATAGTGCTCAGCCTTGGCCCTGTGGTTGTAGCACTCTTGTCTCTGAGGCAAAAGGTTGGAGGTTCTGCATCCCACTCCAGAGCCACAAGTACATGCATAGACCTGTCGTTTCAGTGCAGTGCTAAGGGAGCGATGGACTGTTGGAGGTGCCTCTCTCATATGAGACATTAACCTTGAGTATTTTTCCAGCATCTAACTATGCCCTCTCAGGTGGACACAAAAATCTCATGGTCATAGCACTATTCAAATAAGAGCAGAGGAACTATCATCCAAATATTTATTCACTAAAACCAATTATCTGATCATCTTTACATTGCTGTCTGTTGGATGTTGTGCATTTCCCCACATTACGACAGTGTCTACACTTGAAAAGTACTTAATTAGTTCTGAAGCACTTTGGGATGTCCTGAGGATGTGAAAAGCATTAAATAAATCCAAGCGTTTATTTTCACTATGGGCTGGATTTTCGGGTCATCAGGTGGGCACGGTGGGCAGGCCCGGGAGCGGCCAATTAACGGCCAGCCAGCGTGAAACATGCGCTGAAAGGCTTAGCGCTGAAGTTAGCACAGGTGCTGGGGAGTGTGCAATGAAAGTTCCCTGAAGGCAGAGAGCTGCCTCAGGGAGCTGAAGAATATAAAACCATCAAATAAAGATTTATAAATGCAGAAAAAAATGTCTACACATCGGACTCACTCACCTAAACATATGCATTATAAAAATTCTGCCCAAACATTTTTTAAATTTAACTATGGAAACGCCATCCTGCCCCTGGTTTCCTGAAAAATGAGAAGGCCGTCTGGCCAATTCGCCCACCCACCAACTGTAAGGTTGGGCGGGCAGTGAAAAGTCGCTGTTAATTTAATACTTTAATGGCTTTAATAGGCCTCATTATTGTCGGCGGGCACACGCCCGCTAACCAAAATATCGCATGAGTGCGCAATGACGTCGGAACACTCACCCAATGTCATCGCGTGCTATTTTACACCTGATCAGGCCAGCCACGCACTCCCCCACGGGACGTAAAATTCTGCCCCATGTATTTTGCCAACCCTTGCACCAAAATCCTTGAGCTATGAGACCCTCGGCAGGAATTCGTTGTTTATGGAAATAGTCCATTTGTTTTCCAAGCTTTCGTATGTGGGACAGGTCAAACCAGACAGCATTCAAAGAATGAATCAATGGGGTATAAACAACTTAGAGAAGAAATTACACTCAATATTTTGACAATATGTACAATGTTAACTCTATATCATTGGTTTAATATATATGACCTCCACCCAGACAATGGCAACGCAAACCCATTTTCACATAATTCCTCTGCCCAGTAACTAGATGAATTATTTCTTCACTGGGTCTACTAAACACGCAGAGCATATACAGTGTGTCAGTTTTAGACTGCACAGACAGGGTCAGTGTCAATTCCCAGGATCGCTGCAATGTCCTACCGCACACTCCCAATCTTTAAAAAAAAATTGGCAGGGGCAATTGAAACAGCAAGAACAACTTTCAGTCCACTTAATGTTGTTGGGTGCTACTTTGATGTAGACACCTTGCACACAGAGAAGACTGGTCACCCAATTTCCCCATTGGTCTTTAATGGGTTTACAGAAGAGCAAATTGCAATATAGATTAAGAGAGGAGTTCAGTAGTGACTCTGCTTGCCAATATATCAGAGAAAAGTAGCTTTTGTAATGCAAGGGTTATTGTATAATGCAGGATTCTACAAGCTCCTGTAATGCTATATTAATTGCTTATTTTACAATCGGGTGACATACAAGTTTAAATCTGTGAGGCTCTGGAATCTTACTAGATGCTTTGCAGGCCACGGAGTCTGCACTATTTCTATTGTAGTCCTATTTCCAATCCATGCTCCGTCTTATTGAGGCTCAACACTGGGAGCAGAGCTTTGTAATACCACTGTGACACCTTAAGACACAAGCATAACTTCCACTAAAAGATACGAAGGCAACATGTACATGTGAATTGCAACACATAGATGCCTTTCCGTGATTTTCAGCCAAACCAGCTTGTTTCCAATTAAAGGAAGTCACATCATTTTAACCTCACTATAACAAGGCCACTGCTGCCTTTGCCATAACATTGCAAATCAGTTCAATACATATGCCAGACAAAGCTTTCAGCCAAAACTAGCTGGTACATTTGGTTCATTTTATTTTTAAATATAGAAGGCCACAGAGTAACACTGTAGTTGCCCTTCATCTCATATACAGAGGTGAAAGTGCTGATGTAAATATGAACTGCAGGTAACTAAAATTCAGGCTTTCCCTCACTAACAAATAAACAAAACAAAAATTAACCAAGTTTGTTGTTTACTAGGTATTCTGAGAGAGAACACTGTTCGAAAATGAAATTAAGAGGGAAACCAGTCCGATACTGTAACTAAATTAGCATCAAATGCAAATCACTGGGTACTTAGTGGTAGAACAGGTGCAGGGAAGGCCTTTAAATGAGACAAATGAATAAAACATCCCTCTGCACAAATGTGTACGCTGACACAAAGTCAATTGCATGAATAATTCAGCAACCTTGCTGCTGATGCAGGGGTCACCCTGCCTCGACCTTTATGACAGGAAGTGAAATAAAAATAAGCGGGGGGTAGTGGGCGGAGAGGAATACACCAGATAAAGCTGCTAACTGACGAATTGGCTGGAGGTATTGTTTGAGATGCATCCACACAGATAAAATTGCCAAGAGCCTGTAGGCACACAGTGCTGCCATCATTGCCACTGTCCCAGCTCAGGACTCTGTGCCTGTGAGCTGCAACCATGATCGTGTTTTCATTGATCCCCAGAGTTGTGTCTACTTACATGTATTCCTAAAGGTTTCACCACATGATCTCTCAAAAGCATCCTCCCAGCCCAATCAAAAAATCTTTTTTTTCCTCCCATCCTGTATATTTTTATATAAACAAAAAACATTCAGAGAAACATTAAAAAAAACACATTTTTTTGCTGCCCTGATGAGTTTTCTCATCCATGTCCAGGAGAATCTTCAAATCCCGGAGACTCCAGGGTAATCCTGGAGCTGTTGGCAACACTACTGCCAGTGAATGCATTAAGAGATCTGCAGAGTGTGGGTCCCTTCACATACAGCCTTTCAACAAACACAGGCAGCACACGGAACAGAGTCTCAGGTTGCCGATTGAGAACCATTCTTCCAGAATCCTCACACCAAGATAAATAAAAAATACCTCATAAGAGCTCAATGTTTCACCTTTTTAGGAAGTCCAAAATTAGGGGCCATAAATATAAGCTAGCTACTAATAAATCCAATTTAAAAAAAATCAGAGAAATGTTTTTGCCCCGAGAGCTGTTAGAATGTGGAACTCGTTACCACATGGAATAGTTACAGCGAGCATCATAGGCACCTTCCAGGGAAAGTTAGATATGCACATGAGGGAGAAAGGAATAAAAGGTTATAGATAGGGTGAGATGAGGTAGGGTAGAAGGAGTCTCATGCGGAACATAAACACTAGCAACAGACCTGTTGGACTGAATGGCCTATTTCTTTGCTGTAAAATGCTATGCAATTAGACAAGCTTTATTTATTTATTTATGTACCCTTCAGCATTTTTTTTGTCTTGTGAGATACGGTAGACCAAACATTCTCGATCTTGGGCTTGGTGTTAAAACCAATTTGAGAGCTGGGGGCTTCAACATAAACTTGTACTTTTTTTTAAATTCCCCCTGTGGATGCCAGGGGGAGCCCAGATGGTTCCAATTTAAAAACTAACAGTTTCCTTTATCCCCAAGTGCTAAAGAAAATAATCCACTGACAGGACTCTTTCCTGGGAATAGCAATGAGAGTCTGATCCCTAATACAATTTAAATCATTCATTTAAGTTTCAGAACAAAAGAAGAGGAAATCTTGTTCAAATTAACCAACATGTAAGCTTTTCTTCCCACTCAAGCAATGATCATTCACATACTACCGCAGAATTAACTTACCTAAATGTGCTTTCCACCTTTCCCTTTTAAATTGCACAGAATTATTTATTTTCACCTCCTTTGCCCCTCTCCTAAGAGAGGAATTGCATTAACATAGCAACACCTCAAAGCACTGTATGTGAATTAATTTTAAGTGCTGCGGGTTATTATGTGGATGATTGCCGGAGGCTTTTTGCACACGAGCAGATCCCACAAACACCGATGGGAAGACTGACTGATTAGCCTGTTTTTAGCGGCATTGGTGGAGGGAGGAATGTTGACCAAGGCACTGGAGAACACTCTGCCCTTTTCAAATACTCTCAATGTCCACCTGAATAGGCAGCCAAGACCTTGTTTTCGCACCTCATCCTAAGGATAGGCACTGACTTCTTGCTGCAGTAGGGTTTAGCACTGACTGTGCTCCAATATCTCATCCAAGTGGCCACTAAAGACCTTAGATAGTAAGTGGCAGCAGGCTATTTTCCTTTAGAGGCCTTCACAGTCATGCTGAGTCCTACAGCTAAACTTACACCAAGTACTGTTCATGCGTCATCCCTGTATTCATTGACCTAAATTGGATCCCATTCCAGCAATGTTTCAATTTTACAATTTTCATCCTTGCTTGCAAAATCCCCAATGGCCTTGCCATTCCTTATCTCAATTACATCATCCTGCCCTAGAGACCTTCAAGCAGTCTGCAATTCTCCAAATCTGTCCTATTGCTAATCCCCAATTTTCTTCTCTCCACCCAGCTACCTAGGCCCTAAAACTCTAGAATTCCCTCTTAAACCTCTCTGCCTTTCTATCACTCCTTCTTTTAAGGTGCTCCTTAAAGTATATCTCCTTGACCAAGCTTTTGGCCATGTGTCCAAATATCTCCTTATGTAGTGTCAAATTTTGTTTGATAATCATGGGATGTTTTACTACATTAAAAGCACTATATAAATGCAAGTTCTTGGTGTCATCAATTGATATTCACCCCTGCAAAGAAATCATGAGGAAGATCGGGTGAGTAAAGAATTCTGATGCCCCCTGTGGTCAAATAGTCTGCTGACATTCACTAGTCACACATGAGGGACAGAGAATTGAGCAAAGCAATGGGCGAAATGGTTAGCAAGCACCCCAGTAAAATTCAACACTTTCAGAAGAGCAGGGGAGGAAACTATATATACATATAAAAATATATATACACATTTAAAAAATCACTCTTAAATATTATTTTTCAGGAAGAGTATGTGCAGGAGAATGCCGCACTGATAAAATTGCTGGTAGTTTTACACGGCGCATTCAGAGGAGCAAAAAAGGCTTTGTGACAGCATAAATATGCATTAAAACTATATAAAAGCCCTGGTTAAAAGCCCTAAACTTGGCTCTCTGAAACTGAGCTCAGTCAGCAAGTTAAGAAATAGCTGAGAGATAGCAGGATTTCACCGCATCAAAAAAACAAACAGAACTCTTTAAAGTCGGTACTTCATTCCTTAAATGGGCTCACAGACACTAAATACACCATTATAGCCAGTTGAAAGCAAACCTCCACTATAATTCAGCTGTGTTATCTCACTCTAGCAATTGCTATGTCTTCAACAAAATTTGTATCAAAATCAGAAAGCTCTTATGCACTTTATCAGAAGGCCTGCCATTTATTTATTTTCAGTTTTCTTGCCCAAATATAATCAGTCAAGTTGGGAGTAGATTCCAGTGGTGCCCACTGGCACCTCATGCAAGTCACTGTTCCCTCACATGTGCATGTGGACCATAAGTTAACACCACAGTGGAAGCTGGTGCAGCATGCCCATGCACTGATGATCGAGCTCCAGTCATTCCTTGGACACTGGGCAAGTCCAGGATTGGGCTCGGCTCTGATGCTCCCCATAACGGAATAACCAAAACACTCACTGCCAAAAGTACTGAGAGTAGCCCTCTCTCTTTCCCATATTTCTTACACACGAATAACATCCACTTCGCCAAGGGAGTGGAGGAACACATCTTATGAGAGTGCAGCATTTCTCCTCACACTTTTGACTCCTGGATTTGACTCGGGATTCAGCGATCACTCTCCTGCTGCTATGTCGAAATTTTCCTTTTGATTCCAAACTGCAAACAAATCAAGCTCAACCTTAGCCCTTCATGAAAACTGCCACAGCTATTAGTCCATTAACAGGGTCACAAGACTGCCAGTTCAAATGCAGTGAAAACTAAACATTCTGAGCAGAATATCATGGCCTTCAGAATCAGCAGAGGTCAGATAGTTTATCCCCATACAATGTTGATTCACATTAATTATGCAGCACTATTTTTATTCATAGAGCCATTAAAAGGTTGTGATATATTTAACTATTATAGATTTTATACAGGCTAAAAAATAGTCTATAACCCTAATACTCCATACTCTCTTACAGTAGTGGTTTTCAATGTTTATTTTTGTTAAGGAAATACAAATTGTGAAACTCTGTGAAGCACCAATCCTCTCTCCCTCCTCCCCTCCCATAATGTATATACTTACATTGCTGTATTATAAAACAAAAATTAAAACAAAGTAAAACACTATTGAATGAATAATTACTTTTCATTAAATGAGAGAACAATACATCTTAAAAATTTGGTACAATTTTCAAATGACCTGACGCTCATGAAACCTTCAGGGATGCTCACGGAACCTGTTAGGGATGCTCGCGGAACCTGTTGGGGATGCTCGTGGAACTCGTTAGGGACGCTCATGAACCCATTAGGGATGCTCGCGGAACCCGTTAGGGATGCTCGTGGAACCCGTTAGGGATGCTCACGGGACCCATTAGGGACGCTCGTGAACCCGTTAGAGATGCCAGTGAAACCTGTTGGGATGCCAGTGAAACCCGTTAGGGACGCTCATGAACCCATTAGGGATGCTCACGGGACCCGTTAGGGACGCTCATGGAACTCATTAGGGACGCTCGCGGGACCCGTTAGGGACACTCGTGAACCCATTAGGGATGCTAGTGAAACCCATTAGGGATGCTCATGAACCTATTAGGGACGCTCGCGGGACCTGTTAGGGACGCGCGTGAACCCGTTAGGGACGCTAGTGAAACCCGTTAGGGACGCTCGCAGGACCCGTTAAGGACGCTCGCGGGACCCTTTAGGGACGCTCTTGAACCCATTAGGGATGCCCACGGAACCCGTTAGGGATGCTCGTGAACCTGTTAGGGATGCTCGTGGAACCCTTGTGTTCCAGAGAACTCTGGTTGGAAACACGGCTTTATAGTCTGTAACCTTAATACTCCACCTGAGTTTGCCTGTTTATCTAAAGTATTGCTATAAATTGAAACAGAGGTACATGATTTATTTACAATTAATAAAGGTAGTGAGTAGCTGAACCATTCAGGCAAGTATATTTGGTGTTTGATTCCCAGTATGTGCTGAATCGACCTGGGTGGAATTAGGGGGGCTGGTGGTTGGGAAACAGCTGGGAGGCTACAGTTCACCATAGGGATGGGATTCTCATTCCTGGTTGCTATTCCTAGTTACCACCACCCGCCCAACCACCCTCGCTGTTAAAGCGCATGTGTATGCATATTAGATGAGAAGCTGATCTGATCTGGCTGTTCACCCAATGTTACATAGCCTGTTAAACAGTTATTGTCCAGGCCAACACATGAAGAATAAGGTACTCAATAACACCCAGCACCCAGCTGTTGAGCAGTAACTCAGCCAAATTCAATATTGTGAGGGAGAGCAATAAAAACCAAAAGCTGAAAGTTCATCTCCTTCCAAAACTGAAGAAAATGCCTCTTTAAACAAAACTACAGTGAAGTCTAAAAATTGCTGCTAATGAACCACTGGGTTCCTTAAAGTGAGAATTATAATCAATTAAATACAACAATTTTTGCCCTTCCCCAGCCTCTCAAGCCTTAACAGGAAGGAAAGGTCAGCTCGTTGACTGCTGCTCAGGGCTCTCAATTAACCTGATTAGTTCAACAAGCAGCTATTATGAATGACACCTTATCTGAAATAGAAGGAAAAGCAACTTCCTTCCTACATAAGATACCACTGGCCATCTCCAGTCTGTCCAGGCCAGCTATTGGCCTTCTGGAAGTCACGGAGCAGTGAACAGCTGATTGGGCTTTTTGCGCCTTGGGGTCATCTGATCTGCCCAGGTAAACTGGAGAAAAGCACTGGCCTGTGGGCAACTCTGAACATTTATTTCAGAAGCAGGCAGCCAGGTGATAGAATTGCTAAAAGTAACCCATTCCCACTTCAAGAAAGGCAAACAAGTATGTTTGGAAAGATTTAGTTAACTCTGATCTATTGGGGCCTACGCTTTCAGGCTTATTAGGCTGCAGGACTTTCCTTTCCTTGATGAACACGCCCATGCCCCAACACCCACCCCCCTCCACTCCCTCCCCCAAAACCAACCACACACTAATGCTGAGAGACATGTATAAGCTTTGTATCAAATAAAAGAACATGAAGAAGGAAGGAAATAAAGAAGGAAGGTTACAAAAAAAAATCTATTAGCTGTCAGTGGCCTACATGTCCATTTGAATGACTTCAGATTAATGTAATTGAAGTAATCTTGTTGAAAAAGTCAAAGGCTCAACAATCCTGTGCAGCGGCACTTGGATGAGACAGCAAACAACATCAATATTAAACAGGTGACAACTAACAGGCTTATACTTTTATTAAAAATGTAATGCCTCAAACAGTTTTAACCAGATTTTAATCCCTTGAAATTCAAAGTTAATAGCTGCCTTGAAAATATTGAGATAGATACCAAACAATTTACTGTCTGGCTGTCAGTTCATGTTGCCCTCAATCCTCCCCCTGGAAGTGTCAGTCTCCAATTCATCTGCTGTGTTTCTGTCACTGTTTCTAATTTAATCTGAGTTTCAGACGTGCTTTACAATTCATGAAACAAAGATGTTTTGGACCACATACTAACTTTGTTGTCATCCATTACAGATAATCATAAAGTCTGTATTAAAGGGAGGTATAAAGGCCTCGATCAGGCTATTTCTGAGGCAGCGTGTTGAAAAACACAGAATCAATGGATAACCTACTGAAGTTGCTTTAAGTAACTTCTCTTTTGACTTTGAGCACCTCTTAAAGGTGACATTTCCCAATGGTTTAAGAGGTTACATACATGACCCAGCATGGAACTCAAGTAAACATATCAAAGAGATGCCATTCACCACTTCTGCTTACATGATAGTTGCCAACCCGCCAGGCTTGTCCTGGAGTTTCCAGAAACTAAAGACTAACTCCCTGAGCAAACGTTGGGCAAATTTGCTGTCAGCAAATGCCAGTAGAAAAATCATAAGGAAATTGTGTGTATTTTTAATTTTTTTTAACATTTTTGTTTGTTATAAAATTATTGGCAATGGGCAAAAGGGCAGTTTAACTGAGGGACACGAATCATGTAGTCATTCCATGAAGAGTCTATTGGCTTTCCATTGGGAAGGCAGTGCCCTGAGAGGATGGGCATGTCAGACGACCATGCTGGGTGGGTGGGGGTGGGGGGGGGGGGGGGGGGGGGGGGGGGGGGGGGGGGGGGGGGGGGGGGGGGGGGGGGTGCGGCGGGTAGGGCAAGGCAGTTGGAGACAGATGGTCAGGTGGTGAAAGTTCCTCCAGAGATGACAACCTGAGCTTACCCATGCACCATGTCATTACCTGAGGGCATTAGGTGCCAGTGGAAACATTCCAAACATAAGTCAGCACCATCAGTAGTGAAGAAAATTGACTCAAAAGAGAGCCAGCTAATTTCCCGGTAGGAAGGAGGGAAATAAAAATTCAGAGCAGCCTAGTCTTCCGTTCAGGATTGGCATCTTAACCAAGTTGCCCCTGCCTTAACCCAACATCATCAACAAATGGATGATATCCAGCAGCAAGGGTCAATGACTAATGATTGGGAGCAGCAATCCTTCCTTAGCTCAGTGGCATTGAAAGCATTGTGGTAAAAAGAGATTAAAATAGTCCCTCAACATCTAGACAGTGGTTAACTCTTAAAGGTAAAAGATAACAGTATAATCTCAGTGGGTCAATGGTTAAAGGCACTGCCCACTGCTGTGTTGAGCTAATGAAAGCAAGAATGCTAAGCCCTGGTGCTTGCCAAGTTAAGCAATCTCAGCCAGGGTAGCATTTGGGGCTCTGGATTTGCTTCCACACTCTGGATTAAGCAAGGGAAAAACAGTTAGGCATCCTGTCCCAGATCCACATGCCAATTCTTTGCTGAACATGTGCACACGTGGACTCCAGGTAAGAGACAGGATTGAGCCATAATGTCCCTGACAAACAGAAACCCTGTCGACACTCACTTGTACGTGGGAACGTGGGCCAGGGTATTTCACATGGCAGGATTCTCTAGCCTGCCACCCGAAGAGTTGGTGGCAAATGTATCCCTGCCGAAACTGACTTACGCACAGCCATTTAATGCTCCAAGGAACGTTAATTGACTGGAGATGAGACTTCCGTCCCTCACTCAAGAGGAAATCCCGCCTCAGAGACCTGTCAGAAGCTGCAGTGGACAGGAGTGGGGCTAAATCTAAGTCCCAAAGTCCAGGAACAGGTAAGTGTGGGGGGTCTCAAGGTGGTGAAGGGAGATGAAGCCCCAGGGGCTTGGGCAGAGGGGGTTGGGGGCGTTGGCAGAGAGGACAGTGGGGAGGGAGTATGCGCAGGGGACAGACCTTGTGGGAAGGGAGGGGTGCCTGATGTTGAAAGGAAGCTGTGGGTAGAGGCACCCTCCCCTCCCCTCCCCTCCCACCCGAGGCCTGAGCAGGGTGACTTTCCAGGCATCCCCCCTGCTGCTGAACTCCTCCCTCCAGTCTTAAAACTGTGGCTGGGCAGGAAAAGGTCCTTAAGTGGTCAATTGCAGGAGGCTGGAGCACAGTGGAGGGCTGGCCGCCCAGGGAATTTTCTGCCTCCCTCATAACCCCTCCCCAACCTTGCAATCCTGCCTATGGGGCATCGTAAAATTCTGCCTGTGTTCACTTAGATGAAATATTTTGGAGGTGACCGGTGCCTGTGAAAGTGACAGGGAGGAATAGATGGGGGTAAATAGCAGAGAGAAAACATAACGTGTTGAGCTTAATAATTAAAAATAATAATTTCAATGTGTGTCTGGTTTGGTGATTAGGTTCATTTGTTTAGTGACTGTTATGGTTCCAGCCACTTCCAGTGCATGTAAAGGAAACCTAATTAATAAAAGCTCCTGTCATTAGTTCTCCAGCATAATTAGTACAATGTATGCTAATTACCTGTGTAAAAAAATCTAATAAACCCTTTGGAATGGCAATGTATTAGTAGCTTTCACAGAGTTATTGGTCTCTTCAAGGTAATAGTAATGTGCAGGTTTTAGTGCTTTGGGTGGACTGGCTTTTCTCAATAGCCCCTTCCTCTTCACTCAAGCCCCAAGACAAAGACAATCGAACATCTCACTCATTCAGCTTGGGATATAGTACCACAGGACTGCCTATGAGTGTCCACTCTGTTTGTGCAAGCATGGATAAGTTGGCACTCATATATTCAGGCCATGAGGTGGTCCAGTGTCCCGTTCAACTTGTGGCCCTTGCATTGGCTGCTGCTCAATGTGTCTTGAGTGTTCATTTTCAGCCTGACGTGGTCCAGATAGAACATACTTCAACAAAGCATCAATGAGTATTCCTAGTCTAGACACTTAGGGCAAAATTTCCAAAGGGTTTCTCCTGCTAGTCTGTGTAACTTCAGGGGAAGAGATGTCGGTACCATAGAAAAAAGGTGCAAACAATAAACCTGATAAACCAATTATAAAATTCCTGTTCAGCCTCAACTGAAATATTGCGCCCACTTCTTGATACCACACTATAGGAAGAATGTTAAGTTATGAGAGAGGATGCAGAAGAGATTCATGAGAATGGTTCCTGGGGTGAGGAACTTCAGTTGCATAGATGGATTGGAGAAGCTGGGGCTGTTTACCTTGGAGAAGAAAAGGTTGAGAGGAGATCTGATAGAGGTATTCAAAATCATGAGGGGTCTGGACAGTGCAAATAGAGAGAAACTGTTCCCATTGGTGGAAGGATCGAGAACTAGAAAGCACAGATTTAAGGCAGTTGGCGAAAGAAGCAACGGCAACATAAGGAAAAACTTTTTGGACAGTGAGTTGTTAGTATCTGGGATGCAATGCCTGAGAGTGTGGTGGAGGTGGATTTAATTGTGTAGTATGTCATAAATGATCAGCTGTCCTTTTTTACGAACAGGCAGCTTGACGTTCATTCTTGATCATGCACAACTTAGAATTATCAGAAAGCAAAGCATGATTTTCTTTAAAAAATTTTAAAAATAAAGTTCAGAATTGAGATCATTAGGTTTTAAGTTACAGCCCAAAAGGGACATGAGAGAAGCATATTTGTTGCTGACATACAGCAGGTTGTGGATGGGGAAGGTAAATGTAGTGTGATTATAGCAATTATAACAAATGAGAATTGGGTCATTATCTAAAGAGACAAAATTTGCAGGGCTACTGGTAAAGGGCAGGGGAACAGCACTGTGAATTGCTTTTACAGAGAGCCAGCACAGACATGATGGGCTGAATGGCCTCCTTCTGTGCTGTAACCATTCTATGATTCAGCATCTGTGCCATTTATCCAAGGTTTGTCTGCTGTTCTGCCAATTACAGTAGACAAGCAGGTGAACCCTTGCCAGAGTTCACCTGTCTAAACTGGCTATTCAACCCATGGAGGCAGGTATTACAACCAACCTGATCATATCCTCCTCTCACAATCAGACTTTCCTGAATGCCTCAATGAAGGGTGATTGGGAATGGGAACCTGAGATGACTTTTCTGTTTGCATTGCTGGGGCAGGGGGAAGCATTGCAAAAAAGTGTTGTGCCCTGAAATCTGCCTCAAATGTAATCAAGGATCAAATCTGGAACCTTCCTAGCATGGATTTCTTCCAAGTTGTGTAGTTACCCACCGAGCCATGAGGTAAATCTTGGGTTGCCAACCCTCCAGAATTGCCCTGGACTCTCCAGGAATTGAAGATTAACCTCTAGGAGACTGCTGCGAGTGACCAGGGAGTAAAATCATAGGGGTAATTTCTTTCAACACTCATTTATTACCCTTAAAAATATTGGAGACCAGGGGTAAAAGTTGATTTACTAGATGGGGCATTGGGAGGCAGGTAGTCATATGAGGAAACCTCCAGGAATACATCAAATCAGGGTTAGTAACCGTACACAGATCCATCATTTGAAAAGAGGAGAATGTATGATAGCAAAAGCTTTGAAAAGCCTATAATCAAATAGCCCTTAAAATAGCACCATCTCCTGCATAGAAAACATAAGCCAAAAGTTAAAAGGAAGCCTTATTGTATTTAATTTTACAAAATATCGCATCCCTTTGGCACAGCTCACCCAACAGAGACAATGGGAAAATTATTACAAAAGATAAGCAAGCACTGTGAGGATTTGGGTTTGTTATACTACAAAAAAAAGCTCCACAAAAATGGCTCCTTCATTCTCTTCCCCTTGCTCTTTCCCTTTCAAAACAAAAAAAAAGTGCCATAAACCCCTGGCATGGAGACAAATATTGAAAATTGTTGGCAATGGATAGGTCACTAATGCATTGGGGGTCAGCATCCTGGCAGCTCTTAGGACATTCCTGGCAAAGTAAACAGTGAGCCACAGCATCAGCTTTCTTCTGCATGCAATCCCACTTAAATTGGCAGGGTTAGCCAAGGCTTAGGAAGAGTTTAATTATCCTACTGGGGCAAGAGCTCATCAGGAACAATAAGAGCCCCACTAATCCAAATCAGGTAACCCAATCCAGATACACAGCACACACATCACAAGACACACACACAGACACACACACACACACATCACAATACACACACACAAACACACATGCACACACATCACAATACACACACACACATCACTAATCATTCAAAGTTGTTTTCTCACCATATCATTCACCAGAGAGGTCTGGAGTAGCTAAACTAAAAAAATCTGTCTCTCGTTATACCTCAATCTCTGGATTTCATTCATAACTTCTCACAGTATCAACTTTACTAGGATACATTATAAAAATTATACCCTCTTTGCAACTATCCCATGCAGTTCACATAAAATCCAGCATGAATGTCACTAGGTTTTTTTTTTAACAAACAAGCTTTTCTCAGCTAAAACGGGCAATTTGTGTTAATTGTTTCCATCCCTGCATCACCTCCATCCAATGTTAACAGGGCCAGTGATTTGCTGAAGATAAGTCAGCAAACTTTTCTTTTTATATTGTGTGTATTGATGGTTCACTATTAAGAGGATGCTGTTCGTATGAACTAAAAGTCCTCAGCAAAAGCTTTCCTCGTCCGTCAACAAAAGATCTGAGATGAAAATGATGAAAAATTCCAGCATTTGCATGTGATATCATTGTAGCAATAATACATAGCTCTCCTCTCATCTTTCTCTCCCCACACCCCCCCCCCTACTAATTTCTTATTGCAGAAGAGGGCTCTTTAAATTAGGTTTAAAAATGTTGCTTTTAATCTATCTTGGTTAAACTCCCATCATATCTATATGAAAACAACTTGAGGCAGGGAGCACAGTAGATCAGTGTCTAGCTGCATCAGTCATTACACCACTGATCAATGTGGAGTTAACTGATTTCATCCAGGACAGCAGCAGCACTACAGCTGGTTTCAGTGAACCTGGGGTTCCTGCTCTTGCTCAGTGCCCAGTGATCCCTTGGCTGATGCCCAGGAGCACTAACTACTTGCAGAGCTGCTGAGGTGCTACAGGGCTGCCCAGTGCCTGTGGGAGCAAAACCCCTAAAAGGCCTTCATGAGCAAAGTTCAAAAAAAAAATGTCTCATGCCCGGTAGCAAATCTTTATTCCGGTACATGTGATCCCGATAAGGTTGATCTACTTTACCGCATAATGATTGAGCTTTTTGGTACAATGTATACTATTATTCCCCAATATGGTTTGAAATGAAGTTTAAAAATATCCCACACACTCAAAAAGAGATTTCAAATTTGCCTCTACTCTATGCTGTAGCTCAAGCAATGTAGGGATGTTTATACTGCAAGGTCAGTGCTATTGCAAAAGTGGCACAGAAGTAACAAGTATAGGCTTAGCCTTTTGGAGAGATGCCATCATGCACAACTTGGATTTGACATTGGATGGGGTGCGGTGTCAAATTGGGTATAAGGGGTCATTCAGCAATCTTGTGCTCAAGGGGAAAGTGGGGTTCCGAGGTAGGGCTAAGCACCAAAGCCCAGATGGTCCAATCCATGCTCCCCATGAATGCAGTCTGACATAGAATGCAGCCTGCCATATCATGTTCATTATACCCGTTTCTAATTCAGTACCCTTGACCACAAGGAAGCTCTGTTCCAATCCTGTGAAAATGCAAAATGTGCCAACACGAGGTGTGAAAAACGTGTCAGGTAATATCAAGCCAAAAGAGAGGGATGCGAAACACTGGTCTAAACATCAATGGACATATATATATATGTAGAAACATAGGTCAGACTCTACTAATGTCATACACCACATAAAGCTTCGTACTGATTCCATATAAATCCCTATCGTGACATCCATCACTTATCAATGGCAAACATTAACATCCAATGTCCACACTGAGTCAAAGTAGAATCAAAACTAAATCCACATTAACATTGAAACAGTTGGGATCATTAATAAACAGCAGCCAGTGAGATCTGAGCCTGAAATCTCACTGTAGTAAATGGGGGATGAAGGAGGTAGTAAAAAAGAGGAGGTTCAGATTACTGCTAGTGGATAAACCACACAATCAGATCAGTGACTCCTGATTACTGAGGGATGCCCAGGTATCCATGTTCTTTGTAGAAGTGATAGATAGGCACTGGCCTTAATGTCAGTCATTCGAACTTCCACACCTATTCAGAGATCTATGGCACTCTTGGATGTCACGAGATGCAGAGATGGGAAACATTCATTCCGTCTCAGGAAGCTGCTCAGTGTAGTGACTCCAACTATTTGCAACCGACACTATGAAACTATAGATCTACAGATATGCCATCAGGTTAAAGTCATCCAGTCTTGTAAGGTAAATGAGGGGGAGCTGATTCCTCCACACCCCACCTCCCCCCCCTCCCCCCTCCACCCTGCAACACACCCCCTGCCATCCACCAAACCCTTATCTCACCACATTTCCTCTCAATCAGTGCTCCCATTAT
This sequence comes from Carcharodon carcharias, assembly GCF_017639515.1. Classification (NCBI taxonomy): domain Eukaryota; kingdom Metazoa; phylum Chordata; class Chondrichthyes; order Lamniformes; family Lamnidae; genus Carcharodon; species Carcharodon carcharias. The sequence continues at coordinate 93,491,531 of NC_054474.1, forward strand.
ATAATAAGATTTGACAGAATACACCAAATGGAGGAGAGATAGGCCGTACAGAGCTCACTCCACCAACCCTGAGACAGGACCAAATTTTTAACTGCTCTAAAAATGCCTTACAACGTGCCCTGGTCAAGTGGTGCCCTGTCCGATCTTTATGGCCGATGGCCAAGAAGCCCTTGCAGTTGAAAGTGACTTTGATCCATGGCCAAGTTTTCTTTCCATTATGTCTGTGCCTTTTTTGAGATTTCCAGTAAAAGAAGAACAAGCTCATTTTTGTTAATAAACTAGTTGATTTATTTTTTTCTCTCAGCTGCAGTGCACCCCAGTGATCTAAAGCCTAAATTACACTCCCAGAACAGCAGATTCACTCAAGATTAGGGCCCAGCACTGACTCAACTGATTAGTGCCAAACTCCATCTGCACCAGCCAATAAATCACCAGCTGGCTCACATGAGCCTAAATTACATGAGCCCTGAGACAATTCCCAGGGTGGGAATTTTGTGTTTAAATCCCTAGCCAAGCGCTGGAATAAAGAAAGTTGCATTTGCCATATGTAGCTGGCCCCATTGGTGCCTTCAGCTTCAAAGTATCGGCTTTGAGAGTTAACTTTTCACCCCCACTTTACCTCCAGCCTGTGGCAAATGTAACTGGCTGCCTGGCTCAGCACAGGACACCACAGGCTGCCTTTCTTTCCTGGCCAGAGGCAGAAGATACTTCATTCCTCCTTTTCTACATCCCAGCATGGCATTTCCACATTTATGACTCATTCAGGTTACGTTACATAGAATCAATAACACAGAAACAGATCATTCGGCCCAACTGATATATGTCCGTGTTTCATTCCACCTGATTCTCCTCCCAGTCTAATTACCTCATCCAGCCCTGCCACATATCCTTCTTTTCCCTTCTCCTCCATGTGTCTTTCCAGGGAAGGACAATCCATGTGGCAAATAGGGAGGTTTCGGCCATAAGCAGGGTTCCATATGGTTGCATCATTGGAATCCACTAATCCCATGGGAATCCCAAAGAAATCCACGTCCTTTAAAAGGGGGATGGCGGTCAGGGAGGGAAGTCAGTCCACACCCCTGTATTTTCCCCAGGAAGTGATGGTGAAAACTGGAAAGTCTTCTGAGTGAGGTACAGATCTGCCTATCCATGTGGGAATCTGCCATACTGTAACTTGGTGAAGAATGGAAAAAATCTGGTTGAAGTGTAAAGAAGGGACACTTAGACTTTGCTGGACCAACCAGCTCCATTATTCAACTGCTAAGTGGTTCACAGTTGCACAACAAGTACCTCTGAAAGTCGGCAGTCACCTCAGAAAGGGAGGGTGAGAATACATTCCCTCGTGTGTTGTTCTACCTTAGACTTTCCCCAAAGGGAAAATATCGGCTGTAACACGAATGTGATGCTGGTGCTGCCTCTGGAGGTACGAAGGCCCACTCTAAGAGAGAGTTGCACTGAAAGCAGCAGCACCTAGCTAGGCAGATACAGTCCCCGCCTCAGGCGCCCGCTGAATACTGAGCTGAACGATGGGAAACCAGTAGTGCAGTTTCCTGATTGCTGGCTGGTCCGCACAGCCTTGTCAATGTCGGGAGTCACCATCCCATCATTTTATGCCCTGTTATTTTTAAAACAAACACTGGTTGAAAGAAGTGAAGGGGGCCTGTCCTTGCTTGGCACCGATGCAGTCCAACAGCTACTAACGTATCAGCCTGCACATGCACCCAGAGTGCGTACAGACACTTTCAATGATACTCCACTGAAGTGAAATCTTCAATTCTGGCTCTCCCTGTTCCACAGCTCAGTGCATACGAGAAAACAACACAGCAAACACATGGGATCCATCTCTGCCCGCTGCAAAAAAACAGGCCATTCTGCCCTTCAATCTTACAGTAATGACACAATCTGAAAGTGCTGTTTAATCCTTCAAAAGGTTACATTCCTTTTTTTTTGCTATCCATCCATTTGTTTTCTCCTTCTCTCCAGGTGCTGACCCACGTTGAGGCAGAGTGTCCCAGGAGGAGTTTAGTCTATGGTACCTTTCCCGAGTGCTTCTCAAGTGCAAGTACTGAGGGGCAATTCAACATAGAAGCCATCACAGCACCAGCCTGGACAGGCTCTCAGCCAATATCATTCGAGTATACCCTCCGGTATAAACCGGATTGGCGATCAGGAGCAAGGATCCTGGCTGATCTTCACTCCTGCACACAGCCCAGGACAGAGAAGCCAACTGCAGCAATCTCCTGTGCTGCAATTCTGGCTGAGGTCATGCTAACCTGGCACAGGCTGGGGACTGAATGTCTGAGTCCAACACTTGCAGCGCTTTCACTATTTGAGCCATTTGGGAAGAAGGTTCCCACTCTATAATGCTTCCAGTAACAAGGCACAGCACAAAACTAAAAACAAAAGCTCATCTGGAAAGTCAAAGTTCTTCACTTATTGCCTGTCTAACAATCTGCTGATTCCAGGCACTCAGAACTGAGTGGGTTTAATATATATTATATAAATGGATACATATATTAATGTGCCCAGCTGCCTGACGCAATACTGATGTAAAACCACAAAGAGGGAGAATCAGTAAGAAGCAAGCAAAAAGGATTTCCTCATTATGATGATTCAACAAGAGCTTGGGCCTCTGAGACACAAAACACCAGCAAATTTCCAAGCCTTTCACAAGTAAATCACACAATTATAGAACCTGAAACAGGACAAGAGAGACCGTGCGTTTATACATGTTCAAGATAAAACATACCCACATGTACACATGCAACAACAGGCCAATGTACCAGCACTACTTGTGGAGAGGCAGGTGTTACACAATAATCAAGTGCAAACAATTGTTCATACCTGTCAATTATCACTGGGTCTGATGGCGTCTCATTCCTGTTGCCGCAACTTTTCTTGTCACAGCAGCGACTGCAGGAGGGGGAGAAGAGGGAGAGAATTAGAAATCAGTATGGAACAATTGCTGCATATGGCTTAAATTACTGATGCCTTCTCTCCCTGTGCTAAACAAGCAGGTCAGGTACAATTTAACAACCACATAATGGTTAAGTAACTACTGCCAAACCTTTTGCAGTACAAGACAACAGGTAGAAATTATTAGGAGACTGTACTTGTATATAGGTAAATTACTACTTTCCACTTCCCCTAGACAGCTGGTGATAATTAGGGAGGCAAAAGGTGCCTTTGTAAAGGTGAGCAGTGAAGCAGGACTCACCTGAGGCAAGTAAGCAGCCCCTCTCAAAACAATAGATGGGACAAACCTCCTCAGCATTAGGGTGTCAATCTCATTGGTTCTCATCTTACAACCATCACAGATGGTGAATACATTTCAGTGAAGGAAAACAGTCACTGGCTGAAATCAGGCCCCCACACAACAGGATGTCAAAGGCTGCAAGTAAAAGTGCACTGAGTTTAAGCAGGATGTGGGGGAGTAGTGGAATCTAAAGAGTTAAAACCATTTTTAAAATAGAACTGAGGTCATTTATGTTCCATTGCTCTTGTACAACTTTGCTACTTCCCCAAATGAGCAAACAACAAAGGAACACACTCTCCACTATCTTCATGTAAAGCGCATTGCTGTTGCCATTTGTCATTAACAGAGTATATAGCAATTTCTTTTTAATATTCCACCTGCTATAGCCCACTTTCCCAATGACTCTCAAAAGATGTTTTTACTTTTTTCTTATGGAAGTTATGGGCATCGCTGGCTAGGCCAGCATTTATTGCCCATTCCTAATTGCCCTTGAGAAGCTGGTGATTACCCACCTCCTTGAACAGTTGCAGCCCATGTGGTGTGGGTCTACCCTGCAGGCAAATAGAGCATATTCCATCACACGCCTGACTTGTGCCTTGTAGATGGTGGACAGGCTTTGGAGAGTCAGGAGGTGAGTTACTTGCCACAGAATCCCCAGCCTCTCACCTGCTCTTGTAGCCACAACATTTAGATGACCGGTCCAGTTTAGTTTCACATCAATGGTAATCCTCATCATTCTGAGTTGATGGTGCAAGATTCAATGATGGTAACGCCACTGAATGTCAAGAGGAGGCAGTTAGATTCTCTCATGTTGGAGATGGTCATTGACTAGCGTTTGTGTGACACAAATGTTACTTGTCACTTACCAGCCTATGCCTGTATGTTGTCCAGGTTTTGTTGATCACAGGCACGACTGCTTCAGTAGCTGAAGAATTGCAAATAGTACTGAACACCAAGCAATCGCCAATGAACATCCCCACTTCCAACCTTATGATGGAGGGAAGGTCATTGATGAAGCAGCTGAAGATGGTTGGGGCCTAGGGCACTATCCTGAGGAACTCCTGCAGTGATGTCCTGGAACTGAGATGATTGTGATTGTTGGAGCCCAACTATCTTTCTTTGAGCTAAGCATAATAATAATGTGGCAGTGGACACAGGAGCGTTGTACTTCTGCCACCTGATGGCATTCAACAGAACAAAGGAGATGGTTTCCCTTGATATCCAGGACCTTGGCATTGGTCAAAGGCAGTGAGAAAGGTGCCACTCCTTCCAACAGGAGAAATTAAAGCTGGGGTGGGGTACTCCCAAAGTTCAGAGTTCTCTGCTCTCCAGATAGTTAGCATGCATATAAAAGCCCCAGCTGTAGCATTACAAAAGGATCTAATGCACATATACACTTTGCATTCAGTTATTTTCTATCGCAATAGATCATGAGTTAGGAGACTGAGTGTGAAGATCGAGATACTCATCATAGGCCTATACAATCTTAGAGTAGGTGCTTTTGTAAATTGCCTGCCTATTCTTTCTTATTTTTGTCACTGTAAGTGGCAGGGCCACAAGTGAATCATTCTATTTCTCATTCATTTTCTTCATCTGTTCCTGGGTTTCTCTCCTTCCTTTCTCCCTAATGTCACCACCATTTTCTCAAGGACAATTAGGGATGGGCAATAAATGCTGGTCTAGCCAGTGACACCCAAACCCGTGAACGAATAAAAAAAATTAGTTCCCCTTTGGATTGGATAATCACACTTGTGTAAATTAAGTCTATTGACATTTTTGTTCCTGCCACAACTCCAGTTAACAGTTTCTGAAAGTTATATTGTGTTGGGGAAAAACATTTCTTGGCAAAAAGTATTTGTAGATTTGGAAGCTTTATCCAAAATCAAAGCTCCTCCCTCCTCTTCACTAACTCCTCACACTGTCTCCTAATTCATTTCCAAGATCTCGAACATGATGTTCACTTTGTATTCCTGTCTTTCCTTCCTCTCACAATCATTGAGTTCTTAAACCCAAAACTTGGGCATCACAAAATCATTCACTTCTGAACAATCTCTTCTCCTTTCCTTCAAACCATGGGGACAGCCGACTGTGGGCCTTGACCCTTTTCATTCAATGTACATTTCATTTTAGCCAGAAGACCATTTAGTGATGCTCTTCAAATGTTTGGGAAGTCTGTGAGACTTGCACTTCACAAGGTATAAACATCATCAGGAGGGAGCTATGATAGCACATATAATGTTTATATTCAGCACAATGAATATTTATTAGTGTTAGTCAGTGATGGCTCCCACTAACCTGATGTGATTAGTCAGATAGTGTTCACACTACACTGGAAGCGATACGTTATTAAAATATAATGTCATGGCCTAGTAAGTACAGGCAGCCAATGCCCAGTGTGCAAGCCATGAGCTGCCTAGTTAGATTCCCAATTCCTGCTAAGTTATCTGGCTCAACATTTCAGGGGTTGCAATTTTCCTCAGTCCCTAGAAGCGGGGGGATAAAATCCTGCTGCAGATCACAAGTTCATTTGCAACACCTCACCTGTGGAAGGTAGAAAACCTGCCGCCACTCAAAGGAAGATGACCACATGAAGGGCGGTCACTTGAATGTGTGAGACGCCGCACTCCAACCAGAGAGGACGGGTGAAAATTAGAGTAAAACAGCCTTTGAAAATAATGTCTTGCACCTTCACTCAGGCTCATTTGGTTAAAAGGAAGTGTCAGTGCCCTAAAGCATAGCATTTAACTTTGTTTCTGGCCCAGGTTATACATAGTTACATTCTGCATTATGTCCTACGTGACTGCTGTAGTTTTTTTTTTGCTGCAGGATCATGTATAGAATGAGCAGGAAGTGAAGTTTGAGATCACATTAGTAAATAGTTATATTTTTGGCATTGCTGACAATGCCATGCACAAAAACTCTGGTTCACCGCATCCCTCTATACTAGTGGTACTAATGCGAGAGCCACGATTGAGTGTCACTCTATCAGTGCAATTCAATGGGCAATGCCATTAACCCTTTCTGTACTTACAGGAGAGGGTGAATTGGTAAAATACAGCCACTTTCTGATTTCCTTCACCGCAACATGAGCAGTTGTGTCTCCAAGTTCCTGGGCCCTAAAGCTCTAGAGTTCTCATCTAATCCCTCTTTGCACTATTAAATCTCTCTCTCTCTCCTCTTGTAAGGCAAGCCTAAATATCTACTCAACCCTCTTAATACCTTCTTATGCGGCCTGGTGTCAAAGTTGATCTGATCCATCCTGGGAAGTTTCACTATGTTAAAAGGTGCTGTTTAACTGTAAGTTGTTGTTGCCGGGCACCCTCTCTCCCGCCCAGCGCCCTCTGAAGGCAATGTCCCATATTGGGGTCTGATTTCAGAAGCACCAATACTTCACTCCAGTGACCATTCTTCGTTTGTCAGCATGTACCGGGGCCTTCACAACCCGCACAGATATCGCCCTTGCCCAGCAGATGAAGTATGACGGGAGAAGGCTCCATGGAGCATAAACATGGGGGGTCGTAAGGGCCGTTTCTGTGCAATGTTCTACGTACCGTCCATTTATATTCACCAAGGGTGAATGGATAAGGATCAGCAGCAGGGGCCCGAACTGATTTATTCCCCTCCATAGGCCGGAGGGGCACACTGAGGAGAGTTGTAGCACTTCAACAGCATCCCCAGCTGAGATCAACTCATCCAGCTCAGGCTGGTAGCCAACGTGGGACATCTGTGATTTTTTGTTGTTGTTTAGTTTCTATTTTTACTTAGAGACGGAACTCTATGCCCGAATCCCACTCTTGGGCTGCTTTGCAAAAATTTACAAGTGTTTTATCCAGCTTGTAAATCTGACAATCATTTTACTCTGATTGTCTTAGAGCTAATATGTCTGATTCAGTCATTGAACCCATTTAAAAACCAGCTGAAGAATAATTAAACCAAGTCAATCGAACGCGAGCGGAAGGAACCGACCTGAAATGGATGAGTAACAAGATAGGCCTTCAGCTTGGAAACAATATCATTTCTCAGTACAATGAGGTGGGGAATTGTGCATTCGTTATAATCACCAAATGAGCACTGGGCTAGGGTTGGTGTTGTCCTGCTAACCTTACTTTGAGTACTCGCCATACTCCAAATGATTTATTACAAATAATATTCATTCTTTAATATAACACATATTAGTGCCATGAAGTCACATTTTAAGGGGAGGGGGGAGTTAAAAACAGACCTTGGCTGAAACTGTGGATGTTTTTGCTACCAAAAGACAAGCTGGTTTCACACCATCTGGGTAATGGTAGCGCATAGCAATTAGCTGAGCTGATTAATGGCGAACAGACTCTCATTTTATGCTTCTAACTGAGGGCACATTTGCACCCCGGTGCAAATTCAGCAGATCCAAACTTCCGCCGACAATAATGCAGAGTAAGAAAATGGGTTTGCAATGTGGCGACCAAGAAGAAGGGAGCATGTCTGCAGCCCATGCTCCGAACGGCATCAGATTTGCAATTTAAAACAGCATTAGTAGCACAATGGATGACAGCTCCCATATCAGCCAGGTCACGTCAAGTAATAAACAAACAGCGCCCCAATAAAACCCTGCTTGAATAGCCAACAATGAAACCTGTAATCTCCCTCATCAGCTGGCTGACCTTTCACAACATGCCTTTTTTTTCACCCCCCTCTCTGTCACCCTCCACACACTGAAATATATTATCTTCGTGGTTTTCTGTTTCCGATAATCTGGACCATACGGTGGTGGGAATTTTGGGCAGCTACCCTAATCTGACCTGACCCTCACCTACAGAGCACTGCAAATCCACAATACACAACACACCAACATATAAACAAGGGAGGCAATTGTCAATATGAGCTCAGCTATTCATTGTGGAAGCCAAACTATCGTTAGGGAGCAAGGTTCCCACAAACAAGAAAGCTGAAGAGATGCGAGTGGAAATGTTAGCGCGCTTGGCAAACGGCTCAGCTGATTAACTCAATGAGGCGCTGAGCCCTACAGACCAGGAAGGGTCCACGTTAGTTAATGCCAGTCGGATCATTATGTTTGACCTTATTGCCCCTGCATTAGAAAAGGAGACTTACGTCAGGAAACTTGCCCTGACCACTCACTAGCAACTTGTACTGGAAATTCATAGGTGAGTAGACAATGGGAGAAGGTAGAGTCGGGTTCTGCCTTGATGGTTCCCCCCACCCTCGGATTCAAATAGCTTTTCTACACTCAATACCTAGCCTGAAGAATACCCACTTGAGAGAAATACCAGAGGACTGTTAACATTCATAGAACCAGGAGTCAAAACCTTCAGATAAACAGGAGAAAATTATCAACAAGAAATGTCAGCACAGTCTGGTTTTCCACCGACTTCTAAAAAACTGAAGTAAGCACTATTTCTGTTCAATCGTAGCACCTTAACAAAACCACCATTTTCAGCAACGCTGCATCATTTGTCACTTAACAACGAACTGCACAAAAGAACCAGACTGGGGCAATGTTCCACAAGAATTCAGTTTCTGAAAATGCACACTCGGTTCTCACAGAGTTTATATTTCAAACTCAAGGACATAACATCCACAAAGGGTAGCTAGCCCCTGTTAGCAGACGCCGGCTGACGGACAGGTATCAAAACACCACATATGCTGCACGACCCAGCCCTTGCACAACCATTTTCACAAATTAAAACTCTAAGGCATGTGTATAAGATATAGCTTATTATGTTTAATGCAAAACATCAGATTATTATAAATAAATTTGAAGTTTATTTTTAATAAAGTTAATCTGAAGTTTAACGCCTTGGATCAGATAAATAAGCTTTAAATTTAGCCAGCACCTTGTGACAAACACCACAAGCGTTTGGTCCAGATTAAGGGGGATGCTTTGTAATGAATATAAAAAGGTTCACAGCGAGCACACAGTTACCACCCTGTCCTAGACATGCTGTTTGCAGCACATTATCCTATCAGCAGAGCTAGTCCCTAAAATGAGCTTCACTCTGCACCAAATGGTAACAAAGCTTTGAATAATTTTGGTCCCACTTTGAAAAATATTAAGCACATAGTTGCCATTTTAAGATAAAATCACTTCTGGCTTGAAATCAATGTTTAGTTGTTAGGATCTATTATTTTTAATTCCATCTCTTCCCTGTAAATGAATTCCTTCCAGTAATATTGAGCTGACCTCCTTGAGTTGAGAAGGATGCTCTAGCTGTCAGAGAACCTAGCTTTTGAGAAGTAGAAGGGCACTTGTTTGTTAAACAATTGCAAATCTAAATTTAGCAGCAGCAACACAAAGGTCTTGTTTTTGTTTTTTGTTTCTTTGTTCATTATGTTCCCCGGTTTATTCCCCTCCTCTCCTGTAAACTGTGATTGAAATTTGGTTCCATAGGCACCAATTTTTCATGCAAGAGTCCATGCATGAGCCATTTTTAGATTAGATTCCAGAAATTCGGCATCCGTGTGCCAACTCCCAGTGTTTATGCTGCTAAATCTGCTCAACTTCTTGTAGTGGCAGACTCACATATTCATTTTAATGTGAATTTGTGGACTCCAATGTTCATAGAATCACACAACACAGAAGACCATTTGGCCAATTGTGCCTATGCTTTGTCCCTATAACCAAGTATATATCCAATTCCCTTTTGAAAGTTATTACTGACTCTGTTTCCATTACCCTCTCAGACCATGCATTCCAGTAGCTAATGAGCATCAGGCAAGCTACAGGAACATTGGGACCATCACAGTTAAGTTCAATCTGTCCTCAGCCATTGTACACAGATGCGTACACACACCCTGCATCACTTTCAGAGACAGCCAACATCCATGCACTCAATAAATGCCAACTACACACGCACACACCCGTGTAGATTCTCAATGTGCACACATGCACAAACACACACACGCACCCCATAGTCATCCATGTGTGCATGTGTTCTCCATAAGGTCCAGTGGGCACTCAGGTCAAAATATTTTGTGCCCTGTTAGCTCAAGGATATTGAGGCCAACAGAAGCATACTCAGCTTCTACCCTGCCTAGGGCCAGCCAATGCAGCATGCACTAGGAAGGCTGTTTGATCGGTGTGCTCAGCACCACGACAGACAGTGCATTTATCCACCACTTTATGGGCTATTTTCCCAATTCTTATTTTTTCTTTTACATCTAGTATTCATTAGAAAAAGAAGTTTTGTACAAAAAAAGAGATACCCCATTACCGTAATAAATGCTTTGAAGCCTAGATATTACAGTTGCAATATGATATTCCACTGCTTGTTATTTTAATGGAGGCATTGACCTATTTATTTTAAATGGGTTAACTCCACTGCTAAAATACTGGACAGAGAAAATCATGTGAAATCCCTCCACAGCATTATTCCACTCCATTGCTGTAATGACCTCCTCCACCAATGTGTTTCAGTCTGTGCGCCTTGATCCTCCAATGCCCGAGTCCCCAGCTTCCTTCCCATTTCACTGTAGGTGCTAAAGCTTCCATCATAACAGCCCTAATTTCTGAAGTTTCTCCACCCCACCCCACCACTTCTCTTCCTGTCCTTAAAACCTTCCTCAAACCTATATCTTTAAAAAAAAAACACCTTTCGGTCTTCTTCCCCCCCTACTATTCTTGTCATCCATTTCAACTCGATAAAGAACTTTGGGTTATTTTTCGCATTACAGCTGATCCAGCCTGAAACTTCAGCGCAATACTGAGGGACTGTCAGAGATGCCATTTTTTGGGTGGACTATTGGATCAAGTCTATCTCTCTGTTCAGGTGGATGTAAAAGATCCCACTGCACTGCTTGAAGAGCAGTGACTTCTCTAGTGTCCAGGCTAACAATGCTCCTGCAACCAACATTACCATGTTCATACTAACTGGTCATCCATCTCATCAATGTTTGTAGGGCTTTCTTGTGCACAAATTGTTTCCCTGTCTGCCTACATAACAAGTTACTTCACTTCAGAATTAATTTGTTGATCATAAAGCACAGTCCTGAGAATATGACAACACATTATATAAAGGCAAGTTCTTTCATTCTATACAAATGTACTTTGCTTTTGGTCTCACAATTAGCAATGTTTCCATTATTATAGGTAATTTCCATTAAGTTAATTTAGTAGTGTTTAAACTCACTGAATGGAACAATTTACCTATTTACCAGGTTAGTACTGTTGGTTATTATTGCACGATATAAAGAAAAACTATGTGGTATTAGATTATTGCATATTAACAAAAGTTAGGGGAAGAAAACAACTTTTCAAAATGACCAGACAATAGCTTAATTTCTGGAGCCAGAATTAGGCACCACAAGAAGTTGGGATAGTATTGCACTATAGTGAGGCTCAGATGCTTGGTTGGGTAATTGCATCTGATGCTATTCACTGATGATGGTGCTGGTTCTTTTCCCTAGTGTTGCAAATGATTGTCACTAAGCTCCTACTTTTAAAAGCTACAGAATTGATTTTTCTTAACATTTATTAATGACTTCTGAAATCAGAACTATCTGATATTCAAATTGGCCTTATTTTTATTTCCCTGACTTTCTTCTATTTCCTATCTGATTGTAGACAGGGTGGAACTCAGACAAATGAACATAAAGGACCATTGCAGTAATGGGTCTTTCAGACCTCACTAAAAGCAACTTAGAGACTTACAAAGCACACCAGTGAAAGGGAATAAAATGGTTCCCAGAAGCAGTAAATGTGCTGTCACCCCGTTTACTCACTTGTTAATCTAAGGCTGAGTCTATAATGCAGCAATATGCAACTAAAATGTTACAAGTTAAGAGACATTCCCTATTTGGTTATCAGAAAGCAATATTATGGGTCCATTCAAGCATTTATTATTCATAAGGACCCATTAGTGACTTTAACAAATGGGTCAGTAGGGTTACTCTGTGCCTGTCAAATAGAATGATTTAAATTACTATTTTACTACTTGTGTTATGGGAGCAGGTAACTATAAAACAATTGTTAGGCATAAAGTCCACTTGCACGTACACACTAAAGCACTTAAAACTAGTGTCCAAATGAAATGAATTCACCGGATGTTAAGAGGCTTGTGATTTTTACTCCTCCTCTCCTGAAGTTACAGGACTGAGTTCAACTCCACAATTGCTGGCAGTCTTCCACCACTGGGCACTGAATATCTGCCGACTATTTACCTTATGGGCTGCAATCAAGGCTGAATCAGTCTTCAGCCGACACCTATGTTCACACACTTTGCAGCAAAGAGCGTGATTTGACTGCAATTAGGGGTGAGGATCCTTGTCCAGTTTCCCTGCTCTCTAACCCAGAGGCCAGCTGCTGCAGCCCGGAGGGGGGCACAGCTAACTCTGCTTGGACGAGGGATTGAAATGGAGATCTTTCTGAAATGTACCTGCGAGTACCGTCACCCACTGAGATAAAGGGGCGGGCCTTTTCCAAATTAAATGAAGTTACATAACAATAGTTGCTGCACTTCAAAAATAAATTCACTGTGGGAATAACTCCAAGACATTTTCACGCAGCACATCAAGTGCAAGCATGTTTCTTCTCCTTTAAATGACATACTTTAGAACTTGGAACAAGGACAATTTCTAGGACAAGCTCCTTGCTGTGTTGTGACTATATCAAGATCATTTTTAGTTCGTGCCGCCAGCTGCTTTCAGCCTGTATACCCAAATCCTGCCATTACAGGCTCTTAATGGCTCCTCCTCCGAAAGGAACAGGGGTGGAAGGGGAGGGGGGTGAGAGAGGCAGGGGAAGGTCATGTTACTGAGATTCTGAGTTGCTTTCTCGATGATATTCCCTCAAAACAGACTGCTGCGGTTTTCCGACACTTACGTCTGTGTTGGAACCACATATGGGAATTTTTTTTGACGGTATTGTCCACTTCCTGTGACTGCTAAAATAATTACAGCTGTGCAGTTGTTATTACGCAGCTGAAAACTCAGGGCGGACGATGCTATGGAAGGAGCCTGAAATAAATCACTTTCTCTTGCAGCAAAGTTTGTCTTAACAGGGCTTGGACACCGCAGGCTTTAATGCAGTCCAGCTGGGAGCTTGGGAAACATTTATTATAATGGGAGGTTTTTTAATCCCTGAATTTGTTATAATGAGATAAATGTCATTAGGCAGTTGGAATAATTTGTCAAATCTCGCAAATCTTCCAAGCCAAACAGTGAAATGAAGACCAGAAGGTCCCGAATCCAAATCCTGGTCTGTTCCGAGTTAGCTGGGGCAGCAGTAGAAATTGGCCTCAGTGCCCCTAGGGTTAAGGAGGGAAAATAGCAGCCAGGTTTCCTGACCCTGATCAATGTTCAGTGACTCCTGTTCGAAAGTGTATGCGCAAGGACATGAGTGGAGTTTACAATCATACTCAGCTCAGCTCGTGTGTACAATATATTTATTTAAGTATTCCCCCCCCGCCCCCACAATCAAATAGCCTGCTGACAATCACTGTCCTGGCTCACACATGGTTCAGGGACAGGAGAGCCCGGAGGAGCCACGAAACTGCACACGGGGAAAGCGAGGGTATAGGGTGGAAGGGAGAAAAAATTATTTCTGTTGTGTGGAGATTTTTAAAATCAAACAGTAATGTTTGTGACTATGATTTTGCACGTGCTGTGAGAATGAAATTGCACGCTAAAACATATATCAGTGCGACATTCTAGACACAAGCTGCCGATGAAATTAATGCATATCAAAAATTAGGGATTTTTTTGAAAAGACCCAAAATAGTTTCAAAGCTCCTTCAAATACTGCAATTTTACGCCTAGAAGTCATAGCTATAAGAAACTACTCTGGCTGGATCATGGTTTGTCCAGAGTTGATAACACTCCAAGCTTAATAGAAAAACATACGGCTAAGATCATAACTGAACGTTGTTTGTGGGGGGTGGGCGTGGGGGGTAAAGAGTGCTGCTCACTATTTTGTTTTTACACAAGCAGACATGGTTTAACTGGTCAAATAGAAGTGAATCAATACTTTAAGAAAACGTATCAGAAGGGTCAAATAACCTTTAGGGCAGCTCAGAGCTTCCTTACCTGCACATGATCTCATGCGTCAGAAGGACTCGACACATTTCAGGATTCTTGTCCTGTCCCTCATATACGATAGCCTGGAACAGAAAAAATATTTTAGCCCGAAAGTGCTGATTCACCCCTCTTATTTTCCTTCAGATCTTGTTTTTTGTTGTTGTTGTTGTTCTTCAATGTCAGGAAGTGAACATCACTGTCAAAGTTGGCATGTATCTATCTGTCGCTAATTGCCCAGCCAACTTGAGTGGCTTGCTAGGCTGCTTGAGAGAGCAGTTAAGAATCAATCACATTGCTGAGGGACTGGAGTCCCATGTCGGCCACACTGCATAAGGACAGCGTGTTTCCTTCCCTAAAAGACATTAGTGAACCATTTGGGGTTTTGTGGAAATACCAAAAGATTTTTAACAACTGAATTCAAATTCTTAGGCTGCCATGGCAGGATTTGAACTCAAATTGTGGATTATCCAGCGCCATGTTCAGTAACATAACCACGTGTATAGGTTGAACTTGTAAATCACCAAGATGTTCGAGTTCCACAGTCATCGATACCGAAGTACAGCTTTTCTAAAACAAATCAATGGCCGCCAGAGAAAATGTTATAGTATTTTGCTTGACTGGTATACATGTATTGAAGTATAGTAATAGGATTGCAGGGAAGTTTGCAATTTACAAGTTTAAATATCTAAATGTCAACCCCCAAAAACAGAACAAAATGAATAATTTTGTTCGACTGCATTTTCCATTCCCTGTAGGATGTTTTTACATGTTTAAGGTCTGTATTAATGTATGTCCTGGTAGTTGACTCAATGTTTACCAATAATCTCAGTTCATACCTACATGTCTGCATTTGCTGAATTTCAGTCAAAATTATTAAAGTGTGCTGGTAATTTTGAAAATGAAAACATCATGAAACATTTAACTCTGGAACTTTCCTGGACCTCAACATTCTCTCCTCACATATTCACTCCATCAGTGCTAATAGTGCAAAAAATTTTTTCTTAAAAGTTTGGATAACAGTTCATTTTTTTGCATATGAATCCAGATTTGCAGCTGGCTAGAGAAGGTGTGTTTTGTTACTTCAAACTGAGAAACACTCGCCAACATTTCTTGGAGAAATATAGGGGAATCGAGCCCAGTTGCGGCCCTGGAGATGGTGCTGCACAGTATACATTTACATCTGTGTCAGCCCTTTCCACTGACATTTCTGTATTTCTGATATGGCGATTTTACAGAGCAAGGAGGTGCTTACTTAACAAAGGTAGGCGCTATCTATTTTGTAAAAGTTGGCAGTAATCTCTTTGGTGCAGCTATGATTATCGATTGTTCCAAAAGCTTGGCCAATAATACTGCACCTTTAAGTTGGCATTTACTCATCTGCCTTGGGTGTCAATCAAAACAGTCCACAGCACTCCACCCACTGACCACTACAGAAGGACGTGCAACAATTGCATGTTGAAAAAAGAAACCTCACTGCCACTTTAAATCGGGTGGTTACACCACGAACGAGTCAAAGTGTTGCAAAAGGCGAATGATGGCATAGTATAGGGCGCAGGTCTATATTGCTGAATGCAGGGAGAAGGGACAGTTACAAATGTGCCACATAAAGAGAATTCTCGGACTTAGAGGAAACAAAGTGTGAATACCATCCATACAAATTGTAATGTCATGTTAACTACTATAGTTATCAAATTCTGAATTTGGACATAATAGGTGAACTCACTGTAACTCTGGATAATTACTGTATAGTTCCTAGTCTTTACACTCACAATTATCCTTTGACGCACTCTATGCAACCTCGTATATTTTCGATATTACTTACACCACTATAAATAATTGACCAGAATGGAAATCCAATACAGAATGCTCATTACACGGTTCGCTAATTTCATGTTAATTTCCACATTTACAATAAAATGTTCCTCCGCAAGGTATGTCTCACTGTGTGTCGCCCATATAAAGAATACGGTGCGTGGCGTGTTTAATTTTATTATTTTCCGAATACAATTTAATGTCATGTAAAAATGCACAATCGGGAAGGGACAAGGGATACCTCTGGGATATCTAGTCGTCGCAGAGGGTTGAGGCTGGGGTTGTGGGGTGGTGCTGGGGGTAACATATTCTGCAGACAGTGGACAGGAGACAAAGCTGAACTGAGGGGGAATGGGGCAGCAGATTTGGAGAGATATTCGCCGACAGATGGTGAGCTCTGTTCAGATGCCACCCCAACTGCTCGCATGTGTTTATTGTTGTTTCCGCTAGCTCTGTTTTCTGTGTGAAAGCTTAACCTCGTTCCCTGGTAGACACACAAGAGAAGCCAACAACAGAGGCGAGAGAAAAATCAGGAAAATAGAGAACTCATCAGAATTCCGTGTGTTTTTTAACATATATAAAATGAATAAATTGCAAAAGCAATATATTAATAAATGATTTAACAAAAAACGTATTAAATTTAGCAGTGGGAATAAGAACCCTTGAAAGCAATGTATTTGATCGGAGTGCTATCTGGGATTTTTTAAACTTCATTCATTTTTAATGCATTCAGATAATTATTCTTCTATTACACATACCGTCAGAGCATGCGATCAGGCATTTAGAATAATACAGCGTCTGACTAGATTTATGTAGGTTGTAATGTACAAACCCCTGTGATGTTTCAGAATTGATGCTGTCTCTGTGTGTGTGTGTGTGTGTGTGTGTTTGAAACAGAGCTAAAATTAAAAAAATAAACATTATATATGGTCGCATCAGAAGTTTGATGGATTCAGATAATCAGAGTCTCAGAGGTCAAACACAGCCGCAGGACTGAACGTTGTCTTCAACCTTTGAAATAAAACGGACTCACTGAAATCACAATGATTTAATGGGGAACATTTCCCGTTCCTTTCATTCTGGAGAAATCCCAATCTGCCGCACCAAGGGTTGTCCCCCAAACAAAATATAATATAATATATATATATAATCAACCTTAGGGCACCTTGTTTTTATGTGTATGTTGGGGGGGGGGGGGTGGGGGGGGGGGGTGGGTGGTGCTTGGTTTTAAAGTCAATGGACTGCGTGTAGTCCAGACGGAAAATAATTGCAAGGACAACAGGCTATTTTGAGAGCGGCGTGGCCACATCATTAAAAAAGTTAACTCGAGTTAATTTGGCATTCTCGCAAAGTTGTACTATATCCGAAGATATATATTGTGCAGAAAAACGCACGCCAAGGAGTTGCTGTAGGCATTGTGATTGATAGTGTATCGATTATGTTAACAAAGGTCTGATGTATATTTTTAAAGTTGTTAAAAATGCGGGTTTGTTTGAATGTGGATCAATATTTCTAAGCCGAAATTGGGAAATTCTCTCTCTCTCTCTGACTCCAGATACGTCCCTCTCTCTCTCTGACCTGGTGTGGCAGACCTCAATAGCAGTAAATCGCGTTTAGAAAGAATATCAAAAGAACTGCGGAGATATTTTCAAAACAAGAGTTGCCTGTTGATATTATGGTTTGTCTTGAGCAGGAAGCTAGGTACATTAAGAACCAAACGTAACAGGGAAGCGAGGATGAATATTTTAGACACACGCACAAATGTAATGTTTGTGCATTCCAAAGTAAATCTTTTTTCGCTGTAAAATGATGTCCGTTTGCAGCCGCCTTGAAATTGACCAAAGATTCCGTGAGATTGAAGAGCGGCGGGGGGGGGGGGGGGGGGGGGGGGGGGGGCGTGGGGGGCGTGGAGGGGGAGGGGGAAACACTGAAATGATAATGTGGAAATAAAATAGTAGATTCCAGCGCGGGAGGTGAGTTTTTTGGAGTAGTGAGAGTATGGGGGATACACATGACAGCTCCGAGTCTTAAACCATGAAGACATACAAGAGTATAATTCTTTTATCATCAATAAGTATATAAGCACTGAAAATAAGTTTAAATTAACTCTAAAGGGATAGCTGTTGCTCAGGTAACGGAGGAAATACTGTTTGTTGACTAATTTGAATTTAAACTTGAGTGAATATATATTTAGAGTTGCTGCTCGTGTAAAGCTGGGTTGAATGGCGATTTATAACAAACTGGAGTATTTAGTCCTGCAGGCGAGTTGTTTACGGTGGGAGAGCCAGCTAGCCTGGCAAAACTCACAACAGTCACGAAAATAAATATGACCAGAGCCTTGTGTTCGAATGAATAACGTTTACAGTGTGTTGGCAGAGTCGGCCGCTGCACGCATTCCCCTTTAAAATACTTCGCACATTAATAAAAGTGAAATGAATAAAAGTGGACTTAGGGGGATCACTCTGATTAGGCACGAAAACAAAATCCTTCAGCCACTCACACTCTGGAATATTAATACATTTAAACCTTCTCGATTTGGGGATGTAGAAATTGCAGGCACTCCCGCCACAAACAAATTGGAAATTATCAGGGCACCTCTGTTCATTTTCTATCGATTTCTCTCTCGATCTTAATTCATTGGAAGATTCCACCTCCCTACGCACCCACTCCCCCACTCACCATATCCCCTCTCACCCCAGTACACCTGTTGGGGTTCTAAAACTTTTTTTTTTCATGCTTTGTTTTCGCGTCGGACACATCGAACAGCTTTCAATATCTAACTTCCCCAAAACCTCTCACTCACTTCCCCAAAGCGCACCGAGTTCTGCGGTTACCACTGAGCAATTTCCTTGACTTTGGCCGTTTCAGTGCAATTCTCTTAATATTAAAACTCCCGGCAGATTTTTTTTATACCGGGATGACGACATCTGTACGACCTGTAGCTTAATCTCAACCCTCCGGGTATGATTGAAACCTGTGTCAATTCTTCTGCACGGTTCCAGATTTTAAAAAATATCCTTACAGTTCTTGTATTAAAGATCACCTTACCTGTTTCGTCATTGAGTCGATCAGCCGAACATACAGATCCTGCTCCGTCCTTATCCCTGAATATTACAACATATTGCAGTGTCAGATTCAGTCAAAAGGCATCATCACTGCTATTGTAGAAGTCTTGTGAGCACAGTCTGATTTTAGTTTATATTCCCACCCACCCCTCTACTTCTTCCCGATTTCGGAATGCGAACACTTGGGAATCAGCAGGAATAACGCAAAGAAATGAATGGTATTGGATTTGGATAGAGGGGTTGCCGGCGATAGATAAAGGGGTTAGGTGCTATTTAAAGACGGGTTACGTGCACGCACTTTACTGATGAAGACTGGATTTGGGACAGGCGAATGAAACGATTACAACTCCGGCTGCTTTGGAACCTAGTCCAGCGACAGATGTGCCGGACAGCGGTTAGGCAGAGCCAGTGTTTGGTGATGTACAAGGAGTGAAATGTGTATGAGAGAGAGAGAGAGCCTGGTGAGGCCAAAGTGTAGGGCTCAACAGCGTGGAGTTTGCAAAGAAATTATATTTTCCACGCACGGGGCAAAATATTGAAAAGAAACAGAACGGAAATGTGCGAGTTAGTCGACAGCTGAGTTGAACGATCGCTGGTTCCCCACAACTATCCCGAAGAGCTCCAATAACTGTCAATGGCGAGAACAGGCCACTTACCATTACTGTAGAGCAGCTGTAATCTGTAATGAATCCCGTTATTGGTCTTTTCGCCGCCTATTTCCTGAGACAATTTAAAAAAAGGGTACGGATTTAAAAAAAAACAAAACTTGCCAAATCAAGCGAAATACCAATTAAGAACCGTTTTTTTTTAAAAAAGTTGTCAAGTTTTAAACACGCGAGATTCCGGTCGCTAGATCATGTTAAGGATCTGTGCTGGCCGGTAACCCACTCGCCCAGAACCTGGTAGATTTTACTCTATTTAAATCTGAACTTTTTGGAAAAAGAAATTGATAACGGCGCCTCCCTCTCCATTTTAAACTGAATAGATTGTCAAATTTAAGCACGTCCATTTATTTAACATGTTTGCGTATATAACTACACATATACACGTTCTGGTTACTGCTTTCAATATAGAAAGTATTCCCAATATATTAAAAGGTCCCTGTTTTCTATGAATCCAAGTATTAATCTAAGTAACAACTGATAGGCAGCCGAACAGGCACGGTTCAGGCAGCTCCTTGCGGTACTCCGCTTGTAGCTTCCCATCATAAACTTGGCCCCGTTGTTCCTTCAAACTTTTCCATCTGAGACCAGGAAAAAACTTACTTTCTCTTTCTCCACGAAACCCACGAAGGCTGTCCGCTCTATCTCCACAGGCTGACCCTGGCGGTCGTAGAGAGCCAGCACAAAGTGAAAGAAGTTGGATTTGCGCAGGTTGGAGGGCGGTTGTTTCTCGAAATGAGCCCGGGCCAGGCCGACTCCGCTGCGGGCAGACGAGAGCAGGGTGAGTCGCTGAACAGAAAACAGCCGGCGACTGGCAAAAACCCGCGTCAGTGTTTTCGCCTCTTCCAATACTATGTACAAAACTTGCATTTATTTTTTGAAAAAAAAGCTCCCCGGTTACATCGGATAAACGGGAGATCCGAATTAATTAAATACTTTAGAACATTCTCTAATTGAGTTGTATTTGTAGTGTCCAGAGTGACGAGATGTTTAATGCCCCGATTTAGCGACCCAGGGAACTTCTGGGGTGTTTGAAGCCTGGGGTCTTTCATTGTAAAAATGCATCATTTTAAGTTTAGCGGTTTAAAATAAAGTTAACGCCACATTGTGCACGTTAACTCATGGAACAGGAGAATGTCAGAAGCAAATCAACGTTTATATTGAGTATCTCAATTGTATCATTTCACCCCCAAGTGCAGCGAGATATATATTTTAAAAAAATAGCCGAGACGGGAAATGATTAGAAGGGGAGACATGAAACGGAATGTTTAAAAGATGTCAGAATTTGAAAAATATACAGACGATATCTTGCCTTGGTTTGAGTTTCAAATCGACTTTCACCAGACCCACGATATATTGTTAATGTGTACACACACATAATGCGTGTCTGTGTTCAAAATAATTAAAGCTGAATTCAGCGCCTACCTTTGAGCGGCCGTGTTTGCATCCATTATCCCAGCTCCCTGCATCCAGGACCGGACAGCGTTGATCCCGCTTCCGATCGGCTCTTCCTTCATGCTGCCCCCGCTACGTTGTATATTCTCCTGAATCCCAAACATGGAAACAAGCTTTTACCCCCCTCTCTCTCTCCTCCTTTCTGCCGTGAATAAAAACCACCAGAAACCGCTTGAAGATGTTGAAACGCAGTTTTCGCTCAAGTACCCTCCAAGAGAAGGTGCAAGAGAGACGCGAGTGATAATATCTTTAACTGCGGGTCCGCCTGTCACACACGGGATCACACAGTTCGTGGGAGGGGAGGAGGAGGTGTTTTGGGGGTGGTGGGGGGTAAGAGAGCGAGAGAAAAAAATAAAGGGGAGAAAAGGGAGAGAGAGGGAGGTGTACACACACACACGCGCACTGGAGGTTGGTGATCCGTATAAGTGAAATATCCCAAAAAAGGGGGGGGTTGGGGGAGGGGGTTGAGGGGGGTGGGGGCGGGAGCAGGTGAGGTCTGAGACACACACAAGATCAAGTCGAGCTACTGGGCTTTCCAACACCAAGTGTCATCGTCCAATTAGAAGCACTAAGTTTATTTTCGCTCTCCCTCTGTGTGTGTGTGTGTGTGTGTGTGTGTTCACAAGCGGCCGTGCCTGCCAGTCCCGGAGAATGAATGAGAAACGCTGGCCAGCGAGCTTTTCCCTTGTGAATGATGCCGGGGTTTTTTTGAAGGGGGGGGTGGGGTGGGATTGTGGGTGGGAATGATGCTTGTTCGCTGATCTCTCGGGGTGGGGAGATGAGGAGGGGGGTGTGGGTGAGTGTGTGTGTGGTGGGGGGGGGGTCAATGACGGGAGCTGATTGCCCCTGTAGGAATTCACATCCACCTCCCTCCCTCTCTTGTGCTGCAGCAGCCGGGCTCTCGGAGTTTACCCCCACCAACCCCGAGCTCACCCTGGGGGCAACAGAACCAGGCACCCTCCGCCCACCACCCCCACGAATGGGTCGTAGCTGGAGAAGGGGAGGGGGGAGGGGGAAGGGAGGAGGTGGAAGAGGTTGAACGATGACTACCACATATGGTTAGGCCCGCCTCCCCCTAAGCCAATGGTGGCGCTGCCTGTGTGTGATTGACAAGGATTCCTGACAATGGAGTGAAACATGTTTTGTCCTTGTTTTCATATCTGACATAACAAAGCGGTAAAGGTACAAGGAATGCGATATTTCAAAAAATACATTCTGCCCTACTGGATTTTTAATTGAAAAAAATAACAATGAAATATTTATATATATATATCTTTGCTCTGAGAAGCACACATCCTATAACGGTCCTCTTGTGTGGATAATTTCTGAGAAACAGAATCCCACGAGGTTATGTGGGTCCATTTGACTGTTCCTGATATCAGAGAACGCTAGATCTCTCTCCAAACAGTTCCACAACTTAATCTGGAGTTGTATCTCCGGATCTGCAAACGCCCCTGATATTGTAATTTCAGGAAATTCACTGAGCCTCCATTTCGGGGCAAGCATCAACAAAAACTGAGCCGCTTTCTCCCTTTTTCTTTAAGACTAACTTTTTACATTTAGAAAGTTCTTGCAGGGAGAGATAAACCAGAAAGATAGTTATCTAAAATCAGATGAAGATGATTATAATGTAGTGAGGCCCGCTGGGGACCTAGGGAGCATTTATTTCAAGGCCTTTAACAGCTGGAGTGTGTTCGGGGACTTGGGGGGTGGGGGCGAGTCAGTCCAGATAACACACACACACACACACATACATACCCAGAAACACAGATATATGCACAGAGAGAGCGAGACACACACACACATACACACATACATGCCCAGGAACACAGATATATGCACACAGAGAGACACACAAACAAACATACGCTCAAACCCCCACCCCCACACACACATGCAAGCACACATAGTTGCGACTACAATGCAGAACGATGCTCAAAATCCTACCGCAGCTTAACTGTCGTTTAAGTAGGGTATTTTTTTCACAACAACTAATGTGACATATAATGAAAAAAAAACAGCCTCAAGGGCGTGGTTTTTTAAAATCTAAAACACAGCACTCCTCTGTCAGTGAATGCAGATTTGGCTTATAAAATATCCTTTTATACCTGGATAATGATTTAAGATTAATACCCCCTTCTTTACATTTCGGTTAAGCCCCACTTTAAATACAACAGGTAGCAACACTTAACATTGTCCCATCTTCTCCATTTTATTTGGATTCAATACAGCGCGATTCAAAGCTTGATACCAACAGCCCTGCGCCTGAAACGGACCCTTCTCTCTTTTCCCCCCACCCCGATACTGTTCCTGGGTCTCCCAGTGTTCAGAACTCTCCGCTGTTTTAAGGCCAGGTGTCGAGTGTTTGCAGCCTGTGTTTAACATCCATCCTCACTGCTTAATAACAGATGTTAAAATAACATCACGAATGATTTAAGGTGCAGAAACTCCTATTTCAGATTTGTGCGCGTGGGTGCAAATCCTGTTCATCACTTACCTGATTTCAGGGGAAATAAGATATTTTACTTATTTTAAGAAGTGAAAACTCGCGATATGAGTGATCTACCTTTGCTCCTTGTACCTACGGGAGAACAGCAGGTCAGAACTCTCATCAACCCTGATGTATCGAATTTGAGCAGTTTTTTGTGCTTTTGACTTGGGGGCTGTGATCCTGGAGATGCGGAACACAGACACCAACTGCATAGACACACCATAAACTTCACAGCTCCCTTTGCAAAGACTGGGTGTGACCCGGTAGATGGAGAGGTTTGGGGATGGATAGAAGGTAACCCTTTGAACATCCAGCTCTATCTCGGAGGGGGCATATTCCGTACATTGTCTGCCACAGTGTTAGCGAAGAAGGTGAAGAGATTTCAACGCTTTATCGATTTAGAAGGGGGGGGTGGTGTGGTTTGAAGAAAGGTCTTGGCGCTTCAGATAGGAGTGCAGGGCACCGGCACACTCTTCCCCAGTAATCGATGGCACTTTGGAGTGGGAACCAGGACAGCAGCTTATCTATCGCACCTCCAGCCAAGCCCGGAATGCCGCATTAACTAGCGGGGCAAAGTGTTCTCACATGAATTGAGTCCAAATGAATTCACACCTTGGGGTTTAATAACGGGTGGGCAAGTATTAGTAACTCTCAGAATGGCGAGCAAAATGTTGTTAAAGTCCCCTTAAAACGGCCGACCAGACAGCGGGAGGTTGAGAGCGCGGCATATGTACACCGAGGTGTTATTTGTTTTATTATTATTAAAGATTTCTTGTTACAATCGATTGCAAACAGTGCGAGTGTTACCGATATTTCTTGTTAGGGCGAAGGAGAGAGAAAGGGATCGCCTCTCCCCGGACAGCTTCACTCTGCTCTCTGACGACTGAAATGTTTCAAATATAAACGAGGATTTTCCCCGAGTACACGCGTGAAGGAATGCAATAAATTGAATATTTTGCCTTCTGTGTCTGTCTTCTAAAAGTAACAAATTGTCCCAATTATGCCAATTCTTTAAACGACAGCTGCTGATGAATAATATTGGAAAAAAAGTTAATGATTTCAGCCTATCGATTAGGCAAAAGTGTGTTTTGCTGGGTATTACATGCCTTCTAGGAAGCAGTATAAACGTTTGAATGAATTGTAACCCCAAGGTAGGTGGGGGGTGGGCACAGAATGAACTTTACAATCTCACACACACATTCACTGAAAATTCACTGGAAATTCCTCTGGAAATTCCTCTGGACTGTCGAATTCTAGCAGGGTGACTTTAAAGCATTACCATGACATTTCGCAAAGTGCGTTGGCGTCCGCTCAGTGGATGGATAAAACTGTGCGGTGGGATCTTTATGAAGCCCTTTGGTGGGTTGATTAAAGATTTCCAGCTAGAAATCACTTCCTTGTTTGGGCTTGTGTGAATGATAAATGTTTGAACTCCATTCGATTCGATTCGATTCTACAGGTCGAAGGAAGGGGGGAAAAATCCAAGTGGCAGAAGTTTGTCCCAACAAACCTCCCTCCATCCCCACGACAATTTTAAAGGGGGAACTGAAATGTCTGGACCAGCAGGTCTGCTTCAAATTGTGGGGGCAGAGGAATCCCCCTAGCGACACACCCCACTTGTTCCCAGCCTTTATTTCTCTTCTTACTTTCCTGAGTTAAATTCCGGGCGTCAGGTATGCCGTGTCATTTGGGACTGAGTCCCGTTCCTCACAATATTTCGAGCATTTATTTCTCCAGCCGCGCTGCTTCCGCAGTGTCCGGGTGTCTGAGAGAGACAGAGAGAGACCTGGCGTTTGGGCTGTTCAGTGTGTCCTCCCAGTTCGGGTTTTCTTTGATTTGATTCAAATTAAAGCGTACGTGGGCCCAGGTCATGACCACGAGTCTTACTTTACCATTTTAAAAAGCACACGAGAACATGCGGCTTTTCCTGCGATGTAAAAGGTTAACTTTTGGCGGACTGCCTTTATCGATCACACACTCCCATCTGAGGAGATGTGTTTCTAAACACAAAGCCGCTTTAAGAGCACGAAGCCGGGAATATTATTGCCCAGCTATCAGTCCAGTTCAGATCGAAGTTTATTTGCACTTGAAATGTAACGTTCTATATTTGTTTTCGGCGAATGTTGGAAATTATTGGAAACAGGAAGGTGTCAATTTTGGTGAGTGAGGGATGGATTAAAATATGTGGGATTAAGGGTGATTTAGAGGAAGCGGGGAGGGAGAAAGAAGCGGGAAAAGAACCGGGAATGAGGGGATTGAAAGCACAGAGAGAGAGAGACACGAAATAAACCAGCCAAGAGCTGAACTGGGGAGTTAGGAATTGAGAGGGGGGGTGGGGGGGGGAGGCGGATGAGCAAGTTGTGTCAGATCAGAGACCATTCTGTGCACAAGCGCACCATCTAGTGGCGCGGCGTGTGACCACAACTTTGCTCGCTGACCCAAGCAGGAGTATAATTCCAAAATTTCAAGCTTTCACCTTCGCGATCACGCAGTTTGTTTGATAAGGATCAAATATCCAGTAAATAACGTCGCTGTGAAGACGGCTGATGATTCCTATATTGTGTAAAGGCACCTTTTGAAACGTTGAATGCCAAATATCGTGAAACCACAAACCAACAAACGTTCACAAAATCTATTAGGATGCATCGCAAATTAATTTCGCGTGTACTCTATGAGTTTTTTTTAAACGTTCAGCAGGAAAACAGAAATGAGAGAAAGCAGAAAAGAGGTTTATTGAGGCAGGGGGGTGTGAGGTAGTCTCGAAATCAAAAATATATATGACATGGAATGGACAACATGGATTTCAAAGGAGAAAATCGTGCTTAACCAACCTCATCGAGTTACTTTTTGACGAATTAACAGAAAAAATAGACGAGAGTGATACAGAATGTATCTAGATTTCCGAAAGAATTTCAATAATCAAAATAGACTAATGAATAAGGTCGGAGCATGCGGACTCAGAAGTTAAGTAGCAGAATGAATAGTTAGCTGGATCAGGGACAGAAAGCAGAGTAGCTATTCAGAGTGGCATAAGCTAGGAAGAGGGATCCTGCAAGGATCAGTGCTGAGGCCATTGTTGTTCACTATTTATATTAACAATTTGGAATAAAAAAAAGCACAATTTCTAAATTTGCATAACACTCAGAAAGCCTGCAATAAATTACAAGACATAAATAAACTTTCAGGATGGATATATAGGTGGCAGATAAATTTCAACATAGACGAATGTGGGCTATTAGGTTTTGGTGAGAAAAATAAGGATCTAAATGAGATGGAGAAGCAAAGGGAAGTACAAATCACTGCAAGTCAATAAGGCCATAAAAGAGCAAACCAAACGCTAGGGTTTATTTCTAGAGGGATATAATTGGAAAGTGGACAAGTTATGCTAAACTTCTATCAAACCTTGGTTAGATCATACTTGGAGTGCTGTGTCCAGTTCTAATTACCATAACATAAAAGGAATATGGAGGGATTGGGAGGGTGCAAAAATATTTACAAGGACGATACAAGAAGTGCTATCAGGGAAGGACAAACAGGCTAAGTCAACTTTCTCTTGAAAAGAGAAAGCCAAGAGATGACCTATCGAGGTCTTTAAAATGTGTAAGGTTTTTGATAGATTAGACTTTGAGTGTGTTTGCACTTGTGGGGAAGAGCAAAACTAGACTCCAACAATAGGATAGTCACTAAGAAATTAAATTGGGAATTCAGAGGAAACTTCTTTAACCAGAGAATGGTGAGAATGTGGAACTCACCACCACAGGGAATGGCCGAGGTGAATAGTACAGATGCATTTAAGGGGAAGCTAGATGAGCATATAAGGGAATAGAGGGTTATTCTGCTGGATTTCAATAAGGAAGAATGGGAGGAAGTATAAACACCAGCTTGGAATAGTTGGGTCAAATGGCCTGTTTTTGCACTGTATCTTCCTATGTAATATGAGGGGGTTTGTGTGAAGTACAAACACAGGTTCTATAGCACAAAAACTGGCTATTTAGCCTACCTGGTCTATGTCAGTTTAAAATTTACAAGCCCATTCTGAATTCTCTTTTAAAAAGATATACAGAGAAAATACCACTAAAGCTCATAAACCAATGTGAGCAAGGTATAGGCTTTTGCTTTTGGAACAACAAAATAAAATGGTTTAAACTTCTAGAGAGCTACTGCATTAAAATTATCATTCAAAGTTACAGAAGTGCAAGTTATTTTGCATGTATATATGATATACATACATATTTAAATATATATACATAAACACGCACGTATGTATATATATATATATGTATATATGTTTATACTAGTATATATAAAGATATAGGAAACAAGCATGTACAGTAATACCTAAATAGAAACTGGAAATATAGAACAACCCATCAAGGAGGAGAAAAAAAACATTTCAATGCAAGTCCCTGGTTGGGGCTGATAAGTGGCAGATAAATGAACTACTTTTGTAGAACTGAACAAAAAGGAATGGGGAGCAGAACAAGGAAGAGTCAAGGGGCAAGTATACTGGATCCTATCACCAGAAGCAGTTATTGGGTTTAATGAATTATAAGTAGCGTCTTATTTATAAACGGCTGTGAAGAGATTGAAAAGCGGCGGATGATATAATAGCGTCATCTCAAGTCAGGTAATGAAATGGAATTAACAAGTTTAAAGATTGAAAACAGGTCCAGGCAGAAGACAGTGAAGTGGGAAATCAACTAGAGAAATGGCCAAGAAAACAGGGAGATAGTTGAGGCCTTAAGTTGCTCTGGTCAATATTTGAGAACTGAGAAAAGGACACAGATAATCAACACTTCCTTAAGCTAATGATGTGTTTGTTTGGAGAGGTATAGGAGGTCAAAGGCAGGAAGGTAGGTTGGGGGTTGAGAGGAGGAATGTTAATTGGTGGAACAAAAGGAGGCTAGGGTCACAAAGTGGAGATCATGTCGATGTTCAGTAAACCGGTCATCCAAACTGCCTTTGGTGCCCCTAAAGTAAGGAAACAGAAGGTGTATTTATATAACACCTTTAAAGAGGCCCCAAAGTGCTCCGCAGCACACTAGGAGTTCCTTCCAAACAGAAACATGACAACCTAGTGAGGAAGAATACCGGCACGTATTTGCTTGGGTCCCCTTCGGATTACCAGGGCTCCTGTGGCCCTAGATGTGGAAAAGATGCACAGCACAAAGGAACAAAGTCACACCCAATCGTGTGTTCACCTATACCTTGCTTACTAAATATTCGTTCAGTCCCACTTATATCTTAACCGCCCCCCCCCCCCCCCCCCCCTTTCCCATTCAATAATTTTCTCACCCAATCGTCTAAATGTTTTCGGTTGAAGGTGGGGTTAATTACACCACATCAGTCACAAATACTCAGATAAACACTGGCTTGGCTTGCTATTGGAGAATGAAGTATAGAATGGGTTCAGGCAAATGGTATTTTGGGGAGGGGGAAGGGGCAAAGTTTGCAGTATTAAGTGCTGATCTGGTACCACCCTGCAGTTGTATTTCCGATCGACAAGCCGGGAACTGGATCTCGACCATTCCCGTATCAAGAGTGACATCAAGCGGCTGTGTCTGGATATTGCAGGACGGGGACTGAATCAGGAGGGAAAGGATTGAAGTGGCTGGTGAGGCAAGTGAACAGAATGGAATTTGATACCTGCGCCTGGAATAGCATTTAACCAGCTACCTCCTGATCATTTCAAAACTGCCTCAGCCCCTCCCGCATCCATTTGAATGCTTCATCCGCGAACGCACCTCCTCCTCAATTCACTAAATGTCACTGGCCTCCTGAAGTGAACTCTTCTGGAAAACGAGCTCTTACCCCAGGCTGTTTCAGCAAGTCCTACATTTCCTGTTCGCCTAAAAATAAAACAGATTCCCCGCCACCAGCGCCCAACACACCTCCCCCACCCCCCCACCCCGTAACGAGACACGGTTCGCTCCCACTGTCCCCTTCCTCTGCACTTGAGATTGTTTTGCCAAAAACGAGGATGCGAGTGGCAGTGAAACACAACAGTTCAAACTTCTTACTCAGAGACCTTGTAGGTGGAAAGCCTCCTCGTGGAGGCGAACAAAGTTAGTGCCAGCAAATACAAGAGACGCAATTACAGGTACCCTGTGTCAGCATCAAACTAAGCCAAAAAACTCTCTCGACTCTACTCCACCCATGTCTCAGCCCCAACCCTTGCTGAGCATCAGTTAGTCAGTATCATCCAACCCAGTTCCTTCAGAAATGCCGCTTCTGTTAAATGGCTGTCAATAAATCAAATAAATGGAAGTGTTTCAAAACGCTCTCGTGTAAACCGGGGATGGGGGAGTGACGAAGCTCCCAGAAAAGGGCTTTCTTTAAGGGCTCATTTAAACTAGGCCCATGTAACAGAGCTGAGCTAGTTTTCAGAATGTTAGGGCCCATCATATTTTATGCCAGAACAAAAACAGAAATACCTGGAAAAACTCCGCAGGTCTGGCAGCATCGGTGGAGAAGAAGTGTTGACGTTTCGAGTCCTCATGACCCTGATGCTGCCAGACCTGTTGAGTTTTTCCAGGTATTTCTGTTTTTGTTTTGGATTTCCAGCATCCGCAGTTTTTTTGTTTTTATAACATTTTATGCCAGGACTTAAGGCGTCCTCCGCCCCCGCCTCAAATCTAAATGCACAACAAAGGAACTTGCATGGGTGGACAGATGGAGAGAGGGAGGGGGGAGACAAAGACATTCACGACTTCAGGCGCTCGCAGAAATGTAAATATACGCCAGGCAGCAGCTAATGTGTGCATAGCAAGCTCCCACAACAGCAATGAGATAATGGCCAGATCATGTCTCAGTGATGTTGTTTGCAGGATGCTCACCGGGAAGAACTCCCCGGCAAAACTATTTTTCTTCCTTGCCACTTCTCCCGTCTCCTAAAGTGGCCGGAGTCTTGCTGGGGCCCTGGCAACTCTCCACTGGTCATTCAGCACCATCCTCGGTTCAGGAAAGGGCTTGCATTTCTATAGCGCCCTTTCAGGGGGTGCTCAGAGCTGCTTGACCACTGAATGGACTGACTGGCACTCACTGCCGTGATGTGGGAGAAGGTGTGCACTGTCAGGCACAACAACCTGCAATGACCAACAACCTGATAAGTTTAAAAAGAGACTGGTTGGGCGACCAACATTGACCAAGGCATGAAAAGAGCACCCCGCCCCCCCCCCCCCCCCCCCCCCCCACCCCCTCCTCTTCCAATGATGCTGTGATATCTTTTACACTTGAATAGTTAGAGGTGGCCTGGATTCTCAAGACAGCCCAAACTCAGCACCGCCACGCCATATCACATACAGATGGCATTCTTCGTCTTTCCTGCCAAGGGGTGTCGAGGCCAATTGGATCACATCTATTGAACATTGGTTGAACAGGCACACAGCACGATGGGTAGGGCTCAGTGCAAAACTGGGCAGTGTCCACGTCTGAGCCACTGGAAGTGCTCAAACCCGTTTTTATTGTGAATAGCAGACTGGGAAATAAGGTCAACTTTTAAAGAAATCAAAACAGAAGATGCTAGAAAATACTCAGCAGGTCAGGCAGCATCTGAGTGGAAAACACAACTTAACAAGTTAACGTTTCAGGCCGAGGTGATCCTTCATCAGAACTTTTACAGATCCGTTTTAGGTTTTGGATCGGTGTCGGATTTTTATTCACATGCCGTGTGGTGGCGGTTGGCCAGCTGGACATTAAGAAAGCAAACTCAATTTTTAAAGAGTGTGCCTCTCAATCTATTTGCCATTTGGAGGGGAGGAGTAAGAGTCAAACGTTTTTTAGGACTATCAGGAACCAACTTCAGTTAAAGCAAGAAATTCACCCAAATCAAATATAGATTCTCCCAATTCCCCCTTCTGTACATGGTCTGTCTCAGACCACTAAATGCAGCGAGAACAGAAATGCTAATTTACTTCGTATAAACCCAAGATTTGTCCCGATCAACCACTTCATTCAGTCTGTCAAAGTCCTGACTGTGTCTTGAATCATTTATGCCGAGGCAGCTCGGTACCAAATGAGGAAAATCATTCTGCCTTGATCCTAAATCCAGCCAAAGAAATCACAGCAGATAGATGTCCCCGAGTCAACGTGGAGACTTATATTCCCGATAATGCGGTTTTAAAGGGGAACAGTTTAGCACGAAAGATGTCGAAGTTTCTTTATTAAACTTTATTTATTTCAGCATCAAATCGCTGCCCAGTAACAACAAAAAAATCTTAACTTGCACACAGCATTGTCCACCGACGATATTTCAACCTTTGTGTAGTCTGGTGTTAATTTTGCTAAGACGCCACAAACAGTGCCTCGGTGATAAGGAGTAATGACCCATGTTAAGCAACCCGCCACATTCTCTTGCTCTAACCAGGCGCCCTCAGGCCGAAAACAGAATTTCACCCATCTACTGTTTCCAGTCTCCGACTGTACATGAGTAGCCGCCACCGCCACCCCCAACCTCACCTCACCCTCACTGAAGAACACCTTCGCTTCAACCCCTTTTCGTTCGGAAGATTCTTTGCGGTTTTTAAACTGCTTTAGGAAAAGCTGGGAGTAAATTTCTGCACGTATTTCCGATCAGACAGGATTTCAATTCAAGAGGTTGCAATCCGAACACTTCAAAGTTCACAGCGGCATTAACAGCCCCGAAAGCGTTCACTTTTTTTCACACTTTTCAACTGTCAACTATCATTCTATATGAATACTCGACATTTTCACTGCAGTACACATTAGAAGCTTCGCGTTAACCCTGCTTTTAGACCATTAAGATATAGCAAAGAGCTTATCTTCCCTTGCCCTCCGTTCCCATGCATTGGTACAGCTTATTCCAGCGGACAGGCACTAATACAAATGTTTCTGAGCTACATTTTAATGGATAACATTATCTCTCAGCACTGCTGGTTTAAATATTTCAAAATATCGTATTTCGATTTTCGATTCGTCCGCCGCTTCGTGGGGACAAAATCGTCGGCGCAAATCATAGCGAAAATTTGGCGAACGGTTTCCAAACTGGTTGAAACTTCGAGCCAGTTTTAAATAGATTGTGTTTAACAAATTAAAAACAAGGACAAGCTCCTGATATTGTCTCTCCTCAGCTGGATCACACGCGGTACTTAGAACTTCGCCCCTTTGCCAAAACTAAACCGCTCCCAAACCTATAAAACAGAAGTTTGCCTTATGTTAAACAGAATGCGGGCGGTGCTAAGCATTTGCCGTTTTTCAAGCAATGCCCCCGGTTTATCGCCGGGTGCGTTATGTGTGCGCTAGGATTTCAAACTGGATCTGAGAGTGGTCAGATTTCACTTGAGGCTGTCAACAGATTTGTGTACCCCTGGGCTGACTGGCATTGGTCTGTCTCAGTACGAACCAAGCGTGTGAACTATCAGTTTCACTTGTTCCTCAAGAAGAGTCACATTGGACTCGAAACATTAACTTTGTTTCACTCTCCACAGATGCTGCCAGACCGGCTGATTCCCTGCCCCACCCCCACCCCCCCCCCCCCCCCGAACGCCTTGTTTTTATTTCAGTTGCTCCTTGATTTTCTTTCAGTTTGCATTCCCGCGAATTAGACAACTGGTTTCACCTTTTTTTTAAAAAGAGAAAAATGAAGTCAAACAAGCACATTTTCAGTTCTGAACACATCTACATAGTAAACAAAGCTGTTTGGCCACGAAGAGTGGCTGAGGGCGGGGGGGTGAAATGATATTGCCAGCCTGTTTCACTATTTAGAGCCGCCCCCATACACCGCTCAACGTCCAAGGCTGCAATGCATGTTTCCCCACTCCCGGCTTCTCATTGATAAAATAATACACAAACCAAATCTTTCCTGACCGCTGTCGCCAGTTTGCTCCTGAACACCGGCATGAACCTCTCTACAACTCCTCAGAGTAAACACAGTCTGACCAACACTCTGCATTTCCTCATGCGCTGCTGTAAAAGCAAACCTCTAAAACACGAAGCAGCAACTTGATGAAGGGTAAATGGGCTCACAGTGTATCTGCTCAGCTCCCTTGCTCCCCACCCCAACCCCCCAGTTCGATTAAAATATCCTGCGGAACACTTTGAATTTTAAACTCGGCGAGGAAGACTCTAGATTTCGGTGATTTGTTTTCTCTCTCTCTTCAAAATTGTTGGTAAACAAACACAATGGAAAAATGTTTCACTGGTTTGTTGATGAACTTGGGTTAGCTTGCTGCTGCTCCTCCCCATTCCTTCCCCTCTGCTGTTGAGGGATCCGTCCGGTTTGGGGCCAAGTCCATGAGGCAGAC
This sequence comes from Carcharodon carcharias, assembly GCF_017639515.1. NCBI lineage: Eukaryota > Metazoa > Chordata > Chondrichthyes > Lamniformes > Lamnidae > Carcharodon > Carcharodon carcharias. The sequence goes on from NC_054474.1 coordinate 93,525,544, forward strand.
CGGAGTCACAGCCCTCAGACCGTGAACCGAGTTATCTCCATTTTAAAATCTCTCTCACAGGTGGTAAATTGGACCCATACAGTTTAACCCATTTTCAACTGCGTCGCGAGTGAACAAGGAGGGACGGTCCAGAATGAATCCTAGCACTATTTCTAACTAAGAACTGAGAAGGCGCGCAGGCTGCAATCATACTTGCGTAACGATTTTAGTATTAATTTCAGAAACCCAATTCTGAGCAACTTTTCCCTCCTTCCCACACTCTGCCGTTGGGCACAATCTGAAATTAGGAAAAAACTAAGATTTCACCGGCTTGGCGGTTTAGCTTTGCAAATTGCAACTGGGTTCGTTGAAATAACCGAGGAAACTAAATATCTTATTGGGCGAGTTACCAGTTTAACGCATAGTCTCCTTTACTAACCTGCAATTAGGGTGAAAAAGTTGGCACAACTACAATTTAAGCTCACGAAACAAAGTCGGAAGGTAAGCCTTTTTTAAATAAAAAAACCCAGATATTTTTCTGAGACACACAAAGGTTCGCAGGGGCTAATCATTAAGGGGGCAATCATTAAATGTCTCCGTGAACCACAATTATTTTTATTAACGCGGTTTGCTGCCTGCACCATTCAGGGTTACCCTGTCACAGTTATAACCATGGCAACTTGGTGCGATGATCTTTACCTAATTCAGTCCCGGACACCGGCTCTCCGAATTTTCATGGGACATATGATGTCATGTACTCCTACTGCATTAGCTTCCAGTGCGCGTCAGTCACCTCCCTCTGTACAGACTACTGATCCTAAACCATGGTCCCATTAAAGTCTCGGTTAATTCCGAAATTAGCAAAGGAAACTCAATGTTTAAAATTTACTTTCAATGGTAAATGAGACAAATAACATACCGTATTGCAAGAGCGTGCAAAGAACAGTGTGTGCTACCAGGTTTATACAAATTATGGTGTTTTGCTTGTCATATCACAGGTATTGGACAGGATACAACAAAGGACAACAAACTGAAGCCCGGTATCAAGCACACGAGCCACGACGAGAGACGAGAGAAGCTAAGACTGAGTGGGGATCTTCAAGGTGATCCCAAGATAAATTCCTAGAAATTGTTTCCCATCGCATTGAGAATGACAGTAAAATGGCAATGGAACGTTGAAGCTCAGAAGGGGGAATATGAATGGATAAGTCAGTAAATGCTTGGAATATATAGGCGCGGGAAGTTATTGAGGTTAATCATCGCGGTAATTTTAAAGAACGATTTGTTGAGAGATACTGGTACTGAACGGTGTACTTCTGTTTCGCAAGTGTAGGGAAGGCCTGGTAGTCCAAAATGATTTTTTTCTTTGCTGTACTTTCCATTGTGGCACTAAGAGCTCCAAAAGCAAACCATGACCTAATCAATCCCATTATATACAATACTAATACAGCAAAAGTGTTCCATTCCTTCCAATAGAATTTCCAATGTTCCTAACCAGTTTGCTTTCATTGATTAAAAACACACTACCGTGCAACATTCTAACTGAATGCGGACAACCACTCCCATCTATTTGTGAATGCAGGACAGATCAAATATCTTCACTTCAGTGCATGCTGTACCAGGAAACAGTATTTAGAAACCCAACATTTTTTTTAATTGTTACATAATGGAAACCTACAGCCAATTCCAACACTCGACAAAACTAGTATCTGGGTCACCCATAATCTATGAGGCAAGGATCACTTTTTGCCTTTCTATGACGCACATGAAGAGTGAATATTATATAACTGTCTCCTTTGGGGACGCCACCCTCTGCCTCAAGCTGTAAACTTTTATTCACTTTTACTCATCTAAGCGTAAATCCATGTCTCTCTCTCTCAGAGCTAATACAGAGTATCCAATTTATCCATTCCTTGGCAGATTTTTACATACTTATAAAAAGACCTCTTAAGACAACTATTTTTCCCAGTGTAGCCATTCTAGTATGCTAAAAGCTCAGGTCTCTAGCTAATTTTCAACTGAATATATCCCATTTGCTCTGTGCTCACCCACCACACCAGTAAATGCTAACTTATGCTGGGTTCATTCCTCATCCCCTCAACCACTGCCTTACTGATGTTAAAATCTCTATTGCATTCTATTTCTATTTTAAGTTTTATCTTAAATTGGTTGAGGTTAGCTAACTGCTCTCTGACTAAGATCACATCTACCATTTGTTTGCCTACCAGAAATAGTACTGTTTTCTTGTTGCTCCCATAACCATATGCCTAAAAATAGCAATTCCCATTACAAATTTCCCAGCTACAAGACATAAGACATGATGCAATTATGAATAAGCATGATAGCATAAAACTAAGTGGTCAATGTGAGGAATGGAGAGAAGATCTTGTAACGTACGCAATTAATCCAGTCACAGTCACTTCGCAATGCATTTAAAGGAATCTAATTTTTATTTTCATTTATTCAAAGATGTTTACTTTTTCATCTATTGGTTAAATATGTGTAACTAAATCATCCAAAGCAAAATGTCCCAAGGCTTTATCCATATGAACAATTTAAATCAAAGTAGTATTTTTGAAGAAGTATTGCTCTTCTCACCAATAGTATTTTTCATAGGAGGTCTTGTGGCGCAGTGGGTAGCATCCCTATCTCTGGGCCAGGAGCTCTTGGCTCAGGTTCCTCTTCAAAACTTGATGGCCATGGAAGCCCAATGTGGCCAAACAGATTGGTTACCAGCTTGTAAATCCTTTGAATATGCCCGACGGCAAGCAGTAAGAGGAGGAGAGTTTCCTGGTCAGCCATACTGCAGAAGGCAATGGCAAACCACTGCAGTACTTTGCCAGGCATAATCATGGACCAATCCAATGGAAGTCCATGGTCATCGGTGCCCATTTAGGGCACAGTAACTGAAGGAGTATTTTTCATGGAATAAAACTCTCTGAACAGCATCAAGCAGGAGGCAACCCAGGGACATGGTTGAAAGCCAAGGTTGAAGAGGTAAGTTTTGAAGAAGGTTCAAAGAGAGATAACAGTGAAGAGGTTTTGACAGAGGGGGGTCTAATGACTGAAGGCTATGATAGTGTAACAGAGGGAAACCTCAACCAAAAAGCATTATAGGCACACAGGCTTCAGCAAAGATTGGGAAAATCCCTCATTCCTCACAAATAATTAGCAAATGTTAATAGATATTGGAAGAGGAGGTATGGACCAGCTTGTAAATGTCCTTTATAGCTGAATGACTTGCTGACATTCACAGTCCAGACTTACACATGAGTGACTGACTGCTGGTGAGGTGGCAGAGTTCAGTTAAGTGACTATGCAACTGATAAAAACAAAAAACTGCGGATGCTGGAAATCCAAAACAAAAACAGAATTACCTGGAAAAACTCAGCAGGTCTGGCAGCATCGGTGGAGAAGAGTTGACATTTTGAGTCCTCATGACCCTTCAACAGAACTAGGTGAATCCAAGGAGAGGGGTGAAATATAAGCTGGTTTAAGGTGGGGGGGGGGGGGGGGGGGGGGGCGGAGGGTGGGGTGGGGGGAGAGAAGTGGAGAGAGGGGTCTTGTTGTAGGGACAAGCAAGTAGTGATAGGAGCAGATAATCTAAAAATGTCAGACAAAAGAACACAGAGGTGTTGAAGTTGGTGATATTATCTAAACGAATGTGCTAATTAAGAATGGATGGTAAGGCACTCAAGGTATAGCTCTAGTGGGGGTGGGGGGGCATAAAAGATTTAAAAATAATGGAAATAGGTGGGAAAAGAAAAATCTATATAAATTATTGGAAAAAACAAAAGGAAGGGGGAAGAAACAGAAAGGGGGTGGGGATGGAGGAGGGAGGTCAAGACCTAAAGTTGTTGAATTCAATATTCAGTCCGGAAGGCTGTAAAGTGCCTAGTTGGAAGATGAGGTGCTGTTGCTCCAGTTTACGTTGGGTTTCACTGGAACAATGCAGCAAGCCAAGGACAGACATGTGGGCAAGAGAGCAGAGTGGAGTGATAAAATGGCAAGTGACAGGGAGGTTTGGGTCATTCTTGCGGACAGACCGCAGGTGTTCTGCAAAGCGGTCACCCAGTTTACGTTTGGTCTCTACAATTACAGAACACCTGTGGTCTGTTCGCAAGAATGACCCAAACCTCCCTGTCGCTTGCCATTTTAACACTCCACTCTGCTCTCTTGCCCACATGTCTGTCCTTGGCTTGCTGCATCATAGAGCATCATAAAAAGACTTGCATTTATACAGCATCTTTCACCACCATTGGATGATTCAAAGCACTTTACGGCCAATATAGCACTTTTTGAAGCATAGTCACTATGTAATGTAGGAAGCACAGCAACCAATTTGCACACAGCAAGCTCCCACAAACAGCAATGCATAATGACTAATTTTTTTTGTGATGTTGATTGAATGATAAATATTAGCCAGGACATCATGGATAACTCCCTGCTCTTCTTCAAAACAGTGCCATAGGATCTTTTACAACATTTACCTGACAGGGCAGAGAGGGTCTTGGTTTAATGTCTCATCTGAAAGACAGCATTTAGGCAGTGTAGCACTCCCTCAGTACTACAGTGGAGTGTCAGTCTAGACTGTTGCATTCAAATCCTGGAGCAAGACTTAAACTCACAACCTTCTAACCCAGAGGTGAGTGTCCTATCAACTGAGCCACAGCTGACACTGTGGTCATGATTTCTGGGGCGTAAATATGGTAAGTTAATAAGGTCCTGAGTCTTGACATTTATACCACAAGTTTTAAGACAATTACAAATACTTTTGACATCTCCACATTTATCATGTCATTATAATTTTTTTTCTAATTTCCTCCTCTCTAGTCCAGAGGAGTAGTGTCCCACAGGGAACAGCAGCCTTCTAGGATCTCACCCCAGAGGTTATTTCTCATGTGAGTGCTGAAAATGACTATTGGCAAACAGGGCAGTTGTTTAGGGAAGCTGAAAGAGACGTAGAAGTCTTATCTGACTCAACAAATCCAATCAATGCAGATGAGCAATCAACAAAGCGTTGAACTACATGGTCAAAACAGTAGAATACAAGTCTGAGGAAGCAGTGACTAAACAGTTTAACACTGTGGTGAAACCACATCTTAAGTACTATGTCTGGCTTTGGTCACAAAGGCACAAGGGAAACACTCAAGGACTGGAAACAGCACAGAGAAATGCCACAAGGCTGATCCTGGTGTCTTAAGGACTATCTAATGAGCAAAGACTAAATAAACATGGACTGCTCAGGGCATAGATCCAAACTAGTAAGAACTATTTTTTTTAAATTGGCACTTACATCAAGAAATTCTTCTGCACACAGTGTTCAATTTTGGAACCAAACTCGAGAATGCTCGAGAAGTATTAAGATACTGGAGGCCAAAACCTTAAATGACTGAAGAAACAATAGATGCTGAAATAAAAGGGCACAATAATCTTTCTGGGTAGATTAACTACTATGGACTGAATGGTATTGCTTATCCAGAACTATTCTGTGATTGTCATTGAACTCTACCCTATCTTCATCCAAATGTTCACTTTAAAGCAGAGGTCATTAAAAGGCAAATGGGAATAGGTACTTGGGGAATTCTTAATTTTCAAGTATTCAGGTGAATTTGAAGCTGAAGGGTGCCAAATTGTTTGTCCACCTTCAATTTTCTCCTCTTCCCATCCTTTTCTTGAAGATTGTGACTCATGCTAGGGCATGGTTCAAGAACAGAAATGGCTTCCCTTTACCTCTCCAATATGCCCCTTCCTGTGTATAAGACGACAGCAAATGCTAAACTTAACAAACATAATGGTACAGACTGATCCTACCCTCACTCGACATCCACAAACACACTCTTCCGAACGTGTACACCATGAGATAGTAAATGGGAATAGGAGGTAAAATGCAGGTAAAATGATTCCAAGACTAGGGATAAAGAGACCAGCTGCAGTTTGTGTACTACTACTCCAATCAACTTCCCAGACCAGGGATCAAATCATGGCAACTGAGTATCACATTGACAGTACATTTAGATTCTGACCAGCTTGTAGTTAAGAATACCACCATTGATACCATTTTTAAAAAGTCAAAGAAGAAAGACAGTCAATAGCTTTAGTTTTCTTGTCCTCATGTTGACTGTTTAGGAATACCTATTTTAAAAGATGAATGCTGATGACTGCATTAGCCTGGATGAGTTCTCAATCCCAACAAGAAATGATTAATCATTAGGCATAGTTGAAGCTGACCCATCCCAAATTAAGAACCATCTTTACCAATGCTAATTGTGTTTCACAGCTAGTATTGCTGTTCATGCCCACTATTGAACCAAGAAGCATTTCTCCCATCGCTTCATACTTCAGTCCTTATCGTTAATTCTTGAGTGAATTACATTGAGTGCTGCTTCATTGAAGAATCCCTCCTTCAGGTGAAATGTTAAATTGAGGCCCATTTGCCCATTCAAGATGATGTTGAAAATCCTACATTATTCCAAAAAGGACATGGGGTTCTCCTAGTATCCTTGAGAATATTCCCCTCAGCCCACATTTTTCTCTCAGCTAATATTGCTAAAAAGATAAACTCGTCATTCATCACTGTTACATTGGGATCTTGCTCTGTGAAAAACTGAATACCATAGCTTTCTAAACTTAAAAGTGACTGGCCTTCCAAATATCGTAAGTTCTCACTTAAAGTTGTAGTTGCATTCCTGAAAGGTGCAACTAAGTGAAACTACTTTAAGTGAATCAGATTTTCCCATTAAAACTAATGTAAAAGCTGTAGTTAGGTACGATAGGGCCTCTCAGTAGGAAAAAAAAAACAATTCAAACATTATATATAATCAATAATTTGAAATACTTTTCATTGATAAATTCCTATATTAAACAAAATAATTTGTAAAATAAAAAAATGAAAAATATAAAATAAATATGCTATTTACCTCCCGCTCGCTGCCAATCCTGTTCGCTGAACCTCACGCTCCCTGACCCTCCCAGTCACTGTAGACCCTTCCAACCACCAAACCTCCTGCTCCTCACCTCTCCCGAACCCGCAATGTGAGCAAGGGCTCTGGAGTTGAATGACCACAGGCAGGAAGAACAGCTTTGGATCAGCAGCAAGGGGGAGGATCAGGGAGCAACAGAGGAGCCACAGGGTCGGCAGCAAGAGGGGGGATCAAAAAGTAACAGAGGCTGCTCCAAAATGGTGGCAATCAGGTCACACAACCTATGTCAGATCCAGCGTGAAAAAAGTTTGAAACAAAACTTCTGCCACTAAAAGCGAATACAGGTCCTATTAACTGACCGACGTTAAAGTGGAATGATTTAAGATAGGGACTTACTATATGTGAAACTGCAAAGACTTGATAAGGTGCTATATAAATACAAGTCTTTCTTTTCCAAAGTAAACAGTAACAGACATTAAACTTGTGATACTTTTTATATATAAAAGAGAGGTGGCACTATAATGCTTACTTAATTTTTAAATGGGGAGAGGAATGACAAGGTGATAAGTGAGCTGGGTATTAAAATAAAATGCTCCTACTTTTATTAACATGTGTTAACAGTACAGTGTAATTCTATGTTTGCAAAATTAGATCTATCAGAGACTAATGCCAAAGGGCTAATTTTCATCTATGGTTTGAAAAAAATGACAGTGATTTGATCTTTCCTCACTGGCAATTTCCTCCCATGCTTCTCAACTAACTCATCCAAGTGGCCTTGTTTGATGTGCGAGTCTGGATAATTTTTTAAAAACAGGCTTTTCAAATATGCAAACTCAATCTTGTTTCATCCAACATCCACAGACACATTCCATTTGGGAACATTTGGAAATGAGAAGGGGACACAATCCCTTCCCCTCTCTCAGACTCCCGCACTCCCTTTCTAACCAAGGTGATGCCATAAATTGTTGCATCCTTTCTCAACCCAGTCAGGAACAGCTAACTCAGGACATCTGGATAAAACACAGGTCTTCTGGTCTTTGGTGTTTTTATTTCATGTATTTATATATTCTTTATAGACAGCTGCAGTGCAACACAAGATGAATTTCATTGTTGATTTGGGTGTTATAATTTATTAAAGATTATTTCCAATAATCTACCAGTTAAAAACACACCTGGTTCATTTCACCATGCCTTCAGGTTTCACATTCAAAAATCAGTGATGCTCTTAGCCCCCATCATCATGCATCATTTCTAACTTCAAACAGTGTCAGAAGTTTTCCAGATCAAATAAATGGATCATCATAACATTGAAGTCACTGTTTAGCAAGTACATTAGATTCTTGCAAATTGATATTATAGTAATATTACTTTGAGATCTTTGTGACAAACACATCCCGTGGTATGGTGCATAGTCATAAAGCTTCAATGTTTGGCCTGTGCCAAGTTAGCTTACGATAGCTAGAGCAAATCTTTGGGTACCACCATCGGTATCAGCACAGTTGAATTATGAAGGAAGTGAGAGAGCAACATCAGGTACGGTTTCCCCTTCAGCAATTACTGCTGCAAAGTACACGCCTGGATGTTGGATGAGGATAAGGGTTTGTGAATGCCACCTTTCATGAGACAGTAGTTTGCTAATAGTTGTAAATAAAGAATTAATATTGGGTAAGGTCCAAGCTCCATGGGAAGGCTGAGCCTACCCGTGGAGCTGCATCCAAGAAGGAGCCAGTATCCAAAGGGGAAAAACCTAGGAAAAATAATGAAACTTCAGAATTCGACAAATATAAACCACCTGAGCTTCACCTGACCCTTTAAGTTGGATTAGTGCCTTGTATTTCACTTAGTTACCTACCATCCCATATTTACATATCTTCCTACAAGATGCAGATTATTTCATAAAATATGGTACTTCATGAGGATACTTCCAGCTTGAAACCAAGATTGTTTTCATAAAATTACCATTATACTATGGAGTTTACATTAACAACATTGTGCTTAACAGCTAACATTAAATGAAATGCATTTAGCTTGAATGATTAATTCATCCATTTTAATTGCTTAATTTTAAAGTCAATTGGACGCCAGATGATGAACGTTGGGGAACAAGTTTAAATTTAAATACATCACTGTAATTACTTGTAATGAAGACCATGTGTGATAAAGTTGACAATGGACACAAGTTGAACCAATTTCCAAAAGCAAAGTTATAATTCCTATAATTTTTATAGCCAATTTAAAAATTAATTCTCTGATCATTCATCATAGCTAATTTCCAGCTCATACGGTTAATTTACCTTCAATGAAAAGAAGCAATTCAAACGCTTGTCTTCCAAGTTCATTAATTAGCTATAATCACGTTTTACTTTCCACTAGTAAACACCTTTAAAAAGAGATGTGAAATGAAATTCAGCAAGTTAGGCGTGAAGACTGCAGCAAAAATAATTCAGGCCAATGTAAAATGAAATGGTAACCAATTTCACACCGATGATACGTACAATACCTTCTGTAGGCCTCCCAGATAATTGATAAGCCATTTGATCACTGCCAGTGAGCAATTAGAGACATGCTGACAAGGCACACTGGTTTACTGTTTTGAGATAGCTGTCCATATTTTATAATTTCTTTCTCTCCTTCACTCAATACTTCTCCTCTCTTTCCTTGGAACAGGAGGTTCATATTGGGGTATAGATCCAAAGGCAAAGGAAATCCTTCTGTAACTCACGTGTGTCAAGTGTGAGCTGATGCAGCAATAGCAGAGTGATGTAAACACACAGGGTAGTACAGCTGAGCCCAATGCTGTTCTTGCCCGTCATCTACACTGCACAGAGTTAATATGTTTTCTTTCTGCATGGCTATAATAAAATTTGTTGCATGCTCAAAGCCAAGGCTTTCCCAACTATGACCCATTCACATTTTAAAGTGTATTCCCATGATATGCACCGTGTACATCAGATTCTTAAGGGCCTTCTTTGACAAGATAAATAGTGCCTGACTCCCTCTCATGCACAATGGCTTTCACGTATGTTCTGTGGAACCAACATATCTTATTTTCAATTTACTGTGGCTATGTTCCAAAAGGTGCATCAACAAATAAGACTTGCCAGAATGATGGGTTTAATTGAAATGTACAATATGTTAAACTGAACAAATTAATTCTAAAAATATTAATTTTATCAAATTGCTGTCATAACCAGGTATACATCAATTACAAGAAAGAATAATGAATCGGTTACATGTTTGAATAATTCCTAGAGGTCCATTTTGCAGTTGTGCAAATATAGCAAATAAAAAGGAATAATATTGAATAACTAAAGAGTGAAAAAAGTGGTGTTTTCTGGTATATGGGTATTGATCAACCAGATTACCTACCTGATATATACCAGGGCAGCATTTGAGTAATTCGGGGTAAGGACACGTTTGAATGGAACTTTCTAATCTGACAAGTGTGTGTAAAATTCCCCTTTGCCCAATCAATGGCATAGTGAGATAATCCAATGATTAAATGGGATACAGACCAAGACATTCCCAAGTTTGATCCCCAGTCCATAGCAAGTCAGTGGTTTTAACTAGGATGATGATAGCAGTACTATAATTGGCTTTTGAACCAGAGTTAAGTGAAGAAGGTCGAATGTTCCCCATTCCTGACCAGTATCCAGAGGCCTCATTAGGTCTCCCATATTTGAATGGCTCATTGCAATTCATCAAATCATAGAAGAAACCTAGCAAAAAAAGTGATTTAGGACCAGAATTGTTTGATGTGAACTTTTAGGCAAAAGTGTGATTTCATACTCAAAAATTGGATTATGGAGACTATGCATGGGATAAGAGTGTTAGAAAGCTTTCCTGATGCGTTGGGTAAATGTGTTGTGGTTTAGTCCTAAGGCATACAAATCAGAAAAGTTCCTGGCCTGTTCTAGAGTGCATATTTCTATTTAATCAATATATCATAGTGTAAGAGCACACCCTAGAGGAACAAACAGACTCCTAAAATTGACCTCACTGTCCATTAGCCAAAAATAAGCAGAGAAGCAACGTCAGCAGGATTTCTAATCATGCATTTTCAAAGATGGTTGACGATTCCTGTCCCAAAATTGTCAGAACACCTTGCCTATATCATTTTAATTTCACATGAATGATCTTGAATGATAACACATATCAAGCTAAGCACTTATCGGAACAGCCCAGTACTTGCCCACATATGTTCATTCATGGCTGTTGACACAAAACAGATTTTGTCCAAGTGAAGGACTTCCACAATAGCTGCCAAAAATAAAACAGTAAATAAGTCGTGGGAAGATTATGCTCTATTACATTTAAAATGTCTGAATTTCTCTTGCTGTTCTAGATGGATCCTGTTAAAATGTAAAATAGGTTGATGAGGCCATCCAAACATTGCCAAATCTACATTTGGGATTTAACTACATTTAAATGATAATCTACATATAGACCACATCTCTGACTTTCAAATCGTCCCTCATTCACACCCTGGTTTTACTTAATTTTCCTGTCCAAACTGATTATGATGGAAAAACATTTATTGGAAAATTCCTAACTCCAAACTGTAAAAGTTATTCTGCAGTTGACTACACAAGAAGTTTGTCAAGTGTGCACTGTCCCAGTACTCAGTAGCAGCTTGAGGTATTTATTGATACATTTCAAGCATTTTCAGAAAACCTCTAATCCCCCCTTGACAATATTCCAAACTTCTAAGATAAGTTAAGTTCACACATGAGCATCCAGTGATACTATCATGCAGATATCTCTAGAATGAGTGGAATCTTATGAGTGTTGGGATCCTGGAATTGTGAAAGCAGCACTTAGCAATCACATTATGCTCACAGTCTTCAATATTGTTCTTCAGCTAAATGTCAACAAAGGCAAGTCATGGAGAATGACCAACAGTCCAAAACCAGGACTACAAGCAACTGAAACAAGATTTCTCCACTAGAAGAATTCCTCAAGAAATAGGAGCAGGAAGGCACCATACACCACATCAATCTAGCTCTGTCATTCGAAATAAGCTCGGCTGATCTTGGGCTGCAACTCCATTTTACCACTCCCCATATCCCTCGATTCCCTGAGACACTGAAAGTCCGTCTATCTCAGCCTTAAATATATTTAATGATGGAACATTCACAATCCTCTGGGGTACAGAATGCCAAAGGTTCACAACCTTTTGAATGAAGAAATTTCTCCTCATCTCAATCCAAGATGATCACCCCCTGTGCACCCCCATACCTGACACTGTATTCTGGATTCTCCAGCCAGTGTAAACAATCTCCCATCAAAGAATTACATACAATCACATAGAGGTAGGATCATTAGTTCCGACAATTACAGGAGCATTAAAGACAAATCAATACTTTACCACATCAAGATCTTGCCATGGTAGTAGCTCAAATTCTACAGCAAAACCTATATTAGATAGATGTATCTTGGGTTGGTTGAAATTAAAGGAGAAAGTAACTACTGTAGTGTTGAAGTGTGGTGACTCAGGTGAGTTTTTGTGAATTTGATCCAACTTATAGACTAATTGATAGTTGAAGGAATCTTTGAGAACTCAACAGAAAGTCAAAAATATAAGGAACTCATCTTAACTAAGGCTCATGGTGCAGCTAATTAGCTTCAAAATCTCGGGCACAGAAGGTAGCTGTTTGACAATTCAAACCTGTCCAAGTGCTAGTTCTAGATCATAGCCATCCAATCTCGCTCCCTTGTATCTTCTTATAACTTTTGCCTGTTTATGCTGTAATCAACTCATGGAGAAAACCACTTGGATATATACCCATCAGAACTTCTGGAGCCTAACCCTCAAGAAAGGATAAGTAAGAGATATGTAAACAAACTCCTATAAATTATAGAGGGCACAATGTCTCCCAGATCTCTACCAACTTCAATGGATTTTCTTCTAGAATACAGTTAAAAGAATACAAAAAGCTGAAGTTCAGCACACAAAAAAGGTTCTCATTGGTGGTTAACAGAAGAAAAAGTATAGTGCACCTGATACAGGTATCCCATTAACTTCTACATTCAAAGGGAACTTAAGAGGCACATACTTACCTGGGTCCGAATCTACTCTAGGGTAAGGATCAAAATTCTCCCCATCTCTGCTAGCTGTGACACTCATAAATAAAATCTATTTGTACAACTGAAAAGTGGCTCCTAGTGAGAACTCTCCAGTACAAAATGGTTCCTAATTCTATACTGGATCTGCAAACCCACACAAAAAAACTAAGGCGACAGTTGGTACTGAAAATATAACATAATGGCATGCCCTTTAGCGGGTCTGATCAAGACAGTTTCAACCTGCATCTAATCAGTGCTAGCAACTAAGATGTGCCTGGTGTGGACACTGGCTGCAAAAGTGGTATTCCATTATATAACATTGACGATCTTCTCATCTGACTGCCAAATTACAGCAAGCTATCAGAAATTATCTACAAGGACAATCCTTCCTTAAGATGATTTCATGACTTGACAGAAGTTTTCAACTTAGTTTAAATGAGTGTCGTGACTCCCATCGTATGCACCTGACACAGTTGTTAAATATGTTTAAATGCAGTCAATACACAGGATTGAATGAACTGAAATAAAACAAGCATATATACAATCAACATTGATTTTCCATGGTGAGATTTTACTGATGAAGGTGAAATATTTGAAGCCATATTCATTAGTGCACTCAGTACATGTTAGCAAAGCTCTACTGGTTTTGAAACAAGCAAGTTTCTGTTAGCTGTGCTCAAATGTTTCATTCTGTAAAATGGCCCAATCCAAGAAAAATTCTACAATGATCAGTTAAAGTATCAGATGAGATGCTTTTATGGTCAATGCAGTAAAGTAAGACAAATTCAAAGGACAAAAACAGTGCTGTTTATTCCACTGAAATTCAAAGTTATTTTCTCACCAGAATCATTCTGGATTCAATTTCCGGTTTCTGCTAAGTTAGTTGGGCTCAACTGGGACATCAATTACAGTGCTACAAATTGGCCGTAGGATTTAAGGCTAGGAAGTTAGGTGGTGCAGGATGGGGGAGAAATGAAAATTAGTCAGTGTTCCCACTCCTGATGACTATCCAGTCATCCCTGATGAAAAGTGTACGTATGTGGATATCCGATGAGGTGAGATCAGGCTCAGATGTATTGCATTCCATGGATGAATACTCACCATAACTCAGTGTCAAAGCTCAGACATATACAATGTTACCCCAGGAGTAGTCAGTGTTTATAAGAGGAGAGAAAACAGTCATAATGCACTTGATGACCTTGACATATTTATTCAGACATACACATTCTCAAAATAAAACCCCAGAGAAATTGTGTCAGAATGATTCTATCCATGATCTCATATTTATTATTCAATGCCAGCCTGGTTGTTTGGAAATTGTTCACAATTTTTGAAAGCTACAGAGTAAGACTCTCAATTCTCTGGTTCACTCGATGCAAAAAAGCGAGTTTCCCTTTTCTGTTCAAATGCACATAGTAAAGTAATATTAAATGAGAGCCTACCTACATAAGCCATGATGAATTAAGAAAATATGTCACCAATATCTTCCCTCCTCCCAAAAAGAAAATTGTGCAAAATCTATCAGAGCTACAAAATGGCTTTTTTCTTTTGCTTTGTTTCATCATACAAGTTAATGTAATCATTTCCACAAATCATAACTGTCAACTTAAAAATAACACTGTACCCCTCAGGTTTCAGAAGTCAAACGTGCCATATTCATCGTGCAACTCTGCTCTTATCTGTATCCTGTAGTTCATCCCACTTATGACCCTTCAAAAATTTGAAAGGAATCACAAAGTGTTCATAAAAGCTCCAGTCTACTTCATCGAGCAGGCAAGTACAAGCCAAAGTTATTCACGCACCATTCATCAGGTACTCATTAAATACTTTGGAAATGCACTATAAACTATGACAGTGCAATCACAGTTGCTGAATATAGAGCTACAAAAATTTTTAATTTGTTTTTTTTAAAAAGTCTGCTTGTAGCATGTGACTCTAACCATGCTTAAAGCTTCTAATTATATATAAATATAATACATCAGTCAATCTAATTATTTCATGCCTACAAAACATCTAGCAAAAACATCCTCCCTGTCTTGCCATGGCTGTGTCTAATACTGTAGAGATGATGTGGCAACAAATTCACTCAATCCCTTCTTACAAAATGTCTCCAGACCTGCTTGTGAGAACATTACATTCTGTTTCTCTGTAAATACATTTCAATTCACTTCCTGTTTAAGCTGTCAAGTTCAAATATGAAGCCATTGCCTACATTATTTTAAGGCTTTAACATCGCTGCAGTATCATGGCAGGTTAAGGTGACAATCTGCTTCAATCAATTCCCTTCCATGGGCACTTAACACCGCCATGCATTGTTTATCGAAACTCTCCTGTGGAGCAGACAATTGTTGATATTCATCCTCACAAAGTTCAGCTGGATGTGGAAACTCAATTTTGCCAATATTAGAGCCATTTTGTGCACATGGATGTTCACCTGTGCCTGGGTCTCCATGAGAACTGCAATCAGTGTTGAGAGCTTTCTGGCCCTCTTCATTTTGCCCTGCAGGGCCATCTTCAGAACCGAGAGCTAGATCTGAATCATTACCAGGAGGCCCATCCTTTTGTCCTGCCAATTCTTGCATTGGTCTTCTCTCATTTTGGGGCAATTGCTCTCCTGGTCCTTGCACTGGTGTTGCCCCAACCTGCTGTCCTTGAGATTTCAGCTGCTGGTGGCATAATGGACATGTTTCCTGCACATATAGCCACTTCTTGAGACAGGCCGAGTGAAAGAAATGGCTGCATGGTGTAATCACTGCTGAATGCATGTCCTAAAGCAAAGAAAATTCAAATTGGTAAGAAACAACTTATTAAAATAGTGCAAAAATATTTTGTTGCTGCTTTTTCCCTACTTTGTTGCAGGTGCTGACACCTGCTTGTTCAACCTGCACCTGTAGCTCAACTGGCTACTCTTCATGCATGAGCCAAGATTACAAATGTCCCTAAACTATGAATGTCAACAGGCTATTGGTGCCTGGGTCAAAATAGGTGCACTAAACCTTTAACCATCCAGAGTTCATATCCATATACAATTGAGCAAGGTCATGGCTTTTTTTTTAAATCCTTTCTTGCCTCAGGTGCTGAGCCCAGCACTGAACAATTAATGAAAAAGCACTTGGAATCAAACCCACATTCATAAGGTCCACACCATTTAGTACTGTATGAAGCTGTGCCATAATCTACTAGGTCACTGGGGAAGCTCTTAAATTTATTTGCCACAATCTGGTCATGCCAACACGTGCAACATCATGTTATAGGTGATTAGCTGTAAAGCAGCAACTCAATTCAACAGTTCTGCCGACATAAAATCTAGTGAAGTGCAAACTATCTATTAGGGTCAAAAGATCAAGACCGAACTGCTCCATTAAATGGATGCACATTACCCTTTGTATAGTCGATTATGAATTTTAAAAGCGCATTAAATTTTTATGACTTCACTCAAGATAAAAGGGAAATAAATAGGAATTTAGTACCTAAGTGCACGTGACAACACATTGTTACTAGTGCACCACAACTATTTTAGTGGTAATTTGTGCAGACGTGTAGTAAATTATATTTATTTTCATCAGTCAATGAAACATTAAATTTGCCTTCAACTTAAGCTACAGCTATGTGTCTTAAAACAGAGTCGAAACAGTTTCTATCCAAAAACCAAATGAGTTATGTTCCCTAGATTAAGAATGGTGACAATACCATTATGTTAGGGAACAAAAGACCTGTATTGCCCACAAGCTAAAACTAAGTGCATTCACATCCACTAAACATGCATCACAAAGTACACTGCATTAATACAAAGATTGCAAAGCTGATTTCTTAGATTGACAGGGCAAAGCAGAAGTAAAATACATTACTCCAACAGTAAAGGGAGGGGAAAGGTCAGATAAAGTCACCCTGACAGCTTGAGAATTGCCTGGTATCCAGCTAAAAGCAAAAAAAAGATACTTTACAGAGGCCCAGCCAAAACAAAAATGCATAAAACTCAATGAAGATAGATCTCCTGATATCTTAGTGGGTAAGCCATGCAGGCAAGAGGGTCTTAGGTTCAATCCTGCTGCCGCCTGCAGTCACCCGGTCCAGAGTCAGGGAGGAGTAGAAACTTAAAAGGTCAGCTTCTTCTCTTGATTTCTATCCAGTGACTCCTGCTGAAAAGCATGTGTATGTGTGCACACACATGGAAGTGAAAGTAAAGGTAGCAAAAATACGGGAGTAAAATCAGAAAGTGCTGGAAAAACACAGGAGGTCTGGGAGCATCTGTGGAGAGAGAAACAGTTAACATTTTGAGTCCAATATGACTCTTCCTTGGTATCATATTCAACTCGAAATGTTAACTCTGCTTTCTCTCTCCACAGATGCTGCCAGACCAACTGAGTTTTTCCAGCACTTTGTTTTTATTTCAAATCAGATCTCCAGCATTTTACTTATTGAAAAAACAGGAGACAAAACACACAAGCAAGATGAGAACTGAATGTGATGTCCTCCACAGTTGAATAGACTGTCAACTATTTATACAGATGAAAATTGCTAGTTGAGTGAGATATTGGAGTGCTGGAAATAGCTGTGGAATAGCATACCAGAATCATCCGGATAGAGGAAGAGAGAGAGAGGTGTGGTGGGGAATTCAACATGAATAAGAAACTGATGATCCAGCACTGTCCTAAATGAACCTCAAAGAGCCAACCTACAGGCAATACTTTCACAAATAGTAAAAACTGTCCTTCTGGTCACCTTCAATAAACAGCCACCTGTGCAATAAAGCCAGTGATTCTCAAAACCAATAGGTTTCTAATTTACATGTAATTCAATAGAACCTGCAACTCAATTAAGCAGCCATCTGCTAACCTGGAAACAGACGCTAGTTAAAAAAAAGAAGTAACTGTGGTGTGAGGAGTATTGCAAATGGAACCTGCACCTGGATTAAGAATTCCTCTCAAACATACTTCTGCTTAGTGTTTAAAGCTATTTTGTTATGGTTACCTTTCAAATTTCAGAAAGGCGGCAGTTTGATGCAGTTCACAGGTTATCCGATTATAATTACGCAGCTAAGGGAGGAACTTAAAATATTTTAAAATGCTGCATACATAATACCTGTTAGCAAACTAACATATGTCTTTTTAGGTGGAAATGATATTCAACAAATAAATTTTCTATCCTCTATGGGTGAAAGACCAATTTTTGCTCATAATAAAACGGTAGAAGCTTTTGTTTACTAATTCTCTTTCATTTAGGGTGGTTACGTCAGTATTTGCATGAATATATGGAGACAATCTTTACCAGTGAAGTGTGCATGTTGCCCCAATACTTAGATTTGTCCTTGAAATCCAACAGTTGACCCTTACTAACTTTCAACCTGATTGAAGGTCCCCAATTATTATATAAATCATGCAAGTCACTCAAACAGTTTATAAAACCATCGATTACTTTTAAAAAAAAGTTTGGGTTGCCTTTAAACCTCTTTCATAGCATAAGTGACACTGGAAGGTGACAAAAGGAATTTTATAGCAGTTAGGAATTAGCAGAAGCTAATACACATACAGAACGTGAACTGAACATAAGGACAACCAACTGCGATCGTCCTGAATGAGAGTTTGGGTACTAAAGCCAGGGTTTAAGTGTTGCACTGGTGCCACGCTACATACCTGGTAACAGATGGAACAAATGTCATTGTGCTCTTCAAGCTGCTCTTTAGTGGCAGTTGGCAGCGAGTTGATCTTATTTGCCGCATCCCTGCGGAGAAGAAAGCTCTTCCATCCCAACTGTGCTCGAAGCCAGACATTGAAGTAGGAATGGACAAAGATGATGGATGAACCCATCCAAGTCCACTCTCCTAATATTGTCTCTGCTACACCATATCCAACAACACACAAAGCCACCAGGAATTCAAGCAAGCGATATGTGCCATTCACATAGTAGATCACGTCGTCAAGATTTTCCATTGGTTCTTTACTGAATTCCTCCACCATAAAAAGGATATAAATGAAGAGTGTTCCAAGCACCTATCAGCAATGCAAAATTGTATGAGAGCATGGTTTTAACATTGCATCAATTGTCTTTATGTAATAAAACATGGCAACTCCAATTGGTGCATTTAAGTTATTAGTTGAACTTGAACAAAAAGAAGTACTTTTACAATACATTTTACTATTTGCCTGTTTGACTTACAATACTGTAAACATTCAGGTTTAAATAATTGCACTCAAAGTTGAATATGGAATGTGCTCAAGTAGAGAAAGCATTTCCATCCTCACGACAAATGCTGACAAGCTTCTAACAGATAAAAATCACAACATGGAACTTCTCTTGAAATAAGAAATTCCACTTACAGGTCATAATGTCATTACCTTAAGGTATATTACTTTAGCAGTAAGAAATTTTTTAAACCCACTGAAACCCAAAACAAAAATCCCTCTAAAAACTCATCAGTTAAAATGTTTTGATAAAAAGGTGCAACTCTTTGTTTTAGAGGGTCACAATCTATACTATTAAGGTTAATTTAAAAGTTAATGAGAATGCCATTTGATAGTTATTGGTCTCTCAAACTCAATGGGGTGGGAATAGGGAATTCAGTCAACAAAGTAATTTGGCTTGTTCATCATTGGACACCAGTCACTACCTCTCCCAAGATGGCTGATCATATCAGGAGTCTGCATAAGAGTTGTGAGAAGGGACACTTTCACTTCCTCCACCAATGTTGTCCCAGACAACACTTTTTGACTACTTCCCTCAGGATCACACCAAGCTGCCACACCCAATGCCTGGGCAAATATTTAATTCTGGAATTCAAACTTAAATCTCTTAGGCCGGGATTTTCCGGCCCATCGCGGGTGGGATCCGCCAGTGGGCAGATGCGGAAAATCCTGCCCTTAGCCCAGATTTCAATATTCTAGCTCCATGGCTGGTACCTGAACGTTCAAGGGTATTTGACATTTCGGAAGGATGGGAATAAAGGAAAAAGAGGTGGGGTAGCTCTGTTAATAAAAGATGTGATCAGTACAGTAGTGAGAAATAATCTTGGTTCAGAGGATCAAGATGTAGAATCGAAGATAAGAAAGTGTAAAAGGAAGAAGTCACTGATGGGGGTAGTTTATAAGTGTCCTGACAATAGCTACACTGTTGGACAGAGTATAAATCAAGAAATAACGGGAGCTTGTAGGAAAAAAACTGGAATAATCATGGGAGATTTTAATCTTAATATAGATTGGATAAATCAAATCGACAAAGATAGGCAGGAGGATGAGTTCACAGAGTGGATTTGGGACAGTTTCCTAGAACAATACATTTTGGAACCAACTGCAACAGGTTATTTCAGACCTGGTAATATGTAATGAGGCAAGATGAATTAAGGACGTCATAGTAAATGATTCCCTTGGGAAGACTGGTCATAAAATGATAGAGTTTCTCAGTCTGTGGGTGAGAAACGTGTGTCTGAAAGGAAAGCCTTAAACTTAAATAAAAGGCAAATATAAGGGTACGAAGACAGAGTTGGCTAATGTGGACTGGGAAAGTAGGGTAAAAGGTAAGAAAGTAGAAAAGCAGTGGCAGACATTTAAGGAGATATTTCATAACTCTCAACAATGATATATGCCATTAACAAAGACTGAAAAGTATGCAAAATCTATGGCTAACTAAGGAAGTTAAGGATGGCATGAAATTGAAAATATGAGGCCTATTATGCTGCATGGATTAGTGAGAGACAAGATTGGAAACAATTCAGAAATTATCAAAGGATGACTAAAAAGAAATATTGAAGAGGCAGAAATTGGAGCATGAGAGAAAGCTAGCAAGAAATACAAAAAGATAGTAAAAGCTTCTACTAGGAGACAAAAAGGAAAAGTGTAGCTCAAGTGAGCGTTGGTCCCTTAGAGAATAAGACTGGGAAATTAAGAATGAAAAACAAGGAAATGGCAGAGGCTTTGAACAAGTATTTCGTAACTGTTTTCACAGTAGAAGACACAAAAAGTAACCCGAAGATAGTAGCAAAGCAGAGGGCAAAATGGAAAAGGAATTTAAAGAAATCATGATCACTAGAGAAAAATAACTAGGAAAACTAGTGGATCTAAAGGCTGACAAGACCCCTGGAGCTGATGGCCTGCATCATTGGGTCTTAAAGGAAGTGGCTGCAGAGATAGTGCTTGCATTGGTCGTAATGTTCCAAAATTTCCTATATTCTGGAAAGATCCCAGCAAACTGGGAAAAGCAAACATAACACCACTATTCAAGAAAGGAAGGAGATAGAAAGTAGGAGACTGTAAGCCAGTTAGCCTAACATCTTTCATTGAAAAAATGCTAGAATCCATTATTGAGGAAGTGGTATCAGGACATTTAGAAATTCAATATAATCAGGTGGAGTCAACGTGATTTCGTAAAATAGAAATCATATTTGACAAATTTATATAGTTCTTCGAGGTTTAACAAGCAGGGTAGCTAAAGGGGTGTCAGCAGATTTTACGTATTTGGATTTCCAAAAGGCATTCAATAAGGTTACTGATTGGGGTGACGATATTAGCATGATTAGAGTATTGTCTAACTAACAGGAAACAGAGTCAGGATAAATGGATCATTTAACAGTTGGCCAACTGTAACTAGTGGAGTGCCACAGGGATCAGTGCTGGGGTTTCACTTATTTACGATCTATATTAATTACTTGGATTAAAGGACCAACTGTTTTGTAGTCAAATTTTCTGGTGATACAATGATAGGTAAGGAAAGCACATTGTGAGAATACAAAGAGTTTGTAAAGGAATATAGATTAAGTGAGTGCACAAACATTTGGCAGATGAAGTATAATGTGGGGAAAATGTGAACTGCCCGCTCTGTCAGGAAGAATAGAAAATCAGATTATTATTTAAATGAAGAGATTGCAGAATGTTGCAGTAGGAGGAGATCTGGGTGTCCTTGTACATGAATTATAAAAAGTTACCATGCAGGTATAGGAGGGGAGGTGGCAGCATAGGGGTAGTGTCATTGGATGAGCAATCCAGAGATCCAGGGTAATTCTCTGGGGACCCAGGTGGAATTTGAATTCAATAAGTCTAATGATGATCATGAAACCAGGTTGACTGCTGTTAGAACCCTCTGAAATGGCTTACCAAGCCACTCAGTTGTATCAAACTGCTAAAAACAAGTCAATAAGGAACAAAACTGGACTGACCACCTGGCATTGACGTAGGCACCAGAAATGACAGTGGCAAACTCAGCCTGTTGACCCTGCAAAGTCCTCCTCACTAACATCTGGGGGCCTGTGCCAAAGTTGGGAGTGCTGTCTCACAAACTAGTCAAGCAACAGCCTGACAGTCACACTCTCTGAATCATTCCTTACCGATAATGTCCTAGACATCATGATCACCACCCCTGGATATGTCCTGTCTCTCCAGCAGTTCAGTGGTATACAGTCAGGAGGGAGCTGCCCTGGGAACCCTCAAAATCAACTCTGGACCCCAAGAAGTTTCATGACACCAGGTCAAACATGGGCAAGGAAACCTGATTACCACATACTGTCCCCCCTGCCCCCAGCTCATGTACCAGTACTCCTCTGCGCTGATCATCACCTGGATGAAGCACGGAGGGTGGCAAGGGCTCAGGCTGTACTCTGGGTGGGGCACTTCAAGAGTGGCGTGGCAGCCCCATCACAGACCGGGCAGGTTGAGTCCTAAAGGACATAGCTGCTAGACTGGGTCTGCAGCTGGTGGTGAGGAAACCAACAAGAGGGAAAAACATGCTTGAGGTCACCATCAACAACCTGCCTGGCATAGATGCATCTGTCCATGACAGTATTGGTAGGAGTGGCCATTCCATAGTCCTTGTGGAGACCAAGTCATGTCTTCACACTGAGGATAGCCTCCATCATGTGTAGCACTACCACCGTGCTAAATAGGATAGATTTCGAGCAGATCTAGCAACTCAAGATCGGACGACCATGAGGCACTGTGGACCAACAGCAGCAGAACTGTACTCAACTAGTCCGTAACCTCATGGCCCGGCATATTCCCCACTCTACCATTATCAACAAGGCAGGGGATCAAAAGTTGGAATGCCGGTACAGCATTAGGAAGGCAAATGAGATGTTGTTGTTAACAGCAAAGGGAATGGAGTATAAAAGTAAGGAAGTTCTGCTACAGTTGTACAGGTTGGTGTGACCACATCTCAAGTATACCGTGTACAATTTTGGTCTCCTTATTTAAGAAAGGATATGACTGCATTAGAGGCAATTCAGAAGAGGTTCACTTGGCTGATACCTGGGATTGGGGTCGGGGCTTTGGGGGTGGGGTGGGGTGGTATCTTATAAGGAAAGGTTGGGCCCGTATCTATTGGAGTCTACAAGAATGAGAAGTTATCTTTTTGGTAAATAGGGGGTTTGACAGGATGGATGCTGATAGGATGCTTCCCTTTATGGGAGAAACTAGGACTATAACACAGTTTAAAAATAAGGGGTCTCCCATTTAAGGCAGAGAAAAGAGGACAAATTTTTTCTCTCAAGATGTTTGGTAGTCTGTAGAATTCTCCTTCCCAGAAAGCAGTGAAGGCAGGGTCACTGAATATCTTAAGGCTGAGTTATACAGATTTTAGATTGACAAGGGAGTCAAAGGTTATAGGGAATTGACAAGAAAGTAGAGATGAGGCCACAATCCGATCAGCCATGATCGTATCAAATGGTGGAGCAGGCTCGAGGGGCTGAATGGCCTACTCCTGCTCCTAATCCATATGTTCTTATGTGATGAATAGCTGTTTCTCAGGCTGGAGGGAAGTATGGAGTGGTTTTCTCCAGGGTTCAGTAATAGGGCCACTGCAGTTTCCAATATACATTAATGACTTTGACTTGGGGTACAGGACATAAATTTGAAATTTGCTGATGATACCAAACTTGTAAATGTAATAAACACTGAGGAAGATAGCAATAGACAT
The DNA here is from genome assembly GCF_017639515.1 of Carcharodon carcharias. Taxonomy (NCBI): domain Eukaryota; kingdom Metazoa; phylum Chordata; class Chondrichthyes; order Lamniformes; family Lamnidae; genus Carcharodon; species Carcharodon carcharias. Next base: position 93,549,408 of record NC_054474.1, read on the forward strand.
CAAGGGGACACAGACAGGCTGGTGGAGTGGGTGGACACATTGTAGATGAAATTCAATGCAGCCAAATGTGAGGTGATGCATTTGGATAGGAAGAATGGAGTGAGACAATGCATGCAAAATGGTACAATTCTGAATGGGCTGCTAGAGCCATGGGGTGTTTGTGCACAGATCTTTGAAGGTGGCAGGACAGGTTAATAAAGCAGCTAACAAAGAATATACAGTACTGGGCTTTGTAAATAGAGATATAGAGAGCACCAGTTCTGAAGTTATGCTAAACCTATAAAGAACAATATAATGGCAACAGTTGGAGAACTGTTTTCAATTCTAGGCACCATGCTTTAGGAAAGACACAAAGGCTTGGGAAGAGGGTAAAGAAGAGCTTTTCTAGAATAGTTCCAGGGATGAGAAATTATAGTAAAGTGGAAAATCTATGGAAGCTGGGGTTTTCTCCTTAGGTCAGAGAAGGCAAAGAGGCGTTTAAAAGCATGAAGGATTGAAGGGTCGATAACCAAAGGGCATAAGAGACAAGGGTGATTGGCAAAGGAACTAGGGACCTGAGGAAAAACGGCAGTTAGGATTTGGAATAACTGATTGGATGGCTGATAAAGGTCCAAAAGCAGCCTTCAAAAGGAAACTTGAAAAATACTCGAAGGAGAAAAAAAAATAGGGAAACGGGGATTGAATGGAGGTGTGGAATTAACTGAATTGCTCTTTGGTGCAGATTTGATGGAACGAATGATCTCCTCTGTGCTATGCTATCCCATGATTCCATAATAACACCGTCTATATTTCAAAAGCGGTTCACTGGTTATGAAGTGTTTTAGGACACCACTCAAAGGATGTGAGCTGCACACAAATCAGCTGCTGCGTTTCCTACATTACGGTTGTGATACATTTCACAAGTAGTTCATTGGATGGAAAGCACTTTGGGATGTCCTATCTTAGTGAAAGATGCCACAGAAATGGAAATTCTTTATGGGATACAGCATGATATAAGCACAAATTATTTCTATATCAAGAGAGATTGACCTTCGACATTTAATAAATTGTAGTAAAGGCATTCAGCAGTTCGCTCAACTGATGACCAGCATGGTACTGGGCTGTATAGTTCAAATTTGTGTTGAGTTCAGAGATACCTTAAGAAGAAAAGCAGACAAATAAGAGAGGGAAAAGCAATGGCAGACACATGCCAATGTGCCATATTATAAAAATTCAGCTCAAAATTTCAAATCAATGCTCATTCATTTCAAAACGTTGTTCAGAATTTTAACCTCTATCACTGTTAAAGGCTACTTTATCATGAGATAGAAGGTTATATTTTATAAGGTTGATGTTGTGCAGTAATGCCAAAGAAACCTCATGGGATTGTAGAAATAGAGGTTTATTCATTACCTGCAAGGATGTCAGAACACTGCTGGAGATAATGATGAGTAGCCAAAAGTCCATCTGGAAAAACTGAGAAATCATGTAGGCCATGTAGGCTGGAAACACCAACAAGAACAAACACAGACTGACTGCTCGAAAGTGCTTCCACAAACTCCTGTAAACAAGCACATAAGATGTAGTAAATGAGAGGCACATCAAATTCCACTGCACTGAGAAGCCAAAAATCTTTTACAAGTTTCGCCTTTAAAAAATTAATACAACTTCACTGGTAATACATTGCAGAAGACATCAATCAGGATTTTGCAGACGAAGTTGGGGTATCCAATTTGCCCTGAGCTCTGGTAATCCTGTATGCAAAACCCAGGTAACAGAGACTGACTCGCATCTATATTCTTTCTCTTTTTAAAAGCAAAATATTGCAGTTGCTAGAAATCTGGAATAGAAACAGAAAATGCTGGAAAAACTCAGTAGGTCTGGCAGGATGTGTGGAGAGAGAAACAGAGTTAATGTTTTGAGTCCATATGGCTCTGTTTTAATTCTTTACTTGTTAGTTTTTTCCCTGTCAGGAGCTTTCAAAAGGATCTTACGTAAATTGCCTCACAGGTGATGAAATCAGAACACCAAGAGATGTTAATGATTTTGAGGTAGTAATGATGGTAAAACAGTCAGCATACACCATCAATACTTTTCAGAAATTGCTATCAGTTTCAGAGGTGTTCATGTGTGCAGTTAAATGTGAAAATGCTGTCAGTGACTCTACGCTTCTCCAGAGACTGCGCTATTGAGGTCCCCTGTAATTAGAAGTCAATGAACTGATGAAAACTCTCAAACTGTTAGTGTCGTGGTAAAAATCTTGAAAAAGTTACAACTTGTTAAATGCAATGTAACTGCTTTTTTAACAGTGCATTAATTTCACAATTACGAAAGTGTTACTGGCTGGATCTGTAAAAGGAATGTTATATTTGATGAATGTCAAGTTTCTCCAATATAAGAAACTCCACGTTTTCATTTTTTTTTAAAGTTTACGATATTTTAGCTTCTGTCTTGGGGTCTTGTGGCGCGTTGGGTAGCAACCCTATGTCTGCGCCAGGAGCTCCAGGTTCAAGTTCCACTTCAGGACTTGATGGCCACAGAAGATGCATTCATAACATGGCCAAATTTGCCTGATGGCAGGTGGTAAGAGCAGGAGAGATTCCTGGTCAGCCATACTGCAGAAGTCAACAGCAAACCACTGCAATACTTTGCCAAGCATAATCATGGGCCAATCCAAAGGAAGTCCTTGTTCACCAACACCCTCTTAGGGCGTGGTACCTGCAAGAGGAAGAACTTCCGCCTGAATCCTACCACTAACTCCTGCCAAAGCAATATGGCCTCTGACAGCCCCTCTGCACATGTGCACTTGTCAGCGGATGCACAAAGTCCAGAGTCCAATGATGGCATTTGTAGAGACACAAATCCACACTCATAAATGGTGATAGCTTCTTTTCAGCAGTCTTCAAACTTTAAATGAATCTTATTTTATTGCCCATGTATCCCCAAAATGATTAATTTTGATATTTCATCTTTTAATAAATTTCTAAAAACACACCAATGTGATGTGTCATTTTAATTGGGAGTTGGAGGTGAAAATTGGTGGATGGAGTGGATCCCATTTGCCACTTGCTCTTTCCAACCCTGTCTGAGGCGTTTGGGTGAGCTGTGGATGGAGGGCATTGTTAAAAGTGTTAACTTGATGCTGCCAATGCTGTAATATTTGCAATTCCAGGGCCAGTGATGACTGTGCCTGTGCCCTGTTGCACACTGTCCCCTATAAAGATGGTGGCCAGACATACAACTGTGATTATATAGCACAAGCAGCAAACGCAGCCTAAACCTACGTATATGTTCCAAATATCTATTGCTTTCCTTAAAATTTAAAATTAAAAGTGAAGTAATTAAGCAATTTTTATTTCCTAGTTTGCTGTTGGTTAGAATTCTTCAGTGATTGGCTGCTTATCCTGTTTGATAACACCTCTGATGCCGAACACTTGGAGATCCCCTTTCTTGGTCCTAGATTCAAGCCAATGTTGAGGAAAGGGAAAATCCACGTCACATAGTTTGTTAGGTTGGCTTGAGCAGCTTTCTTCAATGTCAATGGTGAGCACTGCTGCTCCACCGCTGACCACAAAATCAAGCCCAATATCTTGGTATATGGTAAGGTCTCCCTCCAGCGCCTTCCACTGGGGAATTTTCACGGGAGGTGCACAATGAATCCTTGGGGGGCATGAAGATTAAGGTTTGTGGAAGATTGTTACAGTCCTTAATTATTCCATTCTGCTACATATGTTTAAGAACAGGAACATTAATTTAAACTTCATGTGCCCCCACCCCCTCCAAGGTTCCATACGGAGCTACAAGGGTTATAAAGAAAAATAGTCAAAACACCCTTGGCTCAGGTCATTATGATCTGATTTAATATCATGTTCACCTTTTAGTTAGTCACCTACTTCTCCCTAGAAGGTGAGAGCAATAGAGCAAGCCGAGGTTCATAACAACCATCAGCAAAAGTACTAGGGGAGAATTTACCGCCAAGATACCTAATATCAAATGATTCCACTGCACCTTTGAAACATACTGCTTCTGTACTTCTATTCTTGATTATGGTGTAACCAATGGATTTTAAAGAATTGAATGTTTCGAAAAGAATGACTCATTATCAATATCCCTTTCAAAAAATATGAAACAATCCCAAAGAATTAGCAATGTTTCACCTTATCCATTTCTCTAAGTTTCCAAAGCATTTTTTTTCAACAGCAATGGTTAATAAACAGGAAGAGAACCCAACTTCAATCAGTATGCTGAATTAATTTCTCTGGGTGATGAATTTCACAAATCATGTCATTTGTTCCATATATTATTTAAACTTTCACCACTGTGTTCAACAACTAACTATCAGTTTCCCCAATTATGCCTTTCAATTGATAACAGTAATCATTATTATTTTAATGGCTATTTGGTTTTCAACAATCATTGATGATGAAACTTCCTCCAAACTACAACTGGAACATCCTTTGCATTTGATCATAAATTTTGAAAACATAGGCATTCTATTGAACAGCGCCTGTTCAAGCCCAACAATTCACCCTCCCTCTGATATTGCAGAGCTCCTTGAGACTTCTCAAAATATAAAGGCAGTCACCATCAAAACACCAATTCTACCCTCCCCACTCCCCCTCCAAATATTGCACCAGTAAAAATCAGAAATAGTTCATCAAGGACTAACGCCAGAGGGCCAACAGCTCTGATCTTACATTGAATGGCTTGTGTTCACGTTCTTGTGGATTGTTATTGGTTAAGTTGTAATTATATAAATTTTTTTTAGTTAATCAGCATGGCCTTTATTAAATTCAATAACTGAAGTAAATTCTCATGCACAAGTCACAATTCCATTCATTTTTGTCAGCCTGATAAAAGGGACATCTGAAGTTATTCAAGTGGTTCAATGGGTAAGCGTATGGTAGTAAGTGTACTACGTGATGTGGTGCTGAACTACACTGATCAGGAAAGATTACCACTGGTGTTGATCTAAAAATTGAATGTCAAAAGGCAGCACTGTAATTTTAAGTGTGTGTGTTATATGTCAGATATTATGGCAAATATGGTAGCTAATAAAAAAATATACACATGCAGAAATGTGTCACAAATACAACCTGTTGCATACTTCATACTTAAGCAATTCCCTTAGTTGGGACTTCAAAACACATTTCTTGTTGGTGCGAAATTTAAATATAATGAAGGTTCATAATGAGATTAGTTTCAGCTCTATGTTATTTTCGGTTTAGTTTTAAATAAAATATCTGCACAGAGAAATATGATTCTGCACATTAAAAGTTTTATGCCAATAGTTATAAGGCTGGGTGCTTTGGAGGGGAATGTGGAGTTGGCAACTCCCTGTTCCTCCTGATGGTCTTGGTTATCTGGGGTTGGCAGGAGGGTGGAGGGGATGGTATGAAAGTTTTAGGTGGAGAGCACTCAAGAAGTATGGAGACATGCTAGCTTTCAGATACAGCCACCAACACAAAACATATTACTCAGAATAAAACTAAGTTCTGATTACAATATGAAACCCAAATCAATTTAGTGCAACCCATCATGTTGTAAAGTAATGAAGTAGATGTCAAACAAACTGCAGGTTCCCATAGCCATGACAAACAAATTGTTAGTGTAATTATCAACACAAAAGCAAGCACCTTCTCTATTCTGGAACCACGGGCATTCCTTGGGACCAGAGAAGATAGGGCCACTAAGGAATACACATGATAAACTGATAGGTGATGACAGCAAAATGGCAGAAATAATAATTACATCATCTCAGTATTTAGTAGGGAGACTATTGTGGTGGGCACAGCATTAGAAGAGATCACAGAAGATATAAAGGCATTAAAAATAGAAAAGGAGGGGATATCTAATCAAACTTAATGAGTATAAAACCCAAGGCTCAGATTGCATACTTGTATATTAAACAATAAATTACAGAGCAGGGGAAACACAATAACACAGATACCAAAAAAATTAGGAAAGGGAATAATGTCAGAGGACTGACAGTTAGCAAATGTGATCCCAATATGTAAAAGGGTAGATAGAACAGTCCAGGGAACAAAAGGTCAAAAAGTTAAACATCTGTAGCAGGAAAATTAACGAATGACATTTAGAAACTAAAACACAATAGTCAGCATGGATTTCAGACATGCTTGACCCACCTTATTCAATTCTTTGCAAAAGTTAACAGAAAGGATAAACAAGAGTACAGCAGTACGTAGGTGTAATATATTTGGATTTCAAAAGGCCTTCTTCTTGGGTACTGTACAGTAAACCTATGACTAAGGTCAGGCATATGGAGTTGGGGACATGTTGCAGAAGGGATACCAAACCAGCTAAAATAACAAAAAAAAAAATGGGTGGCTGAGTTGAGTTAAAGGGTCACTCAGACTGGCGATAGGAGGAAACTGGTGTTCCACAAAAACCAATGCTTGATTTACATCTGTTCATCATTTAGTTAAACAATATGGGCTCTGGACTTGGAAGTATAATTTCGAAGTATGCACATGATACCAAATCTTTTGAGAGGTGGTGGTGGGGATGAGAATGGGGGTGGTGGTGGTGGTGGTGTGGCGCATGGTCTAAGGATATTGGACACAGGAGCAAAATTAACATCTTTTGTTTGGCAATATTAACCAACATGCAAATCATCTCAAATGTACCACTTTAAATCCACAGACAGCAGACATGAGGTCAAAAGCTGATCACATCACGGGGCCCTTATCCTGATTAGGATATGCTAATGTTGGAGGTAAATCAGGAAAATAGAGAATCAGGAAAAAGCAGATGAGCTGGCAACATCCCAGATTGTGCGGAAGACATTCCATGTGACGTGTTAACTTCAGATTAGTCAGCACATTGGAGACACCAAAGCTAACACACAAACCAGCTGCAGGATAACAACTAGCATCTGAGATAGTTTCAACAAGACCTCACATTCTTTTGAAGTGCTAAGCATGGAACTACAGTTTATGTTGATCAGTAGTCAAACAAACATGATGGTTCAGAAGTGGGACAGATATGTTGCAAGGGTAATTGACTCTCCAGAGGACAAGAATGCAGTCTGCAGCTTTCTTGTTCCTTGAGTTTAAAAGCAGTGGCAAGTCTGCAATTCAAATTGTACGGTCAACCAGACCAGACCAGAACGAGTGACCATAAGATAGCTAATTATAAAGACAACAACAAATTCAGAAGTAACTTCTTTATCCAACTTGAGTTAGAATATGGAACTTCCTTCTGCAAGGAATAGTCCAGCTGACTAGCATAGACACACAGAAGGGGAAAACTGGATGAACAAATGAGGGAGAAAGGAATCGAGAGATTCGCTGTTGAGGTTAAAAGGAGGTGGAAGAAGGCTTGTGTGGAGCATAAACACAGGCATGGGGACTTGGTGGGGAGAATAGCCTGTTTCTAGCTGTAAATACTATCGTAGTATTAGGAAATAACTGAACCATTGGTGGAAAGGGAGGGTACAACAAAAACAGAACAACTTGCAGTTAACACGTCAGAGCAGTGGAAACAGAATCCACAACAGCGTTTAAACAACTAGATAAACAACAAAGGAGATAGCTCCTTCAGGCATTAGGAACAGGTACACTGGACCAAATGTGCCTCCTCTTAGGCTACAAAATATTAGGATCCTAAGATCATCTTACTTGTTTCTTGACGCTCCAAGTGCAAGAACAATAGGGTCAGCAATTTCTAACATTGACTGAAGGATGGAAGCTACCACGATAAAGAGAATGATGCTCAGCAGAAAAGCTCGATGCACAACCTGTAATTCAATCAGGCCGGTCTGTACTGCCAGAATCAGCAATGTGATACCTTCAGTCATACCTCTGTGGAAAAATGATTAAAAAATAAAATCTCAATTAATGTAATAGATCTCTGCTGTGCTTCCCATTCTATAAACAGTTGCTAAATTCTTAAGACAAGAAAGATGATTTTAACTAGAGCAAATCAAAACGTCATGACTTTACCACTTAAAATAATGTCACAAAACAAACTAATTGGAATTTTGAAAAAATTGCTATTAGGCTGAATTTTTAAGAAACATTTTGAAACATTATGCAGCAGTTACATTACTGTCAGCAATAACACATGTTCTATATGGGCACACTAGATATCAAACTTTCACCAAGACTTCCAACTGGTACTTGTTTTAAAAACATCAATCAGTCTAACTCAAGGAAATTTTACCACTAATGTGCTGAGAGAATGGGATTAATTTTGACGCCTAGATGTTTTGGAATAAACAATGAACCATGCTGTAAAGGCGCTCTTGAGTTGTCAGACACTGTTTCAGGTGGTCTAAATGCAAAAGGGCCAATGAACCTAAGCTATTTCTAAAATTATATATTTTAAAATCAGATTTCATAGCTTACAGCGATGCTGACAATTATGGATGGCTTGTAATCAGAGCAGTTATCACCATTTAGAAAAGATTTGTTACTCTGTTTAAACTTTACTTGAACTGTTCAGAAACATATAGGCTTATTTAAGTATATTATGTCTAAATTTAGGTGCATTGCATTGTTTTTCATGCCTACGTAAGGGATTGCTTCTTACCTATGCATGAGATTGTCGTTCATGAAAGCTCCATAACCTTGAAGGTAGAACTTGCAAAGTGTCAGAACACCCAGGGTAATGAAGGAGATTGTGAACATGAGACCGAGCAAAGAATAAGGAGTGCTGCAACATTCAGCAATACTGCAATAGAAATGTTAGTTGAGTGATGTAACTCAGAGGAAAGTCAGATATACCTTTATTAATCCTGTTGGTAATACAACAATCTGACTGCAAAGATGTTTTTCTAAGCACCAGTTTTATCGCCTCTCTTCCTTCCCAATTAAACTTATTATTCCCAATGGCTGCACATAGGTGACGGTATCCGAATTCATAAGCCTGGTCCAACATCTATCATATGGTAGCTTCCCATGTGCTCCAATGTTGGTTTACAGGCAACTGCCAAGTAGTATTTCTAACAGGAAGCAGGGGATAACATCTCCCAATTATTAGCAATAGTTAACATCATTCTTACACTGCTAAATTGGTCAGTCAGAACTCAGCAGCCCGACTAAGTTTCTATTCTCAATACTTATCTCTCAATGATGGATAAAATCCTAAAAGTAGAACACTGAAATGATCTCAGCAGACACAGCCCAAGACTGAATAATACTGCCAAATGGTTGAAGAACTTAAATCAACCATTACCCTTAATGGAAATTCTGCTGACCAAGCTGAATGGTGAAATACTACTAGCTTAAGTGCAATAGTAAATCATACCTTGTAAGAAAGAGGAAGAGCAGTCTCTCACGAGATGTGGGGTGATCACGTGTACTGAAGTAAGAGTATATCTGTAGAGCAAACAGGACCAGCCAGAAAACCATGAACAGCACAGGAACAACCAACTGATTCCAGAGAGACATTCCCAATGCCAACAGCCCATAAACTTCCACTACCTGTCCAAGGAAGGGATGAGAAAGGAGGTATAAATACATTTTCCATGTAATCCAAATCCAATGACATGGTACTGCTACACATAACAACTGAATGCAAACTGTTTTACGCCATGAGTCAGATATGCAAACATGCATACTTAAATGAATTAGCTTTCAAGATACATTGTTAGCACAGTTGGATTGAAGCACTCATGTTACCTCTTGATAAAAATAAGTTTTCAAAGGCAACACACTACGGTATTCTTCTCTCTTTTGGCACAACAGTTAAATATGCAAATCCATTTGGCAACACAATCCATAATGAATGTAGGTCCAGCACATTAAGGGGCACATAATGTGTAATAACTCAATGGTCAAGTACAAGGATAAACAGAACAGGACAAAAACAGAATTACCTGGAAAAACTCAGCAGGTCTGGCAGCATCGGTGGAGAAGAAAAGAGTTGACGTTTCGAGTCCTCATGACCCTTCAACAGAACTGAGTGAATCGTAGGAAAGGGATGAAATATAAGCTGGTTTGTGGGGGGTGGTGTGGTTGTAGGGACAAGCAAGCAGTGATAGGAGCAGATAATCAAAAGATGTCACAGACAAAAGAACACAGAGGTGTTGAAGTTGGTGATATTATCTAAGCGAATGTGCTAATTAAGAATGGATGGCAGGACAGTCAAGGTACAGCTCTAGTGGGGGAGCAGTGGAAAGGCTAGCACGGCATAGAAGATTTAAAAATAATGGAAATAGGTGAGAAAAGAAATATCTATATAAATTATTGGAAAAAACAAAAGGAAGGGGGAAGAAACAGAAAGGGGGTGGGGATGGAGGAGGGAGTTGAAGATCTAAAGTTGTTGAATTCAATATTCAGTCCGGAAAGCTATAAAGTGCCTAGTCGGAAGATGAGGTGCTGTTCCTCCAGTTTGCGTTGGGCTTCACTGGAACAATGCAGCAAGCGTGAGCATGGGGAGGTGCCATAGCTGGGGGTTGAGGACTAGGGGGTGATGGAGGAGTGGACCAAGGTGTCCCGGAGGGAACGATCCCTACGGAATGCCACCAGGTGGGGTGAAGGGAAGATGTGTTTGGTGGTGGCATCATGCTGCAGTTGGAGGAAATGGCAGAGGATGATCCTTTGAATGCGGAGGCTGGTGGGGTGATAAGTGAGGACAAGGGGGACCCTATCATGTTTCTGGGAGGGAGGAGAAGGCGTGAGGGCGGATGCGCCGGAGATGGGCCAGACACGGTTGAGGGCCCTGTCAACTACCATGGGTGGAAAACCTCTGTTAAAGAAGGAGGAGGACATGTCAGAGGAACTGTTTTTGAAGGTGGCATCATCAGAACAGATGCGACGGAGGCGAAGGAACTGAGAGAATGGAATGGAGTCCTTACAGGAAGCGGGGTGTGAGGAGCTGTAGTCGAGGTAGCTGTGGAAGTCGGTAGGCTTGTAATGGATATTGGTGGACAGTCTATCACCAGAGATTGAGACAGAGAGGTCAAGGAAGGGAAGGGAAGTGTCAGAGATAGACCATGTGAAAATGATGGAGGGGTGGAGATTGGAAGCAAAATTAATAAATTTTTCCAAGTCCCGACAAGAGCATGAAGCAGAACCGAATTAATCATCGATGTACCAGAGAAAGAATTGTGGATGGGGGCCGGAGTAGGACTGGAACAAGGAATGTTCCACATACCCCATAAAGAGACAGGCATAGCTGCGGCCCATGCAGAGGCTGAGCGTCAACTCGCAGACACTTCCTCCTACCTCTCCCTGGATCATGACCCCACCACTGAACATCAAGCCATTGTTTCCAGGACTGTCTCTGACCTCATCTCCTCTGAAGATCTTCCTCCCACAGCTTCCAACCTGATAGTCCCCAACCTCGGATGGCCCGCTTCTACCTCTTACCCAAAATCCACAAACAGAAATGTCCCGGTAGGCCGATCGTGTCAGCTTGCTCCTGCCCCACGGAACTCATTTCTCGTTATCTTGACTCCTTTCTCTCTCCCCTTGTCCAGTCCCTTCCCACCTACATCCGTGATTCCTCTGACACCTTACGGCACATCAACAATTTCCAGTTCCCTGGCCCCAACCGCTTCCTCTTCACCATGGATGTCCAATCCCTTTACACCTCCATCCCCCACCAGGATAGTCTGAGGGCCCTTAGCTTCTTCCTCGAACAGAGGCCCGAACAATCCCCATCCACCACTACTCTCCTCTGTCTGGCTGAAATTGTTCTCACACTGAACAATTTCTCTTTCAACTCCTCTCACTTCCTCCAAATAAAAGGTGTGGCTATGGGTCCCCTTGTCCTCACTTATCACCCCACCAGCCTCCGCATTCAAAGGATCATCCTCCGCCATTTCCGCCAACTCCAGCATGATGCCACCACCAAACACATCTTCCCTTCACCCCCCCGGTGGCATTCCGTAGGGATTGTTCCCTTCGGGACACCCTGGTCCACTCCTCCATCACCCCCTACTCCTCAACCCCCAGCTATGGTATCTCCCCATGCTCACGCAAAAGATGAAACACCTGTCCCTTCACTTCCTCTCTCCTCACCGTCCAAGGGCCCAAACACTCCTTTCAAGTGAAGACGCATTTCACTTGCATTTCCCCCAACTTAGTATACTGCATTCGTTGCTCCCAATGCGGTCTCCTCTACATTGGAGAGACCAAACGTAAACTGGGCGACTGCTTTGCAGAACACCTGCAGTCTGTCCGCAAGAATGACCCAAACCTCCCTGTCGCTTGCCATTTTAACACTCCAACCTGCTCTCTTGCCCACATGTCTGTCCTTGGTTTGTTGCATTGTTCCAGTGAAGCCCAACGCAAACTAGAGGAACAGCACCTCAACTTCCGACTAGGCACTTTACAGCCTTCTGGACTGAATATTGAATTCAACAACTTTAGATCTTGAGCTCCCTCCCCCATCCCTACCCCCTTTCTGTTTCTTCCCCCTTCCTTTTGTTTTTTCCAATAAATTTTTCTTTTCCCACCTATTTCCATTATTTCTAAATCTTTTATGCCCTGCTAGCCTTTCCACCCCACCCCCACTAGAGCTGTAACTCTTTCGAGTACAAACCCGTTTCCGTCTGTTTCAGATGAAGTTACATTGTTTCATTGTTTGCCATTGTGAGATTTGAACTCTTGATCTTGGGGTTACAAACCCAGTACCATAACCACTTGGCTATTTAGGCCAAGCCCCACTAGAGCTGTACCTTGACTGTCCTGCCATCCATTCTTAATTAGCACATTCGTTTAGATAATATCACCAACTTCAACACCTCTGTGTTCTTTTGCCTGTGACATCTTTTGATTATCTGCTCCTATCACTGCTTGCTTGTCCCTACAACCACACCACCGCCCCCCCACTTCTCCCCCCCCCAACTTCTCTCCCACCCCCCGCCTTTAAACCAGCTCATACTTCACCCCTTTCCTAAGATTCACTCAACTCTGTTGAAGGGTCATCAGGACTCGAAACGTCAACTCTATTCTTCTCCGCCAATGCTGCCAGACCTGCTGAGTTTTTCCAGGTAATTCTGTTTTTGTTTTGGATTTCCAGCATCCGCAGTTTTTTTGTTTTTAAATAGAACAGGAAATGGAAGCATTTATACAATTGGACCATTATCTGAAGAGAAAAAAAAATTGCAGGGCTATAGGGAGAAGGCAGGGAGTGGCACCAGGTGAACTGCTCTTGCAGAGAGCCAGCACAGACATGAGGCCGAATGACCTCCCTCCGTGATGTAACCATTCTATTTTTTTGATAGTCATGCAACAGGGGATGCTTCTCTGAGATTGTGATTAGAACATCTTGTTATGGCAGAGGAGAGGAAGGTGCGTTTACAGCTTCTAATATAATAGATGCTGACAGAGCAGCACATACAAAAGTGCTTCATCATCCAACAGACACCCACTTCCATGAAAAGCACAGAATTTATAAATTTAATGGAGAAAAAATGGCATGAGGCGGAGTCACCTGCCAAAAGATCTTAACAAATTCTTAAAGAATGTATTAAGAAAAAAATGCCGCGTCTGTATTTGGGCAAGTATGGAGTTAATTGTTCATTAATCACATGAGAAGCCACTATCCATACACTAGATTTCATTGAATGCCCAAATACTCAGTGACCAAGAATTTGCTGGCGCCAGACATTTCTCATATACTCCACTGAGATGGCTTTTTCTCACCATTCAGCTCAAAAGAATTTTGTGCTGCCAACTTCTAGGAGTTCAACTGATAACAGCTGAATGATGAGACCAATAGTTCTACGCCTTAACTAAGGATAGAAAAAGAATAGGAATGACAGAGAAGGAAATACGGTGAATTAAAGTCAGATCAGATGTAGGGGGAGAAAGAGAGAGATAAAGCAAGATTGAATTAAGACACGGAAAAGAATGAGACAGAAATGAAAAGTAATAAAAAACATTAATTTAAATTTTAAAAATCTTTAAATCTCTACAGTAACACTCCTCAGTTTCAACTGTTCCTTTTCTAGGCCAGAGAAGTTGAGTGACATTGCATGAACCTAAATGTTGCCATTAAAAAAGTTCCGCACCTGTTAAGTAATTTCTGTTGTGAGTTTAATTCACATTTATTCTACAAACAGGGTAAGTCAATGAGGCCAACATCAGAGCCATGGAAATCATCCAGCAACCTGTGCCAATTTGGAGCTCAAGGCACATCTCTACACCACTACAAATTGCTTGGCAGTTTACACACTAGTAACAGTATGCATATTTAACTCATTGTTATTTTCACAACAAATTCTGGGCCAACTTTTCCTTAAACCTTTTATCAGCACTTGCCACTTCCATACCAAGTACTGGAGCAGCCTTAAGGCCATGGCAAAATAAATTTTCAGAGCATTTAAAAAAAAAAATCACTGCCCAAAGTGTTAACAACCATTGGTCAAATTCGTCTTTAAAAAAGTTTACTTCAGGAATTTTTGCATTAAATTGCAATACATCACATGAGAGGGCAACCCCCAAACAGAAAGGCAAAAGAAAAATAAACAAGGTGGGGGTCAACATCACACTATGCAACAGTTAACAAGTCAAATTTTAGACCGTAGCAATTAAGGTGCTTGTAAGATGCTTCAGAAACTTCAAAATCTGTTGTAATTTAAGATGAGAACTTGTGCTGAGTTTTGGCAAGGGAAGTCATGCACAACCCAACTCAGACCAATACAGGGAGGTACAGTTGGGACCAGGACAACAATCATTTAGCTTACAACAAGAATGGCTAAAAGCAATCCACACTCAGTAAAGAAACAAATATTTTAGGCAGACAAATGGACACTGACTGGATGACATCAGAGGGAAAATGCTCCACACTAACACTGGAGAGGAACAGGTGTAACTGGAATACTCAGAGCAGGGCCCCTGTTAACAGTGAAGAAACAGAGACAGAGAGGAAGAATTTGGGATTGGAAGGGATGGTGGGGAGAAGGGGTGGAGTTTGGGGGGGGGCGGGTGGTGGGGGGAGGCGGCAGGCGGTGGTGAAGTAGGAAAGAGAGGGAGGGTGCAACATGTTTAACACTCAATTTGTCTGGTTGCTTTCTCTTACCTGCACCAGTTCCCTGTATGCTGATTTGGCCAGCTTGTATGGTACTAACAGGTTAGAGGCCAGGAAATAAAGCACTTCCAGTGCCGTGAAAATCATGGCAAACCTGTTGATAATTACGAGCATTTCCACAGGAACCATGCAGAACCGTGCCAGTAAAGGGAGCAGATGGGCAGAAAATAGCCAGATCTGTTTAGTCTTCATGACAAAGGAGCAAAGTGTGCACACCACCAACTGCCCTATAATAAACACAACAAAGAATCAATGCAAATGGACAGATCCACTCAAAACAAGGTTACATCACACTACAACTTAGGTTAGCTGGCAGAATAGCAAGCTGAAGTTAACATTACGTTGCCTCCTCTCCTGAAGGCCACAACTTATTCATGGACACCCCTCAATATCTTGCCCAAGGGGAATTCTCCATGTAAGAGTTTAGTGCTGTGGACAAGCTATCCTGTTCTTGCCTGATGTCCACAGGTAGGCAGTTTTCAGCACGAGTAACTGCATATGATCACATGAGGACTAATCTTCCTTTCCCTAGTACAGAAAAAAAGTCCGATTGTTGTATCCCAACTTAGAACAACTGATACAACCCAAACCATGGTTCCAACCCATGGCCTTCTGTGTACCATAGAAGTGATGCAGTTACCATTAAACCAAGGGTGAGCTTTTCTACAATATGTTGCAAAATATTTTGAATGTTGTTACAGCATATGTGAAGACATGGTTTAATGCAGATACATAAAAATTACAACGTTTTGACACAAGTTCTCTCTTTATGTTTTTGTCAGCGCAGCCATACTAAAGATGATAAAAGACATATAATGCTATAATTATAATGCAGATTATGGTTTATGTATCCAAGATTAGTTGGTCAAAAGGTCCAACATCAAAGTTCATATCATAGCTATTGCATTGCATGCTGTGAAGGGGTTTTGCAGAGGACAGTCTTCACCTGAAGTCCATGCATGTGGATTTTCAAGCAGAGGACAATGGATAGTAAGCTGAAGTGGGGGCGATCGTAAAGTTTCCAATGGTTGCCGAAACCAATCATCATATTCCTATTGCTATCAAAATCAAAGTCAACAAACTAAAGAGCCTGAAAACTGAATGAGACCATTCAATTATTGCTGCACAACATCTTTAACAAATTGGCCTCCAGAAGAGGCCATCTAAAATGGCAATAACTATCCTGTCAAGGACAGAATGAATATTTCTGCTAAGCTATGAAAAACTCTTGGCAGAGAGAAAACTGCAAGGGACATGCAACCGATGGAAATTCACTACAACCATGAGTTTAATCTTAAATAAAACAGAAAATGCTGGGGAAAAACTCAACAGGTTAGGCAACATCTGTGTAGAGAGAAACAGAGTTAAAGTTTCAGGTTGGTGACCTTTTTGCTCCATTAATCTTACCTGTTTCCAGCTTTGTAATATTCCTTAATGATCTTAGCATTGCAGTAATACAGCAGAATGAAGAATAACAGTTCATACTTCTCATTTAATGCAATGAGGTAGGTAGGAACAAGTTGTTCAGACATAGATATTTTTCCATTTTTATTTGAGTGTTAGTAATTACATAGGAGCAGACAAAACTTACAGATCAGAAAGTTTCAACCGAAATACAAACATTATTAGATTTATGAAATCCAACCAATAACTCAAATGCAGTTTTGTGACAACACTTTCAAAACCATCCTCCTTAAATTTTAACAGTGATTCAAAGCATTTCCTGCCCAAAGTAATTCCCCTTCTTTGAGAAAGACAGCTGTAATTATGTCACCCAAGTAAAATAGTTCAATTTCCTGGCATTGTGAAGACCTATCTTCATCCATGTGGTCAAGATTCAAGTGTGAATTTTGCCAGTGAAACTCAGCAAGCTTCCAACTGTGGAGACATGAGGGCTGAGCCCTGTCCTTTTCTCACCAGGCACCTACACCAAAGCAATTCCAACAGTTGGCTCTAAATAGTTATCAAGAGCCCTTCATGATTTCCCCCTCCGAGTTCAGGGACATGGAGGCATCTGTAACATCCACTCCCCATTACTATTTGATGCCTCAGATATTCACTGGATAAGCTTACTGTGCAACAGTGAAAGAGCCAAGATTTGGCAACTTAAGTAGAAACTCCAAAATACCACCAGACATAAGGAACTGCAGAATCCTGTTTTAATGTGCTCTACCAGAGAAAAATAGTTTAGAAATTTGAATCCTTGAAGTTCCTAATTTTAGGCAGCCCATCTTCTGGTGATGAGTAAAAGCATTTTGTTCCAGGTCAATAAACAACATGGTTTCGAGGAATTTTGTTAGTGCTTTTCTTCAAATTAAATTCAGAGTTCCTGAGAAAGTCTCTGATCACACTCTTGGTCATGAAGAGGACATGACAAGAGTAAAAACAACCTGCAATAATGCACCATTTTTAAAACATGTTGGTTATCACTGAAAATTACATATTCTCACACACACAGACAAAAGTATACATTTATTTTGTAGTATGGCAGAACTACCATTAGTTGGATATTTTTAAAAGATTTGGAACAATCAAATGACCATACTGGTGAACAGTGGCCTTGACTGTTCATTTGAAACGGCTAACCTGTCAAATATTGCAAGCTTTTTCTAAGACAGATCTTTGTTGGACAAAAGGTGGACAGCAATACATCTCAAGTTTATACAGGAAAATTTGGTTCCCAATTCTTCTGACAAGCACACCAAAATATTTCTACTAAATCACAGAAGGTAAAAACACAGCTACAGACTGTTTGACCCCATCAACACTATGCTAGCATTTCCCCCTAGTTTGATCCTACTCTACTATTCACTTCCTGTGTTATTGCTTTTTCAAGCAACTACTAAATTCTCTTCAAAAGACTTTATGGACTCTGCTTAAACAAGAGTTTGTGGCAGAGAATTCCATGCTCTAACTACCCCCTGTGGAAATAATGTTTTCCAGCCACCTAAGCTTTTTTAAATCTTGGAGATCTGCTTTTTCATTGTTATCTCACAACTCAGAGGAAACAATCTCCACTTATCCAATCATAACCTTTCACAATCCTAGGGACCTGTCATGTCCCCTCAAACCTTCACAATTCAAGCAAATAAAGTCATAATTTCTCAGGCTTCTTTTGACAACTATAATCCTTCATGCCTAGCAATGTACATGTGAATCTATTATGCATCTTTTCCAGTGTTTTTAAACATTTCCCATTATGCTTCAATTAACAACTATACACAATACTTCAATAGTAACCCAGAACACTGGAACATCAGAAATAGGGGGAGCTGGCCATTCGGCCCCAGGAGCCTGCTCCACTATTCAGAATCCTGTACAGTTCAACTTTACCCCCTTCCTTGTGTATCCTTTGTCTATTGATATAAAACAAAGGATCCTAGTTGCTTTCTTATAGTCTTATCTAATAGTGTCACTGCCTTTAATAGCTTGCATAGCAACATGCCGATTGACTCGTGCTCTTCAAAAATCATGCCAAGAAGTGCATCTACTGTTATAGTTGCAAACTAAATATTTAACCTGGCCAAGCTGTTCCAGTACAGCTACAACACTGGTATCTACTCGGCTATATGGAACCTAGCCACAAAGCAAGATAGTTGTAGTTGTTGGAGGTCAGTCATCTCAGCTCCAGGATATCACTGCAGGAGTTCCTCAGGGCAGTGTCCTCGGCCCAACCATCTTCAGCTGCTTCATTAATGCCCTTCCTTCCTTCAGAAGGTCAGGAGTGGGGACCTTCGCTGATTTTTGCACAATGTTCAGCACCATTTGCAACTCCTCAGATAATGAAGCAGTCCATGTCCAAATGCGGCAAGATCTGAACAATATCCAGGCTTGGGCTGACAAGTAGCAAGTAACATTCGCACCACACAAGTGTCAGGCAATGACCATTTCCAACAAGAGAGAATCCAACCGTCGTCCCTTATTGTTAAATGGCGTTACCATCTCTGAATCCCCCACTATCAACACCCTGGGGATTACCGTTGACCAGAAACTGAAACGGACTAACCATATAAATACTGTGGCTACAAGAGCAAGTCAAAGGCTAGGAATTGTGTGACGAGTAACTCACCTCCTGATTCCCCAAAGCCTGTCCACCATCTACAAAGCACAAGTCAGGAATGTGATGAAATACTCCCCATTTGCCTGGATTAGTGCAGTTCCCACAACACTCAAGGAGCTTGTCATCATCCAGGACAAAGCAGTCCTCTTGATTGGCACCACATGCACAAACATTCACTCCCTCCACCACCAATGCACAGTAGCAGCAGTGTGTACCATCTACAAGTTGCACGCAGGAATTCACCAAAGCTCCTTCGTCAGCACCTTCCAAACCCATAGATAAAAACAAAAAAACTGCGGATGCTGGAAATCCAAAACAAAAACAGAATTACCTGGAAAAACTCAGCAGGTCTGGCAGCATCGGCGGAGAAGAAAAGAGTTGACGTTTCGAGTCCTCATGACCCTTCGACAGAACTTGCGTTCGAGTCCAAGAAAGAGTTGAAATATATATTTCAACTCTTTCTTGGACTCGAACGCAAGTTCTGTCGAAGGGTCATGAGGACTCGAAACGTCAACTCTTTTCTTCTCCGCCGATGCTGCCAGACCTGCTGAGTTTTTCCTTCCAAACCCATGCCCGCTACCATCTAGAAGGACAAGGGTAGCAGATAGATGGGAATACCACCACCTGGAAGTTCCCCTCCAAGTCACTCACTATCCTGACTTGGAAATATATCACCATTTCTTCACTGTCGCTGGGTCAAAATCCTGGAACTTCCTTCCTAACAGCACTGTGGGTGTACCTATACCACATTTACTGCAGCAGTTCAAGAATGCAGCTCATCGCCAACTTCTCAAGGGTAACTAGGGATGGGCAATAAATGCTGGCCCAGCCAGCAAAGCCCACATCCCATGAATGAATTTTTAAAAAATGCATTTGTTCACATTTTCCTACATGGAAGTGTATCTACTTCCGACCTGACCCCTCTTCAAAGTTTGAAGTAATCTGTTCCAGTCTATTATGCCCAACCTCATCTGCTGCTGTTACCTGTTCAACTTCAGGGTTGCACTTTACTGTGTGTAACATTGGCTTCTTGGGCTCACGTTGCTGCTCTGTTGGGTTTTGAATAGAAATTCATTTGTCTTCAGACCAAATTTTTCCTTTGGTGTTTCCAGGTTTCACCTCATTTTAGCTACCACTTTGTACAGAATATTTCCTGCTAGACTATGTACATTCCAATATCGATGGCTCAGTTTCTGCTCCTCTGGTGGAATTTTTTCCTGACACTCTGAAAATGCTGTTTGCCACTCAACAATCCTACTTCAATCCAGCTGCTGCTGAAATCTTCAGCCAAGCCTTTGTCATCTTCAGACTCAATGATTCCAATTATTTTCTTTCTCATCCATGCTGGCCTTCATGGGTCCCCAGCAACCACCACTTATTTAAATATAAAATCTGCACCCCTGTCTTTAAATACTTGGACCTTGTCCCTTAGCTCTCTAAACACACTCCACCCTCACCCCACCCCTTACAAATTAACCATTCCTCTGACTCTGGCCATGGGCATCGCCCACTGTCTACACACGACCATTTGCAGTTATACATTCAGCAGCCTAGGCCACACTCTGTGGAATTCTTTTCCTAAAACCTCTTCACTTCCCTCTGCTCCTTTAAGGATTTTGTTTCCCCTCCTAATATGTCCTCTCCTGGCTCAGCATCCATTTTTCTTCTGATCACACCTTTGCACCGTCTTGTGATGTGTTTCTATGTTAAAGGTGTTATATAAATGCAAGCTGTTGTTAATGACTGTAATGTCTCAAGTGAAAACCAGAAACAAAGGAATGGAATTTGTCCTGAGCAGAAGCAGATTTCCATCCAGAACCCAAAACAAGAGCAACATGAACCAAAGAAGCCATCGTTACAACCAGTGAAGCCCAGCCCTGAAGTTGGGCAGGTAAGAGCTGCAGGTTGGGCATGACAGATGAGAACAGATTACTTCAAATTTGAAGAGATTGAGTCGCAATAGGAGGCAGATGCAGTTAAAGGTAGAAAAATGCAAGTAAAGGCATTTTATAAAAGTGGGTGTTAAAAATGCTTTTATTTTCAATCTCTGGGATGGTGACATAGTGGTAATGTCACTGAACTGGTAATTCAGGGGTCCTGATGAATGCACTGGGGAGTCAAGTTCACATTCCATGGCAGCTGGTGTAATTTAAATGCAATTAAATCAATCAAACCGGAATTAAAAACTAGTCTCAGTAATGATGACCATGAAACTACCAGATTGTCCTAAAAGCCTATCTAGTTCACTCATGGCCTTTTGGGAAGGAACTCTGCCATCCTCATCTGGTCTGGCCCACTACAGACTCTCAGCAATATGACTGACTCTTAGCTGCCCTCTAAAATGGCCTAGCAAGCTACTCAGTTGTACCAAAATATTACAGAAATGTCGAAAAAGAATAAAACTGGAGGGACCTACACTAACCTAGACATCAGAAATGACAACAAAGCACACCCTGCAAAGTCCCACAGACGAGTTAAGCAACAGTCTGAATAGCCATACCCACCGAATCATACCTCACAGCCAATGTCCCTGGCTCCTCCATCACACCACCTAGTTATATTCCACACCACCAGCATCTCAGACCCACCAGAGGTGGTGGCACAGTGGTATACAGTCAGGAGGGAGTTGCCCTAGGAGCCCTCAACATTGACTATGAAATACTGATTACCATTTACCACTTCCTCTCAGCTGATGAATCAGTACTCCTCCATGCTGAACACCACTTGAAAAGAGAACTGAGGGCAGCAAAGGCACAGAATGTACACTGGGTGGAGGGCTTTAATATCCACAACCAAGAGTTGCCTGGTAGCACTACTACTGGTTGAGCTGGTTGAGTCTTGAAGGACATATTTGCCAGACTGGGCCTGCAGCAGGTGACAAGGGAACAAACAAGAGGCAAAAACCTACTCGACCTCACCCATCAGCCTATCGCAGATGCATTAGTCTATGACAGTACCAGCAGGAGTGACCACCACACAGTCCTCATGGAAAAACAGTTCAGTCTCCACATCAAGGAGACCGTCTATCATCTTAAATAGCACTACCATGGTGCTAAATAGGATAGGTTTAGAACAGCTCAGAATTGGACATTCATGAGGCACTGTGGGCCATCAGCAGCAGCACAATTATATTCAAGCATAATCTGTCACCTCATGGCTCCAAAGTCTTAACTCTACTATTGCCATAAAGCTGGGGATTAACCCTGGTTCAATGAAGAATGTAGGAGAGTATGCCAGGAGCTGCACCAGGTGTGCCTAAAACTGAGATGCCAATCTGGTAAAGCTACAATAAAGTACTGCATGCATGCTAAACAATGAAAACAGCATGCGAAAGACAGGGCTAAGTGATCCCACAACCAAATTATCAGGTCAAAGCTCTGCAGTCCTGGATGCTGGTAGATAACTAAACAATTAGCGACTAATATTCATATCCTGAATGATGGGAGAGCCCAGCAAGTCAGTAGAAAGGACAAGGTTAAAGAATTGCAACCCACCTTCAGGCAAGAGTACCAAATGGGTGATCCAGCTCGGCCTCCTTCTGAGGTTTCCACAATCACAGAAGCCCGACATTAGCCGTTTTGGTTCACTTCATGTGACAAGAGAAACAGTTAAACGTAATGAACGCATCAAAGGCTCAGGATCATGGCAACTCTCACTTCATCTCTTGAGTTCAGCTCTTTGGTCCATGGCTGTAATGAGGTCTGGTGACGGATGGCCCTGGCAGAATACTGTAAGCAGTAATACTAAAGAAGTGCTCCAGAACTAGCTGCACCCCTAAACAAGTTGTTTCAGTCCAGGTACAACACTGGCATCTATCCAATCATGTTGAAAATTACTGAGGTTATGTCTTGCCCACAACAGGCATAACAAATCCAATCTGGCCAATTACTGTCCAATCAGTCTACTCTCAAATCATTGGCAAAGCAATAGAAGGTGCTATCGACATTGTTATCAAGCAGCACTTGGACAGAAAAGACCTGCTCACTGATGCTCAGTTTGGGTTCTGCCAGGGCCATCTGTCTCCAGACCTCATTACACCCAGGGACCAAAGAGCTGAACTCAAGAGATGAAGTGAGAGTGATTGCTCTTAGTATTAGGGTAGCATGTGTGGCATTGAGCAGCTCTAGCAAAACCGAAATCAATGGGAATCAGCAAGACAACTTTCCATCGGTTGGAGTCATAACAAGCACAAAGGTGGTTCTGACTGTTGGAGTCCAACCATCTCTAACCACAGGTCATCGCTGGAGGAGTTCTCAGTGTAGTGTCCTACACCCAACAATCTTCAGCTGCTTCATCAATGACCATCCCTTCATCATAAGGTCAGAATAGGGAGCATATGATGATGGTTACACAGTGTTCAGCACCACATGCAACTCCTCAGAGAATGAAGCAGTCCACGTCCATAAGCAGCAAGACTTGGACAACATTTAGGCTCGGGCTGACAGCTGGCAACCAACATTCGTGCCACAAAAGTGTTAGGCAATGACCATCTCCAACCATCTTCCCTTGCCATTCAATGGCATTACCATCACTGAATTCTTCATCATCAACATCCTGGGGGGGTGGGGGGTTACCACTGACCAAATACTTAACTGGACCAACCATATAAATACTATGCTTATAAGAGCAGGCCAGACGTTGGGAATTCTCCAGCAAGTAACTCACCTCCTGACCCCAAAGCCTGTCAGGCATTGAGAAGGCACAAGCCAGGAATACTTCGTACTTGCTTGGCTGCAGCTCCAACAGTATTCATGAAGCTTGACACCACCCAGGACAAAGTAGTATGCTTAATCGGCACCTCATCAACCACCTTAAATATTCGCTCCCTCTACCACAGGCACACAGTGGCAGCAGTGCGTACCATATACAAGATGCACGTGAGGGGAGATGGTGGTATAATGGTTATGTCACTTAACTAATAAGTAATCCAGTGGCCCAGGCAAATGCTCTGGGAACATGGGTTCAAATCCCATTACAGTAGCTGGTGGGATTTAAATTCAATTATTAAGTCTGTAATATAAAGCTAATCTCAGCAATGGTGACCATGAAACTTTACATCATTCATTGTTGTAAAGACCCATCTGGTGCACTAATGTCCTTTAGGGAAGGAAATCTGCTATGCTTACCTAGTCTGTTCTACACATGGCTCCAGGTCCACAGCAATGTGGCTGACTCTTAACTAAGCTCCGAAATGTTCAGTTCAAGGGCAATTAGGGATGGGCAAAAAATGCTGGCTTTGACAGTGACGCCCACATCTCATGAAGGAATAGGGGATTAAAAATAACTGCAACAACTTGCCAAGACTCCTTTGACATCACCTAAATCCATGACCTCCACCACCTAGAAAGACAAGAGCAGCAGATGCACGTAAACAGCACCACCAACCAGCAAGTTCCCCTCCAAACCACACAACATCCTGACTTGGAACTATATCATCCTTCCTTCACTGTTGCTGGGTCAAACTCCTGGAGCTCCCTTCCTGACAGCACTGTGGCTATACCGGATAGACTACAGCAGTTCAAGAAGGCAGCTCACTACCACATTCTCAAGGACAATTAGGGATGGGCAATAAGTGCTGGCCTTGTCAGTGATGCTCACATTCCCATAAAAAGATAAGAAAAAACCTTACTGCTGTTCAGCCACATATTCTTACCAACATGACTAATCTTGCTTTATCTTAGTTCAATTCAAAGGAATTCCGTTGAACCATTTATCCATTCAAATCATTATTCACTAATGCTAGTGATTTCTCTAACAAGTATCATTATCCCTCCTAACCTAGTTCGTGCTCTAGCTCTATAAAGTTCTGTACTCAAAAATATGCAAATGCCAACCTTAATCCAGCCACTGTTAAGTTTAATCTGTTGTGACATGATATTCAATGTAGCCAATGACTCTAGTACCACAATTTATTTAGTTTCTTGTACGTACGTATTTCCTATATATTAATATGGATTCCCTTGGTTTGGCACCTTTTTACCTTTCCACTACTTGATTTCTTCTTTCTAAATAAGTCACTCTCAATCTTGACTTGACCAATATCTAAAATTCTGTCTGTTCTACTATCTAGCTTCACCTCTCCTCTGGGGTATTATTTTAAACCCTCTTCACACTAGTTCATCTGCCTGTGAGGATACAGGTTACATTTTTATTCAGTTCATGTCTTTATCAGAACTGCTCTCAATGCCCAAAGACCCTGAACCTTTCCCTCCTACATCCGTCATAGAATCAGAGTGATTATAGCACAGAAGGAGGCCACTTGGCCCATCATGTCTATGCTGGTTCTCCGCTAGAGCAATTCACTTAGTGCCACTATCCCATAGGTCGCAATTTTTTCCTCTTCAGGTCATGATCCAATTCCCTATCGAATTCTAAGACTGAACCTACCCCTCCCACACACGCAGGCAGTACACTCCAGATCCCAAAGACTCAATGTGTAACAAAGGCTTTCCTCATGTCACCATTGCTTTTTTTTTATCAATTATCTTAAATCTGTGCCCTCTGGTTCTTGATCCTTCCACCAATGTGAACAGCTTCTCTCTTTCTATTCTGTCCAGCTCCCTCACAAATTTGAGCACCTCTATCAAATCTCCCCATAATCTTTGCTACTTCAAGGAAACCAGCCCCAGCTTCTTCAATCTATCCATGTGACTGAAGTTCCTCATCCTTGGAACCATTCTCGTGAATCTTTTCTGCACTCTAATGCCTTCACATCCTTCCTAAAGAGTGATGCCCAGAACTGGACACAATACGCTACTTGCAGCCAAACCAGTGTTTTATATAGGTTTAATGTAACTTCCTCACTTTTGTATTCTACTCCCTATTTACAAAACCCAGGATGCTGTAGGCTTTATTAACCACACTCTGAACCTATCCTGCTATCTCCAATAATTTGTGCATAGTCACATCTTAAACAAAATTGTAACAAGAATTCTTGCAATTCCATCTTTGCTCTTGAAGATGTGACACTCATGACTCACTGGGGATAGTGCGCTGCAATATCAATTCCCACTGTGCCCCAAACCACGACAAATGTGAAAAAGTTTGATCAACCCACCTAATTGCTTAGTTTAGGTTAACAGAATATGAGCGCCAGGTTTGTAAACTTATTAAGTAAATAAGTGTTTTGAACATATTCTCTTTAACCAATGGCAAAAAAAAGAAATACAACCTGCTAATTTCTCACTCTAAAAACTAAACTCTACCCCTTCTTAAACGCATAAACACACACATACAAGACGCAAAGGATACACAGAAACATGGATTTTTAAGGGTGGGATAAAATAGTTCAATAGCACCAATTCCAGAGCACAGGGTTCGATGGGTTGATTTTGATCGATGTCTTCCAAATTTCTTTCAGTTCTTTGTTGATGACGTGAGGTGGTCTTCCAGCACTTTCAGTCTTTAGTTCACTGGTTGAGCACTTGCCTTTCAATGTCTCTACAAAGATTTTCCCCTTTGCCTATTAACAGGGGTTTTCAGAGAGACAGCAGGTTATAGAGGTATGAGGAGAAAAAGCCAGCTAGCTATTATTGTAGAATTACTGGAATCTTACACACACAGGAGAGAGGGGTTTTAGGTCATTATCCTTTCACGCTAGGAGCTATTCTGCTGTACTGCTCTCAAACAAACACTGGTCACCTGGTCAGGAACCAGTTAAAACATTGTTGCTAGGCAGTTCCCCATTTGACCAGACTCCTCGGCACCAACCTGTCTTTCATGGCATGCACTGTTCCAAGACAGCAACACTGTATGTATCCCTCACACTGTTCCAATGGACACGTCCTTCGAAGTGCAACCATTGTAATTTTAGTCCACAGTCCAACAGAAATTAAAAGATATGTTCTTTACACTACACAAAACAACTATTTAGTGATCAGTCTGCTTACTCTGAAAACCACTTTTTTTTTGCATGTTGAAGCCAAATGCTTGAAGCATCCACGTGGATGGTAAAAACCTCAGTCCGAGAATGCAGGCTTCTGGAGCCCTAATAAATCATATTCTCAAATCAAAGTTATAAATATATGTTTCAACTGGATATGAGAGCCCCTGATTGAATAACTGAGTCACAGAAATGAGAAATACCTTAGTTTTGATGCCCTGTTCTGCGCTGATCTGAGCAATAGAGGCATCAGCAGCTTGAGTAAGCAGGGGAAAATCAATAGGATTTATAATTGTAGTGGCCCATTCTAGAAAGGCAGCTTGTGTGGGATTGAGGTGGAAACGGGATTGGACTTGTGATGCCCAGCCAGTCAAACAGTCTATGTGCACCACTGTCTCAGCGCAAAGCTGAATCATGACCATTTACATAAGGTACCAGAAGCAACCAGCATCTGTAGAACTGTAATCCAGCAAGGACTTGAAGGCTTTGAGAGGCGTGTAAGAAATAATGCTCCTATAGAAGTAGGTTTCTCCAGCTAAGGGAGATGCTTTCGCAGTCTTTCCTGAGCCGACAAAAAATAGCATTAATGATGATGAATAACATTTTTCACAAGGGTCTGTCATTTGCCAGGGAATAACACAGAAACAGGCCTTTGAGTAAGCATCACAAGTCCAATCTCGTTTCCACCTCAATCCCACACATGCTACCTTTCTAGAATGGGTCACTAGAATTATAAATCCTATTGATTTTCCCCTGCTTACACAAGCCTCATAAAAAGGAGCCTCATGATCAGCGTATCTAAACCAACTGTGAGAGTGGAGGTAACAAGATGTTCATATAAAAGATATGCAAAGAAATACTCTGGCGACGAGGATAGGAGGGACCTGCCTTGGATATCTATTCCATGATATTTGGTCAATTGAATAGGTAAAAGCACTAGTCCCTAAAATAATGTATACAAATAGGTAGTTGAGAAGGGGAAATGCAGGCAAGCACAGGGGAGATCTTTGAGGTA
Source organism: Carcharodon carcharias (assembly GCF_017639515.1). Lineage (NCBI taxonomy): Eukaryota > Metazoa > Chordata > Chondrichthyes > Lamniformes > Lamnidae > Carcharodon > Carcharodon carcharias. The sequence continues at coordinate 93,577,350 of NC_054474.1, forward strand.
GATCCATGCTAGCTTCAGCTTAACTCAATCAGCTTGAAAGATGACAGAAGAGAAATAAATTATCACCACCGACTACAAAGATCAAACTGTACTGCCTCGTCATTCATCCACTTGATCCCAGATCAGTAAATCTCCTCAACTCTTATGGGTCATATGGCTACTGTGTCTATTTTGATTGAGTTTTACATTTGAAACTTTTGCTCCTCAATAAAATGTTTTAAAATGCCACTGATTCCTCAACTCTTTTGGGTAACTTTTAAAAAATTCATTCATGGGAGGTGGGCATTGTTGGTTAGACCAGCATTCATTGTCCTTGAGAAGGTGGTGAGCTGCCTTCTTGAACTGCTGCAGTCCATATGGTGTAGGTACACCCACAGTGCCGTTAGGGAGGGAGTTCCAGGATTTTGACCCAGCAACAGTGAAGGGGTGGCAATATATTTCCAAGACAGGATCATGTGTGGCATGGAGGGTACTTCCAGGTGGTGGTGTTCCCATTTGTCTGCTGCCCTTGACCCTCGAGATTTTGGCAGTCGTGGATTTGGAAGGTGCTGTACAAGGAGCCTTGGTGATTTCCTGCAGTGCATCTTGTAGGTGGTATACACTGCTGCCACTGTGCATCGGAGGTGGAGGGAGTGAATGTTTGTGGATGGGGTGCCAATCAAACTGGCTGCTTTGTCCTGGATGGTGTCAAGCTTCACGACTGTTGTGGGAGCTGCACTCATCCAGGCAAGTGGAGAATATTCCATCACCAAGGCTCCTGACGTGCCTTGTAGATGTTGGACAGGCTTTGGGGAGTCAGGGGTAAGCTATTCGCCGCAGGATTCCCAGCCTCTGACCTGCTCTTATAGCCACAGCATTGATATGGCTAGCCCAATTCAGTTTCTGGTCAGTGGTAACCCCAGGATGTTGATAGTGGGAAATTCAGCGATGGTAATGCCAGATTCTCTCTTGTTGGAGATGTCATTGCCTGGCACTTAAGTGGCAAGTAACATTCATGCCACACATTGGCCCAAGCCTGGATATTTTCCAGGTCTTGCTACATTTGGACATGGACCTGTGATCCACAATTAAGTCTTGCAACTCTGCAGCATAGATGCCAGCTAACTTTGACAAGATCTGCATGCATTTTCAGTAGTTTTATTTGCTGGGAATATCAATGATAAAGCCACTGTTCAAATCTCCTACATATGGTCCCTGTCTCTAAATCAGCAAAAGAGAAAAGTGAAGTCATTTTAAATCAAGCTTCAAGGGCAGTATAAATTGAAAGGTGTGTCAACAGAAGGAGTTTTATATTAAACACATGGTCCTGGGAGACCAATGTAGACTTATGACCTCCCATAGGCACTTCTCCCATTTATATTTGTTGGAGCACCTTCAGTGGTTTCCAGTACTTATAAATGTTTGGGTCTCTGGAGGTCAGTAACTTGACATGCAAATACCACCAACTGTGTGAGAACCAACTGTTTGCCAACAGCATAGGAACTACACATCTGTCATTGACATCACTCCTTTAATATGTCACCTGAAATCATGTGCGTCTGTTCTGATACTGCTTAGTTTACAGGCCCCACAGTACAAACTGGATGAATTCCAAATCTGCCCAAAAATATAAATGCAGTGAAATCAGAATATGGGTATTCACGTCATGCTGAGTAACCAAACACAATATAAATGGGTCAGTAAAATGACAAGCTAAGCAGCATTGGGACCACTATGACTAATGCTTTGGTACCTTAGGAATATGTAGCATTAGTGTCAAAGATGCAGAGCAACAGCAGAATACACAACCAAAAGTAATGCTTCTAAACAACTGGTGGCATGCATTGTGCAGTTTACTGAACAGATACAGGATGAATTAAAGCTCCATGTCCCCTGCCCAAATACAATTTCTAAATTTTAATTGCAACACTTAAGTTACTTTTATCACTGGCTTCCCTGACGTTAATGTCTCAAAGCTACGTTAGGTCACCAAAGGAAGCTGGTGCCCTTCACTACGTTCAGCTTATGCTTCAGATTTGCTCATTTCTTCCAGATAGAAGTTTAAGCCAAGCCTTAAAACACTTGCAGTTTACCCTTCTTTTTTGTGTGCTGCTGTTTTAGGATACAGACTAACACAAACACAGAAACAAAAACTTATATGTGCCTGTACATTCTGCTTTTTCATCTGTTTGTCTGATGTCAGATATAGAGGCCAGATTGTTGCATGTATTGTATATGTGCACAGTAAGATGTTGTGTGTTGCTGTCAAGATAAATGTTGGCCATCAACAAACAAAAGAAAACAACTTTTTTATGTTAAATTTAATCGGTTAATAATTTGCATATTAACTTAACATACATTTAAAATCTCTAATTAATTACAGCCTGCAAAAATAATCAGTGAAGGTTGCAAAAATACTGTTTCTTAATAGAAAAGGGATGAAACAGGACTTGAATTTCCTGGGGAATCAGAGTTCAGCCAATAAAAGTTTGGGAACCTATGCGTGAAAGCTAACATATCTCAGTGGCGAAAAGGTAGATCTCATTCGGCAAGAGAAAAAAATTACTATTAATCATTAAAACGTTTGTGTAACAGCTTCCCCGAGAGCAAAAGATAACAGTTTGTGACCATGCAATTTTAAAGGGAGGAAGAATGTAATCTGTGGTGACCACTTAACAACAGTGCTGGCCCCCTAGAAGAAGTTTAACATTTTTGTTGTCTTTTTCCCTGGGTTGTGTAATTGCCCCTTCGTTAATATTTCCTTCAGTTCATTCCCTATTCCAACCCCCAACCCCCATCCCCATCCCTCGTGGCTACCCTGAGTCTTTTGGTCAAAAAGACAGAAGTGGCCCAGAATATAGATTTCTATGCAGCTGCCATTACAGCTGCACAGCCATCTGACACGATGCTGCCAGACCTGCTGAGTTTTTCCAGGTAATTCTGTTTTTGTTTTGGATTTCCAGCATCCGCACTTTTTTGTTTTTATTGATGTTGTGTGCCCTGCCAGGCATTAGTTGAAGCATATCAGTTTATCAAGTAGTCCTTCAACTAAGTACCAATACTGTTACTTGAAATTTTTGGTGAACTGCATATTCAAGGGAAAGATGCCTTTGAAAACTAACCTTTCTGACACTTCCAGGACATGTTGAGCTCAGATCAAAAACTACATTTTTGTGACTGTGGGCTGAATTTACTGTTAAATCCTCCTCTGAAGGCAGAAAGTCTGTTACCGTTTTGTCATGTTGTTTTATCAGTGACTTGCCAGTGGATGGGGCTAGATAGAAACAAAGAACTACAAAAGCACAGGGTATCTAAAAAGAAAATTTAAGCATAATGAAAAGCAATCAAAAGGTTCAAACTGTAAAGGATGAATCAACATCTTCAGCAAAGGAAGAGTAAAAGTAAGGAAGAGAAAGGAAAGGAACAAAGCAAAGGAGAAAACAATGAAGGAAATGGAATACAAAACAAATGAAAGGAAATTAAAATTCAATTGTTACAGGAAAGACAGCAAACCATTTAAACTTTAATCAAGCGTTTTTTGAGAGAGCTTGTTGAATCTCTCCGAATCTTCTACAAAAAGCTCAGAGTGCAAAAATTTTAACTAGCAAGATAATTAAGCACAACTACCTGAAACAAACAGAAATTCTGCAAAAACACAACTGATCTCCCACTAGTGAGCTTAATATTTCTTGTAGAGACCCTTTGCCTGTTTTGCTGCTGATGGTGTAGAATTCTTCAGTTCTCCTAATTTTATTTCCCTATTTTTAACTCATTTTCCTCAGCTGTGACTGAAATCTCCAAGTATTTAGCTAGGTCTGCAAGACCTTCCAGCTGAAGGGAAACTTGCCAAGGTGACTTAGCAAATTACCAAAGGCGTGAATTCATACAGCATTGTTATTTTATGCGTACCAAAAAATTGTCTTGTGGGCCATCAGGTAACGGCTATGAACAGGACTGGTGACATAAGCTACTTGAAAATAGATTCATTTTGCTTTGGATGCAGAAACCTCAACGTAGTCATTGGGTTGAGGTGACAGTATAAAAACAGTATGTGACCACAAAGTGTCGGCTAGGAACCAAGCATTTGTCAGTGACCCATTGATACAAGAAATACTCATTTTCAAATGCGAAGAGCTCCTCAGTGTTCTCAACAGTGGAAATGGAGCTGCAAGACAATTAATTCACATATTTTTGCTGTGTTCAGGATGGTTGTTTGTCAGTTGCAGCAGTTGCCATCTATTGGCTTACTGGGGAAGAGTTGAAATTTTAAACCACTCAAACATTTTAAAAATCCTCACTGAATTGTCTTGTTAGTATATTTAGCCAACTTAATTGAAGATCTGAAATCACACAACCTCAGAAACAGTACTAAAAAGGCAATCAAGGAATTAATTCGCAACTTTGCCTTGTGGTCTTCACAAATTGATAGTTGATCTCTGAACTTTCTAGAGATGTTCAAAGACTTTGCCCAGGAGTACAATTTCTTGTCTCACTGCACTTGCGTGACTACAGGCAAAGTTTAATGCATCCTTGGAGACAAGCAAGAGGTTGGAGGGAGTGCAAAATGGGGCAGCAAGGTTCCGGCCTGTTGCTTTCTCAATTCTCCCCAATTAAGTCAAGAGTGGGAAGGGTTCAGGAGAACCTTCTTACCTGGAGGCCAATTGAGACTCCTAAAGTAGCCACTTAAGGACCTCTTACTGATGCTATTGATATTCAACCAGCAGCAGGCAAGGGTCACAGCATGTGGGCAAAATGCCAGGTAAACCCTAGTGGGCCTGAGTACTAGTTGGTGGGGTCTCTTTTCTAAGGCATCCATGTACAACAGAGGGGCCTGCCAACAGAATAAGAGGGAAACAGCCACCTGCTCTTGACAACAACACCCCTCCCCAGGGCTCCCTGACTACACCGACCAATTTCACCCCACTCACCTTGGCCTGAGGACTTCAATGACAATTTTCACCCAAAGTCTCCTGCAGCACCAGCAGTGGCCACCACTCTCAGAAGTCTGATGGAAAATTGCCCCCCGTGGAGCCAGGAACCAGACAGCAGACTGCCTAATTGGAACTTAACTCCAACGGAGCCCCCGGAACTGGCTGTGGCGGGGTTGCCACTGGCTCTCTAGCCAGCGGGCATTCCACTGCCGTGACCAAATTAAATGCCATCCCACTTTTCAGCTTATGGAAACAGAGCTAATGAATGGGTCAGAAATTGGTTTGTCACCCACTCCTGCAGCTAACTTCTCACCAAAAATGAATCAGAAAGCATCATTAAATTGATCAAACACTAAAAATAACATTTTCCCAATTTTATACCATTAATTTGAATTAATGGCTGAAAATTAAAGTTATTCAATTAATGTAACAAGCTTTTAACCATCCACTAAACAGTGTGAGTTGGACTCCCCAGGGTTGGACTCAGCAAAGTACTAATAACTCGTTAACTGTGAAAAATAAAGTGATGCTACTTAATTGCCCATCAATCATGAATATTAAAGCACTGCTTGTCAAAAAAGCAAGTTCACCTCTCCACTAATAAAAACCTTGTAACATTAATTATATCTCCACAAATTTTTCTGCTGGCAGCCAGCTTTGATCAGCTATCAAGAAGACTGGACAAATAGCCAGGAGTTATTCACTTGAACATGGCTGCTGACAAACAAGGCTGTGTCTTATAATTTCATTTTTCATTCTTATTAAGATACTAGGTTGATGGATGAAGGTGTTCCAGTAAACATACCATATTTGAGATTTTCAAAAAGCTTTTGATGAAGTAATTCAGAATAGGTTACCCTATGTATTAAAATTCTGTGAAATTGGTGGTAACGTGTCAGAAGTCAATTAAGAATTGGCTGCACTCCCATAGGCAGAAATGTTTTCTCATGACTGTGGATCTGTTTAGAGACCGTTTATGAGTGGTGGTCCATAGGGATTGCTGTTAGGGTCATTGCCTTTCACAATCGTTAAGATATGGACGATGGCAGAATGATTTGCATGTTAGCGAAGATAAAGATCTGCACAAGCGTTAAGATTGTGGACTGAAATAAAATACTCCAAGACAGCCACGATGCTCTTGGGCAATGGGTCCACATACAGCAAATTGTATTAGGCTAAAAACAAAAAACTGCGGGTGCTGGAAATCCAAAACAAAAACAGAATTACCTGGAAAAACTCAGCAGGTCTGGCAGCATCGGCAGAGAAGAAAAGAGTTGACGTTTCGAGTCCTCATGACCCTTCAACAGAACTGAGTGAATATAAGGAGAGGGATGAAATATAAGCTGGTTTAAAGTGATTTGGCTGGGGGTGGGGGTGGTTGTAGGGACAAGCAAGCAGTGATAGGAGCAGATAATCAAAAGGTGTCACAGACAAAAGAAAACAGAGGTGTTGAAGGTGGTGATATTATCTAAACGAATGTGCTAATTAAGAATGGATGGTAGGGCACTCAAGGTACAGCTCTAGTGGGGGAGCAGTGGAAAGACTAGCAGGGCATAAAAGATGTAAAAATAATGGAAATAGGTGGGAAAAGAAAAATCTATATAAATTATTGGAAAAAAACAAAAGGAAGGGGGAAGAAACAGAAAGGGAGTGGGGATGGAGGAGGGAGTTCAAGATCTAAAGTTGTTGAATTCAATATTCAGTCTGGAAGGCTATAAAATGCCTAGTCGGAAGATGAGGTGCAGTTCCTCCAGTTTGCGCTGGGCTTCACTGGAATAATGCAGCAAACCAAGGACAGACATGTGGGCAAGACAGCAGGGTGGAGTGTTAAAATGGCAAGCGACAGGGAGATTTGAGTCATTCTTGCAGACAGACCGCAGTTGTTCTGCAAAGCGGTCGCCCAGTTTACGTTTGGTCTCTCCAATGTAGAGGAGACCGCATTGGGAGCAATGAATGCAGTAGACTAAGTTGGGGGAAATGCAAGTGAAATGCTTCACTTGAAAGGAGTGTTTGGGCCCTTGTACAGTGAGGAGAGAGGAAGTGAAGGGATAGGTGTTGCATCTTTTACGTGGGCACGGGGAGGTGCCATAGGTGGGGGTTGAGGAGTAGGGGGTGATGGAGGAGTGGACCAGGGTGTCCCGGAGGGAACGATCCCTAAGGAATGCCGCCGGGGGGTGAAGGGAAGATATATTTGGTGGTGGCATCATGCTGGAGTTGGCGGAAGTGGCGGAGGATGATCCTTTGAATGCAGAGGCTGGTGGGGTGATAAGTGAGGACAAGGGGGACCCTATCATGTTTCTGGGAGGGAGGAGAAGGCGTGAGGGCGGATGCGCGGGAAATGAGCCAGACACGGTTGAGGAAAACCTCGGTTAAGGAAGAAGGAGGACATGTCAGAGGAACTGTTTTTGAAGGTGGCATCATCACAACAGATGCGACGGAGGCGAAGGAACTGAGAGAATGGGATGGAGTCCTTACAGGAAGCGGGGTGTGAGGAGCTGTAGTCGAGGTAGCTGTGGGAGTCGGTAGGCTTGTAATGGATATTGGTGGACAGTCAATCACCAGAAATTGAGACAGAGAAGTCAAGGAAGTGAAGGGAAGTGTCAGAGATGGACCATGTGAAAATGATGGAGGGGTGGAGATTGGAAACAAAATTAATAAATTTTTCTAGGTCCCGACGAGAGCATGAAACAGCACCGGAGTAATCATCGATGTACCGGAGAAAGAGTTACGGGAGGGGACCGGATTAGGGCTGGAACAAGGAATGTTCCACATACCCCATAAAGAGGCAGGCATAACTGGGGCCCATGCAGGTACCCATAGCCACACCTTTTATTTGGAGGAAGTGAGAGGAGTTGAAGGAGAAATTGTTCAGTGTGAGAACAAGTTCAGCCAGACGGAGGAGAGTAGTGGTGGATGGGGATTGTTCGGGCCTCTGTTCAAAGAAGAAGCTAAGGGCCCTCAGACCATCCTGGTGGGGGATGGAGGTGTAGAGGGATTGGACGTCCATGGTGAAGAGGAAACGGGTGGGGCCAGGGAACTGGAAATTGTTGATATGACGTAAAGTGTCAGAGAAATCACGGATGTAGGTGGGAAGGGGCCGGACTAGAGGAGAGAGAAGGGAGTCAAGATAACGAGAAATGAGTTCCGCGGGGCAGGAACAGGCTGACATGATCGGTCTGCCGGGACAGTCCTGTTTGTGGATTTTGGGTAGGAGGTAGAAGTGGGCCGTCCGAGGTTGGGCGACTATCAGGTTGGAAGCTGTGGGAGGAAGATCTCCAGAGGAGATGAGGTCAGTGATAGTCCTGGAAACAATGGCTTTTGATGTTCAGTGGTGGGGTCATGGTCCAGGGAGAGGTAGGAGGAAGTGTCTGCGAGTTGAGCTCAGCCTCCGCGAGGTAGAGGTCAGTGCGCCAGACAACAACAGCACCACCCTTGTCAGTGGGTTTGATGACAAAGTTGGGGTTGGACCTGAGAGACGGAGTGCAGTAAGTTCAGAGAGAGACAGATTAGAATGGATGAGAGGAGCAGAGAAATTGAGACGACTAATGTCATGCCGACAGTTCTCAATGAAAAGATCAAGAGAAGGTAAGAATCCAGAGGGAAGGGTCCAGGTGGAGGGAGAATATTGGAAGTGGGTAAAAGGATCCGTTGAATGGGGAGAGAACTCCTGCCCAAAGAAGTGAGCACGGAGACGAAGACGACAGAAGAAGAGTTCAGCATCATACCAAGCCCAAAATTCATCGAGATGAGGGCATAAGGGTATGAAACTAAGTCCTTTGCTGAGCACTGAACGTTCAGCGTCGGAGAGGGGAAGGTCAGGGGGTATAGTGAATACACGGCCGGGGCTGGGATTGGAAGATAGGGTGGGGACAGAGGGACATGCAGGGGTGGAGGGTCCTAGATGGGTTTTGGTGTCGATAAGTTGTTGGAGCTTACATTCCTTAGCATTTGAGAGAAAGAGAAAAAGTTTCTTATTGAGGTGTCGGATGAGACGGAGAATAAAATGAAACTGGGGGCACGCGCAGCTTTGAAAAAGGGTGCGGCGGTGCTGCTGGAGGGAGAGGTCGAGTGTGTTCATATGGCGGCGCACGGCACTGAGTGTGGATCTCAGAATGTGAATAATAGTATTAGGCGTTGCCCAAGCTCAAGAATACTACTCTACAGGATAGAGAATTAAAATCTGTGGAAAAGATAAAAGATCTGTTTTATAGTGCGAAATTTTCTAAGTTGCAAGGCTGGTGTACTGAATCAACAGCCAAAGCAAATAATAATGAATTGCTAAGACGATTCAAATCTTATACAAGGACAAAATTGCTTAAGAGTTTGGTTGGGCCTCACAAAGAATAGTGCATCCAGTTTTGATACCCTGTGTTGGATGATATTGAAGATTTAGGGGAGGGTGAAAAGAATTATACCCAATTTAAAATACCTCAGTTACTCTGAACTTAAAAAGCTGGAACTATTAACTTTGGAGAAATGTAAATTCCAGAACCATCTGATTGAAGTGCTTAAAGTAATGAAGCAACGATACTTAGTTCATCAATAGATTATTTCAATTAGATAGACTCAGACGTTTACAGCACAGAAGGAGGCCATTCGGCCCATCTTGTCCATGCTGGTCAACAAAGATTTGACTACACTAATCACATTTCCCAGCATTTGACCCACAGCTCTGGAGGTTCTGGCAACACAAGTGAATATCTAAATGCTTTTTAAATATTACGAGAGTTTATGACTCAACCACCTTTTCAGGCAGAGAGTTCCAGACTCCCACTACCATCTGGGTAAAGAAATTTCTCCTCAACTCCCCTCTTACCTTAAATCTATGTCCCCTGGTTATTGACCCCTCCGGTCCACCCTACCTACTCCCCTTATAATCTTATACACCTCTATCAGGTCCCCTCTCAACCTTCACTGCTCCAAGCAAAACAACCCCAGCCTATCCAATCTTTCCTCATAGCTCAGACCCTCCAGCCCAAATGGCATCCTGGTAAATCTCCTCTGCACCCTCTCCAGTGCAATCACATCCTTCCTATATTGTAGTGACCAGAACTGCATGCAGTACTCCAGCTGTGGCCCAACCAGCATTTTATACAGTTCCAGCATAACCTCCCTGCTCTTGTTTCTATGCCTTGGCTAATCAAGGCAAGTATCCCATATGTCTTCTTAACCACTTTATCTACCTGCCCTGATACCGTAACCACTTTATCTACCTGCCCTGATACCTTGAGGGATCTGTGGTTATGTACACCAAGGGCCCTCTGCTCTTCAGTACTTTCCAGGGCCCTACCATTCATAGGGTAATCCCTTGCCTTGTTAGCCCTCCCCAAGTGCATTACCTCACACTTTTCCAGGTTGAATTCAATTGTCACTGCTCTGCCCACCTGACCAGTCCACTGATATCCTCCTGCAGTTTACGGCTATCCTCCTGAATATTTACCACCCTTCTAATTTTCATCTCATCCATGAACTTCTTGATCATATCCTTACATTTAAATCCAAATCATTTATGTACACAATCAGCAAGGGTCCCAGCACTGAGCCTTGCGGAACCTCACTGGAAACAGGCTTCCAGTCACAGAAACATCCCTCTCCCATCACTCTCTGCTTCCTGCCTCTCAGCTAATTTTGGACCAGTAATTTGGTCCATCCCTTCCTCTCTTTTTTAATAATGGGACAACCTTAGCAGTCCTCCAGTCCTCTGGCACCTCATCTATGGCCAGAGATGATTTGAAAGTTACTGCCAGGGCCCCTGATGTCTCTTCCCTTGCCTTCCTTAATAACCTGGGATTCTCTCATACGGGCCTGCGGGTTTATCCACTTTTAAGGCCGCTAAACCCGCTAGTACCTCCCCTCTCTCTCTCTATGTTAATTTGCTCTAATATTTCACAGTCCTCCACCCTGATGTCGATACCTGCATTGTTCTTTTCCATTGTGAAGACCGACGCAAAGTATTCATTGAGGGCTGTACCCACGTCTTCCAGGTCCACACACAGATTACTTCTATGGTCTTAATTGGTCCTACTATTTCCCTAGTTATTCTCTTGCTCTTTATATATTTAAAAAGCCCCTTTGGGTTTCATATATTCTACACACCAATGCTTTCTCATGCACTCTCTTAGCCTTCTTAATTTCCTTTTTAAGTCCTGCATCTTTTATACTCCTCTAAGGACAGTGTAGTATTGAGCCCTTGGTATCTCCCATAAGGTTATACTTTATTTCTTAATCCTAACCTTTATGTCCCTCAACATCCAGGGTTCTCCAGACTTGGTTCTCCCCACTTTGTCTTTATGGGAATATATTTTCCTTTACTCTCACTATTTCCTCCTGGAATGCCTCCCATTGCGTTGACACAGTTTTATCTGCAAGGAACTGCTCCCAGTCCACTTGGGCCAAATCGTATCTCGTCTTAATAAAATTAGTCTTTCCCCAGTTTTGAACTTTTATTCCCGGCTCAACCTTTTCCTTTCCATAACGATGCTAAATCTAACTGAATTAGGGTCACTGTCTCCAAAATGTTCCCCTACTGATACGCCTTCCACCTGCCGGGCTTATTTCCGAATATCAGGTCCAGAACTGCCCCCTCCCTTATCGGGCTATGTACTGGCTAAAAAAAGTTCTCCTGGAAGCAACTTAAGAATTTTGCTCCCTCCCTACCTTGCACAGTAAAATTAGCCCAGTTAATATTTGGGTAATTAAAATCCCCTATTGCTGTATTATTATTATTATATATTTGATCCTTTATCTCTCCCTGACTGTTTGGGGGCCTATTGTACACATCATCAGCATGTTTGCTCCTTTTGAGTTTTTTAATTCTACCCATATGGCCTCATTTGATGATCCTTCCAAGATATCATCCCTCCTCACTGCTATAATTGATTCCTTGATCAATAATGAGAACCTCCTTCCTCTTCTATCTCCCTCTCTATCTCATCTGAATACCCTATAATCAGGAATGTTGAGCTGCCAATTCTGCTCTTTTAGCCAAGTCTCGGTCACAGCTATGATATGATACTTCCACGTGCCTATCTGTGCCCTCAACTCGTCTGTCTTATTCCTGAGGCTACTTGCATTAAAATATATTCCATTTAGCCTTGCTAAACACACTTCTTTCTTATCTAGCCTGTTTCCTCTGTTTTCCAGACTCACTCACTCGTGTTTTAACTTCTAATTCCATCTCAGCTTGTCTCCCCTCTGAGCTACTTTTCAGGGTTCCATCCCCCTGCCAATTTAGTTTAAATCCACATTAGCAAACCTCCCTGCGAGGATGTTGGTCCTGTTCCTGTTCAGATGTAATCTATCCACTTAGTACAGGTCCCACCTCCCCCAGGAATGGTCCCAATGCCCCAGGAATCTAAAGCCCTCCCCTCCTGCACCATCTCCAGCCACGCATTCGTCCTGCTCTATCCTTCTGTTCCTATACTCACTACTGTGTGGCACCAGGAGTAATCAGGAGATTACTACCTTTGAAGTCCTGCTTTTCTTTGGCAGAACCAATTGCTTCTTGCAACTGTAGTCGGCTTCCAGTTTGTCATTCATAGATTGCCTAATTAGCTCATTTGCATAACTTAGTTTTCATGCTTTGCTTTTCCAAGCGGTACAAGATTATTTTAGCTGACTTGTTGCAGTGTACTGCAGTGTATGATTGTGTGATAAAGTGGACTGTTTCCACCTTGTATCTTCTTTGCACTATGCTGAGAAATGACCCAAGGGTTTCCAGCTAGCCAGAAAGTTCTCCTAGTTTCCGTCCACATCACAGTCAACCACATGATCACAGAAAGACTTTGGACAGCGGAGCTTAATTCAGCAGTTTTAAGTTCAGAGCAGCATAGCGTGGAGTGCCAAGAATATTACAATGGGAACATTGAGTTCATGTGGTGGGCAGTGAATGTTCTATTTTTCTGAAACTGTGTTTAAAGTAAACATATTGAATGGTAGAAAATTGGAAGAAACAGGGGAACTGAGTGGTACTGTTGGTTAAGTACATATTCAAATCTGAAGCCCGGGGTTAAATACAACCCCAACTAATGGTAGCTCTCAAAGTTAAATAAGTTAGTTTGGTCATAAGTGCAAGATCACAGCACCATGTGACACAACTTAAGAAAACATTTGGCTTGATTCTTTATTACTCAATCAATGCATCTGAACCACGTAAATCAGAACTGTTTCATTTTTGATCGCTGATCACCAGATAGGATGTAGAAGGCCTTTCAGCCATACTTAGTTCACACATCAAGAAAACTGCTGTCTCAGTATCACAGCATATTTCAATGAATCCACAATTTTTGCCTCCAGTACACGATCTCAAAGTCCTTTCTTTGTCAAGAACTTCCTGAAGTCAGAATGATCTGCTCTCTTGCCTGAATATCTCCAGTCCTTCATCAAAAATTAGTCCTCTGGTCCGAAGGACTATTATTGTGCCTCCTAATGTTACTTCAATGTTCGAATATCGCCATTGCAATATTATGACGAGAACTTGTGCTTTAGTGTTTTGGCTCAGCAATTAAATGTGCCTTAGTGATTATCACTACATGGTGGGTTGTTATGCACTGTCCACAAAACTCTATCATATTTTTTTTCCAACTTCAGCTATTTCAACACCATGAGTGGGCTATTAATGTTGGCCATTTTTTTTCCTATATGCAACATTTTGTATTTGCCTACATTAAATATCATCTGCTCCCATTCTGCCTGCTTGCATTATTTAACTAATTCATTTTGTAGATCAGCTGAACTGCCCCACTCTCCCAAGAAGTTTGGAATATCCATGAACTTAAGCTGTTCACCTTGAGCTTCTGAATCTGTAATTAGTCTAAAGTAGAAACACAGAAGTCCCTGTGCTGATCTCCTGGGTACTTCACTCAGTACTTCTCACCATCTTGGCATGACTTCTCTAAAATGTGCCCATTGCGTCGCGTTAGTGAGTTCCTCAATTCCAAGGTTTTATCATAAACCCTACCATTTTAAGGATAGATAGCAACATTTTACACAAAGTTTGGTCAAATGTTCTACCACTGAATAGTTAAATTGATTGATATCAGTTGGTTTTAGAGCCGTAGGTAAGATAACAGCACCAGGTTAGGGAACAAAGAAAAACAAATCCAACGGGAATCCTGTTCCTGATCATGCCACTGACCTCGACTGTAAAACATTTATGTCTAGATGACTGGTGGAGATTGGAGCAAACTCAAATAGCTTTCTGGCATCGACTGGCAGGGCTCAGAAAAACAACAGCCACCTGAGCAAGGTACTTGACTGTGTCTGGGGTTGACAATCTTGGCATCTGCTATGAAGCAGACTCATTTGAAAACTGGACAAGATTCAGCTCAGTTCAGCTATGCTGGTCTCCATTAAAAAAAGCAGGAAACTTGGAATCATACAGCCTCCAGGAAAAAGAAAAGGCATTAAGTTTGAGCATCAATGCATAACATAGCAACATTTTTCAAATTATCTCCAACTAATTTCAATGCATTTCAGCTTTTTTTAAACATACCATTTTTACTTGATTAGTTAGTCAGCAAACTAACATCAAAGGTAATCTAAGAATGTGCATAAAGTTGACACTGAACCATTCGATGGATTCTTGGGTTGGTAGTCTTTTAACTGTGATTTTCTTACATTAAATACTATCCACACCTCACTCTTTCATCTTAACCTGTCCTACTTTCCAGTTATGTGTTGGCAATTTTCTCTCACTTCTACATCACATCTTAGAAGTATTGATCTGAATTGAATTTCCAGCTTTTTTTCCTAAACAGGGTTATTTATGAAGATGTTCACGGAAGAGAGAAAACTCGATCTGTTGCAATTTTTATCACACAATCATACATTCTGATGCAAGTGTAGCTTCATGTTCTGCATTTTGATTCAAAGAAATAACGACCAGCTCAAATGAATGAGAAAAAACGTGGTTATTTCCATCCGTTTCCAAGTCAAGTTGAATCCTGCTCTCAACCAATGTCTACACATGCATACTTCACATCCGTGGACATCGGACAGCAGATATTGTAAAATTCTTTCTTTCCTCAGCACAAGGTGCCTAATGTTAACTGTAGTTCTGCTGGCACTCCAGCACAGGTCAAATTAACCAAAGACTGAGCATTGAACTTGGGATCTTAAAACCTATATACAAAGTGTTACAACAGCTGGTACCTAGAGCTATTGAAGGAGCTGTGTATTAAAAATAAAATAATTTAATCACAGACCTCATTAGTAGCACAAAAGTGTAATAATTCTCATAATATTATTGTGATTTATCGTAAAAGTAGGTTAATAATGGGGTTTGGATAGTTTGTGTGTGTGTGCGTGCGTGGGATTTAATCGAATTGGAGGCAGCTGGTCCGGAGGCTTTGACTCATCAAAAGAAGCTAGGTTTGAAATGCTAAATACGTAAACATGGCTGAAGTCTCAGAATGTGAGGTGACGAAATTTGCATTTTTAGATAAATCAGGGTAGTTTGAATTTCAAAGAGATGGTAGGATATTACACCTAGCCAGGGATGCTACGCCAAGCAGTGTGTTTATTTTTCCAAAGGGTTACTGATAATATTAGCACCATGAAATGATTTATGTTATGAGAAAGGTAAAATTCCAAGGACATATGGGAACAATGGGATTTACACTAAAAGGGAGAAACATGTATAAAAGGAGACTTTAGGAGTTATTATGGTAGTAATTTGTAGACCTACTTATGTGCCTGAAATCTTTTCTTTTGTTAATAAATGTTTAATTTAGTTTTCTAAAAATCTCGAAGTCTTGGTAGACATATTACCTCTGAATTCAGGGCATGCATCCCGAAATAAAATACAAATTGCAAAACTGTCGTGACTGCGTCATCAAGTTTCCCTCATGAACTTGATTCACCTGGCACAGATCATCTGCCACGTCATAACACCAGGATAGAGACTTGCATTTGCAAAACACATATATACTTTTAACATACTTAAGTTGAAAGACAGTTGAACACTAACACTGAGCCACCTATTCAAATGTGTGTTGCAGTTCAGGGCGGAAATGATTCTAACAGATAGGGGATTATGTGCATAAATGATATGACAGAGCTGTAGATGGAATAAGAAAAGGTCTGCACTCCAAGCATTTTTCGTTATGTATCCTTGTCCTTGAACAAAAAGTTTCTTTTTACTATACAATGGATGAAGCTTAGGGGCACAGTGTGTGTCAGCGGGCTTCAGAAAAAAAAAGCGATTAATCATTAAAAAATGTCATGCCACAGGATATCACAATGCCACGACCAAACAAAAGGCTGCTCCTCCTCAGCTTTTCCAAGCCCTTGTAACAGAAGTCACAGTCAACAAAACAACCGAAGCATTACACACAACTAGAGCAACCCTGCACAATGGCAGACATCAGAACAACTTGACTTAACATGTAACATCTTTAAAAGTTAAAAACATCCCAAGACAGTTAACAAAGGCATAAGGAAAAATAAATCATTGAGGCAAAGGGAGTGACATTAGAAAAATGACCAAAACTGTGTTCAAAGTTTTAAGGGAAGAAAGAAAGTGAATGGAAATCTAGCATGTGGGGCCTTGGCAACTGAAGGCACATCTGCCAATGGTAGTGTAAAGGGCAGAGGGGTTACAGACAAACACAGGGCTGCAGGCATAGAGGATTTACATACAACAACTTTTAAATGCAAGGCAATGGGAAATCACAAGTCAATGTAGTTTATTGAACTCTGGCACAAGGGGAAAGCAATGCTCAATATGTTAAACAGATCCAAGCTCCTTTGCCTAAAATTTAAAAAGCAGTAGCATGGTTGGTTGGCCAGGAGAGACTCGAGTAATCAAGTCTGGATATAACAAACAAATAGATGAGGGTTTCAGCAGCAGACAGGCTACGATAAAGGCAATGTTCAGTACCATTTGCAATTCCTCAGATGCTGAATCAGTCCATGTCCAAATGTAGCAAGACCTGGACAATATCCAGGCTTGGGTTGACAAGAGGCAAGTAACATTCATGCTGCACAAGTGCCAGGCAATGACCATCTCCAACAAGAGAGAATCTAACCATCGCCCCATAACATTCAATGGCAGTACCATCACTGAATCACCCACCACCAACATCATGGGGGTTACCATTGACCAGAAACTGAACTGGACTAGACAAAGAAATACTTTGGCTATAAGAACAGGTCAGAAGCTAGGAATCCTGTGGCGAGTAACTCACCTCCTGACTCCCCAAAGGGTATCTACTATCTACAAGGCACAAGTCAGAAGTGTGATGGAACATTCTCCACTTGCCTTGATGAATGCAGCTCCAACAACACTCAAGAAGCTTGACACTATCCAGGACTAAAGCAGCCTGCTTGATTGGCACCACATCCACAAAAATCCACTCTCTCCACCACTGACACACAGTGGCAGCAGTGTGTACCACCTACAAGATGCACTGTAGGGACTCATCATGGCTCCTTCGACAGCGCCTTCCAAACCTATGACCACTACCATCTAGAAGGACAAGGGCAGCAAATAGATGGGAACACCACCACCTGGAAGTTCCCCTCCAAGTCACTCACCATCCTGACTTGGAAATATATCAACGTTCCTTCACTGTCACTGGGTCAAAATCCTGGAACTCCCTTCCCAACAGCCCTGGACTTCAGCGGTTCAAGGCAGCTCACCACAACCTTCTCAAGAGCAACAAGGGATGGGCAATAAATGCTGGCCCAGCCAGCAAAGCCCACTTCCTATGAATGGATTAAAAAAAACTTCTACAGGCATGCAGTCGGCAGTCTTTGTGGTGGAGAAGATATGGGTGCTGAAGCCAAGGCTGCAAAAATTTAGTTCAGCCTGAAAAAATCGCCAAGGAGGTTGTGTTAGTGGCACGGCAGTTGGAAACAATAGTTTTGGCTTTCCTGAATTTTAAGAGGAAATTACAGCTCAGAAACTCGATTCCAGACAAGAGGCATTGTTCAGATGTTCTGGCTACAAATAAATAAAAAAAAAGTAGAAATTAAACAAAGGTAATCCCATTGAGCTGGACAATGGAGAAAAGGTGTTGCTGGAGAGAATGGTTTGGTCAAACAAGCCGAAGATTTGCAGTGAGGACAAGGATAGTGTTCTATGATCATTATCACAGACCACATTAATTGCAACTCTGTGGTTAGGGCCATTGCAGTGATGTTGTAGGACTGGAAACAAATCAGGTTCAAACAGGCAAGCATAGGAAAGACAGGCATGGATCCAAGATCAGATTATGAGACACGCTGCAATTTTTTTCTTCATTTCAATAAACAAGATGAACTAAAAATAGTCATCCATAACAAGAGACTAGCCTCTAGACTCCTATTTGATATCGCATTTAAGCAATTTTCACACAGAACTAGAACCAACAGACTTGTGATTTATTTTTAATATATTATATACCGTTTTAAGTTTGATCATAACACTCAGCTCCTGTAGTAGTCTCTTCATGATTTATGAACTGATCTAAGCAAGGCCAGAAACTGAGACTCTGCAACTGGCTTCTGTGCCTCCAGAATAGGGGAAAGGGAGAGAAAGGAAAAATGCGTCAAGAAAAGCTGCCATTTGTGAGACATATACAGTGATCCCTGCTGGAATGCAAATGCAGTGGCTGGTGGATCAACTTCAATAAACCTCCATGCTCAAAACCAACCAGCATTAACTGACCAAAAAAGAAAGCACGAGTCCATACAATCCCTGGCATGAATTACCTTCTGAGGTGCAGCAAAGAAAATAGTGATTTATAAAAAGCTGAAATTTGGAAACCATTTCCATTCTGTTATAATAAGAGAACTTCCAACAAATTTTCCAGTTAACTCAGTTACTTACACTAACTTGAAGATGTAATTTTGTGTGTCAATGTATAGCACTAAATTTCACCAATCTCACATGAACTTTACTAGCAACTATTAATTATTGGGTGAATTTCAAAGTTCCCACCATACCGATCAAAGCTGTAGTGAAGCGGTTCAAAGATAAAGGTTCCTCATACACAGGTCCATCGTGGCCGAATTCTATCTCACTCCTCACAAAGTCCCTGAAAAGTAAAGGAAACAAACAGGATATTGATATTTCGATCAAACTGTCTCTTCATTTGGTACCTCCATAATTTGCCGTGCAAAATAGAGCAATTAAATTTTTAGTATGTTATGCATTCCTGCCCCTTTTTACACATAGGAGGAAAATCAACACATTTAATTCCTTAGCATATAAATATTATATTTAATACCAATAAGTTTTGCTATTTAAATGGAGGCTGCGGGGTCACTCAACAGATGTCTTCTAGATCATAAAGAGGCTTGATAAGGTAGAAAGATATTTCGCCTTGTAGGGTGGCCAAAACTAGGGGCCAGAAAAGTAAGGCAGGCACAAAAAAATCCAAAGAAATGGAATTCAGGAGAAATATATTGACCTGGTGGTTAGAATGCGAAACTTGTCAGTAGGCTATAGATTAGTGAAGGGTGTCACAGCTGAACATAATCTTTTTCTTTCTCAATGCTGAAAGACTCCTGCATGTTGCAGTCTTTTGGTCAGTAACAGTCATTCTGGCTGATTTTCACCTTGCAAATCTAGTTAGTTTCAAGCCACGTACCCACTATACTTTGGGGTGTTTTTTATGTTCATTCACAGGACGTGGGCTTCGCTGGTTGGGGCAGCATTTATTGCCCATCCTTAGTTACTCTTGAGAAGCTGGTGGTGAGCTGCCTTCTTGAACCGCTGCAGTCCATGTGGTGTAGGAAGGGAGTTCCAGGGCTTTGACCCAGTGACAGTGAAGGAATGGTGACATATTTCCAAGTCAGGATGGTGAGTGACATGGAGGGGAACTTCCAGGTGGCGGTAGTCCCATGTGTTTGCTGTCCTTGTCCTTCTGGGTGGTAGTGGTCATGGGTTTGAAAGGTGCTATCTAAGGAACCATGGTGAGTTCCTGCAGTGCAGCTTGTAGATGGTACACACTACTGCTACTTTGCATCGATGGTGGGGGGAGTGAATTTTTGTGAATGTAGTGCCAATCAAGCAGGCTGCTTTGTCCTGGACAGTGTCAAGCTTGAGTGTTATGGGAGCTGCACAACCCAGGCAAGCAGGGAGTATTCCATCACAACTACTGACTTGTGCCTTGTAGATGATGGACAGGCTTTGGGGAGTCACGAGGGGAGTTACTCGTCACACGATTCCTAGCCTCTGACCATCTCTTGTAGCCATAGTATTTATATGGCTACTCCAGTTCAGCTTCAGGTCAATGGTAACCCCTAGGATGTTGACAGTGGGGGATTCAGTGGTGGTAATGCCATTGAACATCAAGGGAGAATCAACTGTATTCTCTCTTGTTGGAGATGGTCATTGCCTGACACTTGTGTGGCATGAATGTTACTTGTCACTTGTCAGCCCAAGCCTGTAGATTGTCCACGTCATGGCCAGGGCATGGACTGCTTCAGTATCTGAGGAGTCACAAATGGTGCTGCACATTGTGCAATCATCAGCGAACATCTCCACTTCTGACCTTATGATGGAAGGAAGATCATTGATTAAGCAGCTGAAGATGGTTGGGCAGATGACACTACCCTAAGGAACTCCTGCTGTGATTGTCCTGGAGCTGAGATGACTGACCTCCAACAACCAAAACCATCTTCCTTTGTGCTAGGTATGACTCCAACCAGCGGAGAGTTTTCCCCCTGATTCCCATTGACTCCAGTTTTGCTAGAGCTCCTTGATGCCACACTCTGTCAAATGCTGCCTTGATGTCAAGGGCAGTCACGCTCACTTGACCTCTGGAGTTCAGATCTTTTGTCCATGCTTGAACAAGGGCTATAATGAGGTCAGAAGCTGAGTGGCCCTGGCGGAACCCAAACTGGGCATCAGTGAGCAGGTTATTGCTAAGCAAGTGCCATTTGATAGCACTGTTGATGATCCCTTCCATTACTTTACTGATGACCAAGAGTAGTTTGATGGGGCAATAATTGGCCAGGTTAGATTTGTCCTGCTTTTTGTGTACAGGACATACCTGGGCAATTTTCCACATAGCCAGGCAGATGCCACTGTTGTAGCTGTACTGGAACAGCTTGGCGAGGGATGTGGCAAGTTCTGGAGCACAAGTCTTCAGCACTATTGTTGGAAAATTGTCAGGGCCCATAGCCTTTGCACTATCCAGTGCCTTCAGCTGTTTACTGATATCACGTGGAGTGAATTGAATTGGCTGAAAACTGGCATTTGTGATGCTGGGGACCTCCGGAGGAGGCAGAGACGGATCATCCACTCAGCACTTCTGGCTGAAGATTGTTGCGAATGCTTCAGCCTTATCTTTTGCACTGATGTGCTGGGCTCCTCCATCATCGAGGAGGGATATTTGTGGAGACTCCTCCTCCAGTGAGTTATTTAATTGTCCACCACCATTCACGACTGAATGTGGCAAGGCTGTAGAGCTTAGATCTGATCCATTGGTTGTGGGGTCACAGCTCTATCACTTGCTGCTTATGCTGTTTGGCACGCAAGTAGTCCTGTGTCATAGCTTTATCAGGTTGACACTTCATTTTTATGTATGCCTGGTGCTGCTCCTGGCATGCTCTCCTGCACTCTTCATTGAACCAGGGTTGATCCCATGGCTTAATGGTTATGGTAGACTGGGGGGTATGCCAAGACATGAGGTTACAGATTGTGTTCGAGTACAATACTGCTGCTGCTGATGGCCCACAGCGTCTCATGGACGCCCAGTCTTGAGTTGCCAGGTATGTTCGAAATCTACCCCAGTGAGCATGGTGGTAGGGCCATACAATACGATGGAAGGTATCCTCAATGTGAAGGCAGGTCTTCGTCTCCACAAGGACAGTGCAGTGGTCACTCCTACTGCACTATTATGGACAGATGCACTTCGGCAGGCAGCTTGGTGAGAATGAAGTCAAGTATGTTTTTCCCTCTTGTTGGTTCCCTCACCACCTGCCTCAGACCCAGTGTAGCAACAATGTCATTTAGGACTTGGCCAACCCGGTCAGTGGTGATGCTACTGAGCCACTCTTGATGATGGACATGGACGTTCCCCACCGAGAGTACATTCTGCTCCTTTGCCACCCTCAGTGCTTCCTCCCAGTGGCGTTCAACATGGAGGAGCACTGATTCTCCAGCTGAGGGAGCGTGGTTTGTGGTAATCAGCAGAAGGTTTCCTTGCCCATGTTTGACCTGATGCCATGAGACTTCATGGGGTCCGGGGTCGATGTTGAGGACTCCCAGGGCAACTCCTTCCCAACTACGAGGAGGATACTGATAGACTTCAAGAAAACATACACGTTGGTGGAATGGGCAGAAACATGGCAGATAAAATTGAATGTTAGTAAGTCCCAAGTGATATGCTCTGGTATGAAGAACATGGAAAGGAAACATAACATAAAGGGATACAGCTCTAAAGTGGATGCAGGAGTGAGGCACCTGGGGACATATTGTCAACAAATTATTGAAGGACAGGACAGGCTAGCAAAGATTTTTTTTACTCGTTCATGGGATGTGGGCCTCACTGGCTCAGCCAGCATTTATTGCCCATCCCTATTTGCCCTTGTTTAGAGGACATTTAAGAGTCAACCACATTGCTGTGCGTCTGGAGTCACATGTAGGCCACACCAAGTAAGGACGGCAAATTTCCTTCCCTAAAGAACATTAGTGAACCAGATGGGTTTTACTACAATCATCAATGGTTTCGTGATCATCAGACTTTTAATTCCAGGTTTCTATTGAATTTAAATTTCACCATCTGCCAAGATGGGATTCAAACCCAGGTCCCCAGAGTAATAACCCTGGGTCTTCTGGAATGCTAGTCCAGTGACAATACCACTATGCCATAACAGCACCTAAAGGATCCTGGGCTTTATAAACAGGGGCAGAGAGTATAAAAGCAAGGAAGTTATCGTAAACCCTTATATAAATCTGGTTCGGCCACAACTAGCTAAGTGTGCCCAATTGTGGGCAACACACTTTTGGAAGGATGTGAAGGCATTGGAGAAGATGCAGTGAAGCTTGATCAAAATGGTACCAGGGATAAATGACTGCAGTTATGAGTTATTTTCTTGAGGAAAGAGATGATTGACAGGAGATTTGACAGAACTGTTCAAAATCATGAGTGGTCTCAACAGGACATATAGGGAGAAACTGTTCCCATTGGCAGAAGGGTTGAGAATCAGAGGGCACAGATTTAAGGTAATTGGCCAAAGAAGCAATAGAGGCATGAGGAAAAATGTATTTACTCATTGAGCGGTTAGCGTCTGGAATGCTCGGATTGTGGTGCGGATTCAATTGTGGCCTTCAAACAGGAATTGCCCAATTTTCTAGAAGGAAAGAATTTGCAGGGATACAAGGAAAAGGCAGAGGAGTAGTCCTGAGTAGCTCTTACAGACAGCCGACATGGGCACAATGAGCCGAATGGCCTCCTTCTGTGCTGTAGCCATTCTACGATTCTATGTGAGCCTCGCTGGCAAAGCTAGCATTCACTGCCCATGCCTAATTGCTTGAGAAAGAGGTGGTGAGCTACCCTCTTGAAACACTGCAGCTTATGTGATTTAGGTTTCCCCACAGTGTTATTAGATAGGAAGTTCCAAGGATTTTGCTGAACAGAGACATGCAGCTGAAGCTTTTCATCTGCACTCATCAGGACATATCCCAACAATACCAAATCTCAAAGGGAACGAGAATTTATACTACATGAGAAGAGGGTGCTGATTGGTTGGCAAGTGGTTCGACAGCATGTCTCCTCTTTCAGCAATGCACAAGTTCTGCACTACCAAGTTCTAAGGTATTGGCCTGGTAGTAGTGAAGGGATGATGATATACTTCCAAGTCAGGATGGTGTGTTACTTGAAAGGGCAGATGGGTCGGGGGAAGAGACTTGGAGGTGCTAGTGTTGCCATGTGTCTGCGCCCTTGCCCTTCTAGTTGGTAGAGTTCAAGGTTTGGGAAGTGCTGTCAAAGAAGGCTTGGCAAGTTACTGCAGTGCATCTCACAGATGATGAATAAGGCAGTCAAAGTGCATGTTTAAGATGCTGGATGGGGTACCAATCAAGTTGACTGGATGGTGTCAAGCTTCTTGAATGTGGTCAGAGCTGCACTCGTCCAGGCAAGTGGACGATATTCTACCACACTCCCAATTTCTGCCTTTTGGATGGTACAAAGACTTTTTGCAGTCAGGCACTGAGTCACCCATGCAGAACACACGGCTTCTGACCTGCTTACTTAGATACAATATTTATGTGGATGGTTCAGTTAAGTTTCTGGGCAAATAAAGAACATAAAAAATATTTTTTCTTGGATTTAGTACAACAAGGTCACCAGTAAATCAGCCTTTATTCCCTGAAAGCACGATTACCCCTTTACCTGCTTAATGTTTTCATAACTATAGCAAGCCACTGTCAAAAATAAACTCTTGCCCTTATGCTTGAGCTTATTGGATGTATCATTTGTCTCTATGTGACACATTTGACTTTCAAAGCGGTAGAATAAACATGATCAGACTGTGATTCAGGCCACGAATGAACAAATGTTAATTATTTAAAATTACATTAATACACAGTACAGGAACAGGCCAACATGCTGGTCTAAGTGCTCCACTTGAGCCTATGAACAATAAATAGACCAAAAGTAAAAGACCACAGAAGATTTTCAGCTGGACAATTCAATAGCAGCAACGACAAAGAATAAAACAGTTACACACAGCAAAAATAGATTTGGAGAAGTTACAAGCTTTCATACAAGGATTCTTAAGCAGGCACTTTAAGGTGTCTGCCAAATCGGACTCTGAACTCTGGAGTGAAATGCATCAGATTAGAGAACTCCAGAATTGCTGACTAGTGAGCTGAAAATCAATCATCAACAAGACAACAAGTGCACCCAGAGATGGCAACCTTGATCATGGCTATTTTAACACAGCCACCTCAATAGATAGCTATCACCTGGCTTCCCAATTCCTGACTGGGTTTGCTCCAGTATCATGAGATTTTCCTTGACCCTGGCTAGCCTAAAAGACGTGGGCCCACAGATTTATCAGCAGGAAATTGGAATTATACTTTCCTGCTGCCATTTCACCTGGCATAGGCACAGCCACACATGCTTGGGACTTCCCTCCCCAGCTCAACATGGCCTTTCACCAGCCATGACCAGAAGGAGATCCATTTTCCAGTCTGAAATTACTGGTAAATTGAGTTGGCACGCCAAGCCTAACATCGAAGCCGCTGTTTCATCATCTTGCCATCCTCTACTGGACCAAGTGCAGCCAAATAGCATGTGGTAGCACCAACATTTACAAACCAGTCAGTCCCAGAGAAACTAGGTTTGGAATCCCTGAGAAAAACACATCCAACCATGTCCAGACAAATCAGGAAAAATGCACAATGGGGAATAATTAACCAAGGGGATTCCAGGCCCACTTTTCCAGAGGACAGCACTCTTTCAGGCAGATACCAGGTTAACCATTTTCCACTTCGAAAGTGTTCTCTGAAAATTATTTTTGGCTTCTGGTTAACATTTCCTCCCTTTCATTCATTTTTGCACTTCTTGGTATATCATTTTCCCTCTTTTTGGTTACCCATTTCTGACCTGTCTTTGCAGG
Organism: Carcharodon carcharias; assembly: GCF_017639515.1. Classification (NCBI taxonomy): domain Eukaryota; kingdom Metazoa; phylum Chordata; class Chondrichthyes; order Lamniformes; family Lamnidae; genus Carcharodon; species Carcharodon carcharias. The sequence goes on from NC_054474.1 coordinate 93,602,819, forward strand.
TATTTTTCCATTTACAGATAAATGATTTTCCACCATTTATTAATACTCGCACGTTTTGATTCATCACTTGCCTGCTTTTCAGTTACCCATTTCCCATTTCAGTTTTAATTTCTGAACATTTTGGTTCACCATTCCTCTGTGTTTTTCATCTTCTCTTCCAGGTTTTTTGACTTATGGTTATCATTTCTTTTTTACTCATCTTTGTAAAAGACACTGCCATGACTTGACAGAAGTGTTGCTCAGCACCAGCAACAGATTTCACATTAATGAAGTAAAACAAAAAACAATAAATATTTACTTGTTTTTTATACATTGTGTTACTGGGGGTTCAGAGACTTTTCATAACATGGGAGGAGGGCCTCAGAAGCAAAGAGGTTGAGAGCCCTGTTTTATGATATAATATGGGTATATAATTAAATAAAAAGTTTATGTTAACCTTCCAAAGAGTTGCCTGTCTCTCTGAGGGACCATTAAATTTGGACATGTTAGACATGCGCAATCTAAATCCGTTCAAATGGGAAATAAAAACACAATTATTTCCAAAATTCAAATATATTTACATATCAAATTTGAACCTAAGAACCAAAAGTTGTTTGTACCAAATGGCTGGCACTTTACCCTTTTTTAAAAAATTCACTCATGGGATGTGTGTGTCGCTGGCTAGGCCAGCATTTATTGCCAGGGCATTTAAGAGTCAACCACAGAGCCAGACCAGGTAAGGACAGCAGATTTCTTTCCCATAAGGGCATTAGTGAACCAGATGGGTTCTTACAACAGTCAGCAATGGTTTCATGGTCATCATTGGACTTTTAATTCCAGGTTTTTTTTAACTGAATTCAAGTTCCACCATCTGCTGTAGTGGGATTCGAACCTGTGTCCCCAGAGCATGACCACTGCACCATCACCTCCCCTGAGAAGTGAGAACAGATTAGCTTATTTCAAACTCCTTATGTGAACTGCAAGATGAAGAGCAACCAGAGCAAACAACACTTTTATAACAAAATCTTTGAAATGAATATTTGCATACCAGACTGAAAAGAGATGTCAAAATTTTTTAGATTAAACTGCATATATCACCAACCCATAACCTTTCCAGGGCTTCCCAGAATCTTAGCACAATTTGCCACGTGCCAGAACTTGGCATCAGGAGGAAAATTCAATACCATTCCTCTTTTGCCCATCTCCAAAGTGAATAAATATGAGTTTCCAATATGGATGCTTTTAAGAAGTTATTTATTTGTTCATGGGATTTGGGTGTTGCTGGCTAGGCCAGCATTTATAGCCCATCCTAATTCCCTTGACAAAGTGCTGGTGCGCCATCTTCTTGAACCACTGCAGTCCATGTAATGTAGGTACACTCACAGTGTTGTTAGGGAGGAAGTTTCAAGATTTTGACCCAGCAACAGTGAAGGAACAGAGATGTAATTCCAAGTCGGGATGGTGCATTGCTTTGATGGGAACTTGCAGGTGGTGATGCTACCATGCATCTGCTGCCCTGTCCTTCTAGGTGGCAGTGGTCGTGTGTGGAGGGTGCTGTCAAAAGAGCCTTACTGCATTGCTGTAGTGCATCTTGTAAATGATACAGTTTTCTGCCACTGTGCATCAGTGGTGGAGGGAGTGAATGTTTAAACTGATGAATGGGATGCCAATCAAGCAGCACCCATGAGGCCCATTTATTACCCATATCTAATCAATAAAAAAAGTTTTTCCTCCACTTTGTGTTCCTTGAATCAGACTGCCGCATTTCCTAAATTTTTATAACACCTTTCAATAGCTATTTGTAAAATCCCTGCAAAAATCTCATATAGAACATCCACTACATTGACTTCTGCAGTCCAAAACATTTATACAGCTCAAGTAGTTGACCCTTTTGAGTATGATAGTAAGGCAGGTTAGAAAACAGGCAGGTTAGAAATCTGAAAATTAGATTCCTCCATAAAGAAGTTGATCTAGTTCACTGGTAAGTCACAGTAAGTTACAGATTCTTTAGCTCAGTTTGATGCACCTACCTAGTTTTAAGAGCAAAAACAAAACTTCAATGCTCATCACCCACTCACTACTGTCCTGAGATGCCACTCCTTGATTTTCGGTTTTTCTTTATTTTGTAGCTCCAGCTCCGAACTCTGTCTCAGCTCTGCTCCTAGGTCTGGCTTCATCTCCCATCTCTGTTCCTGGGCCTGACTTTACCTCACACTGTCCCTCTCAATCTCTGCAGCTCTGCTCCTGGCTGGGCTTAACTCTCACCAGCTCCATTCCTGAGCCTAGCTTTTCTCCCCCACTTCTCCTCTTACTCACCAACAACTCCACTCCTGGGCGTAGCTTTTATCACCTGATGCTCCTCTCACTCTTCTACAGAATGAGATTCTTTGACTAACAAGGGGGTCAAAGGCTATTGAGGTTAGGTGGGAATGTGGAGTAGAAGCAGTAACCAGTCAGCCACGGTCTTATTGAATAGCAGAAGAGGCACGAGGGACTGAATGGCCTACTCCTGCTTCTAATGCACATGTTCCTATGTTTGTATTAGGTTCACTCCTGGGTCTGGCTTTCTTTCTCTGCCACTACTCCACTCACTCTCATTCTGAGCTACCTTAAATGTTTTGTGTCTCCACTATCGTCTACAATAATTTGTCCATGATTAATCTACAAGTTTATGTCTCCTCCTAGTATCTGTTTTAAGCTTGCAATATTCCTCAATCCTAACTGTAACTTGGGACACATTTTGATGTTAAAACACTGCTGCATTTGTCATTGGATTAATGATTCAAGAGCTGAAGATACACTAACAATAGGATCAATGCATCCTGCAGATGCAATCAAGTATAATGACAAAGCAACCTGAAACACAAATTACATTATTTGTCAGTAGCTTCTAAAGATTGAGAAATGCTCAAACAGAATAATAATTCATCAATAAAGATCACAGCATGCCTTTGTATCAATATACATAGAGCAGTGTTGCAAATGTACAAGTCATAACATGCAAATTCCACAAATAATAGTAGAGCAATATTGGTCAAATATTGCCACAAGAGCTGGAAAAAATGTTAAGACATTAGTACAGCAGTGATGCAACATGTGCATTAAACATTCCCTTAAGTTACACAACTTCTTCCATTAAACTGGAAGCCGGAGACTTGGATGACTATTTCTGCAACCTGATGTGAGCCACTTTTGCTGAACTGGCAAAACTGCCAGAGTTTCACATTACACTTTGGATCTTCATGCAAACACAGCCTCAAGAATGTTCCAATTTTTACCCTGTTCACAATGATGTTTAATGAGAAAATTGCAGTAAGCATATGTTATGCACCAACGTCCGATAAGAAATAGTTAAAAATTTAAGAGAAAGGAGCAGCTTCTATTAAATCTTTCTATTTCCCCGACAAACAAGCTGCATAGATTTAGAGTCCGTCTTTGGGCATCTGTAGTACAGTGAGGCAACTCTGAAAACATATTCAGCTTATCTTCCAGTTTTCATTCAACTGTATCTACCATGAAAACAGAAACGGTGATGGGAGGAGGAGAGCAGGAACATGGAAACAGAAATACGACAAAAGGCAGAAACTCAAACAGAAACAATTGACAATAAAGCACAACAGGAATCCCATATAAAAATCAGTGATGGTGCACACAAAAAATGGAACAAAAGTAATACCCCTGATCTTACATCATTCTTTGAGTGTTTTGTGCATTCAATGTACCTGAAATTCAGGGTTAAGCCACATTAGGAAGCTGCGGCCCCTTTAATAGATAATGGTAACATTGTTAATTTTCAAGAGCTTAAGAGTTGGTATTTTAACATTTTTTTTTCATCATTTTGTCCATACTTAAGATGACAGAATACTGGGGAGCAGCTTTTATTTTAAGAACCCAGTGACAACATTACATACTCAGATCAGCTGAAGTGTGGTTAGTTACGGAGCAAAGCTGCCTCCACATGACCCAATATGCCTCAGCTCCAATCACAGAAAAAAATAGTTCCCCCTGTACCAATACGCTGAATGATAGATTTTTCATTTACCACTCTCAATCCTGGTCTGAGAGAGACTGCTAATTTTTTGTCATTTCATACTCAAAAAGGGGCAATTTTGTGCTGTAGCTCAGATTATCCAACTCGTGTCATTTAAGAATAGCGGCAAGCAAAGACAATCATGATCCCATCTATCCAACCAGGATTTAAACTGGGTTCCAGAGACGACAGGTCATTGTCTAACATCTAATTCTTCCTATTTTAATTCTACACAAAACAAGCAATTTTTAAATCAATGTCAGAACTGAACACTCCAATGATTCTTACCTAGAAATTTGGTGCCCAGCATACAAAAGTAGCGCAGTCAAAACATACAGATATAGCTGGACCAAGTGTTGACGAGGCAATGTGAGGAGAACGAGGCTTATTATATAACCTGAAAGACAATAAAAAAAAGAAACACATTCAATCACAGCAACACAACAGTAAGCTTCCTTCAAGAGACCTAAGCGTCTTACTTTTTTGGGAGCTCTCAATCTACTTATGATATCACAACCCAGGGATGTATCAAGACTACCCTTGACACAAGAGGATTCTATGTCTTTCGCAGGTTTATTTCTTCAATCTCTCCAAAGATAGATTAGGTTAACACCAAACAAGGTGAGTCTTGGTTCGAACAGTTAAGCAGCTTAATTGCAAGGTTTTACTCAAAGGTCAACGTACAAAATAGTGATTAAATGTACTAGTTCAATTAACATAACTTATTAACATAACTTATTACATTATGCTGCCCCATGTCTTACTTGACGAAGCAAAGGGATCCCCTAACGTCCAGTACTTCTAACCCTTTCATCTCAACAAAGGGTCTCACAGATGCCATTGCAACCTATTTCATTCTCCTAAAGTCTTGGTTTAAAAAATAGACTCCAATGTCAACTTTTAGTTAAAACTGATCCCCCACCCCTTCACTATGAAGCCAGAGCAGAATCCACCGGTCTAAACTGACAACGGATCCTGAGGAGTTCAAATGAGTCAAGTGTTGCAACAACAATTAATGTGAATGTCAAGTTATGTTACATGGTCTCCAGTATTCTGGTTCTTCTGTCCCACCTGAAACCAAATAAAAATCAACAAGACCTGTAGTTTTGTGAATTAATGTAATGCAGTATAACAGATTTGTAAGCAACGGTAGAGCTCACGAAATAAAAGGGGCAGTAGCAACACAGATATGACATTGGCTGAGTGACAGGAAACAGAGCAGTGGTGTTTGGTTGTTTTTCCAGACTGGAGGAAGGTTTATAGTGGAGCTTCCAAGGGGTCAGTGTTAGAACCCTGCTCTTCCTGACATAGCACAAGGTGAATTGCTCTTGCAGAGAGCGAGCATGGCATGACGGGCTCAATGAGCTCCTTCTGTGCTGCATTCATTCTACGATTATATGATAAGGCTTCTTCTATCACCATGTAAACAGAAATCATGAAACACAAGTAGTTCAATAAATTGAATGATTTCCTGGATCATGTTGATATAAGAATCAAGTGAATAGTTAGCCTTTTGCATTGTGTCCAAATGTTCTCAAACACCCAAAAATGGACTGCAGAACATCAAGAGTTAGCAACACTCAAGATTCAAGCAATAATTCCAGATTAAAGGAGACCAGAGTCTTTTCCAAAGCACCCAATACGTTCTCTCAATTTCTATCACTACAATGGTTAGGGTGTGTCATTGTTCCTGTCAGTCCGGGTGTTTACTAGGCCAGGTCTGAAATAAAATCTACTGGAATGAAGGCTTGGTGTAACACTATCTTTAATGTCTGTGACAATTATAGACAATTAGTTTTGATCTTACCCTCAGAGTGACAAGCTTCCCTACATTATCAATTAAACAAGCTGAACTGTTTGCTCAGTAACAAGCTGACAATTTTCCAAGCAAGGCAAGTGGGGGCAGGTAAACTCCCAGTGAAATTAAGTTCTAGAAAATAGCTGTCTCACTTCTCCCCACACAAAGGGTACAATTCTTTTATACTGTCTTTTTTATAGTCACTTGGTGGTACAGAGCTTGGGTATTGCTGAAAAAATAAGATATATGCTGCTGAAGCTTTTCATCTTGTACTCATCAGTGCAGGCGCAGAATGCCAAATTTCAAAAGAAATAACAATTTATACCGCTTGAGAAAAGGGGTGCTAACTGAATGGCAAGTTGGCTCTGATTGGTCAAGATGTTGCCATGGCATATGCACCAGGGTGCTATTGTTCCCCATGGTTTTGTTTATTCAAAAAAAATTGCAAAGCCTGGACATATTCCTTTTGCCTGCAGAGGACAGGCCCCTGGCACGTGAATGTACATAGCTTCTAGCAAGTGTAAGTGAGCCACATTACGAGCCGGAATGATAATCTTAAATTTGCTGTTCGTGTAGCACACTCAGGATAGTTTAATAGGTGTGGTCTAATCATAGAATCACATTTAACATTAGACTTTGAAATTTGGCATTCTTGCATCTGTCCTGATGACTGCAAGACAAAGCTTCAAGAGCATGCTTTTTTCCCTCAATATTCTTTTCAGTATCGTGCAAACAAAAACATTCATAGTGAATGGCCTAAAATTGATAAAAATACAGAAAGATTATATTTCAAAACACAGTACAGCTCTGTCTTCTTCATAATCTGATTTGATATAGTCATCCCCATTCAATGGTTCCTCCTACAATGTCTCCCTCCCAAACCTCTGATTCCTACTAAATCATTGGTCCATTAAAGCCTATCTATCCCCCCAGCACCTTGCCCAAGTGCCCATTGGGTACAAGCCTCGACAGACCGTCGAGTATTCAATCACAAAGGGCATCATTGGAGAATCTGAATCTTTCCTTGCCCAATTGAACAGGAACACTTTCCAAAACAGCTAGCAATTTAGAGGAGGAATATTCATCATCCTGGCTGACTTTCCTTCCCAAGTCCTGCTCCTGGAATAAGCAACCAATTTAGTTTAAGTCAGGGATTGAGCCTGGAGCCATTAGGTCTAGATGGTTCGGTTCTGAAATTTGTAGGTAAATTTACTCACTAATGAAAGTTTATGGATTTAATAAAATTGTATTGGAACTGAAAGTGAAATTTATAACCTTGCCAAAGCTAACACAAATCTCTCTCAAGGCCCAGGGTGAACCTATCCAAGTGGACTTTGGCCAATGTGCATTCTACAAGTCATTAATTTTGGCAAGTCAAAATTAAGTTATAAACACACAAAATAGCTGACTTTTTGGAAATTCTCCACGACAAATGGAACAAAGTCTCCAAATGTGAAACAAAAAAAAATCTTGCTCGTGGGCCTCAAATTCATGACAAACATAGAAATTAGGAGCAGGAATAGGCCATTCGGCCCTTCAAGCCTGCTCTGCCATTCATTATCATGGCTGATCATCCAACTCAATTGTCTGCTCCCGCTTTCTCCTCATATCCTTTTATCCCTTTCGCCCCAAGAGCGAAATCTAACTCCTTCTTGAAAAAAGACAAGAAATGGTAACAATTAATTTCAAATTTTGAATGATCAACTAAGTAGGATCTATTGTTTACAGCACCTGAGCACCAAGTGACGTCAGACCAGGCTTTGTAAATCCCAAAGCAATTACGATCCTCTTTTGTAGATATGTCTTCATTGGGTCCTGATATTTCCGAGTCTTGCTTAGGTTTGATCAACGTGCTGGTCCAAAATACAAGTCACTGACGCGTAACCCTACAGTTGAAACCATATGAGAGAACAGGCTAGAACTCTCATCTGTGCTAGCTACCCATGTTACACAAGCAGACAGGCTCCCACATGCACAGCATGAGTTGTCATAAGTGCAATTAATAACAATTTTGTTTTATCAGCAAGGTTTACATTCCTGTTGATTTTGATTAATGGAGATATAAGTATTATTAATTTCTCAGAAGATTGAGATGATTTTATAACATGCTAGAATGTTTCAAATAAATGTGATCTCTTGTAGTATTAATGTTTATAGCAAAATGTCAATACATTTGCATGAATTAATTTACTAATGATATTTAATTTAAAAAGTTAATGCACATAAATTTATTAAATCTTATATCCATAATTCTCATAAATTCCCAGTAATCCTAATGAGTTTTTTTTTTCGGTGGCAAGTGAAAGCAGGTGGTGTTAGACAGGGAGCTGATCAACAGGGTCTTGTGCTCCACTGAGTGGTCTACAGTTGAACAAGCTTGAGAATTGCTGGTTTAGGGGGTATCAATGATGTGCAAGTTCAGCTAAGTAGTGCTTGGCCTAAATAGCCAAGTGGTTATGGTACTGGGTTTGTAACCCCAAGATCAAGAGTTCAAATCTCACAATGGCAAACTATGAAACAATGTAACTTCATCTGAAACAGATGGAAACAGGTTTACTCAAAAAAGAGTATCAAGAGTTCAAATCTCACAATGGCAAACTATGAAACAATGTAACTTCATCTCAAACAGATGGAAACGTGGTTGTACTCGAAAGAGGTTTCAGCTAAGTAGTCATTTAGAAAAGGGTTCTTTTACTCTGACGCCATACAGCACAGGTTGACATAAGGGCACTTTCAATGCCTGGTGTAGCAACAAAAACTCTGAACTAGATATCTACAACATAGAAACATTGTTCCATTTGTAGTGTACCAACAGACCTAGAATGGGAAATCATGATAGCCTTTGGTGGCAAGTTTCAGGACTTCCATAAATTGAGTTATTTAGATACCCAAGACAGAGTTCACCTTTTTATATTTATGTGAATTAGTTTTTCTTAAAAAAGAATCAGTTTTCTTAAAAGATTCAGCTCCATTTTGCTCTGGGAATATCTTATTTATCAGTACTAAGGACATTCCATTTCTAACACCCCCTCAGTACATAGACATCAGTGATTGATTTACTCAGGCACCATGAATTTGACAAGGAATCCTTTCAAATGGAATAATGCAGCTTTAATACGCACGACTATGCCACTGTGAATCTACAAATTACTGAGGTCACTAAACACTCAAATCAAGTTCTGAAAACTGGCCGACATAGAGAACATAAGCCAAGAAATCTGAATTGAGTAATTCTTGTCTGTATCTAACTTCAAATAAACATAAAATTAAATTCTGCACGGTATCTTTAACTCATCACAATCTAAAAAGCACTCTAAAAGGAGGGCTTCAGTTTTTTCATTTAAGAAAAATATTTACTGTAATGCTCTACCAGATACCAATTTTTAATTTTTTTTTAACTCTTTCTTGTTCCTCCTCTTCCTAACGTTCAAAACCGAAGCAACTAATTACCTAACACAACATTTGGGTGTTACTGATCAAAGCAAGAGCAATATCAATATGCCAAAAGTAATGTTCAACAATCCTGTTGGATACTGTTATAGGCAGTTGGTATATGCAAGTGCTAAACCATAGTAAAATATAAACTTGTGTCTATAATTCTATGCGTAGTAAAATTCTCAATCAAATTCTTAAGCAGCTTAGGAAGTGGAAAGGATGGTGACAGTTATCCTAAACCATTCCATGTAACAACAGGTTCTTCTACCTCATTAACTAAGCTCTGGGAGGTAATGCTACCTTCACATGCTGTTGTCTAAAGCAATGTTTTGGTGCTACTTTGACTAGACATAGTTTACACACAGGAGTGGGACAACCCTAATAACATTATATCACAACAAGTGTACAGGAATTCCCACAGCACATTCAGGAATGGTCATCAAATAGAAGACAGATCAGAAGGTCAATGAAAAACTGAGTCAACGGTGCCACTGGTTTTCTGGAGATTGAGGTAATAAAGTCAGGGCCATCATGCTGGGAGAACAGCATGTCTGCAATCAGTGGTTTTCAATCAAGATTCAACTGCCCAAAGAATAGTGCCATATGCGTTTTATGATCCAACTTTAAAAGCCTTTACTTTTAATTTAAATGTTACAATAAACACAGCAGTTTGCACAGTGACAATGTGAGTGTCTACTTACATTGGAAGTCCACATTCAAATTATTATAATGGTTTGTACTTAAATGTCAAATTCTGAAAAAAAACTTAATTTTGTTGCTTGGTAGGACAGAACTTAGGTATTGCTGAAGAAAAAAGAGACATGCTGTTGAAGCTTTTCATCTTGCACTCATCAGGACAGTTGCAAGAATAGCAAATTTCAAAGGAAGCGACAATTTTTTCCCCACAGTATATTTATTAGGCTGTTACCTTATCAAAGATGAACACTTGTTTCATAATTCTTCTGTCTTTATTTTTTAAAATAATGCACACATTTACATAATTCTTAGGCTTGAAGGAATGGCCCATCAACTCAGGGCCAGTCTTCCCTGCTCCAAAATGTCAGTGTTCCTCTGTATCTTCCCACCCAGTGGGCAGAAGATTAGTATGGGAATTGTGGAGGAGTGTGCGCTTTCCATCACCCCAAGGGAATGGTTTGTTCCTGATACGGAGGTGCTCAAAAGGAACAAACTCTGACCTCTCATGGCTGTGCTGCTGCGTCTTAAAGTAGCAGTTCAACATACAGACAGTTACGCCAGGAATAGCAACGACAATGCTCAACTGGCCGACAATGCTCAGGATCTTCCACATACATGCCCCTTGGTGTTCCTCGCCACTGGCCGCGGCCAACAGCTACCATGCGGAGCTGAAACTCCTGCAGAAAATGCGATCCCAAACCATCACTATCTTGTGGACTGCATGAGAAAAGGTGCTAATTGGTTGGCAGGTCAACTGATCAGTCAAGACATTGCCATGGAGAATCCACCAGAGAGCCACTGTCCTCCATATCTTTTGTTTAATTAAAAAAAATACACATTGCCTGTTCCTTTTGCCTGCAAAGGACAGGTCTCTGTGGATCAATATGTCGCTTCTTGCAAGCATAGGAAGCCACATTTGCAAGCCCGACTGATAATCTTAGAACAGTTAGTGTAATTCTTAGCACACTCTGGATTGTTCCGTAAGTGCTGTCCAAACAAGGAATCACATCTAACTTTAGACAACAGTACATGGAGTACTGACCATACTCAACAAGTCTTTCCATGCAAAACTCAGATCCAGTTTGACAACCTGCTCTTAAGTTAGACATGATGTTATAAGTAGGCAGCACTGTCTCAGAGGGTTCTGGTCTGGAGCAACTTCTCTTTTTCATACACTGGAATGATCTGGATATAATGCTAGTGAGAGTGATATCCAGGTTGTTTGCAAACAATACTAAACAAGGAAGCAAAAGAAATAATTCTAAAGGCAAATGGAAGATGCAAAGGGATAATGGCAAAATGGTGGAATTAACTAAACAGTGGTTGAGGAAATTCAACCACAGTAAATATATAGTGCTGTATATTTTTTATCATAAAGTAATTATATTTGAAATGATGTAGAAGAGCAGTGCAATTTGGTGGGGGTGGTGGTGGGGAGAGATCAGGTTCACAACATTACAAAAGTAATGCAAGTAGATAAGGCCATAACTAAGCAAATACAGGATTTTGTCCAAAGTGGCTAGAATTTAAAAGTCAAGATGTTAGTGAATGTATCTTACAAAATCTTCGCAGGAGGAAATACAAATATGAAAAATTTGACATGATTTAACAATTGTTTTGCACTATGAAGAAATGCAGCAGAGCAGACAAAAACAAACTGGTCTCCATGGTTGAGGGATGCATAAAAAGGCATATGTATGTAAGATTTAGAGATATGGCAATATAGACTTGTTTTTTCAAACAGAGGCTTGTGACGCTGTGGGTGGTATGACTGCTGTTGGTGCTGAACTCAAGGCCATGTCAAAATTTCGGAATAGATCACTCAGGTGGTAAGAAGAATGCAAAAAAGGGTTTGGAAACAGAACGGACACCTGGAATTCAGACTGCTGCTCATATGGAAATCTTCAGAGAATGCACTGTAAATAGATACAGATATCAAGTCAAACCTCATTGTGAGCGTGTGATGGATCAGCAAAGCACTGCAATTCTTAGGGTATTCTCCTTGGCTTTGGCATCAGGCAACCAGAACTGAAAAGGAGATCACAGGCGTACAAACACAGCTTTATGTTTGATGCTTCATGTTATGGCAGGCAGATGGTAAATGCCAAGCTACTCAAATCCCAGAGGGAAACTTGAAGCAGCTGCCACAACTATTTGCAATTCGTATTTATTTCAAGATGCGGGCTTGGGATTCAGTAAAAAGGGCACCAAAGCTCAGAGGATTTTTTCACAAAACTAAACATTTATGAATTTTATAAAATGATTTTAAGCGCATACTTAGGTTTACAAATTACTACTATGGTACCTCCTAGCTCCCCTAGCTAATCTAACTCCCGGTTACACCTTCGTGAAGACAACAGTAAAACACAGAATTTAAAAGACACAGGCAAAGTAACAATAGCCTGAACAGTCAAATTCATAAAGAGGTTTCTTCACTTCAGTTCGTGTAGACAGCAACTTGAGGCTTAGAGGCTGGAGGCTTTTCACACTTGTTAGATCTTAGAATCCCTTCCCTTGTACACAGCCTTCTCGGCCTTGTACAAAATTTCCCCTTTGAATGCGAATACCATTGTTTCATTATGTCTTTGGACTTTATCTCTCTAATAATAAAAATCTATCCCAACTTATACTACCTCCAAGTTTACCAGTAATCTTTGGGAAAAGTAAACACACTTGTTTCTTAACTTCTCCTGGATAGGTGAAACATATCACCCCCTCTTTTGAAGTCAAGCTACTCTGGTTTATTTAAAAATGAAAATGTTCCCTTTATACCTCATATTCTAAAATTTCAACCATGTTTACAAATTTCACATTTCAAACCTAGCTTCTCTTCTTACATCAAGCTTTCAGACCAGTTGTCTTTAATTCAATTAAGTTCCACACACACAGACACATATATACATAGACACAGGCCCCACTATTACTCTACTTCACAATAAATTCCAAACAACATTATGAAACAATACGGCTCCTGACATCCCCCTCCTTGTTGAAAAATGAACCATCATAATTTTAAAAGGCAGCTTAATTTTATTAACCTATCTTACACTACCTCCTATACTTATCCAAATACTTATACATTTCCAGATGCATATTAACATAATATATTTTTAAACCCTTTGTACCAACAGAAATCAGTCTAATTCAAATGTTTCAAATGTCCAATTTTCCCTTTAAGCTTCAAACTCTTGACAATGCATCTGCAATCAGATTTTCTTGTCCAGCCACAAAAAATAATCTGTAAATTAAATGGTTGCAGTAATAAACTCCATCTGAAAAACCTTGCATTTCTGTCTCGAACAATTGTTTCTGACCAATTGTTTACAACCTAAATCTCAAGATGCTGCAACACAAACACCAAACCCAAAGTTTCCTTTCCGATCATTGAATATCTTCTCTGTTGTACATTCAACTTTCGTGAAAAATACCCTATCGGTTTCTCAATTCCATGCCATCTTCTTGAAACAATACGGCTCCAATGCCTATACCACTTGCATCAACGGCCAACTTAAATTGCTTGGTGTACTTGGGTACTGCCAAAACTGATGTTGTAGTTATATAAACAAGAAACTTTTTCTCTTTTTCTCAAGTGTTAAGGAACGCAAGCTCCAACAACTCCATCTAGGACCCTCCACCCCTGCCTGTCCCTCCGACCCCACCCCATCTTCCAATCCCAACCCCGGCCGTATATTCACCATACCCCCTGACCTTCCCCTCTCCAACGCTGAACGTTCAGTGCTCAGCAAAGGACTTAGTTTCATACCCTTACGCCATCATCTCAATGAATTTCAGGCTCGGCATGATGTTGAACTCTTCTTCTGCCGCCTTCGTCTCCGGGGTCACTCCTTAGGGCAGGAGTCCTCTCCCCATTCAACGAATCCTTTTACCCACCTCCAATATTCTCCCTCCACCTGGACCCCTCCCTTTGGATTCTTACCTTCTCTTGATCTTATCATTGAGAACTGTCGGCGTGACATTAGTCATCTCAATTTCTCTGCTCCTCTCACCCATTCTAACTTGTCTCTCTCTGAACTTACTGCACTCCATTCTCTCAGGTCCAACCCCAACATTGTCATCAAACCCGCTGACAAGGGTGGTGCTGTTGTTGTCTGGCGCACTGACCTCTACCTCACAGAGGATCAGCGTCAACTCGCAGACACTTCGTCCTACCTCTCCCTGGACCATGACCCCACCACTGAACATCAAGCCATTGTTTCCAGGACTGTCACCGACCTCATCTCCTCTGGAGATCTTCCTCCCACAGCTTCCAACCTGATAGTCGCCCAACCTCGGACGGCCCACTTCTACCTCCTACCCAAAATCCACAAACAGGACTGTCCCGGCAGACCGATCATGTCAGCCTGTTCCTGCCCCGCGGAACTCATTTCTTGTTATCTTGACTCCCTTCTCTCTCCCCTTGTCCAGTCCCTTCCCACTCACATCTGTGATTCTTCTGAAAACTTACGTCACATCAACAATTTCCAGTTCCCTGGCCCCAACCATCTCCTCTTCACCATGGACATCCAATCCCTCTACACCTCCATCCCCCACCAGGATGGTCTGAGGGCTCTCAGCTTCTTCCTTGACCGGAGGCCGGAACAATCTCCTCCGTCTGGCTGAACTTGTTCTCACACTGAACAATTTCTCCTTCAACTCCTCTCACTTCCTCCAAATAAAAGGTGTGGCTATGGGTAGCCGCCTGAGCCCCAGCTATGCCTGTCTCATTATGGGACATGTGGAACATTCCTTGTTCCAGTCCTAATCCGGCCTCCTCCCACAACTCTTTCTCTGGTACGGCGATGATTACTTTGGTGCTGCTTCATGCTCTCGTCGGGACCTGGAAAAATTTATTAATTTTGCTTCCAATCTCCACCCCTCCATTTTCACATGGTCCATCTATGACACTTCCCTTCCCTTCCTTGACCTCTCTGTCTCAATTTCTGGTGATAGACTATCCACCAATATCCATTACAAGCCTACTGACTCCCACAGCTACCTCGACTACAGCTCCTCACACTCCACTTCCTGTAAGGACTCCATCCCATTCTCTCAGTTCCTTCGCCTCTGTCGCATCTGTTCTGATGATGCTACCTTCAAAAACAGTTCCTCTGATATGTCCTCCTTCTTCCTTAACCGAGGTTTGCACCCAGGGTCGTTGACAGGGCCCTCAACCGTGTCTGGCCCATTTCCTGCGCATCCGCCCTCACGCCTTCTCCTCCCTCCCAGAAACATGATAGGGTCCCCCTTATCACCCCACCAGCCTCCGCATTCGAAGGATCATCCTCCGCCATTTCTTCCAACTCCAGCATGATGCCAGCACCAAACACATCTTCCCTTCACCACCCCCCGGCGGCATTCTGTAGGGATCGTTCCCTCCGTGACAACCTGGTCCACTCCTCCATCACCCCCTACTCATCAACCCCCACCTACGGCACCTCCCCATGCATACGCAAAATATGCAACACCTGCCCCTTCACTTCCTCTCTCCTCATCATCCAAGGGCCCAAACACTCCTTTCAAGTGAAGCAGCATTTCACTTGCATTTCTCCCAACTTAGTCTACTGCATTCGTTGCTCCCAATGCGATCTTCTCTACATTGGAGAGACCAAACGCAGACGGGGTGACCGCTTTGCAGAACACCTGCAGTCTGTCCACAAGAATGACTCAGACCTCCCTGTCACTTGCCATTTTAATTCTCCACCCTGCTCTCTTGCCCACATGTCTGTCCTTGGCTTGCTGCATTGTTCCAGTGAAGCTCAACGCAAACTGGAGGAACAGCACCTCATCTTCCGACTAGGCACTTTACAGCCTTCCGGACTGAATATTGAGTTCAACAACTTTAGATCTTGAACTCCCTCCTCCATCCCCACCCCATTTCCATTTCTTCCTCCTCCCTTTTGTTTTTTCCAATAATTTATATAGATTTTTCTTTTCCCACCTATTTCCATTATTTTAAAATCTATACCTTTTATGCCCTTTTAGTCTTATTTCACCCCACCCCCACTAGAGCTATCTGTATCTTGCGTGTCCTGCCACCCATTCTTAATTAGCACATTCTTTTAGATAATATCACCACCTTCAATACCTCTTTGTTCTTTTGTCTGTGACATCTTTTGATTATCTGCTCCTTTCACTGCTTGCTTGTCCCTATAACCAACCCCCACTTCTCTCCCCCACCCCCCCAACCTTAAACCAACTTATATTTCACCCCTCTCCTATTTTACTTAGTTCTGTGGAAGAGTCATGAGGACTTGAAACGTCAACTTTGTTCTTCTCCGCCGATGCTGCCAGACCTGCTGATTTTTCCAGGTATTTCTGTTTTTGTATTGTAGTTAATACTGTTTACAAACTGCCAAATGCCTTCTGACACTGTGTTCATTGAAACGTCTTGTTCTTTTTTTAACAGTTCAGTCAATGGAGCAGCCACACTGCTAAAATTTGGTACAAATTTCCAGTAAAATCCACTCGTGCCCAGAAATCCCAAAACTTCTTGCTTTGTTGTAGGCACGGGGAAATCCATGATAGCCTTGACTTTCACATCTCTCGCAGCCACCTTACCATGTCTAATGGTATAGCCTAGATATGTAACTTGTGCTTTTGCAAATTCACTTTTAGCCAAGTTCATCATCAAATTAGCTTCTTGTGATTGAAAAAACAATTCTTCCAGACGCTATAAATGCTTCTCCCACGTCTGACTAAAAGCTATCAAGTCGTCAATATAAACAGCACAATTGCTCAGACCTGCAATTACTTTGTTTGTCAGTCTTTCAAATGTTGGAGGTGCATTGTTAATACCAAAAGGCATGACTTTAAACTGATACAGTCCATCTGGCGTCACAAAAGCCGATATCTCCTTTGCTCTCTCTGATAAAGGTACTTGCCAATATCCTTTTAACAAGTCAATCTTTGTGAGAAATTTTAATTCTCCCATTTTCTCAATGCAATCTTCCAACCGTGATATAAGATATGAATCCGCTTTTATCACCGCATTCACCTTTCGATAGTCCACGCGCAGTCTGTGTGTTCCATCTGGTTTTGGTACTGGCAAACTCCAGCTACTGCAACTAGACTTAATGATGCCATTTTGAAGCATAAATTCAATTTATTTCTGTATTTGTGATAACTTTGCCAGATTTAATCTATAAGGATGTTGTATTATCAAAGATGAAACTTCGACACATACATCACGTATAGCTAAATTCATCCTCCCCAGCTTATTCCCACAAATAGCTTATCCAAATCACTGATACTCGCCTCGAAGGTAATTCAATATTACATCAAAATTTTCAAGTGCCCCCTTATTATCCAATTTGATTAGAGGAAGATCAATTTCAAAATGCTGCATTTCTACCTCTTTCTCATTATCTACCACCACTAATACCTCCTTTTAGTCCTCCTCCTGTCAAAGTACTTTTTAAGCATATTTACATGACACACCCACTGCTTTTTTCTTAGATCTGGAGCATTTATTAAATAATTTACCTCACTCAGTTTCTTTTCAATCCTGTAAGGCCCACTAAACTTTGCTTTTAACGAGTCACCCAGTAACCCAGTTGGTAACAGAACCAACATTTTCTCCCCAGCAACAAAACAACGAGCTGTAGCTTTCCTATCTGCCTTCACTTTCATCACTTGCTGTGATATCTTTAAACATTCCCTAGCTAACTCAATGCACTGTCTAATCTCTCTGAAATTTGATACATAATCCAGGAGAGTAGTTTCTGAATTTTGACCCGTCAATTCCTCATGAATCAATTTCAGTGGTCCCCTTACCTCATGACCATAAACTAGTTCAAAAAGATTAAAACCAGTCGATGCATTAGGGTCAAATAATAGCAAATAACAAGAATGGAATTCCACCATTCCAATCCTGTGGATAATCCTGACTAAACACCCTCATCATAGTTTTTAAAGTTTAATGCCATCTTTCCAAAGCCCCTTGTGACTCAGGATGGTAAGCTGTTGACTTAAATTGTTTTATCCCCAAACTGTTCATTATTTCCTTAAACAGCCATGACATGAAATTTGAAACCTGATCTGACTGTATTTCTTTAGGTAAAACATATCTTATTAAAAATTTAGTTAACTCTTCCATAATTTTCTGTTGTAGTATATTTCTGAAAGATATCGTTTCAGGATGTGTTGTAGGCACATCCATTATTGTCAATAAATACTGATTTCCACTTTTAGTCTTAGGGAGGGGTCTTACATAATGAATCATGACCCCAGTAAAAGGTTCTTCAAGTGCTGGAATTGGAACTAAAGGTGCTGGCTTAATCACTGCTTGTGGTTTCCCCATCATCTGATATGTGACATGTTCTACAGAATTTGACTACATCCCTATGCAATCCAAGCCAATTAAAATTTTTCTGTATTTTCACCCGTGTCTTGTTAATTCCTATATGTCCCCCCATTGGAATTTCATGAGCAATTCTCAAAATTTCATTTCTATACCCAAATGGTATAACAATCTGATGCACCTCCTTCCAGCTCTCATTTGCTGGAACATGATATGGCTGCCATTTTCTCATTAAAACATTACCCTTAAGGTAAAACACTCTGGAATACATTCTGCCTCTACTTCTGAGTAAGTTGTTTGATATAATTGTTTTATTTGCAAATCCTTTTTCTGTAACTTTACCAACTGCCTTGAGTTAAACACCTCATCTGCATTGTCTTCCAGGCTTTCTTCCTGAACAAAGTTATCAAACACAGTGCCAGCTAACTGGACTTCCACACCTTCCCTCTGCCTCTGAACATCCTGTTCTTCTTGTTTGAACCTATGAGACTGTGATCTTGTTATCACACAATCTGGAATCAATCCAGGATGCTCTCTTTGCAACACTTCTGTTGAAAACACTTCTTTAGGCTGCTCAACTACCAATGGCATCACCCACATCTGGGACCCAGCTATATCATTACACAGCATAAAATGAACCCCTACAATGGGCAATTTTTCCACTATTCCAACAATCATCTCACCTGTTTTCCACTTACTCTTTAAATTTACCTTCCACAATGGAATAGGTTTAGCATCGTCATGAACTCCACTTATTATTACCTGTTCCTGCAATACTCCCTCTGAACAACAAATGTCACTATCCCACAACATTAAGGATTGACTAGCTTCTATGTCTCTTAAAATTTTAAGATCTTTACCTACTCCACCCTGTACAAATAGAAAGACTTCCCTTTCGCATAGAAAATCTTTAAGCATTTCTGCAACCTGCTCCGAAGAATTCTCGGGTAAATTATGAACAGATTCCCATTTGTTTGCCCATCACGGATTCTTGCTGTTTAACCTGTACATAAACCAATGTTTTTTTTCCTGTGCCTGAACCTCAGAACCCACAGTACTTTTACTTCCAGAACTTCTCAATAGATTTTCCCTGCAGCTTCCAACACAGATTTCAATGTCCAACTTCATTACAATGAAAATACCTCAATTTCCAAGTGTCACTTCTACCCTCAGCACCTGCCTTTTTATTCAGAGAAAAAACTTGCTGCAAATTTCCACCTACTCCTCTTCCGTGACTACGCACCTTCCTGTCACCTTCCCACTTTCTATCCTTTTCTGATTTAGAAGGGTGATGAAAAAAGGGTTTAGCTCTATGAACTAACTCATAGTCATCAGCTATCTCTGCTAGCTGTCTTACCGTAAAGAGCTTTCTTACTTACCCTCTGTTCCTCCATATGAGTTCTCACTACCGAAGGAATTGAATCTTTAAATTCTTCCAATGGAATTACTTCTCTAAGAGCTGCATATGTTGTTTCTATCTTTAATGCTCATATCCACCGGTCAAAATTACTTTGTTTTACTACCTCAAACTCAATACAAGTTTGCCCAGGCTATTTCCTCATATTCCTAAATTTCTGCCTGCATGCCTCAGGAACCAACTCATATGCACTCAAAATAGCCTTTCTTAACCACATCACAGTTCACCGACATTTCTTCTGACAGTGAAGTAAAAACCTCATTTGCTCTATCCACCAACCTGGATTGTAACAACAATGTCCAGTTTTCCTGTGGCCATTTCATCCATTTAACTATCTTCTCAAATGAATAAAGATTGCTTCAACATCACTTTTCTCAAACTTTGGAAGAGCTTGTACAAATTTAAACATTTCCCCACTGGTTTGTAGGTTAAAGATTTTTTCATCATCAGAACTTTCCTCAGAATCCGCGATCTCTTTTTTAACTTGCAGCCTTTTAAGCTGGTACTCCCTTTCTCGTTCCTTCTCTTTTTCCCTTGCCTCTCTTTCTTTATCCTCCTCTCTTGCCTGGAATTCCAGTTACAGCTTCCTTTCTTCCTCCTGCCTTTCCACTTGCTCCATTTGAAATGCCCTTTCTCTTTCCATTTCTTTCTCCTTTGCCTCTAATTCAAGTTTTTCAGTTCCTTTGCTTGTTCAAGTTCAAGCTTCTTCATTTGTAACTGAAATCTCATTACCTCCAGCTGTGACTCACTAGTGTCAGGTATCACTTCCAACTTTAAGTGCTGTGTTATCACCTCAACTCTGTCTGCTTTCATTGTCCCTACAGATAACCTCAACTGCAACTTATCCCCAAATCTGATAACTCCAATTGGGTTACAAAAAGCACCTACAGGTAAGTTATCTTCTACTTCCAAAGAAGTTTTAGCCATGGGTACAGCCATTTTTGCAGTCGCACCACTTTAAAAATCCATCACACCAACTCCTGAATTCAAAGTGCTTCTCGTACTCATAAGATTCACCAACTCCAAACCAATCAAGGAATCTCAAATATTCTCAGACAAGCCCCCAATTTTGGTACGGCAAGCAGATGGTAAATGCCAAGCTGCTCAAATCCCAGAGGGAAACTTGAAGCAGCTGCCACAACTATTTGCAATTTGTACTTATTTCAAGATGCAGGCTTGGAATTCAGGAAATAGGCCACTGAGGCTGAGGTTTCTTACAAAACTAAATTAAACCTTTATTAATAAATAAAAAAGATTTTAAGCACATATATAGGTTTACAAATTGCTACGGTAACTCCTAGCTCCCCTAGTTAATTTAACTCTCAGTTACACCTTCATTAAGGCAACAGTAAAACACATAGATTCTAAAAGACCCAGGGAAAGTAACACAATAGCCTGAACAGTCGAATTCAATTTGAGGTTTCTTCACTTCAGTTCGTGTAGACAGCAACTTAAAGCTTAGAGGCTGGAAGCTTTTCACACTTGTTAGATCTTAGAATGCCTTCCCCTGGAACAGCCTTCTCTCCTTTATACATATTTTCCTCTTTGAATGCAAGTACCATTGTTTCATTATGACTTTGGGCTTTACCTCTCTAATAATAAAATTCTATCTCAGTACCAATTTTACCAGTAATCTTTGCGAAAAATACGCACACTTTCTTAACTTCTCCTGGCTAGGTGAAACATTTCACCCCCTCTTTTGAATTCAAGCTACTCTGGTTTATTTAAAAATGCAAATGTTCCCTATACACCTCACATTCTACAAATGCACCAATGTTTACCTATTTGGCATTTCAAACCTAGCTTCTCTTCTTACATCAAAGCCTTCAGACCAGTTGACTTTAATTCAATTAAGTCAGGCACATACACATAAAAAGACATAGACCCCACTATTACTCCATTTGCAATAAATTCTAGATAACATTATGAAAATTATTATATCTTCCTGACACTACTCCAATCTATTACAGGAGTGTTCCAAAATTGGAGTTCAGTCACCTTCACAACAAGGGTATCATGCTCAACCCATGTTAAGGTGTTCCTCATCTGTGCCCCCTTTCACTGACTTTGTCCAACTTATAGCTTGTGACAATGGTGAAAATGGTCATTTGAATTGCTCGCTGGCATTAATTGGAACTTTATGAAGAAAATCAACAATATTGATCCAGGCAAACTGTTAGTCAACCAAAGTTAAAAACAGAAAATATTTCCATACCGGGGTAATGATATTCTATCTTAAGTAACCAAAGACCACAAAAGGGCTGCATTACTGAAGATATGATGAGTGATTGAGAAGTTCTGGGTGATTTGTGAAAAAGCAAGGACTTGATGGGGCTTATGACCAGTTCCTCTGTAAAAAAAAATTAATGTTACATGAGCAGCACACAGTGGAAAATCATCGAAAGCCAATCATTTGCAGCACAAGCTTGCTACAAAGAATATCGTGCAAGTGACAAAAACTTGTCTTTTCTTTGAAAAATCATTGGTGTGCAGTAACCAATGAAAGAGGAGTGGAATGCAGCAAAGCAAACCGCCCTTCCACAACATGGGTACATACTCAGTTCATTTATTAAAGGTGCATCATAAGGTCAGGAAAGAATTTAAAGAATTTTTAGATAGCTCCATAATATGGGGTAGGGTGGGAACTATTGTGTGGAAGACCTCAGGTTCAATTCTAGCCAGAATATTACATGGTATCACACAAACACAAGCCACTGGGACAACCTAAGAAACAGGAGGATTAGGCTATTCCACCCTCAAACCTGCTCCACCATTCAATGAGATCATGACTGATCCAATAATCCTCAACCCCATAACCCTCGATTCCCTTGCTGGTTAAAAATCTATCTCGGCCTTGAACATCCTTAACAACCCAGCCTCTACAGCCCTCTGAGGTAAAGAATTCCACAGATTCACTACACTCAGAGACAAAATTCCTCCTCATCTTGGTCTTAAATGGGTGACCCCTTAATCTAAGATTATGCCCTCTGGCCCTAGACTTTCCCACAACGGGAAACTGCCTCTCAGCATCTACCCTGTCAAGCCCCCTACGAATCTTATATGTTTCAATAAGGTCACCTCCCATTCTTCTAAACTCCAATGAGTACAGGCACAACCTACTCAACCTCTCCTCACAAGAAAATCCCTCCATACCCATGATCAACCTAGTGAACCTTCTCTGGACTGCCTCCTATACCACTATATCTTTCCTCGGATAAGGGGAATCAAAACTGTCCACAGTATTCTCGGTGTGGTCTAACGAGTGCCCTTGTATAGTTTTAGCAAGGCTTCCCTATTTTTATACTCATTCCCTTTGAATTAAAGGTCAACATCCCATTTGCCCTCCCTATTACCTGCTGAACTTGTATGCTAGCTTTTTGGGATTCATGCACGAGGGCCCCCAAACCCCTGTGCGCTGCAGCTTTATGAATGAATAATATTCAGCTCCTCTATTCTTCCTGCCAAAGTGCATAACCTCACATTTTCTCACATTCCATCTGCCAAGTTTTTGCCCACTCATTTAACCTGTCTATATCCCACTGTAGACTGTGTCTTCCTCACCACTTGCCTTCCCAACTATTTTGGTGTCATCCGCAAACTTGGCGATAGTACATTCACTCCCCTCATCCAAGTCATTAATATATATTGCAAATAATTGTGGCCCCAACACTGATCCCCGTGGCACTCCACTAGCTACAGGTTGCCAGCCTGAAAATGGCCCCTTTATCCCTACTCTGTCTTTTCTTAGTTAACCAATCCTCCATCCATGCTAGTATACCACCCCCAACACCATGGGCTCTTATCATATTACGTAGCCTTGTGTGTGGTACCTTATTGATCGCCTTTTGGAAATCCAAATGTATTACATCTACTGGTTCCTCTTTATCTATCCTGCTTGTTACTTCCTGAAAGAATTCTAACAAATTTGTCAGGCTTGATTTCCGCTTCATGAAGCCATGCTGACTCTGCTTGATTAGATTATGCATTTCTAAATGCTCTGCTATTACATCCTTTATAATAGACGCCAACATTTTCCCAATGACAGGTGTTAAGCTCATTGGCCTATAGTTACTTGTTTTTTGTCTCCCTCCCTTTTTGAATAAGGATGTTACATTGGCAGTTTTCCAATCCTCTGGGGCTTTTCCAGAATCTAAGGCTTCTTTGAAGATTGCCACCAGTGCATCCACTGTCTCTGTAGCTACTTCCTTCAGTATCCTAGGATGAAACCCATCAGGACCAGGGGACTTATCGGCCTTTAGCCCCATTAGTTTCCCTAGTACATTTTCCCTAGTGATAGCTATTGTATTTATTTCTTCCCCCTTCTACCGTGAAGACTGATGCAAAGTATTTATTCAACTCTTCTGCCATTTCCTGGTTCCCCATTATTATTTCTCCAGCCTCATTCTCTAAGGGACCCAAGTTCACTTTGGCCTCTGTCCTTTAAATGTATAAAAAGTAAGCTCTTGCTGTCTGTTTTTATATTACTTGCTAGTTTACCCTCAAAGTTTATTTTCTCCCTCTTTATTATTTTTTTGGTCATCTTTTGTTAGTTTTTAAAACTTTCCAAATCCTCTGGCTTACCACTAATCTTCACCAAATTCTATGCTTTTTCTTTCAATTTGATATTATCCTTAACTTCCTTGGTTAAACATGGTTGGGTTAGCCCTTTCCTACAATCCTTCTTCCTTACCGGGATATAACCTGCTTTTGAGTCATGAACTGTTTTCTTAAATGTCTGCCATCAACCACCTTTTCTGCTAAACTCCTTTCCCAGTCCACTCCAGCCAACTCTGCCCTCATTCCTTGGTAATTACCCTTATTTAAGTTTAGCACAGTCGTTTCCGACCCAAGTTTCTCACTCTCAAACTGAATGCTAAATTCCACCATGTTATGGTTACTGTTTCCTAGGGGGTCCTTTACTCTGAGATCATTTATTAAACCTGCCTCATTACACATTACCAGATCCAAAACAGCCTGGTCCCGGGTTGGATCCACAACATATTGTTCTAGGAAACTGTCCCAAATGCACTCTCAATTCTCTTGCTCACGGCTACCTCTGTCAATTTGATTTTCCCAATCTACATGAAGATTAAAGTCACCCATGATTAATGCATTGCTTTTTTATATGCCCTCATTATCTCCTGACTTATTCTCTGTCCTACAGTATAGCTGTAAGGGGGCCTATAAACTGCTCCCACCAGTGTCTTCTTTCTCTTGTTATTTCTTACCTCCACCCATATGGATTCCACATCTTGCCATCCAAGATCATTTCTTGCTGTCATTCTTATTCCATCTCATACTAACACAGCTACCCCACCACCCTTTTTCCTGCCTGTCCTTTCGAAAAGTCACATACCCTTGAATATTTAGTTCCCAGCTTTGAACTCCTTGTAACCATGTCTCCGTGATAGCTTTAAGATCATACCCATTAATATATATTTGTGCCGTTAATTCACTTATTTTGTTCTGAATGCTACATGCATTTAAGTAAAGAGCAGTAAAGAGCCATTAATTTTGCTTTTTTACCATTTTTTCCCCCTTTTGTCCTATTTACTGTTGTTTTTTATGTTTGTACACTCTGACCCTTCCTGTCACACTCTGGGTATTGTTACCTAAATAGCTGCCCTGCAATGCTGCCATATCCTTTTGCTTTGTAAGCCTACGTATCCCCTCTCAAGAACCCTCCCCCAATCTATTCAGTTTATTTAACAATCTCAGTCTTGAGCATACTCAACAACTAAGCCTCCATAGCCCTGGGACAGAGAATTCCAAAATTTACCACCCCCAGTGCAGAAATTCCTCCTCATCTCAGTCCTAAATGACCTGCCCTTATTCAGAGACTGTGCGCCCTGCGCCATCAGATACCACTGTCAACAACATCTTCCATCATTTCACTGATGATTGAGAGTAGAAAGAGGGAGCGGTAATTGGCTGGATTGGGTTTGTCCTGATTTTTGTGGACAGGACATACCTGAGCAATTTTCCATATGGTCTGGCTGATCAGTTTTGCAGCTGCACTTAAACAGCTTGGCTAAGGTGAGCCTAGTTCCAGAGCACAAGCCTCGAGTTCTACTGTGCACCGGGAGGGCACGGTGCCTTTAGTCATCTCTTGATATCACGTGGAACAAATCGTATAGGCTGAAGACTGGCACCTGTGATGCCAGGGCCTCAGGAGGAGGCCAAGATAGTTCATCTATTCGTCACTTCTGGATGAAGATGGTTGCAAATGTTTCAGCCTTGCCTTTCGCACTAACTTGCTGGGCTCCCCTAATATTGAGGATAGGGATGTTTGTGGAACCTCCTCTTCCGGTTAGTTGTTTAACTGCCAACCAGCATTCACAACTTGATGTGGCAACTGCAGAGCTTTGATCTGGTCAGTTAGTTGTCCGATCATTGAGCTTAGTCTATAGCTTGCTTTTTCCACTATTTAGCATGCATGTAGTTCTGTATCGTAGCTGCACCAAGTTAACTCCTCACTTTTAGGCATGCCTGGTGCTGCTCTCGCCCAGTTTGGCAGTGTCTGCAAATATGCATATTTAACAACTGAACACTGAGTTTGAGTCCTCAACTAAGCTTTAGGACATCTCAATCATTTAATGGTGGGTTTCTTTGTCAGAAAGATGAGGACCACCTATCCAACTGCCGCATACGCCCTTTCACTGGCCTGCTAAGCCAAACTTTTCCGTCGATTCTCCCCTGTTCAAGCATTATACCATAAGTTTCTCATTACACTCTCACCATCTCTCATACCCTTTCAGAGCAACTTATCCATAACATCCACTTCATGCTCCCTCAATCCTATCAAAGTTAACTGCTGGCCAATCAACTTACCTACCAGGTCCCTATGCAAGCTGATATTGCCAACAGTTCCCTCTTCACAGGTACAGCTCCCCTCCCTTTCAACTCTATCGTCATAACCACCTCTTCAAAGTACTGTCCATACCAGCTACCTCCCTACCTCTCTTTGCAATCTGAAGTCCTTGACCATACTGACATCTCCCAAATCCATCTTTCCTGCAGGTTTGAACCTCCCCAATCCTCAAATCATTTAAAAGGTACCTGGATCTGCACCTAAAGTGCTATAACCTGCAAGGGTATAGACCAGGTGCTGGAAGATGGGATTAAAATGGGCAGCTCGTTTTACAATTTTTTTTCTTTTTCGGCCAGCACAGACACGATGGGCTGAATGGCCTTTCTGTGCTGTAACTTTTCTATGGTTCTCTAATAAGGTTTCCACTCCTACCACAATGAAAGTCACAATTAAGGGCACAAATGACATCCTATGAAACTCTAGCACACTGTCCTTCCTCATACTTGTCAACCTGTCCGCAGCCTTTCTCACAGTTGACCACACCAGCCTCCTCCAACATGTCTTCTGCGGTCCAGTTGACTGAGACTGCCTTAACCTGCCTTACCTCTGGTGTCTATAATTTAGTACCCTACTAACATTCAATGTCCTGCCTCAAGTGAAAAATGGCCATTGTTCTGTGGTTGGTTTCAACTAAGTTCATAACATTAGCATTGGAGCAACAGTTTGGGAGCAGGGAAGTGGGAGACGAAAAGGCAACTATAATAATATCCTGACGTGAGAAATATGGGAAGGAGGGATAAAATTTGCACACAGCACATTTGGGGGTGTGCAGGAGTGGGAGGAAGTTTTGTTCACTGATCTTGTCTAACCAATAAAGCCACAGAAGTGCGACCAGAACTAAAGTAGACAAAAAAAGCCAAAAGGATAGTCATTTATAACACAGAAAAAGTTTTACATCTGTGCACACACTTCCGCTGTGCAAAATCATATTTCCTAGAAGATGCTTGGGGAAGGGAGAGAGAGAAAAGACTGACAGACAGATAGATAGAGTTCACAACGGCCAAGTAGGATGGGGGCGCATGAGCATCAGGGTGCTAGGGGCGCGTGCACATGAGGGAGGAGTGGAAGAAGGAGTAAAATGAGAAAAGGAAATAAGATTTCCATTTAAAAATTATCAAAAGTAAAACCCAAAGGAAAACACCTTTTCTCACTCAATTGGCTGTACAGTAGAAGCCAGCAGAGAGAAATGTTGCCATCATAATGGTAACAAACTGGGCTTGTGTTTTGACTATCAGTTGGAATTATATCATCAACCTCCATAGTGGTAGTATTGTCCACTGCAATCAGACTCCGGCCTCTTTGACGTGAAGCTATTCATGTATATGTTATTGGAATTTTTTTAAAAAATAGAGATTTCATCTGTGGGTGTGTCTGTGTGTGTGTTAATTGGATTAGAGCCAGCTAGTCTAAGTGCTTTGATGCATAGCAGTTTTGAGATGGAAACAGGGGTAGAGATACATTTGCATTTTGTCAAATAGAGCATTCAAGGAGGGGAGTGAAATCTTGCACCTAGCTAGGAGATACCAACAAGATATTTATATTACTAATAAAATTGGTACTATGAAAGGGGTTTTACTGTTAGAAGAGGTGGAGTTCAAAGGGCCCAGTGATACAAGGAAAATTTATATTCAAAGAGAAGTGCTGGGTATAACAGAAATCAGTTTTGTGTGCAGAGCAGAGCAATGTAACATCAAAGCAGCTGTAAGCCTACAGCTATCTGCAAAGGAACCAAAGTGAAAGAAGCCTCATGTTGAATTTGTAAGGTGAAAATGCTTTGCTTGATGTCTGCTTAAAGTCTATGGGTTGTCGTTGCCTTAGCGGAGATTAATTTGGGAATTTGTTAAAAGAGTTATGACAGTAGTAATTTATAGCCATGTGTATATGTTTAATCTGTGTAAATTAATAAATGTCTCATGTAGTTTGATATAAAAACCTCAAGAACTGGTGGTCTTCTTCCTGAATTTAGAGCTGCAACTCAAAACATACCAATTGAAAATATAGGTTATGACAGTTGTTTAAAGTTTCCCTCTGGGACTTTAAATAACAGCCTTTACTAACTGCTGTGTCATAACACACTTCCAACTATTTTTAAAAGGCTCCTGGACAGAATGCCGATCAGAGTCTCCCACCATTTTCCTCCCATTGGTCACCATACCCCACCACCACCCACCCCACCCCCAACCCTCCACCCATCTTTTGTTAATGCTGTTGAGCTGCCCTGTCGTAATCAGAGAGTATCAACAACACAATGCATAGAAGGAGCATGAGGTATTTACAAGTTGACACAAGTCATGCTTGGACATATTTGCAGCCAACATGAAGATGTCAGGGTTTTGACTAAAATGCAAATGCTGCAATGTGGCTTTTCAGTACCATGCAGATGACACTTATTCCTGACAGCCACATGGCAATCAATCTGAATAAACATCCTGTTGGTTCACTCATTTATGTTTGAAATGTGTGCATGTCAGGAAGCTGTGATGTGGTTTCTAATTTGGAGTTTTACCCAGCTGTGGGTGAAGCACAGTTATAAAGGAAAAACACCGTAGTTACCAAGAATAAGCACCAAAAGGGATCTAAGCTGACAGTTTTACTTTCTAGTTTTAATTATTCTTGGAACAAATCCACAAGTGAAGCCATTCCAAGTTATTCTGGGCCTCTAAACCGAAAACCCTTGTTAACCATGTTTTGTTAATTGCAGTGCAGCACTCTCGGTGATCTCCACTATCAAGACGTAGATGGTTAATTGTAAAGTGGCAGTTCATCATTCATGGGAACCGTAATCCACCAATAAATTGGTCATTATGCAATTAGGAAATAAGACACACATAATATGTTAAATTACAGGCTGTGGAATTGCAATTAAGCAAACTGTGCCAATATTTGAGAGGCTAACAACACTTTAGACCTAGAAAATATTCTTGCAGAGCTTAAAAGCTTCACTTTGCATAAGAATAAGCTCTAAATATTGGTTCCACAACACAGATAAAATTTTAGTAGCTAAACCACTTTTCCAGACTAATAATGCTGCTCAACACTGCATAAATATTTGTCTTCAATTCCTAAATTTCTACCATCAATCATTACAATGTACCTGATTCGCACCTGACAGCTTCTAAACTAATGGCCAAATTCATAAAAACATTGCTGTCAGGTTAACTAGGAAGTTTTGGAAAAGTTTTGACGGTTTGACAAAAAAAATAAGAAGCAATGTGAAATTTCAAGTACACTGCTGACTAAAACTGTAATTAAACCAAGCCTTGCCAGACCTAATGAAAATGAATGGATTATTCACTATGCACACACAGACACAGATACAGTGACGTTACTCAGCAATGAATAGCTGTCAGCAACTTAAAAAAAGCGGCTGCTTTCACGATAAGTCAGGAACAAAAGAATCTCTTCATCATCATTTTCACAAAGTTCAATCATCTAGACTCAAAGCACTGGTACAGCAAATGGTACAAGTTGGACTTCTGAGCACACAAGCAAGCTTTTCATTACGCATTATGGAACATGGCACTGTCACACTTCCATATGGAATCAAGTGCCATTCATTTTGTGTTTGTTTGATAACCTAACTTCTGCTCTTCTCTTTTCCACCTCAAAAGTTTGAATATGTAGTTATTGGAGGTTTAAACAATTGTGGAAATGTACCATTTCATCATTAAACAAGCAGAAACCTGAAGCATGTTTAAGTATTAAACTGGCATGCTTTCAGTATATTAAAAATGCTGGTTTTCCTCCTTTAATGAAGGCAAAGACGCTCATTAAAGTCTTTGTAATTACAGTTCCAAACTTAACACAAGAGCATAAGAAATAGCAACAGGAATGGGTCATTCGGCACCTTGAACTTACTCCACCATTCAATAAGATCACGGTTGATCTGACTGTGGCCTCAGCTCTCCTTTCCTACCTGCTCCCATAACCCTCAGCTCCCTTGTATATCAAAAAATCTGTCTAACTCAACCTTCATTATATTCAATGACCCAGTCTCCACAGCTCTCTGTGGAAGAGAATTCCAAAGTTTAGGAACATAGGAACAGGAGTAGACTATTCAGCCCATTAAGTCTGCTCTGCCATTCAATTAGATCATGGTTGATCGTTTACTTCAATGTCACTTTCCCGCACTATCCCCATACCTGCTTATGTCATTAACGAACTTCAGAGAATGGGAGAACCCTTATTTGGAAACTGTGCCGCTCAGTTCTAGACTCCCCCAAGAGAGGACACATTCTCCCAGCATCTACCCTGTTAAGTCCTCTCAGAATCTTGTTTGATAAGCTACAGACTTAAATTTTCCTCTTCTCTTTTGAAGGCATGGGCCTTGGAGTAAAGATTGAACAGAGACTCTAACCCTCCAACGAAACACCACTCCTCGCGAGGCTAAACTGCAATCTTTGGACAAATTAAACTAACCTGACCTCAGATTGCTAAATATTGCTGATAATAGGAGCCAAACACGAACAAGTTTCCCAAAATTCATATCTTCAATAAATGTACCTTTAAAATCAGCAAATTAAGACCAATTTTGTTAGATTAAAACTAAATTGAGAGTATGCTGAATTAAATTAAAGCTGAATTTAAACCTACCAATGAATTTGTTTGCATGTTGTGCAAGGCTCACAATATTTCTATACTATTTCTAAATTGCTTTTGTAGTCAATGAAACAGTGGGGGTGGGGATTGACAAAGGTACAAGGGGAGAAGAAAATAATTCACATCTATTATTTTTAGCCTTCTAATGCATTCTGATCTTGAGTCTGGAGTTGTCATAAGATTTGTTCAAACACTGGATTATTTTACAAAAAAAAGTGCTGAAAGAAACAAGAATTTCACCGAGTAGGTTAACACTCAACAGATCAAGGAATTAAGCCAATGACAAATCATATTCCATGAAATCCAAAAATTGCCTAATTTTTGTTACAGTCTTAAAGGCTATGAGATTTCCTATCACAATTATATGCTGCTAGAAAATAAGAACTCTTTAATCACTAACACAATAATGGACAGCAAGAAGCTGATTCCCTTCCTCCATAGATAGGAATTGTGTTAACCCAGCATGTTTTACCCATGACTCATCCAGTATTTCTCCAAGTATTTACATTTAAGAATATATTCATTTTTCTGAAAATAGCTGATGATATGACAATGTTCTGAAGCACAATAGTTCTACAGCTATCTGCAGCCAAGGATAATCTATGTATTAAAATAAATGCAATGGTGCGAATTGAGAAAATTGATGTTAACAAAGCAGTCCAAGCTCAAACCACATTCCATATCAGGATTTCTTCATATAGCAGCTCCCAATTTCATGCATTCCACCAGCAGAGGAAGCAAGAAATGTGAGTGAATCCACAATTGCTCTGAGAAGTTCCAGCAGTCAGACTGGCATTGAGAGGCACCTCATAATTTCTTTGTGTCTCATACAGGAAAGAGTATATAATGTAGAGGCATGTATAAAAAGTTAACTGGGAGAAAAATCAATTGAAGTTACCACTCATTGATACTTTGCATTTTAAGCCTTTTTCAGAGGGAAGGGTGGGGGTGGGGGTTTGTGTGTGTGTGCGCATGCGTGCATGTGAGAGAGAGAGACGGGGCTGGTGGGGGCCAGGGGGGAGGATAAGAATCCAGTTTCATCTGCACTGAAACTAATTGTCCTTCATTTCAGAAGGTGCTGACGCATGCTGGGCAAAGGTTCCTCAGACTGCAAATCTTCAATATCTTAACTAACCAATGGTGCTGGCAAGCTATTTCACCAGATAAAGCATGAACTCAGGATTATCATTTTGTATTCTGCCACTTGTGATAATCTTCAAAGTTCCTTTAACTGTCAAGGCTATGTTTCAGTGCTATGTACCTCTCATTCTCCAGCTGAACAAAAAACAGAAAATATTTAACATCCACAATAGATTACTTATTTGCAAAAATAAAGTTTTTTTTGTGTGTGGAAATCCTTCCTCAAAACATTTTGAATTCAGGCTCCCAAGTGAAATATTAACTTGTCTTTCCCTATATGCTGACATTGCTGTCCATTTTTACATACGAATATACAAATTAGGAGCAGTCGGGCACTTGGCCCCTCCAGCCTGCTCCGCCATTCAATAAGATCACGGCTGATATGATTGTAACCTCAACCCCGCAGTATCTCT
This sequence comes from Carcharodon carcharias, assembly GCF_017639515.1. Lineage (NCBI taxonomy): Eukaryota > Metazoa > Chordata > Chondrichthyes > Lamniformes > Lamnidae > Carcharodon > Carcharodon carcharias. The sequence goes on from NC_054474.1 coordinate 93,635,496, forward strand.
ACACCCGATAACCTTTCACCCCCTTGTTAATCAAGAATCTAACTAGCTGTGCCTTAAAAATACTCAGACTGTCTTCCTCAAAAAGCAGTGGAAGCAGACTTCCAAAAACTCACGACCCTCTGAGAAAAAATGTCTCATCTCTGTCTTAAATGAGCGACCCCTTATTTTTAAACAGTGACTCCTCGTTCTAGATTCTCCAACAGGAGGAAACATCCTCTCCAAATCCACCCTGTCAAGACCCTTCAGGATCTTAAAGGTTTCAATGAAGTCGCCTCTTACTCTTCTAAATTCCAGTGGACATGAGCCCAACTTGTCCAACCTTTCCTCAAAAGACAACCCGGCCATTCCCGGTATTAGTCTAAGTAAACCTTCTCTGAACTGCTTCAAATGTATTTACATCTTTCCATAAATAAGACTACCAGTACTGTACACAGTATTTGCGATGTGCCCTCATCCAGGGCCATCCACAACTGAAGCATAATCTGAAGTTCCATCCCTCATGTTTCAAACCCAGCCAGGGTTACAGGTATCTCCAGGACATACAACGCTCCTCGGACTACTGTCCCCGTCACATTCTGAGATCCGTACTCAGTGCCATTCGCTGCCATATGAACACACTCGACCTCTCCCTCCAGCAACACCGCCGCACCCTTTTTCAAAGCTGCGCGTGCCCCCAATTTCATTTTATTCTTCGTCTCATCCGACGCCTCAACAAGAAACTTTTTCTCTTTCTCTCAAGTGCTAAGAAACGCAAGCTCCCAACAACTCATCGACACCAACACCCATCCATGACCCTCCACCCCTGCCTGTCCCTCTGTCCCCATCCCATCTTCCAATCACAGCCCCAGCCGTGTATTCACCATACCCCCTGACCTTCCCCTCTCTGATGCTGAACGTTCAGTGCTCAGCAAAGGACTTAGTTTCATACCCTTATGCCCTCATCTCAATGAATTTCGGGCTTGACATGATGCTGAACTCTTCTTCCGCCGCCTTCGTCTCCGTGCTCACTTCTTTGGGCAGGAGTCCGCTCCACGTTCAACGGATCCTTTTACCCACCTCCATATTCTCCCTCCACCTGGACCCTTCCCTATGAATTCTTACCTTCTCTTGATCTTTTCATTGAGAACTGTCAGCATGACATCAGTCGTCTCAATTTCTCTGCTCCTCTCACCTGCTCTAACCTGTCTCTCCCTGAACTTGCTGCACTCCGTTCCCTCAGGTCCAACCCCGACATTGTCATCAAACCCGCTGTTGTTGTCTGGCACACTGACCTCTTCCTCGCAGAGGCTGAGCGTCAACTCGCAGACACTTCCTCCTACATCCCCCTGGACCATGACTCCACCACTGAATATCAAGCCATTGTTTCCAGGACTGTTAATGACCTCATCTCCTCTGCAGATCTTCCTTCCACAGCTTCCAACCTCATACTCTCCCAACATCGGACGGCCCGCTTCTACCTCCTAACCAAAATCCACAAACAGGACTGTCCCAGCAGACCGATCGTGTCAGCCTGTAACTGCCTCACGGAACTCATTTCTTGTTATCTTGACTCCATTCTCTCTCCCCTTGTCCAGTCCCTTCCCACCTACAGCCATGATTCCTCTGACATCCTACATCATTTCAACAATTTCCAGTTCCCTGGCCCCAACCGCCTCCACTTCACCATGGACGTCCATTCCCTCTACACCTCCATCCCCCATTGTGATGGTCTGATGGCTCTCCGCTTCTTCCTCGAACAGAGGCCCGAACAATCCCCATCCACCACTACTCTCCTCTGTCTGGCTGAACTTGTTCTCACACTGAATAATTTCTCCTTTAACTCCTCTCACTTACTCCAAATAAAAGGTGTGGCTATGGGTACCCGCATGGGCCCCAACTATGCCTGTCTCTTCATGGGGTATGTGGAACATTCCTTGTTTCAGTCCTACTCCGGCGCCCTCCCACAAATCTTTCTCCGGTACAGCGATGATTACTTTGGTGCTGCTTCATGCTCCCATCTGGACCTGGAAAAATTTATTAATTTTGTTTCCAATTTACACCCCTCCCTCATTTTCACATGGTCCATTTCTGACACTTCCCTTCCCTTCCTTGACCTCTCTATCTCAATTTCTGGTGATAGACTGTCCACCAATATCCATTACAGGCCTACCGACTCCCACAGCTACCTCCACTACAGTTCCTCACAGCCCGCTTCCTGTAAGGACTCCATCCAATTCTCTGAGTTCCTTCGTCTCCGTCACATCTGTTCTGATGATGCCACTTTCAAAAACAGTTCCTCTGAAATGTCTCCTTCTTCCTTAACCGAGGTTTTCCACCCACGGTCATTGACAGGGCCCTTAACCGTGTCTGGCCCATCTGCCCTTACACCTTCTCCTCCCTCCCAGAAACATGATAGGGTCCCCCTTGTCCTCACTTATCACTCCACCAGCCTCCGCATTCAAAGGATCATCCTCCGCCGTTTCCGCCAACTCCAGCATGATGCCACCACCAAACACATTTTCCCTTCACCCCCTGGCGGCATTCCGCAGGGATCGTTCCCTCTGGGACACCCTGGTCCACTCCTCCATCACCCCCTACACCTCAATCCTCTCTCACGGCACCTTCCCATGCAACCGCAGAAGGTGCAACATCTGCCCCTTTACTTCCCCTCTCCTCACCGCCCAAGGGCCCAAACACTCCTTTCAAGTGAAGCAGCATTTCACTTGCACTTCCCTCAATTTAGTCTACTGCATTCGTTGCTCGCTATGCAGTTGCCTCTACATTGGAGAGACCAAACGCAGACTGGGTGACCGCTTTGCAGAACACCTTCGGTCTGTCCGCAAGCATTACCTAGACCTTCCTGTCGTTTGTCCTTTCAATACTCCACCCCGCTCTCATGCCCACATGTCCGTCCTTGGCTTGCTGCATTGTTCCAGTGAAGCTCAACGCAAATTGGAGGAATAACACCTCACCTTCCGACTAGGCACTTTACAGCCTTCCGGACTTAACATTGAGTTCAACAATTTTAGATCATGAACTCTCTCCTCCATCCCCAGCCCCTTTCTGATTTCCCCCCCTTTTTTTCTAATAATTTATATAGATTTTTCTTTACCCACCTACTTCCATTATTTTAAAATGTATCTCCATCCATTGTTTTATCTCTACCTTTTAGCCTTTTTTGATTCCTTCACCCCACCCCAAATAGGGCTATCTGTACCTTGCTTGTCTTGCTTTCTACCCTTAATTAGCACATTCCTCAGATAATATCATCACCTTCAACACCTCTTTGTACTTTTGTCTGACATCTTTTGGTTTTTGGTTATCTCCACCTATCACTGGCCGTCTATCCAGTTCTACTTGTCCCACCCCCCCCCCCCTTTAAACTAGCTTATATTTCACCCCTATTCTATTTTTACTTAGTTCTGATGAAGGGTCATTCGTACTCGAAACGTTAACTGTGCTCCTCTCCACAGATGCTGCTAGACCTGCTGAGTTTTTCCAGGTATTTTTGTTTTTGATTTGGATTTCCAGCATCCACAGTTTTTTGCTTTTATCTGAAGCATAACCTCCCTCTTTTTGTAATCAATTCCCCTAACATTATATTAGCTTTCCTAATTTTTTGATGTAACTACATGCTAGCCTTTTGTGATTCATGTACCAGGGCATCTAGATCCCTCTGAATCTCAGAGCTCTGCAGTCTCTCACTATTTAGATAATAAGCTTCTTTTCTATTCTTCCTTTCAAAATGGACAATTTCACATTTGCCCAAATTATACTCCATTTGCCAGAGCTTTGTCCAATCTATCCATGTCCCTTAGTAGCCTCATGTTCTCTTCACAATTTACTTTCCTACATATCTTTTTGTCGTCAGCAAATTTAGCAACCATACCTTCGGGTCCCTTCATTCAAGTCATTGATATAAATTGTAAAAAGTTGAGGCCCCAGTACTGATCCCTGTGGTACACCAGTCGTCACATCCTCCCAACCAGAAAATGACCCATTTATGTCAACTTTCTGCTTCCTGTTAGCTGGCCAATCTTCTATCCATACCACAATGTTACCCCCTACACAATGAGCTTTTATTTTCCACAATAACCTTTGATGTGGCAACTTATCAAATGCCTTCTGGAAATCTAAGTACAGTACCAGTTCCCCTTTATCTACAGCACATGATTCCTTCAAGGAACTCCAATATATTGGTTAAACATGATTTCCCTCTTATTTCAGATACCTGGCTATTATTATGTTTTTATTTCAACTTTAAACACCTTTCATTGTGCAAAATTCTTAAGCGTTTCATTTGCTTAAGCGCACGATAATTTATTTAGAGAACTGGTTACTGTTTTTCAGGCTGAAGTGACGACCTTTTCATATTGTACAGTTCACACATTGCAAATTTCAAATCCCAGGGTGCAACTAGCTCCGTTCACTGATGTTCAATGCAACTGCTGATATTGCAGCATCTTTCATAATGTGTTTTGGGTCAGCTATGGGCTTGAAGTTAGTATTTACCTGCTGGATAAGGCATTAGAAAAAAGTTTGCAACAGTTAACTGACTATAAAATGTAACTTGATCCAATGGGCTAAAAAAATTTTCATCCACACTGCTCGAGTGGGTATGACATTTCCTGAAGTCTTCTTAAAAACTGTCCTTGAAACGATAAATCATGTTTACAGTGTTTTCATTTGCCTTTTTTTCCCCCCAAAATGCTGATGGAACCACTGTCTATATCCTGCATTTTAGAGTTTAACTCTAACGAACATGCATTTGGTTCTACCAAACACTGGCTTTATAAGCCTTAAGATTTTAATCCCTGCATTCTTGCAATTTGCCCCATTCTTTACCCAATCTATGGAGGATGCACTTTCTGATTGAGGAATTATGAAGTAAATATTAACATGTCAATGGATAGAAACCTGAAGGTGAAACTACTTAATTTTGACTTTACTTGTAAATGTAAATACATAAATGATTATATATAGATATAAACAGCAGGTGCTTTGCACAATTAAATATATCATGCTATCTTAACCTCACACACTGTGCAGGAGCTAATAGTAGCAATACAATATACAAAAAAGTAGCCAAGCATAAATTTTTAACTGTGATTGTGGTAACCTCTTCCACACTACGAAAAATTTTACTGTCAAAGTCCACTATGTAAAAGATGGCCCAGCACAAAATGGAATATTTAAGCTACATTAATATATTCTACAAACAGAAGAAAGTTATTATTTTATCACAAATGCAATGTTATTTATTACCTTACCAAAATGGCCTTTTGGTAATGATGGACTTGTCCCAATAATTGCAAAATGGAAAAAAATAAAAAATAAGCTGTAATTATTTCATCCTAATTAACCTGAATTCTATCAAATACTACCTTCTAGCTCTGCTAATTAGTTGCAACCACAGCTTCCACAACATATTCTTTAGAGTAGAGCAGATTTGAAGAAATTAGCAAAAGAAGCAATTGCAACATGAGGAAAGTATCTTTTCATGCGGCTAGTAGGATAGATCTGGAAATCACTGCCTGTGTGTGGGGTGGAGGCAGGTACAATCAAAGCATTCAAAAAGGAACTAGACTGTTTTCTGTAAAGGAAGAATGTGCAGGGCTATGGGGAGAAGGGAATGGCACTAGATTAATTATTCAGAGAGCTGCTGTACACACAACAGGCTGAATGGCCTTCTTCTCTGCTGTAACAATTCTGTGACCCTGATTAAGTAACGTAGCTCAAAATTATCCCAGGCCATGACACAGTACCCTGTCTGCACAATTATACAACTCTTTGAAATGTAAATTAATGTTGACTCCTTTCATCAGGTCATCAACCTGAAACACTCACCCTGTTTCTCTCTCCACAGGCCCGCTGATTATTTCCAGCATTTTCTGTTTTAATTTCAGATTTCTAACATTTGTAGTATTTTGTTTCTGCATTGTGTAAAATAGTGTGTGGTTCTATACATGCATAATTCATCATTTTACCTAAAAAAATGCCTTGATGGGTCTATTGTTTTTACCACCAATACATTTGCTTAAAATTAATTTATGCTTCAAAGTAACCTCCCAAGATTCTTTTAGTGATGGGTCTGAGAAGCTTACATCAGAGTTCCCACAAGGTGCACAAGAATCACATAACGGAAATCACCAGCACAAAACAACCCTCTAAAATGAACATAAAAGCAGCTGACCTTCTGTGCCCACAACCTTTCTTTAGATTTATCTCAAATACTAATAAAAGTGGATATTAGTGGCTGCAAACATTGTTCTTAATTGACTATTTCTCTTTCTTCCACATTTTAAATTTAACCGATAAAAGACAGTGTGTGCTCTGACCAAATTCTGAAACTACTGTACTTCATTTGGTCGAATTGTTGAAAAACCTTTTCAGTGGGTCATATTAAAGGAAGGGATAAAGGTAGAAAAACAAAGAGAGAGTAAAAATTGTGGTCATATTTTCGTTACCAATCTGTTCCTCTCCTGAAGGCATTGAATCCTGCTGGTATCATGTCAGGCACATGTAAATGAAACCACAAGTGGTAGTATACCACAGCTAAGTCTGCCCTCACAAGCTCACTTTCAACAAACATCACTGAACGGCAATCAGAATTCCGAATGGTTTTAATCTTCCCTATCCCAGAATGCTCAAGTTAACCTTAATGCCCAAATTGCTAAGCATAGACTGCACTGAGCATAGACTGCACTGAACTCATGTGCTCCCTGTCCATTTTCTTGAATGCCATAATGAACGGTGTCTTTTAGTACTAGACTATTAGAGACACATTTTCCTTAGATCAATCAATGCAACTAACATTGTCCGGCCCATCTCCCGCGCATCTGCCCTCACGCCTTCTCCTCCCTCCCAGAAACATGATAGGGTCCCCCTTGTCCTCACTTATCACCCCACCAGCCTCCGCATTCAAAGCCTCATCCTCCGCCATTTCCGCCAACTCCAGCATGATGCCACCACCAAACGCATCCTCCCTTCACCCCCCCCCAGCGGCATTCCGTAGGGATCGTTCCCTCCGGGACACCCTGGTCCACTCCTCCATCACCCCCTACTCATCAACCCCCACCTACGGCACCTCCCCATGCCCACGCAAAAGATGCAACACCTGTCCCTTCACTTCCTCTCTCCTCACCGTCCAAGGGCCCAAACACTCCTTTCAAGTGAAGACGCATTTCACTTGCATTTCCCCCAACTTAGTCTACTGCATTCATTTGCTCCCAATGCGGTCTCCTCTACATTGGAGAGACCAAACGTAAACTGGGTAACCGCTTTGCAGAACACCTTTGGTCGGTCCACAAGAATGACTCAGACCTCCCTGTCGCTTGCCATTTTAACACTCCACTCTGCTCTCTTGCCCACATGTCTGTCCTTGGCTTGCTGCATTGTTCCAGTGAAGCCCAACGCAAACTGGAGGAACAGCACCTCATCTTCTGACTAGGCACTTTACAGCCTTCCGGACTGAATATTGAATTCAACAACTTTAGATCTTGAACTCCCTCCTCCATCCCCACCCCCTTTCTGCTTCTTCCCCCCTTCCTTTTGTTTTTTCCAATAATTTATATAGATTTTTCTTTTCCCACCTATTTCCATTATTTTTAAATCTTTTATGCCCCCCCACCCCCACTAGAGCTATACCTTGAGTGCCCTACCATCCATTCTTAATTAGCACATTCATTTAGATAATATCACCAACTTCAACACCTGTGTTCTTTTGTCTGTGACATCTTTTGATTATCTGCTCCTATCACTGCTTGCTTGTCCCTACAACCACACCCCTCCTCCACTTCCCCCCCCCCACCTTATATTTCACCCCTCTCCTTGGATTCACCTAGTTCTGTTGAACGGTCATGAGGACTCGAAACGTCAACTCTTTTCTTCTCCGCCGATGCTGCCAGACCTGTTGCAGTATAAGTCTTAGAACTTGAAATCTTGTCATGCAATTCCTTTAAGTCAGTCACTCAAATTCAAATCTCTTCTTAAAATGATCGGTCCTGATGGGATCAGAACAAAAGTACCTTTTTCGGAGCCAAGTGGATGACCTCACGTGTCAATATTGAAATCCATTTGCCACAGTTATGCAACAGAAAATGACATATCTCTACTTACAAACAAGACACGTTTGAAGGAAAAGAAAAGGTAATCTTGCTGCATGAACCTAATATTCACTTCACAGGTTGATGGATGTTTGTGAAATTGCTTTTTACTTCTTACAGCCTGGCAACCAACCACAGTGATTTATAATGAAAGCACTAACATTGCCGAGAAAATTCTGTTCACAGGATCTCAAAAAAATCTCAATGTCCCAGCTTCACCATTTACCAAAATGAAAGCACCACTTATGACAAAATCGCAGGTTAATGAGCTGCAAAATCAGATCAGGGCCGACGAGTTCATCAATAAACAGTTTGAGCTCCAAACCGCATGTAGTTGCTCAAAGGTGTAGCTTAAAACTGCACCTCAACTTCAGTGGTTTAAATATAGGATCATGGAATGGTTTCAGCACAAAATGAGGTTATTCAGACCATCAAGTCCATGCTGATTATAGGAGCAGTTTAGCCAAGCCCAGAGCCCTGTCCTTTCCCCATAGCCTGGCAAACCTTCTCTCTTCAGGTGCTTATCCAACTCCTTATTTAAAGCCAGGATTGAATCTGCCTCCAGCACCTTCAATGACAGCACATTCTAGATTTTAACCACTTGCTGAGCAAAAAAGATTCTCATGTCACTTTTGGTTCTTTTCCCATTCACTTAAAATCTGTGTCCTTTGGTACTCAATCCTTTTGCCAACGGGAACTATTTCTCTCCATCTACCCTGTCTAGAACCCTCATGGTTCTGAAGACCTTTATCAAATATCCTCCCAACCATTTCCTCGACAAGGAGAACAACCTCATCATCTTCCATCTATTCACACAATCAAAGTCTCTCATGCCTGGAAACATTCTCGTGAGTCATTTCTGCAACCTCTCTTGGACACATAACTCCATGTGAGACCAAACCAATATTTTTTAAAGGTTCGTCATAGCCTCCTTGGTTTCGTACACTATGCCCCTGCTTAGAAAGTCCAGGATACCGTTTGTCTTCTTAACCGCACTCTCTCAACCTGCCCTGCCACCTTGAACTATTTGTGCACATATACCCTCAAGTCTCTCTGTTGCTGCATCTGCTTTAGAATTGTACCCTTTACATTGCCTTTCCTCATTCTTCCTACCAAAATATCACTTCACACTTCTCTACACTAAACTCATTTCCTGTTTGTCCGCCTATTCAACAAACTTGTCTATGGTCCTTTTGAAGCCTATCATTACCCTCCTCACAGCTCAAAATACTTCCAAATTTCAAGTCATATGCGAAGTTTGAAACTGTGCTCTGTTCACCCACATTTAAGTCATTAACATACATCAAAAGAAGCATGGTCTTGATACTGAGCTCTGTGGAATCCCGCTATATACCTTCACCCAGTCCAAAAACAACCATTCACCACGACTCTATATTTCTGGTCACTCAGCTAACTTCCTGTCCATGCTCTCGCTGCCCCTTTTTTTCCACGGCTTCAACCTTGCTGGCAAGCTAATTATATGGCACTTCATCAAACACCTTCCGCAAGTCCATATAGACCACATCTACTACATCACCCACTTCAACCCTCTCTGCACCTCATCCAGAAACTCAAATCAAGTTGGTGAAACACAATATGCCTTCAAGAAACCTGTACTTGCTTGCCTTAATCAGTCTACACGTGTCCAAGTGATTGAAATTTGTCTCAAATTATCAACTCGACAAGTTTTCTCACCAGCAAGGTTAAACTAACTGGCTTGTAGTTGCTGGGTTTATCCTTACGTTTTTTTTTTAAACATGAGCGCAACATTTGCAAATCTCCAGTCCTCTGGCAGCACCCCCAGTATCCAACAAGAATTGGAATAGTCATTTGGTAGCACAGAACTTGAATATTCCTGAACTAAGAGACACATCTAAGCTTTTTGTCTTGCACTCATCAGGACACTCGCAATAATACCAATATATGGGGGAAAAGAACAATTTATGCTGTATGTGATTCGTGTGCTGATTGGTTGGCAAGTGCCATTGTCATGGAAAATGCACCATTGATGGTGACGGATGGTTAACTGCCAAGCATTGTTTGAAATTTAAACCTGGCAACTTGAACCTGATTGGTCAAGGCATTGCCCTGAGAAATGAGTCAGCGAATGGCTGACACTTATTTTGTTTAGCTGAAACAGACACAATGTATGTACATGTTCTGTTTGCAAAGAACAGGGCCCTGTGTATTAATATATGTAGCTTCCAGTTTACACAAATGTGTCACACTGCAGGCAGAAAGTTCATGTACTGTGTCTGTCGCTAACTCATTCCTCAGAGTAATATCTTGACCAATCAGGGTCAAGCTACCTGGTTTAAATTTCAAACAATGATTGGCAGTTAACTGTCAGTCACTGTCAATGGTGCATTTTCCATGGCAACGCCACTTGCCAACCCATCAGCACTCTCTTCACAAACAGTATAAATTGTTGTTTTCCCCCTTGTATTGGTAATCTTGTGAGTGACTTGATGAGCGCAAGATGAAAAGCTTAGACATGTCTCTCTTTTCAGCAATACTCAAGAATTGGAATAATAGGGTTTGTACCTCCACAATTCCTCAATTCTCTCATCATTCTCAGATGCATGGTCTTGGTGACATATCAGCTTTAACGACAGCCAGTAACCTCCACTGGATCAATTTAGCCCACCCAGTATCTAACCACCTCTTCATTCACAATGACTCTGGCAGCACCTCTCCGTAAATACAAATGCAAAGCCCTCATTCAGCACCTCAGCCTCCTTTTTGGTCATTCATCAGCCCTACCTCTTTTTTTTTACTACTTAAGTGTCAGAGAAGACTTATGGGTTTTGTTATGTTAGTTGCCATTCTCTTCTCATAATTTCCCTTTGCTTGTCTCATTTCATTTGTCAATGCCCCACTGAACTTTCTGCATTGAGCCTGGATCTCAAGTTATATCATCAACCCGGTATCTCTATATCTCACCCTTCTTCTTCTATATCTCTTTCATCACTCAGGGAGCTCTGGCTTTGTTTGCCCCATAGCTCCTCCTTCTGGAAATGCACCTCGACCGTACCTGAACCACCATCTCTTTGAAGGCAGCCCATTATTCCATTACAATTTGCCTGCCAATCTTTCATTCCAATTTAATCGATTCTCAACCCTCTGAAATTGACCCTCCTCCAATTAAGTATTATTATTCTGGATTGCTCCTTGGCCTTTTCCATAGCCAGTCTAAACCTAACCAGAAACTTGTCTTCCAATACAGCAAAGAAAAGGCTTGCTTTCCTTTTCTAGCCAAGGATCTCAAGTCAAAGGGAGCACTCCAAAAACAATCTTAACAGCTAGCTCAGCACCAACTTGAAACAGCCTCAAGCTTCTGGACTGAATGGTCCTGGTACTCCAGGCTTCACCTTTACCCTCGAGCCCATCAGAAGAAGAGGTGCATTTTCTCTATTCAGCAGAATGAAGATTACATCTAATGTAAAGACTGACAGACATGCTGCTTAACAATCATACATACAATGCCATTAGCTGCAGCTTGCACACTTGCCCGATAAATTACTGAATTTTATAAAGCATCATCATTCATACTTAAAATGTGAAGTTCTAATTTTTGAATTGAACTGATCTTGTAATACAATATTCCACTGCTGCTTATTCGAATGCTTTTGCAACCACCATCCAACCATATAATTGGATATAGATTGGTCAAGGTCACAGGTCAGCAGAAATTCTGCTTCTCTAAGACAAACACTTTTCGAGGGCAGGTTTCTTAATGTAATTAATTGAGAGCTCAATGGGTCAGCAATAAAATCTTTTTTTAAATTTATGTCCATACTGTGTCTCACTTGTCTCATATATGCCATTCGTCTCCACATCACTATCTTCTGTTCTCAATTATGTTCTTCCTTTCCAAACCTGTCAAGGGACTGCCCTTAACCTGATTCCATACTCAACAGTCACAGCCACTTGCAATGGCTTCTCTTCTCAATCCCACACTTTCACTCTGGATATACTCTAAGGGTATATCCTTGACCCTCTCCTAATTCTCAACTTCATGCTGCCCCTCCATAATGCAAAAAAACAATACCAGCTTCCACAAGTACAATGACGGCACTCAGATCTTCAGTGAGCCCACTGTCTGTCCAACATCCAGCAATGAATGAGCAGAAATTGCTCCAGCATTCTCAAGACTGAAGTCACCATCTTATTTAACACCAAGATGAGCTGCTGACCATATATTTTTGTCTTAACCAAAACCACCTACTTCCATAACATGGCTGGGCTCTGCCCCACCTCACTCATCACCTGCTGAAACCCTCAGCTAGGCTATGGTCACTTTTAAATTTGGTTATTCCAAGCCAGTCTCCCATCTTCCATCCTACATAAACTTGAGTTCTTTCTAAACTCTGCTGCCCTTATTCTCTCTTGCACTAAGTACCATTCACCCATTACCCTGAGCTTGCTGACCTAGACTGGCTCCTGGCATAGAAAAGCCCCATCTTTCTCAGTCTTCAAGTTCCTCCATGTATTCTCCCCTCCCTATCTCTGGAACCTCCTCCAGACCCTACAACCATTCGAGATATCTCCACTCCTTAAATTCTGATCTCCTGCGCATCCCCACTTTTAACTGCTCCACTAATGGCAGCTGTGCCTTCAGCTGCCAAGAGCTCTGGAACAGTCTCCCTCTCTTCTCCTTAAAATTTAACTATTCAACAAGCTTTAGGTCATCTGTCCTAATATCTCATTGCGTGTCTCAACGTCAAACTTTGTTTCATAATGCTCTTATGAAGCACCTTGGAAAGTTTTACGATGTTCAAGGCACAATACGAACCCAAGTTGTTTTATTTTCTTCCCTCTCCCAAGGTTGCTGGCACTTAGAGAACAGTTCAACTGGCGCTAACAGACCCCAGTCACCTCATTCAAGTAGTGTTTCTACCTGCATGAATCTAGACAAAGCACTGTGACATATTAGATTGCAGTTTGTAACAGCTCAGCACAATCTTGTACTCAGAAGTCTACCTATGTGCACTTTTCAGCCTTTTCAGCCTAAGTTACTTCACAGCATCCTGGAGCACAACTGGAGTCAATTTTGCTTTCCTCACCCTGGTATGTCAAACCTGGGTTAAAATCCTGGAACCCCTCTTCCTGACAGCACTGTGGGTGCATCTGCACCACATAGACTGTAGCAGTTCAAGGCAGCGACTCACCACGACTTTCTCAAAGGCAATTAGGGATGGGGAATAAATGCAGGCCTTGCCAGCAATGCTCAGGTCACATCAAGGAATTTTAAAAATTGCAGCACCCTAATTGCTGCCCCAGGTGAAAATAGATAACCTAGCACATAGAAGTTAGTAGTGAAGCAGATCATGCAGTTAACTGCCCACCTGCTATGTAGAATGCTTTTCCAAAGCAAAAATGCTTCTACAGTGATCTTACTTAGAGGTCAGGTTTTAGCTTACCCTGTCCGTGCACTAACATTATAATAGTTGAAAATTGTTTGTCTGTAGTTATAACCACCAAATTGTGCTCCACTTTCTGCATGTTACAACAGTTCTCTGCCCATCAACAATTCCCATTCAATCTTATTCATCCTGCAATCTTAACTTTCCCATCTTCTAAGCAGTCCTTCCCCAAATGTAGTCCAATCCAACATCAATTATCAAAATCAACCTTCAAACTTAAATAATCATCTTGTTACAGTACACACTCACTCATTACTTGAATGTTGATCATTAAATCCTCCCAATTAATACATACTGCATTCCAAAAGCATTCAGATTTTGCTTCAGCGCCTTCCTGAACGTTCAGCTCTCAGCACCATCCAGAAGTGTTTATTGGATACTAACCTTAAAGACTCACTCTCACATCCCATAGTAAGTCTCGTCTTGCTCCACTGTCTGACACATGTCCAGCCCGAGTTAGGGATATCTTCCCCTCTTTCTCACATCATTTGGAAAGTTAGGGTATCTCAAGTACAGGAACTTGTCCACTGCTCCAATTTCAATATCAATGCTCAATTTCTTCAGCTCTTTTGTATCCTTCTGTACTTTCCATGCCCTGCAGGCATAATTTTGTTCTTAGAAAGCTGATGTAGCCCCCAGTTTTTTCTCCTTCAGCACCACAACAGTGGTAAGCAAGGCTTCATCAGATGCAGCAGGATCATATTCCAGTTCACTTTCCCTTAAACTCTAAGGCCCTGTCTTTCATACCTCCACTTACCATTGCCTCAAAATGATATGGTGCCTTATAATATTCAATTAGCCCAAATGTACTCTTGATTTTAAATGCATCACAAAGTTCATAGCTTTAATGCGTCAAGCAATAAGGGTTAATAATTACATGGGAACCAATTACTGAAGTTAATAGCAGGTACATTTAGTTACCATTATGTCCTGGACCAGCAATCCAGAAATAGTTTATGATCCCTGAGTTCAATAAGTTTTGGATATCATCAAACTGTAGATTTCCATGTCAGAAATGCATCGACAGATGCCTACTGTAGATGCACACACACAGTCACATGTACAAATATTACTCCGTAAATACAGATTTGATTATTTAAACTAAGCACATTATCATCCGACTCTTTGTTATATCTAATTCATGTATCCAGAAAGAATGAAAATCCAAGTCCAAGGAATATTTTGCGAATGGAAAAATCATGGCTTTCTTTCCCTCAAGTTTATGCATGAATCCCCTGACCATGTAAACCTAAAAAGGAAGTTACTCCAGTGTGATTTATATTCATATTTTGGCCTGGTTTCCTCACAATGGCCAAAAAACATTATAGCGTGTTTGAAGGGTTCAACAGCAAAAAGCTAAATCCACAGTATTTAAGTATACAAATAAAAGCTTTTGTCCACATAGAGATGTGCCTCTGACTATAATTGTTTAATTACTATCAATTAACAGGGGAGAGAGAAAATCTGATCTGAATAGTGAAAAGGTTAACATCCAGAATAAATCAACCCTCAGAAACATTTTCCACAATATTAAATAAATTCCAATTTGAGTTGCCTAAAATAATTCATTGGAACAGAATTGGTCAGATGAGCAAAGAGATTGTGTACCATGTAGAAATAAGAATTATGCATAGGGTTTTATTGAAATCTGACCAGTAACTTCAGAAGCCATGTCCCAAGCTAGGAATGACTACAAAACTCATTACAACATGCAAATCACAATCTTACTGATTTTAGATATGGAGTGCAACACTGTCACTAGGGCCTTCTTAAAGCAACACAGTGGATGCATACTAAGGCCAGAAGAACTGCAAGATCTCAACAGTAGTTATTGCATTGGGTGGTGACTGAAGAAGGCAACACAAGGTCAGGGTGCTGATTTCAGGCTTGTCATTGAGGCAATTTGAAATGATGAGTTGAGAGTTATTGCATCTTAAAGCATTCTAATTCAAGTCCAATATTCCCTAAAGCATGCTGATATCAACATGTTAAACAATCAAATGAGATGACAGGCCTGGTTTTGCACTTTTTCAAAATTTTTTTTTAAGGCTGGAAGCAGATTTATGATGAGCATGAAGTTTCATCTCCATTTTTTTTTTAGAATGAGTTCATCGTGTGTGTAGTTCCTGAACAATGATACATAAAATTAAAAACTAAATTAGAAACCAGAATTCAAACAGCAACTTGTTCTTTGCTTTCTGCAGTTACACTCTCACAAAACTGGCAATCTTGGGACTGCGGCTGTGCCAGTTTTTGGATTATGTCAGATTTAGGGTCCAGCACTTTAGGCAGTGGGCAGTTCGAGCCAATCCACGTTGAGTGGGGTCAAAGGTGGCTAGGAGAGAAGGAAAAGACCGGCGCACAAGCTGCAAAGGGGATAACAAGTCTGGCACCAAGCAGTTCCTAGCTCACTTGTCCAGGTAAGTTACTTTTAATCGAGTAAAATAAAAAAAAAGATGCATGGCACATTCTAAAATGTCTGGTTTTCAACAGCTCTGGTTTTTAGACAGCCAATTCTGAGCGTAACCATTTTTTCTTAGATGATTTCTGCCATGGTATGGAAACAAGAAAATATGACAGCAGTATACTCAGCCAAAACAATTACTATACTCTTTAAAGTAAGAGCTTTGCTTAAGAAGTTAAATTTCTTTATGCAAACAACAAGGCAAATAATAACAGAAAATGCTGGAAAAACTCAGGTCTAGCAGCAACTGCGGAGAGAGAAACTTCAGAGTGAAGAAAGGTCATTCGGACTTGAAACGTTAACTCTGTTTGTCTCTCCACAGATGCTGCTAGACCTGCTTAGCTTTTCCAGCATTTTCTGTTTTTGTTTCAGATTTCCAGCATCCGCAGTATTTTGCTTTTACCTAAGGTAAATAATAAGTTACAAATGGATGAAAAATGTACAAATACAAGCAAAAATCAGAGACTGTATCAAAAGCATGCAAGTCCACTACTTTATGTACAAACCGCACTTGTAAATAGGGCAGTATCACACCATTAATGCAAGCATCAACACAGTCAAAACAGAGCACTTCAAACTGTACCCTGCTTCTGAGGCAAAGTGCAATGAAAAGTATATTAGCAACTAAAATGTCATTCAGACACACACCTGAACAATATTTATACACTTCATATGAACGTTACATAAAGTATCCCATCACTGTACTAGTTTACAGAGCAATATTATTAACAATGACAGCATATAACCCAGATAGTTGGCAGCAGGTTTCAAGATTTGAACTCAATACAGAATTTTCAATGGCATCACTGCAAACCTAAACAACATTAACAGAACCCTGAAATTGTATTGGAGGAAAATAACTTTGTCCAAAGGTTTGGAAAGTCCTCAAATTGTAATGGATTGTAAATTATCCGATCAAACGAAATAATTGGTGTAAATTTCATGTCAAGATCAAGAAATTAAATATTGTGCTGGTTTGTCCAACTGCCTGATCTTGTAATTAGAGAACACGAGACATGTGACATTTACAAATTGTGAACATCTCAGATTCTTTCAAGTGCTGATAAGTGGTGTACATGACAGATACAGTAATCAGCTGGAGTTACATTTAACCATGGCCTGTCTACACACCAACATTTCAAACATTTATGATAAATTTAAAACCCTAATTACACAGCAATTTTAAATTGCATATTTAATGCCAAGGTTCTGGAAAGGAACAGTAGTAAATTACTACAAGGCATAACAACATTCATGCAGTTAAGTTGGTTTATATATACCAAAAAAGGAATTACAAGCAGCTAATTAATACAGCCCCTGACAAATCAGTACCATCACTGGAATTACATGGGTATATAATGTTAAGTGTATCCAATATTTATATACAAGTCACTTGAACTGCGAGAAATATTCAGAAAATACCATTCTGTCCTTCCCTATGGATTTTGTCCAAATAGAAAGCTTGGAATTGTACATCACTTAGGTAATGATGGATACAGGTCTGTCACTGGTAGCAGTTGTGGTGGGATGAACTGAGGAAGCATTAAAAGTATCAAAGAGGAGGAATTAAAAGTATTGTACAAAAAGTCTCATGGTTTAAGTGAAATCCATTCTGTAACATAAACAGAAAATGCAGGCAATACTCAGGGGTCAGGCAGCATGTGTGGGAGAGAGAAACAGTTCCTGTTCCAGGTCTGTGGCCTTTTCAGTATCATTGACCTGAAACATGAACTATTTCTCTCTCTACAGATGCTCCCTGTCCAATTCAATGTTTCCAGCATTTTCTGTTTTACTATTTCAGACTTGCAGCATTTTGCATTCTGTCCTATAACATGTTGGTGCCAATAAGTGACAACAAAGCAAAGTACATAAGGGAAAGAGCAAAAATAGTAAAAATGTAATGGCGAACACAGGGTGAATAAAAAAAAACCCACCTCCTTTTCACCATTAACTCCCCATCTCACTTAAAAGCCTTGACTACTTCTGAGGGTACAGTTCCAGAGATGTCAGGCACCTTCTGGCAACTTGCCCAAATGGCTGTTCTGATGGGAAAGTCTTGGCTGGATATCTAGCCTTGCAGGCCATTATAACCTGATGCCCTCCTGGACAATGATCAAGAATGGAAACCACTGGCTGCTAACCCCCTCACTCCCAACGTCCCCTCATACCTCCCAACAAGGCTCTGTGATGTGAAACACAAGTCTAAAGAAACCCAAAAGCTACTAACTGTACTGACTGACATACAGTAGCTCAAAGTTTATCAACAGTTGAAATTTACAGTTCACATCATTACCATGTTCAAATCCCTCCATGATCTCACCTTCCCTATCACTGCAACTTTCTACAACAATCCACTGGAAATCCTACATTCCTCCAACTTTGGCCTATGGTGCATCCTAAAAACACTGATTCACCAGACTTTCACCTACTTCAGCACTGTGCTCTAGAATTCTCTTCCTAAGCCTTCTACTTATCACCTCCTTCTCCTTCTTTAAAACCCCTTTTCAGCTTATCTCCTTTATTCACCCTCTTCAGCAACTCCTCCTTTGGTTCTGTGTTGCTTTTTCTTTGATTATGCTTTTGTGAATTATCATGGGATACTTTCTCCATGATAAAGGTATATAAAGGCAAGTTCCTGTTCAGTTCAGCTAAGCACAGCTCAAAAACTGATCCTGGGACTTTCCTAATCTGCATAACTCAATTAATTACTAGAGAAATTTGCTTAGGCATTCAGCAAGGATGTTACCCTGAATTTGTCACCTCACATTGCTCCTATTTCTAGCCTGAGGTAATCACCAGTATTTCATCCTCTCAGGAAATATTTCAAAATTTTCACTCCTGATATCATATTTCATGGATGAATCCAGAATTACACCAAAGAAACAAAAACTAATCACAACACAGGAAGAGGCCATTTGAGCTGCCATGACCATGCTGCTCTCTGTAAGAGCAACTCTGATAATCCCACTCCCCCACCTTTGCTCCATAACCCTGTAACTTTTCTCTCTTCAGGTGCTGAATCCAATTTTCCTTTAAAAGCCAATACTGAACCTGCCTCTACCATGCTTTCAGGTGATGCATTCCTAACCACCGGCTGTGTAAAAACATTTCTCACGTCACCATTACCTCTTTTGTCAATCACCCCAAATTGATGTCCTCTGATTCTCGACCTTTCGCCATTGAGAACCATTTCCCCCATCTACTCCATCGAGACCCTTCATGATTTTGAGCACTTCTGTCAAGTCTCCACTCTACCATCTCTCCTCCAAGGAGAACTCAGCTTCTCCAATCTATCCACGTAACTGAAGTCCCTCATCCCTGGAACAATTCCCATAAATCTTTTCTTCACCCTACCCAAAGCCTTCACATCATTCCTGAAGTGTGATGCCCAGAATTGCACACCACATGTTAAGAGGGGTGCCACAAAAATAAATCACCCTGCCGAAACAAAACATGAACATTTTTGACAACACCGAACTTGTACTTCTTGGAGACTTTGACGAGGGGCGGGGGGGCAAAAAATAGACACTCTGACGCTTGCTTTCTTTGTCGCCAGAAGTGAAGAGTTAATTGTGCATGGGAGATAGCCTGAGGAAAGACATTTGATGCAAAGCAATCACCTGTCCCTCTTTCAAGAGTAAAATAAAAACTAAAAGCCTCGTCTCCTGCTGAAAGAGTAGGGTCACCGGAATATCAGTGGAGAGGTGTTCACTAGCGAAGGGGGGGGGGGGGGGGGGGGGGGGGATGAGATTATAAAAGCTTGTATACACACCCATACACGCATAATAAATACACACACGTCAAATAAATTCCTCAGTCCTCCCGGGATTGTCTGTGCCCTCACTCACCGACATAATGCAGATTGAGAGCCAGGTATTTGTACTGGAAGAGCAGGTTGTTGTTATTCCGGGCCTGGATCTGCTGGAAGAAGGAGCTCACGTCCCACCGGTACAGCATCTCCAGCACCATGATGCTGGGCACCCGCAGGGCCACGTTCAGCACCGCCTCCAGCTTCTCCCTCACTCCACTCATGATCACCCTCAGGCCGGCCATTGAGGTGAGTAGCGGGCGGGCGGCAGAGAAAATTTAATTTTTTTAAAAAGCGATGCGGGCGGGCTCCGATATTTCCTATCTATTACTATTGATTATTGTTCTGTTATTCTAAGATAAGAACCAAGCCAGTTGTTCACAAAAACACCATACTCCGCAAACCCCCGCTCTTTTCTTCAATCCGCCGAGTCGGAAGCGTCTCTACCCCTCGGTTTTTGTCTCTCTCTCGTTCGGCTTCTCCTGAGGTGAAAGGAAACAACGCACAAAAAAACCATCAAACCGCCGCCATTATTCCAGCTCTAAGTCCGGTGCAGTGCGCAGGCGCATTGAGGGGAAGGGGAAGGTGGGGGGGGCGGTTGCGAACTGCCGGAGCGCCCCCGTACGGAGGGAGGAGGGAGCGGGTGGCGCGCGTTTGGGGCGCATCCCCTCCACATTGGCGTCGGCCAGCCTTGAGGGAGAGGCGGCTGCATAGAGCCAGGGAGCATCCACGAACAGGGAACAGGCAGCAATTATTCGCCAGTCAGCTTTGGAGGGGGAGGATCGTTCTTTTATATTCCTTTCCAGGTTGTTGCTCTTGCAAATGGGTGTTTCTTTTTATTTCATCTATAAGCTGGGCCTCGGCAGGTAGCAATTTTTGCCTCTGGAACTACAACGTGAGGTCCCGCACCAGAGGCTTGAGCACAAAATTCCGGGTTGTCGCTCCAGCGCAGGACCGAGGGAGTGCTGCACGGTAGGATTACCGTCTTTCGCATGAGATCTAAACTGGGGCCCCCCCATCGGCCATTCCAGGTGGGCATGAAAGCTCATTGCGCTCTTTCAAAGAACAGCAGGGGAAATCACTCCGGTATCTTGACCAACATATATCCCTCAACTAACATCACAAAAACAGGTGGTCTGGTCACTATTACATGTCTGTTTGAGGGGGGCTTGATGTGCACAAATTGGCTATCATGTTGCTGACATTACAACAGGGACCACAATTCACAAGTACTTTGTTGTAAAGGACTTTAGGACGTCCCGTGCTTCTGAAAAGACCTATACAAGTCTTTTGTTCTTTTGGCACCATAAAACAGCTGCAACGTTTTTAAACCTACTTTTGTGTGGCTCAGCACCAGATCATACAGTGCATTGACTCTTTAACCCAGGAGGGAATTTCCAGCATCCACAGTATTCTGCTGTTAACCTTTCTGACTCCTGTTTGACATAAATATCACCCTAGAATATTTCCTTGATGGAGGCAGCTTTGCAAACTGCAAAGAAAGACAGAAGCTTCAGTCAGTATTTAGCATGGTGTTTAATGCTATATTATCAAATTATGGTGTTTCAAACAAATGGCTGGTTTTGCTACTTAGAGACAATCTACATGGGAAAGTATTGAACAAACATGTATTTATTTGGACAGAGAATATTCATGTACTGCATTCATCATAGTGACACAAGAAACAAATAAGGCTAGTATGCTTTTCAATCTGATTTAGTCAGGATGAGGAGAAATTATTTTTTAAAGAAACCACATTTTTTTCATTGGTCAGATTAGTGGATGGGTGCAACTAATATAATCATTAATTTGTGAGTAATTTGTAATGTGTAAATATTTTAAAAGTGTTTATCTGATTAAGTTAAAAATTGGGTACAATAGATTTCTGACAATGAAATATACATGATATGGGAACAGAGTAATAACATTTAAACAGCTCCCCAGTGGTTAAAAGCATTAACCCATAGGAATTAACTGGTTCCAATTTGTTCCAAATTCGTGCTGAGTTAGACTGTCAACCAGGGTAGTAAATCAGATACAACAACAATAACGTGCATGTAGATGGTTATGTTAATGTAGCAAAATATCGCATCTCTGTTAATGACATGCAGGATTATGGAGCAAAGCAGTAGAACATGTTATTTTCCCTTAAAATATCTAGGTTCATTGTGTTCCAACAGGAAACACCATGTGCTCCATTGATGAGAGAAGATTCTCTTATCCACTGCTTAATTTGATGATGAGTGTATTGCAGGATAACATGCAATTGGGCCTGATAGATAAGGCTGTACTGTTGCTCCACCAGTGATTTGGTGAGTTTATTCAGTGAGAACATGAAAATTCCAAATTTAACCCTCTGCTGAGTCATCTAATCTCAAGCAGAGTATCAATGTCTCAGCACCATGTGTTTAGGCAAGGGATAAATCAGTCATCACATCCTGCTGGCAATGCATGTGTGTGCACTTCATGTGAACAGAAGATTGAGCTTGGATTTGAACCCTCCACACTCAAATAGCTGCCACTCGGTGTCAGGGCTCTATCCATGAACAATGGTCACTTGGATGCAATAATGGAAGTTGGACAGAACATATGGTCAGTAACCAAGACCATTAATTTCCAGCTTTCATGCAAGGGTAGTCGGAATCTCAAAAACCCCATAAACAAGTGAAAATATGCTGGAAAATCTTGCAATTTAATATAATAAAACAGAGTTTGATATATTCTGTCACTGTTACCTGTGACTATTTCTAACCAAGCATGGAGTCAATGCCTTTAGGAAAGTGGGAGAGGAGAAAAAAATAATAGAAAACATTGATGACAAAGAAAAGACTGCAGCTGGGCAAAACAGTAAGGCTGCAGGGCATCCATATTAAGCTGCAAAGATGAAATATTTTGTTAATGTATTTGAAATACAGAAAGAACTTGCATTTCTATAGTGCCGTTTATAACCTTAGTATGTCCCAAAGTACTTTATAAGCAATTGATTGCTTTTAAAGTTTAGCCACAGTTGGAAGAATTTGCTCACAAATAGCTTCCCCCAAACAACAATGTGAGGATGATCAGATAATATATTTTATAGTACTGTTGGCTCAAATACTAGCTTGGATTCAGAATAAGTGATAATGGGTCATCCTAAAAGGGACCACCTATTCTTAGGTGATTGGTTCATGTTAGTGATTGCTGTATCCCTACCTTCATAGTGGCTATGAAGCCCTTATTGGAGCTTGATTCCCTAATGATGGAAAAAATAATTCAGCTTGTATTGTTAATAGGTTGCATTGCCATACTTCGCATGGTGCCTGCTGCAATTAATTTAAAAATCATAGGTGCAGTGCTTGGAGGCACTAATTCATCATCAATGTGTGCCTCTTGGAGAATAAGAACATCAACATCATGGTCTTTGGCAGTTCCTGAAAGCAGCCAAACTTTGCTCACAACATATCTTCCACATTTAACTGATAAATGCGAAGCGTTCTCCCAATACTACAAGATGAGGGCTCCATATGTCGAAGTGATGAGATCAGTTAAAACAGGGTGGGTCATGTAAAGGTGGCCATCTCCCACCCCAAAGGACAACAAAGGTGGCAGTTGCTCCTTAACTCTAAGGTCACCCCAACTAAGGAAGCTTAACATGAAGTTTTAGTGGAACTATCCAAGACCATTTCATTATCTCCTCCCACATCGCTGCTTTCTTCTCTCTACACCAGAGCTGAGTTTTTTTTTTCATTCATGGGATGGCTTGGCCAGTATTTATTGTCCATCCCTAAATGCCCTTTAGAAGGTGGTGGTGAGCTGCCTTCTTGAACTGCTCAGGTCCATGAGGTACACCCGCAGTGCTGTTAGGGAGGGAGTTTCAGGATTTTGACCCAGTGACAGTTAAGGAATAGCGATATATTTCCTAGTCAGGATGGTGAGTGGATTGGAGGGGAATTTCCAGGTGGTGGTGGTCCCATCTATCTGCTGCCCATCCCCTTCTAGATGGCAGTGGTAGTGGTCATGGGTTTGGAAGGTGCTGTCGAAGGAGCCTTGGTGAATTTCTGCAGCACATCTTGTAGATGGTACGCACTGCTGCCACTGTGCATCAGTGATGGAGGGAGTGAATGTTTGTGGATGGGGTGCAAATCATGTAGGCTGCTTTGTCTTGGATGGTGTCAAGCTTCTTGAGTTGTTGGAACTGTACTTAGTCAAGCAAGTGGAGAGTTTTCCACCACACTCCTGGCTTGTGCCTTGGTGTACGGTGGACATCCTTTGGGAAGTCAGGAGGTGAGTTACTCGCCACAGAATTCCTAGCTTCTGACCTGTTCTTGTAGCCAAAGTATTCCTATGGCTACTCCAGTTCAGTTTCTGGTCAATGGTAATCCCCAGGATGTTGATAGTGGGGGATTCAGTGATGGTAATGCCATTGAACGTCAAGGGGTTAGATTCTCTCTTGTTGGAGATGGTCATTGCCTGGCACTAGTGTGGCATGAATGTTACTTGCCATTTGTCAGCCCAAGCCTGGATATTGTCCAGGTCTTGCTGCATTTGGACATGGACTGCTTCAGTATCTGAGGAGTCGCAAATGGTGCTAAACATTGTGCAATCTTCAGCGAACATCCCCACTTCTGACTTTCTGATAGAAGGAAGGTCATTGATGAAGCAGCTGGAGATGATTGGGCCTAGGATACTACCCTGAGGAACTCCTGCAGTGATATCCTTGAACTGAGATGATTGATCTCCAACAGCCACAACCACCTTCCTTTGTGCTGGGAATGATTCCAACCAGTGGAAAGTTTTCCTCCTGATTCCCATTGACTCCAGTTTTGCTAGGGCTCCCTGATGCCACACTTGGTCAAATGCTGCCTTGATGTCAAGGCCAGTTACTCTCACCTCACTCCTGGAGCTCAGCTCTTTTGTTCATGTTTAAACCAAGGTTGTGATGAGGTCAGGAGCTAAGTGACCCTGGCAGAACCCAAACTGAGCATCAGTGAGAGGTTATTGCTAAGCAATTGTCGTTGATAGAACATCCACCCAGCACTTCTGGTTGAAGATTGTTGCAAATGCTTCAGCCTTGTCTTTTGCACTGATGTGCTGGGCTCCCCGACCTTTGAGGATGAGGATATTTATGGAGTCTCCTCCTCCAGTGAGTTGTTTAATTGTCCACCATCACTCACAACTGAATGTGGCAGGATTGCAGAGCTTAGATCTGATCCATTGGTCGTGGGATTACTTAGCCCTGTCTATCACTTGCTGCTTATGCTGCTTGACATGCAAGTATTCCTGCGTTGTAGCTTCACAAGGTTGACACCTCATTTTTAGGTATGCCTGGTGCTGCTCCTGGCATGCCCTCCTGCACTCTTCATTGGACCAGGGTTGATCCCCTGGCTTGGTGGTAATGGTAGAGTGGGGGTTATGCGGTTACATAAGGTTACAGACTGTGGTTGAGTACAATTCTGCTGTAGCTGATGGCCCACAGCGCCTGAAATTCTGAAGAATTTGAGACCTAATCAACATGGCTTGTTGGCTTCTTTCTTTACGAACATCCATGTGAATGGTGTAATTGCATCAATCTGGAGAGCGGCTAAAGTCATTACCATTCTCAAGATGGGGAAACCTGCTCCTGATTCAGCTAGTCATCAGCCCATATCTCTACTATATAGCTCTTAAAAACTGAGCATCTCCCCCTCGCTAGACTTTCTCCACTGGTAAAGCCCAACCTCCCTAAAGAACAAGCCGGTTTCAGATCTGGGAGGAGGCATCTTGGCCAAGTACTCACACACACCACCCATATCAAGACTGGCTACCAATGCATGCTCAAGACAGCTTGTTGCGACTTTCACCAGCATATAACATTGTGTGATGCTATTGTCTTCTGTTGAAAGCTGCCAGACTTTTCCAGTGTCAGGCTACAATGCGTGTCCTTTCTTAAATGCTCAACAATCAAAGATAACATGGTTTCACTGGGAGACTAAACAAGCTGCACAATGGCTCTGAATGATGGACTTCCCCTCAGTTCTGTTTTAGCTCCAGTCCCCTTCAAGATCGACATGATACCCACCATTTCTATGAAGCTCGCCTATGCTGATAATCTGGCCCTTGCTACCTAGACGACCAACCTTGAGAATCTCAACAGCACCTTGTCCCAGGACCTAGAAGTGATGGACCAATATTTCAACTAATGATACATCCTCCCAAACCCAATAGTCACTGCTTTCCACCTCAGCAATCAACTGACTAACTGTGAACTCCAGGTCTCCTTTTGCTGCGAACCGATCAAGAACAAGCCATACCCCAGGTACCTTGGAATCACCCTGGACCACAACCTCATATACTATAAATACCTGAAAAGCATCACTGGAAAGATCAAGGCCAAAATATATGTTATCTGGAAAGTACCAGGCACCACGTGGGGTTCGAGTGCATGCACTCTTAACATAAGAACATAGAAACAGGAATAGGCCATTCAGCCCCTCAAGCCTGCTTAATAAGATCATGGCTGATCTAATTGTAGCCTTAATTCCACATTTAACACCCCCCCCAATAACCTATGACTCCCTTGTAGTTCAAAATATGTCAAACTCAGCCTTGAATATGTTCAGTGACCCAGCCTCCACTGCTCTATGGTGTAGAGAATTCCAAAGATTAACAACCCTCTGAGAAAAGAAATTTCTCCTCATCTCTGTCTTAAGTGTTAGATTCTGTCTTTTGAAATTGTGCCCCCAGCTCTAGATTCCTCCCTCTCGGCCTCAGCCAACATCCTTTCAGCATCCACTCTGTCAAGCCCCCTCAGAATATTATATGTTTCAATAAGATCACTTCTCATTCTTCTGAATTCCAATGTTCAACCTTTTCTCATAAGCCAACCCCTTCATCCTAGGAATCAGCCTAGTGAACCTACTCTGAACCATCTCCAATGCAAATATATCCCTCCTTAAATAAGAAGACCAAAACTGCATACTGTACAATCTCAGCAATGCATCAGCATTTGTGGAGAGAGAAAGGATTAATGTTTCAGGTTGATGACCTTTCAGTAGAACTCTGATGAAAGGTCATTGACTCAAAAGTTTAACTTTGTTTTTCTCTCCACAAATATTGCCAGACCTGCTGATTATTTCCAGTATTCCTGTTTATATTTTTATTTGTTTTAAGGAACCATATAAAATCTCTTTCAACTCTTCCCCAGAAACATGCTTCAGCTCCAAACACAGAAGAGCACCTACTACTGCCTCAAAATGGCATTTTAAAAACAAGAAATAGAGTAGGTGTAGACCAGACAGCCCAACAACTTGCCCCACCTTTCAATGCTGATCATTGGCCTTAACTTCACCTTCCTGCCTGCTTCCCATATCCCTTAATTGCCTGAGAGACCAAAAATCTGTCTATCTCAACCTTAAACATATTCAATGATGGAGCATCCATGAATCTCTGGGGTAGAGAATTCCAAAGATTCACAATCCTTTGAGCGAAGAAATTGTTCCTTACCTCAGTCCTAAATGATTTGTCCCTTATCCTGAAACTGTTTCCCTGTGTTCTGGATTCCCCAGCCAGGGGAAACAAACTTTCAGTATCTACATTGTCAAGCCCTTCCAGAATTCTTTCTGTTTAAATCACCTTTCATGCTTCTAAACTTAGCCATTTCCCACCCAGACTTCCTAAGGGAGTCTGTTAATTAGATTTTTGTGCAGGAACTGGGTTGAGTCTGCCCAAATCCATTTCATGCAAGACCCTTATTGGCCACAAACTTTAGGCTGACTCACACTTGAAGCCAGATGGAAGAAGAATTGAAATGCTAATTATCTAATCTTTAAAAAAAAGGCAGTAACCTGCAGCTGATTAAAGAGAGCAGGAGTCCTGAACACAAAGTAATAGCAATCCAACAGGTAAGGCAGCATAGTGATTATGTTACTGGACGAGTAATCTAGAGCCTGGGCCAACAAGAGACGTGGATTCAAATTCCACCAAGGTAGATGTAGAATTTAAATTCAATTAAATAAAGCTAGAATAAAAAAGTAGTCTCAGTAATGGTGACAATGAAGCTACTAGTTTGTTGTAAAACTCCACCTGGTTCACTGATGTCCTTCAGGGAAGGAAATCTGCCATTCTTACCCACTCTGGCCTATACATGACTACAAATCCGCAGCAATGCCAGTGTCTCTTAACTGCCCTCTATTCAAGAAGGCAGCTCACCACCCTCAAGGACAATTAGGGAGAGGCAATAAGTACTGGCCTCACCATTGATATCCCCATCCTCTGAATGGATTTAATAAAAGCCGAATACTTGACAATCAGAGGAAAAAACTCAAAAAGTGATGTCATAGCCAGATTAGAGCGCGGAGTGTCAGGAGTTGAGAAATCTGAACCAAGTGTTCAATTTATCATTTATCTTTATTAAGAGCATAGAGTCCTTCAGATTAACAAATAGAAGAAGACAAGGCTGAGGACAGCAAAGTGATGTTGTAACACAAGATGGGATGGTGATTTTTTTTATTCTTTCCTGGGATGTGGGCATCACTGGCAAGGCCAGCATTTGTTGTCCATCCCTAATTGCCTTTGAACTCAGTGGCTTGCTGGACCATTTCAGAGGGCAGTTAAGAGTCAACCACATTGCAGTGGTTCTGGAGTCACATGTAAGGTAGACCAGTAAGGACAACAGATTTCCTATTCTAAAGGACATTAGTTAACCAGATGGGTATTTTTGACAATCAACACTAGTTTCACGGTCAGCATTATTGAGACTAGCTTTGTATTCCAGATTTATTAACTGTCGTGGGCTGGGATTTGAATCCATGACCCAGAGCATTAGGATAGTCCTGTGGATTACCAGCCCAGTGACATTACCACTACATCACAGTCTCTCCCAATGTTAATTTGTAGGCATAAATTTAAATTCAATTAGCCTTTTACTAAATTAGATCAAGGAATTAGTGAAAAAAAATTAAATTGCTAAGTTGATTAAATACACAAACTTTAATTAAGTCAGTAAACAGAACAAGGATATATAGTTGGTCATGAAAGCTGTGTACTGCACCTCAGCATGTGGGATTTGTGAAGAGCATCATGATTACACATAAGCAGTAAGTGTCTGCATCTCGAGGAACTATGGTTCAGTGATGTTGAACTGGAGTCTAAGGTGCAGACAGTGCAGGTCTTCGATGAGGGGGAGAGTTGCCTGGATACTTTGATCCAGGAGCTAGTGACCCCTTAGGTAAGGTGGTGATTACAGGTCTGACCAGTGGTCAATGACAGGAGGGTATGACTGAGTCAGGCATGTAAGGAGACCCTCCTGTGCAGTGCTGGAGGAGTCTCAACCTTTGCCCTTACTCAACAGTTACGAGGCTCTTGCTGCCTGTAGATGAGAGCAAAGTCTGCAGGTTGGATGAGCAAACTGACTGTGACACTGTAGTAAAGGAAGCCATTCAACTGGGGGTAGTGAAAGGGCATACGATAGTGGAAGGGGACAGTATTGTCAGAGGGATAGTTACTATTCTTTACAGCAGCAACCAGAAATTGCCTGCCCAGTGCCAGGATTAAGGCCATTTTCTTGCAGCTGAGAAAAACCTGAAGGAGCTTGAGGAGCTAGGGTCCAAGTTAACAAACAGAACCCTTAAGAGTAATAATCTCTGGATTACTACCTGAGCCACATGCAAATAGGCAAAGGGTCAAACAGATCAATTAAATGTGTTGGTTAAAAAGTGTTATGGGAGTCATGGGTTTCAATTCATGGGACACTGGCACCTGGACTGGGAGAAGAGGACGGTGTTTCATTGTGATGAGCTCTACTTAAGTCAAACTGGAACCTGTATCCTGGTGAATCGAATAACTAGGGCTGCAGATAGAGCTTTAAACTGAAAAGTGCGGGGGAGCTGGGGGTAAGTATTCAGGTAAGGGAAAATCTTTAAACTTGAAAGGGAAAGTTAAGGCCATTGAGCAGTATAGTGATTTGGGAAAAATGAAGCAGTGTGTGTCAGGAAGGAACAGAGAATTTAATGCTAATTGCGCATTAGTGAATAAAGTCACCAGAGAAAAATGGTTTTAAAAAGTAATAATTGGAGGTGTTTTATCTGAACGCACAAACATTTAAAACAAATTAGACAAACCAACAGCATAAATACAGTTAAATAGGTTTGATCTCATGGTCATTGCAGCAATATGGTTGCTTTGGGACCAAGGTTGGGAACTAAATATCCCAGGGTATTTCATGTTTCAAAAAGACAGAACCTCTGGCAAGAGGAGTTTGTAACTAATGCAATAATCTTGGAGAACTTAAATCTTTATATAGCCTTGACAAACCAAATCACCAAAAATAGTTTAGGGGACAAGTTCAAGGAAAGCATTTGAGCCAGTTTTCTAAAAGAATGCATTGTGGAACCAACAAGGGAAGAGGCTATTTTAGATCTTGTCTTGCGTCATGAGAAGTTTAGTTAGTCATCTCAATATGGGATCTTCTGCGCAAGAGTGACCATAATTGTTAGAATTTCATATCAAGTTCAAGAGTGATGTAGTTAAGTCTGAAACTGAGCATTAAACTTAAATGAAGACAATTATAGAGGTGTAAGGGGTGAGTTGGTTAAGGTAGATGGGGAAATTAGATTAAAGATATGATGGTCGATAAGCAATGTTGAGCATTTAAGGAAATATTTCATAATTCTCAATAAATATACATTCCATTGAGAAATCAATTTTCCACAGGAAAAAAAGTGATCCATTGGTAGCTAATCAAAGAGGTGAAGGATAGATTAGATTAAAAGAAAAGGCTTTCAATATTTCCAAGGAGAATAGTAAACTTAAGGATTAGGAGAGTTTTAGATACCACCAAAAATTGCTAAAGAGGGTGAAAAGAGAATGAGAGTAAACCAGAAAGAAATAGAAAAACAGATTGCAAGAGCTTCCATAAATATGTAAAAAGAAAGATTAGCAAAAGTAAACATGTGTCTCTTAATGGCTGAGAGAGGAGAAAGGATAACAGAGGATAAGGAAGTGACAGAGACATTAAGTAAATATTTTGCTCTTGTCGTCACACAAAAAGCATTCCAGAAATAGTGGGGAACCAAGGGTCAAATGTAATTAAAGTAATTAATAATAGTAAAGAAAAAAGTACTGGAGAAATTAATGGGGCTAAAAGCCAACACATTCCTTTGACCTGATGGCTTACAATGGTTTTGATCTGCCAAAATTCCTTAGTTTCTGGAAAGATCCCAGTGGATCTGAAGGCAGCAAATGCAGCACTGCTATTCAAGAAAGGAGGGAGAAAGAAAACAGGAAATTACAGGCCAGTTAGCCTGGCAGCAGTCGGCAGGAAAATTCTTCAATCCAGTATTAAGGATGTGGTAACATGGCACTTAGGAAATCATGATATGATTATAGAATCATCAAATGGCTACTGCACAAAAGTCAATATTGTTTTATTAGAAGGAAATCATGTTTGCCAAATCTAATAGCTTTTTGAGAATGTAACTATCAGGATAGATAAAGGGAACGTTTAGATAAAGTATAATTGGATTTTTAAAAGGCATTCGATAAGGTGCCGCAGAAAATGTTACATAAGATTAGGGCTCATGTGTTTGAGTGTAATATATTAACATGGATAGAGGATCAGTTAACAGAAAGAAAACAAAGAATAGGAATAAAAGGGTAATTTTCAGGATGGTGGGTTGGAACTAGCAGGATTATGCAAGAATCAGTGCTCGAGCCTCAGCTACTTAGAATCTATGTTAGTGACTTGGGTGAAAGGAAGAATATAATGTATCTGAGTTTGCTGACGATACTAAGTTAGGCAGGAAAGTAAGCCATAAGAGGATACAAATAGCCTGATTTCTCCTTTGGAGATGAGAAGCAAGAGCTGGATCTGTTATTGTGTTGGAAGTCCGGTGACAAACTGACTGTGTCGTGTTATCCCAGGGGTGAGCTCTTAATTGATATGGAGAGGAGTGTTCTGTCCAATGGAAACTGGTGGGGGCATGAATGGAGACAGGTTTCAGACACCCAAGGCAGCTGTCACTGAGGCTGCTAGTTGTCTTGAGTTTGTGCCCAAGCCAGCTACAGCACCACAGGGAGACATCATTGCGGAGCTGTGAGAGAGAAGGGAGGTCCTCTTCCCGGAGGGTGGCCGGAAGAAGCCACCACATCATGCAGCAGGAGCACCTTTCAGTTCAGAATTTTCTCCGTCTGCCCCCTATTCCTCCTCCACTCTCGCATCCTGCTTCTTCCCTGATGAGCTGTCCCCTTTCAGGGTCTCAACATCCTTAAGCTCCTCAGTCTCAGGAGGGCTATTTTATGGAGACCATAGCAGACCACCACAATAATACCCTTGCAGAAGGGTATTGCAGGGCACCAACCGATCGGTTCAGGTGCCAGACCCAGTACCCTCTGAGCCAATGATGCCCAATCAGTTGTGATCCTGATGCGTTGTCCAATATCAGTGAAGGGTGAATCTGTCAGCTGTGTGATGCACCCGTGTGCAATCTCTTATGAGAATCTGCATGGATACTAATTGCTAAAGGGTCAAATGTGAGGAACAGACAGTTGTCTGTGACCATCTTCCTAGAGATTTATAGTTTCCTTCACCATTGGTTCTCAGTAATTTACAGGCCCTTCATCTCTGCCTGTAGATCCTGTGCTCAGGGATCCTTCTCCTTTGTGCCCCTTGTGCCTCTCCGCTGGCCCCCTGATGCCCGGCACTCTGCCTTTCCTGTGCAGGCTGCTGCTCCTTATCTCCAGTAGCCTTAGTTTCTGAAGTGCAGTTCTCATTTCTATCTGCACCCTTCCTGATGCACAGATGGAGTCCAAACAGCTGTGCGCGCTGTTCTGATGCCCACAGGGTGCCAGCAGGGTGATGAACCCCGACCTAGCAAGGTTCTTAATATTGGCTTCTTCCTTGACCAGTGATGGGCTCCAGCAACTTTAACTACAAACCCTTAAGCCCTTGAAACTTTAAAGAACTGTTTTACTTACCTGAGTGCCTTCATGACTTGCCTCAGACATGGCTCTCACCTCCACTCAGCTGGTCTGATTCATACAGCTGCTGAACTCCGGCCCCCTCCAGGAAAATTGCCAAAGTTGTTGGAGACAGGCTTTTAATAAGCCCACAGTGTTTTTAATTGGCCTCATAATTGGAGTGGGCAGGTTCAGGATGTCTCAATCTGTCCCACCCTTGGGGAAAATCGAGGAAGACAGAAATGGAAGGGGGGGACTTGAGGCCATGTGATGTCACAGCCTTTTCTTTACTGGTCAGCTTCCATTTGGACCTAGTTGGGGGCAGAAAAATCCAGCCCAAAGAGTTTGAAAAGTGATATGGATGGCGTAAGTGAGTGGGCAAGAAAGTTATAGATGGAGTAAAATGAGGAAAGTTATTCACTTTGGTAGGAATGATACAAAAACTGAATGTATTTAAATGCTGAAAAGCTATTAACTGTTAATGCTCAGAGGAATTTGAGTGTCGTATGTGAAACACAGGAAATTAGCATGCATGTACAGCAAGCAATTAGGAAGACAAGTAGTATGATGGCCTTTATTGCAAGAGGGTTGGAGTGCAAGAGTCGTGCTACAGGCCTTTG
This sequence comes from Carcharodon carcharias, assembly GCF_017639515.1. Taxonomy (NCBI): domain Eukaryota; kingdom Metazoa; phylum Chordata; class Chondrichthyes; order Lamniformes; family Lamnidae; genus Carcharodon; species Carcharodon carcharias. Next base: position 93,668,810 of record NC_054474.1, read on the forward strand.
ATGAGCCCACATCTGGAGTTCTGAATACAGCTTAGGTGTCTGTACCTAAGAAAGGGTATACTTACCTCAGCGGCGGAGGGGGGGTGGGTGGTGCAACAAAGGTTAATTAGATTTAATTCCCTGTGCTGAGAGGGTTTTCCACTGAGGAGAGTTTTTTTTTTATTCACAGGATGTGGGCTTCACTGACTGGACTAGCATTTACTGCCCATCCCTTGAGAAGGTGGTGGTGAGCTGCCTACTTGAACAGCTGCAGTCCATGTGGTGTAGGTACACCCACAGTGCTGTTAGGAAGGCAGTTCCAGGATTTTGACCCAGCGACGGTGAAGGAACGGCAATATATTTCCAAGTCTGGATGGTGAGTGACTTGGAGGGGAAGCGGACCTGCGTGAGAAGGGCAGTGGCGGCAGGAGATAAAAACCAGCGGCAGAGAGCCCCTTCAACCTGTTTCCAACTGTCAGAGTTGAAGTGTAACGTCACAGGAAAACAGGGAGGTGATTGGTGGGTATCTTTTCCGTGTCTCTTTTGATTGGCCAAGTGATTTAAATCAGGAGACATTATTACAGCTGAAGAGTACAGTTAAGAAATTCACTTTTAAAATATTTAACATCCAAATTAATTAATTACATAGAATAGAGACGACTGCAGGCATTGTGTTGCAGCTGTAGCATGTGGGAGCTGGTGGACGCCGGTGCGATCCATGGTGACCACATCTGCAGCAAGTGCTGGTTGCTCGAGGAACTTTGGCTCAGAATTGATGAGCTGGAGTCTGAGCTGGGGACACTGCGACACATCAGGAAGGAAGAGAGTTACCTGGAACTGTGTTTCAGGAGGCAGTCACACTTGGATTAGTTACACCAAATTTGGTCCATGGTCAGGGGCAGGAGGGTGTGACTGTGAGTGAGGTAGGTATGGGAATCCAGAATTTGGCTTTGGAGGAGCCTCAGCAGGTGCCCTTGTCCAATAGGTACGAGGTTCTTTCTCCTGGTGTGGTCAAGGGCACAGACTGCAGGGAGGATGAGTGAACTGACCACAGCACCGTGGTACAGAGTACCATTCAAATTGGAGGGGGGGGAAGAGAAATGTTGTAGTAATAGGGGATAGCATAGTTAGGAGAAGAGAAATGTAGTAGTACTAGGAGATAGCATAGTTCGGGGAATGGATACTGTTCTCTGCAGCAAAGACAGAGTAAAGGTTGTGTTGCCTACCTGGTGCCAAGGTTAAGGACAATTCTTCTGGGCTAGAGAGGAACTTGGAGTGGGAGGGGAAAGATCCAGTTGTTGTGGTCCACATAGGCACCAATGACATAGCTAGGACTAGGAAAGAGGTTTTGTTGAGGGACTATGAGCAGCTCGGGGCTAAATTAAAAAGCAGAAACACTAAGGTAATAATCTCCGATTACTACCTGAGCCATATGTAAATTGGCGTAGGATAAGATTAGAGAGGTAAATGCATGGCTCGAAGATTGGTGTGGGAAAAATGGGTTCCGATTCATGGGACACTGGCACCAGTACTGGGGAAGGAAAGAGCTGTTCTGTTGGGACGGGCTTCATTTGAACCATGATGGGACCCAGTGTCCTGACAAATCGTATAACACGGGTTGTAGGTAGGACTTTAAACTAATTAGTGCGGGGGTGTGGAGGATTCAGTTGAAGGGAAGTTTAAAAAATCAAAAAGAAATGAGACAGCAGAGGTGCAGGGTAATGAAGAGGCAAATGACAATCAAAGATAATCAAAGGAAGGGGCAGAAGAGTGCAGCAGAAATTAGAACCTGAATGAGTAAGAATGATAAAAAGTCAAAGCTTAAGGCTCTTTATCTGAATGCACGCAGCATTTGTAACGATAGATGAGTTCACGGCACAAATAGAAATAAATGGATATGACTTAATAGCTATTACAGACACATGGTTGCAGGGTGACCTAGACTGGGAACTCAATATTCAAGGGTATTCGACGATCTGGAAAAATAGGCAAAAAGGAAAAGGAGGTGGCATAGCTTAATTGATAAAAGAAGGTATCAGCACGGTGGTGAGTAGTGATAAAGGTACACTAGATCATGATGTGGAACCAGTTGGGGTGGGAATAAGAAATATCAAGGGGAAGAAGTGTGAGTCGTCCATAAGCCCCCAAAGAGTTGCCTCGCTGGACAAAGTATAAATCGGGAAATAATGGAGGCGTGTAGGAAGGGTGCTACAACCGTCAGGAGTGATTTAAATCTGCATATTGACTGGACAAATCAGATTGTCAGGGATAACATGGAAGACGAATTTGTAGAGTGCATCAGGGATTGTTTCTTAGAGCAGAACCTACCTGGAAACAGGCTATTTTAGATCTAGTAATGTGTAATGAGGTGGGATTAATACGAGATCTCGTAGTTAAGGATCTTCTAGGGGGTAACGATCACAACATGATAGAATTTCAAATTCAGTTGGAGGGCATGAAACTCGGGTCTCAAACCAGTTTCGTCAACTTAAGGGCAATTACAGAGGTATGAAGAAAGAGTTGTCTAAAGCGGGCTGGGAAAATAGACTAAGCAGAAAGCCAGTGGTTGAGCAGTGGCAGACATTTAAGCAGATATTTCATAACTCTCAGCAAAAAGATATCCCAGTCAAAAAGAAGGACTCAATGAGAAGGATGAACCACCCGTGGTTAACAAAGGTGGTCAAGTAGAGTATCCAATCAAAAACTAAGGCATAAAAAGTGGTGAAATGAAAACTAGTGGTAGGCCAGAGGATTGGGATTTTTTTAGGAACCAGCAGCGGATGACTAAAAAGCAAATAAAGAGGGAGAAAATTGATTATGGAAGTAAATTAGCAAGAAATATAAAAACAAACAGCAAGAGCTTCGAGGGGTATATAAAAAGAAAGAACGTAGCTAAAGTGAGCATGGGACCCTTGGATGATGCGACTGGAGAATTGATAATGGGAAACAGGGAAATGACAGATAATTTCAACCAATATTTTGCATCAGCCTTCATGGTGGAGGACACTATAAACAATGTAAAGATATCAGATAAGCAAGGAGCTAATGGGAAGAAAGATTTTATAACAGTCTCTATCACGTGGGACAAAGTATTTGGCAAACTAATGGGACTAAAGGCAGACAAGTCGCCAGGACCTGATGGCCTGCATCCAAAGGTTTTAAAGGAAATGGCTGTAGACAGCGGAGGCATTGGTCAAAATATTCCAGAACTCACTGGATTCCGGGAAGGTCCCAGCAGATTGGAAAACCGCTAAAGTGACACCCCTGTTCCAGAAGGGAGGGAGACAAAAAGCAGGAAACTAGATGCCAGTTAGCCTTACATCTGTTGTTGGGAAAATGCTGGAGTCTGTTATTAAGGAAGAAATAGCAGGACATTTAGAAAAGTTTAATGCAATCAAATAGCATGGTTTTGTGAAAGGGAAATCATGTGTGACAAATTTGCTAGAGTTCTTTGAGGATATAACAAGCAGAGTTGATAAATGGGAACCGGTATTTGGATTTCCAGAAGGCATTTGATAAGGTGCCACATAAAAGGTTATTGCACAAGATAGGAACTCACTGTATTGGGGGTAATGTATTAGTATGGATTGAGGATTGGTTAACACACAGAAGACAGATGTCGGGATTGAGTTTTTTCAGGTTGAAAAGACGTAACTAATGGAGTGCCACAAGGATCAGTCCTAGGGCCTCAAATGACTTGGAAGAGGGGGCAGAGTGTAATGTATCCAAATTTACTGACCATACAAAAGTAGGTGGGAGGGTATGTTGTGATGAGGACATAAAGAATCTGCAAGGGGATATAGACAGGTTGATTGAGTGGGCAAAAACTTGGCAGATGGAGTTTAATATAAGAAAGTGTGAAGCCATGCAATTTGGTAGTAAAAATCAAAAGGCAGATTATTATTTAAATGGAGAGAGACTCCAAAAAAGTGCAGCACAGAGGGATCTGGGTGTTCTTGTGCATGAAACACAAAAAAATTAGCATTCAGGTGCAGCAAGTAATTAAGAAAGCAAATGGTACTTTGGCCTGTATTGCTATGGGTTTGGAGTTTAAAAATAAGGAAGTCTTGTTACAACTGTACAGCATGTTGGTGTGGCTGCATCTGGAGTACTGTGTATAGTTTTGGTCCCCGTATTTAAGAGATGGTATTCTGGCATTGGAGGCAGTTGAAAATAGATTCAGTAGGCTGATTCCTGGGATGAAGGGGTTCACTTATCAAGAATGGCTCAAAAGGTTAGGTCTTTATTCATTAGAGTTTAGGAGAATGAGGTGTGATCTGATTGAAGCATACAAGATTCTGAGGGGGCTTGACAGGGTAGATGTTGAGGAGATGTTTCTCAACATCTATGGGGGAATCTCGAGTGGGGGAATCTCAAACTAGGGGAAATAGTTACAGAATAAGGGGGACACTCATTTAAAACTGAGATGCAAAGGAATTTCTTCTCTCTGAGAGTAGTGAATGTCTGGAATTCTCTACCCCAAAGAGTTGTGGAGTCTAGATTACTGACAGTGCCTAAAGAGGAGGTAGATAGATTTTTGAAATATCAGGGAGTTGAGGGTTATGAGGAGGAAAGAAGAGTTGAGGCCTGGGGCAGATCAGCCATGATCTTATTGAATGGCAGGGCAGGCTTGAGGGACCAAATGGCCTGCCCCTGCTCCTATTTCTTATGTTCTTATGAACTTCCAAGTGGTGGTGTTTCCATCCATCTGCTGCTCTTGTCCTTCTAGATGGTAGTGGCTGTGGGTTTAGAAGGCTTTGTCAAAGGGGCCTTGGTGAATTCCTGCAACGCATCTTGTAAATGGTACACACTGTTGCCACTGTGCATCGGTGGTGGAGTGAGTGAATGTTTGTGGATGTGGTGCCAATCAGGCGGTCTGCTTTGTCCGAGACAGTGTCCAGCTTCTTCAGTGTTGTGGAAGCTGCACTCATCCAGGCAAGTCAAGAGTATTCCATCATACTCCTGACTTGTGTCTTGTAGATGGTGGACAGGCTGTGGGGAGTCAGGAGGTGAGTTACTCGTTGCACAGTTCCTAGCATCTGACCTGCTCTTGTAGCCACAGTATTTATATGGTTACTCCAGTTCAGTTTCTGGCCAATGGTAACCCCCAGGATGTTGATAGTGAGGGATTCAGTGATGGTAATGCCATTGAACATCAAGGGCGATGATTGGATTCTCTCTTGTTGGAGATGGTCATTGCCTGACACTTGTGTGGCATGAATGTTACTTGCCACTTGTCAGCCCAAGCCTAGGTATTGTCCAGGTCTTGCCGCATTTGGTCACGGACTGCTTCAGTATCTGAGGAGTCACGAATGGTGCTGAACATAGTGCAATCATCAGCAAACACCCCCACTTCTGACCATATGTTGGAAGGAAGGTCATTGATAAAGCAGCTGAAGATGGTTGTGCCGAAGACATTGAGAATGGGCCTACATTCTCTGGAGTTCAAAAGAATGAAAAGTAATCTCATTGAAACATATAAGGTTCTGAGAGGGCTTGACCAGGCAGCTATGAAGAGATTGTTTCCTGGCTGGAGAGTCCAGAACTAGAAGCTGAGGACAGAATTTTCAAAACTTAGTGCAGGATTTCCTTGCAGGTTTCAGGATGGCCAAATGGGGGTCAGAAGCCCGCACGATGTGGGGAAAAGTCACCTGACTGTGATTTTCCACAAATTGGTTAATTATTGGCCACAAGGGCAGGCTCGGCATCCAATTAAGGATTGTGTGTGGGCTCTCAAAGCTAGAGGGCCAGTAGGAGGTCCTGCAGCTTGGAAGTCGCTTGATGCCATGGCAGGTAAATGGGGGAGAGGTCACACCAAGATGGAAGTGCTCTCTTTCCAACTTTTTTAAATTTAACATAAAGAAAAGGTCTTCAAGGCCTGGCATCCTTGTGCCAGGGGTGAACTTCAGCTACAGCCAAGTAGAGAGGAAGGGCCTCTAAATTTAAATTTAGCTGGAGTGCTGGTACCCCTCCCCCAATCTGCAGCCAGGTAACCACTTCCAGGCAATGTCCCTTGTCACATGCAAAAACCAAAAGGCTCACTGGAAATTTTTTTAATTATTCAATTATGGGATGTAGGCATCACTGGCTGGGCCAGTGTTTATTGCCATCCCTAAATGCCCTTAAGAAGGTGGTGGTGAGCTGCCTTCTTGAACTGCTGCGGTCCATATGGTGTCGGTACACCCACAGTGATGTTTGGAAGGGAGTTCCAGGATCTTGACCCAGTGACAATGAAGGAACGGCAATATATTTCCAAGTCAGGATGGTGAGTAGCTTGGAGGGGAACTTCAAAGTGATGGTGTTCCCATGTGTCTGCGGCCCTTGTCCTTCTAGATGGTAGTGGTCATGTGTTTGGAAGATGCTGCCTAAGGAGCCTTGGTGAGTTCCTGCAGTGCATCTTGTTGATGGTACACACTGCTGCCACTGTGTGTTGATGGTGGAGGGAGTGAATGTTTGTAAAGCAGTGTCAGTCACCTGGACAGCTTTTTCTTGGATGTCAAACATCTTTGAGTGTTGTTGCAGGCAAGTGGGGAGTATTCTATCACACTCCTGACTTGAATTGTAGATGTTGGAGAGGCTTTGGGGAGTTAGGTGAGTTATTCGACACAGGATTCCTAGCCTCTGATCTGCTCTTGTAGCCACAGTATTTATATGGCTAGTCCAGTTCAGTTTCTGGTCAATAGTAATCCCCAGGGTGTTGATAGTGGGGGATTCAGTGATGGTAAAGTCATTGAATGTTCAGGGGCGATGGTTAGATTCTCTCCTTTTGGAAATGGTCATTGCCTGACACTCGTGTGGCGCGAATGTTACTTGTCCTGGTTGACATCCAACAATAGGCCTTAATTGGGCTCTAATTAGTTTAATAAACTCACCTAATTAACTCCCTGCCGCTTGTGGGTGGGTGGCCCTGCCACCGCCCAGCACCCCCCCCCCCCCCCCCCCCCCCCCCGTAACACACACACAGACACACACACACACACACACACCCCATCCCACCTCTGGAAAATAGTGCGGCGGTGGGGGGGTGTGTGGTGTGTGCGAGGGACAGAGCCATGGAGCTGACACATTGGTCAGTGGTGCAAAATTCCATGCCTGGCCCCATCAGAGGTTAAAAATTGAACCTTGAGTCCCTGGTGAAATGGTGGGACCTGGAGAGTGTTGGCAACCCTTTAACAGCTTCAGCAGGCTTGGAAGCAGGATGCTAATACTGTGGCTTGTTAACTGAGTATTAGCATCCTGCTTCCAAGTTCCTTGATCAACCAAGGAGGGCGGATGGAAGTATTTTTAATTAAAAAGATCTGCAATGGCTCACCAGGACATTGATTCCTGAGGCTACAACAACCACAGAATAGAGAGGAGACTTGGGAAGTAAACATCTTCCAGGCAACACTCCCTTATAGATATTTAACTGTAAAAATCCAGTAATATAACCCAAGGCAAACTGTTTTCATCAAGGCATATCACATGACGTCTTACCTCTCCCCAACTCTGTTGTGAAAATCCAAGCTTCAGAATAAAGTTTCTTTTTACAGCCCAAGACCTTTCTGGCTTGACTCTATGGCTGATTCAAACCTGCATCTTTTCCCAGCCCAGAACCACAGCTCCCAACTCAGCTCCAGCTCAACAACAGCTATAGCTCCCAGCTACAGTAACTCTAAGATACCCTTTCCCCCTTTCATCTCAGATTCCATTATTCTCACACCTCTTTCAAATTCAAATCCTTCTAACTATAAAATATTTCATGTCTCTATTCTGTCTTTGCTTTCTGGTCAATTAATATAATATCCCCGTTTCTATTTACCTATGGAACTCCTGCAAGATGCAAAATTGTTTTTTGTCACCTCTGACTTTCCTTTGATATTCAAACAAGCTCTCAACTTCTCTAAAAATGCAAATGTTAGATCTAACCTATTTACTTGTACCTCAAACCTAACGCTTCTATCCTTTTCATGTTTTAAACCTCCCAGGTAACCTATCTCCCACTGAGATAAAAGCAAAACACTACAGATGCTGGCAATCTGAAATAAAAATAAAAAATGCTGATAAAACTCAGCAGGTCTGGCAGCATCTGTGTAGAGAGAAACATAGTTAATGTTTCGAGTCTGCATGACACTTCAGAGCTGAAGTAACCTGAAATCTGCATTCCACCTACCGCCAATAGCCTATTACCCCCTTACTTACCAAGAATCTATTCACCTCTGCCTTAAAAATATTCCAAGACTCTGCTTCCACCATCTTTTCAGGAAGAGAGCTCCAAAGCTTCACGATCCTCTGAGTGAAAAAAGTTCACCTCAACTCTGTTTTAAATGGGCGACCCTTATTTTTAAACAGTGACCCCTAGTTCTAGAGGGAGCTGATCCTCTGCATATAGAACCTGTGCTGCGGGTCCTGCCTTCTTGGTGCTGGATCTTGGTGTCCATCCCCTCTGCCTTGTGGAGTGGCATATGGGTGAGGAGAAGGCAGCTGGTGCTGATGCTGGTGTTACTGTTCCTCTTGATTTTCATCAGAGGTCCAAGCTAGAGCGCAAAAGTTGCTCCCATACTGACAGCACTCCCCACTGTGCATTCATCTCAGTGACACTGGTGAGTTGCTGACAACTCAGGAAATAGGTCCACTGGATATGAAAGCTAGAATCCTTGGTTAAAACAATACTTAATTCCCTATTAGAATGTTTAAATGACTTACCCAGTGACTGCACTGGGGGGTTTTCAACACTGGCCCTCAAACATTCACAGGTGAAATACAGAAGTGGGCTCGGTAATGTGATCTGACCCGATGTCACCTTTAGGGGATTTAACTCCTTGCATGCACCCAAACCCACCTCCCTTTGCCCGTCAAAATTTCCTCCATGGTCTCAGGATTAGGGAGTCAGATGTTTAGGACTGAAAAAAGGGGAATTTTCTTCAATTCAGCTGAGGGTTGTAAATCTGGAATTCTCAATCCCAGGGACCTTTGAGTGCTCAGTTGTTGAGTTTATGCAAAGCTGAGATCGATACACTTTTGGACTCTCGGGGAATCGAGGAAATCAGGCAGGACTGTGGGGTTAATTGAAGATCGGACATGATCTTATTGAATGGCCAAGCAGGCTCAAGTGGTCATATGGTCCTAGCCCTATTTTTTTATTGTTTCATGTTATAATGCCATCACCAATTACCCAGCAACAGCCACCAAGCAAATAGATTGCGCTAGAATTTTCTAGATCACTTCAGCAGTGTCCTTTTCTGGTTTTTGTCTTGCATAATTTTTACAGCATTAAGCTGGATGATCAATCTGCTGCAGTAAGACCTGACCTGACCAAAGCAAATTATAAATAAACTGAAACAGGAAGAGCAGTGAAACCAAAGTTGCAGCTGAACAGTTGCAGAAGTATTTGAATATTTCTTGCAAAAGGGTGCAGGGGAAGTTCAATGCTGACTACTACAGTGTCAGGCATTGGACATAATGCTGTGCAAAATAAATACAAAATCAGTTGAATTGGGTTAGAGCCAGGAGACTCAAAGAGTCCTGGGCAAAATGGTGGGTATTAATATCTGGGCAATGAAGAGAGACAATATTAATAAAAATTAATTTTTAATTCAGGAGTTAAGAGGTGAATATGAAAATGAAATTAGCAAAAAAAAAATCCCTAAGCTGAGATATAAGAATAAATTTTAGGAATGAACTCACCCAGGCAGAGTCAGATTTAGGGGGAGATGGTAGCATAGTGGTAAAGTCACTGGACTAGTAAGGCAGAAGTCCAGTCTGATGCACTGGGAACATGGGTTCAAACCCTCCCATAGCAGCTGGTGGAATTGAATTGAAAGCTAATCTCAGTAATGATAAACAATGAAATGATCGATCGTCGTAAAAAGCCACCTGCTTAACGAAGGTCCTTTACGGACGTAATTTTGCCATCCTTCTCTGGCCTGACCTACATGTGACTCCAGGTCCACAGCAATGTGGTTGACTGAGTGGCTTTCTGAAATGGCCTAACAAGCCACTCAGTTCCATGGCAATTAGGGATGGGCTGCTAATGCTGGCCTTGCCAGCGACTCCCAAATCCCATGAAAGAATATAGGAAAAAAAAAGAATCCCTGAGGACCATGAACATTTGGGGTCCCACACCAATCCATTAAAACACTCACATGAAGTTAAATGTTCCAAACCTGCAACCTCTACAACCTAGAAGGACAAGGGCAGCAGATAGATGGGAACACCACCATTTGGAAGTTCTCCTCCAAGCCACACACCATCCTGACTTGGAAATATATCACTGTTCCTTCGCTGTCACTGGGTCAAAATCCTGGAACTCCCTCCCTAACAGCATTGTGGGTGTATCTACACCACATGGACTGTAGCAGTTCAAGAAGGTGGCTCACCACCACCATACAGGCAATTAGGGATGGGCAATAAAAATTCTGGTAAAGTCCCATGAAAGAACAAAAGAAGTGTGTAGACAAATAGGCCTTCAACATATTTACATACCGTATTGATAATAAAGCAAATCCGACCACAGCAAGCAGTGCTTTTTTTTTTATTCATGCTTAAGTGAAACATGTTTGGACCCTGCTCCCAGTGTGGTATCTCACCCACCAGCAGTGTATAAGGGGAATTTCCATGCTCACTGTCCCATGAGTTATCTCATTTAAAACCATGTGTATGCAATTTCCTATCAGGCACTCCCTCCAGGCTCCATGCGAAACATGCCTAATAACTGTTTAATTGTATGATCGGGGTCGAGACAGGGGATTTGGGGATTGTCTATTCTCCCAAAGTATGCTGTTTGAGTCTGTAGTTTCTTAAAACTATTACTCTTTATTTACAGCAAGTATTTACACATTTGGACCTCGAGATGAGGTTCGAGCTTTTCCTCCTTCCAGATCTCACTTATTTCTCAGTCATGTGACCTGACACCATTATTACATTGTCATGTATGCTACTGGTGTTAACCCTTTACCTCTCACCCCAAGTCTTTATCCCTACCATAATTACATCCTCCTACATCTCTCCACAAAGTCTCAGACTTCACCGGGTTAGTCTCTGAGGTACCTTGACTAATCTACCTAGCCTGGTTCTTGTCTCCTTTTGAATTCAGGGATATTCCGTACTATCCTTTCTGTCAGTGTGTGTTCTTATTCTGGATGGCTGTAGAGCTTGTAGTAAGTCTATTTTCTTCATCACAATCTGAATTGTGAGCCCAAGTTTCTATTGGCTTTCTCCCGCCCCGGCCAGCAGCCTGTCCCCAATGTGGGGGCATGTTTCACGCTGGCTGGTCCATACTTGGCCAGTCAGCTTTTTTAATTAATTTATGGGATGTGAGCATTGCAGGCTAAGCCAACATTTATCATCCATCTCCAGCTGCCGTCTTGAATTACTGTAGTCCCTGTGGTGTAGGTACACGCACAATGCTGTTAGGGAGGGAGTTCCAGGATTTTGATCCAGCAACAGTGAAGGAACGGCGATATATTTCCAAGTCAGGATGGTGAGTGACATGGAGGTGAACTTCCAGGTGGTGGCATTACCATCTATCTGCTGCCCTTGTCCTACTAGACAGTAGTGGTCGTGGGTTTGGAAGGTGCTGCCGAAGGAGCCTTGGTGAGTTCCTGTAATGCATCTTGTAGTTGGTGTACACTGCTTCCATTGTTCGTCAGTGGTGGAGGGAGTGAATGTTTGTGAATGTGGCAACAATCAAGCGTGCTGCTTTGTCCTGGACAGTGTCAAACTTCTTGAGTGCTGTTGGAACTGCACTCATCCAGGCAAGTGGAGCATATTCCATCACATTTCTGACTTGTGCCTTGTAGATGGTGGTCAGGCTTTGGTAGTCAGAAGTTGCATAACCCGCTCTTGTAGCCACACTGTTTATATGGCTAGTCCAATTCAGTTTCTAGTCAATGGTAACCCCCAGGATGTTGATATTGGGGAATTCATAACGGTAATGCCACTGAATATCAAGAGGCGATAGTTAGATTCTCTCTTGTTGGAGGTGGTCATTGCCTGGCACTTGTGTGGTGCGAATGTTACCACTTGTCAGCCCAATCCTGGATATTGTCCAGGTCTTGTTGCAATTGGACATGGACTGCTTCAATACCTGAGGAGTCGCAAATGGTGCTGAACATCAGTGAACCTCCCCACTTCTGACCTTATGATGGAAGGAAGGCCATTGATGAAGCAGCTGAAGATGGTTGGGCCAAGGACACTACCCTGAGGAACTCCTGCAGTGATACCCTGGAACTGAGATGATTGGCCCCCAACAACCACAGCCATCTTCCTTTGTGCTGGGCATGATTCCAACTAGGATTTTCCCCCTGATTCCCATTGACTCCAGTTTTGCAAGGGCTCCTTGATGTCATACTCGGTCAAATGCTGCCTTGCTCATTCTCCTCTCACCTTGGAGTTCAACACTTATGTCTGAGTTTGAACCAAGGCTGTCATGAGGTCAGAAGCTGAGTGGCCTTGGCGGAACTCAAACTGCGTCAGTGACAGGTTATTGGTAAGCAAGTGCTGCTTGATAGCACAATTGATGATCTCTTCCATCACTTTACTGATGATCGAGAGTAGACTGAAGGGGCAGCAATTGGCCAGGTTGCAGTTGCCCTGCTTTTTGTGTGCAGAGCATACCTGGGAAATTTTCCACTTGGCGGGTAAATGCGAGTGTTGTAGCTGTACTGGAACAGCTTGGCTAGGGGTGCGCAAGTTCTGGACCACAAGTCTTCAGTGCTATTGCTGGAATATTGTCAGGGCCCGTAGCTTTTGCAGTATCCAGTGCCTTCAGTCATTCGTTGATATCACATGGAGTGACTCGAATTGGCAGAAGACTGGCATCTGTGATGCTGGAGACCTCCTGAGGAGGCCAAGATGGATCATCCACCTGGCACTTCTGGCTGAAGATTGTAGCAAATGCTTCAGCCTTATCTTTTGTACTGATGTGCTGGGCTCCTCCATAATTGAGGATGGGAATCTTTGTGAGTTGTTTAATTGTCCATCACCTTTCGTGACTGGATGTGGCAGGACTGCAGAGCTTAGATCTGATCTGTTGGTTGTGGAATTGCTTAGCTCTCTCTATCACTTTTTGCTTATGCTGTTTGGCATGCAAGTAGTCCTGTGTTATAGCTTCACCAAGTTGACACCTCATTTTTAGGTATGCCTGGTGCTGCTCCTGGCATGCCCTCCTGCACTCTTCAATGAACCAGGCTTGATCCCCTGGCTTGGTGGTCATGGTAGAGTGGGGGATATGCCGGGCCTTGAGGTTACAGATTGTGTTCAAGTACAATTCTGCTATTGCCCACAGCATCTCATGGATGTCCAGTCTTGAGTTGCTAGATCTGTTTGAAAAGAGTCCCACTTAGCACAGTGGCAGTGCCACACTACACGAAGGATGGTATCCTCAATGTGAAGATGGGACTTCATCTCCACAAGGTCTATGCGGTTGTCACTCCTGCCAGTACTGCCATGGACAGATGCATCTGCGGCAGGCAGGTTGGTGAGGATGAGGTCAAGTATGTTTTTCCCTCTTATTGGTTCCCTTACCACTGCTGCAGACCCAGTCTAGCAGCTATGTCCTTAGTACTCGGCCTGCACTGTTGCTATTGAGCTACTCTTGATGATGGACATTAAAGTCCCCACTCAGAGTACATTCTGCGCCCTTGCAACCCTCAGTTCTTCCTTCAGGTAGTGTTCAACATGGAGGAGTAATGATTCATCAGCTGAGAAGGGAGGTGAAGGTGGTAATCAGCAGGAGGTGTCCTTGCCCCATGTTTGGCCTGATGCCATGACACTTCATGGGGTCTGGAGTCAATGTTGGGGACTCACAAGACAACTTCCTTCAGATATGTACCGCTGTGCTTCCACCTCAGAAATGGTGACGTTGGTGTCTAGGACATGATCTTTAAGGTATGATTCCATAAGCACGATCATGTAAGGGTGTTGTTTGACTAGTCTGTCGGACACCTCGCCCAATTTTGGCACCAGCCCCAAGCTGTTCATCAGGAGGAAGTTGCAGGGCTGAGTTTGCCATTGTCATCTCCAGTGCCTAGGTCAATGCTGAGTGGTCTACACGGTTTCATTCATTTTTGCAGTTTGATCTAACTGAATGGAGATGAGATGGGACAATTTAAGAGTCAACCACATTACTGGGGATCTGGAGTCACATGCAGGACAGCAGATTTCCTGAGGGCATTACATTAGTGAACCAGATGCGTTTCCAACATCTGATTCATAGTCATCATCAGACTTTTATTCCAGATATTTGTTGAATTCAAATTCCACCATCCCACTCCCAGGATTTGAACCTGGGTCTCCAGAGCATTACTCTGGGTCTCTGGATTACCAGTCCAGTGACAATACCACTATGCCAGCACCACTGCCGATCTGAAGCCTGACTCTTAGCTTGTTTAGCCCACCCAAGCATGTTATAGGTGCGGGGTGGGCTTCTTTGTGGCGCGTCGGCTGCTGGCCAACTTTCCTTCCAGGGGAGCTGAGCAGTCCACCCATACGTGTTCTCCCCCACCCCCTTGTAAAATATAGACCAATGCAGTGAATCTTTGTGTGGATATCAGGTGGCATAAGATTAAGCTTCACTGTGATATCGTCTGCCTATCCATAGTTGATTAACCCTCAGATACTTATATCAGGGCTCACGTATGATGAATAGTCATTTGAAAGGGGAACTGAAATAATGACCAAAGGTGGGTCACACTTCCAGGAGAGAAGGTGCAAAAATTTAGAGGAGGAAGGGAAGATATTGACTCCGATATTTATGGGGAGATGTGGAGGGAAGCTGGGGAGCATGTTTTGAAAGGTGGTGGGGATCCTGAGCCACTGCAGGCACCGCGACTCAGGAGGGAATTGAGGCGGACCCACTGACAAAGAACGGAATAGCCCCAAATGTTACATTGCTGTAGTGTTTCCATCCCTCCCTCCTCCTCAAACCTAAGAAAAAGAGAGAGAGAGCAGTGCCTTCAGGAGTGCACCAGACCTACGAGGGACACTCCTCTGAAAGTGGATTTTAAAGAAAAAGCAGCTGATTGGTGAGTAAATCCTGGGCACAGACTCAGAGGGAGGAGCACAGGAGCGGTGAGTATAAATCTAGCTTACCTTGGAGATTCGCGGCCTTGTCTCCAGGGAGCAGACTCGGAGGGAAGAGCACTGGAGCGGTGACCTCGGGGCACAGAGTAACTGAAGCCAAAACTGAAAAAGTGACATCACAGGAAAGCTATGACCTGATTGGTTGGTAGGAAATCTGCACCAAATTTGAAAAAAAAACACTGCAAAGCTAATTAATAAATTAATTATCTAATTCAGGATGGCTGGACAGGTGATGTGCTGTAACTGTATGACATGGGAGCTGGCAGATCCCATTGCGAGCTGTAGTGACCACATCTGCAGCAAGTGTTGGTTGCTGGAGGAACTCCGGCTCAGAATTGATGAGCTGGAGTCTGAGCTCCGGACGCTGTGGCACATCCGAGAGGGGGAGAGTAACCTGGGCGCTTTGTTTCAGGAGGTGGTCACACCCGGTAGATTAAGTTCGGTCAGTGGTCAGGGTCAGCAGGGTGTGATTGTAAATGAGGCAGGTAGAGGGATCCTGTGTTCAGGAACAGAGGAGCCTCAGCTCTTGACCTTGTCCAACAGGTACAACGTACTTGCTCCCTGTGTGGATGAGGAACAGGGCTGTAGGGAGGATGAGCCAGCTGACCACGGCACCGTGGCACAGGAGGCCATTCAAGAGGGGGGAGCAAAAAGACAAGTGGTAGTTGTAGGGGATTCTATAATTAGGGGAATTGATAGCATCCTTTGTAAGCAGGGTCGAGAGTCCCGCATGGTATGTTGCCTGCCCAGTGCCAGGGTGAGGGACATCTCTGACCGGCTTGAAAAGATATTGCAGAGGGAGGGGGAGGATCCAGTTGTTGTGATCCACGTTGGGACAAAAAGCATAGGTAAGACTATGAAAGAGGACCTGTTTGGGGATTATCAGGAACTAGGAACTAAATTAAAGAACAGGTCCTCAAGGGTTATAATCTCCGGATTACTACCCGAGCCACGTGCAAATTGGCATAGGGACGTGAGAATAAGGGAAGTAAACACGTGGCTAAAGGAGTGGTGCGGGAAAGAGGGGTTAGATTTCATGGGGCACTGACATCAGTATTGGAACAGGAGGGATCTGTACCATTGGGATGGTCTCCACCTGAACCGATCTGGGACCAATGTTCCAGTGAAAAGGGTAAATAGGGTGGTCAACAGGACTTTAAACTAGAAAGTGGTGGTGGTGGGGGGGGTGGGGTAAAACTCCAAGAAGTATGACTAATGGGAAATGAAGCAGCAGGTTAGCGTGTGGGGGGATGGATTCAACTTCATGGAAAATTATGAAAAACTGAAAAGAAAGGAGAGCCCAGGAGAGGCTGTTAAAGTCCCCAGAACAAAAAATAGGACAGAGTGTTTGGAAAGGGCTAGGAATCTAACTTCAAGCACATCAGATAAAGGGATGACAATGAGAAAGCGGACGGGAAATACAGAACTGAATGCACACAGTATACGAAATAAGGTAAATGAGCTTGTGGCGCAGATTGAAATTGGCAGGTATGATGTGGTGAGCATCACCAAGACATGGATGCAAAGGGATCAGGACTGGGAGCTAAATATCCAAGGATGTACATCCTATCGAAAAGATAGGCAGGTTGGCAGAGGGGGTGGCGTTGCTTTGTTATTAAGAAATGAAATTAAATCGATAGCAAGAAATGACGTAGAGTCAGATGATGTAGAATCTGTGTGGGTAGAGTTGAGGAACCGCAAAGGTAAAAAAAAACCATAATGGAATTTATGTACAGGCCTCCGAACAGTAGTCAGGATGTGGGGCACAAGATACACCAGGAGATAGAAAAGGCGTGTAAGAAAGGCAAGGTTACAGTGATCATGGGGGATTTCAATATGCAGGTAGACTGGGAAAATCAGGTTGGTAGTGGATCCCAAGAAAAGGAATTTGTAGAATGTCTACGAGATGGCTTTTTGGAGCAGCTTGTGGTGGAGCCCACTAGGGAACAGGCAATTCTAGATTTAGTGATGTGTAATGAGGCAGATTTGATGAGGGAGCTTAAAGTGAAAGAACCCTTAGGAGGAAGTGACCATAATGTGATAGAATTTACCCTGCAATTTGAGAAGAAAGAGCTGGAATCAGATGTAACGGTATTACAGTTGAATAAAGGCAACTACAGAGGCATGAGGGAGGAACTGGCCAGAATTGACTGGGAGATGAGCCTAGCAGGAAAAACAGTGGAACAGCAATAGCAGGAGTTTCTGGGAGTAATTTGGGAGACACAGCAAAAATTCATCCCTAGGAAGAAGAAGCATACTAAAGGGAGGACGAGGCAACCATGGCTGACAAGGGAAGTCAGGGACAGCATAAAAGCTAAAAAGAAAGCATACAATACGGCGAAGAGCAGTGGGAAACCAGGGGATTGGGAAGCCTACAAAGACCAACAGAGGACAACTAAAAAAGAAATAAAGAGGGAGAAGATTAAATATGAGGGTAAACTAGCCAGTAATATAAAAGAAGATTGCAAGAGTTTTTTTAGATATATAAAGGGTAAGAGAGAGGCAAAAGTGGACATTGGGCTGCTGGAAAATGACACTAGAGAAGTAGTAGTGGGGAACAAAGAAATGGCAGAGGAACTGAATAGGTACTTTGCGTCAGTCTTCACAGTGGAAGACACGAGTAACATCCCCAAACTTCAAGAGAGTCGGAGGGCAGAGGTGAGTATGGCAGCCATTACCAAGGAGAATGTGCTAGGAAAACTGAAAGGTCTGAAGGTGGATAAATCACCTGGGCCAGATGGATTACACCCCAGAGTTCTGAAGGAGATAGCTGAAGAGATAGTGGAGGCACTATCACTGGAGTCAGGGAGGGGCCCCAGAGGACTGGAAAATCACTAATGTCACCCCTCTGTTTAAGAAGGGAGTGAGGCAAAAGACAGGAAATTACAGGCCGATTAGCCTGACCTCGGTCATTGGTAAGTTTTTAGAGTCCATTATTAAGGATGAGATTTCAGAATACTTTGAAGTGCATGATAAAATAGGGCAAAGTCAGCATGGTTTCATCAAGGGGAGGTCATGCCTGACAAATCTGTTAGAATTCTTTGAGGAGGTAATGAGTAGTTTCGACAAAGGAGAGACAATGGATGTTATCTACTCGGACTTCCAGAAGGCCTTTGACAAGGAGCGGCACAGGTGGCTGTTCAGTAAGATAAGAGCCCATGGTATTAGAGGCAAGGTACTAGCATGGAAAAAAGATTGGCTGTCTGGCAGGAAACAGAGAGTGGGGATAAGGGGGTCTTTCTCAGGATGGCAGCTGGTGACTAGTGGAGTTCCGCAGTGGTCAGTGTTGGGACCACAACTTTTCACTTTATACATTAATGATCTAGATGAAGGAACTTAGGGCATCCTGGCTAGGTTTGCAGATAATACAAAGATAGGTGGAGGGACAGGTAGTATTGAGGAGGCAGGGAGGCTGCAGAAGGATTTGGACAGGTTAGGAGAATGGGCAAAGAAGTGGCAGATGGAATACAACGTGGGGAAATGTGAGGTCATGCACTTTGGTAGGAAGAATAGAGGCATGGACTATTTTCTAAATGGGGAGAGAATTCAGAAATCTGGAGTGCAAAGGGACTTGGGAGTCCTAATCCAGGATTCTCTTAAGGTTAACTTGCAGGTTGAGTTGGTAGTTAGGATGGCAAATGCAGTATTGGCATTTATTTTGAGAGGACTCGAACATAAAAGCAGGGATGTGCTGCTGAGGCTTTATAAGGCTCTGGTCAGACCACATTTAGAATATTGTGAGCAATTTTGGGCCCCATATCTCAGGAAGGATGTGCTGGCCCTGGAGAGGGTCCAGAGGAGGTTCAGGAGAACGATCCCAGGAATGAAAGGTTTAACATATGAGGAACGTTTGAGGGCTCTGGGTCTATACTCAGTGGAGTTTAGAAGGATGAGGGGAGATCGGATTGAAACTTACAGAATACTGAAAGGCCTGGATAGATGTTTCCATTAGTAGGAGAGACTAGGAACCGAGGGCACAACCTCAGAGTGAAAGGAAGACCTTTTAGAATAGAGATGAGGAGAAACTTCTTTAGCCAGAGAGTGGTGAATCTATGGAATTCATTGCCACAGAAGGCTGGAGGCCAGGTCATTGAGTGTATTTAAGACCGAGATAGATAGGTTCTTGATTGGTAAGGGGATCAAAGGTTACGGGAAGAAGGCGGGAGAATGGGGTTGAGAAACTTATCAGCCATGATTGAATGGTGGAGCAGACTCGATGGGCCAAATGGCCTAATTTCTGCTCCTATTTCTTATGGTCTTATGGGATGTTAGGAATTCCAGGTAGGTAGATTCAGCAGGACCTTGTTAACATTTTTAAAATTCTATTTCCTGCGCAGCAGCCGGCTGACATGTGGGAAAGCCTAGGATAGAAAGCTGCAGACAGAAACCATTAGGCCTGGTCCCTCCAATTAGCAGAGATCCTGGGTCATAATGGGAGAGGACAGCCATGATCCCAGGTTGTAAGGGCTTGTTGGAGAGGCAATCAGGAGGGAGAGAATGGAGCATAAGCCTTATGATCACTGATTTGATGGGGGAAAGGTCAGTGGATTGTCAGCAGATTGAAGGACCATGCGGGTCCACCTGGTTCACAAACAGCATTGGAGACGCACTTACATGCTGGATCCAGCTGGACCCATCTTCATTCAGCTGCCGGGCTTCCTGAATTGCAGCCAGCGTTATGAACCAGGTTCCCAGTACAGTGGGATCCTTATTTAAATACGATTATGAACTGTTCTACTTTTTCACAGCAGAATATAGAACATGAGACAATATAACATATAAGCTGGATGCTGGAAATCTGAAACAAAAGCAGAAAATGCTGGAAAAGCTCAGCAGGTCTAGCAGCATCTGTGGAGAGAGAAAGAGTTAACGTTTCGAGCTCAGATGACCCTTCAGAGAAGTTGAAGCTGAGTTTCTCCAGCATTTTCTGTTTTTGTTGAACATGAGACGATGTTTACTCCCTGACCCTTACCTACCTGTCGTGGGAGAGATAAAATTCCTTGCGTTATATTTTGTCTCACTGTCATCCATTGGGATTTTACTCCCAAAGGCTTTTTTTACACAACGCGTGTGCTCACCTCCAGTGTCTGGTATGTTTGTGTGTTAAATTTCGCAAGTTAATTATTTGCTTATCGCTACCGGTCACTTGAACCCTCTTTTTTGCCGAGAATCCTGCCTACAGAAGATTTAATAATCAGAACATCATGAAAGGCTTGATTAAACCTTGTTTTTCTTTATTTGCTTGTAATCAGTCATATGCAGAGCCACAGAGAGATGCTGCACAGTTCAATGGAGTTCAGCTCCTCTCACTCACTATTAAATTGGAGGCATGAAGGAGCAGGGGTGTAGGTTGGGGAACGCTGCTCCATGATCAGGAAATCTGGAGGAATGCATTTCCCTCAGGGTCTGCTGAATTTAACAGCAGAGCTGCTTAACATTTTTTTTCTGCATTTCTTGGCTACAACCAGCAAGATAGAGAAATTAGCTGTCAGGCAGAAAGCCTGCACCACAAGCCTGCAGCTCAAGAGTGGAGAAGAGGAAGCAAGTGTTCGTGGGTTGAGGTCATGGTTCAGCTGGGCGATATCGGAAGGTTGGAGACACATTGGGGGAAGGGATTAGTTGTCAATGTATCAGTAATTACATTTTTTTAAACCTTATAACAGTAATTTATTTTCATAAATTTCACACAAGCCATTAGGTTGTACAGAAAACAGCTATCTTAGGTCCACATTAAAATTGACGTTAAGTCAAGATTTTCCCAAAAGATTCAGCTGTCTCTTCATTTAGTCTCAGATATTTTCTCTCCTGCCTCAAGTTTGGGTAGTTCAATTGGCTCATGATGCTCCCCATGGACTGTTGAAGTCAAATTTGCAGAATTCCTGGGCAAGTTCAACAGGCTCAGCTATAATACGGTTTTCCTCATTGGTGGGAAGTCTTTGCGAAAAGGATGGCCTTCAAATCCATAGCCTGTGAGGATTAGTGTTAGACCTGGATGGTCAGTAAAAAAATACACCAAACATATCCTAAATCTTTCTCTTGTACCAGTTTGCAGACTTGAATCCAGTGGCGTCAGTGTAAGTCTTCACACGGATATGCGAATTAAACTGCAGTGAAAGAAGGTTATATACAATCTCAAATCTAAATGGATGAGAAGGGATATCCTCTGCAGTCTCATCTGCAAGAGATTTGAACTGGGCATTGGTGTGATCCCACAGGAATATCAACACTGGTATTATGTCCTCAGGATGGATAAAAATCTCCAATTCATTGAAACATGTCACCTGCACCAGTTGGATGTATCTGAGAAGAATTTCAGCAACATATTCACCAAATGCAGGGAGCTGGTTGTGCTGTAGTTCATTCCTTGGTCGGACACTACGTCAAGCCTCAGAAACAGATCCCTCAAATCTAGTGTGATGCTAAGACATGACAGCCAGGAACCAGGTTCCAGAAAATTCTCTGGAATCTGGCCTGAACCAGACTCACAAGCCTGGCCGCCATGGTAACGGAACCAGCAAACCATTTTGGACCTTGACGATCTTCTTGTTGATTGGCAATTAGATTGTTAAAGACAACTGCTTGTTAAAACAGGTGATGGACATTGGTTTACCCATCAAAATATAATAAATGGGTACAGCTGTAAAACTCTGGTGCGGAAGGGACTGGAAAAGTACGGACGGGACTGGAAAAATCTGCCGTACTGAAGAGCTGTCTTGAGAATAAACCAGCTTGAGGTAAAGTACCAGCTTTGGACTCATTCTTCCATGACATGTACTTATTGTAGGTAACATAAGTGACACGTCAGAGAGACCGGGGACGCATTGGATAGATACTAGGGGAGGTGGTGGCATTGTGATAATCCAAAGGTGCATGTTAATGCCTTGAGGACATGAGTTCAAATCCCACCATGGAAACTGATGAAATTTAAATTCAACTTTAAAAAAAAAATGTGGAATTGAAACGTAATCTCAGTAATGGAACCATGACTGATTTGTCATACAAACCCATCTAGCTCTGAAAGTTACAAAATCCTTATGGAGCATGATAGGGTAGATGTAGATACGTTTCTCCTGGCTGGTGAATCTAGAACCAGAGGGCACAGTCTCAGAGTGAGGGGCAGGCCATTTAGGACTGAGAAGAGGATGAATCTCTTCACTCAAAGGCTAGTGAATCTTTGGAATTCTCTACCGCAGAGGGCTGTGGAAGCTCAATCACTGAGCATATTCAAGACAGAAATTGACAGATTTCTGGATACGAATGACACCAAGGGGATGGCGTTGAGGTAGATGATCAACCATGATCTAATTGAATGATGGAGAAGGCTCAACGGGCTGAATGGCCTACTCTTGCTCCTATGTTTACTAATGTCCTTTAGGGAAGGAAGTCTGTTGTCTGTACCTGGTCTGGTCTACAAGTGATTCCAGACCCATAGCAATGTGGTTGACTCTTAAATGCTCTCAAGGGAAATTAAGGATGGGCAACAAACACTGGCCTTGCCAGTGATGCTCACGTTGCATGAATAAATAAAAAAAATGCTGAAGACATATCAGGGAGAGGGAACATAAGAACCTAATAGGAGCAAGCGTAGGCCATTCAGCTCCTCAAGCCTGCTCGGACATTCAGCAAGATCCTGGCTGTTCTGATCTTGACCTCAACTCCATTCTCCCCATAACCCTTGACTCCCCTATAGTTCAAAAATACATCTACCTCAACTTTGAATATATTCAATGACCTATCCTTCAGACTTCCCTAGGGTAGAGAATTCCAAAGATTCATGACCTTTTGAGAGAAGAAATTCCTCCTCATCTCCATCTTAAATGGGCGACCTTTTATTTTGAAACCATGTCCCCCAAGTGCTCGATTTTCCCCCATGAGGCAAAACATCCCCTCACCATCCACTCTGTCCAGCACCTTAAGGATCTTAAATATTTCAATAAGATCACCTTTCATCCTTCTAAACTCAAATGAGTACAGGTCCAACTTAGACTCATAGACGTTTACAAGTAAAGAAGGAGGCCATTTGGCCTGTTGTGTCCGCGCCGGTCTACAAAGATTTGACTACACAAATCCCATTTCCAGCTCTTGGCCCACAGCCCTGATGGCTATATCAATGCAAGTGAATACCTAAATACTTCTTAAATATTTTAAGAGTTTCTGACTCAACCACCCTTTCAGGCAGTGGGTTCCAGACTCCCACCACCCCTGGGTGAAAAAATTTCTCCTCACTCCCCTCTTAGCCTTCTACTTCTCAGCTTCAATCTGTAACCACTTGTTAATGACCCTTCTACAAATGGAGAAAGTGCCTTCCTATCCACCCTATCTATGCCCCTCATAATCTTATACACCTCTATCAGGTCCCCTCTCAAACTTCGCTGCTCCAAGGAAAGTAACCCCAGCTTATCCAATCTTTCCTCATAGCTCAGACTCTCCAGCCCAGGCAGCATCCTTGTAAATCTCTGCACCCTCTCCAGTGCAGTCACATCCTATAATGTAGTGACCAGAACTGCATGCAGTACTCCAGTTGTGGCCTAACCAGCATTTTATATAGTTCCAGCATAACCTCCCTGCTCTTGCCTTTATTAGCTGAGGCATAGAATACAACTATCCCAATATGTCGTCTTAACCACCTTATCTACCTGCCCTGCTACCTTCGGGGATCTGTGGATATGCATACCAAGGTCCCTCTGATCTTCAGTTCTACCATTCATAGTGTAATCCCTTGCCTTGTTAGCCCTCCCCAAGAGCATTACCTCACACTTTTCTGGATTGAATTCCATTTGCCACTGCTCTGCCCACCTGACCAGTCCATTGATGTCCTCCAGTTTATGGCTATCCTCCTCACTATTTACCACCCTACCAATTTTCATGTCATCTGCGAACTTCTTGATCATACCCCCTACATTTAAGTCCAAATCATTTATGTACATCACAAACAGCAAGGGCCCCATCACCAATTCCTGCAGAACCCCACTGGAAACAGAATTCCAATCACAGAAACATCCCTCTCTCATCACCCTCTGCTTTCTGCTTCTCAGCCAATTTTGGGTCCAACGTGCCACTTTGCCTTGGATCCCATGGACTCTTACTTTCTTTATCGTTCTGCCCTGAGGGACCTTATCAAAAGCCTTGGTAAAGTCCAAATGGACCACATCAAACGCATTACCCTCATCAACACTCCTGATTACTCCCTCAAAAAATTCGATCAAATTTGTCAAACGTGACCTTTCCTTAACAAATCCATGCTGACTTTCCCTGAATAATCCATGTCTCTCCAGTGCAGATATATTCTGTACCTCAGAATTCTTTCTAGTAACTTCACCACTACCAAGCTTAGACAGACTGGCCTGTAATTTCCTGGTCTATCCCTTTCTCCCTTTTTTAGTAACGGGATAATGTTAGCAGTCCTCCAGTCCTCTGGCACCTCACCCGTGGCCAGAGAGGATTTGAAAATTACTGAGAGGGCCCCTGATTTCTCTTCCCTTGCCTCCCGCAACAGCCTGGGATACATCTCATCTGGGCTTGTGGATTTATTTACTTTTTAGGTCTGCTGAACCCACTGGTAGCTCCTCTCTCTCTCTATGTTAATTTGTTGTAAATTTTCATGGTCCTCACCATGATATCTATACCTGCGTCATCCTTTTCCATTGTGAAGACCGATGCAAAGTATTCACTGAGGACTGTACCCATATCTTCCGGGTCCACACATGCATTACCTCTATGGTCCCTAATTGGCCCTAGTCTTTCCTTAGTTATTCTCTTGTTCTTTATATATTTTTAAAAACCCTTTGGATTTCCCTTTATTCTACCCACTAATGCTTTCTCATGCACTCTCTTAGCTTTCCTAATTTCCTTTTTAAGTTCCCCCTGCACTTTTTATACTCTTTTAGGGACTCTGCTGTATTGAGCCCTCAGTATCTGCCATAAGCTTCTTTCTTTTCCTTAATCCTAATCTTTATGTCCCTTGACATCCAGGTTCTTCGGACTTGGTCTTTATGGGAACATATTTGCCCCGTACTCTTGCTATTTCTTCCTTGGATGCCTCCCACTGCACTGACACAGTTTTACCTGCAAGTAGCTGCCCCCAGTCTACTTGAGCCTAATCGTATCTCATCTTAGTAAAATTAACCTTTCCCCAGTTTAGTTTTTATTACTGGCTCAACCTTATCCTTTTCCATAACAAACATAAATCTAATTGAGTTATAGTCACTATCTCCAAAATGCTCCTCTACCGATAAGTCTTTCGTCTGAGTGGGCTCATTTCTGAATATTAGGTCCAGAGCTGCCCCCTCCCTTGTTGGGCTTTCTATGTACTGGCGAAAAAAGTTCTCCTGGATGCAACTTTAGAAATTTGCTCCTTCCCTACCTCACACACTAAAACTATCCCAGTTAATATTTGGGTAGTTAAAATCCCCCACTATTACTACCTTATTATTCTTACACTTCTCTGAATTTTGATTGCATATTTGATCCTGTATCTCTCCCTGACTGTTTGGGGGCCTATAGTACACACCCAACAGCACGTTTGCCCCTTTTGTGTTTTTGACTTGTATCCATATGGCCTCATTTGATGATCCTTCCAAGATATCATCCCTCCTCACTGCTATTCCTTGATCAATATTGCGAACCCAGCTCCTCTTCTATCCCCCTCTCTATCTCGTCTGAAAACCCTATAACCAAGAGTGTTGACCTGCCAATCCTGCCTTTCTTTTAGACCAGTCTCGGTCATAGCTATGATATCATGCTCCCACATGCCTATCTGTGCCCTCAGCTCATCTGTCTGATTCCTCAGGCTCCATGCAATAAAATATATTATATTTAGCCTTGCTAAACTCACTTCTCTCTTATCTAGCCTATGTTTCCTCTGCCTTCCAGACTCTCTCACCAGCGTTTTAACTTCTAATTCTGTCTCAGCTTCTCTCCCCACTAAACTACTTTTCAGGATCCCACCCCCCTGCCAATTTAGTTTAAATCTGCCCCAACAGCATTAGCAAGTCTCACCGCGAGGATTTTGGTCCCGTTCCTGTACAAATGTAACCCATCCAGCTTGTACAGCTCCCACCTCCCCTGGAAACTGTCCCAATGCCCCAGGAACCTAAAGCCCTCCCTCCTGCACCATCTCTCCAGCCATGTATTCATCTGCTCTATCCTTCTGTTCCTTTACTCAGTACTGCATGGCACCAGGAGTAATCCAGAGATTACTACCTTTTGAAGTCCTGCTTTTCAATTTCTTACCTAACTCCCTAAAGTCTCTTCCTATATCATTAGTCCCAAACATGGACCATGACCTCTGGCTGGTCACCCTCCCCCTTCAGAATGTCTTGCAGCCTTTCCGTGACATCCTTGACCTTGGCACCTGGGAGCAGAAATGCTTGTCTACTCACCTCACTAATGAATCCCCTACCACTATTGCCCTTCTACACTTCTTCCTCCCGCCCTGAGCAGCTGGACCACTCACAGTGCCTTTGCTCTGGTTGGCCTCCACAGGGGAACCGTCACTCTCAATATTTTCCAAGGCTGAGAAATGGTTTGAAAGCAGGATGCACTCGGGGGATTCCTTCACTACCTGCCTGGTCCTCTTCTTCCGTCTGGCAGTCACCCATTCCCTCTCTGCTTGCACTTCCTTAAGCTGCGGGGCGACCATATCCTGAAAGGTGTTATCCATGAACCTCCCAACCTCTTGAATGCACTGTAGTGCCCCCAGGTGCTGCTCAAGCTCCAAAACCTGGAGCTCGAGTTGCTCCAGTCATAGGCACCTCCTGCACACATGGTCATCCAGACCGCCAGAAGCGTCTAGGATTTCCCACAAAGCGCAGGATGTGCAAATCATGGAACTGAGCTCCCCAGACATATCTTAACTAAATAGGATATGTTTTTATTTTATCCTTACTCCTACTTGAGTATAGACTAGATGCTAGATCTTCTCGATAGACTAGATCCTCTAGGTGCTGCTGACCACCTGTTCCAGGGTCCTCCTCTCGCACTTTCCTCCAGGTGTTGCTGACTACCTATCCTGGGGTCCTCCTTTCACACTTTCCTCTAGGTGCTGCTGGCTGCCTGTCCTGGGGTCCTCCCCTTGCCCTCTCCACCTTTCCTCGCCAGACAACCCGATCATCCGAGGAAACAACCTAGTGAACCTCCTTTGAACTGTCTCCAATTCAAGTAAATCCCTCCTAAGTAAGGAGTCCAAAACAATACGCAGTACTCCTGTTGCGGTCTCACCGCGTCATGTGCGTTATAACAAGTTTTCCCTACTTTTATACTCCATTCTCCTTGCAATATAGGCTAACATTCTATTTGCCCTTCTAATTGCTTGTTGTGGCTGCATGCTTACTTTTTGTGTTTCATGTACGAGGGCATCCAGATTCTCTGTACTGCAGCATTCTTTAGTCTCTCTCCATGTTATGACCAATGCAGTTGGTAAAGCGAAGTTATTTTAAAATCCCAGAGGGAATCTTTAAACAACTGTCATAATCAATAATTTTAAGTGTCATGTTTGAGATGCGACTCTAAACTCAGGAATCAGACCACTAGTTCTCGAGGTTTTACATTAAACTAAATTAAACATTTTATTAATTTACACAGGTTAAAATATATGTACACATGGCTAAAAATTACTACTATCATAACTTTTAACAAATTCCCAAACTAATCTCCAGTAAGTCAACAGCAGCCCATAGACTTAAACCAAACATCAGGCAAAGCATTTTCACCTTACAAATTCAAAATGAGGTTCTTTTCACTCTGGAGCCAATTGGAAGCTTACAGCTGCCTTTCGATCTTACATTGCCTCTGCCTGCACACCTGAAAACTACTGACGTTATACCTACAAGCCCCATTGAATGTTAGTTCTCATTGTATCAATTACCTCTTTGAACTTCACCTATTAACAATGAAACCGCTTTCATAGTACCAATTTTATTAGTAATATAAACATATTGCTTGGTAGCTGTTAGAAAAGCGTCAATTTTCAACCCCACTTCTTGAATGCTCTATTCAAAAAATACAATCTCAAACTAGTACATCAAAGCACCCAGACAAGCTGGCTTTAATCCAATTAAGATATACCCGCAGACCAAACCTCTGAAATATTATATACATTAATAGCTTCATGACACTCCATTTAACTAATATTTTGCTTCTTTATTCTTCCTATCAAATATTCCTATCCTACATTTTTCCAATATTATACTTGATCTGCCAGATTTTTGCTCACTCACTTAACCTATGTAGATCCCTTTGCAGACTCTTTTTGTGTCCTCCTCACAACTTACTTTCTTGCTTATCATCAGCAAATTTGGCTGCATTAAAGTCTATTATCATCCAATTGACTAATGTAGATCATAAATAGTTGAGGCCCCAGCACCAATCCCCAGTTAGAGTTTTCTAACCTGAAAATTACCCATTTACCCTGACCCCTCTCTTTCCTGTTATTTGTCACCCCAAGCCTGAATATTGTCCAGGTCTTGCTGCATTTGGACTTGGACTGCTTCAGTACCTGAGGGGTCACGAATGGTGCTGAACATAGTGCAATCATCAGTGAACATCCTCACTTCTGACTGTATGATGGTAGGAAGGTCATTGATGAAGCAGCTGAAGATGGTTGGGCTGAGGACACTACCCTGAGGAACTCCTGCAGTGATGTCCTGGAACTGAGATGACTGACCTCCAACAACCACAACCATCTTCCTTTGTGCTAGGTATAACTCCAACCAGCAGAAAGTTTACCCCCTGATTCCCATTGACTCCAATTTTGCTATGGTTCCTTAATGCCACACTCGGTCAAATGCAACCTTGATGTCAAGGGCAGCCACTCTCACCTCACTTTAGGAGTTCAGCCCTTTTGTCCATGTTTGAACCAAGGCTGTAATGAGGTCAGGAGCTGAGCGGATCTAGTGGAACCCAAACTGAGTGTCATTGAGCAGCTTATTGCTAAGCAAGTGCCGCTTGATAGCACTGCTGATGACCCCTTCCATTACTCTACTGATGATCGTGAGTAAACTGATGGGGTGGTAATTGGCCAGGTTGCATTTGCCCTGCTTTTTGTGTACAGGACATTTGAGGACAATTTTCCACATAGCCTGGTAGATGCCAGTGGTTGTAGCTGTATTGCAACAGCTTGGCTAAGGGCGTGACAAGTTCTGGAGCACAAGTCTTCAGTGCTATTGCTGGAATATTGTCAGCACCCATAGCCTTTGCAGTATCCAGTGCCTTCAGCCGTTTCTTGATATCACATGGAGTAAATCGAATTGGCTAAAGACTGGCATCCATGATGCTGGGGACCTCCGGAGGAGGCCGAGATGGATCGCCCACTCAGCACTTCTAGCTGAAGACTGTAGCAAATGCTTCAGCCTTATCTTTTGCACCGATGTGCTGGGCTTCCCTGTTATTGAGGATGGAGATATTTGTGGAGACTCCTCCTCCAGTGAGTTGTTCAATTGTCCACCACCACTCACAACTGGACGTGGCAAGACTGCAGAGCTTAGATCTGATCCATTGGTTGTAGGATCACTTAGCTTGTCTATCACTTGCTGCTTATGCTGTTTGGCATGCAAGTTGTCCTGTGTTGTAGCTTCACCAGGTTGACACCTCATTTTTAGGTATGCCTGGTGCTGCTCCTGGCATGCCCTCCTATGCTCTTCATTGAACTAGGGTTGATCCCCTGGCTTGATGGTAATGCTAGAGTGGGGGATATGTCAGGCCATGTGGTTACAGATTATGTTCGAATACAATTCTGCTGCTGCTGATAGCCTCATGGATGTCTAGCCTTGAGTTACTAGATGTGTTTGAAATCTATCCCATTTATCACAGAGGTGGTGCTACAACATGATGGAGGGTATCCTCAATGTGAAGCCGGGACTTCATCTCCACAATGACTGTGCAGTGGTCACTCCTACTGACACTGTCATGGACAGATACATCTGCAGCAGACAGATTGGTGAGGATGAGGTAAAATATGCTTTTCCCTCTTGTTGGTTCCCTCACCGCCTGCCACAGACCAGTCTAGCAGCAGTCCCTTTAGGACTCTGCCAGGTCGGTCAGTCGTGGTGCTACTGAGCCACTCTTGGATGGACATTGAAGTCCCTAACCCAGAGTACATTCTATGCCCTTGCCACCTCCAAGTGGTGTTCAACATGGAGAAACACTGATTCGTCAGCTGAGGGAAGGCAGTACATGGTAATCAGCAGTAGGTTTTCTTGCCCAGGTTGGCCTGATGCCATGAGACTTCATGGAGTCCAGAGTCAATGTTGGAGACTCTCAGGGCAACTCCCTCCCAACTATATACCATTGTCCTACTAATGGGACAGTACATACCCAGGGATGGTGATAGCGGTGTTACATTATCTGTAAGACATGATTCCGTGAGGATGACTATGGCAGGCTGTTGCTTAACCAGTCTGTGAGACAGCTCTCCCAATTTTGGCACTAATCCCCCAGATGTTAATAAGGAGAACTTTGCAGGGTCGACAGAGCTAAGTTTGCCACTGTCATTTCCAGTGCTGCGTGGTCCATCCGATTTCATTCCTTTTTTTTTGAGGCTTTGTCGCAGTTTGGTACAACTGAGTGGCTTGCTTGGCGTTTAAAAATCAACCACATTGCTGTGGGTCTGGAGTCACATGTAGGCCAGCAGATTTCCAAAGGGGCATGAGTGAACCAAATGGATTTTTACAATCGACATAAGTTTCACGGTCATCATTAGACTTCTAATTCCAAATTATTATTGAATCCAAATTTCACTATCTGCGGTGGCAGGGTTAGCACCTATTACCCTGAGTCTCTAGGTTACTAGTGCAGTGATAATACCACTACGCTATTGCTTCTTCTAAATTAATTAATTCTGATTGACTCATTACACATGACCACATCTGAAATGGCCTGTTCCCTGGTTAGTTCCAAAATGAGTTGTTCTAAAGACAAAAACTGTCCCAAATGCACTCTATGATCTTATCCTTAAGACTATCTTTGCCAATTTGTTTTGTCCAGTCTCTATGGAAAGTAAAGTTGCCTATAATCATTGCAGACCGGAGACACACTGGGGAGAGAGAATAGAGACAAATCAGGGAAAGCAGAGCCTCATTGAGGAGATACACCGGGGAAAGGGACCAGATGCATATCAGAACAACAGAGACACGTACGGAAGAGTGATCAGAGGCGTAGTGGGGAGACCAGAAACAGGGAGGAATTGGACTGGCCAAAGTGGTGGTGTGGAGATCGGAGGCCAAAGGGAGAATTGGAGGCATGGAAGGTGGTGATTGGACTTATTTTTGGGGAGATATGAAGGGTCAGGTTGGTAGGCCATCATGGTTTGTAGGTGTGTTTAGTTGCAGGGTTAGTGGGGGAAGCAAGAATTGTGAATCCAGCTGAATCCAGATAAAAGTGGAAACATACTAGAAAGTCACTTACCTAATGGATCCAGCAATCTGCGCCTCCTTTTCACTGCTGGGCAAAATTTAAAATAGGGGTTAAATTTGAGGCATGCAGCTTTCCTATAATATTTAAATGACCAACCTAACTCTTGCGAGCAGACTGGTTGCCCAACTCCATAAATGCTTTTGGGTCAGGTTCCGGTTTTGAGACCATTAATATTTTTGCATCCCACCCGACCAAAGCCCACCCATTTTTGGGAATTAAAATTCCCTGTCTCTGGTTTCTGTGCTTAGTTGCATCCTGTCCTATGAGTTGCATGGAATCTGGTGAAAGGTAACTGCAGTATGTTTTTGAGTAGTTGAAACTTTTTTTACTTTAGGCCTTAAGTGTCACACACACTGAAGAATACTGTGAAGTCACAAAATTTTAATGCTCAAGATTTTTCACCTTCAGAGAATCCTTTGACAGGGTTTGGTGCACAATTACTTCCTCAGCATTTCATTGAATGAAAAAGCAATACCACTACTTAGACAGCTTTAGCAAATACTCTCTTCATCCAACTTTGTAAAGATTGTTCTGCAATTTATGTTCTCTCCCTACCCAGTTGTCACTTCATCTCCTGCAGGTACTGACTCACATTGTGGTACAGTTCCACAGTGGTGTTCCAGTACATTAGCCACATTCTTCAAATGTAAGGTTGGTATCGAGCATCAGCAGGCTATTTCCCATTGGGTGTATCTTACCTGAGCCTGTTCCTGTCCTCATTCATCATCCACACACAATCATGGAATCAGAGAGTGCAGAAGGAGGCCATTTGCTCCATTGTGCCTGTACCAGCTCTTTGAAAGAACTGTTCAATTATCCTCACCCTCCTGTTACTTGCTTATAGCCCTGCAAATCTTTCTTTTTTTCAAGTGGGAGAGACAATGGTGCAATGGTAACATCATTAAACTAATAGTCCTGCGACTCATGCTAATGTTTTAGGGGCACGGGTTCAAATCCCACTTTGACAGTGATAGGATTTACATTCAATTAATAAAATCTGGAATTGAAAGCTAGCCTGCGATCAGTGACCATGGCAACTAACATCAACTGTTTTAAAAACTCATCGGGTTCACTAATGTTCTTTAATGGAAGGAAATCTGCCGTCCTTACCTGGTCTGGCCTACGTGTGACTCCAGACCCACAGCAATGTAGTTGACTCTTAACTGCCCTCTGAAATTGTGTGGCAATTAGGGATAGACAATAAATGTTGCCCTTGCCAGCGATGCCCACATCCCATGAAAGAATAAAGAAAAAACTTAGAGATCCAATTGCCTTTTGAAATTTATAACTGAATTTTCTTTTGCCGCCTTTTCAGGAAGTGCATTACTGATCTTTACAACTCACTGAGTTAAAATAAAGCTTTCCCTCACCTCCTTGATACCCTTTTTTGCCAATTGTTTTAAATTTGTGACCATTGTTTACTCATCCTCCTAACAATAGAAACAGTCTCTCCCTATCTGCTCTACCAAAACCTCTCATAAT
This sequence comes from Carcharodon carcharias, assembly GCF_017639515.1. NCBI lineage: Eukaryota > Metazoa > Chordata > Chondrichthyes > Lamniformes > Lamnidae > Carcharodon > Carcharodon carcharias. The sequence goes on from NC_054474.1 coordinate 93,701,744, forward strand.
CTTGAACATCTCTGGTTAATCTCCCCTGAGCAGAAGAATTCCAGCTTTCAAGAATCTCTAAGTAACTGACACCTTTGATCCCTGGTACCAATCCTCTGCATTCTCTCCAAAGCCTATGATGTGATCTAGTTTGCACTAGTTACCAAAGGGTGTTGAGGCTAATTGTAGTGTCTCTCATTCTGAACTAAGGTAAGTGAACTCTGCCCACACTGGGGATTGAACATGGGGCATTCTGAGTCCGGAAGCATCAGTACCACAATGCTTACCAACTGAACCCCCATAAGTCGTTGCCTGGTGACCAATAATGAAGTTGATTTTGCAGGCTTCTTTTGTTAATTATTTGTTTGGGATACGCAGAAACAAAACTCAGATGGATTAACAAATCATGACATGTGAAATCAATGTCTTGCAATTAAAGTAATGCCAAAAAGTTAGTCAAGATACAAAAGTCTCAGTTCTGGTATGATAGCCGAGTGGTTATGGTACTGGGCTTATAACCCCAAGATCAAGAGTTCAGATCTCACAATGGCAAACTATGGAACAATGTAACTTCATCTGAATAGGAACAGATGGAAACGTGTTTGTACTCGAAGGAGTTACAAAAGTCTCAGTTCTGGTATGATAGCCAAGTGGTTATGGTACTGGGCTTGTAACCCCAAGATCAAGAGTTCAAATCTCACCATGGCAATTTATGAAACAATGTAATTTCATCCGAATAGAAACAGATGGAAATGTGTTTGTACTTGAAAAAGTTACAAAAGTCTCCAATGAGCAGTTTAACGTGTTCAGGATAATTTTTGAAGAATGAATAATCACAAGAGAAAATTGAGCTAAAACATGATTAAGAAAGACAAAACTCAGTTTATTCTTAAAAAGGGCCTATGTCATCCTGCAAAACTGCTTTCCAAGATGCCATAGTGACAAATTAATGTCATCCAACACTGCAGCATGTACCACAACAACAGTTGCTTTGTACTGTATCTTTAGCATAATATAAATATTCCAAGGCGCTTCACAGTTGTGTTACCAGACAAAAATTGACACCAAGCTACATGAGGATATGTTAGGACGTATAACAAAATGCTTGATCGAAAAGATAGTTTTAAGGAAGCTTCCAAAGGATGAGAAAAAGACACGGAAATTTAGGGAGGAAAGTCCAGAGCTTAGGGCCCAGACATTTGAAGACATGACCACCAGTTCTGGGAAGATAATCTGGGATCCACAAGAGATTAGAATTGGGGGACTACACAGATTTCAGAGGATTGTAGAGCTGGAGAACGTGACACGAAGAGGGAAGAGTGAGGCTTCGAAGGGAATCGACAACAAGGATGAGAATTTTAAGAGAAATTATGCCAGTCCAGAAGCCAATGTAGCTCAAGAAGCTCAAGGTTGATGCGTGAACAGGACCGGATGCTGGTTAAGATTATGGGCAGAATTTTCTGCCTACTGGGTGGGCGGGCCCAACCCAATCTCCGGCAGGCGGGGAGCCGATCCCCGCCGGAGGAGCGGGCCCTGCTGCCATTTTAAGTGGGTGGGCCAATGAAGGCCCGCCCAGCGCTATGTGCTTCCTGTGCAGATGAGGGGGATCCTCCAAATGCGAGAGTGCGCTGTTTCGCTGACAGTTGTAAAAACAGAAAAAATAGAAAAATAAACATCCTTAACATGTCCCCCTCATGTGGCAATGTCACATGAGATGGGACATGTTCATAAATTTCACTAAAACTTTATTGAACTTTTTAAATCCCTACATGAAACCTTATCCCACCGGTGGATGAGGTTTCATGTTTTTTCTATTCCCCGCTGGGGCTCCTGGCCTGCCCATCAACCTTACGTTTGGACAGGCAGGTCCTTTAATTGTTTTAATGATCCTGTCAACGACCTCTATTGGCCATTGAGAGGTCGGTGGGCCTGCAGCTGATTTTGCTGTGCCCCTGCCTTCCTGACAATTTAAATGGGGCGGAATGACGTCAAGGTCACCCCACATCATTTTGTACGTCGGCAAGTGGGCCCTGCCACCTGCTCGCCGACGACAAAATTTAGCCCTGCCTTCTGACGTTTTTAACTCACTCAAAACCCATTCATCCACACAATGTTAAAATTGGGCCCAAAACTTTACAACAAATCTATTAGAAAGTGTAGATGTACAAAGGGACCTGGTGTCCTTGCCCATAACTCACTGAAGGCTAACATGCTGGTGCAGCAGGCAATTAGGAAGGCTAATGGAAAGTTATTGCAAGAGGGTTTGAGTCCAGGGATAGAGAAGTTTTGCTTCAGTTGTGTAGAAGCTTGGTTAGACTGCACCTGGAGTACTGCATGCAGTTTTGGTCCCCTTACCTCAGAAAGGATATTACTGCCATAGAGGGAATGCAACAAAGATTCACCAGACTTGTTCTAGGGATGGTTGGACTGTCTTATGAAGAGAGATTGGGGAAATTGGGCTTGTATTCTCTAGAGTTTCGAAGAACGTGTCGGTGCAGACTCGATGGGCCGAAGGGCCTCTTCTGCACTGTGATTCTGTGAATGAGAGGTGATCTCATTGAAACCTACAAAATACTTAAACGATTGGACAGGATGGATGCAGGTAAGATGTTTCCCCTGGTTGGGGAGTCTAGGACCAGGGGACACAATTTCAAAATAAGGGGGAAGCCACTTAGGACCAAGATGAGGAGAAATTTCTTTACTCAGAAAGTTGTGAATTTTTAGAATTCTCTACCCCAGAGGGTTGTGGAAGCTCAATCATTGAGTATGTTTAAGGTAGAATTTGATAGATTTCTGATTAACAATAATGTAAAGGGTTATGGGGATAGTTTGGGTAAAAGGCATTGAAATATTTGATCAACCATGATCGTATTGAATGGCAGAGCAGGCTTAATGGGCTGAATGGCCTTCCCCTGTTTCTATGTTCTTAATCTTTGAAATAATGAAATAAAATTATTTTGAAAAATGCACAGGCCTCCATGGGCACCATGTTACATAACTTGACCTGAACTTTTAGGTATTAATAAGCACTTTCATGGTCACAGTGATCATTTTTGTGCAGCTATTCTTATGTTCTCTCTCACCAATTTTCACCCCTCACCTCCTGCTGAGTATAGTTTTATCACCTGTTTCAAAACATTGGCTTCTTGTTGGGATATAGTTTAATCAATATTGGGGACTCGAGAAGATCTTAGCTGAGTAGCCATTATTCATCTGTTCGCTTTCAACTGTAAAGGGTACCATAGCCAAGCTTGAAACTCTTCTCAGCCAATATCTACTTCCATTAAGCCTATGAAATGGCATTCAGATGTGGTTACCCTGATGCTCCCTATCTTCAAACATTGAGCTGAGGCCAATTATGGTGCTCTTTACCACTGGCCTGAGCTAACTTTACACAGACTAGAATTTTCCCACTCTGTATAGCTCACATGTTCCGTGTTCACCCATTGAAGCTGGAAGAAATCCCAGTGGTTTAATGAATTCAATCCCCAACATGCTTAACACGGAGACCATTACTCAAGAAAGTCAATATTGTTTTGAACTAGCTGGATCCAAACAGTCAAACACAAGTTTCAATAATCATGGCCAAACAGTGCAGTATGGTGTCAGTCTGGTCATCGAGACACAATGGAGATGTTCAACTCCTGGAAGCACGGAAGAGCCTCAGGCTTGATTCCTGATCTACAAGGTCTGGATTCTGAAGAAACAAAAGGTTATTAAATAGTTTGATAGAGTAGAAGTAGAGAAGGTGTTTCCACTTGTGGCGGAGATCAAACTCGGGGCTATAAGTATAAGATTGTCGCTAATAAATTCAACAGGATATCAGGACAAATGTCTTTAGCTGGAGAGTGGTTAGGATGTGTAACCCACAGGGTCAACAGAAATAGGCCTGATATGACACTGTGCTCCAACCACCAGGTGACATTATTTATGGCAGACATGGTATTTGTTCAGATGATTAAACACTCTGTGAGTGTAGATGCTGAAGTGTATTTCTACCAAAACAGATGTCTAGTATTCCAGTGCAATGATGCTGCAGTAATCCACTGTACTGTGAACCAGGACCTGGATATCCTGTTCTCCTTATGATAGCTTTCAACTCAGCTGCTCCATCAGGAGACATCAAGTAAAATGGGGCACTTCACAAAGCATCAGAGAACATGTGAGATTTATTGTAAAAAAAAAATGAAACTGATCACAAACTCAGTTAAGCAGGTCAAATGTTGCCGCTTTATAAAGTAGGAAATCCCAAAACAGATTACATTTTCAAAATGAGAGAATTCCAAACGAATGAGGATTCAAAGATCTTCTGCATGGGGAAAGAGTGGGAACTGGTGGATAGGTCAATACCAACAGTTATGTGATTCCCTCCCATTCCCTGAGATTCTGGTCCCAGGATACCAGTCAGAGAGCTGGAAACAGCTTGTCAGCTTCAGTCCTAACCTGGAATGGTGCATACAGTGGATGGGAGGTTGGGATTGGGTGGGGGTGGAGTAGGGGGTGGGGTAGGGGGTGGGGAGTCGTGGCAGCCTTAAGGATTATAAGAAAAATATGTATTGAAAAGTTGGGACAAATCCCATAGTGGCCAAGTGACTCAAAGCAAAGCTATGTGTGTAACTAAGCCAAAGAGGAGTTAGGTTTTATACCCAGTCTGTGTTTAGTAGGTTGATCACAATCAGTACAGCATTGGGGGTCATGCAATTGGCTTTATTACCTCTAGATGAGAGAAGGAATGAGAAACTCAGTCAGTGTTTTGTTCCAAGCAGTCATCCTTGGGGTGACACTTGCAGACAAGGTTCATGCTGAAGATATGGTAATTTGGGTCAAGTTCCAAAGGCAGGCTGGCAACCATGGAACCATAGCCCTATATGAGTTAGAGCCTGCAGGAGAAAACACGATAAAAAGTAAATACGAGGCAAAGAAAATAGCAGTAGAAAGTTTGGATCTAAAGACTAGATAAACATATATGTTGAGGTAGAGTCAACAGACCACGTCTTTCATGTTTTCTCCAAATAAGCTAGCAATTGGCTAAACCACAATTCATATTCACTGCAGAAATTAAGAAAAAAAACTTGCATTTATATCACAATGTTACAATGTTTCTAAGAAATGTCCCAAAGCTTCAGATGGATTATTTTACATAGAAACATAGAAAATAGGAGCAGGAGTAGGTCATTCAGCCCTTCAAGCCTGCTCTGCCAATCAATACGATCATGGCTGATCCTCTATCTCAACACTGTACTCCCACGCTCTCCCCATACCCCTCGATGCCTTTAGAGTCCAGAAATCTATTTCCTTCTTAAACATGTTCAGTGACTTAGTCTCCACAGCCCTCTGTGATGGAGAATTCTACAGGTTCACCACCCTCTGAGTGAAGAAGGTTCTCCTCATCTCAGTCCTAAATGGCCTACCCGCTATCCTGAGATTGTGACCCGTTGTTCTAGAGCCCCCAGCCAGAGGAAACATCATCCCTGCATCCAGTCTATCCAGTCCTGTCAGAATTTTATACATTTCAATGAGATCCCCACTCATCCCTCTAAACTCCAGTGAATGTAGGCCTGGTCGGCCCAATCTCTCCTCATACGCCAATCCTGCTATCCCAGGAATCAGTCTGGTGAATATTTGCTGCACTCCCTCTATGGCAGGTATATCCTTTCTTAGGTTAGGAGACCAAAACTGCACATAATATTCTAGGTGTGGTCTCATCAAGGCCCTGTACAGCTGCAGTAAGACATTCTTGCTCCTGTACTCAAGTCCTCTCACAATGAAGGCCAACATACCATTTACCTTCTTAACTGCTTGCTGTACCCGCATGCTTGTTTTCAGTGATTGGTGTGCAAGGACAGTCAGGTCCCTTTGTACATCAACACTTCCCAATCTATCACCATTTAAATAATACTCTCCCATTCTGTTTTTCCTACTGAAGAGGACAACTTCACACTTATCCATGTTATACTGCATCTGCAATGTATTTGCCCACTTATTCAACCTGTCTAAATCACCTTGAAGCCTCTTCTTAACATCCTCCTCACTGCTCACATTCCCACCTAGCTTTGCATCATCAGCAAACTTGGAAATATTACGTTTGGTCCCCTCATCCAAATCATTGATACATATTGTGAATAGCTGGGGTCCAAGCACTGATCCCTGCGGTACTCCATTTATCACCACCTGCCACTCCGAAAAAGACTCAAAAACTCACAGATGTTGCCAGACCTGCTGAGTTTTTCCAGTATTTTCTGTTTTTAACTATGGTTTCATGGTTACAATTTCTAAGACAAGCTTTTAATTCCAGATTTATTAATTGAATAAATTCCACCAGTGGTATTTGATCCCATGTCTCCAGAGGATTATCCTGGGCCTGCGGGTTACTAGTTTATTTATATTACCACTACACCACCATCTCCCCTTTTGAAGATCAATTGCTACGTTTACACTGATGTATGTGACAGTAAATTTACACACATCAGGATCCCAGGGACATGAATGAGGTTAATGACTATTTAAATGAAACTTTGGTTGTGTTGGTCCATTGGACTGCGCATTCTTGAAGGAAGATATTCAGCAGAATTCAGGACATTATGATCTACTTCTATAGTACACCAAAGGTTAAAATTGTAATATTTCATTATCAAGCAAAGAGATATTTGCAGTTTGTAACAGTAGAATGCCTTCATCTAAAATCCCAAGGTTGAGTTATTCTAAAAACATAATTTTTTAGGAGCTGGTCCTAATCTAATTGAGAGAGATGTCACAAAATTCTACCCCACTGCCTCATATTGCTATAAGCATTGCCTTGTGTAACATGGAGCCGTACAGATTTTCCCTTTGTAACAGAACTAAGTATAGCTATACCAAATGGACTGCAGCAGTTCAAGAAGGTGGCTCACCACAACCTTCTCAAAGGCAATTCGGGATGGGCAATAAATACTGGCCTAGCTAGTGACACCCACATCCCATGAAAGAATAAATTTATAAAAGGCCCGGAAAATGTTCCATGTAGGAGTTCGTGATATCCCTGTTCTAGGGTAATTTTATTTTGCGGTGTGTGCAGGGGAGTCAAAACTGAATGCCACCCACAAATCTATATAAAACTGTTCCACAGGCCAGGATTTCCCAGCCGCCATGGGACCGGAAATTCCAGCCCAAAGTCAATGGATTTTTGGCTGGTCCATCAAATTTTCCATCTCACCTGAGACAATTCCCACCATGGGTGGGACCAGAAAATCCCGACCACAATGTATTGTTCAAAGAACAAAGATGATCTTGTCCAACTCTAATGTAGCCTTTGCAGTGGTTGAGTGGATATAATAACCTGCAATTGTGTAGCAACCTAATTGCAGAATTAAAGAGGGAAGTTCTATTGACTTTCCATTTTATAGGCTCCCTTGATTGCTCAGTGGTTAAATACATGATTAAGTGCCATTGAACCACACATCAGGAAGGCTCCACCTTCCAGTTTGATCTCCTAGTCTCTGTTGCGTCAGCTGGCCTAAGCCAACTGGTTGAACATTACTGTTGGTTTCAGGGCCCCTAAAGTGCAGCAGTGGGATCACTTAGCAGTTCTTGTTGGAACACTTGCTCCTTTAAGTTCATTCTCGGTATGTCACTGGCAAGGCTGGCATTTATTGCCCATCCCATGTTGCCCAGAGAATATATGATGGGCCTTCTTCTTCAAATGTTGCAATTCTTTCTAGTGCTTTTATAGAATTACCAGGTATACTAGGCCAGTTTAGAGAACACTTAAGTTAGCAATGTTGCAATTTGACTGGAGTCACAGATAGGCCAGATTGAGTAAGAGCAGCAAGTTTCCTTCCATAAAGGACATTCATGAACAACATTTACTAATACCAGCTTTTTATCTCCAGATTTTTTTTAAAAGGCTGAACTCAAATTCTTGAACTGCCACAGTGGGATAATTGTTGAACAAAATTTTAACAATCAAAATCCATTCTCTTACACAGAATTAAAATCAAGCGTCATGTTCTCTGACTTAATCCAGACTTCTGATTTACTCATACAGGAATATAACTACCGAAATATCTGGTTAATGCCGACGTCCAGTGTTGAAGCATGATAAGGTTGCAGGCAATCACACCACTGCTCCTCAACATGGTTCACCATCTTCCAGAAAGGAGAAGAACATTTTTATCTCAAATATGAGGGTAAATTTTCTACTTCTTATTTGCGTTGCAAAGTCGCACTCACAGGGAGTGAATATCAAAGAATCATATGGAAGCATCATTAAGATGATTGGACAGAAAATCAGGGTATGCAGTTTCCCAATAAATGCTCTTGGTGGATAAGACTTCAGAACGGCAAGAGAAGAGGCTACAAAGTTACCCTTTGGTTTGAATGAAATATAACCTTTTTTAACCATCTTAGCCTAATATTTTTGTGGATGTGAATGAAATTTTAAATGTGTACATTTTTAGCAGCCAGAATATTGCAACTAGTGGCAGTCCATTGCACAGTTTATTTCACATCTGAGAAAGCCCTGCAAATTATAGCAAATCTCTCCCAGGTGGAAGAGCATCAATGGTCTCAGATCATAAGGAGTTTGGGTAGGAATAGACCACGTGGCCCCTCAAGTCTACTCCGCAATTAAATATGATTAAGACTGATCTTCAACCTCAACTCCATTTTACCAACTCCCCATACCCATTGACTCTCTGAGTGATGAGAAACCTATCGATCTCAGCCCTTAAATAGATTCAGTGATGGAGTATCCACAATCCTCAGGGGTAGAGAATTCTACAGATTCACAATCCTCTGAGTGAAGAGATATCTCCTCTTCTTAGTCCTAAATTATCGACCCCTTATCCTGAGACTTGTCCCCATGTTCTCAATTAGCCAGCCAGTGGAAACAATGCCTCAGTGTGTACCCTATTCAACCCCTTCACAATCTTGTATGTTTCAATAAGACCACCTCTCATTCTTCTAAACTTCAGGGAATATTAGCCCAATTTACTCAGCCTTTCATCACAGGACAACCCTCTCATCCAATTGAGTGAATCTTTGCTGTACCGTCTCAAATGCAAGTAGATCCTTCCTTAAATATGGAGATAAAAGCTCCAAACAATATTGCGGGTGTGGTCTCACAGAATTCCTATAGAATTATAGCAAGACGTCCTTATTCTTGGTACTCCAGTCCCCTTGCACTAAAGGCCAACATGCCTTTTGCCTTTCAGGTCAACCATTTGTGTTCCTAGTACATTGCACCTTTGCCAGTGAGCATCAACATTTAAAAGTTTCAAGTTTTTTTTCCTCTTCTTACTTTTTCAGTTTTCTGAATGAAGGCAGGTTCGACCCACAGCACTCTGATCTTCACCACAGGTAGGACGAGGAGACCGGTCCCAAAACCACCCCAGCCAAAATGGGGATTAAACACCATACTGTTGATACCAATGTGATCCACACCAGCCATCCAGGCCCTGCAAGCAGCTTGAATTTCTACACTTTTACATGCATGTTGTAGTCCAGAGCTATGGATAGTGATGATAGAGGCCATCACATAGTTTACCTGGAATCTCTCTCACTCTTACCATTGTATGTCAAAGGATTTATAAGTTGATACTCAACCTGTTTGGCCACATTATTAACACACCTTCCTTGGCTATCACGTCCTAGAGGGGGTATTTGAACCCAGAACTACTGGTCCAGAGGCAGGTGTGCTACCCACCTCACCACAAGACATCCCTCTTCTAATTTTGCTACCAAGAGCGAATAACCTCACACTTACCCACATTATACTCCATCTGTCACCTTGTTGCCAACTCATCTGAACTGTCTTATTCTCTTTGTAGCCTCTTGTGTCCCCCTCACAGCTTATATTCCCACTTAGCTTTGTATCATCAGTAAACTTGGATACATTACTCTCATTCTCTTCATTGAAGTCATTAGTATAGATCATAAATAGTTGAGGCCCCATCACTGATCCTTGCGGCACTCCACTAGTTACAGCCTGCCAACTTGAAAATGCCCATTTATCTCTGCCCTCTTCTTCCTGCCCAGTAACAAATCCTCCAACATGTTAATATATTACCCCCAAATCCATGCGCCCTTATCTTGGATTTTAATCTTTTGTGTGACATTTTATTGAATGCCTTTTGGAAATCCAAATATACTACCTCTACTTGCTCCTTCTTATCTACCCTATGAGTTACATTCTCAAAACACTCCAATAAAAATTTGTCAAACATGGTTTCCCTTTCATAAAACCATGTTGACTCTGTCTAATCATACTATAATTTTCTAAGTGCACTGTTAAGACTTCCTTAAGAATTGATTTCAGCATTTTCCTGATGACAGTTATCAGGCAAACTGACCTACAGTTCCTTGCTTTCTGTTTCCCTCTTTACTTGAATGGTGGAGTTACATTTACTAACTTCCATTCCACTGGGTCTGTTCTAGATTCAAGGGAATTTTGGAAAATTATAGCCAATGCATCCATTATCTCTATAGCTACCTCTTTTACATCCTAGGGTATGTAGGTCTTCAGGTCCTGCAGATTTGCCAGCTTTCACTCCAAGTTTCTCTAATACACTTCTCTGTTAATATTAATTACTGTACATTCCTCATTCTTATTAACCCCTTTTTAAAATTATTTCATGGGACTTGGGCATTGCTGGCTCGGCTAGCATTTAATGCTAATCCCTAATTGCCCTTGAGAAGGTGATGGTGAGCCACCTTCTTGAACCCTTGGTTACCCCCTATTTCTGGTATGTAACTTGTGTCTTCCAATGCGAATACACACACACACACAAACAATGTGTGTGCAACGTCTCTGCCATTTCATTATTCCCCATGATAATTTTTCATGTCTCAGCCTCCAATGGGCTAACGTTTACTTAGTTACTCTCCTCCTTCTTATACATTTGTAAAAGCTCTTGCAATCTGTTTTTATTTTTCTGCCTCATTTACTCTTATACTCTAATTTTTCCTCTTTTAATCAAGTCTTTGGTTGCCCTCTGCTGGCTTCTAAAACTTCCCCAAATCCTCTGGTTTATTACGATTCTTTGCAACCTCATAGGATTCTTCTTTTAATCTAAGACCATCTTGAACTTCCCTGGTAAGTCATGAATGGATACTTGTTGCCGAGTTTTTGCTTTTTAATGGTATGTTTTGTTGAACATTTGGAATTGCTTCTATAAATTTTTTGCACTGTTTACTTGCTGCCATATCTTTTAATCAGCCAATCAACCTTAGCCAGGTCTCCCCTCATATCTATGTAATTAGCTCTGATCTTATTACCTTATAATGTAGCTAAATTCCTTTTTCAATTTTCTCTTCTCTCCTGAAGGCAGTGATTTTTGCTGAGAAGCAATTCTGCAGCCAGCATTACCTTCCCCACTCTTTGGGTGGAATTGTCCCAGAATTGCATGACATGCAGTAGCAGGCGCTTAAAACAACATTTTACCCACCGGCCACAATGGCGGGTTTTCGCACCGTATTGTCCCCTTCCCGCCTCATTATTTATGCAGTCACGGGAAACATGCCGTTTTGCTAACAGGCTTCCTCCGATTTGCCCACCACACTGTTACCTTGTCACTCCCCCATGTCAGGCACCATATTTGAACTTTAACTGCGCGCACAGCTATCACAACTTATGTTCAGTTATGAAACACGTCGGCGTGATTGCCCAGATGGTCCAGCTTGGGAAGATGATTCTGGCAAACAGGGCTTTAAGAGATGCTAAAATATTGAAATTAAGTTCCCGATGTGGAGCAACAGAAACGCGGCCCGCCATTGATGGGTGGAGCGGACCATCGTAAATTGGTTTCACGATGGTGTGAAACCGATTTTTGGCTGCCTTGCCATATTGTCTCCGCCCCACCCACCATGACACCTGACGCCAACAGGGCTGGGAAATTCCGACATTTATCTCATCCAACTGGCCATTCAGGAAGAGCAGCTGGAGAGGCGGACCTGTGGGAGATACATGGAGAGGGGAGAGAATAAGTACAGCCCGAGGAGTGCAGCTGACATCACTCACCTTTGGGAAGAGCAGTTGGAGAGGCAGACCTGTCAGCTGCTCAGAACCAGCCCGCGCTGAGTTCGAAAGGAGAGTGATAAAAAACAAATTGTGATATCACAGGAAGGAAGCAGGATGTTGCCTGGGATGAAACATTTAAGTTATGAAGAGAGCTTGGATAGACTTGGGTTGTTTTCATTGAAGCAGAGAAGACTGAGAGGCGACCTGATCGAGGTGTACAAGATTATGAGGGGCATGGACAGGGTGGATAAGGAGCAGCTGTTCCCCTTAGTTGAAGGGTCAGTCACGAGGGGACATAATTTCAAGGTGAGGGGCAAGGAGGCTTATGGGGGATGTGAGGAAGAACTTTTTTACCCAGAGGGTGGTGACGGTATGGAATGCACTGCCTGGGAGGGTGATAGAGGCAGGTTGCTTCACATCCTGGATGAGCACTTGGCACATCATAACATTCAAGGCTATGGGCCAAATGCTGGTAAGTGGGATTAGGTAGGTAGGTCAGGTGTTTCTCGTGTCGGTGCAGACTCGATGGGCCGAAGGGCCTCTTCTGCACTGTGATTCTGTGACTCTGTGATTGGTTGAAGAAGAAGCTAGCTGTTTGGTGGGTATCTAGTAAGTGTTTAAGGTTTATTTTATTCCTAAGGTTTAGAATAAATTAGGAACTGTACTTTTGGTAAGGTTTATTACGTAGGGCCAAGTAATATTAAGTGAATAGAAGTAAACCAAAGTTAAATAAATGTAGAAGAAGTAAATTGAAGTCATGGCAGGGCAGCTCGATCATTTGTGTCCTGTAATATGTGGGAAGTCGCAAATGGTCCCGATGTCCTAGATGACCACATGCAGAAAGTGTCATCAGCTGCAGAACCTTGAGCTTCGGGTTTCAGAGCTTGAGCGGCGGCTGGAGTCACTGTGACGCATCTGCGAGGCTGAAAGCTACGTGGACAGCACGTTTAGGTGGTCATACCACACTTAGCAGCCTAGGAGTAGAAAGGGAATGGGTGACCACCAGGCAATCCAAGAAAACTAGACAGGTAGTGCAGGAGTCCCCTGGGGTCCCACTCACAAATCGGTTTTCTATTCTGGAAGCTGGTGAGGGCACTGGTTCCTCAGAGGAATGCAGTCAGAGCCAGGTTTGCGGCACCAAGTGCAGTCCAGCAGTACAGGAGGGGAGGAAGAAGGAAGGAAGAGCTATAATGATAGAGGATATGTTAGCTAGGGGAACAGACAGGCGTTTCTGTGGCCGTATCATGACTCGAGGATGATATTTTGCCTCCTTGGTGCTAGGGTCAAGGATGTCACGGAATGGCCTCAGGACATTCCTCTGGGGGAGGGTGATCAGCCAGAGGTGGTGGTCCACATTGACTACCAATGACTTAGGTAGGAAAGGGGATCAGGTCCTGAAAGCAGGCTTTTGGGAGCTAGGAAGGAGATTCAAAAACAGGACCTCTAAAGCAGTAATCTCAGGATTACTCCCAGTCCTATGTATAGAAATAGGAGAATTGAGTGACTAAACGTGTGGCTGGAAAGCTGAAGTAGGAGAGAGGGCATCAGATTTCTGGGGCATTGGGACTGGTTCTGGGGAAGGTGGGACCTATACAAACTGGATGGTCTACACCTGAACAAGACTGGGATGAATATCCTCGCAGGGAGATTTGCTAGTGCTGTTGGGGGTGGTTTAAACTAGATTGGCAGTAGGTGGGCACCTGAGGGCAAAGTCAAAGCAGGGAGTGGGAGATGGAGAATTAGTGAGTGACTCTAAAAGACAGAAGAAGCACAAGTTAAAAAGTGTACAGTACGGGAAGTGTTAAAAGGTATATATTTAAAGCAAGGAGTATTGCAAGTAAAGCCGATGAGCTGAGGGCACATATGGCAACATGATATCGTTGCTATAACAGAAACTTGGCTTAAGGAGGGGCAAAAGTGGCAGCTCAACATCCCTGGGTATAGAGTTTTCAGACAAGATAAGGAGGGAGATAAAAAAGGTGGGGGTGTAGTTTTATTGGTTAAGTAATCAATTACTAACTGAGGCATCAAATGAGACCATATGGGTTGAGCTCAGAAATAAAAAAGGGGCAGCCACACTGCTAGGAGTGTACTATAGACTCCCAAATAGTGGAAGAGAGTTAGAAGAACAAATACGTAGACAGATTTCTGAGTGCAAAAACAATAGGGCAGTATTAGTTAGGGACTTCAATTAGTTAGGGACCTGAATGTCAATTGGGACACAAACAGTGTGAAGGACACAGTGGGTGCAAAATTGTTGAACTGCATTCAAGAGAACTTTTTTAGCCAGCACGTAACAAGCCCAACAAGAGGGTCTGCAATTCTAGATTTAGTCTTAGGAAATGAAGCTGGGCAAGTGGATGAAATAGCAGTGGGAGACCATTTTAGAGATTGTAACCATAATACAGTTAGATTTATCATTATTATGGAAAAGGACAAAGATAGAACATGAGTGAAAGTTCTAAATTGGGGGAAGACAATTTTTATGAAGCTCAGAGGTGAGCTTGCGAGAGTGGACTAGATGCAGCTATTATAAGGGAAAAGTGTCAAATCAGTGGGAGGCATTCAAAAGTGAGATTTTACGGGCATGTCCCTGCAAAGAAAAAGGGTGGTACTGCAAAATCCTGGTTAACCAGAAGCATGCAAGCCAAGATAAAGCAGAAAAAGAAAGCTTATGACAATCACAAAAGACTTACAACTGTAGAAAGCCGAAAAGAGTATCGAAAGTACAGGGATGAAGTAAAAATGCAAAGTAAGAAAGCAAAGAGAGGATACAAAAAATATTGGCAGGTAGAATCAAAGAAAACCCAAAGATGTTTTACCAGTACATTAAGAGCAAGAGAATAACTAAGGAAAGGTTAAGGCCTATCAGAGATGTACATGGTAACTTGTGGGTTGATGCTGAAGATGTGGGCAGTGTTCTCAATGAGTACTTTGTCTCTGTCTACACAAAGGAGAAGGATAATGCAGACATTCTAATTAATGAGGAGGAGCATGAAACATTTGATACAATAAGCATAGTGAGAGAGGGAGTACTGGAGCGATTGACATCCTTAAAGGTGGAAAAATCACCAGGGCTGGATGTATTGTATCCCAGGCTGTTGAAAGAAGCCAGGGAGGAAATAGCAGATGCTCTGAGTATCATTTTCCAATCCTCACTAGATACAGGTGAAATACCAGAGGATTGGAGGTCTGTAAATGTTGTACCATTATTTAAAAAGGGTGTGAGGGATAGGCCAGAAAATTATGGGCCAGTCAGTCTAACTTCAATGGTGGGCAAATTATTGGAATCAATTCTGAGAGACAGGATAAACTGTCACTTAGAAAGGCACGGGCTGATCAAGGACAGTCAACATGATTTTGTTAGAGGAAGATCATGTCTTGCTAACTTAATAGAATTTTTTGAGCAAGTAACAATGAGGATTGATGAGGGTAGTGCAGTGGATGTTGTCTACATGGATTTCAATAAAGGCATTTGACAAGGTCCCACATGGCAAACTGATCAGAAAAGTGAGATCCTATGGGATACCGAGGAAGGTGGCAAGTTGGATCCAAAATTGGCTCAGCAACAGGAAACAAAGGGTAATGGTCAATGGGCGTTTTTGCGAATGGAAAACGGTTTCCAGTGTTGTTCCACAGGGTTCAGTGTTGGGAACCTTATTGTTTGTTGTATATATTAATGATTTGGACATAAATGTGGGAGGTATATTGTGAATTTTGCAGATGACACAAAAATTGGCCATATAGTTGATATTGAAGAGGATAGCTGTTCTCTCCAGAATTACATCAATGGTTTGGCTGAATGGGCAGAAAAGGGGCAAATGGAATTCAATCTGGAAAAGTGGGAGGTAATGTATTTGGGGACGGCAAAAACAAAACTAGGGAATACACTATAAACAGGAGGATATTGAAAAGGGTTGAGGAAGTGAGAGACCTTGGAGTGTATGTCCACAGGTCCCTGAATGTGGCAGGACAGGTGGATAAGTTGGTCAAGAAAGCATATGGAATGCTTTACTTTATTGGATGAGGTATAGAACACAAAAGCTGGGATGTAATGCTGGAACTGTATAAAACACTGGTTAGGCCACAGCTGGAATTTTGAGTACAGTTCTGGTCACCATATTACAGGAAGGACACAATTGCTCTGGAGAGAGTACAGAAAAAATTTACAAGAATGCTGCCAGGGCTTGAAAATTGCAATAATGAGGAGAGATTGGTTAGGCTGAGGTTGTTTTCCTTAGAACAGAGAAGGGGTGACCTAATTGAGGTGTACAAAATTATGAGGGGCCTAGATGGGGTAGACAGGAAAGACTTGTTTCCCCTAGCTGAGGGGTCGATTACCAAGGGGCATAGACTCAAGGTGATTGGTAGAAGGATTAGAGGGGGCATGAGGAAAATCCTTTTCACCCAGAGGGTGGTGGGTGTCTGGAATTTGCTGCCTAAATTGGGGGTTGAGGCTGAAATGCTCAACTCATTTAAAATGTACTTGGATCTGAACCTGAAGTGCTGTAATCTGCAAGGCAATGGACCAGGTGCTGGAAAGTGGGATTTAAATGAGCGGCTTGCTTCTTTCTCATCTTTCCTGGCCGGCACAGACATGATGGGCTGAATGGCCTCTTGCTGCGCTGTAATATTTCTATGGTTTCTATGTGTAAACCAAGGCAGCAGTGTCAAAGAGCTATTCCACTCCACATGGCATCACAGCAAAAGCCCATAATGCCATTCACCCCCACCCTACCTTCAATGTCCATAATTTCCAGAAACAGCAAGAACCTAGGCAGATATTTTTACCCCACACCCCCAGCTCAGGGTCGCTCAAGACAACTGTAACAATTCCATGGTCTCACTGGCTTTAATCAACTTCCTCAACATAGACTGGCCATTGCACCTGGGAGATGCTGATATGTCTGATTCAACACAGCAGAGCCATCATGGGATCTGAACTTTTGTACTCATCAGGAGGAGGCACAGCAACGTAGGCGGTGCAGCAATTTTTCAGTTCTTTCACTTCTTGTCAGTCTCAAACATTGCTGGGATAAGTTAGTAACAAGGCAAAATTCCTATTCTTCAAATGTGCTGTCCTTCACTTTTCTGAAATCTTTCACTTGCAGCTGACTCATTGACATTGCCACTCCGAAATGCCCATTCTTCACATGTAGCACTAAATTATAGAATCATGCAGCACAGGAAATGACCATTCAGCTGGCTTTCTGAAGAAGCTACAAATTAGTCCTATAACCCCTCTCTCCCCAAAGACCTGCAAATTTTCCCATTTCAAGTACTTAATTTTGAAAGTTATCGTTGAATCTGCTTTCACCACCCTTTTAGACAATGCATTTAACCTGCCAAGTAAAAGATTTTCTCCTCATTTTCCCCCTGTGCTTTTTTTCAAATTATCTTAAACCTGTGCGCCTTGGTTACCAACCCTCCTGCCAGTATAAATAGCTTTTCCCTAACCATTCTATCAAAACCCTTCAGCATTTGAACATCTTTGCTCAATTAACCTCCGATTAACTCTCCTATTAACCCTCTTTGCTATAAGGAGAACAATCACATACAGCTAATGTGTATTCCCAGACTATTTGAGCAAGGTTAACATCACAGATAATTCTGACCCTGTCCTCAATTGACATCCACATATGCTTGCTTTCCAATGGGAATCACTGGACGGAGTGGGAACCCTGGCAAGTTTTTCCCTTCTCTAGGCAAATAATGCTGAACACAATCGTGATGCTATTCCACTCGACCTGGCAGAGACTAGCTACCCCAGCCTAGATTGAATATTAAACAGGGGACATTCCTGGTCATAGACAGGGCAGCAGATTTATTGATCAAGTCACTACTGTGCTCATGTGCCCCAAAATGTGCCATGGTTATTATGTCCTTGATGCCAATTTTCTATCAAGCTCCCTTTCTTCTCCAAAGGCCTTGCAAGTATTTTCACCTCCCAAATCCTTGCCCAAACTTCATGTTTGAATCCTTCCAATCAGGTTTCCACCGCTGCCACAAAATGACTCTTATCAAAGTCACAAATATCTTCTTCTGCGACTGTAGCAAAGATAGGCTATCCCTCCTCATCCTTCTCAATCTGTCTGCAGCCTGTGACACAATTGACCACACCATTCTCTTCCATTGACTGTCCACTCACTTCCAGCTGGGTGGGACTGCTCTCACTTCGTTCCATTTTTATCTATCTAATCATAGCCAGAGTATCACTTGTAAAGACTTCTCTTCCTGCTCACGCACCGTTAGCAGTGTCCCTCAAGAATCTATTCTTGGTCCTCTCATATTTGTCGTCTATATGCTGCCCCTCAGTGACATCATCAGAACACAGCATTAATTTCCACCTGTACACTAATGCCACCCTTCTCTTCCTCACTGCTACCTCTCTTAATTCCTCCTTTGTTGCACTGTCACTAAATTGTCAGATTGCTTCTCTGGCATCCAGAACTGGATGAACAGAAATTTTCTCCAGTTAAATACAGGGTACACCGAAGTCCTGAACACCCCCCATCTCCCCTGCACTCCCCAACACCCCTCCAACCCCCCCAACACCCATCACTGGTACAAACACTGTTCCCTAGCTACCAACTTCACCCCTCTCTCTGGCAACCGTCTGAACTAGACTGTTCACAACCTTGATGTCATATCAGCTTCTGACCACATATCTGTGCCGTCACTAAAACTGCCTATTTCCATGTCCATTACATCGCTGACATGGCCCAATCCTCAGCTCATTTGCTGCTAAAAGCCTTGCCTCTTGGCTTGATAATTCCAATCCAACTCCTAGCCAGCCTCCCACATTCTATCCACCATAAGTTTGAGATCATCTAAACTCTGTTGCTCATGTCATTTTTGCATCAAGTCCCATTCACCCATCATCATTGTGCTCATTGATTGACATTGGATTCCAGTTAAGCAATGCCTCAATTTTAAAATTTTCATTGGCCCTTGCCCAATGGAGTTTCGAAGAATGAGGAGCGATCTCATTGAAACATATAAGATCCTGAGGGAACTTAATAGGGTGGACACCGGGAGGATGTTTCTTGTTGTGGGGGAGACTAGAACTAGCGGACACAGTTTAAAAATAAGAGGTCTCCCCGAGATGAAGAAAAACATTTTCTCTTAGAGGGTCATTAGATGTGGAATTCTCTCCCCCGGAAAGCGTTGGAAGCTGGGCCACTGAATTTATTCAAGGTCGAGTTAGATTTCTGATTGACAAGGGAGTCAAGGATTATGGGGAGCAGACAGGAACTGGAGTTGAGATCACAGCCAGATCAGCCATGATCACATCAAATGGCAGGGTAAGTTTGAACAGCCAAATGGCCTACACCTGCTCCGAGGTCCTATGTTCCTAAAGTACGACCTACTTTAATGCCTTAGACTTCATGTGACCTTAGAGTGAAAATTTGGGAGATGCGAGAGCTGTTGAGCAGGAGGGTAGCACAGGGAGGAAGCTTCAATTGCTGAGCGGGGAGATTTGATTTGGGTGCGGAGGAACAGGTGTTAGCGGACCTGATGAATAAGATGAGGTTTCAGCCGCAAATGGGCCTTAGAAAACAGCCATGAGGCCACGCCTACCAACTGAAAGAAATGTATGGATTTTAAGGGGCCTTGCAGCTGAGAGAAATCAGCCATTGCTGCCTCAAAGCTCATGACCCCAAAATCATGTCTTGCTGAAAAATCACTGGGGGTCACGATGTGCAGTTCTGGAAGCCCGGCTGTAAGCTCTAGAATTCCCTCCCTAAACCTCTCTTTCTCCCTTTAAGACACATCTTAAAACCTATCATCTGACCTAATGTTATATTATGTGGCTTGGTGTCATATTTTGCATGATAACACCCCTACAAAACAGTTTGAGATTTTTTATTGTGTTAAAGGTCCTATATAAATGCACATTCTTGTTGCTGTTGTTGTGAAACACTCCCTTGATTAGGCATCCTACCCTTTTAACCAAGCTATCAATTTAATGCCAATTATTGTGGATGAAACAAGGTGATGTCAACAAACAGGGGAACATAGGAAATAGGAGCAGGAGTAGGCCATTCGGCTCCTCAAGCCTGCCCTGCCGTTCGACTAGATCATGGCTGATCTTCTACCTTAACATTTTTCTGCGTTATCCCCATATCCCTTGACATCTAGAATCCTATCGATCCCTGTCTTCAACATACTCAATGACTGAGCCTCCACAGCCCTCTAGTGTAGAGAATTCCAAAGATTCACCACCCTCTGAGTGAAGAAATCCCTCCTTATCTCAGTCATAAATGGCCTATCTCTTCTGAGACTGTGCCCCCTGGCTCTAGATGCCCCAACCCAACCAGGGGCAACATCCTTCCTGCATCCACCATGTCGAATAAGAATTTTGTATGTTTCAGTGAGATTACCTCTCATTCTTCTACACTCTGGAGAATACAGGCCCAGTCTTAATTTCTCCTCATGGGACAATCCTGCAATCCCAGGGATCAGTCTGGTGAACCTTCGTTGCTCTCCCTCGATGGCAAGCATATCCTTTCTTAGGTAAGGAGATCAAACCTGTACGCAATACTCCAGATGTGGTCTCAACAAAGCTCTACACAATTGCAGCAAGACTTCTTTACTCCTGTACTTAAATCCTCTTGCATTAAAGGCCAATATACCATTTGCCTTCCTAGTTGCTTCTTTGTTTTAATGAGTATGATCCCAGTTCTCCAATCTCTCTGCTGAATTGATGTCCCTCATTCCTTGTAACACCCTGATTAACTTTCTCTGTACCCTCTCCAGGACCTTGGACACAATACTCTGGCTGAGGCCTCACCAATGTTTTTAAAAGTTTAGCATTGCTTCTTGTTTTTGTAGTCAATACCTCATTTACAACACAAAGTATTCCATAAGCTTTCTTAACTACTTCAGCAGCTTGCTCACCCACCTCCAAAGCTTTGTGAATATGCACTCCCAGATCCTTCTGTACTTGTCACACTCCACCCCAAAAGCAATATCACTTAGATTATACTGCCTCTTGATGTTGTTTCCCTGAAAGTGCATCACTTCACAAGTATTTGCATTAAATTGCATCTGACACAAGTCTGGTGTCAGCTGCAGCTCAGTTGATAGCACTCTCACCTCTGATTCAGCAGGTAATGCGGAATTCAAACCCCACCCCAGAAACTTCACCTTGGCTGGCATTCCAATGATGTAAGGTTATTTGCTATCTTATGCTGCCAGACCTGCTGAGTTTTTCCAGGTAATTCTGTTTTTGTTTTGGATTTCCAGCATCCGCAGTTTTTTGTTTTTATATTAGTTGCTATCTTAGGTGGCTGTAAAAGATTCCATGGGTAAAAGCAAAATACTGCGGATGCTGGAAATCTGAAATAAAAACAAAAAATGCTGGAAAAATTCAGCAGGTATGACAGCATCTGTGGAGAGAAAGACAGAGTTAACATTTTGAGTCTGTATGACTCTTCGGAGCTGAAGAAGAATCATACGGACTCGAAACGTTAACTTTGTCTTTCTCCGGAGAGATTTCATGGGGCTCTTTTGAAGAAGATAACGGAAGTTATCACTTGATTCCTGATCAAAATTTATCCCTCAATCAACATCACTAGAAACAGATTATCTGGTCATTCTCACGTTGCTGCTTCTTGGAGCTTGCTGTGTAAAAATTGGCTGCTGTGTTTCCTACATTCCAACAGTGACCACACTGCAAAAAGTATTTCCCTGGCTGTAAAGTGCTTTGAGACATCTGGAAAAGTGCTATATAAATGTAAGCCTTTCTCTTTTTCAGTAACAGCTGGACAGTACATATGGTAAAGTGCTTTGGGATGTCTTATTAATATAAAGAAAATTTTGTTTTACTAATATAGATTTGTTTTCAAAGTACACTAAGGTAAGAGTGCCTCCATTAGCTTTCCATTTTTTCTCTGCCACTCCTGAAGGTGCTGTCACACATGGTACAATTCTGCAGATATCAGGTGATGATCTTATGTGACAGAAGTAGCCATCCTCCTTTATTGCTAAACTTCTATATCCATGTCAATAGCATTGTAACTACAAACAAAATAGATAAAGTGCTGCACTTAGTTTGAATAGCTTTGATTTTAGGTGGAACCACTGACTAGCAGAAAGAAATAAAGATTTACATTCATATAACACCTTGATGGAGCACTGAATTATTTTGGAGTGAAGTTGTTATGTAAACAAACATTGCTATGTGACACACAGGAAGATCCTGCCGACACCCCCTATGAGGCAACTGATCAATTAAGCTGCTGTTGCTTGTTGTTGAAGGAGGCTTGTTGGCCAGGACACAGGGAGAACTCCCTCCTTTTCTGTGAATAGCATCATGGGCAGACAGTTCTTCAGTTCAATCTATTCTAAAGTATAGCCTCTGTGACAATGCAATATCAGTTTAAGTCTATGAGCTTAAATTCCCAGTATAAAGCTTGAACATATAACCTTTGTGATTCAGAGGTGAGAGCACTACCAACTAAGCCAAGCTCTCACACAGCATCAGTGAATACCAAATATTTTGCTTTATGTTTGTCACCCTATTTATCAAGCAATGTAGGTCCTTAACAATACTGCTAATTCCGGTTTTTGGCTGGGACGTATCTTTTACTCATCCTCCATTAAATAAATCTTTTGTTGTCTTCATGCATTTTAAAATAAGTTGCTATTGGCCAGGTCATGTCTGATTCATCCCATATATCACGTTGAACAGTGATAAGTACAAACATGATCTCATTTGGACACTGTTGCAGCCATTGATGGGAGATATTGCCAGTGTTGAGTGATATCAAACGCTATCTGTTTTCATACCGTCCTGCTTCCTCTATTCTTTGATAATTTGATAACCACAAGAATGTTATTTCAATGTGAAGCTGCTGTGTGGAAAAACTATTTTGTTGGAACTTGGAGAAGAAGAAGTGTGAAATTTTGAATTGAGCTCAAAAAAATCCTCAAGTAAAAGCTGGTATCATAAAAAGTGAACATGAAGCAGTTGGACTGTTGCAAAGCCCCATTGATTCATTAATGTCCTTTAGGAGAGAAAATCTACCATCTTTGCCCAGTCTGGTCCATTTGTGACTCCAGTATCATACCAATATTAATTACTGAAATGGCCTTATTTGCATCAAATGGGCAACTGAGAATGGATGATAAGTGCTGGCTTTCCTGGTGATGCCCACATTCCAAGAATGAATTTTTAAACATTTTTTAAAATGCACTGCTGGTATCTCTCCATGGAGTTAGCCAAGGCAGTAAGAGGTGCCTGGAAATGAATCTATACTAGGGAGCAGCGCTGGTCTCAATGAGCTGTTATGTGGACATAAGATGAGGGCAGGATTCAACTCAGTCATGTCACCTCCACAACATCCCTATCTCCTTCTACCAAATTTTGTCACATTGCTTGGGCTTGAGCATGAGAAATGATTACTTTGGTGGGAAGGTTTTGGAGGAAAAAGAAAGCACTGTCTGTTAAAGAGTACAATAAGTCTGTCAACTTAAATGGAATGTAGAATAATGATTTGTATTCATAGAGCATCCTTAATGTACAATATGTCTTGAGGTATTTTACTGATTAATACCTAGAGGAATAGAACTTTGAAATGGGAGCGAAAGCTTAGATGGTGGGATTCAAGGTTTGGCAGCAAAAATGGATTTGGAAAATCATTAAAGGGAGGTAAAGAGAAACGGGTGATGGTGTACTGGGGAGAAGTCTGAAGGGACAGGGTGTAGGTCAGGGATGGTGGGATGATGGGCGAACAGAATTTAGTGAGAGACAGGACCCGAGCTGTGGGAAAGTTGGAGTTTATGGCGTATGCATGAAGAAGGGGTAGAAAATAGAGCTTTGGAAAATATATGCTTATTTTAAAGTTCCCGGCAGTCTGTAGAGTTCACAGTAAATCACTCATGTTCATTTGAGTCCATGTGGCAAGAAAAACTCTATTGCCTGACTACTATCTCCTCATCACGTCCTTTATCCGCTCTCTATTTGATGGATATTTTTGCGGTCAGTGCTATTCTGCACTTTTTCTCTTTTATCCCCAAGTTCTCAATGTTCTATCCTAAGTACCATTCTCCCTTCCTGCATCTTCTCAATGTTGAAATGGAAACTCTATACACTCTAACTCATTCTTCTCCAAGACTTTGAAACTGTTGAACTCCTTGTCTTCCTCATTGTGCCCATACGTCCTCCCAATCTTCAGATCTTCAAAACCAAGCTTGGCATCAAATTCTAATTGACTTGTCTTCTCTCTGACTTTCTTTAATTTTTGTGGTGTTCTGTGCTGTGAGCCTTCACGCTTCAGATCACGCTTGCAAGCCTGATGGATAGGGGCTGACATATATGTAATACTGCCATTTCCTGAGGGGCAGGATTAGGATCTAGGATAGACTTCCTGAAACTGTGAACTCAATGGGCAGCCTCACCCACGTGGCCATGCATATTGGCAAATTGCAGATGGGATGCCCATGATTTCCAGTCCATTAAGCTGAATAGATGGAAAATTGAGAAGAGTGCTCCTGAAATTGCCCCATACAGATGGCTGGTAGGCGAGTTTCCCACTGGGATCATGAACCAGGAGCTCAACCTTCCCCATTTTGAAATCTTAAAGTTGTCAGAATATCAACAGGGGAATCAACAGGAACCTCTGTTGTGACCTGCAAATGAGACAGAAGGACTCTGCAGTTGTCAAGGATCAGTGCCACGTTACTCTTAGACTTCCGGATGCCAGGAATATCCAGCTATCTCTGGATGTGGAAATTGTATAATGCACATGAAACATACCCATGGATATGGGCATTGAAAAAAAACAGTTGTGAATAGCTAATAATTAATAACTAATTCAGCTATCACAAGGCATTCCTTTCCATCCAACCTTCTTCATACAGTTTGATAAACACACCATTTATTGGTAATCTTTTATTGAATGTGAACATCAGGCAGGGATTAATCAAGGACAGTAAGCATGGCTTTGTTAAGGGGAGGTCATGTCTGACCAATTTGATTGAATTTTTTGAAGAGGCGACCAGGTGTGTAGATGAGGGCAATGCATTTGACATAGTTTACTTGGACTTCAGCATGGCTTTTGATAAGGTCCCACACGGGAGACTGATAACGAAGGTAAGAGCCCATGGGATCCAAGGCAATTTGGCAAATTGGATCCAGAAGTGGCTGAGTGGCAGGAAGCAGAGGGTGATGGTCGAGAGGTGTTCTTGTGACTGAATGGCTGTGTCCAGTGGGGTTCCACAGGGATCGGTGTTGGGTCTCTTGCTGTTTGTGGTATATATAAACAATTTAGACTTGAATGTAGGAGGGTTGATCAGTAAGTTCGCGGATGACACGAAAATTGGTGGGGTGGTAAATAGTGAGGAGAATAGCCTTAGATTACAGGAGGATATAGACGGGCTGGTCAGATGAGCTGATCAGTGGCAAATGGAATTTAATCCGGATAAGTGTGAGGTGATGCACTTGGGCAGGACAAATGAGGCACAAGAATACACGATGAATGGTAGGACCCTGGGAAGTACCGAGGATCAGATGGACCATGGTGTGCATGTCCACCAATCCCTTAAGGTAGCGGGACAGGTAGATAAGGTGGTTAAGAAGGCATATGGGATACTTGCCTTTATTAGCTGAGGCATAGAATATAAGAGTAGGGAGGTTATGCTGGAACTGTATAAAATGCTGGTTAGGCCACAGCTAGAGTATTGCGTGCAGTTCTGGAATCTGCATTATAGGAAGGATGTGATTGCACTAGAGAGAGTGCAGAGAAGATTTACCAGGATGTTGCATGGGCTGGAGAGTTTTAGTTATGAGGAGAGATTGGATAGACTGGGGTTATTTTCCCTGGAGCAGAGGAGATTGAGGGGGGACATGATTGAGGTGTATAAAATTATGAGGAGCATAGATAGAGTAGTCAGGAAGGAACTTTTCCCCTTGGTGGAGGGATCAATAACCAGGGGGCATAGATTTAAGTTAAGGGGCAGGAGGTTTAGAGGGGATGTGAGGAAGAATTTTTTTCACCCAGAGGGTGATGGGAATCTGGAACTCACTGCCTGAAAGGGTGGTAGAGGCAGAAACCCTCATAACATTTAAGAAGTATTTGGATGTGCACTTGCGATGCCATGGCATACAAGGCTATGGGCCTAGAGCTGGAAAATGGGATTAGAATAGTTAGGTACTTATTTGACTGGCGCAGACTCGATGGGCCGAAGGGCCTTTTTCTGTGCTGTAGACTTCTATGACTGTATGACACTGGCTAGGCTAGCATTTATTGTCCATCTCAAATTGCCCTTGAGAAGGTGGTTGCGAGCCACCTTGAACCACTGCAGTCCATGTGGACCCACAGTCCTGTTAGGGAGGAAGTTCTGGGATTTTGACCCAGTAACAGTGAAGAAACAGCTATCCAGGTCCAGGTCAGGATGGTGTGTGGCTTGGAGGGGAACTCGCAGGTGATACTCTTATCCTTCCAGGCAGTGGAGACCATGGATTTGGAAGGCGCTGTCTAAGGAGCCTTGGTGAATTCCTGCAGTGTGTCTTGTAGATAGTACACTGCTGTGATTTTGCGCCAGCAGTGGAGCGAGCGAGTGTTTAAGGAAGTGGACGGGGTGCTAATCAAGCAGGCTGCTTCATCCTGGATGGTGTCAAGCTTCTTGAGTGTTGATGGAGGTGCACTCATCCAGACAAGTGGGGAGTAATCAATCTACATCCGTACTTGTGCCTTGGTGTGCCTTGTGGATGGTGGACAGGCTGTCGGGGACTCTGAATGTTAGTTATTTCCACAGATTTCCAAGCCTGCAACCTGCTCATGTCACCACAGTATTTACTTTAGTTCTCTGCCTGAAAGCAGGTCCAATCCATAGCACCACAATTCCCTCCACAGGTAGGGCAAGGAAGCAGGTCCCAAATCCACTGCAGCCAGGACAGGGATCGAACCCAGGCTGTTGGCACCAATCCGATCCACGCCAGCCAACTGACACCCTAAGGAGTCAAAATTGCTGTGGCAACATGCACTTTTATATACTTGATGTAGTCCAGAGTTATGATATTGATGGTAGAGACTCCAATTTTCTTTCCAGCACATCGTTGACCAGCAATCTCTCCTGCTCTTACCATCTGTCACAGGCATATGTTGGAAGGATCTACAAGTTGATATTGACCGCATTATGAACACACCTTCTTGGCCATCAAATCCTGGAGTGGGACTTGAACCTGGAGCTTTGGCTCAGAAGCCGGGACGCAACCCACTGCGCCACAAGACCTCCTAAGCCACAGTATTTATAAGCGTGGTCCAGTTAAGTTTCTGGTTAATGATAATCCCCAGGATGTTGATTTTGGAGGATTCAGCGATGGTCATGCCTGTCGAGGAAGGTGGTTAGATTTTGAGCACTTGGTTCTGGCCATTTTCTGACTGAGCTCCCAAACTGTTCATTTGTGATTCTGCTGTTGCCACCCCATATCGACCTCCCTTGACATCCAAAGGACACATAGAAAATAGAAGCAGGAGTAGGTCATTCGGCCCTTCAAACTTGCTGTACCATACAATATGATCATGGCTGGCCCTCTAACTCAATGCCATGCTCCCAATCCCTCTCCATACCCTTTGATGCCTTTAGAGTCCAAAAATCTATTTCCTTCATAAATATATTCAGTGACCTGGCCTCTAAAGCCTTTTGTGCTAGAGAATTCCACAGGTTCACCACTCTCTGAGTGAAGAAGTCTCTCCTCATCTCAGTCCTAAATGGCCTACCCTGTATCCTGAGATTGTGACCCCTTGTTCTAGAACCCCCAGCCAGAGGAAGCATCATCCCTGCATCCAGTCTGTCCATCCCTGTCAGAATTTTATACATTTCAATGAGATCCCCTCTTATCCCTCTAAACTCCAGTAAATACAGGCCTGGTCAGCCCAATCTCTCCTCATATGACAATCCTGCCATCCCAGGAATCTGACTGGTGAACTTTCGCTGCACTTCCTCTATGTACCTTTCTTAGGTAAAGAGACCAAAACTGCACACAATGCTCTAAATGAGGTCTCACCAAGGTCCTGCATAGCTGCAGTAAGACATCCTTGCTCCTGTACTCAAGTCCTCTCACAATGAAGGCCAACATACCATTTGACTTCTTAACTGCTTGCTGCACCTGCATGCTTGCTTTCAGTGATTGGTGTAAAAGGACACCCAGATCCCTTTGTACATCAAAATTTCCCAATCTACCACCATTTAAATAATACTCTCTCATTCTGTTTTTCCTACTGAAGTGGATAACTTCACACTTATTCATGTTATACTGCATCTGCCATATATTTGCCCACTTAGTCAACTTGTCTAAATCGCCTTGAAGCCTTTAATATCCTCCTCATCACTCACATTCCCACCTAGCTTTGTGTCACCAGCAAGCTTGGAAATATTATATTTGGTTCCCTCATCCAAATGATTGATATATATTGTGAATAGCTAGGGTCCAAGCACTGATCCCTGCGGTACCCTACTAGTGACTGCCTGCCATTCTGAAAAAGACCATTTATTTCTACTCTTTGCTTCCTGTCTGCTCACCAATTCTCAATCAATGCCAATATATTACCTCCAATCCCATGTGCTTTAATTTTGCACACTCATCTCTTACATGGGACTTAATCAAAAGCTTTCTGAAAATCCAAATACACCACATCCACTGGTTCTCCCTTACCTAACCTGCTGGCTACATCCTCAAAATATTCCAGTAGGTTTGTCAAACATGATTTCCCTTTCATAAATCCATGCTGACTTTGTCTAATTCTGTTGATATTTTCTAAGTGTCCTGTTATCACATTCTTTATAATAGATACTAGCATCTTTCCTACCATTGATGTTAGGCTAACCAATCTGCAATTCCCTTTTTTTCCCTTCCCTCTTTTTTTAAATGGGGAGATTACATTTGCTACCCTCCAATCTGCCGGGACTGTTCCAGAATCTACAGAATTTTGGAAGATGACAGCCAACGCATCCACTATTTCCATGGCTACTTCCTTTAGATGTGGGACATAGATTGTCAGACCCTGGGGATTTATCAACTTTCAGTGCCATTAATTTCACCAGCACCATTTTTTTAGTTATACTAATTTCCTTCAATTCCTCCATCTCACTAGACACTCAATTCCCTAGTATTTCTGGGAAGTTATTTGTGTCTTCCTCCATGAAGACAGAACTAAAGTAGTTGGTTAATTGTTCTGCCATTTCCTTGTTCTTTATTATAAATTCTCCTGTTTCAGACTGTAAGGGACCTACACTTGTCTTCACCAATCATTTTCTTCTTACGTACTTATAGAAGCTTTTACAGTTCTTTAGTGTTCCTTGCAAGTTTACTCTCATACTCTATTTTTACCCTCTTGGTCCTCCTTTGTTGAATTCTAAACTGCTCCCAATCCTCAGGCTTGCTACTTTTTCTAGCAACTCTTTGGATCTAATACTACCCTTAATTTCTTTTGTTTGCCATTCAGATTTGAAAAGTTACAAGCATAACATTTTCCCTCATGCTCAAGCATTTGTTAATTTGTATTGCCCTGCTGTTCAATCCAACCTGCAATATAAATAGGATCGATTTATCAGCAAAGGAATATATTTAATTTCAGGTCAACGCTTTGAAAATGGTTTTGTGGTCCTGTAATGTAAAAAGCCCTGTATTGTATTCAGGCTGGTTGGACTAAATGCTATCAATCTGTTTAGCTTCGGTGATGAGAAACCTTTTAGAAATGATAATGTGGGACAAAATTAACTGTTATTTGGACATGGAGAGCAGAATTTTACAGCCCCTCCTGCCGTTGTGATCTTCAATTCCTACTGAAATCAATGGACTTTTGAACGGCCCGCCACATTTTCCAACCCCACCCTCGCTGCAACAAGGCCGTAAAATTCTGTCCATAGGTTAATTAATGAAAGCCAGCCTGGATTTGTAAAAGGCAATTTGTGTTTAACTAACCTTTTTGATGAGGTAAAAATTGTCCTTTTTTGAAACTAAATGCATGGTGTGGGCGGGTTCTGTAGTGCATTTCCCACAGGTCTGAATGGCAGGAAATCATGCCCGATTTTGTGCTCAGAAGCTAATTAATTAGGCATAGGCAAGTGGCTCCCTGAACCACATGGTGGGTTGGGACTGATTTGTCTGCCCTGCCGTAACCTAATGGGTTCAAAGGTCCAGGCGCCGTCTTTAAATGCCACCCGAGTGTACACATTTCATTCTCTCCAGCCCAGCTGTCTTTCAGGAGACCTGTACAGATATCTGTGCAGCAGAAGAAGGTTGCCCTGAGGTTTAGCCACAACTCCCTTGAGGCATTGATAAGAGGAGTATGCGAACACCAGAATGTGCTGTACCCATGGGATACTTCCAGGAAGCACACCAGCCTCACCTCTGGCCTGGGAGGCCATGGCAAGCCAGTCAATGCAGCTGGCAATGCCATTCAGTGCAGGAAGAGGATGAATGTTCTCATCCACTCCACCAGGGTAAGTTAACCTTCAGTTCACTCCAATCTCACACTCTCATCATGACATTATGCACTCAAAGGATTACACTCTTCAGGGATCTCACACAACTTTAACGGGGTCATATGTTACCACTGAATGTCTCACGGATATCATGCTGCACAAACTCCATCCTCAGGCCTTTCTGGAGAGGGCTCACCACACACAGAAGGTTTGCATGTTTCCCAACCTCTGCTCCATCAAATTCCTTCCTTTTGTCTTCATGCAGTCCAAGCTTGCCCACAACAGAAGGGAGAATCCCAGACCGGGAGGAGGGACGGCCAACATCAGAGCTGTCCAAATTTGAGGAGGATGCCACTGAACTGGCTGGGGAGGACAGAGATCGCTCCTGTGGGGAAGGCGAGATTGGCTTCTCCCAGCAACCTAGAATAGATGACACCGCCCTGAGTTGATCACTTCCTTCATTCACAGTGAATGACACGCAATCTAGCATTCTTCCTGCTCATGAGCTAAATTTGTCTTCTCTCTCTTACAGGCATCAGCGGGTCCAGGCAGAGGAGGAAGGCAAACATAAGCCCCAGCCCACCTCAGAGAACAAAGCTGAGGAGCCATCAGAGGAAGATCCATCACTGTGTTCACCTGCACCCTCCACCAGCTCTTCGATGCTCCCTCTGTTACTGTCACTGCCCCTCCAATCTTCCTGGAACCCCATGGTGTGCAGGTAGAGATCCCTCCTTTTATCCTCCAGTCTCCCCAATAACCCTGGATCCAATAGTTATTGTTTTTGATATTCTAATCTTCCCACCTGAACCCATAACAGTTGATGTCCCAATGCCCACTGTGGACTTCAACCATCTCCATCTTAAGACTGTGTGCATGGTCATGTATAGAGGAGACCGCACCCACCCCCACCCCCCCCCCCCCCCCCCCCCACCACAGGAAAGTTTGATATACCCACCTCTTCATTATGTTTTTCTCCTTTACAGACTGCAGATGCCTCCCCTAACCCTGACTATCCCACCTGCAGTGCAGTACCAAGACAGGCATGACCATGCCAGTGACAGTGAGACCCGAAATTACACCCTCCCAAATAATGGAGGAAGGCAGTGAAGAACGCAAACCCACGCCCCACCTGTGTGGCATCTCACTGGCTTTGGTGAAAACCCAGAGCAGCACTGCTACAGGTAGGCTTTCAGTGTTGCGCTCACCTTGAAGTCATGAGAGAAGTGAGTGCCACCAGCTGCATGCCATTTCCATCCTAACGTGATTCAGATCAGTCCAATTTCTCACTGATGTAGTGCTTGATTGGGAGGAGCTACATGATTCCAGTGAGAAACGTTTTTAATGAGCGTTCATGAAATGGTAATGCGTGCAAATGGGGTTGCCGCCATGGATCAGCGGGAAACCATGGATCAACCACCATGGATCAGTCTGCCATGAAAGTGGTGAAGGGAAAATTCCAAACACTTTTCCTGCTGGTGGGTTTCTGATTTTTGGCCTCTTACCAAATTTTCTGATCTTGCCCATCGTGAAACCCGCTGCAGGCTGGAGGAGAATATTCTGTCCAGATGTTGTTGAGGTGGTCGACATGGACTTCCAAAAGGGCTTTGATAAGGCGTCACAAAATAGGTTTGTTAGCAAAGTTGAAACCCATGGAACAAGGGTTTCAACATGGAACTGAAATTAGTTGAGTGACAGGAAACAGAGACTGGTGGTGAAAGGTTGTTTTTTGGACTGGAAGAAGTATACCTTCCACCAGTCCAAAAAACAACCTTTCACCACCAGTCTCTGTAGACCAGTGAGGTTCCCCAGGGTTGGCACTTGGACTGCTGCTTTTTTTGATATATATTAATGATATATATATTATGCTTGGGTGTACAGGGCACAATTTGCCCTGTCAAAATTTGCGGATAACACAAAGCTTGAAAGTATTGTGAATTGTGAGGAGATCACAATGTTATGTGATGAACAATGTATAATTTTAAAGTTGAATATTGATATATATGGTATTTTTGTTTTAAGGAAGATAGCGTGATTCCAGTTTCACTTAGGTTTTTATAAGCCTTGGTGCCTATAGGTCTAGGTGGACCTGTGGCTGAAAGGTCAGTCTTTTGGGTTTGTTCCTATACATAGATATATATAAACATACAAACACATTTTTAATGAGGCTTTACAACCCTTGAAGTTAAAGAGATGGGTTAAAAAGGAGTTAGAAGTTTAGCGCTTTTGGAAAAAAACCCGAAGCAGAAAAACTGAGCTGTTGTCTACTGACAGTGGTCAAGTAACACAAAGACATACGGATAGACAGGGAAGAGTTCAGTACGTGTGTGTCATAGAGTGAAGACAGGGATTTTCAGCTCTCTGAGATAAGAAATACTACAAGGCTACTGGGAGACTAAGTTGAGAGAATTCGTGTGTTGGCTGTGCAGTTGAAGCAATAGCGAGTTTGAAGTGCAGTTTTAAGTGTCTCCAGGAGTGATACGAGTTGGGTGAGTACCATCAAGTGAATGCTCAAGAATTCACCAAAGAAAACCATTTACATGTGTGCCAGTCTCAAGCAAGGAGCCTATATGTCAAGCTTGTGGTAACTCCTCATTGGTTAATATGCCTGTAAAGATATTGCTGGGTAAAGAAATGTTGAGAAATTCAATCGTCTTCATATGTTTGTATTGAGATCTTTCCAACCCTTTTGTCTGGTGTAGTTAATTTTTCTTGTTTTAATAAATATTTTATTCTTTGGGTTAAAAGTTCATCAGCAGACTCCTGTGAATTTGTTCAGTAACTTTCCTCCATGGTTTTTAAAAAGAAAAGTTAGGATCTATCAAGCCACATTTCACTCTGGGATCTGACTTGTCCTGTATTAACATTAGCTGGAATCGTAACAAATGATAGACTTCAAAAGGACATAATCAGCCTGGCGGAATGGGTGCACCCGTGACAGATGAAATTTAATACAGAAGTGCGAAATGATCTATTTTGATTGGAAGAATGAGGAGAGACATTATAAACTAAAGGATACAATTCTAAAGGGGGTGTACGAACAGAGGGACCTGAGGATACATGTACACAAGTCGCAGAAGATGGTAGACCAGGTTGAAAAATTGGTTAAAAACGCATATGGGATCCTGGGATTTATAAATATAAAAGCAAGGACCTTAAGATGAACATTTAGAAACTCTGTTTCAGCCTGAACAAGAGTATGGTGTCCAACTATGGGCACCACATTTTAGGAAGGTGCAGAAAATATTCACGACAATGGTCCCACGGATGAGGGACTTCAGCCATGTGGATAGAATGGAGAAGCTGGGGCTTCTTGGAGAAGAGAAGCTTGAGAGGAAATTTGTTGGAGATGTTCAAAATCATGAGGGGTCTAGACAGAGTAGATAGAGAGAAACTGATTCCATTGACAGAAGGGTAGAGAACTGGAGGACACAGATTTAAGATAATTGATAAGACAATCAAAAGTGACATGTGGAAAAGCCTGTTTATTTAGTGAGTGGTTAGGATCTAGAATGCATGCCTGACAATGTGGTGGAGGTAGATTCAACTGTGGCTTTCAATAGGGAGTTGGATAAATGCCTGAAGAGAAAAGAATTGCAGGCTGACGGGGAATGGGCTGGGGAATGGGACTGGCTAAATTGCTCTGCAGAGAGCTGGCATGGACTCCGTTGGTGCTGTAATCATTCTATGATCCTATTCCACAAAGACATTTGTCATTCAGGATTGTAGCTTTTGGGGTTTCAATGCTATTCTATTCATTCATTACAAAATTAACCAGCATTTCATAAATCTCACAATCAGTTGTTTTCTGGTTATTAATTCCAAGTGTAAACTGAAAAAAGGCAACAATAACAGTGCTGGCACATTTATGGGAAAACAGAACTCTTGCAAAATCCACACAAAATATAAAGCCAGTAGCAATAGGTCAGCTATACAATAGATGGGCTATTCTATAGTCCAGTTATACTGCATTTTTTAATGCAAAAGCAAAGTGATTTTGGCTTCAACGTAAAATATCTTGTTTAATTTGGAACTACTGTTGATGGTGCGGTATTCTGAGAATCAATGTGAGACTACCTCCGTCCACTTCACTTCACACCAACTGTAGTATAATGGGAGAAGGTTAGCAGAGTTTTTCTGGATAACTAAACTAAGATGAACAAAATGCCTTTCCTCAGCTGTAATTGTCTTGTGAAAGTGAGCGTCAAAAAGTTCTCTGGCAACATTGTTAACCTTGTATTTTGACTAATTTTCTCCTCATATTCCTCTCTTGAAAACTCCACATATTTTCTGATCAGGATAAGTTTGAGGTCATTTCAGTTTGTGATTGAAGCAAATAATCTACATGCATATAAGGGGGAGCTAGATAAGCATATAAGGGAGAAGGGAATATGGCTTCCAATGATAGATTCAGATGAGGGAAAATGCTTGAGTGGACCATAAATACCACTATTTACAGCCAGAGCGCTTGTGAAAAGCAGTGGGACCATTTTCAGAGAGAGCGTTTGTGACTTCATGGAAACAAAGAGCAAGTGAGCGTGGACTTTATTTAAACAAAGAGCGGGGAGAATTCATTTAAAAAGAGCGCAAAGCGCAGAGAGCAACTGATTGGTGAGTTGGATTGGTGAGTATTTCTAGTCTTTAGGTTAAAATTAAGGCCTATTTTTATTGTTTAGGTCTCTAGTTTTTATTTTCTCATTCTTAAAAATAGCCTGTTAAGTATAAGGTAGATACTGGTGTAAATAAATAAATTCAATAAAGTGTAAAGAGCAGGGATATGAGAGTAATTAATTAATACATTAAATAAAATAGGATAGCAATAGCAGGATAGGCGATGTGTTGCTGCTGCAGCATGTGGGAACTGCCGGACACCAAAATGATCCAGAGTGAACACATCTGTACCAAGTGTTTGCAGCTCAAAGAACTTTGGATCTGAGTTAAGGAGCTGGAGTCCAAGCTGCAGACATTGCGCCACATCAGGGAGGGGGAAAGTTACCTGGACACTTTGCTCCAGGAGGTGGTCACACCCCTCAGATTAGGTAATTCAAATTTGGTCTGTGATCAGGGACAGGAGGGTGTGACTGCAGGTGAGGCAGGTATGGGGACCCAGGAGGTAGCATTCGAGGAGCCTCAGCCCCTGAAATTGTCCAACAGTTTTGAGGTTCTTGCAAGCTGTGTGGACGAGAGCGGGGACTGCAGGGAGGATGAGCGAGCTGACCATGGCACCATGGTACAGGGAGCCATTCAAGTTGGGGGAGGAAATGGAAACGTGCTAGTGGTAGGGGACAGTATAATTAGGGGTATAGATACTGTTCTCTGCAGCCGTGAGCATGAGTCCCGAAGGCTGTGTTGCCTGCCCGGTGCCAGGGTTAAGGACATCTCCTCAGGGCTGGAGGGGAACTTGGAATGGGAGGGGAGGATCCAGTTGTCGTCATCCATTTTGGTTCCAACGGCATTGATAGGACTAGAAAGAAGGTTCTGTTGAAAGAATTCCAACGTAATAATCTTGGGATTACTACCTAAACCACGGGCCATCTGGCATAGGGTAAATAAAGTCAAGGAGTTAAGTGTGTGGCTCAAAAATTGGTGTGGGAGAAATGGATTTCAGTTCATGAGGCATTGGCACCAGTACTGGGGTAGAAGGGAGCTGTTCCGGTGGCACAGGCTTCACTTGAACCATGCTGGGACCAGTGTCCTGGTGACTCAAATAACTAGGGCTGTAGAGAGGGCTTTAAACTAAATAGAGGGGGGAAGGGTTCTGGAAAGGGGATACATAGGATTACAAAGCAAAAGGATATGGCAGCCTTGGAGGGCAGCTATTTAGGTAATGATACCCAGAGTGTAACAGGAAGGGATAGAGTGTACAAACATAAAAAAACAGCAGCAAATAGGGTCAAAGGGGAAAAAACTGGTAAAAAGGTAAAATTAATGGCTCTTTACTTAAATGCGTGTAGTACTTGGAACAAAATAAATGAATTAATGGCACAAATAGAGATTAACAGATATGATCTTATAGCCATTACAGAGACATGGAGGTCAAAGCTGGGAACTAAATATTCAGGGGTATGTGACTTTTCAAAAGGACAGGCAAGAAGGAAAGGGTGGTGGGGTAACTTTGTTAGTCCAAGATGGAATAAGAACGATAGCAAGAAATGATCTTGGATTGGAAGATGTGGAATCCATATGGATGGAAGTAAGAAATGCCAAGGAGAAGAAGACATTGGTGGGAGTAGTCTATAGGCCCCCCTAACACTAGCTGTGCTGTCGGACAGAGAATAAATCAGGAAATAATGAGGGCATGTAAAAAAGGCAGTATATTAATCATGGGTGACTTTAATCTCCATGTATATTGGGAAAATCCAATTGGCACAGGTAGCCATGAGCAAGAATTTATAGAGTGTATTCGGGACAGTTTCCTAGAACAATATGTTGTGGATCCAACCAGGGATCAGGCTATTTTGGATCTGGTAATGTGTAATGAGGCAGGTTTAATAAATGATCTCAGAGTAAAAGATCCCCTAGGAAACATTGACCATAACATGGTGGAGTTTAGCATTCAGTTTGAGAGTGAGAAACTTACTTTGGAAAAAACTGTGCTAAACTTAAATAAGGGTAATTACAAAGAAATGAGAGCAGAGTTGTCTTGTGTGGACTGGGAAAGGAGTTTAGCAGAAAAGACGGTTGATGAACAATGGCAGACATTTAAGAAAATAGTTCATGACTTTGAGGGTAAACTAGCAAGTAATATAAAAATGGACAGTAAGAGCTTCTTTAAATATATAAAAAGGAAGAAAGAGGCCAAAGTGAACAAAGGCCCCTTAGAGAATGAGGCTGGGGAAATAATAATATGGAACTAGGAAATGTCAGAGGAGTTGAATAAATACTTTGCATCAGTCTCCACGGAAGGAGACACTAATAGCATACCAAAAATACTAAATAATCAAGGGACAGAAGTGGAGGAGGAAATAAATACAATAACAATCACTAGGGAAAAAGTACTAGGGAAACTAATGGGGTAAAGGCCGATAAGTCACCTGGACCTGATGGGCTACATCCTAGGATTTTAAAGGAAATAACTGCAGAGATAGTGGATGCACTGGTAGTAATCTTCCAAGAGTCCTTGAATTCTGGAAAAGTCCCAGAGATTGGAAAACTGCCAATGTAACACCCTTATTCAAAAAGGGAGGGAAACAAAAAAACAGGTAACTATAGGCCAGTTAGCTTAACATCTGTCATTGGGAAAATGTTGGAGTTTATTATAAAGGATGTAATAGCTGAGCATTTAGAAATGTATAATCTAATCAAGCAGAGTCAGCATGGCTTCATGAAGGGGAAATTATGCCTGACAAATTTATTAGAATTCTTTGTGGAGGTAATAGGCAGGATAGATAAAGGGGAACCAGTAGACATAATATATTTGGAATTACAAAAGGCGTTTGATAAGGTGCCACACATAAGGCTACTTAATAAGATAAGAGTCCATGGTATTGGGGGTTTATATTAGCATGGGTAGAGGACTGGCCAACTAATAGACAACAGAGAGTTGGGATACAGGGGGGGCATTTTCAAGATGGCAACCTGTAACCATTGGAATACCACAGGAATCAGTGCTGGGACCACAATTATTTACAATATATATTAATGACTTGGATGAGGGAAGTGAATGTACTATCACCAAGTTTGCAGATGACACAAAAATAGGTGGGAAGGCAAGTAATGAGGCTGACACAAACAGTATACAGAGGGATATAGACAAGTTAAGTGAGTGAGCAAAAATGTGGCAGGTGGAATATAATGTGGGAAAGTGTGAGGTTATGCACTTTGGCAGGAAGAATAGAGGAGCTGACTATTATTTAAATGGAGAAAGACTGAAGAAAGCTGCAGCACAGAGGGATTTGGGGGTCCTTGTGCTTGAATCCCAAAAAGCTAGCATACAAGTTCAGTAGGTATTAGGAAAGGCAAATGGAATGTTGGTCTTTATTTCAAATGGAATGAATTAAAAGAAAGGGAAATCTTGCTAAACCTATACAAGGCTCGAGTTAGACCACACCTAGAATACTGTGAACAGTTTTGGTCCCCTTATCTAAGGAAAGATATACTGGCATTGGTGGCAGTCCAGAGAAGGTTCACTAGGTTGATCCTGGGGATGGAGGGATTTTCTTATGAGTCGAGATTGAGCCAGTTGGGCCTGTACTCATTGGAATTTAGAAGAATGAGAGGCGACCTTATTGAAACATATAAGATTCTTAGGGGGCTTGACAGGGCAGATGCTGAAAGTTTTCCCCTTGTGGTAGAGTCTGGGACCAGAAGGCATAATCTCAGAGTAAGGGGGTGCCCATTTAAAACAGAGATGAGGGGGAATTTCTTCTCTCAGAGGGTAGTCAGTCTGTGGAATTCTTTACTGCAAAGGGCTGTAGAGACTGGGTTGTTAAATATATTCAAGGCTGAGATCAATAGATTTTTGATCAGTATGGGAATCAAGGGTTACGGGGAAAAGGCAGGAAGGTGGAATTGAGGTTTATCAGATCAGCCATGATCTCATTGAATGGTGGAGCAGACTCAATGGGCTGAATGGCCTACTTCTGCTCCTACTTCTTATAGTCTAGTAGCATGGATCAGTTGGGCTGAATGGCCTGTTTCTGTGCCATATATGCTTTGTAATCACAGCAACGTCTGATTCTGTTCCTACCTGATCCCCTCTATATACGCATACTTTTCTGCAGGAGTTGTAAAACCGCAAATAGAATGGAAACTCATGCTGATTTTACGATTCCTTATTCCAGGAGTGCAAATGGGAATTCCAGTGTTACAACTCACATCCCAAAGGAGATCAGCTAATTCAGCACAGAGTGCGGATTGCCCTTAGGACATCTTGTTCTGCATGAGTTTCAGTGAGATTTCACTTTGTATGTGCCCGACTAAAGTTAACAATACTTAATGAAATTGGGCAAAAGTCAATCATCGACTGTAAGCATTCTTGGGAGAAGCACCAATTGCCCTCTGGTATGGGAGACCTGGAGTTTCTACACACTCCATGGCATAATGTAAAGCTGTGCAGATGAAGCTATAGGCTTGTCCTACCAATCTGCTATCTTTAGCCCCTGCTTGGTACAGTCCATGAATGATGACATCAACTCAATGCTCAGAAATCTTTCAGCTTTTAATTCAGGACATTAGTGAACAGGTTATATTTTGACAATAATCCAACAGTTCTGAACCCTGTAGAAGGTGCACCTGCAGCAATGATTGTGGGGGGCTCTGGGCCATAGTGAGCTACAATATCAAGTGATATCAGTATCTCTGTGATTTTCTCAAAAGGCCTCTGTCTTGCTTCTGCCCAGCACCAAGTCTTGTCTTGTCGGAACAGCTGACGTGGTGGCTCCTTGACGACAGCTAGATTGGGCATGAACTTTCTATCTCGGTTTACCATACCCATGAATCTCTGAAGCTGTCACGTTATGAGGAACTCAAAACTCCTGGATTGCTCTTGTCTTCTGTGGATCAACACTGACACCGGACACATCCACAATATGTCCAATGAACTTGACAGCTGGCTGCGCGAATTCACATTTGATGTGAAGTGTAGGTCCTGCTTCCTGTAGGTATTGCTTCAACACGGAGTCAATTTCCTTCTTTACTTTTGGCAAGAGTGGATGAGAACTTTTCTGGGTGCAAACAGACACACAGACTTAGTTTCAGGACTTAGGATGATGTGATACGCTGTCTTGGTTCTTTAAACAGCTGTGGAAATTCAGCTCTGAAGTTTATAGGCTGATCTTCTTGGCTTTCCAGTTCCTCTGCTCTGCAAATCCGATGTAAGTTGGTAGAGGCTTTCCTGCTTACAAGTGAATAGCTCTGGTTCAGGATCACATATAAGGTTTCAGCGATTTTTCTCTCTCTATATTGAGTGATTGCATTCAGTTGTCCTATGACCATGAGTTCAATACCTCCTGACTCATGCAGTATTTTTGCACGATGGCTGAAGAGAACTTTTCTCCAACCACAGTTCAGCATCGGAAAGAACTGAAACTGCTATACCAATGTCGAACTTAAAGCGTGTCTTGTTTCCCTCTACTAGGATATCAGCATACCTGTAACTTCCGCTTGGTTCCTGGATCTCTCCAAGGAAAGGCATCTCAAGATCATTGATATCTTCTATTTCATGGATCTTAACACCTTTCAAAGACTCCTCTTTTTGCTTTTCTTCTTACTGTGACACTGCAAAAATGGCATTCGGCCTCTTTGGCAGAACAATTTTTGTGCCAAGTTTTTTCTGCGACCCTGATTACATTTACTGGAGCAGTTTAAAGGCTCTCTTCCTACCTCTCTTGCTTTTTTACAGCCACCTCACTGCTTTTAAAATTAACATACTCCACTGGGAATATTTTAGGATATGGTTCTCCCTGTCACCCTGAATCACTGATCGATTTTGCTTCCTGACCTCAGCTTGTCTGCTCAGTTGACTTGCCTTTGTTAAGGTTAAATCATCTCTCGACTACAAGTGGTGAGACCATGGTTCATCCAAGACTCTGACAACAATTCTGTCCCTGGTTAGTTCATCTTTAAGCTGCTGTATTGACATTTCTCTGCAAGTCTATGCAGATCATTGATAAATGTATCAATACTTTCCCCTTGTCATTGGGTGAACT
Organism: Carcharodon carcharias; assembly: GCF_017639515.1. Classification (NCBI taxonomy): domain Eukaryota; kingdom Metazoa; phylum Chordata; class Chondrichthyes; order Lamniformes; family Lamnidae; genus Carcharodon; species Carcharodon carcharias. The sequence goes on from NC_054474.1 coordinate 93,742,799, forward strand.
TGTTAAATTTAGCCCGCTTAACAATGGTATTCTTCCACAAATTGAAGTAGGATCGAGTGCTTTTATTACTTCATTATACATAGCTTTTTCTTCGTTGCTCCCTTGCCTGACTCAGATATTGTCTGCACAGCCACCGATTGCATATAACAGCATAATGACCTGCTCGTTGCTTGGCTTTGCTTGGAGGCCCGATGTGGTGCAATATCTGTTAAATCTTTGGCGCCAATTCAACCAAGCTTCTGATTAGCGGGGATATGTGACCTTCTCAAAGCTTTAAAGTCATGACAGAAACTTTTCCATGCTTGTTCTTCCACTTGCTGCCTATAACATTTTTGGTCTCATTGTGCTAACACAGAATATTTACAGAGCCTACTGAGATAAGGAAAATGTTACCTTTATTGGAACACATCTTACTGTGAGCTACATCTCACCATGAGGTTGTACAAGAGAGAGCAAGATCATGAGACAACACACCACTTCCTGTGTTGGTGTATACTGTGTCTCACTGGCACATCACACACTTAGAATTACCATTTTATACTTAATCTCTCCCCGGTCTCTAATTCTCCCCATTATACTAAAAAGATAACCAGTGGTCCCTTGGAGAATATGAAAAACTTTATCTCAAAATTATTTGGTAGCTCATATCATCAAAGAGTTCTGGCTCCAAAGCCTAAAAATCAGGAGGGCATGGGAAACAAGAGTCTCTGACCCACAAGATCATCATGGATGGGGAATGCAGCTTGGCCCATCTTGGTTCATCCATCTTGAGAAACCTATGGCCTGTCCCACTGTGCATTATGGCCCCCAATTGTTTCTGAAACGATTCCATGGCTCCTTCAATCCACTATTGGCAGCTATGCCCTCAAGATTCTGCACCCTAAAATCTTGAATTCCCTTACTCCCTGAAATTATCCATCTCACTCTCTCTCTCAAGATGTTTTTGAAAACTTAATTCTAACCAAACCATTAGTCACCTGTCCGAAGATCTCGTTCTCTGGTTCAGTATAATTTTTTTTCTCTAATTACATTCCTGTGAAGTGCCTTGGAAAGTTTTACTAAGTTAAAGGTGTAATATAAATGCAAGCTGTTGTGAAATAAAGTTTGAGACAAAGCGAGAGTCAGCAGACAAACTTTGTTGTTTACATAGATTTATTTCCTGGGTTGCTCACAGCAGGAGATCAACTTTCAATTCCAGCAGACTCTGAGACCTTCTGGGAGTGCTGGAAACCTTTCATGGCCTACTACCATCAGTGTCCATTTGTCAAGCAACTTACAACATTAAAGATATACATTTCTTCTTCCTTCTGCACTCGCCTGATCTGAACAAGAAGAGCAATACATATTTTAAAATGAAACTGAGGAAAGCTTGATGAATTTTGGATATGCTCGATAGGTGGGAGCAACCCCAAGATATTGCACATTTCCACATACTCAATCCTGGCAGTTTTACAGTTAGAGATTGGGCAGAGCTGTGAGTGTGGTCACTCTAGCTGGCTGCCTCTCTTCCATGATCTTGTCCATATCTGGTGGCATGCAGTGCCTGCTGATGCATTAGATTGTTTCCTGGGATGAGCGCATTGTCCCATGCTGAGAGACTCTCTGGAGTTGAGAAAAATGAGAGGTGATTGTGTTGAAACATACAAGATTCTGAAGGAAATACCCAACAGGTCAGGCAGCATCTGTGGAGAGAAACAGAGTTAGCGTTTCGGGTTGATGACCTTTAATTGACTGAAGTTCTACCTGCACATTTACACAATTTTCTATTTTTTTCAGATTTCCAGCAGATTCAGCAGTGTTTTGCTTTTGTAAGATTCTGAAGGTACTTGGAAGGATAGACATTGAAAGAATCTTTCCCTTGGCTGGGAAATCTAGGATAGGTGGTAGGGGAGGTGGTGAGGGCACTGCCTAAGAATAAGGGCCTGAGAAGAGAAATTTCTTCAGAGGGTTGTGATTCTTTGGGATTTTCTACCACACAAGGTGGTGGTGGCTGCTCCATCATTGAGTATATTCAAGACTGAGACCAATAGCTTTTTGATCTCACATGGAATGAAAGGATACAGGAAGCAGGTGAGAAAGGAATTGAGGCATAAGATTAGCCATGATCTTACTGAATGGCGAAGCAGGTTCGATGGGCTGAATGGTCTACTCCTATTCTTAAGTTTTATGTTTCTACAGCTAGTGGGCACTGCAAGGACTGAAGGACATAGTGGACACAGGTAACAACATTATTATTTAACTTTACAAGTTTTTTTTCTGTGGTTTAGTTCCTTATTAGTTGTGATCCTCCAAAGAATGGGTCATTTTTCTCTATTGGGTAAGAGTACAGGAGACAGCAGCACATGAGTTTGGTGGGGGAGGGGGGGAGGAGGAGTGAGCATGAGGCTTCGGAAATTGAATGGCATCACTTCTTGTCTCGCACTGCAACCTAACGTGCTGGCGCAGCCGTTGCAATGACAAGCGGCCTGACCACTCAGAGATCGGAACAGGGGGCGAGCGACCAATGAGATGGCGGGGCGGGTCGCCGCTAGCAGGTTAGGTTGAATTTCGCGGTCGGCGGCGGCATTTTTTTCACACACCCCCCCTCCCCCCATTGCTTCTCCATCATGGCCGACGTGGGTTTGTTGATGCAGGATGGTCTGTTACACCCGAGCCAAGCGCAGGCGGACGGAGCCGGCGAGCAGCCGAAACCCAACAGCGACACCTCTAACCAGGCCCGGTACGTAGAGCAACTAAATCCGGGATGTTGGTATAAATAAGTCTCCTTCCTACGACTCACCAGCGCCGAGACGGAGCAGACTGGCCAGGCCTTAGCCTTAGCCTCAGGCCCCGACCGCCTGAGAGGTTTTAACTGGAGAGGGGGCGGGTGGAACTGGCGGAGAGGGGATACTAGGGGGTAGTTTTGGGAAAAGGGGGAAGCTGGGGGTGGGTAGCTGTGGGGATTGGCGGCAGGGGAAACCGGGCGGGGGGAGGGGGCATGTTTGGGGAAAGGGAAGCTGGGGTGGAGGACACGGCTGCCCCTTATTACTGGGCTCAGCAGTTCCATTCCCCTCCCCAAAGAGGTAATACACCACTGAAAACTCTGCTTACATTGCCTAGAAGGTCTGACCAGTAACTTCACACAGGCAGAGTGTGTACATGAAGCAGCCATGTTTAATTATTAACCTTTCACCTCCCTTTCCAAAACTTCTCGTTTATCTTCAGAATCTGATTGGGGGGGGATGGTGTTTCAGACGGGCCATTGGAGGATTTTACATAATTTATTTGTCCCTGTGGCTTTATCGCGTGTTTTCTCTGGTGTATGGGTATCTTTCCAGAGCCAGTCCCCCCAGCGCTAACTTGTGTAGAGAGCTTATTTTGAGTGTATTGTAGTTGTACCAGACCCCGTTGCATGTCAGTGACCTTAGAAACGGGCAACTGGACATTTTTTTTCTCTTTTTGCCAGGGCTAATGGATTGGCAGTGGGCATAAGCTACCTGGATAAGAACTAAGAAATGGTTGCCTGAAAGGCTGCCATTGCTAATACAAGTGGCCCAGTTAAATGAAAACTGCTTGCTTAAGTGTTCAGGTCTAGATCAGGTAGACAATAATGAGCATCCTTTGTTTTTGATTGGTTGTGCAAAGCTCAGAATTCATTGGATAATGATCAGGAATGACAAGCTTTATGATTTTTTTAAGTCTGGCCTCTCACTCGCTGATTTAGACTCAGTATTAAAATATTGATTGTAAAATTGTTTTTGTTTTCCCTTGGAACAGTTCTGTCAGATGATGCTTGAAGTTAGATGTTTAGATATGTGAAATTGGAAGTTGGATGAAACATTTTGCTAACAAAAATCATCATTGATCTGTTTTGCATGCATTTGATGACCCGATTTGGTGGGAGGGTGGAAATATTGTAAGGTGAGCATTTCTGGAAAAGGAGAGGGATTTTTAAAGAATTGACATTTGCTGACGAGAGAGTGAGGTATCATCCACTTCCCTACTTGGTGAGGGGCCCTCGTGAACCGAACAAAGTTGAAAGAATTGCATAAATCAAGGAATTGTGAATTGTCACTGGATTTAATTAGCATATTTGTATTCTGCAGGGAAAGCGATATGCTCGCAGTTATGTAACATTTAACCAGAAGTGCTTTACAGTCAATGAATTAGCATGCATGCTCCTTGAAACAGCAGTGAGATAAATGACCAGATAATCTGGGTTAATGATGGTTAAGGCATAGATATTAGCCGGAATACCAGATGACATTTGCTTTTCTTCCCCAGTGCTCTTATGCATCTAGCCAGGAGGGCAGAAAGGACCCCAGTTTCATGTCTCAATCACTTGACAATGTAGCAAACCCATTGGAGCTTCAAGCCTAGATTATGTTGTGAAGTACTTGTGGGGCAATTTGCAGCTGGGGTGAGGGGGTGTAAAGTAAATAGTAAAGGAACATTTTGAATACCAGTGTTCACAAAATTGGGGTGATTGAGGTTATGGTGGTCGGAGATATCAGCTTTTACTTGTGTTGGAGCAGTATTGATGTCTTGGTCTGTCTTGAAGACTTAGTCATTGCTGTTTTATGAAGAATTATGCAATGTTGAGGGGAAAGAGGTGGTGTCCGCTGATGAGGACAGCAAGCTTGAGTAGTGCAGAAGACATGTCTGCTCCATTTGAGACCTGCAGAATTAGTAAAGTGAAGAATGGCAACAGAATAAGTTACTCAATTCAAGTATGGGTGTTCTTAAACTGTTTGCGATTCAATATCTGCAGTTTAAAAAAAAAAAGGTTTTAGTGATTTGAAACCTTTGTCCTTGACAGCAATACTTAAGGGTGCCTGGAATTTAATTGTACAACCTGTGATTCCAGAGGGAGTCTGCTTTTTGTTTTTGGAACTGGGCTTGAGCACTTGGTTTAAAGTTTCAGATTTGGGAAAAGGAGGAAGCTGGGGGTGGGTAGCTGTGGGGATTGGCGGCAGGGGAAACCGGGCGGGAGGGGGGCATGTTTGGGGAAAGGGAAGCTGGGGTGGAGGACACGGCTGCCCCTTATTACTGGGCTCAGCAGTTCCATTCCCCTCCCTCAACTGAGGCAGCAATAAAGAAAAACAGGAATGATGATGGCAATTCATCCTCCAGTCAAATGGGACATAGTGTAAAAATAAGATTCATTTTGCGCCTTTTCCAGAATGGCATAGAACCCTGATCTTCAACAGTCTGAGACTCCTCGCATTGAAAGTGTATGCTGCGTGTTCTGAGACAATGGCCTGCAGAAGCTTGGTGTTTCTTTGCACAATGAGAAATGAGAGTCACAAGACTATTTTCACAGTACACAGCTTTGGGATATAATTGAAGGTTGACACTTTGCTACAGTATTGAGGGAATGCTGCACTGTTGTCTTTCAGATTACATGTTAAACTGAGACCCCCATCTGTCCTCTCAAGTGGATGTAAAAGATCCTGAGCTGCAGTGCAAAAAAGAGCAGGGTAATTCTGAGTTCTGACCCATATTTGTCCTTGAATCACTATCACTAAAACAGATTCTCTGGTCATTATCACATTGCTGTTTATTGGGTATTGCTGTCTGCAAATTGGCTGCTGTGTTTTCGAGAACATCGACTGCATTTCAGAAAAGTTGCTGCACGTCGCTTTGGGATATACTGAGGTTGTGATTTGTGCTACAGAAATGCAAGTTCTTTTTTTCAAACTCCCAATTGTGGTGATGGGGAAAGACCTGAAGAGGGAACCAAACTGTTTGGTATATTCATTCAAACAATAAGGGAGCTGGTAAGATGAAGAGTGTTCTGGGGGCAGAGTTTTTTGAGTAAAATGGAGTTTGGAATTTTCGAATTAACAGTAAAATCTAAATTAATCATAAAAGGATTATTTACCTCCAACATAATGTAGCTATGCTTTCTTACAACCAACACTTAGATTGGAGTCCAGTACTTAAAGTTCACCCTTGAACAGGAGGAAGAGAGCTGTTGGTTAATTTTCCTTTTGTATCTCATCTCCTTGTGCCTTCAGAACTCTCCTGTCATCCTTGTTTCCTGTAATGTTTGCTCACTTTGCAGCATTAGCACCAGTGCCAGTATGAAGAGACTTGCTTATTGTCCCACCACAATTCTGTAAGCTAGTTGGGTAGAGATCTCTGTCTGCTGGATTGAGGATTGGAGTGATTGGAGATGGGTGTTTTGGAACACCTGTGACTACGTGGGTTGCAGTCCACAGATATCCCCATCCTCAATTCTGGGGAAACCCAGAACATCATTGCAGAAGACAAGGCTAAAGCACTTACACCCTTCTAGCCAGATGTGCGGAGTAGGTGGTCCATCTCAGCCTCCACCTGAGGCCCCCGGCATCACAGATACCAGTCTTCAGCCATTTCAATTTAGTCCATGTGATATTAAAAAATGGCTGAAGGCACTTGATACCACAAAAACTATGGGCCCTGGCAATAGTACTGAAGGCTTGTGCTCCAGTACTAGCCACGCCCTTAGCCAAGCTGTTCCAGTACAGCTATAATACTGGAACTACCTGACAATTTGGAAAATTGCCCACGTATGCCCTATTCACAAAAAAACAGGGCAAAATCAATTTGGTTAGTACCCACCATGTCAGTCTACTCTGTCATCAGCAGTGATGGAAGATGTTGCTGATGGTGCTATCAAGCAGCACTTGACTAGCAATAACCTGCTCACTGATGCTCAGTTGGGTTCTACGACTCAGCCCCTAACCTCATTGCAGCCTTGGTCCAAAAATGGACAAAAGGGCTGAACTGCAGAGGTGAGCTCAGATTAACTGCCTTTGACATCAAGGCAGCTTTTGGCCATGTGTGGCATCAAGTTGCTCTAGCAAAACTGAGGTCAATGGGAATCGGGGAAAATGCTTGACTGGTTGAGATCATACCTAGCCCAAAGGAAGATGGTTGTGGTTGTTGGAGGCGAATCATTTCAGCCCCAATTGCTGAAGGAGTTCCTCAAGGTAGTGTCCTAGCTCCAACCATCTTCAGTTACTTCATCAACCTTCCCTCCATCATAATGTCAGAAGTGGGGATATTTGCAGATGCTTCGTCCTGAACATTGCACATTCACGATTCCTTAGATACTGAAACAGTCTGTGTCCCTATGCAGCAAGACCTGGACAACGTTCAGGCTTGGGCTGACAAGTGGCATGTAATATTTGCATCTCACAAATGCCAGGCAATGACCATCTCCAACAAGGGAGCATCTAACCATCACCCCTTGATGTTCAACATTACCATAACTGAATCCCTCACCATCAACTTCCTGGGGTTTACCACTGACCAGAAACTGATCTGGACCAGCCATATAAATACTGTGGCTACAAGAGCAGATCAGATACTGGGAATTTGGAGACAAATAACTCGCCACCTGACTCTAAAGCCTGTCCACCATCTACCAGGAGTGTGATGGAATATTCTCCACTTGCCTGGATGAGTGCAGCTGCAACAGCACTCAAAGTTTGACATCATCCAGGCTATTGCAGCCCACTTGATCAGCACCCCATTCACCACCTTAAACATTCACTATCTATACCACTGATATACAAATGGCAGCATTATATACGGTATACAAGATGCATTGCAGAAGCTAAATGCATCTTTGACAGCACCGTCCGAAACCGCGACTCCTACCGTATAGAAGGACAACAGGTATGGAATGCCACCAGCTGCAAGTTCCCCTCCAAGCCCTGCATCATCCTGAATTGGAACTATATCATCTTTTCTTCACTGTTGCTGGGTCGAAATCCTGGAACTCCACACGCACACACACACACGCACGCACACACGGTGTACCTATACCACATGGACTGTAGTGGTTCAAGAAAGTGGTTCACCACCACCTTCTCAAGTAGGGATGGGCAACCAATGTTGATCTTGCCAGTGATCCTCCCATTCCATGAAAGAATTTTTAAAAATGCAATGGGGTGGATGAGAGTGTTGGTAAGGATGAAGGCAAGGCATTCTTGTTGGTTGACAGTTCCACACAGTATGATATTGCATGCTACTTTGATGGATCTGGCAGTTTTGCACTTCCAATCGAGATTCATCAATCAAATGTGGTATTTGCCATGGCTTTAGATCTTGTCCTCAGATGCAGAGTTTCAGCTGCAGTCACTGGATAGTAGTAAGCAGGCTGACTGATATTTTCCACCTCTTCAGCTAACTTCACGCTGGTGAAACCTATTTGCTTGGATTTAAAGATTGGAAATTCCCTTAGTAAAATTTGCTATGTGAGATAGCAACCTCCAATCACTATCAAGCTTCTGGGTATTAAGGACAATGTCACAGTTGATCTGTTGAATGCATCCCATCTTTGTGATTTTATTTTCATTCATGGCTCTTCTGTAAATTGCGATGTAACAAAGAGCTCCTCTTTCAGCCCATTGCTGTCTGGGTGATGTAATGGCCTATGTGTTGATAAGAACAAACACTGAACATTTTTCATTCATTGAATTAGCTACCTGATGTTTCTTTGTAAGCTAATGGTTACATAGAAGCATGACTTATGGCACAGAAGGAGGCCATTTGAACCATCATGTTTGTGCCAGCTGCGAATGAAAGAAAACTATCCAGTCTAATCTCACTTTCTAGCTCTTGGTCCATGCATATCCAGTGTCTTCTAACTGCGATGAAGGTTTCTGTCTCTTTGACCAATTTTGGACAGGGAGTGCCAGCCCCCCACCACACTCTGGGTGAAAAACCGTCCTCTCAACTTCCTTCTAATCCTTCCACTAATCCTTTAAATCTATGACCCCTGAATGTTGTTCTCTCTGCTAATAGAAGTAGGCCCTTCCTATCTACTCTATCTGGACCCTAGATAATTTTGTACACTTAAACCTCCCCTCAACCTCCTCTGTTCTAAAGAAAACAACCTCAGGCTATTCCAACCCTCCTTATAGTTAAAATGATCAATTTCTGGCAACATCTTTGTAAATTCCTTCTGCCCCCTCTTGAGTGCCATCACATTTCTCCTGTAACGTGGTGACCAAAACTATAGGTAGTCTGGAGCTGGGGTCGAGATTGTGTTTTATACAATTCTAGCTTAGTCTGCTTGCTCTTTAACTGCACCTCTCGCCAATAAAGCAAAGTATCTCTTCCATATAAAAGAGATAAAAACAAAAAAGTGCGGATGCTGGAAATCCAAAACAAAAACAGAATTACCTGGAAAAACTCAGCAGGTCTGGCAGCATCGGTGGAGAAGAAAAGAGTTGACATTTCGAGTCCTCATGACTGACCCTTCAACATAACTGGGTGAATCCAAGGAGAGGGGTGAAATATAAGCTGGTTTAAAGTGGAGGTGGGGGGTGGGGTAGGGACATGCTTGTCCCTACAACCACACCACCCCCCTCCACTTCTCTCCCCCCACCCAACACCCCCCACCTTAAACCAGCTTATATTTCACCCCTCTCCTTGGATTCACCCAGTTCTGTTGAAGGGTCATGAGGACTCGAAACATCAACTCTTCTTCTCCACCAATGCTGCCAGACCTGCTGAGTTTTTCCAGGTAATTCTGTTTTTGTTTTGTTATTTCTTCCATATGTCTTGACGGCTGATGTACCTCTCCTGCTACCTTCAGGAATCTGTAGACATGTGCTCCATATTTTTCATATATTTGCCTTGTTTGTCCTCCCCAAATGCATTCTCTCACTTCTCTAGATTGAATTCCATCTGTCACTTTTCTGCCCACCTGACCATTTCATTGATACCTTTCTGCAGTCAACAGCTTTCTTTCTCACTCAACCACACAATCAATTGTTATATAATCTCCAAACTCCTTAACCATGCCCATTACAGTCACATGTAAGTCATTGATTAATACCACAAACAGCAACAAGCCCAGCACTGAGCCCTGCAGAACCCCAAAGGAAATGGCCTTCCTGTCAGAAAAGAACACCCATTGGACGTAACCTTTGCTTCCTGCTACTGAGCCAATTTTGGAACTAACTTGTGACTTTGCATGAGTTTCCCAGGAAATTATAATTTATAGATCACAATGTACCATGTAGAACCTTGTCAAAAGTCTTGCTAAATACCATGCAGGCTACATCAAATGCATTGCCTTTAGTGACCTTCCTGGTTAGATTCTTTTTCTGACCTTGAGTCACCCTGACCCACCTCCCTCAGTGACTGAACATACAAACATACGAATGAGGAGCAGGAGTAGGCCACTCGGCCCCTCGAGCTTGCTCTGCCATTCAATAAGATCATGGTTGATCTGAATGTAACCTCAACCCCAAATTCCAGCCTACCCTCTAACTTTTAACCCCCTTGTTGTTCAGGAATCTAACTAGCTCTGCTTCCATCACCTTTTGAGGAACAGAGTTCCAAAGGCTCTCAACACTCAAGAGAAAAAAATTCTCCTTACCTCTCTCTTAAATGAATTACCCCTTATTTTTAGACAGTGACCCCTAGTTCTAGATTCTCCCACAAGAGGAAACATCCTCTCCACATCCACCCTGTCAAGACCCCTCAGGATATTAAAGGTTTCAATTAAGTCGTCTCTTACTCTTCTAAATTCAGTGGATACAAGCCTAACCTGTCCAGCATTTCTTCATAAGGAACCCACCCCTTCCTGGTCTTAGTCTAGTAAACTGTCTCTGTACTGCTTCTAATGCATTTACATCTTTCTTTAAGTAAGGAGACCAGTACTCTACACACTACTCCAGATATGGCCTCACCAATGCCCTGTACAACTGAAGCAAAACCTCCCTACTTTTGTAATCAATTCCCCTTACAATAAATGATAACATTCTATTAGCTTTCCTAATTACCTGCTATGTCAACATACCTTTTGTGGTCCATGCACGAGGACACCTAGATCCCTCTGAATCTCAGAGCTCTGCAGTCTCTCACCATTTAGATAATAAATTTCTTTTTGATTCTGCTTGCCAAAATGAACAATTTCACGTTTACCCACATTATACTCCATTTGCCAGATCTTTGCCCACTCACTTAACCTATCTGTGTCACTCTGTGGCCTCCTTTTTGTTCTCTTCAGAATTTAGTTTCCTTTGTGTTGTCAGCAAATTTAGCAACCATACCTTCAGTCCCTTCAAGTCATTGTAAAAAGTTGAGGCCCCAGCACTGATCCCTGTGGCACACCACTCGTCACATCCTGCCGACCGGAAAAAGATCTCAGATGGGGCAGCAGCACCATTGGCCTCAGTGTTTTAAGATCTGGATTTGGGCATTTTTCTATTCCTGGTTGCCGCCATCCTTGACTTCTGCTGGAACATGATGAAGTATTAGAGGGTTCCTGGCATCCCAGAACTGTACGTCAGACTTATGGGCTCTTGTTTTCTCCTTATGATCAAAAGAATCATTCAGATGAGGTGAAAAGATCTTTAAAGCATATTATTTCTAAGCTTTGTTTGTTAAAACTTTGTTCTGCTCTCAAATTGACAGTCTGAAAAGAGTTTAATCCTCCCTTAAAAAAGCTCTTGTTCAGTATGAAACATAACTGATGCAACAGTGTAGTGGTTATAATACCAGACTAGCAAGTAGGGATCGAGAGTATAAATGGCATGGTATTAAATCAAATTCAATGAACCTGGTAACTTGTGGTCTCCAGTACAGACTACAAAAAAACTGCCTGATTGTTATAAATACCAAACCAGTTCACAAATGAGCTTGAGGGAGGCAACACACCACCCCATAACACAAGACTGTAGTCTCAGAAGAAATGATAGGCCCTTAATGCCCTTGGATTAAATAGGGATAGGTAATAAATGTAGCATTGCCGCTATTGACAACATCCTGAGAACAAATTATTAAACAGAAAGCAAAGGATCATGTTGACCTTGATTAAACATAGTGCTCTGGGGATTAAGATAGATGATCATTGACCTGGACTTTGGCAGTATTCCTTTTCTCGCTTTCCAGACACTATTTTTACGATGTCATTTATTCCTGTTACTTCCTTGCTCCTTGGGTAATTTCACTTGTGCATACACATGGGGAGGTGAGCAATCTTTGTTACTATGTTAAAGGCAAGCCAAAGGCCAAGCTGGGAGGGGAAGAAAAGAAACAAAAAATGCCCCCTTGGTAAAAGCACGACTTGTTGGGTTCTGCACTTTACAGGAAGGGACCAGGAAGATGCCAGATTCAATTACTGTTGACATTGAATTAGGTGATACCTGCTGTGATAGCAATGTCGATGTTATAGTGGCGGGGTGGGAGGGGCTTGTGGGCGGGCCCCTCATAGCTTCTGATTCTTTTTAACTGTTGACTGACTCCACTAGAGAAAAAATAAATTTTGAGTGCAAAAAATGGATCCGTTCTATGATGCCTCTCCTGTCAAATGTCTTGTTGACATTTAGTGTTGAGACTGATGACTAACTGACTGAAATACCAGAGGGCTGCTGGTGGCCTTGGAAAATTCACTATGTCAGCACATTAAGTGCTAAAATGTAGAGAACTGATGGTACTTTCGGCAATGATATCCATAGGACTGTTATGCTTTTTGAGGGGGAGGGTAACATGGTAGTTGTTTTGTTTTAACTTACAATTGCACTTAGCTATTTTGATTGTCAGTCAACATGTTATAAGATTTAACTGATTTTTCAACCATGCTTGAGTTAGATCACTTTGTACAGCATGAGACAGGGATGTGCTGTTGTGCTTTGGGAGCGTTCCTTTTAGTTTTTGTATTTCAATTCATGTTCTCCTGTAAAATACAGTGACCTTCAATCGGAGACATAGTTTAAACAGACGTGCATACAAGGGTCTAGGCTCAGTTTTGATGGTTATCAGCTTGAGGTGGCGAGTGATTGGCCAATGGCTCTCTCTAGCAGCTGAATGATGTAATTGTCCTTAAGTGATTTGGCAGAGTGTTCCATTAGAAAGTGTGAATGAGCACACTCCATGGCATGGCATTTGGATGCACAGACCAGGGGATTCCAAGTTCGGTACCCAGTCTGTGCTGAGGTAAGTGGTCTGAGCCAGGGCAACAGTTGGGGTGTGATAACTGGCTTCAGGCAACAGTGTGCTGGTACTTGCTGTAAGTGCGATGAAGTAGAAGTGCTGCTTCTACCTGTGGAACTGTACACCAGTAAAGAAACTGGCATGAGGGTGGAGACCTGGAGGAGAAAGTCATTTAATAGGATTGACTCTGTAGGGCCCTCAGGAGGTTTCTTGTTTCTAGTTTTCACTAATTTAAAATATCGAAGTTTCCAGACTTTCAGTTTTTACTGAATTTTATTTCTATGTCATCGGTGTGATTTTTTTTCTCCAAAATCCAGTGCCCAAACATTGGAATTTAACTCTATACCACGCTTGTAATTCGTATTGTTGTTTCCCCTCTCAACTGTAAAAGAAAATAAAACTGGAAAAAGTGTTTATCATCACCAGGTATTAATTCCAAAAATGAATTATTTTTGTATTAAGTTTTCACCCATAAGATTCAGCTGGAATTCTGGACAGTAACTTTGTCCTGATTTAAAAATAAGAAATTGGAAACCATGAAGGAGATGAGAGTGCAGCTGAAATGGATAAAACTAAGATATTTAATCTTAAATCAATAATTCTCTTTTCCTGTAAACATTAGATAACCCTTCCCTTTGTTGGTGGGTCGCCTTGTGTCACTACATCACTGGTAGTGGTGCTGTTCTGTTCTGGGTTCAGATTGCTGTCCTTGTTCGTGAATAGTTTTGATACTTATACACGCCAGCAGAATTGCTGATTTGGAGCAGATTACAGAACAAAAAGCAGAGAAGTGCGTATACTGGAAAGCTGAAACAAAAACATGTTGGTGAGGCTTTCAGCATTTTCAGTTTTTTGCTTCAGATTGATTGCAGTGTCACTTTGCTCTGATTTGAACTTGGTAATCCCTCTCGTTTGAAAGTCTATTGATAAAACGGTTGAGGCACCTTATAGATTTTTATGGTAACTTCTTCATTCTCCTCCAAATCTCTGTTAACGTGTTCATAAAATTGTGCTTATATGTGGGATCAATGTCTTTTTATTCTAACTTTTCATGATTTAGGACCATTGTCATATTCCTTGCCCCTACTTTCATAGAATCTGAGGAGATCAAGAAACAGCAAACATTGTTTTCCTTTGTACAGTAAGGCTGCCTCAAATTTGTAGTCATTCTGTGATCTTCAAGGGCTTTCTACCTTTCTAAGTGTGTAAATGCAGATTTTGGTGTGGCAATAGCCAAAAAGATCAGGGTCCCAAGTTTGTTTCCTGATTTTTGCTGCATGAGTTGGATTGGGAGTTAAAAATCAGTCAGTGCTGTAATCATTATCCAGTGACTTCAGCTAGATGGCATGTCTGTGGAAATTTGTTTGGTTCTGGTGCACCAGTGCTGAGGCTTAACATGTCATGCTATTGGTGAGCGGCTGGTAACCGTGGAATTTGTTTTTCTTTATTCATGGGATGCAGGAGTCGCATCCTTTATTGCCCATCCCTTGTTTAGAGGGCATTTAGGAGTCATCCACGTTGCTGTGGGCCTGGAGTCCTGAGAGGCCAGACTAGGTAGATTTCCTTCCTTAAAGGACAGTAGTGAACCAGATGGATTTTTACAACAATCGTTTTAATTCCAGATGTTTTTTTTATAATTGAATTCAAATTTCACCATCTGTCATGGTGGGAGTCGAACCCGGGTCCCCAGAGCATTACCCTGGGTTTCTGGAATACCAACCCAGTGACAATACCACTATGCCTCCCCACACCGCAAAAGGAGGAGATCAGGAAGAAACCCCACAATTTGAAACTGTTGGTAACCTATGTGTTAAAATCTATTAATTATTTTGTTATGTTAAATCTATTTGTTTTATTTCCTCTGGTAGAATGGCACACCAGCAAGCGCTACGATTCCGTGGTCCAGCTCCTCCAACAAATGCCATGTTGCGGGGTCCTCCACCACTTCATGTACGTCCACCACCTCCGCCTTTTGCAATGATGAGAGGACCCCCACCACGTCCTCCTTTTGGGCGACCACCATTCGACCCCAGTATGCCACCAATTCCGCCACCCCCAGGAGGAATGCCGCCACCTATGGCTCCACCACATTTACAGGTAGGAGGTACAGAGGGTAGAAGTTAAACAAATGACTTTTCTTTCCTCAAAGGCCTGTGGCTCAGTTGCCATTTTGCTCGGTTACTTTCACTTGTGCATGTTTTTCAGGTCATGCTTTCAGCCATCATAGGCGAGGCATTTTTGTTTAATGTCATTGATTTAGAAATATTTACAATTCACTCGCCCAGTCAGTAAATTCTATGGCTGGCCTTAGTGCCTGTGTTCAGATAGGTGTAACAGTAGCTGTGGCTCCTACTTCTGCTGGCTATTCATTGAACCCAATGGGAGAGAATATTTCTTTGGACACAGGATGAGTATCAGGCTAGACTGTGATGCCATTCATGAATTCCAGCCTACCACTATTCATCCCATGTTAAATCATGCATGAAGAATGGTCACTTGGGTGTGCTCCCAGAGGGCATAATGGTCCCTGTGTGAACCATAACTCAGCCCAAGTTACTGCCCTCAAAGGAGAGGAGAACTTGAAACTTTAGTTCAAGTATTGAACCACTTTGAGAAACGGGTAGATAGGATGTGTAATTTTGATGCGAGCTGAAAATCCATCTTTGTATCCTGTTTCTCTGGTGAACTTTATGGTCCTCATAGCCTTTTCCCACCCTTTTGTGTGTGCTATAATGTCCAGTGAATTCTAGAACAGCTCCATAGTTTATACCCATTGCCTTTTTTTAAGATTACAATTTTTACACCTCAGAATTGGCTAAGCTTGAAATTTCCCTCTAATTCAGGACTAAGTTGCTTGACCTATTTGCTTGCTGTCAGTGGCATGTGTATCTCCATTCCAGTTCTCTTCTACTTCCTCACTGCCTTCATCCAAAGGTTGCATGTACAAGCCAACAAGGACTCAAAAAGTGATGGAGTCACTTCCCCAGCACACAAACCTAATTAACCTAAATTAAAACAAGCAGCTCCCTGAAATTGTACTCCAAAAACATACGATTTGGACATTAGTATGTCTTTGCAAAATGTCCATTCACTTGCAAGCACAGTTCTTGTCATCCACGACCTAATAATCTTGTCACCCATGGTTTTGAACACCTTGCTACTTCACAAAGACTTCCTGCCTGTTTTCAACAGTTAACTATGATCAAACTGTCGTATTAGTGTGACCTTTATGAAATCACACCCTGATCTCTACACTTTACTCTCTGGTCTCTCTCCTTCGCCCCCTCCTCATGTTTACACACCTATCTCTTCTCTCCTCTAAGATATTTGTTGTCTTCTGCCTCCACTCCCATCACCAAAGTTCTCACCAAGGTTTTCTCCCACCTTCCCTTCCTCAGTCTCTAATTTTAATCTCCATTTCAGCTGACATTGCCATATTCTCTATGATTTTACTGGCTTCCTGTGGTCCCTCTTGTCCCTTCATAAAAGCTTTGTCACTCATTCACAATCATTTCCTTCACCTTCCTACACCCTGGGACCCCTCTACTCCCATGTTCCTGATTACAGTCCATTTATCCACTATTTCCATGCTTCCCTTGCTACCCAAATTCTTGTAACCCCTTGAAACTCTGCTTCCTTTTATGTTCACGCCAAGGATAAAAAACCCTCTTTCCCCAAAGCACTTCAAGGTGATTTTTCTAAATCTCAATTGCGTAGTGTTCATTTCACTGTTCACTGCAAGACTCCTGCAATTGTTGGCCTGCTCAACCACTATCATGTTCCTTTGATACCAACAAAATCTCTCCCATCCTGGTTATTAGCCCTTGTATGGCCCCTATCTCTACTCGCTTAAGTCCAATGCTGCAGACATGAGAGTATATTCTTCCATTCTTCTTCAGATTTGGCTCGACTATATCAAAGGCAATCGGACCTCGGTTTTTCTCTGGTTGTGGGAGCATAGAGTGAGGTGGGACCTGGGTGCAACAAGGTACAAGTGTTAATTTGGGAATTTGGTGCAGGTGGAAATTCAGTGTAGAGGGTGAAGGTGGTGCTGCTTTTTACACATTTTTTTCCAACCTCCAGAAGCTGGTGAGTATGCAAGGCTTTCATGAGTTAGGCATGTAGGTGGTTGAGTTTATAAGATTCCATCCCTCCAAACATGGGCAGTGGTTTCAAGTGGTACCGGGGAGATCTAAATATTACATTAAATTTATAGCTTAACTAGTTAAACTACTTGGGTTAACTAGAGAAAATGGTTGAGTATTGCTAGACTTGAAACTTAACTAGTTAAACACAAAGAGGCAGGGTGGACAATGTTTTGCAGCTGCAGCATGTGGGCATTGGTGGACACCAGTATGTTCCACAGCAGACACATCTACATTAAATGTCTGCAGCTTGAGAAACTTCGGCCCTGAGTTGAGAGCTGGAATCCCAGCTTTGGATACAGAAATCCATCAGGGAGGTGGAAAGTTACCTGGACACTTTGTTCCAGGAGGCAGTCACACTTTAGGATCGGTACTCAGATTTTGTCCGCAGTCAGGGACAGGAAGGTGTGAGTACAAGTGAGGCAGATATGGGGATGCGGAAAGAAGTGGAAGCGCCGCTGCCTTTGCAATTGTTCAACGGGTTCCAGGTGCATGTAGCTTGTGTGAACAAGAGCAGGGATGACAGAGAGGCTGAGCAAACTGACCACGGCACCATGGTGCAGGGAGCCATTCAAGTGGTGTGAATAATAAATAATGTACTTATAGTGGGGGCTAGTATTGTTCAGGGGATGTTGTCTCCCTGACGCTAGGGTAAAGGAAATGTTGGAGAGGAACTTGGAGTGGGAGGGGAAGGATCCAGTTGTCATAGTCCTCATTGGCACCAGTGACATTGGCAAGTCAAAGAAAGAAGTTCTGCTGAGGGAGTTTGAGCAGCTAGGGACTAAATTAAAATGCAAAACCACAAACGTGGTAACCTCTGGATTAATCATGGGAAATTTTAATATTCACATAGATTGGGTGAACCAAATTGGGAAAAGAAGCCTGGTGGATGAGTTCGTAGAGTGTATTCAAGAAAGTTGCATGGAACAATACATTCCAGAACCAACCAGGGAACAGACTATTTTAGACCTGGCAATGTGTTATAAGACAGGATTAATTAATTACCTCATAGTAAAGGATCCCCTTGGTAAGTGTGGTCATAACATAACATAATCAGTTTGAAGGTGAGAAATTGGGTCTGAAACTAGAGATTTGAATAAAGGCAATTATATGGCTATGAAGGCAGAATTGGCTTAAGTAGACTGGGAAAATAGGTTAAGAGGTAAGACAGTTAATGGCAGACATTTAAGGAGATATTTCATAACTCTCAACGAAGACAGTCCATTGAGAAAGAGAGACGCTACAAGAAGGATGCACCATCTGTGGTTAGCTATGAAGTTAAGGAATAGTATCAAATTGAAAGAAAAGGTATACAATGTTGCAAAGATTGGTGGTAGCCCAGAAGATTTGGAAAATTGTAGAAACCAACAAAGGGTCACTAAAAAATTAAGAGGGAGAAAAATTGGAATATGAGAGAAAGCTAGCAAAAATATTAAAACAGGCAGTAAAAGCTAATGTAGAAAGGAAGTGAGTCTGTCACAGTGGAAGACACAAAGAATCCCAAGAACAGTAGGAAATCAAATAAAAAGGGAGGGAGGAACTTAAAACCATCATGAGACAAAAAGTACGAGGACAACTAATGGCACTGACGTGGCTGCAGAGATACTGGATGCATTGATTGTAATTTCCCAAAATTGCCCAGATTCTGGAAAGGGTCCAGCAGATTTGAAAACCACCAAATTAACACCAGTGTTCAAGAAAGGAGGGAGACAGAAAGCAGGAAACCATGGATCAGTTCGTCTTAACATCTGTCAATGGGAAAATGCTAGAATCCATTATTAAAAAGTTAGCAACAGGCCATTTAGAAAATCGTAACATAATCAGGCAGAGTCAGTATGATTTTGTTGAAGAGAAATTGTATTTGATACATTTGTTCAAACTCTTTGAGGATATGACATGCAGGGTGATTAAAGGGGAACCAGTAGATGTAGTGTATTTGAATTTCCAAAAGGCATTTGATAAGGTATCACATAAAAAGTTCCAAGCAAGATATGAACATAAGGTTTTGGGGGTCATCTATATTGTGTTACAGACAGAGATGAGAGAGAAACTGAACCTTTGTTCCCTTTCCCTTACCCTCCATACTTAGTGTGTTTTTGGAGAACAAAACCTGAGTATTTGATCAATTTTGAATTACCAGCAGCAAGCTTTCATGGGTTTAAATAAAGAGGATTTATTCATTTACTGATGCCACAAGTCTAAGTGGTACGTGTCTCACTCACACATAAACACACATGCACATACACCCTCAAGAAAGACATAATTCCAGAAGTTAGTGCACTTTGACAAATTATTAACAAAAGAACAGTTTGTAAGTCACGTTTTTGGCTTGTTTTAGTCATTGCCACCCTGATGAAGAAGGTGTTTTCACTCCAGGTGGGTAGTCTTAAGTGGTTCCAATATCTGGAATCAAGTATCAGTATTGTTGCAGGATTTCCTCAGATGGCTTTTGCAGCAGTTCACAAAGTTGGTTACCTGTGATTTTCCTACTAGGAGGTAAAGTTTCTGTACTGGTGGACTTTGAAAAGGAGTGGCTGGGAGACTCTAAGGTGTAGCCTTCTCCAGATTTTAAAAGGTGTAGGTGTTACTGCCCTTTTCTGCAGTTGCTGTGTTCTCTGCAGACTGACCAGTTTCCCTCTGGTTCTTGGGATAATCGATTTGTTATCTGAATACAGTCAGATGACTGCCTGATCAAATACTCAATGCCCACCCATAATGGTTTCAAGCAAGAAGCCATTGCTACACTATGGAGAATGGATTGGTGGAGAGGGTGTGCTGTTCATACTTATGATAAGCTGGCTTCTGCAGCTTTCTTTTGTTGAGTGTCAAGCTCGCAGCCAGGGAGTCGAGGAGTCAATAATTTTGAATTTCATGTGGGTCCACAAATGATAGGTGTAAATCCTGCAGGTGGATTTCATTTTGGTGTATCCATTCAAGCGGGAGGTCCCCACCCATGGTTATTGAAATCAGGATCTTTCCAGATGTGAGACAGAAATTGCAAAAGTGACATGACTTTTGACATCCATCTTGGCCACTTGCTGATATACATTTTTTAAAATGAAAGTTAGTTCTGGAAGATTCCGAACTCATTACAGTCCATGTTTTAAAATTATGAATAGAACATGCCTCTACTAGGCATGACATTAGCATGGATAGAGGATTGGCAACTGACAGGAAGTAGAGTCAGTTGACAAACTGTAACCAGTGGAATGTCGCAGGGATCAGTGCTGGAGCCTCAACTATTTATGGTCTATGTTAATGATTTGGATGAAAAAATAGACTCTATTTCAGCCTCTTTTTCTAATGATATAAAGATGGATAGGAAAGCAAGTTGTAACGAGGATACAAAGAGTCTGTAAAAGGATATAGATTGATGGAGTGAGTGGGCAAAAAAATTAACAGGCAGGTATCACGTGGGAAAATGTGAGGTTGTCAACTTGGAAGAATAGAAAAGAATCTTAGTTAAATGGAGAGAGATTGCAGAATGCTGCAGTACAGAGGGATCTGGGTGTCCTTGTATGTGAATCTCAATGAAGTTAGCATGTGGGTACAGCAAATGATTCAGAAGGCAAATGGAATATTGGCCTTGAATGGATGTGGGTTTGTGCATAAAAGTAGGGAAGTCTTGCTACAGCTGTACAGGTGTTGGTGAGACCGAACCTGGAGCACTGTGTACAGTTCTGGTCTCCTTAGTTGTTGAGCGATGTACTTGCATTGGAAGCAATTCAGGGAAGGTTCACTCGGCTGATTTCTTGGGTGAAGGGGTTGCCTTATGAGGAAAGGTTGAGCTTTTGACCATTGGGAATATAAAGGATGAGAGGTGATCTTATTGAAACGTATAAGATTGTGAGGGGGCTTGACGGGTTAGATGCTGGGAGGATGTTTCCTCCATGGGGGAATCTAGAACCAGGGGGCACAGTTTAAAAATAAGGGTTTCCCATGTAAGACGAAGATTAGGAGGAATTTCTTCTCTGAGACAGTTGTTAGATTTTGGAATTCTCTTCGCCAGAGGGTGGAGGAGGTATAAGGTTTACTTACATTTAATTGTAAGACTTGGTCTGTTCTTGTAATATATCTAAGTTGGGAGAGTTAATCTAAAAGGGTGTTTCAGTTTAAGGACGCCACAGACCACCCTGGGTACGAGTGTTATGATCGCCAGCTGAAGCTACCACTGGACAAGCCTGATTCCAGAGTGGAACCCAGCTTAATAGCTCCTAACTTTTATTTTTGTTTGTTTAGAAACGTGGAGAGGAGCTACTGAACAGTCACCAGAGTCAGCTAATGAACTTCCAACAAAAGCATAAAACATTTATGAAACAAGAAAAGATGAACCATATTACCTACTCCTTCACTCACAACTCTACCTTTTACAGATATATACAGATTTGTAAGGATAGCAAAGTTACAAAGCTATCTTATACTCTAATGTGCACAGGAAGTCCACAGCTCATGTAAAAGAATAGGCACACTGTGGCCAGACACACCACATTCTGAAACCAAACGACAGATGCCACCTCAACCAAGTGCTGTGAATCTCTCCTCAACTCCCCCCAGATGCTTGTCATACCGTGAGCCAACCAGTCTCACTGCACTCCGCCCTTTGCATGAGGGTTCCCAATCTCCAAAAACTCACCTTGGAATCTTCTCTTAAACACATGCTTTCTCTCAGACGCTGTCCACAAAGGTTCACCTTCAGGGTTTCAAACTCCCCTTCTGGTGTTCCTCTTCCCTGGGTCAGCACATGCAATCAAGCTGTCTTCAGACCCTCTCTCACTGACCCAGCTGTCAACAGTGCACCACTGCTTCACATGCCCACAGCAAAGAGTTACAGACCTTCAGCTGTCTCTTTGGACCTTCTTGCCTCTTGCAAGCTGTTCTATTTCTGAATAATGAGCGTATTTTCATAACTTCACAGAATTTATTAAGTTTGTTACAGTTGTCCAAATTGTGACACTTAGCAAAAGACAGTGTAAGCAGTCGCATTCAGTATGGAACACCGGTCCTTGATCTCCGGTTGACTGTGTTGCTTGTCTATTGATTGAAGTCTATTTTCTTCTCTTCTCGATGATGTGTGCTTTGGGGTCTTACAAGTTCTTACTTCAAAGCCTTTTCTAGCTCTGGCACTGTTCCATATTGGGTAAAACTCCTTTCCTAACTACTCAATTGGTTGATGATTGCCTTGTTGTTCTACCAAGGCTATACCTTGAGTTGGCATGTATATCAAAACGGTCACTACCATATGACATGTGTCTCTGTTGTTTGCAGGGGCTTCAGTCTCACACTTCCTTGATGCTGTTAACTCTGTGCAACTCATGCCTTTTTTCTTTTGCAGCTTTTGTCCAAGGCAATAATCTCAGGATTGCTCCCTGAGCCACAGGCAAACTGGCATAGAGTAAATAAAGTCAAGGAGTTAAATGTGTGACTCAGATATTGGTGTGGGAGGAATGGATTTCAATTCATGAGGTAGTGGCACCAGTACTGTGGTAGAAGGGAGCTGTTCCGGTGGGATAGGCTTCATTTGAACTGTGCTGGGACCAGTGTCCTGGCAAACCAAATAACTAGGGTTTTAGAGAGACCTTTAAACTAAATAGAGGGGGGAGGGTTCTAGACAGGGGATACCGTAGGCTTACAAAGCAAAAGAATACGGCAGCTTTGCAGAGCAGTTATTTCAGTAATACCCAGACTGTGACAGGAAGGGACAAGGTTACAAACATTAAAAAGCAGCAGCAAATAGGGTCAAAGGGGTGAAAAATGGTAAAAAGACAAAATTAATGAAGATGTACAATCCATATGGGTGGAAGTAAGGAATAACAAGGGGAAGACGACACTGATGGGAGTAGTCTATAGGCCCCCTGACAGCTAAACTGTAGGACAGAGAATAAATCAGGAGATAATGAGGGCATGTAAAAAGGCAGTACATTAATCATGGGTGACTTTAATCTTCTTATAGATTGGGAAAATCAAATTGGCAGAGGTAGACATGAGCTAGAATTCAGAGTGTATTCGGGACAGTTTCTTTGAACAATATGTTGTGAATCCAACCAGGGATGAGGCTATTTTGGACCTGGTAATGTGTGATGAGGCAGGTTTAGTAAATGATCTGAGAGAAAAGATCCCCAAGGAAACAGTGACCACAATATGGCATAATTTAGCATTCAGTTTGAGAATGAGAAACCTGGGTTGGAAACAAATGTGCTAAACTTAAATAAGGGTAATTGCCATGCAATGAAGGTACAGTTGGCTGGAGTGGACTGGGAAAGGAGTTTAGCAGAAAAGATGGTTGATGAAAAATGGAAGACGTTTAAGAAAATGGTTCATGACTCTCAACAAAGATATATCCCAGTGAGATAGAAGGATTCAAGGAAGAAGATAAACCAACCATGGTTAACCAAAGAAGTTAAGGACAGTATCAAATTGAAAGAAAAAAGCATACAATGTGGCAAAGATTAGGAAGCCAGTGGATTGGGAAAGTTTTAAAAACCATCAAAAGATGATCAAAAGAAAATAAAGAGGGAGAAGATAAGCTTTGAGGGTAAATTATATAAAAACGGTCAATGAGAGCTTCTTTCAATATATAAAAAGGAAGAGAGGGGCCAAAGTGAACATTGGCCCCTGAGAGAATGAGGCTAGGGAAATAATAATGGCAATGGCAGAGGAGTTGAATAAATACTTGCTTCAGTCTTCACAGTAGAAGGTACTAACAACATTCCATAAATACTAAAATAATCAAGGGGCAAAAGCAGGAGAGGAAATAAATTCAATAACTATCAGTAGAGAAAAAGGACTTGGGGAAACTAATGGGGCTAAAGACCGATAAGTACCCTGGACCTGGTGGGTTGCATCCTAGGATTTTAAAGGAAGTAGCTATAGAGACAGTGGATGCACTGGTAGTAATCTTCCAAGAATCCTTAGATTCTGGAAAAGTCCCAGAGGATTGGCGAACAGCCAGTGTAACACCGTTATTCAAAAATGGGAGGGAGACAAAAAGCAGGTAACTGTAGGTCATTTGTCTTAACATCTGTCATTGGGAAAATGTTAGAGTCTATTATAAAGGATGTAATAACAGAGCATTTAGAAATGCATAATCTAATCAAGCAGAGTCAGCCTGGCTCCATGAAGGGGAATCATGCCTAACAAATTTATTAGGATTCTTTGATGAGATAACAAGTAGGATAGATAAAGGGGAGCCAGTAGATGCAATATATTTGGATTTCCAAAAGGCATTCGATAAGGCACCTCACATAAGGCCACTTAATAAGATAAGAGCCCATGGTGTTGGGGTGGTATATTAGCATGGATAGAGGATTGGTTAACTAACAGAAGACAGAGTTGGGATAAGGGGTGCATTTTCAGGATGGCAACCTGTAGCTAGGGGAGTGCCACAGGGATCAGTGTTGGGGCCTCAATTATTTACAATATATGTCAATGACTTTGAGGGAAGTGAATGTACTATCACCAAGTTTGTGATGGCACAAAAAATAGGTGGGAAAGCAAGTGGTGAAGATGACTCAAGGAGTATACAGAGGGATTTAGACAGTTAAGTGAGTGGGCAAAAATTTGGCAGGTGGAGTATAATGTGGGAAAATGTGAGGTTATGCACTTTGGCAGGAAGAATAGTGGAGCTGAATATTATTTAAATGGAGAAAGACTGCAGAAGGCTGCAGCACAGAGGGATTTCGGAATCCTCGTGCATGAATTGCAAAAAGCTAAATACAAGTTCAACAGGTAAAAGGGAAGGCAAATGGAATTTGGCCTTTATTTCAAAGGAAATGGAGTATAAACATATGGAAGCCCTGCTAAGACAATAGAAGACACCAGTTAGATCTCACCTAGAATACTGTGAACAATTTTGGCCCCCTTATCTGAGGTAAGATATACTGGCATTGGAGGCAGTACAGAGAAGATTCACCCCAGGTTGACTCCAGGTATGGGGGGATTTTCTTATGAGGAGAGGTTGAGGACGTTGGGCCTGTACTCATTGGAGTTTAGAAGAATGAGAGGTGACCTCATTGAAACATATAAGATTCTTAAGGGGCTTGACAGGGAAGATGCTGAGAGGTTGTTTCCCGTTGTGAGAAAGTCTAGGACCAGTGGGTATAATCTCAAAGTAAGGGGGCGCCTATTTAAGACACATGAGGTGGAATTTCTTCTCTTGGAGTGTGCTCACTCTGTGGAATTCTTTGCTGCACAGGGCTGTAGAGGCTGGGTCATTTAGTATATTCAAGGCTGAGATAGACAGATTTTTAATCAGTCAGGGAATCAAGGATTATGGGGGACAGGCAGGAAAGTGTAGTTGAGGATTATGAGATCTGCTATGATCTCATTGGCGGAACAGACTTGATGGGCTGAATGGCCTACTTCTGCTCCTACGTCTTATAGTCTTGGCCAAAAGGTCACATCACTTACTGTATTTCTGTAGCTACTTTGCTAACAATGGCAGCTTTAAGGGATCAAAATGCACAGAGTCAGTTTTTCTAGCTCTTTGCAGGTATATTTACAGTTTTTTACTGGACAAAGTGTTGGAAGTTTCCTTGAGGCTGTCCAAAGTTTAAAGAACTTCCAGTAAAGGTTTACATGAACTGAATTAACCATTCTACATCGCTTCTTGGCATTTTGTATCACTTGTACAAAACTTGAGCTAACATTCAACTGTCACGCGCACAATACGATGCTAACCGATATTCTTAAGGATCAGACAACTAAGTTCTAACAGTACTCTAATTATAAAAAGAAAGTTTAATCCTACAGGTGCTGGGCCATTGAATATATTAAAGGCTGATCTGGAATGATTGCTGATCGGCAACGGAATCAAAGGGTATGGGGCCAGGCAAGAAAATGGACTTTCGGCCACAGTCAGATCAGCCAGATCTCATTGAATGGCAGAGCAGGCTCGAAAGGCCAACTGAACTTTTTTTAATGATCTTATCTCGCTCCTCTGCCAAATCTGTGCATGACTCAAATATTGCTGCAAAGCAAGACATTTTGCTGGAGCTAAAACAGAATTACCTGGAAAAACTCAGCAGGTCTGGCAGCATCGGCGGAGAAGAAAAGAGTTGATATTTCGAGAGACCCTTCGACAGAACTAGGTGAATCCCAGGCAGGGGTGAAATATAAGCTGGTTTAAGGTGGTGAGGCGGGGGGTGGGGTGGGTTGGGTGTGGGCAGAGAAGTGGAGGGGGTTGGTGTGGTTGTAGGCAAAAGCAGTGATAAAAGCAGATCATCAAAAGATGTCACAGACAACAGAACAAAAGAACACATAGGTGTCGAAGTTGATGATATTATCTAAACGAATGTGCTAATTAAGAATGGATGGTAGGGCGCTGAAGGTATAGCTCTAGTGGGGGTGGGGGGAGCATAAAAGATTTAAAAATATTTAAAAATAATGGAAATAGGTGGGAAAAAGAAAAATCTATATAATTTATTGGAAAAAAAACAAAAGGAAGGGGGAAGAAACAGAAAGAGGGTGGGTTAGGAGGAGGGAGGTCAAGACCTAAAGTTGTTGAATTCAATATTCAGTCCGGAAGGCTGTAAAGTGCCTAGTCGGAAGATGAGGTGTTGTTCTTCCAGTTTGCGTTGGGCTTCACTGGAACAATGCAGCAAGCCAAGGACAGACATGTGGGCAAGAGAGCAGGGTGGAGTGTTGAAATGGCAAGCGACAGGGAGGTTTGGGTCATACTTGCGGACAGACCGCAGGTGTTCTGCAAAGCGGTCGCCCAGTTTACGTTTGGTCTCTCCAATGTAGAGGAGACCGCATTGGGAGCAACGAATGCAGTAGACTAAGTTGGGGGAAATGCAAGTGAAATGTTGCTTCACTTGAAAGGAGTGTTTGGGCCCTTGGACGGTGAGGAGAGTGGAAGTGAAGGGGCAGGTGTTACATCTTTTGCGTGGGCATGGGGTGGTGCCATAGGTGTGGGTTGGGGAGTAGGGGGTGATGGAGGAGTGGACCAGGGTGCCCCGGAGGAAACGATCCCTACGGAATGCCAACAGTGGGGGTGAAGGGAAGATGTGTTTGGTAGTGGCATCATGCTGGAGTTGGCGGAAATGGCGGAGGATGATCCTTTGAATGCGGAGGCTGGTGGGGTGATAAGTGAGGACAAGGGGGACCCTATCATGTTTCTGGGAGGGAGGGGAAGGCGTGAGGGCAGATGCGCGGGAGATGGGCCGGACACGGTTGAGGGCCCTGTCAACGACCGTGGGTGGAAAACCTCGGTTAAGGAAGGAGGAGGGCATGTCAGAGGAACTGTTTTTGAGGGTAGCATCATCGGAACAGATGCAACGGAGGCGAAGGAACTGAGAGAATGGGATGGAATGATGGAATCCTTAAAGGAAGTGGGGTGTGAGTAGCTGTGGGAGTCGGTAGGCTTGAGGGAGTCGGTCACCTTCTCCTCCCTCCCAGAAACATGATAGGATCCCCCTTGTCCTCACTTATCACCCCACTAGCCTCTGCATTCAAAGCCTCATCCTGCGCCATTTCCGCCAACTCCAGCATGATGCCACTACCAAACACATCTTCCCTTCACCCCCACTGTCGGCATTCTGTAGGGATCGTTCCATCAGGGACACCCTGGTCCACTCCTCCATCACCCCCTACTCCCCAACCCCCACCTATGGCACCACCCCATGCCCACGCAAAAGATGTAACACCTGCCCCTTCACTTCCACTCTCCTCACCGTCCAAGGGCCCAAACACTCCTTTCAAGTGAAGCAACATTTCACTTGCATTTCCCCCAACTTAGTCTACTGCATTCGTTGCTCCCAATGCGGTCTCCTCTTCATTGGAGAGACCAAACGTAAACTGGGCGACCGCTTTGCAGAACACCTGCGGTCTGTCCGCAAGAATGACCCAAACCTCCCTGTCGCTTGCCATTTCAACACTCCACCCTGCTCTCTTGCCCGCATGTCTGTCCTTGGCTTGCTGCATTGTTCCAGTGATGCCCCGCGCAAACTGGAGGAACAACACCTCATCTTCCGACTAGGCACTTTACAGCCTTCCGGACTGAATATTGAATTCAACAACTTTAGGTCTTGACCTCCCTCCTCCATCTCCACGCCCTTTCTGTTTCTTCCCCCTTCCTTTTGTTTTTTTCCAATAAATTATATAGATTTTTCTTTTTCCCACCTATTTCCATTATTTTTAAATCTTTTATGCTCCCTCCCACCCCCACTAGAGCTATACCTTGAGTGCCCTACCATCCATTCTTAATTAGCACATTTGTTTAGATAATATCACCAACTTCGACACCTGTGTGTTCTTTTGTTCTGTTGTCTGTGACATCTTTTGATGATCTGCTTCTATCACTGCTTTTGCCTACAACCACACCACCCTCCTCCACTTCTCTCCCCCCACCCAACACCCCCCCCTCCCACCCCGCCTCACCACCTTAAACCAGTTTATATTTCACCCCTTCCTGGGATTCACCTAGTTCTGTCGAAGGGTCATGAGGACTCGAAACGTCAACTCTTTTCTTCTCCGCCGATGCTGCCAGACCTGCTGAGTTTTTCCAGGTAATTCTGTTTTTGTTTTGGATTTCCAGCATCCTCAGTTTTTTGTTTTTATGTTGCTGAAGCTTTTTGCCTTGCACTCATTAGGACAAGCACAAAGAAATCCACCTTTCAAACAACACAACAATTTATACTAGAGGAGAAAGAGTGCAAAAAACATCTACGGGGAACTTGTTCCATGATTGAGCAGCACTTGCTGAACAATCCTGAGTTCTCTAATAACTATACTAATGATCAATTTAAGATAATCAGTCAAGCTCATAAAGTGGCTCATTTACACTTTGTGGAAAGTTCTGGTATGATAGCCAAGTGGTTATGGTACTGGGCTTGTAACCCCAAGATCAAGAGTTCAAATCTCACAATGGCAAACTATGAAACAATGTAACTTCATCAAGAGTTCAAATCTCACCATGGCAAATTATGAAACAATGTAATTTCATCTGAATAGGAACAGATGGAAACGTGTTTGTACTCGAAAGAGTTACACTTTGTGGAAGTGACATGCATTCATAGGCAGAGACCTATTCTCTGCACAGAAAGGGAATATATTCAAACCTTGCACCTTTTTGAATTACCCTGGAGTTTGAGGAGCCTATAATTCCCCATGCCTTTCCTTTCAGCAACGCCTGAGCCAATCAGAGTTGACTTGCCAACCAATCAGCACACCGTTTACTTGTGTTATAAATTGTGGTGATCGTTTGAAATTTACCTTACTTGCATTTGTCCTGATGAGTGCAAGACAAAAAACTTTGGCAACATGCCTCTCTTCAGCAATATTCAGCAAGTCCTGGATCACCAGGTGACTTTGTCCATTACTCCGTGATCATCCTTGAGCACAAAGATTTCTACATTATTTTCTCAACTATCAGCTTTTGCTGTAAATCCATCCCCTTTCCACCTTCCATCCCAACATGTACAAGGAGTTCATGGAATTTGTGACCTATCTTTGAGAGCATCCGTATACAATCTTCTTCTTCTCCCCTTCTCTTTTCTGACAAGCCCTGGCTACCTCTGCTGCAAACTTGAACTGCATCTTAGGTTTTTCACCTTTGGTGCAAACTTATTTGTCCATGAGACCCATCTCTTGCTCCCATTACTACATTTTCATTAATTGCTAAGCAATCCACTGGCCCCTTTGCTAGATGGTATTGTTGCCCTCTTGTGCAATAGGTTGTCGTCATCCTCCCCCTCAAAAGTCTACCCATGGCTTCTTTGACCTTGCAAATTACCACCTCCATTTCTAATTGCACTTTCAACCCCGAAGCTCTTGAATGTGTTGTTACCTCCGAAAGACTGAATCCACATATTTGAACCTCTACAGTCGGGTGTCTATTCCTGCCACAGTACTCACAGCCCTAATGGGAGTCATAGATAACATCCTCTGTGTTGTGACCATGGTGCATTATCCTTCATTGACCTCTCCACTGCCTTTGACAAAACAAATCACACCACCCTCCAACCAACACCTTTTCTCTGTTTTCCAGTTCCATGCATTTACCCTTGCCAGTTCTCACCCAACGCTCTAATAGGTGCAGAATATTTCCAGCAATGGCTTTTCTTTCTGCCTGTGCAAAACTATGTTAACTTTTGAGTTTACCGAGTCCACCCTCTCTTCATCTACATGGTGCTGCTTGCTGACATCACCTGCAGACAAGAGCAAAGCCATAATCTTCAGTTTCTGAATAAGCTTTGTTGTCCCTGGCACTGCTTCCATTTTGCTGTCCAGCCATTGCCTCATGCTGAACTGGACTCTATGCCCAATATGATTACCCTGTTCGGTCTTGAGCTGAGTTTCTAACCCCACATTGTCTCTACCTACCTCTGGCTCTGTACCCCACGTCGGCCCATCAGCCTTTGAAGCGCTCATCCATGCTTTTGTCACTTTGTTTTTTTAATGTGTTGGCCATGTCACACCCAATCTCTAATGCCCTGTTACTAAACAAGTACCCTCCCCACAAGCTTGCCATTTCCATGTCCCTGACCTTTTATTTATCTGCTCTCCACTTGTTAGTGGCTGTCTTCAGCTGGCTCAGACAATCAACCTAGAATGCCCTCCCTAAACCCCTTTACCTCTTTACTTCCCCCCTCCTACTCGATGCTCTCCTAAAGAAATCCGTTTGACGAAGCTTTTGGTCACCCCTCCTTTGGCTTGACATCCATTTTTTTGTCTAATGGCGAATTTGAAGTGCGTTGTGAAACTTTTCTGTGGTAATCATGTACTATAAATGCAGGTGTCATAATGTTAACCTTCATAAAACATTGCATTAAAGAGAGAGCTTAGATTTACATCGGAGCTTTCACACCTTTAGTGCATTGCAAACCATTGCTACCAATGAATTTCTTCTGAAGTGCAGTCTGTTATTTGGGCGGTTATGTCAGCCCATTTCCCAACGGCAAAAGCTGTTGTTCTTGATGGACTCCTTGCTCTTCAAATAGTGTCACAACATCATTTCCATCCACCTGAGATAGGGCCTTGGTTTGACATGCCCTCAGTGTGCCTGACAGTGCAGCACTCCCATAGTACTGCTCATAATGTTTTGACACAGGAGTGAGAGTGCTAACACCTGAGCCAAAATGACACTGTTCATTGTTCAATTAAGTAAGTTATTTGATCAATTTTAATTTTGATATTTTGAAGTCCTGGCTTTAGAATTAGTAAATTACTTCACTGGAGTTTTAGTAATAATATAGAGTTTAAAAAATGCTTTTTAGATTTTCACTGTGTAACATTTAATGTTATATCTGAAAACCAGATG
This sequence comes from Carcharodon carcharias, assembly GCF_017639515.1. Lineage (NCBI taxonomy): Eukaryota > Metazoa > Chordata > Chondrichthyes > Lamniformes > Lamnidae > Carcharodon > Carcharodon carcharias. Next base: position 93,774,122 of record NC_054474.1, read on the forward strand.
ATGTTTTTCAGAGTCAGTGGATGTGATATTAATATTTTGTTTGATCACCAACAAACATTACTGAAGTGCTAATGACAATGCTCCAGGCTATTGATCAATGCAATCAGTGCATTCACAGAGCTGGAATTGAGGAATGCAGAGTGTTTTTCAAGTATGTTGGCTTTCTGTACACAGAGTTGACCAAAACAATTTCAAATAAGCAGCTGTTGTAATAAAGAAGCATTGTAAAAAAGACAATTCTGTCGGGTCATGAGGACTCGAAACGTCAACTCTTTTCTTCTCTGCCGATGCTGCCAGACCTGCTGAGTTTTTCCAGGTAATTCTGTTTTTGTTTTGGATTTCCAGCATCCGTAGTTTTTTTGTTATTACTAAGACTGCAAATGCTGGATATCTGGTAAGAAAACATAGAGGAGTAACTTAAGCATTTGAAAAAAGACAAGTCATTACCTCGGATAGAGTTGAGAAGCAGTCTGTGTCGGGTACACAAAGACTTTTCAAAAGTGAGTGCACTTGTGTACTTTGAGAATTTTGTTTTTAGCCTAGTCATGCAGTTATCTGTTTTACTGACAGCCACACACAAGTTAATTACATGACGTTCAACCACTGCTAAAAATGCTATAGAGACGCTTAGCGGTTGTGACAAACGAGTGCAGCTTTGGAACTGAGTGTATCTCTGGGAGTTTGGTGAGTGGGGGAATTTGGTGACAAGGGGATGGAGATGTTTGTTTCCTTTTGCCTTTTCACCATGTAGGAATTGATTCTTAATTTACTACAGGGAAAGGAGTATCTGATAAGTGCTTAAGGTCAGTTCCAGTCTTAAGGTTTAAAATAGTATATGAACTGATGGTAAAATTAATAAATATAACAAAAAGGAAAATTGAATTAAGTAAATAATTAAAACAGATTAAGGATGGCAGGACAGGTGATGTGTCAAGGCTGCAGCGTGTGGAGCTCCTGGATTACATTGTGATCCAGGGCAAACACATTTGCAGTTAGTGTTTACGGCTTGACGAGCTTCAGCTCAGTCATTGAGCTGGAGCCTGAGCTGTAGACACTGCAACACATCAGAGAAGGGGCAAGTTATCTGGATGCTTTGCACCAGAAGACAGTCACACACCTTAGGATAGGGTCTTCTGATTTGGTTAGTGGCCAGGGACAAGATGTTGTGACTGCAGCTGAGGCAGGTAAGGAAACCCAGAGACCAGGCATGCAGGAACCTCAGACTTGGCAATGTCCAACAGGCTTGATGTTCTTTCAGTTTGTTTGGATGAGAGTGAGAGTTGCAGGGTGGATGAGCAAACTGACCATGGCCCGTGGTACAGGAAGCCATCCAAGTGAAGGAGCAAAAAGGAATGTAATGGTAGGAGTGATGGGGAGCGACATTGTTGTATGCAGCAAAGAGCAAGAATCCAGATGGCTATGTTGCCTGCCCGGTGCCAGGATTCGGGGCACCTGCTCAGACCTAGAGAAGAATTTGCAATACAAGGGGAGGATCCAGTTGCTGTGGTCCATGAAGGTACCAATGACGTCGGTGGAACTAGGAAAAAGGCTTTGCATAAATAATATGAGGAAATAAGTGCTAAATTAAAAAGCAGAATTGCAAAGGTGGTAACCTCTGGATTATTACCTGAGCCACATGCAAATTATCATAGGGTACATAAAATTAGAGTGATGAATAAGTGGCTCAAAGACTGGTGTGGGAGAAGTGGGCTTCAATTTTGTGGGGCACTGTCACCAATACTGGGGAAAGTGGAGGCTGTACCATTGGGACATTGTGCAGTTGAACCTGGCTGAGACCAGTGTTCTAGCAAGCCCCATAACTCAAAGTAGAGAGGGTTTTAAACCACATAGTGGAGGCAAGGGATCAAATTTGGGAAGATGTGGTAAATCGAAGAGCGGAGACAAGGCAAGAAAGAAAAGTAATTCTGTGGGAAATGATAAGCAGACATGACAGGAAGAGACGGAGTAGAAACCTAAGAGTACATTGGCAGATAAGGCTTCAGGTTACAAAAATAATAAAAGGACACAAAGGCTCTGTATCTAAATGCACGTAGCATTCGAAACAAAAAGATGAACTGAGAGCAAATAGAAACAAGTACGATCTGATAGACATTAGAGACATGGCTGCAGAATTGATTGTTTGGGACCTGAATATTGAAGGGTATGTGATATATAGGAAGGTCAGTAAGCGAGCAAAAGATGAAGGGTTGCTCCTATTAATTAATTATGGTATTTGCGCAAAAGAGAAGGATGACCTAAATTCAGGAAACCAGGATATAGAAACGGTTTGGGTAGAGTTGAGAAATGATAAAGACAGCAAGTCACTTGTGGGAGTTGTGCACAGGTCCCATAACAGGAACCATACAGTAGCAAAAACTTCAGGGTAATCAGGCAGAGACGACACAGTTTTGTGAAAGCGAAGTCATGTTTAACCAATTTATTGGATTTCTTTTGAAGAAGTAACGTGCTGTGGATAAAGGGTGGATGTACTGGACTTGGAGTTCCAGAAGGCATTTGATAAGGTACCACATCAAAAATTATTGCAAAAAATACAAGCTCATGGTGTAGGGGTGTAACATATTGTTATGGATAGAAGATTGGCGAGCTAACAGGAAACAGAGTAGGCATAAATGGATCATTTTCTGGTTGGCAAGGTGTAATGAGTGGTGTGTCACAAGGATCTATGCTGGGGCCTCAATTTCTTACAATTTATATAAATGACTTGGATGAAGGGATCGAAGGAATGATTGCTAAATTTGCTGATGAAATAAAGATAGGTAGATAGTAAAATGTGAAGAGGACACGAGGCTACAAAGGGATATAGATGGTTAAGTGAGTGGGCAAAGATCTGGCAAATAGAGAAAATGTGGGAAAAGTGTGAAATTTTCCATTTTGTCAGGAAAAATAAAAAAAAGCACATCTAAATGGTGAGAGATTGCAGAGCTCTGACATGCAGAGGGATCTCGGTGACCTAGTGAATCGCAAAGGGCTAGTATGCAGGTACAACAAGTAATTAGCAAAGCTAATAGAATATTATCATTTATTGCGAGGGGAAATGAATACAAAAGTATGGAAGTTATTCAGTTATACCACATCTGAGTGAGTGAGACCACGTCTGGAGTACCGTGTGCAGTATTGGTCTCCTTATTTAAGAAAGGACCTAAATGCTTTGCAAGGTTTTTCTAGACTGATACAAAAACAAAACTACCTGGAAAAACTCCTGGTCTGATAGCATCGGATGTGAGGATGTGAGTCCGTCATACGGACTCAAAACGTCAACTGTATCTCTCACCGGCGATGCTGTCAGACCTGCTGAGTTTTTCCAGGTATTTTTTTTGTTCTAGATTTCCAGCATCCGCAGTATTTTGTTTTTATTTTAGACTCCAATCAGATATTTGATTTGAGGGTCCGGAGAAAGAGTACAGAAGATCTAGGCATTGATTTTTCAGTCAGGTTATACAAGTGTAGTAGAGCTTACTAATAGGGATGATGAAACAGAAAACCATGGCAAGTTTTGAAAGGACTGGTTGAATTGGTAATAGCTAGTGTTCAGGACTGTTGTTTGAAAATTCAATTAAACTTATTCTTGTAACCCATTTTCTAGCATGATCAAATAATAGTCTGGTTGTGTATTTTGTTATGACTGGCAGATGTGTGCCAGGCGGACCTAATCCACGAGGGAAACTTGGTTAAGCTATCATAATGGTTTTGCAGTTTGTATTTATTTCAAGATATGTGCACTGAATTCAGAAGTATTAAGTCCACCAAGACTGAGATTTAAACAAATTAAATTAGAGTATTTATTAATAAAATAAAAGATGTCAACCACGTACATAAGACTAATTAACCTGACTTCCAGTTGCACCCCCCTTTAAGACAATGGTCCAAAAGCAGATTTTAGATTTTAAACAGATCCAACAGATTAACACAATACCCTAGACAGTGGAATTCCAAATGGCTAACATCTTACTACTCCTGTCTGTAAAAGTAGATTCCATTATAATTTTGTCTGAATTAGCATCTCTGTCAGTAAAACTCTGGAGCTCTATGCTGATAATGAGACGTTCATGAACTGGCTTTCAGTGTGGAATTGACCCATGTTAATCATTTCAAGCACTCACTGATAGTTGACATCATTATTTTTCAGGTTTATAGCATTTAAAAACTTCATCTACTTTAATGTGGCGACATTAATATTGCAGTTGACAGCCAGTGGCACATTTGGAATGATTGTAATGTGAGCAGATGGCCTATGAACTTTGTTGGCTGCATATCTTGTTTGCACCTCCTAAATACTTCAATTACCAATTAGAAAATGACTCATTGAGATGCCAATAAAGATTTTTCTTTGAATAATTTTAACATCTGAGGAAATTGATACAGAACCCTTGGCATTGTTATCTTACATTGCAGGTAGCACCCACTTTTGCACATGGTGTATTATATCTATGGACTGTCACTTGTGGACTTAGTTACTCCAGAAAAATGTTTTTAAGGCTTTTCCACAACACCAACAGCTAAAAGTATTGCTTGGTGCACAAAATGCAGATTATTCTAGGCCTCCATTGTACCAGATAATCTCAGCAAGGACTGCAGTAGAGCTTCGTGCCCCTGGAGTAAAGAGAGTAAAAGTGGAGGTGGAAAATCAGCCAAGGTTTTCACTTCTGGTTTTTGTTTACTAAAATGTGTTTTCCAGGTGTGAAAAAGGTCAAAATGAATTGTGATGACCCCCATCGTCAAACAGCCTGCTGACAGTAACTAAAAGCAAAATATTGCCAATGTTGGAAATCTGAAATTAAAACAGAAAATGCTGAAAAAACTCAGGTCTGGCAACATCTGTGGAGAATGAAACAGAATTAACATTTTGAGTCCATATGACTCTTCAGAGTTTTTCTAGCATTTTCTGTTTTAATTACTGACTGTAACTGTCTAGCCTCGGTGTGCAGAATAACCACTTGGGGAAGGTGACAAGAGATGGCCCAGTATCAATGAAACCATATTCCAGTAGCAATCAGTGCCTCCTTAAGAGAAGAAAATTGAAAAGAAAAGAAAGTTTACTGCTCAAGCACACTGGTGGCATCAGCCCCATGTGAGAATAATCCCTTTATTTGCACTGTTAAACTCTAACAGTTTTATTTCTCATGTTATGACTGCTTCATTCTCCCTCTAATTTTTCAAGTCTTCACCATACTTCTTTCTCTCACCTCTGTGTCTTGCCACTCTCTTTTCATGTTCCATGTGGCAGAAAATATTCATGCACTCAATATTGCCACACTCGAAAAATGAGTCAAAAAACTCCGCAACTGCTTAATTAGAGTCAGTTGCAGTGTTGCCCTTTGTGAAGTTGCCATGTTATATCTTAGTAAAACATTTCACTCCCGAGTGCTGTTGGATTTCATTTTTATTCAATTGGAAAGATCATCAGAAAGAAATAGTTACTTTTTAGATATTTAGGTACTTTGTTGCCATATCTCTAAATGCAAACCTTCGCATGAGGTAGGCTAGAATTTTGGGTTGGTGTGTGACTACTAGAGCACCGTGACTATGAATATGAACAAAACTTGAACGGTGTTGTCACTGGGATGCTATAGCATGTTGTCCTCATTAGAGGTGTACAACTACAGTCAGTGGGCCATACATGGAGCTGTGTGGGTTTGTTCTTGCCACATTGGCGGGTGAACCCTAAATCAGAACACCCAAAAATGTTTACAATGACAGTTTAAACTGTATGCAAATCAGTGAGAGCATTGATTTCAACTTCATGCTTAACGCATTAGGGCTCTGTGATAGACACGTAAACATGCCATGCTGTGACTATATTTTCCCCCTCCCTCTGTGGCTGTATGAAATTAATAGACTTGATCCTTGGTCATACTTGAATCTGCTGCATTTACTCCTGTTCATCCTTGTTATCAGCACTCCTGCTCAAAAACATGGGTGTATAAATAAACAGGAACTGTTTGTACCATTAACGTGTGCCAAGCTGCGTGCATGGTAAAATCCTTATAGTGAGGTTCAGCTGCTGTGGTGTGCAAATACTGGATCCTGTCCAGATTTCAGGGCTGTTCTGGCTATATGCTAAAGATTTTTTTTGTTGTTGAAATCCATTCCCCATAATCCAGTTTCCTTAAGGTTGATGACAAAAATCTTATAATATGCTTCTTTGCTCTTTGGAAGCTGTTGGGAAGGATACAATTTGACAGGTACTGCCTGCACATCATCCGATAACTATTCGTCATATGTCATATGTCATGTGTCGTGAGTTATTTGACCATGGAGGCGTTGGAATGAAACTTAATCTTGTCTTCGCCTGATGCCCACTTACGTATCTATGTTCTCTTGCACAACACTCGATAGGAATCAAGAGTGGTAACCTGAGATGTTTTTAGTTCCTCCATGGCTTAAGAATATTGAGGCCAGTTTTAACAATCATTTTTTGTCCCAGCTGAAATTAGTTAAAATAACACAGACCAGGAATCAGTGCACAACCTGTAAACCTACATGATGCAATATCACACGCAGTAGTGAAATTTCCCACCAGGATATTCAGATGGGTTTCATCTTCTCCTTTCCATTTACTTATAAAGCTTCACGTGCAGAGGAATGGAAGTGTTTCCTGAAAATTGATAACCTTCCTTAGACCATTGAGTTGTTTAAAAGTTGCAATCCAGGGGAGGAACAAGTCTCATTGACTCCTAGTCGTATCGTTACTTATAATAATTGTTTGAGTTTTCCTACTCGAGGTCCAACAAGACTGATTGTAACGATCCCTTCCTTCTAAACCTTGTTTATAAAAAAAAAGTCTCCAGGCTTTTGGGTTACTTCCCCAATCTCTGCTGTCCCTTTCTCCTCCTGTAAAATGCTCTGTGACATGAAGAGGGCTACCAAATGTAGTGTTTTGAAGTATGCCAGTCAGTATTCTGGTTAAATGCTTATTACTAGCTTAACCTGATGAGCACTGCCTAATGATGGGCATGCTGCATGCAGGGTGGACAGAACTCTGGCTAGAATTTCTGAAAAGCAGAATCGTGTTATTCTCTTGGCTTTCTTTAAAGTCAGTGGTGGGATCGTTGTGGAACTGCCTTGTGTGGCATCTGAAATTGTGCAGGATAAAATGATGCATATGCAGTTGATTTGTGGTACAATTAGAATGACCATTTGTTAGTTGGATCTTGAAAAACAACTAGCACTCTTTCCCTTTCAAGATTTTAAGCACCAGCACCAAAAAGGCATTAACTGGCCATACGTGTCTCTGCTGTATACATGGAACATTTCCAACTGCTGAAAGGTTGTTGGGTTCACCTGTACCAGAGGAGGGGCTGCCTTTTGATTTGTTCCTTGATTTGTTAATTTAGTTTTATTTGTTTTGACTTGAAAGAGTTACCCTTGAAAATAATTCATTGTGGTTCATGTGTTATGGGATGTCCTGGGAGAGGTAATGGAGTGCTAAATAAATACAAACCATCTTAATTTGGAACATTTGATTTCAGCCCCAGCTAGTTAGACACTTTCTGGTGTATCTCAATAGAACTTGCTGATGCATCTGTTACCCTGCGATAAAAGTGTTTTTTCAAGTAGTTTTGGGAAGCAATGCTTTGAGAATTGTCCCAATTCATGGAACATTCAGAATAAGGCAAATTCTGGAGCTCCCAGGTCCAAATTTAAAATCATCTCTGTTCATATTTTCTGCCATCATTCCCTCTGTGTTGAGCCTCTTCGAATTGTCCCAAGCTACCTTGACACTGAGTCACCTAAGGAGATAATAGGATAGGTTTTAAGGGCATGTCTTAAAGGAGGAGAGAAAGGTAGAGAAGTTTAGGGAGGAAATTCCAGAGTGTAAGACCTTGATAGATGAAGGCACTGCTACCAATGGAGCAATGAAGCCTGAGAATGTGTAATTGGCCAGAGTTGGGGAAGCATAAAGGTCTTGGAGAGTTGCAGGCACCTTCCTGATCAGATAATCACAGAACTTGGGATGTGAGACTAGAGTACCTCCTGGGGTGAGTTGAAGACTCATCCCTGCTGTCTATTAGCTCTCTACTGACTTAGCCTAGAGTAGTTTTTCCTCACCATGCAAATTGACTCCAAATTTTCTCATACCACTTGGTCTAAATTTTTTTTAATTGTCCTGCAGATGTTCGTTGTAACCTGGTACTTTAATATTTAATTTGTTTACCATGACTGCCAGTAGGCAATCATGGTAATGAGGCTTTTGAGGGCAGGCTGGAGAACATCACAGCCTAGCTCAATCTGTATTTATTTGAGAATAAGATGCCTGCAAATTTTAAAAAATATTAATATAAATCTTTCTTTATCATTGTCTAAGTCTCAGTGTGTTGTGTTTATCCTACGACATTCCAAAATTACATGACGACACATGATATATCCAGTTAGCCAAATACAGTGACTAAGATTTCAGTTTGACTCATGAACTCCGTATGATTACCTAGATATTGGGAAAGTAAAGGCACAATGCACTTCATAGGAAGTGAGGGCTTGCTTAGGGGTGACAGGCGCAATCCCTGAGGAGCTGGCCCAAGAACTTAGCAGAGATTTATGCTTTTTGGTTGGACCTTGCATGCAAGTGTCATAAACGCTAGCCATCAAGAGCCACCCGCACTAGTTTTTACCTCAAACTTTCCTCACGTTTTAAAATTTAGATTTTGCAAATAGAAATTTTGGCCAGATAATACAATGAAGACCACTGTATCTTCATTAAAAACAGGTGGAATGTACCTTTATCATTGTGTGGTGAAAAGTGGTTTCATCATTATGTATTTGGCTCAGAATTTGCTGGATAACATCCACCTCATACTTTCTCATTTCTTTTCCAGAGGCCACCTTTCATGCCCCCTCCAATGGCCAGTATGCCCCCACCGCCAGGAATGATATTTCCACCAGGAATGCCCCCTGTTTCTGCTCCAGCAGCACCTGGGTTGCCGAACAATGAAGAAATTTGGGTGGAAAACAAAACCCCAGAAGGAAAGGTAAGTTCTGGGAGAATTCAGGCTCAGTGTTCTTAACAGGTAAAACGATTATTGAAATGTTCTTTATTAAAGGAAAATAAAATAGGTTACTTTAGTAGTCTGTCCCTTAAACACCTGTTCCCTAGAAACAAGATAATAAAAGCTGAGATTTCAGTGCTGATTTCGGTTTCCTTAATTGCATTTTCTGCACTTAGAGTTAGCATGTGAAACGGTATTATAAAAGATTTAGTTGCTAATTGCGCTGAACAGAGAGCTAATCAAAAGTTTAATGGTTAGACTGTGCAATGCTTCCACATTCAGAAACTGCCTTGCAAAGACTGTAGTTCTGATCGAATAATCAGTTTGGCTGAAGTGAGCTCTCGAGACATTTCTACATATATTCAAAGTGTTGGTTTAGGGCTTACAAGCTAACCATTGAGTCCTGGCAGCCTTGAGCTTTGAAGACCAGGGAATCTGGTTCTATTTCTAATTGTTATTTTTCACTGAACAAAAACAAAAATACCTAGAAAAACTCAGCAGGTATGACAGCATCTGCGGAGAGGGATACCGTTTACGTTTCGAGTCCGTATGATGCTTCATCAGAACTAAGACATGTAAAAATGAGATGAAATATAAGCTGGTAGAAGGGGGTGGGACAAGAGAGCTCGATAGGGGGCAAGTGATAGGTGGAGGCCAAAAGACTGCCAAAGATGTCATAGACAAAAGGACAAAGGGGTGTTGATGGTAGTGATATTATCTAAGGGATGTGCTAATGGGGACATTAAGGGTAGCAAGCAGAGCAAGTTAGTGGCAGATGGCCCTAAGGGTAGGGTGGGGGGAAGGGATTGAAATGGGCTAAAAAGTGGAGAAGAAACAATAGATAGAAATAAATTTTAAAATAGGGAAAAGAAAAAAATACAGTTGTAAAAAAATGCTAAATTATTGGAAAAAGGGGGATCGGAAATTATTGGAAAAAGGAGGATCAGAAAGGGGGTGGGGATGGAGGAGAGAGTTCATGATCTGAAATTGTTGAACTCAGTATGAAGTCTGGAAGACTGTAAAGTGCCTAGTCGGAAGATGAGGTGCTGTTCCTCCAGTTTGTGTTGAGCTTCACTGGAACATTGCAGCAGGCCAAGGGTGGACATGTGGGCATGAGAGCAGGGTGGAGTGTTGAAATGACAAGCGACAGGGAGATCTGGGTTGTGCTTGCGGACAGACCGAAGATGTTCCGCAAAGCGGTCACCCTCCAATGTAGAGGAAACTGCATTGGGAGCAACGAATGCAGTAGACTGAATTGATGGAAGTGCAAGTGAAGTGCTGCTTCACTTGAAAGGAGTGTTTGGCACCTTGGATGGTGAGGAGAGCGGGAAGTAAAGGGGCAGGTGTTGCACCTTCTGCGGTTGCGTTGGAAGGTGCCGTATGAGGGGGTTGAGGTGTAGGCGGTGATGGAGGAGTGGAGCTGGGTGCCCTGCAGAGAACGATCCCTGCAGAAAGCCACCAGAGTGGCTGAAGGGAAGATGTGTTTGGCATCATGCTGGAGTTGGCAGAAATGGCGAAGGATGTTCCTTTGAACGCAGAGGCCGGTGGGGTGTTAAGTGAGGACAAGGGGTCCCAATCATGGTTCTGGGAGGGAGAGGAAGGTGTGAGGGTGGATGCACGGGAGATGGACCGGACACAGTTAAGGGCCCTGTCAACCACCGTGGTTGGAAAACCTCAATTAAGTAAGAAGGAAGACATGTCAGAGGAACTGTTTTTGAAAGTGGCACCATCAGAACAGATGCGACGGAGGCGAAGGAACTGAGAGAATGGGATGGAGTCCTTACAGGAAGCAGGGTGTGAGGAGCTGTAGTCGAGGTAGCTGTGGGAGTCAGTAATCTTGTAATGAATATTGGTGGACAGTCTATCACCAGAAATTGAGACAGAGGTCAAGGAAGGGAAGGGAATTGTCAGTGATGGACCATGTGAAAATGATGGAGGGGTGGAAATTGGAAGCAACATTAATAAATTTTTCCAGGTCCAGATGAGAGTTTGAAGCAGCGCCGAAGCTGTCATCGATGTACCGGAGAAAGAGTTGTAGGAGGGGGCCTGAGTAGGACTGGAACAAGGAATGTTCCACATAGCCCATAAAGGGACAGGCAAAACTGGGGCCCATGCGGGTACCCATAGCCTAACCTTTTATTTGGAAGAAGTGGGATGACTTTAAGGAGAAATTGTTCAGTGAGAGAACAAGTTCAGCCAGACGGAAGAGAGTAATGGTGGATGGGGATTGTTTGGGCCTTTGTTCGAGGAAGATGCGGAGAGCCCTCAGACCATCCTGGTGGGGGATGGAGGTGTAGAGGGATTGGACGTCCATGGTGAAGAGGTGGCGGTTGGGGCCAGGGAACTGGGTATTGTTGATATGATGTAGGGTGTGAGAGGAATCGTGGATATAGGTGGGAAGGGACTGGACAAGGGGAGAGAGAACGGAGTCAAGATTGCAAGAAATTAGTTCCGTGGGGCAGGGACAGGCTGACATGACTGGTCTGCCGGGACAGTCCCGTTTGTGGATTTTGGGTAGGAGGTAGAAGCGGGCCGTCCGAGTTTGGGAGACTGAGAAATTGGAAGCTGTGGAGGGAAGATCTCCAGAGGAGTTGAGGTCAGTGACGGTGCTGGAAATAATGCTTGATGTTCAGTGGCAGGGTCATGGTCCAGGGAGAGTTAGGAGGAAGTGTCTGCGAGTTGATGCTCAGCCCCTGCGAGGTAGAGGTCAGTGCACCAGATAACAACAGCACCACCCTTGTGAGCGGGTTTGATGACAAAGCCAGGGTTGGACCTGAGAGAATGAAGCACAGCAAGTTCAGAAAGAGAGAGGTTAGAGTGGGTGAGAGGAGCAGAGGAATTGAGATGACTGATGTAATGACTTATGTAATGACTTATTTTTCACTTGCTGGTTGATGTATTTGAATTTTGAGAGTCTGGAGATGAAAAGGGCTGTTCTTCCTGTCTCTCTCATGAATAAATCCTAAACCAGAGAACCAGACTCAGTTTGTATTGGAACCTTGAGATATACAGAACTCAACTGGAACATAGAATTATGTTTTCTATGTGGTCCTCCAGGGTTAATGACATACTTCTGTTTGGCCCACAAAGATGCAAAGCTTAAAGTCATGACATAGGTTACCATTGTCCCTGAAGGAAGCCTCATTGGTCAAGGAAAGGGATTGTAAGATCTCATTCTGTTGGGAAGCAGGGATCACAAATGACCCCTGGTTCTCAAAAAAGAACTTAACTTTTCATTGCTATCTGCTCAACATGATCACCTCAGCAATGTTTATGGTCTTTGATATATCCTTCTTTAACAAAATGTTGTGCTGTGAGAACATTAAACTCTAGTTAAGCCATAGATGTTTTCAAAATGGCAAATTAAATGAAAGTAGCCATTTGATTTATTTGTTTGATAGCTGATATAGAATTAATAAACTGCGTCTGAAATGTTTATGTCACATGTTGTCTGCTTTTCCGGCGCAATTCTGAGAGATGGTATAAATCATTGGAAATGACTGCTTCAGAAAGTTAGATTTGTTCAAGTTCAAAACTCCTTTATAATTTACACAACCTTTGTTAATCTGATTGGAGAAAAATTGCCATCTAGTTAATTTATGTAATTTAAGGAGAGTAGGAGCTAACTTTCAATTTTTTGTTACCAGCAAATTTCCTATCAATGAAGATGTCATCAACAAAGTGTGTTGATGGAACAGTGCTGCAAGAATTAACTCTGACATTTTGCAGGAAGCCTGTGAAACTAAATGGGGACAGTGTGGGAGAATTGAGTCATATATTTGGAGTGTTCTGTTGAAGGAAACAGAAATTTACCTGATTGCTTGAATAATTATTTTGAGCTTACTCCTGTTGATTTTTGCCTCTTTTGATCACATCTGCAGCTTTTAGTTACTAGCTCGCTTTTTCGTACTCATGATTGCCCAGTGATTTATTCCCTTCTAGGTTTCTAAGATTAAATATTGATTTTGTTATGATCCCTCTGGGGGAATCACAAACCAAATTTGCCAAATGACCCACAAGTGAAGAAATTACCAGCGAGATTTCATTTTTTGTAAATTTTTACTTGAACACAAATCAGAACAAACACAAATTAAACATGAATTAGCAGGCAAATGATAGTTCAGATAAAAAGATAAGTTTCATTTTAAATAGTCGATGCAACAAAGATACGTCTTGGACAAACACAAGCACCCATGTCACTCTCTGTACAAATGTGGGACCACTCCCACAGTCTTTCAAACTCAATCGATTTGGCCCTCAAGTTGCATTCACCAGTAGGCGTATTCCATCTGAGGTCCCTGGTTACAGTTAACCAGCCATGGTGCAAATCAGCCAACCCCTTCTTACTCGGGGTATCTCAGTCTTGATGGCTTGGCTTTCCAGAGTTCCTTTTCATCCAACCAGCAACACTTAGTTCACAACCTGGTCTGCTGGTATAAACCCTTAGTTCTTGTGCATGCCTAAACTATTCACACCACTTTTTAGGATTCAGTACCTTTCAGCTTGCTTGTGTATCACTTCCCCAAAAGCTTCTGAGATTCTATTTCCTCCTTAGTGCCAAACAGAAAACTGATTTTTCCATAAAGCAGTGCTGACTTCTCCAGATATAGTGTTCCTTTTTCTTTCTGTCTCTCTGCTTTCTCTTTGTGGCTATGTCTGTGTGCTGATTGCCTTCTGCCTACAGCTCTCCTTTGTCTTGTGACTCTCCATTGTGTCTAGCCACATGGCTTCTGTAACTTAAGCTCCTGTGGGTACTGTTTCCAGATCAAGGGTCGCCAGGTCACATGGACCAGTAATTTTTCTTATTCAAGAAAATTACAATTAATCCCATTATTGAAAATCTTAAATCCATTTCAAGCATTCTTTAAAAAAAAATACAGATTTCAATGACATTTTAAGAAATAGCAAATTTTTTTTCTGGGTCAAAGGTCGTTACAGTTTGTTCTCTGTATGAATGTGTTGGACTCATTAGGAAAAAGAAGTGTGTTGGCTAGGAATGTTTTAAGTCCTGTATTAAAACCTTTGGAGCTGGTAATGGCTTTGAATATCTAAAGTATTACTTTTGAATAAATTAAAATCAATTGTTAATTGATGATTATACAAAACGTGCATCTCAAAACTCCTGGGAGAGATTTATCAGAATTTTGAACTTGTTAGCTGTAAAGTCTGCAACAACTTCTGCAAATCCTCATGCTATGCAACTACCACAGACGGAAGCATTTGCTGATTAATGAGACCAACTTTACCAGAGGCCATGCCTTCGGTGAAAAGAAGTGATGGAAATTGGAGTGTGCGTGAGCCATGAAATAGAGGGGTATGGGGAAATGGAGGGTGAGGCCATGGACGGTTTTGAACACCAGGATAAGAATTTTAAAATAAAATTATCAGTGGTGGGGGTTAGGATAGTATGAGAAGAACAGGTGAGAAAGGACAGAGGCTCATTTTCAAAAGACACCACTTACAGAAAATTGGAGGAGTCATCTCTGTGGCAGACCAAGGCGATCTGATATCTGAGCCAGTGTAGTCCACAGTACTTCATGGCACCAGTTTAACTGAATTTATTTACCATGTATATCGTTACCAATGTTTTATTTGTGTGATCTTGCTATATGGGCAACACTGGCCAAACCACATTTATTGCCCATGCCTACTTGTCTTGAGAAAAAGGTGGCAGGTCTGCCCTTTAAACAGCTGCAGCCTTATATTGTGATTGGTTGGGAATTTCAGGATTTTGACTCAGTCACAATTTAAGGAATGGCATCCATCCAACGGAGTACAACTGTTCTTTTTTTATCTCAATTGCTGAGGCCAGAAAGCCTGGTTGTGCTTTTATAGTAAATTTGGTGAGCTGCTGCAGTGTATCCTGTCGATAGTATACATTGCAGCCACTGAGAGGAATTGAATTTTCAGTCTAGTGGCAGTGCCGCAAATCAATCAGATACTTTGTTGTGAATAGTGTCAAATTTCTTTTGATGATCTGGCTTCACCCATACAGATGGATGGTACTTTTTCCATAGCACACCTAATTTGTGCCTTGTTGATGCTGAGACACTTGACAGAACAAAAAGTGAGCTGCTGCTAATGGGATGCCTAGTATCTGCCCTGCTCATCGAGCCAAGCTGTTGATATGGTTGTTCCAATCAAGTTTTTGAACACTGGTGACCATGAAGATTTAAGGAGATTCTGCAGTGATGGTACTGTTCAATCTTAAAGGAAGGTGGTTTGGTGTTTTCTTGTTCAAGGTGGTCATTGCTTGACACCCTGGTGCAAATGTTATTTTCAGTTGCCAGCCCAAGCCTGGATCTTATCCAAATGCTGCAGCAGTCTGACATTGACTGCTTTATTGTCCAGGGAGTTGTGCGAGTTCTGAAGACTGAAATCATCACATATAGCCCCACTATGAGCCTTATGGCAAAGAGTAGGTTAGTGATGAAGTAGTTGAAAAGGTTTGGACTGAAGACACTGCCCTGCAGAATTGAGGTCCTGGGGTTGGATGACAACCATGGCTGTCTTCAGTTTGTCAAGTATGACTGTAGACATGGATGGGTTTCCCTTTCATCTTTATTGATTCCCTTTTTTATTCAGGGTATACAATGGATTAAGCCTTGAGTTCATGTGGGAGAAATACTCTAATTTGAAAAAATATATATTTGTTGTGCTCTGCTGCTTTTATTTCATACTGAGGAGCTCTCCTGTCTGTCTTAGGTGTACTATTACAATGCTCGGACACGAGAGTCTGCTTGGTCAAAGCCAGAGGGCGTAAAGATCATACAGCAATCGGAACTGACACCAGTGATGGCCTCACAAGTGATCACTACGACATCGACACCCATTGGTAGCACAACAGCCCCATCAGTCTCAACACCAGTTTCATCTGTTCAGTCCACAGCACCAGCCTCTTCAAGTACACCTACATCAGTTGTAACGGTCTCAGCAGCGGGTCCAGGTGAGTAATGCAGAAACATACAATCTTGAGAAATTGAGCAATCAGAAAAAGAATCCTAGATGTTGCTAAATTTATCAGTGCCTCAGACTGTTTATTAAGTAAACATTTCTTCCATTATATATATGCATTTGATCTCATTGTCTATTTTCAGGATCAAATTGGTGCATTTCTAGAGGAAATATACTTGTAATATTCTGAGATAGTGATGGGATTTTATATTGGTTGAATGTGAATGCTTAATTTGGAAGATCCATTCTCCATATAAATGAGCTTTGGGTTATAGAGAACTGCTTGCATGGTCAGTAATCACATGATCATAGTAGATGAGCAGGGAACTTAGTCATATTACGACAAAGAAGGACATCATTCAGCCCATTAATTCTATGCTGGTTCTCTGTAGAGCTTTCCAGTCAGTCTCATTCCCCTGCTGTGTCCCCTGGCCAATACTTGTTTCACAACCAACACTGCTGAAACAGATTATCTCTCAAGTATTTGCGAGACCTTACTGTGAACAAATTGGCTATGCATATCAAAAACATAGAAAAATAGAAGCAGCAGTAGGTCATTTGGCCCTTCGAGCCTGCTCCGCCATTCAATATGATCATGGCTGATCCTCTATCTCAATGCCATACACCTGTTCTCTCCCCATACCCTTTGATGCCTTTTAGAGTCTAGTTCTATATTACAAGAATGATGATACTTGAGAAGTATTTCATTGATGTAAAGCGCTTTAGGACAACCTGAGGTCATGAAAGCTGGTATGTAAATCAATTTTTTTCTAGTTAAATTTACCCACCTTTAAGCTCATTCAAAACTTTACATCCATGGAACTTCCTTTGTTGTTGATATATTAATCTTTCCAAATGCACTATGTATGCATGGCAAACTATCAGTGTTGCACATGGAGAGTCAAAAGCAAGTGCATTCTTAAGACAGATTGGAATTAGAGAACAGGGTGACACCTGGAACATGGTGTGTAGTTTAGTACCCATTTTGAACTTGTAACCCGTCCTTTGGATTTTGAAATATAAATATAAAATTTTGTCTACATCTATAATGGAAATTGTGTTTGGAAACTTATCATGCTGTAATCATATTCTCCCACTAATGCTGACATTGCAACATCTCTACTGTGTGGACAGTGTGACAACTTTACACATGCAGTTTCCAGCATAAATATGGACATATTAATTTATAATGACACAAGTTGGCTGGAAGTGCATGTTGATAACACATGTATTCAGTGGAGTACAAGTTTATGTATTAAATGAGGGAATAGTGCAGTATTATGGCAAAATATTCACACGAAGCCTGACGGAAATGTGTTAACAGAAGGCCCAGTAATAGAGAGTTGAACACAAGATTTTCATTTCTAAGGAATGAAGTAGATCAAAGTTTGTTTTAACAGGACTCTCTAGTTATGATATCATTTTCTACCTTAATGCAAGTTGGTCACGTGGCAAATGCCGGGGGTGGGGGGGTGCAAAGAATCATTAGTGTCAGCAAAATTTGTTGGTTAAAATTCACATTTCTGGATTTCATGAAATAAAAGTGCACGGTGGCATTATCTTTATTTTTACTGATGTTGTAATTCCGAGGCCTGAACTAATGACTTGCCACGTGTGTTAAAATCCCACCACGACATTCAAGAAATTTAAGTTCGTCAATGAAATAAAATACAAAGCTTGTAACAGTAATGGCAAGCATGAAACTCCTGGATTGTCTTTAAAATCTTATCTGGTTCACTAGTGTGATTTAGGTAAGGAAATCTACTGGCCTTAGCCAGTCTAGCCTGTATTTGACTCCAGACTCTCTGATGCAGTTGACTTTTAACTGCCTCCTGAAATGGCTGAGCCAGCACCTAAGGAGACTGACCACCACCCTGAGGGCAATTAGGGATGGACAATAAATGATGGCCTTTCCAGCGATGCCTACATCCCATGAATGAATGAATTAAAAATAACTAAATATATGTAATCGAATGTTGAATGAAATCTCGAGTAATATAAGAGGTAGTGGGGTAGCACTTCTGTCTTTTGTCAATTCTCCTCAATTGAGGAATAATTTCATGGATGTCAATTGGAGTTACCTTCTGTTTCACACAAGTACCTATTCTTCACATTTAAACTGAGAAATTGCGCATTAGTGGGCCACTTGACTCTGAAGTCATGATTCCTAAGCCCAATTTCTTTCCCACAATATCCAGATATACACATCATTAACAGGTATCAATGGGTAGAGATCAGGATCCTCAGGCGGGTTTTGTAAATCTCATTTCCTCCTCCAGCAAAGTGGCATTCAGACCCATTGTAGCATCCCAGCAATGACACTCACAGGGATTAACCACCTCAGCTGATATCAGTATCAAGCCTGAATCCTTCCTAATCTTTATAACGCGATATGACTCACTAGGCCAGTAAGAGAGTTTTGTCCTTTAAATGTCTAAATACTTGAATTTGGTAACTATCAACACTATTGGTACTACACCACCTACACATTCCTGCCAGTGATTTTCATGGTCTATAAAGTGTATGATATGTTCCTGGAGGTGTATGAAAGTTACAGAAGTTGGTTCAAGTAGTTTTTTTTTCAAGAGTTTTGTTTAATTGTTGATTTACCACCAATTATTGATGAGTCCTAAAAACGGATTTGTTAAGTTGTAAGGTGGGAAATTCATAACTAATAAGCTGGCGCATTGAATGGCATCATTCAACTACTTTAAAACGTGGCTGCAGGACTATTAACATATAGTTTTAATTGCATGACTCACTGGAGAGAGGACAGTAGATCCTCGTTGCAATCTGATTTTTAGCTGCCCCTTCCCAGCCCCCCAGCCTCCTACCCGCCCCAAACCATGTAAGACACTCCAAAGTTTGATGTAGTGTTGTAATAGATTGAAAATCACTCGTGTATCTGTGTTGGGATAGCTGCAATATAATCTATTGGTTTTAGTAAACAAAATTTGAAATCCATGGCTACTGAACTGGCTTGTTAATAGATTTTAAAATAAAATGTATTAACTATATATCTGTGTAAGAGAAAATGAAGGCTTTCATAGCCTGTTTAGTGTGATATATTTTTTCAACAGCTGCTTTTGTTTCATTTGAAATGGTACAGATCATATGCGATTAAGCACACCAACTTACTCAGCATTAAAAGGGTTTGGAAAAACTATGAGGAGTGTGTCAAGTGATGGTGCCAGCTTTACTTTTCCACTGGTATCTGCAGCTCCCGATCAGCCTCCACCTGCTGTTTCAGTGTCTACCCCAACACCCGTCTCTGTAGCCGTGACTACCAACGCGACACAGCAGCCGGTACCGCAGTCTGTGCCGCAGGCCATGCCCCCGCCTGTACCACAGCCTGTGCCGCAGCCAGCCACAGCAATCCCAGCCTTTCCACCAGTGATGGTGCCACCATTCCGTGTGCCATTGCCTGGCATGCCAATTCCATTGCCAGGTAAGATACTACTTCTTGAACTATAATGTTTATCATGTCGTTTTTTTCATTTCCCTTTGTGACCATTTATGTTTTGTTGTGATAATTGCTCCCTGAAACTTGGATTGTGTGCTCTCCTTTTGGGTTGTAATTGCTGTCTATGTTCGGACATCCAGCCATAACAATTCAAAGAAGGCTTTCTCTTTGCATTTAAAATCTTTGGAACCTGGAGTCATATATATATATTTAAATGCATACATACATGTGAAGGAGTTTTGCCGAATATGCTTTGCCTGATTCAAGTCGGTGATTGTGGGTGTACAATTAATAAGGCGCTTTACATGGATAAAGCAGGAGGAACTCTATCTCTCCAGTGCCAGAAATCCAAAGTTTCCTAGATCCTGAGAACAGAGTTTAGAGTTCGGAAGATGGGCACGTGTTCTGAATTTCTGCCCAATGGAGAACTGCAACATGATGAACTAAGAAAAAAAGGCAAGAGTGGGGCTTGAACGTCCAGGCTCTCTCATCTCAAGGCTGCTGTCCAACATAAACTTGTACATGCCTTTGTGTAGAGTTGAACCGATACTTTCATATCAATAGTCTATGATTGCAACTGGTGAGAACATTGCAGCTGGGATTCTTTATTTTTCCTTCCTATTCTCAGGTGTTATTGCGCTAATGCCACTGACTACTATAGCTACAGAAGGTACTTTGTTCCATGCAGTTGACAACAACTTAGATTTATATGACACCTTTCATGTAAGCAATCCTCCCACAGCACCTCACGGAAGCATTATAAAGCAAAGGAACATGACAAATCACATAGAGATATTAGGTAATGACCAAAAGCCCCTGATTGCTAAAACACACCTTCACCTTTGATGCCCTAGTTCCCAGTAAAAATATTACTCTCTTCCCCCTAACCCTTCCTCTGGCAGAGCCCTCATCTCGGTTCCCTTAAGTCCAGGCTTGAAAAGATATAGCAGACAATTCGTTTAGCCATCCACTACCAAATATGGCTGGACAACCTAAAGCACTATCGGGGTTCTGCTCTCGTCTGCTTTAACTGCTCGTTATTCCAGGATCATCCTTGAATGCAAAAATACCCCTGGCTTCTTTTCTCTACTGCAAAATATGGTAATGTTTCACTCAAATATTCGCACCCAATCATTTGACTCTCTCGTGGAAAATACAATGATTCAGCCCAAAGAAACTCTAATATGTTTTGTAAATTGTTGCCCATTGGGGCATTTTCAAAGTGTAGAGTTTGATTCTGGCAGAGATATTTGGCACATCATGCCCAGTGGTTGAAAATATTCTTAGAACTTGCCGTAATCCCCAGGCAAGTTTAAAAAAAATAAAGAAGGTAAGTCTTCCCTTATCCATTCTGTAAGGAAAAGTGGCAGAACATCTTTATTTTAATTGAGTTTTGCCTAGAAATTGTCAGGCTAAATATGCTTGATTCTGGCTGATAGGTTCTAGTTTTGGAGTCCTTTCCAATCCACTCTGTCTATAGGTGACTCTAAGAAAGGAAAGTGCATGAATTCAGACTGACTTAAGGTCATTCTTCTAAAATGGATTCCTAGAAACTGCTTGGGTTATCCCTGTTGGTGGTGTGTTATGATCCTCATAAAGACCAATAACATTTTAAAAGAGATGGATTTCCCAGCAACCAATGAAGAGAACTGAAGGAAAAGATTTGAGACTTTTACTGCAACAAACTAAAATTAATATAGATCAAATGTTAATTAACAGGTAGTTGATACATCAAACTAAGGAAAAGATACTTCTCTCATTAGCTAATGCAATCAAAATATGTCTTACAAAAGACTTTAAGCAGCACCTTGCTTCTGGCAGACATGTCGCCTTATAGAATCAGCCCCACAGTCACTCCCAGCTCTCCAATAGGTTTACTTCTCCCTGCCACACCAGGTCAAAACTTTGTGTTCTTTGATAATCATTCCACTCAGCCCTAGTTTTTCTGGATACGATTACACCCAGCAAGGCATACCTTGGTGACCCTCCATTCCTTAAATCTTCAAGGGTCCTGTTTGTTCTGTTCCTTCTGTTCTGAATAGAAGCCAAACTCTTGCTCGCATCCTGCTCAGTCAGTAGCACAAAATAGTCCATCTGTTTCCCCATAGCAGTAGTTTCTTGGTTGCTGCGCCTCAAATGGCAGCTGTCCTTTTTCTGTGAGATATGGTGCAAAGGCATCAAACCATTCCCCCACCACCCCCAGTGGGTTTCTGTCTGAGTTGTGCTCCCCACAAGAACTGGATCACATGAACATGAGCTGAGGTCTTTATCCAGAATGTTGTTTTACTTTGAGTCAAAGGTACATTTCAAAACATCATCGCTTTGTAAAGTTCAATGTTCAGGACGAATGTGGTTTCTTTAAGTTTTGCAACTGTCCAGAATTAATGGGAGTTCTCTGTGAAATCGCCAAGATATCCCATCGATAAGAGAGATTCCAGGATTTCATTGTGAATGGTTTTCTGCAAAATGGTAAAATTAAATAATGGTGACACAATTATTTTTCTATATAGAATGGGCAAGCACTTTGGACAATTAGGACTTGCCATAAATTCCTTTCCCTCAGCAAAATCACCCAAACACTGTAGAACAGTGAACAATATAACACCCTGTTCATTCAGCTAGCCACCTGAATTCAGTTGGATGCCTATTGGACTATTTCTTAGATGTGATATAGTCATTTTCTGTGCCTTTTTTAAGCCTCTGCTTAAGAATTCTGAGTAATACATACACTTAGCCTTAAACATGATCCATTTGTCAATAGGTAATTCCTGAAATAGTTATAAAATTTGGCCATGAGAAAATGGTGGGTTTTGTTTAGGTGGTATTGGGGGCAGCTGGTCAGCATTTGAGTGTTGCTTTCTCTGGTTTTGCAAAGCGTAAAATATGAGCTTCAATGGCCCATGGCATTTATCAATTGAGTTATATATTTATTTTATCTCTTGGTTATTGTACTTCTAAAGCTGCGTTAATTTTACCAAGAATCACCTTAGATTTAGCTGATCAAGGTTTCAACTAGGGTCTCAGTCTTGCAAATGATGGTAATAGAATTATTAACTTGCTTGAGAGGCTCAATTAATGAGAATTTCTCATATAAATTAAATGGCTGACCACGGTATTGTTCGCTTTTGTATATTAAAGCGTGATTGCAACTTAGTGTATGCTTTTGTATATAGAAGCATGTGTCTTAAATGTTGATGAGAGTTATGAATTGCATTTCAGCAATTCAAATGGAATCTAGAGGCAGGCTGTATTTTAATGTAAGATGTGCATTGAATAAATTGGGACTGATGATATATAGTGGCTAGAGTTGGATTAGCAGCAAGGAAGTGTTTTACAGGAAATAAACCAAATTTCTATACAGTTATGGAGCTTTGGTTATTTAAAAAATTGAGTTAATTTTTTTGGTTGCGTACTGTATGTAGTAATGTGGAGGCCATGAAAGGTTGCAGAGTAATGGAACCAAATTATTTACTTTTCCTCTCCCTTTAATTTCTTTTTATGATGATATGCAGTGTTCATTCCATGAAACTTAGAGACTTGGCTAGCAGAAGTGAAGATAGAATAAAGTTTTGCTTTGACAAATGCCAACTATTGATCAAAATTAAACTTTTGTAACACAATTACAAAAGGATTAGAATAAATTCAGCACAAGAAAAACTTGGGAAATACAATGCGTCCCAATTCCAATATATAAATAATACAACTTAATCAAACACCTTTATAGAATAACCGAGGTTTTCCACCCAATGTCGTTGATAGGGCCCTCAACCGTGTCCAGCCCATCTCCTGCGCATCCGCCCTCACGCCTTCTCCCTCCCAGAAACATGATAGAGTCCCCCTAGTCCTCACTTATCACCCCACCAGCCTCCGCTTTCAAAGGATCACCCTCCGCCATTTCCGCCAACTCCAGCATGATGCCACCACCAAACACATCTTCCCTTCACCCCCCTGGCGGCATTCCATAGGAATCGTTCCCTCCGGGACACCCTCCATCACCCCCTACTCCTCAACTCCACCTACGGTACCTCCCCATGCATATGCAAAAGATGCAACACCTGCCCCTTCACTTCCTCTCTCCTCACTGTCCGAGGGCCCAAACACACCTTTCAAGTGAAGCAGCATTTCACTTGCATTTCCCCCAACTTAGTCTACTGCATTCGTTGCTCCCAATGCGGTCTCCTCTACAATGGAGAGACCAAACGCAGACTGGGCGACCGCTTTCTAGAACACCTTCGGTCTGTCTGTAAGAATGACCCAGACCTCCCTGTCACTTGCCATTTTGACACTCCACACTGCTCTCTTGCCCACATGTCTGTCCTTGGCTTGCTGCATTGTTCCAGTGAAGCTCAACGCAAACTGGAGGAACAGCACCTCATCTTCTGACTAGGCACTTTACAGCCTTCCGGACTGAATATTGAATTCAACAACTTTAGATCTTGAACTCCATCCCCACCCCCTTTCCGCTTCTTCCCCCTCCCTTTTGTTTTTTCCAATAATTTATATAGATTTTTCTTTTCCCACCTATTTCCATTATTTTTAAATCTATACCTTTTATGCCCTTTTAGTCTTATTTCACCCCACCCCCACTCGAGCTGAACCTTGTGTGTCCTGCCATCCATTCTTAATTAGCACATTCTTTTAGATAATATCACCACCTTCAACACCTCTTTGTTCTTTTGTCTGTGACATCTTTTGATTATCTGCTCCTATCACTGCTTGCTTGTCCCTACAACCACCCCCACCCTCTCTCTCTCTCTCTCTCACTCCTACTCCCTACCCCACCTTAAACCGGCTTATGTTTCACCCCTCTCCTATTTTTACTTAGTTCTGTTGAAGAATTACAAGGACACAAAACGTCAACTTTGTTCTTCTTCGCCAATGCTGCCAGACCTGAGTTTTTCCAGGTAATTCTGTTTTTGTTTTGGATTTCCAGCATCCACGGTTTTTTGTTTTTACCTTTATAGAATGAGTCTGGAAAATGTTATTCCAATTTGCTCAGCTTTAGTTCTGGCTGTTCTTCCTCTTCCAGCTTTTACTACTAACTTTTCCTAGCCGGTTCTCATCTTTGTTTTTGCCCCATCCCATCTGTTTCCAATTTCTTTGGCATCTTTTCCATCCTGGCTAATTTCCTACCCTGTCCACCCATGACTGTTTATCTTTCCTCACCTCGCTGTGCTCCTTTTTGTTCCCCATCAGTTCTCCCACAGTTGTTTGTTTTTATTCATGCTGGCTGTGTTTTTTTTCCCCCATCTTTTGAAGCTAGTTGTTACACCCCAGTCATTGCAGCATTTCCCTGGAATCAGTTTATCATGTGATACATTCACCCTACTTAGCCATCAGGATAAGCTGTTTGAAGGCAAATTCTTTATCTGAACTCTGGGATTAAAACTCTCTGCAAATAATGCATCTTGTCAACATCTGTGCGGTATGAATGAAAATTCTGTGTTTTATTAGGTTACTTTCTACTTCGATTTGTACTATTTGTCTACAGGGAAAAATGGTTTCTGGACTGCGGAGTTCTTTCAGTAAATCAACACCGATTCAAAAGGTTTTGAGGCTCCTAAGTAGCACCTAGAGAGTGTTGCAGCGGAAAGGCTCCTCATATTTCCAAAAAGGTTCTTGCATATTTTAAAATCCCTACTGTGGAGGTGACAGTAGTTCACTATTTATGCCTCAGTATAAATGAGGAGATTTGTCCATTTCCAGTTCCTGTGATCTAACTTCCTGTGGAAGCTGTGAAAGCAATTCAGAGGCACAGAAAATGAGTGCTCCCATTTATTGATCCTACAATGTCAGTGAGTGGCATACAGGTGCAGTTTATTTTTGAAGATGGTGAGAACAGAGTGTAAAAGTTTGCAGGGCTCCTTTGAGCATTGCACGGACAGACCCAGAGCATCTCTGTAAAATTGCCACAAATGTGCCACTAGTAAGGCTTCTTGTGCTCATTCAGCAGTTCAACAGTGTTGTTGTTCAAGGCACAACATTCCCATCCTGGCCAGCACCAAAAACGGATCAACTAGTAATCTTGTCGCTGACGTATATTGCAGCGCACAATTAGCCTTTTTTCCGCACGATGTGGCAAACGTGCAATTTAATTAATTGAATATGAAAGCCTTTGGAATATTTGACTTTTTTAAAAAAAAGGACTTTATTTTCCTTTTGTCTTTTCTTCCCTCTATATTTGTGCATCTGTTCGTATATGTAAATGAGGAGCTGTTCGTTACAAGATGAATAGATGAGAAAATAGGTAGTGTAGAGCATGGGTCTGTTTGACGTTTAGTGGTTGATTATAACCATGGAAATTTTTAAGGTTAAAACTAATTTTTGCTGTTTGTGGTTTTGTCCTGCAAAATTTTTTCACAAAGTTCTCTAATTTGAATTTCAAATAAAAAGTCATTGCTCCTTTTTTTTTGCACCTTGCACCAGGCTAATAGAAGTGAGAAATATTAAACTGGAGTTCCAATGACAACTGAGACTTTATCCATATGTTTAAATTCCTACCATCATTCCAAAAGTTGGGGATTCATGAGCAAGGTAGTTTGTCCAAAAATCCATTTATGTTTTAGTATCGTGTTTTTATCTCAAAATGTAGTCTACATTTTAGACCTGATTAGAAACTTGTAATCTTAGTTTCGTGATTAAAAATTCAACACTTTTAGTTGACTTCATTTCCTTTTATAATTCATCAGCTGTGGCTAATGGGGCTCTCATGTTTGAATCAACAGATTGACAGATTGTGGGTTCAAGTCCCACTCCAGAGACTGGTAGCATATAATCTGAGCTGGTAGTTCACTGCAGTACTGACGGAGTGCTGTGCTGTCAGACATGCTGTTTTTCAGATATCACTTTAAACTGAGGCCTCATCTACCGTCTTAAGGAGGCATGCAAGACCTGATGGCGTTATTTTGAAGGAGAGCTAGGGAGCTCTCCCTGGTGTACTGGCCAAAACTCTAAATTATAAGGTGACTGCACTTCAAGTGGACTTTATTGCCTGTAACATGTTTTGAGGCTATGAATGCAAATCTTTCTTCCTTCCAATACACAGTGTTGTTGTGCTGCAGCACCCAATTTCTCTCAGTCTGACTGGTAGTAAGAACTATTATAACAGTAAATGAATTTTTATAAACTGTTACAGCCTGAACATTTTAAAACCAAGGACAGTGATTAACATCACCTGGAACAGTTATAATATTACTCCCAATTTTGAGCATTTTAGACTTTGGCATAGAAAGCCTGCACGTTCTTTTGTTCCAGTTTATGACTGACACTTGTAGCCATATTAAAACGTTCATTACATAGGCACATTATACAGACCTCAGAAGAAGTTAAATATTTAAAATTCTTCATATTCTGGCTAACTACAATGTCATCCTCTATCTCCTTTCCTATACTTAACAATAACATTTAACTAACAATAACACTTAATAGACTTTAAGTCCCGGCCTTGGGATTGCAAGCCAAGTAGCATAATGCAGTGGTTACCATACATTCAACTAGTGAGAGAACATCTACCAGCTCTCTCGTGCTTGCCCTCTCTCTCATGCTCGCTTTCGTGCTCTCTTTTCTTGTGAGTTCCAAATAGCAGCCACACAAGTAAACCCTCTGTTTGCTATCAATTAAGTGGAGATTAAGTCAGTTCTTTCCAATAGAATATCAAACTTAAATATAACCTTACTGCTAGGTAAATAAATTGCAATGTTATAACTTGCAGGCAATAGAAGACTTAATCTAACCCAGGTAATTATGCCATAGGACAGACCCTTTGATGTCAGCCATAGTTACTATGTCCCTAAACCCGCCACCCGAACCCCGCCCCCCCCCCCCCGCCCGAGTTGTTTTATTGTAATGCTCCATGCAACTGAGTCCCACTTGTTCTGCTCTTTTTCCATAGCCATAGAATTTTTTCCTTTTTCAAGTATAATTCCATTTCCCTTTTGGAAGTTTGAATCTGCTTTTACCACCTTTTTAGGCAGTGTGTCCCAGACTATAGCAACGGGCTGTATTTTAAAAAAAAAAGACAAATCTCCTCATCTCTCCTTTACTCCCTATACCTTAGGCAATCCCCAGTGCCAAAGCTTTGGAAAACACCCTGGTGCGACTTCACCTGGAGTATTGTGTGCAGTTTTGCTCCCTTTACCTTAAGGAGGGAGTGCAACGGAGGTTAACCGGATTAATCCCTGGGATGGCGGGATTGTTTTATGAGGAGAGATTGGGGAGGCTGGATCTGTGTTCCCTAGATTTTCGAAGAGTGACAGGCTAAATGTAGTTAAGATGTTTCCACTGGCTGTTGAATCTAAAACCAGGGGACATAATCTCAGATAATGGGTAGCCCATTTAAGACTGAGATGAGGGGGAATTTCTTCCCTCAGAGGGTGATGAATCTATGAAATTCTCTATCCCCAGAGGGCTGTAGAAGCTCAATCATTGAGCATGTTCAAGACAGCAATCGATAGATTTCTGGAGACTAATGACATTAAGGGATATGGAGATAGTGCAGGAAAGTGGAGTTCTGTTAGATGATCAGCCATGATCTAATTGAACGATGGAGCAAGCTCGATGGCCTCAATGGCCTACCCCTGTTCCTATGCCCCATTTCTTTATCTTTTAAAAAAAAACTTTCTTTGGTTTTTTTTGAAAGAGAGGTTCAATCTTGCATGTAAAGGTTTAAAAGAAAACAGCTGCTGCCCGCTGCAGTTCAACAAAAAGATTTTTTTAATATATTCGTTCAGAATTTCTGTGGGCTTTTTCACTGTAATTTAATGATTGTGGTTATTAGAGAGCCAAAACACTCTGGTGCCCCAAACTCTATGGACACACCATTGTTTTCCCTATTCAATCAGGTTGAAGAATCCTTAGTGAGAGGCACAGAATCTAAACCAGGAAGTGTAAGTTAGATTACTCAATGGGAAATGATGTACAGAAAGTGAAATGAAGAAATAAAGATGGGATTCAGAGCAAAATAAGGGAGACAGAAAGAAAGACAATTATTTTAAAATCTCCCAACAATAATTAAAATATGAAGGAATGCAAATCCACATTTTTAAGAATAAATTTTCAGTGCCATGGACCTTATTTGGCAGTAATTAAATTAAAACTTAACATGCTGTTGAAAATCCACTTGCATTTGAAGGGCGTGAGCCTTACATTTTTCCTGGCTAATCACCACGATTTCACACCTTCCATGCATTTGAATGTCAAGTCTCTTGGAGCAGTCATGCCACAAAGTATCTGGTGGAGCAGGGCAACTTGGGCACCATTTCCTGATTTCTACGTTTAACTGCACGTGTGCAGATGCCAGAAGTTGCTATCGGATTTATTCTTGAACAACGGTGAGCGCTGATAACTTCACTACTGTTACTGCAAAATCCTGGCCATCAGTGTTCTTGGTGGGGCTAATAGTGTGAAGGTTCTGGGATAATGTGAAGCAGCATAACAAATACCCCAAGTCAAAAACTCGAACTTGCCATAACAACGGCGCAAGTCCCCAGGAAAAGCTGGGGCAACACAGTCCAAAAGGCTTTGTCTTGAAATGTGACCCTGCAATAGTTTAATTTCTAAGAATTTAGAGTCATTTAAAAAAAAATGCCAAGCTCTGACAGCAGCACCATCACATTTGGCCTCTGAAGCCCCAGGATAGGGAGAATGAACATATTTGGCAGTTTAATCCTGATTAACACATAGTGACTGAACCAGGAATGTGCTGCTGTGTGACATCTGGTGAGGATACTGTAATGTCAGATAGTTTTCCAATGCTCCATGCCGAAACCATGTATGCAGAGCCTGCTACTCGGCTGAGCTTACCAGAGGCCTGTGACACTAGGCTGTATCCCAGCAGGTGTTTATGTTATTTAGAAGAGTATTGGGGAAACTTGCGAAAGACATAAGATTTTTGGATCTTCTAGAAAATGCTTTAACTCGAAGAGTTGAAAACAAATAGCAAACATCATGAAATGTTTTTCTTCAGTGAGGTATAAACATTTCTTAATACCCTGATGAAATGCTCACCTACTTCAGCTTTTGATAGCATGTAGAAATTACAACCTGAAACCTGGAGCGAAAAGCAAAACCTGTTTCAGCTGGGCATTTTATCACTAATAAACCAGCAGATGGCAATGACTAGCAATATATCTGTCTGATGTCTGTGACTTCCTTTTGCTGCTTTTGTGCAAGATTCCACTGCCTGCTTGCATCAACCGACCCTCCCCACTTCTCAACACTCAAAGCCACTCAGCATTACTTGCAACTGGGGTTAGAGGGAGGGAACACAGTGTAGACTAAATAGTACAGCCACAGGTACCACTAGCTGTTCCTCCAGAGCAAGGTTTTAACAATTGACTTAATTTGAGAGATTAATTTTAACATCGTTGTTTTTTGTTTAATTAATACTATAAACTGTGAATTCTTGAATGCTGGTGGTTTATTGAGGTGGGGGAGCCTAGTTAGAAGTTTTGCTCCATAATTTGAAGGAGCTGAATTAATGTTCACTTAAAATGAGAGGACTGATGAAGAATCTGAGATCAGTCTTCATGATTAATGTATAGACGAGAGAGAGGATTGGAAGGTAAAAGGACAATTATGAGATCCACAAGTGGTGTTTTAAAGACTAATTGTGAAATTGTATTTTTGGAGTTCATATAACTTGCAATTGTTATTGCTAATGTCTGAGTAGTTTGGTCGGTAATAGTGTCAGCATATTATCATGCATGAGCTGAAAATTCACCAAAAATAAAATGGTCATTCCAGCGAGATAGGAATTGCCTCTTGACAATCTGTCAATCTGATGGCTAAGGAACATTGTTCCATTGTATTCCCTGTGGCCTATTCTAAGTTGCATGAGGAATAAGCACAATTCAAATTGTAGGTAATTCAGATTTGTAACTTGTGCAACAGCATTCCTCACTCCCATGAACAGGCATTTAATTCGCCCAGTTATGGTTAAAAAATTCAAATGGGCACTTCTATTCAGACGTGGAGAATGTTGAGCATTTTTCTGAAGTTCTGCCAGCTGTACTTAGCTGCACTTAAAGTTTGTGGTAGGCTTCCTGATAGTTTAGTGATAGTTCAGCGCCATACGCTCCAGGGTTGTCCCATGTGCAATATATGCTGTGTTCTCTGATGCTATTGGGCATGGTGATAGAATGGTGGCCCCCCCTCTTGAAGTTAAGGAAGAGGAAAATCAGCCACTGATTCCTATTGCTGAAAATTCAATCTTATAGATGTCAGTTGGAAGTGCAGAAAGGTTCAGCTCTGTCCTCAATTGAATGACATGATAACACTCACAAAGCTGTGATACTCAAACATCTCACACCCATGGAACTTCCCAGCATAGACAGTAAGTTTAGGGAAGAAGAGCAAAGAAAAAATTAACTGCGTTAGCATGCACAGTCTGCAAAGACTAATGATGTAAGCATCTGGCAAAGGTACTGATTTTTAAATCGATAAACTTCTCCAAATGTACTTGAAAATAAAATTATCCATTTAAATAAGCATTTTTTTTAGTGAGAAACTGACTTTTGTCAGTGAATATATTTGGGAAGATTTCAAGCCATCTGAATTGAATTGGTATCAGTGGGGGATAAATTGACTCTAGTTTAAAGCTGCATTATACTTCATGATGTTTTTATTTTTTATTAGTTTTGCTTTTAAATATGTACATATATTCTTACTAAATTGGGTTTAGGTGTGTGCATCTATTAATGTTCTAAAATGCATACTTTCTGTACGTTATCTGAAAGATTCAGTTATTAATTCCTGAGGATGTACCTATGTCAATTCTTGCAGGTTTACAAGTACAGTCTACTCCACTTACCTGTAAGTGCATACCTCAGTTAAGTGTCTTTTTATGTTCCTTTTTAACAAGCCAAAATTTCCCCCATTTCATAGGAAACCTGTGGTGTTAATGTTTGTAATATTCACAGCAAATTTTACTTAAGTGTGTGTCCCCTACAGATGCATATGTAGTAGATAAATGGCCCCAATTTTCTCTGCTGTTACTCTGTTCAGTGTAGTTCAGGCAATATAAATGTCTTGATGCTTTCCTAAATTGCTACTGTATGACATGCTAATCAACTTTTTTTAACACAATGGTATACACAAGTTTATGTGTGTTCCTTTTAAATGTATACCCAGAATAAGTGTGTACATGTCATGGGAACACACTGTACTAAAGCCCCAAGTGTGGCGCTTTCAATTTCAGACAATGAAAGACTAAGTTAATATGCACAATTTTTTCCCTCTGCAATGTTGTACTGTATTTTTCCGACTGGTGATCTAATTGAGGAATTGGAACATGTTTTTACTATAATGCAGCTTTAAAATCGTAACAGCTGACGCCTATCTTTTCTCCAACACGCTTGCTTATCCATTCTTACAGGTGTAGCAATGATGCAAATAGTCAGCTGCCCGTATGTAAAGACAGTCACTACCGCCAAGAACGGTAATATTTTATCTTGGTCCTTTCTGTCTTATTAGTGGCATGATATTTGAATGTTATGATTTTATTTTAGCTGTCCAACTAAATACCTATTCCCAAACCTCTGGCTTTATTTTAAGATAGCATTATGCAAATATTCCATCAAAGGCAATAATCACTTTGGGGCATTTATTAGAAGCAGCTTGGATAAAGCCATGCTTTGCCAGTTCCCAGTATTGCTGGGAGAGGTTGGTTGGTAGGGGGTGGGGTGAAAATTCATGTGTAGATTCCCATCTGGCTTTGCTTGTATCATATTTGTGGTTCATTTGTTTGTGCTTATGTGAAGCCTTCCTTCATCCAGTTAGCTGTGCCATCTATTTTGACCAGTGCTTGTGTGTGCAAAACCCATTTCCTCAAGCATAGTCAGTTTGCATGCATGCCTTTAAGTGCTACCCCATAACCTGGCTCAGTAATTTTGTTCTGCAATTTATGAATATTTTGTTTGCTTTGCTATTTTTATTGTTGTAGCTTAAACAACACTTAATGGTTCCAAATTGAAAGAAAGTAAAGTTCTACCGTTATTATGATTGTGGTCACACGGGTTGGGGAGTATTTCCAGCTTTCTTGTGTCAAACTGAGCAAAAGCTTTTGGTGTCAGAAGTTGGAGGTGTTGCACCTGAACTTCTGGGTATCAGGGTACCATTTTTCCACCATCTTGTCCAGTTTTTACATCTCTGGTGAGCAATAACTCTGTTGCACCTGTCCCTCTGGTTTGTATAGTCCTACACAGTGAGCAAAAATCTCCAGCCAAGTCATTCCAGAATTTATGGCCTTCTCTTGTCTTTAGGGCCCATTTATTTGCATGGTTTGCAAACATATTATTATGGAGCAGCAGGTTTTCTTAACACTGCATTGGGGAATACTGCATCGTGTTCTGAAACCTATCTATTATGTTGGGCATTTTAGCACTTGCTGGCTTTGAAAGTCCGTCAAAGCCACAGTTCGTTGAGAACCCAGACCATGTAATGATGGATTGTAAAGATCCTGTACATGAGTGTGAAGACAAGGATAACTCAAGTTTTATGAGTAGTAGCCTGTGTGCAGGAACACAGACAGGGAAGTTTTGGTTTATCTGCTGAGTACAGGTCATAGAACCTTTATTAGAAGCTTTTGGGTTAATTTATGTTCAATGTTGTTTGAGGAGAAAGAACTCTGAAGTCTTAAGCTTCAGCATCTGATTAGTGATCTACATGATGCCTTCAGTTTAATTGTAGAAAGTTTGGGCATCATCAGATAAATAAAACAGAAGGTGAGAACTCATTATCTTTCACCGGGATTGAGAATTTATCTTTGGTTTCCCCAACGAGATGCAGTCAAATTTTCGACAATGTCCTATCTGGTTTTCCAATTATTCCAAAGTAATGATTTCCTGCTGTGTGTGTAATGTTCAGTTATCTTTTGTGGCTTAAGCAACTTTTGAATTAAATTCAGGGAATGAGTGTGCTGCTGACTGTGTAGTGTTAGTTCATTTTGAAAATCCACATGTATGAAATGATAACTTGGAGGAAAGTGAAAATTACAAATGACATACAATAAAATACAATTAACTTCTGTCCTTCGAACATCTAGTTAAATGCTATAAATGAAACACTTATTCCATTGCAACTTGAAACATCACACAGTAACTTCAAATTCTGATGCACCATCTGCTTTTGTATGTTAATGATTAAAAAAAAGCTAACACTGAAACCACATTAAAATGAAGGCAGAGGTCTCATTTTAATAAATGAAAGTCTTTGTATAAGTTACGTTTAAACTGCATTTATTTAGAATCTGCCTTTAGAGATCAAATAATATTTTTGGTGCATTATTTATTTGTCTGTGGGGATTGGGGTGACAAGATGGAACATGTGGCGTGAAATAACAAATCAAAATCTCTACCTAGGAAGTAAAACAGCTGAACGTTATTCAAAAAGCAATGGTGGGTGATCACTTAAAAGTTTGTAGCAGCTCTTTTTTATTTTATTTAGTTTTAACATTTTAACAAGTATCCTAGTGCAGACTCAGACCTAAGTTGACTTCAAGCTTAAGGAAACAAGTTGGTTTGAAATTGCTTTTGAATAATGTTCAACTATTTTACTTGCAAACTATATACAGAGATTCTGATCTGTCATTTCACTCCGCATGTTTCCCTTGCCAGCTGTGGAATGAATTTTAAAACAGTTGTTCACACATGCATATTTGTGCAGCATTGAATGAAAAATGTGATCAGACTGGGGAAAAAAGCAAATGCTAACAATGGAGATTGTAGACAGGGTATCTGGACCATCATTTCCTCTGAAAGAACTTTTACCACAGCAATTTTCTTCTCCCTTAAGAGATTTTATTTGGAACTTAGTTGATTTTGCAGCAGTAATGGAACAAGGAACAACTTCTTAGTAATGACTGAGTCCCATTAAAGCCAACAAAGGTAACAATTATCCTGACAGCATGCACTAGACAAATAAGAAATTGATTTGAATCCATTAGTGAGAAGAGGTAAAACTGTGGGTAACAATAAAGACCACTTTTTTCAAAGTTTGGAAATATAGGTTTGCTGCCTGGCTATTTTTTTTCTGGGGTGGATAATGAAACTGAAATTTCAATCAAAAATGGATGAGATGAGCCACTTTGTTTCTTTCCTTTAAGTTTTACTCTGACTAAAAAATGTAGCCATTGTGTTATAACTTGAACATGCTATGTTCTCCTTTCAGGTATGTTACCCGGAATGGCTCCACCTATGGTGCCGATGTTGCCTCCACAGGTTACAATAGCTTCTTCCGTCACCCTTCCTGGAGGCATCCCAGGCGCTGAATGGACAGAATATAAAACTGGCGATGGAAAAACCTATTATTATAACAACCGGACCTTAGAATCTACATGGGAGAAACCACAGGAACTCAAAGAGAAAGGTAACTGGTCATAAATTTCCAAAAATGAGGCTGTTGCCCCAGAGGGTTTTCTTCCTTGCACAATGTTCACCTCTCCCCTCTTCTGAATGTGTTGAGTCCCTTCTAAAGTACAGTTCTGTGGTTACTGTATCACCACTGGTATCTGTGCCAAGTGGACATAATTTGTGAAAGAGGCTTGTTGACAAGCCTTGGCAGGCTATTCAAACACCGGGGGCGCTGTGGCTCACCTAGCAAGGGCCAAAGGACAGCAGTGATGATCAGGAATGCTGGATGATTTTCTTCTCTCTAACTCAGGGCACTGAGACCAAGTAATGCCCCATAAGTTGCTACCTCTGAGATCTCCTGGTCTTTCTGTCTTAATGATACTCCGTGTAGTACTTTTATTCACTGGGCCATTGAATGGGGAGGGTGTGTATTGGGTGCTTAAGGGGAAAGGATAATTGGGTCCTCAAGTAAGTTGAGGAAAATGAGAACTTGTTTCCAAGTTAATACAGCCAAGATTGCAGGTTCCTGAAGCAGTCCATGCCCATCTTAAGCAAGACCTGCACAGCATTCAGGCTAGGGCAGGTAACATTTGTGCCACACAAGTGCTAGGCAATAACCATCTCCAACAAGACTGAATTCAACCATCGACACGCAATTGCATTACCATTGCTGAATTCCCCAACATCCTGGGGGGTTACCATTGACCAGAAACTGATCTGGACCAGCCATATAAATAATGTGGCTACAAGAGAAGGTCAGAGGCTGGGAATTCTGCAGAGAGTAACTCAGCTCCTGACTTCCCAAAGCCTGTCAATCATCTATAAGGCACAAGTTAGGAGTGTGATGGACTACTCTCAATTTGCCTGGATGAGTGCGGCTCCAACAACAATCAAGAAGCTCTACACCATCCAGGACAAAGCAGCCGCTTGATTGGCACCCCATCTACCACCTCCAACATCCACTCCCTCCACCAATGATGCACAATGGCAGCAGTGTGTGCCCTCTACAAGATACACATCAACAAGATACACGTCAAGGCTCCCTTCACAGCCCCTTCCAAACTTACGACCTCTACCACCTAGAAGGACAAGGGCAGCAGATGCATGGGAACACAACCACCTGCAAGTTCCCCTCCAAGCCACACACCATCCTCACTTAGAATTCTATCATCATTCCTTCACTGGCTGTGGGCCAAATTCCTGGAACTCTCTCCTTAACAGCACTGTTGGTGTACGTACACCACAGGGACTGCAGTGATTCAAGAGGCAGCTCATCACCACCTTCTCAAGGGCAATTAGAGATGGACAATGAAAATGCTGGCTTAGCCAGCGACACCCACGTCCCGTGAAAGAATAAATACAAGTCATGTTCAAACTGGTACAAAAATGATCTGACTCTGTTTCAATTCTTTTTGTGCTCCTGGTCAACACAAGAGTTCTGAATTAGTGAGAGAATAGTTTGAAATATTACCATTCATACAATGCCTACAACACGGAATCGCTGATGTAAGAACAATCCCGTCATATCAGATGGCTATCTGCATTCCATATGTACCTGAACTTTACATTGATTCTAAATTTTGCCCAGTTCCCATGACTGGCAGAGTTGCTCTTAAGGAAGATTCGCTACTTCATGCTTCCAGTTGTGAACATTGCCAGACATCCTGGGAATGACTGAGAGTGACTGGAAATATCTATACAAGTGAGTGATGTTTAAAGAAAGAAAAGACTTGCTGGCCTCTTAAGAGCAGCTCTGCCAGTCATGGCAACTGGGCAAAATTTGGAATCAACAAGCAAGCAATTTGTCTACCAGCAGAACAAAATGGCAATGTAAATGGAAAATTGTAGCAGTGGCTGTTAATTGTATGTTAATTGAATGTTTAACTGTATTCAGGGGGCACACATTAACTGGGAAGTCACCCATACTCCTATATATAGGAGCAGACTGAAACTGGTTCTTGGGTTTTGAGGTGCATGTTTGTAATCTGTGTCTAAGTGTATAGTAATTGGGCTCCAGTTCCATCCTTCACCTAGCTATCTATAATAACAGTCATAAAGACAGAAAATGCTCAGGAAATACTCAGCAGCTCAAGCAGCATCTGTGGAAAGAGGAATAGAGTGAATGTTTCCTTTCATCAGAACTGGCAAAACTTATAAATCTAATAGATTTTAAGCAAGTGAAAGTGGAGCGGGTGGGAAGAACAACAAAAGGGTTGTTATCTGATGGAAGACAGGATAGAATAAATCAGGAAAGGGTTGGTGGTATAAGGCCAAGGGGAGTGGTAATGGAATAAATAAGGAAACAAAAGATATGTCGAGAGAAAGTGTGATTGATAGAATGATGAACAACTGCCATCCAAAAGTAAAACCAAGGGAAAAAGAAGAGTAAAATCAAAATTTGCAAAGATAAAGGAGAAATAAAATGGGGCAGGGTTTATGGTATTTAATTGTTAAACTCCATGTTGACTCTGGAAGTCTATAAATTGCATAATTGAAAACTGAGTTGCTGTTCCTCAAGCTTATATTGAACTTCATTGGAACTCTGCAGGATGCCAAGGAGAAATAAGTTGGTGTGAGAGTGAGGTGGAGAAGTAAAATGACAGGTGACAAGAAGCTCAGAGTCACATTTATGTGCTGAACCCCACCATGGCTAACAGGGCCCTCGACTGTGTCCGTTGCATTTCCTGCACTTCACCTCTTGCCCTCCTTCCTAGAGCCATGATGGGGTTCCCCTTGTGCTAACCTTATACCTCACCAGCCTCCAGACCTCTTCCAGTTCAGCCACTCCTAAAGTGAGGCGGCCTCCACCAAACGCATATTGCCCCCTCCTGCTTTCTCAGCAGCCTGAAGGGAACCTCTCTGTTCATTCTGTGCCATCCTTGTTCACTCCTCAGTCACTCCAGCATCCATCTCCCTTTCATATGGCACCTTTCCATGCAAGGCCTGGAGGTGCAATACCTGCCCTTTTGCTTCCTTTGTTCTCAGCATCCAAGGCCTCAAACACTCATCCCAGGTGCAACAATGCTTTTTATATACATCTTTCAATTTTTAGTGTACTGTTTTCACTGCTCAAAATGCAGTTTGCTCTACACTGGGGAGACTAAATAGAGAATGAGTTAACCACATTGCGAAACGTCCATGTTCGCCCTGCAGTTCTTGGTTGCCCCTCTCATTCTCCACATTGTCATCATGCTGACCTGTTTGTCCTTGGCAATGTTCCATTGAAGCTCAAGGAACAGTACTTCACCTTTCATCTGGGTACTTTTACAGCCTCCTGAATTAGGCATAAAGTTCAACAGTTTCAGAGTTCAGTTTGAATGCCCTCTTTTTGCTCCTCTTTTCTTTACAGGTTTTAGCTTTTGGACAGCAGTTGTTCATCGTTCTGCCATTCACACCTCTTTCCGACATATCTTTTGTTTCTTTTGTCCCATTATCACTCTGTTTGGCCTTGTACCATCAACTCTTTTGTCATCTCTCCTACAGACCGCCTCTTTTGTTCTTTGTTCACCTTCCCCACTTTCACTTGCTTAAAACCTATTACATTTCTGGTTCCAATGAAAGCATTAACCTGAAACATTGGCCCTTGTTTCTTTCTCCACAAATGCTGCTAGACCTGCTGCCTATTTCGATAATCTTCTGTTTTTATTTCAGATTTCCAGCATCTGTAGTATTTTACTCTTGTTTAATAGCAAAGTGCCTGCTTTTGTTGCCAGTGTTGTTTTGCCTCTTGATTCAGCAACAATCCCACTTGTTCATATTATAGTGTTATAATGTAATAGGGTTTGAGATAAGGTCTCTATTAATTAGGTGTGATGCAATGTAGTAACGTTTTATGATGTTTTTAAACAATTAACAATTGCCCATTTGTTTTTGGAACTCAGCACTGTAGCTTTCGCGACCTACTTCACTGACACAAAATGTTAGTTTGAGGTCAGAGGGAGAAAAAAATGTTCTGATTGAACTTTTCAAATCCCTACTTGGTTTCAGTGCTCATCAAGGCGTTAGTGCTGGGGAATGATGCACCCACTCTTTCAGTTAACCACAATCTACAAATGGAACTCCCAGGTCAGGGGCCGTGGAGTTGGAAGGAATGCGAAGCTGCTTCTGTCAAACAATATGCCTCAATCCTAACCTCGGGAAAAATTGCAGATGGCATGTCCCAAAAAGCAGAGGCTTTCGTTTCATCAGTTGGAGCTGCATTTGAACTCTGGTCCTTGGGACAAAAGACCAGTGTCTGTCAGCCCGCCCCCCGCTTTGTCACTGTCACTCCTAATTTTAATCAAAAAGT
This sequence comes from Carcharodon carcharias, assembly GCF_017639515.1. Lineage (NCBI taxonomy): Eukaryota > Metazoa > Chordata > Chondrichthyes > Lamniformes > Lamnidae > Carcharodon > Carcharodon carcharias. The sequence continues at coordinate 93,813,179 of NC_054474.1, forward strand.
ATCCCTCAAACTAATGCACTTGACACAATCTTGTGTTCTTATTTTTCTCCTCTTCTCTCAATTACTGTGATTTGTGAAATGGTTGAGCTGTGGATGTTGTTTCCCTCTAATTCCTGTTCAAGTTTCATGTGGCTGTTATTGCAACCTTGTTGAATCTCCCGTTAACATGATGCTGTTCAAAAAGTGTGTCTAAATTCCAGTTTTTCACAAGGATAAACATCCATTATACAATACAGTGGTGCTAGCTCCCTCATTAGCACTTCAGAAACCTGCCCCAAAAGGCATGATATGAATACAGTTTACAGCTAAATGAGAGAGACAATTAGCCTGTGGCAAAGGAGCATACATTAAATTCATGAATCATATAGAAGGACCATTCATCCTGTTGCGCTTATGCCAACTCTTTGAAAAAAGCATTCATTTGGTGGTGGCGTAGTGTTACTGTCACCAGACTAGTAATTCAGAGACCCAGGCTAATGCTCAAGGGACATGAGTTCAAATCCAACCATGGCAGATGGTGGACCTTGAATTCAATAAAAAGAAGCCTGGAATTAAAAGTGTAACAATGGTCATGAAACCATTGCCAATAGTCATAAAAACCCACCTGGGTCACTGATGTCCTTAGGGAAGGAAGCCTGCTGTGCTTACCTGGTCTGGCCTGGTGTGACTCCAGACCCACAGCAATGTGGATGACTCCCCTCTGAAATGGCCTAGCAAGCCATTCCGTTCTCGAGGGCAATTAGGGATGGACAATAAATGCTGGCCTAGCCCCATCCCATGAACGAATAAATAAAAGCTCCATAACCATGCAGTATAGATCCAATTCTCCAATCAAAGTTACTGTTGAATCTTCCAGATCATCATAGCTTAATGCATTAAAAAAAATTCTCCTGCTCTCTCCTCTGGTTCTTTTGCCAGCAAGTGACTTATGGACCACTTGCTTTTGCCAGTTCAGTCTAAGATTTCAAAAAGCACATTTGCTTGTTCATGAAATGACTCAAGTAGCAGTAATGCATCTTTGTACGTTTGAAAGAAGTACCTCAGAATTACTTTATCAATTTCCAATGCTGAATGCCTTTTCTCAATTAGGGTTGTTATAGACCAAGCAGACCTGCATATGGAGACCATACAAAAACATACCTGTAGGGATCAGCCTGTGATGGGCATATGGAAGCGAATGTCATTTTTAGTCCAATTTAGATCCAGTGACCTACTGTGCTGATTTACCACAACCGAATGCCAAAGTTTGGGATCCATCTGCATTAGGATTTGGCATCTGAGGTTTAGATGGCTCTTGTTTCTTGCTCAGTATTGTGCTACTTGAAATGCCAACACAGGTGATTCAAATGTATTCCAAGAGTAAGAAATTAATTTATGTTTTTGCCTGTTGGTTGGCTAGGTTTTTATAAATTGGAGGAAAATCTGCGATGGGACACATCAAACTCCTTCCAAAGCTGCTACACCCATCTTTAAATAAGTTTGATTGAATAAATTTAATTACACCCATCAAAGAGATTGGTGTTAACTTTCAACAGAACAGCTTAACGCCTAACAAACATGTTATTATGTCAATTGGAACAAACCTTTTAACTGGGAGTTTGTAGTTAGCTCCATAATTCTGACCAGTCACAAGACTACTGGTGAGGAAGGTTCTTCTGTCTCTCTAAAAAGAAGTGCGCCTCTTCACTTTTGAGTCAGGAGAACTAACAGAACCTAAGCAAATGGAAATATGGAAGATAAAGTCCCAAGAGCTGTATGACCAACTTATTGGGGAGCTTAATGGCCTGGTCTGGTTGTGTCTATACTTGGCACTCTTGCATGCATACTCTTTAATCAAGGGTCACTTGATAACCATAAGGAGTGAGAAAACATCGGTTTCTGCTGCTTCTCCCATGGACACTCAGGACAACTATGGTTGAAGCTGCTGGGTTGCCAGAAATGCCGACTAGTTCACTATTCCCTTTGGGATTTTTAACACAAGGCTGAGATCGGGTGGTTCAGCACGGACTGCATTGAACCTGTGAACTTAGCCTGTATGGTCTTTGCTAAACTGGGTGGTGCCTTGAACCACTCGGTCATTGGTGTTATTGTCTGAGAGCAAGTAGTTAGGTCTACAATTGACCACTGTAGAACCCCTACAACAGCAGGCTCCAGAAACCGGCTATACTTTTCAGTTTTTCAACAGGAGCTACATGTACTTTTATTTTCAGCTTTAGTTTTGTTTTCCACCTAAAACCAATTGTATGTAAAGTCAATCTCAAAGCATACTGAATTTCTAGCTTTAGTTGCACAGTCCAGCAACATATACGAAATGCTCAATCCTTATTTTTGTTTTCATAACAGTAGAGAAAGAAGTTGAGAAACCAAAAGAGCCAAGCAAAGAGCCAACAGAACCTGAGCCAATGGAAATGGAAGATGAGGAGCCTAAAGAAGAGCCTCCAAAAGAGAAGAAAGAGGTCTGTAGGAAAGCCATGTAGACTGCTTCAGTGCATTTGAGGGATGCGAGGAGACTTGCAGCTATTAGGAGCAGGAATTTTTTCTATTTTTCTACTTTGTACTCATCCTCATCCCCCTCCCCCGGCAAACACAGGTCACTGAGGCCAGTTGTAGTCTTACTACTCCAGCCCTGTCTGAGAAAAGCTCACTCAAAACAGAAATGTTTAAACCTGGATGTGGCCTGGTCTAAATGGCTTGGCTGTGAACTGGATGACTTCATGAACCTATTGGGTTCCATAACCAATTTTTTTTTTGAAAAATTAATGTTGGAATGAAATTAGGCTACAGTAGATTGTGTGTTATGATTATGGATTAGTAATCCGGGGATCTGGACTAATAACTCTGAGAATGAGAGTTCAAATCCTACCTGATAGTTTGAGGATTTAAATTCATTTTATCTAAAAAAAAAATCTATAAACAAACAGGAAGCTGTTAGATTGTTGTTAAAAACCCAACTAACTCCCTGATGCACTTCAAGTAAAGAAATCTGTTTTCCTTGCCTAATCTGGTCTATTTATGGCTGCAATGCAGTTGACTTTTAACTGCCAAAAATCACTTAATTAAACTGTTATTGACTCAGGAAAGTGGCCCATCATTGTTTTTTAAGGGCAATTAGGAATTGGCAATAAATGCCAACCGACAGCAACGCCTGACCCCAGTCCACTGAATTTTTTTTTAGAAAACTCCAAAATTGTCCATAATAGCATCCCTTGTTAATTTTTTTTGTCCAAGTCTAATTTGCTAATAATTGTCAGCATCATTAGGCATGTTCAATGTATTGGTGTATGTGCTGTTGGAATTTTCTTTTATTTAAGTCACGTAATGCGATACTCATAGTTCAGCACCTTGAATAGTCCCCACTATCAGTAAGGAGCACTACATGCTTGTTATGTCACACTAAACATTTTCTGCTGACATTGTCATACGCAGCACAGGAGGATGCTATTCGGCCCATCGGGTCTGCTGGCTCTGCAGAGCAATCTAGTCAATCTTACTTCCCTCCCCGATCCCTGTAGCCTGCAAATTTATTTCCTTCCAAGTCCCCATCTAATTTCCATGATGCTGATTCGTAGAGACAAAACTACTGTTCAGTGTATTTCACATTTAATGTCAGCATAGTACAAAATTTCCATCCACCCATCCTTATTTCAGCCAGTCAATGAAGTATAATATTGTCAAATCTGTATGATATGAACTGCTTTTCACACTACTAAAGATATTTGATCAAATTCAGTATTGTGACAATATGGCTATCACAGTAAATCAATGTAGCACAGATGTCCACCTGGACTGCATGTGGCCTGCAAGCCTCAACCATCCATGGTACTCAGAACTCCTACTTGTGCTTTCGTTTCTTACTCGCTGGCTTGTCCTTTTTGAATTTTGTGGACCTAGAGATTTGCAAAGGGTTGCTTGTAGGACTAATACCCCATTTGGAGAAATTCTGAATCAGAACATCAGCGCCTGTCAGTATCTCCAGCTTCTGAGAGATGCAAGTTAATGGGCATATTCATTTCAACTTTACATCTGGCCCACAAGGTTTTATAATAGCACTTTTGCTACTCACAAGGATAAAAAGCTTGGAGATCCCTGTTCTGCAACTTTAATCAATAAGTGTCTGTAACATAGCTGTCTGCTTGCCTATCTTTTTTAGGAGCCAAAGGAGGAGGTGTTGACTGAGGAGGAGAAAGCTGCACAAAAAGCTAAACCTGTGGCTACCACCCCAGTCCCTGGCACACCATGGTATGTATGCAAATGTGTTCAGTAAGTTGGTACTTGATCATAGTTAAGTATTTATGTTCCTGTGTCTGTATTAAATTTTAAAGCTATCTGCAAAGGTAAATGAGCTTCTAAATTGATCAGTTGCAAGATCAATATTCTAGTTGCATTTCCTGTATGTTGCTGATATAGTCATGTCATAGACAGTTGACAGAGGAGACTTTCAACCTTTGAATCTGGGCTAGATTGTAAATGAGGTCCTTGAGGTAGAAGGACAGTTTTCTGACCTATTTTGCACCCAGCTTTTCATTAAACGCCATTGGATTGTTGGCCCCTCAGTTTACCTGAAAGCTGAATGCAGGACATCTCTACACCAGTTTATCAGCAAGAAAATATATTTATACAGTACTGCTAATCTCCATATGTAAATACACAATTCCTGTTTTAAACTTGCTTCCATTAATGTTTGAAAATCAATTTTTTTTGGAATATATTAATTTTTGTTTGCCTCTACCATTTCTGAATTGAGTGGGTGAGCAGACAAGTAGCCTCACTTTAATTGAATTAGATTGATGAGAGTCCTTCAGAGTTGCACCACATTCAATTTAGCTCTTCCCTTGCTATTGTCTTTGAGATTTGGGACTTCATTTGGGGAGAGTCCTCAGCTCTCTGGGAACATAGAATACAGCCAACATACAGCTCTGCCTGCCCTGCCATTTTATTTTGGTTCTGAGAAAGCCTGTCTGGCTTCATGTAAAAGAAAACAGTTTTTTTTTTAGGAAGTAGGACTGTCTAATGTAGATGTCTTCATTGTTTGCCTCAGGGCCTTTAGTTTTGTGTTTTTTCTAATTAGGATTGGGCCCCTAGATGATGTCATTTAATTTCTAATGTGTTTTGGGGAAGTGATCTTGAAACATTCTCTGTGCACTAAAACCATACTTATAATCAGCGGTCAAAATGCTGAAGAAAAGCAGCAGGGAACACTGAAACAGTGAGTTGTAAGAAAGCCTGACATTTGCTTTCCTGTAATGAATGTCATAAATACACTGGCACCAAATTAAATGGCACTCCTGAGATGCTGTGTGCTGGTGAAAATAATTCTTAGAAATATTTTTGTCTGTTGAAGCCATCAAGAGTATCAGTAAAGGGTTTTTTTTGGTCCCCTGAGCTTTTGCTCACCCTTAAGCTTCAAGTACAAATTAAATCAGTATCCCCATCAAATTTGGACTGATTTGATGATGTGATGTTTGTTTGCTACAAACCAATGAAAAAATTTTTAAACCTTAATCGGATTAGATTTGTTTTAACTACTGGACCCTCACTTCCATGGCCTAGTTGGATCATCCTTTTGTTGGTAGAAGAGGACAGTGGCCATGGAGCAGCCATTGCAAGATAGAGCAGCAAAACCAAATCCATGACTGATCAAATCAGTGGTAGCAAAGAACATAAACACATGGTTATGCTGCCAGTAGATTGTGCTGGGGCACTTTATTTACAACATAGGACAGATTACTTACAATCCTAATGCGGAATGCAATAATTTTTTATCTTCAGCAATCCTCGGCTCTTCTCCACATCCCACAACTCATCTTCCGGAGTATTTACGCTGTACCTGGTCTTATTCAGTTATCTGTGTCTTGTTTTCACTATTCAACCTCTCCATGCTACTTTTGTCCGTCTCTGTTGAAGTTATAATAGTTAAAGATTTCCTCCATTGCTCATAGTTCTATTCAAGGCTTTTTCAGAGTTGAAATAAACCATCTTGACCATGACTTCTTCTATAACTACTTCTTTCTGAAGACTTTTGAACTTCTTAATTCCCTCAGTCTTTGACGTCTTTTTGCTTTCAAAACCCAAGCTTGGTGTTTCCTGCTTAATGTTTCTTGAATTACCCCCTCATCTTCTCTACACTTGTCAACTATTGATGTCCTGTACTATGGACTTTGGCTTGTCACCTAGGTTTTTCACTTCCCAAAATGTGTTCGATATTTTCATAGATACAGGCCAGAGTAATGATTGTTTTTTAATAGCTGCTTAATTAGTAACCAATTTTTTTGTTACCATTTCAGGTGTGTTGTGTGGACCGGTGATGAGCGGGTGTTTTATTATAACCCAACAACTCGCCTGTCAATGTGGGATCGGCCTGATGAGCTGGTTGGAAGAGCGGATGTAGACAAAATTATCCAGGAGCCTCCTCATAAAAAGTCTGAGAATGAGAAGAAACCCGGTGAGCAATTCTAATCGGTGTTTTAACTAATACTGCAGCATTAGTTTTAAAGTGACTCAAATCTTTACTTCTATGCTTGGGCTGACAATTTGAATTGTTCCCTATGTGTGCTTAAATGCATGACTGAAAAAGCTTGGATATCTTGTGTGAATTTTTAAATTAAGTATCAAATATTAGAAAATGAAAAAAGTGTCCTTTGAAGAATTTGGTCACTGATTTTTGTATTGTTAATTGATCACTACTTACCACTTTCCAGAGTGAGGGGCTTGTGGTCCAAAGTTTTGATTTGTACTGATTAGTAAAAAAAGTGTTTTTATAACATTAGTAAGTTGAACTTTTTCTGACACTGCCATTGGTGATCTTTTGTTAACACGTAGACTCATGTGAAGGTACAAATTCACATCAATTTAAATTAAAATATCTGTTTCTATATGCACTGGCACTTGTTAAAGGTAAACTTGTTAGGTTTAGCATGAATTCTTTTTACCTAAAGACTCAGTAGTTCAACTGAAATTTAGCTTTTGATTTAATTTTGAACAAATCTATCTAGCTGTTATGTAAATGGGACAAATAATTTGTCTTTTTTCTAATTTAATATATTTCCCTTTTTTATGTAGTGAAAGAGGAGACTGAGCCGCTAGAAGATGAATATGATGATGAACCAATTAAAGCAAAGAAGCGAAAGTGAGTAGTGTAAAGCCTAATAAATCTGAGCTGTATAGGAAATCTACAAAGAGCTGTCTTTTATTTCTCATTCATGTGGTTGGAATGTAATGTGTTAAAAGCAATTCATGGTTCAAATGTAAGTATTATATAATTTTAAACGGTCCTGCTCCAGTCTGCCCCTTTCCTGAATTCATTAACTCAGGCTAGGGTAGAGCTGTTGAGTGCCAGCTGCCCTCCCTGTGACCAAGTGACCATTCCTCATATCTGAATGCTAGGTGGTCTACAGTACCTTTTCTTTGGTCCCGTACATTCCTATGTTTATAACTTATTGAACTGCTGTAAATGGGAATAGAAAGGATGTTCTGTTCTCTTCGATTGTGAAGTTGTCACTTTTTTTGATATTTGAAACTATTACAGGAAGGATGATCTCAAAGATCCAGAGTCTGAGAAGGAGGCAGCTATGGAAGCTGAGATCAAAGCAGCCCGGGAGAGGGCTATAGTTCCACTGGAGTCTCGTATGAAACAGTTCCGAGATATGTTGCTTGAGAGAGGGGTAAGGACTTATGTTGGTTTTCTTTTTTTGTGCAAGACTTGGAAAATACAGACATTTAACACTTATAGTAACAGAAGTGCCCCTTTCTGCTGTGGTCATTGATTCAGTTAGCAGTGGAATCCAACAAATCTTGTTTCCTTGGAAAGTTTGAGCTGAGCTCCTACAAGTTGTTTGGTGAAATCTGTGCTTCCCAAGTTACACAAATCTAGTTTCCCATTGTACGGTCATCATGAAAGTTCAGATTATTTCTAAGTTGAACATTTTATTTTCATGGTTAGGATGTCCCTTGAACCATCTCCACTGTCTTCACAGCTTTAAAGTATGCTCTTGAGCAATCTTCTTTTCTCTTTAACAATGTATTGTGACAAATCTCCTGAAGCACCCAAGGTTTTTCTTTGTCTCAACTGCATAAAGAGCCTTTTCCCAATCTCTTCATTCCATTCAGAGCACTCAGCGTTTTTTTTTGTCTTCTCTCCAGGTTTTAACTCATGCTTGACCACAGGATCACTGTGAGCTCAACTAGTGATTGGACATTGTAGAGCCTTTCAACAATCACAGTGTAATTCTGTCCAAAACTTCAACGCACAATTCCATAAGGGATATTGATAAAGGAACCCGAACCAACCTAATTAGCTATGATCTTAATGAATGGCGGAACAGGCTTGAAATGGCCTACTCCTAAGTCCTATGCACCTATGAATGAATTAAAACCAGACCATTCTGTCAAAAACTTCACTGAAATATATATGATGTTGTGGAAACATGGGAGGACTGTTCCATATGGCACCTTGCATTGTTAACAAATTGGACCTGATTAGCATGCACAGCAGTAGCTATGGAACAGTTCAAATGACTCTTACGTAATCCATCATGATCCCTGTAGGATTTAGGTTCTATCTAACCACCCGTTTGGCTAGTACTATTGTCACCCACCTGGTTGGAATCATTCCACCACAAGATCCAAATGACTGTTAAAATTTCTCTGTGAGCCATGCAATACCTTAGGGCTTTTAAGCATCCAAATGGAGGAAACAACATTCTTGTTCTAATTTGTATGGCAGTGCAAATAAGGATAATTTCCTCATCCGAATGGAACTGGCAAGCGACCTCGGGTAAGAATGCTTGGGTGATTGCTAAGGAATGCCTTCTAAAAAAGCCAAATCAAGTGTGATTAATCTGTAATCAGGACAGAGCAACTACTAACTCAAGCAAGGACTGCAGTGTTTTGCAGAAGGAACAAACTCAATCATAAAGACATAAATAAAAGACATAAATTGGGGTTTAGGCTTAAATAGACACAATTTCTAAATAGTTTGCATTAAATGAGATACTCTTGCATTCCTAACTACCCAACGCAAAAGGGAAAAATGAAAAGGTTCATATAGCCACGATATGTATCTGAATAGAATTGAATTTAAACCAAGATTCAACAGATGCAGGAGGTAGCCCACATATCCTGAACTATCATATCTGAGATGGAAATGGCCTTTGCTTGGTACTGAGAGGATTCAAAGCAAAATAAATTCTCCTAGTCTCTGCCTTTATGGTAGGCCCTAGCCCACCGTACTCCAAACCAGCAATCTCACTCAGATACTGCAATGTATTGTTGATTGGAGTAGCAAGAAAATAATGCCAGAGAAAGAGTTCTCTGCAGCTTGGTTAGTGCACATTATTGTGAGACAGTGGAGAGCGCTTTACTCTGCATCTAACAAGAGGTCGATAATGAAATTAATGTTGACGCTGCATGCCTAAGATGAGATGGTTGTGTGGAAGAAAGAATCAACACAAACATTATTCCATCCCTTGACCACTCCCATTCTCCACACCCCACAAATAAAAATTATGTGGCAGAGATGGCAACAAATATAAAAAACTGAAATTATTTCTAAATTCCCTTGAAATATCTGTTGTCACCCACCTCCCCGGGATCATTCCACTACAAGATGCAAATGAGAGTTAAAATTGCTCTATGCCATTTAATGCAAACTATTTAGAAATTGTGTCTATTTAAGCCTAAACCCCAATTTATGTCTTTTATTTATGTCTTTATGATTGAGTTTGTTCCTTCTGCAAAACACTGCAGTCCTTGCTTGAGTTAGTAGTTGTTCTGTCCTGATTGCAGATTAATCACACTTGATTTGGCTTTTTTAGAAGGCATTCCTTATATGCCATGCAATACCTTAGGGTTTTAAGCATCCGAATGGAGGAAACAACATTCTAGTTGCAATTTCTATGGCAGTGCAAATAGGATAATTTCCTGATCTGATTGTGGTCTCAACTCCACTTTTTTGCCTGTGCCCTGTAACCCTTGACCCCCTTGTCTATCAGGAATATATCTCACTCAGCCTGGAATAAATTCAATGACCCAGCCTCTTCCACTTTCTGGGGAAGACCATTCCACAGATTATTGACCCTTTGAGAGAAAAAAAGACCTCCTCCTATCTGGGAGACCTCTTACTCTTAAACTGTGTACACAAGTTGTAGTCTCCCTTACAAGAGGAAACACCTGGAGTGCCCTCAGGATCTTATGTTTCAATAAGATCACTTGTCGTTCTTCCGAATGCCAAAGGGGTATGGGCCCAACCTGCTCAACCCTTCTTCATAAGATAAGCCCTTCATTCCAGCAACGAGTTGCATGAGCCTTCTCTTGAACTGCTTTTGATGCAATGATATCCTTTTTCAAATAAGGAAACCAAATCTGTTCGCAGTATTCTGGATGTGGTCTCAGCCAGGCCCTCTACAGCTGCAGTAAAACTTCCCTACTGCTATAATTCCATTCCTCGTGCAATAAAGGCTAACATTACGTTTGTCTTCCTAATCATTTGCTGTTCCTGCACACTAACTTTTTGTGATTCGTGTACCAGGGCACCCAGATCAATCTACCAGCGAGTTCTACAATCTCTCACTATTTAAATAGTATCCTGTTTTTCTGTTCTCCCTGCCAAAGTGAACAAGTACACATTTTCCCATGTTATATTCCATCTGTCATTTTTCTCCCCCACTCACTTAACCTATCTACATCCCTTTTTTCACCTCTTCTTGTTGGCTTACCTATCTTGGTGTCATCGACAAGTTTAGCAACCATATATTTGTTTCTTTTGTCCAAGTCATTGGTACAGATTGTAAATAGTTGAGGCCCCAGCACTGATCCCTGTGGCATTCTGCTAGTTACAATTTGCCAACCTGAAAATGAAACATGTATGCGTACTTCTCCTATTTCGTGTGTTCGTATGTTAAGTCCTGAAGGTTATCCCAGTACCCTTTCCCTGGTAATGGTAATTGTTTTAAGTTCGTCCCTTTCACCTCTTGATTCCTAAGTATCTTTGGGAAGTTTTCTAAATCTTCAACAGTGAAGACAGACCCAAAATACCTGATCAACGCTTCCCGCATTTCCTTGTTTTCCATTATTAATTTCCCCAGACATTCACTCTAGAGGACCAACAATTGCCTTAGTTACTCTTTTCCTGATTGAATACTTGTAGAAACACATTTTCTGTTTTTACATTTCTAGCTAGCTTTCTGTCTGTCTTAGCTTTTACCCTTTTTTGCCATTTTTTGCTGGTTCTTAAAATCTGTCCAATCTTCTGATCTAGCAGTAATCTTTGCCAATTTGTAGTGTTTCTTTCAATTTGATACTATCCTTAACTTCCTTACTTAGCCACAGATGATCCATCTTCCACTGGTGGCCCATTTTGTATTTCTATTACTTGACTTTTTAAAAATTTGCCCAAAGTTCTAGAGTGCATATCTTGCTTCCTCTGTCAAGTGCCATAAGGCTTTTTTTTCACATTAAAGGCATTATATAAACGTAATTTGTTTACATTGCTGTATTCTTGTGGTGTTTGGACGATGTACGATAAAACGACTATTTTATCTTCAAACATTGCGCCCTCACTAGAATCCAAGCCATCCATTCCCACAGGTCTTGCAAGGCTAATAGCTTTGGAGGAGTTAGTGTTGGGTGAATAACTTCAGCTTAGCTTCATGTCAAAACATATGGGTAATATGGTGCAGATCTTGGAACTTTATACAAGTGAAAGTAGATGATTGTATGTTTCACCATCCATCTGGAATGTCATGATGACACTTTCGTGGCAATACTCAGCATGTGGTTTCCCTAATCAGATAAGCTATTCTCCTTCACTGTGGAGGTTGTTGTCATTTGAAGAAAGATGTCGATCCTACCAGGTAGGTCATTATTTTTACACCAATTTCTCTCTCTTTCTTTTCCTCCCTCAATCCCCATAAGGTTGCATTAAGGTCACATGGGTGGCAGAAACCTTTCAATACCTCACCTGAGATATTAAGCTGTGAGCTGACACGAGTCAGTGTCAACAGGCTATTTAAGGCACCCTAATTGATGCTAATACTAACTTGACCCAGCACTAGTGCTTGACAGTGGGAATCACAATGGGTTGGGGACTCATGGCACCTGTTTTTCACTCCTAAGCCTAGAGGGGCTGAAGACAATTTTTGCACTCCAAATGTTGGCCCTATCTGAAATCAATACCTATCATGGGATTGAACCTGGAATTAACATAGTCGTGTTGAACCTATGGTCTGAAAACCAAGTGCAGCCCCTGAACCACGACAAGACAGCCTTTGAAACCCAGGCAATTAAGTCTGATTGATTGTTTCTTTTCTGGTTTGTCCTGTTTGAAATTTGTGGTCCTGGAGGTTTGGCATGGATTTATTTTAAATGCTATTGTCTCCTTGTGGATGAACCTTAAATGCACACCAAGCTCTGGCATCAGCAACTTGAGATACAATAAACTTACAATGTGGCCTCAGCTGCTGTGTAGTTGATGTGCACGCTGACTTAAGCTTGGATTCTTATTTGGTGTGACACTGAGCTGTTAGGGAGCGGGAATGGGGAGGGGGCTAATGTTCTGTAGAGGATTAAGAGTGCAATATGTTCGTTTTTTGTTTAAAAAATGCTATCTTACTTAGTGTTTTTTTTAGTGGATGACAGTACCATAGTGAAAGATGAGTTAATTTTCCCCCAGTTTCCTGAATTATACATCCCATGGGACATACCTCTATTTTATCTTTTAACTCCTTTCTCTCAGCATATTGTGCCTACTAGGTTTCATTGTATGACCTGAACTTCAGGTACTTCCTTGCCCAAAGGATTTCTCTCAATTTATGCACCGTGGTATAAAAGGAGCCAACAGAATTTGCAATCAAAAGATTAAACTTCAAGGCTTTGCTCCATGGGAGCTCCTGCTGCGGTCATTTTAAATGTCACCCGGTGGTAGACCTTTTAATGAGAAACTAGTTGACTGATATCGTAATTGTTCAGTGGAATTCGAGGCCAATTAGTGGGGAAATTGTCAGCATCCCACTGTTGCTTGTCTTTTCTAATAGAGATGGGAGCTGTAGGCATTTAAGGTGAAATTGCAGAGGTGATTGAATTTGGTTTGATCATTCTAAGGAATCTGTCCAACCTCCACTTCCTTTCCTTCTCCCCGAAGGCCTTGAATACTAGTCAAGGTACAGACCCACAGGCGCTGGCAACCCTTTGGCATGTCATTGACATGAGGCTTAACAGTGAGTGTTAGCAGACTATTTAACTGTAGAGGGCATCATTGGGACTCCCAATCATGTTCTCTGCTAACTTTCACTTCAGCATACCTTTCAACAGGAATCACAGGTTGGACAGCACAAATCACTGGTGTTTTTCTTCCTATTTTCACCCTCACCCTCAGGTTGCCATGGGTAATGGAAATGTTTTGGTTGCCATTCTCACTCAAATCAGCTGAGACCAGAATTAAACTTGGAACATGGTGATTGGTGTTTCACCTGGAGGCTCCTTCACTTTATAAATTTGGGCAATTAAAGGAGCTTGATTTAGTCCGTTTTCTTTTCGTCATCGATTTTTTTTTGTCAGTAGAAGTGCAGAGGGGCCTAGATTTGTATTGGTATGTCAGTCCCATGTGCAGGTGATTTCTTCTATGCTGATGTCCAATGCTTAAACCTTTGGATGAATTCAGCTCAGTTGCCTTTTGTTCTTCCCTCTCTGTTCTTTTAGGTCTCAGCATTCTCTACATGGGAGAAGGAACTCCACAAGATTGTTTTTGATCCCAGATATCTCCTACTGAATCCAAAGGAAAGAAAGCAGGTAACAGCAGGACAATCAGCTGCACTGTTAGGGATGGGAGGGAATTATCTGCACAAAACCCCCTTTAATTAAAAGGCTACATCAGAAACAAGTTAGCAACATGTTGCTACTTTTGTAAACTTATTGTTTCAATTTCTTTCTCTCTATTTCATTAAAGGGCTAAATTCAGTACCACAAGTACTGGCAACCCACTAACACTTTGGGGCCACCTATAGACAACAAGAAACTTGCACTGTTGCATTCAGCAAATGTCACTATGCAGCTATTACGAGTGGATGCCAAGGGCATCAAGCAACATATGTGTGGTGATTTATTTAAGTTTGTGTCCCTTTAAATTATTTTACATAGCAACTCAAAGGGGTCTTTCGTGCAGCTTGTGCAGAGACTTTAGGGTTGCAGCACAGCCACACAATTTAAATGGAACTGAGTGCAGTTGAAGCAAAATAATGCGCAAGGGTTTTTATTTCTTTGGAATATTAATTGTTCAAATTATAGGCTGTGCAGTAGCAGGTGTCTGAAGCCCTGCATGATAGTGGTAGACATTTGACTTTGTTCCGACCTTGGTTTTAATTGTCACTATAGATCGTCCAGACACGAGTTCAGTAGTGAAGCCAGATTCAGCTGCAGCAAAACTTGTGCAAGTATAAACTCACATTTATTAACAGTGGAATTGGAAAGGTTGGGGAGCATGCTTCCCAGTCATTTCTGCTTCCCATCTATCCCAAACTCTGCATGCCAATCAGTGGCTGACATGAGAGAGAGTCTGCGTCCATGGATTAACAGCTTAACTTGGAAATAATAGTTCAAATATTCACTAATGTGATCCATTCACGCAGAGTTTATTGCTTTATCTAGACTGCAGGACATGAGCTGCCATGTATCATCAGTAATCCGTTAAGTAGATGATGCTGCACATAGTATCCCACAGGCCCAAATAATGTCAGGGAAGCATGTATAATGATTGGCATTAAGCTAGTATCAGTAGAAATAGGATTGATTGTAGTAACGATAGACTTTAAATATGGCAATGCATTGATGATGCAAATCGATTCCTATAATATATGGCCAGATCAGAAGAGTGCAAAACTGCCCAAGTTACTCATAAGCTTTACATGCTGTGCAATGCTCTGCTGACACTTGAAAAGTTTGTTCAGGTTTGGTACATGGCGGTCATTAACACCATAGTCAGCCTAAGTATCTTCGGTTACTGTGAGCACATGTGAGCAGCTGTTACTTTTAATTAGGACAGTTGTTTAATAAATGTGGATCTATTACATGGGATTGAACTATGTAGATGTTTTTGTAATTCAAAAAATCTGCTTTGTTTAAGAATACCCTTTAACAAATGGGCTTTCAGCTCTGTGATCAGGGTTTCAAATTCTGACCAGATGCATATCTGCTTCTGTTGGCTAAGAGTCCCACATGAAATCATAGAAATTTACAGCAGGGAAGGAGACCGTTCGGCCTATCATGTCCGGGCCAGCTGACAAGAAGCCATCCAGCCTAATCCCACTTTCGAGCTCTTGACCTGTACCCTATTGAGGTTACAGCACTGCAAGTGCATATCCAAGTACTCTTTAAATATTCTGATGGTTTCTGCCTTTACCACCCTTTCACGCTGTGAGTTCCTGATCCCCACCATCCTCTGAGTGAAAAATATTTCAACTTGAATTTCCTCTAATCCTGTTATCTTTTATCCTAAATCTATGCACCCTGACTATGAATTTGCCAAGCCGGGGAAATACGGCCTTCCTATTCACTCTATCTAGATCCCTCATAATTTCGTAATACTCTTCAATTAGTTCTCCCACTGTTCCAAAAAAAAAAAGTCCCTAGCCTGTCCAATCTTTTCTCAAAACTAAAATTCTCCAGTCCAGGCAACATCCTCATAACCCTCCCCTGTACCTTCTCTCGTGCAATCTTATCTTTCCTATAGTGTGGTGACCAGAGCTGTGCTGCATTGCAGTACTCCAGCTGTAGCCTAACCAATGGTTTATACAGTTTCAGAATAGCTTCCTAGCTCTTAAATTCTTATAGAGGCATGCATGCCTTCTTGATCACCTTATCTACCTGTCCAGCCACCTTCAGGGATCTGTGAACAAGCACTCCAATGTTCCTCTACACTTACTGTTGTACCATTTAAGGAAGTTGGCAAAAAAAGGCAATGGGGACATGAGGAAAAACTTTTTCATGCAACCACTGGTTAGGATTTGGAATGCATTTCCTGAGAATGTGATGCAGGCAGGTTCAATCGAGGCATTCAAGAGAGAATTGGATTTTTATCTGAAATGGAATAAGGTGCAGGGCTATGGGGAGAAGGCAGAGGAGTGGCATTAGTAAATTGCACCTACACTGAGCTGGTGCAGACACAGCAGGCCAACTGGCTTCTTTCTGTGCTGTAACATATCTGCAATTTATTGTGTTTCCCCTTTTCCTTGTTAGCTTTTCCAAAATAAGTTTGGGTATTTGTAGCTCAGTTCCTTATAGTTGAGCATCCATGTGGAAAATTGTGCTCACGTGCACATGGTTGAAATAGAAAATATCGTGTTCCAGTCGTTGGGGGCACATTTCTCAGCTTATATCAAACTGTATTTTCATCATTGACAGCCATGGCTTCAGCTGCCTAACCCCTAAACTCTTAAATTCCCTTCCTAAATCTCTGCTTCTGTACCTTTCTTTCCTTCTTTAAGACATCCCTTAAAACCTTTGGTTTTGGGCTGTTGTCTTAATATCTCCTTACGTAACTTAGTATCATTTTGTTTGATAATTACTCCTGTTAAGTGCCTTGGGATATTTTACTACATTGAAAGCACCATACAAATACAAGTTGTATTTGAGGATGCTGGTCTCCCAAAATGGAAATTTTCCAAAATTACAAAGTTTAAAAAATGAGCAATTATTTGTAGAAAGGTGATTTACTTTCAGAATCCCTGTGTAATACTGTGCTTATGTAAATGCATTTGTAAAACCTATTCATTATTGGCATACAAGTTTGATTTATTCTGAAGGTACTGATTCCCTAATCTCTTCTACATCAACTAGAAGAAAGTGTCTCCCTAGCCTTGTCTTAGTTCCCAGTCGCACTGACAGAAGTTTAGGTACTAGGTTGGTGCATCATCAGTGTTGTGGGTGAAGGATGAAGTAAACCTCTGTTCCCCTTCATTTTTTAATTTGCATGGAACTATGACCAACAGGTTTTTGATCAATATGTAAAAACTAGAGCTGAAGAAGAGCGAAAAGAAAAGAAAAACAAGCTGCAACAATCAAAAGAGGACTTCAAAAAGTTACTGGAGGATGCAAAGTTAACTCCCAGGTAGGTGCTGCTGAATTCTGTTTCAGTGCAAAGTCTTGAAGTGCCAGTGTCTCCTTGCCTTCTTTAAAGTGATGTGCGTGAGTTATTGCATAAAATTAGTTTTCAGAGGTATTTCATCAGATCGCTCCTGCAGAATCTTAAGGACTCTGGAGGACATGACACTATGAGAATTTACTGTTTACTTTTTAAACACTCTTGTCACTAAATTTTGGGGGCTGGCATTCACCATACTTAACTGAGTTTAAAATCTACCTAGAGCCACTACTTTGAAACAGATGTTTACCACCGTTCTGCGTACCAAGTTGGCACCTCTCTGATGTTGGCTGAATTAGATTAACTGCGTTCCTTCATCAGATGGACTGCCGGTGTGTGGCTCGAATAATGTTGAACTTTGTGCCAATTGCAGACCAATCACTTCACGCCAATTGCAGGCCAATCACTTCGTACCCTTCTCACCAAAGCAGGTTTGGTGGCATCCATGATTGGGAATGGCTTCCTCCAGGAGCAGAATGATTCAGTTCATGTTGGTTTGGGTTCCCCAACTTTGGAGTCACCTGGGAACTGCCCATACTTCAGGCTGGATACAACAATATACTCGCTTTCTATAGCCAGGTGACTCTGGAACATCCCATACTTACACGAAGTTTTGCCTCCTTTTGAATTAAATTCTTCTCTTGAAATGCATATGGTTTGGCACTGATGTCAGCAGAGCAGCTTTGGGATGAAGGTGCCACAAAATGGTCATCAAATGAGAAAGTGAACATTTTCTACACCTCTATATAATAGGTTCATAGTATTGTCACAGATAGATGGAAGAGGACTTTGAACAAAAAGTTCTTGCCCTGACATTTCCTTTTCCCTTGAACTTCTAAGGTTATACTTAAGTGTTCAGCGGCATCATAAAATGCTTGTAAGAAATGAAGTTCATTTGTATTAGTGGATTCCAGCCCTTAGTTTACAAGCTTTCTGATGTTCCATTATGTCCTATAACCTTTTGATAGGTAATCATAGCCTTCTATGGAGAATATCTTGAGCTTTCTTCATATTACAGGGGTGCATTATGAAATTGATGAAGTGTTTTGAATAATAATAGCCCTAGATGCATAACCTTTTCATCAATAGATGGAACATAATTAAAATTTAAGATTATGTTGGACTAAACTCAATTCAGAATGGACTGATGCCTCTGAAAGGATTAGCATAACATTATCTCATGAATTGCTGTTCCTAAAGTGTGTGAAGCATCTGTGTGAGACAAATGGATGTGGGTTGGAGAATTGGGATTAATATTTGACGAGATGGTGTGACTCCTGACGGTGTCATGGCAAGAGGCCATCCAGCACCTCCCGCCCCACCCAATAGTGCTGAGCCCTGTATACCAGAAGATCTGAAGTTCCATTTCCCAGTTTATCCTGAGGTAAGCAATTATATCTAAGGAACCATTTGTGTTAACTCCAATTGCCATCAGTCCCCTGCAGAACCAAGATGGTTGGAAACCAGCTAGGTTTTTGATCACGCCATCTTCAGTTGGGCCTTCTGCAGAATGGGCTTGTGTGGACGGAGTGCAAATCCACAATCAGTCAGCTTCATGCTCCACCATTGACATTTTCCATCTCGACTTCTGAGCCAAGGGTGGTAATGTGGATGAGGCCCTGAAGGTCAACTAGCACCTGTGGAGCAGTAACCCAACCAAGAGTTTAATACAATGAGAGGGTCAGATCAATATAGAGAACCTCTTTGAGAGCGCATAGCTTTCATGCACTTCAAAAAGGGTTAATTAAATAGCAAAATTTAATATGGAGGATATTATCCCAGCCTAGAAAATGTAATAGCTTTATTGTAGTGCAACAGCAACAACTTCAATTTAACGCTAGGCAACACAATCTTCAAATTTGATCTAATGCTGATTAAGAGAATTCAGAAAAACCTTCATGAAAGTTGTGAAAATCACTGCCCCAGAAGATTACAGATGCCAAATCGATTGAAATGTTAAGAATGAAAATAGGTAGGGAATTAAGGCATGTGAAGAAGAAGCAGCATGTTGTTCAGGGTGAAGCTGTCATGACTAAAAAGGTGACAGAGCAAATTTGATTGGCTAAATTCCCTTCTCTGGTTTGTTTATATAACTTGTTTTTTATATATTACAAAATACCCATTCCAAGTCACTCAGTTTCTGATTTGCAAATACTTCACAAATTTTGATTCCTAGATCCACATTCAGTGATTTTGCTGCCAAATATGGCAAAGACTCCAGATTCAAAGCTATTGAAAAGATGAAGGATCGGGAAAGCATGTTTATCGAGTTTATTACCAGCGTGAGGAAGCGAGAGAAAGAAGATTCGAAGAGTCGGACAGAGAAGGTAAGGTGGTTGTAGTTCCAGTGGAGTGAGTGGTGGGAGTGCGAATGTAAGGGACACCAGACTCTCCCAGCAGAAACCATGCTAACCTAAATCTACCTTTTTTAATGAGTATTTGTATATTTCAGAGTGCACTTTTATCTTTGTTGGGTTTCCTGGCAGCAGTTTTATCTTTTGAGTGGAAAAAAAATCCAAAGTGTAAATCAGTGCGTATCAAAAATAACGGTCATGTGTTAAAAATTAATTAGTTTTGAATGTCATGTTGCTGTGGTGTCAAGTGCCCTGGGGATGTGGTTTCCACTGGGATGCAGCTTGGTAGGGAGGAGGCATCAATAACATTATGTAGTAATGCACTGCAGCCTTCCCACAAGTCCCTGTATGCTGTGCGAATGCATCTTTCAACCTCTGAAGCCTAATCATTTGTGACATATGCAACAGGAGAATGTTGAATAATTGCTATTCATGTAAATTTTGTCCATAAATTATATAAAGAATTAACAAATGAACGTTAACTTTTTTTATATTCTTTTTTAGAAGTCTTGACTGAAGCTGCTTATAATGATTATGCTTTTCAGAGGGTAATATGTTAAATAGTTTTGAAAATAGTAAATATTGCTTAATTTAAATTTGACTGCAGTAGTAAAGATTTTTTACTTGTAAATGTTTTTATTGGAAAATTGCATGTTTATTTACAAAATCTGTAATTGTAACTTGTTGATCTTTGCATTTTGATGTTTTCTAAAGCCCTTTTGTAACCATTTTATGTATTCTGTTTTATAACGAGAATAGTCTTTACAGTTTTGTGCTGTGCGGCCTATCAATCAGTTCAGTCTGACAGCTGTCAATCACTGACAAGCAAAGTATTATGGGAATCCCTAGTGAGGAAAGAATTGGTGTTTCTCTGTGTGGTGACTTTAGCCTCCCGCAGCTCTGGTACTTTACATTTTTTTAGTTCTTTTCCTTGTGAAGTGAGAGTTGTGCCCAGAAATGTGTTAAGACAAAACAATCAAAAAAAAAAGTAGATCTGGATAGAGCCAGATCGTGTTCAACCTTTACCTTTATTCTATTGCTAACACTTGTAAAGGTATATTAACTTGTATTTACATTTGTAATTAGTCTTGTTATACTTTAGCAAGTTACAATCTGTAATAGTATCGGAGCATGTTGTGAAGCTTTCTCAGTCTTCTCTGGGTTTTTGAACATTGCGCTAAAGTACATTTCTTGAAGTGCAAAAACAAAATTGCTTTGTTTAGCTTACATGGTGGTGCTTCCTCTTCTGATCCCCTTCGGTCTTGCTCACTCTGCTCCTGAAAAACTGGCACATTTTAACAGGTCGAAAGAGTAGTTTGTAGCTCCCTCAATGGCTTGGTTGGATCTGTCAACGTGTAACTTGACTGCAGAAAAGGCCTAGTCTGAGACCATCAGATGCAAGAACAGAAGTAGGCCATTCGGCCCATCCAGTGAGATCATGGCTAATCTGATAATCCTCAATTCCATTTTCCTATCTTTTCCCCATAACCCTTGATTCCCTTACTGATTAAAAATCTGTCTACTTAATGACCCAGCCTCTAAAGCCCTCTGCAGTAAAGAAAGCCACAGATTTGCTACCCCCTGATTGAAGAAATTCCTCCCCATCTTTGACTTAAATAGGCAACCCCTTAGATTGAAATTATGCCCTCTGGTCCGAAACTCTTCCACAAGAGGAAGTAACCTCTTAGTCCCATAAGAATCTTATGTTTCAATAAGGTTGCCTCTCATTCTTCTATACTCCAATGAATACAGGCCCAACCTACTCAACCTCTCCTCATGAGAAAATCCCTCCATACCTGGGATCAACTTAGTGAACCTTTTCTGGACTGTTTTTAATGCCAGTATAGATAATGGGACCAAAACTGTTCACAGTATTCTAGATGTTATGTAACTAGTGCCTTACATTGTTTTAGCAAGACTTCCCTATTTTTATATTCCGTTCCCTTTGAAATAAAGGCCGACGTTCCATTTGCCTTCCCTATAACCTGCTGAACTTCATGCTAGCTTTTTGTGATTCATACACAAGGACCCCCTAATCCCTCTGGCTGCAGCTTGATGCAATCTTTCTCCATTTAAATCATATTCAGCTCCTCTACTCTTCCTGCCAAAATGCATAACCTCACATTTTCCCCATTGTTTTTCATCTGCAAAGTTTTTGCCCACTCACTTAATCCGTTTATATCCCTTACCACTTGCCTTCCCACCTATTTTTGTGTCATCCGCAAACTTGCCAATATTACATTCACTTCCCTCATCCAAGTCATTAATATATATTGTAAATAATTGTGGCCCCAGCACTGATCCCTGTGGCACTCCATTGGTTACAAGTTGCCATCCTGAAAATGCCCCCCTTATCCCAACTCTGTCTTGTATTAGTTAACCAATCCTCTATCCATGCTAATATACTACCCCAACACCATGGACACTTATTAAGTAGCCTTATGTGCGATACCTTATCAAACACCTTTTGGAAATCCAAACATATTACATCTACTGGTTCCCCTTTATCTATTCTGCTTGTTACCACCTCAAAGAATTCTTAGGCATGATTTCCCTTTCATGAAGCCATGCTGACTCTGCTTGATTAGATTATGTATTTCTAAATGCTCTGCTATTACGTCCTTTATAAAAAGCTCCAACATTTTCCCAATGATGGATATTAAGCTAACTGGCCTATAGTTACGTGTTTTTTTTTTGTCTCCCTCTCTTTTTAAATAAACATTGATATTTTTCCAGTCCTCTGGGACTTTTCCAGATTCTAAGGATTCTTGGAGGATTACTATTAGTGTCTCTACTATCTCTGTAGCTACTTCCTTTAATATCCTAGGATACAACCCATCATGTCCAGGGGACTTATCGGCCTTTAGCCTTAGCCTATTAGTTTCCCTAGTACTTTTTCTCTAATGATAGTTATTGTATTTCTTCCCCCCCCCAGCCTTTTGCCCCTTGATTATTTAGTATTCTTGGAATGCTATTAGTGTCTTCATCTGTGAAGACTGATGCAAATTATTTCTTCAACTCCTTTGCCATTTCCTGGTTTCCCCATTATTATTTCCCCAGGCTCATTCTCTTAGGGGCCAAAGTTCACTTTGGCTTCTCTCTTCCTTTTTATATATTTAAAGAAGCTCTTACTGTCTGTTTTTATATTTACTTGCTAGTTTACCCTCAAAGTTTATTTTTTCCCTTTTTTTTGGTCATCTTCTGTTGGTTTTTAAAACTTTCCCAACCCTCTGGCTCACCACTAATATTGCCCATTGTACGTTTTGTTCTTTCAATTTGATACTATCCTTAACTTCTTTGGCTAACCTTGATTGTTTTATCCCCTTCCTAGAATCCTCCTTCCTCACTGGGATATATCTTTGTTGTGAGTCATGAACTATTTTCTTAAACGTTTGCCACTGTTCATCGATTGTCTTTTCTGCTAAACTCCTTTCCTAGTCCACACCAGCCAAGTCTGCTCTCATTCGTTTGTATTTACCATTATTTAAGTTTAGCACAGTTGTTTCTGACCCAAGTTTCTCATTCTCAAACTGAATGCTAAATTCTACCATATTATGGTCACTGTTTCCTAGGGGGATCCTTTACTCTGAGATCATTTATTAAACCTGCCTCATTCCACATTACCAGATCCAAAATAGCCTAATCCTTGGTTGTCCCGAATACATTCTATCAATTCTTGTTCGTGGCTGCCTCTGTCAATTTGATTTTCCCAACCTACATGAAGATTGAAGTCACCCCATGATTAATTTACTGCCTTTTATACATGCCCTCATTACCACCTGGTTTATTCTCTGTCCTTCAGTATAAGTACTGTTAGGGGGCCTGTAGACTACTCCCACCAGTGTCATCTTCCCCTTGTTATTTCTTAACATCCACCCATATGGATTCTACATCTTCCGATCCAAGATCATTTCTTGCTATCATAATTATTCCATCTCGTACTAAGAAAGCTACCCCACCACCCTTTCCTTCCTGCCTGTCATTTTGAAAAGTCACACAGCTCTAAATATTTAGTTCCCAGCTTTGATTTCCTTGTAACTATGTCTCTGTAATGGACATAAGAACATACTCATTAACTTCTATTTGTGCTGCTAATTCATTTATTTAGTTCCGAATATGATGTGCATTTAAGTAAAGGGCCGTTAATTTTGCTTTTTAACAATTTTTCTGCTTTGAGCCTATTTGCTGTTTTTTTTTTTAACGTTTGTTCACTCTGTCCCTTCCTGTCACACTCTGGATATCATTACCTAAATAGCTGCCCTGCAATACTGCCACATCCTTTTGCTTTGCCCCCTCTCCAGAACCTCCCTCCACCCACCTTTTAGTTTAACGTCTTCTCTACAGCCCTAGTTATTCGATTTGCCAGGACACTGGCCCCAACACAGTTCAAGTGAAGATTGTGCCACCGGAACAGCTCCCTTCTACCCCAGTACTGGTGCCAGTGCCCGATGAACTGACACCCATTCCTCCCACACCAACCTTTGAGTCATGCATTTAACACCTTGACTTATTTACCCATGCCGATTTACCCATGGCTCAGGTAGTAATCCCGAGATTATTACCTTGGAGGTTCTGCTTTTTAGTTTAGCTCCTAAGTGTTCAAATTCTTTCAGCAGAACCTCCTTTCTAGTCCTATCAATGTTGTTGGTACCAACATGGACGACGACAACTGGATCCCTCCCTTCCCACTCCAGGTCCCTCTCCAGCCCTAAGGTGATGTCCTTAACCCTGGCACGGGCAGGCAACACAGCCATCAGGATTCACAGTCACGGCTGCAGAGAACAGTATTTATACCCCTAATTATACTGTACCCTACCATTACCACGTTCCTATTTCCTCCCCAACTTGAATGGTTCCCTGTACCATGGCACTGTGGTCAGCTCGCTCATCGTCCTTGCAGTCCCCGCTCTCAGCCACACAGCTGGCAAGAGCCTCGTAACTGTTGGATGGTTGCAAGGGCCGAGGCTCCTTGAATGCTACCTCCTGTGTCCCCAGACCTGCCTCACCTGCAGTCACACCCTCCTGTTCCTGATCACAGACCAAATTCGAATTACCTAATCTGAGGGGTGTGACCACCTCCTGGAGCAAAGTGCCCAGGTAGTTTTCCCCTTCCCTGATGTGGCATAATGTCTGCAGCTCGGACTCCAGCTCTCAACTCGAATCCGAAGTTCCTTGAGCTGTAAGCACTCACTACAGATGTGTTCGCTGAAGATCACCTTGGTGTCTAGTAGCGCCCACATGCTGCAGTAGCAACACATCACCTGCCTTGCCATCGCTATCATATATTTTTTAATTTATTAATTAATTACTCTAGTAACCCCACTCTTTGCACTTTATTGTAATTTTTTTTTTACACAGTATCGATCTTGTCGTTAACAAGCTATTTTTAGCAAAAAGAGAGGAAAAAAAGGACTAGAGACCTAAACACAAAGACCTTACTTTTACTTTAAAGCACAGACATATTCACCAATCCTCCTCAACCAGCTGCTTTCCCTGCACTCGTGTCACATTGTGGTTCGTGACGTCATTCCGCCACGGATCTCCCTGCAGGTCAGCCTCTCAATCCACACCTTTTGTCCTCCCCAGCTCACCTCTCATTCAAAATATACTATTTTGAGCCTTAGGAATAGAATAAACATTAATCACTTACCAGGTGCTCACCAATTAACCAGCTTCTTCCCCTGTAGCAGCACAAGAATCAATTCCTGGAGGCTGAAAAAGTTTAGGAAAAAGCAGCCAAACACTTCTTTCCCATCTTCTGCTCAACTCCGGCACTGTTGTTTACGCTCAGCTCAACTCACTAATTGCAGACAATAGTGGTGCGGCAATTTGCTTCAGTGCCCTGGATTGAGGTGGGAGTGAAGAGTTTGTGAAATCAAGGATGGTTCCACTCCTAGAATCATAGAATGGTTACAGCACAGAGGGCGGCCATTCTGTCAATCGTGTCAGTGCCAGCTCTTTGTAAGAGCAGCTCAGCTAGTACCAATCCCTCGCCTTTTCCCTGTAGCACTTTTCTTCTTGTAGTTATCAGATTCCCTTTTGAAAGGCATGATGTAAAGCTGCCCACTCTCAGGTAGTGCATTTCCCTTCCTAACCAGTCCTTGTGTGGGAAAAGTTTTTCCTCATTTCACCTGTGATTCTTTTGCCAACTCCTTAAAATGGTGTCCTGTGGTTCCTGATCCTTCCACCAATGGAAACAATTTCTCCCTTTTAACTCTGTCCAGCCCGCTCATGATTTTGAACACCTCTATCAAATTGTGTCTCAATCTTCTCTAAGAACAGCCCCAACATCACTAATCTATCCATGTAACTGAAGCCCCGCATACCCAGAACCATTCTAATAATCATTTTAAGGATATAAGAATTAGAGCTGGATTAGACTGTTTAGCCCCTTGAATCTGTTCTGCAATACAATCATGGCTGATCTTCTACCTCAACTCCATTTCCTTCCCCATTCCCCGTAGCAGCTGATTCCCTGAGAAATCAAAAATTTATCAACCTCGATCTTAAATATGCTCAACAATCCTCTGGGTAGACAATTCCAAAGTTTCACCATTCCAAAGAGTGAAGAAATTTCATCTCATCTCAGTCCTAAATGATCGTCCACTTATCCTGAAACTGTCACTGCATTTTGGATTCCCCAGCCAGCAGAAGCAACCTCTCAAGCCCCTTTAGAATCTTGTGTATTTCAATGAGATTGTCCTTCCAGAGAATATAGATGCAATTTACTCAACACTCATCATTGGACAACCCTCTCATCCCAGGAACTAATCTCGTGACCCTTCGCTGTACCACCTCCAAGGCAAGTATATCCTTCCTCAAATTTAGAGACCATAACAACACAGTACTCCAGGTATGGTCTCACCAAAGCTCTGTGTAATTATAGCTAGACTTCCTTCTTATTATAATCCAATACCATTGCAGTAAAGACAACATGTATTTTGCATTCCTAATTGCATGTTGTACCTGCATGCTAACTTTGTGTTCCTTGTACCAGTACATCCAATTCTTTCTGAACATCAATCTTTATAAGTTTCACACCTTTTTTTTAAAAAAGTTCTGCTTTTCTATTCTTGCTACCAAATCCCACATTATGTTCCATCTGCCACTTTGTTGATCACTCACTCAACCTGTCTATGTCTCGCCGCAGCCTCTTTGCGTCCTCCTCACAGTTCACATTCCCACCTAGCTTTGTATTGTCAACAAAAATTATTGTCCTGATTGCTAGCCAGCATTCCCTGCTACAAGTATGGATATTGAGTCAGGCTGAGCACAGCTGTAATGTTCCCATGCAGTCAAATAAACTGCAGTTTGGTCTGTTTAGGCTTTTCCACAAGGAAATGGCCACTTGGATCAGATACCCAATGACCATGAAACCAGACCCCAAAAAGGTTGAGCACCTTTGTGAGAGCAAGAGGAGAGAAAATTAAGTTGCAGGGGGGAGGGAGAGGGTATGGGGAAAAAAGGACAAAAACTTAAAATGTATGGAATAAAAATGACATTGTATTCCTGGCCCGGTAGTTCACCAGGCCTGTAGAAATGTGGCAATGTGCTCCCTTCTGTCTTGTTGCTTATTTCCCCGGTACTGTTTCATGCACATTAAACCATTTTTAAGATATTAAATAACTAGTTAAAGTCTAGTGCTCCTTTTAACCTGAGGTAAACGCTGCCCAGGACTTGATGGGTGTAATGCATAGCATAACGTAAACATGCCACTAAATGGCCAGCCTTGTTGAGAGGCACCGTGCTGGGACTCGGTTCACTGCCTATTGTGAGCACCTGACCTTGGGTGCTGAACAATGTCCTTTTCATTAGCACTGACATTCCCTTGCTTTGAATATTGAATTCACTGAGGAAGTGACATTAAGCAAGTTCACATTTGGCGCTTTAACACCAGCTGAGCTTGCCAATTCCATGTTCTTTCTGTTCCCATTCAATTTTCAATCTATTATTTCTAATATATAATAGCAATTTTATTTCTGAAGTATCCTTGAAATAACCTTAAAACTTAATGTGGAAGCGTGACTGGAATTGTTACCAGTATGATCCAACATATGCAGAAAACGTGAGAGGATCTAGTTCTGTTCTACCTGTGAAATCTCTTTTTTTAAATAAACTCCTGAATAGAGAAATATGTTACCGTTCTTTAACATTGTTATTCATTTTTAACAAGGGGGAAAGCACTGAATCAGTTGGCAATTTAACCAAACTTATAGACTCGGCAAGCTTCACATGTCCGTATACTGATTATATGCTTAACTTAAAACACTAATAAGTAATTACCTTAGCTGGTAGTTATATATAATCCCCAATTATATAGACTGCATTGAAGTTGGTGTGTGTCAATTTAAATCTTGCATTTAAAGCCCCCAATACTTTAAAATCAGCTACGATGTTCATAGCTTTTAAAGCATAGATTGGTTTTAAATGTTTATTTGTCATATCTATATCATGTTTTTAAAAAATCTGTTTCCAACAGTTGTGGATTTATACAAAATAATTGTACAGATATTTCTGGGCTTTTTAACTTGTGATGAATTTCAGCCATTTTGTATACACATTGTCTGAAGCTAATGTATTGGTATCTAACTTCAAAATGATCCTTCGACAGCTAAATTATATTACTCTGGTCCATTTTTATGGCAGTAGATTGTCCGAAGGCAGTGTCCAATCATAGAACTTGTTTTGGTTCAAGTACAGAATTGAACATTTACTATGTAATTGATTGAAGTTAGTTAATTTCAAAGGAGTTTGGGACGTTTTGGAAGGGACTAGCAATATGCCCCTCAAAACAAGATGTTCACTGGTTTTGAACCCTTTGGTACCTTGGCATTCTGATGCTGTCCGTCTTCTGCCGTCCTTCTGTGAGCTTTCCGTCTCTGGCTGCCAGCTGAAGCACCTCCGTCTTGAGCTGGGCAGAAATTGGCCCAGCTTCACTACACAGTGACTTTGGACCTTAGAGCAGTATTGACTGGCATTGTGGGGTATCCCACTGGCTAAACTGCTGCATGTTGTGTCAGTGGTTTGAGCAATGGGCTGAGGTAGATTGAGAAATTAAGCTGTCCAATATGTAAAAAGCCAAATGGCATTAAATGAATGCATTAGCATCAATAAAAAGATCCACAATCTATTTTAAAAGGGCTAATTCAGTAGAGCTAAAACTGATAAATTACCGTTAACTTGATAGGATTTGATAAAACTATAAACACCCTGTCCCTATACAAACAACAGATCTGTTATTATCTAGGCATAGTTCTATGAAATACATATTAGTATTCCATGCTATAAGGTATATTTTATTATAGAAGTTATAATTTGAGTGTGGAGGGTGTATTCACTTTCCTTCAGTGTGAGGTAAGTGAATAATGCAGTGGTGACTAAAATAACACAATTACAAAGCTGCTTCCTGACTTGGATTTACTCTTCATTTCTCTCCTCATCAATTCCTCTATCCATTACTCAATACTGAGCAGATAAAGGTCAACTTCTTTGACATGCTGTCTGAGCACCATCTGGACAGTCAGTTACGCTGGAGCAAAGTGAAGGAGAAATTTGAGAGTGACTCGCGCTACAAAGCTGTGGATAGCTCTGGGCTCAGGGAGGATTTCTTTAAGCAGTATATGGAGAAACTAGCCAAGGTAAGGAGTTGTGCATTGAAAAGTGCACAAACATGGCTCCCCATTGACTCAGTGGGTCATTGCTAGGTATGCTACTGAGTCATATAGACCAGCAGTGGTCTTGACAGACTCAGCAGTTATCAGCAGAAGTTATTATTTTTTTCCTTCCATGAGCTTATAGCAGTGAGGTTTCCTGTTCCTGACAGTGATCCCTGGCATTAAATGAAATTCAGGTGTATAGACATGGACAGGATTGGGCTAAGACGGTCTCCAAGGTCCAAAGGCACCAACACTCCTATGAACAGTCGCTTGGTAGTACAGAACTTGAAAATTGCTGCAAAGAGAGACATGTTGCTGAAGTTTTTCTTCTTGTGTTTGCCTTGATGAATGCAAGAAAGCCAAATTTCAAATGATCAAAACAATTTATACTACAGGAGAAAAAGGCACTGATTGAGTCAACAGTGTTTGGGGCATTGCCATGGAGAAGGCAACAGGGAACTATAGGCTCCCCAAGCTTCCATGTGATTCAAAAACAAAAAGGTGCAAGGCTTGAACATAATACTTTTGTTCGCAGAAAATGAGTCCCTGTGCATGAATGTATGTCGCTTATATCAAGTGTAAATGAGCCATGTTAGGAGCTCGACTTATTATCTTAAATTGGTTTGTTAGTGTAGCTGTTAGCATGCTCAGGATTGATCAGCAACTGCCACCCAATCGTGGAATTACATCTAACAGTAGATGTTTTGTTTTGGTTTTTGTAAGCTTGTTGAGTACAGCTTATACTCTGTTATGAACAACCGAAGGAACATGCTGTTTGATTCATTTGGCCTATGTACCCCGCAAGAAACTGGCACTGAAAATCGTACACAACGTTACTCAACTGTGTAATAGGCAGAATGTGTTTTTGGACTGACTGCAAAACCCAAAACAAAATATGTCTGCTGTTGGAATGCAGTTCCGTGATGGGCCGCACTTGCTGAAAAATTCTGGAGTGTGCTAATAGCTACACTAGCAACCAATTTAAGAAAATCAGTTGAGCTCATAACGCAGCTCATTTACACCTGCTAGAACCAACGTGTATTGATATGCAGGAACTCATTCTCTGCAAACAAAAGAGACATGCTCAAGTTTTGCACCTTTTTGAGTTATGTGAG
The DNA here is from genome assembly GCF_017639515.1 of Carcharodon carcharias. Lineage (NCBI taxonomy): Eukaryota > Metazoa > Chordata > Chondrichthyes > Lamniformes > Lamnidae > Carcharodon > Carcharodon carcharias. The sequence goes on from NC_054474.1 coordinate 93,843,432, forward strand.
AGCCTGGGGAGCCTATAGTTTCCTGTTGCTCTCTCCATGGCAATGCCTCGGCCAACCAGAGTCGACTTGCCAACCAATCAGCAGCCTTTTCTCCTGCAATATAAACTGAGATTGTTTGAAATTTGGCATTCTTGTGCTTGTCCTGATGAGTGCATGATTAGAAGCTTTGGCACCATGTCTCTTCAGCAATATTCATATGAGGAATGATCATTGGAGTGAGGTACTGAAGAATGACAGGTAGGTGCCCTATACACTGTGAGCCAGTGAAGATCAACTGCATCTGGAAGAGGAGAAAGGGATAAACTTGTTTTTATATTTTAAAAAAATGCAAGCAGTCATTTTTAACTTTATTATTATATTTGTTCTTTGGCTACTTTACTTTTATAGTGTATATGGTCACAATACCGGTGAATGTTTTGGATTGTGGATGATTCTGGGGGCTTCTCCCATTCGGTTGTTTCCATTACCACCTTTGTATTGCTGGGTTTTGGATAAGTTGGCAGAGCTTTATGAGTTATCTGAGTGACGGGGACAAAGAGTGTTCCAGTAACAGATTGGAGTGCTTGCAGCAGGTGTTCAAATATGAGAACCTGCTAAGAGCTACTTATTCCAGATCTGTGTGGCATAAGCATCAGTTTCACAGCATGCTTCAGACTTTCACATCCTGTGCCTGTCAAAACCAGCAGGGAGGTAAAGAAAACGCAGCGATGGGGCAGTGAGGAGGAATTATGTTCATGTGTTTAATTTACCTCGAATATCTTAAATACTGTCAAAAAATGTTTATAGCCTTGTGGTGTCCTGGATTGGCTGGAGAGATTGGATTGTCACTTGTGCAGTGGTCTCGTGGTTACATTACTGGTTTAATAATGCAGAGACCATTAGCTCAAATACCACTGTAGCAGTTTGAGAGTTTGGATTATGTATTTTTCAATCTAGTTCTAAAAAAGAAACCTGGTACCTGCAAAACTGACATTGAAGTTGGTGATTGTCATAAAATCGTACCCTTAGTGACCTCACATGATCCAATCTCTGTGACTGCAATCCTCCACCAGTGTGGTTGAATCTTAACTGCCTTGAAGTGATCTGGAAACCCGCTCGATTTTATCAAATCTGCTACCAAGAATTCAATTCAGGGAGAAGGCCCATTCTCACCTCTGGGCAACTGGTGAGAGGCATTGTATTTTGGCCTTGCCAGCTATGCCCATCTACATCTTAAAAAAATCTTTTTTAAAGACTGGCTGAAACAGCGCTGCCAGGATTTCTGTAAAGCCCAGTAGTGTTGTTTGTCATTTTCATGCCACGTCCAAAGCAACTGCATGTCCAGTAGTTCGATGACTGAATTTTGTTTTTTAAAATGTTAGCTGTGTCTGGTGCTGGTCACGGCTGGTGATGTGGAGCTATTTGCAGAGATAACTTAAGAATATCACCAGGAAGAACATTGCACTAGTACTAAAGTTTATTTGTTTCAATGTGAATTTTCCTGTAGCTTTTTGGTACTATTGTGAAATGTTAGGTTAGTTATTAGCATTATCATAGCTTGCATGCTTTTTCCTGTCTGGATGTACATTTTACGATGAGTCACACCTTTCATTTAGCTTGCTTAATAAAAAAAAATGTACACTTGTAGGAACAATTTTGACACAAAATATGATTTTGTTTAAAGTCATCATGTAACCCCACTTTATCCCCCACCCCCCACCCCTTGACAGCACATAGACTCTGATAAGGAGAAGGAACTGGAGCGCCAAGCACGAATAGAAGCAAGTTTGCGAGAGCGGGAGAGAGAGGTGCAGAAAGCTCGTTCGGAGCAGACCAAGGAAATCGATCGGGAACGTGAACAGCACAAGAGAGAGGAAGCCATCCAGAATTTCAAAGCCTTGTTGTCTGATATGGTAATAAGCCTTAATCTAAAGTTAGAAAAGCTCAAAAGTCAAAGTACAATTCTGGTTGTGTCAATTTGCATATGTTGGAATTTGTGTTTGACTGGCTATAAAAATGGTACTAAACAATTTAATTTCCTGGCTGCTGCTTATTACTTGGGGCAACTTTATTTTTAGTATTTCCCTAAACTGAAATTGGGTGATTTTTTTTTTAATCACACTTTAATCATTACTGTCATTAGGTGTTAATGTAGAGGCTTGTCCATCAGCATGAAAGATTTCAGCTAAAATGTAATTCATTCAGCATGCTATGTTGAGGTTTTTATTTGTTTTGAATTTCTTTTATTTCCTATTGTAAGCAGCTTACATCTGGTAAGTTTTATTTTGCTTTTTGAAATTTTCATTTTTGGAATGTCTGACAAAGTGTGCAATTTTTAGTGCATCAAACTCAACAAAACTCTATGTAAGTTTTCTGGAAACAAGGCAAAGTTCATTTTGTCCAACAAGCCTGTGCCCTTTTCACAAATGAATCCCATCTATCAACCTTCTAAGCATGTCCCTTTATCCCATCTCTCCAGAAACTCGTCTTGTTTTCTGTTGAGCATTTTTATGCTGCATGCTTCAGTTATCCTCACTGGTAACTTATTCCATAACTCCATTGCCCTTTTGGTGGGATAGCTCAGCTTCATTTCTGTTACTGCTAAATTTCTAATCTTTGAGCGGTGTACCCTTCACTGCAATGAGCGATTCTCCACAACCAGCTTTGTCATGCCTTAACTGGTATTTGTTCTTCATGTGTGCCACACGTAGCATTCTTTCTACCTTTTTCACAAAAATAATATTACTTCATGCTTCTTGTTCTTTGCAGGTCCGGTCTTCTGATGTCACATGGTCGGATACCCGGAGGACCCTCCGTAAAGATCACCGCTGGGAGTCTGCTTCGTTACTGGAACGAGAAGAGAAGGAAAAATTATTCAGTGAGCACATAGAGGCACTTACAAAGAAGAAGAGAGAGCATTTTAGGCAGCTTCTGGATGAAACCTCAGCGGTGAGTGTGACTAGTTAATGGTTAATAATATTCCTTCTGAATCTTCATGTATCTTAATGTTTTTTAATGTTTCTCCTTGATAACATGAAACATGCCCAAAGATTGTTGTGGAACAATCTATAGAAAGTTCATTCTTTATGGAGCATAAGAACACATTTGTGTAAATTTGTGTTTTATAAACTAAAATATTACTTAAATATTGCACCTTTTTATAATTGAATTTATGCAGTGCTTTATCATCAAAAAATGTAAACATGTCTTTTATACTGAATTAACTGTTATACAGGTAAATGTTAATCATATCTAAAGTAGCTGTAGAGTGTTTTCATACAGCAATCAAATCAGAAGATAAGGAACAAGATAGGCTGGCATAAAAGGGAGTAAAACAATTTTTATGCATTTGCTGTTGCTGGTAAGGCCAGCATTTATTGCTCATCCCTAGTTGCCCTTTGAAAAGATGGTTGTGAACCATTGCTGTAGGTTTGACCCAGTAGCAATGTCATCATGATGTGACATGCCAGTTATGGTGTTCCCATGCACCTTCTGCCGTTGTTCTTGTAGGTGGTAGAAGTCACAGGTTTGTAAGGTGCTGTCAGAGGAACCTTGACAACCAGCTGTCGGGCATCTTCTAGATGGTGCATACTGCAGTCATGTTACACTTGGGTGGGTGGGGGGGATGTGAATGTTTAAGGAAGTGAATGGGATGCCAGTTGAGTGGGCTACTTTGTCCTGGATGGTGTCAAGCTTCTTGAGTGCTTTTAGAGCTGCACTCATCCAGGCAAATAATGAGTATTCTATCACACTCCTGACTTGTAGATTGTAGAAAGGCTTTGGGCAGTCAGGAGGTGTGTCATCTATTGTAGAATACCCAGCTTCTAATCTGCTCTTGTAGCCACAATATTTATGTGGCTGATTTAGTTATATAGTTGGCGAATTGTTTCCATTAAGTTTCTTGCTTGTTTGTAATGTTTGGATCTTTTTGCAATGTAGATTACTCTTACCTCCACGTGGAAGGAAGTGAAAAAGGTCATCAAAGAGGATCCTCGCTGTATCAAGTTCTCCTCCAGTGATAGGGTAATGGTCATGTCTGCGAAAGATGCAAAGTATTCAATCTTTAATCTAAGTACAGTTCTTTACTTACTTACTTGTGCTCTCTTTAAGAAAAAGCAGAGGGAGTTTGAAGAATACATTCGAGATAAATACATCACGGCCAAAGCAGACTTTCGGACACTGCTGAAAGAGACCAAATTTATTACTTACAGGTGAGTAATGCCTGCTGCCATTCTGGACTACGGGCTATTTGTCGTTTTCAGTGTCTCCATTAGTGGATTTCATTGCCAGCAAAATCTGGTGTACCCTTTTATGATTTCCAAGTGTTTTTGTCGATTGTGTAAAAGGTGACTTCAAATGGTGTGTAGGTTGTTGGGTAGGAAGTTGCACTTTGTCAAAATTAATCTCTTTAGTTTTGGGGCCAGCGATTCAAATTATATCCCACATTTGCTAACAAAACATTCCCAACAAGTTGTATCACTTTAATCAGCTGAGTATTCAGGGTACAATTTGCTGAAGGATAGAAATTCTCATTTTGTGCTATTTATTGGCACAGGTGCATAAATCTAAGAGAAGGAAAGTGCACGTAAGTAGAGCTGAATGAAGAGGTTGAAATTTTTACTTGAAGCATGTAGTTGCATCAGTACTTTGGCTGGGTAACATCCACATTTTGTTATGCAAGTATAATGGATTAGTAGGAAGTCATAGAAGTGTATTTTTTAGTGTTGAACCTTGTGAATGGAACAAACTATTTTATAAAGCTTCATGGCTACAAAACATTCTTCAAGCAGGAGGAAGGCCTGATGGTCAGCTATCGGTTGAGTGGCATGTTGTATTTCCTTGCCTCCCTTTCTTTAATGGTTTCATGTTTAATGTTCAGGGAAGATTCACTCAACTGATTCCTGGGATGAGGGGGCTATCTTACGAGGAAAGGTTGGACAGGTTGGGCCTGTATCCATTGGAGTTTAGAAGAATGAGAGGTGACCTTATTAAAACATATAAGATCCTTAGGGGGGACTTGATAGAGTGAATGCTGAAACGATGCCTCTCCCACAAGGGGAAACTAGAACTAGGGGACATGGTTTAAAAGCAAGGGGTCTTCCAATTAAGACTGAGATGAGAATTTTTTCCTGAAGTTCATGAACCTATGGCACTCTCTTCCCCTTAGACCAGTGAAGGCAGGGTCATTAAATATTTTTAGGACAGAGGTAGATGTATTCTTGACTAACAAGGGATCCAAAGGTTATTAGGTTAGGTGGAATGTGGAGTTGAGGCCACAATCAGATCAGCCATGATCTTACTGAACGATAGAGCAGCGTCGAGGTGCCAGATGACCTACTCTTGCTCCTAATTCATATGTTCGTATGTGTTCTGAACTTCAACCCAGCCAAGGATGTTGTCCAGAGCCAGCTAACTTCAGGAAAACCTGCCCGATTAGCCAGGATGTGTTACAACAGCAACTTGTATTTATATACTATCCCAAACTGTTTTGTGGCAGGTGTGCAGTGGGTGAGACAACACCAAGTCATGGAAGAGATATTGGAACAGGTGACTAAAAGTGTAATCAGAATTAGGTTTTGAGGAGAGAGCGGTGCAGAGACAGAGATGTTTATGGAAGGAATGCCAAAGTTTAGGGCCTTGACATCTAGAAGTGATGGCTACCCATTCTGAAGTAAAAGCTCTGGAGGGTAAGTGAAGATGCTGGAGCAGCACAGTTCTGAGAGGTTGTAGGGCTGGAGGAAGTTGCAGAGAGGGGAAGGGGTGAGGCCATGGAAAGAGTTGAACATGAGTGTGAGAAGTTGAAATTCAATTTTTGTGGACAGGAAGCCAATGAGCACATGGATGGTGGGTGAATGAACTTGTTGCAGGTTAAAATTCAGGCAGCAGTTTTCAACAAGTTCTAATTTATGCAAACCACAAGAGCATTGGATAAACATTGCCAATGGTTTTAGCAGCGGGTGAGCTGAGGAAGGGATGGAGAGGGCTAATCATACAGAGGTAATAATAAGTGGTTTTTCAGGTGAGGATGGTATGAGTTCTGAAGTTTAGCTTGCATTCAAATAAGACATTCAGGTTGCAAACTATTTTAACTGAGATAATGACCAGCGAAGGTAATGGAAGCGGTGGTGTGGGAACAAAGCTTTTGGTGTAGGTCGAAAAGATTGGCTTCCCAGTGTTTAATTGGTTCAGTTTGCAGCTTATCCAAGACTGGGTTACTGTTAGCAGGCAATCTGATGATGCCGAGGCAGTGGAGTGTTTGGAGGAGGTGGTGGTTTTTGACGTTGTACATGTGGAACCTAATTTTGCTGCTATGCCTGAAAAGGCAGTATGTAATTGAGAAATAAGAGAGGGCTCAGGATAGATCCTTGGGGGTGTAAAGAAATGTCATGGTCGGAGATTCTGGATAGACGAGTGAAACCATGTGAGGGCCATTCCCACTCAGCTGGAGAACAAAGGAGAGGCTTTTGAGGAGGATGGTTTGGATAGCCATTTCAAAGGCTACAGACAGGTCAAGAAGAATGGCAAGGCAGGCTTGCGAAGAGACTTTTTAAAGCAAAGTAGGCAAAATGGAGAGATTTAACAAGGGTGTTCCAGAAGGTCAAAACCAACCAGCAGAAAGAGTAGCTGCTGATAAACAAACCAACAGGAGATCAGAGAGACATAGAGTTGGAGGAGGTTTCCCAAGATATGGTGAAAATATCCACAGCACAGCTTGTTAGTTTTGTTGTGCTCATTTAATAATATCCATTGATAGCTGGTAAAGTCAGGATGCAAGTGTAGAACAGTTTGCAAAGTGAATCACGTTGCTTTAGCTGAATGGATTTCTGTAGATCTTGTATTTTCTGCCATAAATCAAAATTCGTGCTGGGTTTCCCCACCTTCCACCAAGGTCGAAAAAACTACTGCACGAGTCAGATCAGCACCTGAAAGACATTGAAAGGATCCTTCAGAATGACAAACGGTACTTGGTCTTGGAGTGTGTACCGGAGGAGAGACGCAAGCTCATTATGGCCTACATCGATGATCTAGATCGGCGAGGCCCTCCGCCACCTCCCACTGCATCAGAGCCAACCAGGCGATCTGCCAAATAGCACCCGAAAAAACGTTCTCCTGAGCATGAGCAGGCTGCCCATCAACTGAGACTTGTGCATGAGCCACCTGCCAGACATCAACGTGTGTGCAGTATTAATGTGTCTGCTTTGTCCAGTTTTGTATATAGTATGGACACATTTGTACCAGCTTGTCATCATGTTGAAGTGGAAGCTTTGACTCATCATTCAGTTGTGTAAAATAAAACTTTTTAAAAAAAAAATACAGCTGATGTAGTACGTGTAGCATGGTCATTAGTCCAACCGAATGGCTGTGCCACAGCAACCCTGTAAAAACTAGAATTTAGTTACCAGTAATTTTCCAAGTCAGTCACTGATCTCAAAAGGGTTTTGTTTGTAACATTTAAGCTTTTACTTGTGTTTAAATGTAAGTTTCCAAAGTGACTTTATTAACTAAGGTGTTGGAAATGTTGCCTAGTTGAAATGTTTACTGCAATAAACCATTTTTTTCTAAAATTTTTGGAATGCGTTTTTCTTTGTGCTGATTTAAATTGTTTTTAGCAACAACAAAAAGTGCTAGTATTGAAAATTCCAAAAGGCATTTGTGTTCTCTTCCAATTAATTAGGAAACTGTTCAATTTATCGTTTGTCAGCCAACTACTTGTGTACATCTCTACCTCCAACCTAACCCAGCAGTGTTCAGAGTGTGCAGGCTTTAGGGGTGACACATTCCATCATTTCTTTGAATAATTGAGTTGCTCCAGACTCTCCCTAAACATTGAAGGATGGAGACATTGACCTTTGACTCAAATACCTACTTGGTGCCATTATGGACAGTTACAGCACAGGCAAGCTTAAAGTCCCAAATCTCTTTGCTGTAACCAAAGTAATCATTGGAACAACTTTGGAGAAGGTCAGGGATTAAACATTTTGCCCTGAGAGATCTGGGGATGGATCCTTCAACACTACACTGCACTTCAGTTGCCTCAGTAGCTGCTGCATTTAATATATGGAGTGAGAGAGGATGGTTAACTTGTAGGAAAGTCAGGTACTACAGTACTTGGTCACGTTTGTTGTCATGTATAACCTACCTTCATTGGCTTCTTGAAATAAATTGATTTCCTAAGTGCCCAAGATCTGCTTGGATGCCTGTCAAGTGGTCTTCTGTGCTTGGAGTATTGGCCATTTTTATTTGATGGGACTGGAAGGAAGATGTTGGGCCAGCAAAACCACGGAAGTGCTTAAGGTATTCTTGATGATTGCTTTCCACAGATGAAGGTGAATTTGTGCTGTTCAAAATGCCCCTTCATGGGAGGTGAAAAAAGAGATTTTGGATGGCTATAATTTTGTTGAATATACTACGCAACTTGGTATTTAAAATTCATGGCAATGGACAATGTTTCTGCAAGGGAGGAAAATGGGTGTCAAACTTGGTATGGATTTCTCAATATTCTTTATGTTCAGAGCTGATTCTGACGGGAAAGAAGTATATCTTTTGGCAGCATTATTAGGTGGCTTATCGCATGATATAACGCTGCTGTTTTTATAGCGTATATCGGTAGCATCTTCCAACTTGGCTTAATCAACATCAAGGGAGATCCTCTACACACTGCAATTTCTGCAGTACATGCATACTCGTGCCTAGAACCTATTCAGAATAATGAGTCAGAAATTGCATTTTTTTAGATTGTAATTGCCATTAGTGTGAATACTGAGACAAAAACAGAAAATGCTGGAAAAACTCAGCAGGTCTAACTGCATCTGTGAAGAGAAAAACGGAGTTAACATCTTAAGTCCATATGACTCTTCTTCAGAGCTAAAGAGACATAAAAATGTGATGAAATTTGTACTGTTTAATGGGGGTGGAGCAGGTGAAGTGGGATAGAAGGCCAGCGATAGGTGGGGGCAAAGGAGAGATTGACAAAGATGACATGAACAAAAGGACAAAGGGAGCGTTAATGATAGTGGTAAGGGCTAAAGGAGGTGCTGATGGCATTGAGGTAAGAAAGCAGAATGTGAGGATAGCAGGACAACGGTAAACACTCTGAAAAGAACAACATAAACAAGTGACAGATGGCCCTTGTGGGGGTGGGGTGGTGGGAGGGCTCAGTGCTGGGGAAAAAAGATCGAAATTAGTATCGTTCAGGTGCTAAGGAACGCAAGCTCCACCAACTTACTGATACAAATGCCCATCCAGGACCCTCCACCCCTTCCCGACCTTCTGACCTTTCCCTCTCTGATGCTGAGTGTTCAGTATCCAGCAAAGGACTCAGATTCATACTCTTACTCCCTCACCTCAATGAATTTCAGGCTCAGCACGATGCTGAACTCTTCTGCCGTCTTCATCTCTGCTCACTTCTTTGGGCAGGAGTCCTCCCCCCCATTCGACGGATCCTTTCACCCATCTCCAGTATTCTCCCTCCACCTGGACCCTTCCCTCTGCCCTCTTACCTGTTCTTGATCTTTTCGTTGAGAACTTTGAGCGTGACGTTGGCCATCTTAACTTCTCTGCTCTTCTCACCCACTCTAACCTGTCTCCTGAACTTGCTGCACTCCATTCTCTTAGGTCCAACCTTGACTTTATCAGACCTGCCGACAAGGGTGCTGCTTTGTTGTCTGGTGTACTGACCTCTACCTTGCAGAGGCTGAGCGCCAACTCTCAGACACTTCCTCCTACTTCCCCTTGGACCATGACCCCACCACCAAACATCAAGCCATTGTCTCCAGGGTTGTCACTGACCTTATCTCCTCTGGAGATCTTCCCTCCACAGCTTTTAACCTCAGTCTCTCAACCTCGGACAGCCCATTTCTACCTCCTACCCAAAATCCACAAACAGGCTTGTCCTGGTAGACCAATCGTGTCGGCCTGTTCCTGCCCCACGGAACTCATTTCTTCCTATCTTTTCTTCTCCGCCGATGCTGCCAGACCTGCTGAGTTTTTCCAGGTAATTCTGTTTTCGTTTTTGTTTTGGATTTCCAGCATCCGCAGTTTTTTTGTTTTTATCTGTGTTTAATTGACTGCCACTGCCCTTCAAGAAATGCCTACCTCCTTGAAGAAGTTCTGTTCCTTTCTGCGACAAGATTTCCGTATCTCTCTTTTGCCCTGCTCACCTTCCTTGCTTTCCATTTCCCTCCTGGTGTTTGACAAGGTGTTTACTAAAACCCGCTTTCACAGCCACATCTCCTTTCTCAGTGACTGTCTCCATCTCCGACTTACCCCACGTGGATTTCAACTGAAATTCCACCCCTCATGTTTCGAACCCACCCAGGATTACAAGTATCTCCGGGACATAAAACGTTTCTCGGACTGCTGTTCCCTTCACATTCTGAAATCCACACTCAGTGCCATGCGCCGCCATATGAACACACTTGACCTCTCCCTCCAGCAGCACCGCCGTACCCTTTTTCAAAGCTGCGCGTGCCCCCAGTTTCATTTTATCCTTCGGCTCATCCGACGCCTCAACAAGCAACTTTTTCTCTTTCTCTCAAGTGCTAAGGAACGCAAGCTCCAACAACTCATCGACACCAACACCCATCTAGGACCCTCCACCCCGGCCTGTCCCTCCGTCCCCACCCCATCTTCCAATCCCAACCCCAGCCGTGTATTCACTATACCCCCTGACCTTCCCCTCTCCGATGCTGAACGTTCAGTGCTCAGCAAAGGACTTAGTTTCATACCCTTACGCCCTCACCTCAATGAATTTCGGGCTCGGCATGATGCTGAACTCTTCTTCCGCCGTCTTCGTCTCCGGGCTCACTTCTTTGGGCAGGAGTCCTCTCCCAGTTCAACGGATCCTTTTATCCATCTCCAATATTCTCCCTCCACCTGGACCCCTCCCTCTGGATTCTTACCTTCTCTTGATCTTTTCATTGAGAACTGTCGGCGCGACATTAGTCGTCTCAATTTCTCTGCTCCTCTCACCCATTCTAACCTGTCTCTCTCTGAACTTACTGCACTCCATTCTCTCAGGTCCAACCCTGACATTGTCATCAAACCCGCTGACAAGGGTGGTGCTGTTGTTGTCTGGCGCACTGACCTCTACCTCGCGGAGGCTGAGCGTCAACTCGCAGACACTTCGTCCTACCTCTCCCTGGACCATGACCCCACCACTGAACATCAAGCCATTGTTTCCAGGACTGTCACTGACCTCATCTCCTCTGGGGATCTCCCTCCCACAGCTTCCAACCTGATAGTCGCCCAACCTCGGACGGCCCGCTTCTATCTCCTACCCAAAATCCACAAACAGAACTGCCCCGGTAGACCGATCATCTCAGCTTGCTCCTGCCCCACAGAACTCATTTCTCGTTATTTTGACTCCCTTCTTTCTCCCCTTGTCCAGTCCCTTCCCACCTACATCCGTGATTCCTCTGACACCTTACGTCACATCAACAATTTCCAGTTCCCTGGCCCCAACCGCTTCCTCTTCACCATGGACATCCAATCCCTCTACACCTCCATCCCCCACCAGGATGGTCTGAGGGCCCTTAGCTTCTTCCTCGAACAGAGGCCCGAACAATCCCCATTCACCACTACTCTCCTCCGTCTGGCTGAACTTGTTCTCACGCTGAACAATTTCTCCTTCAACTCCTCTCACTTCCTCCAAATAAAAGGTGTGGCTATGGGTACCCGCATGGGCCCCAGCTATGCCTGTCTCTTTATGGGGTATGTGGAACATTCCTTGTTCCAGTCCTACTCCGGCCCCCTTCCACAACTCTTTCTTCGGTACATCGATGATTACTTCGGTGCCGCTTCATGCTCTCGTCGGGACTTGGAAAAATTTATTAATTTTGCTTCCAATCTCCACCCCTCCATCATTTTCACGTGGTCCATCTCTGACACTTCCCTTCCCTTCCTTGACCTCTCTGTCTCAATCTCTGGTGATAGACTGTCCACCAATATCCATTACAAACCCACCGACTCCCACAGCTATCTCGACTACAGCACCTCACACCCCGCTTCCTGTAAGGACTCCATCCCATTCTCTCAGTTCCTTCGCCTCCGTCGCATCTGTTCCGATGATGCTACCTTCAAAAACAGTTCCTCTGACATGTCCTCCTTCTTCGTTAACCGAGGTTTTCCACCCACGGTCGTTGACAGGGCCCTCAACCGTGTCCGGCCCATCTCCCGTGCATCCGCCCTCACGCCTTCTCCTCCCTCCCAGAAACATGATAGGGTCCCCCTTGTCCTCACTTATCACCCCACCAGCCTCCGCATTCAAAGGATCATCCTCTGCCATTTCCGCCAACTCCAGCATGATGCCACCACCAAACACATCTTCCCTTCACCCCCCCTATTGGCATTCCGTAGGGATCGCTCCCTCCGGGACACCCTGGCCCACTCCTCCATCACCCCCTACTCCTCAACCCCCTCCTATGGCACTACCCCATGCCCACGCAAAAGATGCAATACCTGCCCCTTCACTTCCTCTCTCCTCACCGTCCAAGGACCCAAACATTCCTTTCAAGTGAAGCAGCATTTCACTTGCATTTCCCCCAACTTAGTCTACTGCATTCGTTGCTCCCAATGTGGTCTCCTCTACATTGGAGAGACCAAACGTAAACTGGGCGACCGCTTTGCAGAACACCTGCGGTCTGTCCGCAAGAATGACCCAAACCTCCCTGTCGCTTGCCATTTTAACACTCCACCCTGCTGTCTTGCCCACATGTCTGTCCTTGGCTTGCTGCATTGTTCCAGTGAAGCCCAACGCAAACTGGAGGAACAACACCTCATCTTCCGACTAGGCACTTTACAGCCATCCAGACTGAATATTGAATTCAACAACTTTAGGTCGTGAGCTCCCTCCCCCATCCCCACCCCCTTTCTGTTTCCCCCTTCCTTTTTTTTTCCAATAAATTATATAGATTTTCCTTTTCCCACCTATTTCCATTATAAAAAGAGAAAAAAAAAATATTTTTTTTTTTTACATCTTTTATGCTCTCCCCATCCCCACTAGAGCTATACCTTGAGTGCCCTACCATCCATTCTTAATTAGCACATTCGTTTAGATAATATCACCAACTTTAACTTTAACACCTATGTGTTCTTTTGTATTATTGTTATTGACATCTTTTGATGATCTGCTTCTATCACTGCTTGTTTGTCCCTACAACCACACCCCCACTCCACCTCTCTCTCTCTCCGCCCCCCACACACACACCTTAAACCAGCTTATATTTCAACTCTTTCTTGGACTTGAACTCAAGTTCTGTCGAAGGGTCATGAGGACTCGAAACGTCAACTCTTTTCTTCTCCGCCGATGCTGCCAGACCTGCTGAGTTTTTCCAGGTAATTCTGTTTTCGTTTTTGTCTTCCTATCTTGACTCTGTTCTCTCTCCCCTTGTCCAGTCTCTTCCCACCTACATCTGCAATTCCTCTGATGCCCTACATCATATCAACAATTTCCAGTTCCCTGGCCCTAATTGCCACCTCTTCACCATGGACATCCAATCCCTCTACACCTCCATCCCCCACCAGGATGGTCTGAGGGCTGGCCACTTCTTCCTTGAACAGAGGCGAGAACAATCCCCATCCACCACCACTCTCCTCCGTCTGGCTGAACTTGTTCTCTCACTGAACAATTTCTCCTTTAATTTGTCTCACTTCCTCCAAATAAAAGGTGTGGCTATGGGTACTTGCGTGGGTCCCAGTTATGCCTGTCTCTTTATGGGGTATGTGGAACATTCCTTGTTCCAGTCCTACTTAGGCCCCTCGCAACTTTCTTTTCAGTACATCGATGACTGTGTTTTAGTGCTGCTTCATGTTCTCATCTGGACCTGGAAAAATTTAGTGATTTTTGCTTCCAATTTCCACCCCTCCATCACCCTTCACATAGTCCATCTCTGACACTTCCCTTCCTTGACCTCTCTCTCTCAATTTCTGCTGATAGACTGTCCACCAATATTCATTACAAGCCCGCCTACTCCCACAGCTACCTTGACTACAGCTCCTCACACCCCGCTTCCTGTAAGGACTCCATCCCATTCTCTCAGTTCCTTCGCCTCCGTCACATCTGTTCTGATGATTCCACTTTCCAAAATGACGCTTCTGACGTGTCTTCCTTCTTCCTTAACTGAGGTTTCCTACCCACTGTGGTTAACAGGGACCTCAACCATGTCCGATCCATCTCCCATGCCTCTGCCCTCGCACTATCCCATCCCTCCCAGAACCATGATAGGGTCCCTCTTGTCCTTACTTTTCACCACACCAGCTTCCGTATTCAATAGATCATCCTCTGCTATTTCCGTCAATTCCAGCATGATGCCACCACCGAACACATCTCCTCAACCCCAGCCCCTTGTTCGCATTCTGTAGGAACCGTTCCCTCTGTGACACCCTGGTCCACTCCTCCATCACCCCCAACACCTCATCCCCTTCCAAAAGCACCTAATTGCAGAATGTGCAGCACCTGTCCCTTTACCCCCTCCCTCCTCAATGTTCAAGGGCCCATACGCTCTTTTCAGGTGAAGCAGTGCTTCACTTGCACCTCCCTCAATTTGGTCTATTACATTCACTGCTCCCAATGTGGTCTTCTCTACATTGGAGAGACCAAATGCAGACTGGGTGATCGCTTTGAGGAACACCTTTGGTCTGTCTGCAAGCATAACCCAGACCTCCCTGTCGCTTGCCATTTCAACACCCCACCCTGCTCTCATGCCCACGTGTCCGTCCTTAGCCTGCTGCAATGTTCCAGTGAAACCCAACGCACACTGGAGGAACAGCACCTCATCTTCGGATTAAGCACTTTACAGCCTTCCGGACTTAGCATTGAGTGCAACAATTTCAGACCATGAACTCTCTCCTCTACCTTCACCCCTTTTTTTCAATGTTCTTGTTTTTATTTTTTATCCACTTATTTGTATTTACTTTCATTTTTATTCCTTGTTTTGTCCCTGCCTTTTATCCTATTTTTATTTTTCCCCACCACCACTCAGGCCACCTGTCACTTGTCCATGTTTTTTTCAGAGTGCTTGCACTTGTCCTGCTATTATCACATTCTGCTTTCTTACCTTAATGCCATCAGCACCTCCTTTAGCCCTTAGCACTACCATTAACACCCCCTTTTGTTCATGACATCTTTGTCAATCTCTCCTTTGCCCCCACCTATCGCTGACCTATCCTGCTTCACCTGCTCCACCCCCTTCTTCCCTTTAGCTCTGAAGAAGTCATACACATTAGAAACGTTAACTCTGGTTTTTTTCTTTGCAGATGCAGTCAGACCTGATGAGTTTTTAGCACTTTTGTGTTTTCGTTTCAGATTTCCAGTATCCACAGTATTTTGCTTTTATCTTAGTGCGAATTCTGGTTCCGTCACTTCGGAGCTCACTTCTCCCGACTTGTCACAACGTGTCTTATTCGAGTTAAAGCCGCTCACAGAATACTCTTGTCTCGAGTTCCACTATTCCTTTTAAAAGTTATTGACTCGTTACTAAAACATGCTGCCGAGTAAAACCGCACATTGTGTTCCAACCGAGGTTCAATGGAGTGGTGGAAATGTAATGGTCTTTCCTGGTCGGGGAATATTAACTAAACGCATTAACAGCAGGCTTTGTCTTTACACAAGTTGCACAATTACTCCTAGGTGTGTGTTCGGTTCTCAGCAAGAACCAAAAAGTTCCGAAATTCAAAGAGGCGATATATTAGTACACAAATGCTATAAATCTATTTATTATGGACCCCAGTATCAACATGTAATATTTGTTTACACTTCATTAGCGCATTCACCGAGGCAGAGCAATTACATTTAAACATCGCTTGCTTCACATTCCGCAACATTAATTTCAAACGTCTGTTTGTAGGTTGTAATCTACATGAACATTTTTTTTATTTACAAACAGTGGAACTCAAATTACACAATGTCCTTTACTGAACTTCATCTTCATTGTACAACATTCATTAAAATGATAAAAATACGAAGAGTCAAGAAGTCCCAGGCACTGACTGAAATATAAACTGACTTTATATCCACATTGGACAAGTTAAAGAGAGAAAAAAATCAATTTCTAAAACCAGAATCCATTAAGAAATAGTTCACTGATACTGGTGAATATGCATCGCGGTCACCACAAATACCGTTAACTTATTGTTACCAAAATACTCAGCCTTTATACAAACACTTACAGGAATATATTTTACAGAAAGATATTCAACAATAAAACACATGGACGTGATTAAAAGCGGTTTAATTCATAACCTGAAAGCCGCAAGGTGATCGAGATGGTAGAATGTTCACTCGGAAAATGAGTACACTTAATGACCCGCACAATACAGACTGTCACGACCAGAGAGATGTAAAACAAAGAGCCTCGCATATCCACAGCACTTCATCCCAGGTATGTGTTAATTGGTGGGGGGTGGGGCAGGAGGAGGCCGTTCAGCCCCTCAGATTCCGACCATTCAATTCTATCACGGCTGATCTGCATCCATCTTGGAGGCATTTCATTAATGTTAGAATTCCGTACACAATACAAAACACACCTAACAGGTACAGCGCAATTCCAGCAGTTTTTTTGCTTGATTCAGGATTAAACAGTCAAATGCTGTGCCACTCATAAGAGTTTCATGAATCATTGCAGTAATCCAGGCTCGCCAAACTTAAATCTGGCCAATTCATTTCAAACTCAACCACAATTTTCCTGGTTTCAAAATCATAGTATATAGTATATCATAGGACGAGTTCAATAACCCCCACCCCAGTCCCATTGGCAAATTAGTTCTGGTTTTAATATCTTCCCCCGCCCCCCACCCCGCAACCCAATAGCTACTGACCATCCTCCTGGATCACATCTTTTACACTAGTCTCGGGGCAAGGTGGACCTTCTAATTCGCTTTGATGCTCCCAGGGAATGGGATCTTCCTCTGCAGTGGCGGGCGCGTTCTGTCTATCCTGCCAGAACTGCTCCATGTCGGACAGGACCAGATTAGCAGTCTTATTTGTCGGGCTCTCTGCTTTGTCCTGGGCGGGGTTTCTGTCGGGTACCTGGACAGACTTCTCCTGCTGAGACGGGACGGGGATGGCCGGAGGGGCGCTGTCGGTGCTGCTGGGCCGCCGCTGGCTGGGCGCCGCTGGGAGGGCGGCGGAGGTTCGGGGCTTGCTGGAGACGAGCCTCTTCCAGAGCCCCAGGAAACCTTCCTTGAATTCTTCGGACATGGCCACGAAGATGAGCGGGTCGATGGAGGAGAGGCTGAACACGAGCACCTGAGAGAGCAGGGCGAAGGCTGGAGGTGGCGAGGGCTCGCCCCTGGCAGTGTGCCTGACCCATAGCCAGGCGACCCAGCCGGGGGCGCACATGATGGCGGAGGCCAGGCTGACACTGAAGAGCATCACGGTGAGCCTCCTGCCTCTGATGTGATTCCGCAGGTTCTGGGTTTTGCTTCCCCGACGCTTGCACATCCGAAAAGCCTTCCAGTGGTACATGAAGGTGCAAATCACAGGGAGGCAGTAAACCAGGGCAGGGTACAACTTGGCAAAAACTGCCATAAAACTGGATGCCCGCCCCGGCGTCTCAGAAATGCACATCACCTTGCCCGCCTCATGCCTGACAGTCGCAAAGAGCCAGTGAGGTATGGGCAGGATGAAGGCCAGTGTCCAGATGGTGGTGATCAGAGCGGCGATCCTCTGGTGTTGGATTTGCACTTGTTTGTTCGGATGGGTCACGTACATGAAGCAAGCTTTGGCCAGCACAGCCAAGGTGAAGCTTTTGCTGGCCAGGCAGCTCTGGAGGAACCAGTCGGCCGACTTGCAGATGAACCAGCCCAGGATCCAGCTGGAGCTGGAGAAAGCGACCGCCCGGAATGGGACGCAGAACAGCATGATGAGCAGGTCCGCCACGCTCATGTTCAGGATCAGTGAATTGATCATGGAAGTTTTGCCCCTTCTGGCGTTGTTGATCAGGACGGCGAAGACCAGGAAATTCCCAGCGAAGCCGACCAAACAGATGCCCGCTAAAGTCACCGGGATGGCAACCCTCAGCTCTTTGGAGTCGATATTTTGATAACCCCCAGCCAAGTGGGAGATATCGCTGGAGCCATTGGAGGAGCTGAAATGATTCGCCTGAACTGGAAGTTTCTCCATTGAGATGACAGGCACCCTGTGTTTCTGGTGCCGGCAGAGTCCCACACTAGCTCCGTGTCAAAACAGTTCTCAGAGATCCAAGTCTGTAGAATGGGAGCCAGTGGAAGATTGGCAGCGACCAGTTACAGCTCCTTGGACAAGACCAATCTGCAAGTATAATAAATACACTGTAACTTCAGGGGGGCCAATTAAAATGCACTTGAAGACCGACCTACTTCATCAATCATGCATATCTTTTCAGATTAAGGCATTTTAAAAACAAACTCCCAACATTAATCTCATTAGAAATTCTATGCAACATTATAATTTAATATTGGGGTTGATTTATTTTTGTCCTGTCAGTCACCAGCTCATCTCTGTTCTGAACACGATTAATTCCCATTTGTCTAAATAAAGCTCAATGTGCACATTTGGTTTTTGGAAGTGCGTTACCTTATTGATGAACATGTTGCGAGGCGGTTTTTCCATGCGTCGCAGGCTCGGAGCGGTTTTCTTACCCGTTCTAGGTAAATCCCAGGTTTAAACACAGTAAAGACAATGTCTGCTCTGAGCTCCGCTTTGTAGCTGACAGGTAGTGGGTGTTGGCGTTATCATTAAAGAACTGAAATTAGGTTCATCTTCGGAGATGTAAATGCAACACCTAGTATATTAACACGGATGTTTTTCAACAACAACTTACATTTATACAGCCCCAGTAAGAGTAAAGCAGTCCAAGGAGCTTCACCAGCATTATCCGCGGAAAAAATGACGCTGAGCCACTTAAGGGTAAATTAGAACAAGTAACTCACCCCCTGACTCCCCAAAGCCTGTCCACCATCTACAAGGCACAAGGCAGGAGTGTGATGGAATACTCTCCAGTTGTCTGGATGAGTGCAGCTCCAACAACACTCAAGGACCTTGTCACCATCGGGGTGGGAGGTGGGGTGGTGAGGTGCAAGGGGCCAGAATTGGAGGTTTACAGAGAATTGCAGGAGGGACCAATCCATGAGAAACTTGGTAGAATGATAGGATGATACAGCACAGAAGGAGGCCATTTGGCTCTTCTTGCTAGTTCTTTGAAGAGCTATCCAATTAGTCCCACTCCTCTGTAGTTTCCACACAACCGAGCACATTTTTTCTTTTGAAGGTTTTAATTCACATTTGGCAGTTATTATTGGACTGGCTTTCACCTCTCTTTCAGTCAGTGAATTCCACATCAGAGCATCTCTGCATTAAACACAATGTTTTTGGTTCTTTTACCAATCACCATAAATCTTTTGTTACTTTGGCTACCAACCCTTGTACCATTGGAAATAGTTTCTCCTGGTTTATTGTGAACACTTCCTTCAAGACTCCACCCCACCTCGTCCCACAACCCCACCCCCCCCCCCTTCCCCCCACCCACCCCCCCCCCCCCCCCCCCCCCCCCCCACCGCAACCAACCTACTCTGCTCTAAGAAGAGCAACCTCAGATTCTCCACATAAATTTGTTCAGCCCTGTACCAAGCTAGTAAATGTGTTCTGCACCCTCTCTAAGGCCTCAACCATCCTTCAGGAAGTGTAGTGATCAGAATTGGCCACAACACTCCATTTGGGGTCTAACCAGTGTTTATAAAATTGAAAACCAGGATGAGATTTTGAAATGCAGGCGTTCAGACCAGTAACTAATACAGACCAGCCAGCACAAGGGTGATAAGCGATTGGGACTTGATGCAAATTCAGACACTTGTTTTGGATGAGCCCTTGTTTAGGGAGGGTATCACTGGGAGGCTGACCAGTGGAATGATTGAGGCAAGAGGTAACAGGAGTACATAGGATATATGGCACAGAACCAGGCCAATCAGTCCATGCCAACTCAACTCAAACCTCCTCCCATCTTTCCTCATCTACATCTACCATCATAACCCTCTATTCCCTTCTTCCTCATATGTTTATAAATCTTCCTTTTACATGCAGCTGTAGTATTTTGCTTCAACCATTCCTTGTGATGGAATGTTTCACATTGTCACCACTCTTCGGATAAAGAAGTTTCTTTTGAATTCCCAGTTGGATTTCTTTGTGACTATCTTGTACTGATGGAATTCCAGTTATGCTCTTCCCCACAAGTGGAAACATTCTCTCTGTATCCAAACTGTCAAAACTTTTCATAAGCTTTAAGATCATCTCTCAGATTTGTTTTTCAAGAGAAAAGAGACTCAGCCTGTTTATCATTTCTTGATATGTACACCCACAGATTTCTGATATTATCCTTGTAAATCTCCTCTGCACCCTCTCCAGTTCCTCTGTATCCTTTATACAATAATATTGACATTTTCATTCAAAGCATGAATGCATTTTGTTTAGACTGATAGATTTCTCCAAATTCACACCTAACATTATACCACATAAGTTCTCAGTGCTACCATGAAAGTGAAAACTGTTTATTTTGATGGCTTCAAAGGTAAAGTGTTGCATTGAAAAGAGCCTGGCAATAAAAGCACAGAGTTAATCAAAGGAGGTTGTTAATTTAGTTCAGCACTGTGCTCCTGAAAGATCAGTATTAATGAGATCAATTAAGAATATTTATCAATGACCATGACTGTTATAGAGCTAGTCTATGATTTAAAAATACTTAGTTGTTAAGCCCCCATAGTTTGTGGATTTACAGTACCTATAATAATCCATCAATGGAGTGAGATATTAGATGTTTGGAAGTCTGTGTGACAAGTTCAATTAAAATCAGTCCTTTTACTCAGCGTTCTGATTTCATCCAGAATTTGAGGCAATCATATCAATTGGAAGCAAGGCAGATTTCTTATCAGTAGAATATATATGAAAATAACTTTGCACAATTTCCGTAATATTTTAATTGCCAGTTCAAGTAGTACAATTAGGAGATGACATTTATCTGGTGTTTTTAAGATAGTAATATGACCCAAGGCCCTTCAGGAAATAGATACAAATAATATCCCACTACTACAATGTAAACTTAGCATAATTCTATGCAAGGCAGGGTAAGTTCTCACCATCCTGTAATAGCAGAGGTTCAGCATCAACTTAGAATCAGCTGAGAGTTTGACCCATACAAGCATCAATACCAGATTACAATACTATGTTTACAAAACATTTAACAAGGTCTGATTTTCCAAATGACTCTCTCCAAAATGTGCCTTCTTGAGTTTACTTCAGAAGCTGGCACGAGACCCTTCCACAGATTCAGACTCTAACTATCAGAACCACAGCTTAACTACAAAACCCTCTGGAGTAGAAGGGTCTGGTATATGCAGGGTTAATGTGGGACTGAGTACAGTACCACCCACAGAATATGGTAAGAAGGCACATGACCCAGAGCCAGCGTCAGTGTGGTGTTGAGTAGAGATGTGATAAGATCTTGACGTGGGGATAGCTCCCTGCCTGTACTCTTTACTATATATTTGGATATAGTTACAAGTAGTTAATAAAGACTTGTTGTTAACATACAGAAGATGATGAATACATTCTTAAAAGACACATTCTGTAACCAACACCATTACAACATGGTGGCAGTTTGGGATCAAAAAACCCACAACCTCATAGGAATGCTGAAAAACTAAGAAAAATAAAGTTTTCAACAGATTCTGAACTGAAACAAGCTCCCAACTGAAGCTACAGATGTTGAGTAAATTCACCAGAAAAAGTTCCACACAGGAGAGCCTGTAAGTTAAAGTCAGAAACCTTACTGCTGCAGAAGACTCCATAGAACCTCCCTTGGAAGCCCAACTTCAGCATGCAAAGTTCATAGCCTGCATGAATGAGCTAAATCTTTTTAACTTCTAGGTTGCAGCCATTCCTAAGAAACCCCTTTTACTAACTCAGTCAGAAACGCCTTTGAATGAAATCCATCGCTAATCCCAATCCCCGACTCCGAGCCTCATCACATGGCCTCTGAGTTGAAAAGAAAATTTTTAAAAAAATTAACTTACTCAACTCTCAGAATCTTGCGACCATCCAAATCCTTAAACAGCAAGCCTGCAGTTAATTTAAATGCCTTGCTTCTCACATTGCTAGATCACTGAATAAATCAAGTCAGCAGACACCCATTGTTAAAAAAATTCTTCTAGAAGTACATCACCGCCATTTGCACAGCCTGCTGAACCTGATAAAGCACAGGAAAATCAGAGAGAAAAAAGGCAGCTGCGGAACTATTCTGAAGAGAGGGAAAAAAATGGTTCCTGTACAGCAAATCTTAAAGGGTCAGTGAAATTTGCAGCTGTAACTGCTGAAAAGCAGGGAGAAAAATACAGTTGCTATACAGACATTCTTAAAAGGGCAACAACATTTAAAGCAGTGACTGCAGGAAAAATATTAAACCACCATAGATCACAAATCCTGTTTACCAGATCGGTTTGGACCAACCTCAGAGACAAATCCAACAGGACATTTGGCATCCTTGATAAGCGACTTTTCACATTACTTGAGTACATCAGGTCTTAGTAAAAAATCAGAGGAAGACCAGATTGGTGCCTTTTATTCCTGGTTTGGTTATCTTGCTAATCATGTTGTCTTGATGCAAGGCATTGATGAATCTGCAACCAGCCTTTGATGAATATTTTAATCTTCAGATCTTAAAAAGGGACATTAAAAAAATCTCCAGCAAAGTGAAGAAAAGGTAAAAAGCAACACCCAAACAAACCACATGAGGGTGCCAGAGAGGCACAGAACTTTTTGGAAGCCCCACTAGTATAACTTTATGGGAAGCCCAAGGCAGAAGTCCCAAATGATTTCCTTTTCAAAGACACGAACACGTTTCAGGAACTGTACCACCAGCTGGTAGTGAATGACAAGGAAAAAGCCCTGCGGCAAGCAGGCCAAGAAAAAGCAGAAGTGCAATCAGAGAAAGTTCATCTCAAAGCTGAGTTGGAAGAACTCAATCTGAAGTACAGTCAGGCAGGCCAGCAGACAAGAACAACATTCACACAAGCCATTGTCTTGAAAGACTCTTTAAAGAATCAATATGTGCCCCTGGAAAAACATAAGGAGTTGGATAAGATGTTGACTGCTACTTCAGAAAAAGCTGCATTGGAGCTACCAACAATGGCAAAGCTATACGCTAATACACAGAGTGAGAAGACAAGAGCTGAACAAGAAAATTAATGGTTGAAAGAGCGGCTAATTGTCCTTCAGGATCAGGCTCAAAAATAGTCCATTAGACTTCAGCAATAAAGAATACCTTAAGCAATACAATGACAGAACAAACTCAATAAGCCTGCCGTAAAATCATAGGAAAACTCAAGACAAAGTATTTGAGCTTTGGAACAAAAAGGAAAACTTGTTGAAAGACCTTCACATGCTACAAGGTTCCCTCAGGTCTGAGCAGTGGAACGTTTACTGTGAAACAAACTGAGCCATGGCATGGGGCCCCCAAACAGGAGGCCCCAAAATGCAGTGCATTGAATGAACATAAGCATTTGCAGTACCTAATAATTGTAGAATCTACTGGACAGAACAGGGATGATTGCAAAAGTGTATTGAGCGGTCACTCAAACTTGCTTTTACTCTGTGTAGAGGGACACTTATAATGCAAGTGCGGTTAAGTTCAAATCTGTGCTGTTTTAACAAGCTGCTGAATGGGCCACAATGTGTTTTACATATGTGTTGCCTGGTAGTGGTGAGGTGGGCAGGACAGTTTGATTTGCCAAGATTGTCCAGAAATTACTCTCAACATTAGAGAGTGCAGTTTAAATTGTGAAGCATTGGGCATGGCTATGACACTCAAACTGAATGCTATTGCTTCAGGTTTAATGGTATTATCAGGTTAATTGGTATATCTTCCTTGCAGGTTTTCATTGGCTTTGCTATGGGTTGTGGTCCTTCAGGGTCAGTTTTGCTGCTTTCAGGGCTTCAGTAAATCAAGAACCATTTTTTCTTATGTGTAATATATAATTTGCTAACCTTGGGGAGAGGTTAAAAGTTACCTACTGACCTTGTGAGAACGTTCATTTTCTGCAACTGCATGTTGAAACATTTTTTTTACAGGAGTTTATTGACTTTTTTTTTACCACATTTAATATACATGTATATCTCATAAAGAATGTGAACTTGTTTTACCAAGTGGTTCAGTCTGTGAACTGGATATACTACTTTAACGCTTTGTAGGATATGAATGAGTGTAAGTGGTTACAGATTAATAATATCATTCAGGAATATCCCATTTCACCTTGTGATGATGCTGCTGTGTTGCATTTTTGCTGTTAAACTTTGATATCTCAAATAGAATGAGCGAAGGAAAACAAAAGTCACTGACAGATGGCATTCCAAGTCATTAGGCTGCAACAGAGGCAATGGATGACATGTGTTATAAAGGTTGAACAAATGGTTGATTTATCTTTTATTTATTTGTCTGCACTGGGGTTTGGTTTCTGTCATAGTCCTGCACGTAATTTAAGGAAGAACATTAGCAGATGTGAGTGTGTTTGTGGTGAGCAGGAGCAGTGTTAAAGAGGAGCGAAGAGGGTAAAGGCTAAATATGACTTGCTCATTACTGAAGTTTGGGGAAAATTTGTAGAAATAACAAATGCTTTCTGTATCTTCCACCACCTAATAGCTAAAATGTAATTTATCATACTTAACTGCATTTGTGTAATTTGTGTAATACCTATAATATCCGTTGAGCATGTTCAATGATAGGAACGTCCAAATAAACTCAGGCACTTCCACAATTGCGGCACTGTGTACCCTGGGCAGTTCCACAATTGGGGCACTGTGTACCTGGGCAGTTCCACAATTGGGGCACTGTGTACCTGGGCAGTTCCACAATTGGGGCACTGTGTACCTGGGCAGTTCCACAATTGGGGCACTGTGTACCCTGGGCAGTTCCACAATTGGGGCACTGTGTACCTGGGCAGTTCCACAATTGGGGCACTGTGTACCCTGGGCAGTTCCACAATTGGGGCACTGTGTACCTGGGCAGTTCCACAATTGGGGCACTGTGTACCTGGGCAGTTCCACAATTGGGGCACTGTGTACCTGAGCAGTTCCACAATTGGGGCACTGTGTACCCTGGGCAGTTCCACAATTGGGGCACTGTGTACCTGGGCAGTTCCACAATTGGGGCACTGTGTACCTGGGCAGTTCCACAATTGGGGCACTGTGTACCTGGGCAGTTCCACAATTGGGGCACTGTGTACCTGGGCAGTTCCACAATTGGGGCACTGTGTACCTGGGCAGTTCCACAATTGGGGCACTGTGTACCTGGGAAGTTCCACAATTGGGGCACTGTGTGCCTGGGAAGTTCCACAATTGGGGCACTGTGTACCTGGGAAGTTCCACAATTGGGGCACCATGTACCTGGCCAGTTTTATAACTGGTACACTGTGTACCTGGCCAGTTTTACAATTGGGGCACCGTGTACCTGGGCAGTTCCACAATTGGGGCATAGTGTACCCGGACAGTTCCACAATTGGGGAACCATGTACCTGGCCAGTTTTATAACTGGTACACTGTGTACCTGGCCAGTTTTACAATCAGGGCACTGTGTACCTGGCCAGTTTTACAATTGGGGCACCGTGTACCTGGGCAGTTCCACAATTGGGGTGTATGTGCCTGTGCAATGATGGCGTATTGTCTCCTATTCTATGACGTTCAATCTGCAGCCAAGTTTTGGATTGCTTTATTGAAGCAGACCAGGGAGACATTTGGCTACCATGAGCTGCTGTGAAACGGACTCAGTGCATCCTGAAAGGGAAATATGATTTGAACATGGATTGGCATCGTGAGGGTGAAATTTGCCCGATCAACCTTATTACCAATGATCTCGGAGTTTGCGCTAAACCTATTCCGGGGTCCTTCGAGATATCGTTTCGTACGAAATAAATGTTTTAGAATTTTTAAGACATAATGGCACATCCTTCGGAAACTGGGCGACAGACAGCAATTTCGAATCCGCGCATTAGGTGCTCTTGCTTTCCTGACTACATAGGGAGAAATGCAAAGCATAAGTTGTCCATTCATTCAGATTAAAAATGCAGCGCTCGGGAGCTCCTGTTCAATTGACACTGTTTAGCAGCTCTTGGAGTCATGGTTTGCATAGTTTCTTGCCTGAGTGGTTGCATTTTTTTGATGTAGTTTTTGAATACATTCCGTCCAGGGCGATGCGTAGCCCGGGGGAGGGGTATTACAAGAAATGCAATCGCACATTGAAAGTTCAGGTGGAATCATCAACCTGTGAGAGCTTTGGATTCTTAATATTTAAACACCAAAGATATGCTACTGCTGTATGGCAGAGTACCAGGTAGTTTTGTATTCTTTACAGTGCACACAATAGAAACGAGTGTATTCACAATACTCGCCAGGAAAACAATTGGATGTGGCCGAAGTAGCTCAGGCTGAGTGACCAACGTATGAAATAAAACATTTACATCTTTCCTCTTGAAAGTGAAATGATTTTCTTTTTAGAACAGTTGAATGGCCGGAGTATAAAGAGCTGGGTATCTTAGAAAGCTGGGAACTTCCTGTTAAACAGAAATCGAACACTTTCCTGTTCCATTTCCTGTTCAATATTAAATGTTGTCTCAAAAACAAAAATAGCTGGAAAAACTCAGCAGGTCTGACAGCATCTGCGGAGAGGGACACAGTTAACGTTTCGAGTCCGTATGAGTCATACGGACTCGGAACGCTAACTGTATTCCTTTTGGAAGGAACCTTGGAAAAACATTACATTCCCTAAGAGGAATGCGAAGAGATGAAAATCAGGAACATAGGATGGCAAACATAGGTAGAAGTTCACACTAACGAGTGTGAGGTCTTTCAAAAACTATTGGAAGAAGCGTAATTACAGACTGTGAGCTTGAAGAATAGCACAAAAGAATTCTGCTCTGCCAAGGAAAAACGGATCAGAGGAGAGAATACATCATGAGGCAGCAAACAAATCTTTGGGCTGATGTATGTCATCCCTAACTGGTCTCTCCCTCTCTCTCGGCCAGGGATGCCTGTGTCACCCTGGATCCCCTCCAGACGGCGGAGGATGTGAAAACTACTACTGTCAATAGCCAGCCAGAACAGCACAGTCCTGAGTGCTTAATCACTAAAGAGTACTCAGACTAGGATTTCATATTTTTGGAATGCTGTTAGTGCCTTTTACTGTGAAGACAGAAGCAAAGTATTTATTCATCTCCTCTGCCATTTCCTGGTTTCCCCATTATTATTTGCCCTGCCTCATTCTCTAAAGGGCCTATGTTCACTTTGGCCTCTCTCTTCCTTTTTATATGTTTAAAGAAACTCTTACTGTCTGTTCCTATATTACTTGCTAGTTTACACTCAATGTTTATTTTCTCCCTCTTCATTATTTTTTTGGTCATCGTTTATTGGTTTTTAAAACTTTCCCAATCCACTGGTTTACCGCTAATTTTTGCCACATTGTATGTTTTCTTTCAATTTGACACTGTCCTTACCTTCCTTGGTTAACCATGGTTGGTTTATCCCCTTCCTGGAATCCGTCTTCCTCACTGGGATATATCTTTGTTGTGAAACATGAACTATTTTTTTAAATGCCTGCCATTGTTCATCAACTGTCTTTTCTACTAAACTCCACTCCAGCCAACTCTGCCCTCATTCCTTCCTTTATTGAAGTTTAGCACAGTTGCTTCTGACCCAAGTTTCTCACTCTCAAACTGAATGCTAAATTCTACCATGTTATGGTCACTGTTTCCTCAGGAATCTTTTACTCTGGGATCATTTATTTACCTGCCTCATTACACATTACCAGATCCAAAACAACCTGATCTCTGGTAGGCTCCATAACATATTGTTCTAGGAAACTGTCCCAAATACAGTCTTTGAATTCTTGCTCATGCCTACCTCTGCCAATTTGATTTTCCAAGCAATGTCACCTATCTGATAATGGCCAAATATGAAACTTTAAGCATTTTAAAATACATGCTTACACAAACATTGGGGAGATAGAGTATCAGGGATTGGAAGAGCTCGTTCTGTCACTATCTGTCCCAAAAGGACAGGAAAGTGAACTGTGAAAAAATACCATGAAATAAATCCTATATAATCATGAAGTGATCTGGGAGGTTTTGATAAAAATCAGTAATTGAAAATAAACTCCTCAAGGTTCACGTTTGTTGGACTAGAGAGCACAGAAAGAGAAAGTCACAGGTTTAATCCCCAGTCTATGCTGAGATTGTTGACCTCACCTGGGACAGAAATAGGATTATGACAATTAGATGTAATGTCTCTGGATTCAGGCAAGGAAGAATCATTTAGTTTCATACTCCTGTAAATATCCACAGACTGCTGCTGGAAAAATGGATGTCTTTTGGCATTGGGCCAGGACATAAACTGGGGCAGTTGCTATGCCCTCTACCATATACTGAAACTACCAAGGCTCAAGATGTAGAGAATGTGGTGAGGTACCTTCAAGAAAACATCTGTGCCAGGTATTACAGACAAGGATGAGCGAGAGAACTGAAACTCCTGTTTCCTTCCCTTGCAGTCTATAATCAGTGTGTTTTTGAAAAGGAAGATATGTGTGTGTTTTTAACCCCTGAGTGTATGGCCAAATTGAATAACCAGCAGCGAGCTTTTTGTGGGTTGAAATAAAGAGGATTATTTATTCACACCGTCATACCAAAAATCTAATACTAGGTCACTAACTCAACACCCCCACCCCCACCAACACCCCCCCCCCCACCTCCCCCCCACCAACACCCCCACCCCAAACACACACACACACACACACACACACACACATAGACAAGGAAAAATACAGTTAAAGAGAATAGTGCACTTTTACAAGTTATAAACAAAATTATGTTCTGTAATTCATGTGTTTGACTCATCTTGAAAGAAGGCATGTGTTGCAGACCCAATGAAGAAGGTGCTTTCTCTACTGCAATGCATCTTATAGATGGTACACACTGCTGCTACTGTGCGTCAGCGGTGGAGGGAGTGGCTGTTGGAGGTGTTGGATGGGGTGCCAAACAAGTGGGCTGTTTTGTCCTGAATGCTGTAGAGCTTCTTGAGTGTGGATGGAGCTGCATTTATCCAGGCATGTGGAGAGTATTCCATCACACTCCTGACTTGTGCCTTGTGGATGGTGGACAGGCTTTGGGGAGTCAGGACGTGAGTTACTTGCTGCAGAATTCCCAGCTTGTGACCTGCTCTTGTACCTATATTATATATATGGCCAGTCCAGTTCAGTTTCTGGTCAATGGTAATGCCCAGGATGTTGATAGCGGAGGATTCAGCAATGGTAATGCCATTGAATGTCAAGGGGAGATGGTTGGATTTTCTCTTGTTGGCGATGGTCATTTCCTGACACTTGTGAGGTGCAAATGTTACTTGCCACTTATCAGCCCAAGCCTGAATATTGTCCAGGTCTTGCTGCTTGGTCTGCTTCAGTATCTGAGGAGTCGCGAATGGTGCTGAATATCATGCAATCATCAGTGAACATCCCCACTTCTGCCTTTATGATGGAGGAAAGGTAATTGATGAAGCAGCTGAAGATGGCTGAGCCTAGGACCCATTCTGAGGAACTCCTGCAGTGATGTTCTGGGACTGAGATGACTAACCTCCAACAACCACAACCATCTTCCTTTGTGCTAGGTATGTGTAGAAACACACTCTGGGAGGCTTCTTAGTCAAACAAAACAAACTTTATTTATACGAGAGATTCCGTGACTGCTTGTATCCAGCCAGGCCCACATACAGCCATTTTTTCCTAGGAAACCCCTTCCTAGAATTTATTCCCCCACCAACATTGATTGAACAAATCACGTGATGCCTATTCAGTTGAACTGACCTTAAAGTGACAGTCATCACAGTATGACCCCAACCAGCGAAGAGTTTTCCCCCTGATTCCCATTGACTCCAGTTTTGCTAGGGCTCCTTCATACCAGATAAAAATAAAAAACTGCGGATGCTGGAAATCCAAAACAAAAACAGAATTACCTGGAAAAACTCAGCAGGTCTGGCAGCATCGGTGGAGAAGAAAAGAGTTGACGTTTCGAGTCCTCATGACCCTTCAACAGAGTTCAGCATTTTTTGTCCATGTTTGAACAAAGGCTGTAATGAGATCAGGGGGTGAGGGCCCTGGCCACTGCCATTTTGTATGTGAATCAGACAGCAATTTCTGCCGATCCCACATAAACAGTTAAATGTGGAAGCTCAGAAGTCACTGTCTGAATAGCCTTGCAGCTCCAAAAGCTCCTCAAAAATGGCATCTTGCCATCTGACTCCCCACTCAAGTACAATTGTACTCACCTTGCAGATTGGCAGTCATCTTACCAAAAAGGTTAGGTCTTATCCATTCCGGTAGAAGTACCTATTTATTGGCGTGTTAAGTTTTAATTACTGACAAACAACCATTTTGACACTGAAATAACTTTTACAACTATGGTATTGCATTCCTTCAACTTTTGGAAATTTATTAGAAATGTAAATAGTAAGCATGAAGTAAGAGGTGGAGTGGGTCCTATTCGGGACAAAGAGAATGGTATATGCTTGAAGGTGCAGGGCTAGGCTAGAATACTCAATACTAGAGTACTTTGTATTGGTGTTTTCTAAGGAAGAGAATATCACAAAATATTGGTAGAAGCAGAGATAGTGGAGGCAATGGATTATGTGAAAGTTGAAAGGGTCGAAGTACTGGAAAGACTGGCCATACTTAGGGTAGATAAGTCACCGGTTCAGATGGCTTGCACCCCAGGTTGCTGGGGTGGAGATAATGGAAAGGCTTGTCTTAATCTTTCAATCTTCTTGAGATATGGGGAATGTGCCAGAGGATTGGAGAGTGGCAAATGTGACACCCTTATTCACAAAAATGTAAAAGGGCAATCCTAACAACTACAGGCTGGTTAGTTTAACATCAGTGGTGGGTAAGGTTTTGGAATCCATAATCAGGGAAAAAACCAGAAAGCACTTGGAGTGGTTTGAGTGAATTAAGGAGAGTCAGCACTGATTTATAAAAGGCAGATTGCACTTGACTAATCTAACTGAATTTTTTGATGCAGGAACAGAGAAGGTTAATGAAGGGAATGCGGTGGATGTTGTCTCTTTGATTTTTAAGAAAGCATTTGACAACGTACCACATAAAAGGCTAATTAACAAAATCAAAGCTTCTGGAATAGGAGAGAGGGTCAGTGCCCAATTGGATGAGGTAAAGAAAGAAAAGTTCTTTCCATTAGCTGATAGTAGAAGGACTAGGGGACACAGATTTATGGTTTTGTGAAAGACATGCAGGGAGAATGTGAGGAGGAACTTCTTGATGCAACGAGTGGTTCTTGAAAATGAAGTGGGCCAAGTGGATCAGGTGTCAGCAGGAGAACATTTAAGGGACTTTGATTATTGTATTATTAGGTTAGGTTGGCTATGGAAAAGGAAAAAGAACAAACCAAAGTAAGATAGTGAATAATGCTGAAAAAAGACATTGGGTGGAATTTTCCGAGCCCCCTTGTGGCGGGTGTGATCGGTGGCGTGGGTGGAAAATATGGTGCAACCTGCTTCATGATGGCATGAAGGCAGGTCATGGTCATCCGCTCTGTGAGAATGCTCCTGTCATGGAGATGCAGTAGAGACCCTAATAGTCACTTGATACAGGAGGATGATGACAACATGCAGTGAGGACACTCCATAAATCTTCACATGGCCTCTGAGAATGTCTGACTCCCGTCTGGCTGCGGGCAGCTCGCTTGCGCTCTGTGATCAGGGCCATCTGAGAGACACAGCCATGAAACTTTAGATGCATCTGATGCTGTGTTCGCCTTCAGCACCTCAGTTCTTCAGGAGCTGGTGCACAGCATCACTAGTTGCAGATGCTGGTGTGATGGGGGCCAGCCCCACCTTAAAGGTGCTGAGAGCACACAGAGAGAATGATGGAACTCTGTGACGCCTGCCCATTACATTCTGGCAGCAATGACCAGCACCGCCAAGGTGCAGGCATCAGTAATGTGTGAAGCTGGACCATCACTGTGATCTGAAGGCTGCACAGATCACAGGGGAGAGGCCCTGGAATGAGACACCTGCCTTTTATCTTGTGCAGAAAGGTTTCACATCTGAGTGACAAGAACACTGTTCATCAGAACAAGGAGTCACAGGCAGGGTGACATTCTTAAGAGTTTATTGACAATAGTGAACAGTATGTACAAGTAGGTTCTTGATTGGTAAGGGGATCAAAGGTTACAGGGAGAAGGCGGGAGAATGGGGTTGAGAAACTTATCAGCCATGATTGAATGGCGGAGCAGACTCGATGGGCCAAATGGCCTAATTTCTGCTCCTATGTCTTATGGTCTTATGGTCCAAGTGATCAACACCCATGTCCAGGCTGTACAACTACTTTTATCTAACTTTCCTAACCCTGCTGCTATGTCTTGATGCTCCCTGGACATCCACAGCGGAGGTGGAGACAGCCTGCTGACTGTTACGCCCTGTCTATGATGACCTTAATGGGGGTCTTCTGGAAGGCCGAGACCTGGAGGGCCCTGGCCTGCTTTCGGGGTCCTGCTGTGTATCAGTGGCTCCCTCCTCAGCCTGTGAAGCTGGACATGCGGAGGTCACAGGAAGAGGGGAGTCAGATGAGTCAGACACTCCCAGAGTTACCTGGGTGGATGGCCCCCCGAGTGTGCACTTGCTGATCCTCCTCCCTATGGGTGCGCGAGGGCCCCTGGCTGATGCCGTGAGTGGAAGGGGTAGCTGGAATGAGATTGAGCTGCCCAGCATCCCTCTCAAGTACACACTGCTGGAGGCCAACTATGGCATCAGTGATGGAGCTGAGCCCATGCAGCAGTGCAGGAGCAAAGTCCTGAACCAAGGTCTCCATGCCAGTGTTGACCTTGGTGCATTGGCATGCCGGCATTATCACCACAGCCTGAGGCGGACTGACTTCTCCATTGTGCCTTGCAATCTGAGGAGTGCAGCGGACATCCCTTCCAGATGTTCCCGAGCTTGCCTTTGCAGTTCCAGAACTGAGGTATGATCGAGTCCAGAGGCTCATCATCTGACTCAGGCTCAGCTGATTTCTGGCCTCCCGCAGTCCTCCGAGTAACCGGAGACTTGAAAAGACCCTGCCTTCACCTGCTGTGGATCAGAAAGTGCGATGTGCTCACCAGACTGCGATCCCAAGGCTACTCTAAAGCTAGGTCCCACCGACGTGTGTGTCTCTGCGCTGGTGGAGGGTGTGGGTGAACATTGTGAAAGGACTTCAGGGAAGTTGCCTTCGGATTCCTCTTCAGAGGTTTCTTCGGAGCTTGATTGGAGGCTCTGGGTCAAGCACTCTGTCGGCTGTTTGGCAGATGTGCCTGTGGAAGCAATGAGAGATAATTAGTGCATGGCAGTGGCCTGTGAAAGAGGACACATCACTCACAGCATGGTTGTCTGGTGGATGTTGCACTGCTGGATCCTCACTGGGTACAGCAGCGCCGACCTCACCGTCAGCACAGGGCCGGTCCCAGTCATCACCGGCCAGCTGGATGGCTCTGTTTTCAAATTCTGGCAGGACTTTGATCTCCAGCATCCCTCCACCTGTCTGCAACTCTTACCTCCTGTTGTTAGCCAGGTTGTCCTGCATGGACAGAGATGGAAAAAGTTTATCAGGACGCCTGCCGGGCCAGATGTAAGTATGCCTGGTCCATGTGGGTGGTGAGTGGTCTCATGGATGGGATGAAGACAATGACGGTGAGTGTGAGAGAGTGAATGGTGATGTCTCTTGCAATGGCAGTGAGTGAGGGCCCTGTGGATGTGCGATGGGTTTGTGAGTGTGTGAGTTGGGAGTGATGAAAAGAGTAACTTACCCTCGCGGAACAGCGGAGATCATTCATCCTTTTGCGGTACTGGATGGCTGTCCTCCTCTGCAGGGCATTGGCGCTGACCACCGCTGCTACCGCCTTCCAAGCCAGGCTGGTGACTTTTCTACTCATCCTGCAACCAGAGCAGGGTCAGGGCAAATCCCGTTGGGCCTCCACGGCATCCAGCAGTCGCTCGAGGGACCTGTCGTTGAAGCAGGGGCTGCAATCTTTTTTCCTTTGCTAGCCATGTCTCCTGGACAGTGGTGGTGAGGCGGTGGTGATGAGCACTTTGCTGGCGGCTGTTTTTTAAAGATGGCGGTTGGTGTGATGCAACAGCGGGGTGATAGCGAGTGGGCAAATGACAGCCCGCCCGCCATAGAAACCGTGTGTTTCCCGGGAGTGCATAAATAATAAGAGCAAGTAACAACTTTTTATTGTATGAGAAGGGAGTGCTGATTGGTAGGAAAGTGGACTCTGATTGGTAGAGGCATTGCCATGGAGAATGCACCAATCAACAATGACTGACAGTTAATTGCCAAGCATTGTTTGAAATTTAAACTAGGCAGCTTGACTCTGATTGGTCAAGGCATTACTCTGATGGATGAACAAGTGAATGTCTGTCATTTATTTTGCTCAGCTGAAACAGGTGCAATGTGTTCTTTCTGCCTGCAAAGAATGGGGCCCTGAGTATTAATATATGTAGCTTCCAGTATACCGATGCGCCACACTGCATGCCTGATTGACAATCTTAAATTGGTTATCTGCGTAGCTTTTAGCACACTGAGATTATTTAGCAAATGTTACCCAATCACGGAATCGCAGCTAATCTTGGACACTGTGTTTTCAGTTTTGCAAGCACGGGCTGGTTGGTTACGGTCTGTAACTTGCTTGTTGCAAACAGCAGAAGGGACATGCTGTTTGATATGATCAGCCAGCCTTTGGGATGTACAGCCTACATACCTAGCATCACACTGGCACTGAAATTCATATACCACATTACTCATTTGTGATAGAGGCAGAACATCTTTTTGGCTTGATGGCAGCATCCTGTTGGTGTTGAGTACCACTCATGTTGCTACTGCACAGTTGCAGCGTGAAACAGCTAGGTTCACCTGCTACTGAAATTTTTGAGATACCTTGCCCTTCTAGGGTAATCTGGGGTAGACAGGGCACTTTTCAGGGCCAAAGTATGAAAAGTAAGAATAATTAACTGGGGGAAAGCCAACTTCAACAGGGTAAGAACGGATCTAATCCAGATTATTTGAATCAAAGGTTGGCAGGAAAAATGATACGTGAACAATTGGCTGCCTTTAAAGAAGAGATACTTCAGCACAGTCAAGGTGTTCACATGAAGGAGGCAAAAAAATTGCCGAGCCCTCTGGATGAAAAGAAATAAAGACTAAGATGAAGAAAAAAAACTGTGCTGATGACAGACATCAGATGGATAATACAGCTGGGAATGTTCAGAGGGTAATTGAAGAAACAAATAAGAAGCAAGGAGACAGTATGAGAAGAGACTGGCAGCTAAGATAAAAGAGAACCCAAAATTCTTCTATAGGCATACAAATAGTAAAATGGTGGTAAAAGAAGAAATGGGGAGAAGTAGAGACCAAAGGGAAGCAGGGGGCATGGCTAAGGAATTAAATGAATACTTTGCATCTGTTCTTTACCAAGAAGAAGATATTGCTCAAATCATAGTGAAAGATGAGATAGTTCAGACACTGAAGGGTTTAAAATTTATAAGGAGGAGGTATTGGATAGGCTGTCCACATATAAAGTTGATAAGGCACCAGGATCGATGAAAAGCATCCAAGGATACTGAGGGAAGTGAGAGTGGAAAGTGCAGAGGCACTACCCATAATTTTACAGTCTTCCTTAGACTCAGGGAGGGGTGCCAGAGGTCTGGAGAATTGCAAATGTTACACTCCTGTTCAAAAAAGGGTCTAAAAGATAAGCCCAGCAACTACAAGCCAGTCAGTTTAGCGTTGGTGGTGGGGAAGCTTTTAGAAACAATAATTCAGGCCAAAATTAATAGTAACCTGGTCACATGTGGGTCAATTAAGGAAAGCCAGCATTAATTTGTTAAGGGCTATTTGTGCTTAACTTGCTTGAGTGTTTTAGTGAGGTAGCAGAGGGGTTTATGAGGGTTACGCTGTTGATGTGGTGTATATGAATCTCCAAAGGCATTTGATAAAGTGCAAAATAACAAAGTTATGAGCAAAGTTAGAGGTCATGGAATAAAAGGGACAGTAGCAATATGGATACGAAATTGGAATTTAGTCCGGATAAGTGTGAGGTGATGCACTTGGGCAGGACAAACAAGGCATGGGAATACACGATGAATGGTAGGACCCTGGGAAGTACCGAGGATCAGAGGGACCTTGGTGTGCATGTCCACCGGTCCCTTAAGGTGGCGGAATAGGTAGATAAGGTGGTTAAGAAGGCATACGGGATACTTGCATTTATTAGTCGAGGCATAGAATATAGAGCAGGGAGGTTATGCTGGAAATGTATAAAACACTGTTTAGGCCATAGCTAGAGTATTACGTGCAGCTCTGGAATCTGCATGATAGAAAGGATGTGATTGCACTAGAGAGACTGCAGAGGAAATTTACCAGGATGTTCCCTGGGCTGGCGAGTTTGCATTATGAGGAGAGATTGGATAGACTGGGATTATTTTCCCTGGAGCAGAGGAGATTGAGAGGGGACATGATTGAGGTGTATAAAATTATTAAGGGCATGGATAGCGTAGACAAGAAGGAACTTTTCCCCTTGGTGGAGGGATCAATCACCAGGGGGCATAGATTTAAGGTAAGGGGCAGGAGGTTTAGAGGGGATATGAGGAAGAATTTTTTCACCCAGAGGGTGGTGGGAATCTGGAACTCACTGCCTGAAAGGGTGGTAGAGACAGAAACCCTCATAATGTTTAAGAAGTATTTGGATGTGCACTTGCGATGCCATGGCATACAAGGCTATGGGCCTAGTGCTGGAAAATGGAATTAGAATATTTAGGGACTTGTGTGACTGGCGCAGACTCGATGGGCTGAAGGGCCTTTTTCTGTGCTGTAGACCTCTGTGACTCTATGACTCTATGACAGTAAACAGAGAGAGGAATGTAGGAGTGGAAACAATCAATGATTTCAAAAGGAAATTGGATGGGTATTTGAAGGAAATAAACTTTTAAGTCTATGGGGATTAAATGGAGGGAGTGGGACTGACTGGATTGGTCTGTGGAGAGCTAGCATGGACTCAATGGCCAAATGGGCTCCTTCTGTGCCATAAATGGCTCTATGACTCTAAACACTTTTTCTTTCTCTTTTCTTTCTCTCTCTCTTTCGTTCTATCCTTTGCATACTGAAGGAGCATGTTCACGCCTTGCACCTTTTTTTAACGAAACAAAAATCTGGGGGAACAGCCATTCCTTGGTTCATTCCCCATGGCAATGCCTTGACCAATCAGAATTGACCTGCCTGGTTTGAATTTAAACAAAAGCTTGGCAGTTAACTGTTCCTTGGTGCATTCTCCATGGCAATGCCTCTACCAATCAGAGTGCACTTGCCAACCAATCAGCACCTTCTTCTCATGCAGTATAGATTGTTGTTCCCTTTACAATTGGTGTTATTGCGAATCTGCCCTGATGAGTGCAAAACGAAAAGCTTCAACAGCATGGCTCTTTTTTCAGCAATACTCAAGTTCTGTCCTTCCAAACAACTATTTGTACACCTGAGACAGAGGTACAGCAATGACCAAATTCAGAATATCAACAACATAGTTTGACTCACAAGTAAGTTAAGAACAGGTAAGCCATCTATTGAATTTTTCCCAGAGTGTTAGACCCAAGGTTGTGCTAGCGTTCATTTCTAAGTGTATTGATAATGCAAGAGTGAGACACAAGTCCCACAATCGAGCGAGCGTTTATGCAGGATGAGATTGAACAGATTGGTGGTAGGGTTACTAATTTACACCCATGCTCTACACTGTGCCTGATCTGAAGTGCACAAATTTCTTTCATTTTTTTGATTTGATCCATTTGTGCCACTATATTGCCTCAATAGGTGACCACACCATAAACAGTATCTGCTTGAAACAAGCTCGTACTGTGAACTTAAGCGGAAGCGGTTTGGCAACACAATTAACAATGCTGCCAAACATGTAGTAAACCTCTCTGACCATATACTCTATGAAAGCAAGGAGCTTGTCCTTGCACATGGTTTCAATTTTGGTGTTCCTTCATCCCACATCAAATGAGAAGAGGTATTTGCTGAGTTCAAACTGCCCTCCTCCCAGTTATGCCATCACAAACAGCATCCACTGAAGACACTGAATCCTTGAAAGTCTGTCTAGCTGATCTAGCGCACGCATATTGCAAGATACTGAATGACTTGGCTAATTTTCATATGCAATGTGAATGCCTGGTAGCGTTGCGAGGCCTCAAGGGCAACCCCAAATATTTATCCATAAACCCAACAAAGGGACTGGAACAGTCATCCAAAATGCGAGCCATTCTTAATGATAGGTCCAACTTTGTATCCATTGGACTTGCCACTAAGCATGACCAGACAGCCCTGCTTGAAAGCAAGTTACAAATATGCTTGTTGGACTTGTGTAAGCGTAATGAGCTGCTGGGTGATATATATGATAGGATTTGTCCTCATGACTCACTGCATCGGCTTATGATGGGCTGCCCAAGACACACAAAGTGATGTCCCTTTAAACCCTATCTTTTCTGTGACAGGTTCTGCACAACATGAATTGGCCAAATGGTTGGACGAGTTGCTATAGCCAGTTCTGAGCAAGTTTTCCAAATACACAGTGAAGGACACCTTCACATTTACCAAAGCCATACAGGATTTGCATATTGATAGCAATGCTATGTCCATGTGCTGATTCAACATTGCTAGCCTATTCACTAACGTGCCACTCAAGGAAGCCATGGACATTTGTACTGCATCTCTATATCATGGTGGTCTAGATGTGCCACCATTGTCTGAATCTGTATTCATTGAACTTATGATTTCAGCAACTTATGCAGTTGAGTTCAGTTTTACCGACCATGTATGCCCAAATAGATAGTATTGCCATGGGATCCCCTCTAGGCCCAGTTCTCATGAACATCTCTGTCCGTTTCCACAAAAAACTCTTCTTTGACAGACTGACACCTAACATCTTACCTTTTGCATATTTCTGATACATAGATGATACATTTGCTATACTTGAATCTGTAGCTGCATTGAGAATTTCCTTACACAACTTAATAGGCTCCCTCCTGCACTCAAATTCAGGTTTGAAATGGAGCAGTCAAATTAACTCCCCTTCCTCGATGTGCTAGTTGAGAAACCTGCCAATGAGTTCTCTACTACTGTCTACTGCAAATCTCCCTTCACAAGTCAATATAGGCATTGGGATTTCTACAGTTCCATACGCTATAGGATTGGTCTTATCAGTAACCTTGTGAATAGGGTCCGAGCTATTTTATTCCTTGTGCAAGTTTGATAAGAGTTGGCTGGAGTGGACTGGGGAATCAGTCTAGCAGGAAAGACGGTTGAACAATGGCAGACATTTAAGAGAATTGTTCATGACTCTCAACAAAGATATATGCCAGTGAGGAAGAAGGATTCAAGGAAGGGAATAAACCAACCATGGTTAACCAAGAAAGGTAAGGACAG
The DNA here is from genome assembly GCF_017639515.1 of Carcharodon carcharias. Classification (NCBI taxonomy): domain Eukaryota; kingdom Metazoa; phylum Chordata; class Chondrichthyes; order Lamniformes; family Lamnidae; genus Carcharodon; species Carcharodon carcharias. The sequence continues at coordinate 93,882,920 of NC_054474.1, forward strand.
TATCAAATTGAAAGAAAAAAAACATACAATGTGGCAAAGATTAGTGGCAAGCCAGAGGAATAGGAAAGTTTTAAAACTGAACAAAAGATGGCCAAAACAATAATAAAGAGGGAGAAAGTAAACTTTGAGGGTAAACTAGCAAGTAATATAAAAACACACAGTAACAGCTTCTTTAAACATATAAAAAGGAAGAGAGAGGCCAAAGTGAACATTGGCCCCTTAGAGAATGAAGCTGGAGAAATAATTATGGGGAATAAGGAAATGGCAGAGGAGTTGAATAAATACTTTGCTTCAGTCTTCATGGTAGAAGATACTAAAAGCATTCCAAAAATACTAAATAATCAAGGGGCAAAAGTGGGGGAGGAAATAAATACAATAACTATTAGTAGAGAAAAAGTACTAGGGAAACAAATGGGGCTAAAGGCTGATAAGTCCCCTAGACCTGATGGGTTGCATCCTAAGATATTAAAGGAAGTAGCTACAGTGATAGTGGATGCACTGGTTGTAATCTTCCAAGAATCCTTAGATCCTGGAAAAGTCCCAGAGGATTGGAGAACGGTCAATGTAACACCCTTATTTAAAAAGGGAGGGAGACAAAAAAGAGGTAATTATAGGCCAGTTAATTTGACATCTGTCATTGGGAAAATGTTGGAATCTATTATAAAGGATGTAATAGCAGAGCATTTAGAAATACCTAATCTAATCAAGCAGAATCAGCATAGCTTCATGAAAGGGAAATCATGCCTAACAAATTTGATAGAATTCTTTGAGGAAGTAACAAGCAGGGTAGATAAAGGGGAACCAGTAGACGTCATATATTTGGATTTCCAAAAGGCATTCGATAAGGTACCACACATAAGGCTACTTAATGAGATAAGACCCCATGGGGTTAGGTGTAGTATATTAGCATGGATAGATGTTTGGCTAACTAATAGAAGACAGAGAGTTGGGATAAAGGGGGCGATTCTGGGTTGGCAACCTATAACTAGTGGAATGCCACAGGGATCAGTGCTGGGGACTCAATTATTTACAATATATATTAATGACTCGATGAGGGAAGCGAAATTACTATTGCCAAGTTTGCAAATGACACAAAAATAGGTGGGAAGGCAAGTGGTGAGAATGACACAAGGACTCTACAGAGGGATAAGTGAGTGGGCAAAAACTTAGCAGATGGAATATAATGTGGGAAAATGTGAGGTTATGCACTTTGGTAGGAAGAATAGAGGTGCTGAATATTATTTAAATGGAGAAAGACTGCAGAAGGCTGCAGCAGAAAGGGATTTAGGAGTCCTTGTGCATGAATCCAAAAAAGCTACCATACAAGTTCAACAGGTAACAGGGAAGGCAAATGGAATGTTGGCCTGTATTTAAAAGGAATGGAGTATAAAAATAGGGAGGTCTTGCTAAAACTATACAAGGCACTAGATAGACCACATCTAGAATACTGTGAACAATTTTGGACCCCTTATCTGAGGAAAGATATATTGGCATTGGAGGCAGTCCAGACAAAGTTCACTAGATTGATCTTGGGTTTGGAGGAATTTTCTTATGAGAGATTGAATAGGTTGGCCTGTACTCATTGGAGTTTGGGAGAATGAGAGGCGACCTGACTGAAACATCTAAGATTCTTAGGGGACTTGACAAGGTAGATGCTGAGAGGTTGTTTCCCCTTGTGGGAGAGTCTAGGACCAGAGGGCATAATCTCAGAGCAAGGGTTGCCCATTTAAAACAGAGATGAGGAGGAATTCCTTCTGTCAGGGGGTAGTGAATCGGTGGAATTCTTTACCACAGAGGGCTGTAGAGACTAGGTTGTTAAGTATATTCAAGGCTGAGATAGACAGATTTTTAATCAGTAAGGGAATCAAGGGTTATGGGGAAAAGGCAGGAAAGTGGAGTTGAGGATTATCAGATCAAGCATGATCTCATCGAATGGTGGAGCAGACTCGATGGGCCGAATGGCCTACATCTACTCGTACGTTTTATGGCCTTGATGCTGAAATAAGGTGCATCAAATACATCCTGCGGGATGATGGCCTGGTCAGATCATTGCTCGCTCTATATGGCGCAAACACGTGAATGGGCCTAAGGTTGCCACTTTCAGTCCTGGAAAGTGCCCAGTCTACCTCAGATTCCCCTGAAATGAAAAGGTGTCTCAAAAATTTGAGCAACAGGTGAAGCTGGCCGTTTCACACAGCTACTATGCAGTAGCAGCACGAGTGGTATTTGTCACTAACAGGATGTTGCCGTTGAGTCAAAAAGAGGTCTGCCTATCACACAAATGAGTGATGTGGTATATGAATTTCAGCGCCGATGTGATACTAAATATGTAAGCCACATGTCCCAAAGACTATCAGATCATATCAAACAGCACATCTGTTCAGTTGTCTACAACAGATAAAGTACTGACTATAAGCAACCAACCCTTGCTGACAAAACTCAAACATGATGTTCAACATTAAATGTGATTTTGTGATTGGATAGCACTTGCTAACCAATCCAAATTGTGCTAAGAATTACACTGGTAATTTAAGATTGTCAGTCGGGTTCACAGTGTGGCTCAATTTAGCATGTTAAAAGCTACATGTAGTGACACACAGGGCCCTGTCCTTTGCAGACAGAAGGAACATGTCCACGATTGTGCCTTTTTCAACTAAACAAAAGATTTGGGGACAGTCATTCCTTGGCCCATTCTCTGGTTTGAATTTAAACAAAAGCTGGCAGTTAACTGTTCCTTGGTACATTTTCTATGGATATGCTATACCATTCAGAATCCACTTGCCAACCAAAGAGAACTCTATTCTCATGCATTATAAATTGTTGTTCCCTTTACAGATGGTAGCCCTGCAAATCTATCCTGATGAGTGCAAGACAAAAAGCTTTAATGGCATGTCACTTTGCAGCAATACTCTCTCTCTTAATCATTTTTTTATTTCCGTTGCTCTCTTTCACTTTCTATACCTGATTTGATTGACTATTCTAACTTTAATCTGATTGTTTAAAGAGATGTATAGTTGCTTGCCTTGTTCACACACGTCCCAAATACTAGATAGTGCTTTTTGGATGGTTGGCCAATAGGAAGTCTAAAGAATGGCATAATGAAATCTGGTCCAATTAGGAGCAGAAACCTTTGCCATTTTTCATATTCCCTCTCCTAACCTTGGAGTCTTGACTTATCACTATCCTGATGGTTAAAACAGTATACACTTTATTACTTGTAAAGTCACAATGGGACAGAATTTGTTGTAGTTGGCAAACACCTACCATTTGTTAGATTTCTATGACTTGTTGCACTGCAAATTGTCCTTGTTAGTTAAAAATTCAAAAAGCACAGTAACTTCTACAGAACCTCTTGGATCTATGCAAAAAGAATTAGTAAGTATGCCTCCTTAACCAATCAGATTAGAGTGTTATAGAATCATTTATGGCACAGAAGGAGGCCATTTTGGCCTGTTGAGTCTAGGCCAGCTCTTTGTAGAGAAATCCACTCATTTCCTTTCCTCACTCTATCCCCACAACCCTGCAGTGCAGAATCTGAACTAGGATGTGCAAGTTGGAATATTGAATTCAATACATAATCAAGCACAGAAAGTGAAACAAAGAGAAGGAAAATGGATTAAGAGAAAGTGTAAAAAGAAAAAAAAAGATTTAAAATATCTCCAACAACAATTAAAATCTAATTTGTCCAATTTTCAGCATTAGAGAAATTTTTTGGCAGTAATTAAAACTTATCATGCCATTTAAAAAGAATACTTAGACTCAAGGCCCAGAAGAAAGAATGGGGGAGAGGTGGGGAGGTGGGGAGGGGAGGAGTTTGGTGGGAGGGGGAGGGGCGGTGGTGCACAAGGTGCAAAACACAGAGGCCCATGCTCAGGGACGGCCTGGGCTCAACTCTCAGCTTTTGCCGTTGCCTTTACCGGCAGCACCAACCCTCTCCATCTCAAGTGGCCACTTCACACCTGAATGTGTACACACACAAACACATAGTGGGCGTACCACGCTGGGACAAGGTTCCAATGCTCAAGATCTGATTGTCCTGGAGTGAGAGTCTGAGTCCGTGCAGTGAATTGTTTTGACAGGGTGAATTCTGGATGGTATAGTCCACCCTTGACCATGCTCTTGCCCTCCCAAGCAGGTACTGAGCCACTAAAGGACTACAGGAATCACCTTCACATCAAGATGGCAGAGTGGGGAGGTCAGGAGGAACTGTAGCTGCATCAACAACGAGGTCCAGGGTTGGGCAGCTGGAGTGTTAGACAGGGCGAAGAGGAAGCAGGTTTTGCCACTTTCACAGCCATTCTAAAATCCCCCTCAGCAAAATTAATCTCCAAATCTCCCTCGCCTGGTGGAGTGAGAGAGTGAGTGAAGGAATGAGTGAGTGAGTGTGTGTGACAGTGGGAGAAAGAGAGAGAGGGAACTCTGAGACTGGGAGTGAGCACATGCATGCGCGCGCGTGTGCGCGCACGCACACACACACACTCCTCCCTCTCCAAAACACACTGGGCCAGGAGAGGAGTAAAACCCAGGCTAAAAGGCAACCCACTCTGACCCCCACTTTTGTATGTCCCGAGACTGCCTTGAAATGTGCACCACCAGCGGTGAACATAAGGTCAGTTTTAGTTAAATCAAACTCTTTAGCTCAACCCCAGTCCCTTCCCCCTTCCCTGGTGACCAGGACTTGGGGCCTAGTCTGTCTCTCTCTACCTCTGCTTCTTAAGTGAAAAGGCAAAAAAGGTTTTACTAGTTACCTCTGCTGCTTGGCGCTTTTTAATAGTCATTTTATTAATTACTCATTTTTAAAAAAAATATTAATTTATTACTTTGACATTCATTTTTCTTGCTCAGCAAGTTGTTTATGTTTTCTTCATGCCTTAACTTTTATTAAAATTCATGTTTAAAGTTGCACTGAACCAGATCTCAGGCAACTGTCTTCAAGGTAGGCATTTCTTGCAACTGTTGCTGGGTTTCTCTCTGAAAGGAAATGAGAGGCTCACAAGAAGTTTGATTGCTTCTTGCAGGGATGGCAAAAGGGTTATTTTTGCTCCAATAGAATCGGGAAGTTGTTGGAAATGCTCAGCACATCTGGAGGTACCTGTGCAGAGAGAAATAGAGGTCAGTGACCCTTGACAGAACTAGTGCAGATTGTGGACCTGAAGCGTTGAGCATTGTGGATTCTCTCACCACAAATGCTGCCTGGCCTGCTGAGTATCCCCAGCATTTTATGTTTATATTTCAGATTTACAGCATCTGCAGTACTTTCCTCCCCTAATATATGCTCCATGCTGGGCATTTGTAAGTGTGGTTAGTTTCAATTTAAAATGAGAAAATATTTCTCACTCAATGCAAAGTGTAATTTTTCTGTTAACTAAGCCCACTCGTGTGGATAGAAATAGCACAATATTGCTGGTGAATTAGTTGGTGCTAATTTACTCAAAGGTTTTACCAGTTCTAAACTTGGGAAGTGAAACCAGGAGTCATGCATCAATAGAATATGTCACTGATATTCTCATTTGTACATGGGATTGTTGTTTGCAGTGCTTGAGGTTCAAGTCTTTTGGATGTTGCTGTCTGGATATTGCATAGGGCCAGGTTCAAAGAAGGAGAGCTGGCTGCATAATATGAATGACCAAGTTGTGTGTACTTGTCTGACAGAGGTCTGCTGTAAAGTGTAGCATAATGAAACCTGAGCTTTATAAATAAATGCATAGAGTATACAAGCCAAGAAGTTTTGCTAAACTTATATAAAACAGTTTGACCACACTGTGACTATAGTTTCCAATTCTGGGCACACAAAGGATGTGAGGAGGAGAGTTAAAGGGAAAGGAAAGAAGCCCGGAAGCAAGAGAAGTACCAGGGCCCATGATTTGTCTCCCTGGTCCTGCTTAGATTGAAATGGACAAATGCTAACATTCTATGGTGAATTTAATCTACATCTGCCATACAATTAGAGGATCTTCACATTATTCAATGTAATGAATGCAGAACCAAACATAGAGATGTTGTTTACATGCAGCATTCAGAGAAATGGCGCATCTCAGACAGCAGTCCATCAGTGCTTGTCTGAAGTTGCTGACTTGTACATAAATAACAGTGAGCCCTGTTGGCCTCAACTGTTTTTTTTACAGAAAATTCATGTCCAGTATTTCCTAATTGTATCAGAAGGGAAAGGGATCAAAACAGTCGGCTTCCAAAGTGGTTTGACAATTGGAGTCCACTCAAGTGTTAGTAAACAAAGTTCCTTGAGGACCAACATAAATCCAAATTTTTCCAAAGAATTTCAAACGAGAGGGAAAATGAGGCATTCTTTGCCCCACAGAATGATTCTTCAGCCTCGAGTTGGATTTTTAACAGCTAACTGAATTTGAATTGCGAAGTAGCTTTCTTTTATTACAAAGGATCTGTCTTATCCCCATGGGTGAAAACCTAACATGGTAATTATCCAATTGTCGGAGTATGGAAATGTACATTGGAATTTTGATACATGGTGTGCGTGGTTTTCCAACCACTTTAAGTAACGTTGCCATCAGGGCACCAAGAGTTCTGAATATGACCTCTCTGGTGATCAATATTCTTTGCTGGGGCATACATTTGAAAAAAATATTACTAACATATACTTGATCTGTAAGTTAAACTTCTTTTGTGTTGTTTAGGTTGAACTCTTGTCAAGAATTCAGATGGAGACTTCGAAAGGCAGACCATGTGACAAAGTGATTTTATAATGGCTAATAACAAGCTAGGAATGGAAGTTACTTCAACGTTTTGCAATGCATTAGTCAGACCACAATTAACAATGTTCAGTTTTAGTCTGCGTCAATTTTTAAACAAAACGTATATAAGATAGAACACAAGATTGTCCAGCAATAGAAATGAGCTGTGTGGAAAAGCTAGAGGATTTTAAGTTTCCATGTTGTTGTGTATTAAATATGTCTTAGAGCTATGCAGAGATGACACTAGTTTCTATGTGTGTAACAGGTTTTATGCACACTAATTTAAAATGTCTGCTCCATGCTTCCAGCTCTAGCTTCCAGCAACTTCTACAGTTTATTTGTCTTTGAGTCCATACCCAGGCTTAACTAATCAAGCAGAGTGAGCATCAATAGTAAACAAACTTGGATAATCAAATACCAAACAATTGAGCATGACACGTTAGTAAAAGAAAAGTTAAGAGAGATCTTTTCTAAGCATACAAAATGCTAGGAATGCAATAAATCTTGGCTAACCCTTTAAAGGAATCCAAGAAAATATGAGCAACGAACATGTATGAAATAGTTAAAAAGTATATCGAGAGCTAAATGTGCCTTATCAAAGGGAATATTTGGAACAATCTACTGGGCATGGTAATTGAGGCAAGATCTTTGGGGTTATTCAGAATGCAATGATAGGTACAATAGATTGAATGGCCTTGTTATGATACCAAAACACAATCTGACTGCCAGTGATTTTGTTTCTAAGTGATATAGTAACTCATTTCCTGACTCTCGTGCTGGGAATGGAGAAGTGTATTCTTTTTATTCATTCTTAGGAGGTGTGTGTCCCTGGCAAGTTCAAAGTTTGTTGCCCATCCTTAATTGCGCTTGAGAAGGTGGTGGTGAGCTGCCTTCTTAAACTGCTGCAGTCCATGTGGTGTAGGTACAACCACAGTGCTTCTAGGGAGGGAGTTCCAGGATTTTGACCCAGCGACGGTGAAGGAACGGTGATATATTTCCAAGTCAGGATAGTGAGTGGCTTGGAGCGGAGCTTCCAGGTGGTGGTGTTCCCATATATCTGCTGCTCTTGTCCTTCTGGTGGTAGGGATCGCAGGTTTGGAAAGTGCTTCGAAGGAGCCTTGGTGAGTTGCTGCAGTGCATCTTGTAGATGGTACACACTGCTGCCACTGTGCATCGATGGTGGCAGGAGTGAATATTTAAGGTGGTGGATGGGGTGCCAATCAAGAAGGCTGCTTTTTCTCAGATGAAGTCAAGCTTCTTAAGCATTGTTGGAGCTGCACTCACCCAGGCAAGTGGAGAGTATTCCATCACACTCCTGACTTGGTGGGCAGGCTTTGGGGAGTCAGGAGCTGAGTTACTCAATGCAAAATTCCCAGCCTCTGACCTGCTTTTGTAACCACAGTATTTACACGATTGCTCCAGTTAAGTCTCTGGTCAATGGTTGTTACTGTTGCTACAGTCTGTTGTTCCTGGAATTGAAACTGTCAAAGTTTTAAACTGTATGTTAAAGGGCTCATGATTAGGATTAGGTACAGACTTGTAAGCTATGTGAAATGGTTTGTTTTGCCCTGTATCCTTTGCCATGTTTACTGGTAATATTTTGTAATTTTCATTGGAACAATCCAAGTATTTATCGTTAATGACATAATGTTGCCACAAGGTGGCGCAACAAATTGCCTTCACATTTTGCAAAGGATAGTCTGTGAAAATGCAGCCTCCCCCATGATTTGTGCCATGTGCTATTGGGAGGAAGTGAAAGTCATTGGAGAAACAGTAGTAGTAACTATAATATGCTCCAGCAGCATTGAAAGCTGCTAATAGGTAACATTTAGCTTGTCTTTTAGATGAAAAAAAATGCTGCAGTCTGTGTGGTGAAGGTGCTCCGACAATGCTTTTAGGGAGGGACTTCCAGGAATTTGACCCAGTGACAAGGAGCGAATGACAATGTATGTCCAAATTGGGATGGTGTCTGGCTTGGAGGTGGTGGTGTCCCCGTACACTTGCTTCCCTGGTCCTTCTAGGTGGCAGAGGTAATGGATTTGAGACATGCTGTGGATGAATTATTAGATTCAGTTACCTAACATTCCTTGATGTTAGATTCCAGGTCTGAATGCAGGAATGTAATTGTCTGAGCAAGAATGATTTCTGAACTTTTAAAACCATTTCAGGGCGTGTGAAACTCTTTGAGATGCTTAGGGCACTATATAAAGCAGATGTTTTCCCAATGTGACCCTATTTTAATGCCTCAGACTTCGTGTGACCCCCAGAATGAAAACTTAAGTGAGTAAGAGAGTTTTTGAGCAGGATGCAAAAGGACTCTGATTATTAATTGAAATAATTTTGATTATTAATATATTAGCATCCTGATTATTGAAACAATAATTTTCTTATTATTGAAGCAATAGGCAGCTGATTATTAATGCAATAGAAACTACATAATTAATGTAATTAGATCCTGATATAGAATCCTGATTATTAATGTAATAGGAATCTGAGCATTATTGACGCAATAGAATTCTGATTATTAATTAATAGAATCATGATTATCGATGCAAGATGATGCTGATTATTGCTTTCCACAAACAAAAATAAATAAAAAATAAACACACCTTTTTTTTCAGCAGCAATCAGGCCTCAGAGAGTTGTCCCTTAGGCCATGCCCACCAAGATTCACAAGGGGTAGAATTTTCCCCTCGTCTGTGGGCTGTGTGGGGGTGGGCGTGGAACCGATCGGCGCCACCGATCGGGTCTGCGCTCCCATTTTATGGGGGCGGGCCAATTAAGGCCCGCCCAGCATGACACGCACCTGGAAGTGCTGAGTGCTCCCTGTGCGGGCAGGGGCGTGTGGTTCCCTGAGTCGAGAGTGCGTTCTTTCACGCATGCGCAGAAATCTCAGAAATGCCTTAGGAGGATTAATTTGAGTGTGAAAAACAGAAAAAAAGATTTTTTAAAAATATTCGGACATGTCCCCTCATGTGAAACTGTCACATGAGCTGGGTCATGTGCATTAATTTCAATAAAAATTTTTGTCCAAATTTAAAATCATTCATGAAACCTCATCCCGCCCGTCGATGAGTTTCTGCATGGTATGTTGCTTGCCCAGTGCCAGGGTGAGGGACATCTCTGACCGGCTTGAAAGGATATTGGAGAGGGAGGGGGAGGATCCAGTTGTTGTGGTCCACGTCGGGACAAATAACATAGATAAGTCCAGGAAAGAGGACCTGTTTGGGGATTATCAGGAATTAGGAACTAAATTAAAGAACAGGTCCTCAAGGGTTATAATCTCTGGATTTCTACCCGAGCCATGTGCAAATTGGCATAGGGATGCGAGAATAAGGGAAGTAAACACATGGCTAATGGAGTGGTGTGAGAAAGAGGGGTTCCATTTCGTGGGGCACTGGCATCAGTATTGGAACAGGAGGGATCTGTACCATTGGGACGGTCTCCACCTGAACCGATCTGGGACCAATGTTCTAGCGAAAAGGGTAAATAGGGTGGTCAACAGGACTTTAAACTAGAAAGTTGGTGGGGGGGAGGTAAAACTCCAAGAAGCAAGACCAATGGGAAACAAAGCAGCAGGTTAGCATGTAGGGGGTGGATTCAACTTCATGGAAAATTATGAAAAAACTGAAAAGAAAGGAGAGCCCAGGAGAGGCTATTAAAGTCTCCAGGACACAAAATAGGACAGAGTGTTTGGAAAGGGCTAGGAATCTAACTTCAAGCACATCAGATAAAGGGACGACAATGAGAAAGGGGACGGGAAATACAGGACTGAAGGTGTTGTATCTGAATGCACGCAGTATACGAAATAAGGTAAATGAGCTTGTGGCGCAGATTGAAATTGGCAGGTATGATGTGGTGGGCATTGTGGAGACATGGCTGCAAGGGGATCAGGACTGGGAGCTAAATATCCAAGGATATACATCTATCGAAAAGATAGGCAGGTTGGCAGAGGGGGTGGGGTTGCTTTGTTAGTAAGAAATGAAATTAAATCGATAGCAAGAAATGATGTAAGGTCAGATGATGTAGAATCTGTGTAGGTAGAGTTGAGGAACCGCAAAGGTAAAAAAACCATAATGGGAGTTATGTACAGGCCTCCGAACAGTAGTCAGGATGTGGGGCACAAGATACACCAGGAGATAGAAAAGGTGTGTAAGAAAGGCAAGGTTACAGTGATCATGGGGGATTTCAATATGCAGGTAGACTGGGAAAAACAGGTTGGTAGTGGATCCCAAGAAAAGGAATTTGTAGAATGTCTCTGAGATGGCTTTTTGGAGCAGTTTGTGGTGGAGCCCACTAGGGAACAGGCGATTCTAGATTCAGTGATGTGTAATGAGGCAGATTTGATAAGGGAGCTTAAGGTGAAGGAACCCTTAGGAGGAAGTGACCATAATATGATAGAATTTACCCTGCAATTTGAGAGGAAAAAGCTGGAATCAGATGTAACGGTATTACAGTTGAATAAAGGCAACTACAGAGGCATGAGGGAGGAACTGGCCAGAATTAACTGGGAGATGAGCCTAGCAGGAAAGACAGTGGAACAGCAATGGCAGGAGTTTCTGGGAGTAATTTGGGAGACACAGCAAAAATTCATCCCTAGGAAGAAGAAGCATACTAAAGGGAGGACGAGGCAACCATGGCTGACAAGGGAAGTCAGGGACAGCATAAAAGCTAAAGAGAAAGCATACAATACGGCGAAGAGCAGTGGGAAACCAGGGGATTGGGAAGCCTACAAAGACCAACAGAGGACAACTAAAAAAGAAATAAGGAGGGAGAAGATTAAATATGAGGGTAAACTAGCCAGTAATATAAAAGAAGATTGTAAGAGTTTTTTTAGATATATAAAGGGTAAGAGAGAGGCAAAAGACATTGGGCCGCTGGAAAATGACACTAGAGAGTAGTAGTGGGGAACAAAGAAATGGTGGAGGAACTGAATAGGTACTTTGCGTCAGTCTTCATGGTGGAAGACACGAGTAACATCCCCAAAGTTCAAGAGAGTCGGGGGAGCAGAGGTGAGTATGGTGGCCATTACCAAGGAGAAGGTGCTAGGAAAACTGAAAGGTCTGAAGGTGAATAAATCACCTGGACCAGATGGATTACATCACAGAGTTCTGAAGGAGATAGCCGAAGAGATAGTGGAGGCGTTAGTGGTGTTCTTTCAGGAATCACTGGAGTCAGGGAGGGTCCCAGAGGACTGGAAAATCACTAATGTTTCCCCCTGTTTAAGAAAGGAGTGAGGCAAAAGATGGGACATTACAGGCCGATTAGCCTGACCTCGGTCGTTGGTAAGATTTTAGAGTCCATTATTAAGGATGAGATTTCAGAATACTTGGAAGTGCATGGTAAATTCGGGCAAAGTCAGCATGGTTTCATCAAGGGGAGGTCATGCCTGACAAATCTGTTAGAATTCTTTGAGGAGGTAATGAGTAGATTAGACAAAGGAGAGCCAATGGATGTTATCTACTTGGACTTCCAGAAGGCCTTTGACAAGGTGCCGCACAGGAGACTGCTCAGTAAGATAAGAGCCCATGGTGTTAGAGGCAAGGTACTAGCATGGATAGAAGATTGGCTGTCTGGCAGGAGGCAGAGAGTGGGGATAAGGGGATGGCGGCCGGTGACTAGTGGAGTTCTGCAGGGGTCAGGGCTGGGACCACAACTTTTCACTTTATACATTAATGATCTAGATGAAGGAACTGAGGGCATCCTGGCTAAGTTTGCAGATGATACAAAGATAGGTGGAGGGACAGGTAGTATTGAGGAGGCAGGGAGGCTGCAGAAGGATTTGGACAGGTTAGGAGAATGGGCAAAGAAGTGGCAGATGGAATACAACGTGGGCAAGTGGGAGGTCATGCACTTTGGTAGGAAGAATAGAGGCATAGACTATTTTCTAAATGGGGAGAGAATTCAGAAATCTGGAGTGCAAAGGGACTTGGGAATCCTAGTCCAGGATTCTCTTAAGGCTAACTTGCAGGTTGAGTTGGTAATTAGGAAGGCAAATGCATTGTTGGCATTTATTTTGAGAGGACTAGAATATAAAAGCAGGGATGTGCTGCTGAGGCTTTATAAGGCTCTGGTCAGACCACATTTAGAATATCGTGAGCAATTTTGTGCCCCGCATCTCAGGAAGGATGCGCTGGCCCTGGAGAGAGTCCAGAGGAGGTTCATGAGAACGATCCCAGGAATGAAAGGCTTAACATATGAGGACTCTGGGTTTATACTCGATGGAGTTTAGAAGGATGAGGGGGGATCTGATTGAAACTTACAGAATACTGAAAGGCCTGGATAGAGGGGACGTGGGGAAGATGTTTCCATTAGTAGGAGAGACTAGGAACTGAGGGCACAACCTCAGAGTAAAAGGAAGACCTTTTAGAACAGAGATGAGGAGAAACTTCTTTAGCCAGAGAGTGGTGAATCTATGGAATTCATTGCCACAGAAGGCTGTGGAGGCCAGGTCATTGAGTGTATTTAAGACCAAGATAGATAGGTTCTTGATTGGTAAGGAGATCAAAGGTTACGGGGAGAAGATGGGAGAATCGGGTTGAGAAATTTATCAGCCATGATTGAATGGCGGAGCAGACTTGATGGGCCGATTGGCCTAATTTCTGCTCCTATGTCTTATGGTCTTAAGGTTCCATGAAAAACGTGAAGGCCACCTGTGCTCTTCGCCTGCCCACCAACCTTAAGATTGGATGGGCAGCTCTTAGTTAATTATTTTAATTGAGAGTTAAGCGACCTTAATAGGCCATTGACAGTTCAGATGGCTCACAGCCGACTCAGGTGCACGCCACCAAACTGCAATCTGAATGATGCGCTGGGACGCATGCCTGACGTCACCATGTGTCATTTTACACCTCTGCGAGTGGGCCTGCCCCCACTCACTGAAGAGTCAGCCCAAAGATTTAAAGGGGCCTCGTAACTGTCAGAAATCAGTCCAAGCTCTATGGCAGCCATTGCTACTTCAGATCCTGTGCCCCCAAAATTTCCTCTCACAACCTGCAGTGGGGTTACAGCCCACAGTTTGGGAAGCCCCGACATGTCTGTTTTTTTTAATTCTTTCATGGGATGTGGGCATCACTGGCAAGGCCAGAATTTATTGCCTATCCATAGAAAAGTTACATCATGGAAGGAGGTCATTCAGCCCACCTTGTCCATGCCAGCCCAAGGACAACCAGGTGCCCTTTCTAATCCCTAATTGCCCTTGAACTGAGTAACTTACTAGGCCATTTCAGAGAGCAGTTAAGAGTTAACCACATTGCTATGGGTCTGGAGTCATGTGTTAGCCAGACCAGGTAAGGACAGCACTTCCCTAAAGGGCATTAGTGAACTAGATGAGTTTTTACAGCAGTCAGTTATAGCTTCATGGCCGTTGAGACTGCCACTAGCTTTATATACCAGATTGGTTAATTAAATTTATATTCCACCCTCCATGGTGGGATTTGAACCCATGTCCCAAGAGCATTAGGCTGGATTTCTGGACTACTTGTCCAATGACATTAGTGCTATGCCAACATCTACTCCCTTACCTGAATCTGTCTTTATTTGTTTATTTAGTTGTCTTCCCTGCAGAGTTCAGTGTGTTCTGAAGAAATACATTATGGCCTGAATTTTACTCTTGGCGGGTGCATATGATCGGCCGCTCTGTGACCGGTTGGGAAATGGGCTGTCACCTGCTATCGGCCTCAGACAACGATTTCATGCTGGCTGGCCAATTAAGGCCCGCCCAGCATGAAACGCACCTTCCCCATGGTCGGGAAGGGCCAGGCGGGGGTGGGGGCCTCCTTTCAGGAGAAGAAGACCCATAACAATACTGAGAGGCCGCAGACTGGCGGAGGACCCCCACATCTCCTAATCCTTACAAAATTTGAGCAGGAGGCCTTGGAGCTTGAGAGGCACCGTGCACCTTGGTCAACTGGTCACGGAGAGGTTGGGATGTCAGACGAAGGTAAGACGCAGTGCACTGAGGTGAGAGTTTCAGATGGTGCAAACATTCTTGCGTAGTCTCTTTATTTATGGGAGCCTCAAAACTGGTTCCCCATTGATCACTGAAAGATGATGGCACCATGATGCAGATCTCTATTGTCTCACCATGGACAGTGACAGTGTGATGACTTTAACTAATGACATGTTCTTCTTCTCTCTTTGATTCACCAGCAAGCACTCATTCTCAGGACCCTGAAGAGCCACCCCTGAAGCTAGAGGACCACTGGCCTTCATCTGCACCTGCATCGCACCCGTTCTCGAGAACCAGGCACCAACGCAGATACCAGCACCGCAGTGGGCATTAGATCGGCAGCTAGAATGTCAGAGCACAGCAGTGAGGGCACTTCACACTTGCCTGATGTGCAGACAGAGGCAGGGAGTGTCCAGGGTGCCGGCAGTCAGAGGACTGCTGGAGACCAGGACGATACTTGGTCGAAAGCTGATGATGAGCCTCTGGAGTCGTCCATTAGGCAGCAGATGCTGGACATCCAGCAGGATGTGTGGGAGGATCTGGTGGAGATCCATGAGGTTATGAGTGCCATGGTCTCTATTGTGGAGGAGTCCATGTAGCATGAGTACTGCGTTGACCTTCATGGCCGAGTATATTGTCTCCTCCAGTGACAGAGTGGTGACTCTCATGGAGAGGCAGCTTCAGGGACAGAGTCAGGGATCCCTGGGGATGCGCTCGGACCTGCAAGCCCTCACACAGGCAATGACCTCAGATGGTTAGTGCCAGCGTGGGAGATGGATGAGGCACCCAGTATCCCAGCTAGATGCTCTTCCATCAATGGGGAGCAGAGCAGGGAGGTCCAGAGCAATCTCACGTTGGTGCAAGAGCTGCCTATCATCTCAGTGGGCTTCTCTCAGGGCACTCTGGATGGCAACAGCTCCTCCGCCCTTCTGCCAGTGACCTTTGCATCTGATGAGACTGTGGGAACTGGGGAGATGCCAGCCGTGGCACTGGCCGCTCCCTCCCGGGGGGGTTAGCACAGGCTCCACTGGCCAGAGGACGACTGCCAAGGTCATCAAAGCCAACAGGACAACAGAGTCAATAGCTGTCTCCAATGCAGCTACCAGTGAGGGCTGGGGGCGCGGTGCGGTGGAGGGAGTGGGTGGGGGGTGGGTGGCGGGGTGGGGCTGGTTGCACCAAGACATAGCACTCACAAACATAAGTGTAAGGCACCATGAGCACAAGAGGGACAGGTCATGGGTGATCTTCTGTTCAGTAATGTTTTGTTTACGTTTACTGGCCTGGGAATGAAGACCAGAGAAGGTTATGTTAATTTGTTTGGATTGTGAAAATTTTGTTTTTGTCGTAATGGCCTGAGTGTGCTTCATGTTTTTATTTTATTGGTGTAGGGTACGGCAGTATCTAATGCTGGATGTGAGTGGCTCTAAACTTTATTTCACAGGTACTGAGGGAACTTTGTGCTCAAAGGAAAGGGTAAGTTCAGACATCCGGTATGGAGGTGGCAGCCCTGGCATGAGGTGGGAGTGGTTCTTTGGCAGCCTAGCTGAAGGAGCATTGGATCAAGATGTCCCTGGTGTCCCTGCCTCCCTACAGGTTACTAAGGGCTGGCTCCATGCCCTCAGCGTTCTCCTCACCGTGCTCATATTCTGACTCATCACTGGATTCATCCTCTGTCGCCTGTGGAGCTGCCTCAAGCTCCTCTTCCTCCAGTGCATCCCCCCCTTGCCAGTGCCAGATTGTGGAGAGTGCATCATGCACCCACTATCAGCGACACCCACTCTTGGGGGTATTGTAGTGCTCCCCCTGGATGGTCCAGGCATCGGAAATGCGTCTTCAGGAGACCTATGGTCCTCTTTACGACCACCCTAGTGGAGGCATGACTCTTATTATAACGCTGCTCTCCCTCTGTTCCTAGGTGGCGGAGAGGCATCATAAGCTACCTTTTCAATAGATAACCCTTGTCACCCAGCAGCCATTCATCCAGCCGGAGCACTGAAGAGCCCCGGCACCTGGGAGTGTCTCAGGATGTAAGCCTCATGGGAGCTGCCTGGGTACCTTGCACAGAATTGTAGAATCTTCATCCTGTGGTCACACACTATCTGAACGTTCATGGAGTGGAATCTCTTCCTGTTGATGAAGGGGCCTGGCTGATCTGCTGTGCCTTGATGGCCACACGTGTGCAGTCGATGGCATCCTGGAGATGTGGAGCCTCTTTTGTCATTGCACTGAGGTAGCAGCTTCGCTGCCTGTAAACCCTGGCAGGAGGATAATGGTGGCTTCTGTGGCCCCTTACACCTTGGACTGCCTGTTGTTCCTGCGCCCCTTGTACCTGTGCCTCTCCTCCCACAGGTCCCTCCCCTGGAAGCTGCATAGGGACACCTGGCCTCCTCTCCCTTCTGCCCCTCTCTTCTTCCTTAGAAGAGATGCCTCCAGCAGAGACACAATCCCCATTCCAAGGATTACAGAAGGCTGTCTGATATCTGCAAGGGTCCACATGGTCAAAATCCTCCAGGGTCCTTGGAGACACCAATGAGTCCTGAAATGAAGCCTAGAAGTGCTAAGAATGAAGCTCAGAACAGAGGTGAATCTATCAAATTCAAACAAGCAACCAACAGCAAATTTTCTCCTCACTCCTCACACTGGCAATGCTGCTGACCGTTTTTATCCCACACTTGGGTGAGGTTTTGCAAAATGTGGGTTGCCCGCCTGCTCGTTTTGCCTGTGTGATGAGCGCAAAATCGCACTGGCAATGTAAAATCGGGTTCAATTGGGTTTTTAATTAATGGCAGGTGAGGCACCGACATCTGCCCGCCAACCTGAAGATTGCACGCATGAGGGATGATGTCGGGACGCTCGCCCGACATCTTGCGCTATTTTACGCCCAATCGGGTCGGGCGTGCGCCCACCCGTGAGGCACAAAATATATGGGGCACCTTGACCAGATTATGCACAGTTGGGAGGCTTAAATTAAGGGTTAACATTTCTTGCACAGTATAACATTAGGAGGTATCCTGAGGAGTCCAGGATAGGCAAAGGTCCTTCTGTTGTTCAAGCTACATGTGAGGTGTGAATCTGGGATTAGGAAACCATTAGTTTAACACCCGGTGGTTGGGAAACCTCAGCATTTTCCGGACTCACATACAGAGCACAGGAGGAACAGTGAGGGCTGATTTTAAACCAGCAGCTTCCATTCCACACATTGCTGGGATTCTTTGCAGTGTTAAATAAAATACCATCAGATAAAAATGACTTGGATAAAATGGATTTGCACTTTTGGAAAACTGTTTCATTGAGAGATTAATTATGAGATTGACAAGCATATATCCCAGATCAAATTGATTTGAACTTTAAAAAAAAACTGTCTATTTTGCTCTCTCTAATTTTATAGAAAATACTTATTTCTAGAACCAAAATTGGAAATTTGTGGGACAGTAACACACTGATATAAGAGAAAGGGCGAACACTGCTGAAATTTTCTTCAGATTCCTCTTGCTACCAATCCATTTTTTAAACTAATTCTTGAATTTTTAAATTATTCCTGTCCACCTTATTCAGTTACTATTGCCTCGCTTTCTGTTAGTTTTCCTTCTTTTCACTCATATCAGTGTTACTATCCCACATCCCATAAGTTTCCAATTTTAGTTCATTCCTGATTTCTGCTTCTCATTTCATTCTTTCGAGGACACATTTCACAGCCCCAGCCCCAGCCCCAGAACATATTGCTGTGAAGTCCAATACCCTTTTGGCCAATGTTCTGCCAGCATTAACTGTAACTTACAAGATCATTACAAATAAAGTATTCACCTATGCCCATTAATCGGTTCTGGTTAGTGCTAACAGCTGATTCTAATAGCCTCATCCCAATTCAATAGGATCCTCATAATTGATGCAATAGGATTCTGATTATTAATTAATAGAATCATGATTATTGAACCAGGATGATACTGGTTGCTGACGAAATAGGCTTTCTACAAATAAAAATAAATACAAAATAAACACCTACTATTTTACAGGCTTTTGTACCTCAGAGAGCTGTCCATTAGGCCATGCCACTTAAGCTGTCACCTGTTCTATCAGTTGTCCCCTGCTCTGCCCACTTTATACATGGCATGTTGAAATCTCTCATCGTTATCCTGTTCAGGTTCCCTTCCAGGAAGAGAATTAGAAACTTATTCAAACTGACTGGCAGCACCTCTGAGTCTGCGAAGCCTCATGAGAGACAGAGAATGAGAACAGGAGTGCAGCCAGGAGCAGGACAGCAGGATAAGCCTGGTGATTGGCGACATTGAGGAGCCGAGGTCCGGAATAGGACTCAGACCTGGAGTGTCGGCTGTGAATATTCTCTGCAAATAGTTTGTTTTTGTTACACTTCTCCTTGAGGGTTGATACCACCTTGATGTCAGTTACCTTGTTTTACAATCTTAGTACAGTCTGTGTGCTTAAATCACATAATACGCCAACTTTCAACTCCTGCTTCCAAATCTGCCATGGTCTCCAAAACTGCTCCATCTCCTCCCAGTTATGGAGCCAGAAATGAGCCAATTTACCCATCAAGTCAGTAGTCGTATTTTCATCCACTTGATCTCCTCCCACAGTCCTATGGACCCTCCCATCCTTTACTATCTTTCAAGCAACTGTCCAATTTCTTTCCAGAGGATTCCACCTTCTATCTGAAGAAATTCACTCTAACCATCCCCAATGAAGTACTTTTGAAGTGTAGTTACTGTTCTAGTGTAGGGAATGCATCAGCTAATTTGAGCACAGCAAGCTCCCACAAGCAGGGATGAGATATTGAATTCAATTACACTTGCACCCTCAAATTCCCAACTATCTAGCCTTTGACCTTCCATTCACCACAGCTTTTCTACAGTTATAAATTTTTTCAACCTCCACCTCTGATGCCCTCGTCCTCAATAAAGCCATTATTCTATCTCACCCTGGCCGTTCCCCGGTAGGGCCTTAAACTCCACTCCCTTAAACCCAAGGGATATGGACTTGACGAATATGGCAGACAACTGGTTTAGCCATTCACTGTCTGATCTGGCTAAACCACATAAAGCACAATGAGGTCCAATTCTCAAATGTCAAATCTGCTCACTATCCCAGGATCATCCTGGAATGCAAAGGTAACCTCCAGCTTAATTTCTCGATTGCAAACCGTCTTCACAAACACTCTTCCCCATTCCCTCCACCCTTATGTCCAATAATAAGTGCAAGGATTTCTTTGTCATCAGATTGAGACTATTCAATCAGCTGCCTCTGTCACTTCTTTCCCTTCCCCTAGCCCACCAGGCCAAACTTCTTCCATGGCTCCTCCCTGTGCTAGCCCGGAAACTTGTATCTTTCTCCATTTTCCCTTCCATCTCTCCTCATGCCCTCTCTGAGCTCATTTTGTCTGTGAGATCCACCTCTTGGTCCCTTGACCCTATTCCCACTAAACTGCTGACCACACAGTTTCCCTCCCTGGCTCCAATGTTAGTGGATATTGGTAATGTTCTCTCAGCTTCTGTCCCTCCCTCTTTCAGATCTGCCCTCTGCTAAAAAAAAACAATCCTTGACCTCTCTGTCCATGCAAACTACCACCTCCTCTCCAACCTCCCTTTCCTCTCCAAAGCCCTTGAAGGAGCTGCTTCCTCCCAAACTCATTTCCATTTTTTCCCAGAACTCCATATTTGAATCCCTTAAGATCAGGTTTCTGTCCATGCCACATTACCAAGATGTCTCTTATCAAAATCACAAATGACATCCTGTGAGACTGGGACAAAGATAAATTTTCCCTCTTCATCCTTCTCGACCTGTTTGCAACCTTTGTCATTACTTCTGAATTCAGTGCACAAATCTTCTCGTAATAAATACAAATGGCAAAATGTTGCGATAGCGTGTCCAAGTTTCCCTGTGGATTTGGTCTGCCTGGCACACATCACCTGTCACATCATAACAATAGGACCATAAATATAGCTTCAAGTCTTCCCAATATTAACTGGAGGGAAATTATTCTCATCCTGAACTGGCTGCTGGACAAGCACCCTGACAATTTAGCAAGTAGAGGGGTCAAGAGAGGCAGTAGTGAGGCACAGCTGCATGTACAGATTAAAACTGCCGTTGTGTGTTTTGGTAGTGTCACCAAGGGGCAGCATGTAGATGAGAAACAGGAGGGAACATCCTTGGAGGACACGGAAGGTAACTGCCAATACCATTCACCCATCACACTTATGCTTGCTAACAGTGGATCCTGGTTAAGCAACAACTCAATTTTAAAATTCTCATCCTTGTTTTCATATCCATCCATGGCCTTGCCTCTCCCTATCTTCTCCAGCCCCACAACTCTCCGAGAACCTGTGTTCCTCTAATTCTCGCCTCTTAAGCATCCCCGATTTTAATCACTTCACCATTGGTGGCCATGCCTTCAGCTGTCTAGGCCCCGAGCTCTGGAATTCCCTCCCTAAATCTCTTTGCCCCGCTATGCTGCTTTCCTCCTTTAAGACACTCCTTAAAACCTGCCTTTTTGACCAAGCTTTTAGTCATTTGCCCTATTACCTCCTTATGTGGGCTGAGTGTCATATTTTGTTTTATCATGCTCCTGTGAAGCACCTTGGGATATTTTATTGCACTAAAGGCCCTATATAAATATATACTGCTGCAGTTGAACAGATGATCTGTTTTAGTGATGTTGATGAGGGATAAATATTGGCCAGTATACTGGGAAGAGCTCCCTGCTCGTCTATCTGTGGCACCATGTGATCTTTTACATCCACTTGAGAGGGCAGGCGGGACCTCAATTTGATGTCTCAACTGTTGACAGCACCTTTGACAGTGCAGCACTCCCTCAGTACTGCACTGGAGTGTCAGCCTAGGTTATGTACTTGAGTCCTTGGATTGAGACAACCTTCTGACATGGATAAGGGTGCTGCTACTGTGCCTTGGCTGGTGGCCAGAGAGTGAACTCTCTTCAGCAGCTTTTGTAGAGGTGGGTCTGCCTTGTATATCACTGTTGTATTCTGCTGATCCAAGTTCCCAGGAGTGTTAGGGAAGTATAGCACTTTTTAAATTATTTTGTGGTTCCAGGATTGTCAATTTAAATGTGGCAATTTTGTCAATTCTACAGCGTTCTTTTACATTTAATAAATTGTGATTCTCAGATTATATCCCAAACCAGATGGTCTGACAGCAATTTATTGTTTCATTATCTCAAGACATGTGTGGGCTTGCCATTTCTCCATAAGTGCATTTTTACAACAAGGGTTGGACCCTACGCAACACTTAAAGGAAAGATTTTGTGTGTGTTTAAGGCCACCTGTTTCACTGCTCAGGATTGAGGCCACTTTTAGGAGGTGGTCCTCAGCATGTGAGTGCCACCTAGTGCAGCCTGAAAACCAGAGCTACCTGGCACTTGTGGTTTTGGTTGGATGCTTAAGACTGCTCAGCACCAATCGAAGGGCATGGAGTTTACCCAGTGGCCTGGTTAATACTCCTCCATCTAACCAACCCACCAAAACCTAGTTAACTGGTCATTCATCTCATACTTGGCGTGATCTTGACATACACAAAATGGCGATTGTCACTGCACATTGTATGTCAAATAGAAACTGAAAATACTGGGAACACTCAGGAGGTCAGGCAGCATTTGTGCAAAAACAGAGGGCTGCACTTTTTCTCACAGCAAGTGTCCTGCCAGTGGGCCCAAAAGCTTGGGGGTTGGGGTGTGTGATGCAGCCTCGATGGTCCATGAGACTCGGGATCGCATCTCATTAGCTGCAGCCAATTAAGAAGGCCATCCAACCCCGCCACGCACCCCCCTCACCCTTCCAGGAGCTGCTGGTCAATCAGGGGGCTGACATCAGCCTCAGTAGTGCCATCAGGAGTGGTGGCCTCTGCTGGGACTGTGCCTGGAAGATGACACAACGGATGGATGACACACTCTCAACCAGGTTAAATGGGGTCTAGGGCGCCAAGGCCAGGGTGTACTGGGGGTCATTTGTTGGACAGGAGATGCTGTTGCCACTGGGCTGGCCACTGCCCTCAGGGGAGGGGGATGGGGATTGTGGTGGGGGCTTCATGGGCCTCAGCGTACTTGAATAGGGAGGTCTCTACCCCAGTCAAGTTAGCTAGGAGGCCACCCGGTTTCACCCAGTGGTCTCCCCAAGTGGTAGAGGGCCCACTCATCACTGGTAAAATGTCAGTAGAAGCGGAAAGAGGCCTTTAGTTGGCCACCTAAATGGCTCAATTGGCCTCAAGGTGGAAGACCATCTTACACATTCCCCACCGCTGTCTAGATGGCATGGTGGGGGGCAGACGACAGGCTCTACATGACCTGCTATTTTTTCGGGCCCCCACCTCCCAGCCAGTCCACAGAGGGCTGGTAAAATTCAGCACTGGCTTGAAATTATGAAATGCTTTAAGTCATAAGAGAGTGTGAGATAATGAGTAAAGGATTCACAAAGTCTGTATTTTAGTCTCACTATATGATTGACACAGGATAATCTACTAGTATCAGGGTGAGCAACTTGTGCAGTGCACCATGTTACAAATCTCACCCATTCCTGGATTTGCCTTGAGTTGAAGTGACTTGCTGCCCAATTTCTGAAAGTTTGCATTAAAAGACTTGGTGGCTTGACCATTGCTCAGATCTACTGTCAAAAATCACTTGCTCTATCTGAAGGGCATGATGTTCCCATGCCTCTGCTGCCTTTGAAGGATAAGAGAAAGATGGGAACACCATCACCTCCAAGTCGCACACTATCCTGACCTGGTTGTATATCACCACTCCGTCGCCATTCAATTAGATCATGGCTGATCTGATTCTTAACTCCATCTACCCACTTTGGTTTCATAACCCTTAATACCCTTGCCTTACAGAGTCTTAGTTTTGAAACTTTTAATTAATCCCCCAGCCTCAGCAGCTTTTTGGGGAGAGAGTTCCAAATTTCCAGTTATGATTGAAGCAAGCTTCCATACATTGCCCCTGAATGGACTGTTTCTAATTTTAAGGTTATATCCTCTTTTCTGGACTTCCCCACCAGGGAGAATAGTTTCTCTCCATCTACCCTAAGACCTCTTCAAAGGTCTCGATTCCAAGTAGTTCTGGTCTTGCATATTCCTGTTTACGCCACATGCTGAACTAGAGCTGAACTATTTAAAATACTCATCCCATGAGGCCCATCAATGCTGGTGAGAGCTGGGACCTTGGAAAGGGCAAGATAGCGGGTGATGTAGATGAGGTAAATATGCGTCACTCCAAAAAGAGCCAGACCAATAGAAAGAATGTTTGCAGTGGCTTTCTGAGTTGGCAAAGCCCAGCCATTCAAGAGGCAGCTAGATGCTTGGGCTGTAAGTTCCTCTTTCCTACATACACCTCCTCCCCTAGATGTCTGAGGTGAGTTGGACCTCACCTATATATTTATCTTGGGTATCTTTTGCCATGTCAAATGGAGAGCTTTAAAAACTGCTTGCAATTCCTTACATTAGCCACATGGTGTCACTGTGAAGCCAGGTTGTAATTTTTCATGACCGAAGTCTATGGAAATTCATTTAAATCTCAGTGTCCTTGGCTATATTAAAGGGATTTTCATGACTTAAAACATCATTTTTTTGAGTTTGTTGAAAAAAGGCATTTTGGCAAAGCTTTTCATCTTGCACTCATTAGGACAATCACAAGAATACCATTGTCAGGGGAAGCAATAACTTTATACTGTATGGGAAGAGAGTGCTGATTGGTTGGCAAGTGGACTCCGATTTCCTTACATTTCTTGATGGGCTCCATCCTGCATCCAAATTCACCTTTGAACTGGAGCAGTCAAATAAACTCCCTTTCCTTGATGTACCAGTTGAGAAAGCTGCCAGGGAATTCTTGAACACTGTCTATCACAAACCTACCTTCATTGGTCAATACACATGTTGAGATTCTTACAGTACCATATGCTATAAAATTGGCCTTATTGGCAACCTCCTAAATAGGGCCCGTGGCATTTGTTCAACGTGCAAGCTTGGTGCTGAAATAGGGCACATCAAATGCATCCTGCGGGATAATGGCTACCCTGATCAGATTACTTTGCGCTGTTTATCACGCAAACTCATGAACAGGCCTAAGGCCATCACTTTTGGCCCTGAGAAGTGCCCAGTCTATCTCAGATTACCCTGGAAGGGCAAGGTAGCTCAAAATTTTCAGCAGCAGGTGAAGCTAGCTGTTTCACGCTGCTACTGTGCAGTTGCAACATGAGTGGTATTCATCACTAACAGGATGCTGTTGTCATGCCAAAAAGACATTTTGCTTGTCACGCAAATGAGCAATGTGGTATATGAATTTCAGTGCCAGTGTGATGCTGGGTATGTGGGCCATACATCCCAAAGACTGGCGGATTGTATCAAACAGCATGTCCCAGCCACTGTTCGCAACAGACAAGGTACAGATCGTACCCAACCAGTCTGTGCTTGCAAAATACGAAACTTAGTGTCCAACATTAGATGTGATGCAACGACTGGATGACATTTGCTAAATGATCCTCAGGGTGCTAAAAATTACGCTGACAACCAATTTAAGATTGTCAGTTGGGCTTACAGTGTGGCACATTTGCCTGTACTGGAAGCTACATATATTAATACACAGGGCCCTGTTCTTTGCAGGCAGAAAGAACATGTACACACATTGCACCTGTTTCAGCTAAACAAAATAATTGATAGCCATTTGCTAGTTCATTCTTCATGGCAATGCCTTAACCAATCAGAGTCAAGCTGCCTGGTTTAAGTTTCAAACAATTGTTGGCAATTAACTATCAGTCATCGTTAACTGGTGCATTGTACATGGCAATGCCTCTACCAATCAGAGTTCACTTGCCAATCAACCAGCATTCTCTTCTCATACAGTGTAAGGTTGTTGCTTCTGCTGACATTGGTATCCTGATGAGTGCAAAATGAAAAGCTTTGACAAAATGTCTTTTTTCAGCAATACTCAAGTTCTGTACTACCAAACAACCATTTGTTTTGAATAGCTGGGGGGTGTGGAGAGAGAAATAAGCCTGGAGATCCAAATGGTTTATATTATCTCCTCTACATTGGGGAGATCCTTTGCAGACTGGGTGACCACTTTGTGGAACACCACTGTTTGGTCCACAAGTGTGATCCTGAGCTTCCTGTCACTTGTCATTTGAATCTTCCATCTTGTTCCCACTCTCATCTTTTCTATTCTTGGGCTGCTGAAGTGTCCCAATGAAACTCAATGCAAGTTTGAGGAACAGCACCTCATCCCTCGACTGGGCACTTAACAGCCTTCAGGACTCAACTTTGAGTTTGATAATTTTAGATCATAACCTCTGCCCTTATTTGTTTTGTGTACTTTTGCTGGTTCTTTTTTTCTCTTGTTACTTCGTTAATCCCTTCACTTTGCATTCAGATAGCTGCTATCCTGCCATTCACACCTCCTCTAGACAAATCTTTTGTCCTTTACTTGCTTGATGAAATCTTTTGTCATTTAATCTCTTCTGTTCTGCACCCTATTACACCTTCCCTTTTGCTCTTCTTCCAATCCTATCCCCTTTCACTTGCTCAAAACCTATTACATATCTAACTTTTCCCAATTCTGATTAAAGGCTGCAGACCAGAAACATTAACTCTGTTTCTCTCTTCACAGATGCCACCAGACCTGCTGAGTGTTGTATATTTTATATCTCAGACCTATACAGAAGTGACACTTGTTTCTAAGTGTGCAACAGGTTTATTTATAAGAGTTTTTAAATATCTCTGAAGTCACAAAATGTCTACACTCATTGTTACAGTTTAGCTTCAAGTCGCTTCTGTGGTGTCTGTTTACTTTGCTCTGAGTAAATAACCAAGCTTAACCAATCAAACACAGTAAGCATAGATCAGTTACCAGACTCACATAATCAAACACAGAATAATTCAATACTACACTGAGTATCTCCAGAATTTTCTGTTTTTATTTCAGATTTCTGGCATCTGCAATATTTTGTTTTTTTTATTTTATCGGCCCTTTTGAGCGATTTAGAAACTAGCATCATCCTGCCTCCAAATTGCATGAAAATGAAAGATGCCCTGGGGGATGGGCATGGGACCGGGATGGGTTTGGGAGGGGGGGGATTGTTGTGGGTGGGAACAAATGGAAATGCACAACAAGTTTGTTAACATGTGCAAGAAGAAAAGATGGACTGCTCTTCCATGGATGTTGAATCAGGAGAGGCCAAGGCCATGGATTGTTCAATGAGGATGGAAAGGCTGAATGTGTGCAGAACAGGTCAGGCTGAGTGCCTTAGGAAGAATTACCCTGTAGCATTCACAGTGACATTGATCAAGGTGATCTTGATGTTGTGGGTGGGATTGACATCCGCCTTGGGACAATGATTGTCACCTCTGCAATCATGCACTGTTGGGTAACAATCCCACATTTCAAGACTTGGAGAGGTTGAGGATTAGATTGTTGCTTGTGTTATGACCCCAGACCAGACCCCCAAATTTATTATGTTCTGGTTGGGGACCAACAACTTTTTTTGTTAAAGTAGATGAAATTTGAAATCCCAGTCACTCACTAAGAGAATAAAGCTATAAGATTCCACAACTTTAAAACAACAGAAGAAATGTTACTCTACATGAGTGAACAGAGCAAACAGTCACTACTGTCAATATTATACTCTATCATCTAGAATTAACATGAGACAGACTTAAATTAACAGACAAACTGTGGTTGAACTCATAATAAATTGCACATTAAATAGCAGACGGACCAATACAGGTCCATGAATTTCTCAGTAACCCACCAGACATCAGTCATCACTGTGAGCCACAAAAATTCTTTAAAGCTCAGTCTTCCTCATATTGGGACACAATGAATCCAGTAACTCTAAACATAAAAGAAGGTTTATTTACAATACCAGTTATTTACAATTAGTTTTTACAATAAATTTCTAACAAATAGCTTATTACATTTTGCACTGGTAACATTTTCATTTTTCCTAATTACAGAATTATGAGAGTTTAACCAAAAACAAGTACATCTGACAAGTAGGATTAGCAGGATCTGAACATCATAGAATGGCCATAACCCAGAGCTTATGTTTTTTCCTATGTCCTTTCTTTAACACTGCAAAGAATGTCTCAGCTGAGTTCATAGCCAAATCATGCAGGTGTAATTCAATTTGAAAGTTTATTTTCTAAACTCACACATGGTAAATTCTCGTATCAAAATGGCTTCTTTGTGTGCCAACAACTCCTTTCCTCTCTGATCAAAATCCCTTTGACTGTTCTGAGAATGTCATTGAGATGCTTTTTATATTCAAACAGAAGGATTTTATATTCCTGTTTGGTTTGATCTTTGAGCATCTTAAGATCTTTCAGTTTCTGCTGATCTCATTCAGTGTGTCTTATTCAATTCTTTACACATGATGTCAACAGCTTCCTCAGTCTGGGCTTTTATTTTCTTTTCTAACACTTTAGGTCTTCCACGCAATTCATGAACCAAGTCATTATAATCCTCTTGGGGTTTTAAATAGTCTTTTGTGAACTGTCCACTTGTCTGTATTCCTGCTGCTGTATCGTGTCTCTCAACACTGGCAAGTACTCCTAGTTTGGTTTCAGGTGTCATTAAGCCTTTAGGGTCACTTTGAGGTCTCTGTTTTTCCCATTGATAAATGTTATTTTGACATTCCGCAGAGCTCTTATACAAGTTTGACAACTTCTCATGGGAACTCTGTTTATTTGAGAGTCTTTCCTCCATGGTTGCTCACTGCTCCTTAGATCATTAGATCCTCAGTCTGTTCCTCAAAATTTTCCTTGTTTCTTTTAACATCAGGATCTGCTCTTCTGTGCTGCACACCTCATCCCTTTAGTTTGCCGGCTTGCATCAGTATTCAAGAAATTAATTGCTCCTTTCATAATGAAGTTCCAGTAGTTTGTCAGTCTTGGTTTTAAATCTGCATTTAACCAGCTGTGCTAACTGTTTTTTGTGATACCTAATGGAGACTTCTGATACTTGAAGTTCATCAAGTTTTAATTGAAGATTTATCTTTTTCGAATTTGCTTCTACAAGTTTATTATTTAGACATTTCAAGTCCTCATTCCAGTGTTTTACTTTCTATGATTGATACTTAAATGTACTCATCAGTTCTCATTTTTCATCATCTAACTCATATTTTGTGCGTGAAATTCAGTTCTCTACACTGATCAATTTTTCCTTCAATTGGCCTTTTTCGGCAATAAGCTTCTTGAGTTTAGCCACAGTAATTTTGGGGATTTGGCAAGTTCATCACAATTGAGCAACTGCTACAATGCAGCTGCCACCATGTTACTGCCTGCATTGGCTAAATCATTATCCAGTATAAAATCTACCCTTTCTATAGGTAAACTGGGAACAATTCCCAGAGCAACAATCCCATTTACTAAATCACTTTGTAACTTCACTTAATGCAAGATACAAGAGAACAGGTTTTTAAATTCTTAAGTCCCATGAATACTCAGTATTAATACTTTTTCATTCATCCACCCATCTGAAACACAAATCATAGCATCAATGACTGAACTGCTCCATTGCCTCATAAACTATTAATATGCTTATTTCTTCTGTTGGAGGGATAAGGGAGTATTTTCAGCATCACGATGTTGTGAGCTGCAGCATAAGCCTCATTATACCGTCGCTCTGCTGCAGTCTGAGGCCGCTGCACGGGTGTCATCAGCCACGGCCTTTGCAGAAAGCCCTTGTCCCTGAGGATCCTTCCTTGCAGCCTCTGTGGACACTGGAAGACATCAGGGATCTGAGATCTGCTAAGGATGTGAGGGTTGTGGACACTCCCTGGGAACTGTGCACAGACCTGTAGGATGCGTTTATGGTGGTCGCACCCAGGCTGAACATTCAACAAGTGGAAGCCATTGTGGTTGACGTAGTTGAGCGCTTGTTACCATGGAGATCTGAGCACCATATGAGTGCAGTCGATGGCACCATGCACCCATGGAAAACCTGAGATCTCTGGGCCCTGGTTTTCCTGGTCCCAGATGAAATGCACAAAGTTGTGTGCCTTCGCAAAGGTGGTGTCTGTGACTTCATGGATACTTTTGTGGGTGGAGGCTTGTGATATCCAACAAAGGTAAACTGTGGAGCCTTGAAAGGAGCAACTGGCGTAAAAATTGAGCTCCGCGGTCACTTTCACAGCCACTGGCAGTTGATGTCCATGTCCTCATGGTGCCAAATCCTGCAGCAGCTGGCAGATGTGACTGACCAGTTCCTGACACTGGTTGTTGGCCATCGGCATGAAGGAAAGGCAGCATCTATAGACCCAGGGTCTAGCCAGGCGCCAACCAGTGGCGGCTCACTGTGGCTCTTCAGCGGTGTGTGCATGAGGCTCAGCTGTCCCTTCTTCCTGAAGGTGATTCCCCTCTCTCTGCCCAGCCAGGTGCCTCTGTCACTCTCTTCTCCTTCATCACCACTCTCTGTAAACCATGAGGTATACAGCTCAGACACCAGGCTCCATCCTCCTACAGGATGAAAAGAGAGACACATTGGTTAGCATGGATGTACTAAGAACTTCTCTTGTTAAGTCTGAAGTCACCTTAACGCATCCCAGAGAGTGCTGGCAACCACTTGGATGGCCAGAGTTTAATGCGCTGCATGGCTGCCCGAAACCCCACCCACCTCTGCCACTCCATCTGACCTGTGCTCTGAGCTCAGGCACAGGCATTCTCCTAACCTGCACTGCAAGGCTGCACTGTTAGCTTGAATAATGGGGGAGACTGGTCCAAATCAGGATGCTGACATTGCAAGGGGCTGTGAGCGCCTCCATCAGTGACTGCTCCATGGCCAGCTTTAGCAAGGAGATTGTACAATGTGTCCAGTCATCCAACTGTTCTGCAGCCTGCTAAAATACTCACTAGTTTGCAGTCTGTGCCCGAGGGTGAAAAGCACTGGAGCACTTGGTGGCACTTTCATGCCTCTGCATTGCTTGAGTGGACAGATAAGCTACAGACCTGACTCCAAACATGTCAATGTGGCTGCGCCTGAACTGTCTCAGCTGCAGAGAATGGTTACTTTATACAAGGTTTCTCCAATGCGCTTCCCTTCTCCCAGCCCTCCACACATGCTTGTGCACTACCATCAACCTCAGGGTAGCCCTTGCGCCCCCGCACAACTCACCTCAACCAGAGTACTGCCCTTGCCCCCTTCCTCCAAAGCCGCCACAACTCTTATCAACTGAGTACAGCCCTTTCCCCAGCACCACACTGTCAGCCAGCCGGGAAAAAGTGACTTGCCTGTGCCCTCGCCTGAATGTGCAGTGCCTCAATCTTGAGGTCCAATAGGTGACCCTTGCAAGCGCCGTGCAACGTTACTGTGCACTCCGAGTTCCCCTCGAAGTGCAGCTTGCCAGGTGCATGCATTATTAATGCTGTTGTGCAACACGTCAGGTGCTTGGATGATCCAGTGTGGGGGATGATTCCGGAGAGCTGGGCTTATAATGATATGCAGGTGTATTGCAATGAAATTCCTGATGTCCAGCAGTGGGAAACTCAGCCCACCGTTGATGGGTGAAGCAGATGGTTGCAAATGTGATTCAGGACGGCATGAGTTGATTTTTGGCCTTCCCGCCATATTGTCCATTCACACCTGGCATCACACCCACTGCCAATGGGATCGGACGATTCTGCCCTCTATCTTTTACCTTATCTCTTTCCTCCCGTGCTAACTTCTCTTTTTCTATCTCAAGTTCAAGATTTTGTATTTCCATTTCTTTTACTCTTTCTTCTTCTTTTATCCTTTTCTTCAAGCTTGCGCTTTTGCTTTCTCTATCTCTTTTTCAAGCTGCTTCATCTCCAACTGATTTCCAGCCAACTCAAGCTGCATTCTACCTGGGTCAGGCTTTTCTTCTTCCAGTCCCAGATGCTGTGCTGTTACCTCAATTATAAGACATGGACATACTTTTGTTTGGCAAGGGAATCAAGGCTTATGGAGGGCAGACTGGAAAATGGAGCTGAGTCTATGACCAGATCAGCCATGATCTTATTGAATGGTGGAGTAGGCTCAAAGGGCCAAATAGCCTACTCCTGCACTATATTCCTATCCATTGTTTGAGCTCCTGCTTTTAATTCTAACTTCAACCTTTTTTGCTAATACTATTAACCTATCCTTCGTTATTGGTGCAAATCACTTTGGGATAAATTTTCCCTCTCCAGAAAGTTGTAACAATTGACAAACCATTTTCCTTTTCAAGAAGTGTAGCAAAATTCACTCTGGGTCCTGTTAGCATTAACTTTAGCAAATTACTTCACCCGTATCCATCCGTGGATTTGAAAACCTGCAAAGAACCCCAAATTTGTTATGATCCCAGAGCAGACCCCCAAATTTTGGTACGGTCCTGGATGAGACTGGTAAATTTGTTATGATCCAGTTAAGCACCAGTAACATTTTTTGTTAAAGTAGACAAATTTGAAATCCCAGTCACTCAATAAGAGAATAAAGCCAGAAGGTTCCATGGTTTTAAACAAACAGAAGAAAATTTATGATACACGAGCTAACAAAACAAACAGTCAATACCATCTATCTCATCCTCTTACATCCAGAATTAACATGAAGTAAATCTGAATTAACAGATAAAATTGTACACGCCACAAACTGCACATTAAATGGCAGACACAACCAAGACAGGCCCCATGAAACTCTCAGCAACCCACCCAGACGGTCATCACTGTGGATCAAAAAAATCATTAAAGCTCTGCCTTCCTCATGAGGAATTTTAATTCTATTTCTTCAAAGAGCTAGCTTGATCCCCAGCTGACACCTGAGCTGACGTCCTATTGAGACTGCGCTCACCACCATGCCCCTCCCACCCCACCCTGTGTTGGCCAGGCTACACTCCAGCATCTAAACACAGGCATGATCCCAGTTTCTCAGCCACACTGCTGCCAAAAACTGCTCCTGGGCTTCTCTGAGCCCCAAATCCTAGCAGCTTGGAGCCACCAACAGCTACCAATGGCTCCCAGGACTTCTATGAGCCCCAGCCCCCACAGCAGCATGGAGCAGGAAGGACTTCACCTGCATGGAGTCAACTCACCTGTTTGTCTGCTCCCCGTGGGCTACTTCACTCTGCCCCTTTAACTGATCTATGTGACCTTTTAATATCTCCCAACTGGGTTACACTCCTGTTCCTAGGCTTGGACTGAATGTAGCAAACTTGGAACATTCTGTGCCTTAAATATCACAACCTCCAGTCAACTCCCCACAGGTGCAAAATTACTGTGGCTCCATCCATAAAACACAGATCAAACAATCCAAAAAATATAGATTTCACACTGATGAACAATGGCAGATGTT
The DNA here is from genome assembly GCF_017639515.1 of Carcharodon carcharias. Lineage (NCBI taxonomy): Eukaryota > Metazoa > Chordata > Chondrichthyes > Lamniformes > Lamnidae > Carcharodon > Carcharodon carcharias. Next base: position 93,915,876 of record NC_054474.1, read on the forward strand.
TAAGAAAGTAATTCATGACTCACAACAAAGATATATCCCAGTAAGGAAGAAAGTTTATAAGAAGGGGATAAACCAATCAAGGTTAACCAAGGAAGTTAAGGATAGTATCAAAATGAAAGAAAAACATACAATGTGGCAAAGATTAGTGGTAAGCCAGAGGATTGGGAAAGTTTTAAAAACCAACAAAAGATGACCAAAAATATAATAAAGATAGAGAAAATAAACTTTGAGGGTAAACTAGCAAATAATATAAAAACAAACAGTAAGAGCTTCTTTAAACATATAAAAAGGAAGTGAGGGGCCAATGTGAACATAGGCCCCTTAGAGAATGAGGCTGGGGAAATAACTATGGGAAACCGGGAAATGGCAGAAGAGTTGAATAAATACTTTGAATAAACATTCAGTCTTCATGATAGAAGATACTAATAGCATTCCAAGAATACTAAATAATCAAGGGGCAAAAGCGAGGGGAGGAAATAAATACAATGACTATCACTAGAGAAAACGTACTAGGGAAACTAATGGGGCTAAAGGCCGATAAGTCCCCTGGCCCTGATGGGTTGCATCCTGGGATATTAAAGGAAGTAGCTACAGAGACAGTGGATGCACTGGTTGTAGTCTTCCAAGAATCCTTAGATTCTGGAAAAGTCCCAGAAGATTGGAAAACTGCCAATGTAACACCCTCATTCAAAAAGGGGGAGAAGACAAAAAACAGGTAACTTATAGGCCAGTTAGCTTAACATCTGTCATTGGGAAAGTGTTAGAGTCTATTATAAAGGATGTAATAGCAGAGCATTCAGAAATGCATAATATAAACAAGCAGAGTCAGCATGGCTTCATGCCTGACAAATTTATTAGAATTCTTTGAAGAGGTAACAAGCAGGATAGATAAAGAGGAACCAGTAGATGTAATATTTTTGGATTTCCAAATGGCCTTTGATAAGGTACCTCACATAAGGCTACTTAATAAGGTAGGAGCCCATGGTGTTGGGGGTAGTATATTAGCATGGATAGAGGATTGGTTAAGTAATAGAAGACAGAGTTGGGATTAAGGGGGCATTTTCAGGATGGCAACCTGTAACTAGTGGAGTGCCTCAGGGATCAGTGCCACAATTATTTACAATATATATTAATGACTTGGATGAGGGAAGTGAATGTACTATCGCCAAGTTTGCGGATGACATAAAAATAGGTTGGAAGGCAAGTGGTGAGGATGACACAAAGAATCTACAGAGGGATGTAGACAGGTTCAGTGAGTGGGCAAAAACTCGGCAGATGGAATATAATGTGGGAACGTAAGAACTAGGAGCAGGAGTAGGCAATTCAGCCCCTCAAGCCTGCCCCGCCATTCAATATGATCATGGCTGATCTCATTTTGGTCTCAATTCCAATTTCCCGTCCTCTCCCCATAACCTTTCAACACATTACCAATTAAAAACCTGTCTATCTCCTCCTTAAATTTATTCAGCATCCCAGCATCCACTGCACTCTGATGTAGTGAATTCCATAGATTCACAACCTTTTGAGAAAAGTAATTCCTCCTCATCTCTGATTTAAATCTATCACCCCTTAGCCTAAAACTATGGCCTCTCGTTCTAGAAGGGAAACATCTGCTTCATGTCTACTTTGTCTATCCCCTTTAGCATCTTATATACCTCAATTAGATCTCCTGTCATCCTTCTAAACTCTAGCGAGTATAGGCCTAAACTGCTCAATCTCTCCTCATAAGACAAGCCCCGCATCTCTGGAATCAATCTAGTGACCTCCTCTGAACCAGCTCCATTGCAACTACATCCTTCCTCAAGTAAGGGGACCAAAACTGTGCAAAATATTCCAGGTGCATCTCACCAATGCCTTGTACAGTTGCAATAACATTTCCCTATTATTATTCTCTATTCCTTTAGCAATAAATGCCAGAATTCCATTTCCCTTCCTTATTACCTGCTGTACCTGCATACTAGCTTTCAGTGATTCATGCACGAGGACACCCAGATCCCTCTGCACTGAAGCATTCTGAAGTTTCTCTCCACTTAAGTAATAAGTCACCTTTTTATTCTTCTGACCAAAATGGATAACCTCACACTTACCAATGTTAAACTCCATCTGCCAAATTTTGGCTCATTCACCTAACCTGTCCATTTCCATTTATAAATTTCTTATTTCTTCATTGCAACTTGCTTTCCCACCTATTTTGGTGTCATCTGTGAGGTTATGCACTTTGGCAGAAAGAATAGAGGAGCTGAATATTATTTAAATAGAGAAAGACTGCAGAAAGCTGCAGCACAGAGGGATTTGGGGGTCCTCGTGCATGAATCACAAAAAGCTAGCATAGGGAAGGCAAATGGAATGTTGGCCTTTATTTCAAAGGGAATGGAGTATAAAAATAAGGAAGTCTTGCTAAACTATAAAAGGCACTACTTAGACCACACCTAGAATGCTGTGAACAGTTTTGGTCTCCTTATCTAAGGAAAGATATACTGGCATTGGAGGCAGTCCAGAGAAGGTTCACTAGGTTGATCCCGGGAATGGGGGGATTTTCTTATGAGGAGAGGTTGAGCCTGTACTCATTGGACTTTAGCAGAATGAGAGACGACCTTATTGAAACATTTAAGATTCTTTGGGGGCTTGACAGAGTAAATGCTGAAAGGTTGTTTCCTTTTGTGGGAAAGCCTAGGACCAGCGGGCATAATCTCAGAGTAAGGGGTCGCCCATTTAAAACAGAGATGAGGGGGAATTTCTTCTCTCAGGCGGTAGTGAATTTGTGGAATTCTGGGTTGTTAAGTATAGTCAAGGCTGAGATAGACAGATTTTTAATCAGTGAGGGAATAAAGGGTTTTGGGGAGAAGGCAGGAAAATGGAATTGAGGATTATCAGATCAGCCATGATCTCACTGAATGGCTGAGCAGACTCAATGGACTGAATGGCCAATTTCACAGCCAATAAAATATCTTTTGAAGTATCATCACTGTTGTTCTTTAGGCTAATGTGGCAGCCAATCTGCACACAGCAAGGTCTCCCAAACAGGAAACCAATGGTGGTTTATTTATGATGGTGTTTCATGAGGGTGTAATGAGGGGATAGATAATAGAAGTCATATTTGGGGGGGTAGAAATTAGCATGGGGTATTTTAGATCCACCTGAACAGGTAGGCATCACTGTGGGTTAACAGTACCTCTGCAACATTGCATGGAAATGTCTGCTCAGATTATGCACTGCAGACCTGGAGCTTACAATGTGGGCCAGCATTCTGTTTTGTTGAGTGTGTTTTTATATGTGAGTGGCTGTTGTGTTGTGCTCTTACCAAGATGTTAGTTTGTACAGGAGGACTACAATAGAAGTAGATGTTTCTATTTGTTTGCTGACTATAATCTTTTTCCTCTCACTTCTCCCTGCTTAATACCAACCAGTAACCCCCACCCCAACCTCCTACCCCAGCACAACCTACCTCCCCTTTGTAGCTGCACTGTGTTGTAATCAATATTCATTGCACTGGTTCCTACAACTCATTTTCCAAGATCTTCATATTTTGCAGGAGAGAGGCAAGGAACATCAGTTTAAAGACCCAAGCTTGCGGTCACTTAATCACTACTCATTGACTTATCTTTTCTTTTATTCCTTTTATTAACTGTTTTTCTTTCTCTCCCTCCCTGGCTAACTTGCCTACCTCTCTCTGACCCCTCCTTTTAACCCTTGTGGAGTCTTGCACTACAAATGATAATCCATTATTTGGATATTTGAGTAAAAATTCTCACTGCTCCCTATTTCAATTTTGACCATTTGAACTTTCCTTTAATATATGGTAGTATTTTTCTCTCTCTCTCAATGCAAAGCAGGTCACTATTCCACCTCCAAGACAAGAGCTGGTAAAGAACACAGGCATTCACCAAGAAGCAACCACACAACTTTTTGAGGTGTAGAAATCAGTGCTTGGGTTCAAATTTGTGGAAGTGTTTCCTATTAAAAGCTTGCTGACATCTCCTGGTGCGGGTCACCAGAATTGGAAAATGACAGCTTGTTCCTAGTATGTTGAACAAGACATTGCCTGAAGCCTCTAATTTTCAGCCTCCCTGTAAAGTTGGCATGCTGCAGGGTTTTGTGGCTGGATTTCATAAGGCCTATTCTGGACTGTTCCTCACTGACGAGTTATCAACAGCAACTGGCACAGAGCTCAACTGATCTGCAATTGGATGGCATAACTAGACCAGACTGAGCTGGCTTTAATAGCTGATGAACTGTTTCTTCCCCACTGCCACCCCCACCTGGCTCCTACACCTCTTGCCATGGGGCCTGTCTGTAAAGGTGAGGGGATAGTGGTGAATAGCTCAACAGCTTCTGTCCAAGTTGCTTTTGCAGGCAACCACATTGGGAGAATGAGGTGATGGGGATGGGGACGCAGGTGCAGGGTGCTGGAGGGAAGGGAAATTTATCCAAGTGTGATCTGCTTTGGGACCCCTGCTGAACTTCCAATCCAGCCCATCTGTGAGGTACCTTATCTCATTACTCTGGGTCTTTTTTACACGTGGTGACTTGGCCTAGAGCAGCGTCTCCCCTTCTGTGGAGAGGCAAGCCTGCATGGTGATGCCAGCTGATAGAGTGATATGGGTTTCATTCTCACTATCAGCAATGCAGCATACATTACCCATTACAATACCAGGTGTGTGAGCTTTCAATGTGCTTTCTTTAAATGTAGTTGGAGTAGAAGACAATTTTGAAAAATCCTTGACAGAAGCTTACACTTTGCTTTTTACAGAATGCCCACAGGTGTAAGTACAAGTCTTAACAAGAAATACAGGCTGATCTTGTAACTTAAAATCAGCATTGTATGGAGCAATTGACCTGTTTGTAAAATAAAACAGGAGTTGAGTGATTTTACTTTAAGTCTGTCTCCCAAGCTCACAAACTTCCTCTCCTCATCAGCCTGGGCACTGCTGGTTAGCCCTCTGGGTTTATGTCAAGCATCATTTTCAGAAATAATTTCACAATAATTTCCCCATCCCACCCACATCCCCATTTCTCAATGTCCTACCAGGAGATACCATCCCCTTCCCCTTGTAGTTATCATGTGTGATTCCTTCATTACTCCTGACAAGACATGTACATTGCAAAACATTAACTCTAGATGCTGCCTGACCTGCTGATTATTTTCAGCATTTTTTGTCTCTTTTAATTCTTCTACATTTGGGCAGCGCTGGCAAGACCAGCATTTCTTTCCCATCACTAATTGCCCTTGAAATGAGTGGCTTGCTAGGCCATTTCAGAGGGCAGTTAAGAGTCAACCACATTGCTTTGGGTCTGGAGTTACATGTAGGCCAGACCAGGTAAGGGCGGCAGATTTCCTTCCTTAACGGGAATTAGTGAATCTGATGGGCTTTTTCAACAATCGATGTAGTTGCCATGGTCACCAATACTGAGACTAGCTTTCAATTCCAGATTTTTTCTTCAATTAATTAATTGAATTTATTAGTTAAGTTTAAATTCCAGCAACTGCTGTGGTTGGATTTGAACCCATGACCCCTGGGCATTTTTAAAAAATCATTCAAGGCTTGTGAGCTTGCAGGCTAGGCTAGCATTTATTGCGCTTGAGAAGGTGGTGGTGAGCTGCCTTCACTCATCCAGACAAGTGGGGAGTATTCCATCACACTCCTGACTTGTGCCTTGTAGATGGTGGACAGACTTTGGGGAGTCAGGAGGTGAGTTTCTGGTCATGGTAACCCTCATGATGTTGATAGTGGGGGATTCAGCAATTGTAATGCCATTGAATGTCAAGGACCAATAGTTAAATTCTCCCTTGTTGAAACTTGTGTGACACAATGTTACATGCCACTTGTCAGCCCAAGCCTTGGATCATTGTAGGGCTGGAGGAGATTGAGAAAGGAAAAGATTTGAACACAAGGATGAAAATTTTAAAATTTAAGCATTGCTGGACCAGGAGCCAATGCAGATCAGTGAGCATAGGTGTGGTGGATGAGTGGCACTTGGACCAAGTTTGGATACTTGCAGCAGTGTTTTGGATGTGACCAAGCTTATGGAGGGGTAGACAATAGAACCTAGCCAGGAAAGCATTGGAATACCTGAGTGTGAAGCTTACAGATGCATGGGTGAAGGTTTCAGCAGCAGATGAGCTGAGGCAATCCAATTAATTAACCAATCTCTCCTATTTTGTGCTCAGACCAATGATTGAGATGAGCTAGGTTAGAACAGACCCAGCACTGAGCCTGGATTTTCCAGTTTTCTTTCTACATTCATGGGATGTGGGTGTCACTAATTGGGCCAGCATTTATTGTTCATTCCTAATTGTCCTTGAGAAGGTGGTGGCGAACTGCCTTCTTGGACCGCTACTGTCCATGAGGCGTAGATACACCCACAGGGCTGTTAGGGAGGGAGTTCCTGGATTTTGACCCGGCGACAATGAAGGAATGGCAAAAAATTTCCAAGTCAGGATAGTGAGTGGCTTGAGGGGAAACTTCCAGGTGGTGGTGTTCCCATCTATCTACTGCCCTTGTCCTTCTAGGTGGTAGTGGTCATGGGTTTGGAAGGTGCTGTCCAAGAAGCTTTGGTAAGTTTCTGCAGTGCTTCTTGTAGAAGGTACACACTGCTGGCATTATGCTTCGGTGAATGTTCGTGGAAGGGATGCCAATCAAGCAGGCTGCTTTGTCCTGGACGATGTCAAGCTTCTTGAGTGTTGTGAGAGCTGCACTCATCCAGGTAAGTGGCGGGTATTCCATCACACTCATGACTTGTAGGCAGGCTTTGGGGAGTCAGGAGGTGAGTTACTCGCCACAGGATTCCTAGCCTCTGACCTGCTCTTGTAGCCACAGTATTTATATGGCTAGTCCAGTTCAGTTTCTGGTCAATGGTAACCCTCAGGATGTTGATAGTGGGAGATTCAGTGATGGTAATGCCATTGAATGTCAAGGGGCGATGGTTAGGTTCTCTCTTGTTGAAGATGGTCATTGCCTGGCACTTGTGTGGCATGAATGTTACTTGCCACTTGTCAGCCCAAGCCTGGATATTGTCCAGGTCTTGCTGCAATTGGACATGGACTGCTTCAGTATCATTGTGCAATCATTAGCGAACATCCCCCCTTCTGCCTAATGATGGAAGGAAGGTCATTGATGAATCAGCTGGTTGGGCCTAGGACACTACCCTGAGGAGCTCCTGCAGTGATGCCCTGGAGCTGAGATGCCTGACCTCCAACAACCACTGTGCTAGGTATGAGTCCAACCGATGGATAGTTTTCCCCCTGATTCTCATTGACTCCAATTTTGCTAGGGCTCCCTGATGCCACATCAGTCAGATGCTACCTTGATTTCAACAGCAGTCACTCTCATCTCATCTCTGATGTTCAACTCTTTTGTCCATATTTGAACCAAGGCGGTAATGAGGTCAGGAGCTGAGTGACCCTGGGAGAATAAAATCTGAGTGTCAGTGAGCAGGTTATTGCTAAGCAAGTGCTGCTTGATAGTACTGTGGATGACCCCTTCCATCACTTTTTCTGATGGTCAAGAGTAGACTGAAGGGGCAGTAATTAGTTGGGTTGGATTTGTTCTGCTTTTTGTGTACACGACATACCTGGGTAATTTTCCACATTGCCGGGTAGATGCCAGTGTTGTAGCTGTACTGGAACAGCTTGGCTAGGGGCACAGCAAGTTCTAGGACACACATCCTCAGTACTATTGCCAGAATATTATCAGGGCCCATAGCCTTTGCAGTATTCAGTGCCTTCAGTCGTTTCTCGATATCATGTAGAGTGAATTAAATTGGCTGAAGACTAACATCTGTGATGCTGGGGACCTCCGGAGGAGGCCGAGATGGATCATCCACTTGTCACTTCTGGCTGAAGATTGTTGCAAATGCTTCAGCCTTATCTTTTGCACTGCTGTGCTGGGTTCTCCCATCATTTAGGACGGGGGTATTTGTGGAGTGAGATGTTTAATTGCCCACCACTATTCACAACTGGATGTGGTAGGACTGCACAGCTTAGATCTGATCCTTTGGTTGTGGAATCACTTAGCTCTGCCTATCATTTGCTGCTTATGCTGTTTGGCATGCAAGTAGTCCTGTGTTGCAGCTTCACCAGGTTGACACTTTATTGTTAGGTATGCCTGGTGCTGCTCCTGGCATGCCCTCCTGCACTCTTCATTGAACCAGGGTTGATCCCATGACTTGGTGGTAAAGGTAGAGTGGGGGATATCCCAGGCCATGAAGTTACAGATTGCGGTTGAGTACAATTCTGCTGCTGCTGATGGCCCCCAGTGCCTCATGGTTTCTGAGTTATGAGTTGATATGACTGTTTGAAATCTATCGTAGTGCCACACAATACGATGGAGGGTATCCTCAATGTGAAGGCAGGACTTTGTCTCCACAATGAGGTGATCACTCTGTTTAATACTGTCATGGACAGTTGTGGCAGGCAGGTTGGTGAGGATGAGGTCAAATATGTTTTTCCCTCTTGTTGGTTCTCTCACCACCTGCTACAGACCCAGTCTAGCAGTTACGTCCTTTAGGACTCGGCCAGCTCGGTCTGTGGCGGTGCTACCGAGCCACTCTTGGTGATGGACATTGAAGTCCCCCACCCAGAGTACATTCTGCACCCTTGCCATCCTCAGTGCTTCCTCCAAGTGGCATTCAACATGGAGGAGCACTGATTCATCAGTTGAGGGGGGAACAGGATGTGGTAATCAGTAGGAGGCTTGATCTGATGCCAGGAGACGTCATGGGGTCAGGAGTTGATGCTGACAAGTTCCAGGGCAACTCCGTCCCGACTGTGCTGCTACCTCTGCTGGGTCTATCCTGTCGGTGGGACAGGACATATTCAGGGATGGTGACGGTAGAGTCTGGGACATTATTTGTAAGATATGGTTCCATGAGGATGACTATGTCAGGCTGTTGCTTCACTAGTCTATGAGACAGCTCTCCTAATTTTGGTGCAAGCGCCCAGATGTTAGTAGGGAGGACTCTACAGGGTCAACAGGGACTGGATATGCCACTGCCATTTCTGGTGCCTCGGTTGATGCCTGGTCGTCTGCCTGGTTTCATTCCTTATTGACTTGTTTTTAGCAGTTTGATACAACTGAGTGGCTTGCTAGGCCATTTCAGAGGGCTTTTAGGATCAACCACATTGCTGTCAGTCTGGAGTCACGTGTAGGACAGACCAGGTAAGGACAGCAGATTTCCTTCCCTAAAGAACAATGGTGAACCAGATGGATTTTTACCACAATTGGCAATGGATTCATGGTCATCATTGGTCTTTTAATTCCAGATATTTATTGAATTCTGGCCCAGGTGTTTTTATACACTATACACTGGGGGGGTGGGGGGGGGGGGTTGGTGGAGAAAGAAAGTCGTGTTGCTTTTAAGGAAATGTAACTAACACCATTGACCTCCATTTCTCTTACATCACCACCTCCTTCTCCCACACGCACTTTTCAGAACATTTTTCTACCTGACACTTTACAAAGATCTTGCCCCTCCCTTCAAGCTTTTGAATTTCAAGTAATCGTGGGTGTTGAAGAGAAAAATTGGAAATGTCACACATTGATGATTGTAATGAGCTCCAGCTGCAATATAAAAGCCTCCCTGCAATATTACAGTAATCGAATTTACACTTTTCCTGCTGTTTTGAATGAATCTACTAATCTTTTCTTCTCCTGCAGTTGATGAAGCTGATGTCTGGCTCTTTGTGACACTCGCACAAGCTTTTTTTATTGAGGAGTTTTGCTTGGAGCTGGTGGACTTGGTCCTCTCCCTCTGCCCCTCCGGACATGGTGAGCTTGGCCTGTTGCCCAGGCAGCAGCTGGCTCAGGGTGTTCTGGATCTGCCCAAAGCCAGTGGTGTGGCACTTACTGTAAAGGGCCAGCTAGGAAATCTTCCCCATGTTTTGCTTAAATGTCATTCGCAAAGCATTTAACGATGCTCATGGAGAACGTGCTGGCAACAGGGTGAGCCTGCTTCATTGCTTTGTAACTGTAGGCAGAGTAACTCCCCTCCCTCAACCTTTCCTTGCCATGGCTGTCATTTTATTTGCAGCTTATTTTACATAGGATTACATAACGTATCGAGTTCTGTGTCACGAATGTGTAGTTTTGATCTTATAGCTTATGTAAAATGTCAATCTTTCTTTTAAATGGACACAAGGAGCCTAAAAAAAGGCCGCTAAAAGTCACCTTACCTTTTACAACTGCAATGTGGCCCAGCTTCTAGAAGACTCGAAGTGGATTGCAAGTGGACACATTCAGGCATGTGAAAACATTTGAAATTCAATGCGCATTTCCACGAGGGTAAACAGAAAAACTCATTGACAATGGCTTCCCTGGGAGTGTGAAGAGCTCTTTCCGATCTCAGCAAATGTGGAAGAATGGGAGCCATTCAAGTTAATGGCTGAGACATTTCAAAGGTTAATTACCTTGGCTAAAAGACAATGGAGGGGACTATGCTCCCAGACCCAAACTGACCTAATTCATGATTCAACAGTTTGGGATAGCTGCCATTTTTGTGTTTTTGAAGTGCATAAACGAGGCTGTAGGAAGTCATTTTGTGTGGCAATGTGAGGGTCAATAAGAGCACACAGCTCTCAGCTGAACTAGCCATGAGCCACACATGAGCACTGGGGTTCCCTGCCATTGGGAGTTACAGAGTAAAGCATCCAGGAAATCATCCCCAGGCTGCTGAGAAGAAACTAGACCATCTTGAAGTGCCAGTACCTGCAGTAATGAAAGGAATATTTACTCTCTGCTAGTGTCTGTTCTACCTATTGAATGCACTCACAAAGGGATACTTCAACTATTTGACTTCAAAAGCCATTGTAGCTGCTAATCTAAACCTCAAGTTTCAGCCCTTCACTTGATGCCTGTTCGCCATCTACAAGATGCAAGTCAGGAGTATGATGGAATACTCTCCACTTGCCTGGATGAGTGTAGCTCCCACAACACTCAAGAAGCTTGACATCAACCAGGACAAAACAGCCCACTTCATTGGCACCCCTTCCATAAACATTGACCCCCTCCACCACCGACGCGCAGTGGCAGAAGTGTGTACCATCTACAAGATGCACTGCTAGAACTCACCAAGGCTTCTTAGACAGCACCTTCCAAACCCATGACCTCTGTCATCTAGAAGGACAAAGGCAACAGACACATGTCAACAGCATCACCTGCAAATTCCCCTCCAAGAAACACACAATCCTGACTTGGAAATATATCGCCGTTCCTTCACTGTTACTGGGTGAAAATCCTGGAACTCCCTCCCTAACAGCCCTGTGGGTGTACCTACACCACATGGACTGCAGCAGTTCAAGAAGGTAGTTCTCTACCGCCTTCTCAAGAGCAGTTAGGAATGGGTAATAAATGCTGGCCTAGCTAGCAATGCCCCATCCTGTGAACGAATAAATTATAAGGATCTCTGAGATCGTCATAGGGATGGAAAGTTCTCAATGTCAGCAACAAATGGTGATCAGAAGCCTGTGTGGGGAACATGTCACCCAGCTCTGGTATTCCCCAAATTGGCCAATTAAAAGTCCAGGAAGGACTCACCATCCGATGAAGAACTAGCTCTCAGAGCTAGAGGGCCAGTAAGAGGTACTCCAGCACTTGAAGAAGCTGCAAGCTGCCTTATCAGGTAATTAAGAGAGAGGGATGCCTCAACACAGCGGCACTCTTTCTCCAACTTTTTTGACTTTATATTTAAAAATGCCCTTAACAGCTGGGCTGGGGTGCATTCCCATCACAGGGCTGGAGCCGAAGCCCCCTCATCCCAGCCCCCCAGCTTGCGGCCAAGAAGCCAGCTCAAGGCAGCTGAGCTGTTCCCTGAAGCCTCCTTAATAGGTCTTTAAAGAGCCTTAATTGGCTAGCTGCCAGTTGCAGGTGGGTAGCCCTGCCAACCCTATCCCATCTTTGAGAAAATGGCCTGGTGGTAGGGTAGTGCTAGGAAACTGACAGGCCAACCAATGGCGCAGAATTCCACACCTGCAAGACTCCATGGCAACCCCTGCGAGGCCTAAAACCCCAGGCCTTGGAATGTCTGTTTTGTTTCAGTTTGAAGGGTACAGCACTACCAAGGTTACCTTTGACCTCGCTTTCAAATTCTTTCACTCGCTGCTCTACCTCTGCCTTTTTAAAAATTATTTCTTCTTCTCTTGTAAAGGAGTCAGAGGGTGGTTCAAGTTAAGAGCGCTGTATCAATGTAAATCAGTGGTGGGGGGGAGTGGGGGTGGGTGTTGGGCAGTTCCCCAAGAAATAGGTTCGGAAGGTCTTCAGGCTTAAGAAAGGAAGGAAGGGAGGTTGAGGGAACAAAGGAATCTCACAGGTTTGAGATCCAGGGAATGAATGCGTTAGATCATGAGACAGTTTGATGGTTTTCCAGGTGCCCAGAATGAACATCTCTCAGCTTGCCAAGTAGAATCATTGAGAAACATTAAGGAAAAAGTAAGTTAGACAAATATTTGACCTGACACTCCAACACTGATTTATTAGGATGAATAAATCCTAACACCAAGCTCTGACTGAATTGCTGAGTCCAAAGAGGCGTGAAATTGGGGGTTGGGCAGTGGGGGGGTGCGGTGGGAGGGGGGAAATACATAAAGAGCATAAGGAATTGATTGAATGAAAAGGATTAGATTAAACGTACAATCAAAATGAGAGTGTGAGTGTGTGTGTGTCTAATTTACTGAGACTATACCCGTCAACATCACTTAATAGTCTACAGTAAGGCACGATGATGCATCCTTAACCTAATATCTGTCCAGTATGACATAGCAAGCGTTCCTAGTCAGATTGTTCCTTTCTTTCTGATTATTAGCATGTATACAGATGGTTCTTGGTTCATAATATGGCTGAGTGTATTTATTACAAGGTGAGGATCTTACATACATGAATAGTCAGTATCTATGGGACTAAAATGAAAATAGTCTTTCTTTTATCTCTTTTTCCATTCTTCTACTATTCAATTTATCTCTTTATTTATTCCCCTCAAGGCCCCAGCTGTCTGTTAGCTGGATAATAAAGATCCTATGGTATAATTTGATGAAGAGTTTTGACATTCTCCAGATTAACCTGGCCAGGATTTCACCGTGAACCGATGCCATCAATGTTAAATCAAGATTACCCGGGCATTCATCTCATTGCTGCTTGTGGACTCTTGCAGTGCACAAAATGGCTGCTGGGTAGCAACAGCCACTGGACTGCAATGTAATTCCTTGAATGTGAAACACCATGTTTATGTGATAGGAGTTGAATTGGAATTATTTTGGATGCAAATAGAAAAACGTGAAGTTACTTTCTTAGTAAAAGGGAAAAATATAAACCAGAGTGATCACAATACTTTAAGCACGACTGCATGCAGTGTTTGGAAATGCAACTGTCTTTACAAAGCCTGCCATTTCTCCCATTACAAAAAAGTGGTAGGCACAGTGCATGTAATAGTACACTGCCTCTGGACTGTCTTGCTGTGCTATGCTGTGTAGATCCCAGATGTTGCAAGACTAGCTGAATTGATGTTCAGCTGTTTAAATCAGCACAATTTGTAAATTTTCATGCTTTTTATGAGGTGTTTCAGCTATTATCCACAACACCCTGAGGGGAATGTAGCAGCTGGTTTAAACAGCAGTTTAACCATTAGCACAATCACTCTGCTTCCTGTCGTACTTGGTTTAAGGAGTTTATTTTATATTCAGTCATAAATCTGACAGTGGTACAGGAGTCTCTCTGCCTTTCTGTATCTCTATCTGCCTTTGACTCTCTCTCTACCTTTCTATCAGTACAGTGACTCTGTAAACATCTCTCTATATAAATCACAAGTGTAAATTTCTGTTGTGGCCACTCTGTCAGGTGTGGATCTGACAAATATTATCCCCAGTAGCAATCAGAACAAAATCCTTCAGACACGTTTAATAACAAGGTCAGGTTTATTGCTGTTTCAAGCTCTGTTTTTCTCCTGAGCTATTAAACATTTTATTTCATTTATTCTCCAACAAAATGGCCAACATCATCATCTCTTTGTGTCCTCACAGGTTATTGAAGTGTCTGGGATATTATTGTCTGCCTGTGTGTGCGTGTGTATGTCTCTCTCTTTTCTACATCCCTCTCGCTTTCTTTCTCGCTTTCTCTTACCCTGTGGGTGGAATCGTCCCAGATTTGCACTAAGTGTGATACCAGGCAGTTAAAATGCCCCATGGTGGTGAGTTTTCATGTTGTATCGGCCTAAACCTGCCACATTAATTATGCATTCCTGGGACACATGCCGTTTCAGTGGTGGGCAGGTTCTGATTCGCCTGCCATGCCGTCACCTCGCCGCTTAATCACACCAGGCACCACATTTAAAGTACAACCACACTCATTGCTTCCAGCCCAGGGCTGCAGCAAAGAAGACATGGCCCCGACAGGCAATAAGACTGCAGCCCTCGAGCACCTTTTGGATGCTGTGGAGGCCCGCTGTGATGTCCTCTACCCCCGCTCTGGCCGCAGGAAGGGCAGCTATATTACCACTTTGGCCTGGTAGGCAATGGCAGTGGTGATCAGTGCCAATGCTGCACAGAAGAGGTTGGCCATCCAATGCAGATAGAGAATGAATGATCTGATCTGTGCAACCAGGGTATAGCAACCATCTCATCGCTCTAAACTCACACACTCAAACCCATCACACATTCACTAGCATCTCACTCACTGCCAGCTCAAGGGACATCACCACCCATTCTCACACACCCACCCTCACGTCTCCATCTGGCCTCATCTCCTCTGGAGACTACCTCCTCAGCCCTCACCATCTTGAGGTCACTTGGACAGATCAACATGTGCCCCCACACACAGCCTGGGACACCCTCCTTCTCCAGTACAGCTCTCGTCCTGCAGCCTCTTCCCTTGCCTGAGGCTACTTCACCCCCTTCCCCAAGCAAACCCTAGACCTGCAGCCATTGAAAAGCCATCCACATAAGGCTGATCTGGTAAATAGACACCTACCCACGAGCCCCCATATGTGATGTGGTGCTGCCTGTGAAGCCTGGCGCTGATGATTGCGAGTGCTGCCGGAAGCAAGGTAGGCAAACAAACATTAAATACCGAGTGAAGTGCAGCTCGCCAAGTGCATGCCTTATATATGCTGTTGTGAAACTCATCGGCGTGATTCCTGCCAACATGGGTGGACAATCCACCTGGGGGTGTATGAGTCCAGCAGGCTGGTCTTATAATGATATGCTGAGGTATTACAATGAGGCTGTCAACGTTCGATGGTGGGGAAACGCAGCTCCCCCATCAACAGGCATAGCAGACAACAACCAACTGGTTTCACAATGTCATAAAAACGATTTTTGGATTTCTCGCCATATTGTCCACTCATGCCACCGAACACTCCCGGCGCCAGCAAGCACGGAAAATCCCAGCCTATTTCTCATTTTAATTGTCACTTTTCTGATCTTTATTTTCATCTGCTTCCTCAGTTCCTCATCCACTTTCTTTTCCTTTGCATCTTTCTATTATTATCAGGCCATTCCTTCCTCCTAGGGTCAGGCATATCAAAGCACCGCCTACCCTCGTCCTACATCCTGCCATGTTCAACTTTGTTTGCTGTACTATGGACCTTGGTCCTTTACCTGCGAATATCCCTTAGGTACAACCTTACATGGTTTTTAATTTGGCAATTTGGATTGTTAACAAAAGCAGAATGGTCTTTTTTTTCTGCTGCTCTCGGATGCCCATGACCAAACTTAAACACAGATTTGCTTTGCCCATAAAACACCATGGGGGAGAAGGAGATTTACACACAATGGTCCATTAATCAAATTGTGAAATAAAATATTTAATAACAAAGAAGCACAAGGTGCGGGGCACACTTTGCCTGAGGATAGCAGAGCCATGAGAAAATGCTGTTAATCTTTCTGTGCGTGCGTGGAGTCAGTAGTCTGGTTGCAGTATGGGCGTGAATCTTAAACTTTGAATTTTCTTCGAATCCTTCTCAATTTCCCCAAATCAACCGTTTCAAACTTCTTTTTTGAACAACTCTTTTTCTATTTCCTTCTCTTGAGGTCACTGACTCTTATTATGGGATGTTGTCTATCTCTAGTGCTTTACCAACTCTTTAGGCCGGGACTGTGAATGTTGGCTAGAATCAGAGCCAAGCTCAATTGTATTGTCAGTGGTTGCTTGTACACATACACTTTCCAGCATCTGTCACCAGCTAACATTCTGAATTCTAGTTGTGGATCAGACTCAGAAGGTCAAGGGTTCAAGGGCCGATCCAGAGACTTGAGCATGTAGGACAAACTGACACTCAGGTGCAGTATTGAGGGAGTACTGCATTGTTGCATGTGCCATGTTTTGGCTTTCCGCTTGTCTCTTTTGCACTGTTCACCTTCATTGCTTTCCATTTCTCTCCTGGTGTTTGACAAGGTGTTTATTAAAACTTGCTTTCACAGCCATATTTCCTTCCTCAGTGACTGTCTCCGTCTCTGACTTACCCCACGTGGATTCCAACTGCAGTCCCATCCCTCATGTTTCGAACCCAACCAGGATTACTGGTATCTCCGGGACATATAAGGCTCCTTGGGCTGCTGTTCTTGTCACATCCTGAGTTCCACACTCATTGCCATGCGCCGCCATATGAACACACTCGACCTCTCCCTCCAGCAGCGCCGACTCACCCTATCTCTAAGATATCCTTGCCCCCAGTTTCATTTTATTCTTCTTCTTATCTGATGCCTTAACGCCTTTGTCTCTTTCTTTCAGGTGCAAAGGAATGCAAGCTCCAACAGCACCACCCTTGTCAGCAGGTTAAATGACAAAGTCTGGGTTGGACCTGAGAGAACGGAATGCGGCAAGTTCAGAAAGAGATGGGTTAGAGTGGGTGACACCAACACCCAGCCATGACCCGCCACCCCTGCTCGTCCCTCAGACCCCATCCCATCTTCCAATCCCAGCCCCAGCCATGTATTCACCATACCCCCTGACCTTCCCCTCTCTGATGCTGAACATTCAGTGCTCAGCAAAGGATTCAGTTTCACACCCTTACGCCCTCACCTCAATGAATTTCGGGCTTGGCACAATGCTGAACTCTTCTTCCGCCGCCTTCGTCTCCGTGCTCACTTCTTTGGGCAGGAGTCCTCTCCACGTTCAACGGATCCTTTTACCCACCTCCAGTATTCTCCCTCCACCTGGACCCCGCCCTCTGGATTCTTACCTGCTCTTGATCTTTTCATTGTGAACTGTCAGCGTGAGATCAGTTGTCTCAATTTCTCTGCTCCTCTCACCCACTCTAACCCATCTCTTTCTGAACTTGCCGCATTCCATTCTCTCAGGTCCAACCCAGACATTGTCATCTAACCTGCTGACAAGGGTGGTGCTGTTGTTGTCTGGCACACTGACCTCTACCTCGCAGAGGCTCAGAGCCAGCTCGCAGACACTTCCTCCTACCTCCCCCTGGACCATGACCCCACCACTGAACATCAAGCCATTGTTTCCAGGACTGTACTGATCTCATCTCCTCTGGAGATCTTCCTCCCACGGCTTCCAACCTCATAGTATCCCAGCCTCGCTCGGCCCGCTTCTACCTCCTACCCAAAATCCACAAACATGTCTGTCCCGGCAGACTGATCGTGTCAGCCTGTTCCTGCCCCACAGAACTCATTTCTTAACAAAAACAGAATTACCTGGAAAAACTCAGCAGGTCTGGCAGCATCGGCGGAGAAGAAAAGAGTTGACGTTTCAAGTCATCATGACCCTTCAACAGAACTAGGTGAATCCAAGGAGAGGGGTGAAATATAAGCTGGTTTAAGGTGGGGTGGGGGGGTGGTGGTTGAGTGGGGGGAGAGAAGTGGAGCGGGGGGTGTGGTTGTAGGGACAAGCAAGCAGTGATAAGAGCAGATAATCAAAAGATGTCACAGACAAAAGAACAAAAGACCACAGAGGTGTTGAAGTTGGTGATATTATCTAAACGAATGTGCTAATTAAGAATGGATGGTAGGGCACTCAAAGTATAGCTCTAGTGGGGGTGGGGGGGCATAAAAGATTTAAAAATAATGGAAATAGGTGGGAAAAGAAAATCTATATAAATTATTGGAAAAAACAAAAGGAAGGGGGAAGAAACAGAAATGGGGTGGGGATGGAGGAGGGAGCTCAAGACCTAAAGTTGTTGAATTCAATATTCAGTCCAGAAGGCTGTAAAGTGCCTAGTCGGAAGATGAGGTGCTGTTCCTCCAGTTTGCGTTGGGCTTCACTGGAATAATGCAGCAAGCCAAGAACAGACATGCGGGCAAGAGAGCAGGGTGGAGTGTTAAAATGGCAAGCGACAGGGAGGTTTGGGCCCAAACACTCCTTTCAAGTGAAGCAGCATTTCAGTTGCATTTCCCCCAACTTAGTCTACTGCATTCGTTGCTCCCAATGCGGTCTCCTCTACATTGGAGAGACCAAACGTAAACTGGGCGACCGCTTTGCAGAACACCTGCGGTCTGTCCGCAAGAATGACCCAAATCTCCCTGTCGCTTGCCATTTTAACACTCCACCCTGCTCTCTTGCCCACATGTCTGTCCTTGGCTTGCTGCATTGTTCCAGTGAAGCCCAACGCAAACTGGAGGAACAGCACCTCATCTTCCGACTAAGCACTTTACAGCCTTCCGGACTGAATATTGAATTCAACAACTTTAGGTCTTGAGCTCCCTCCTCCATCCCCACCCCCTTTCTGTTTCTTCCCCCTTCCTTTTGTTTTTTCCAATAATTTATATAGATTTTTCTTTTCCCACCTATTTCAATTATTTTTAAATCTTTTATGCCCCCCCACCCCCACTAGAGCTATACCTTGAGTGCCCTACCATCCATTCTTAATTAGCACGTTCGTTTAGATAATATCACCAACTTCAACACCTCTGTGCTCTTTTGTTCTTTTGTCTGTGACATCTTTTGATTATCTGCTCCTATCACTGCTTGCTTGTCCCTACAACCACACCCCCCCTCCACTTCTCTCCCCCCACCCAACCCCCCCCAACCTTAAACCAGCTTATATTTCACCCCTCTCCTTGGATTCACTCAGTTCTGTTGAAGGGTCATGAGGACTCAAAACGTCAACTCTTTTCTTCTCTGCCGATGCTGCCAGACCTGCTGAGTTTTTCCAGGTAATTCTGTTTTTGCTTTGGATTTCCAGCATCCGCAGTTTTGTGTTTTTATATTTGGAACTCATTTCTTGCTATCTTGACTCCATTCTCTCTCCCCTTGTTCAGTATCTTCCCACCTACGTCCGCAATTCCTCTGACGCCCTGCATCATATCAACAATTTCCAGTTCCCTGGCCCCAACCGCCTCCTCTTCACCATGGACGTCCAACCCCACACACCTCCATCCCCCACCAGGATGGTCTGAGGGGTCTCCGCTTCTTCCTCGAATGGAGGCCCAAACAATCCCCATCCACCACTACTCTCCTCTGTCTGGCTGAACTTGTTCTCTCACTGCACAATTTCTTCTTAAACTCATCTCACTGCCTCCAAATAAAAGGTGTGGCTATGGGTACCCACATGGGACCCAGTTATGCCTGTCTCTTTATGGGGTGAAACATTCCTTGTTCCAGTCCTACTCAGGCCTCCTCCCACAACTCTTTCTCCAGTACATCGATGACTGCTTCGGTGCCGCTTCATGCTCTCGTCTAGACCTGGAAAAATTTATTAATTTTGCTTCCAATTTCCACCCCTCCATCATTTTCACATAGTCCATCACTAACATTTCCCTTCCCTTCCTTGACCTCTCTATCTCAATTTCTGGTGATAGACAGTCCACCAATATTCATTACAAGCCTACTGACTCCCACAGCTACCTCGACCACAGCTCCTCACACCCTGCTTCCTGTAAGGACTCCATCCAATTCTCTCAGTTCCTTCACCTCCGTCGCATCTCTTCTGATGATGCCACTTTCCAAAACAGTTCCTCTGACATGTCATCCTTCTTCTGTAACCGAGGCTTTCCACCCACGATGGTTGACAGGGCCCTCAACCGTGTCTGTCCCACCTCCCGTGCATCCGCCCTCACTCCTTCCTCTCCCTCTCAGAATCATGATAGGGTCCCCCTTGTCCTCACTTATCACCCCACCAGCTTCCGCATTCAAAGGATCATCCTCCACCATTTCCGCCAACTCCAGCATGATGCCACCACAAAACATATCTTCCCTTCACCCCCCTGTCAGCATTCCATAGGGACCGTTCCTTCCAGAACACCCTGGTCCACTTCTCCATCATCCCCTCCCACGGCATCTTCCCATGCAACCGCAGAAGGTGCAACACCTGCCCCTTTACTTCCCCCTTCCTCACTGTCCAAGGGCCCAAACACATAGGTGAAGCAGCACTTCACTTGCACTTCCCTCAATTTAGTCTACTGCATTTGCTACTCCCAATGCGGTCTCCTCTACATTGGAGAGACCAAACGCAGACTGGGTGACCACTTTTGTGGAACACCTTCGGTCTGTCCGCAAGCATGACCCAGACCTCCCTGTCACTTGCCATTTCAACACATCACCCTGTTCTCATGCCTACATGTCCATCCTTGGTCTGCTACAATGCTCCAGTGAAGCTCAACGCAAAGTGGAGGAACAGCACCTCATCTTCCGATTAGGTACTTTACAGCATTCCAGACTTAACATTGAATTCAACAACTTCAGACCATGAACTCTCTCCTCCATCCCCACCCCCTTTCCGATCCCCCTTTTTTCTAATAATTTATATATTTTTAAAATAAATTTTTCTTTTCCCACTTATTTCTATTATTATCTTAAAATTTATTTCCCTCCATTGTCTTATCTCCACCTTTTAGTCTATTTCGATCCCTTCCCCCTATCCCACTACGGCCATCTGTCACTTGCTCGTCCTGCTTTCTACCCTTAATGTCACCATTAGCACATCCTTTAGCTAATATCACCAACAACAACACCCCTTTGTCCTTTTGTCTATGACATCTTTGGCAATCTCTTCTTTGCCTTCACCTATCACTGGCCCCCTATCCAGCTCTACCTGTCCCACCCCCATCTACCAGCTTATATTTCCCCTCATTTCTATTTTTCTTTAGTTCTGATGAAGAATCATACGGACTCGAAACATTAACTCTGTCTTCCTTTCCACAGTTGCTGTCAGACCTGCTGAGCTTTTCCAGCTATTTTTGTTTTTGTTTCAGATTTCCAGCATCTGCAGTATTTTGCTTTTAGCCCTGTATAACCTCTTGCGTGGATGTGTTTGAAGAACAGCAGGCGAGTTTTCCCCAGTGTCCTGGCCAACATTTTTCCTTCAGCCAACATCACCTTAAAAATAAACAGATTATGTGGCCATTATCATATTGCAGTTTGTGGGACCATACTGTGCACAAAATGATTGCTGCACTTTGGAGTCATTGAGGCCATGAGAGTTGCCGTAGAAATGTAATTTCTTGTAAGAAGTGCATCTTTGGCCAGCAAGATGAAGGCAGTCAGTGCTCGGCAGTTGAGGGGATATGTTTTAAGTAGATCTTTGACAACAGAGATGGGAGGGGGAGGCGAGGGAAGGTAACAGATGATGGAAACCATAGAATAATTCCCTAAACATAGTCCTCCATTTCTGAGCCAACACAACAGAAATGAAGATGGGACAGTGTAAATAACGAAAGGAAACAGTATGTAGTTTTATTCATCGGGGAGAGGTAATTAAAAGCAAACCAAAGAAGTTGTGCAATGAGGTAATGTCATTTGGGAATATTCTAGAACATAATTTGACTTGGGTATTGGGATATAGATAAAGTAGATCCTTGGTTGGTGGAGAAGTTGGGGCTAGATGGGCAGAATGGACTCTTCTTCTTATATCATTGTCTCCAGAAACATATGTTGGATTTCATCAACTCTCATTGAAGAAACTCTCCTAACACTCCCATGGTTTGTGCACCTGCAATGGAAAGCTAAGTTAGTACCCAGTTTCACTTTTGGAGCTGGAAAGGAATCTCCCAGATTTTTCCTCAAACAGCTGGGGGCTTTCCTCCCTTTGCTCTTTATCTCTTCTTCCCCCAGGAATGACTGTGAATAGTGGCTGGGGGAGGATAGTGCCTGAGGCTGCAATGTCTAATGGACAAAGTGAGCCTGGATGGGCCTAATTGTCTTTTCTTAAAGTCAATTTTGTGTTGTCCGATGACATACCATTTGACTTGTAGTCTCTTTTGAGTTGGCAGAATCCAACCCACTAACAGCAAAGTGTTAAAATTGCCCTCAATATCCTAGAATAGAATTTTCAGAAAAATAATTTTCATGTCCTTAGGACATCTCAAAGCACTTACAGCTAATGAAGTACTTCTAAATTATGGTTTGTGTTTCAGTGACTTTGGTTAAAGGATAAATATTGACCAGGACACTGGGGCATATTTCCTGAACTTCTTTAAAATAGTGCAGTGCGATCTTTATACATCCACTGGAGAGGGCAAGCAGGACCTTGGCTTAACAGCACATTCAAAAGACGGCACCTCCAATTGTGCAGCATTCCCTCAGTACTGCACTGGAGTATCTACAGGGTTTTTTGTGCTCAGATCCCTGGATCAGAGCTTGTACCCTCACAGTCTGACTCAGGTGAGAGTACTGCCTACTGAACCATGGTTAAGATAAAATAAATCTTGCGCAATGGGCTTGTTGCCAATGTGAATGGGACTCTTCTAAACAACAGTTGAGATTGCTTGAAAATTGATGTGGTGTTGCTTGTAATGGCTGGCAGGTAATTTTATGAGAGGATCACTTCTTTTAAGATTTGTAAATGAGTATAAATCCCTGCAACAATTGCCAGCAGATGTGATTCAGTCCCACAGAGGCGTTCTGAATACAGCAGGCTCAGCTTTCATAGAGGAGTTTGCTTAGTAAAGAGAATCTCGTCTTATGGAGAATGCTGAATTCTTCCTTAAGTAACTGATAATTTTTGATGTCCTTAAACAGCCACATCAAAATTACAGCAATGGGGCAATGTTCTTTTTCTAACTCAATAGCTTTTGAAGAATATAGAAGATACTGGCAGTAATTCAGTCTCTGGTTTAGCTAGCAAGCCACCAGAGGAAAGCATGCACGCTACGATTTTCATTCCAAATTGCTTTGATCAGCTGACAATAGACTGGATGATGCATTTGCCAACCAATGTCAGCCATACATCTTCAATTCATGATTACATAGCATTTCATTTAATTTACAGCACACATTCAGGCCACTTGGCCAAAAGCTCCAGGCTGCTGTTTATGCTCCACATGATCCTCCTCCAATCATTCTTCCTCTAACTCTATCAGCCAAATTCTGGATTGGTTGAACTCGGCTGAGGCTGCACTTGGCATATTACAGTTAACCCCTGCATTCCTGAGCAAGGGAGTGGATACATCGCATAGAACTCCTGATCACTGAACACTGACCCTCGCTGAAATGTGCAAGTGTGGAGGATGTTGAGGATAGGCGAGGTCCCAGATATTATGTGCCTGTTCCCATTGTCCCACCCCACCTACCCCCACTCTCACATGATGGAATAGCAGGCTATGTGCACTGTCCTGTTCCCCCCAGTGAAGAAGGTCCACTGGGGGGAGAAGGGACATATGTGGAACCAGACCTGGCATAAATCTTAGTCTTCTGAGTGGGGGTAAAGAGAACAGCTCTGTCATTCCTTCTGCATCTTTAAGAGAGTTTGCTTGCAACAAGAAAGCTACCTTCTGATCATTGACATGGATAGTGTGGGGTATATTCTCTGACTTCATGTAAAACAGATTATGAGTTTCATATCTCTCATTTTTACATTTTTCAGCAGCAATAATAGTTAGGCTACCAATTAACCAGCACCCACTTTTACACTATGCACAAAGTCTGAGAATGTGAGTGTGTGTATGTCTAATTTACTGAGACTAAACACTGAAACACATGAATGGCTTCATACAGTAAACAGTACTTTAAAACAGTTCCACAAAACTTAACTTAACTACCCTCAGATCTAACCTTCCTCTTTTCTGTTCAGCGACTATCCTTATAGACTTTAGAATCTACAGAAGTCCAGTAATTTTACTACATTGATGCTTTTTCCTTGGCATGTCCTCTGATGTGGGCAGCAACTGGTTCTTTCAGTCTGACCTTGGTCACAGTGTCTTCTGGGAGTTCTGATCAGCTACCCTGCTATCTTCTGGGAGATCTAAGCAGCTACCTCCGCCTAGGCTTCAGTATTTCCTTAAATACATTCCTTCCCTTTGATCTCCCTATTGTCTCAACTAGTCTCTTCAGAAATTATTTCTTCCCAGAATTGATTAGACCATTCTTTGCTTTAGGTCTTAGGCTTTAGTAACAAACTTACCCTATCTTTACCTTACACCTTTTACAACTTGCATATATCCATCCCCCTTTGAGCTACAACAACTCAATTCAAAAACACTCCTGTTATTGCTTTGTGTAAAACACCGATTGAAGTTCATCTTGGTTCATTAACATATCAAAACCACTTCTTACTATTGACTTTAGATGCTTTCCATCACTCTCACTCTTAAACCAATTACAGCCTGACTTTCAGTACATTAAAAAATATTCCAGGGTTATTACCAGAAGAAAATATTACAATTTCTTGTTTTCTTGACATTACACTCTGGATATCATAAATATTCATAAATGGTAACTGACAAAACAAATACTTGTTTGTGCTCCAGCATAATGTTGTGTGTATCAATTTATCCGGAAGTCCAGCATCATTCCTGCACCTTCTCCAAGGTCAATACCTCCTTTCTCATGTGCAGTGCTCAGAACTGAACTCACAACAGTGTTCCAGATGGATCTAACTTGAGGTCCATGCAATTCGAGTAGCTAAAAGCAGAAAGACTGCCTGGTGAACTGACCAAAGTTTCAACAGAACAAGTGATTGGCACCCAGTCAGAAGAAAGAAATGCTATGTGAGCTAAGCCAACACCTCTCACCTTTGGCCAGGACTTGAGTGCAGAATCTAAGCTGATACTCTCATTTAATAATGACAAACTACTGCATTGCTAAAGGCTTTATCCTTTGTTGGAGATCTGATGAACCAAGATCCTGTTAGTCTATTCAGGTGGGAAGTAAAGCGGTAGAGTTGGAAAGGAAGGCTTACATGTTGTATAGGACTTTAACATAACTCCCAAAAGGGTCTCAAAGTACTTCACAAATAATGAATTCCTTTGCAGTGACAACATTTTGTATGCACCAAGGTCACATAAATGATAATGAAATTAATGACCAGTTAACCTGATCTTGGTGGCACTGGGTGAGAGCAGAATGTTGGAACAGGAGACCACAGGAATAATATCTTGGGGTCTTTAATTTCCACTTGAATGGGGTGAGGCCTCAATTTAATCTCCTTTCTACATCTGACAGGGCTGACAATCTGGTGCAGAACTGAGGGAGTGCCGACCCAGATTATCAACTCAAGTCCTGGAGCAGGGATCAAGGTGAATCAGAGGTGAGATTGGTAACAACTGAGCCAAGATGGAGGTTGAAGATCAAATCTTTCATCATCTGAACCCAATTTGTAAAGGCTAGAGATCTGATCCCTGCTCTATGCCAAGTTAGTCACTCTCAGCTTGGGCAACAATGGAAGATCCTGAAATTGGAGTCAACCTCCCTGAGTTGAGAGATCAAAGAACAGTTACTGCTGCCGCTCACCACTGCCCTTTGAAAGTATGGATATCCACTAAGGACAGGCCTGAGTTTGGCCGTGAAACCTCCAGTATTAAATAACCTTCCTGTATTTATTGGTACTTTGTTTAAATGGGTATCCATCAGGGTGATGGAGTGCAGTGGCCTCAAAACATTCTACAAATCAAAAGGACAGACCATCGCCATGTAAACCATCATGACTCCTGAAATGTAAAACATCTTATTTGCTTCTTTTAAGGAAGTAGTTGGGGGATAACCTGGGAAATAGTTGTACAGGTTCTGGCTGCCCTCCAATACCCTGTCCCGCTTACCTCTCCTCATGTGCAAGACAAGACAATGTGGGTCAGCACATTCTTTGTGTATAAACAGTCAGTATAGTCAAGCCTGATCCTGGACTTACCCAGACTTTACTCAGAACAGAAACCCGTGACCTCTACCACCTAGAAGGAGAAGGGCAGCAGATACATGGGAATACCACCACCTGCAAGTTCCCCTCCAAGCCACACACCATCCTGATTTGGAAATATATCACCGTTCTTTCACTGGCACTGGGTCTAAATCCTGGAACCTCCTCCCTAACAACATTGTGGGTGTACCTATACCACATGGACTGCAGCAGTTCAAATAGGCAGCTCACCACCACCTTCTCAAGGGCAAGTAGGGATGGATAATAAATGCTGGCCTAGCCAGTGAGGCCCACATCCCATGAATGAATGAAAAGAAAATGCAAGTATACTTTAGCATAGAATACTACCATGTAAAACAAGCACTTATATTTTCATTTAACACTTGCTATGTCATTTTGGACAGATATTTGTTTATGGATGCATCATCGTGCCTCATTCTAGACTATTAAGTGAGGCACCGAAACCATTCTAAATTGATGCAATGAAAATCTCCTCTCACTGCTTGCTGAATTTCAGCGCATAGTGGAAATATCCAAAACATAGCAAAAAATGTATCAATCTTTTTGTTTGGGAAATCTCAGACTTGTACCGCAGGCAGCATGTGCTGAGATCTATAGTACTAGGGTCTGGTACATACATGGTTAATATGGGAATGAGTACAGTACTGCCCACACAGTGAGGTAAGGAGGCACATGGCCCAGAGCCAGAGTCAGTCTAGAGATAGACAGAAATGGCTAAAGACCTAGGATGAAGTCAGCTCCATATCTGTACCCTCTACTGTATATATGTATATCATTATGAGTTGTTAATAAATGCTTGACGTTAATGTACTCAAGACTACGAAGCCTACTTCATGGTGCCTGAAGCAGGATTCTTCAACATCAAGTACTGGAGCCATGGGGGTACATATACGCATTGCTGTACATCTAACCATTGCTACCTCTGACCCTAAAATAGCTTTTCACAGACTTTAGGAGGTGGAAATACATCTTGGGTGGAATTGTATCAGCCGCCTGTTATAAACTGTGCCCCATATTCACTCCCAAGGCTAATGTCTATCCCGAGGTGCTAACATTCCTTTCCTTTCACTTTCATCTGTTGCGTTATGTACCTGCATGCCATTGTAATGTAAAGGTGCTCAGCAGAGCAAGGGTTAATGTGGGACTGGAGAATAGCATCAACCATAGTATGATGCATAGAGTCACATGGTAATAGATTATGAGAACAGTCTAGAATGATCACTCTGGAAACACTGCATGGAAACAACATGGAAACATGACCATACCTTGGATCTGTGAATAGTTAAGGCTTAACAACAAAGAGTTCATGTTTAACTATACAAATCTCATTGAGACATCTAAATAACCTATGTTACATCATAGTGGTAGTGAAGGGATATCAGCGCTATCAACACAGTACAGCATGGTTGGCAGCAGCTTTTACAAGATATCACATCAGAGACAGTGCCATAATTTGACATGGTGATCCACAGTGATATGAAAGGTGGCAGCTAAATGCATGAACCCAGAACAGCATCCCAAGGTATGAAAAACTGAAAGCAACTGAAGCCGAACTAAAAAGACATGCACTTAAGAAAAAAACTTGAAGTTAAAAAAGTTTCACTACAGACTTGGAAGTGAGGAATCCACCAGAGTGAGTGGAAGTCCATCACAGAAAATTTCGAGAACCTGAGTGACACAGTTCACAAGATGGTGAGCAAAAGTACAAAAAAAGTAGCTGTACTTACATTTTAGAATAGGTGGCAGTCTCAAAGGCTCATCATTTAGAGGGCAGCTGGAATATGGCTGAAGTGAAAAAAATGTTAAAAGGCTGGCAGAGTTAAATAGAGAAGTCTGCAGAGCATAATAAGAACAAAAAAGCCTGCAATGTTTAAGAAAAACAAAGAATTACTGCTGCTCTGAAGATTTTTTTAAAAAATGGCAATCAGAGCAGAAAGCAGTGTTGTCCAGTCAAGTTTAAAATAAAAGGGCCCCAATTGGACCACAAGCCCACCAAAACTCCAAAGATGAGGGCCTGCAGAAAAAGTGGAAAGAAACACAGAGAAAAGCAATACTCCTACCTTGAAAGTTTAGAAGTTCAAAAACAAAAGCAGCCACATCACCGGAGCCTGCCAATAGCCTGAAAGTGCAGGAAACTCACAACAAAGAAAGCTAACAGTTGCCAATAGCAACTGAGTGTAAAAGAAATGGTTACTGCACTTGCACTCTTAAAGAGGCAACACAAGTTAAAGCTGTACTACAAGAAAGAAAACAACCATGGACAGAAAATTGGAAGAGGCCCCAGAGAGAGGGTAACTCTACCAAGCACAACAAGAGACCACAGAGAGAGGCAACTCCACCGAGGAAAACAAGAGACCCAGAGAGAGGGCAACTCTGCTGAGGACAACAAGAGATCCCAGAAAAAGGGCACCTCCCAATAAAGTGCCAAGAGCAACAAAAGACCCCAGAAAGAGGGCAACAAAAAACCTCAGAGAGAAAACAATAAAAGACTCTAGAGCATGGTTAACAAAAGACTCCAGACTGAGGCTGACAGAAAACCTCAGGGAGGGAGCCAAAAGACCCCAGAGCAAGGGAGACAGATGGCAGTGCAGAGTGAGCAGCTGGCTATAAATGAAGGAAAGCTATCTGAGGTAACTCAAAAGAAGCAAAACAGGCAAAAATTAAATGAAGATGTTCTACAGGAAAATGTGTGCATCAGAGCTGAACTGGAAGATTTAAAGCACAAGATTCAAACTGAGTATATGCCTTTGAAAAGGCATGATAAACTGAAGTCTTCAATGAAGCAAGCTGTTCGAGATCTGAAAAAACAAATTTCAGAGAAGGCACAAAGGTACCAGGAGTAGATAACGATCCTCAATTCCACCATTGGCAAATCAAAGCAGGTGTTGGGAAAACTCAACCACATGTACAGCCAGGCAAAACAACAGGCAGTAAAGGCAGGCACAAAAGTTGCGACCTTGAAAGACTCCTTGAAAAATCAATATGTAGCCATGGAAAGACATGAAGAGATAAAATGGATGTTGGATATTACTTCAGAAAACAATGCTTTAGAATTATCAGTAGCAACAGAAGCACCGAAGCCCAGAGTGAGTTGGCAAGGTGTCAACAAGAAAATAAGCAGTTGAAAGAAAAGTTGATTGTCCTTCAAGATCAAATGCAAAAAGAATGCATAACCATTCAGCAACATGAAGAAATGAAGATTATCTTAAACAGCAGAATGGAAGCACAGCAGTAGAAGCTCAAGGAGACTATGCTGAATTACAGGAAAATTCAAGATGAAGCAAGCAAACTTTGCAAATAAACCTGTTGAAAGACCTTCACGTGTTACAAGAATTCCTTAAGACAAAGTTTATTCTTCTGGAAAATTATGAAAAGAAGCAAAATGAATGTAACGTCACTCTGAACAAACTGAAGAACCAGTTGGTAAAGAAGACTCAGCAATGTTCAATATTCCAGGAGAAAGTCAAAAGATAGAAGAAGCAGACTGAAGAGCCGAAGAAGCAGATGAATGGAAAAGAGGAGACATTGAAAGAAAAAGCCATAGAACTTTCCAAACTGTGAGCGAATAATGAAGCCATGATTAGCACAATTACAGAGCTGAAACAAGTTAAGACTTCACCAGAGACAGACCTGACCAATGGTAAAAACAAAGCGCAAGGACAAAGTTCTGTTGCAGACGAAAAAAGAAAAGGCAGGACTAAGATTGGAGATTGTAAATCCGACACTGAAGCACAAGGTGCCAGAAGAAGAAAAAGCTGAGCTGAATGAGGAGATTTGTAAGCTTACAAAATGAGTTGAAAATAAAACAGCAGACAAGGCCAGGATTTTACATTGGTTAGGGGGCTTGGTGGGAGCGGGCCTGGGCAGTTGGGAACCTGACTGCTGCCCGCGATTGGTTCGGCACCGCCATTTTACGCGGGCAGGCCAATTAAGGCCCACCCAGCATAATACGTGACTCCGGCATCAGTGAGAAGGGGCGGGCGGGGGCGGGAGCTCAATGTCCATTGGGTCCAATGGTGACCCAGAGGCCGATTCAAATGCGGCTGTGGCAGCCATGCGAAGGCTGTGAGTGGCTCGGAGGATCCTTGTTACGGAGCACCTCAGGGCTGAACACGGCAGGCGGGAGGGTGGGAGAGCGGGTCGGCGGGGCAGTCAGACCCATGGTTTTCCGACGAGTGTCTTGCTGCCCTCTTGGAGGAGGTGGCAGCATGCCGGGATATAATTGTCCCCAGGGATGGGAGGAGGAGGCCCCCCCACCTCACCAAAAATGCCTGGGAGGAGGTGGCATCCAGGGTGAGCTCCCATGATGTGGTGAGGCACACATGGGTGCAGCGCTGTAAGCGCTTCAATGATCTCCTGCGATTGGGAAGGGCGAGTGCCGTGTTGGCATGGGTCACTTAGCACAGCAGTTAGGAGCAGCCCCCCCACCGCCCCTCACCCCGGACCTCAGAATTCTTAGAGTAAAAGGGAATGGCAAATGTCAATAAGGCAGAAGCTGGCCAAGGGGGTGAGCCCTGGCTGCTTGGGCTGAGTGTCTTGCGGCTCCAGGGTCACGAATCGACTGAGCCCTGCGAGGTGTTCCTCAGGTGGGATTGGCCAGGCTGCAATGGTGCTGCAGGTACAGGGTGAACTAATCAATGCTCCTCTGTCCTTTCAGGAGAAGACATCCTTTTCCAATGCTGAAAGGTTGCGGACTGGCGGAGGACTATCCCACCTTTTAATCTTGTCCAGATACGTGTAGGAGGCCCTGGAGCTGGAGAGGCGCCATGAGCCTAGGTCAGCCGGCCACACGGAGGTAAGAGTGCAGTGAACTGAGATCACAATGTCTGTAATAGCAACCATTCCACTGTAGTCTCTATATTGATGTGAGCCTCGAACATGGAATCCTCATTGATAATGGAAAGACGAGAGCATCCTGATTCAGGTGCCAGGCGTGCACAGTAACAGGGTAACGACTTTAACTAATGACAGGTCCTTGTTCTTCCTTTCAGGCTTACCAGAAACCCATTGGGGTCAGGAGCCTGCAGGCCCACCGCTCACCCAAGAGGACTCAGACGACTTAAACGCACCAGTGTCACGTCCTCCCAGCCAGGCAGACACTAGCGCAGATAGCAGCACCTCAGTGGGCAGTAGATCGGTTGACAGCAGCTCGGTGCACAGTGGTGAGGGCATGCATACTTGCTTGAGGTGCAGGCGGAGGCAGAGAGTGCCCAAGGCCCTAGCAGTCCTCTGACTGCTGGGGACCAGGAACATGCTCAGTCAGTGGCTGATGATGTGCCTCTGGAGTCATCCCTGAGGTAGCAGCTGCTGGATGTCGAGCAGGGTATGTGGGACGATCTGGCGGAATTACAGGAGGAAATGCGTGCCGTTGTGGAGGAATCCATGTGGAGGATGAGCAATGCAATGACCCTCATGGCCGAAGGCACTGCATCCCCCATTGAGAGAAAGGCGACTCTCGTGGAGAGACTCCTCCAGGAGATCAATCAGAGCTTCCTGGGACCTGTAAGCCCTCACACCGGCAACGACCTCAGGTGGTCAGTGTCAGTGTGAGAGATGGATTGGGCACCAGTATCCCAGCTAGGTGCCCATCCATCAATGGTGAGCAGGGAGGTCCAAAGTGACCTCACGTTGGCACACAAGCTGCTTATTGTCTCTGCGAGCTCCTTTCAGGGCATTCCGGATGATGGCAGCAGTCCGTCCGCCCCTCTGCCAGTGATAATGACATCCGATGAGGCTGTGCCGGCTGGGGAGATGCCAGCTGTGCCACTGGCCACTCCCTCCCAGGTGGGGCCAGCACAGGCTCCACATGCCAGAGAGCACCCGCCAATGTCATCAAGGCCAAAAGGACAGCAGAGAGGGCAGGCTGTCTCCAATGCTGGTGCCAGCGAGGCGTGAGAATCTAGACATAGCACCCGCAAGCAAAAACTTAAAGCACCTTAAGCACAACACGGACTTATCACTGGTGATATTTTTTCCCCCCACTTTTAAGATAGTTATGAGTAGGTGTGATAGAGAACACCTGTCCATTTAATTTGTTTTATGTATGCTAGGGGCCACATTAAATGTGTTTGCGTTCAACAAGCCTCTGGGTGCTTCATTAGTTCTGCAGGTCCAGGGTAACCCATGATGTTATGAGTGACTTGTTTGTCATTGAACTTTATTGAAATGGCACAAAGTGCATGTTGTTCACCAAGCAAATGGTCCTGTCAGGTATCGAGTATGGAGCCTGCAGCCCTGGCATGTGGAGGTGGTTCTTATTTGGTAGGCTAGCTGAAGGAGCATTGGATCAAAGCCTCCTGGTGTCCCTGCCTCCCTGGAGGTTTCCCAGGTTGGCATCTATCCCCTCAGCGTTCCCCTGACCGTGCTCATCCTCGGACTCACTACTGGACTCATTGTCTGCAGCCAGAGCAGCTGCATTTACATCTTCTTCCTCCACTAAGTCCCCCCTTTCCAGCGCCAGATTGTGGAGAACACAGCATGCAACCACTATCAGTGACACACTGGGAGTATTGCAGTGCTCCCCCTGAACGGTCCGGGCTTCGGAAGCGAATCTTGAGAAGACCGATGATTCTCTCTATCATTGCCCTTGTGGAGGCATAGCTCCTATTGTACTGCTGCTCAGCCTCTGTTCTTGGATGGCGGAGAGGTGTCATGAGCCACCTCTTGCGGGGATAGCCCTCATCACCCAGCAACCATCCATCCAGTCAGGTTGGAGCACTGAATAGCCTCAGCACCTGGGAGTGCATCATGGGAGCTGCCAGGGTACCTTGCACAGACTTGCGGAATCTGCATCCTGTGATCACACACTATCTGCACGTTCATGGAGTGGAAACCCTTCCTGTTGACGAAGGCACCAGGCTCACCCGCTGGCACCTTGAAGGCCACATGTGTGCAGTCGATTGCACCCTGGATGCAGGGGAACCCAGCAATTGCTGCAAAGCCTCTGGCCTGGCTCACTCAGCCTGGCTGGCCTCATCCATATGGTAGTGAATGAAAGTCAATGTGCGCCTGAACAGAGCATCTGTCACCAGCTTGACACAATTGTGGACAACTGATTGGGCGACTCCACAAAGATCACCCGCCGACCCCTGTAAGGAGCCAGAGGCATAGAAGTTGAGGGCCACTGTGACCTTCAGCCCCACTGGCATGGGGAGTCCACCCAAACAGTTGGAGCTGACCTCAGGGCCAATCATCTGACAGATGTAGATCACAGTCTCCCTTGAGAGGCAGAGCCTCCTTTGGCATTGCACCTCAGACATATTGAGGTAGCTGCATCGCTGCCTGTAAACCTGGCAGAGGATAGTGGTGTCTTCAGTGGCCCCTTCTGCCTTGGACTTCCTGTTGGCTCTGCGTTCCTTGTGCCTGTGCCTGTCCTCCCACAGGTCACTCCCCTGGACGATGAATAGGGACACCTAGCCTCCTCCCCCTCCTGGCCCTCCCTTCGTCCTCAGAGGAGGTGCCTCCAGCAGAGCCCACAATTCCCATTCCCAGGGTAAGGGAAGGTTATCTGATACCTGGAAGGCCCCTGAACTGAAGCCTGTTATTTATGTAAAAGCAGCTATGAAGTGAAATGAAGATGTCCTGTTCACACAAGCAAGCAGCAGCAACTTATAAGCTAAAGTACTCGCATCAGCGAGCCCACTCACCCCTCTTCCCCACCCATGGATGAGGTTTTTGTAACTGTGGCCTACCCGCCTGCCCGTTGCACCCGTGCAACAGCCTGAAAATCGTACGTGCTGTTGAAGGACCCTTGGAGGTTGGGGGTTGGTGTTGGGGGGTTAGGTGAGGTGTTGGTGTTGGAAGGTTGGATGGGGGGTTGGTTTTGGGGGGGTTGGTGTTCGAGGGGTTGGTGTTGGGGGGTTGGGTGGGGGGTTGGTTTTGGGGGGGTTGGTGTTCGAGGGGTTGGTGTTGGGGGGTTGGGTGGGGGTTGGTGTTAGGGGTTTGGATCGGGGTTTGGTGTTGGATTGGTGTTGGGGGGTTAGGTGAGGGTTGGAGCTGGGGGGTTGGGTGGGAAGTTGGTGTTGGGGTTTGGGTCAGAGGTTGATGCTGGGCAGTTGGGTAGGGGTTGGTGTTAGGGGGTTGGGTGGGGATTGATGTTGGGGGTTGGGTGGGGGTTGGTGTTGTGGGGTTGGGCAGGTGTTGGTGTTGGGAAATTGGGTGGGGGTTGGCGTTGGGGGGTTGGGTTGGGGTTTGGTGTTGGATTGGTGTTGGGGGGTTAGGTGAGGGTTGGAGCTGGGGGGTTGGGTGGGGGGTTGGTGTTGGGGGGTTGGTGTTGGGGGTTGGGTGGGGGTTGGTGTTAGGGGGTTGGTGTTATGGTGTTTGATGAGGGGTTGGTGTTAGAGGGTTGGCTGGGGGGTTGGTGCTGGGGGGTTGAGTGGGGTATTGGTGTTCGGGGGTTGGGTGGGGGTTGGTGTTAGGGGGTTGGGTGGGGGTTGTAGTTGGGCGGTTAGGTGGGGGTTGATGTTAGGGGGTTGGGTGGGAAGTTGGTGTTGGGGTTTGGGTCGGGGGTTGATGCTGGTCAGTTGGGTAGGGGTTGGTGTTAGGGGGTTGGGTGGGGATTGGTGTTGGGGGTTGGGTGGGGTTGGTGTTGTGGGGTTGGGCAGGTGTTGGTGTTGGGAAATTGGGCGGGGGTTGGAGTTGGGGGGTTGGGTTGTGGGGGGCTGCAATTAAAATGTCAAAACTGAGATTGATAGATTTCTGTTAGGTTAGGATGTTAAGGGTTTCAGAATCAAAGTGGGTAGATGGAGTTAAGATAAAGATCTGTCATGATCTAATTGAGTGACAATTTAATATGCTTGAAGGGTTCAATGGCCTCCCCCTGTTCCTAGTCCAGATCTAGATCCACAAATATGGAGGTATTGATGTAATTAGAAAATATTTCAATGGATAAAACATGGGCAGAAGGAGGCCCTAGATTTCCACTGTCCTTTGTTGAAGTGCTTCACATCACCACTGAATGACTTAGCTCTAATCTTAATGTAATGCCCCCTTGTTCTGGACTTCCTCACCCGAAGAAATAGTTACTCTTTATCTACTCTATCCCAGCCTTTAATCATTTTAACCACCTCAATTAGATTACCCCTTAATGGCAAGAACAAAGTGGTTACATTTTATGGGCGAGCCACTGAAATCTTTTTGAAATGATTGCTTTAACAGTTGTTAGGTTAATGCTATACATTTGCTACACACAAAAGCCATACTTGAGAGGGGATTATAAGAACATAAGCAGTAGGAGCAAGAGTAGGCCATTTGGCCCCCATCATTCAATAAGATCATTGCCAATCTGCCCCAGGCCTCAATTCCTCTTTTGTGCCAGCTTCACATAGTCCCCAACTCCCCAATATTTCAAAAATCTATCTAACTCCTCTTAAAATACTTTCAGTGCTCTAGCCTCCATAACTCTCTGGGGTAGAGAATTCCATTAATTCACTACCCTCAGAGAGAAGAAATTCCTTTGCATCTCAGGTTTAAATGAGTGTCCCCTTATTCTGTAACTATGTCTCCCTGTTCGAGATTCCCCCACTAGTGGAAACATCTTCCCAACATCTACCCTGTCAAGCCCCCTCAGAATCTTGTACATTTCAATATGTTCACCACTTATTCTTCTAAACTTTAATGAATAAAGACCTAACCTGTTTAGCTGTTCTTGATAAGTCAACCCATTCATCCCAGGAATCAGCCTAGTGAATCTCATTTAAACTGCCTCCAATGCCAGGATATCCATTCTTAAATATGGGGACCAAAACTGTACACAGTACTCCAGGTGTGGCCTTACCAACACCCTGTACAGTTGTCACAAGACATCCCTATTTTTAAACACCAACCCCCTAGCAATGCAGGACAAAATTCCATTTGCTTTCCTAATTACTTGCTGCACCTGCATGCTAACTTTTTGTGTATCATGCACAAGAACACCCAGATCCCTCTGTGCTGCACCTTTTTGGAGTCTCTCTCCATTTAAATAATAGTCTGCCTTTTGGTTCTTCCTACCAAAGTGTATGACCTCACACTTTCCTATATTAAACTCCATCTGCCAAGTTTTTGCCTACTCACTCAACCTATCTATACCCCCTTGCAGATTCCTTATGTCCTCATCACAACATGCCCCCCCACTTATTTTTGTATGGTCAGCAAATTTGGATACATTATACTCTGCCCCCTCCTCCAAGTCATTAATATAGATAGTAAATAATTGAGACCCTAGGACTAACCCTTGTAGCATTTCACTAATTACGTCTTTCCAACCTGTAAAAGACCCATTAATCCCGACTCACTGTCTTCTGTGTGTTAACCAATCCTCAATCCATGCTAATAAATTACCTCCAAACTTGTGAGCACCTATCTTGTGCAATAATCTTTTATGTGCTACCTTATCGAATGCCTTCTGGAAATTCAAATACACTACATCTACCAGTTCCCCTTTATCAACTCTGCTTGTTATATCCTCAAAGAACTCTAGCAAATTTGTCAAACATAATCTCCCTTTCACAAAACCGTGTTGACTCTGTTTGATTGGTGTGTGTGAATTGAGTGGTGAATCTATGGAATTCATTGCCACAGAAGGCTGTGGAGGCCAGGTCATTGAGTGTATTTAAGACCGAGATAGATAGGTTCTTGATTGGTAAGGGGATCAAAGGTTACGGGGAGAAGGCGGGAGAATGGGGTTGAGAAACTTATCAGCCATGATTGAATGGCGGAGCAGACTCGATGGGCCGAATGGCCTAATTTCTGCTCCTATGTCTTATGATCGTATGATTGCATTAAGCTTTTCTAAATGTCCTGCTATTTCTTCCTTAATAATGGACTCTAGCATTTTCCCAATGAAAGGTGTTAGGCTGACTGGCTTATAGTTGTTTGCCTTTTGTCTCCCTCCCTTCTTGAACAGGGGTATCATATTAATGGTTTTCCAATCCGCTGGGGCTCTCCCAGAATCCAGTGAGTTCTGGAATATTTCGACCAATGCCTCCACTATCTCCGCAGCTATTTCCTTTAAACCCTTGGATGCAGGCCATTAGGTCCTGGCGACTTGTCTGCCTTTAGTCCCATTGGTTTGTCAAATACTTTATCCCTCATGATAGCGACTGTTACAAGATCTTCCCCCCCATTAGCTCCTTGCTTATTTGATATCTTAGGGATGTCTTCCACCATGAATTATTAGTTTTTTAGTCATCTGCTGCTGGTTCCTAAAAAATCCCAATCCTCTGGCCTACCTACGACTTCAGTCCTGTCACATCCAGTCAAGAAAAGACAATTAAACAATAACTGGCAGAGACTGCGCAAACATTCTCATCCTCAATGATGCACACCAGTGCAAAAAACAAGGCAGGAGCATTTGCAACAATCCTCAGCCAGAAGTGTTGAGTGGATGATCCATTTCAGCCTATTCCTGAGGTACCCTGCATCACAGATGCCAGTCTTAAGCCAATTCCATTCACTCCACATGTTATCAAGAAACGGCTGAAGGCACTAGATTCTGCAAAGTCTATCAATGCTTAAATATTCCAACTGCAGTACTGAAGGCATGTGCCTCAGAATTAACCATGCCCTTAGCCAAGCTGTTTCAGTACAGATACGACACTGGCATCTACCTGTCAATGTGGAAAGTTGCCCAATTATGTCCTGTCCACAAAAAGCAGGGCAAATCCAAACTGGCCAATTACTGCCCTATCAGTCCACTATCGATCATCAGTAAAGTGATGGAAGGTGTCATTGAGAGTGCTATCAAGTGGAACTTACACAGTAATAACCTGCTCGTTGATTCTCAGTTTGGGTTCTGCCAGGACCACTCAGCTCCTGACCTCATTACAGCCTTGTTCCAAACATGGACAAAAGAGCTAAACTCCAGAGGTGAGGTGAGAGTGACTGCCCTTGACTTCAAGGCTGCATTTGATCGAATGTGGCATCAAGGAGCCTGAACAAAACTGACGTCAATGGAAATCGGGAGGAAAACTCTCCATTGGTTGGAGTCATACCTAGCACAAGAGAAGATAATTGTGGTTGCTGGAGGTCAGTCACCTCAGTTCCAGGACATCACTGCAGGTATTCCTCAGGGTAGTGCTTAGAAACATAGAAACATAGAAAAATAGAATCAGGAGTAGCTCATTCGGCCCTTCGAGCCTACTCTACCATTCAATATGGTCATGCTGATTCTCTATCTTAACACTGTACTCCTGCTCTCTCCCCATACCCCTTGATGCCTTTAGAGCCTAGAAACCTATTTGTTTCTCTCTTAAATATAGTCAGTGACTTGGCCTCTAAGCCCTCTGTGGTAGAGAATTCCACAGGTTCACCATCCTCTGAGTGAAGAAGTCTCTCCTCATCTCAGGCCTGAATGGTCTACCCCATATCCTAAGACTATGACCCCTTGTTCTAGAGCCCCAGCTAGAAGAAACTTCATTCCTGCATCCAGTCTGTCCATCCCTGTCAGAATTTTATATGTTTCAATGAGATCCCCTCTCATTCTTCTAAACTCCAGTGAATACAGGCCTAGTTAGCGTAATCTGTCCTCATATGACAATCCTGCCATCCCAGGAATCAGTCTGGTGAACCTTTGCTGCACTCCCTCTATGGCAATTGTATCCTTTCTTAGGTAAGGAGACCAAAACTGCACACAATACTCCAGGTGTGCTCTCACCAAGGCCCTGTAAAGCTGCTGTAAGACATCTTTGCTCCTGTATTCAAGTCCTCTAGCAATGAAGGCCAACATACCATTTGCCTTCTTAACTGCTTGCTGTACCTGCATGCTTGCTTTCAGTGATTGGTGTACATGGACACCCAGGTCCCTTTTACATCAACATATCCCAATCTATCACCATTTAAAGAACACTCTGCCATCATGTTTTTTTTCTACCAAAGTGAATAACTACGCATTTACCCACATTATGCTGAATCTGCCATGTATTTGCCCATTCACTCAATTTGTCTAAATCACCTTGAAGCCTCTTAACATGCTCCTCGTCGCTCACATTCCCACCTAGCTATGTGTCATCAGCAAACTTGGAAATATTACATTTGGTTCCCTCATCCAAATCATTGATACATATTCTGAATATCTGGGGCCCAAGCACTGATCCCTGTGGTACTCCACTAGTCACCACCTGCCACTCTGAAAAAGACCCATTTATTCCTACTCTCTGTTTCCTCTCTGCTAACCAATTCTCAATCCATGCCAATGTATTACCCCCAATCCCATGTGCTTTAATTTTGCACACTAACCTTTTATGTGGGACTTTATCAAAATCTTTCTGAAAATCCAAATACACCACACCCACTGGTTCTCCCTTATCTATTCTGCTAGTTACATCCTCAAAAAACTCCAGTAGGTTTGTCAAACATGATTTACCTTTCATAAATCCATGTTGACTTTGTCTAATCCCGTTGATATTTTCTAAGTGTCCTGTTATCACATCCTTTATAATAAACTGTAGCATTTTCCCTACCACTGATGTTCGACTAACCAGTCTGCAATTCCTTGTTTTTTCCTTCCCTCCTTTTTTAAATAGTGGGGTTACATTTGCCATCCTCCAATCTGCTGGGACTGTTCCAGAATCTACAGAATTTTGGAAGATGACAACCAACGCATGCATTATTTCCGTGGCCACCTCCTTTAGTGCCCTGGGATGTAGATTATCAGGCCCTGGGGCTTTCAGTCCCATTAATTTCTCCAGCACTGTTTTTTTTAGTAATACTAATTTCCTTCAATTGCTCCTTCTCACTAGAATCTTGGTTCCCTCGTATTTCTGGGAAGTTATTTGTGTCTTCCTCCATGAAGACAGAACTGAAGTAGTTGTTTAATTGCTCTGCCATTCCTTGTTCTCTATTATAAATTCCCCTGTTTCGGCAATGATGATTGACCTTCCCTCCATCATAAAGTCAGACATGGGGATGTTCGCTGATGATTGCCAGCGTTCAGTATTATTCATAACTCCTCAGATACTGAAGCAGTTCATGCCCGGATGCAGCAAAACTTGGACAACATTCACTTGGGCTGAAAAGTGGCAAGTAACATTCATATCACACAAGTGCCAGGCAAAGTCTTTCTTCAATAAGAGAGAATCTAACAATCTCCCCTTGACATTCAATGGCATTACTGTTGCTGAATTACCCACCAACAACATCCTAGGAGTTATCATTTACTTAAAACTTAACTGGAACAGCCATACAAACACTGTGGCTACAAGAGCAGGGCACAAGCTGGGAATTCTGTGGAGAGTAACTCACCTCCTGACTGCTCAAATCCTGTCCACCATCTATGAGGCAAAAGTCAGGAATGTGATGGAATACTCTCCACTTGCCTGAATGAGTGCAGCTCCCATAACACGCAAGAGGCTTGACACCACTCAGGACAAAGCAGCCTGCTTGGTTGGCATCCCATCCACCATCTTAAACATTCACTTCCTTCACCACTGGACACACAGTGGCAGCAGTGTGTCCCATCTACAAGATGCACTGCAACAACTTGCCAAGGCTCCTTGGACAGCATCTTCCAGCCCCACAACCTCTACCATCTGGAAGGACAAGGTCAGCAGATAGATGGGAACACCACCGCCTGCAAGTTCCCCTCCAAGCCACACACCATCCTGACTTGGAAATATATCACCATTCCTTCACTGCCACTGGGTCAAAATCCTGGAACTCCCTTCCCAACAGCACTGTGGGTGTACCTACACCACAGGGACGGCAGCGGTTCAAGAAGGCAGCTCACCACCACCTTCTCAAGGGTAATTAGGGATGGGCAATAAATGCTGGCCTTGCCAGTGATGCCCACATCCCATAAATAAATTTAAAAAAGAATTTATCAATTATGCCTACCTAAAATTGTCCTTGCAGCATTTGGGAAAATTGGCTGATTCAACTTTTAATTTAGATACTTCAGAATCATTAGTTCTTTAAGGGAGGAATGGATTGGTGTCAATTTTTTTTCCCTTTGTTGAGTGCTCTGGAATAATTTTAAGAGCTTTGAGAGTTAAAGCCACCCAGCTGAAGCTAATGTTGAGCTAATCCAAGCCATCTGGAGCCTACATGTTTGATTGAACAGAAAGTAGCACATCCTGGAGATGTGCTGATTTATTCAACTGTTTAGAGTCAGCCATTTACAAGTCTCATTTCTGAGTGGAGTGCCACTAGGATAACTGATTGTCTTATCAATAATCCATAAGGGTTGCAGAGATCCCAATCTACAGTATTTAATGAGGAGGCTCACAAACTTGCACAGGCTCACCAGCAGGTGTCACTGAAAAGTGAAGAATCTTCTTTGCCTGAACAGTTTGGAATCTTTGTTTTTAACTGCAGCAAGTGGTCTTCTCTGGATTTGATTCAGGACTATCCTGAGTTGGCCTTTCAGAGCCAGGTAGGAAGGAGTTGGGGGTGGGCCTACAACTGTCTTTAGTGTTCCTCGTCTTCCCCAGGTCCAGCAGAGTGGGACGGGGGACGCGATGAGGAGGGAACTGATGTTAGCCGAGATGATAATGATGTTAACTCTGCCCCATCAATCACTGCCACCACTAGAGCAGACAGCTTCCTTGGTGAAGGAGCCTGCAGGCTCTGCCCTACTGTGGAAGGGATGGTCATGGATTTTTGGATCTGAGAACCCATTCCCAGGATGTGTGTGGTTGGGTGTGATAATGTGGGTGGAAGTCTTTCTCTTCATTGCAGCCATTGCTAGAACCTCGTTGGGATTCTGTGATCTTTCTCCTCGCACAGCAGCATTCCAGGGCAAGTCAACAAAAGCACTGACTACAGTGGAGCTCCTACCGAGAGGTTCTTGCATTTTGGCCTTCTGATGCATGATGCCAGCCTTGCTGGAGACTCTCCCTTGTTGGGATTCAGAGCCCCATTAGATTAAACAGATCACTGCTGCTATTCAATTGTGACAAACAGCAACTCTTTATCTGCTCCTAAATTACATTGATGGAAATGGTGTCTAATGGGAGGAGAAATACCAAGAACTCTGCTCCCATGCACCATTCACCTCACACTAAGAGTGCTGGTAAAAGGGGCAGACAAAAAGAATGTCCCCTATTAGCCAGATTGTTATTGGAATGAAAACTGGGTTTAGGTATTAGACCCCAACCCTGCCACCAGTTGCTGAATTCTAAATTGCTCCCAATCCTCAGGCTTACTACTTTTTCTAGCAACTTTATTTGACTCCTCTTTGGATCTAATACTATGCTTAATTTCTTTTGTTAGCCATGGTTGGGCTGCTTTTCCTGTTGTGTTTTTGCGCCAGAAAGGAATATATAACTGTTGCAATTTGTACATTCGCTTCTTAAATATTAGCCATTGTCTGTCCACCATCATGCCTTCTAATGAAGTTCCCCAATCTAACTTAGCCAACTCACACCTCATACCTTTGTGGTTTCCTTTATTAAGATTTAGGACCCTAGTTTCAGATCAGACGACTTCACTTTCTATCGTAATGAAGAATTCTATCATGTTATGGTCACTGTTCCCTGAAGAACCCCCACAACAAGATTATTAATTAAACCCTTCTCATTGCACAATACCAAATCTAGGATAGCCTGTTCCTTAATTGGTTTCTTGACATACTGGTCTAAAAAACCATCTCTTACACTCTCCAGGAATTTAATCACCACGGTATTATTGCTAATTTGGTTTGCCCAGTCTATATGTATATTAAAGTCACCCATGATTACTGTAGCACCCTTGTTACATGCATCTCTAATTTCCTGTTTAATGCTGTCCCCTACCTTATTACTACAGTTTGGAGACCTATAGACAACTCCCACGAATGTTTCACACCCTTTATTGCTTCTTAGCTCCAGACTGATTCTACAACTAGATTTTCTGAGCCAATATCCTCTCTCACTATTGCACTGATTTCATCCTTAACTAACAATGCCATGCCACCTCCTTCCCTTTTTGCCTATCCATCCTACATATCAAGTACCCTTGTACATTCAGTTCCCAGCCTTGGTCACCCTGCAGCCATGTCTCCGTAATCTACAGACTAGCCATATAAAAACTGTGGCTACAAGAGCAGGTCAGAGGCTAGGAACCATGCGATGAATAACTCACCTCCTGGCTCCCCAAAGACTGTCCACCATCTACAAGGCACAAGTCAGGAGTGTGATGAAATACTCCTCACTTGCCTGGATGAGTGCAGCTCCCACAACACTCAAGAAGCTTGACACCGTCCAGGACAAAGCAACACACTTGATTGGCACTCCTTCCACAAACATTCACTCCCTCCACCACCAACGCACAGTAGCAGTAGCAGCAGTGTATACCATCTACAAGATGCACTGCAGGAGTTCACCAAGGCTCCTTCGACAGCACCTTCCAAACCCATGACCACTACCATCTAGAAGGACAAGGACAGCAGATACATGGGAACCCCCACCATCTGCAAGTTCCCCTCCAAGTCACTCACCATCCTGACTTGGAAATATATCAATCGTTCCTTCACTGTTGCTGGGTCAAAATTCTGGAACTCCCTTCCTAACAGCACCGTGGGTGTACCTACATCACATGGACTGCAGCGGTTCAAGAAAGCAGCTCACCACCACCTTCTCAAGTGAAATTAGGGATGAGCAATAAATGCTGGCCGAACCAGCGAAGCCCACATCCCATGAATGAATAAACAAATTGTACATATTGTACCAGCTTACATCTAATTGCGCAGTTAATTCATCTACCTTATTTCTGATACAGTGCCTTTAGGCTTGTCTTTTTAACATTTTTACACATTTTTTTTGTACTATGGCCCTATTTGCTGCTAGTCCTTGTTTCCTCTGTCTTCCACTTTTGCTTTCCACTTCTGTCTTTCATTCCTATTTTTGTTTCCCTCTCTAGTGTCTTCCCCGCTCAGGTTCCCATCCCTCTGCCAATCTAATTTAAACCTCCCCCCATGGTACTAGCAAATACCCCTGCAAGAATATTGGCCCTGGACCTGCTGGGATGCAACCCGTCCATCGTCTGTAATGTTTGACTTGGTGAGTATGGCTCTGTCAGGCTGTTGCTTGACTAGCCTGTGGGACAGCTCTCCCAATTTTAGCACAAGTCTCCGGGTAATAATGAAGAGGACTTTGCCAAGTAGCCCATGCCTTTGTCATTTCTGATGCATAGGGCGATGTGGGTTGTCCAACCGGTTTTATTCTTGTTTAACTTTTCTGTAGTGGTTTGACTGAAACTGCAAGGAGACCAACACCCAAGCAATCAAATGGCCACATCAATGTTCACGTCACAAGATAAGTGCATTTGTTTGACCTTATCAGGCTTGCTGAAATTTCAATCGGCCCCATTAATAACCTAAAACCCAAAACAGTCATAATGTCCTTGTGAGAAAACCTCCAGGAATAGACGAACTACAGTTGATAACCCTACAGCTACGTTGGATTCAGCTCCTGCTTCTAGTAGGAATCACTGGATAGTCAGCCCGGAGATCCTGAGACCAATTGTAAGGACCTTATGCTGAGATTAAGAACTCTGAACAGACCCAAGGATGCACCTGGATCTTCCTAATGTGTATGGCTCACTTGGAATTGAGTGTGAAAATCCAGAAGGATAAAGATGATGTT
The DNA here is from genome assembly GCF_017639515.1 of Carcharodon carcharias. Taxonomy (NCBI): domain Eukaryota; kingdom Metazoa; phylum Chordata; class Chondrichthyes; order Lamniformes; family Lamnidae; genus Carcharodon; species Carcharodon carcharias. Next base: position 93,960,437 of record NC_054474.1, read on the forward strand.
CATGGGATTTAATTGTTAACAGGAAGCAGTAAAGGAGTTAAAAGTTTTTGAAATGAAGGACTCAAAGTGTTTGCTCTGTCAACATCCTGAACGTTACTCATTGTTTTCTATTTTATAAAGGAATAAGAAATTGTTTTAAAACAACTTAGCAGGTCAGTCAAACTCTGAAAGGGAAAATATGTGTTGGCGTCAAGCTGAGAGCTGTCACTAGGTTTACTTCCTTGCCTGTTCAGATGGAAGGCCCTACCTGAAACATAATTGTGGCGTTTTTTTTCCCTCCCTTTCTCCTGCTCTGTCTGTCCAATATTTTCCATCCCGTGTTTTTACTTGGATTTCCAGCATCTGCAGTTTAAACATTTACAACTCTTAGAGAATATTAACTGTGGTTTGGTTCTGTGAGGTTTTAGAAGCAGTGCTGGATGTAATTATTTCCTCAAGTTTGTTTCCTTGTATGTGTTTCCTTTACAGCTTGACTGTTTACAACCCCTCTGATAGTTAAGTATAGGGTGGTAAAATTTTATACTGATGTACTTTATGGAACACTTAATGAAACTCCACCGTAAATTATACCCTACTCATCTTTTCATAGAGACATCCTAGCAAAACAAGAACACATTTTTATTAATTGTTACTCCACTTCTATCTGTGTATGTGTTTAATCTGAGCCTATTGGAGGGGAAACTGCTTGTCAAGATGTTCAAGGCTAGCGTTCCTTTACCAATGCTGATGGAGTGTCAATAATGCCTGTTGTCAGAGTTTGCAAGGGTGGGTAAAGATACAACAAGGTCAAAAGCAACAACTTGTATTCACACCGGTTTTAATGTAAAGAACATTCTCTGAGTCACAGCCAAGAGTATGAAAAACGGTACAGAGCAAGCAAAGAACGCAAATGGAGGTGTGCTGGAAGAGAATGGTTTTTGGGGGCTGAATTTTTAGCTTGTCAGGCAGGTGCATGCCCGACCCGACTGAGCATAAAATGACACGCGATGACATTGGGCGATCGTCCCGACATCATCGTGCACTCACGCGATATTTCGGTCGGCAGGCACTCACTGTGTCAGCCCGCCGACAATTAAAAAGCCTATTAAGGCCAGGAAGGAAGTAATTAAAAGAAATTTTTCACTGCTGTTCCAACCTTAGACTGATGGGCAGGCAAAAAGGCCGAGCAGCTTTGCACTTTTTTGGAAACCTCATCCACAGGCGGGATAAGGTTTTCAACAGCAAATAAAAATTTTTAAAAATGTTTTAAATTTAATTAATGACATGTTTCTGCTCATGTGACAGAGTCACATGAGGGGACATGTTTTATAACATTATTAGTATCTTTATTTTTTATTTTGCACGAAGTTTGCACTTACTTCCCCCCCCCCCCCAGCAGCACTGAGCACTGTCGCTCGCATTAATTGGCCTACCAGCGTGAAATCGCAGTAGGGCCCTGATTGTGGGTGGCGGTCGGCTTCCCAACCACCCCCACCCACCCCACCGAGCCCGCCCAACATGGACAAAATTCTGCCCTAGGAGATTTCTGAATACAGAGGAGAAGAGAACAATTTACTCGAGCTCTTTTGTCCAATCTCAAATCAGTTGGGTGTTTTCATATCTTAAGATATTTTTCTCACAAAGCAAAGCTTCTTTCACAAAGCCCCACCCAGTCACTGGCCCCACCCAGTCACTGGCCCCACCCAGTCACTGGCCCCACCCAGTCACTGGCCCCACCCAATCACCGGCCCAGTCATTGACCTCACCCAATCATCAGTGTCTTGCACCTTTTTCTCCTGAATTTCTGACAATTTTCCACCCAAGTTTCAGTGGACAAGCAGAATGACTCCTACAGAAATCACCAGCCAGCCCATTTTTATTTTCCATGTTACAATAGTCTTTTGATCGTCAAGTCAATCACTTGGTGGAGGCAGGTCCAAGTGGGTGCTAGTTTCTTGCCAATGGATTGTGCCAGGTCTAGACGCCTTGGGCAGCTGTTTGTTGCTTCTCCACAGCTACCTCCAGTTGCCCCTCCTTCTTTATGACACTGTATGTGTCACACTGTCCACCCTCCTTAAACTGACCATCCAAAAGTCCACGGATATTTGTCTATGATGCTGCTTGTGGCTAGGTGGAGTGTGTGGTCTATGTAAAGTGTCTGCTCTTGGTTGTCACCAGTTGCTTTCACCTCATCATTGAGAAGAGTCAAGAGGAGATGAAAACAAGATGTGTTGCTTCAATTTCAGGATGGAACACCTGGTTACAGAGATCATGTGTGAACTCATTTGTGTGCAATGGCACTGTGCAGCTGTTGAGTGGGTGAATAAGTAAGATGCCATAAATATAAGATAGTAACAATTAAATCCAATAGGGAATTCCAGCAAAGCATCTACACCTTGAGAGTGGTGAGAACGTGGAACTTGCTACCACATGGAGTGGTTGAAGCAAGTAGCACTTAAGAAGCACTAAGAGACTCACGGTAGAAAGGAGTAGAAGGTTATGCTGATAGTGTTCGATGAAGAGAGTTGTGAAGAGGCTGATGTGGAGCATAAACACTGGCATAGATCGTTTGAGCCAAATGGCCTGTTTCTGTGCTGTACATTCCATGTGAATACACACTGAGCAGGTAAGCATGCCTCCAAACTCTCATTTCCTACTCCTCATTGTACAAACAGTGAGAGCCATCTTCTTAAATTTGGGTTTAGGATTCCTTTTTTAAGAGCTGCTGCCTCGCTGGAAATCCCACTCCTGTTAATCATACTTCCAGCATTGCCCTCGGTCCCCATTTTCAAGGCACAAAACCCAAAATTGCCAACTTAGCAATTTTAAGAATTATGTTATTTTTTTAACAGCTTAAACTGGACCTTAAATTGCATCAGTTGATGACTCAATTCAATTTCTTTGACAATTGGTTTGTACCTGAACATTGAACAATTTTCCATTAACGTTCTGCATTTATCTGTCAGTCAAAGGACATTAAAAAAAACACAACACGCTATTAGTGACATTTGCAAAATTAAGTGCCATTATCTTAATGAATTGATCCAGCCTAGAGGAGTCATTCTAAATTGCGAACGCAGTGAGATAACTACCCTGTTTGGAAATTACGTAAATTGGTGATCTTGTGTCCTCCCCATTACATTTTGAGCAACGTATTTGAAAATGCAGCAAGTGACACCACAATGTATAATTTCATTATGGTAATGATATTATGGTAATACATCTCTCCATATGTGGTTTAGTGAGCAGTAAAGCCAATTATCTAAATTATAGATCAAGATGATGTAAAGTGGAAAGCCCAAAGGGCAGTAGCGAAACATCCGGGGGCTTATATTCGAGTTGGATTGGTAAATGATCAAACATCTACACTTTCCTGTTCTCTCTCACTGGAGCACTGATATTGCAATCAGCTGCAATGTTCTTCATTGTCCTGACAAGCTAGGAGATCCATATGGAATGTTGCCTCTGCAAGGCACCCATCATTTTAACCCATCTTTTGCATTGCCTGTGAGTGCAGCTTCAAAGTGCTTATTCAGATCAGCTATGATCTAACTGAATGTCAGAACAGGCTTGAGGGGCTGAATGGCCTACTCCTGTTCTTATGTACTATGTTTCCCTTTTATTGAACTCAGTGCCTCAATTACTGGCTTTTTTTTTTTTGCTGGTTAAGCATTTCTATTACGTGTTATATTTTGAAGGGACTTTTTTTTTTTTGCAAGGGATCAACCCCACCAGGATAAAAACTGGGGATAATTGTATCTTTTTAAAAATAAATACCTAACCAAAAAATGGCTGATGCTTGTGTCAACTGCACTTCAGCACATTGATGCAGTAACACTGGATTTTCTTATTGTGATCATCTAAGTATCCTAGTTTCCAACTTCAAAACTCAACTGACATCCTCAAGCAACTATTACAACACATTTTACAGATTTATTATTCTTAAGCATCCCTTTCACTGCTGGTTTTGAAGGGAACCCAAATTTTGTTGCTATAGTTACTGTTTGGTATTAAAAACCATTAATCCATCTTATGCCTGTCCCAAGCTAAATTGCATGCAATATTTTTGTTACAAGAGGTTTATTGCTACAGATCATTGGCTTTCCGTAATATACTCAACTTGACAAAGCGTGTTACCGAGGATCACAGATGGAACTATCTCATCCTCCCTTGGGACCTAGTCTCAGAAATGACAAATCCTTTTAGGTAAACCGGCCAAGTTGTCGAATGCATTACACTGATTATTATATTGTTGCCAATTTTGCTTCCTTCTTCAGCTGAAAAAGTTGATTCTTGCTGTGGGGGTACCATTTCATAAGAGGGTTGGCAAGAAGGGAAGAGACCCATCTGATCCCTTACTTAACTGAATTGATCATTCTTTATCTGTGAATCTGGGCAGTGAATGTTGGCAGGCTATTCAACCATGATCGTTTTTTCTCATCTAAAGTCCAAACTAATGTCCGCTCCAGCAGGGGTCAGTGGACAGTGATTTCCGGAATCTGGCCCAGACCTACATCCTTGATTTTTTTCCCATTCCAGAAAATTCAGTACAGACCAACAATGAAATCTGGACTCCTGTGATCTATATAGTTGTGTACTGAATTGGCATTATCTGATCATCAGTATAACTGAAGACTTTATTTTAATAAACCGATCCTATTAGTCAATACCCTGAAACGTTAATTGTGAATGATAGATTTTTTTAAAAATTGCCTTTTCTTGCCACTTTCTGTATGTTACTTGAAACCAAGTAACCTTGAGTTGTCAGTTGTATCAATTGAGGTTAAGTACATACATGCAGGGCTTTGATTGGATGTTTACTTGAGGACATGTAAAGAGACACTGACTGACACAGGAGTAGAGTGGAGTGAGGAAACATATATTTGTATATGTTCAATCTGTAAACAAATCTGTTACAAGTAAAGACTGGCTCTAGTTTCTTCCTTCATCAACTGGCTATCTGGAGTATAACAAATTCTTGAAGTAATAAAGCAAGTTTCCCATTCTTTCTGTTTAATTGGATTTAACTGTTGGTACTCCATAGCAACACACTCAGAGTAGAGGCTTTGTGCTTGTAGTTTCCTTAAAGTCCAAAAATGTTGGAAATGCACAACCCCTGACTAGAGAAAGAGAAGATAGTCATTCCGATGTGACTCCTGTTTCTTCCTGAGATGCCAATGGGTCTGAAGTCGAGTTTCAGCAGTTCTGTTCTAATTGCAGACTTCCAGTGGGGCTTTTCTCTTGGCCTCATGATTACTGATCTTCATTGTCACCAGAGTGATGCCATGTACTTCACCATGTAACTGTACTGCAAAAATCAACCAGTTCTGACCTCTTTCCCTCTCTTTTTGCACCTCTTGGGAGAAGCACTGGTGCAGGCCTGGAACCAGGTCTTTGCCAGGCTGGGGAGAGAAACACTTGGTATGGAATGACTATAATTTATTCATGGAATTATTCAATTTACAAATTGTTTGGCTACTTAAGACTAGAGACCTGTCCTTGGATGGTCATGAATGGCAATGAAAGCCAAAAAGATTGTCTCAGCTTTTAGATTGCATTGAATTATTGCAGGTTATGAAGTTGAGTTGCAGAACAGTCATGATCTCATTGAATGGTGGAACAGGTGTCTGGAGTTAAATGGCCCCTTCCTGTTTCTATGTTCCATTGTGATTTACTGCTGTAAACTACTAAAACTTCTTTTAGTACTAAGATTAGATCTTGGAAAAGGTTGTCTTTCTTGCTGATGATTTCGCTGTACATTGATAACCTCATTCTCTCAGTGGCCTCAGGCTTTCACAATGCAAAGGTTATATCACTATCTTGATATTTTCCACACCCTTTTAATTGGGCAATAAATCCATTGGAAATATTTTGTGACAAAGGTGCACTTTATTTCTGAATGGTATAAAGCCATAAGACTCCATGGATTTTGGACAAATAAAAATAAACTTTACTGTACAAGGTCAGAAAGATAAAGTAATTTACAATATTTATCTTATACATTCAGGGTAAGAATGGAGAATATGTGAATTGACAGGCAACTGTGGTCGAACACACCACACTTCACAATAAATGGCAGATGCGACCAAGACAGAGTCCATGGATTTCTCAAGAACCACCCAGATGTCAGTAATGCTGTAAGTCAACAAATCTCAATGAAACTCTGTCTCTCTCATGAGGGATTCCAGCCTTCATCTCCAAAGATCTCACTTGGGAAATCTGTCCAAAAGTCACTCCAACTCAGATGGCATCAACGACTGCCCACCTTGCAGGGTTTCAATCTTGTCTCCTGAGATCCTGTTCCCCGGATTCCCGAGTATCCACTCAAGCACCAACTTGCAAGCACAATTTCAGATCTTTGGTTGTGCTCAGTGGAACACTACTGCTCCAAAGGAGTACCTTTAACCCAATGGCTCGTAGCATGGAGTCACTAACCTTTGGACTTCTTGGGTCCCCAGGACTTCTTTAGAGCCCTCATTGCTTAAAGTCTGCTACCTGCAGCCCTTTTCCTATTTGGAGCCTTTCTTCTCTGCTCTTTTTTTAAAACTCTTCCTGTCCCTGACCCCTATCTGGGATTCTTCCTTTGGGGCCTCTCTCTGTCCCCTCTCCCTTTTGGGATCTCTCTCTGTCCCCTGCCTGGGACACTTGCTACACTCCCATTCACATGACCTGGGTTTTCGTGCTGTGCTTCCTTATGCACAGGGGCACACTGCCTAAAAATTTTAAAATGCTGATCTGTGTATGTGCAGCCTGCTCCCGGTTAGTGTATGCGCAAAAGCTCTGAGACCCATTGGGAGTTGAAGTTCCTCACCTCCTGCAGTCTCCAATGTGGTAAGTTTGTGTTTCATAACAATGGTTAGAAATTAGTTCTAAACTCTCTGAAATTCACTGAAAATCTGCCTTTTGCACTCAATTTCATCAGTAAGTCCACCCATTTGTTTTTTTTTCCACTTCAGACAGTGTACTCGTGTCTCTTGTGCATATCTTTAACCAAAACTGCTACTAACTCCTGCCCATGATGCTTTGTTTAGCCTCATTATTTTCAGTGATGTTAAGCTGGAACTCCCATAGCTCTCCCATTGCTAATTCTGTCTTCAAGAAACTTGGTTCTCATTTTATATGCCAATCCCTCAACAATAACAACAGCTACTTGCATTTACACTGCATCTCTTAAATGTAGCAACGTATTCCAAGGCACATGGCAGGAGCATAACCACATACTTTGACATATTGCCTTACATGACTCTATCAATCTAAGGACAAGGAGTTTGGCTTTAAGGAGTACCTAAAAGGAGGAAGAAGGGTAGGAAGTTTCAGGGAGGGAATCCCAGAGCTCTGGGACTAGACAGCTGAAGACATGATGCCAATGGTAGTGCAATGAGCACTGCTGTCTGATAAACAATGTGCTCCACCCTCTAGTCTCCAGTCTCTAATCTCATTGAATTGCAATCCTCCTTGTCTTTTGCATTCTTTTATCAATTCTACCATAGTGACTAATCCTCTGGAATTTCTTTTCTTTGTTTTAAAACCAAAATATTTAATTCTACAGGTCCTCCCTCTTCCTCATATGTTGGAATCAAGACTTGCTGCATGTTTCCTACCCCAACTCATTTTACCTCCAAGCACCTCAAATTTGGAATCGTCTCAGTCTTGACAGCATGAAATCTGCAAGAGGAAGACAAGACCCAGGTTTGGCCTGTTCCTGGACTTGTTTCTTTTTTGACCCAGGTGGTATCCTGCACAAAGGCCTTGTTTCTTCTCCTTGGTTCCTCAATACAAAGAATTCCAGTAAAGAAACAAGCTATTTGGCACATACAGTCCTCACTGCTATTTATGTTTCATTTGAACTTCCCGTCTTTCTTTGTCTACTTCTTCTTTATTTTACTATCTTGTCCTTTAGTAGGAATTTCATTATCTTTCCTAATACTGATGGTAAATAACTGGTATATAGTTCCCTGGACATGGTCTTCTCCCTTTTTAAATATAGATGTAGTGTAAACTATCCGCCAGCCCTCTAGCACTACATCTTTTTCTGAAGAATTATTAAATATGTGTATTAGTACCTATGTCATTTCCTCTCTAAATTCTTTTAAAATGTACCAATGTAATCCATCTGGAACAGAGTCTTATCCTCTATGAATTTGATTAACTTAACATTTCTTCCCTTTTTATTTTAAATATTGATATATAATTCCTAATATCATCCTTTTGATATCCTGCCCACCTGAACTGTGTCCTTAGTAAACTCCAAAGCAAACTAATGATTAAATATTTCTGCCACTGTTACTTGTGGTTTTATCCTGTCCATTTCTTAGTCGCCCTGTTCCCTTCCAGACTTTCCTCTTCTTATTTAGTGCTTGCAGTAGGTGTTACTATTTCATTTTATATTCTTTGATAGTTTAAATTCATAGTTCCTCTTAACCTTCCTAATGATCTTTTGACTCCTCTCCTAATCTCTTCATATGCTCCCTTGTCTTGCCTTCCTCTGCTGTCCACGTACTTAGTGCATGGCCCGACACTCAAAGTTTCCCTTTATGTCATTATCCATTGTTAGATATGAGGGATATACATAAAATTGTACTGACTATATTAAAATGATGACTATATTAGAGGTTAGAATAGGTACTGGGAATTACTTAAGTTTCCTTTTTTTGGAAATAAAACTAGTGACAAGAGTTACCTTAGTGAATCATCAAGTTCAGTAGTTTGATAAGGATTAAGAACAGTTAGGCAGGATGGCTGGCCTTATGAACAACTTGAAGCATAAATAAATGATAGAAGGCCAATTGCAAACAATGGGGTTGTTGAAACTAGCTATGAAATTGATGATGGGCAACAGCATGGGAAGAGATAAGGGAAGATGGTCTAATGGTGCAATTGATCGAGGCCAGAAAGTATTAGCTGGGTCTGTATAAGCCCATGGAAGGTGAAAGATGGTGTAAGTGGGCTTTTACTCCATGCTTTAGACAAAGAACTCAACATACCCAACAGACTTTGGCCCGGAATTTTGTAAAGGATGAAATTTCTGTCCCGCCCCTGAATCTGGCATTTCCCATCTCCATGGTGGGCCACGGTTAGTGCAATCATGATTCATGGAGGCAGCTGGCCATTTACATTACCAGCTTCCTTCACTGAAGGGATTTTTGAACCCTAGCTGCGTGAATCCTGGAGTGTGCAGAGCAGACCAGATAAGAAGAGATCTGGACTTTGTGGATTCTTTGGATAACCACGGTAGCCCTTTGGAGAAGTAAGATACCCTTTTGGATAAGGCCCTGGGATACCTTTGGGAGAGTTAAGGCACCATTTGGGTTTGTTAGAATTAAACATGATTAAGCATTTGTTACACACAAACTCATTGGAACTGTCAAGTTGTCCAGGAAGTGTCAAAGCTGTCAAGGAATTGTCAAAGATGTCCAGGGACTGTCCAAGGATACTAACTGAGTTGACGTGGAGAGGTAAGGGCAAAGGGTGAAGACTATGGGTGGCATGAGTTGGCACTAGATTGTCTTAGTGGGTACGTGGGGCCTTAGGGATGGATAGAAGTTCATGGACTTGCATAGGGGGTATGAGGGGCCATGAGGTTGGGTGGAGCATATGTATTGGCATAGGTAGGCCTGGATGGTGCATAGGAAATGTGTGGGGGTGGGTAGTGAAGGGGGAGTGAGTAGTGAGGGCTGGAGGAATTTTTTTGTCTTTTTTATTTCAACACAGTGCAGGAGCACAGGCAGGCCTTGTGCCCAGCTGGCCTCTGTACCCAGTAGCCTCCGCACTCGTTCTGGGGTCACCTGCCCGGACTCCTATCCATGCCCCACCTCCTTTCCCCCCACCCTCATCACTGGCTGAAAACCCAGCCTGTTGGTGGCCATTTTTAAACATTGGGTTTGCCAAACCAGGAAATCTCCTGACTCTGAACTCCACCCGGGATGTAAATCTGAGCATTTACACTAAAAGCTTTTCCAGGATAATTAATCCCTGTCAACATAATACCCCAGGTCCCACTTGAAATAACAACAAATTATACCTAAATTAAAAATACAATACCATCAGCGGTGCCGCTTTAGCATTTCCTTCGCTCATGTCTTTTTGTGGAATATATGTTTCCTGGACTATGTTGAACCCTGTTTTAAACATTTCTCATTGCTGTTCTACATCATTGTTTGCCAATATTGATGTCCATTTTATTTTCCCAACTTCTATTCTCAGGCCCTCAAAATTGACTTTTCTCCAATCTCTATCTTTTATCAAGGTAGGCATTGGAGAAAATTACAGGTTTGTCAATGACAACAAATCTGGGCACAATTGGTTGTCATTTCAATCAAGCAGAATCGACTGTGTTGGTGGGATTCAACCTCCTTCCCCGAGACCCCGGGTTGACCGGCTTTTGCGTGGGGCAGCTGCCCTCTTAACTACGGCTCAGACCAGGTCTCAGGTCAGGACAAATAACTCAGGGCGTCCGTTGTTTGGATTCTCGAACAAGATGGTTTATTCAAGCTTGTACAAGCATATGCAGGGAGAGCAGCCTCTTAGTCCATCAAGGGGCACTCTGCAGTAATTACAAAGTCTCGTAACTTATATACTTTTTCTTATCACAATACATTTGAATATATCCACTCGGTAACTGGCACACAGGTGCCATGTTAAAACTATCCTATTGAGTACCTAAACATGCGATTCTGTTAACCAATTATTTTAAAGGGTGTATACATAATTATATTATCCAATCAAAATCATATGCAAGACCTTGGTTCTCACAACTCAAGACTGCTGGTGTTTCATCAAAGACCCCTCTGTCCATTGCATGTTTTCCCATACCTAAGCTAAAACCATCTGCCCCTTCCCTATCTGAGAGAGGAGTACACCTAGTCTAACTTTGTTCTGTTTTATCTCCAGTCCAGCTCTCAAGGCTTCAATGCATCATTGCACTACTTGAATGGTTCTGTCTGTGCCTAGATATTAGCTCATCTCTTGAAACTTTGTAAATCACACAAAACTCAAAGCTCCTTTGTGTGCAATGTCCATCTGCTTACCCTCAGCAGTCAATATGTTCAGCATCCATGTCTACATGGAGATTTTAGGGTTTTTCAGTAATTCTTCATTTAGCATTTTTAATTTTCCCCTAATAGACTGTAACCAGTAGGGTGGGTATGTTGAGTTTAATCAGAGTTTAATGTGGTTATAACACACCAGTTATATGACAAAAACATGTGACCATGACTTTATGTTCTTCTGAATTATTATCTGAAGGTGCATTATATTATGGTCACTATTGCCTGGTTATGCCTCCCTTTTTACTTTTGCACCTGCTCTAGTGCATTTTCCATTACTAGTAATATAAAAAGAGACTTCCCATTTGCTCCTATTGTGTAGAGTATTTATCATCCAGCCTTAATATTTCAGGCCAGCATGAGTTCGATCTTAATGCTTTGCATTTTTATTGACCAGCACAAATGCAAATTGTCAATACAGCGCACCAGCAATCTTTTACACCTTAACTCCTGCTCATAAATTTCTTCAATTTATCTCTGTTTGCAACCTGGAATAAAATGGCCTCAAGCATAAATGATAAGAACTGGTCTTTTTAATCCATAAAGAAGTTGGCTTATCTGAGTGGAAGGCAGGGGTGGCAGGCATCAATTTGCTCGTTTGACCTGTATCATGACTTGGTCAATCTTAATGCTTGGGGTGATTAGCTGGAGGGCCATTTTAATAGCCAGTGGAAAACCAATTTTTTTTTTTTGGAACTTCTCTTTCTTACAACCAGCCAGGTTGTAAAGAAAGCAAGTGAAAGGCATTTAAGTGAGATAGATTCAAAGTAAAATAAAAATAACAAAAATAGAATAGAAAACTGAGAAAGTGATAATAGATAAAGGATGATAGGGCAAGCAGAATTACTGGTATAGATGTTAACTCAGCCCTGACACAAACAGGTTGGATGGGTCATTAAAATGTTTGTGCATGTCCACGATACATTCTCTCCCCCTAGCCATTGTAACTCAGCTCAAAAAAGGTGTGACTGAGCCATCCATGCCGAGTAGAGTGAGGCCCACTTCACACCCCAACAGTGTCATCAGCATGTGATGACATTTGAATTCAGGGCGAAAGCTGAGATACAGGCTGTGGCAGGAGTCGGCAGTGTGTCCACAAGAGGCCAAGGTAAGTAGTTCAATTTATCTTCCTTCTGGGCCAGGAGGAGCAGGAATCTTCCAACAGGGCCCGCATGGAGTCCATGGGCCATCCCAGCACCTGCCTTGCATCACCCTCCCAGTTTTGCATCACATCTAAAAGCCCCTGATCTCTAAAGCACTTTTGCGCCACCTACAGTTCCCATGGGTCCCTATTGGCGTTAAGTCCCCGGTCGAATTTCCACGCCCGCCCACTGACTATACCATTACTCCTGCCAGTTTTGGGCAGGGGGCAGCGCTGCACTATTCAAGTGACTCCCTGGAGTTGAAATGGCCCAGGCCATGCACTCAACTCCCTGTGGTGGCTTTGACTCCCATCCCCCTCAAGCACACCTGAGTCAAAATTGACTCTGCTCCATCCCAATATTTTCCATTTGAAATACTTCAGTAGCTTATATTAGATAGAAATTATAATTCAAGTTAAAATAACAAAAACAGAAGAGAGAATGGGGAGAAGGAGATGAGTAAAGGGAGATCGGACAAACAGAATTACTGGGCTACGTTTTACCCAAACTCACTTGGTGTAAGTAGGCAATTAAAATGGTGTTTTTCCAATGTAACTCACCTAATAACAGGCTGAGGGCTGCTTGCACCAGGAGGCTGAGGCTCACTTTACTGTCTACCGCTATGGTCTGATGGTATCATCAGATGGCACATTTTCACCTCAGCAAATGGGCAGAGCCTGCACACAGTTAATATTAATGCAATCAAACTATTCTTAATATTTGGGTGGTTTTATTACTATGAAGCAATGCTTATGTATAAACTGAAAACTTAAATACCAAGCCAGACCATGGAGATGAAGCATTTGCTGGGCTCTGATAGCAGTCCGAGAGTTAATGCGCAAGCTTTAGGAGCCTTCATTCAAAGTAAGCCTCCCATGTAGAAAGCATTTTGATGACTCTCCATGATACAGTCTCTCCAAAGGGGCTGGCTTCTCCCTGGGGTATGATCTCTCCAAAGTGACTGACTGCTTTCTGGTGAAATAGTGGCCTTTGGAAAGCCTATACCCCCAGACAGAAGTTGGTGCCTTTATGCAAGAGAGGAGGGGAGAAACAATAACAATGTAACAACAACTTATACATAACGTAATAAAGCAGCCTAAGGTGCTTAACAGAACATTTATAAAACAACACATGACATCAAACTATAAGTCTGATATAGTGGTAATCTCACTGGACCTAATAACCTAGAGGCTTAGGCTCTATTCCTGAGGGGCATGGGTTCAAACCTCACTTTGAAAGCTGGTGGAATTTAAATTCCATTAATAAACCTGGAATACAAAGTAATAGTGTCCATGACAACTATTACTGATTTTTGTAAGAACTCATCTGGTTCACTAATGTCCTTTAGGGTAAGAAAGTCTGCTGTCCTTACATTGTCTGGCCTACATGTGACTCCAGACCCACAGCAATGTGGTTGGCCCTTAACTGCCCTCTGAAATGGCCTAGCAAGCCACTCATTTCAAGGGCAATTAGGGATGGGCAACAAATTTTGGCCTTGCCATTGATGCCCACATCCTATGAAAGAGAAAAAAAAATGAGGAGCTGTTAGGTTAGATGACCAAAGAAATAAAGTTTAAGGGGTGTATTATTGGAGGAAAGTGATGCAGAGGTGTAGGGAGGGTTTCAGCAGAAGATGAGCTCAGATGGGGAAAAATCAGGGGATGTTAGAGATGGAAATTGGCAGTCTAAATGGTGTAGTTATGTGGTCGGAAGCTCACCTTGGGATCAAATATGGCACCAAGGTTGCGAAAAGACCTGTTTAGCCTCAGGCTGTTGGAAGAGAGAGGGATGGAGCCTGTAGCTAAGGAACACAGAAGATGGGGGCAGGAGTAGACCATACAGCCCATCAAGACTGCTCCACCATTCAATACAATCATGGCTGATCTTGGACTTCAATGGAACAGATTTTGGAGCAGGGCCCAAATATAACGACTTCAGCCTTGCAAATATTTAATTGGAGGAAATCTCTGCGCATCCCGTACTGGATGCCAGATAAGCAGCCTGATGACTTAGCAACAGTGGAGGAGTTGAGAGAGGTGGTGATGAGCTGGAGCTCGTGCTGTCAATGTACATGTGAAAAATGATGCTGTGCTTTCCAATGATATCACCAAGGGGCAGCATGTAAATGAGAAATAAGAGGAGACCAGCGATAGTTCCTTGTGGAACACCAGAGGTAACAGTGTGGGAGCAGGAAGAGAAGCCATTGCAAGTGATTCTCTGGCTGTGATCAGATGGATAAGAACAGAAGCAGGTGAGTGCAGTCCCAGCTGGACAAGGGTGGAGAGGGAATGGAGGAGGTATTGTGTGGTCAAACATGTCAAAAGTTGCAGACAGGTTGAGAAGGATGAAGAGGAATAATTTAACTATCTAACAGTTACATAGGATGTCAATTGTGACTTTGCTAAGTTTTGTTATAATGGTAGAGGCAGAAGCCTGATTGGAGTGATTCAAGCATGGCGTTCTGGGGACAGTGGGTACGGATTTCAATAAATCTTGCTAACAAGTATCATTTTTTGGTTAGCCACTTTGTTTATTCAGATTGAGGGTGTATCCATCTCGAGAAAATACCACCTGTGCCTTTATTAGCAGCTAGCCTCTCACCACCCAGATGCTAGTCACTCACTGACAGGTGCATCAACCTGTCCTTTTAACATGTTTCTCTTACCAGGGAATTAGCTGAATGGTTCAGTGGTCAAACATTTTTGAAAAGCAATGAGATGATGACATTGACATTAAAGCTCATTGGGGCTTTTAGTGAAATTTCTTAAACTCTTAAAATATTATGATTCAATTCAAAAGGGAGGGAGAGCAGCTGGAGTGATTTGGAAACATAGGGGAGAATTTTCTCCCCATTGGATGGGCCGGTTGGGAGCGGGTGCGGTTCTGATCGTTGCCCGCGATTGGCTGCGCGTCGTCATTTTGCATGGGCGGGCCAATTAAGGCGCCCAGAAGCGCTCAGCGCTACCTGTGCAGGCAGGGGGAGGAGGGAGAGTTGGGGCCTGATAAATTTTATTTAATTAATAAACACTTCATGAAACCTCAAAACACCCATGTATAAGGTTTCATGAGAAACGCGAAGGCTGCCTGCACTCTTTGCCTGTCCACCAACCTTAAGGTTGGACAGGCAGTCTTGACCATCATTTAGATTAGTTTATTAATGGCCTTAACAGGCCTTTGATAGTTCGGTGGATGCACGGCCACTGAACTAAAGGTCGGAGTGACGTCGAGACGCACGCCTGATGTCCCCATGCGTCATTTTACGTGTTGGCATGCGGGGCCCTCCCCCACTCACCAAACAGAAGATTCTGCCCATAGGATATTTGACTCATGTTCATCTGGACCAGCTCTCTGTGGGCTGACATGAGCTAATGGCCAGAATTTTCCATCCCCGTTGGCATTGGACATCATGGCGAGTGTGAGCCATGACCAAACATCATGTCATTGTGAAACCAGTTTGCATTCGTCAGCTTCGCCCATCAGATATCGGGAACATCATTGTAGTACATCTGCATATCATTATTAGCCCAGCTCACTGGAATCATATTTCACAAGCTGGATCATCCGGGCAATCACTCTGACGTGTTTCACAACAGCATTTATAAGGCGTGCACCTGGTGAGCTGAACTTTAAGGGGAACTCAGAGAAAAGTCCACACTAACCTTGTGCAGTGCTCATAAGGGTCGCCCGTTCAACTTCAAGGTTGAGGCGCCGCAGATTCAGGGGAGGGCACAGGCAAGTCACTTCTTCCCGGCTGGTGGATGGTGTGGTTTTGGGGTAAGGGCTGCACTGTAAATGAGACAATTTGCAGGGAGCAAAGCAACCCATTGTGATGGTAGCACACATGGGGGGTGGAGGGTGCGATAAAGTGTATAAAGTGGCCATTCCTCTACAGCTAAGACAGTTCAGATGCAGCCACATTGACATGATGAAGCCTCTAGCTTATCTGCCCATTCAAGCAACACAGAAGCCTGTAAGTGCCACCAAGTGCTCCAGAGCTTTTCTTGGACCTTGGACAAAGACTGCAAACTAATGAGTATTTTAGTGGACTGCAGAACAATTGGATGATTGTTGTACAATCCCCTTGCTAAAGCTGGCCATGGAACAGTCACCGATGGAAACACTCACAGCCCTTTGCAATGTCATCATCTTGGTTTGGACCAGTCTCCTCCATGGTTCAATCTTGCAGTGCGGGTTAGAATGCCTGCACCTGAGCTGAGAGCACAGCATGCAGTCTGATTGGCAAAGCTGCTGCCAATCGGTCAGGTGGAGTGGGGCGGAGGAGGGTGGGGTTTTGGGCAGCCATGCAGTGGTGACCAGCACTCTCCAGGATGTGTTAAGGGGCCTTCACACTTAACCAAGAGATGTTCTTAGTACACCCAAGCTGACTCATACATCTCTCTCTTTCATCCAGACTGCATCAGGAGCATGGAGCCTGGTGAACTAACTGTATGACTCATGGCTTACAGAGCACTGAGATGAAGGAGAAGAGAGTGACGGAGGTGTCTGGCTGGGCAGAGGGAGGAGCAGCACCCTCAAGAAGAAGGGATGGCTGGGGATCCTGCACACACCACTGAAGAGCCACAGCGAACTGCTGCTGGTCAGTGCCGAGCCAGACCCAGGGTCTATTGATGGCGCTTGTCATTCCTGAAGGTGACTGAGAACCAGCATTGTTGAAAACTGCATATGTCTAGGGAACTGGTTGGTCACCTGCTGCAGGATCTGGCGCCATAGGGACATTGAGGGCATCCACTGCCAGTGGCCGTGAAAGTGACAGCAGCGCTCAAGTTTTACACCAGTGGCTCCTTTCAGGGCTCCACAGGTGATCTCTGTGGGATATTGCAAGCCTCCACCTACAAATGCACCCATGAGGTCACAGATGCCATCTTCTGAAGGCACACAACTTTGTGCATTTTGCCCAGGACCAGGACAGCCAGGATACAAGAGCGCTGGGATTTGCCCAGATCTCGGGTTTCCCGCAGTTGCAGGGTGCCATCAACTGCACTCAGGTGGCACTGAGATTGCCGTGGTAACAAGCGGTCATCCATATCAACCGCAAGGGCTTCCACTCGCTGAATGTTCAGCTGGTGTGTGACCACCACAAATGCATCCTACAGGTTTGTGCTTGGTATCCCGGGAGTGTGCACAACTCCTACATTCTCAGTTGGACTCAGACTTCTGACATCTTCCAGTGTCTACACAGGATGCAGGGGTGGCTCCTCAGGGACAAGGGCTACCCACGGAGGACGTGGCTGATGACTCCCGTGCAGTGGCCCCAGACTGCAGCAGAGCGAAGGTATAATGAGGCTCACGCTGCAGCTCGGAACTTGGTGGAGCAGACCAAGGGGCTGCTGAAGATGAGATTCTGGTGCCTGGAGCAGTCTGGTGGATCCCTGCAATACAGCCCGCAGAGGGTGTCACACATCATCGTCCGCTGCACTCTTTACAACCTGGCACTGCAACGGGGAGAGGAGCTGGCTGAGGAGGAGGCGGAGGATCTGCATGTCTCCTTCGATGAGGAGGACGTTGACGGTGATGAGGGTGAGGAGGTCCTCGAAGGTGACGATGATGGCGATGAGGCCCTCGCACTGGCCAGATGGGACAGGTGCGCTCGGGAGATCCTCATAGCTGCTAGGTTTGTGGAGGGTGGATGACATGCAGTGAGAATACACCATAGATCCTCACATTGCATGTGAACATTTGACTCCAGTCTGGCTGATGGCAGCGTACATACCCCCTGTGATAAGGCTCCTGTCATGGAGACACAGTGGATGCCCATTGTCCCTACATTCCAGGGGGATGATGGTGACATGCAGTGGGGGACACTCCATAGATCCTCATATAGATTATGTGAATGTCTGACTCCTGTCTGGCTGAGGGCGCTTCACTTGCACTCTGAAAGAGTTATATCATGGGAGATGCAGCGGGGAAACTTTAACTTCTCCTGACTCTGGCATCCAGAGCTGAGCCCTTCGGGACCACCCTGTCACCGGACACAGAAGCTGATAGGATGGGGGCGCTAGCCGCACCTCTAAGGTGCTGGGGACACAGAGAATGACAGAAATTTGTGCCGTTGGTTCAGGACATTCTGGCAGCAATGATAAAGCCCCATCGAGGTGCAGCATGACTGATGTGTCCAGTGACAGTGAAGGCGCATCATCAATGTGCTGGAAAAGTCGCACAAAGCACAGAGAAGAGGCCCTGGGCTGAGACACCTGCCTTTATCTTGTGCAGGAACCAAGGTTTCACTTTAGTCTGACAGAAACACTGCTCATCAGAACAAGGAGCCATAGGAAGGAGACATTCTTAATGTTCATTTTTTAATGAACTCCATGTACAAGTGATTAACCCCCGTGCTGTGCAACCTGACTTGAGTTGGTCTAAGTTGAGTGGAATGCCTGAGGTGGCAGCTGTGGCGAAGGGTAATGCTTCCCACAAGGCATCGAAACTGACGCTGACTAAAGTCACTAAGAAGCTGCCTAAGAAGCGGAGAAAATCTCGCAAGCAGAACTATTCCACTTGCGTATACAGGGTGCTGACTCAGATCTACCCTTCTATCAGGATCTCGTCCAAGGTCATGAGTGGTATGAATTCCCTCATTGTCAACATTTTCGAGTGCACTGTCTCCGAGTCTTCGCACCTCATTCACTACAAGTGCCACACCATCTCAGCCAAGGAGATCCAGAGCGCCATCCGCCTCATGCTGCCAGGGGAACTGGCCAAACACGCTGTCTCCAAAGGCACCAAAATGGTCACCAAATACACCAACTCCATTTTGGTCGATCATTCTATAGATTATTAAAAAAGACCCATCTTCCTGATTGGACACAGGGGCGGGTCGTTGTTGTGTGAGTGGGAGCTATTGCTGTGGCTGGCACAGGCAGTAGCTCTTGCTGCTGTATTCCTTGGGCTGTAACAATTGCTCTGAGTTATCTTTCTGGTCCTCAACTGGGAGAAGAAGACTACTGCCCGGAAGAAGGAGGAAGGAGTTCGGGAGTTGGAATTTCTCTTTTTCATTTGAGGACTAAAACACCCTGTTGTTGCTGCTGTTATATCCTGCTGCTGTAAGGTGGGGCCTAGCAAGGCCTGAAGAGTCTGGGAGTGGGAATTTGGAGAGAACTGGAGAGGAGTGGTCCTTCGTACATCCAGAGGGGGAGGACTGCTCCTGTGTCAGAGGTGGATGCATGGGCGAGGTTAAGATCTGTCCTTTGGACTGTTTGGTTGTCTGCAGGGGGAGGAATAGAAAACCTGACCAGGGAGGGCTTTGAGAGACAGAGATTTAAGAAGAAGAAGACCCGTACCCCACTCTGCCCTCCCTTGCCTTGCTTGGTTTAGTTAGTTCCGCCCAGAGCCAACTGTGTCTGAGGGTATTCAACATCTTTCCTGAACAGTGCCTGGGCAGTGTTAGCTGCCCAAGTGAAGACTCCCCTTGCAGTGGAAGATCGGAAAATACACCACACCTCCATACCACCCCTGGAAACACCTGAGGCATCAGCCTGTCTGTGCGCTCTCTCTTGCTCGCGCTCTCTCTCTCGCGCTCTCTCCTGCTCCCACTCCTAATTTGCTCTGGACTATTTCTTATTGTTTTCTTTGCTTCCGTCGGGTTGGGTGTAGCACAACACCTCAGTGGCGACGACATCTTTGGCGGTGGTGGGGCCCACTCGGGCCACCTATGCGGGAGCAGTGGCTTCTTCGGCCCCTGTTTCCTCTACGGGCCCGTCACCTTTTTAAATTGCTTACCTGCAAGCTTGGGGGGAAATGCTACATCCCGCCCCACCATGACCATTGAGGCCTGCGTGAAGGCTCGAGCTGGAGTTGTCAGTCTCTCGGCCATAGTCCATGGCCTCAGATGTACGGAAAGACTGTGTTCTTTTTGAGAGCTGAGCGGGCGGTGCACCTCGCCCTCGAAGGGGCTCACAGTGGGCGAGACGTTCCTGGTGTTGGACCCTCTGGAGGCCACAGCCCAGAGGCTCATATTATCCAACATCCTGCCCTTTGATCTGGATGGGCTCCTTCTCCCTCTTTGTCATCTGGGGGAGGTGAGGTTGGGGGTGGTGCCGATCCTGCTTGGCCTAAAGGACTTGAGCCTTCATCACATATACTCCTCCTAGTGCGAGGTTTTTGGTTGACTTGTGCGAGAGGAGTGCACAGAGCTGGGCTTTGATACCACCCTTGAGGGGGGCCGCCTACCACTTCTTTTGGATGGCAGATGGCGTGCAGTGCCATGTCTGCACATGTGGGCGTGGGCATGTGAGGAAGAACCGCTCCACCTCCAAGGCCGCCAGCACCACCCCGGCGGCCATGGCTGGCACTGCTGCTCCTCCCCCGGCCACCGCACCATCTTCCTCGCCACAAGGGGGTGCCGCCAACAGCCGAGGTGGCGAAGGCAATCAGCGAGGCGGAGGGGAGAGACCCCGCGCTGGAAGAAGGTGCGATGGAAGACCCGCCACCCAGAGGTGGCCCCCGAAAACCCCAAAAATGCCTGGATCCCAAGAAGCCTGAAGACATCGGCTTGCGGGAGAAAGCATCATCTGGCCCCGGCATTGTGGCAGTATGGCCCTGGGTCCATAGGCGCCTCAGCACCAAGTGCTGGGCTTGGCGTCATCCCTGCATGGGTTCCGAGGTCCTTAACAGGATTGACCTGCCCAAACCCCAGAGGGCGGTGCGTCTGGGCGGGGGTGGGGGGCGGGGGGGTGGTGGGTGCTGAATAAGGTGGTGGGGGCCTCGCAAATGGAGGTCTCCCCATCCTAACCCAGAAGAGGTGCCACCCCTCGGAGGGGGAGGACCTCGTGACTAGCGAGGTAAATAGTGTTTCCTCCCCCAATGAAAAAATGATGGGCCCCTGCCCTGCCCAGCCCCCACCCATGCAAGGCCTCACTCTGCCCTCTGGGGGAAGCCCAAATCCCCGACCCCTTGCTGCAGTCCCCTGAGCAGGGCCTCTTGGGGGTTGGTGAGGATATCGGTCTTGTGGTGGTGTCCCACCCTGACCCACCTTGCAGCCCCTTCATGGCCCCGACAACTGGGTCATCGGGCAGCGGTGATGAGAAAGGCCTCCCGACTCCCTCCCAACCTTCAGCACCAGGCGCATCGGTCCTAGGTCCAGAGATTTTTCCGGACTTGCTGGGTGACTCGGTGCCTGCAGGGGAGCGGGGCTCTGAGCCGCTGCCAACCTTTGGCCCATATCCCCAAGAGGAGACCAGAAAGGACACCTTTGCCCTTGATCCTGGGGGTAGGATCGAGGTGGAGCTGGCTGGCAGCTCCGAATCAGCCCCCGTACTCAATACAGGGGAGCGGTTGAGGGCTGGGGGCAACGACCTGGAGGAGGACGGGGTTTCGGTGGTGAGCACCGGGGACGACTTAATCGTTGTCGGGTGAGGTGGTGGATCCCCTGGTGCCCCCCACTGACTCTCTCCTCATCCCTTTACGAGAGCTCCAGGATTTTTTAGCGAGCAATTGCCGTGTCCAGTCAGCCTTGGACTGGTGGCATTCTTGGGCTGGACCAGAATGCCAAGCAGAGGATCCCACATGTTTTTCACTGGGGTCTGAAGGAGAGGAAGGATTAAAGCAGCCCTCTCCTTCTGCATTCACACTAGGCGTGGTGATGGTAGCACATACTTCTGACAATGAAGACCACCATAGCCAGCCTCAACACCCACGGCAGCAGCAGGGACGCACAGCGCAGATTCCAGAACTTCTCAGACTTCCAGGATGGGAAAAACGCAGTGTGCTTCCTGCAGGAAACTCGTACCGTTCCGGGAGACGAAGCTACGTGGCTCCTGGAGTGGCGAGGTGGGGTCTACATGAGTCACCTAGCCTCCAATTCTGGCGGGGTGGCTATTTTGTTGGCCCCGCATTTTCAGCTGGAGATCTTGGGGGTCAAGGAGCCGGTGCCAGGCTGGTTGCTGCACTTTACTGTGTGCCTCGGGGGGGCGGCACTTCACTTTGTGAATGTATACGCTCCCCTGGGCGCGCAGCAGCAAGCGAGACTCTTTGAGGATGTGTCCACTCATCTCAGCTCCAATGTGGGCGAGTGCATTGTCCACGGGGGGCGGATTTCAACTGTACCCTTGGGGTCCGGGACCATCACGGTGCCCAGCACCGCTCGCTAGGTGTGAGTAAGTTGAGGGACCTGGTCGCATCCTTGAACTTGGTGGCTGTCTGGTGACATCTCCATCCCAATTCCAGCGTTTTCACTTTCATGGTCCTCTCAGCTTATGCTGGCATTCTCATGTTCACTGACCCGGCTGACCTGCAGAGGATGCACGAGTGCCAGGAGGTCTACTCTGCCATGTCATCTGCCAGGATTAACTGGGGCAAGTGTTCTGTACTCCTGGTCGGTCAGTGGCAGATGGATCCCCTACCCGAGGAGCTCAGGCCTTTCACCTGGAGCAGGACCAGCCTCCTCTACCTGGGGGTCCATCTCTGCCCCGCTGAGGAATCCTGGCCGGCAAACTGGCAGGAACTGGAGATGAAAGTCACCGCTCGCCTGTGGCACTGGACAGGACTGCTCCAAGTGCTGTCTTACCAGGGTTGAGTTCTGGTCAAACACTAACTGATTGCCGCCATGTTGTGGTACCAGCTGGTCACTTTGACCCCTCCCCGGATGTTGTCATAAAAATCCAGAGCATGTTCATCGACTTCTGGGACAAAAGATTACACTGGGTCGCTGCTGAGGTTCTGAGTCTCCCGTTTAGGGAAGGCAGTCAGGTGCTGGTGTGCCTACGCACACAGGTGGTGATTTTCTGCCTTCAGGCCCTGCAGCAATACCTTTACATTGAGCCCCCTCCGAGATGGTGTGCCCTGGTGATGTATTTCTTCCACCAGGTGCACGGCCTGAACTATGTAGGCCTGCAGCTCCTGTTTATAGACCTGAAGGGCCTTGGTGGCTCCTTGCAGGCGTTGCCTGTCTTTTACCAGGACCTGATAAAAGTCTGGAACATGGTTGCCTTGCAACACAGCTCTCTGCTGACAGGAGCAGCGGCTATCATCAGAGAGTCGCCACTCAGGAATCCGCCTTTCCACCCTTTTCAGTGACTGGTGGAGAGAGCTGTGGCTGCCAGGGTGACCAGGATCGGGGACATGCTGGGTGGCGGAGGAGTGGGCTGGATGCTACCACAGGAGTTGGCACATCGCGCATCCATGGATGTTTGGCTTGCGGCTAATGCCACCCATGATCTTAGGACAGTCATGTTTGGCCCTGACGTCATTCTGGGTCTCAAGGCTGCGCAGGTGTGCGGTGGCTTGCCATCTGAGTGTATCCCTGCTCAGATGGAATTCCACATTGGCCCCAGGCCCCAAACCCTCCCTCGGGAGCCGGTGCCCCGCTATGTGAGTCACCTAGCAGAAATGTCTCCGTGTCCTTTTAGCACAGAGCAGAGGGGTTTCCTGTATGGGCTGCTGCTGCACACCCTTCACTTCCTTGTCCTCGCCCGCATCCCGGACACGACCTGCCGTGCTTTGTTGCTGTCCAGTGGTGGAAGTCCCCAGTGGGGGGCCCTCTACGGAGGTGTCCTCCCACTTTCCATCGGCGACCTGGGGTGGAGGGTGTTGCATGCAGCAGTCCCATACAAGTGTAGGTTGTGTTGGTTCAAGGACTCCCAAGATGCCTGTGTCTTTTGTGGCCTTGTGATGAGCTTGATGGGCATTCTCTGGAGGACTGAGATCTTTCGGGGTCTGCTGTGTGGTTGTGGCCCCCTCCTCAGTCCGTGGAGCTGGAGCTACTGGGGCCACAGGAAGAGGGGATTCAGATGGGCCAGATACTCATGGAGTCACCTGGGTGGATGGTCCCAGGGTGTGCACCTGCTGGTCCTCCTCCCTAAGGGTATCCGGGGGCCCCTGGCTGACTCCTTGAGGTGAAGGGGAAGCTGGAGTGAGATTGAGCTGCCCCTCACCCCTCTCGTGTACACACTGTTGGAGGCCCAGTATGGCGTCAAAGATGCAGTTCAGCTCACGCAGCAGTGTAGGATCGATGTCCTGGACCAAAGTTTCCTTGGTGGCCGCCATCCTACTAGTATTGGCCTCGGTGCGTTGACATGCCGGTGCTATCACCTCAGACTGAAAGCGGACGGACTCCTCCATCATGCCTTGCAATCTGAGCAGTGCAGCGGTCATCCCTTCCTGATGTTCCCAAGCTTGCCTTTGCAGCTCCAGCATCTGAGGTATAACCAAGTCCAGAGGCTCGTCATCTGACTCAGACTCAGCAGATTTCTGGCCCCCAGCAGTCCTCCTGGTGCTGGACACTTGGGAAGTCTCTTCCATCTGCTGTGGATCAGACAGTGCGATGTGTTCGCCAGATTATGATCCTGAGGCCACTCTAAAGCTTGGTCCCACTGAGGTGTGTGTCTCTGTGCTGGTGGTGGAGGGGGGTGAGCTCTGTGACAAGACTTCGTTGAGGGTTTCAGCAGATTCCTCTTCTGAGGCATCTTCAGGGATTGATTCGAAGACCTGAGCTGTGAACCCCTCGTCTGTTTCCCAGATGTGCTTGTGAAAGCAAAGAGAGAAAATTAGTGCATGACAGGGGACTGCAGAACAGGGGAACTAACTCTCGGCATGGTTGTCTGATGGATGTTGCAATGCTGGATCCTCACTTGGTTGAGCAACACTGACCTGACCATCAGCACAGGAATGATCCAGATTATCACCTGCCAGCGGGGTGACTCTATTTTCAAAGTCTGTGAGAACCTTGACTTGAGGCATTCCTCCACTGTCTGCAACCTCTCCCTTTTGTGTGCCAGCTTGTCCTGCATGAATAAAGATGGAGAGTGTGTAAGAAGGACACCTGCCAGGCCAGATGATAAAGATGCCTGGCATGTGTGGGTGGTGAGTGGTGCTATGGATGGGATGAGGACACGATCCACAGGGCAGATGACAGCATGGTGAGAGAGTGAATGGTGATGTCCCTTAAACTGCAGTATGAGAGTTCCCTGTGGATGTGTGATGGGTTTGTGAGTTGAGAGTGATGAGAAAAGTGACTTACCCTGGTGGAACTGAGGAGATCATTCACCCTCTTTCAGCACTGGGTGGCTGTCCTCTTTTGCAGTGTGTTGGCAGTGACCACCGCTGCCACCACCTCCCAAGCTGGATTGGTGAGCTTGTTTGCTGTCCTTCATCCAGAGTGGGGGTAGAGGACATCGTGGTGGGCCTCCACTGTGTCCAGTAAGTGCTCGAGGGAGGTGTCACTAAGTCTGAGGGCAGCATGTTTCCTCCCTTTGGCAGCCATCAATTCCCAGCAGCTTCCTATCCCTTGAAGAATGCTAGCTTTTTGCAGGGGCAGCCTTTAAACATAGCACCCGTTTACTGAAGGTCTGAGGTGATGGTGGGGCGGGCGAACCAGAGGACGCTCCACCAGTGACCTGGTGTGTTTTCCAGGAATGCATAATTAATGAGGTGGGATTGGGACAATATTGTGTGAAAACCTGCCATTGCAGTCAGCAGGTAAAACATCCTTTTTCCCGCCCCTTACCCACACTTTGGGCAGAATCATCCCAGATTTACACTATGATGCTTTTCAGGTGACAAACAGCTATGTTCATGTGAAGTAGTGAGGCAATTTGAAATAGTCTTCATTAGAATTTTAATATTAAAATGTCCTTTTTTGAGTTAATAGACAGAGAAACATTGTTATGGAGCTGACTGACTGCAGGATCTATGGCCAGTGACTGCTTGCTGCTGAATACTCAGCTGGTACAGAGTTACTTACAGCCAAAGTCAGTAGTATCAGAAAGAAAGTCATCTCTCATCATGCTGTCATTTGCCCTGTGGATCGTGTCCTCATCCCATCCATAGCACCACTCACCACCCACACATGCCAGGCATCTTTATCATCTGGCCTGGCAGGTGTCCTTCTTACACACTCTCCATCTTTATTCATGCAGGACAAGCTGGCACACAAAATGGAGAGACGGTCATGTAGGTGTGGGATTTTTCACCTTTGTGGAATCCTGTCACATCTTTAGGGGTGGGATTCTATCATTTCCAATATTCTGATGGGTTCTGTTGCCTTTCACTGGGCAGAATTCCCAGAGTGGGAGCTGGAAGAGGGCAATGTCTGGCTGCGGTAGCCTCTCTGAGGCCTTTCACAGACTAGCACAGCTAATAGCCTCTTGAAGTAGCCAATGAAGTGGAAATACTTGCATTCAAATTGTGGGGATGGGAGCTGAATGGATCTCCCTGCTGATGGATGCAAATCCCTTCAGGGATTTAAAATGCCAACAATGCCCCTTCCCTACAGTGAGCTGCTGTGTTGGACGCCAGAGACAAACCAGTAAACCTTTATCATCTAGCATTGCTAATGCACCAAGTGGCAAAACTGAGCATAAAGCAGCATAGTGTCTCTGCAGAGATCTCCCTGCCTCTAGCCTGATTGATGTTCAATGTGGACTGGCTCTTGTACAGAAAATCTAGGCCACAGTTTCCGGGCCTAGTCACAGCCCGGTAGCTACCAATAATTGGCATAGTTACACCAGAAATTGTGTACCATTTAGATGTGTTCCCATTACTTGGCAGAACCGCACAGACAAAGACTGTCAGCCACAGTGTAGCTGCCATTACTTTACTTAATCATAGCAGACAATGTCGCCAGATTAGGAATCAGAGAACCATCAAAGGCTATTGAGGCATTGAAAGATCCTCTGGGAAAGGCTAGAAGGAACTCTCAGGGTTTCAAATGAATACTTTACATCAGCCTTTGTGCTATTAACAGTAAAATTAATAACAAAATAGATGAGGATACCATCTTAGACAGAATATTGATTGGGCTGCTGGTCCACTTGACAATCACTCAAGGGTCCTTAATGAGATTGGGTCGGTGTTAGAGTTGCTATCTTTAATAACTCGCTAGAATTTGGGATTGCACCACCACCACCTGCCCCCCCCCACCGCATCCACCCCCCGCACCACCCCCCCCCCCCCCCCACCCGACCGGTTGAAAGGATGCTAATATCGTTTCAATTTTTAAAAAGTGAGGTAGATAACTACATGCCCATTAATTTGATTCCAGTAATAGGTAATTTAGGCTCAAAGGATTCATAAGAGCTGTGCTTTGTGATCACTGAGAGAAGGCGTCATCAGGCTTTCCAAGCATTCAACATGCTTCCAAAAAGGTGGTCATATCTTATTAACTAGATCAAATTTTTTGAAGGGGTTACTAAGCTGGTGGTTGAAGCCAACCCAATGCACATAGTCTACTTGGGCCTTCAGAAAGCTTCTAATAAGGCACCTCACAAGAGGCTACTTTACCAGATAGAATCTTTTTGACTTGGTTTGGTGGACTGACAATTTGCCGAGTGCCCATAGACAGAATATGGTTGCAATGCATTTGAATTTCTTGGAGATCAGTTACGAGGAATGCCCCTGAGGAATCGGTGTTGGGATCTGTGATCTTTATTATTCTCATTAATGCCCTAAATGTACGTGTTAGGAAAAGATTCATAGGTTTGCAGATGAGATGAAGTTTTGTACGAGTTTTGGGACCATAGATTACTCCAGTCTGATATTGATGTGTTGACAAATAGACATAAGTTTTATAATTGATGTTTAATTTAGAAATGTACAGTGCTCTACACATGGACAGACCTAATGGTCAATATACTTAGATCCTCCAGGGAACAGAATTGAAGCCAGTAGTGGAGGAAAGAGAGATGTATCTGAGTGATGAAGTGAATTTTTTCTCTCAGAGGGTTGTGCGACTTTGGAACTATCTACCTCAGAAGATGGTGAAGGTGGGGGTCATTGAGGTGGATAGATTCTTGCTTGGTAAGAGAATCAAAGGTTATCGGGGTTAGATGGGCATGTGCAATTCAAAACACAAAACAGATCAGTCGTGATCTTATTGAAAGGTGGAGCAGGCTTGAGGGACTGAATGATCTACTCCTGTTCCTGTTTCTTATGAATTCTTTATAGCGTTAGTTAATGGTAGAATCTATGGGTGGAATAATGCCAGATTTGCACTAAGTGTGGTAGCGGGCCGATAAAGCGACATTTTACCCGTCAGCCGCGATGGTGGCTTTTCACACCGTATCAACCCAATCATTATTTCTGCATTCCCAGGAAAGATGTTGTTTCCATGGTGGGCGGACTCCAATTCGCCTGCCATGTCGTCACCTCGCCACTTCATCATGCCAGGCACCACATTTAAAGCACAGCCACGCCCAGGACTGCAGCAAAGAAGACATGGCCCTGAAAGGCAAGAAGACTGCAGCCCTCGAGCGCCTTTTGGATGATGTGGAGCTCCACTATGATGTCCTCTACCACCCCTTCAGGCTCCAGGAGGGGCAGCAACATTACTACTTCAGCTTGACAGGACATGGCAGTGGTGATCAGTGCCAATGCTGCACAGAAGAGGTTGGCCATCCAATGCAGATAGAGGATGAACGATCTCATCTGTGCAGCCAGGGTAAGGCAACCATCTCATTGCTTTAAACTCACACACTCAAGCCCATCACACATTCACTGGCATCTCACTCACTGCCAGCTGAAGGGACATCACCACTCACTCTCTCACATCTCCATCTGGCCTCATCTCCTCTGGAGGCTGCCTCCTCAGTCCTCACCATCTTGAGGCCACTTGCACAGATCAACATGTGCCCCCCACACACACCCTGGGATACCGTCCTTCCCCAGTACAGCCCTCACCCTGCAGCCTCTTCCCTTGCCTGAGGCCACTTCACCCCCTTCCCCAAGCAAGCCCTAGCCCTGCAGCCGTTGAAAATCCACCCACATATGGCTGACCTAGTAGGTAGAGACCCACCTGTGATCCTCTTGATTACTTAAACCCTGTATTACTCCACAAACTTGCCCAGAAACTTATGTACTGCATACGTCTCTCTTCAGCATTGTGTAATCAAATGCATACTCACTTCACAACTTAAAAAAAACTCAAAGTCCATAGAATAATAGAGCACTGAAGGAGGCCATTCAGCCTATTGTTCTGGCTCTTTGAAAAATCTATCCAATTAATCCCATTCCTTTTGCCATATCCCTGCAAATTTCTCCCCTTTAAGGATTTATCCAATTTTCTTTTGTAAGTTGTTATTATTATATCTGCTTCCACCATCCTTTCAGACAGTGATGCTCTACCTGAATGTTACAATCTACGAACTGACAAAGAGCTGCAGCTTAAAGAATTAGCATTGGTTGTTATATTTGCTCTCTATCATCTAGCTGATTTCTTCAGCAGCCTTCCATCTCGTGTGATGATTGTGCCATGGTGATCAACTCTGTATTAAACCTAGCCTGGTGCCCCAGGACCCCCACTCTGGCATGGCAGTTCCTGCTGCATTTGCCGCAGAGGAAGACAGTGGGCTGAGAATGTGCAGAATGCTGGTCTCTGTTTTCTCTGGGCCCTCTTCTTGGCAAGCTGAGCTTTCCTTTTCACCTCGTCTCTTCCAATGCCCCTGAAAATAGTCAGGCTTCAGAGATCACGGCCATTGGCGATTGTGTCCCATTTTTGTGTGTCAGAGTCCGCCATCTTTGTATCTTGCTTGCAGGTGTCCTTGTAGCAGTATGGACGTCGAACAGGTTGTGACTAAGCGGCCAGTTCACCATACAGAGGGTCTTTGGGTATTGTTCAATTTATAATACCTCAAAAGATTCCATTTTAGCATCAAATTCTGTTATTTCCTACAGTTGCCATCTGAAGTGGGGGTGGGGCTGGGTATCATGAGTTCTGACCTTTGCTTTGTTACTGAGTCATTAACAATGTTTGTAGATGAGTCCACATCATGTAAAACATGCATATTGACTTGGATTGTCCAAAACAGATTGTTCCAGTTTGTTGGAAACCAGGCAGCCTGACCAAAGAACTGGGCGGTAATCCCAAATGAAACAGGTGGCAACCCTACCTTGATTAGTTCCAAGCAATTTGTTCAGTCTGCTTTTTTGAGGCCCGTAAGAGCTTAACTATTACCTTGCACTAGCCAAATGCTCTTAGAATTGCTTTCTGTATAAAACTAATGTTTTTCTAATACAGATGTCAAGGTATAATTGGACTAACATTAGCTATTTTCCAATCGTCTGGTACTAATCCCTGTATTTAATGAGCTGCAAAATAAATTTCTCCCAACTCCTACTTTAATTATCTTTGGATGCATTCCATTTGGTCCTGTTTTTAGCCTTTGTGCATATTCAAGATCACTTTTTTTTTAATTAACCATTTTCCCTACTAATCCTTGCTTTATAAGATGGATCCTCCACTCATCTGGTTACTGGAAATGGGAATAACATCAAGAGTATGTGGCAGGATCGAGCCAGAAGTGTGCTTTTCCAGGGCTGCAGATCAGGTTCTAAGCTGGTCTCAGGCTGAAGCTCCCTGGTGACGTGAACAGATTGACTGAGACATGCAGGAAACCCCTCTCATTAGCTACGTCATCAGAATGCCTTGAAGATAAACACAAAATTGGAAGGCAGAACATTGATGGGCAATAAACTGGAAGATCATTTTTAAGGTTGTTGTATATTTCTCTGGCAACAGAAGCAATATCCTTTTTAAATTTTTCCTGTTTTACTTCAATCTCTCAATTGATTTCTCTCTCCTCATCTACTGAGCTGGGGAGAGACTCTATGAGTATAATTAGTTTTCCAATACCTTCACCCAAATAACCATTTTTCACGTGTGAATTATGACAAATTGTTTGACGGACATCACAGCCAGTCTCAAGCCTGTTACCATTTGATGCTCACACATGAGTATCTCTGGTGGAGTTAATGCATATTGATGTTGGTATCACAGTGCCCATGTTACTAGACTAATAATCCCAATTTATGAGTTCAATTCCCAGCATGGCCAATGGGGATTTAAAATTCAGTTAATTAATTAAATCTGAAATGAAAAGCTAATGCCAATATGGTGACTGTGAAGCTACCGAATTGATGTAAAAACCTAGCTGGTTCACAAATGTCCCCTTTAGGGAAGGAATCTGCTGGCCTCACCTGGTCTGGCCTGGTGATTCCAGACCAACAGCAATTTGGTTGACTCTTAACTGCCCTCTGAATTTGGCCTAGCAAGCTTATATCAAGTTATATCAAACTGCTATAAGAAGTAAGAATAAAACATGAAGCTTTGACCAAGGCAACCTCCTCCTCCTTCAGGTACTATGCCATAAGAGGGCATTGATGCCCATGGACTTCCATTGGATTAGTCCATGATTATGCTTGGCAAAGTAGTGCAATGGTTTGCCATTGAGTCCAAACCAACAGATATGACAAATGCACAGCAGCCCTGTCGATCCTGCAAAGTCCTGTTCACAAATACCTGGTGGCTTATGCCAAAATTGGGAGAGCTGCCTCAGATTAATCAAGCAACAGCCCAACATGATTCTGTGTCTGTGATTGGGGGTTCAAGGTTGTATAATGTATTCTGGGTGGGGGACTTTAATGTCCATCACCAAAAGTGACTCAGCAGCACCACTACTGGCCAAAGTGATCAGGTCCTGAAGGACATATCAGCCAGATTGGGCTTGCGACAGGTGGTGAGGGAACCAACATGGGATAAAGAATTACTTGGCCTCGTCCTCACCAATTTACCTGTCACAGATGCATCTGTCCATGACAGTAAAGCATTTGTCCATGACAGTATTGGTAGAAGTAACCACTGCATGAACCTTATGGAAGTGAATTCCATCTTCATACTGAGGACACGCTTCAATATGCTGTGTGGCACTACCACCATGCCAAAGGGCATAGATTCAGAACAGACCTAGCAACTCAAAACTGGGCATCCATGAGGTGCTGTGGGCCATCAGCAGCAGAATTGTACTTGAACACAATATGTAACCTCATGTGCCGGCACATCTCCCACTCTACCATTACCATCAAGCAAGGAAATCAACCCTGGTTCAATGAAAAGTACAGGACGGCATGCCAGGAGCTGCACCAGTCATACCTAAAAATGATGTGTTAGCCTGGTGAAACTTCAACACAGGACTAGAAGCATGTTAAACAGCATGCTATGGACAGAGCGAAGTAACCCCACAAACACCAGATCAGATCTACGCTCTGCAGTCCTGCTGTATCAAACCATGACTGGTGGAGGACAATTAAACGAATAACTGGAGGAGGAGGATCCATAAATATCCCCATCCTCAATGATGCTGGAGACCAGCACAAGAGAGCAAAAGACAAGGTTGAAGCATTTGCAACCACCTTCAGCCAGAAGTGCAGAGCATATGATGCATCTCAGCCTTCTCCTGAGGTCTCCAGCATCACAGATGTCAGTCTTCAGCCAACTTGATTCACTTTGTGTGAATGGCGCTGAATACTGCAAAGGCTATGGACCCTGACAGCATCCTGGCAGTTGTTTTGAAGACTCATGTTCCTGAACTACCTGTGCCTCCAGCCAAGCTGTTCCAGTACAACTACAGCTCTGGCATCTACCTGACAATGTAGAAAATTGCTCAGCATATGTCCACAAAAAACAGGTCAAATCTAATCAGCTCAGTTACAGCCCCATCAGTCTACACTCAGCAAAGTGATGAAAGTTATCATCAACAGTGTTATCAAGCGACACTTACTCATCAATAACCTGCTCACTGATGCTTTTGTCCAAACATGGACAAAAGAGCTGAATTTGTGAGGTGAGAGTGACTCCCCTTGATATCAAGGCAGCATTTGACAGAGTGTGGCATCAAGGAGCCCTAGCAAAACTGGAGTCATTGGAAATCGGGGGAAAACTCTCTGCTGGTTGGATTCATACCTAGCACAAAGGAAGATGGTTGTGGTTGTTGGAGGTCAATCATCTCAGTTCCGGAACATCACTACAGGAGTTCCTCAAGGCAGTGGCCTCAGCCCAACCATCTTTAGCTGCTTCATCTTTAGCTCCTTCCATCATAAGGTCAGAAGTGGGGATGTTTGCTGATGATTACACAATGTTCAGCACCATTTGTGACTCCCCAGATACTGAAGTAGTCCATGTCCATATGCAGCAAGACCTGGACAACATCCAGGCTTGGGCTGACGAGTCGCGAGTAACATTTGTGCCAGGCAACGCCAACAAGAGAAACTCAAACCATTGACCCTTGAAGTTCAATGGCATTACCATCGTTGAATCCCGCACTATCAACATCCTGCGGGTTACCATTGACCAAAAACTGAACTGGATTAACCATATAAATACTTTGACCACAAGAGCAGGTCAGAGGCTAAGAATTCTGCAGCAAGTAACTCATCACCTGACTCCCCAAAGCCTGTCGACTGTCTACAAGGCACAAGTCAAGAGTCTGATGGAATACTTTCCACTTGCCCAGGTGAGAGAACTCCAACAACACTCAAGTAACTCAAAAAAAAAATTCAGGCCAAAGCAGCCCTTGGTTTAACAAGGGAGGCAAGCCGAATCTCAGCCAAAAAGCAACACATCCAACAGTGCAGCACCCCATCAGTACTGCTTTTTGGGTGACAGTCTAGATTATGTACTCAAGTCTGTGGAGTGAAGCTTGAACCCACAACATTTTGACTCTGAGGTGACAGTGGTATCACTGAGTCACAGCTGATCAGCTAATTGGGCATCAAATCTGGGGACTGTCTTGGTTAACGTAAAATGAGTTTATTGAGCCATTTCAGGATTCTATGTGGAAGTACTTTTACCAGAAAATTCTCCCCATTCACCTTTTATTCCCTTTGCCCTTTGATTTTCTGTAAATATTGAATGCGGCATCACCAAAGAATATTAATAGATCATAATTACATTAAATATAGTAAAACAATTTAAACCACTTGGTCAGATTTTTAAAATTATTGCTGTGCGTACTGTTTGCCAAGCATTGGATGCAAGGACTTTATCTGCACAGATGCCTATTGGATGTTGGTGACTGGAATCCAATCATAGGCTTCCATTAGTTAAGTTCTGTGCTGGCCTAGTGATAAACACACTTCCCACCACACTTGCTATATGGCAGTTAATTATCAACAGGTTTCTAGTCCTGGCCTGTTTCAGTCTCACATGGGATACCGAATTGGTTCAGGGGCAAAATAGGTCAAACAGGGCTTTTCTTACAGACATTGTTTTCCTATTGACCATCTTAATAGAATTACTTCACTAAAAGATGCATTTCTGTAATGTTGACTAGTGGTGGAAATTGCAGTTTTTCTCAGGCTGTTCACTCTGTCTCCCCATTGCTTGACCTCAATGACCAACATTGATCATGATTAAAATACAGCAAATTGTTTTCTGTGTTTCTGTAACATAATCTACAGGGATGGGCTGCCGATGGGTCTGTTGAGGTCACCTTGAGTGGCAAAACTCAGAAAGGGTGGTGAACAGCTGAAGAAAAATCTGACAACACAAAAACTAATGGGCCACTTCTCTTTGGTGGGGGACATCTTGCAGTCTCTGCAATTGTTTAGACTTTGGTTGGTTAGTTTTCTGAATCCTTCAGCTCAAATACTTTGTGGTGTAACTTGTTGGAAATGCAAGTCAATAACAACCGAACATAGGCAACGAGACACCTAGAATCTTAAAGTTAAAAGTGTGACCAACTAATGAGGATTATGGATTGGAAAAGAAACAGGAATGATGGAGAGGGAAATAAAGTCCAATTAGGCACAGAAAAGGAAATAAAGAGAGGGAAAGAAATATTTCAAAGAGTGAGATGGGGAAAAAAGAAAGCAAAAAGTATTGCTTTAAATTGACATTTTTAAATCTCTGACAATTGCAGGAATAAGATTAAATTCTTTAAATTGTTTCCTTCCCTTCAGGGCCAG
This sequence comes from Carcharodon carcharias, assembly GCF_017639515.1. Classification (NCBI taxonomy): domain Eukaryota; kingdom Metazoa; phylum Chordata; class Chondrichthyes; order Lamniformes; family Lamnidae; genus Carcharodon; species Carcharodon carcharias. Next base: position 93,995,292 of record NC_054474.1, read on the forward strand.
GGAAGTTGATTAGCATTGCATTTACATTTACTATGTTGATATAAGTATATCAACTTGTTGCCCTCTTAATTAGCAATCTTAGTTTTTTTGCAATATGCATAATGGGCAATTAACGTGCAAATTCAACGAGTCTGAGAAATAACAGGGAGGACCAGGGTGAGAGTCCGTTTTTGTGAAACAAACAGCAGTAAAGATATAAATCGAGCAGCGAGTTCTGGGAGCTACAGTGTTGAATCTTCTCACCCCTGAATTTGCTTGCTGATTTGCACATTAGTAATGGTGTGCACTAGGAACACGCACTTACTTTTCCAACAAGCTCTGGATCAATGGATAAACAGCCTTGACTGAAGGCTTTTTGATGGTGCCACAGAAATCGGTTTTTATGTTGAGCCGGTTTTCTGACCCTAATTCCCAGGCACAGCTGTCAGTATGGCATAAATGTGTTGATGAAGTAGCAGTTCTGAGATGCCTTCTGGGATTATTGGAGGTGTTGTGACTGTGCTGGAGGTGTTGATTGGAATATTGTCATTTTTGTCGGGCCATTATTTAAAACTACCTCTCTCCAGCTGAAGATTTGCCATTGCTGTGGTCAAAAAAAAACCTAGCCAAAAAAGCCACGTTTTATAAACCAGGCAGTTCCCTTGAATTGTAAAAATGGTGCTCAAAACAGAAACAGGGGAAGAGAGAATGTGGGCCAGCTGTGTGTTCTGATTTGGCTCTGTGGATTAGTCTGCTGTTCTGTGTGGAGTCAAGCCATATAGAGAGGAAAGGTGCCTGTGGTGATCCCTAGAAATAGGCTGAATCATCAAATCCTAGCTGTGCGTTGGTACAGGTAAGTGTAATTGCTCTGGACCAGGAATATTGGGACAGAGGCTGGTATCGAAAGTGGGCCAGGGGTCTGGGATAGGTAATGCCATTGCCTTTTGGCCAAGTCTAAATACAAGACGATTGTTACAGGGAGGTGGGTAGGGTTGCCAACTGTGACTAAATGTATTCTGGGACTTGCTTTTATATCTGATAAAGAGAAATGTTCAAAGAAAATGAAAACAATTTTTTTTAATGCCCCTATGCTTTTTCTCCAGGGTTTCACACAGCATTGTCCTGGAGATTGATCATTAATTCTTGGAGATTCCAGGCCAATCCTGGAGGGTTGGGAACCCTTGATCTGAAGGATTGAGTTATGATGTATATATCTTCTGCATCAAAGCACACTTAAAATTTTAGTATGTGATTGAGCATATAATCTTTAATCTTTAATAAAGGGCAAGTGTTTGACTATATGAATTCAACCTTGGCCATGAGGCTTAGGACTGTTTTGTCCATATTGTATATCACAGGCCCAACAAAACTACGAGGCAGTGTCAACAGGAAAGAAGATCATTTGGAGGGATGGGAAGAGAGAGAACCCACAATTAAAAATCAAATAAAATGCAATTCTTTGCTAGCAGTTTTACTCTTGTCTGCATTGTACTGATCTAGCTGTTGTGTGACAGACTGACCAGAAATACTTTATCTGGCATAACTTCACAAACATTCTAAACAGATAAGCTCCTTTGTAAAATAATACATTTTATAATTTCACCTCACACCAAAAAAACCCTCCTGCTAATTTTCAAAACATTCACCAGGACACATTGCTCTATAGGCTGCTTCCTCTGTTAGCCACTTCTCCAATCACAGGGCTCTGCTCTTTTCCCCACTTTATAGACCTTTCCCCTGGCTCCCCAGTCACCAGGCCTCTCCCCCCTGGCTCCCCAGTCACCAGGCCTCTCCCCCCCTGGCTCCCCAGTCACCAGGCCTCTCCCCCCTGGCTCCCCAGTCACCAGGCCTCTCCCCCCTGGCTCCCCAGTCACCAGGCCTCTCCCCCCTGGCTCCCCAGTCACCAGGCCTCTCCCCTGACTCTCCAGTCAATAGATCTCCCCTTACTATCTAAGGGAAGGGTAAAACTCCAAGAAGTTTATGACTAATGGGAAACAAAGCAGCAGGTTAGTGTGGGGGGGTAGATTCAACTTCATGGAAAATTATGAAAAAATTGAAAAGAAAGGAGAACCCAGGAGAGGCTTTTAAAGTCTCCAGAACACAAAATAGGACAGAATGTTTGGAAAGGGCTAGGAATCTAACTTCAAGCACATCAGATAAAGGGACAAAAATGAGAAAGGGGACAAGAAATACAGGACTGAAGATGTTGTATCTGAATGCACGCAGTATATGAAATAAGGTAAATGAGCTTGTGGCACGGATTCAGTTTGAAATTAGCAGGTATGATGTGGTGGGCATCACGGAGACATGGCTGCAAGGGGATCAGGACTGGGAGCTAAATATCCAAGGATATACATCCTATCGAAAAGATAGGCAGGTTGGCAGAGGGGGTGGGGTTGCTTTGTTAGTAAGAAATGAAATTAAATCGATAGCAAGAAATGACGTAAGGTCAGGTGATGTAGAATCTGTGTGGGTAGAGTTGAGGAACCGCAAAGGTAAAAAAATCATAATAAGAGTTATGTACAGGCTTTCGAACAGTAGTCAGGATGTGGGGCACAAGATACACCAGGAGATAGAAAAGGTGTGTAAGAAAGGCAAGGTTACAGTGATCATGGGGGATTTCAATATGCAGATAGACTGGGAAAATCAGGTTGGTAGTGGATCCCAAGAAAAGGAGTTTGTGGAATGTCTACGAGATGACTTTTTGGAGCAGCTTGTGGTGGAGCCCACTAGGGAACAGGCAATTCTAGATTCAGTGATGTGTAATGAGGCAGATTTGATAAGGGAGCTTAAGGTGAAGGAACCCTTAGGAGGAAGTGACCATAATATGATAGAATTTACCCTGCAATTTGAGAGGAGAAAGCTGGAATCAGATGTAACGGTATTACAGTTGAATAAAGGCAACTACAGAGGCATGAGGGAGGAACTGGCCAGAATTGACTAGGTGATGAGTCTAGCAGGAAAGACAGTGGAACAGCAATGGCAGGAGTTTCTGGGAGTAATTTGGGAGACACAGCAAAAATCCATCCCTAGCAAGAAGAAGCATACTAAAGGGAGGACGAGGCAACCATGGCTGACAAGGGAAGTCAGGGACAGCATAAAAGCTAAAGAGAAAGCATACAATGCGGCGAAGAGCAGTGGGAAACCAGGGGATTGGGAAGCCTACAAAGACCAACAGAGGACAACTAAAAAAGAAATAAGGAGGGAGAAGATTAAATATGAGGGTAAACTAGTCAGTAATATAAAAGAAGATTGCAAGAGATTTTTTTAGATATATAAAGGGTAAGAGAGAGGCAAAAGTAGATATTGGACCGCTGGAAAATGACACTGGAGAAGTAGTAGTGGGGAACAAAGAAATGGCGGAGGAACTGAATAAGTACTTTGCGTCAGTCTTCATGGTGGAAGACACGAGTAACATCCCCAAAGTTCAAGACAGTCGGGGGAGGGGCATAGGTGAGCATGGTGGCCATTACCAAGGAGAAGGTGCTAGGAAAACTGAAAGGTCTGAAGGTGGATAAATCACCTGGACCAGATGGATTACATCACAGAGTTCTGAAGGAGATAGCTGAAGAGATAGTGGAGGTGTTAGTGGTGATGTTTCAGGAATCACTGGAGTCTGGGAGGTTTCCAGAGGACTGAAAAATCGCTAATGTAACCCCCCTGTTTAAGAAAGGAGTGAGGCAAAAGACGAGAAATGACAGGCTGATTAGCCTGACCTCGGTCGTTGGTAAGATTTTAGAGTCCATTATTAAGGATGAGATTTCAGAATACTTGGAAGTGCATGGTAAAATAGGGCAAAGTCAGCATGGTTTCATCAAGGGGAGGTCATGCCTGACAAATCTGTTAGAATTCTTTGAGGAGGTAATGAGTAGGTTAGAAAAAGGAGAGCCAATGGATGTTATCTATTTGGACTTCCAGAAGGCCTTTGACAAGGTGCCGCATAGGACTCTGCTCAGTAAGAAAAGAGCCCATGGTGTTAGAGGCAAGGTACTAGCATGGATAGAAGATTGGCTGTCTGGCAGGAGGCAGAGAATGAGGATAAGGGGGTCCTTCTCAGAATGGCGGCGGGTGACTAGTGGAGATCCGCAGGGGTCAGTGTTGGGACCACAACTTTTCACTTTATACATTAATGATCTAGATGAAGGAACTGAGGGCATCCTGGCTAAGTTTGCAGATGATACAAAGATAGGTGGAGGGACAGGTAATATTGAGGAGGCGGGGAGACTGCAAAAGGATTTGGACAGGTTAGGAGAATGGGCAAAGAAGTGGCAGATGGAATACAACGTGGGGAAATGTGAGGTCATGCACTTTGGTTGGAAGAATAGAGGCATAGACTATTTTCTAAATGGGGAGAGAATTCAGAAATCTGGAGTGCAGAGGGACTTGGGAGTCCTAGTCTAGGATTCTCTTAAGGTTAACTTGCAGGTTGAGTCTGTAGTTAGGAAGGCAAATGCAATGTTGGCATTTATTTCGAGAGGACTAGAATTTAAAAGCAGGGATGTGCTGCTGATGCTTTATAAGGCTCTGGTCAGACCACAGTTAGAATATTGTGAGCAATTTTGGGCCCCGTATCTCAGGAAGGATGTTCTAGCCCTGGAGAAGTCCAGAGGAGGTTCACAAGAACAATCCCAGGAATGAAAGGCTTAACATATGAGGAACATTTGAGGACTCTGGGTTTATACTCGATGGAGTTTAGAAGGATATGGGGGGATCTGGTTGAAACTTACACAATACTGAAAGGCCTGGATAGAGTGGACATGGGGAAGATGTTTCCATTAGTAGGAGAGACTAGGACCTGAGAGCACAGCCTCAGAGTAAAGAGAAGACCTTTTAGAACAGAGATGAGGAGAAACTTCTTTAGCCAGAGAGTGGTGAATCTATGGAATTCATTACCACAGAAGGCTGTGGAGACCAGGTCATTGAGTGTATTTAAGACCGAGATAGATAGGTTCTTGATTGGTAAGGGGATCAAAGGTTATGGGGAGAAGGTGGGAGAATGGGATTGAGAAACCTATCAGCCATGATTGAATGGTGGAGCAGACTCGATGGGCCAAATGGCCTAATTTCTGCTGCTATGTCTTATGGTCTTATGGTCTTAAGGCTATAACGTAAAAATTTAGAAGGGTACATATAAGCTGCCAGTCTGGTTTTGCCAAATTACAGTGAGGACTGGGCATGTCAATCAGATTATAGTAGCATAGATAAATCTGCTAGATAGTCTAGGTTCGTGGACTATTATGAGGGCAGTAATAGGCCTCCCACATTCAAACAGTTTGGCAACACAGGCTAGTCTTGCATTCTGATGACAGTAATATGAATGAATCACCTGAGGGCTTCTAGCACCTGCACAGCTCCATCCCAGCAGGGTTCATTACTGACACAAGAAGAGGGAGGAAAATTGGGAAAAAAAAAATAATGAATGAAAATAAGAGCTCAGCTCTATAGAGCACAAGAAAAGGCATCTGCTTCATCGGTTTCAGTGACTTCTTGGCAAGGAAGGAGTAGTTGGTATAAATTGCCAGATTGTTAGACATGAGGCCCAACTGTTTTAAAAAACAAAGGATTTTCCTCTCCTCCCGAATGCCGCTCGCTGCAGCATCATTCAGGTCACCAGTCACTGGTGCTCAGAAAGGATAATATGTTCATTCTGAATATTTTCAGCCAAGTGTGGAAAGCTGTCTCATTCCCTACCATTTCCTACATGGTTTATTTGCTTGTGTCCTCTTTCAATGACAGTGACACGTGGGGGTATGGTTCCACTGGACCCAGCAGATGTCTATGATCTTACCCAAAAGCTTCAGGTATAAAACGAGACAAACTGGAGTGATCAGGAGTGAACCATCAGGTTGAAGTTCCCTTTTTTCTAACTTTATTTCCATTCTGGGGATTACATTTTTTTTCAAGATTTTTCAATAACAAGCTTTGGGGAGTCAGAAAGTGAATTACTCACATCAGAATTCCCAGCCTCTGACTTGCTGTATATATAAATACCCACAGTATTTATAGAAATCTTATTATTCTTTCATAGGATTTACCATCCCTAATTACCATTGAGCCAATGGTGGTGGTGAGCTGCCTTCTTGAATCACTGCTGTCCATGTGGTGTAGGTACACCCACAGTGCTGTTAGGGAGGGAGTTCCAGGATTTTGACCCAGCGACAGTGAAGCAATGGTGATATATTTCCAAGTCAGGATGGTGAGTAACTCAGAGGGGAACTTCCAGGTGGTGGTGTTTCCATGTGTCTGCTGGGAAAGAAGAACATATTTGAGTCTTTCAAGGATTATGTAGCAGTGGAGCAGCTGGATGGGGACAACAAATATGATGCTGTAAAGCACAATTTATAGGATGCAGAAAACGACGTAAAGTTTCTTACCTTTCCACCAGTGTTGCATCTTCAGCTTATGTGTTTCATGTATTACCCACAAACTGATCAAAATTTCAAGATAAATGACAGGTTTGAATTTCCTGAGCATTTGCCCTGAGATGAGTTTCTACAGAAACCCGATCCCAAGGATTCTGCTAATTACATTCTGAATGCAGTGTTGGTGCACAGTGGAGATAACCATGGTGGACATTACGTAGTCTACCTAAACCCTAAGGGTGCTGGTAAATGGTGTAAATTTGATGAAGTTGTATCAAGCTGTACAAAAGAAGAAACAATGGAGGTCAACTATGAAGATCATCATCATGATTTATCTGTGAGAAACTGCACCAATGCCTTCATGATGGTGTATGTCGGAGAATCAAAATTAAGTGAGTATTTACAAGCTGTCATAGATCACAACAACCGATGGAGCACCTGCAAGGAAAGAAGAGGGTGGAGGATCAGAAAAGAAAGGAAAGACAAGAAGCAGACCTCCACATGCAAGCACAAATAGTAACAGAAGATCAGTTCTGTGGACATCAGGGTAATGATATTTACGATGAAGAAAAAGTAAAATATACGGTGTCCAAAGTCCTGAAGAACTCCACACTTGCAGAGTTTGTTCAGAATCTATCACAAACAATGGGATATTCACAAGAACAGATACAGCTGTGGCCAATGCAGGCCTGGAGTAATGGGACTAAGAGACCAGCGATGTTGGATTATGAAGTGGACAACAACAAACTACGATTGAAGAGCGTAATAATGACAACCCATGGACAATATTTCTAGAAATAGTAAATCCAAAGTTGGCCGCCAGTAGAGCAATGTTGCACAAATTTGATAAAGGTCATGATGTAATGTTATTTTTATAGATGTATGATCCCAAAACTCAGAGCTTGAATTACTGTGGACACATCTACACCCTTATATCGTGTAAAATACATGATTTACTGCCAATCGTGTGTGAGAGAGCAGGCTTTCTGCAAGGAACTAACCTTATCCTCTGAGGAAGTTAAAACCCAATTTAACTGAGAGAATTCAGGATTATGAAGTGTCCCTTCATAAAACCATTTGATGAGCTCATGGATGGTGATATTATAGTATTTCAGAAGGATGACCCAGCAGCAAAAGATCATTTCTGAGATCTGTACCATCGAGTTGAAGTCATCTTTTGCGATAAGACTATTTCCAATGATCCGGGCATTGTGGTCACTCTGCCTAACAGAATGAACTATTTTCAGGTTGCCAAGGTTGCCAGTGACTAAACACTGACCCAATGTTGCTTCGGTTCTTCAAGACTCAAGATTACAGGGATGGGTCTGGTATTCCTTTTTGGCATAATTATGAAGGCATGCTTAGAGATCCGCTGCAGTTCTTCAAGCCAAGGCAACCAAAGAAACTATTATCAGCAACTGAAAATGAAGATCACAGACTTTGAAAACAGATGGAGTTTCAAATGTATATGGCTCAACAGCAATTATAGAGAAGAGGAGATAACACTATATCCAGATTAGCATTGCTGTGTGCGTGACTTACTGGAAGAATGTAAGAGAGCTGTAGAATTGTCAGAAAAAGGTTCCAGTAAACTAAGGGTACTGGAAATAGTAGGCAACAAAATAATTGGAGTCTATCAAGAAGGTGAGCTGTTAGGATGTTTATCTCCAGCAACAAGCCATACATTCAGGATAGATGAGAGTAATATAAAAGCAAAATACTATGGATGTTGGAAATCTGAAATATAAGAGGCCTGGGCTAATGCTTTGGGGAGGAGAGTTCAAATCCCACCATGGTAACTGGGAGAATTTAGATTCAATTTAAAAAAATATCTGGAATTCAAAAAGTTAGTCTCAGTAATGATGACCATGGAACTACCAGATTATTGTAAAAACCCACCCGGTTCATTAATTTCTTTTAGGGAAGGAAATCTGCCGTCCGTACCTGGTCTGCCCTATAAGTGACTCCAGATCCACAGCAATGTGGTTGACACTTAACTGCTCCTAGCAATCCATGCATTGTATCAAACCGTTAAGAAAAGTTGGATAAGAATAAAAAAAACAGACGGAGCCTCCCGGCATCAACCAGAAATAATAAAGACACACCACACCCAATTAACTCTGCAATGTCCTTGTCACTAACATAGTAACATAAGAGCAAGAGTAGGCCCTTGCTTACCTTGCTCTCACCGATCTACCTGCTGCAGATACATCTGTCCATGACATTATTGGTGGGAGTGACTACCGCACAGTCCTTGTGGAGACTAAGTCTCGTCTTCACAATGGCTCCATTGTGTTGTGCGGCACTACCGCTGTGCTACATAGGATAGATTCAGGACAAATCAAGCAGTTCAGTCTGGGCATCCATGAGGCACTGTGGGCCACCAGCAGCAGCAGTGTTCCAACACAATCTGTAGCCTCATGATCTGGCATATCCCCCACTCTACCATTACCATCCAGCCAGTGGCCAATTCTGTTTCAATGAAGAGTGTAAAAGGGCATGCCAGGGGCAGCACCAGGCATACCTAAAAATGAGGTGCCAATCTGGTCACGATATAACAGAGGCCAAACAGCGGAAGCAGCATGTGTTAGACAAAGCTAAGTGATCCCAGAACTTAAGCTCTGCAGTCCTACCACATCCAGTCATGATTGGCAGTGGACAATCAAACAATGAACAGGAGGGAGAGACTCCACAATATCCCCATCCTCAATGACGAGGGAGCCCAGCACATCAGTGCAAAAGATAAGGCTGAAGTATTTGCAAAAATTCTCAATCAGAAGTACCAAGCAGATGATCCATCCTGGCTTCCTCCGGAGGTCCCCAGTATCACAGATGCCAGTCTTTGGACAATTTGATTTATTCCATGTGCTTAAACACTCATAACCTGTTCAGTTTGGATTCTGCCAGGGTCACTCAGCTCCAGAGTTCATTAAAGCTTTGGTGCAAACATGGACAAAAGAGCCAAATTTCTGAGGTGAGGCGAGAGTGAGTGACTGCCCTTGACATCAAGGCTGCATTTGACCAAGTTTGGCCTTGGTAAAATTTAAGTTGATTGTTCTACCTGCTCCACTCCCTCTTAAACAGTATAAAATCCATCACATTTCTATTTCTCTTTAGCTCTGAGGAAGAGTCATATGGACTTGAAACCTCAACTCTGTTTATCTCTTCACAGATGCTGCCAGATCTGCTGAGTTTTTCCAGCATTTTCTGTTTTTATTTAAGTCAATGGGAATCAAGGGGAAAATTCTCTGATTGTTGGTGTCATTCCTGGCATAAAGGAAGATGGTTGTGGTTGTTGAAAGTCAATTATCTCAGCTCCAGGACATCACTGCAGGAGTTCCTCAGGGTAGTGTCCCAGGCCCAACTATCTTCAGATGCTTTATCATTGACCTTCCTTCCACCATAAGGTCAGAAGTGGGGATGTTCACTGAAGATTGCACAATATTCAGCATCATTCATGACTCCTCAGATACTGAAATAGTCCCTGTCATATGCAGTAAGACTCGGACAACATTCAGGCTTGGGCTGATAAGTGGCACGTAACATTTGTGCCACACAAGTGCCAGGAAATGACGAGAATCTAACCATCTCCCCTTGATATTCCAAATCCCCCATCATCAGCCCTGAGGGTCATCACTGACCAGAAACTGAACTGGACTAACCATATAGACACTGTGGCTACAAGAGAGGCTAGGAATCATGCAGCGAGTAATTCACCTCCTGACTCCCCAAAGCCTGTCCACCATCTACAAGGCAGAAGTCAGGCGTGTGATGGAACATTCTCCGCTTGCCTCGATGAGTGCAGCTCCAACAATACTCAAGAAGCTTGACACCATCCAGGACAAAGCTGCCCGCTTGATCGACACCACATCCACAAACATTCACTCCCTCCACCACCAGCACAACGTGGCTGTAGTGTATACCATCTACAAGACGCACTGCAGAAATTCACCAAGGCCTCTTCAATGGGCTCCACCACCTGGGAGATCCCCCCAAGTCACTCACCATCCTGACTTAGAATTATATTGCAGTTCCTTCATTGTTGCTGGGTCAAAATCCTGGAACACCCTCCCTAACAGCACTGTGGGTGTATCTACACCACATGGACTGCAGCAGTTCAAGAAGGCAGCTCACCGCCACCTTCTCAAGGGCAAATAGGGATCAGCAATAAATGCTGGCCCAGCCAGTGAACAAAACATCCCTGAATGAATTAAAAAAAGCTCTGGGTTACCAGTCCAGTGACATTATCATTATGTTAGTGTTCCTGCTTTGTATATGGACTTTGAAATGCTGTTTGATGAATACCACGGACTCGTTAACAAATTTAAAACCCATGGAATTTAAGGGATAGTGCCTGCACTGGTACAGAATTTATCTGAGGGACATAAAGCTTAGAGTAAAGGGGCAGAATTTTCCGTGCCCTTTGGCAGCAACCTTATTTGGTGGTGTGAGCGGACAATATGGCAAGAAGGGCAAAAATCAGTTTCACAACATCGTGAAACAAGTTAGCAATTGTCTGCACTACTCATCAATGGCGGGCTGCGTTTCCTGTCATCAGACCTCAGGGATCTCGTTGTAATACATCTGTATATCATTATAAGCCTAGCTTGCAGGATCATCCCCCCCCATGTTGAATCATCTGAGCACATCGACGTGATTGCACGCCAATGTGTTTCACAACTGAACATAAGCAACGTGCACTTGGAGAGCTACACTTCACTTAGGACTTTGAAGTTTGTTTGCCTAACTTGCTTCAGGCAGCACTCACAGTCATCAGCTCCAGGCTTCACAGACAGCACAACATTACTTTTGGGGGTCTCATGGGCAGGTCTCTACCTACCAGGCCAGCTGTGAGGCAGGGGTGGCTTCTCAATGGCTGCAGGGCTAGGGCTTGCTTGGGGAAGGGGGAGAAGTGGCCTCAGGCAAGGGAAGAGGCTGCAGGGTGAGGTTTGTACTGGAGAAGGGGGGTATCCCAGGCTGAGTGTGGGGGCACATGTTGATCTGTGTAAGTGGCCTCAAGATGGTGAAGGCTAAGGAGGCAGTCTCCAGAGGAGATGAGGCCAGATGGAGATGTGAGGGTGAGAGCGTGAGTGGTGATGTTCCCTGAGCTGGCAGTGAGTGAGATGCCAGTGAATGTGTGATGGCCTTGTGAGTGTGTGAGTTTAGAGCGATGAGATGGTTGCCTTACCCTGGTGGCACAGATGAGATCATTCATCCCTATCTACATTGGATGGCCAACCTCTTCTGTGCAGCATTGGCACTGACCACCACCACCATCGCTTACTAAGCCGGAGTGATAATGTACCTGCCTCTCCTTCAGCCAGAGTGGGGGTAGAGGATATCACAGTGGGCCTCTACGGCATCCAAAAGGTGCTCGAGGGACGCATCACTAAATTGGGATGTTGCAGTCTTCTTGCCTTTTGGGGCCATGTCGTCCTCGTAGCAGGTCCTGGGCTGGGTTTGTGCGCAGCTGCACTTTAAATCTGGTGCCCAGCGCGATGAAGTTGTGAGGTGATGGCGTGGTGGGCAAATCGGAGCCTGTCTGCTCCAATTGAAAAGGCGTGTTCCCGGGAGTGCATAATTAATGAGGCGGGATGGGGACAAAATCCAATTGCTAAGGGAAGGGAGAGAAGTGGCCTCAGGCAAGGGAAGAGGCTGCAGGGTGAGGGCTGTACTGGGGAAGGACGGCATTCGAGGGTGAGTGTGGGGGCACATGTTGATCTGTGCAAGTGGCCTCAAGATGGTGAGGGCTGAGGAGGCAGCCTCCAGAGATGAGGTCATTATTGTGGCTGGCAGATAAAATATCCTTTTTCCCTCCCGCTACCACACACAGTGCAAATCTGGGACAATTTCGCCCAAGGTGACCTGGTTGTTTATCAGACTGGCGGGAACTATACTGTGGGCTTCCCCACAGGTTGGCATTAGGACCACTGCTCCTTTTGAATTTATATGCCTGACCTGGACTGGGGCACACAGGGCGTATTTTCAAAGTTTGCAGGCAGTACAAAGTTCAGAAATGTAGTAAACTGTGAGGAGGGTAGTAGCATACTTCAGGAGGGCATAGACAACTGATAAAATGAGCAGACACATGGCAGATGAAATTTTATGCAGTGAAGTGCGAACTGATTCAATTTGATGGGAAGAATGAGGAGAGGTGATATGAACTGAACGGCACAATTTTAAACGTGCAGGAACAGAGAGACCCATGGGAATATGTACAGAAGACTTTGAAGGTGGCAGGGGAAGTTTTAAAAAAAACCTATGGAATCTTTGGCTTTCTTAATAGGGGTAAGAGTACAAAATCAACTTAACCTTTGTAAACTACTGTTTCAGCCTCAGCTGGAGAATTGCTTTCAATCTTGGATACCCCACTGTAGGAAGAACGTTAAAGTTTGTAATTGGTGCAGAAGAGATTTACTAGAATGATATGAAAAGAGATGAGTGACTTCAGTTATGTGAAGAAACTGGAGAAACTATGGTTGTTTTCCTTAGAGCAGAAAATGTTAAGGGAAGATTTGATAGTAGCGATCATGAATGATTTTGATAGCATAAATAAGGATAAACTGCCTCCACTGGTCCAAAGGCTGGTAACTAGAAGACGTAGATTTGAGGAGATTGGCAAAAGAAGCAGAGGTGACATGAGGAAACTTTTGTTTTGCACAGCGAGTTATGATGATCTGGAATACACTGTTTGAAAAGGTGGTGGAAGCAGATTCAGTGATAACATTCAAAAGGGAATTGGATAAATACTTGAAGGAGAAACCATTACAAGGCAATGGTTAAAGGGCAGGGGAGTGTGATTAACTGTATAGCTCTACCAATCATCCGGTGTAGGCAAGATGGGCCGAAAGGCTGTTCCTTTCTATGATTCTATCAAAAGAGCTGCACTGCACAATTTAACAATGTAGAAGAGACGGTAGTATTGTCATTGGACTAGTAATCCTGAGGCCCAGGCTAATACCCATGGTTTCAAATTAAATTTAAAAATTTGGAATATAAAGCTGGCCTCAGTAATGGTGACCATGACAACTATCACTGATTATTGTAAAAACCCAAATGGTTCACTAATGCCCTTTAAGGAAGGAAATCTGCCATCCATGTAAGGTCTGGCTTACATGTGACTCCAGACCCACGGCAATGACTCTTAACTGTCCTCTGAAATAGTCCTGCAAGCCAATCAGTTCAAGGGCAGTTAGGGATGGGCAACAAATGCTGGCCTTGCCAGTGATGCCCACATCCCATGAAACAATAAAGAAAAAACAGTTGAAGTTTTGTTTGGAATTCATTAAAGACTCTCTCGGTAAATAACAAGCAGATTACAAAGCCTTCACGTTGCTGCAGTAGTCACCTAACTACTCCATGTCTAATGCCCAGAGCAACAACTCCTCCAATAGCCTCCACCAACTTCTTTTCTCTCTGCAATAGTGTGCATTTTTACTGTGAATTATATTTTCTTCCATATTTAATGATACTGTTTCCCGAGAGAAACTAGCACAGGTGCAAACCTTGCACTTCACTCTTGGCTCTTGATGTCATTAATATTTCTCATTGGGACTTAATTACATGTGATTAAGTGACTAGTGATTAAGATTATGTAGGCAAACACAGTAGATGTTCTGTATTAGCAGGTTGGATGGCCTAATGGATAGGTCTGAATTGTGATGCTATCAAAAGATTGTCTTCAAGTCCTGCCACAATCATCAAGGCTGTAGTTGTGGCTGAGTGGTTAAGGCAATGGATTTGAAACCCATTGGGATCTCCACACGCAGCTTCAAATCCTGCTGACCTCACCACTTTCCAAACCCTCCTGGTGGCCAAGTGGTAACATCACTGTGCTAGTAATCCAGAGGTACCTGGATAATGGTTTGAGGGATGTGGGTTACAAATCCTACCAAGGCTACAGGTGGAATTTAAAATGGAAAAAAAAAAAATTCACAATCAATGAGATAAATGGCTACTTAATCTGTTTTTTATGGTTCAGAGAGGAATATTAGCCAAGACAACCTGGGAACTCCTTCAGTAGTGCCAATATATCTACCCAATGAGCAGACAGAGTCTCATCTTAATATTCCATCTGAAGGATGACACTTCTGACAGTGCAGCACTCCTTCAGTAATGCACCGACATCCCAGTCTAGATGATGTGCCCAAGTCCTGAAGTAGTACTTGAACTCACAACCTTCAGACCCTGTCCCGTCCTTAAACAAGTATGAGCTTTTACTCTGAGGAAGAGTCATGCGGACTCAAAACGTTAACTCTGTTTCTCTCTCCACAGGTGCTGTCAGGCCTGCAGAGGCTTTCCAGCATTTTCTGTTTTTATTGAACTTTTACTTCCTTTATTATATGTGATATTTTGTTTGCATGAAACATATTAGTTGGAGTGTACACATTTAACTTCACTTCAATTTTGTCCAGTCCAACACACCAATGTTTTTTGTTCTGGGTCAAGATTTCCACCATAGTCTGAAACCCCTGCTAATTAGCCCACCAGAAGAGGAACACTCTCAGCTTTGGGGTGGTCTATGATTATAACAAGGCTATGCATCAACAGCATAGATCTAGATAATGGAAGGGCGGGAATACGTTTAATTATACAATTAATGAACCTTCTTCTGGGTGCAACCAATATCCATAATTCGCTGGCAAACCTGACAACTGTGATTGTAGAGGAAAAGCTTCTCTTCAAATGGCACCAGGGGTCAGTAAATTAAACTACAAATCACCCTCCTCACTGAAGCAATCATATCACATATCGCATGACTTTTATCAAAATTGACAAGCCAAGTGTCAGGCACCAACCACAAAGATGGAAAAGTGTCCTGAAAGAAAATGAGGTAAATTATGAAGTAGCTATGAATTGATTTCAAGCTTCATTTTTCATAGCCCGTAGATTGTTAAGGAAGGACTGAAAGAATATTGGAGATTACTGGATGTGGAATAGGAGACTATGTGATAAATTTTGATTTCAAGCCAAAGTGCAAAAAGGGAGAAAAATGAGTAGCACTTGTATTTGGAGTTTAAATGAACAGAAGAAGATAGTTTACAAACAAAACACACAGAATTAATGGGCATGAAAGCATCAGTTAATAATTCAAGCCTGTCCACTCTATGATGGCTAGAGCATCATGTCTAGACACTTCCTTCCTCCCTCCCTCCCTTCAGCGCCACAGCACCATCCACACCCTCGTAAACTCCTGGGAGAGGCAGCACCCGGCACACCAGTTGGCAATGTATTCCAGAGGCTCAATACTCTACTCACTAGATAGGCGGAAGAACTGCCTAACATCCAGTTTATTGCTCCTCATGCAGTTTATCTAATATCCCCAGTCTTCCAAATCTCTTAATGTGGAATAATCTATGAATAAATTTTAATTAATTTAATAATTTTAGAGACCTCCATCAGGCCACCTCTAAATCTACACTTCTCTAAAGTAAATAGACTGAGGTCTTTAAGCTAATCTGAGCAGCTGAGGTGTTTTAAGCTAGGGATCATTCTTGTAGCTCTCCTCTGTACTTTCTTCAAGATCAGTCAAAACTGGGCACAATATTGCAGATGTGGTCTGACCAGCAACCGGTACAGTGACAAAGTGGTGTCTTTTGATTTATACTGAATCGTTCTACTAATACAAGCCAATACCCCCTTAGCTTCAGTTGCATTTTCTCTATATTGGTCATGAGCCTTCAGTGATTTATACACAACAACATCAAGATCTTTTTTTCCCCACAGCCTTTTTTCATATGGTTCCCTACAAATGATAGTGACCCAGATTTTCACTCCCAGACTGAGAGAGTAATGTCAGGAGAATTCCTGGCTCTGCGAACCTGGCCTTCAAAGATGGCTGCCGGATGTCGGGCTTTTGGTCTGGTGGGAGCTAGGGGGGTGGGTTGGTTTAGAAGTCTGGGCAGGCGACCCCAGAAAAAGTGAGGAGGCTGCTGGGTGCAGAAGCGGCCTGGGTAGAAGGCCTGCCTCAGGGCTCCAGCACTGTGTGCAAAAATAAAACAAAAAAAAAACACACCTCTCCAGCCTTCAGCCCTCAACCCCCCTGCCCGCCCCACACTCCCCATTCCCCATCCATGCCAACCTATGCCCCTGTACCCACCCCCATGGCCCTTTATAACCCCTATGCCAACTTAGTGCCTATTCATGCCCCCCACCTACCACCCTTTGCACTTACACCCACTAAGCCAACTCAACCAATATCCATCATGGGAAGACATTAGGACCAAGCAGAGATGAGATAAAATAAAGTTGTATAAAATAAAGTTCTAAGTGCCTATTGCAGACCACTGGATTGAGAAAAAACTCTCATTCATAAAAAAACATTTTCTACATTTACCTTCCTTCAACTAAATAAAGCTTTATAACAACAAACATTTTATTCAAGTGCACAATTGCTTATAACAACAAGCATTGGAATCAATAGTCATATATCAAATAGTCTATGACCACTTGTAGCTGCCAATCAAACTGTAAAATGGCAGGCACCTTACTGTGATAATAGATGGTTGTGAAATCAGTCATGCAGCACTAATCGAGTAATAGAAACCCTCAGGCTTATGTCAACAGACAGAGTGAAATACCAAGCAATCATGTTTTTCAACACTCCAGGGCCTGAATTTTTTGGATGGTGGTGTCTTGCTTCCCGCAATTTGAAGATTTGCAGAGAACACATCTGCACTTACTCCGTGTGTTCTGCAGCCACTTCATGCTTTAAGGAGCATTGATTGGTTGCAGGCCAATCATTTGGGAGGAAGTCCGGCCTTTGAGAGCTGACGGCCAAACCTATTGGCCAGCAGCTCCCCAGTCCCTGCAGTGGACAGAACAGAAAGTGCATAAGGACGACTGAGACTAAGTCCGAGCTTGGAGGCCCAGGCAGGTTTAAAGGGTACCAGGGCAGGGAATGTAGGGAAGGCCTGTGGGGGCCAGAAAGGGATAAGTGGGTCTCGGTGAAGAGGCTGGATGGTTGGGAGGTCCGGAGGCCACTGGATCTTAATGGGGAGGCACCCGTCTTCAGAAGGGAGCTTCTGATGGAGGTACCCCAATATCCCATCCCGCCTGAGATCTAAGTTTGTTGATTTTCGGGCTTCCTCCACGCAAGATCAATTCTCCCCCAATGGTCAGGATGGGTGGGAACATGGATGGAATCCCATTCCTTCAATTTCATGCTTCCCCCACCTGAAAACCCACTGGTGGAGGAGCATAAAATTCAGGCCCAGGTATGTTTCTTCAAAGATTTAAAGGGCAGGACTTTTAAATGCCTTTCTAGCTTGATTGCTCCCTTTGGCAGGTGTGTTTGACGGGTTGTCTTGACAGGTGCTTCTGACATTTTAGACAGTTGACTTTGACAGGTCTGTTGACAGTTCCAATGTGTTTGACAGTCATGAGCTTATGTACTTTTTTACACACATTTATGCCTTTTAACAATTCCAAAGTAATCATGACCTACCCGAAAGGGCACCTTACCTTTCCCAAGGGTGTCCCGGGACCATATCCAAAGGGGTACCTTACCACTCCAAAGGGCTGCCCAAAAGAATCCACAAAGTTCAGACCTGCTTCAGATCTGATCTAATCTGCACGTTAGGTTTCACACTCCGAGGTTATCAAAATCCCACTTGAGTAGAGGCAGTTGATGATTTAAAAGGCCAGCTGCCTCCATAAATCATGCATGCAAAGCCCCCATCCCCACCCCCACAAAAAAATGGGAATTGCCGTGTTCAGGGGCAGGTCTTCCGATTTTCAGCCACTTCCACCATTTTCACCACGAAAGAGAGGATCTCCATCGTGGTAATTTAGAGAAGGAAATCTGCTGTCCTTTCCTGGTCTGGCCTACATGTGACTCCAGATCCACAGCAATGTGGTTGACTCTTAACTGCCCTCTGAACGAGGGCAATTAGGGAAGGGTAATAAATGCTGGCCTAGCCAGTGATGCCCACATCCCATAAATAAATTTTTTAAAAAGCCTTGGACTGTGTGTCCTATACAAAGAACTGTCGAAGGGTCATGAGGACTCGAAACGTCAACTCTTTTCTTCTCCGCCGATACTGCCAGACCTGCTGAGTTTTTCTAGGTAATCTGTTTTTGTTTTGGATTTCCAGCATCCACAGTTTTTTTGTTTTTATAACTGTGTGTCCTATGTTGGCCCAGCCAACAGACAGAACAGCCCACTTATCTAAATTAAATGTCATTTGCCATTGTGTGGCAACTTCCCCAGCACATCTAAATCTTTCTGAATATGATAGTTCTCCTCTAACGTCTTAACCCTTGCACAGATTTTGGTGCCTTTGGCAAGCTTACTAACCTTCTAGCCAACACCACTTCCCAGATCATTGATAAAGGCTATAAAAAGTAGTGGGCCTAAATCTGATTTGTGGGGGACCACACTGATAAAAGCCTCCAGGCTTAACCATCTCCATTCTCTGGAACAATAGTACCACTGAAGAAAAACAGAGAGACAAGAACATTGTGGAGGCAGGGAAATTAGGAACTTGTGGTAAGATTGAGGTTGTGTAGTATGCACACTAAAGACAAAGGGAGGTTGCCAAAATTGAGAGATGAGTGTCAAGGAATGAATGAGTTAAGAGTAGGAGATTGGATGTTATCACCAATATTTGTTGGCAAAACTAACAATGCAATGAGTGTAAACAGGTCAAAATCTAAATGATTTCATGATTGATCTTGTAATGATTATTAGTTCTCTTTTTAAACATATCTATCCATCTAAGTACAAATGATAGAAAAATAAATTGGTGACTTTGTCCTCATCAATATGACAGTTAGCAATAATGAAGAGCAGATTGCTGCATCCAGTGTCACTATCCAGGTTGGGTTGTGTAAAACAACTTACAATAAAGTGTTAAATGGAGTATAAAGCTTCTTCAACATGGTTCTAACAGCTTTGAGTCCAGTCTCAGAACAGCAGTCTGGTAGTGGAATATTTCCATTTCTTACACGAGAAAATCATAGGCATTTTGGTGGGAGATCATCAAATTACAATAAAGATAATGGCAGGAATGTTCCACCTCTGCGCCCCACAGCACCTGATTCTCAACACATTTCTTCGAGCTGCTTGAGGAAGTATTTCGTTATATGCACGTTGAAAATGTCACACGGCCCATAGGCTTTTAAGTGAAAACTAATAAATATTTTAACTACAGTTAGTTATTACATCCTGAGTATTGAAATCATCCCTGCCACCCATATAATGAATTCATTAGTATATGGATTACTTCAGGTATCACCAGGCATTTAACATCTGATGGATGAAAACAGTTCAGATAACAGCTATTTCAAGCAGCAAGGCACAAAACTAATGGCTCTGGTTTAACCATGGAACTTTACACTGTTGGGGTTTGGACACTTTCTTACCGTACTCAGTGAAACTGCACTACTTTAATCAATCCTTAATGTGTAGCACTGTGATGGCTAAACACACCGTGTGGTGTGGTGCTGAATTCTCCAGAGCAACAAGTACCAGCTTCAATCTGGCACTGATCTGAACTAGAGAGGACTTGGGCCAGAGCCATAGAAGGCACAAAAGAAGGCCATTCAGACCATCGAGGTCATGCCAGCTCTCCACAGATCAATCCAGTGCCATCAGCCTCAGTTCCTCTTGGTCTGGTAAGAGAGGAAAAACAAAGATCAGTCAAATTCCCGATTTGGATTAATATCTAGTTATTTCTGGATTAAAGTGGGGGCTGGCGGGGGCAGGGAGCGGGGGGTTGCATTTTAATCTATCTCACTGAACAGAAAACCCCAATGGAGTAGGTGGAACTACAGTTTCACATCCTATCCAATATTGCTCTCCATTGACTGTTGAATAAATCATGACGGGGTGTACATCCACCGTTATACCCGACCCCATTTCCTAGTTTTCTGATGTGCGGGTTAGGTTAAAATGGGCCCAAAGTGTGGGTGCATTCATGTTTTGGGTAGGGAGAGTTCAGGTCAGGCTGTGAATCCCCCTTGGTTGAATAACCCAACATTCATTGTCTAGCAATGAATCATTCTTTGGTGGGGGGAACCGGAGGGCTGCTAGAATCCATGGAACTTTGGCCTACCATGAATCACTGCCTTCACAAACACTTTCTAACAGTTTATTCATTCATTCATGTGTGCTCTGCCCATAGCCTCATTGTTGGCTGATGCTTCATCCTGAGCTGTTTTCTTAGCTATTTTTGGCAGTGGTGGTTTGCCATTGCCTTCCACTCTCGGAGGCAGGGCAAGGAGGCAGGTCCCCAGTCTATCTCAGATGGAACGAGAATCAAATCCATGCTATTGCTGTTATTCCGAACCACATGCCAAATGAGCCGTTTCTAACCATAGCCCCATTCAGGTTTCTCTCTATTTTCACGTGGTCTCGCCAGTTCTAACCATGACACAGAATTTCTCTTAATCTTACCTTCTTTATTCCACTCCTATTACCCACCCTGGTTGTTCATCTCCACTGCAAGGGAAGCTGTACCAAGAGAAAATGTTTGCAGAAAGCAGCAGGTGGTGCAAAGGGTGCACTGCTCCAGCACCAGGGTCTGAGAGTAGATCCAGCACAGAAGGAAGAGCAACAACCTAGCATTATTGCTCACTGATACTGAATCAAAAATTAAACAAACTATCATTTTGAAGACCCTTCTGAAGAAGGGTCATACAGGGTCGAAACGTTAACTCTGTTTCTCTCTCCACAGATGCTGCCGGGCCTGCTGAGTTTTTCCAGCATTTTCTGTTTTTGTTTCAGATTTCCAGCATCCACAGTATTTTGATTTTATCATTTTTAAAAGCAAGCTCCACTTATTGAAGAGATGACTAGGCATCAAGAGTAATAAGATTTTTCAAAATAAATTGCAAGCAAAAATTGTAGATTTGCTGTGGACACAGTGATTGATAATTAACACAGTAATGGATCGGGCATTGATTCTTCTGGACAATCCTTCAAACCCTTGTGTTGTTTTCCTTACTGTGATTCTGGACCTAACGAGATGTCAATTTTGGCTCAGTGGCAGCTGTGTCACTTCTTCAGTCAGAAGGCTGTGAGTAGAAGCCCATATTTCAGACTGACACTCCAGTGCAGTACTGAGGGAGTGCTGCACTGTCTGAAGTGCTCTCCTTCTGGATGAGATGTTAAACCAATGTCCTATCTGTGTCCTCAGAGGTGGAGATAAAAGATCCCATGGCAGTATTTGAAGAACAGCAGGGAAGGCGTTATCCCCAGTGTCTTGGCTGATCCTCAAACAACATCTGTAAAACAGATTATTTGGTCCTTTATTTCACTGGTCCTTTCTGTGTGTAAAGTGGGTGCTGCATGTCCTGCATTGCAATGGTGACTGCACTCCAAAAATACTTCATTGGTACTGAAATGCTTCAAGATGTCCTGATGTTGTAAAAGGTGCCGCTATATAAATGCAGGTTCCTTTTTCTCTTCAGCTCTTTCCTAACAGGAACACCTCAAGTCCTTTTCAAATGCTGCAATGGTTTCCTGCTCTACTGTCGCTGCTGCTGAACTATTACACCTTCTACCTCCTGCTTACTGAAAAATAGCCTAGATTCCTGCTTTCCCTTAATGCACTCCTTAGTTTAAGCTCTGAGATCTCTGTGCTCCTCGAATTCTGTCCCAGAAGACTAATTTTCATCATACCACCATTGGCAAACATATCTTTAGTTCCCTATACTCTAAGCTCTGGAATGCCCTCTCTGAACCTCTCAACCTCTCTCCTCCTTTAAGACACTCCTTAAAACTTAGATCTTTGACCAAGCTTTTGGTCATCTGTCCTAATATCTCCTTATGTTGTTCACTGTCAGATTTCTGCCTGTAAATGCTCTTGTGAAGTACCTTGGGATAATTACTTAAGAATGTCAGAACGTGGGAGGAGAGGTCATTCGGTCCCTCAAGCCTGCTCTGCCATTTAACTCGATCATGGCTAATCTTCTACCTCAATGCCATCTTCCCGCACTATCCCCATATCTCTTAATGTCATTGGTATCTAGAAATCTATCAATCTTTGCTTTTAACATACTACTTTAATGGTGCATTTTAAATGCAAATTGTTGGTGCATCTTCTAGTCATTCATTACTGGTTAATGGAGAAAGGCAGAATATGCCATAGAATGTACTCCATGCTGTTAAAGAATATGTGTAGAGCATGGTATTATACACCAAACTTAAAGTATAATGCTGCACCCAACTGCACTTACTCTGCCCTTCCATTCAGCACACAGCACCTTTTATCAGCCTGAAACTCTCTATTCAAATCCCCAAACTCACCGGCTACTTGTCCAATTGTGTGCTTCTGCTTCAATGTTTTCTGATGCTATTAACAACAGAACTGCAACAAATACAAGAAGCTTTTTATATAGCTTTCAACGTATATACAGTGGATTCTGTGTTAGAAGCATAGCCACTCTGAGTGCAGAATAGAAGTTGATAGGTAATTAAGAGTCCCTAACTTCTAGCAGTATCTGTAATGGTACAAGAAATGCCAACAACATGGGGATGAAGACAAATGCAGCATAGGTATCAATAAGAATTGTCACATTTTATTTGCTAGGTAACAAAAGAATGTGTGCAATAAGGCAAATCTTGTCCAGGTTGCCTTGTGATCCATGTGGTCAAGGAGAAAATTCCTAATCAGAAAGGGCTATTACCATAATAAATTAGGCTGGAGAATATACAGGATTGCAGGTAATGCAGGTTTCACTGTGTGGAGTAGTCCAGATAAACATATATGTCAGCTCTGTACAGAAACCAAACACGTTCCCCACTAACTCCAATGAGATGTAAATGGAATCCATCATTCAATCCCGATCAGGGCTGAATGTCTTGTGCAATCTTATATTGCAAATAATTGCATGCTTGAAAGGGATATAGTTCTTCAGGGCACTGCTTGTGTGATGTCTGGTGTTGTAACTAGATGTATTGTCCCTCCCTCCTGTCAATCGCTCATCATGTGATGCGATTATGGGGGCTTCAACCAATAATCTTATTGCGTGGGTAATCCTGGGGGCGGGGCTTCCAGCGGAGAGATCATGTCTGGCGTGCAAGCACCTCTACCTGTCTCCTAAATAAAGTTTAGCCTTTTCTTCACCAAACCTGCTGCTCCATCAAGTTATTACATTTAGTGACGAGGATAAACCGACTTCTGCTGCGTACTTCACCCTGGTTGCTGTGAGTAAAATGAAGTTGAACAATACTTACCAGTCATGCCACTGTTTGGGTGAATCGATTCATATGATGCTAACACTGATGATTGGAGTCAGTACGTCCAGCGCCTCGGGTTCTATATCGTTGCGAACGAGGTTACTGCTGAAGAGAAACATAAAGCTATCCTGCTGAGCGCATGTGGAAGAAAAACATTTAACCTGATTCGAAACCTGACTGTCCTGAATGTGCCCAGTTCTAAGTCATACAGTGAGTTAGTGGAGCTCATGAAATCGCACTTTCAGCCCAAACTGTCTGTGATCATGCAGCGCTTCAAGTTTAATTTGCGAGTTTGTGCCATGGGAGAGTCCATTGACAACTTTGTGGCAAATCTGAAACAGTCCACTGAATACTGAGTGTTTGGGGATTGAATGATATGCTGTGGGACAGACTTGTATGTGGAGTCAAGGACGACACCATACAGACCCACTTGCTAGCTGAATCTGACATCAATTTCAAGTGAGCCCTGGAACTTTCTCTCACTTTGGAAAGTGCTGCAAAAGACTCGCCAGCTTTGCAACATGTGGGTAATGGCACCGTCCTCCATGTTGGGCAGGAACCTGCTGCTAAATGTGGCTTGGAAAACAGAACAGATTTTAAACGCAATTCTATGCCCACCGCACGAAGACTTGGGAAACCTAATGGTAACATGTCAGCTAATAAGATACGCATTTGCTACAGGTGTGGAGGAAATTGTGGAGCAGACGCTTGTAGCTTCAAAGAGGCAGAATGTAATTATTGCTACAGGAAAGGACACTTGGTTAAGCAGTGCAGAACAAGGATAGGCAAACAGCAAAAGAATTTGATTGAGCTAACTTATACATCAAAGGCTGAGGCTGCTACTACTGATGTATACTTTCTGCATCATGTGACTGCTGTTAAATCTGAGCCCATTACAGTGACAGTGCAAGCAAATGACAGCAACTGCAGATGGAGGAGACCGGTGCTTCATATTCAAGTACCTCAGTGAAGGGAGTCAGCTATTGACATTGGAGTGGACATCCGCCAAGCTGAGAGCTTACAATGGGGAATCCATTCAGGTCAAAGGCATCGCTGCTGTCCCAGACTGCTACAAACAACAGGCAGCCCAACTGCCTATGATAATCGTAAAGCGGGGAGGGGCCCAGTCTTTTGGATCAAGATTGGCTGCAGAAAATAAAACTTGACTGGTCAGAAATATTCCAATTGAAGTCCAATGGAATTCCAGAGCTCTTGAAGAAATATGACACTTTTTCAAGATGAATTGGGAAAACTGATGGACATGCAAGATAAAATGCACATCAATCCCCAGGCAACACCACATTTCTTCAAGCCCAGATCAGTGCCTTGCTCACTAAAAGAAAAAGTGGAAGCAGAGTTCTGCAGGTTGGAAAACCTGGGAATAATTCAGCTTTCTGAGTGGGCAACACCCATAGTCCCAGTTGTCAGGCCAGAGCAGACTATACGTCTATGCTGTGACTACAAACTGGCAGTCAACAAAGCAGCAAAGTTAGACAAATACCCCATTCCTAGAATCAATGGCTTGTACGCCAGGTTATCAGGAGGCAAGTCATATACAAAACTAGACATGAATCATGCCTATCAACAATTGGAATTGGATAGCACGTCAAGAGAATACATGACAATTAATACCCAAAAAGGCCTCTACCAGTACACCCGATTGAATTTTGAAATTTCATCAATGAAGTGTTTTGTCACTTCTTAACAATTAAGAATACACACACAGCTATGTGCTTCCGAACCCTAGCTTGCTGTGTAAAAAAGCAGAAGGTTCCTTAATTCCTTATTTTACAGCAGAGAGCAATACATCTAGGACTTAGCACACCCTACTGGCAGGTTTTTTATATAGCACTTCTTTTTAACTAAAATGTCCTTTTACAAAAAAGCATAAACACTAAACACAAACATCACAATCAGCATATATTATTTTTTAGTGAACCATGGAGAGTCTCCTGCAGGGACTTCCATGTGTGGTCGTGTACTTAGATGACGTTCTCATCACCGGACTGACTGAAGCTGAACATGTAGCCAACCTTGGGAAAGTGCTGAGAAGATTTATGGAAGCAAGTGTGCATTTGAAGTGAGAAAAATGCCTCTTTCAAGCATTGGAGGTAACCTACCTGGGTCACAGGGTGGACGCTATGGGGTTGCATCCTGTTGAAGACAAAGTCCAAACAATTAAAGATGCACCATCACCCTCTAATGTGACAGAGCTTAAATCTTTCCTAGGGATGATTAATTACAATAGTCGTTTTTTACCCAATCTATCCACTGGCACCACTACATTTGTTACTGAGGAAGAGCCATCACTGGTCACGGAGTTCACAGCAAGAAGAAGCCTTTGTAACAGCTAAGAAACTACTTCATTCATCATGCTTGTTGGTACATTATGGCCCATCTAAAGAGCCAATGTTGACATGTGATGCTTCTCCTTATGGTGTAGGAGCCGTTTTACCACATCAAATGGTGGATGGATCAGAAAGACCCATTGGCAATGCTTCAAGAACACTTTCCCAAGCTGAAAAGGGCTGCTCTCAGTTGGGAAAAGAAGGATTGTCAGTTGTAATTGGTGTCAAGAAGTTTCACCAATACCTACACTGATGACATTTTACATTTGTGTTTGACCATAAGCTGCTGACAGGTTTGTTCAGCGAAGACAAAGTTATTCTGTCTATAGCTTCAGCGAGAATCCAACGTTGGGCCTTGACACACTCAGCCGACGTGTACACATTCATGTACCACCCTGGCTCGCATACAGCCCAATGCAGATGCACTTAGTTGTCTAGGTACAATACTGGAATTGAAAGCTTCTCTCAGTAATGATTGACCATGAAACTGTCATTGATTGTTGTAAAAACCCATCTGGTTCACTAACATCCACTAGAGAAGAAAATCTGCTATCCTTACCCGGATTGGCCTACATGTGACTCCAGACCAACAACAATGTGGCTGACCCTTATTTGCCCTTTGAAATGGCTGAGCAGGGTATTAAGTTCAAGGGCAATTAGGGATGGGCAACAAATGCTGGCCTTGCCAGCAGTCTTGTCAATACACCAATTCTACAAGGGTTAGTGTTATTGTTAAATTTCTCGGATTCATCGCCTCTACATGCCAAACAGATTATCAGTTGGATGAACAGAAACCCAGTACTGTCAAAATTCAAAGGCTTTGTTTTACAAGGATGGCCAAAAACACTTGTGTCTGATGACTTACAACCATTTTACTCCAGAAACACTGAACTGAGCTGTCAAGACGGAATTTTGCTGTGGGGTTCAAGAGTCATGGCCCCATCACAGGGTAGGGAGTCACACTTGGCAGAGATCCACAGCGTGCACCCAGGCATATTGAAGATGAAGATGCTGGTACGTAGGTATGTCTGGTGGCCAGGAATAGAAAGTGATATCGAGAGCATGGTTAAACACCAGAAGCTACCTGTTTCAGCTCCTCAGAGACTTGATTTGCAATCACCAGAGACTGTACAAAGTTTGCTGGTTTTTCTGACTTTTTTATTGGAAATATAAGGAACTTAAAAGGGGAGGGAAGTGTAGTAACTAGATGTATTGGCCCTCCCTCCTGCCAATCACTCATCATGTGATGCGATTACAGGGTCTTTGACAAATAAGCTTATTGCTTGGGTAATGCTGGGGGTAGGGCTTCCAGTGGAGAAATCGTATCTAGGATGTAAGCACCAAACCTGCCGCTCCATCAGGTTATTACATCTGGTGAAGGGGTTCACTCACCTCATCCCACTGCTGTTGCAAGGTGTGGCCATTCTAGAGTGAGCACCAGATCCCAAGGCTATATTCTATGCATTGCCTACATTTTAAGGATTAGACCCAACCTAAGGGAGACAAAAGAGATGCCGCAGTCATCAGATTTCATCTCTACACAAAGGGGGACTGCCAGCTCTGGTTGGGTGTATTCCTGGAGGTCTCATCACATGACCACCTGCCTCCACGTTTGTGGCATTGGCCATCAAACATGTGCATCGTCACGCTACACCAATTGGGAAAGGAGCACATCTTTGATAATCAACTAGATGAACCTTGCAGTCAAACAATTATTCTCCCATCTCCAACATTTTTACAACTAATATGGGAAAGTGTTCAAAGAAAATAAAAAGCTGAACGCAATTTTTTTTTAATGCCTCAATGATTTTTATCGCTGCGATTTTTGCAGCAGTTTCCCTAGCGACTCCAAGACAAACAGCCCCATCACAAAGCCAGTGTGGGGAACATCTAGGGAAGAGGCCTGACTGCTAGGTCGGTTTGCCAACCCTCCAGGATTGGCCTGGTGTCTCCAGGAATTGAAGATTAACCTTCAGGACACTGCTGTGTGCAACCCTGGATAATATTTTTTTACCCTTTCATGGGATGTAGGCATCACTAGCAAGGCCAGCATTTGTTGCCCATCCCTAATTGTCCTTGAACTTAGTGCCCTGCTTAGCCAATTCAAAGGGTAGATAAGAGTCATCCACATTGTTGTGGGTCTGGAGTCACATGTAGGCCAGTCCAGGTTAGGATGGCAGATTTCCTTCTCTAGTGGATGTAAGTGAACCAGATGGGTTTTTACGACAATCAATGACAGTTTCATGGTCATCATTACTGAGACTAGCATTCAATTCCAGTAATTTTTAAGTGAATTTGAATTCCACCAGCTACCATGGTGGGATTTGAACCCACGTCCTCAGAGCCTGGGCCTCTAGATTACTAGTCCAGTGACATAACTGGAACGCTACCATCTCCCCCTTAAAAAACATTGGGTTTTTATTGTAATTTTCTTCAAACATTTTTCTTTACCAGATATAAAATATTGAAAATGGGGGGGAAAAAAGTCTGTTTGGCTGACAGTCAAACAGCATCCAATTGGGGAATGAGTCTTTTTGCTTTCCAATTGGCGTAGGAAGGCAGTGGGTCACAGAAGTGGATGTGTTGGTCAACTAGTGGCTGGAGCATGGGGGGCAAGTCATGTGATAAAATCTTCAGGAATACATGTAATCACAGTTGGCAACCCTCCTGCTAGGCCCAGCAAGGGCAAAAAGACAGGAATGTCTCGTGAAAACTCCACATTTTATTACTCGTTCCATAATGTCATTGCTTCTTACTCACTCAGTGTTCTGGTTTGAAGCTCGAGTGCCTGGGGAAGTTATATAGGGGCCCTGTTCAGTGGATGCCACAAGTAAACTCACTGTACCTAGACTTTTGTCAAAACCAGAATTATAGAAAAAACACTGTGCACATCTGAAAAATAAGTCCAAAGACACACACACAAACTTTATTGTTTTTTAATATGGAACTCCAGAATTTTTTCTATCCAGGCATTGATTACCAAAATTAACAGTGGTTAATCCCCAAAAGAGGTTTATCCACTTCAAAACTCAAAAAGCCATCACCAGAAAATCCATTCTGCCTGGTGACTATGCTGAGCTACATCTGGAAAGTATGGACCTTTTCCTCCACATTGATCGTGTGAAGACAGATTGAAATGAAATATAAATATGGTGAATGATGTGGAGATGTTAATTCCCTTGTGAGTGAAATGTGCAGCCGCTGAGGTGAATTAGAATCATGGCAAGTTTCTATAAGACTCAATGATATAAGTATAAAATATACGCAGCAATGAAGACCAGCAGAGTGAAGAAATCAGTTGTCCCAAATTGCACATTATTTTGGGAAGGGCTTTGTTTTCACTATAAGACATAAAATCAACTTGGATTCAGTAGGGCTCTTGTGCTGAAGGTACCACTGACTTAGGGAGACTGGTGAATGTAGTGTTCAGTTGTTTGGTGTTTGATTACGTATGTCTGTTGACTCTTTAAACTGTGTGTGATTAGTAAAGCCTGGGGTGTGGTGACTGAGAAAGAGAAACTAAACTGAGGCAACCTGCTGTAAGCGTGACAGTGGACATTTAAAACATTAAAACATCTTACACACATAGAAGTTGGCATATCATCTCTGAGGCATTAAACACAACAGGGAACCTTTGAAATTCACTCATCTCGAACTGAGCCAGAAGAAACCGTAACTGGAATCAGCCAAGAAATGGCCCTGGATGTACTACTCAAGGACAAAGAGATGCTTGGTTCCCCCAAAACAACACTTCAGGGATTTGCAACCTTAGACTTACTTATTCAATGGATTGATGAACATGTATTGCTGGCATTCAGCTAATCCTATAATGGAAGGCTTCAAATAGTTTGAAGAAGAATGCCTGGAACAGGGAGCTGTTATTGATCTCTCATTGAGTGGCTATCGACTCATTCCAGTTGCCATAATGTAAGTTGTAAGTACTGAGAGGGTTTTCACCCAAGGCTGCAATGTTTATTACAACGGTGTAGATGTGCTTTCTACCGCAGCACCATCCCAATTTGAACAGTGAACATCTAAATAACCAACACATCTATTCTGTTTGGAGTAAGGCTCCCCTCACATTTTGAGACGTGGCGTAAATTTTCTTTTGACAGTGTGCAGCTGTGCATAATTGTCAGCTGTGGCCCAGTGTCTCACCCAAGTTATATGGGTGTGGATTCAAATCCCACTCCAGGGACTCAAGCCCAAAATCTAGTTGGCACTGGGGTACAGAATCAAGGGAGCTCTGCACTGTTGGAGGTACCGTCTTTTGAATGAAATGATAAACCAATCATGCTATCTCCAAAAATAATTAAACCTATCTGCCCTCTCAGGTGGATGTTAAAAATAATCATGCTATTTTAAAGAAAAGCAAGGCCTGGCCAATATTTATCCTCAAACTAATGTGACAAAAACAGATTATCTGATCATTACTGGAAACTTGCTGTGCACAAATTAGCTGTCATGTTTCCTACAACAGTGACAATATTTCAAAAACACTCCACTGGCTGGAAAGTGCTTTGGGACATGCTGAGGTCATGAAAAGCACGTTATGTATGTAAATTCCTTTCTTTTTTACATCAGAAACACTTGCAAGTCACCTTGGTATATCTATTATTTTCCCTCTCGGCAATTAATTGGGAGTCATATTAGCTGCAGCGAAGATGCCATAAATGTCAAAATGTTTGCATCAGCAGAAGTATTGATTTCAACAATCAAATGAGCTAAGTTGGAAATGGGTTTAGCTATTTTTGGAGATAGCATGATTTAAAATGCAGCCAGTTACAGTCAAGCGTTGTGATTCACTGAGTGGCAACAGAACATTCAGTAGAATCTCACATTTACACAATCCACCAACTTGCATCCCGCAGATGCCGTCTACATGAGTTAGTTTATCAAATAAAAATTGCACCTTGTGTTTACCACTAATCTACAAGATTTGATACAGGGAGAGGGCACGGAGATGAAGTAGAAAAGGATTCAGATTACAACTAAAGTTTCAGGAAGTTGGGGCTAGAAATTGGGTTACCTCCAATTTTGGGTGGAAAATGGGCTAAAATTTGCTCCCACCTCATTTCAATGATTGCAGTGTGTAGCGGACCCCAGGCTGCATGGCTCTTCATACTATTGCCGACAGCCTCTTCACTCCATAGAGAACAGCCAACTAATCGTTACAAGCCAGCTGCATATTCCAGGCAGCCTTCCCCTTTTAAAGGCACACTCTCTATTAAAGGGAAACTATACTAATGGAGTAAAGGCTGCTGGATAATCATTGTGGAAGACTCAGGCTGAAGGGAGTTGTCACAATACACCAGAGAGCAGACTCCCCAATTCAGTGTCACCAGCCTGAAGATGCTGGTGAGACAAGTGGAGGCCAGGAGGGATGCCATATTGCCACTGGGGTAAAGGATGCCTCTGAGGCACACCCTCAGAAGCAGATAGGTGCATGTAGCAAGGGTGGCTGATGCCCAGAGTCTGGTACCATGTTGAATTTCTATGTCTGCCTTACACAAACTCACCAATCTCACACCAGAACTGGTAAACTATATGTTTAATTTGGTTTATTTGAAGATAGCTCAGTAGACAGATCTACTTTATGGATTCAGCAACTGTTACAAGTGCAGCACAGCTGCAATTCCTACACACACAGTAACTATTAGCTGCTGGTCACATGCTGCTCTACATCTTGGCTACTTGCTCATTTGCATATTCCCTTAAAATGATATCGCAACACTGAGGATGCATCTCACACTCACCACACCATGTTGCTCAATGCACCACATCCCTGGGGCTCATCCTGCAGCACACCCAGACACTCAGGACACCCCTACACCCCTAACATCCTCATGCTGCAACTCACACACAAACATCCTCTCTCTTACAGGAGCAGGCGGCCCACAGCAGGAGGGAATGCCAGAGGACTGGCAGTGGGTCAGCACACCCTAGGAATGCATCCCCTCAGTGCCCTCTAGGAAATGGTGCAACAAATAATCAGGTTGGATGCCACAGAGCCACTAGTGCCCTGTGCTGCTGAGGTCATGGAGGACAATGGTAACTTCCTGCCTTATGCAGTATCTCCACTCGTTCCTTGCCCTCATCCCGAAAAGTGACGTGAAATGGAAACTGCCAATGGTGTGACTGTAGAACTCCTGCTTCAACCCCACCCTTTACCTCATCCAAGCCCTCCTGCTTTCTGCTTGTGTGCTTTCAGAAAGTCAATAACTGATGCCTGTTCAGCCTCCACAGAGCCAGGAGGAACAGACAGTATTGAGGAGGCAATGTCACTTGTCCATACACATGGAGCCACCAGCTCAGATACCAGCACTGATTGATTGTTAGAGATTAGTTTAAATCAGCATAGTGAAAGTAACTGAGCACATATGGGTGGCAAGCAGCCCAGGGACATAGGACAGCTCATGTGTGAATGTCCTGGAGGCTGAGTTCATGGACAAATCCTGCTGGTGGGGACAGAGATGATTACTTCATGGAGGCAAAGTGCAGGAGGAAAACAATGATGATGCACACAGAGATACTTGGTGCATTGGCAGTCGCCAGTCGCTGTCTAGGAGCAGAGAGGAGTCCAGTTCCATTGTTGTAGAGGACATCAGAGGGAGCTTGGAGCCTATCGTTTCTATTGTGCAAGTGGTGGGCACGTCCATGCAGCACTCTCAGACTGACCCATGCTGGCCACTGTCTCAGCTTCCACTATAGCAAAAGCAGAAACCTTTTGATATCTGAGTGCCAGCTGGAAGTAGAGGTCATGAGATCCATGATTGCGGCCACGTAAGGTCAGACTGCTACTGTTGTGGGTGAGGATCACAGTGCTCAACAGGATATGCAGATTCTTACAGCAGTCCAGCAATTGGTCCACTAACAGATTACAAGGATTGGGGAGTTTCTGCCCCATGGGAGTGGCAGTGACTCAACGGAGCACCAATCTGCTGTCCTGTCTCAGGATCAATGTTGGTAGAAAGTAAGTGTTAACCAGAGGAGCTCTCATGCCATCAGATCTTTAACATCCATGTGGGAAGGGAGACAGGGCCTTGGTTTAATCTCTTATCCAGAGAACTGCATCTTTGACAGTGCTGCACTCCGTAGTATTGCACTGGAGTGTCGGCTTAGATTACGTGCTCCAGTCTCTGGAGTGGGACTTGAATCCGTGACCTTCTGTTTCAGAGGCACATGTGCTACCCCTGAACCTTGCTGTAACTACAACAGTTTTTTGACTGCTGAACATATTACACATGTATTAAACTGCTAATATCAGAACAAGACTTAAAAATAACTAAACAAATTAAAGTCTCTAACTCCAGTGGGGCAGGGCTTGAAATAGGAAATGGATTTACCAAATATATGCAGTGTTATCTAAAAGTTAGGTTCACACATCATGGACAAGTTAGACATCTAATCCAAGTAGATATGCATCAGTCACCACTATGAGCTGGTCAGCTTCAGCTTGGTGCTTGACAACATGTTGTCTCTTTCCAACATAGGAAATCATTACACTAGCAGGATTGATCACGTGAGATAGTATCTCAAGCATGGTTGAAGCCAATACATCAGAGGTCTATAGGGTTTATGTCACAAGCATCTTGCTCAGAGAAGGCAATCAGGACCTCAATTGTTGGTTGGATGAAGGTTTATACCCAAATGGTTAACTTATCTTTCTCATATAGTTGCTGACCTACCGGCAGACCAGTTGCAACATTTCATCTTTTCATTTTGGACTTCATTGTAATCAAAGTTTTCTTTTATCCTCTTGATGTTTTGCTTCAAACTGTTGCTTTGCACATCAATGCAAATGGGTGTGGAACTAGGCTTTTGTAGAGCTAGGATCCAATGAAAGGGGCTGTCAGAAATGATCATTCTTACCCCTTCATGGCTAGCCCAAGAGTGAGGATGTCTGCTGTAGATAATTGACCATGTAGATGGACAGGTTTTTAAAGTCAAAATTAAGCTGCTACCCCATTTTATATCTACCCAAAGGATGAAAAGAAGCTCTTGGATTGATACTGGATATCTCAGCAATGTCTCTTGACAATAGGAATACACCACCATGGGTTAGGTTCACACCTCTGGAGGGTAATGGAGTCGGGCAACTTAAAATGCACCCTAAAGAGACTCTATAGTAATTTTAGGCATCAGAGCCATTCTCCTGCAATTGTGAATCACTGTTGGAAGAGACAAGGAAAAATTAGTCACCTGCTTTAACCTTTTTCCCTGATGTTCCACTCCTGGTCTCTTGATGTATTAGTTTTATCAAGCCTGCTTGTGGACATGACTGAGTAACATAGCATGGAGGTCTCATTCCAATTTCAGCCAAGAGTATGTTTCATTTGTTAGTCCTGCTTTGAAACCAAGTGTTAACTTTGACCGGATATTTCATGTCATTACTGACAGGCTGAGTTGAGTATTGTGATTATGCACATTGTATAAGCTTCTACTGCTTCCATTTTTTAAGCACGTAATCCACTTCTGTTTGCTAACATAAGTAGGGATAGCTTTATGACTAGACAATATATGCATTGCCCAGTTACCAGGCCTTAGTCCAGTGGAGCAGAAGTACCAGATGCTTCTTGTAATCCAATTCACCTTCAAAGCAAGCCAGTGAGTCACAATGTGAAGGTTAACCATTTGGCAAACAATTTTTCTTTCACCTGCTTACCTGGTTTCCATTGGGTCTGACACATTGTAAGTCAAATAAGGCACTCATATCTGAAGGCAGAATGCTGACCAAAGCAATTGCTCTGTTTGAATTTTACCATGCCCCCAGTGTGGTGGAAATTGAGCGGTGGAAGTACCAGAAAAATAGCAGGGAGCCAAGTAGGTCTGCCGCTGAGGAAGTTTCCCAGTAACGGGCAGGAATGCAGATCAGTTGCCTGCATCATGGAGCTGGGCAGCCAATTTGCATAACTAAAGTCTATCTTCAGGAACAGCAGGCCAAGTGGTTTATAAATAACACTACTAGGTTCCTGTGCTGAGCACAGAGGAAACTGGCAGCATCCAGAGGAAGGAAGCAGGATGGGACCCATTCATCAGATATGACAAGTCCAACATCCAATTAAGGACAGTGGATGGACTCCTGATGCTGCTGGCCTAATCACAGAGCCAGCAGCTCTGAAACCTCAACAGCACCACCAGGAGAGGCTGGCCCTGCTGAGGCAGGTCGGAAAACTCGAGAGTGCTTCAAAATGGAAGTGCCGTCAGACAAGCTAGTACAAATCAAAATTTAGGGGCCCAAGGGCAGGAGGCCTCAAATTACAGAGTGGGAACCCCTCCAGAGTATGGTTGAGGCCATGGGGCTGCTTTCCATAACTACAGCCCCCATTTGAGCCATGGAGCCTCTGGCTCCAATAGACCCCAGGTGGCACAGGGAGGCCACCTCAGTGAAGTTGGTAGGCTCCTGACATGGAGGGGGCCTGCCCTGTCATCAACAAAATGCTGGTGGTCCCATAAAATGGCTGTGAGGCCCAACACACTGAATATCGTGGGCTAAAAATTGGTTTACCCCTTTTTAATGGGCATGGGGACCATGATTTATGACTCATGACCTACCCATGTCTGTTCAGGTCAAGGTGAACAACACGTAAACTGATTTCTTCCTCTGATTGCTGCCAGCTCTGTGCTCAGCATGGGAGCATGGTACTGTCGTTAAACATTCTGGCGCAGCCCGCTGGCTGTTCTTAAAGACAGACTGTCCTTCTTAAAGGGAAGCTGTATTGAAGAAAATTGCTATGATTTTAATCATAGAAAATTGAACACTAGGGAAGAGGGTTCCAGAGTGGCAGATGTTACGCTCGAGGCATTAGCAGTAGAGGTGGCCAGGAGGAGAGGCACCATTATTCTGGGGTGGGGAGTGGGGCTAGGAAGCCCTCAAGGGCCACGCTCAGCAGGTGGGCAGTGAAATCAGTTCGTGCAGTCTGGACCTGAGGACCTGGCAGCTCTGCCATGAGTGTTTCGTTGACTTCGCATGGGTGGTCGACGGCAGCGAATGCATCTTCACACGGCATCTCTGACCCGCAACACCAGCCTCTCACACTGCTCGAGGCACCACACCACTATCACTCACCCAGTGGCATTCCCTGGCACTCAGGACTTGCACCTCATCCTCACATGCCAACATGCCACGCATACAGCCAGCCTCACACCCACCTCTCACTGCCTCCACATACCCCCAGATATTCAGCTATGGCAAGCACTTAAAACACAGTTCTACACAATCACAGATATTTTGCCCTACCTATCTCTTGCAGGACAAGGTGACACAATAGAAGCGAGCAGTCCAGAACAAGAGGGAGACAAGGACACCTGTCTCACCTGAGCTGTATGGAGGAGATGGTTCTCCGAATCATGGGACTGCCTGTGATGGAGCCAGTCACATCCGGCAGCACTGAGAATGCTGAGGATGATGGTATGTTCCTGTCTAATGCCCTGTCATAACTCCAAACATTGCCCTCATCCTGCTACCTGACCTGAACAACAAGCCATTGATGGTGTGGTCATGGACCTCTTGCTTTACACGCCAATCCCTCTTCTCTCACCCCAAACTTTCCCTTCTGATTTCCAGCTCTCAAAACTGCTGCCTGCCCAGCCACAGCAGGCCAAGGAGAAAGGACAAGAGAAACAGCAGAGGATTGGTGAAGAGGCCCCGTAACTTCAACTGACACCTGCAGCCAACACTGAGATGCTGGGTTCACTGGCTGGCCTTCCAGACAGCCTCCTGTCCCTATCAAGGAGCATGGCAGAGTCTGGCTCCAATTAATATATATATATATATATAAACAAAAAAACTGCGGATGCTGGAGATCCAAAAAAACCAGAATTACCTGGAAAAACTCAGCAGGTCTGGCAGCATCGGTGGAAAAGAGTTGACGTTTCGAGTCCTCATGACCCTTCGACAGAACTCCAATTTGCCAGACGGCATTATGCAGAGCTTGTCCTTTGCACAGTCTCTGCTCCATCTCACTGTCATGTTGCCGACCCAGAGGCATTGTCATTGCAGCTTCCATTCCTGCTGCAGCCTTTTTGTGGATAGGTCACCTATTCCTCTGAGGATGCAGCAACACTCTGCAGGAAATCCAGGAGCCCAGCACTTAAGATCTCTGGACACACTTCAGAATATGTCCAGACACTTTACACTAGAAAAAGTGGTCAAAAATTACCTTTGCTGCAATGTGGGTGCCTGGCCCTTTAAGGAACCTGAGTGCAGGGCCCATTGTGCAGCCTCATGCTAGATCTTTGTGATGAGCAAGTACAGACACATGGGACCTGCATTGGTCCCAATTTGGAATCCTGACATCACATCAGCTGGTCGGGCTGTGACACATCAGGACAGTGCTGATTCAATGCCTTTCAGTGCATGCAGGGGGTGCGACCACTTGAGCCTATTTACTTGCCGCAACGCCACATGGGCTGTACAGGAAGCGGTTGGTGACGCAGGGCACAGGACAGAAGCGGCACTAGGCCTCAGTAGCACCGTTAGAGGTGGCACCTCCATAAGGGAATTTCTAGCCTTGTGAGTCTTAGTACTTTTCTGCAGAGGACACTTCCCGCCCCGCATAAGTGGAAAACTCTTGCGTTACTAAGTCAGAATTGATATCCGCCCTTGAACCCTTCATCTACTCAGATCTCAGGATCCTTGCAGCAGCCGTTCAGTTCCTCCTGGAACTAGAAGACGAGATGTCACTTTTATATAAGAAAACAAAATATTGGCATTTCTATAGCATTTTTCATGACCTCAGGATGTCTCAAAGCACTTTACAGCCAATAAAGTACTTTGGAAGTGTAGTCATGGTTGTAATGTTGGAATAAACACTTAAAAAAATTCAGATGGCAATGAAAGCTGTTTGACTCAACATTAAGCATCATCCAATAGGGTAAAGAATTGATGCATTCATTTACCATTGGCACAGGGAAATGGAGCATCACCTTGATGGATATGCCAGGCAACCAATAAGGGGAGTGTGGGGACAGTGTGGTTGGAAGCCAGTCATGTAATGACAAGTCCAGGAATATGTTTGAGCAGAGTTGACAATCTAAATATAACTGATTGCGTGGGCATATTTGGCACTGCCACTGAATACCCAAAACAAGACAGCAGAGGGTGGCTCTCTCTTTGATGATAACAAGGTACATGCACATCTCCTGAACAAAACACCACAATTCTCAGATTTCATGACGCAGCCTTGGCTGCAAACAGTTTATTCTTTAAGAAAAAAAGCAGACAGTAACAAGGACAAAGGTACACCAGTCGAATCATTTGACCCATACAATAAAGAGCCAGCCCCACCTGCCCTTCCCCTCCCCAATAAATAAAGCACTTTTACCCGGTAGGTCAAGCCCCCAACACAAAACAGCTGCAGCATGTCCTAAAGCTCAAGGTGGTACCTTAGTCACATCCATGACCCCTCCCCCACACTGAGCTCCCCCACCCCTCCCAACCCCAAACCCAAGCCCCCCCTCCCCCATCAAAAAAGGGCCTGGCAGTTCACATGCAGTAAAAAAAACATTGCGGTACAGAACAGAATCATTGACTGCAAATTCCCTTGTGTTAGTTTTTTTTAAAGAAAGGAATAATATTGACATAGACACCCCCTCCTTTTAAGTGTACACTTATAGAAACGAGTTTATGGCATCAGACACCAACACTGGTGTCTCTCCCACTGATCATGTATTAGGGTAGATAGGTACCTTGTGCCTTGGTTCTGGTGTCTGTTGGGCAGTATCTGGGCACACATGGTCACAGTGTGCTTTGGCAGTGGCCCATGAAACACAGGCCTGCTGTTCTGGGATTTGGGTGACTATCGGAACAGATCTAAGCTTGGACTAGCCCTGCATACAATACTATAGTTTCAAAGGACTGCTGGCAGAGATTAGGCGATGAATGCTTCATGTATTCGTGTGAGAATTCCCTGTTCGCCATTTTAATGGGGGTGGTTAACTGATTTAAAATAAACAGATTAAACACGTCAGGTTCTGTTAAAACAGTGGGATGAGCAACATCACACAAAGACACTGAGCATTTGTCTGTTAATAAAGCCAACAGTAGTTTTAAAATTACATTTCTAATCTGTTTCATGAAAAAAGCTTCGTTTCAACCAGCGTAGAAGAGATTTAATAGAAATGCTCAAAACCGTTTTTTCCAGTGAATGTGAAAAGTAATTTCCAGCAGGTCAAGAATAGAATGAAAGGAGAGATTATGAGATTTTTGTTTTGATACAGAGTTGTCAGAATGTGGAATGTCTCAAAAGCAGAATCCACAATAGGTTTTAAAAGAGAAATGAAAGTATTTAAAAAGGTAAAATTGAAAATGATTAGGGGGAAAAAGGGCTAGGAAATGGGATTAATCTCAGTCAAGAGAGTTGGCAGACATGATGAGCAGAATGTCCTCCTTCTGTGCTATCAAATTCTGTAGTTTCAATGATTCAGCAGCTTTTATACCAGGTGCATGAGGTGAGCAGAAAAATGGCATAATCTATCATGAAAGCCTCATCTAAGAGTCTCCTATGTAGCGGGATGAGTCACACTTACTATTTCTACTGTTAGGATCTGACTAGTTTTGCATTGACTGTTCAAACTCTTTCTAACCGTCTCCCTCACAATCCCAATACAGGTCAAAAGGTTCGAGATCAGCTCATGATCCCTGCTTGTTTAGCCCAATTTAATCGGGATGCTGATAGCTGTGCTATAATTGACCTCAGCATCCTTGAAGAGGGAGTGAAGGGAACAATAAAATCAGTAGGATTCTTGACAGGGTACAATTAAAAAAAAAAATTTTGCCTTTCTTCTGAAGCCACTGTCTTATTTTTGCGTGTGGTTCCATCCACTCCCTCCAATGCTGCATCCATGTGGCCATTATTTCTGCAGGAACTTAAACAATTATAGACACTGGCTATTTCAGCTGGAGTGGGACATCACGGTCGAGACAAATCCTTCACCCAACCTTCAAACGTGTAATTCCCAGATGTGGTTATTGCACAGCAATTCTGAACAAGAATTCTGGTTGATTGTCCCCTCATTAGTTCATGGGCACCAAGATGAACAATAGCACTCATTTCCCATTACTGGTGAAATTGGCTAATGGGACATGGATCAGGAGCTGAACTCTAACCCTCTGAGGTTGGTTGGCATGGTCATACACTGTAATACATATTTAAACACGGTTTAACTTCTGATATACTGGCCATAAGGGCAGTATCCTCAGTAGGTAGTCTGGTGTTTTGTAAAGTTGTGATAACTTCCTGCAGCAACTGTTAGTTAGGAGTTAGTGACCACTGACCATCCCAAGTAGATTATAAATGTAACCAGTATAATAGGCACATTATATTAGCAATTGAAAATAATTCAGTTCATGCAAAGTTTGTCAATAAATTGATCAAACTGTTCAAGTAGTTATTGTGGTTGTGTTTATTTTGATGCTGCAATGCATTTTTACCTACTCAGGCTCTGGCCAGATAATCTGTTTTGGTGATATTGATTGAGGGCTAAATATTGGTCAGGACACTCCCCTTCTCTTCAAAATAGGATCTTTTATGTCCATCTGAGATGGGAGCTTGGTTTACCATTTCGTCTGAAAGATGACACATCTGACAGTCTAGCACTCTCTAAGTACTGCACTGGGAGGATAGCCTAGAATCTTGTGCTCAAGTTTCTGGACTAGGATTTGAACCCATAATTTACATTCTCCTGGGTGAGTGCACTACCCACTGAGCTTTGATTGGCAACCTTCTGCAGCCATCAGTGGTTTCAAGAGATGAAAAAACTGAGCAGGGTGCAAGATGGGCAGCCAGTTTGCTAACACCCATTTTTACTTCATTGGCCAAAATGAATTTCACCCTTCCTACAACCCCAGGTTTTGGGCAAGTTGCGAAATGATCAGTGGAACCCAAGAGGTGGGAAGAGGGCAGATAAGCCATTTTAAGTTCGTTAGTAAAATAAGATGCAGAAGAGAAAACAGATCTAAGGGGAAAAAATAATTTAAAAAAGAACAAATGCAGAAAAAAGGAAAGGTAAGAATATTAGTCAACGCGCTGGGCAAAGCAAACACAGGTATAACTGGGTAATTTTTAATTGAATCCTGATTTTTGCACACCTTTTTAATGAAATGTTTGTTTGTACATCAAAAAAGCTTATTTGGCCCAAAACAGGGAAGCTCGGATGTGGAGACTTTGAGGGTTAGGTTTAATTAATTAATAGTAAGAAAGGCAACTCAGGGGTGAGCTAATAGAGAGACTTTAGACTATGAATATCCCCTAATATCTCCTTTTGTGACTCAATGTATAATTTTGCTTTATAGCACTTCTGTGAAGTGCCTTGGGATCTTTTATTACATTAAAGGTGCTATATAAATCCAAGTTGTTGTTATGAAAGGGTTTGATATTCTTGGTATAAACTAGTTTCCACTTGTTGTGGGGCAGATCAAGACTAAGGGCCATAAATACAAGATAGTCCCTCAGGGAATTTAGGAGAAACTTCTTTATCTGGAGAGTGGTTAGAATATGGAACGTGCTACCACAAGGATTAGTTGAGGCGAATAGCCTAGATCCCTTTAAGGGGAGGCTAATAAATGAGGGAGAAAGGAACAGAAGAATATGTTGCAAGGGTTTGATCAAGAAGGGGGGAGGAGGCCAGTATGGAGCATAGACACTGGCATGAAACTGATGGGCCAAATGGCCTGTTTTGGTGCTGTAGAAGCTATGCAGTGTGCAAAAGTATCTCTTACACGAATGACTGTGTCTGGATAAATGCATAAGTCATACCAGGCCACTAAAGTGGCTGTTGCTGGTGTGTCTGTTTTAATTCCCCTCTCTGGATGTCTATTTTCTAAGGGCACGCTGAAAAATAAACTCAGAAATTTGAAGATTTAAACACTACTGTGCAACTCATCAATAACTGTTCTGATAATTGGTGTCAGAATTGGTATAGGAATTTCATCCCTCCTCATAGCGCTTACCTGAGCTGAATAAGTCAATGTTGGCTTGATACTTTGGGCCAGAAGACTGATTAAGGAGGTGTGTTGAAACTATAGCAAGGCAACTGCTCTGTGTGAATCTTAACTTTCAGATTCCATCTAATGAAATACAAAGTTATGAACCAAATAGCTTTTAGACCCTGCTTCCATTGCACTTTGGTCAAAGACATTCATGTTTAGCGGATTAGGGGCTGGTAAACCTGTGCTTTTAAAGTGGCTGTACATGCGTTATGTAATGAAAAAATGCTACTATATTTTTTTTTAAAACTTTGAAATACCTCTGAATTCTTAACCTTAAATCTAATTAATTAGTATTTATTCTGTAGATTTGATTCTGCATTGTTGTAGTAAAAAGACTTAACACTTTTAAGAAATAAAGACATTTTCTCCCTCTCCAATTTTCCGTGGCATGATTCCAGGAGCCAGGCACCTTTCATTGGGGTGGCAATTCTTCACATTGGAACCTAGACCTAAGGCAATTCCACTACAAGGGCGACACTGTTAAGCCTGGCCCTCTCTCCTTACCAGCGGCTGGTTGGGGGTTGGCAAGTTTAGTTGCTGTGGGCTCGGCTGAGATCACCTAATCCAAAGCAGCCACAAGGATGAAACTAGCCTTTCTGGTCTGCATAGTTAGGTAACCCACTTTCTTTAGTAACTGAGCCATAAGGGTAAGTATCACTAAATCTACTTAAACACATTAACTGTAACAAAAGCTTGGGAAAATAAAAGGTTGAGGCTTGAGAGCTATATAAACCATTCCCTCTTGGTAAAGGCTCCAGTCAAACCTTCTGTCATCACTGATAGGACAGTGTAGCTTTATTCTGGTCTAGCGTCAGTCTAAATGAATACCCCTGGTTTTAAGTAGTAGAAACAGAAACTACATATTCAATGCCTAGCTCTACAAGAATCAAACTGAGGAAATTTGTGTGCAAACTGCCAGGACAATATAAATAGAAGACATTTCAAAGAAACTGGATACCAGAACATAAGTTTCTATCCAGGGGAGGGGGTGGAAAGACAATTTTGAAATCCGACATAATTAGGATATAATTTAAAAGTAAAACTTGTTCAGTCATTATATGCAATTATTCCCATTATTAGATGTAAAACTTGAAAAACTCTACCTACAAAAGCCCCGACAGTCTCAGGGCTTTAAAAATCTACAATTACATTTTCAAACTGGCGTTAGTATAGTTAACTTAAACATTTTCTAGTTTGCTTGTTCAACAATGCAAGTAAATTCATCCTTTCATATACTGAGCTACAAAATTGCTCGGGTCATTTCACAAATAAGAGACTTCTGTTAGAGGAATTGTGTTGAAAATTCCCTGATTCGTTAAACACCGTTCATTATATTAAGCTGACAAACACTTGATTCTTTCAATCCCATTGTATGTAGAAACAGGAGGGGAGAATCTTATGGAGAACAAAAAAAAAAATTTAAAATATAAACATACGCTCTAACATTTGTCGCCCTCCGGAAGCAGCTGTCAATCGGTGCAAATAAGATTATTTGGATAAAGAATGTCCAAGGCATTAGCAGCTGTGGAGAAATAAAACCATAAAATATAAATTTTTATCCCTATTTCCATGAGGGAGAGGGAAAAAAAAAGTCAGTGTTGAATATTTACATCTTTAAAAGCCAGAAGAATTAGATGGAAATTTAGTGCCTTATAAACAGAAGCCATTTTGTTCAATAGATGCATCATGGGAATTACAGATCCACATACCAAAAGGCACCACAGCTTCATTAAGACAGACAACCTGACAACAAAAAAAACTATTGTTAGGATTCATTCCAGAGGGCAAGTTTTCCTTTAAAAAATAATAATAATTTGATGTTTTATTGTACGCAGTGCTAAGGTGACCAGTCAAACAAATGTTCTAGTTCACTTTGTCCTGGAATATATAGAGGTTGTTTGTGGCGGCTACTGCTATGATATTCTCTGAAGGATGCCACGCCGTGTGCAGAATCTTCTTACTGAAGTCCAAACTGTCAACACTAATTTCGTCTTTCTTCCTTTTCCCACCCATGCATACTTTCCGAGGTTTCAGTATTGCTCTGGGCTTGCTGTTTTCCCGCGATGCTTCCAGTGTGACATCACGCTTTGTGTTGCGGTCAAAC
The DNA here is from genome assembly GCF_017639515.1 of Carcharodon carcharias. Classification (NCBI taxonomy): domain Eukaryota; kingdom Metazoa; phylum Chordata; class Chondrichthyes; order Lamniformes; family Lamnidae; genus Carcharodon; species Carcharodon carcharias. Next base: position 94,039,261 of record NC_054474.1, read on the forward strand.
ATTCGGAAGAAGTTGTTGTAAGAACCAGTCATGATTACACTGTGAAGCAAATGAACACGGGGAAAGAAAGGAAGGTTTATGTTTATACATTTCACATACCCTCAAAAAGCACCTGAATATTCTTCATGCACAGGTTAGGCTAACTGGTCTGTTATTATGTGGTCTATCCTCTTCTCCCTTTTTAAAATAATGGTATAATGTTAACAGTCCTCTGGCACCACGCCTGTAGCCAGAGAGGATTGGGACTATGATAGTAAGAGCCTTCACTACTTCCTCTCTTGCTTCTCTTAACAATTCGCCATACATTTCATCCGAGCCTGGCAACTTATCTAATTTCAAAATGTCAAACCACCCAATATTTCTTCTTTCATTATACTAACACCCTCCAATATTTCACATTTTCTCTTCCTTAACTATGGTTGCATTTTTCCCCTTCTTTTGTGAAAACAGACGCAAGCTGTTCATTTAGAACCTTGCCCAGGTCTTCTGTCACCACGCAAAAGTTATTTTTTGGTCTCCGTCTGCTAAACCTGCTAAGCATCTTATCTTTTAGGCTGTACTACCAATACTCTTTTTCCATAATGTGCTTCTTCACATTTCTTAGCAATGAACTGCATCTGTCCCCCGTCTTCACACCAATATCCTGTTTGTATCAGTCCTCGATCTCCTGCATTCATCCTCACAGTTTGCTGTGTCCCTCATTTTCTAATTTGTATCAGTAAATTTCAATATCGTGACTAGGCCCAAATCATATTTATGAATGAATCACAAGAATGCCCAGAGATCTTTGCGGCACCACTATTCTTATCCTAGTAATCTGAGCAACATTTACCCTACCCTCTGCTTTCTGTCCCTTAGCCATTTCTAAGTGGTTATAGTTCCTTTAATGCTATGGAGATTTTTTTTTTTGTAACAAGTCTCTTATGTACCACCTTATCAAATCTCTTCTGAAAATCCACGAACACAAGATCAGCCAATTTTCTTTTATCTATACCTTGTGATTTCCTCAACAAATGATCTTCCTCTTCTAAAGTCAGAATTTTACCAGGCTATGGTACCGCATTTCAAGTGACCACTCCCTGCACATAATAATGAATGTCATGGCAGAGCCTGGTCCTGTCCTCACCAGAGCACAACACACATTATTGCAAGGGTCACTGCTGGTCATCAGGGGTGGCAACCCTGGAGGACCAACTTGCCTTCCAAGGGCAGAGATACCGAGGCTGATGGATGTTGAACCAGAGACTTTCTGCTCTGTAAGAACCAGTGCTACAATGGACAGTAAGCATGCTCTCACAGCCACCGTGAGACCATTCTTGCAGGTTATTTATTAGCATTGATTAAATATACTAACTCACAGAATTCAAATTTCTTTTACACTGTCTACATGCAGCTGAAGTAATTGCATTTTTGGCCTATAAAGGGATTATTTAAATGACAGCTCCAGCCCAGGTAAAAATGGTAAAGAATGCAGGCAACTTCACTGACCTGTTGCTTAGTCAGGCAAAGTTAGATTGAAAGCATCACCTACCTGTCAGAGCCATTCCACACACACTCAAATTTGTCAAAGATGCAGTCGTTTTCATAGAGAGAACACAGCTTACTCCTCAGATATTCATGCACCTGACAAAACACCAACAGTAAAGAAACAGAGGTTAAGAATGGCAGGTGCTCCCATATAGCCATTGGTAACAGGGATGATTTGTTTAATTATTAAGTACTATAGGGCCAGTTGTAGTGCCTGCTCTGAGATCCCCCCCCTCGACCCTGTTCACTTTATTCCCTCTGGTGAAGAGATCAACCCCTTTCCTGGGTATCACACCTAAGGCCCAATTCACCAGTCCTGGCCACCATTCATGTGTGGTCGCTGAAGGTCATTTATCATGCCTCAACTGTTGGCTGACTAAGACCAGCTGACTCATTTCAGGGATTGAATCCGGAAACCTGTTCCTGTACAGTTCAGCTACTCACTTAGCCAACAGAGAGTTGCAATTCTGCAGGCAAACTCACCAACAGTACAATCTTATAAATGATATGCATTATTGCATAGTCCAATGATAGGCTATGTACTGATGGATATTTTTGTTTGCCTGCAAAGCACAATTCCAAGAATATTTTATTACAAACAACCACCTGTATTTATACAGCAACATTAATGTAATAAAATGTCCCAATGTGCTTCACAAGAGCAGCATAAAGCTAAATTTGACACCGAACTGCTTAAGGAGATATTAGGACAGATGACCAAAAGCTTGGTCAAAGAGGTCGGTTTTAAGGAACATCTTGAAGGAGAATCCTGCCATGGCAGATGGTGGAATTTGAATTCAATAAAAATCTGGAATTAGAAGTCTGACGATGACCATGAAACCAGTGCTGATTGTTGTAAAAAAGCCCATCTGGTTCACTAATGTCCTTTAGGGAAGGAAGTCTGTCATCCTTACCTGGTCTGGCCTACACATGATTCCAGACCCACAGCAATGTGGTTGACTCTTAAAATGCCCTCTGAAATGACCTGACAAGCCACTCTTGACCCTGCAAAGTCCTCCTTACTAACATCTGGGGGCTAGTGCCAAAATTGGGAGAGCTGTCTCACAGACTAATCAAGCAACAGCCTGACACAGTCATCCTCACGTAATCATACCTTACAGATAATGAACCTGACACCACCATCACTCTCCCTGCATATATCCTGTTCCACCAGCAAGACTGACTCACAGAGGTGGCAGCACAGTGGTATACAGTCTGGAGGGAGTTGCCTTGAGAGTCCTCAACATCGATTCTGGGCCCTGTGAAGTCTCATGGCATCAGATCAAACATGGGCAAGGAAACCTGCTGCTGATTACCACATACTGCCTTCCGTCAGCTGATGAATCAGTGCTCCTTCATGTTGAACATCACCTGGAGGAAGCATTGAGGGTGGCAAGGGCGCAGAATGTACTCTGGGTGGGGAACTTCAACGTCCATCATCAAGAGTGGCTCAGTAGCACCACTATTGACTGAGCTGGCCGAGTCCTAAATGATATAGCTGCTAGACTGGGACTGCAGCAGGTGGTGAGGGAACTAACAAGAGGGAAAAACATACTTGACTTCATCCTCACTAACCTGTCTGCCGCAGATGCATCTGTCCATGACAGTATTGGTAGGAGTGATCACCTCATAGTCATTGTGGAGGCAAAGTCCCGCCTTCACATTGAGGGTACCCTCCATCGTGTTGTGTGGCACTACCACCGTGCTAAATGGGATAGATTTTGAACAGATCCAGCAACTCAAGACAGGGCATCCATGAGGCATTGTGGGCCATCATCAGCAGCAGAATTTTACTCAAATGCAATCTGTAACCTCATGGCCTGGCATATCCCCTACTCTACCATTACCATCAAACCAGGGGATCATCACTGATTCAATGAAGAATGCAAGTGGGCATGCCAGGAGGAGCACAAGCCATACCTAAAAATGAGGTGTCAACTTGGTGAAGCTATAACACAGGAATACTTGCATGCCAAACAGCATAGCAGCAAGTGATACACAGAGCTAAGTGATCCCACAACCACTGGATCAGATTTTTGCTCTGCATTCCTGCCACATCCAGTCATGAATGGTGGTGGACAATTAAACAACTCACTGCAGGAGGAGGCTCCACAAATACCCTCATCTTCAATGATGGAGCCCAGCACATCAGTGCAAAAGATAAGGCTGAAGCATTTGCTACAATCTTCAGCCGGAAGTGCTGAGTGGATGATCCATCTTGGTCTCCTTTGGAGGTACCCAGCATCACAGATGCCAGTCTTCAGCCAGTTCGATTCACTCCATATGATATTAAGAAATGGCTGAAGGTACTGGAAATGGCAAAGGCTATGGGCCCTGACAATAGTACTGACTTGTGCTCCAGAACTTGCCGCACCCCTCATCAAGCTGTTCCAGTACAGCTACAACACTGGCATCTACCCAACTTTGTGGAAAATTGCCCAGGTATGTCCTGTACCAAAACAGCAGGACAAATCCAACCTGGTCAATTACCGCCCCATCAGTCTACTCTCCATCATCAGTAAAGTAATGGAAGGGGTCATCAACAATGCTATCAAGCGGCATTTGCTTAGCAATAACCTGTTCACTAACGCCCAGTTTGGGTTCCACCAGGGCCACTCAGCTCCTGGCTTCATTACAGCCTTGGTTCAAACATGGACAAAAGAGCTGAACTCCCAAGGTGAGGTGAGAGTGACTGCCCTTGACATCAAGGCCGCATTTGACAGAGTATGGGATCAAGGAGCCCTAGCAAAACTGGAGTCAATGGGAATTGGGGGAAAACTCTCCACTGTTTGGAGTCATACCTAGCACAAAGGTTGTTGGATGTCAATCATCACAGTTCCAGAACATCACTGCAGGAATTCCTCAGGGTAGTGTCCTCACCTCACCCACCTTCAGCTGCTTCATCAATGACCTTCCTTCCATCATAAAGACAGAAGTGGGGATGTTTGCTGATGATTGCACCATGTTCAGCATCATTCACAACTCCTCAGATACTGAAGCAATCCATGTCCAAATGCAACAAGACCTGGACAATATCCAGGATTGGGCTGACAAGTGGAAAGTAACATTCGCACCACAGAAGTGTCAGGCAATAACCATTTCCAACATGAGAGAATCCAACCATCGCCCCTTGATGTTCAATAGCATTACCAGCACTGAATCCCCCACTATCAACATCCTGGGGGTTACCATTGACCAGAAACTGAACTGGACTAGCCATGTAAGTATTGTGGCTACAAGATCAGGTCACAGGCTCGGAATCGTAAGACGAGTAACCCACCTCCTGACTCCCCAAAGCCTGCCCACCAGCTATAAGGCACAAGCCAGGAGTGTGATGGAACACTCCCCACTTGCTTGGATGAGTGCAGCTCCCACAACTTAAGAAACTTGACCCCGTCCAGGACAAAGCAGTTCGCTTGACTGGCACCACATCCACAAACATTCACTTCCCCCACCACTAACACACTGTAGCAGCAGTGTGTACTGTCTGCAAGAAGCACAGCAGGAATTCACCAAGGCTCCTTCCAGGCCCACGACCACTACCATCTAGGACAAGGGCAGCAGATAGACAAGGGCACCACCTGGAAGTTCCCCTCCAAGTCAGTCACCATCCTGACTTGGAAACATATCGCCATTCCTTCACTGTCGCTGGGTCAAAATCCTGGAACTTCCTCCCTAACAGCACTGTGAGTGTACCTACACCACATGGGCTGCAGCGGTTCAAGAAGGCAGTTCACCACCTTCTTCTCAAGGGCAATTAGGAATGGGCAATAAATGCTGGCCCAGCCAGCGAAGCTCACATCCCGTGAATGAATAAAAAAAAAGAGAGGTGGTGAGGTGGAGAGAATTCCAGAGCTTGGGGGCTTGATAGCTGAAGGCAGGGCTGCAAATGGTGGAGTGATTAAAATTAGGGATGCCCAAGCAGTCAGAATCAGAGCAGTGCAGATATTTTGGAGGGCTGTAGGCTGGTGAAGAATACAGAGACAGAGAAGGATGAGGCCACGGAGGGATTTGAAAACAAGGACGAGAATTGTAGAATCAAAGTATTGCTTAACTGGGAGCCAATGTAGGTCAGCGAGCACAGGGGTGATAGGTGAACAGGACTTGGTTCGAATTTGGACAGGCACAAGGGCAGAACATGGGAGTCCAGCCATATGTTTTCTGGGATAGACAGGTCTAAAGGTAACAAAGGCACAGATGAGGGTTTCAGCAGCAGATGAACTGAGGCAGGGGCAGAGTCAGGTGATATTACAGAGAGGGAATTAGGCAGCCTTAGTGGTGATGCAAATATGAGGTCAGAAGCTTATCTTGAGGTCAAATAAGACATCAAGGTGTCTGGCTCAGCCTCAGACAGTTTCCAGGGAGAGGGATGGAGTCAGTGGTTAGGTAACAGAGTTCGTGGCAGGGACTAAAGGCAATGGTTTCGAACTTCCCAATATTTAATTGGAGGAAACTTCTGTTTATCCAGTTCTGGATGTCAGACAAACAATTTGATAACTTGGCAACAATGGAGCAGTCGAGAGAGGTGGTGCTGAGGTAGAGCTGGGTATTGTCAGTGTCCATTTGAAATCTGAAGCTGTGTTTTCAGATGATTTTGCCAAGGGCCATTTGAGGTAACAGTGTGGAAGCAGGAAGTCAGTGCAGGTGATTCTCTGGTTACGATTAGATAGATAAAAATGGAACCAGGTGAGGGCAGTCCCACTGGAAAAGATAATTGTGCTCACAATAGTGGTCCTGTATCAGGGTGCTCCAATGATTGGCAAATCATATTAAACAGCACGCCCTTCAGCTGTTTGCAACAGCCAAAGTTCTGACTGTACCCAACCAGCATGGAATCTCTAAACATAGTGTTCAACAGCAGATGTGATTCCGCGATTGGACAACACCTGCTAAGCAATCCTGATAGTGCTACAAATTACACTGAAAACCAATTTAAGATTGTTGGGGTCAGGGTTGCAGTATGGCTCACTTATACATGCTAGAAGCCACATATATTCACACACAGGGCCTGTCCTTTGCAGACCAAAGGAACATGTCCACATTTTGCACCTTTTTCATCTAAACAAAAACTTAGGGAATAGTCATTCCCTGATTCATTCCCCAGGGCAATGCCTTGACCAATCAGAGTTGGCCCACCTGGTTTGAATTTGAACAAATTTGGGCAGCTAACTGTTCCATGCTGCATTCTCCATAGCAACACCCCCACCAATCCACCACTTGCCAACCAATCAGCACTCTCTTCATATGCAGTATAAATTGTTGTTCCCCCATTACAGTTTGGTAACTTTTTGCATAGCTATCGACTGAGTGCAAGACAAAAAGCTTTGATCGCATGTCTCTTTTTTCAGCAATACTCATGTTCTGTACTACTAAAGGACTATTTACATACTGTTGCCTTCAATGGCTTTCCCTTCAATACATTTCATGTGATTTTTGAATTAATTTGAATTTTCCGATTGTTAACCTGGTCCTGGTACTTGAATCTTAGGTAGATGGATTCTGGGACAAGCATTTGTTGTCTTCTGCAACAAGGGAGTTATAGAAGGAGAAAAAATAGCACTAATTCAGGCTTCAGCAACATCCTGTGAAAAGAGATACAAAGGATCATGGAGAAGTAAGTCTACAGAGGCTGTAAGGTAGGGTAAGGGAATGGAATGGATCATAACATGGTTATATTAAGGTTCCTGGGTCCATAATGAATACCCTTTTGGTAATCATTTTCAGCAACAAAAATTAGCAAATATATTTATTCAGAGCCTGTACTAGCTGCAGAAACCACTGCCTTCAGGACTCTTATTCACTAGGGCACTGGACTAAGTGACAAAGCTCACACATCAGCAAGCAAACCCTGACTAGGGCAGACATGATGGCACCCAACAAGCTCAATTCTGAGTTGAATTAAGGTCACAATGTGAAGCTGTTGCAAGTAATTGTTTAAACAAAGACAGAAAGGTTGTGTTGGCCTTTTCTGTAGCCTTACTGGATGCAGAAGAGTCAGGTATTGTGAGCCTTGTATACTAACAATAGGCTCAGGCATTTGACTGTGTGAGAAAGAAGATGGCACCCACAATACTCCCAGATATCCATGTTGATGTGAGCTCACCAAAAAGCCGACAAATTTTGAATGAAAGCATTGTAGTTATTACTTGTGCTACAGCAGAGGCCAAACTGAAACAGTCTCAAAGGGACACAGCACAATGGGAGATCACAACTACGCACACTAAGGATGTGTAGAAATGTAAAGCAGAAAATGTCCGAAAGACCCACTGGGCTAAAAATTTGTGTGTGCGGTGCCACTTCAAAGCAGTGCTATGTAGACTAAGTTGATACCCTGGGAAAAGACAGCACCATCGCAATGATATCAAGGAGGAACCCCCTGCAAGCTGCACAAGTATCAGCTGGCAGTGCTATCCTCCCCCAGGAAATCGACCTAGTCTGTGTAGCACCACCATGAAATGGCATTACATCAAGTAATGTTTAGCCCAATAAGTCTGCCAACTATCTAAGAGAGGAGAGAAAATTTGATTGGGGCATTGGGAGAGGGGATTGTGAGAAGGGGAAATACTCTTCAATCAGAAAGTACTGACAGCACAAAAGGAGACCATTCAGCCCCTCGTGCCTCTCTAAAACAGCTAACCAATTAGCCTCACATCTTTGCTCCTTCCCCATAGCCCTATGTTTCCTTTTCAAGTATGCAATCGCTTTTATTATTGAATCTCTTTCCGACAATGCTTTCCAGATTGTAACAGTTTGCTGCATAAAAAAGTCTCTCCTCATCTCTCCTCTTGTTCTTTGGTCAATTATTTTAAATGTGTCCCCTCTGGTTATCGACCCATGCAAGTCACTTAACACCAATTTGCTTGTCTGCTCAGACAGAAGCCTTGCATCAAATCCTCATTTTCCTATAACAGAGGTAATTCTTATTAGCAATCCTGGTTCCTATTAGAAATCCTGTAAGTGGCCAACTTGCAACACCCCTGTGCTTGATACATGTTTATCAAGCATTGACATGCCTCCCAATTCCTCACATGGGGTGTTCTTAGACATCTTTGTAACTGCTTCTTAATAAATGATTCCCATTGATAAATACCAGACTCTTCTGGGATGCCAGATCGTTGAAAGCAGAATTTGCCCTGCTCCCACTAGATGGTAAGGTGAGCATGCAACAGTGGTGAGACTGTCTCACGTGTTGCACAATGATGTGAGGATAGTGTGTGTGTGTGTATGTCTGTGTGTGTGATGACATCAAATGCAGGATCCAGCATTCAGTGCCGAAAGTGGGAAAGGAGGCAACTGGAAGGAAGTTATTTGCTGATTTGCTGTGTAACAACAGGAAGTAGGATTGAAATATTGATCTGTCCAGCCCTAAGTAACCACAAACATACCGGAAAATTTGGAAATATCGAAAGGAACTGACAAAAGTGGATCAGCCAATTGTTTTGCTCTTGACCACAGACTCATAGATTTGAGTACCTGCTGAGAATTTGCTCCCTGATGAATATGGAATAAGATCTTTCACTGTATTGGATCCCACAATGCAGAATTATTGGAACTTTCACCTATTCAGGTTTGGAGCTGAATCATTAAACTTCATGAATTCCAATCTTATATGCTCCAAAGCCTGAACAGATTTCAATGTTTTGATTTTTGATTTATCCCTTCGTTTCCTGTATGTCTGGTAACTATTCGGTGATGACTCAATGATCCATTTAGCTTAACTGTGCCTTATTAGTCCCTCACCTGTTCTATTGAGATTAATAATTTTTAAAATGATAAAAAGCAACTTTCTACAGATTTACCCTAGTTTTTTTTAAAGCTCACTTTTCTCCTCCTGGTTTTTGATGTGAAAATTAAAAACTGAAAACCATCGGGAAAAAAACTCCGGGATTTTAATTGACAAAGGATCCCAAGATGCATTCCAATCTCTGCAGTGTTGTCATTGTTATGTGCTATGTACTTTTGACAAGTGAAGGAGATCCACTGTCCTGCGTGTATTGAAGGTTGTGGAGCAGCAGGAGGATGTAGCTCTAGCCTGTCCTCATGCCTGGGTGAGGTGTTCATGTACAGTGAAAAAAGGGATGAAAATAAATATTACTATGGAAACATTACTCAAACGCCTCAAATCCATCAAACTTCTCTTCAGCTTCCTCATCACCCCCAGGTTTTTTTTTCATTCATTCATGGGATGTGAGCATCGCTGGTTAGGCCAGCATTTATTGCCCATCCCTAATTGCCCTTGAGAAGAAGGTGGTGAGCTGCCTTCTTGAACCACTGCAGTCCATGTGGTGTAGGTACACTCACAGTGCTGTTAGGAAGGGAGTTCCAGGATTTTGACCCAGTGACAGTGAAGGAACGGCGATATATTTCCAAGTCAGGATGGTGAGTGGCTTGGAGGGCAACTTCCAGGTGATGGTGTTCCCATGTATCTGCTGCCCTTGTCCTTCTAGATGGTAGTGGTTGTGGGTTTGGAAGGTCCTTAATGTAACAAAATCAGACACACTGCAGTACATGTTCCCCTCAGTATGGACTTCAGATAACCAGTTGCCAGCCTCCACTATAGTCTCAGCAAGAAGCTTGGTCCATGTTCAAGATGGGGCCTTACCTGCCCTTGGATGACAGGGGGGCTTGGGAGTGGAAGATATGTAATCTGCCAGCTCTGGACCGCCACAGTACCGGGCGGTTTTCAAGCTGGGAGAAGGTGGTTCTGCTCCTCCCGGCCCCGCAAGAATAAATAAAACTTAACTTGGGTTCCTCTTCGTCTGGATTCCAGTTAATTTTGGGCATGGAAACAAAGGCCCCAGGACCCCAGGACCCCAAAGTACGATAGAGGCCCCAATTTGCATATTGAAAGATCCTATCACCTGACTCCTGCGAGGATTCTGGAAACCCAGCAGTAGACCTAGGGAAATACTACAGCAGCCATGATGACAGTGGCATTGAGGTGATAATTCACTCCACTATTTTCGGCATGTTTCCATCCCCGTTTTTGTCTATGTGGGAGGTCTCAAAATCTACCCCACTGTCTCACAATCTAATTCCATTCATTCTCACACCCTCGAAAATGTGGAAACACCTACCTCTCTCAGTTCTCCCTTTCTTCTACAATCTAATCTTGTTGTAAAATGCCTTTGAGGAATATCAGCATAAATCACTAGAAGGGAAATGTGTGTGTGATCCACTCTGAGTTTCACTTTTGCTTTCAGAACAGCTGATGTCTTCAAGCTTTATACCTATGTATAACTGTTCACGTGTGCCTTGTCTTAATAAATTAACCCACAACATATTTAGCAAATTCCTTTTGAGAGATTGGTGCCTTGTGTTTTGTACAGTAAATAAGATATTATCTCATTATAATAACACAACATGGTGAGCAGAGGTAGTAAGATTAAGTACAGGTATGATGTGGTGAACAGCCTTAGATCATGCTGCATGGCATGGGACAGCCCTCAATGTTTTGGTTAGACCACCATGAAGTTGCTGCATTGGAGAGTGTTGAAAATGCTGCGTGGTGACTGCAAAAAAAAAACTTTAAAGACATAGCGTTGAGCTAATGCTCAAATAAAGAGCTGGTACGCAGATCCAGCCCTTGTAGTGAGGTTGCAGCGCATAGCCTGCCAGTTCCATGAGTGGGATAGCACATCAAGAGTAACGGCACTGGGTTAGCTCAGTCAGGAAAGGCGAGTTGTGACCTCACACTAGTAACAACCCATGGAATCAGTCAGACATCACAAGGCAGATCAACCTCAGAAACCACTCCTATCACACCAGTTCACAATTGAACGTTGAAATATCTAGTTCTGTCGAAGGGTCATGAGGATTCGAAACGTCAACTCTTTTCTTCTCCGCCGATGCTGCCAGACCTGCTGAGTTTTTCCAGGTAATTCTGTTTTTGTATTGAAATATCCAGAATGTTTCAACAAAATTGGCAGTTTCAAGGGAGCTGCAACATTACACTTGTAGGAGAATGTAAGTCCGTCAACTGATCCACCATGTAAGTGCAGCATCCACATACAAGACAAATTGAAAGTCAAACTAAACAAAATGGAGAAAGACAGAATCACTAGAAGAGTACAAGAGCACACAGATTGGTGCAGCTCAATCTCGTGTCACAAAGGAGGATGAATCATTAAGCCTATGCCTCAATCCGCAACGTCCTCACAAAATACCCACATTAGAAGAATTAAATCTGAGATTTGTGGGTGCAAAATTCTTCCTGAAGCTTGATGCCAAGCATAGTTACTGGTCAGTACATCTTACAGATAAGTCCCAAGCGCTTACTAACTTTTGTGACCCATTCGGTTAATACCGTTTTCAACGACTTCCTTTCTTGCTGTTAGCCAGGCTCTCTTTCAAGCTCACATGGACTGCATTACATGCACTGTACCAGGATGCATTTGTATTGCAGATGACATTGCTGTTGTGGGAAGAACAAGCAATAACATGATCATAATCTGCACTTATTGATGCAAGTGACATGTAATGAAGGATTGGCGTTCAATAGTTATAATGCATCATCAGTCTTTTTATATTCTTTCATGGGATGTGGGCATCGCTGCCAAGGCCAGCATTTGTTACCCATTCCTAATTGCCCTTGAACTGAGTGGCTTGCCACACCGTTTCAGAAGGCAGTTAAGAGGCAACCACATTGCTGTGGGTCTGGAGTCACATGTAGGCCAGACCAGGTAAGAAGGGCAGATCTCTTTTGTGAACCAGATGGGTTTTTACGGCAATCAACAATGGTTTCATGGTAACCATTACTGAGGCTAGCTTTTCAATTCCAGGTTATTAATTGAATTTAAATTCCATCAGCTGCCATAGTGAGATTTGAACCCTTATCCCCCGAGCATTAGCCTGGGCTTCTGGATTATTGGTCCAGTAACATTGCTACTATGCTACCGTCTCCCATCAATGTGCAGATCAATTTCTTCCATTCTATTTATTCCAGTGCTGGCATATATCCCAATCCAAGTAAAATAGGGTATTAAGACCATGCCAACTCCTCAAGATAAGGATGATCTTCGAAGATGCCTTGGTCTCTTTAATTTCTTGTCTCCATACATTCTGAATTTCACTCAAAAATCTCCATCGCTAAGAGAATTATTGAGAAAGGATATGTTTTTCCTGTGGCATGAGGACCACCAATACCTCTTCGAAGCACTGAAACAGTCATTATCAGAAGCATTGACACTGCAATTTTACAATCCTAGGGAGACAACTACCCTGGGCTACAACTGCCTTACAGGAAGGTCTGGGAACATGCATACTACAAAAAGGCAAACTGATTGCACTTGCTTCAAAATCTCTGCCTGTAACACAATCCAACTACTCCAACATTGAGTAGGAAGTATTAGCTTTAGTGTTTGGAATCATGCATTTTTATACCTTTCTATTTAGCAAAAGATTTGTCGTAGAGACCGAGCACAAGCCACAGGGGATGATTTGGCAAAAAACTTTGATCATCGCACCACCAAGATTGCAACGTCTCTCAATAATGATTCGAGGTTATGACTGTGAGATTAGGTACGATCCAGGTAACTTGATGGTCACATCAGGTATACAAAGCTAACCCAGCAAAAACAGAAGATGTATGCTTAGATCTACAAGTTGACTTCATTAACATTGAACTTGAAGATGTTCTCCAAACTGATCTGGTACAATTTGCATAACACAAATGCCAGCAGATGCACGAAGAAACGGCAAACAATTCTACACAACAAAAACTGGAAAACCATCATCAAAGGATGGCCTGTTTCAATTCAGCATGTCCATGAACACGTGAGACCATTTTGGCCTTATCGGGATGAGCTATTGAGAGTCATTTTTAAAGGCAGGCAGGTCATCATATTGGAATCTTTGTGACCTGATATTCTTCAACAACTCCATTACTCACACATGGGCATATATCAGATGAGAAGACTTGCAAGAGAGACAGTCTATTGGCCAGGTATAAACAATGACTTTGAAGTCATCATCATGCCAAGAGCATATGTCAAGTCAGCACAAAGTACCAATGATTCCATGTGAAGTTCCTACCCATCCTTGGTCCAAGATTGCATCCGACCTTTTTCGTGTCCATGGCACTTACTTCATTGTCATCTTTGACTATTTTACCAAATAGCCCATTATTCGACAATTGCACAATACATCAAGCACAACTGTCGTGCACAGTCTAAGTGCCATTTTCAGTTTATTTGGTGTGCCTAGCGAGATCTTCCCAAAGGCACTAAGTGACTGATGGGGTAAAGTTCCTTGACCACTGGAATTTTGACTCAAATGGCAATGTTGAAGTGCCAGCCTAATCAGTCATGGGTGGCAGATTACTCAGTCTGGGCATCTCAGCAGACCCAATGCTAACAGCAGTCCAGTTCCAGCAAGAATTGCTGACAGTGACCAAGAACAGGGAACTTGGCTGATTTCTTATGCCTTAACCCAGGGGGTACTGTGGCCAGTTGTTGCATTTCACTAGTTCACAAGATTTCAGTTAGCTCAGAATGGAGTGGTGAAGTTGGAACTTCCCTGGCCTGCAAGACCAGGACCGGGATTTTCATTTGCTCTTGGGGGCCGGAACAGAAGCAGGTGCACTTCAAAAATAGCACTCCTGGGTGGTGTATCAGCGTCCCGATACCTCTGGGACACACTGGGCACTTTTGAAGAAAGGGCTCGCCTTCAACTAACAGCTTTTTAAGCCTCCTGAGGAATGCGATACATCTTGTAAATATACACATTGCTGCCACTGTGTGTCAGTGGTGGAGGAAGTGAGCGTTTAAGGGAATGATAATATGAAAAGAAATACAAGAAAGGCTGTGATGGAGAGAGCGTGAATGGTTAGAGTCGACAGCTGAAAGAGAGTTAACTGATCATGAGTCTACGTTACTTTAGAATCATCAAACATTATAAATTTACAGTAGTGACATTATAGCTTCTCATTGCTTTCAGTCAAACTTATCATGAGCATTAGCTTCATTCCAAAACTATTTTCTATACAGTTGTATTAAAGAGAAACTTCAACTGGCAGATAAAAAGGCTGGGATTTTCCAGCCGCACTGCGGCTGGGATTTTCTGGTACCGCCGAAAGTCAAAGGACTTTTGGCTGGCTCGCCAAATTTTCCGTTCCTGCCCGCAATGGCTCCTGTCACAGGCGGGACAGGAAAATCCCAGCCTAAGTTATAAGGCTCATTTCAACACTGTGGCTTTGAATGACCCCAGGAGCTTTTCTCTCCTGGCTTTTGATTTTGGCTGATCAGCTCAGTTAAATTACTATCTACTCTCACCTATCTGGAATTCCTGCTCCCATCCCAATGGAAAACTGCCAGCTTCCCACTTCTTCAAACTCCATTCAACAAATACCTGATATGTTTCTATAGGTCTGTTCTCCATGTTTAAGTCCCAGACTTTGACAGTGAGGTAATCTCTCGTCATCATATACCTCCCGCTGTGGCTGAACTTCACGTCTGATATTGAGGAAATGATTTCGGAGAAGAATGACCGGTTGCTGGGATCCTCTGGCTCTTCAAAAACTGGAGATCAATGCAGCCAGAAGGAGAGAAAGAAAATGTACAGGTTAGCAGCTCTTCATTCAGAACTTTACCAAAATTCATAAAAAAAACAAAGGAACATTTAAAATAATAAGAGCAGCATAAACCACAAAACCAGAAACTGTTCTCTCACCTCTGGGATGGCAGCTCCAATCCAAACCAAACTAATGCTCACTGTAAGGGTTCTACATGAATCTAGATGGTATCAGTCAACAGCACACAGATGGCTACAATTTAGTATGAATCTGACAATCTCAGAAGCCACAAAGACAGTTTTTGTAAATTGAGGGGTGGGGCGAGAGGTCATAAAGTGTTCAATGGTGCTCTTCCAAAACTGATATTTTTATGCATTTCTACTATCTGTTATGTGAAGAAGTGCAACTTGATTTTCCTCATAATTTCCCACATTCTCAATTTTATGACATTCCCTTGCTCCCTTGTTCTTCATTCCCCTCCCAGAGGAAATAGTTTTATCTACCTTTTTAACATTTTAAAATACTTCATACTCAAGGGAATACAAGCCACGTTTGTGCAAACAGTCCTCAGAACTCTCATAACAACATAAGAAATAGGAGGAGTAGACCATATGGCTCTTTGAACATTTTCCACTTTTTAATAAGATCAACGCTGATTTTCTGCATCAACTCCATTCCCCATATTCCCTGAGACATAAAAATCAGTCTACGTCAACCTTAAATATATTCACCAATGGAACATCCACGATTATCTGGGGTAGACAATTCCACAGGTTCTCCTCAAATCAGTCCCAAATCCTGAGACTGCCCGCATTTTCTAGATTCCCCAGCCAGGGGAAACAACTTCTCAGTGTTTACCCTGTCCAGCCCCCTCAGAATTTTGTATGCTTCAATTAGATCACCTCTCATTCTTCTAAAGTCCGGAGAATATAAGCCTAACTTTTTCAGCCTCACATCACAGGACAACCCTTTCATCCCAGGGACCAATCCAGTGAGCCTTCGCTGTACCACCTCCACTGCAAGTATATCCTTCCTTAAATATGGAGACCAAAACTGCACACCGTATTCCAGGTGTGGTCTCACTAAAGCCCTCTACAAATGTAGCAAGACTTCCTCCTTCTTGCACTCCAATCCCCTTGCAATAAGGGGTGATATGCCACTTGCCTTCCTGCCCGCTTGCTGTACCTGCATGTTAACTTTATGTCCCTTGTATGAGTATGCCCAAGTCTCTGAACATCAACATTTACAAGTTTCAACTGCTTATCATTCTGGTGAATCTGCACTGCACCAACTCAGAGGCGAAGATATCCTTCCTGAGATACTGTGCCTAAAACTGAACACAGTGCCCTAGATGGCGGCTGATCAAGGCATTTTCTTGTCTTTTTGCAGTGTGCTGACTGCTCATAATGGCTAGAGCCAGCGTGTTTTTATTGTCAGATCCAATCACAACTGGGCACTATTTGCAAATTGACATAGCTATGTTTTACTTTTAGACCTATAATCTTGCCTTTTCCTTTTTTTTCCCAAATGCCTTCCTTAAGTACATACCATAACAGCAGACCACCTGGTAGTAGCTACAAACAGCAGTAGCAGCTTCCTTAAGTCTCCCTTAGAGCCTCACTCACTTACTACCCTAGATGAAGTATACAATCAATTTGTAGATCACTCCCAAAGCCTTGTTTGGGCATAAAAAAATCAAGTGGAAGAGCAAAGATGGTTGCTCCCTCTCTGAAAGGAATAGCCACAGGCTTCCTCTCAAGTTACTGGGTCCTCCTCATCCCTCAGCTTTTAATTAAATGTATTTTATAATTAACAATTCTTTGACATCTTTCTTCCGATTAGTAATTTGATCAAGGCTTTATTAGCTTCATTTCAATTCAAGTGGCGTTTTGTAAGTTTTAATGTGTTTACAACTTCTGGAAATTTTAAAACATTGCTTTAAATATACAATAGCTAGCACAAAAACTTAACATATCACAACAACTTGCATTTATATAGTGGCTTTAATGTAATAAAACAGCCCAAGGTGCTTCTCAGGAGCATTATCACATAAAATCTGACAACAAGCTTAAGAGGGAGACACTAGGAAAGGTGACCTAAGTTTGGTTACAGGCAGTCCTTGACTTTACAACATTCAAGTTACGATGAATGGCACTTAACGCCGTTTCTTAATTCACACCCTGTTTCAACTTTTAAACGTCAGTTTTGACTTTGCGACACCACGCCAGCCTCTAAAGCAAGTCGGCTTCTGGCAGAGGTCTGAATGCATTGGGACGAGCGTCTAAAACCTACGGGAAATGAGGTTGTGATTTGCTGGTAAAAATGTGGCCTTGTCCCGCTGACTGCTCTCCCATTGATTACAGTGGGATTCTGGTGCCTGCGGTCCAGCGCCAACCATCCCGGAACACCGCACCCAATTGGTTCCGCTCAACCCACTGTCCCTAGTCAGGCTCAAGCATCATCCAACGATGCCAAAGCCAAGTCAGCAGGATTTTGTCCAACCATCCGGGAGAGGTCTGAATTCATCAGGTCGGAGCAGGAAAATATGCAGGGATGGAGGCCGCCCTTGTGGGGAACAATGTTCCCCAGGGTCGGGAACGCGGATCTCCATTCATAAAACGTTCGAAGACTAAGCCCAAAAAGACCCATTATCACCCCATAAAAATCCCCAAAACATATTAAAAAGTGGAATCATTAACCAAAATATCAAACATAAACTCCTGAGGCTAAGTCAGAAAGGAGAAATGGTTAATAGTAAATAGGGTATCGGGCCTTGGTTCATGAACCAATCCCCCATTTATAACATTGCTCCTATGGGGAAATTGGTTCCGACTTGTGACATGGTTTTCAAGAACCAATTGTGTCCTAGGTCCGAGGACTGCCTGTGAAGAGTTCAGTGTGAAAGAGCATTTGAAACATGGAGAGGCAGAAAGGAAATTTCAGAGCTTATGGCCCAGGTGACTGAAAGCATGGTTGTCCATGTTGGAAGAAGGAGTGGGGAATGGAGGAGAGGCCAGAGTTGGAAGAATGAAAGTTTTTGGAAGGCTGTATGAGGTTACAGAGATAGGGAAAAACAGAGGAATTTGAAAATAGGGAATATTACAATCAAGGCATTGGTAGACTGGGAGCCAATACAGGTCAGCAAGCACTTCAGCAGAGCTGGGAAATTGGAAAGATCATAGAATCTCAGAAGGAAGCCATTCAGCCCATCTTGTTTTAGCATCTTTAGAAATTAGCTTCACACTTTCCCAATAGAGTAGCAATTTTTTCTTTTTCAATTTTCCATCCAATTCCCTTTTGAAATTTCCTACTGAATCTGCCTCCAGCCTCCCTTTTCAGGCAGTGAATTCCAGATCCCCACAAGTCATTGTGTAGAAAAAAATTCTCATTGTCCCTGTTTTTTGACCAAATATCTTAAATCTGTGTCCTTTTGTTACCAATAGTTTGCCAGTGGAAACAATTTACTCTATCAAAATTCTTTATAAATTTGAATATCTCTACCAAATAGTCTCCTAACCTCCTCTGCTCTAAGAAGAACAATTCCAACTTCTCTAGTCTCCACACAGAAATGAAATCCTCCATCACTGACACCATTCCAGTAAATCTCTTCTGCACCCTCTCTAAGGCCTTGACATCCAGGTGGGGAAAAATAAATGCAATCATTTTTTTAGTGGACTTCTTACAGACATTTTTGCATAATTGCTCCCAAAAGCTTCTTTCCCTGGTCTTTTCCCAGCTGTATGACTCCTGAGACAATCATCTGTGATGGGAAGTTTAAATTGGCCATCGGGCATGTTGTCCTACTCAGAAATGAATTAATGAAAGCCTTTCAATTTGCACCACAGTTCCCTGGCAGATGATGCTGCAGAAAATACTGCCAGATAAATTAGCTAATGTAACATAGTTAGTGTAAAACATGTAAATTTGCTTGGATTTACCCTGGCTGCCTCTTTGTGGCTCATTACACCATTGTGAGTGTAATTCGCCAAGTGGAATACTAAATGTGAGCAGGTGTTCATTTAAATCACATAATCTCTATGATATTTGTGCTGTACTTCTCCAATTCAACCACACGTGAATATTTTCCAGCTTACCCTAAGTTTTTATTACTCATGTAATCCATCAGCAACAAGAGCCCAAAGCTGTCACATCTGTGGGTTCCAATATGTTTGGACCACGGGCTGCATTGGTTGCAGTTCATGTGGCATGGTTCTTACTAGTTAATTTCCTTTCCCACTATCAACCATGGTTCAGCGGTTTCCGTCTTGCCTCCGATTCAAAAGGTCATGGGTTCAAGCTGCCTTTCAGATGAGGCGTCAAACAAAGGCTCCACATGGCTGCTTAGTTGGATGCAAGGGATCCAACTGCACTCTTTGAAGAGGAGCACGGGGAAGCTACTCCCACTGTCCTCATTAACATTTAACCAACATTACGCAAAACAAATTACGGTATCTGTTCATCCATCGCCTAGCTATTTACAGAATCACAGAATGATTACGGCACAGAAGGAGGCCCAAATACCTGCTGGCTTTCTGCAGGAACTACTGAGCCAGTTCACTGCTGGGTCCTTTCCCTGTAGCCTTGGAAATATTTTCCCATCAGGTGCTTATCCAATTCCCTTTTGAAAGCCGCGACTGAATCTGCCTTGGCCACACTCTCAGACATCCCAGGCTTGTTTTTCCTCATTTTGCTTTTGGTTCTTTTGCCAATCACTTTAAATCCGTGTTCTCTGGTTCTCGACCCTTCTTCCAGTTGGAACAGTTTTTCTCAATATCCTCTGCCCATTTCATGATTTTGAAAACCTCTATCAAATCTTCTCGTTTCTAAGGGGAATAGTCCCAGCTTCTCCAATCTATCCACATAACTGAGGTCCCTGGAACCGTTCTTGTGAATCTTTTCTGTGCCCTCTCTAATGCCTTCACATTCTTTCTCAAGTGTTGCACCTAGAACTGAGCGCAATACTCCAACTGCAGCCAAACCAGTATTTTATAAAAATTCATCATAACTCCCTAATTTTTGTACTTTGTGCCTTGATTTATAAAGTCCAGGATCCTTTGTGGCTTTTTAACCACTTTCTCAATCTTCCCTGCCACCTTCAATGACTTGTGCCGCAAGGTTCTCTATCCCTGCATGCACCCCCTTTAGAATTGTACTCTTCAGTTTATATTGGCAATATAAAGTAGTCTTCCTACTAATTTGCAATTCTCTGTGTTAAATTGCATTTGTCATATGTCTGTCCATTGCACCAGCCTGTCTGTGTCATCTTGAAGTCTAACACTATTCTACTCACACAATACTTTCAAGTTTTATGTCATTTACAAATTCTGAAATTGTGTCTTGTACACCCAGGTCCAAGTCATTAACATATATCAAGAAAAGCAGTGGTCGTAGTATCAAATCCTGACCACTGCAGAACTTCCTCTAGATTGAAAAACAACCATCCAGTCCACATTACTGTTTCCTGTCACTCAGTGAACCTCATATCCATGCTGCCGCTTTCCCTTTTATTCCATGGGCTTCAACTTTGCCAACAAGTCTATTATGTGGCACTTTAGCAAACACCTTTTGGAAGTCAACACAGACATCAACCCTCTGTGTTGCCTCATCAAAAAACTCAATCAAGTTAGTTGTACACAAGTTGCCTTTAACAAATCCATGCTGGCTTTTCTTAATTAATCCGCACTCATCCAAGTGATTGTTAATTTTATCTAGAATATCAGGCAGAATTTAATACTACCTCTGGAGGTGGCCTGGGATTCTGGGGGGACGGTATGTTGTAAAGGTGAGGCAGGGTGCAGGGTAGGTGAAGGTACCAGGTGGAAAACCCATCACCTTCCCAACTCTATCCAATTAAGTCTGGGGCAGGAAGGGTTGAGGCAGCCTTCCCACCCAGAGACAAATTAAGGCCTTTAAGTAGCGGGGACCCCGTCATGTGAGCAGCCCACCAGGTAAGCCCTGCTGGGTATGGTAGCGACTCAGTGAAGGGGGGGTCTCTCCTTCCCTGCCATCCTGAACCCGACGGAGGGACCCTGCACCAGCAGAAACGGAGGGACCATCGAGACACCATGGCTTGCCCTTGAAGATAATGCCTTCCCCCTTCGCTGCGGCCTTCCTGACTGGCCCCAGTTATCTTGCTCTGAGGGCTCCAGTGATGTTCCTCACACTAAGCCCCACTACAGTACTGGCAGCGGCCATTGCTCTTCGTGGCACTGTCAGTACTGGAGAGCAGGGGGTTGGCAGGACATCTGCCCTGCACCAGGAAATATGACAGGAAATTGCCCCCTAGTGAGCTGAAAACCTTGACTATAGCCAGAGGGCCGCCTAATTGGGACTTAATCCCAACAGGGCTCCTGGAACTGGCTGCAGCTGAGTTGCTACTGGTTCTCCTGCTAGTGGATGGACCCAATGCTGTGACCATTAAATTTCGCCCATCATTTCTAAATGCTGTTCAGCCACCAAGTTTAAACTGACTGTCCTACAGGGTCCATGGTTTGGCTCATTGCTACATGGTACCCTCAATGCTTACACAGGTAAGAATTGCATGACCCAATGGGCTCTGACATTCATGGCTAGTTAAAATGAATAGCTTCCTTCCACACTGTAACCATTCTATGATGCTACGTAAGGGTAGCTGTACACATCTGTAATGTGGACCTAATTTTCAGCACAATTACAGTGGCAATAATCTAGAAATTTCTGCTTTATAATCTGGATTTGCATGGTAAATTTAGCCATCTGGAATAACTAAAATAACAAAAAATTTAATTGCATTTGTGGCAGAAGGATCATATTGTTTCCGCACTCTATTTTAGGAGACTCTTATACGTAGGCCTATTCTAAATTGGATTGATCCTGTTACCTGTATTCACCCAAACTGCCAAATGTTCAGAGACATCCATTACTGGAGCTGGTGAGTGACTTAGTAGGTTTCAGGAAACAAAGAATTATAGAATTGTGAGCAGAGGTAGAGGGAATTTCTTATCAATGAAACATTCTTCATTAAGCAGCCTAGTGCTAGAAGTCTCAAATAGTGGATTGCAACAATTTACGTTTCAGTAAAGAGTCTAAATATTCTGGAATATTCCAGAGAAAGGCAAGGACATGCTGACAGATCGAATACACATATGGAAGTAGCAAGTCACGCAAGGCACATTCTGAGCTTTTTATTGGTTTGCAACTTCCAGGGAACGTACAAAAGAGTGACAACATTTTTATGCTTGCAAGTATTAATCTTTCAAGAAAGTCTCGCTCTTTACCTGAATAAACCAAAATACATAGTTTGTTCTGAAACTTCAAATGTGGATCAGGTCATATATTGAACCTAAAGATCTTAATTTATGTTCCGTACATAAATGTCTCCGTGTTGTTCAAATTGGAAATTTTTGATTAGGAATTTCATTTACCTTGACCCAAATACCAAATCTCATTTGAAAGTGAAAAGAAACTAAAATAATGAAGCTGGGTGATCAGGGTTACTCCCTCAGCCTGGCTGTGGACATTCTTTCAGCAGCCATGAACAGAAAGGAAATGCCAGTATAAAGCGATTACCCAAATCATGATTATGCACAGAGATGGGCTGACACCAGATAAAATGATCATGAAAAACTGCCATACTGTTGTGAAAACCTAACTGGTTCATTAATAATCTTCAGAGAAGATTTAGATTAATTGTGACATTAGCCTCTCATGGTTCCAGGTTGACCCGGGGGCACAGTCTCAGGATAAGGGGCCGATCATTTAAGACTGAGATGAGGAGAAATTACCTCATTCAAAGGGTTGAGAGTCTTTGGAATTCTCTATCCCAAATGGTTGTGGATGCTCCATTGAAGAACACATTTAAGGCTGGGATAGATAGATTTTGAGTCTCTTACAGAATCAAGGGATGTGGGGAGCAGGCGGGAAAGTGGAGTTGAAGCCCAAGATCAGCCATGATCTATTAAATGGCAGAGCAGGCTCAATGGGCTGTATGAATGAATGAATGATTGCTTGCACATAGCATCTGAAACAAAACAGTAGAACTGATAGTGCAAAGAAAAATAAATAAGTGCAATCTGATAGCTATTACAGAGACACGACTGCAGGATGAAAAAGGTTTGGGCCTGAACATCGAAGGGTACGTGACATGTAGGAAGGACAGGAAGCTAGGAAAAGGTGGAGGGGTTGCTCTGTTAATTAAAGATGGTGTTAGCACAATTGAGAAGAATTACTGAAGTTCAGGAAACCAGGATGTAGAAGCGGTCTGGGCAGACATGATAAATGATAAAGGCAAGAAATCAGTCATGGAAGCTGTGTACAGAGAGCAGGCTGCACTAGCTTGATATTGTGCAACAAAATAGGAATAATTGATGACCTAGGTAGCAGCAATGATAATATGATTAAATTTTACATTCAGTTTGAGAGAGAGAGAAGAGTGGGTCCAAGGCTAGTATTTTAAACTTAAATCAGGGCAATTATGAGGGCATGAAAGCAGAGATAGCTAAACTGAACTGGCAAATTAGGTTAAGGCAGAGGTCAACAGAGACGCAGTGGCAGACATTGAAGGGGTTATTTCAGAATACACAGAATAGATACATTCCAATGAGAAAGAAAAATTACAAAGGAGGACCCACCTTTTTTTAACTAAAAGAAGTTGAAGATAAGATCAAACTTAAAGAAAAAGCATATAATTATGCAAAGATGGGTGGCAGGTCAGAAGATTGGACAGAATATAAAAAACAGCAAAGAATGACAAAAAAAATTGATAAAGAGGGAAAAATTAGAGTACAAGGGAAAGCTATATAGAAATATAAAGACAAATAGTAAAAGTTTCTATGCAGATATTTAAAAAGAAATTAACAAAGTGAGATTTGGTCCTGTAGAAAGTGAGTCTTGGGAAAATAAGATGGCGGATAAATTGAACAGGTATTTTGCATCAGCCTTCATTATTCTACAAGTAACATCCCAGAAATAGTTGTAAATCAGGAAATGGAAGGGAGAGAGGAACTCAGGAAAATTACAATCACCTGGGAAGTGGTACTGAGAGAATTGTTGGAGTCTACGGGTTGACAAGTCTCCAGGTTCTGATGGACTTCATCCTAGGGTCTTAAAAGGAGTGGTTAGTGAGATAGTTAATGCGTTGGTTTTAATTTTCCAAAATTCTCTAGATTCGGGGAAGGTTCCATTAGATGTATTCAAAAAGGGAGGGAGACAGAAAGCAGGAAATTACAGGCCAATTAGCTTAACATCTGTCATAGGGAAAAGCTATTATTAACTATAGCAGGGCACTTGGAAAAATTCAAGGTAATCAGGCAGAATCAACATGGTTTTGTGAAAGGGAAATTATGTTTAACCAACTTATTGGAGTTCTTTGAAGAAGTAACACCTGCTCTGGATAAAGCGGAACTGGCAGATGTACTGTACTTGGATTTCCAGAAAGTATTTGATAAGTTACCACATCAAAGATTATTGCAGAAAATAAAAGCTCATGGTGTAGGAGGGTAACATATCGTCATGGACAGAAGATTGGCTAGCTAACATGAAAGAGAGAGTAGGCATAAATAGGTCATTTTCTGGTTGGCAAGACGTAATGAGTGGTGTGCCACAGGGATCAGTGCTGGGGCCACAACTTTTTGCAATTTATATAAATGACTTGGATGAAGGGACCAAAGGTATGGGCGTAAAATTTGCTGATGACTCAAAGAAAGAATGTGAAGAGGACATAAGGAGGCTAGAAATGTATACAGATAAGTTAAGTGAGTGGGCAAAGATCTGGCAAATGGAATATAATGAGGGCAAATGTGAAATTGTGCATTTTGGCAGGAAGAATAAAAAAGCTTATTATCTAAATGGTGAGAGATTGCAGGGTTTTGAGATTCAGAGGGATTTGGGTGTCCGAGTGCACGAATCGCAAAAGGTTAGTATGCAGGTACAGCAAGTAATTAGGAAAGCTAACAGAATGTTATCTTTTATTGCAAGGGGAACTGAATACAAAAGTAGGAAGGTTATGCTTCAGTTATACAGGGTATTGGTGAGACCACATCTGTACTGTACTGTGTACAGTACTGGTCTCCTTATGTAAGGAAGGATGTAAATGCATAGGAAGCAGTTCAGAGAAGGTTTACAAGACTAATATCTGCATTGGGCAGGTTGCCTTTTGAGGAAAGGTTGGACAGGCTAGGCTTCTATCTGCTGGAGTTTAGAAGAGTAAGAGGTGACTTGATTGAAACAAATAAGATCCTGAGGGGTCTTGACCAGGGTGGATGTGGAAAGGTGTTTTCCCCTTGTGGAAGAATCTAGAACTAGGGGGTCACCATTTAAAAATAAGGGGTCGCTCATTTAAGACAGAGAGGAAGAGGTTTTTTCTTTCAGAGGGTTGTGGGTCATTGGAACTCTCTTCCTCAAAAGGCAGTGGAAGCAGAGTCTTTTAATATTTTTGAGGCAGATGTAGATAGATTCCTGATAAGGGGGAATTGGGTGAAAGGTTATCGGCGATAGGCGGGAATGTAGAGTTGAGGTTACAATCAGATCAACCATGATCTTATTGAATGGGGGAGTATGCTCGAGGGGCCAAGTGGCCTACTCCTGGGAGTTTGTATGTTCCTATGTATGGACCTCTTCTGTTCCCATTTCTTGTGAGCTCTATCTTTAGTTGCCCTACCTTTTCCTCTCTTAGGAAGGCACCTTGACTGTGTTGAACTATCTCTTCTTTAAATGCAGCTAATTGTTTGGTTACAGATTTGTCTGCTAATCTTTCATTCCAATTTATCATGGGCAGAACCATTCTCACTCCACTGGATTACCAGCTGAGCCATGAGCCAATCGGAAAAGGATAATCAAGACCTGAGAGCTGAATGTGTGGCTCAGATATTGCTGTGGAAGAAAATTGTTTTGATTCCAGGGCACTGGGACCAGTACTGGAAAGGAGGGAGCTGTACAGTTGTGACAGTCTTTACCTGAACTGCGCTGGAACCAGTGTCCTGGCAAGTCATATAACTAGGGCTGTAAAGAGAGCTTTAAAATAAATTTTGGGGATGGTGCTGTGGTGTGAAGGATTCTGCCCAAGATTCCTGGTAGACTAGTAACCCTTGTAGACTTGCACCTTTCACATGGCACACAGTACCAGTGGATCGTTGGTGAAGACTGGCAGCAGGCGAACACCACCTGCATCCCAATTGCTCTCAAACCATCTCTTCTTGCGCAGGATAAGTTAATGCACAACAAGCGTGACAGAGAGAGGATGGGAAGGGGCACAGCTGCCCTCCTGAACCTCACATATTCAAAGAGCAGTGGAAGTTTGGGATCATTCATGCGCAGACGGCAAGACTGGCATTCTTGTAAGGAATCATACCGCTTTTACCTAGAAATCTAAAAGTCATGCTGGGCACCATGTTGGAGGCAGCCCATGCAGTCAGTCACTCTGTCCTCTCTTGATTAAAGCTGCTAGCAAGAAGAAGGTGAGGCCTGACCCCGAGGCCAGCACAAACTCTAGCATGCAGAGGACCCAGGTGGATGAGGACAAAGACACTGCACCTTTGGAGCTGTCATCTGCACCCTCCACCTGCCCAGAGAGAGACAGCTCAGTGGATTCTAGATCTAGTTCAGGCAGGGTCTCACACTCTGGTGGTCACCACACGGACACGTGTCCGCAACAGGAGACGGCAGGGAAAGCCAAGATCACTGGCACTTGGAGGACTGCAGGAGAAGAGGCTTCAGCTAAGTCTGAGTCAGATGAAGAGTCTCTGGGAGCAGTCCTAGACAAGATGCTGGAGATGCAGCGAGAGGCAGGGGAACGTCAGGCAGAGGTGTCAGAGGCCCTTAAGAGAGTGGCACATGAGGCAGAAGAGTCCATCCACCTGCTGGCTGAAGTGGTGCCAACATCTGTGCACATTGAGGTCTCCATGGGGTGATGGCAAACTTCATGGACAACCTGATGCAGCAGAAAGCCAAGTTTCTGTTGGAGATGCGCGCAGACCTGTACTCCATCACCACAGCCATGAGCGAGCTTTTGCAGTGGCTACCCAAAAGCGGGACAGGGCACCTTGACCTCAGGTGCCCCTTTCCCTCCAGGAGTCAGGGAGAGGCCCTCGAATCCAAAGGGAGGAGGAGCTTCAGGTGGATATCTCAGGGGCCTCTGCCCAGGACTCTGAGGGTGCCTGGCTGTTCCGATTCCCGATTCCCCTTTCCTGGGACCTTATCGGCTCTGGCCTCTGGGACTGCAGAGGGTCCACCTGTTCCAGAACAAGAGACCCAAACTCGCAGGACTCTCACCCTTCAGGCCATGAGGCTTGAGACGATGCCCGCCCAAGTCATCAAAGACAACAGGGCATGGTGGTGTGCAGCCTACCTCCACCCCTGCTGTGGATGTCAGGGCAGCACCTAGACACAGTTGTAGGAAATATAAAATAATGAACCACTGCTCTCACAATGGTGGCATGAGTGCACTATCATTGTTAATTGTTGATACACACTTGTTAATATACGTGCAATTGCACTTTAAGGAGATCTGCTGTCTTTTCACTGCATCTGTTCACTTTAATAGCTGTGTGCAAGCCCTGTATTCAAGTGGACAACCCTGCCTGTGTCTACGTCGCTCCGAAATCATGCGTGCGCAGGGAGTCATTGATCTTTGCCATGGTCCTTGCAAGCCATGTACAAGAAGCCTCCCAAGCACACTGCTCCTTTGCACTTTGCAGCCTGTTGAATACAATCACCTTTGCCGAGTCAGTACTACATGTTGGGGTTTCCTTTTAGTTGACCAGCTGAGCTGACCTGCGGTTCCCACCCACCCAATGAGCCTACTTCCGTCCAGCATTTCCATATCTGGACTTTGAGGCTCTGGGTAGGTCTGGAGCAGTCATGATGCACATGTCCTTCAAGGCTCATTCAAATATCTTTTAGCCTCCCCCTGTTAACTGCATCGTCCTCCACAATCACCATTGATCCCCTCCCCCCGGTGTCACTGTCAGCCTGCCCATGGTCAGCTTGAACCACCACCACCCCCATCACCCTTCAGCCCATTATTGTGAGTGTCCAAGTCCCCGTCTCCCTCCAAAAAACCACCCCAGTCACCGTTCTAATGCCCCTTATCTTTCCCACCCCAAGGATCTGTGTTTCATTTCATCTCCCCTCCAACAACACTAACCGCCCCTTCACCTGTCATTGCAGGACCCTCACCCTCCCACCCTACCATAAACCAATGCCCCCTTTAACTGTAACTATTCCATCATACCACCATTCCCTCGCCCCCGGGTTTTTCAATTGATATCACAGGCCCCTCCCTCTGAACCCTCCCCCCACTCATGGTCCCATTTTCCCCCCAGTGCCCTTCCTTCATTCCCACTCCTTTTCCCCAACATACCCAGACAAGACCCCGTAAGGCTTCCATCCACCCCCCCACTTTTGGCCTCCAAACCTAATTACCTGCTGCAGGATGCTCCACTTGGCTGAGGCTCCTGGCTCCAACATCAACTCCAGGCTCCACTTTGCAGCTCTTGAGTCCAACACCGCGAGGCTCCACCTGCAGCTCCTGGCTCCAACATCAACTCCAGGCTCTACTTGCAGTTCCTGGCTCCAACATCTCGAGGCTCCACCTGCAGCTTTTGAATCCAACATCGCAAGGCTCCAGGCTCCACTTGCTGCTTCAAGTGTCCATCCAGCTAAGTTCCGACTTGTGCATGCCACGGTGGTCTGGACGTATTCTGGACCAGCATGAAATCCCACTTGTGTGATGGTCGATTGCATGGGGTGGGGGTGGAATTTCGGTTATGTGTTCATTTGAATCCCAAACCATGAGGTGCAAAACAGCTTCCCAATGGCCTCTGATGGGAATAGTGACCCACCATTATCCTGCCAAGATGCTCGAGACTGCAAATACCCACCATTATTTCATGCCTTCGGGAAACTTATTTTCACCTCCCGACATATTGTCCATCCCCACCTGCCATGAACCCTGCCACTGGCAGGACTGGAAAATCCTGGCTGTTGTTTCCTCTGGCAGGGGAATCTAGAACAAGGGGGCACAGTTTCAGGATAAGGGGCCAATCATTTAGGACTGGGATAAGAAGTTTCTTCACTCAAATAGTTGTGAATGTTTGGAATTCTGTTTCCCAGAGGTTTGTGGATGAGCCAACGTTGAATATATTTAAGGCTGGGATAGAGAGATTATTGGTTTCTCAAGAATCAAGGGATATGGGGAGCGACTGGCAAAGTGAAGTTTAATCCCAGGATCAGCCATGATCAAATACGCAGGCTCGACAGGCTGTATTGTCTTCTCCTGCTCCTATTTCTTATGTTCTTAATTGGCCCTCCTCTAATTAAGTGTTTTCACTCATGGTTGCTCCTTGTCCTTTTCCATAGCCAATCTAATAGATTGATCACTGTTCTCTAAGTGTTCCCCTGCTGACACTTTTGCTCCACTGCTTATACCACTCTTTCAGGCGAAGCATTCTAGTGCCACAACTCACTGTGTAAAGTAATTTCTCTTCATCACCCCTTTGGTCTTTTTGTCAATTGTCTTAAATCTATGTTCTCCTGGTTAGTGACTAGGATCTCGTCTTTTATGCTGTGTCTTTGTGCAACTCTCATTTAAGGTTGGCCCCACCATAATCTAATGATTGAAGATATTTTACACTTAAGATCACAGAATCTTTACAGTGCAGAATGAGGCCATTTAGCCCATCATGTCTGCACTGGCTCTCTGAAAGAGCATTCTACCTATTCCCACTCCCCTGCCTTATCCCCATAACCTCATACATTTTTTTTTTCAGAAAGCAATCCAATTCCCTTTTGAATACCTCTATTGAACTCGCCTCCACCACCCTCTCAGAAAGCAGGAAGTTTGTTCCAGACTCAAACCACCCTCTGGGTGAAAAAAAATTTCCTCACATCACTTTACTCTTTTTGCCAATTATTTTGAATCTGTGCCCTCTCGTTCTTGATGCTCTCTTGAGTGGGAACAGTTTCTCACTATTTACCCTGTCCATATCCCTCAGGATCTTGAATACCTCTATCAAGTCTCCTCTCAGCCTCTTTTCTCCAAGGAAAACAGTCCCAACCTCTCCAATCTATCCTCACAGCCACAGTTCTTTATCCCTTGAATCATTCTTGTGAATCTCCTCTGTATTCTCTCCAATGTCTTCACATCCTTCCTCAAGCATGGCACCTACAACTGGATGCAGTACTCCAGATGAGGCCTAATTAGTGTCTTATATAAATTCAACATGATCTTTTTACTCATGTCCTCAATGCCCTATTAATAAAGCCTAAGATACTACATTCTTTATTGACTGCTCTCTCAACATGCCTGCCATCTTCAATGACTTATGTACATATACACCAGAGGTCCCTCTGTTCCTGCATCTCCTTTAGCGTTTCTCCCTTTATTTTATAGAGTCTCTCCACATTCTTCCTACCAAATTGAATCACCTCATACTTCTCTGCCCATTGAACCTCATTTGCCACTTGTCTGCCCAATCCACCACATGTTCATGTCCTTCTGAAATTCAAGACTAGCCTCATCCCAGGTGACGATGTTTGCCCTGAACACCACAGTCTAGACCATTAGTATATATCAGGAAGAGCAAGTGTCCCAACAATGACCCCTGAGGAACTCCACCACAAACCTTCCACCAATCTGAAAAACAATCATTTATCACTACTCTCTGTTTCCTGTCACTCAGCCAATTTCTTATGCAAATGACTACTTTCCATGAGCTAGAATTTTGCTCACAAGTCTATTGTGTGGCACTGTGTCAAATGCCTTTTGAAAATCCATAAACACACCAATAGCATTGCCCTTATCAGCCTTCTCTTTACCTCCTCAAAAAAACTCCAGCAAGTTAGTTAGATGTGAATTTCCCTTAAAGAATCCATGCTGGCTTTCCTTGACTATCCTAAGTGACTTTTGATTTTGCCCGGGACGATAGTTTCCAGAAGTTTCACTACCATTGAAGTCAAACTGACTGGTCTGTAGTTGCCAGCTTTATCCTTGCATCCCTTTTTGAACAAGAATGTAACATTTGCAATTCTCTAGTCCTCTGGCACCACCTGTGTCCATGTAAGACTAGAAAATTATGACAAGTGTCTCTGCAATTTCCACTCTCACTTCCCTTAGTACCCTTGGATGCATCTCATCCAGTTCTGGTATGTTATGTATTTTAAGTAAGATAGCCTTTCTAACACCACCTCCTTCTCAACTGTAAATTTTTCAAGTGTACCAGTTACCTCCTCTCTCACCTCAGCCTGGGTAGCATCTTTTTCCTTTGTAAATACAGGTGCAAAGTACTTGCTTAGTACCTCTGCTATTTCTCCTGCCTCCATGTGCAAGTCCCCTTTTGTATTCTCAATCGGTCTTACTCTTTTTTTTACTGCCCTGTTATGATTTACATGCTCATAGAAGATGCATGCATTTGCCCATATGTCTCCACTTGTAAACAGATGGCACAGTATACAATACATAACTAACTGGCACATCTAACTCAATCCCATGTATTCTGAATGGCAAAGACAAGCTAGACCTGCTTTTAGGAAATAATGCCATTTAAACCAACAGTACTTGCATAATCTCTGTGCCAGAGACTCAAGTGTAAGCCTCAGAAAGCACATATAATTAATGCATATGTCTCAAACTGCAGACACCAAGAGGTCTTGATGTTCCAATTCTGGGTTTGTCTATGAGTGAGATCAAAGAATAGCCCTTTCCAAACCTCCAGGCTCAAGTGATTGAACCCAACAAACTCAAGAAAGAAAGAACTATAGGCGCTTAAAGAATTGTCTGGAGAATGCGGCTTCACTGTAGGCTTCAGTTCCATGGGGCTCGGTGGTGCTTTAAGGTGTTCTTAAACTATGCACACCGACCATTAACAGGCTATTCATCCATACCATTCATCACTTGCTGCACCCAACAGGGAATCTCTGTATGATGGCCAGGAACTGAAAGCCTCACCTCAGGATTCTGAGGCTTGTCACAGAAACTCTAGAACTTTGTCAGTTGCTATCAGGGACTACTGGGGAGGTGGGGGTGAAGAGAGAGTGAATTAAGTCTTTCTTGATCTCTGTAGCTCTGGAAAGTGCACTTCTTGACTGCACTATTGCTTTGTTCTTGGGAGGGGGTCTCACTCACTGGCTCCATAAACAAAGGGAAAGAGATAGAGAGTAAAATAGGAGATAAACAAAGAAAAACAAAATATTTCTATAGCGCCCTTCATGACCTCAGGATGTTGTAAAATGTTTTACAGCCAATGAAATACTTTTGAAGATTAGTCTCTGTTGTAATGGAAGAAATGCAACAGGCAGTCTGCACATAGCAAGCTCCTACAAACAGCAATGGGGTGAATAACTAGATAATCTTTTCAAGTGATGTTGTTGATAAATATTGACCAGAACATCGGGAGATTGCTGCTGCTCTTCTTCAAAATAGTGTCTTGGGATTTTTTACATCCACCTGCGAGTGCAGCACTTCAATCGGGATTTTGAGGTTTGTTTGCCTATCTTGGTTTGGGCAGCTTTCACAGTCATTAGTGCCAGGCTTTGCTGGCAGCACCACATCACTTTTGGGGAGCTCATGGGCAGGTCGCTACCTACCAGGCCAGCCATGAGGCAGGGGTGGCTTCTCAATGGCTGCAGGGCTGGGGCTTGCTTAGGGAAGGGAGAGAGAAGTGGCCTCAGGCAAGGAAAGAGGCTGCAGGGTGAGGGCTGTTACTGGGAAGGAAGGTATCCCAGGGTATGTGTGGGGGCACATGTTGATCTGTGCAAGTGGCCTCAAGATGATGAGGACTGAGGAGGCAGTCTCCAGAGGAGATGAGGACAGATGGAAATGTGAGGGTGTGTGTGTGAGAGTGAGTGGTGATGTCCCTTGAGCTGGCAGTGAGTGAGATGCCAGTGAATATGTGATGGGCTTGTAAGTGAAAAAATTTAGAGTGACAAGATGGTTGACTTACCCTGACGGAACGGATGAGATCATTCATCCTTTTTCTGTACTGGATGGGGAACCTCTTCTGTGCAATGTTGGCACTGACCACCACTGCTATCACTACCAAGCGAGAGTGGTGAGATTGCTGGACTTCCTGCAGCTAGAGCTGGGGTAGAGGACATCGCGGTGGGCCTCCACGGCAACCAAAAGGTGTTCCAGGGTCTCATCACTGAATCAGGGGGCTGCAGTCTTCTTGCCTTTTGGGGCCAAGCCTTCTGTACAGCAGTCCTGGGCTGGAAGCACTGAGAGGTGTGTGCACAGCTGCACTTTAAATATGGCACCTGGCATGAGGAAGTGGCAAGGTGATGGCGTGGCAGGCAAATGAGGACTTGCCTGCCATCGAAACAGCCTGTTTCCCGGGAATGCATGATTAATAAGGTGGATTGGGACAATATGACATGAAAAGCTGCCATTGCAGCTGGCTGGTATAATGTTCTTTTTCCTGCCCGTTACCACACTATTTGGGATGATTCCGCCCTATGGTTTGTCTTTATTTGAAAGAAAATATCTTTCTGGGACCACCTGGTGACTCAGTGGGTGAATGTATTGCCAAGTGTGAACTCAAAATCCCAGGATCAATCTTGGGGCAGTGCCAAGTTAACTGATCTTGCAACAGAGTGGCACCAGGGATGCTGCAATTGGCCTCAGTGAGGGATTTGAGATTAGGAGAGGGAGAATTGATCAGGCTCTTGATTGCTAACCCATAATCCTTACTGATTGCTAACCCATAATTCGTATGACCCTCCTTCAGGCTCTGGTGCAGGTCATATGCACTTGAAACATAAACTCTGTTTCTCTCTCCACAGATGCTGTCAGGCCTGCTGAGCTTTTCCAGCATTTTCTGTTTATATTGCAGATTTCCAGCATCCGCAGTATTTTGCTTTTATCCTTACTGAGATTGTGCACTGGTGAATGCTGGGTGAGGGGAGCATCAGGTTTGCCTATGATATCCAGTGTTAATTGAACACTCTGTTGACATTCATTTCAAGATCCACATGCATGTTGGAAAGGGCAAGGTACTGGGTAGTGCTCGCTGCCTGTGGCACTGCACCTCAGCAAGGAATCATTGTCTTTATGGAGGGATAAGGACAATAATTGTCCCTCAACTTAAGTCACTAAAGAAAATAGATTATGCAGTCATTTATCACAGTGCTGTTTGTGGGATCTTGCTGTGCACAAATTGGTTGCTGCGATTCCTATGTTAAAACAGTAAGTACATTTCAAAAGCTATTTCATTGGTCATAAAACGCTTTGAGATGTCCTGAGGTCATGAAAGATAGTTTAGAAACAAAAGTCCTTTTTATACAATTTGTATCTGTCTTTGCCTCTTCAATTCAATACAACTTTCCATATCCTTGCCTGTGTACCTCCCCAGCATGAGAATGGGTGATCTCATATAATGTAGATTAACTCACTATTTTGCCATTACCAGCAGCTACAGTACGATAAACTGAATCTCATGAAGCACTTTATCCCAGCTGTGTGGGAACTGGTCTCCAGAGGCTCGAGGAGTAGGCACTGTGTGGTATGCTCATGATTGGAAAGGGGGCAGCAGGTGTTGGATACTGGGTTCACTTCACTTAACTGATCCTGACAGTGGAGGCTTCAGTGGCCTGATTTATGCAAGGGAAAATCAACATGAATCCCACTCCAGGTTGGTGACCTCTTGCTGGGAAATGCATGCGGATGGAAACTCAGTAAGGATGGAATCCCCCACAGTCAAATAATATAGAGGAACATACAAACAACAGTAGGCCATTCAGCCCTTTGAGCACATTCTGCTCTGCTTTGCTCTGCTCATGACCAAAGCTCACAAAACATGAACAGCCACTGGGACACAATGCCCAAGAGCAGCTGACACCCACCGGACGTTGTGACTGTGCAAATTGACACCTCGAGTCAGGGAGGTATGAAAAAGAAAGGAAAACAAGCACGAACTTTCAGCAATGACAGAAGTGCTGAGATAGCAGCCATATTATTTGAATACCTACACACGCAGCTCTCTGAGTCAGCGTTTCATTCTCCACACATAAATAGGCTTGTCTACATGGCAAACAAAGAATCGACTTGTTACTTAACCAAATGGCACATTTTTAGTTTTTTTTTTGCTTCTCGTTTTGTTGTAGATGGTTGATTTTCTTTCTGTTGACACAATAACATTGCCTGAATAATCCATTCATTATTCTCCACAGCTTCAATAATGGAACATAAAACGTTCCCATTTATAAATCAGATGACAATTTGAGGCCTACTTACGCCCAGTTGGTATAAATCATTCGGTCCTGTATTTTTAACCTGAAACTCACTTGGTGGAATTGTCCCAGATTTGCACTAAGTGCGGTAGCGGAGGGGGTGGCGGGGGGAGGGTGGGGGGAGAGGATGCTCTATCTGTCAGCCACAACGGTGGGTTTTCGTGCTGTATTGTCCCATTCCTGGTGCGTTCTACCTTATTAATAATGTGTTCCTGGGAAACATGCTGGATCATTGATGGGGCGGCCTCTGATTTGCCCACCCCCCTGTCACCTCAGGTCTTTAGTAATCTGGGCACCATATTTAAAGGGTGCCCCCGCACAGAACGAGCACTCAGTAAAGCGTTGGAAATTTCTGGAAAGTCATGACTGCCCAAGGGACGAAACATGCTGCTGCCAAATTTTTGAGTGAAAAAGCTTCAGAGGCCTGACTCCAAGCACATCATTGGAGCTGCAGCTGAATGGTCTCAGCTGTGGAAGAATGCTCACTTTTGACAAGCTTTTCCAAGTGCATGGCCATTTTCCTCACCCTACCCTTCCCCCACCGCCCGTGGTCCAACCCGAGCTGGAGCCCTTGCCCCAGCACCACGCTGAAAGCTAGCTGGGAAAATGTGACTTGCCTGCGGCCCCAGCGACTGCACTGTGTCTCTTCCTTGATGTCCTACGGGTGATACTCACGAGTGTTGTACGAAGTTTTGTGCACTCACTTCTGAGTTTCCCCTCGAAGTTCAGGTCACCAGGTGCACGCCTCTTAAAGGCAGTTGTAAAGCACACCATTCTGAAGTCACGGTGACGTGGGCAGTAAATTTGACGCGGGGGGATGATACCGGTGAACGGGGCTGATAATTAGATGCAAATGTATTAAAATGACATTCCTGACATGCAGTGGCGGAAAACACTGCCCGCCATTGACTGGTGGAGCGGAAGATTGCAAACTGTTCTCCCGACAGCGTAAAACCGATTTTTGGCCTTTTTGCCATATTGTTCCCTCCCCCAACCCCTGCCCGCCATGACGCCCGATGCCAACAGGGCGAGAAAATTCTGGCCACTGTTTTTTCTGGCGTGCTTTCTTACCAATCCAATTAAATCAATTCAGTTTGAGAAGAGATCTGCAGGCAAGTATCTAATTTATTCTGTGCAGGACCCTTGAGTGAGAGAATACAGTAAAAGGATTAATTCTACACAATGTGCAGGGTTAGGAGCCTGACACCTGCAAATGGAACCAGTGACAGACTGGGGTGGTTTAATGCCCAGTCCTTTCAATTCCCACTTTGATTGCAATTAATCTACAATTAGCAGAGATTAAAAGAAAAAAAATGCAAATGATGGAAAATCTGAAATCAAAGCAAAAAATCCTGCCTTTTGTCTCCTTGCTTTCTCCTCAG
This sequence comes from Carcharodon carcharias, assembly GCF_017639515.1. Classification (NCBI taxonomy): domain Eukaryota; kingdom Metazoa; phylum Chordata; class Chondrichthyes; order Lamniformes; family Lamnidae; genus Carcharodon; species Carcharodon carcharias. The sequence continues at coordinate 94,075,879 of NC_054474.1, forward strand.
GCCAGGATTTCTATTCCAATCCCTTTCTCCAATCTCCAGTTTTGCTAATCCTCTTGCACTGCTCCCACTGGGTCTCTTGCTTATTCCAAATTGTTTCAGTGAGTACTGCCACCAGCTTTGTTTCTTAACTCCCTTGACGCACTCCAACAAATTCCAACACTCCAGACCCCTTGAAGTCTCATGGCATCAGGTCAAATATGGGCAAGGAAACCTGCTGATTACCAGTAATCCCCCCGCCCTTAGCTGATAAATCAGTGCTCCTCCATGTTGAACATAACTTGGAGGAAGTACTGAGGGTGGCAAGGGCACAGAATGTACTCTGGGTGGGGAACTTCAATGTCCATCACCAAGAGTGGCTCAGTAGCACCACTACTGACCAAGCTGGCTGAGTCCTAAAGGACATAGCTGTTAGACTGGGTCTGTGGCAGGTGGTGAGGGAATCAACAAGAGGGAAAAACACACTTGACCTCATCCTCACCAACCTGCCTGCCACAGATGCATCTGTCCATGATAGCATTGGAAGGAGAGACCGCCGCATAGTCCTTGTAGAGACAAAGTCCCGCCTTCACATTGAGGATACCACCATTGTGTTGTGTGGAGTTACCACTGTGCTAAATGGGATAGATTTCGAACAGTTCTAGCAACTCAAGACTGGGCATCCATGAGGTGCTGTGGGCCATCAGCAGCAGCAGAATTGTACTCAAATGCAATCTGTAACCTTGTGGCCCGACATATCCCCAACTCTACCATTACCATCAAGCCAAGGGATCAACCTTAGTTCAATGAAGAGTGCAGGAAGGCATGTCAGGAGCAGCAACAGGCAACTTGATGAAGCTATGACACAGGACTACTTGTGTGACAAACAGCATAAGCAACAAGTGATAGAGCTAAGTGATCCCACAATCAACAGATCAGATCTAAGCTGTGCAGTCCTGCCACATCCAGTCGTGAATGGTGGTGGACAATTAAACAACTCACTGGGGAAGGAGGCTCCACAAATATCCCCATCCTCAATGTTGGGAGAGCTCAGCACATCAGTGCAAAAGATAAGGCTGAAGCATTTGCTACAACCCTCAGACAGAAGCGCCGAGTGGATGATCCATCTCGGCCTCCTCTGGAGGTCCCCAGCATCACAGATGCCAGTCATAAGCCAATTCAATTCACTCCACATGATATCAAGAAATGGCTGAAGGCACAGGATAGGCCCTGATAATATTCCGGCAATAGTACAGAAGACTTATGCTCCAGAACTTGCCACACTCCAAGCCAAGCTGTTCCAGTACAGCTACAACACTGGCACCTATGCGGCAAATTGCCCAGGTATATCATGTGCACAAAAAGCAGGACAAATCTGACCTGGCCAATTACTGTCCCACCAGTCTACTCTCACCATCAGTAAAGTAATGGAAGCGGTCATCAACGGTGCAATCAAGCGGCACTTGTATAGTGATAACCTGCTCACTGCGCCCAGTTTGGGTTCCGCCAGGGCCACTCAGCTCCTGACCTCATTACAGCCTTGTTTCAAACATGGACAAAAGAGCTGAACACCCGAGGTGAATGAGAGTGACTACTCTTGACATCAAGGCTGTATTTAACTGAGTGTGGCATCAAGGAGCCCTAACAAAACTGGAGTCAATAAGAATTGGGGGAAACTCTCCACTGGTTGGAGTCATACCTAGCACAAAGAAAAATAGTTGTGGTTGTTGGAGGTCAGTCACCTCAGCTCCAGGACATCACTGCAGGAGTTCTTCAGGGTAGTGTCCTTGGCCCAACCATTTTCAGCTGCTTCATCAATGATCTTCCTTCCATCAGAAGTGGGGATGTTCGTTGATGATTGCCCAATGTTCAGCACCATTCGCGACTACTCAGATACTAAAGCAGTCCAGGCTTGGGCTGACAAGTGGCATTTATCATTCGTGCCACACAAGTGCCTGGCAATGACCATCTCCAACAAGAGAGAATCTAACCATCGCCCCTTGATGTTCAATAGCATTACCATCACTGAATCCTCCACTATCAACATCCTAAGGGTTACCACTGACCAGAAACTGTACTGGACTAGCCTTATAAATGCTGTAGGTACAAGTGCAGGTCAGAGGCTAGGAATCCTGCAAAGAGTAACTCACCTCCTGACTCCCCAAAGCCTGTCCATCATCTAGAAGGCACAGGTTAGGAGTGTGATGGAATACTCCCCACTTGCCTGGATGAGTGCAGCTCCCACAATACTCAAGAAGCTTGACATCATCCAGGACAAAGCAGCTCACCTGATTGGCACATCCGCAAACATTCACTCCCTCCACCACCGATGCACAATAGCAGCAGTGTGCACCATCTACAAGGTGCACTGCAGGAATTCACCAAAGCTCCTCAGACAGCACCTTCCTAACCCACAACCACTACCATGTAGAAGGACAAGGGGAGCAGATACATGGGAACACCACTGCCTGGAAGTTCCCCTCCAAGTCACTCACCATCCTGACTTGGAAATATATCACTGTTCCTTCACTGTCACTGCGTCAAAATCCTGGAACTCCCTCCCTAACAGCACTGTGGGTGTATCTACACCACATGGACTGCAGCCGTTCAAGAAGGCAGCTCACCACCACCTTTTCAAGGGCAACTAGGGATGGGCAACAAATGATGGCCCAGCCAGCGAAGCCCACACCCTGTGAATGAATAAAAAAAAAAATTGCCCACTGAATTTCAGGCTCTGGTCTTAACCCCAACCAAATAGCTCTGCTGAGACACCTGCTAGCCACAATAGTGTCAGAAAAGTCTCAAAGAAACAAAGAAAAGTACAGCACAGGAACAGGCCCTTCGGACCTCCAAGCCTGTGCCAATCATATTGCCTGTGAAACTAAAACATTTTGCAATTCTGGGGTCCGTATCCCTCTATTCCCATCCTATTTATGTATTTGTCAAGCTGCCTCTTAAACACCGCTATCGTACCTGCTTCCAACACCGCCTCTGGTAGCGAATTCCAGACACTCTCTACTCTCTGTGTAAAAATCTTGCCCCGCACATCTCCTTTAAAGTTTTCTTCTCTCACTTTAAACCTACGTCCCCTAGTAATTGACTCTTCCACCCTGAGAAAAAGCTTCTGACTCTCTACTCTGTCCATCCATGCCACTCATAATTTTGTAAACTTCTATCAAGTTGCCCCTCAATCTCCGTCGCTCTAGTGAGAACAATCCAAGTTTCTCCAACCTCTCCTCATAGCTAATAACCTCCAGACCAGGCAGCATCCTGGTAAACCTCCTCTGCACCCTCCCCAACGCCTCCATATCCTTCTGGTAATGGCTTAGCTGTAGCACTGCCACCTCTTGGTCAGAAAGGCTGCAGTTTTGACACCGATTCCAGGGACTTGAGCACAAAATCCAAGCTGACGCTCCACTGCAGCACTGAGGGAAGTGCTGCACTGTCGGAGATGCCTTCTTTCAGGTGACACTACATCTCAAAAGTAATTACTTCATTGACTGTAAAATGCTTTGGGATATTATGAAAGCCTCTACATAAATGCAATTAACTTCTTTTTACCTCTCTATTAATGTCAAAGGGTGGCAGGTTGTGGGCACTGCATCCATGATTTCCTGATTTAGATGAAACCTCATTGGTGCCACAGGGCCTGAGAAATAATCTTCCCTGTGTCAGTGGGTGAAGGCCAGGGTGGTAAAGAAAACTGAATTTTAAAAAATGGAGTTTTAAGATAAAGCTGAATTCATCTCCATAATCTCATAAACTTACTGTCCTGCTGATATTGTATACTCCATCAAGAAAGGACTCATGCTGGGCATTGACTTCGCAAATGCCATGTAGTCCTTTTTCAACTGAGTGTGGGTAGGCTCTCTGACCATAGCATCACAGCCAAGACTGATAATGGGGGATGGAGTGGAGGTGACTGAATACTGGTCAGGAGAAGGGTCTCTGACTCTCCTTTTTCTCTAGGTATTCTGCTGGCCTCAGTGATCTACATTGGCTATGTCGGCATAGAGCAGTGATTGATCTTCCTAAACTGTAAGATTCAGCTCTACACTGAGTGGTTCATAAGGAGCAGACACACCAATCATTTAATGTCCAATAAGAATGACAGAAAATTTAGTTATGCAATCCATATTATGTTTTAAAATTTTTTTAAAAATTAGATTCATAAAATCTTACAGAAAAAGGAGGAGAGGCCATTTGCCCATGTCAGCTCCAACAGATGAAACATTCCATTCACTGAATGAGCAAAAAGCAGTGTTTCTCTAACATTTCTAAAGAATCCCCTCAAGAAAAGACAGTGAGCATTTCAATTATTTAGCTAGTAAAGGCACTGCCGGTGTAGCAGTAAGCTAAGCAAACATTTGCTTCTAACTTACACTCTTCTCTCTCCTTCTCACACTCCATCTCTGACTCTTCCCTTTGCTTCCCCAACTTCTGTGTCTTCATTTCCATGCTGCCATGGGTATAGCCAATCAACCAATATTCGCTATCAGCCCTGACTCCTACAGCTACCTTCACTGCACTTCCACACACCCTGCCTCTGGTAAGAACTCCATTCCATTTTCCCAGTTTCTCCACGTCCATCGCATCCGTGTTGATGATGCTACTTTCCACATCAGCGCTTCTGATATATCAACCCCTTTCCTTAACTGAGATTTTCCTCACTCCCCCCCACCTCCAGCATGTTTGATGGGGCCCCCGCCCCACCGTGTCTGATCTATTTCATGCACTTACGCTCTCACCCCTTCCTCTCCCTCCCAGAACCATGATAGAGCTCCCTCTGTCCTCACCTTCCAACCCACCAGTCTCCATATTGAACAGATCATCCTCTGCAATTTCATTCACCTCTAGCATGATGCCATCACCAAACAGACCCTCTCCTCCCCTCCCATCCCAGCACTCTGAATGGACCATTCCCTCTGCAACATCCTGGTCCACTCAATCACCTCCAACACCCCCTCTCTTTTCCACTGCACCTTTGCAGGCAAGCACTGGAGATGCAATATCTGCCCTTTTCCCTTCTCTCTTCCTTACTGTCCCAGGACCCAAATACTCCTTCAATGTGAATCAATGATTTACGTGTGCTTCTTTCAATTTAGTATGGAGTATTTGCTGCTGAAAATATGGTCTCCTCTACATAGGGAGGCCAAATGAAAACTGGATGACTGGTTTGTGGAACATCTCCATTCAATCCACAAGCACAACCCAAAGCTTCCGGTGACCTGCCATGTTAATTCTCGTCCTTGGCTCCCTGCAGTGTTCTAATGAAGCTCAATGCAAGTTGAACCAGCATTTTGTCTTTCCACCTGGCATTATATAACCTTCCGGACTCAACACTGAGTTCAACAATTTTAGTTGAACCTCTGTCCCCATTTTGTTTCCTTTTTCTTTGTGTTTTGGATTTACTCTCTTTCTCTTGGTTTAACACCATTCACACATCCTCTAGACCCATCTTTTGTTTCTTTACTTGACCCACCCTTTGGCCCTGCAGCACCAAACCTTTTGTCATTTAACTTAAACTGTCTTCCACCCTACCAGAGACCTTCCCTGTTTTTTTTTCTCACCACTGCACCCCCCCCTCCCCTGTTTTAACTTGCTTGAAACCCAGTTCTGATCAAAGGTCATCGACCTGAAATGTTAACTCTGTTTAACTTGCCACAGATGCTGCCTGATCTGCTGAATATTTCCAGCATTTTTCCATTTGGGTTTTCAGCCTGTGGCGAGTTAGTTTAACTCCACTTAGCAACTTTCAGCCCTGGTTACCACTCAACTACTATTGAAACACTGTTTGCAGTACCAATGAGCAGATTGGGTTCAGCTGTGTTGCCAAACAGCCAACTGAGACACACTGGGTAGCCTCGCCAATGAGGAACAGGTATTTGGCAAAAGATACCAAGTGTTTCCAAAACTGGCACCACTACACCTGAGCAAGTATCAGGCATTTATAGTTCATCCCTAATGGCCTTTGAGAAGAAGGTGCTGGGCCTTATTCTTGAAATACTGCTGTCCACATGATGCAGGTATACTCGGTGCTGTTAAGGAGGGCATTCCAGAATTTTGACCCAGTGATGATAAAGGAATGGCGATATTCTCAAGACAAAATGGTAATTGACTTGGACAGCAACTTTCAGGTGATGGTGTTCCCCTGCACCTGCGCCCTATGTACTTCTAGAAGGTGGAGATTGCAGGTTTTGGAGATGCTCTCAAAGAAGCTTTGCAGTTCACCTTGTAGATGGTGTGCACTGTAACAACGTGTTGGTGAAGGGATTGAGTGTTTATATGGAAACATATCATTGCAGCACAATTCAGGTAAAGAATTCAGGAGAAACCTCTTAACCCAGAGAGTGGTTAGAATGCAGGGCTCTCAGGAAAGTTGAGGTGAATTGTACAGATGCACTTAAAGGGAAGCTAGCTCAGTACACCAGGGAGAAAGTAATAAAATGATAGGATTAAATGAAGTAGGGTGAGAGGAAGCTTATGTGGAGTAGGACCACTGGCACAATTTGATCCTGTGCTGTAAAGTTTATGTCATAATTAGCTCTATAAAATATCTTACAATACATTTAAGTTTTGTACTAAGAAATGGCTATCTCGGTGCATACTTTAAAATACATAATTAACCATGATGGAGTCTTTTAATACTAAATTATATAGTTCAGTATATTCAAGTCCTTCGTGAACATGTTGGTAGAATTTGATTGAAGTGAATTATGTACAAACTACATGTGCTGTACAAGGTCCTATTCAGTTGGCTAGACAAATTTCTTGTAATTGGTCTCAGCTCGATTCCAATGACAACTAACGGCTGGAGAATGCAATTATCATCTCATAACATCTAATAATTGAGCCTGCTCCGACAGATTGCTGTGTCCCACGCAAGGGTCACTTCTTCACGTGAGCCCATGACACACGAGCTGATCACAGACAAGATCCTTCCATCCTGGAGAAGTGGAACAATCACATCTATTTAATTGGGAAATTGAGAAAATGGGATCACAGCTTCCGAACAAGACAGTTTTTCAGGCTTAACCTCTCCATGCTGCAAGGTTAATGTTATCAATCAAAGATATAGGATCTATGCAGGAGAGATTCGAGGCTACAAAATTGGCTACTGACACAGTAGTGATACAAGGGGATTCTTCTCTCTATTGAAACCTCCACCTACCTAGATGCAAGTCTGTCCTTAAAACCTGGCTCTTTGACCAAGCTTTTGGTTACCTGTCTCTAATATCTCCTGATTTGGCTTGGTGTCAAACGTTGTTTGATAATTCTCCTGTGGAATGCCTTGAGACAGTTTAACACAGTAAAGGAGCTATACATGTCAGCTGCTATTGAGATTTGCTGAAGTCAATGCTCCTATTACATGAGGTAGGTATAGACTCGGAGAAAATAACCATGTAATTTCTAAAATCAGAATTGTTTTACTTGCCTTTATAGTTCTGACAGTGAGGCATATATAAAATTCCCTGAGGAACCTGCACACATTGAGGTATGTAATTTGCTAATAAGAGGCAATGTTGAGGAGTTATCTTTACATTTCTAAGTATATGTTACATATTTACAGCACACAAATAGGCCATTTAGCCCAAGTGGTCCATGCTGATATTTATGTTCCACATGAACTTCCACCTGTCCTACTACATCTAACCCTATCAACATAACCTTCTATTCCTTTCTCTCTCATGAAGATAACTAGCTTCCCCTAAATGCATGAGCCATTTGTCTTAACTACCCCTTGTGGTAGTATGTTCCACATTCTAACCAGTAATGGTTGAAGTAGTTTCTCCTGAGTTCTCTATTGCATTTATTAGTGACTATCTTATATTTATAGTCTCCTCAACAACTGGAAACAGTTATTCTACCTCCATCCTATCAATCATTTGAGCCTTACGCTCCAGTTATTTATTCAATTCCTCTTCCCCAGTTCTCCCTGCTCTGTCACTAAATCGCTTGTGGTTTGTTGTGCATGGTTGCATAGATTCCTTCTGGTACATTACCCAGTTAAGATCTTTGGGAAGTTTAATGGCATCAATTTTCAACATTTCCAGAGAGGTCACTTTTTGGATCTCATTGAGTGTCGGCTATCCAAACACAGGGAGCTTCACAGCCAACCTCAACTCTGTTCTCACCTGTCATTCAGAGGTGCACTTTTTCAACTGGCACCAGTGGTCAGGTATCAGATACAAGAACCCTGATTGCTACTTCCTTTGTTCCAACCCTAGGAGTCTCTCTACATCACTATATTGGAAAATCATGTTAGGATCACCCAAGGTGCCAGCGTTGTCTACCCTTCAAATGTAGGCTGCATGTAATCACACCACAAGTTCCAGCCAGAATGGAGTTGATTGGGTAATTCCTCTATCAATCATGTTGTAAGGGACTGGGATTGATTTTAGCACATAACTCTGTATCAGGCAATCATCCTCCACTCACTGCATTTTGCTGGAGAAACAATTCTGGGTGACTCTCAGGAGAGTTTTGCTCATGAGTTCTATTTGCTGTAATGTGTAGAGGTTCTGGTTAAATAGATTCTTACTGAGTAAGTAGACTCTATTTGCTGCAAATCCTGCCATAAGTCCCACCCAGCCCCAGCTTAATAGCTAACACAGTGCTGTCAATACCCATTGTACAAAGTACTTCACTAACTGTAAAGTGCTTCTGGATGTCCTAAGGTCATGAAAGATGCAAGTCTTTCTTTTTTTCTCTATTCTGCCGGCCAAGATCAAAACACTCACCACAGTCCAGAGACTGAGCCTTCCTGAGTTATTTAGTTTAGTACAACACCAAGTGGTGCATTTCGTCCCCAGTAAAATTAGGGAAACAGCAATTTTTTAAAATCTTCCTGATAACTTAAGTGTTCTTTGTGTCACAATTTTGTATCAATGGGGAGGGCATTTTACAGGCTGCCCCACCCACACCCCCCCAGCAGGTGTGTTTTTGGCGAGGGAGCATGTAAAATAGGTCAGATGGGTTGCCCACCGCCTTTCCGGCCATAATATGGCAGGGCGGGGTAATATATCCACTAAGCTGCATGCCCTTGGGCCTATTGAGGCCCTTAACTGCCCAATTCAGTGGCAATTAAAAGTTGCCCGTTTGCGACCAACTTTTCCTCTGGGGGGGGTGGGGGTGAGCAGTACCCCCAATAAATTCAGAATGGAAAAATTTGATCTCAACAAGTCAACTTTTTACATTAGAAGATATTATGTGAATGTGTTTTGTCCATATTTTATTCAACATGAAAAGCCTATCTAGAGCAGTTGCAGACATTCTACCACTTATGGCAGTGTCTGTGACACACCCTGGTCTCATCAGCACTTTTGCCCTTTCAGCTAATGTTGTTCTTGTTTGTGCTGTCCCTACTCTGGCTCTTAATCCCCTTGTGGGCCATCACCCTACCCCTGGACTTCAGTGATGACTACCTGCTCTCCAGACCGCTGCTTTATCTTGCCAACATCTTCCATTTTTCTCTTCAATTATGGAGGAGCAAAGAGATCACAAAGCTAGTGCACACACAACTTTTAAAAATTCGTACATGGTATGTGAGTGTCGCTGGCAAGCCAGCATTCATTGCTCATCCCTAATTGCCCTTGAGAAGGTGATGGTGAGCCTCCTTCTTGAACCGCTGCAGTCCACGGTGTAGGATCACCCAAAGTGCTGTTAGGAAGGGAAGGAAATAAAAAGCATCAGCCATGGCTAGGTTGGTAGCACTCTTGTATCTGAGTCACAAGGTTCTGGGTTGAAGTCCCACTCCAAGACATCAGCAGCAGCAGAATTGTACTTGAACACAATCTGTAACCTCATAGCTCAGCATATACCCCACTCTACCATTACCATCAAGGCAGGGAATCAACCCTGGTTCAATGAAGAGTGCAGGAGGGCATGCCAGGTGCAGCACCAGGCATGCCTAAAAATGAGGTGTCAACCTGGTGAAGCTATAACACAGAACTACTTGAGTGCCAAACAGCAGAAGCAGCAAGTGATAAGACAGAGCTAAGCAATCCCACAACCAACAGTGTCTGTGACACACCTTGTGACAATGGTAGAATGTCTGCAACTGCTCCTTGACAATAAATAGGCTTTTCATGTTGAATAAAATGTGGGCAAAACACATCCACATAATATCTTCTAATGTAAAATGTTGACTTGTTGAGATCAGATTTTTCCATTCTGAATTTTTTGGGGGTACTGCTCACTCCCCCCCAGAGGAAAAGTTGGTCACAAACAGGCCAACTTTTAATTGCCACTGAATTGGGAGGTTAAGGGCCTCAATAGGCCCAAGGGCATGCAGCTTATTGGATACATTACCCCGCCCTGCCCAGATCTAAGCTCCAGTCATGCCACATCCAGTTGTGAATGGTGGTGGACAATTAAACAACTCACTGGAGGAGGAAGCTCCACAAATATCCCAATCCTCAGTGATGGAAGAGCCCAGCACAGCAGTGCAAAAGACAAGGCTGAAGCATTCGCAACAATCTTCAGCCAGAAGTACCGAGTGGATGATTCATGTCAACTTCCTCCGGAGGTCCCGAGCATCACAGATGCCAGCCTTCAGCCAAATCGATTCACTCCACGCGATGTCAAGAAACGGCTGAAGGCACTGGATACTGCAAAGGCTATGTGCCCTGACAATATTCTGGCAATAGTACTGAAGACTTGTGCTCCAGAACTTGCCTCACTCGTAGCCAAGCTGCTCCAGTACAGCTACAACACTGGCATCTACCCGCTAGGTGGAAAATTATCCAGGTCCTGTATACAAAAAGCAGGACAATCAACCTGGCCAATTACCGCCACAATTAGTCTACTCTCGATCTTAAGTAAAGTAATGGAAGGGGTCTTCAACAGTGCTGTCAAGCGGCACTTGCTTAGCAACAACTTGCTCACTGATGCCCAGTTTGGGTTCCGCCAGGGCCACACAGCTCCTAACCTCATTACAGCCTTGGTTCAAACATGGACAAAAGAGCTGAACTCCCGAGATGAGCTGAGAGTGACTGCCCTTGACATCAAGGCAGCATTTGACCGAGCGTGGTCTCAAGGAGTCCTAGCAAAACTGGAGTCAATGGGAATCAGGGAGAAAACTCTCCACTGGTTGGAGTCATACGTAGCACTAAGGAAGATGGTTGTGGTTGTTGAAGGTCAGTCATCTCAGCTCCAGGACATCACTGCAGGAGTCCCTCAGGGTAGTGTCCTCGGTCCAACCATCTTCAGCTGCTTCATCAACGGCTGCCCTTCCATCATAAGGTCAGAAGTGGGAATGTTCGCTGATGATTGCACAATGTTCAGCACCATTCGCGACTCCTCAGATACTGAAGCTGTCCATGTCCAAATGCAGCAAAACCTGGACAATATCCAGGCTTGGGCTGACAAGTGGCAAGTAACATTCGTGCCACACAAGTGTCAGGCAATGACCATCTCCAACAAGGGAGAATCTAACCATCACCCCTTGATGTTCAATGGCATTACCATCACTGAATCCCCCACTATCAACATCCTGGGGGTTAACATTGACCAGAAACTGAACTGGACTAGCCATATAAATACTGTACCTACAAGAGGTCAGAGGCTAGGAATCATACAAGTAACTCACCCCCTGACTCCCCAAAGCCTGTCCACCATCTACAAGGTACAAGTCAGGAGTGTGATGGAATACTGCCCACTTGCCTGGATGAGTGCAGCTCCCACAACACTGAGGAAGCTGGACACCATCCAGGACAAAGCAGCTCGCTTGATTGGCACCACATCCACAAATATTCACCCCCTCTACCACCAACATACAGTAGCAGCAGTGTGTACCATCTACAAGATGCACAGCAGGAATTCACCAAAGCTCCTTAGACAGCACCTTCCAAACCCATGACCACTAACATGTAGAAGAACAAGGGGAGCAGATAGATGGGGACATCACCACCTGGAAGTTCCCCTCCAAGCCACTCACCATCCTGACGTGGAAATATATTGCCGTTCCTTCACTGTCATTAGGACAAAATCCTGGAACTCCCTTCCTAACAGCACTGTGGGTGTATCTACACCATATGGACAGCAGTTCAATAAGGCAGCTCACCATCACCTTCTCAAGGGCAACTAGGGATGGGCAATAAATGCTGGCCCAGCCAGTGAAGCCCACATCCCATGATTTAATTTTATAAAAGCACAAAAATCAAAGCTGACACTCGATCCTGAAATAAGTTTTCAACTTGGAAAAACTCAGCAGGTCTGGCAGCATCGGCGGAGAAGAACAAAGTTGACATTTCGAGTCCTCATGACCCTTCAACAGAACTAAGTAAAAATAGTAAAAATCCCTATTTTTACTTAGTTCTGTTGAAGGGTCATGAGGACTCGAAACGTCAAATTTGTTCTTCTCTGCCGATGCAGCCAGACCTGCTGAGTTTTTCCAGGTATTTCTATTTTTGTTTTTGATTTCCAGCATCCGTAGTTTTTTGTTTTTATCTAAGTTTTCAACTTGATATTTGTGTTATCACTAAATCCACCTTTCTCCACCTTTAACATCACTTGACTGCCCCTGTCTCAGCTCATCTGCTGCTGAAACCCTCATGTGTGCCTTCGTTAACTCTAGACTTGACTACTCCAAAGCATTCTTAATTGGTCTCCCATATTCTACATTCTGTAAACTTGAGGTCATCCAAAACTCTGCTGATCCAGATTGGTTCCTTGTCATCCAAAACTCTGTTTCCCATGTCTTAACTTGCAGCAAGTCCCATTCTCCTATCAACCAGTGTTTGCTGAACTAGACTGGCTCCTGGTCAAGCAACATCTTGATTTTAAAATTTTCATCCTAGTTTTCAAATCCCCCCCTTGGCCTCACCCCTTCCTATCTCCATAATCTCCTCCAACCCCATATCTACATTCCTCTAATTCTGACTCCTTGTACGTTCCCACATAATTGCTCCACCACTGGTGGCATGCCTTCAGTTGTCTTGGCCCCAAACTCTGCAATTCCCTCTCTACCTTGCGTTCCTCCTTTAAGGCGCTTCTTAACACCCATCTCTTTGTCTAAGCTTTTGGTCATGTGGCACAATATCTCCTTGTGGCTCAGTGTCATGCTTTGTTTTATAATGCTCCTGTGAAGCGCCTTGGAACGTTTCATTACATTAATGGTGCTATATAAATCTAAGTTGTTGTTTACACTCCTGTACAGTACTGAGGGATTGCTGCACTGTCAGAGGTGCTGTCTTAAACTGAGCCCTGTCTGCCTTCTCAGGTGCATGTAAAAGATCCCATGGCAATATTTCGAAGAAGAGCAGGGAAATTATCTCTGGCGTCGTGGCCAGTAGTTTTTCCTCAATCAACATGAGAAAAAACAGATTATCTGGGTCATTATCACCTTGCTGTTTTTGGCAGTTTGCTGTGCACAAATTGCCTGCTGTGGTTCCTAAATTACAACAGTTCAAAAAGCGTAAAGTGCTTTAAGATGATGCAATATAAATGCAAGTCTTTTTTTAAATAAAAGAAAACTAATGGAATTTTGGCCTTTATTTCAAGGATTACAAAGGGGAAGAAATGATGCTTCAGCTATACAGAGCTCTGGTTCGATACCCCATCTGGGGAACTGCATTGAGTTCAGGACACCAGATCTAGGGAGATTATAGTTGGAGTGGCTGCAATACAGATTCACCAAAAAGATACTCTGGCTAACAAGATTAAATTATGAGGACAGTTTGGGCAACATGGCTTGGATTCCCTTGAGAATGTTAGAGTAAACGATGATCTGAATGAGGTGTTTAAAAATGTTAACAGATTTTGATAGAAAGAAACTATTCTTTTCCAAGAACTGGGAGCATAATCTTTAAATTAGAGCTCTGCTATTTAGAATGGAAATCGGGAAACCCAAAGGATAGTAAAAATATGGAATTCTCTCCATCAAAATGTTGTGGAAGCTTTGGGATATAGGAAATAGGAGGAGTAGGCCCTTCAGCCCCTCCTCAAGCCTGTCCTATCATTCGACTAGATCATGAACATAGGAAATAGGAGTAGAAGTAGGCCATTCGGCCCTCTAGCCTGCTCCGCCATGGCTGATGTGTGTGTTTCAAATTCCACATTCCTTTCTATCCCCAAAAGCCTTTGATTCCCTTGCCTAACAAGAATCTATCTACCTCAACCTTAAAAATATTCAATGACCCTACTTCCACCGCCTTCTGAGGCAGAGTTCCAAAGTTGCACAACTCTCAGAGAAAACACTTCTCATCTCTGTCCTAAAAGGGCGACCCCGAATTTTAAAATAGTGCCCCCCTAGTTTTGGACCTTATATACCTCAATCAAGTCACGCTGCACTCTTCTAAACTCCAATGGAAACAACCCCAGTCTTGGCAACCTTTCCTCATAAGTCAACCTGCTTATTCCAGGTATCAATCTAGTAAACCTCCTCCGAACTGCCTCCAATGCATTTATATTCTTCCTTAAATAAAGGGACGAAAACTGCACACAGGGTCTGAGTTGTGATCCCACCAATGCATAACATCCTTACTTTTATGTTCAATTCCTCTCGTAATAAAGGATAGCATTCTGCTAGCCTTCTTAATTATTTGCTGTACTTGCATACTAACTTTCTGTGACTCATGCACTAGAACACCTAAATCCCGAAGCACCTCAGAATTCTGCAGTCTTTCTCTGTTTAAGTAATACTCTGATTTTTATTCTTTGTGTCAAAGTGAAAAACTTCACATTTTCCCAGACTTTTGCCCACTCACTCAACCTATCTATATCTGTCTGCAACCTCCTTTCCAACCTTTGTGTCATCTGCAAATTTAGCTACCATGCCTTCGCTCCCCTCATCTAAGTCATTGATATAAATTGTAAAAAGTTGATGCCCCAGCACAGATCCCTGTGGGACTCCACTTGTCACACCCTGCCAATCAGACAAACAACTCTTTATGCATATGCTCTGTTTTCTCCCAGCCAACCAATCTTCTATCCATGCTGATGTGTTACCCCCTACACCATGAGCATTTATTTTCCGCAATAACCTTTAATATGGCACCTTATCAAATGCTTTCTGGAAACCAAAGTGCAGTACATCTACAGGCACCCCTTTGTCCACAGCATATGTTACTCCTTCAAAGAAATCCAATAAATCAGTTAAACACGATTTCCCCTTCACAAAACCATGCTGACTCTTTCCAATTACCTTGAGATTTTTTTAAGTGCCAATTCTAACACCTTCCCCTCGACAGATATCAAGCTAACTGGCCTATGGTTTCCTGTTTTCTGCCTCCCTCCCTTCTTGAATAGAGGGGTTAACTTTGCTACTTTCCAATCTAATGGAACCTTCCCAGAATCTAGCAAATTTTGGAAAATTAACACCAACGCATCTACCATTGCATTAGCCACCTCTTTTAAGACCCTAGGATAAAGTCCATCAGGACCCGGAGACTTGTCAGCCCGCAGCTCCATCATTTTGTTCAGTACTGCTTCCCTAGTGATTGTAATTTCACCAAATTCCCCTTTCCCTTCCTTCCACCTCCTGATTTATAGATATTACTGGAACGTATTTTGTATCCTCTATAGTGAGGAGAGAGGCAAAATGTTCGTTCACTTCATCCGCCATTTCCTTTTTATCTACTATTAACTCCCCATTCTCACTCTATAGAGGACCAACACTCACTTTGCTTACTCTTTTCCTTTTTAAATACCTGTAGAAACTCTTGCTATCCATTTTTCCATTTCTAGCTAACTTCTTCTCATACTCTAATTTCTTTCCCCAGGTTAGCCTTTTAGTCATTCTCTGCCGTTCTTTATATTCTGACCAATCATCTGACCAGCCACTCATCTTTGCGCAGTTATAAGCTTTTTCCTTAAGTTTGATGGTTTCATTAACTTCTTTAGCTAACCATGGATGGTGGGTCCTCACCTCAGAATTGTCCTTTATAGTAAGAATATACTTATTCTCTGTATTCTGAAACATCTCCCAAATGTCTGCCACTGCTTTTCTATTGATCTATCCCCTAGCCTAGTATCCCTTCACTTCAGCTAACTCAGCTTTCATGCCCAGATAATTGCCCTTATTTAAGTGTAAAATACTAGTCTTTGACCCACTCTTCTCCCTTTCAAACTGGATGTAAAACTCAAACATATTGTGGTTGCTGCTACCTAGGGGCCCTTTTACTCTGAGGTCATTAATTAATCCTGTCACATTACACAAAGTCTAATATAACCTGCTCTCTGAAACATCCTGACTCAAAAACATTCTATGAACTCCTCATCAGGCTACTACTGCCAAACTGATGTTTCCAGTTTATATGTAGATTAAAATCACCCATGATTATTGCCATCCCTTTATCACAAGCACCCAATGTTTCCTCTTATATACTTTGTCCTACATTGTGGTTAGTATTAGGGGGCCTGCAGATCACTCCCACTAATGACTTTTTTCCCCTACTATTCCTCATCTCTACCCAAACCAATTCTATATCCTGAGATGACTCTAACTATTGCCTCAATGCCATCTTTCATTAACAGTGCTACCGTTCCATCTTTACCTAGCTTTCTATTCTTCTTGAACATCATATCTTCCTCAATATTCAGGATGCAATCCTTGTCATTCTGCAGCCACGTCTCTGTAATGGCTATCAGATCATATTTCTTTCCTTCAACATCAATTCATGCTATCAATTCATTTACTTTGTCCTGAATGCTATGGGCATTCAGATACAGAGCCTTTAGTTGTGTCTTTTTGTTATCCTTGTAACATGTAGTCTTGACTGTTGATGAATTCTTAGGTTTTTTTCCTCTGTGTCCCTTTCTGCCATTCTCTGACCCTCATTTCTCATATTACAACTTTGCTCTCCTGCCTTGACCCTACCCTTTGATTTGCTACATCTACCCTTGATTCCTCAACCCCTGTTTAGTTTAAAGCCTTCTCTACTTCCCAAGTTACGTGGCTCACTAGAACACATGTCCCAGCATAATTCAGGTGTGGATTATCCCAATGGTACAGCCCCCCACTTTCCCCAGTACTGATGCCAGTGCCCTATGAACCGGAACTCACTTCTCCCACACCAGTCTTTGAGTCATGCATTCATTCCCTAATCTTACTTGCTTTATGCCAATTTGTACCTGGCTCATATAATAATCCAGGGATTATCACCTTTAAGGTTCTGCTTCTTAATTTGGTGCCTAGTTCATTATAGTGAATATACAGACCCCCTTTCCTTGTTCTGCCTATGTCATTGGTATCTACATGGACCAGAACAACTGGATCCACTCCACACACCATCCTCCACTGTAAGTTTCCCTCCAGCCCTGATCGAATGTCCCGAACCCTGGCACCAGGCAGGCAACATAGCTGTCTGGACTTGCACTCTTTGTTGCAGGGAACAGTTTCAATCTCCCTCACTATACTGTTCCCTACTACCACTACATTCCTTTTTGCTCCCCCTGCTTGAACGGCTTCCTGTATCAGGGTGCCATGGCTAGTCTGTTCATCCACCTGCAGACTCCGCTTTCATCCACACAGGTAGCAAGCACCTTCTACCTGTCTGACAATTGCAAAGTCTGAGGCTCCTCCACAACTGTCTGCTCGGTCCTTCTACCTGCCTCACTCATGGTCACATCCTCCTGTCACACACCACTGTCCAAAACAGGTGACCCTGTTCTAAGGGGTGTGACAATCTTCTGGAACAATGTGTCCAGGTATTTCACCACCTCCCTTATGTTGTGCAGTGCCTGCAGTTCTGCTTCTAGGTCAATAATCCTGACCCAGAATTCCTCTAGCTGCTTATACTTTCTGCAGAGGTGCTTGTTCTGGATTGCCTTGGCGTTCAGAAGCACCCACATTCTACAGCCGCAGCATAACAACTGTCCTGTCATTTTTTTATGTTATTTAACTTAATTTACTTTCTTAATTAACTTAGAATAATCCCTATGTATATTACAATTTACTGTGCTTATTAAAACCTAGTACCACCTACAACTAAAAGTTATACGTTACTGAATTACACAGGTATGTGTTTTAGGTACTTATTTTAATTATTCATGGCTGATCATCTACTCAATGCCATTTTCCCACAATATCCCCATATCCTTTGATGTCTTTAATGTGTGGAAATCTATCAATATCTGTCTTGAGCATGCTCAATGACTGAGCCTTTACATGTAGAGAATTCCAAAGATTCCTCACCCTTCGAGTGAAGAAATTCCGCCTCATCTCAATCCTAAAATGCCTACCTCTTATTCTGAGACTGTGTTCCCTGGTTCGAGACCCACCCCAGCCAGGGAAAACATCCTTCCTGCAATTCGCTGTTCCTTAAATCTCTACCTCCGAGTGGAAGAACGGAAGTATGACCATTTTCCTCTTTTTCAGAATGTTCTGTTCCACCTCAAGTTAAAGGAGACACTTTAAAACATAACTGCATTGTAAAGTCCAGTGTTCATAACATTATCTCTAGACTATCCAAATGCACTTCATTCCAGTCTCCCAACTTCCAACTTACATAAACTTGAGGTCATCCAAAACTCTGCTGCTTGTGTCCTAACTTGCACCAAGCTTCATTTGCTTATCATCCCTGTTCTGGTACTTTTATGATTGAGATCAATAGATTTCTGTTATCACGGAATATGCAGTTAAGGCTGGTAAATGAGGTTGAAATACAGATCAACGATGCTCTATTTGAATGGCAAGACCAGGCTTGAGAGGCTGAACTGCCTGTTCCTATGACCCTCTTGCAATAGTAATTTAAAATTCAATTGGCTGTAAAATGATTTGGGATGTCATATGTTGAAGGAACTATATGAATGGCAAGTTCTTTCATTTTTTTTTCTTTTTACCAACAGCCATATAGGATAATCAATAATATTTCCTTCTAATCTTATTCCTGAACTATTTCTTCAATTTTACAATGCTGCTTCTCATCGTTCACTTTAATGACTTACACCACACAATTTCTTTGCACCTTGCATTTTGTTTACGATGAAGCGTGATAAACATTTCGCTGCCCACTGAAGAGCTTTATTTCTTCTCCTTTAGTTTTGCAGGGACCAATTTTTAATGAGTGCTCCTAACTCAGTTATACATGGACTTCTTGTTTTTACATGGGTCATTGATCTGAAACCGGAACTCAGTTTCGCTCTCTCTCATGGGTGCTGCCTGACCTGTTGAGTGTTTCCAACATTTCCTATTTTTATTCCCTTTTTACTTCACTTTAATTTCTTTTGATCTATTTCTGTATTTCAGTTTTCTTCTTAGTTAAAGAATATCCTTACTGGATGATTGGATTTACTTGACTTTTATTCTCTTGCAATTTTGTTATAATAGAACTGGAGCATGATACAGCACAGGAGGAGGCCACTTGGCTCATTGTGCCAGTACCAAATCTTTGAAAGAGCTGTCCAATTAGTCTTACTCCCCTGCTATTTCCCCAAAGCCCAAAAAACTTCTCCCTTTCAAGTAATTATCTAATTCCCTTTTGAAAATTATCGTTGAATCTGCTTCTACCACCCTTACAGGCAGTGCATTCCAGGTTGTCGAAACTCACTGCTTAAAGGATATTCTCATCTCAACTCTGGTTCATTTGCCAATTACCCCAAATTTTAAAAAATGCAATTGGCTTTTTTAAAGCAGAAAAATGCTTCCCCATATTTTAAATATCGGGCTATATAATATATTCCAAGCCTTGCATATGGCACATAAATCCTTTAAGTGCCACGCTTAATCCCTGTAACACTTTATTGATATAAAACAGTGTATTTTTCATACACTCATATCTCTGCTGGATATGAGTGATGAAACACTAGTGCTCTGATCCAATCTCTTAATAACACCCTTCATCTGACAGGTTTGAATGATGTACATTGCTTATCAGATCCTTAACAAATATCGCAATCATAATGTGATGAAACATTCACATTGAAAGCACCGATGGACAGTGAATGATAGATCGGCCACGGTAATATAATCCTGCTGAGATGGAGGGGGAGGGGCAGCGGGAAAGGGATTAAGAATGAGGTAGAATAATGAAGACAGACAGAATATTTAAAGTACACAGTGTGCTGGGAACTGCCCCTGTTGTGCTTTATTAATTGTACATTGGAAATTGCAGAGAATTTGTCACAATGCAAGGCAAAAAAGGTAGAACATATAACATGGGCTTGGGAAAAAAATACATTAAGAAACCAAGGTGAAGGGCCAAAGCCTATAGTGCAGGACAATGTCAAGGCTCAAATGAAGAGGCAATTTAGGCACTGGCAGTCAGGCAGTGCCAAGCTTTTAAAAATCTGATCGGACTTCTAGGAAAATAGAGGCAGCATAGCTGGAAAAGGAATAATAGAGAAAATATTACAAATCTCAGTGAAGTACAGCATAAAGTGAGAAGAGGGACGTGTAGACAAGGTGGGATAGATTTCTGAGATGCAGTTTTCCCCCTTTCTTGAATAGGGGTTATACATTTGCAGTTTTCTAATCTGCATGGACCTTTCCTGAATCTAAGAAGTTTTGGAAGATTACAACCAGTGCATCCACCATCTTCTGAAGTCACCTTTTTTTAAAGCACCAGGTGCAGACCATCAGGTCCAGGGCACTTGTTACCTTAACTTCCATTCATTTTACTGTTACTTATTCTCTAGTGATAGCGATTGTTTTAAGTTCCTCCTTCCCTTTTGCCTCTTGATTTTCTGGGATGCTTTTTGTATCTTCTATTAACAGGTCTCCTGTGTGGCACCTTGTCAAGGAAAAGCAACATATACAAGATCTACATATATAATATATATACACTCTGAAGAAGAGTCATACAGACTTGAAACATTAGCTGTTTCTCTTTCCACAAATGCTGCCAGACCTGCTGAGTTTTTCCAGCATTTTTTCTTTTTATTTACACAAGATCTACATCATTGTCAATAAGCTCTCATTTCCTTAAAGAACTCAATTACATTTGACAGACAAGGCTCACCTTTTATAAATTCATTCCTTAAATAACTCATGTCCTTCTTGCTGAATATTAATTCTCTCCTGTATTATGGCCTCCAGGTTACTGACTACTTGTATTCAGCTGACTGTTGTATAATTATTCAGCTCATCCCTTTTCCCTTTTCTGGAACAGGTCACAGGATGAATACTTGTTGTTAGTAGTATTAAGGTATGGTTAGGGAGTCTGATTCTCTTCACCAATGGGCCTCGTCAGACTTGCTGCTCCACGTACTCCAGAGCCTTTGTTCTTGGCCCGTCTGGATGTGGGATATTGACGGAAAGTCATTTACGCTTTCCTGCCTTCCAACCTATCAGAGACCTTTCTTATTGTTCTTTCCTCCCATCTCCGTCTTTGTACTTGCTTAAAACCCAAAATTACATCTCTAAATATTTCCAGCTCTGACGGGAATCATCAATCTGAAACATTGGGCAGAATATTATGGGGGTGCGGATGGCAAGCATCCTCCCCACCAACCCCAACGCCACCGCCCCCCCCTCCACCTCCCGCCACCCCCCCCCCCCCCCCCCCCCCCCCCCCCCCCACCCCCACCCCCCCGTCACCCGGCCACATCCAGGAGCAAGGCTGGCATGGAGCCAACCTGCTCCATGCCAGCCCACCCCGCAGCCATAACATGCTGCGGGCAGGCTAAATAGGGGCAGTGTGAGAGTTCCACTCTTCACTGGGAAGGAAGTCCTGCCTATCAGTTTCTGCAGTGCCAAGAGTGCGTTCGCAGGTGCTGTCTGACTGCAATGGGGAAAAATCTGGCAGCGCAAAGGATCTTGGAGACAGGTAAGCCTGGGGTCTTGGGTAGGGACGGTTTGGGCAGGTTGGGATGGCCAGTGGGGGGATGTGTTTATTGCAGCAGGTGAGTAGGAAGAAAGGTGGGTCTCTATCTTAGGCTGCCCCTGCTCCGCAAAGGGCAGTCGATAAGACCATAAGGCATAGGAGCAGAAATTAGGCCATTCAGCCCATCAAGTCTGCTCCGCCATTCGATCATGGCTGATAAGTTTCTCAACTCCATTTTCCTGCCTTCTCCCCGTAGCCCTTGATCCCCTTACCAATCAAGAACCTGTCTATCTTGGTCTTAAATACACTCAATGACCTGGCCTCCACAGCCTTCTGTGGCAATGAATTCCACTGATTCACCATTCTCTGGCTAAAGAAATTTCTCCTCATCTCTGTTCTAAAAGGTCTTCCCTTTACTTTGAGGCTGTGCCCTCGGGTCTTAGTCTCTCCTATTAATGGAAACATCTTCCCCACGTCCACTCTATCCAGGCCTTTCAGTATTCTGTAACTTTCAATCAGATCCCCCCTCATCCTTCTAAACACCATCGAGTATAAACCCAGGGTCCTCAAACATTCCTCATATGTTAAGCCTATCATTCCTGGGATTGTTCTCGAGAACCTCCTCTGGACCCTCTCCAGGGCCAGAACATCCTTCCTGAGATACAGGGCCCAAAATTGCTCACAATATTCTAAATGTAGTGTGACCAGAGCCTTATAAAGCCTCAGTAGCGCATCCCTGCTTTTATATTCTAGTCTTCTCAAAATAAGTGGCAATATTGTATATGCCTTCCTAACTACCGACTCAACCTGCAAGCTAACCTTAAGAGAATCCTGGACTAGGATTCCCAAGTCCCTTTGCACTCCAGATATCTGAGTTCTCTCCCCATTTAGAAAATAGTCTATGCCTCTATTCTTCCTACCAAAGTGCATGACCTCATACTTGCCCACATTGTATTCCATCTGCCACTTCTTTGCCCATTCTCCTAACCTGTCCAAATCCTTTTGCAGCCTCCCTGTCTCCTCAATACTACTTGTGCCTCCACCTATCTTTGTATCATCTGCAAACTTAGCCAGGATGCCCTTAGTTCCTTCATCTAGATCATTAATGTATAAAGTGAAAAGTTGTGGTCCCAACACTGACCCCTGCAGAACTCCTCTAGTCACCAGCCGCCATTCTGAGAAGGAGCCCATTATCCCCACTCTCTGCCTCCTGCCAGACAGCCAATCTTCTATCCATGCTAGTACCTTGCCTCTAACACCATGGGCTCTTATCTTACCGAGCAACCTCCTGTGCTGTACCTTGTCAAAGGCCTTCTGGAAGTCCAAGTAGATAACATCCATTGGCTCTCCTTTGTCTAACCTACTTGTTACCACCTCAAATAATTCTAACAGATTTGTCAGGCATGACCTCCTCTTGATAAAACTATGCTGACTTTGCCCTATTTTATCATGCACTCCCAAGTATTCTGAAATCTCATCCTTAGGAATGACTGAGGTCAGACTAATTGGCCTGTAATTTCTCGTCTTTTGCCTCACTCCCTTCTTAAACAGGGGGGTTACATTAGCGATTTTCCAGTCCTCTGGGACCCTCCCTGACTCCAGTGATTCCTGAAAGGTCACCTCTAACACCTCCACTATCTCTTCAGAACTCTGGGGTGTAATCCATCTGGTCCGGGTGATTTATCCACCTTCAGACCTTTCAGTTTTCCTAGCACCTTCTCCTTGGTAATGGCCACCATACTCACCTCTGCCCCCTGAGTATCTTGAACTTTGGGGATGTTACTTGTGTCTTCCACCATGAAGACTGACGCAAAGTACCTATTCAGTTTCTCCGCCATTTCTTCATTCCCACCACTACTTCTCCAGCGTCGTTTTCCAGCAGCCCAATGTCCACTTTTGCCTCTCTCTTACCCTTTGTATATCTAAAAAAAACTCTTGCAATCTTCTTTTATATTACTGACTAGTTTACCCTCATATTTAATCATCTCCCTCCTTATTTCTTTTTTAGTTGTCCTCTGTTGGTTTTTGTAGGCTTCCCAATCCCCTGGTTTCCCACTGCTCTTCGCCGTATTGTATGCTTTCTCTTTAGCTTTTATGCTGTCCCTGACTTCCCTTGTCAGCCATGGTTGCCTCGTCCTCCCTTTAGTATGCTTCTTCTTGCTAGGGATGAATTTTTGCTGTGTCTCCCAAATTACTCCCAGAAACTCCTGCCATTGCTGTTCCACTGTCTTTCCTGCTAGGCTCATCTCACACTCAATTCTGACCAGCTCCTCCCTCATGCCTCTGTAGTTGCCTTTATACAACTGTAATACCGTTACATCTGATACCAGCTTTTTCCTCTCAGATTGCAGGGTAAATTCTATCATATTATGGTCACTTCCTCCTAAGGGTTCCTTCGCCTTAAGCTCCCTTATCAAATCTGCCTCATTACACATCACTAAATCTAGAATTGCCTGTTCCCTAGTGGGCTCCATCACAAGCTGCTCCAAAAAGTCATCTCATAGACATTCCACAAATTCCTTTTCTTGGGATCCACTACCAACCTGATTTTCCCAGTCTACCTGCATATTGAAATCCCCCATGATCACTGTAACCTTGCCTTTCTTACATGCCCTTTCTATCTCCTGGTGTATCTTGTGCCCCACATCCTGACTACTGTTCGGAGGCCTATACAAAACTCCCATTATGGTTTTTTTACCTTTGTGGTTCCTCAACTCTACCACGCAGATTCTACATTATCTGACCCCACGTTATTTCTTGCTATGGATTTAATTTCATTTCTTACTAACAAAGCAACTCCACGCCCTCTGCTAACCTGCCTATCTTTTCAATTGGATGTATATCCTTGGATATTTAGCTCCCAGTCCTGATCCCCTTGCAGCCATGTCTCCGTGATGCCCACCACATCGTACCTGCTAATTTCAATCTGCGCCACAAGCTCATTTATCTTATTTCGTATACTGTGTGCATTCAGATACAACACCTTCAGTCCTGTATTTCCTGTCCCCTTTCTCATTGTCGTCCCTTTATCTGATGTGCTTGAAGTTAGATTCCTAGCCCTTTCCAAACACTCTGAGCTATTTTGTGTTCTGGGGACTTTAATTGCCTCTCCTGGGCTCTCCTTTGTTTTCAGTTTATTCATAATTTTCCATGAAGTTGAATCCACCCCCCCACACGCTAACCTGCTGCTTTGCTTCCCATTAGTCATACTTCTTGGAGTTTTACCCTTCCCTCCCCTCCCCCCCGCCCCACTTTCTAGTTTAAAGTCCTGTTGACCACCCTATTTACCCTATTCGCTAGAACATTGGTCCCAGATCGGTTCAGGTGGAGACCGTCCCAACGGTACAGATCCCTCCTGTTCCAATACTGATGCCAGTGCCCCACGAAATGGAACCCCTCTTTCCTGCACCACTTCTTTAGCCACGTGTTTACTTCCTTTATTCTCGCGTCCCTATGCCAATCTGCATGTGGCTCGGGTAGTAATCCGGAGATTATAACCCTTGAGGACCTGTTCTTTAATTTAGTTCCTAGTTCCTGGTAATCCCCAAACAGGTCCTCTTTCCTAGTCTTAACTGTGTTATTTGTCCCGACGTGGACCACAGCAATTGGATCCTCCCCCTCCCTCTCCAATATCCTTTCAAGCCGGTCAGAGATGACCCTCACCCTGGCACCGGGCAAGCAACATACCATGCGGGACTCTCGATCTTGCTTACAAAGGATGCTATCAATTCCCCTAATTATAGAATCCCCTACAACTACCACTTGTCTTTTTGCTCCCCCCCTCTTGAATGGCCTCCTTGCCACAGTGCCGTAGTCAGTTGGCTCATCCTCCCTACAGCCCTGTTCCTCACCCACACAGGGAGCAAGTACCTTGTACCTGTTGGACAAGATCAAGAGCTGAGGCTCCTCTGTTCCTGAACACAGGATCCCTCTACCTGCCTCACTTGCAGTCACACCCTGCTGACCCTGACCACTGACCGAACTTGAGGTACTTAATCTACTGGGTGTGACCGCCTCCTGAGACAAAGCGTCCAGGTAACTCTCCCATTCCCGGATGTGCCACAGCGTCCGGAGCTCAGACTCCAGCCCATTAATTCTGAGCTGGAGTTCCTCCAGCAACCAACACTTGCTGCAGATGTGGTTACTGCGGCTCGCAATGGGATCTGCCAGCTCCCACATCATACAGCTACAGCACATCACCTGCCCAGCTATCTCGACTTAGATAATTAATTTATTAATTAGCTTTGCAATGTTTTTTTTTTCAAATTTGGTGCAGATTTCCTACCAACCAATCAGGTCACAGCTTTCCTGTGATGTCACTTTTTCAGTTTTGGCTTCAGTTACTCTGTGCCCCGAGGTCACCACTCCGGTGCTCCTCCCTGCGAGTCTATTCCCTGGAGCCAAGGCCGTGAATCCCCAAGGTAAGCTAGATTTATACTCACTGCTCCGGTGCTCCTCCCTCTGAGTCTGCTCCCAGGATTTACTCACCAATCAGCTGCTTTTTCTTTAAAATCCATTTTCAGAAGAGTGTCCCTTGCAAGTCTGGTGCACTCCTGAAGGCACTGTCTCTTCCTCTTTTTTTTCAGGTTTGAAGAGAAGGGATAGATGGAAACACTACAGTAATGTAATGTTTGGGGCTCTTCCGTTCCTTGACAGTGGGTCCTTCTCAATTCTCTTCTGAGTCGCGGTGTCTGCGGTGACTTCTCCCAGAATGCTTCAGTCACTTCTCACCAGCACCCTCTGTTGGATGCTCTTTCTCCTGTTGAGTGCAAGAGTCCTTCTCCTCGATTCCCTCCTGAGTTGTGGTGACTTCTCCCAGAATACTTCAGTCACGTCTTACCAGCACCCTCTGTTGGATAGTACCTCTGCTTTCCTTCCCGTCCTTTTAAAAATGTTTTAAAAAGCGGCTAACCGCTCCCGCCCATGCCAAAACATTTTAAGCCATGGGGTAGTATATTATCGGGTTCAATTGGCTTGGTCACAAACCTAACTGACCCTTAATTACTTATTTAAATGCGGCAGGCAGGGTGTTGATTTGGTGCCTGCCCACCCACCCCATATAATGGGGGTGAGCTCTGGGGTGGATGGGAGGGTGTGGGCACCTATTTTATGTACCCACCCACCCCCTGCTGAAAACACACCTGGTGGGGGCACATAAAATGCAGCCAATTAACTCTGTTCCTTTCTCCACAGATGCTGCCTGCGTATTTTCCATACTTTTTTGTTTTTATTTCAAATTTCCAGCATCATCAGTACCCTGCTTGTAGTTTAATGGAGCTGTTGGTCCTATCACTCATTCCTTCTCTCTGTGGGGAAGTGCTCGACTTCCACCTGGTAGCTGCGCAGGATTGGCATAATGAAAATTAAAGGCTGCCCTGACTAGGAGAGCAATCGCAGATGGGTACCTACCTCCCAATACCCATTTTTCAGATTGGCCACTGAGGATGGATGGTGGTTGAGGTTGGGACCTGTGACTAAAATTGTTCGTGAGCGACACAATGGCACAGTGAGGCAGGTACTTACGTTTGGAATGCTTGTCACACAGCGCTGATGCCCGCATGTCGCACAATCGGATCGTCCCTTTACTGCTGCTGTACACAAACATGTTACATTGGTGTGGGTGGAATTCTGCTGCCGTGATCACCTCTGTCAGCTCTTCCATGTTGGCCGGCTTTATATCTACAATATCTGAAAGACCGCAATTTAAGGAAATAACCAGTTTCGAATACAACGTCCATGACCCCACAGCCTACACTTCCACATTTAAATATATAACATTATACTTTACCTCCCGTGCCCTGGATAGACTCAAATGGCAAACGGACCGGGGAATAGGTTTAGTGTTAATGACCACCATCTTCCATCACTTTCCTGTGTGCAAATTGGCTGCCATGTTGCCCTACATTACAACAGTGACTACACTTCAAGAAGTCCTTCATTGGCTGTAAGGTGCTCTCAGATGTGTTGATGTCATGAAAGGCACTATATAAATGCAAGTTCTTTTTTCTTACCATGTTATTAATTAAAAAGGATCATGTCATCTTAAGGGGACTGGAATACAAAGAGGTGGATGTTAGTCCAACTGCATTAAAGCATAATATATATAAGGATTTAATCTCCAGAGTACTGAGGGCAACTACAGAGTCTCAGACCACTGCTTCAGCATAGATCAGCTCATTTAGCCCCCAAAAGAAGGGACCCTGAATCTGGACATCTTGCACTTTATTTCAGTATTAGAGTTGCTAACCTTCAGGATTTATAAGATTAACCTCCAGACACTGCTTCAAGCAAACCAGAAATGAAAAACATTTATTAAAAAATTGTGCTTTATAAGAAAACAATTTGAATACTTTTGTTTACTAGTTATACCAGAAAAAGGGCTGATAGTTCAAGAATCCTCCAATTTGTTAATGAAAAGATTATTCACTTCCATCAGCCGTGGGAAAGCAGTGCACAGGATGAATGCATCGGGTGGGAGTCGGGGGAGCAAGGCAGATAGCAGCAAGATGTGATGATACCTCCACGAGAAAGTTGGTAACCCTAATTGGAGAGTCAATGGCAGGGGGCTTGTGCCTCTGCTAATCTGCTACTCCTTCAAAAGGAATCACAGAGTATACAGCACAGAAACAGGCCATTTGGCCCAGCCAGTCCATGTCAGCATTAATGCTCCACTTAAGTCTCCTCCCGCCTTTCCCATCTAAATACAGAATTAAAGACGTTTACAGTTACTATCATTAGGCTGTAAAGGTTACCTGTGGTTCAGAGAGACATTAAAAACTAGAAGTGGCATACAACAAATTCTATAAAATGATGAACCAGGATGTATTTATTTAGCCAGCTTAATTTTTCTCCCACTCTGTTAAGAGGTCAATGCACACTTACAACTGACAGTAATAATGTGAACGCAACCAATTGACGCTAACACCTTGAAGTAATTGGTCTAAGTGATAAAGAAAAACATGGTTTCCACCCTCAAAGCCTCTTGAAAGTATAATCTGATTTTTTGAAAGAATGCCAAATTTCAAAAGGGATAACAATTTATATTGCACAAGAAAAGGGGTGCTGATTGGTTGGTAAGTCAGTTCTGATTGGTCGAGATATTACCATGGCGAATGTACCAGGGAGTTATCATCGCCCATGCTTTTGTTTGTCCAAAAAAGGTGCAATGTCTGGGCATATTCCTTTTGCCTGCAGAGGACAGGTCCCTGCATATGAATGTAGGTAGCTTCTAGCAAGCATAAGTAAGCTACATTGCGAGTCCAGCTGATAATCTTAAACTGGTTGTTAGTATAATTCTAAGCACACTACAATACATCAGAGCCGACTTGCCAACCGATCAGCATCCCTTTCCTCATGCAATATAAATTGTTGTTCCCATTAGATTTCTTATTTTTGTGTTAGTCCTGATAAGTGCAAGATGAGAAGCTTCAACATCTTTTTCAGCAATTCTAACATACTATACTACCAAGTGACAATATGATTTTCCTAATTGTGTATTTACCCTTAGTCATAGAACATAATCAAAAAATAATACTACCCTTTTCTGTAACCATTTGAAATAGCAACTTTAGAACATTAACTTTATGCTAGAGATAAAGGAGCAAAAATAAGCCTCTAAAGTTTCATTCCTTGCAAGGATTTCTTGTTCTTGTAAAGAGGGACAAATTAAAAAGACAGTCAAAGTAGCAGAGGTGCCAGCGGAGCCTTGGGGCAAACCCATTCTCAGGTTTGATCAGGCCGCAGCTCTGACTACTACAGGGACCTGTAAAAGCATTTACTATTGATCAGGATTTTAATTGCTCCTCTCACTGGCACTGGACACAAAGGGGCTGGTGTCAGATGGAATGAGACCTGTTACCAGAGAATCAGCAGCAATAATTACCTTCATCAATCAGGGGCTGTCACTGACGCGTGTGAGTCCCCTCACACAATACCAGGATCGAGATGGGGTGAGGCACATTAAATCTCCCAGTACAACTGCCACAATTGACATGGGGGAGGGTAAGAGTCACAAATCAAACAGGGTTTCATACATTATACTGAGAGAGACTAGATTGAAAAATAAATTTGATTAACCCTGGGCTACTTGCACTGACAGGGCAAAGCATTTCCCTTCTAAAGGGAAGGTGGAGAGGAGGGGGGGTGCAGTTGCAGGGGAGGGAGGTGGATGGTCGGCAGCAAGGCAGGGAGGTGACTCTTAGTGGCCCCGTCCCCCCCTTACTAATGCTGGATCCTTTGATCAGGCACTGAGTTTCTTTGAACAAGGTGTCCCACCTGGAAGCCTGCAAGCAACCCCACACAAAATTGGATGTCACACTCCCACATGATGAGCCCTGTACCCTGCTGGGTTAATACCAGTAGTGGCAGATGGCCCTTAATTAGGCATTAATTGTGTACTTAAGGGCCTCACTTGGTGACTGGATGGGAAGGCTGTCAGGGCAGAGGCAGGAAGGTGAAGGACACCTGTACAAGAGGACACCTGTGGGAGAAAAAGGGGAAGCAAACTGAAATTTTCGTTGAAGTTATGGGTTATAAAAAACAGGCCCCTTCTTTGGCTCATCTCTGGCCCCAAGCTAATTCAAGATTCTATCAGAAGCCACCATCCACCATTTTTCCATTGATCTCGGGCACAGCAATGTGAAAAGATTGCTAATTGATGCAAAACATTTTCCAGTTGAAGGATACTGAAGCTTCGGTTGGTAATCTCCAGATGCCATAGATTTATCCTCAAATCATCAGCTGACATATACGTCTCATAGTCGCTATTTACCGATATGGAGTTGATGTGATATGTATGAGCATTGGCAAATACTCTTCTAGGGCTGGCCTCCACCATCAGATCCATGGGTCTCAGCACTGGCACCTGGGGACAAGAATATACATCAGTCTGAGAAACAAAGTGCAGAGCTTAACAATATATCAGGCCAACCAACATTGCGCTCCTGCATTATGTTCCCACCACCCTCTAGTATAAGGGGAGTGATCTTTCCACATAGTCGTTACATAGGTATACAGCACAGAAACTGGTTCATGCTCTATTTTATGTTCCAAATGAGCCTTCTACAACCTGCTCCATTTAACCCTTTCAATATAACTTCTACTCCTTACTCTCTCATGAGGTTGTCAAGCTTCCCTTAAAGGCATCTATATGAACATACGAATTAGGAGCAGGAGTAGGCCATTTGACCCCTTGAGTCTGTTCCTCCATTCAATAAGATCATGGCTCATCTGATTGTGGCCTCAACTCCACATTCTGCCTACTCCCGATAACCATTGACTCCTTTGTTAGTCAAGAATCTATCTCTGTTTTAAAAATATGCATTGACTCTGCCTCCATCGCTCTCTGGTGAAGAGAGTTCCAAAGATCTATGCTACTTGCTTCACTACTCCTGATGATGAGTAGCATATTCTCACCTGTCTATGGTTACACACTGGAGATGGGGGCAGAGCTATCCCAGCATCGATAGTGATAGAAAAAGAAAAGGCAAAATACAGAAGAAGTTGAAGGAAAAGAGAATATGAGAAAGGAAAGAATAAACTAATATTTTTACAAGTCATGGAGCAGGGACCATTTGAAGATACAGGTTGATCCCTCAGATATAGGATCAACACAATATCCAGGCTTGAGTTGACAAGAGGCAAGTAACATTCACACCACACAAGTGCCAGGCAATGACCAACTCCAACATTGCCCCTTGACATTAAATGGCATTACCATCGCTGACTTCCTACACTATCAACATCCTGGGGGTTACCAGTGACCAGGAATTGAACTGGACTAGCCTTATAAATACTGTGGCTACAAGACAGGTCAGAGGCTAGGAATCCTGTGATGAGTAACTCACCTCCTGACTCCCTCAAGCCTGTCCACCATCTACAAGGCACAAGTCAGGAGTGTGATAGATCACTCTCCGCTTGCCTGGATGAGTGCAGCTCTGTCAGCACTCAAGAAGCTTGATACCATCCAGGACAAAGCAGCCTGGCTTGATTGGCATCCCTTCCACAAACGTTCACTCCCTTCACCACCAACAAACAGTGGCAGCAGTGCGTACCATCTACAAGATGCGCTGCAGAAACTCACCTAGGCTCCTTAGGCACCACCTTCCAAACCCATGACCACTACCATCTAGAATAACAAGGGCAACAGATACATGGGAACACCACCACCTGGAAGCTCCCCTCCAAGCCACTCACCATCCTGACTTGGAAATATATTGTGGTTCCTTGACTGTCGCTGGGTCAAAATAAGGCCATAAGACATAGGAGCAGAAATTAGGCCATTCGGTCCATCGAGTCTGCTCCGCCATTCAATCATGGCTGGTAAGTTTCTCAATCCCATTCTCCTGCCTTCTGTGGCAATGAATTCCATAGTTTCACCACTCTCTGGCTAAAGAAGTTTTTCCTCATCTCTGTTCTAAAAGGTCTTCCCTTTACTCTAAGGTTGTGCCCTCGGGTCCTAGTCTCCTACTAATGGAAACATCTTCCCCACGTCCACTCTATCCAGGCCTTTCAGTATTCTGTAAGTTTCAATCAGATCCCCCCTCATCCTTCTAAACTCCACCGAGTATAGACCCAGAGTCCTCAAACGTTCCTCATATGTTAAGCCTTTCATTCCTGGGATCGTTCTCGTGAACCTTCTCTGGACCCTCTCCAGGGCCAGAACATCCTTCCTGAGATACGGGGCCCAAAATTGCTCACAACATTCCAAATGTGGTCTGACCAGAGCCTTATAAAGCCTCAGTAGCACATCCCTGCTTTTATATTCTAGTCCTCTCGAAATAAATGCCAACATTGCATTTGCCTTCCTAACTACTGACTCAACCTGCAAGTTAACCTTAAGAGAATTCTGGACTAGGATTCCCAAGTCCCTTTGCATTCCAGATTTCTGAATTCTCTCCCCATTTAGAAAATAGTCTATGCCTCTATTCTTCCTCCCAAAGTGCATGACCTCACACTTGCCCAAGTTGTATTCCATCTGCCACTTCTTTGCCCATTCTCCTAACCTGTCCAAATCCTTTTGCAGCCTCCCTGCCTCCTCAATACTACCTGTCCCTCCACCCATCTTTGTATCATCTGCAAACTTAGCCAGGATGCCCTCAGTTCCTTCAACTAGATCATTAATGTATAAAGTGAAAAGTTGTGGTCCCAACCCTGACCCCTGCGGAACTCCACTAGTCACCGGCCGCCATCCTGAGAAGGACCCCCTCATCCCCACTCTCTGCCTCCTGCCAGACAGCCAATCTTTTATCCATGTTAGTACCTTGCCTCTAACACCATGGCTCTTATCTTACTGAGCAGCCTCCTGTGCGGCACCTTGTCAAAGGTCTTCTGGAAGACCAAGTAGATAACATCCATTGGCTCTCCTTTATCTAACCTACTCGTTACTTCCTCAAAGAATTCTAACAGATTTGTCAGGCATGACCTCTCCTTGATGAAACTATGCTGACTTTGCCCTATTTTATCATGCACTTCCAAGTATTCTGAAATCTCATCCTTAATAATGGAGATAACGGATGGATTCTGTGCTGTGATAGATTTCTTCCCAGCCTGTGAGGGTGCAGCATCAGCAGCATTACCCTTAATTAAGAAATTGGACAGCACATTTACAAAGAAGACTTAGCTTCTCAGTTGATTAAGTTCTCTGCCTCATTACAGGATTGAGAAAAATCGCAAGGTTTCTTGTTTGGCTTATGCAGGGGTAATGCTGACAGGGTGGTTTGTGGGGGTAGGGTGGAAGAGAACTACATTTGGTCTTGGGCTGGAGCAGAGGAAAGACTAAAGGTCATCCAGTGCTACCTGCTCCTGATCATTCCCTGCTGGAACGTTCAGGCGTGCATGGCTCTTGGTTGAGGGCAGGATTCGACTCACCTGTGGTGTCTTTGTAATTTTAATCCTGCCAACTCTCACATTCTAGACCCGCACAACGT
The DNA here is from genome assembly GCF_017639515.1 of Carcharodon carcharias. Classification (NCBI taxonomy): domain Eukaryota; kingdom Metazoa; phylum Chordata; class Chondrichthyes; order Lamniformes; family Lamnidae; genus Carcharodon; species Carcharodon carcharias. Next base: position 94,109,486 of record NC_054474.1, read on the forward strand.
CACAGAGAGGCCATGAAGGGGGTATGTGTGGATGTGGAGCCCAGTGCCAGCCAGGACTTTCAGGAGAGGAAAGATAGATGAGTTGGGGTAAGGGCAGGGAATGGGGGAGATTTTATTGTAGTGAGGCAATCAATGATGATGAAATTTCTCAATGATTGGTGTTCATTTTATTTTAGACAATTTCGAAAAAAATTTGAGACAAGAATGTGGTAATTATTGAATGAGAGTTATTTTAACTTTAAGCAGTATCAAATTTTGAAAGGCTTTATTTAACAAATAAGTTGAAATTTTCACCTTTAATTCAGAACAGTTTCATTATAAGAGTTTGCAGTCTATTCAAGTTTCACTAGGCCTTTCCTAATGATCTAGAACATTACCTTCTAACTCAGTCCAGAGACCCATTTTGTGTTTGCAAGAGTGAGTATGATTTTGTGTGTGTTTGAGTGTGAGTATATATATATATGGGAGCATTAGAGTGCGTGTGTGGAAGTATGAGTCTGTGTATAGGAGTGCGTGCATGCAAGTATCTGCGTGTAAGTATGAGTGTGTGTATACATATGAGTTAGTATGAGCGAGTGTGTGCATGCATGAGCATGTGTGGGTGGGACAGTGTCTGCGTGATTGAGTGCTTGAATGCACATGTATACCTATCTCAGAGAGAGCTTAGCCACAGATGCTGGGTAGCTGTTAGCATGCTAGGGGTAGAATGACAGCAGAGCATGGAACCTGCCAGCCCTCTCTCTATCTACGCTATGACTGTGAAAGGCACACTGCCTAATGTGGCGTGACAAAAATCAATGATGCCTCATTCGGCGTGGCTGGATATTGCCAAGTGCCTGGGGAAGCAGGTTGAGCAGTTTATTCTGAAAGGAGGCAAACCCGACAGTCAGTCATGCAGTCACCTCCGTAAGGGAAGGGCATCAAAACCTCGCCGGTGAAATCTACTGGCAAGGCTGAGACAGTTCTTACTAAATTATTGAATGAAACCCAATGACCCAAGTCTAATTAGTCATGCAACTTCAAAGGTCTCCTAGCACAATGAATCAAGCACTGATCTGTTTAACGTGGCTGTCAAACAGTGCATAAGTCAGAGCAAGATGAATTACCTTTAACAAATAACCTATGCTTTATTGCATTACCCAGTTATATTGCACTACTCCAACATCTGGGAAGATTCTACCGGCACACTATTAGCATGGACACAGGAAAAAATGTTCATTGTCTTTTTGCTAATTCCTCTTTCACCTTTGGTCTCAAATCTATCTCCCTCCCCACAACTTTTAACACCACCCTGGCTGACAGGAGATCAGTTTTGGGATCTGATTGACCTGCTGACTATTTGGGAGACTTCCTTCATTGTTCTCATAAAGGAATAATATGCCGCTTTGAATGAGATATGAAACCGCAACACTGGGCTAACTTGTCTGTTTGCTCTGATGGATGTCAACAATCCCATGGCACTATCTGAACAAGAGCAGGGAGTACCCTTGGTGCCTTGGGCAACATTCCTCTTGAAAGGAACATATCTTTTTATTTCTGTTAGACTGTGGATTAAAATTACAATGGTTGCAGGTTGAAAGACACGTCCAATGGAACAGGATGAGAGATATGTACAATGTTGCAGTCCTGGAACAGAGTCTGCTATGAAAGACAGGATGGTGCTGGAAAGGAGTCCTGGACCAAGGGAGCTGCTTGGCAACAATGTTTTAATTGGCTCCTGACCAGGTGACCACGTTTTGTGTGACAGCAGTGCAGGAGAATAGCTCCTAGCCTGAAAGGAAAAAGGCCTAAAACCTCTCTCTCCTGTGTGTGTAAGATTCCAGTAATCCTACAATAATAGCTAGCTGGCTCTTTCTCATCATTATAACCTGCTCTCTCACTGAAAACTCCTGTCAAGAGACAAAGGGGAAATTCACTGTTAGAGACATTGAAATGCAAGTGCTCAACCAGTGAACTAAATACTCTAAGTGCTGAAAGACTACCTCGTGTCATCAACAAGAACTGAAAGGAATTTGGAAGACATCGATCAAAATCAACCCATCCAATCCTATACTTTGGAATTGGTGCTATTGAGCTGCTTTATCCCTTAAAATCCATGTTTTTGTTTCTTATGTGTCTTGTATGTGTGTGTATAGGGATTTAAGAAGGGGTAGAGTTTAGGTTATAGAGTTAGAAAGTAGCAGTTCATATTTCTTTCTTTTGCCACTGGTTAATGACAGTTTGTTCAATAAAACATTTATTTGCTTATTAAGTTTACAAACCTGGTGCACATATTCTATTAACCTAAATTAAACAGTTAGGTAAAATTGAGGCAATCTGGTGGTTTGATCAGAGTTTTTCACATTTGTCGTGGCTCAGGGAACAGCGGGGCTTGATATTACAGCACACTGTCCACAGTGAGTCATGACACTCCCTAAGGAAATATTCATCGATGCTGCTGATGTTGGGCATGTTGGCCTATTATAGCAAGTCCTAAAATAATTAATTGCGTGAAATGGTTTGAGACTTTTGATGCCATGTAACTGAGTGACCTGCCATTAGCTAATTCGTTGGTTTGTGGGATTTTGCTGTGTACAAATTGGCGGCTATACCCTACTCTGTAATAACGCATTTCAAAACAAATTCATTGGTTATGAGGAGATTTAGGGTATCCTGAGAGTGTGAAAGTTGCAACAGAAACATTAGGTCTTGAGATGTTAGATCAATATAAGTGTTCTTCATTTGTTGAGGAGATAGACCACGTGATACATTAACCTTTATGAAATCTGTAGTACAAAATCAGAGGCTGGAACATTTTTTTTGACTAACACCCTCAAAGGGCTGAACAGTGAGATAAAGTTACAATACGAAGTCTGCATCTGAATTACCAAATTAATTTATGTGAATTGTTCTTTTCGTCTCCAATGCCACAGTGCAATATTTGGAATGTTAGCCTTGGTTCAGCAGTAGCTCTTTTGCCTCTGAGGTAGACAGTTGTGAATTCAGAGACGTGAAAACATAATTTGGGCAGATAAACATAGTGCAGGACTAAGCGGTTGCTGCACTGTCAAAGCCATAGAGTCATTTATAGCACAGGAGGTCATTCGGCCCATCAAGTCTGTGGTGGCTCTCTGTGGAGCAATCGAGTCTGTCCCATTTCCTCTCTATCCCTGTCGCCCTTCAAATTTATTTCCTTCAAGTGCCCTTCCAGTTTCCTTTGAAATCCTTGATTGTTTCTGCTTCCACTACCCTCCCGGGCAGAGTGTCCCAGGTCATTACCACTCGCTACGTAAAAATGTTCTCCCTTAAATTCCTCTTGCCCAAAATCTTAAATCTGTGTCCCCTTGTCCTTGTACCATCAGCTAATGGGAACCATTTTCTCTTATCTAAACCTGTCATAATCTTGTACACCTCTATCAAATCTCCCTTTAATCTCTTTTACTCCAACGAGAACAATCCCAGCTTCTCTAACCTAATCTTGTAGCTAAAATCTCCCATCCCTGGAAGTATTCTGGTAAATCTCCTTTGCAAGCTCTCAAGGAACCTCTCACCTTTCCTAAAGTAAGGTGACCTGAACTCAAAGCAATACTCTGGGCTGGATTTTATGTGCCCTGCCGAGTGGGTTTTTGGCAGGGGAGTGGGCATGTAAAATAGGGTAGGTATCCACCCCACCACCTTCCTGCCCACCTCCGAGCTCACCCTCATAAAATGGTAGGAGGGTGGGTGCTGAAAACAGCAGCCTGCCCGCCATGTATAATCAATCAAGTGTTATTTGAGCCTGTTAACAAGCTAACTGACCCCAATAATACACTGCCCATGCCATAATACAGATGGCATTGGCATTCAGGCAGGAGTGAGCAGGGCATTTTTATTTTTAGAAGTTTTTAAAAGGGTGGGAAGGAAGTAGAGGTACTATCTTTGGGGGGTGCCCTTTGCACAGCCCCCCTAAGATAGTACCCCCTCCTTCTTTCTAACCACCTGCTCTCTAAAACTAACCACCCTCACACCCCACCCCGACCTTAACCCTCCCCACCCAATACCTCGGCTCCGGGGTCCACTGGTTGCAGTCCGGGCAGTGCCCATCAATGAGCTTTTGGCACTGCTGCGACTGCTGGAGCTGTGGCCAATCCAATTTGTTGGCAGTCCCAAGGCAGGACTTCCTCCCCAGTGAGCAGCAGAAGTCCCACTGGCAGGCAGTTTAGCCCACCTGCAGCGCTTTATGGCTCCAGGGTGGGCTAGTGTGGAACAAGTTGGCTCCACGCTGACTTTGTTTACGAGGTGGGGGCAAGCCGTCCATGTCCCTGTAATATGCAGCCTTTTATTTGTCGCCTAGCTTGAGTTTTTTAAAGGTTCAGCATAACTTTCCTACTTTTGTACTCAAATACCTTTATTTATGAAGCCAAAAATCCCATATGCTTTGCTAACCACCCTCAAAATGTCCCGCCACTTTCAAAGATTTGTGCACATGAGCCCCCAGGTCCCTCTGTTCCTGCACACGCTTTGGAACTATGCCATTAAGTCTATATTACCTCTCACTATCCCTTCTGCCAAAATACATCACCTCACACTTCTCCGTATTAAACTCCATCTGTTGCAGATCTGCCCATTCTGCTAGCCTATCTACGCCCTGTTGCAGTCAATTCCTTTCAACCTCACTGTTTGCAATCCTCCAACTTTGGTATCATTGGCAAATTTTGAAATTTTACTCTTTATTCCAATATTCAAGTCATTTTTATATATATTTTAAAAAGTGATCCTAGGACTGACCCTTGGGGAACACCAATCTACCATCCTCCATTCTGAAAAATAAGCATTTATCATAACTTGCTGTTTTCTGTCCTTAAGTTTATTTTTTAAAATCCAAGTTCATACTGTCCTTCCTGTTCCAAGAGCCACAATTTTGTTAGCCAGCTTTCATGTGGTACTTTGACAAACACTTTCTTAAAATCCATATTGACAACATTCACTGCATTCGCTTCATCAACCTTCTCGCTTCATCAAAATATTCAATTAGATTACTCAAGCATGATCTGACTTCTACACATCTGCGCGGGCTCTCCTTAATAAATTCAAACCTCTCCTAGTGCCTGTTGATTTTTTCCCTAGATTATCCTCTAAAACCTTTCCCACCATTAATTTTAAACTAACTGGCCTGTAATTATTAAGACTGTCCTCACACCCTTTCTTAAATAAGGGTGTCACACATGCCATTCTTCCAATCTTCTGGCACTACCCCCTATCTAGGGAAGATTGGACAATTAAGGCAAGTCCTTCCACTATCTTCACCCCCACTTCCTTTAGCAACCTGGGATACAAGCTATGTGGACCAGCTGACTTATCCACTTTATACTCACAATACTGGTCTGCAAGTACATACGCTAGTGTGACATAGCAAAATCCACAAATTCACTGCCCAATTATTTCTTTCTGGTAATATCTGTGTCTTTTTTAGAATCAGGTCTAGTTTGAGGCTCTGCTACAATTTATAAATCATTTTCAATTGGGCATTGTGCTTTGTAATCTTCAGATGGCCCACTCTCCCTTTCATGTAACGAAATTTCTTATCAGACAGTGAGATTTGTCATTTGTATTTTTCTAGTGAAGACACCAAAATTCATAGGGACCTAATGTTAAGTGGGAGTGAGTGTGTTGTTGAATCAGACTCGAATCCCTGGACCATTTTAACTTCGGGGCTCAACTACCAAAGTCTGATGAAGCATTATGAGCTTTGAAAAGGCTTTTGACTCCCAATCTATCCCATGCACAGCTTTTCTTGCCCAATGTTTTTAACATCTCTGGATGGGCATTATCTGAGTGCTGTCAATGAATAAATGTAACTTTAGAGTATGGGAGCATATTGTGCTATTTTTAAATAAGTGCTGACTTTTCCATAGTTAATAATTAAGAGGAAAAAAATCCACTCCTTTCACTCTTCAATGGTTCAGGGATATGATCCAATGAAGAACTCAGTTTAAAGGTCGGGAGGTTCCTGGGCATCCAATGCTGCTAATATCATAACTCTCACCAAGTCCTGTCTGCCCATGAAGTCACATGGCATCAGGTCAAACATGGGCAAGGAAACCTCCTGCTGATTACCATGTACCGTCTCCCCATCAGCTGACAAATCAGTGCTCTTCCACATTGAACACCACTTGGAGGAAGCACTGAGGGTAGCAAGGGCACAGAATGTACTCTGGGAGTGGGAGACTTCAATGTCCATCACCAAGACTGGCTCGGTAGCACCACTACTGACCAAGCTGGCCGAATCCTAAAGGACAAAGCTGCTGGACTGAATCTGCAGCAGGCGGTGAGAGAACCAACAAGAGGGAACAACCTATTTGACTCATCTACACCAATCTACCTGTGACAGATGCATCTGTCCATGACAATATTGGTAGGGGTGACCACTGCACAGTCCTTGTGGAGACAAAGTCCCGTCTTCACATTGAGGATAATTTCCATCGTTTTATGTGGCTCTGCCATCGTGTTAAATAGGATAGATTTGAAACAGACCTAGCAACTCAAAACAGTGCATCCATAAGGCGCTGTGGACTATTAGCAGCAGCAGAATTATATACAACCACAATCTGTAACCTCATGGCCCGGCATATTCCCCACTCTCCATTACCACCAAGATGGGGGATCAACCCTAGTTCAATGAAGGGTGCGGAGAGCATGCCAGGAGCAGCACCAGGCATTTCTAAAAATAAGGTGTCAATCTGATGAAGCTACAACACAGGACTAGGACTCAGGAGTGAATTGAGGAGGACATACTGTCAAAGAACGGAATAGCCCCAAACATTACCTTGCAGTAGTGTTTCCATCCCTCCCTCCTCCTCAAACCTAAAAAAAAAGAGAGGAAGGGACAGTGCCTTCAGGAGTGCACAAGACCTGCAAGGCACACTCTTCTGAAAGTGGATTTTAAAGAAAAAGCAGCTGATTTGTGAGTAAATCCTGGGAGCAGACTCAGAGGGAGGAGCACCGAAGCGGTGAGTATAAATCTAGCTTACCTCGGGGATTCGCAGCCTTGTCTCCAGGGAACAGACTCGGAGGGAGGAGCACCGGAGTGGTGACCTCGGGGCACAGAGTAACTGAAGCCAAAACTGAAAAAGTGACATCACAGGAAAGCTGTGACCTGATTGGTTGGTAGGAAATCTGCACCAAATTTGAAAAAAAAACCACTGCAAAGCTAATTAATAAATTAATTATCTAAGTTGAGATGGCTGGGCAGGTAATGTGCTGTAGCTGTATGATGTGGGAGCTGGTAGATCCCATTGCGAGCCGCAGTGACCACATCTGCAGCAAGTGTTGGTTGCTGGAGGAACTCCGGTTCAGAAGTGATGAGCTGGAGTCCGAGCTCCGGACGCTGTGGCACATCCAGGAGTGTGAGAGTTACCTGGACGCTTTGTTTCAGGAGGCGGTCACACCCAGTAGATTAAGTACCTCAAGTTCGGTCAGTGGTCAGGGTGTAACTGCAAGTAAGGCAGGTAGAGGGATCCTGTGTTCAGGAACAGAGGAGCCTCAGCTCTTGACCTTGTCCAACAGGTATGAGGTATTTGCTCCCTGTGTGGATGAGGAACATGGCAGTAGGGAGGATGAGCCAGCTGACTACGGCACTGTGGCACAGGAGGCCATTCAAGAGAGGGGAGCAAAAAGACAAGTGGTAGTTGTAGGGGATTCTATAATTAGGGGAATTGATAGCATCCTTTGTAAGCAGGATCGAGAGTCCCGCATGTTGCTTGCCCGGTGCCAGGGTGAGGGTCATCTCTGACCGGCTTGAAAGGATATTGGAGAGGGAGGAGGAGGAGGATCCAGTTGTTGTGGTCCATGTCGGGACAAATAACATAGTTAAGACTAGGAAAGAGGACCTGTTTGCGGATTATCAGGAACTAGGAACTAAATTAAAGAATAGGTCCTCAAGGGTTATAAACTCCGGATTAGTACCCGAGCCACGTGCAAATTGTCATAGGGACACGAGAATAAGGGAAGTAAACACGTGACTAAAGAAGTGGTGCAGGAAAGAGGGGTTCCATTTCGTGGGGCACTGGCATCAGTATTGGAACAGGAGGGATCTGTACTGTTGGGACAGTCTCCACCTGAACCGATCTGGGACCAATGTTCTAGCGAAAAGGGTAAATAGGGTGGTCAACAGGACTTTAAACTAGAAAGTTGGGGGGAGGGAAGGGTAAAACTCCAAGAAGTATGACTAATGGGAAACAAAGCAGCAGGTTAGCGTGTTGGTGGGGGGGGGTGGTGGTTGTGGATTCAACTTCATGGAAAATTATGAAAAAACTGAAATCAAAGGAGAGCCCTGGAGAGGCTATTAAAGTCCTCAGAACACAAAATACGACAGAGTGTTTGGAAAGGGCTAGGAATCTAACTTCAAGCACATCAGATAAAGTGACAACAATGAGAAAGGGGACGGGAAATTCAGGACTGAAGGTGTTGTATCTGAATGCATGCAGTATACGGAATAAGGTAAATGAGCTTGTGGCGCAGATTGAAATTGGCAGGTATGATGTGGTGGGCATTACGGAGATATCCGAGGATATACATCCTATTGAAAAGATAGTCAGGTTGGCAGAGGGGGTGGGGTTGCTTTGTTAGTAAGAAATGAAATTAAATCAATAGCAAGAAATGACGTAGGGTCAGATAATGTAGAATCCGTGTGGGTAGAATTGAGAAACCGCAAAGGTAAAAAAAACCATAATGGGAGTTATGTAGAGGCCTCCGAACAGTAGTCAGGATGTGGGGCACAAGATACACCAGGAGATAGAAAGGGCATGTAAGAAAGGCAAGGTTACAGTGATCATGGGGGATTTCAATATGCAGGTAGACTGGGAAAATCAGGTAGTGGATCCCAAGAAAAGGAATTTGTGGAATGTCTACGAGATGGCTTTTTGGAGCAGCTTGTGATGGAGCCCATTAGGGAACAGGCAATTCTAGATTCAGTGATGTGTAATGAGGCAGATTTGATAAGGGAGCTTAAGGTGAAGGAACCCTTAGGTGGAAGTAACCTTAATATGATAGAATTTACCCTGCAATTTGAGAGGAAAAAGCTGGAATCAGAGGTAACGGTATTACAGTTGAATAAAGGCAACTACAGAGGCATGAGGGAGGAGCTGGTCAGAATTGAGTGTGAGATGAGCCTAGCAGGAAAGACAGTGGAACAGCAATGGCAGGAGTTTCTGGGATTAATTTGGGAAACACAGCAAAAATTCATTCCTAGGAAGAAGAAGCATACTAAAGGGAGGACGAGGCAACCATGGCTGACAAGGGAAGTCAGGGACAGCATAAAAGCTAAAGAGAAAGCATACAATGTGACGAAGAGCAGTGGGAAAGCAGGGGATTGGGAAGCCTACAAAGACCAACAGAGGGCAACTAAAAAAGAAATAAGGAGGGAGAAGATTAAATATGAGGGTAAACTAGCCAGTAATATAAAAGAAGATTGCAAGAGATTTTTTAGATATATTAAGGGTAAGAGAGAGGCAAAAGTGGACATTGGGCTGCTGGAAAACGACGCTGGAGAAGTAGTAAAGGGAAACGAAGAAATGGCGGAGGAACTGAATAGGTACTTTGTGTCAGTCTTCACGGTGGAAGGCACGAGTAACATCCCAAAAGTCCAAGAGAGTTGGGGGACAGAGGTGAGTATGGTGGCCATTACCAAGGAAAAGGTGCTAGGAAAACTGAAAGGTCTGGAGGTGGATAAATCACCTGGATCAGATGGATTACACCCCAGAGTTCTGAAGGAGATAGCTGAAGAAATAGTGAAGGCGTTAGTGGTGATCTTTCAGGAATTACTGGAGTCAGGGAGGGTTCCAGAGGACTGGAAAATTGCTAATGTAACCACCCCTGTTTAAGAAGGGAGTGAGGCAAAAGACGAGAAATGACAGGCCGATTAGCCTGAGCTTGGTCATTGGTAAGATTTTAGAGTCCATTATTAAGGATGAGATTTCAGAATACTTGGAAGTGCATGGTAAAATAGGGCAAAGTCAGCATGGTTTCACCAAGTGGAGGTCATGCCTGACAAATCTGTTAGAATTCTTTGAGGAGATAATGAATAGGTTAGACAAAGGAGAGCCAATGGATGTTACCTACTTGGACTTTCAGAAGGCCTTTGACAAGGTGTCGCACAGGAGGCTGCTCAGTAAGATAAGAGCCCATGGTGTTAGAGGCAAGGTACTAGCATGGATAGAAGATTGGCTGTCTGGCAGGAGGCAGAGAGTGGGGATAAGGGGGTCCTTCTCAGGACAGCGGCTGGTGACTAGAGGAGTTCCGCAGGGGTCAGGGCTGGGACCACAACTTTTCACTCTATACATTAATGATCTAGATGAAGGAACTGAGGGCATCCTGGCTAAGTTTGCAGATGATACAAAGATAGGTGGAGGGACAGGTAGTATTGAGGAGGCGGGGAGGCTGCAGAAGGATTTGGACAGGTTAAGAGAATGGGCAAAGAAGTGGCAGATGGAATACAATGTGGGCAAGTGTGAGGTCATGCACTTTGGGAGGAAGAATAGAGGCATAGACTATTTTCTAAATGGGGAGAGAATTCAGAAATCTGGAGTGCAAAGGGACTTGGGTGTCCTAGTCCAGGATTCTCTTAAGGTTAACTTGCAGGTTGAGTCGGTAGTTAGGAAGGCAAATGCAATGTTGGCATTTATTTCGAGAGGACTAGAATATGAAAGCAGGGATGTGCTGCTGAGGCTTTATAAGGCTCTGGTTAGACCACATTTAGAATATTGTGAGCAATTTTGGGCCCCGTATCTCAGGAAGGATGTTCTGGCCCTGGAGAGGGTCCAGAGGAGATTCATGAAAACAATCCCAGGAATGAAAGGCTTAACATATGAGGAACGTTTGAGGACTTTAGGTCTATACCCAATGGAGTTTAGAAGAACGAGGGGGGATCTGATTGAAACTTACAGAATACTGAAAGACCTGGATAGACGTGGGGCAGATGTTTCCATTAGTAGGAGCGACTAGGACCCGAGGGCACAGCCTCAGGGTAAAGGGAAGACCTTTTAGAACAGAGATGAGGAGAAACATCTTTAGCCAGGAAGTGGTGAATCTATGGAATTCATTGCCACAGAAGGCTGTGGAGGCCAGGTCATTGAGTGTATTTAAAACAGAGATAGATAAGTTCTTGATTGGTAAGGGGATCAAAGGTTACGGGGAGAAGGCGGGAGAATGGAGTTGGGAAACTTATCAACCATGATTGAATAGCAGAGCAGACTCAATGGGCCGAATGGCCTAATTTCTGCTCCTATGTCTTATGGTCTTACTTGTGTGACAGAGCTAAGCGATCCCAGAACCAAAAGATCAGATCTAAGTTCTGCAGTCCTGCCACATCTAGTTGTTCACAGTGACGGAGGATTGAACAACTAACAGGAGGAGGGGAAGGAGGTTCCATGAATATCCCCATCCTCAATGGTGGGGGAGCCCAGCACATCAGTGCAAAAGACAAACATGCAGCATTTGCAACATTCTTCAGCCAGAAGTGCTGAGTGGATGATCCATCTTGGCCTCCTCCTGGGGTCACAAAATCCCAGATGCTAGTCTTTGGCCAATTCAGTTAATTCCACGTGGTGTCAAGAAACAGCTGAAGGTTACTGCAAAGGTCCTGCGAACGCGCTGACAATATTCTAGCAATAGTACTGAAGACTTGGGCTCCAGAACTTGCCGCAGCCCTCGCCAAGCTGTTCCAGTACTGGCATCTACCTGACAATGTGGAAAATTGCCCAGGTTTGTCCTGAACACAAAAAGCAGGACAAATCCAACCCGGCCAATTACCGCCCCATCAGTCTACTCTCGGTCATCAGCAAACCGATGGAAGGGATCATTGACAGTGTTATAAAGCAACACTTATTCAGCAATAACTTTCTCACTGACTCTCAGTTTGGGTTTTTCCAGGGCTCCTCAACTCCTGACCTCATTACAGCCTTAGTCCAAATATGGACAAAAGAGCAGAATTCCAGAGATGAGGCGAGAGTGACTGCCCTTGACATCAAGGCAGCATCTGACTGAGTGTGGCATCAAGGAGCCCTAGCAAAACTGGAGTCAATGGGAATCAGGGAGGAAACTCTCCGGTAGTTGTATTCATACCTAACACAAAGGAAGATGGTTGTGGTTTTTGGAGGTCAATCATCTCAGTCCCAGGACATCATTGCAGGAGTTCCTCAGGGTAGTGTCCTAGCCCCAACCATCTTCAGCTGCTTCATCAATGACCTTCCCGCCATCATAAGATCTGAAGTGGATGTTTGTTGATGATTGCACAATGTTCAGCACCATTCGCGACTCCTCAGATACTGAAGCAGTCAATGTCCAAATGCAGCAAGACCTGGACAATATCCAAGCTTGGGTTGACAAGTGGCAAGTAACATATGTGCCACATTAGTGCCAGGCGATGACCATCTCCAACAAAAGAGAATCTAATCATTGCCCCTTGACATTCAATGGCATTACCATTGCTGAAGCCCCCACTGTTAACATCCTGGGGGGTTAATATTGACCAGAAACTGAACTGGACTAGCCATATAAATACTGTGACTACAAGAGCAGGTCAGAGGCTGGGAATTCTGTGGAGAGTGACTCATCTCCTAACTCCCCAAAGCATGTCCACCATCTACAAGGCACAAGTCAGAAGTGTGATGGAATACTCTCCACTTGCCTGGATGAGTGCAGCTCCAACACTCAAGAAGCTTGACACCATCAGGACAAAGCAGCCCACTTGATTGGCACCACATCCACCACCTTCAATATCTACTCCCTTCACCACTGACACACAGTGGCAGCGTTGTGTGTCATCTACAAGATGCACTGTAGCAAATCACCAAACCTCCTTTGAGAGCATCTTCCAAACCCTACCACCTAGAAGGACAAGGGCAGCAGATGCATGGGAACACCATCACCATCCCCTCCAAGCCACACACCATCCTGACTTGGAAATATATCGCTGTTACTTCACTGTCGCTGGGTCAAAATCCTGGAACTCCCTCCCTCACAGCACTGTGGGTGTTCTGACACCAAATGGGCTGCAGTGCTTCAAGTGGGCAGCTTACTACCATCTTCTCAAGGGCAATTAGGAATGGGCAATAAACGCTGGCCTAACCAGTGATGCCCGCAACCAATGAAAGAATTAAAAAAAACTCACTGACCAGGCCAGCCCTTGTTGCCCATCCCCAACTGCTCTGCTTGTCCATTTTGAACAACAGTTAAGAGTCAACCGTATTTGTGTGGATCTGGAGTCACCTGTAGGCCAGGCAGGTAAGGATGGCAGATTTCCTTCCCTTGGGGCTATTCATGAACCAACTGGATTTTTAGGACAATCGATGACAGTTTCATAGTCACCATCACTGAGACTAACTTTACATTCCACTGCCATGGTGGGATTGGGGCCCATGTCCCTGCAGACCATTAGCCTGGGCCTCTGGATCACTAGATTACCACTACACAACCATCTCCCCATGACATCTGCATTCCTCCAATTCTGGACCCTTATACATCTCAGATCTTGATTGCTCCACTGTTGATGGCTGTGCCTTCAGCTGTCTCAGTCCTTAGCTCTGGAAATCCCACCCTAAACCTCTGTGCCTCTCTACCCTCCTGTTAGATGTTCCCTAAAACCTGCCTCTTTGAACAAGCTTTTGGCCACCTTTTCTAATATCTCCTCTTGTGGCTCAGTGTCAAATTTTGCCTGATAATGCTTCAGCGAAGCGCCTTGAGATGTTTTAGCACTACGTTAAAGGCACTATATAAATACAAGTTGTTGTTGTTTGCTCTCCACCCTGCCTTTAGTTGGTTGATCTTAGGTGGTGGGTGTTCCAGTGGGCGCTGGGAGGGGGAAATCAGCCAGAGTCCCTATATCTGGTGCCTGTTAACTGATGCTGGCTCGAAGTGCATGTACTGCACATGACTTTGGGAGGGAGCAGGACTGTGATGCTCCATTCTGAATGGCTTTCTGACAGTCACTATAAAAATTTGCAGATGGATGGGTGGGGGACTGGAATGGGATTTCTCCTAGTAGAATGGCACCACAGTGGTGAGTCATGAGGGGAAAGAAGGGAGGGAAAACAATCCTTGCCTTTGGCCCTAAATTGGAAGAAGGGAGGATGGTCATGGTCACCGCTATAAGGCAGAAAAACATGGCTAACTTGGGCACAGCAAGGTCCCACAGGCAGCCAAAGCCAGGTCGCCCTTTTCAGTGATGCTGGTTGAGGGACAAATATTGGCTAGGATCAGGGAGGACTCTCCTGCTTTTCCCCAAGGATGCTACCAATGAGTCACAGTTGGTGCTTGATTCCTGGTCAGTAAGAATGAGCTAACCTTGGCCAGGGAAACAGTTATGGTGCTACAGTGGGCCTCAGAACGACTGGGTTAAGGAAGGGAAAGGTCATCAATGATTCTCACTCTTTATCACTGTTCAATAAGGCCACCGACTAAAAAAAAAACGTCTGAGGGCAAGATTGGGCTTGACTGTGATGTCCCCCGTATGGGCCTGGGAATTTTCACTGTTTAGTTTCACTCAGGAAGGCTGAGGTATAGGGAGGGAGGGGTTGTGGCGCTGGCAACCCTACCTCCCCCAGAATAATTCACCATTCCCAGGAGAGAAGAAAGGCTGGACAAGAAGGAAAGAAAACATTTTAGATAGGCTAAAGCTCTCAGAGGCAGCCCAATGACAAGCAAATGACATTTTCTGACAGTTTAATGCCACCAGTTTTAATTTCAGCTCTGACTAGCACAGAACACTAGCAATGCAAAGCACTTACTGATGCACTTCAGCAGCCAACATGAGAAAACAAAGGGCTAATTGGAGTGGAAAACGTTTGAACAGACAGAAGGGATGAAAGGTCGATTGGAGGGCCTATAAAACAGTGGCAGCAGCATACCAGGAGGTTAATCTGATTTCATACATTGTGATTTTTCTTTTGTTGTTGTTGAGATTTTTCAATTTCCTGCCACTCCCAATTTAATTCTGTGTGTGAGTTGGAGGAATTTTATCACAGATTTTTTTTTTATGAGGCTGGGGGTTGGGGAAGGGCTCCATATCCTTTCAAACTGATTCGTAAAAGAAATGAAGACTTAGCCTATAGGTCAGAATTATTCATCGCTGAGTCGACAGCACAGTCATTACCTCATTCAGGGGGTGGGGGTTGGGGGGATTCATATTATCATGGCTAGCGGATGGTAGTCACCAGGGTCACAGGGCCTCTAACTCTTCAAAGGGAGGTAGGATTTGTTATGTAGGAGGGAAAGCACAAAAGGCTCCATCAATCGTTGTCACAGCAACCTTATCATCGCAGTTCATGAAGTGCATCAGAGTATATGCAACATTAATGTTTTGTTTGTGAACTGTTGCTTGTATGGAGCTTTCTACTCTGCACCATTGGATAGTGCCTATTGCTAAATAGCAACGGTTTTAAATGTTGCATACATAGGATATACAGTACAAAAACAGGCCATTCTGCCCAACCATGCCATGCCAGTGTTTATACTCTACTCGAGGCTCCTCCCATCTTTTCTCATTTAAATCTACCATCGCAACCCTCTATTCTCGTCTCTCTCATATAATTCAAACACTCCCTCTGGTAGCGATTTCCACATTCTTACTGCTCTTTGGATGAAGAAGCTTCCTCTGAATTCAGGGGAGCTGGTGGTGTAGTAGTAATGTCATTGGACTAGTAATCCAGAGGCTCAGACTAATGCTCCAGACCCACAGCAATGTGGTTGTCTCTTAGCTGCCCTCTGTGACCTAGCAAGTCACTCAGTTTAAGGGCAATTAGGGATGGGCAACTAATGTTGGGCCTTGCCAGCGATATTCACATCCCATGAAAGAATAATTTTTTAAAATCCTGTATTGGAATCCCTGGTGATTATCATATATTGATGGCCTCTAGACATCCACTTCCTCACAAGCAGAAACATTCACTCTGTGTCCACTCTATCAACGATAAGCATAATTTTGAAGAACTCTATTCAGCCTTCTTTTTTCAAGAATAAAGAGACCCAGCCTGTCAATCTTTCCTAATATGTATAGCACACTTTTATGGTATCATCCTTGTAAATCTTTCCTGCATCCTTTCCAGTGCCTCTATATCCCTTTCATAATACGGTGACCAGAACTGCATTCAGTACTCCAACTAAGTAACCAAGGTTCAAAACAGATTTAGAATAATGTTGCTCTTTTTCAATTCCATCCCTCTAGAAATAAAGCCTAGTGTTTGGTTTGCTTGTTTAATGGCTTTGTCAACATGTGGCATAACATTTCCTGGCATTCTGATATCTGGTGGTACAAATCCACACGTTTGCATATCAATCGCTCATGACACTGTAAAGCTGTGCATCTCTGAAACAACCTCCTTGCTGAGAGGTGCTCACATTTTACCCCATTCCCGACACCACCAGCTGCAATTTGATCCAGAATTTACCCTTTGGTAGCTCAGACTTTGTTGGAGTATCTCGGGACATTTCTCTTTGTCCATGGAGCTAATGTAAAGGCAAGTTGTCGCTGTACTGTGGAATTACGTGACACAGCGAGGTTTAATAGAAGGAGAAAGAAAAGGTTTGCCCTCCCTTTGGTTGACAGATGGTGGTGCAACAAGGGAAATAGTCAAAGGAAATCCCTTCAAGCAAACTTTATTGTGCTCTGGGAGGAGAGATATTAATAAAAGAACAGCATTGTTCACGTGGCAAGGTTGGACCGTTTGTAGAATAAATAAAAATTGCAACATGGAGAAAGGCCATTCAGTCCAACCAATTCTTTGTATTCACCACATGAACAGTAGCTCTGATTGTGCGGTGGGAATAATGGTGAAGCTATCAGCATTTGTCAACATAAAGGAATAAATTGGACAGCAATGTCTAGCAAACGCAACATATGCTGTAGTTAAACATGGAAATCAGGAAGTTGCTGTCCAAATTGTCCTGCTCCTCCAGAAGCTGAGGGATAAGCTCAGAGACTTGGCACTGAAATACATGCAACAGCATCAAGTTGTGGTACTTGTCCACTAGATATCTGCTAAATATGCTAGAAAAAGTTAGCGCTTGTCTATTCAAGTGTAAATGAATTGTTAATGGCATGATAAGCACTGAAAATTTATTTTTCCAAATATGGCATTTCATTCTTTCAAAATTTAAATATTGGGTGGAATTTTCCATGCCCATTTGTGTCGGGTGTCATGGTGAGTGTCAGAGGACAATATGGCAGGAAGGCCAAAAATCGGTTTCATGACGTCATGAAACCAGTTTGCAATTCTCTGCTCCACCCATTTTAGTGGAGTGCAGAACAATTGGACAACTGGGCAAAGTTGGCCATGGAGCAGTTGCTGGTGCAGGTGCTCACAGCACCTTGCAATGTCATCATTCAGGTTTGGACCAGTCTCCTCCATGGTTCAAGCTAACAGTGCAGCCTTGCAGTGTGGGTTAGGAGAGTGCCTGTGTCTGAGCTGAGAGCACAGCATGCAGTCCAGTGGGCAAAGCTGTCGCCAATTGGTCAGGTGGAGTGGGGCAGAGCTGGGTAGTGTTTCAGACAGTCATGTGGCACACCAAATTCTGGCCATCCAAGTGGTGGCAGGAGGATTACCTCAGATTAATGGAGCCTGGTGACCTAGCTGTATGCCTCATGGCTTACAGAGAGGGGAGACGAAGGGGAAGAGACCGATGGAGGTGCCTGGCTGGGCAGAGGGAGGAGCAGCACCCTCAGGAAGAAGGGGCGGCCGGGGCTTCTGTGCACAGGAAAAGCTACTGTGAGCCGTCACTAGTCAGCGCCTAAACAGGTCAGGGTCTATAAACGGCACTGGTTATTCCTACAGATAATTGGGAACTAGTGTCGCCAAAGACGGCACATGTCCAGGGAATTGGTTGGTCACATCTGCCGGATTTGGGGCCATGGGCACATGGAGGGCATCCACTAACAGTGGCCGTGAAAGTGACCGCGACGCTCAATTTTTACGCCAGTGACTCCTTTCAGGGTTCCACAGGTGACCTCTTTGGGATACCACCAGCCTCCAGGCACAAATGCATCCATGAGATCATGGGTGGGTTTGTGAGTGTGTGAGTTGAGAGTGATGAGAACAGTGACTTACCCTGGCAGAACGGAGATCATCATACATCCTCTTTCGGCCTTGAGTGGCTGTGCATTTTTTGCAGGGTGTTGGCACTGACCACCGCTTCCCAAGCCGGATTGATGACAGCCAGAGCGAGAGTAGAGGCAGGCCTCCACTGCGCCCAAAAGGTATTCCAGGGACGGGTCATTGAATCAGGGGACTGGAGGATTCTTGCCTTTCAAGGCCATGTCTTCTATGCAGCAGTCCTGGATTGGAAGCACTGAGAGGTGTGCACGTGGTTGCACTTTAAATATGGTGCCCGATGTGAGGAAGTGGGGAGGTGACAGCGTGGTGGGCGAATTGGAAGCGGCCTGCCAGTGAAACGGCGGTTTCTCTGGAATGCAAGATTAATGAGGCAGGACTGGGACAATACAGTGTGAAAAGCCGCCATTGTAGACGGCGGGTAAAACATTCTTTTTCCCATCTGCTACCGCAATTAGTGCAAATCTAGGATGATTCTGCCCATGGTTGCAGATTTAAAAAATTTATATCAAACTTTTTTTTAAACTTCCTTTGTCATAAATTTGTCTATGTTCATTCTTCAATTTGACTTGCTGAGGAGTCACACTGTTGTTCACACAGGTCCCAGGAACATAGAAAGTTAGCATGAAGGTACAGCAAGCAATTAGGAAGGCAAATTGCATGTTGGTCTTTATTACAATGGAATTGGAGTACAAGAATAGGGATGTCTTGCTGCAATTGTATAAAGCTTTGGTGGGACCAGACCTGAAGTACTGTGCATAGTTTTGGTCTCCATTTTTAAGGAAGGATATAGTTGCATTGGAGGCAGTACAGCAAAGGCTCACTAGATTGGTTCCTGGAATGAGAGAGTTGACTATAATGAGAGGCTGAGTAAATTGGGCCTATACTTTCTGGAGTTTATCAGAATGAGAGGCGATCTCATTGAAACGTACATGATTCTGAAGGGGCAGGACAGGGTAAACACTGAGCAGTTGTTTCCCCTGGCTGAGAAATCTAGAACACAAGGCACAGTCTCAGGGAAAGATCTGATCATCTAGAATTGAGTTGAGGAGAAATTTCTTCATTCAATGGATTGTGAATGTTTGGACTTCTCCACCTCAGAAGCATGTGGATGCTCCATCATTTAAGGCTGAGATGGATTTTTGGTCTCTCAGAGAATCAGGGGATATGGGAAGCAGGTAGGAAAGTGCACTTGAAGCCTAATATCAGCTATGATCATATGGGCAGGCTCGACTGGCCATATGGTCTGGTCCTGCTCCTAGTTCTTATATGGAAAAAGGACAAGAGGTGACCTGACAGAGATCCTTAAAATTATGAAAAGACTCAATATGGTAGACGTAGAGATCTTTTCATTTGTGGTGTGGATGAAAATTAAATAATTAATATACGCAATAGGGGATTCAAGAGAAACCTCTACTCAGAGAGTAGTTATAATGTGACACTCGCTACTGCATGGAGTAGTTGAGGTGGATAACAGTGATGCATTTAAAATTAAGCTAGATAAAAACATCGGAGAATGGAAGAAAAGGGCATTTCTGATAGGGAAAGATGGAGAGGGCTATGTGGAAGCTTGTGTGGAGCATAAACACTGGAATGGTCCAATTGGGCTGAATGGCCTGTTTTTTCTGCTGTACATTCGATATAATATACTTTGGGATCCTCTCAGTATCTGCAGTTTTTTTTTATTTGTATGGTTGGAGAAGCAGTTATAGTTTGATGTCGTGGTGCACGGTTTCAGCTGACACAGTATGAATGGTTGTGATGCCACCAGTAATTCACTCTCAGGGCAGAAGCACAGCATATGGCGATAGTCTGACTTGGATGGCCTGCCACTTGATCTGTTCCATATCTTTCACTTGTGGAGCAAATGGTCACTTCTTCCTTAGCCCAATTTACTCTGGAAAGTTGAAACCTGGGACACCACCGCTAGGGTCAGTTACCAGGTTGCGGTTGGTGATGTCTGCAGTCAACCAGGAGGTGTGCCATTAAAAAGTGGGGTTGTTGTCAGGTTATAGAGTGTGGAGTGTGTTCCATTAGGGACTTGGGGATTTCAGATGGGTGCGTGGTGTTTTTTTTGAGGTCCTTTGTCAATGGGAGTGCTTCATTAGCTGTCAGCCAGTGATGTTCGTTGAGGATGTTTTTTTCCTGCAGACATCAGGATGTTCAATATGTGCTAGCACAGGAAGCCACTCGGCCTGTGGTGGTCTCAATGTCCCAGAAACAAGCCTCATGGCTTCCTGGAGATGGGTATCAACCACATTTGTGTGGTGGCTCCTGAGCCAGGTTCAACAGCAGTACTCTGCTGTTGGGCAAACCAGGACAATGAAGCAGTGCGTAGTGTGTTGGTTCTGCTGTCCCTGGTGGTAACTGCAAGTAACGCTATGAGATTCACTCTGGTTTTGACCTTGGCTCTGGTGCTCTGGAGGTGTTGTCAGTTGGTCAATGTACAGTCAAGAATGATGCCAAGGTGTTTTGGCATTGGACCATGGGTGAGTGGTCGGCCACAGAATTGGACATGAAGTGCTTCCCTGGCCTACGAGTTGTTCAGAAGGAAAGGTTAAATGACAGTCTTGTATCGAGTATCTGCAGTGATGTATGATGATGGGTATACTCCAATTCAACAAGATTAACAAATCATTATACAGTGGGAGGAAGAGAGCAAGCAATGTAAATTGTCAGGGTGTGGAACAGCAGGTCCTACAAATCCAATAGTTTAGGTTTATTTATGATTCAAATCTGCTATATTTTAGATTGGTTGTTAAATACAGGGCTTGTGTGTATGTTTAGTGACTACAGGAGCTTGTTGAAGATCACATTGCACTGTACCATTTGAGCTGTGTAACAATGCAAAGGTATCAGTCTTCACTGAGTGATTAGCACTCTCGCCTGAGCCAGAAGTTTGTGTATTCGAGTCCTTTTCCAGAGGCTTAAGCACAATAATCTAGACTGATGCTCCAGTGCAGTACTGAAAGAGTGGAGCCCTTTGAGATGCTTCAAACTTGATAAGACAGTACATAAATTGAAGTAAAGTATATTACGTTAAGGTAAGCTGAAATGTAGCAAGAAGGGATACACATAACGCTCACAATTATTTAGTCATTGTCCTCCCAGGTATTATTTACATTATATTTCAGTAACAGCCTGATTTATGGATGAACTGTGACTCATCCAGATCAATGCAGTTTATACCAAACGCATGGGATTTAAAGGAGGTCTATGGCAATCAAAAAGAAATGATATTCCAACTTTAAAAACAGCTCACATAAATTACTGATACCCTAGTGGTCCTGTGTTTAATGTTCTCGTATACACTTTTAATATTCATATATAATTCCTGTGTCATCTTCCTTCCTGAATTTATTATCACTCCCATAAAAAAATGCCAGTGTTGTAGTAAAAATATCTAATTTTCTGAAAGTCAGACAGACTCCCCTCAGATCTTGCAAGACAGCGTGGGCATCATTTTATTTCATTTATATATTCATTTATTCTGCTTTAGCAACAACTTACGTTTCTATAGTGCCTTTAACATAATAAAAAATCCCAAGGTGCTACACAGGATCATTGTCAGACAAAATGTGACACCAAACCACATAAGGGAATATCAGGACAAATGACAAAAACTTGTAAAAGAGGTAGGCTTTAAGGAGCACCTTAAAGGAGGGGAAAGAGGCAGCGGGTTTAGGGAGGGAATTTCAGAACTTAGTGCCTAAGCAGCTAAAAGCATGATCATTAATGGTGGATTGATTAAAATCGGGAACATGCAAGAGGCTAGAGTTGGAGGAGTCAGTGGGCTGTAGGTTACAGAAGTATGGATCAGCCTAGTGTCCTGTGATTTCCCTTTTCCTCCAGTTTCAGCTAGCTTTTAATTTCCTTCTCTTCTTTCCCTTCCTCTCCTGAAAGCATAGACTTGCTTTGGGTTGCGGTTCTACTGGAGTAGATCTCACTCGCACCTCACAGTGGAGACTGTGAATCGAATGTCAGCTGCCTATTCAACTGTAGAAGGCATCCCATTGTGTAAAGCTCTTAGTGCTATGTCATTTGGAGGGAGCCGGACTCATTGCATGGACTAAAATTGCACAGTATATTAGCATTTGATTGCTTAATGTGTCCACTGTTTTAGTAGAGCTGTACACCTTTTTAAAATAAACAGATTAAAACTTCTGCTAAATAGCAGGCAGAAGAATTTTTGTGCAAATGCATTATGCTTTCAGTTGTGAATATTGTACAGTTTTACCGCAACATATTTTTAATGCCATATTGCTGGGAATTGCCACTGATACAAAAGCAGTTTGCAGTAAGGGAAAGTGCTTCCCTAACTGATATTATTTTTTCTGTCTGCCATAATTCTCTTTCCTCTCTGTGACATTGATATTATCTATTCCAGAGCTGTGTGGCTGTTCTCATTTACTTTAGATTATAGTGTCTTTTGAATAATCTGGAACTCAATAAAACAATTATCACAATTAATATATCAAATAACTTCTAAAGTGAAACTCTCAACAGGTGACTTTCTGGTGTATACTTCCTCTGGTCAACACTTCTTGAATGTTTACAACCTAATCTAATGAATAATCTAATGAATGTTTGGTATAGAGTTGTGCTGCAGGCGTTGTGATTCTCTCAATGGCTTAATGCTACAGGCACCACGTGCAGTGGTATAAAACAGTACAGACCAGAATGACCATCTCAGTGCAACAGTCTTCTGACACTGGCTCTCTAGGCTCCCAAATGATGAAAAGCCATTTTGGGGCACGCATCAGAGTGTCCAGTGCCTATGGATATGTACTCCAACAAGAGGCAGCCTCAACAGGAAAAGAGGAGGAAATATAGTCAGTCCAGTGGTGCTGAAGGAGTCATTTCTTTAAGACATGCTATTTCAACAGAACAGTAGTTATATGTAACTGACTCCCAATAAAAGCAGTCGAGTCATCAAAACAGTTGTTAAAGAGTCTGATGTTTTGAACAGTTTATACTGGAGTTCCTTTTGAGACACCCTGGTTTCTGCAGTGACAATCTTGAATTTGTAAATAAAGGTCCTTAAACGCTCCCTTTATATGAAGTAAAATTTGCCAATCCTTCTGGAGATGATCACCATCTGAAATGTTGCTTTTGTACTGTGCTCCACATGTCTTCAAAACTCAGAGGGGGCCATTCAGCCCTTACAGCCCAAGCGCTTTAGGATGTCCTATAATTGTGAAAGACGCTATATATAAATGCAAGTTTCTTACTTACTGTATTAGAGTCCGCCTACTTCACATGTCTAATAGGGTACTCAAGCATAGAACACCTCATTCCCACATGAAGCCACAGAATTTATCATTTGACATTTGTCACAGACAAAAGCCATCAGTGCCTTCAGTGAACAGTTTCCAGCATTTATAAGTACCAGACAATTAGAACACATTTACTTTAGGACAATGCTACTGACCCCCCAACATTAGAATTTGGTTCATTCTCTGCTCTTGAACCAAGTGAATGAGTGAAATTTGTTGTAACCCTAAAAAAGAGCCAACAAATTTTGTCAAACATTTAGAAGCTTCTTGATTTCATTTTGCCCAATTTATTAATTTAACACGTTTCACAATTAGATTCCTTCAGCTAAGATCCTTAGTGTAGAGTGGATGGTGGAAGGGTGAGAGGGATGATCGATAATGGGTTTACTGAAGCTGGCTAATTGGCTAGATTAATGCGATTTGATTGTGGTTAACTAGGTTTTGTAACATCTGCATCCTGTGGAAGCAAATGCAAACATCCCATTACATCAAAGTCCAAATTGGTGGGATTCGCATGCCTCCTAACTTTCTGCTTGCCTCACAATTTTCATCACTTCCAGAGATGCTAAGTGAGTGGGCAAGAAGACGGCAGATGAAACATAATGTGAAAAAATGGGAAGTTATCCACTTTGGCTTTTTCAATTCTTTCATGGACTGTGGACATCGCTGGTTAGGCCATTATTTATTGCCCATCCCTAATTGCCCTTCAGAAGGTTGTGGTGAGTTGCCTTCTGTAGTGAACCACTGTAGTCCATGTGTTATCAGAATGTCCAAGGTTACGGGTATAAGGCAGGGGAATGGGACTAGGTAGAATACTCTTTCAGAGAGCCAGTGCAGACTTGATGGGCCAAATGGCCTCCTTCTACACTGTAAATTTTCTATGATTAGGAAGGGAAAGTGAAGTGAATCTTTGGTAGGAAAAACAGAAATGCAGAGTACTTCTTAAATGGTGACAGATTGGGAAATGTTGATGTGAAAAGGGACCTGGGTGTCCTTCTTCATGAATCACTGAAAGATAACATGCAGGTGCAGCAAGCAATTAGGAAGGCAAATGGTATGTTGGCCTTTATTGCAAGAGGATTTGAGCACAGAGTGAAAGAAGCCTTTCCTCCTGTAGAAGTCTGCAATTGTATACAGCCTTGATGAGACTCCATCTAGAGTACTGTGTACAGTTTTGGTCTCCTTATCTAAGGTAGGGTACACTTACCACAGAGGGAATGCAACAAAGGTTCACCAGGCTAATTCCTGAGATGGAGGGATTGTCCTAAGTGGAAAGATCAAGACAGGGCCTGTATTCTCTAGAGCTTAGAAGAATGTTAGATAATCTCACAGAATCACAGAAAATTTACAGTGCAGAAGGAGGCCATTCGGCCAATCAAGTCTGCACTGGCTCTCTGAAAGAGTATTCTACCTAGTCCCACTCCCCTGCCTTATACCCATAACCTTGCACATTCTCAAATAGCAATCCAATTCCCTTTTGAATACCTTGATCGAACCTGCCTCCACCACACTTACAGGAAGTTCGTTCCAGACTCCAACCACTCTCTGAGTGAAAAAAGTTTTTGACACATCACTTTTACTTCTCTTGCCAATTATTTTGAATCTGTGCGCTCTATTTCATGATGCTTTCTTGAGTGTGAACAGTTTCTCTCTATTTGTCTGTCCATACGCCTCAGGATCTTAAATACTCTATCGTCACCTCTCAGCCTTCTTTTCTCCAAATAAATAAACCTCTCCGATTTATCTTCAGCTACACTTCTTTATCCCTGGAATCATTCTTGTGAACCTCCTCTGTATTGTCTCCAATGCCTTCACAACCTTCCTCAAAAATGGTGCCCAGAACAGGAAACAGTATGCTAGGTGAGGCCTAACTAGTGTGTTATACAAATTCAACATGATCTCCTTACTCTTGTACTCAATGCCCCATTAATAAAGCCTAAGATACTATATGCTTTATTAGCTTCAATCTTAACATTGCCCTGCTGCCTTCAATGACTTATGTACACATACACCAAGGTCCTACAGTTCCTGAACCTCCTTTAGAGTTTCTCCCTTTATTTTATACAGTCTCTCCACATTCTTCCTACCAAAGCGAATCACCTCACACTTCTCTGCATTGAACCTCATCTGTCACTTGTCTGCCCAATCCACCAACATGTCTATGTTCTTTTGAAGTTCACGACCATGTGACAATGTTTCCAATTTTTGTTACCATTTGCAAATTTTGAAATCACACCCTGAACACCACAGACTAGGTCATTATTATATATCTGGAAGAGCAAAGGTCCCAACACTAACCTCTGGGGAACTCCACTACAAACCTTCCTCCAGTCAGAAAAACAGCCATTTATCTCTACAACAAAAACAAAAATAAAAATACCTGGAAAAACTCAGCAGGTCTGGCAGCATCTGCTGAGAGGAATACAGTTAACGTTTCGAGTCCGTAAGACTATTTAACAGAACTAAGGTAAAATAGAAGAGAGGTGAAATATAAGCTGGTTTAAGGGGGGGTTGACAAGTAGAGCTCGATAGAGGGCCAGTGATAGGTGGAGATTTCCAAAAGATGTCATAGACAAAAGGGCAAAGAGGTGTTGACGGTGGTGACATTAGCTAAGAAATGTGCTAATAGGTGACATTAAGGGTAGAAAGCAGGACGAGCAAGGTACAGAGAGCCCCAGTGGGGATAGGGTGGGGGGAAGGGATTGAAATAGGCTAAAAGGTAGAGATAAAACAATGGATGGAAATACATTCAAAAATATTGGAAATAGGTGGGAAAAGAAAAATCTATATAAATTATTGGAAAAAATGGGGATTGGAAAGGGGGTGGGGATGGAGGCAAGAGTTCATGATCTAAAGTTGTTGAACTCAATATTCAGTCCAGAAGGCTGTAAAGTGCCCAGTTGGAAGATGGGGTGCTGTAACTCCAGTTTGCGTTGAGCTTCACTGGAAAATTGCAGCAGGCCAAGGATGGGCATGTGGGCATGACAGCAGGGCGGAGTGATGAAATGGCAAGCTCTGGGTCATGCTTGCAGACAGACCGAAGGTGTTCCGCAAAGCGGTCATCCAGTCTGCGTTTGGTCTCTTCAATGTAGAGGAAACCGCATTGGCAGCAGCAAATGCAGTAGACTAAATTGAGGGAAGTGCAAGTGAAATGCTGCTTCATTTGAAAGGGGTGTTTGGGCCCTTGGACAGTGAGGAGAGGGGAAGTAAAGGGGCAGATGTTGCACCTTCTGCGGTTGCATGGGAAGGTGCCGTGGGAGAGGATTGAGGTGTAGGTGGTGATGGACGACTGGACCAGGGTGTCCCGGAGGGAGCGATCCCTGCGGAATGCCGCCGGCGGGGGGGGGGTGAAGGGAAGGTGTGTTTGGTGGTGGCATCATGCTGCAGTTGGCGGAAATGGCGGAGGATGATCCTTTGAATGTGGAGGCTGGTGGGGTGATAAGTAAGGACAAAGGGGACCCTATCATGGTTCTGGGAGGGAGAGGAAGGTGTGAGGGCGGATGCGCGGGAGATGGGACGGACACGGCTGAGGGCCCTGTCAACTACCATGGGTGGAAAACCTCAGTTAAGGAAGAAGGAAGACATGTCAGAGGAACTGTTTTTGAAAGTGGCATCATCAGAACAGATGTGATAGAGGTGAAGGAACTGAGAGAATGGTATGGAGTCCTTACAGGAAGCAGGGTGTGAGGAGCTGTAGGAGTTGGTAAGCTTGAAATGGATATTGGTGGACAGTCTATCACCAGAAATTGAGACAGAGAGGTCAAGGAAGGGAAGGGAAGTGTCAGAGATGGGCCAAGTGAAAATGATGGAGGGGTGGAAATTGGAAGCAAAATTAATAAAAAATTTTCCAGGTCCAGACGAGAGCATGAAGCAGCACCGAAGTAATCATCAATGTACCGGAGAAAGAGTTGTGGGAAGGGGCTGGAGTAGGATTGGAACAAGGTTGATCCACATACCCCATAAAGAGACAGGCTTAATTGGGGACCATTTGGGTATTTGGAGGAAGTGAGACGAATTTAAGGAGAAATTGTTCAGTGAGAGAACAAGTTCAGCCAGACGGAAAAGTGTAGTGGTGGATGGGGATTGTTCGGGCCTCTGTTCAAGGAAAAAGCCCTCAGACCATCCTGGTGTGGGATGGATGTATAGAGGGATTGGACGTCCATGGTGAAGAGGAGGCGGTTGGGGCCAGGGAACTGGAAATTGTTGATACGATGTAGGGTTTCAGAGGAATCGCGGATGTAGGTGGGAAGGGACTGGACAAGGGGAATGAAGTCAAGATAGCGAGAAATGAGTTCCGTGGGGCAGGAACAGGCTGACACAAATGGTCTGCTGGGACAGTCCTGTTTGTGGATTTTGGGTAGGAGATAAAAGTGGGCCGTCCGAGGTTAGGAGACTATGAGGTTGGAAGCCGTGGAAGGAAGATCTCCAGAGGAGATGAGGTCAGTAACAGTCCTGGAAATAATGGCTTGATGTTCAGTGGTGGGGTCATGGTCCAGGGGGAGGTAGGAGGAAGTGTCTGCGAGTTGACGCTCAGCCTCTGCAAAGTAGAGGTCAGTGCGTCAGACAACAACACCACCACCCTTGTCAGCAGGTTTGATGGCAATGTCAGGGTTGGACCTGAGAGAACAG
This sequence comes from Carcharodon carcharias, assembly GCF_017639515.1. Classification (NCBI taxonomy): domain Eukaryota; kingdom Metazoa; phylum Chordata; class Chondrichthyes; order Lamniformes; family Lamnidae; genus Carcharodon; species Carcharodon carcharias. Next base: position 94,137,450 of record NC_054474.1, read on the forward strand.
AGTGCAGCAGCTTCAGAGAGAGACAGATTAGAGCGGGTGAAAGGAGCAGAGAAATTGAGACGACTGATGTCACACCGACAGTTCTCAATGAAAAACCGTTCTCAACCGTGTTCCCCAATCTCCCGTGCATCCGCCCTCACACCTTCCTCTCCCTCCCAGAACCATGACAGGGTCCCCGTTGTCCTCACATATCACCCCACCAGCCTCCACATTCAAAGGATCATCCTCCGCCATTTCCAGCATGATGCCACCACCAAACATATCTTCCCTTCACCCCCTGGCAGCATTCCGCAGGCATTATTCCCTCCGGGACACCCTGGTCCAATCCTCCATCACCTCAACCCCCTCCCACAGCACCTTCCCATGCAACCGCAGAAGGTGCAACACCTGCTCCTTTACTTCCCCTCTCCTCACTGTCCAAGGGCCCAAACACTCCTTTCAAGTGAAGCAGCATTTCACTTGCACTTCCCTCAATTTAGTTTACTGCATTTGCTGCTCCCAATGCGGTTTCCTCTACACTGGAGAGACCAAACGCAGACTGGATGACCGCTTTGCGGAACACCTTCGGTCTGTCTGCAAGCATGACCCAGAGCTTGCCATTTCAACACTCCACCCTGCTGTCATGCCCACATGTCCGTCCTTGGCCTGCTGCAATGTTCCAGCGAAGCTCAACGCAAACTGGAGGTACAGCACCTCATCTTCCGACTAGGCACTTTACAGCCTTCTGGACTGAATATTGAGTTCAACAACTTTAGATCATGAACTCTTGCCTTCATCCCCACCCCTTTTCCGATCCCCAATTTTCCAATAATTTATATAGATTTTTCTTTTCCCACCTATTTCCATTATTTTTAAATGTATTTCCATGCATTGTTTTATCTCTACCTTTTAGCCTATTTTGATCCCTTCCCCCCACCCCACCCCACTAGGGCTTTCTGTATCTTGCTCGTCCTGCTTTCTACCCTTAATGTCACCTATTAGCACATTTCTTAGCTAATATCACCATCATCAACACCTCTTTGTCCTTTTGTCTATGACATCTTTTGGAAATCTCCACCTATCACTGGCCCTCTATCCAGCTCTACTTGTCCCCCCACCCCCCCTTAAACCAGCTTATACTTCACCTCTCTTCTATTTTTCCTTAGTTCTGTTGAAGAGTCATATGGAGTTGAAACGTTAACTGTATTCCTCTCCGCAGATGCTGTCAGACCTGCTGAGTTTTTCCAGGTATTTTTATTTTTATTTTTGTTTTTGTTTTGGATTTCCAGCACCTGCAGTTTATTGCATTTATCTCTACTCTCTGTTTCCTGTCACTCGGCCAATTTCTTATCTAAGTACCTACTTTCCCTTTTATTCCATAAGCTAGAATTTTCATCACAGGTCTGTTGTGAGTCATTGCATCAAATGTCTTTTGAAAATCCATAAACACATCAATAGCATTGCCTTTATCAACTTTCTCTGTGACCTTCAGCAAGTTAGTTAAGCATGATTTTCCCTTAGAGAATCATGCTGGTTTTCCTTAATTATCCTGACTTTGTCCCGAATTATAGTTTCCAGGAGTTTCCTCACCATTTAAGTCAAACTGACTGGTCTGTACTTGCTGGCTTTATCCTTGCATCCCTTTTTGAACAAGGGTGCAATATTGACCATTCTCCAGTCCTCTGGCACCACCTATGTCTAAGGAAGACTGGAAGATTATGCCTAGTGCCTCTGCAATTTCCACTCTCATTTCCCTTAGTAACCTTGTATGCAACTCATCCCATTTTGGTACCTTATCTATTTTAAGTAAGGTAGCCTTTCTAACACCTCCTCCTTCTCAATTGTAAATTCCTCAAGTGTACCAGTTTCCTCCTCTCTCACCTCGGGCTGGGTAGCGTCTTCTTCCATTGTAAAGACAAATGCAAAGTCCTCGTTTAGTACCTCCACTATTTCTCTTGCCTCCATGTGCAAGTTCTCTTTTTTAATCCCTAAACAGCCTTACTCTTTCTTTCACCACCCTTATATTATTTATATGCTTATGGAAGACCTTGGGATTCCCTTTTATGTTAGCTGCCAGTCTCTTTTCATGCTATCTACTTGCTTTTCTTATTAGTTTTTTTCATTTTCCCTTTGGTCCTTCTATATTCAGCCTGATTCTCCATTGTATTTTCTACCTGACATACGCGTACTTCTTCCTTTTCATCTTCACCTCTATCTCTATCATCATCCAGGGCACTCCGGATTTATTTGTCCTACCTTTCTCCTTCATTGTCTGCAACACTATTTCTTTGAAGGTGGCCCATTGTTCAGCCACTGCCTTTTCTGCCAACATTTGATTCCAACTCACATGACTCAGATGCATTCACATCCCATTGAATTTGGCTTTCCCTCAATGAATTATCTCTGCTCTTGATTGCTCCTTGCCCTTCTCCATGGCCAACCTAAATCTTATGATACAATGGTCACTGTCCCCTAAATGCTCTCCCAATAATGGTTGATCCACTTGGGTTAATTCATTCCCCAAAACTAGTTCCAACGGTGCCTGCCATCTCGTTGGACCAGCAACACACTGCAGCAGAAAATTATTTTGAACACATTCCAGGAACTCTTGCCCCTCTTGTCCCTTTGCACTATTCCTATCCCAATCTATATTTGGGCAATTGAAGTCCCCCATTATAATTAGTCTATAATTCTTACACCTCTCTGTAATTTCTTTGCAAACGTGTTTCTCTACATGCCTTCGGCTATGTACTACACCAATCAATGTTATTCCACCTTTTTCATTCCTTACCACTAGCCAGACAGATTCCATTCTTGACCCCTCTGGAACATCCTCTCTCTCCAGTACTGTAATGTATTTTTAATCAATACTGCCACTCTACCCTCCCCCCTTTTCATCCTTTCCTGTCTCTCCTAAACATGTTGTACCCAGGAATGTTTAACACTCAGTCCTGCACTTCTTTGAGCCAGGTCTCTGTTATAGCAATAATGTCATAGTTCCATTTGTCAACCTGTGCCTATAGTTCGCCAATCTTATTAACCAAACTCTGTATATTCACATACAAGCACATTAACCCTGATTTAGGCTTTTTAACTTTCCCCCTTTTTCTGACCCATCTAATGACTCACTATTGCCCACTCTAATTTTATCAAACACTCCAAATATTCTATTTACCTTGATACTACTCTCCGATATACCTTCCTTATCAGTTAATGCTTCTCTACTTCCCATTTTTTCTCCTCTCCACTTCAAATTTCCCCTCAGGTTCCCATCCCCCTGCCAATCTAATCTAAACCCTCCTCATCTCATTAAAGCATACAATTTTCTTACAGGGCTCAAGACGGTAGATGCAGGAAAGATGTTTCCCCTGGCTGGGTGGGGGGGGGGGGTCTAGAACCAGGGGACACAGACTCAGATAAGGGGTAAGTTATTTAGGACTGGGATGAGGAAGAATTTCTTCATTCAGAGGGTGGTGAATCTTTGGAATCCTCTATCCTAGAGGACTGTGGAGGCTCAATCATTGAGTGTGTTCAAGATAGAGACTGATAGATTTCTAGATACTAAAGATATCAAGGAATATGGGGAGTGTGTGGAAAAATGGCATTGTGGTAGACTATGATCTAGTTGAATGGTAGAGCAGGCTTAAGGGGTCAAATGGCCTATTCCTGTTCCTATTTCCTATGTTCCCATATTCCTTCCATTACCTCACCCAAGTGGCCATTCAGAGAATACCAGCCTTGGCAGTGAGCTGTGGAGAGTTATTCAACCATGTGGGTTATCACAACAGAACCCAAATCTTATCAGAGATCCACATGTGTACTTTCCCAGTGCTTATCCCACTGTTTAGCTGAGTGTCATCAATTGTAGGTTCCTTGCATTTTCTCTGGACAAAGCGCTGAAATTCTTTAGGCCACCAGGCTAAAAAGTCCATATTTTGGCCTTCAGCCAGTACTAGATGCTATCTGCAGTCCAATAGGACTGTGTCACTGAGGCTGGACTGAGTGCCTTGCAGCATAACCAGGACTATATTGTGCTCATGCAGACACTTCCTGCATTGAATTATATTCATTATTTGTATGAATGTAGAAACAGGAAAGGGCTGTTGGGTCTGCTTCACCATTCAGTTAGGTCACAGCTAAGCCGCACCTCAACTCATTTGCCTGCAAATTGTCATTTGGCAGTACAGAACTTGAGTATTGCTGAAAAAAAGACACATGTTGTCGAAGCCTTTCATCTTGCACTCATCAGGCCAATTTGCAAGAATACCAAATGTAAAGGTAACATCAATTTACATTGCAAGAGAAAAGGGTGCTGATTGTTTGGCAAGTGGACTCTGATTGGTAGAGACGTTGTCATGAAAATGCACCAGTTAACTGATGACTAACAGCTAACTGCCAAGCTTTGTTTAAATTCAAATCAGGCAGGTTGACTCTGATTAGTCAAGGCATTGCCCTGGGGAATGACTGTCACCTATCTTGTTTAGTGAAAAAAACACATTGTGTGTAAATGTTCTATCTGTCTGCAAAGGACAGGACCCTGTGTATTAATATATGTAGTACGGTTAAGTGAGCCAACTGATAATCTAAGTTGGTTATCAGTGCAATTCTTAGCACACTCGGGATTTTTAGCAAATGTTGTCCAATCATGGAATCACATTTAATGTTGGACACTGTGTTTTGAGTTTTGTAAGAACAGGCTGTTTGGGTCCAGTCATTACCTTACCTGTTGCAAACAGCCAAAGGGACATACTATTTGATACGATCCGCCAGTCTTTGGGAGGTACAGCCTACACATCTAGCAACATACCAGTGCTGAAATTCATTTACTAGATTACTGATTTGTGAGACAGGCTGAACGTCTTTTTGGCTTGATGGCAGCATAGCAGCGTGAAATGGCTAATTTCACCGGTTGATCAATTTTTTGAGAAATGTTACCCTTAGGTGTAACTAATGATGAATGCTATGAATTGCTCCACTCTAACAAATTCCAGCATGCTATATTTGTGCTATATCATTCACATTCTTAAGAGATCCTGAAATATTTGATAATTACCTATTTTTGAACTGTTAATATGTGGGCAAAAACAGCAAGCAATTTGCATGCAGTAAGATTTCACATACAGCAAGTGAGATAAAAATGACCTAATCTGTTTCAGCCTTGGTTGAGGGATAAATGATGACCAGGAGAAAACCTTGCTCTTCTTCAGTAGTGTCAAGGGGTCATTAACATCCGGCCGACCCGCCAGACAAGACAATAGCGCCGGCTGCCCTCAGTACAACACTGAACTGGATTATGTGCTCAAATCTCCAGAGCAGGCATTAATTCATGACCTTCTGACTCAGAGGCAGCACTGAGCCAAGGCTGACAAGTTACCAGTAGTGAAGCAGACAGTGTGAAGAGCTTCAAGAAATAATTAAGTGCAATTCTGGCAAGAAAAGGGATTCAGGGATATGGATAGTTCAGTGGGTGCTGAACTATCAAATAGATTTATCGGGCTAAATAACACTTCCCCAAGATTCTATGTTCAAGGACAAGTGCAGTCAATTGGAGTAAAATCATGAAAATCTGGATCAAAAGAATATTTCATTTTTAGATTTTTTTTTAAACCTGCCATCGTCTTGTGCCTTGCTCACACATGCCCATCTATTACAAGTTGTCACCAAAGCAGTTCTTCCAAGCTAAATTCAGAATTAAATATTAATTTTAATTAAAAATACATGACCTCAAAAACCCCCCCCTCCCCACCCGTCCCAATTGGCAGGCTAGCATCTAGAGGCTGTTACACTCTCTAGGTTATTGTTTTAATCTTCAACAATTCACAAACCACACGCCTTATTGGCGCTCCCTAAATCCTCCTGCTGGTTGGATTAACACCATGCACATCCGCCTCCCTTTTCACACGTTCCCCCTTGGCATCCACTCCCCTTCACCTTTTCTTTCACAAAGCATTCATTTTCTTTGAAGAGTCATACGGACTCAAAATGTTAACTCTGTCTCTCTCTCTCTCCACAGATGCTGTCAGACCTGCTGAGTTTTTCCAGCATTTTGTGTTTTTATTTCAGATTTCCAGCAATTGCAGTATTTTGCTTTTATCTTATTTTCTTTTGCTCTACAGATTTGGCAAAGAGAAATTTGAAGAGAAGTAAAGGGTGGAATGCCAAAAGTGAAGAAAAAAACAAAATTTAATGGTAGGTAAAAGGAACCATTTATTAGTAAATTGAGCCACTCCACACTTCAGGATGGACAGGTGACTGGATGGGAAAACTGCTCCTCACTCTCCCTGTTGCTTCTGACCCCTTTGACTATTCCAGTTGTGAGGGGCTAAGGCCTCTCCCTGTATATTTTTATACTATATATATATATATATATATATAGATATCCTCATTGCTATATCGTAAATTTTAAAACTGAACTAGATCCTCAAAATGGCTGAACCTATGTATGTCTGTGAGCCCTGAACAAAAGAAGCCATGTTGCAGTTTCAGGAAAACTCACACTTCATTATCCCTGAAGAGCCACCTGTGGACTGCACAGCCCAACTTCAAAGAGAGCAATATAAATACCATCTGCATTTAATAGCCCAGGCTGGCAGAAGGAGACTGATGATCTGCTAAAACAAAAGGCCCCGCAACCTTTCTTTCAATTCATAATGGCAGAGCCCTTTAGCAATCTTTGAAACCCAGGCACATTCCAAACAATGGATACACATCCTTTGTTGGAGACTGGCGGGAAAGGTGGGGGTCATGTGACATAGGCCTCTAGCTTGTTGAACAAGTTAAAATTGCCTCGCTGAGCTGCACAGCTCACTCTGCTCTTTAGCATCTGACTAGCAGCCTCATAGGCAAGGAGCTATTCCAAGTGGAACACCTAGCCCCAACTACACTGCTTCTGCTGGAAATTCTGTACAATACCTACAAGACTGATTTATCTCTGCACGTCTATCTCATCTTGAAAAGTCAGCACCACTGGAAAAGTGAAATATATAGCACTGGTTTTCAACCCACCAGCTTCAGTGAAGGAATACCTCATTGGACTTGGATTCTGGACTCTGGAATCCACGTGAAACAATATTTCTGTTCTCTGCAGTCTCTGTACTGTAAAGCCTTCTCTTGATCCCTCTTTTTACTGCATGACTGTGAGGGGGTGATGTTGGGACCCTCCTTCCTATGTTTTGAGTTTGTGCAAATAAACTAACCCTTTGAGTTTATCCCAACTTGAGTTTGCTGTGGGGTTATTAACAGAAAATTGAATAGCACCAAAACTGAGGGGTTGGGAACTACGCCACCGCTTATAAAGAGGGAAACAAATCAAAAACACCTTTCTGTTTATGGATGGGTGGTGAGAGGAGAAATTAATGCTGTTTAAATTAAGCACCCTCTTGTCCGTAAAACAGTCCTCCACCAACTTTACATACAGACAAATTAGGAGGAGTAGGCCATTCAGCCCCTCACACCTGCTTCACCATTTGATAAGATCATGGCTGATCTCAACTTTCCTGTCTACCCCTATACCCTTTGACTGCCTTGTCAGTCAAGAATCTATCTAACTCAGCCTTAAAAATATTCAATGACCCTGCCTCCACTGCTCTGTAGTGAAGAGAATTCTACAAACTAATGACCCTCTGGGAAGAAAAAAAATTCTCTTCATCTCTGCCTTAAATTCGAGACCCCTTATTTTTAAACTGTGTTCCCTAGTTCTAGTCTCTCCCTTAAGGGAAACATCCTTTCAACATCCACTCTGTCAGGTCCCCTCAAAAATCTTATATGTTTCAATAAAATCACCTAAACTGCAAAAGATACAGGCCCAACCTTTTCTTATAAGACAACCCGTTCATCCCAGGAATCAGTCAAGTGAACCTTCTCTCCACTGCTCCTAAATAAATTAAGTCCTTTCTCAAATAAGGACTCCAAAACTATACACAGTAGTACAGATGTGGTCTCATCAACTCCCTGTACAACTGTAGCAAAATGTCATTACTTTTATATTCTATTCTCCTTGCAATAAATGACAACATCTCATTTGCCTTCCTAATCACTTGCTGTACCTGCATACTAACTTTTTGTGATTCATGTACCAGTACAGCAGAGTTCTGCAATCGCCACCCCCCCATTTAAATAAAAAGCTGCCTTTCCATTCTCCCTGCCATTACATACAGTCAGTCCATTATCTAAGTTATTGACATAGATTGTAAAAAGTTGAGCCCCAGCAATGATCCCTGTGGCATTCCACTGGCTACCTGAGGAACTTGTGCACCGATGTCCTGGGACTGAGATAATTGACTTCTAACAACCACAACCATCTACCTTTGTGCTAGGTATGATTCCAACCAGCAGTTTTTCTCCCCTGATTCCCATTGACTCCAGTTTTGCTAGGGCTCCCTGATACCACAGTCAGTTAAATACTGCCTTGATGTCAAGGGCAGTCACTCTCATCTCAACTCTGGAGTTCAGTTCTTTTGTCCATGTTTGAATCAAGGCTGTAATGAGGTCAGGAGCTGAGTAGCCCTGACAGAACCCAAACTGAGTGCCATTGAACAGGTTATTGTTGAGTAATTGAGTAGCACTGTTGATGACCCCTTCCATCACTTTACTGATGATCGAGAGTTGACTGATGGGGTGGTGATTGGCTGGGTTGGATTTGTCCTGCTTTTTGAGTACAGGACATATCTGGGAAATTTCCCACATTGCCGGGTAGATGCCTGTGTTGTAGCTGTATTGAAACAGCTTGGCTAGGGGAACGGCAAGTTCTGGAGCACAAGTCTTCAGTGCTATTGCCGGAATGCTGTCAGGGCCCAAAGCCTTGGTCGTATCCAGTGTCTTTAGCTGTTTCTTGTTTTCATGTGAAGTGAATCCAATTGGTGGAAGACTGGAATCTGTGATGCTGGGGACCTCTGGAGGAGCTGAAATGAATCATCCACTCTGCACTTCTGGCTGAAGATGGCTGCAAGTGCTTCAGCCTTATCTTTCACACTGATTGAGAATGGGGATATTTGTGGGGCTTTCCTCTCCAGTGAGTTGTTTAATTGTGCACCGCCATTCATGACTGGATGTGGCAGGACTGCTGAGCTTAGATCTGATCCATTGGTTGAGGGATCGCTTAGCTCTGTCTAATGCATGTTGCATTTGCAGTGTGGCACACAAGTAGTCCTGTGTTGTAGCTTCAGCAGGTTGACACCTTACTTGAAGGTATGCCTCGTGCTCCTCCTGGCATGCCCTCCTCCACTTTTCATTAAGCCAGGGTTGATCCGCCGGCTTGATGGTAATGGAGAGTGGGGGAATATGCTGCGCCATGAGGTTACCGATTGTGTTTGAGTACAATTCTGCTGCTGCTAATGGCTCACAGCACCTCATGGATGCCCAGTTTTGAGTTGCTAGATCTATTCGAAATCTATTCCATCTAGCACAGTGGTAGTGCCACACAACATGATGCAGGGTATCCTAATGTGATGACCGGACTTTGTCTCACAAGGACTGTGCAGTGGTCACTCCTACCAATACTGTTATGGAAAGATGCATCTGCAGCAGGCAGCTTGGTGAGGATGAGGTCAAGTAGGTTTTTCCTTCTTATTGGTTCCCTCACCATAAGCTGCTAGACTGGGTCTGCAGCAATGTCCTTTAGGACTCATCCAGTTGGTCTGTAGTGCTGCTTTCAGTGATGGGCATTCAAGTCCCCAACCCAGAGCACATTCTGCACCCTTGCCACCCTTAGTGCCTCCTCCAAGTAGTGTTCAACATAGAAGAAAACTGATTCAACAGCTGAGGGGGATGGTAGGTTGTAACCAGCAGGAGGTTTCCTTGCCCATGTTTGACCTGATGCCATGTGACTTCACGGGGTCCAGATTTGATGTTGAGGACTCCCAGGGCAACTCCCTCCCGACTGTATACCACTGTGCCATCGCCTTTGCTGGACCTGTCCTGCCGGTGGGACAGGACATACCCCGGGATGGTGATGGTGGTGTCTGGGACTCTATCTGTAATGTATGATTCCATGAGAATGGCTGTCAGGTTGTTGCTTGACTAGTCTGTGAGACAGCTTTCCCAATTTTGGCACAAGGACCCAGATGTTAGTAAGGAGGACTTTCCAGGATCACTAGGGCTAGCTTTGTCATTGTCATTTCTGGTGCCTAGATTGATGCCGGGTGGTCCATCTGGTATCATTCTTTGTAGACTTCATTGCGGTTTGATACAACTGAGTGGCTTGCTAGACAATTTTAGAGGGCATTTAAGAGTCAACCACATTGCCGTGGGACTGGATTCACCAGATAAGGATAGCAGCTTACCTTCTCTAAAGAGCTTTAGTGAAGCAGATGGGTTTTTACAACAACTGACTATGCTTTCATGGTCACCATTAGATTAGCTTTTAATTCCAGATTTATTAATTGAATTCAAATTCCACCAGCTGCCACGATGGGATTTGAATCCGTATTCAAACTGGGCCTCTGTATTACTAGTCCAGTGGTGTTACCACTATGCCTACACCACCACGTCCCCCTATCCTCTACACCATGAGCTCTTATTTAGTGTAGCAGTCTTTTATATGGCCCCTTGTCAAATGCCTTTTGGAAATCCAGGTACACCACCTTTACAGATTCCCCTTTATCCATCTTGCTTGTTAGTTCCTCAAGGAGCTCTTATAAATTAGTTAAGCACAATTTTTCTTTCACAAAACCATGATGACTCTGCCAGATTGCATTGAGATTTTCTAAGTCCCCTGCTATAACCTTTTTAATAATAAATTCTAGTTTTTTCCCAATGACACGTTAGGCTAACTGACCTGTAGTTTCCTGCTTTCTATCCCCCTCCTTTCATGGAGAAAGGGGTTACATTCGCTATTTCCTAATCTGAAGAGACCTTTATAGGATCCAGGGAAGTGCGAAAAATTAAAACAATGTATCCACTATCTCAGCAGCCATTTCTTTTATTACTCTAGAATTAAGTCCATCAGGACTAGGGAACTGATGAAGTCCCAGGGAACTGAAATGGGCCTTTTAAACAGCTCACTGTGACACTTGGCAGCCCCAGCCACTACCTCCAATCCTGCTTTTGGGAGTGACGGACCCAAATCCACCCTGCTCCTGCTCCCCCCACCCCAGAACCAAAATTGGGCCTGACATGGTACTTTTTCCCAAAGTTTGCAGTGAGCTGGGAAATTTTCTGACTCGAGTTATCTGCCCCGAGCGTGAAAATCCGGCTCAGTGCTACCAACTATGCAGCATCGATATTATGTTAAAACAATGATCTCCCTCCTTTTAAAATAAGCCAGGTCTAAGTAAATATTCTCTGCCTTGGGATGCATCCCCCCACTTTCCCCACCCCCCACCCCCCCCACCCCCCCATTGTTTTTATCAGCCAATGCAATTTAACTACACGGTCAATGAATCGTTTGTAATGTGGACTTTCTCACACCCACCTATGGCGGAATCATTCATCTGGTGAGTCAGCTGACAGTGGGCAGAAGTGGAAAGAAAATGACTGTCACAACTGAACAGACAGAAAATCCCAGACTCTCAGCATTGCACCCTCGAGGGGTCAGGCCTAATCTCTAAATTTCTGCTGCAGTAAGCAAGCTGCAGCCTCATTTGTTTGTTAAACAGGCTGTGTCATCTTGTTATGGAGGCAAGGAAGTGAGTTAACAGTCTGGAACCAGCTAAGCGGTTACCAGTAGCAACACCTCCATTCAGAGGCACCCCAGACGGATCTAACTACAAGCCTTTGGCGTTTTTCAGCTGTGTTCTTTCATGGAGAGTTTATATATTGTGACCTTAATATTGAATGCTTCAAAGCATCTACTTTTAAAATGCCTGTCTAATATTACTGTGTGATGTAACACAAACAGGAATGGGGAAGAATTAACCAAGAATTGAACTGCATGTATAAAAATTTGGAGGGTTCCCCAAAATAAAAAGTTTGGTCTGGAAAACATAGAAGTGCTCATAATGAGAATTGGAAATAAAATCTCATTTAAGGTATCCACTAGTGCACCTTTAATTTTTCTGTACACAACTTTGTCAGTGTACAAGTTAAACATACTTGTGTAAATTCATGCCTTTATTATTTAACCCAGTCAGGATAAATAGGTTTATGCCTCTCAATGCAGCGAAATGGCAGATGAGCACATCAGCACAAGGACTGGGGAGATTAAGATCCAATAAATCTGATCTCGCCAGCGATTCTCATATCCTAAGAATTAATTTCAAACGACCTGCATCCATGTAATGTTGGCAGCTGATGCCCACTATTTATCGTCTGCAGAATCATGTTTCTGTTAAGTTGGTCGTATTTAGTGCGAGTTAAGCCTGCCCGATCCAGATTCTGGGATGAAGATGATCTTCCACCTGAGTTTGCTGTAGTTTTGGTGGAGCACTGTAACTCTTGCCATCCATGGAAGGTCTTCATTGAGTACACGCTAAATCAAAAAGCGTCGTCAATCATAGTTCTCCCTTTGCCAGGAGCAGCTCAAAATCCCAGATGTGCATTGCGGAGTGACGTCATTTAGCACAGTCGGTTGCCTGGCGATGTCGCCATGTTCAAGCGTTCTTGGGCTCCTGAACACTCATATTAATACCCATAGCCATGAACTCATTGGTAACGTTTGAGCCTTGAACTAAGACTGCACACAGCCATATATCTGCATGCCCTTCTGCACACTACATGCCACAACATACACACATGGGTTTCTAGTTAGAGGTACCATTGCTGCCACCCTTGCTTCCACACACAGGAGCCTGTCTCTCACTCATTCCCCTGTAGTGCTGACAGCCTGTGGAAGGGGGTTTGCAGGGGTGGTGAGCCCTTGCAGGGGTGGTGAGCCCTGTGGCGGTGAGAGAGAGGTTGCTCATTTACTCCAGGTTCCAGTTATAGACACCATCTCTATCCCAGCCTTCTGCCCATAGGCAATGTGTGCAGTGCCTTCTTAAACCAGCATTAACTCTGTATTAAAGAACTGCACGGCCCCAATCTGCCAAATGTTGAGTTTCCTGTGTTGGATCAGTCAGTGTGGATGCTGTTGTGGATACCTGGGCTGGACATGTTGAGTTAGCGGGTGGTAGGCAATCTCCAATGAACATCCCATTCTCAGAAAGCAACCTGACTCAAACAGGGAGCTTTAAAGTTCAGCTTGGTTGGTGCAGTCATACCCGGAAATAATCTGTGCAGGAAATCACCTCCAGAAATAGCCAGTGCCCCATTCCCCACCTGCTCCCATAGGGAAAGAAAAATCATTAACTAGCCCCACAAGAGCAGAAGTAGAGAGATATAGGGTTTGGTCTAGAATTTGACCCAGAGACTCTGTGATGGTTAGCACCATCTTTGGTGTTGGCAGCAGCCAGCTGACTACAAAGGCACAGACACTATAGTTGCACATGTGGGGGAAGTTTGAGGTGAGATGGCAGAGTAATGGTATGGTCACTGGACTAGTAATTCAAGGACCCAGGCTAATGATCTGGGGACATTGGTTAAAATCCCACCACAGCAGCTGCAGCAATTTAAATTCAATTAATACATCTCTAATAAAAAGCTAGGCTCAGTAATAGTGACCAGGAAACTATCATCAATTGTCATAAAACCCATTTGGTTCATTAATATCCTTTAGGGAAGGAAATCTGCTGTCCTTAACCAGTCAGGCCTACATGTAACTCCAGATGCATAGCAATGTGGTTAACTCTAACTTCCCTCTAAAGTAGCGTAGTAAGCCACTCAATTCAAGGGCAATTAGTGATGGGCAACAGCGCCGACCACCTCCCATGAAAGAATTTTAAAAATTGCTCTCCCTAGAATTGCGATGTGAATAAATTTATCCCTTATGGGACTTCTCCCTAACTTTCTGATACAAGACAGGAAGACAAGTCAAGTCTTTTCAGTCAATTTTCTCTCTTCCTGGCTTGAAGCTGCTGACTCCTTGCTGGGGCAATGATCCAAGGGCAGCATAAGCCTTTAATTTCATAGTCAAAGTGCCCATTTGGGCTTGCCAGGTGAGTGTCGGGAGACTAATTCACTGTGGAGGGCATTACAGCTGTGTCTCATTCTGCTCCCATCAAACATCCACAGGTGAATCATTTACGGCAGTGGTCACCAGATAACAAACAGACTGGCAGCCCTGTGTGAAATGCATATTCTAAGCACTGACATTAATTGCAGGACTCTGCAACTGCTGAGCTGGCTGAGATCCACTGATTCAGCACAGGCCAGGGACTGAACCTGGGACCTTTCTGATCTGCGCAGCATTTGCTATATTTATGTAGCAGGCTATCAGGATGGGGTGGCAGCATGTTAATTTCCTGCTCTGTATGAGTTGGTTCTATGCTTTACAGTAGTCTGGGGAGAAATGAATCAGTTATGTACATGTGATGAAGGTGCCTAAACGTGGAGGTGCGTATATGTGCAAAGTCCCAAAAACAACAATGAGAAAAATGACTGGATAACCTGTCTTGGTGGTTTTGGTTGAGGGATAAATATTGGCCAGGGGAATTCTCCTGCTCTTCTTTAAATAGTGTCATGATCTTAGCTCGCATTTTGCAGAGGGAGGGGCTGTTGACAATGATCTGTCTGTCTTTGTTTGCTGTCATTATCCCTTTGTAACAGACCGCAACTTCAGGATATTGGGCAGATTGATGAGGCAATCCTGACATTGTGACCTGTCACTCAGTGATGTGACACAGGCTGCGCTGTGGACAGCCCCTCCCCAAAGAGCCTCAATCACTGAAGTCAATGGGAATTTCAACTTTCCTGCTCCCACATCACTGTCAGAAACCCCATAAATAGTTACACCTTGGTTCAATCAGGTGTGAGTGGGTTTGTAATGGTAATGTGATCAATAAAGTTTCATGAACTGGCCCTGAAAAAATAATTCTATATTTGCAATGCTGTTAAATAATTAATTAGCAGGGCTTTTAACTTAGTTTTTCTTTAAATAATAATAAAAAAATAGCTTTCATCTTCAACCCATATGCGTGTCCCAATCTTTAATTTGCTGTATATAATTTTTTTTTAAAGTGATTTTATTCTACTGCCTTTTGTTTCCTGGTTGGGTGCCTGTGAGAATCTTATAATTTGACTGGCTACTTAGACAGACAGATAACAGCACTTTAACTCCCTGCTGGGAATCCCCAGAAGAGAGCTCCAATCAGTTATAGTATGGGAGAGGAAAATCCTTGCCAGAGAGGTCACTAGATCACTCAAGATGCTCTGACTCACTGTCCTATGACTGAACCAAAGGTACCTAGGGTTACATTAGCCACATTCAGCTTCAAGAGGATTCATCTTAGAACCTGTAACATTTTCTCATGTGCACACATTTCTGCACTGAATGCAGCACACCAGACATTAGACAACACTTGTGTGAGAGTGGGGCTCAAATCAGTAGAAAGGTTATTCAACCTGCAGTCAGAAATGAAGCACATTTAATCTCTCTGCTTGATTCATCAGTAATCTGTGACATAGTGTGTAATTCAATGAATTACTTTACCCGCAGGGTCGTGATTGTGGAGGGGTCTTTGATTCTCCCATCTTCATCCTTCAAGTTGTACCCTTCCGGCCTTTTATCCCGCTCGCTGATTTTCCACAGTTTAACTGTCTTATCTATTTCCAAAAAAAAGTTCAGTTAATCCTACAGACGATTTACTGAATTGTCCCTGTGAAATTCTGGCCTTCTAATTCAGGAGTTAAAACCATTTAATTCAGATTACGACCCTTGAATAATTCCTTACATGCAGTATCATTTTTCCTTTTTTTCCCCCAGTTAGAAGATGTCTACAGGGCTCACACATCAAGATGAGTCCTGGTACATCTTAGGTTGCATTACACTCACATTTCCAGTCAGAAAGATATATGGACAGAAATGTGCAGTTGGGTAGTACAGTAGAAGGATAGGAGTTTTTTAACGAGTTTATGAACTTTGTCACTAAGAACGGTATCATCCATTCACCTCCTCTCGGCTGCTTTTCCCCTTCTGTTGCCGACGAAATACTTTTTCACAATATTTTGGCTTTCATCTTCACCCCATGTGCATGTCCCAATCTTTAATTTGCTATATGTAATTTTTTTTCCCAGAGTTTTTATTTTACTGCCTTTTGTTTCTGGGTTGGATGTCTATGAAAATCCTTTAATGTGATTGGCTACTTAGACAGTCTGATGACATCACTTTAGCTTCATGCTGGGAATCTCCAGAAAAGAGAGCTACAATAAGTTACAATACCACTGCACAGTGAGAGAGGGAAATTCTCACCAGAGTGATCACTAGATCACTCAGGACATTTTGAATCACTGTGCTATGACTGAACCCAAAGTGCCTAGGGTTATATTAGCCACATGCCCCAGGCTCCCCAGTCCTAACCCTGAAACCTCTTTCATTTCACTGCCTCTTTGAGCTTATTTTAACCCTGGGACACACCTCCTCAGCAAACTTCAAAGGGCAAAGACTGAGGAGGAGGTGGGTTGCGTTACAAGTGCTGCTGGTTCAGTCTCTGTTCTGTGGCCCACATTCCAACAGCATGAACCTGGCACATCAGGAAATCCCAGGTGTAAGTCTGCCCCTGGCACTGGCTACTGAGTGACCTCCCCGTCGCAACACTACTAGCACATTCAAAACCCAGTTCAGAATTTGAGCTGCTAAACGAAGTTCATGTCTACTACAGATGGTTAACAGATAGAAGATTAAATGATAGGTCTGATGTGTTTTACTTTCAGGACTGTGTGAAGAGAGCAGGGGAGCTGTTTCAAAGGGCTGGCACAAGCAAGATGGGCTGAGTGACTGCCCTCAGTGCTGTAGAATTTTGAGACTCTAACTTGACAACAGGGCAGGGACCAAAGGCAGGCTGCTTTAATTTCCCTGTCCCACCATATTAGATGTGTTAAACGCCAGCTTCAGGTGACCTTAATCTTTCGTAACCATTTGATATCAAAGAATAGTGATGCTGACGAGCCCATTTTGTTCCCAGAAACACTGCATAAAACAGAAGCCGCTGGAGAGCCCATGAATTGTTAATACTGTGAAAAATGATCCTTATAATGAGGTTCTCTAACTGAAGGTTCTGTGCAACACACAGGACAGCTACATGATCCAGTAGATGATTAGAATGATTTTAAAAAAAAATATATTTTCATATATTCCAAATATATCTCTTTAAATGAAATATGGAAGCTTCTCAATTAACTGTTATCAAAGAACCAGTTGTGTTAGAATATTTATTAAATATTAACAGGTCTTTGATTCATTGCAGCTCCTCCATCACTCCAGCCCTCCCCTCACCATCAACATGTGATCAACAAGGTGCTTTTCCACCTTGTTTCTGTTCCACACAAAAACAGGGTTCTCCCTCCTTCGGCCCCACCCCTTTATGTCAAGACACCATCCTAGGCTGAGGGGGAAACCAGAAAACCAGCATTCTGCCATATTACTCCATCACTGACTGTGCGGAGGTGTGATTACATGGCCAGGGATGTCCCTCTTATTCTCTCCCCTGCCCTTCCTCCCATTGGGAAAATGTGTTACCCCTGCATTAGAGGAGATGGTGGCCTGGTGGTAATGTCACTGGGCCAGTAATCCAGAGGCCCAGGCTAATGCTCTGGGGAGATGAGTTCTAAGCCCACTGGTGGAATTCAAATGCAATTAATATATCTGGAATTAAAAGCTGGTCTCAGTAATGGTGACCATGAAAACATTGTTGATTGCTGAAAAACCCATCTGGTTCACGAATGCCCTTTAGGGGAGGAAATCTGGCCTACACATGGCTCCAGATTTACAGCAATGTGGTTGATTCTTAACCGCTCTCTTAAATGGCCTAGCAAGTTACTCAGTTCAAGGGCAAGCAATGACTACATCCCCTGAAAAAGTAAAAAATAGTTTATAGCATTGCTTGATTAGAGTTTGCAGACAACTTCTATCAGCACCTTGGGGTGGGGGGAACAGAGTTGAGCCCATGAAATGGAAACGCCACTCTCAAAGTTGATGTGTTTAAAATGTTAGAACAGATTGATAAAGTATTTTGAAACGTCAACTCTTTTCTTCTCCGCCGATGCTGCCAGACCTGCTGAGTTTTTCCAGGTAATTCTGTTTTTGTTTTGGATTTCCAGCATCCGCAGTTTTTTTGTTTTTATTATTGATAAAGTATTTGTTTGAGTGGCAGCTCATCACCTCCTCAAGGGCAATTAGGGATGGGCAATGTTTGCTGTCTTAGACAGAGATGCTGCCATTAGAAAACAGAAAGCTGCAGTATAGGTATCTGCAGCTCTGGGGAGACTGCCTCCTGAAAAGATGCTTGGAGATGGGGAGATGGTGGCGTAGTGGTAATATCAATGAACTAGTAATCCAAAGGCCCAGGCTAATCCTCTGGGGGCATGGGTTCAAATCCCACTGGTGGAATTTAAATTCAATTAAATCTGGAATTAAAAGCTAGATGCAGAAAAGGTAACCATGGGCAGGATTTTCCCATCGCCGACACGCGGTGACATCAGGCGGAACTCCCGATGTCACCGCGCCCCATTTAAATTTTCAGGTAGGCGGGGGCACAGCAAAATCTGGTGTGCGCTGGCAACCTGTCAATGGCCAACTGAGGCCATTGACAGCGTCATTTAACTAATTAATGGACCTGCCCGTCCAACCTTAAGGTTGGTGGGCAGGCCAGGAGCCCTGGTGGGTATTAGAAAAAAACAGGAAATGTCATGCATGGGCAGAATGAGGTTCCATGTACGTTTTTAAAAATTTTATTGAAGTTTTTTTTTAAATTATGGATATGTCCCAACTCATGTGGCAGTGTCACATGAGGGGACACGTCAGGGAATTTTTTGTTTTCTATTTTTAATATTTTTGACAGTAGAGCCAATCTCCCTGAGGCAGCACTTAACCTCAGGGAAATGAGTGCGTGGGTACTCTCAGGTTTAGGGATTCCCCAAACCCGCACAGGGAGCGCATAATGCTTCTGTGCAGACGTCATGCTGGGTGGGCCTTAATTGGCCTGCCCACGTAAAATGGCACTGCGCACCCAATTGGGGGCGGTGATCGGAGGCGCGCCTATGCACACCTGCACTTCAACTTCACCCTCAACGGGGGAAATCGTGCCCCATGAAATCATTGTTAAAAACAGTGTTTTTATTTCAGATTTCCAGCATCCGCAGTATTTTGCTTTTATGAAATCATTGTTGATTGTTGTAAAAACCCATCTGGTTCACTAATGTTCCTTTAGGGAAGGAAATATGCCATCCTTACCTAGTGTGGTCTACATGTGACTCCAGGCCCACAGCAATGTGACTGACTCTTAACTGCCCTTTGAAATGGCCTAGTAAGTTACTCAGTTCAAGGACAATTAAGGATGGACAACAAATGCTGACCTTGCCAGCGATGCCCCCTTCCTCTGACAGAATAAAGAAAAAAAGCTTCCCCTGATAGCAGATGCTGGGCGATCAAGAAAGAGGGGGCATAATCTTCAAATCAAAGCCAGGCCAGTCAGGGAGGAAATCGGAAAATACTTTTTCCACACAGAGTGTAGTGGAAATGAGGAACTCTTTCCCCAACAAAGCTCTGCATGCCAGAGGTCAACTGGAGTCTTAAAGACTGAGATCAATTGTTGAGTAAGGATATCAAAGGGTTATGGAGTTAAGGCAGGTAAATAGAGTTAAGGTACAGATCAGCAATGAGACACAGAGCTGGCCTGAGGGACTGCGGGATTACTCCTGGTCCTAATGTTCGTTGACTGTGGCAAGAGTGAGCTTGATGTCTGAATGATCTTTACCTGCTCCATGCTAATCTTAGGTCCTTAAGTGAACATGAGTTAAACTGTAAATCTGTTACAGCTAAAGTAAGGATGCTGCTGGAAAAGGACCAACACAGCTGTGCCATTTTACATTCAAATCACAGCAGCATCTACCTATAACCTACCGTTGGTTGAGAGAAGGAAGTAGGCTGCATTCTGCTGGGGTAGCCACCTGATTTTATTTATCTTCTCTTCAATCTCTAGACTCTTCAGATAGTCAAACTCCGGTTCATGGCTCTGGAAAGTGCTGTAAACATTATATTCTCCTCTGCGATGAGACTGATTTTTACTCTGAGGTAAACAAGGAAAAGAAAACACAATATAAAGCCCTGCAGAATTTCTGTAACTACAGTACCACAGAACGATAGAGACATCAATGTCCATTGTTGGCTTGACTAAAAAGTCGTTCTCAATACCACAAAGATTTAAAGTACAATCCCAGAGATGACTTCCTTCAAAATTATGGTTAGAACAGCAGCATCTCATAATAAAAGGGTTGCAATGTACAGCATCACATCAACATGGCTCAAAGAGCTTCTCACAGGGAATTAATTTATGGAGCGCAGTGTCACGCGCAACCATTACCTTCATCACCATTAAAGCGACTCACAAGGGATATGATGATTGTCTGCAATATGATTCTTATCTGAACAAGTTTAGAAATGTCAGAACAATCCGCTTCCTGAAGGCCGTCCCCCTTGTAACAACTGTGGTTTCTGTAGGTCCAGGTGAATTGTGGGAAGGTGGCAGTGACAGAACCACAGAGGTCCAGTTTACAGCACTACAGTCCTAGCATGGTCAAGCTTATTTTCCTCCAGGTTTTCTTTTGATGCTTTCAGCAGAAGTGTGAAAAGAAAAGTAAGGGCTCAGATTGGAACGGAATGCCAAGGGCGCTATTGATCCTGACGCCAACCACCCTGGTCAAGTCTGGGGACATGCTGTGTGGTGCACCCTAGTTTAGAATAATCATCTTTAAAATGGAGACAGTGGGAACATGTTGTCAACGGAAGAACTCAATCTACCTCCTAAAGGACAAAATACTGAATATGAGGGCATTAGAACTTCAAATGCCCCATTTACCAGTTTGAGAGCCACCTGTGATGTCACTGTACCTTTACACACTGACTATATCATTGCGTACTGAAGATCAAATGCAATAGAGTTTCACAAGATTGTATCTTAGGCAATGGCACAGAGCTGCTTTCCTTTGGGACAATCCTAATGTTCACATGCTCCTGTCCCTAGTGTTTTAGGTACTGTATTGTATCTTGTGATCTGAACTCACTAACAAACCTCCTCTTCATCTCAACCTGCCCCACTCACCTTACATCCACAACTTTTGAGCTGTACAATGCTGGGACTAGACTGAATCATTCAATTATATTTGTGCTTAATCCTCATATAAACACACACTGTCAAAATTGGAAAGAAAATTAAGGTTGCCCTTGAACACAATTCTCAGATTGGGAATGCCTGGAGGGCTGGTCAATACATGGTCCTGACACCTAAAGGTATAGATTTAATGGTCTGTTGCCTGCAATCTAGAATTAGCAATAAATGAGCTGTATTAGCGCACCAGGAAAATATTGGCATTTTCAGTAGAGAGCTTTAGACAGTTGTAATATGGGTATGGGTATAAACCTTTAATCATGCTGGATTGCAACAACTGGTAAACTTACCAAGAAGCAAAAAGAGGTGAAAATGATTGATTAGTGCTTCTCATATAAAGATAATGGGCTAAAATTTCCCAACCTTGCAAAGGTGGCTTTGGAACCCGAGAGGTGGAAATTTAGAATAACGTGTGTCGTTGGGTTATTTGCATGCCGTTGTCCTGCCTCCGAGTATCTTTTCAGGAGGCAGGCTCCCCATAGCTACCTGTACTGCAGCTTTCCATTTTCTAATGGCTCCTTCTTTTAATTCTTTCATGAGATGTCAGCAGCTCACACTAGGCCAGCACTTATTGCCCATTCCTAACTGCCCTTGAGAAGGTGGTGGTGAGCTGCCTTCTTGAATCGCTGCAGTCCATGTGGTGTAGGTACACCCACAGTGCTGTTAGGGAGGGAGTTCCAGGACTTTGACCCAGTGATAGCGAAGGAACAGCAACGTAGTTACAAATTAGAATGGTGTGTGGCTTGGAAGGGAACTTGCAGGTGTGAAAGAGAGAATGTGTGAGAGAGGGTGTAGAAAAAGTGAGTGAAAGTCAGAGCATTTTTATTATTTTATTTTTGACTGGGTATTAAGTACAATAAACACTATTCTCTTTTCTTTTTAAAAACTTAAGGAAACTTGTCTGTGTGCATCTTTTACTGTCACAGCACACAAACGGTTAAACACTCATTGAATTGACAAGCATATTCTTTGTTTTAAAAAACAGTTGCAGTCAAACAAAGAGTGGGAAAAGAAATCCTACCTGTCCTCACCTCATTGTAACAATATCAAGATATATGGATCGAAGGTTGGAATGCAGTTGAGGCAAGATCAACCATGATTGAATTGAATGGCGGAACAGACTCAAGGGGCTGAATGACCCTTAAGTGTACTATCAACCACAGAATGGACATATACCAGTCCCCATTGAAAGTTTGTGGTTACAGAGCTTCAGCAGCAGCCCAGCAGTGATGGGCACTGAACTCTGGGTAAACAAACACGTATTTCCAAACCCCAGAGTACCTAATGCCTTCCGACAGCTCTCATCTCAAATCAGTTTCCTCATCAGCTATGAGATGGCACATACTTTCATACCTTCGCCAAACCCAATCCACTTTGGTACAATGCTACAAAACGAATGCTAGCTGTGTTGTCTGAGGAGGCAGGATTCCACGTCATGTTCAGTATTTGAGGACTTGCCCTGGAAATTGCGCTTGTGTGGCCTGGAATGGGCTGGACTGCAATGGTTGGTTTAACAGCCAGTTGACATTCACTGCCTAGCTCAGGCATCTAAGTCAGAAGGTTATGGGTTAAAGTCCTCCTCTAGAGACTGGAGCGCAATATCTAGGCTGACACTGCAGTGCTCAGAGTACTGATGGAGCATTGCGCAGTCAGAGATGCTGCTTTGCAGATGCGACATTAAGCTGAGGCCCTGTAATTGAAGAGCAGCTGGGGAGTTTTCCCAAGTATCGTAGCTAATATTAATCCCTCAACTAACAATAAAACAGATTGCCCGCTCATTATCGCCTTACTGTTTGTGGGATCTAGCTGTGCCCCACAAGTTGGCTACTGCATTTCCTGCATCACAACAGTGACTTACACTTCTGAAGTACGTCATTGGCTGTAAAGAATTTCCTGAGGTCATGAAAGGTGCTGTACAAATATGGGGGGAGACAGTGGTGTACTAGTAATATCACTGGACTAGTAATCTAGAGACCCAGGCTAATGCTCTGGGGACACAGGTTCAAATCCCACCAGGGCAGCTGGTGGAATTTAACTTCAATTAATAAATTTGGAATTCAGTAAAGGTCACCATGAAACTATCACTGATTGTTGTAAAAATCCATCTCGTTCATTAATGTTCTTTCAAGAAGGAAATCTGCCATCCTTACCTGGTCTGGCCTACATATGACTCCAGATTAACTTTTAACTGCCTTCTGAAATGGGCTACCCACTAGGGTCAAGGGCGATTAGGGATGGACTTCAAATGTTGGCCTTGCCAGTGACACCCGCATCCCATGAAAAATAAAATGCAAGTTCTTTGCAAGTTGAAGAAGGATCAGTTGAGCTGCTGGTGCTTAAGGAACTTTAGCTCAGCATGAATCAGCACAGGGTGGAGGGAGAAACAAGATTAAATTTGTACAAGTAGATGTGGTTATCAGTGGGATCAGTAATCAGTTTCTTTCCTTTATTAGGCTGTTCAACCCTCTTGACAATACCCCAATTTGAAAGCTTGCAGAAACACACCTTTAGTTCTTCTCCATAGGAGAGCAGTGTTGTGTGATTTAGTTTCGATTTTTTAGATACTGACATTGACACCGCTGCTTTCTAGTGCGGAGAATGGAACTCCAGGACAGGGATTA
The DNA here is from genome assembly GCF_017639515.1 of Carcharodon carcharias. Classification (NCBI taxonomy): domain Eukaryota; kingdom Metazoa; phylum Chordata; class Chondrichthyes; order Lamniformes; family Lamnidae; genus Carcharodon; species Carcharodon carcharias. The sequence continues at coordinate 94,161,184 of NC_054474.1, forward strand.
GTGTGTGCTGTGAGCTGATTGATAGTGACACAAGATCCTAGGGGTTTTTTTCTGATTTGACCATTGGCAGCTGGGAAGTCAGTGAATACAAGTCAAAGACCAAGGAATGATACAGTCAGACTTCACAGAGCAAATGATAAAAAGTCAGCAGGCCCTGGTTCCAGCCAATGGTGCTCATTCTTTTCCTTGGTTTCTTTACATTAAGGTTTCACTGGGGCCAACTGTGCTTCCAAATGGGCCTCTCAGCTCTCTGTGACTCACCACATAAATGCATGCCCCACTGCAATACTAATTCAAACAGAAGGAGAAAGTCCCAATCTGTGATCCCAGTTTGGTCATAGTTCAAGTGACTTAGGCATTCCTGGGCTTGGACAGGGAAAAGCATAAGGGTTCCTGCTCTTGATGACCCCCACTGGAAGTGCGTGAACGTCCATTCGGTGGCTAAAGCTGCTGAAGCTCTCCATCTAGGAGCATTTAAAAAGACAAGGACGGGCGGAGGGGCTTCCGGCATAGGGTTGCCAACTGCGGCTAATTGCATTCCTGGAGGTTTTGCCATATGGCTTGCCCCTACACATCAGCCATCAGTCGGCCAACATATCCATCCTTGTGTCGCAATGCTTTCCCACACCAACTGGAAAGCAAAAAGATTCATTACCCAACTGGATTACGCTGGACTGTCAACCAATCTTTTTATCCTATTCTCAATATTTTTATATTTGGTAAAGAGGAATGTTCAAAGAAAAAGATAAAAAAATATTTTTTTAAAATAAACATCCTGATAACTTTTCCCTAAGGTTGTGCAGAGCAGTGTCCTGGGGATTGATCTTCAATTCCAGGCCAGTCCTTTGCCAGCATCTATGGAACCCAACAGGAATCAGAGCCCTCATGAAACAAGAGGCATGGGGAGAAAATAAAAATGGCACATTGGAAGGAAAGAGAAAGCCTTGCATTTACATAGCACTTTTCACGACCACCAGTCGTCTCAAAGTGCTTTACAGCAAATAAAGTACTTTTTGAAGTGTAATCGCTGTTGTAATGTGGGAAATGCAGCAGCCAATTTGTGCTCAGCAAACTCCCGCTAATAGCAATGTAATAATGACCAGATAATCTGTGATAATCTGTGATGTTGATTAAGGAATAAATATTAGCCAAGACACTGGGGATAACTCTCCTGTTCTTTAAAACAGAACTATGGGATCTTAACAATTCACCCGAGCAGGCAGGTTTAATGTCTCATCCAAAAGACATCCAACGGTGCAGCGTCAGCCTTGATTTTTGCACTCAAGTGCTGGAGCAGGACTTGACCCCTGAACCCTGTGAGTCAGAGGTCAGAGTGCTGCCAAGTGAGCCTTGGCCGACACCAGTTGAGGATAAAAATTGTAATTTGCATTTTTTAAATCAGCACTGAGGAAAGCCAGTCTGTTAACATTTAACATTTAAGGAACTCCGTGAGCATTCAGAGCACATTCCTTTTTGTCTCTACCTAAAACTGATGAAAGATGCCCCTAAGAAAGATTGTCTGAGTGTGGAAACTTTACCACCAACCACCCTAACCTCTTCTCAGCCCCACCTTGAGACCTTCACACTTAGGAGAAAGACCGCAGATGGATAGAAATACCATCCTCTCCATTTTCCCATTCCAAGTTACATACGATGCCAAATTGGAAACATTATTGCCATTCTGTCACTGTCACTGTCACTGGGTTGAAATCCTGGAACTCCCTGCCTAACAGTATTGTGGGAGCCCCTTCATCACATGGAATGCACAGTTCAAGAAGGGAGCCCACCACCATTGTCTCAAGGGCAACTATGGATGAGCAATAAATGCCAGCTTTGGTAGCGATGCCCAGCAGTTTGTACTAACCTACTCTGAATCTTTCCTGGTGGCCAGAGGGGTTTCAGTCCTTTAATTCAAATCCATACAGAAGGCAGAAATCAAGGCCTGCTCCTGTGCTTCTCGTCAGATTGGTACAATCTCGTTTAATTCAACTTAACTTGAAATGCAAGTGTACTGAGGGCAACCATGGCCAAATAATACTGGTACCTCACATGACTGGGCTCACGATTTTGAGTGGGGTTTTCAACTGCATAAAGCATTCAATAAAGATGCCAATTTACAGGAATTGTCTGACATTTAGTAGAATTACATAGAATTTACAACACAGAAAACATGTCTTTGAACCCAACTGGTCGATGCTGGTGTTTATTTTTTCTCTCAGAGAGAGTTGTGCGACTTTGGAATTCTCTCCCTCAGAAGGCGGTGGAGATGGGGTCATTGAATATCTTTAAGGCAGAGGTAGATAGATTCTTGTTAGGCAAGGGAATCAAAGGTTTTTAGGAGTAGATGTGAATGTGGAATTCGAAACACAAATAGACCAGCTATGATCTTATTGAATGGCAGAGCAGTCTCAAGGGGCCGAATGGTCTGCTCCTGTTCCTATTTCTTATGTTTCTTATGCTCCACATTAGCCTCCTCTTACCCTCTAAATCACACCCTATCAATATATCCTTCTATTCCTTGTACCCTCATGTGCTTATCTAGCTTTTCCTTAAATGCCTCTATGCTATAACACTTTCCCCCTCCCAGTGTTTATCCAACTTCCCCTTAAACGTATCCTTACTAATTGCTTCAACTATCCCTTATGGCAGTGAGTTCGTCATTCCAACTACTTTAAGTGAAGAAATTTCTCCTTAATTCCCTATTGGACTGATTGCTGACTACCTTATGTTTATGACCCCTAGTTTTGGCCTCCAATCTGAGCATCATAACTGCAGGCCTGGATGAATTCAGCACATGTCCAAGGATCAAATGTGTCACTTGCTTGATCTATCACTACTGCACTAACTCAATAGTAAAGTGATCTAGGCCAATCTAGGTCAACTGTTATGGACTGGCTAGAAAACAAATTTTAAAAAAGAAAGAACTTGCATTTCTATCTTGTCTTTCACAATTTCATGATGTTCCAAAGTGTTTTACAGTAATGAAATACTTTTTGAATTATAGTCACTGTTGTGGGAGTTCTTGTGGCACAGCGGTGGTGCCCATACCTCTAGACCAGCAGCTCCGGGTTCAAGTGTCACTTCAGGACTTGATGGCCACAGAGGTGTGTTTGTAACATGGCCAAGCAGGTTGATTATCAGCCTGTAAATCCTTCCAATGCCTGATGGCAGGTGGTAAGAGCAGGAGAGTTTCCTGGTCAGCCATACTGCAGAAGGCAATGGCAAACCACTGCAGTACTTTGCCAAGCATAATCATGGACCAATCTAACGGAAGTCCATGTTCCCCAACGCCCTCTTAGGGCACGGTACTGGAAGGAATAGGAGCCGCTGTTGCCTTGTAAGAAGCATAACAACATGTACCTTTAATGTAATAAAGCATCCCTTCAGAGCAATGTTGTCAAAAAAAATTCAACAGTGAACCACATAAGGAAATTTTAGGGCAGATGACCAAAAACTTGGTCAAAGCTTAAAGGAGCGTCTTAGAGAAGGAGAGTACGGTAAAGAAGGGAGTTGGGGGGGGAGGTTTTGGGAGGGAATACCAGAGCTTAGGGCCTTAGCAGCTGAAGGCATGGTCACATATGCTGTACCAATTAAAATCAGGGATGCTTAAGAGGCCAGAATTGGAGGAAAACAGATAGGGTCGTAGGGCTGGAGGAGTTTAGGGATAGGTAGTGGAGGGTTGGGGGGGGGGGGGGGGTGGTGATGAGGCCATGGTGGGATTTGACTAAAAAGGATCAGAATTTTAAAATCAAGCCAATGTAGGTCGGCGAGCATAAGGGTGATGGGTGAATGGAACTGGTGCAAATTAGGATACGAGCAGCAGTTTTGAATAACTTCAAGTGTGCAGTGGGTATATTGTAGGAGACAAGCCAGGAATACGTTGGAATTGTAAAGTCTGGGAGTGATAGAGGCATGGATGAGGTTTCCGGTAGCAGATGAGCTGGGGCAAGGACGAAGCCAGGGAATGCTACATAAGTGGAAATAAATGGTCTTAGTGATGGTCCAAGTATGTTGTTGGAAGCTCAACATGGGATGAAATATGACACAAGGTTGTGAACGGTCTGGTTCAGTTTCGAACAGCTGCCAGGGAGAGGGATGGAGCTAATGGTTTGGATTTTGCACTTTTTAATTGGAGGAAATTTCTGTCATCTAGGACTGGATGTCAGTCAAGCAGTCTGACAGTTTAGAGACAGTGGATGAGTCAAGAGGGGTGTGGGTGAGACAGAGTTGGATGTCATCAGCATACATGTGAAAACTAATGCTGTGCTTTCAGGTGCTGTTGCTGAGGGGCAGCATGCAGAGGAGAAACGGGGGTGGGGGGCATGCCAGAGGTAACAATGTGGGAGTGGGAAGGGAAGCCATTGCAGGTGATCCCTTTGCTACAACTGGAGATGTAAGAATAGAACCAGGTGAGTACAGTCCCACCTGATGAATGATGTTGGAGGGGCATTGAATGAGGTTGGTGTGGTCAACCATATTAAAAGCTGCAGGCAGAGTGAGGCGGATGTAGAGAGAGAGTTTACCATGGTCGCAGTCACACAGGGTGTCATTTGTAATTGATAACAGTTAGCCAAATTGTCTACAACAAGGTCTCACAAACTGCAATATGATAATGACCAGATATTCTGTAGTTAGGTGTTGGCTCAGGGTTAAATATTAGCTAGGATAGTGGGAAAACTCTCCTGCTCTTAGAAATTGTGGGATCTGTGGGTTTAAGGTTAAATATTAGCCAGAATAGCGGGAGAACTCCCCTGCTCTTCTTTGAAATCGTGGGATCATTTAAATCCACCTGAGAGGGCACAAGGGTTTAACGTCTCTACTGAAAGAATGGCACCTCCAAAAATGTAGCACTCCCTCAAGTACTGCACCGAAGCTTCAGTCTAGATTATTGTGTTCGAGTGCCTGCAGTGGAACTCAAACCCACAACCTTCTGACCCAGTTCAGACAATGATTGCCTCATCCTGCCCCTAGTGGAGAGAAGTTGAAATGGTAAAAAAAAAAATCCTATGAGTGGCAATCATTTCCATGCATTATGATGGAAAAGCAAGCACAGTTTGACAGCTGGAACAGATCTGTCAGTGTTGAAAAGAATATTAAGATGCAGTCTCATAAAAGCCTGAGGAAAAAAGGTAGCTTGTCAGATAGGGGAATACATTTTCCAAATCACTCCTTGGGAAGCTTTAAAGTTTGATAACACCGTGGCTTGTGAATCAGCAGGATCCTGGTTAATAGGAACAAAGCAGACATGCTAGCTTTTCAGCGTAACTCACCTCCTGCTCTCTCTGAAATATTACAACTCGACCCCCCTTGTCCCCTGTCGCTAACAATTCTCCAGTGTTGTTGAATTCTACTGTAGAAATTATGTCGGCTGGAAAACAAAAGCAAAAGGACAAAATAAGTTAACAAATTTGTTTGCATTTAAGAAACAGACTAGTATACTTCTCCCTTCCACACAAAAATCACAGTCAAATATCAGGTTTTGCTCATTTCCTGTCTGCTCCATGCTGGGTCTTTACCTTCCCCAGGCTACTGTCCTGCACACTTCCCAGCAGCTGGTCATTCAGCAGGAACCCTGAAAGCAGTTGCGTGGTGTGAGAACACTCTACAAAGGGGAGCAGGGAAAGGGAACCCACGCCACATCAGTAAAAATGAAAGACCCAAACCAGTGTTGGTTTCAGCTCTTCATTTAGGACTTTCATTGCTGTTTTTAGAGGAAACTTTTCCAGTTTTCAGCTGATTCCCAGCCATCAGGCTCTTTGTGATGTAAAAATAGTTTTAGTGCTGGAAGGTGGTGTCACTTGTCTTAAAGAGTCATTTTCATCAATAATGATCTTCATCAACAAATGTGATCTGTGAGCATTGTGGTGTCCAGCAGTTTTACAGAATACTGCTTTAGGTTTTGACACTGAAGACATGTCGCTATTTCCCAGCCCAAAAGCAGCAATTTTGCTGCGCTCCGAAAGAAGCTGTGGCTTTCCAATTAGGAACATCAGAACAGGAGAAGGCCATTCAGCCTCTCAAGTATGTTCTGCTATTTAATTAGCTCACAACTGTATCACTGACCCATCTTGGTTTTATAACCCTTAACGTTCTTACCTAAGCTAAAGATCCTTCAATCTCAGTTTTGACATTTTCAATTCGCCTTGACAGCTTGACAGAGTTCCATACTTCCACTCCCCTTTGTGTGGAAATGAGCTTCCTCAAATCGCCCTAAACAGCCTAGCTCAAATGTGAGCGCTATGTCTCTTTGTTCCAGACTCCGTCAAGAGGAAATAGTTTATCTCTAGCTACCTGATCATATTCTTTAATTATCTTAAAGGCATCATTAACAGTCCATATTGCATCCATTCCTCTAAGTCATATTACCTCAGCTGCAGGTAGAAGAGGTAGCCAGACACAGGAACAGTCCTTTAGGATACATGAGGTATAGATTCCCACAGGATATCCTGATAATTTGCCTTCTCCTCTCAGCCTGCTATTTCTTGCCCATTTCACAACTGGATGTTGGAGAGTTTGCATCAAAAAATAGGTATTTGCATGCAATGTTCCCTCTAAGCTGTGTGGATGTGTGACAGCGAATCAATTGGGAATGTACAGCGTAATGCAATGAACAGGCCATGCACAACCAACACTCCCTATAGGTGCATGCACACGGCCGTGCATCGATCTTGAATGCACGCGCGCAGTGCAATAAACAGACCACATACAACAAAGAAAAATTAGAGGAAACATTGCTTGCAAAGCATGAAATGAAAAAAACAAATATATACATAATGTTTTTCTAAAATGAGAATTACCTGCTGTAATTCAGACTCGGAGTTTTCCTGTGCCACTTTATCAAACACTGCTGTGTAACCACCCTTCGAAACAACACTGTCCTGTTCAAACTGTGAGCTGGTGTCACAGCCTTTTCACTCAAGTGGATACAGCAGCCTAGGCTTAATGCATCCCCCACGTTTTCAGCTCAGAATTGCATTGAGTAGCACTGCTATGGGGTTAGCACCGTGACTTTTTGCTCTGTGTTGCTGATGTGCTACCCCAGAACTTTGCATTTGACAACATACTATAAATCAAGGGCAGTACCGGGGCACATGTAGGGCAGTGCCACACTCCAGTACCCATTGGTGACCTCTCTCCAGCAGCATGCTCGAAGGGGTACCACAATATGTGGTATTAAGATGAGCTCTGCAGCAATGCTGCACAGGTTACAAATTCAGAAGGACTCAATGACTCGTGAAATGGCCAGCCAGTTATCTAAAGTAACAAATTACATCCTCATTGGTAAGATCTGGAAAATCAGCAGACTGTAGAAGTCTGAATAATTCAATTTGTTAAATCACTCCCACTAATGAGTAGCAACTTGTCTTCAACTGATTTGAACTTTTTTTCTCTTCTTCCCTTTAATCCATAAACACGCCATCTTGTATAATATCCCTTCACTCTATATTCTCCCCATTCTGAAATCACTCTCCTCCACTTTGATTTAGCCTGTACCCAGGATCGCTCTGTTTCCCCTTCCTCCAAAAATCTTCAACCCATTAACTCATCACCACTTCCTGGTTAATCTCATTCTTTCCTTTATCCATGGGGGTCTTAAACCTTCACCCTATTTTACAGCTTTAAATATCGATGTGTTTTCCAAATACCTACTGCCGGTCTTACCTGTACAGCTTGATTGAAGGGCTACAACACATCTACCGAAATGCATTCTGCACACTAGAGTTATGGAGCAACTAAATTATTGCTGCAATTCAGTCCAGAAAACACCACAGTTAAACAGAACCGCAATGGTTACTGCAGAGCCATGTGTGGGTGTTTGTTTCTTCTGGTTATTAATAGAATGTGTGCATTTTATTATTCATTTCATCTTTTACCATCTGGGCCATTCACAGCTTGTCAATTCGATGAGCCACCAAGGAGAGAAAACTATTTTTTTGTAACCCTGTCCGTGGCTCATTTGCTAAAGCTGTGCCCATAGCAGGAGTGAGAAGACAATGGAGGGTTTTTCCCAAACCTACTATCACAGACTGGTCTGCCCATGAAAGTAACGGGAAGTATGACCGCCACACGTCCTTGTGAAGACAAAGGAGTAGAAACTGGTCTCATGCATGGGCACAAGATGGGCAGTGTCAGAAAATGGGCAGTATTGGGCTGGCTGTCTGTCATACACAGCATCTGATACTCAGTTCCATTGCACTCAATTTCTGTGAACTTCTACCCCCAGGAGTAATTGTGTCCTGTGGCATTACCACCCTGTTAAATGGAACAGACCTAGCAACCCAACAGTCAGCAGCAATGAGACACCACAGGCTCTTCACAGCAGACTTGTACACCATTGTAACCTGCAATGTCCTGGCCCAACACACCACTTGCTTCTGAATCGCCAACAAGTTGGAAGTCTAACACAGATTCCATGAAAAAACGGCCATGTCAGGATCAGCATCCGGTGCACTTTGGGATGAAGTACCAACTTAGCAAAACTATAATACAGGGCTACGTTTATGGTAAATGCAAAAAGAGAAAACCAATGGGAAGGGAAATGTGTTCGCAATTAAAAGCACTACCACATCCAGTCGAGCATGGTGGTGGGAGATCAAGCAAATGGTAGGAGGAGGCTCTATAAATATCCTTATCTTCAACATCAGCCGAGCCCAGCTCAAGGCTAAAGTATTTTCAAGCATCTTCGGATAAAAGTATCAAGTGGACAATCCCACTCGTTCTTTTTTGAAGTCTTCACCGTCACAGATGCCACGCCTAGCCATTTTGGTTCACTCCATGTGACATTAAGTAATTGAGTGCACTAGACACAGAGAAAGCCAAGGAACAAGGCAACATTGTGGATGCAATGTCGATGACCCGTGCAGCAGAATTTGTAACTATTCCAGTACAGCATAACTCCTGCATCAAGCAGACACTAGAAAATTGCCCAGGTATCTCTTATCCACAAGAATGCAGGGCAAATCTAGCCAAGTCAATTACAACATATCAATCTTCTTCCAATCACTAGCAAAATGATGGAAGGAGCCATTAATAATACAAAACCTACTCACCAATAACCTGCCCACTTTTCCTTATATTCAGTTCAATTCCACAAGAACCCCTTGGCTTCAGATCACTAAACATGTCTTGATCCAGACTTGCACAAGAATGCCGGAGGAGAGGTGAGAATAAATGCCTTTGACTGCACATAGTGCCAAAAACCTAGCAAAGCTGAAGTCAATGCAGGTCGAGAAGAAATCCTCCAGTGGCTGGAGTTATACCAGTTGTACCCAATGTGGGAGATAGTTGAGGACATTGCAAATTAATCCATGCAGCTCTAGGATTTCTGCATGGTGGGGTCTTCAGATGCTTAATCAATGCCCATCCTCTCCGAAGCTGTTTACTGCCAATTCCACAGTGTACAGCTCCATTCGCAACCCCTCCATTAACGAAGCCAGGCCACAGCAGGACATGGACCACATCACTTAGACTGGCATGGCAGTCAGGTCACATAAGTGCCAAGTAATCGGCATATTGATTAACAAGAGGCCAACCGTGTGCCAATGATGGTCAATAGCATCAACATCATCAAGCTGCATACCACCAACATCCAATGACCAGGTGCTTAAATGGAACAAACATTAGAGCGGGTTAGAGTAGTCTGCCTCCCGACCTCTCAAAACTTCTCACCAAATACAAAGTCCAAGTTAAGACTGGAATGGAACCCTCACCTGGATGGCAGAAGGTGCATGAAAATTTAGGCTCAACGCTATCCAGAACACAATCTATCTGCTTGGTCAGTAACTCTGACATTCGACCCAATATTCAATAGCAGTGTAGTATTTTAAGTGCTGCCTACTCACTTGGAGCTTAAAATGAGCTGAATGACTTTGGAATCCTTTGGAAACTGCAGGAGGAGGAGCATTCCATAATGCACTAAGCTGGGCTCCTTATATGTTTTGTGTATTAGTCAAAAATACAAGTGTACAAGATCCTTGAAAACTTTCTAGAATGTGCAACATATCCAGCTAATTCAAGACTGATTTTTCCTAATTGTTTCTGAGGTTTTTTTAAAGTCTTTGGTTTGATTATTTATTAGTGTGTATTTTTCACTCTAACAGTGCAATTGATGGGACTGTAACTACTGAGGTCAAATGCTCAGGTTAATAGGATAAAAATCTAATACTCTGCTACTTGAAAAGATCCAGGGTTGATTAATGTTCCACCAAAACGTGTCAGCTGTGGCTTAGTATGGCTCACTGCACAGGGTGGAGGGCACATAATCTGACAGACATTTCAGCACAGTACTGAAGGAATGCTGCAACGCCAGAGGTGCTGTCTTTCAATTGAGATGTCAAACCAAAGCCCCAACTGCCTGGTCAGGTAGATGTAAAAAAATCCTATGGCGCTACTTGCAAGGATAGCTGGAGTGCTCTCCCTAATATCTGGTTCAATGTTTATCCCTCAACCTAAGCCGAAAACAAATTATGTGGTCGTTATCATTTTGCTGCTCTTGGGACTTTGCTGTGTTCAAATTGGCTGCTGCGATCCTATATTACAAAAGTGGCCACATGACAAGAAGTCCTTCATTGGCTGGAAAGTCCTTTAAGTCATCTTTAGGTCATGAAAAGCACTACATAAATTCAAATTCTTTTCTATTTAATTCAACACTAAACTGACCATCACTCAGTTAGGCTACAAAGGGTAGATGTTCTGGCAAATCGGAACTGAAGTGCTGGATCCTTTCCTGAGGATGGGACTGAATCACAATTCAGAGACAGAATGGAGGAAGCTTCATTCTATATTGACCAATGTTATATCTAATCTAACAGTGCTTAATGTCAGCATTGAGTGCCTGAAATGATAAGCGTTCACTCTCCAGCTCAGTCTCCGCCTTCACTGAATCTAATTCTATATTTAAAAAGATGCTGTTGTACGGTCGGAAGTGAGCAGAAGCTTGCTGCCACAGGAGGAACAGGCTAAGTTAACTCCTTTACTTATGATCACCCAACCTAATATCTTCTTAGGTGACTGACTGTCAAATTTTGTTTAATAATGCATTCTCAAACGTTTCACTATGATAAAAGCATTTCATAAATACAAGCCCCTGTTTTCAATGGTGTTAAGGGGAGAGCTGTCATGTGAAATAATGTGATGGAAGACAGAATTCATTAACATGCAAAGCCCTAACTTTGCATGATTTAAATATACCATCAAAGTGATGTCCTAAAAATTGGACGCAATATTTCAATTTACAAAATAAACTATTAACAAATGATAACAGGGAAAGTAATGAGGTCACTCAAAACTAAACAGCAATAGGGAGCCCAGATACACAATGGCTTAGGACAGGTTGTCTCACATTTGAAGTCCTGATTAAAGCTGAAATGTGGGGATAAGATCTCTTCTCTCTCACATCGTTCCTACCTGTCCTCATTTGGGATCAGCCAGATGGCCTGGTCTGTTTTAAACAGTTGTCTGCGCTTGTAAATAAACTGAGTTTGGACAGTCCCATCCTATTTCACGGCATAGTGGAACCTCAGGATAAAACTGCCCACCAACTTGGCAATCTCTGGCAGAAATGGTACAAGACTGACTGATGTGGGAAATGAAGAACAAATAACTTTGCATTTATATAGCAACTTTCATGAATTCATGACATCCCAACGTGCTTTCCATCCAATGAAAAGCTTTTGAAGTATGGTCGCTGCTATAATGTAGGTAAATGCAGCAACCATTTTGAGCCCAGTAAATTCCCATAAACAGCAATGAGAGAATGACTAGATAATGTCTTAATGTTGGTTTGGTGATAACTATTGGCCAGAATATTGAGATAACACCCACAATTCTTGCAATGGGATCTATTATGTAAACTTGAGAGCGTAGACGAGGCCTTGGTTTAATATTGCTTTCAAAAGATGACACTGTTGACAGTGCAGTGCATCCTCAGTACTATAAGTGGATTTTGTGCTCAAGTCTCTGGAGCAGCACTGGGATTAACAACCGACTTGGAAGTGAGAAAGCTGCCATTGAGTCTAGGCTGACACCTGAAAATTGACACAACATTGACACAGCTTTGCTCTACATGGTGTACCAAACTTGAAACAATGCTTGGTGCTGGTGCTGGCTCCTGTTGACATTGGGCGCCTAAAATGACAGACGTGCTTGGGTGTGATATCCCTCAATGTAATGAGTTCAGAAGGCGTTTACAATATCAACTACTTTATCAATTGGCCTAATTGTAAACCACTGGAGCTGAAATGGGGGTGCTGGGGGGGGTGAGGGTGTTAGAGAGAGAAAGATGTGATAAAGGTGGTGGTATCTCCGCCGATAACCAAGGCAATGTGGCAGACGTTCTTCATGAATCACACTTAATGATATAAGACATGATGTCCTTCATTAGGAGAATATTCCATTTTTAGCACTTGCACAATAAGCCAATATTATAAGGACAGTGCAGTGCAGCTACCTCTGACCTTACCCACACTGAACACTCAATTTGGTTCAATGATTTGTTTTTATTTGTTCATTACTAATACAGCTAAAAGATTTTAATTAAAAAAATCATTGATAGTTGTTCTCCCTTGAGATTCCAGGGTTTAAATATCTGCAACCAAAGCAGAAAACCATTGGTTATATTTTAAGCTCAATCTTAAAGGATCTACATTTAATGCCTGTGCTCCGGAGATTCTATGGAAACACATTATAGTGCTTCATGGTTTTTGTTTAAGTGGTGCTCTGAGCACATACATTTGATAGAGTCGGAGCAACAGAGATCTATTTTTCCTAAATGTCTGCTCCCATCCCCTCCTCCTCTCTAACTCTTGTTTTTGGGCAATGCCATGGGTGTCAGCCTCTCCCAGAGATGTCAGTCTTCGTATATGAGCTTAGATAGTGACCCCTGGCATGCTATTTGACTATGGAGAGCACCACATCAAACCTGTAATCACCTGAACAGTGATCAAGAGCCGGATTGATAGCTGATTGTTTTGTTTTCTGGTCATACCAGGGATACCAAAAATTAGGATCTAGCATACGTGGTTCAGAACCAGACAAATGCTACAAGTGCAATTGACACCTTCCTGAAATTAGGAACTCTAAGAAAATGGCCCATCCTTTCATGATTTTGCTGCAAAATAACTGAGCTTAGATATTTCTCAGGTGTGAAGTTAAACATGCACTTAATGGTTAAACTCTCTAGTCAGGTTTCCGTTCAGTAACAGCATTGGAACAACCCTAATCAAAATCATAAATGAGGTCCTCTGTGACTGTGGTACATTATCCCTCTGCATCATCCTCTTCATCCAATGTCTCTTCTCCACTGTCCAGTTTATTGACTACCCTCACTTTGCTCCACTCTTACCTATTCAATTGTAGGTGGAGCATCTCCAGCTTCTCATCCAGCCCTATTACCTCCGGAGAACCCTGGCAAACCATGCTTTGTCCTCTCCTCCCGCTCAGCCACACACTGTCCCTTGATGATATTCATGCAAAGACATGGCATCAAGTTCCACCTATATGCTGAAGACACCCAGTTCTATTTCACCCCCACTTTGTTCCATCTCTTCACTGCCTCTGCCTTGTCAGGTTGTTTGTCCAACATCCTGTCGCAGATAAGCTGCAATTTTCTTCAGTTGAACACTGAGAAGACCAGGCCCCTGCCATAAAACTCCATACGTTCACCATTGATTTCACCTCTCTCCCTGGGTTACCGTCAGATTGAACCAGACTGTTGGCAAACTCGGTATCCTATTCCACCCTGAGTTGAACTTCTGACCCCATCACAAAGGCCACTTACTTTACGTCATATCATTGCCGATCTCTGCCTCGTCTATTTGGTACTGAGACCCTCCTCCAGGCCTTCTCCAGCTCCAGACCTGATTAGTCCAATGCTCCCCTTTCCTGGTTTCCCATCCTTTATCCTTGAAAGAAGACTCTGGTGCCTGTACACTATGTCACAGTTGCTCACCAATCACCCCTGCCCTTGTTGATCTACACTGACTTCTAGTCTCCCAATAAATCCAATTTAAAATTCTCATCCGCATATTTATACTCTTCCTGGCCTCTCAACTTTCTGTCCCTGTGTCCTCTTTAGTCCTAAGGCTCTCTCAATAACACGCTGTCCCTCTAAATCTATTCCTGAGGGAGTCTGGGCTCATGAACTTCACCACAAGACCAGAAACAGAAGGAGGCTATTCAGCCCATCGGCCTGGAATTTCTGGATGGTGGGATTTTCCACCCGGCCACTCAAAGAGTTGGCGAAGAACGCATCTCCGCTGATAACAGTGGCCCCACAACCATTTAATTCTCCAAGGAGCATTAATTGGCTGGAGATGGGGCATCTGCCTCTCATTCAGGTGGAAGTCCCACCTCAGGAATCTGCTGGCCAATCTGATTGGCTGGCAGCTCTGTATCCCAGCAATGCCATAAGACCATAAGACATAGGAGCAGAAATTAGACCATTCGGCTCATCGAGTCTGCTCCACCATTCAATCATGGCTGATAAGTTTCTCAACCCCATTCTCCCGCCTTCTCCCCGTAACCTTTGATCGCCTTACCAATCAAGAACCTATCTATCACGGTCTTAAATACACTCAATGACCTGGCCTCCACAGCCTTCTGTGACAATGAATTCCATAGGTTCACCACTCTCTGGCTAAAGAAGTTTCTCCTCATCTCTGTTCTAAAAGGTCTTCCCTTTACTTTGAGGCTGTGCCCTCGGGTCCCAGTCTCTCCTATTAATAGAAACATCTTCCCCATGTCCACTCTATCCAGGCCTTTCAGTATTCTGTAAGTTTCAATCAGATCCCCCCTCATCCTTCTAAACTCCATTGAGTATAGACCTAGAGTCCTCAAACGTTCCTCATATGTTAAGCCTTTCATTTCTGGGATCGTTCTTGTGAACCTACTTTGGACCCTCTCCAGGGCTAGAACATCCTTCCTGAGATACGGGGCCCAAAATTGCTCACAATATTCTAAATGTGGTCTGACCAGAGCCTTATAAAGCCTCAGCAGCACATCCCTGCTTTTATATTCTAGTCCTCTCGAAGTAAATGCCAACATTGCATTTGCCTTCCTAACTAACGACCCAACCTGCAAGTTAACCTTAAGAGAATCTTGGACTAGGACTCCCAAGTTCCTTTGCACTCCAGACTTCTAAATTCTCTCCCCATTTAGAAAATAGTCTATGCCTCTATTCTTCCTCCCAAAGTGCATGACGTCATACTTCACCACGTTGTATTCCATCTGCCATTTCTTTGCCTATTCTCCTAACCTGTCCAAATCCTTCTGCAGCCTCCCCGCCCCCTCAATACTACCGGTCCCTCCACCTATCTTTGTATCATCTGCAAACTTAGCCAGGATGCCCTCAGTTCCTTCCAGTGGCAGCAGTGGCCAGGACTGGGACTACAAGCAGTCCCCAAATTCTAGGTGCCAGAGTTCAGGACTGGGTAAGAGCAGGGGAATCTCCCAGTAGGGAGGGGAGGTGAGGCCAGGGGGATGGAAAGAGGGGGTGGGAGTGTTGATGAAGAGGCTAGGGGGGAGGGGGGGTGGTAGTGGTGGTGGAGGGAGCACTCTCAAGGGGCAGACTTGAAAGGGTGAGGGTTGACACTATATGGAAAGGGTACTCTTGTGGGAGGCAACCTACCCCTCACTTTCCCAGCCAAGGTCTGAGCAGGGTGACTTGCTGAACTTCCCACTTCCCCTGAACTCCTCCTGCCAGCCTCAAAATTGAGGCCAGGTTGGAAGTGGCCCTCAGCTTCAATTGGGGCAAGGGTAGGCAGGTCGACCTAGGTGTCGCCTGCCCCATGTAAATTTATGGACAGGTCGGGGGCGTGGTAGAGGAAGGCTACCTGGGGAATTTTGTGACCCCCCCCATCCACTGGCAGGGGACTGCAAAATCTGGCCCACTGTGTCTGTTCTGGCTACCAATTAGTCCTGCTCCCCTGCCCTTTCCCCATAGCCACAATTCTGCTGTCCTTTTAAATTATTTATCCAATCCCCGTTTGAAAATTACTATTGAATCAGGCAGTAGATTCCAGATCATAACTCACCAAGTAAAAACACTTCTCCTCATTCCCTCTCTGGTCCTTTTGCCAATTATCTTAAATCTGGGTCCTCTAGTTTTTTACCCTTCTGCCAGTGGAAACAGTTTCTCCTTCTTTACTCAATGAAACCCCTCGAGACTGAAAGCTGATACTTTATAAAATGGAATACTTTAAGAGTTTAGGGTTTTGTCATAAAAACTCATCTGGTTCACTAATGTCCTTTAGGGACGGAAATCTGCCATCCTTACCTGGTCTGGCCTACATGTGACTCCAAACCCACAGCAATGTGGTTGGCTCTTAACTGTCTTCTGAAATCACCTAGACACCCGGTTCAATGGCAACCAGGGACGGGAAACAAATGATAGCATTGCCAGTGATGCTCACATCCCATGAAAGTATAAATAAAAAAGGCAAAAAGGGCTAACCAAACCTTGAAAATATGTTTCAAAATTAAAATCTAGATTGAGTTATGAAGCATTAACTGGCCCTCCTGATTACTCGGGATATAACTGTTTGACCTCCAGTGTGTACTGAACTCAATGATTTCTGTCAGTGTAGTACTGGCCCTACATTTAACCTCAGTGACACTAGGTTAGGGAGGGTACATTTTAACTTCAGTTCCCATTCCCGGTTCTTATCGACTGCTGGAATGACTGCATGGGTGAAAAGCAGGCGAGGACAGAAGCTTCTGATGACCTTGATGTTCGAACAGCTTGCTAACATTCAACGTGTAGGACCAGAAATTATGTACTGTCGCTAAGGCAAGGCACCAGAGGACAGCCAGCTCCCATAACGTCTGCACAAGTCAGTGGCTTGAGCAGAGGAGAGGAGGGAAGGGGAGACTTCCCTGCTGAAAAAGAAGTAAATAATTTACAAGGAATTGGGCTTATAACTAAACTCAGAGGGAGTTTGGTGCTTCAATTAAAACATATCAGACTTGTTACAGTGCAAGGGGAGGCCATTCAGCCCATCATGACTGCACCGGCTCTCCGAATGAGCAATTCACCTTGTGCCATTCCCCCACCTTCTCCCCGTAATCCTGCAAATTCTTCCTTTTCAGACAATACGCCAATTCTCTTTTGAATGCCTCGATTAACCTGCCTCCATCTCACACTCAGGCAGTGCATTCCAGACCCTAACCACTCGCTGGGTGAAAAAGTTTTCCCTCATGTTGCTTCTGCTTCTTTTGCCAGTTACTTTAAATTTTTGCTGTCTCATTCTTGATCCTTTCATAACTGGGAACAGCTTCTCCCTGTCTACTCTGTCCACATTCCTCATGATTCTGAATACTTCTCTCAAATCTCCTCTCAGCCTTCTCTTCTCCAAAGTAAAAAGTCCTAACCTCCAGTCTACATAACTGAAGTTCCTCAGCCCTGGAAACATTCTCATGAATCTTTTCTGCATTCTCTCCAATGCCTTCACATCCTTACTAAAATGCGATGCCCAGAACTGTACACAGTACTTCAACTGAGGCCAAACTAGTGTCTTTTACAAGTTCAACATAACCTCCTTACTCTTGTACTCTGAGCCCCTATTATTAGAGCCTAGGAAACTGTAAGCTTTATTCATCGCGCTCTCAACCTGTCTTGCCACCTTCAATGACTTATACACGTATACACCCAGATCCCGCTGCTTCTGCACCCTCTTTAGAATTGTACTCTTTATTTTATATTGTTTCTCCATTTTCTTCTTACCAAAATGAATCACTTCACATTTCTCCGCATTGAACGTCATCTGCTACTTTCCGTCCATTCCATCAACTTTTCTGCATCCTTTTGAAGCCCTACACTATCCTCCTCACAGTTTACAATGCTTCCAAATCATCTGCAAATTTTGAAATTATGACCTGTGCATCAATGTCTAGGTCATTAATATGTATCAGGAAGTGCAATGGTCCCAACACTGAGCCCTGGGGAGCTCCACTACAAACCTTCCTCCCGCCCAAAAAGCATCCCTTTACTCTCTGTTTCCTTGCGTTCAGACAATTTTGTATCTATGTTGCTACTTTTATTCCATGAGCTATAACTTTGCTCACAAGTATGCTGTGTGGCACTGTATCAAATGCCTTTTGGAAGTCCATGTGCACCACACCAATAGCATTGCCCTCTCTGTTACTTACCTCTTCAAAAAAAACTCCAGCAAGTTAGTTAAACAAAATTTTCTCTTAAGATATCCATGCTGGCTTTCCCTAATTGATCCCATTTGTACATGTGATGATTAATTTTGTCTTGAATTATTGTTTCTAGAAGTTTCTTCACCACTGATGTTAAACTGACTGACCTGTAGCTGCTGGGCTTATCTTCACACCATTTTTTCAACAAGAGTGTAATGTTTGCAATTCTCCAGTCCTCTGGCACCAGCTCTGAGTCTAAGGAAGACTGAAAAATTATGGCCAATGCCTCTGCAATTTCCACTCTCACTTCCCTTAGTAACCTTGAACGCATCTCATCTGGTCCTGGTGGGACCCAAGCTTTTTTAAAAATGATGCAAAGGCAAACCACCATTTTGAGGCTTGACAATCCCATTTTGAACAATCAGTCAAGAAATGTCAAAAGTGAAAAGCATCCTTCCTCACTCCTGCGCATTATGATGTAGGCATTTAATAACTAAAATTCAGATCTTCAAGAAATTGTCATCACTCAGAAAGTTGATCCTGGGCTCTAGTTGCCCTCCCCACGTTACTGCCTTGTCCCTTGCTTTAGACTCCATAAAATATCACTAGGCTGATTGACTTTGATGAACATCTTTACTCTAGTGTAAAAGCAACACGTTCTTATGTACATTCTAAATGTTGCAATTGCCAATACTTAGTGCCATGAGAACAATTATAACCATCTTGTATATGGATTGCAACATGTATACAGTGCATTCTCCTAATCTTTCAACAACTCATTAGGTTTGGAATTAATGACGAGCGAAAAGAGAACAGGCTGGGAACAGACAGCCAAGCTATTAAGGAGGCAGCCCCACCTGGAGCAGAGAGCAGCCTTCAAGTCGATCGGTAGGAGGCTCAGGGAGAGGGTGGGGGAGGGGGACCTTTTCCTGACTGCCGTGAACAATCATTTCTAATTTTAGAGAGAATTAACAGCTGCTTTACGGTGTCTCATAAATGAGAGTTATCACACTTTGCAGGAGAAAGCAATCAGAGTTCCTGACAGATTTATCATGGAGATTTGGACTGAGGCGACATCTGTTTTTGGAAGTTGGGTGTCGGCGTCAACAAATTGCGATTGCGATGGGCTTTGCTTTCAGAGTGACGTGAAATTATCAGCCTTGATCAAGTGACATTTCTGTGTGACACGTGCTTAATTGTTGCAATTTGAAATCTGGCAAAATGGATTTGTAAAGAAAATCAATCAACGCCTCATTTTCCTGGCCTCAGACTACTGCCAGCTATAAGGCAGCATCCAACAATGCATTTAAAGCAGGCCCATGGTGCTGAGTTCACCAATGCAATCTCAAGGGTAACGAGGCAAGGACAATCAACGCTGGCTTTGCCAGCCCAGTGACACCCACAGCTTGAGAACAATTGTTATGATGCTGGATACTAAAAGTATAATTGTTCCTGTTTTATAGGCTAGTTTAATAGATTACAAAAAATTGACAAATGCACAATGTTCAAAAGAAAGAATTTATATTGAGCCTTTCACAGGATATCACAAAGTGCTTTACAATCAATAAAGAACTTTATTTTGAAATGTAATCTCTGTTGTAATGTCGGAAACATGGTAGCCAATTTATCCAGAGCAAGACTACACAAACAGCAATGTGTTAATGTGTTTTAGTGATATTGGTTGAGGGATAAATATTGGTCAGTGTGCCAGGGAGAACGCCCCGCTTTTCTTCTAAATAGTACCACCGGATCTCCATGGCATATGGAGCTTCAGTTTAACACTTAACCTGAAAGCCGGCCTGTCACCACCTACAGTGAGACTTGAACCCATAACCTTCTGACTGAATGGCGAGATTGCTACCCACAGAGCCACAGCTAACATCTAAGAGATGTTGCTGAGTAATAAGGAAAGGCTAAGCACACCTCAATCACTACACGACCTTTGGCACTATAAGAGCAGTTTAAATAAAATGAGTTGGTGAGAGACCATTGTGATAACCAACTGCACATATTTCCTGACAAACAAAATGGACCACCGCCCCTTCCCTCCACACAATACCACACATGAACTGTGCGGAGTGGTCTACACCAAATCATCGCCTGGTGGATTAAAAACTCCCCCTAAAAATGAACACCGTTTGACTCCTATTTTCAGTCTGTGCTTCCCCTGTATGTTTTTCTGTTTTAAATCGGTCAGCCACAAAAAAAGCCTGGAAGCAGATGTAATGTCCAGCATTGCCCCTCCACCACCCCCACAACCCCAAGAGAGAGTTCTGTGCCAAGGACTTTAATTGGGAAATGCTGCCCATAGTTCATAGCCAACTGGCTCTATTTTTGAGGTCACTGGAGCGGTTATTTTATGCTGTTCCTATTTGAGAGAGTGAATTCTGTATGAAATACCTTACCCAGATGGGTTTACGCTATTTGTCAATACTAACAGAAAATCATTTCTTCATTCTGACAGTGGGAACAGCAGATGGTAAGGGAGAATAGTGTATTAGGCAAAATGTTGAGCTTACTTCAACTTGATTGGGTTGATGGGATTGAGCTGCAGATAGGTTTCAAATCAGCTTAGTTACAGAACCACAGAATGATACAGCAAAGGAGGCCATTATGTACATCATGCTTACGCTGGCTTTGTCAAACAGCTATCCAATTAGTCCTACTTCCTTGCTCTTTCCCATAGCCCTGCATTTTTTCCTTTTTAAATATACATCCAATTCCCCTTTGCAAGTTACCATTGAATCTGCTTCCACCACCCTTTCAGGCAACGCACTCCAGATCAGAACGACCCGCTGCGTAAAACATTTCTTCATATCTTTCCTTGTCTCCTTTTGCCAATTATCTTATCTTAAATCTGCTCCGTCTGGTTAGCAATGAATGCTCCCTGCCAGTAGGAACAATTTCTCCCTGCCCATTCTATTAAAACCCCTCATAATTTCCAACACCTAGTAAATTTCCCCTTCACCTTCTCTGCTCTAAAGAGAACACTCCCAGCTTCGCTAGTCTCTCCAGATAACTGAAGACCCATCCCTGCTGCCATTCCAGTAAACCTCCTCTGCACGCTGTCAAAGGCCTTTTTTACAAATCTAGATTTTTCTCTTCGGTGGAGTAGTTGAACCGCTGGTCAGCAAACGAAACTAAATCTTGGCCAATCTCCAACTGCTGCGGACAGTCAATGGCAGGAAATATGGCTCAAGGTTTAGTTTGGAGCTCGGGAGGTTGCAATCAGCAAGAGCTGAGGTGAACTGAAGTTCTGCAGCCAGCCAGATTTGGTCAGCTGAGAACAGAGATGAATCTGAAGAGATAGTTAAGCAGCTGGCCAGCTCTGGCTCCAAAACCATCATCCAGTTGCCATAGAGACATGCCATTGAGCTCATGGCAGCAGGCCATTTGCCAACGACTCTCCTGACCTAAGGGACAGCAGCTTTTTTTTATTCATTCATGGGATGTGGGCGTCGCTGGCGAGCATTTATTGCCCATCCCTAATTGCCCATATTCAGAGGGCATTTAAGAGTCAATCACATTGCTGTGGGTCTGGAATCACGTGTAGGTCAGACCAGGTAAGGACGGCAGATTTCCTTCCCTAGAGGATATTAATGAGCCAGTTGGGTTTTTACAACAATCGACAATGGTTTCGTGGTCATCATCAGACTTTTAATTCCAGATTTTTATTAACTTCAAATTTCACAATCAGCCATGGTGGGATTCGAACCTGGGTTCCCAGAGCACTACCCTGAGTCTCCAGAGTACTAGTCCACTTCCCATTGGCTCCTCTTTCTATTCAACACTTCACAACTTTCCAGCTTCAAGATGGAGTTTAATAATCTTAGGTCTTAATCATCCAATTTCTCTTACACATTTACAGCTCCTCTGGGCCCATATTTTGTTTCCACATTTGACCCATTATCAGCTCCCTATTAGTAAAGTTCCAAGGAAAAATCACAGGCCTGAAATCCTAACTCTGTTTCTCTCTCTGCAGATACTGCCAGACTTGCTGAGCGCTTTCAGTATTTTCTTCTTTTGTTTCAGATGTCCAGCATTGTTTTTTTATGCATTGTGTAACTCGTTGATTTTACAGCACTCCACAGGACACCAGCAGCTCTCCATCAACTGGTCCAAATGCAATGTTAGTATGCTATTTGACTGCAGAGGGCATTGCCACCAATGCCCAACCTAACCTCCTGGGCACTGAGGCCAATTGTATTATCCCACCCTAAGTGAGATTAGCTAACTCGCTCAGCCAAACCTGGGACCTACATTTAGGCACCATAGCATTTCATAGGCTAGTCTGAACAAAACAGGCTGTAATATGGAGAGACATTCCGCAGCAATTCACTGCGCAGTTTGAAAACGCATTTCAGGGTTCCCAGTTTGATTGTAACTCATGGCCCTACTAGAAAAGAATTGTACATGTCAGCTGAAGGTAGAATCAGGGGACTGATCCAGTGTAACCCCCATGGCTATATAACTTACAACACAATCTGTGCAGGCTCATGTGTGAACAATGGCCACATGGGGGAGTCAGCCCTCACAGATTGAGGGTGAGATGAAGGGGGGAAAGGAGCAAAAGGACAGAAGCCGCAGGTAGGCCAAAGTAATATGTACACCTGCTCGAAATCAGGCCAGCTCTTAGAGCTACAACAGGGATCCAGATTCCAACACACACTAAATTGAGCAACAGGCTGGACATTTAAATGCAAATGTGATTTGTTTCCAGTCTGCTTTTGACAGATGCCAGGGGTCAAACCCCTTCTTTACGTTCAAATGTGCTGGGTCCTGATAAGAGACATTCACCTCCCGTTATAGCAGAGGAAGCAGGATATCATCACTCACGCGAGCTAGCAGCCATAATTACATCTGCACACTCCGGTGCCATCATCCTCTAAGAAATTAGATAGCAGATACATTAAAGCTGAAACCAATTTATATACTGCAGCTACAACACTGTATTCAGCACTAACCTGTGGTTTCAACAAAACACATTCAGAAAGCTTCAAAATTATTGATTCCTTTTTTCTACCTACGACTTTCCTGAGGGATAAAAACGTTTCAACACAGTGCAGACTTGCAATCTGCTTCTCACCAACCTACACTGGCTCCTGGTCTGGGAACATCTCAAATTTAAAATTCTCACCCTTGTGTTTGAACCCTCCTATCTCTGTAATCTCTGCCAATCATGGAATTAAGGGGTATGGGGATAGTTCCGGAAGGTGGAGTTGACGTTTATGATCAGCCAGGATCTTGTTGAATGGCAGAGTGGGCTTGCAAGGCCAAATGTCCTACTCCAGCTCCTATTTCTTATGTTCCTATGACTTTCTGAGATGTCTATGTTCCTCCAATTCAGGCCTCTTCTGCATCTCCTATGGTCATCGCTCCACCAGTGGAATTTGCTCCCTTACTCTACCTGTCTCTCTCACCTCCTTTAACAACAACAACTTCTATTTATATAGTGCAATCAAATGTCCCAAGGCACTTCACAGGAGCACTATAAAGCTAAAATATATACTAAACCAGATAAGGCTAGGGCAGATGGTCAAAAACTATACCAGAGAGACAGGTTTTAAGAAATTTCTTGAAGTGAAGAGTCAGAGAGTGTAGGGAGGAAATGAAAGAGCTTGGGGCCTAGGCAACTGAAGGCATGGCCACCAGTGGTGAATCAATTCAAATTCAGGATGCTCGAAAAGCTAGAATTATATAAGTGCAGATATCTCGGAGGGTTCTGCGACTGACAGACATTACAGAGATATAGGTAAGGGCAAGACCATGGAGGGATTTGAAAACAAGGATCAGAATTTCGAAATTAAGGTGTTGTTTGATCAGGCGTCAATGTAGGTCAGTGAGCACAGGTTTGATAGGTGAACGGCAGTTGAGCCTGAATTCTTGTCAAATGGCACCAGAGATCCAATTCCAGGAGTCACATCCCTGAACCCAACACCCATCATTTTTCTGTGGGGAGGGGGCGGTGTGCACCACGGTGCTTTTGGTGGCGGGGGCAGGGGCAGGGCAGTGGAGAACAGAGGCATGTTGTAGTTTGGTTCACAGAGGCAACTGTATGTGTAAAAGTGCAGCTGTCTTCAAACAGATCCAATTTTCAAAACTGTGATGTCCAAAACACAACTTGTGGACTTTAGACCTTTCAGGAGAAGGTCTTTGTTAGCCAAGTTCTTTGGAGATGTAGAATACCCTTTTGCAGAGATAATGTACTCTTTTGGATAGGTCCAGGTACATCTTTGGAAAAGGTAGGGTGCCCTTTGGGAGAACTGAGGTGCCCCATATGATTATTATGAGTAGACATTAACGTGCATAAAAAGTAGATAACTAATTGGAACTATCAAGCTGTCAAGACATTTAAACCTCATGGCCTTTATTTTTAAAAAAGCACACTACAGTTTAAAAAAAGTGTTCGCTATTTCACTCTGTTGTCATAAGCTGAAGGCCTTCATTATAGAATTTGTGCTGCATGACTGATTTCACAACCTATCATTATCACAGTGGGGTGCCTGTCAGTTCACAGTTTGATTGATAGCTCCAAATGATTATAAAGTATTTAATGTGGGGCTATGAATACAAATGCTCCTTCTTATAATGGATTAAGGGAATGAAATGTTTTTATAAGGGATTAAGCACTTGAAGGAAATGTTTGTTTTTATATGGAATTATGTAGTTGAAGGAATGTACATGTAGTGAATAAGTTTTTATGAATGAGTGTTTTTTTTTTAGCAAAAATAAAGTCTGCAATTGGATTGTGTAGTTGAAGGAATATAAATATAATGGATTTTTTTATGAATGAGTTTTTTAAAAATAAAAATGAAGTCTGCAATAGACATTTAGAACTTAATTTTATTTAATCCCAGTATTGATCCTAAGGTCTACTCATTGTGGATACTGGGTGAGTTGGCATGGGGGGGGGGCGGGGTGTAAGGGCATAGCGTTGTGGGTGGGGGAAAGGGTTGGTTCTAAGTTGACATTGGGGCTATAAAGGGCCATGACAGGTGGGTAAAGGGGCATAAGTTGGCATGGAGGGTATGAGGAGCCATGGGGGTGTGGCTGGGGGCATGAAGTAGCACATGGCATGGATGAGGCTTGGGGACTGTGTGGGGGATGAGAGCTGAGGGGCTGTTTTTGGTTTTATTGTCTTTTTAAGAGTTGGGATGAAGTCCCAGATCACCGAGATCACACAGCCTCTGTAGCTGCCTCTGAACTCTTTCTGGGGGCGGCAGGCACGATTCCCCGGAATGAAATTCAGACCATAAGGGGCGCTTTCTCCCAAGTTGGAATTTTCAAGACTCTGCACTCCTAACTCAGGAGTGAAAATTCAGGCCTTGGTGTGAGTAAGGACATGGGCAGCAGAGCTTTTGATGACCTGAAGCTTAGGATAGAAGGTGGCCGGCCAGCCAAGAGTGCATTGGAATAGTAAAGATAACTAAAGATAACAAAGGGATGAATGAGATATCCAGCAGCAGATGAGCTGAGACAGGGGCAAAGTCAGGCAATGTTACTGGGGTGGAAACATGTGGTCAAACAAAATGTTAGTATGAAGGTACAGCAAGTAATTGGGAAGGCAAATGGAATGTTGTTTATTACAAGGGGAATGGAATATAAAAGTAGGGAAGTGCATCTGTACAGGGCCTTGGTGAGACCACATCAGGAGTACTGTGTACAGTTATGGTCTTCTTATTTGAAAAATGTATATAACTGTATTGGAAGCAGTGCAGAGAAGATTCACTCAACTCATTCCTGGGGTGAAGGGCTTCTTTTATGAAGAAAGGTTAACCAGGTTGGGCCTATACCCATTGGGTATATGTTTCTTATTGAAACATGAAAGATCCCGAGGAGCCTTGGCAGGGTAAATGCTGAAAGAATGTTTTCACTTGCAGGAGACAAGAACTAAGGGACACAGTTTAAAAATAAGGGGTCTCTCATGTAAGACGGAGATGAGGAGAAATTTTTTCTTCCAGAGGATAACTGGTCTGTGGAATTCTCTTCCCCAGAAAGCAGTGGAGGCCGGGTCACTGAATTTATTCAAGGCTCAATTAGATAAAATAAGGAAGTCAAGGGGCAGGTTTTTCTGGTAGGCGAGTGGGGCCCGCTCACCGATGCATCAAATGATGCGGGGATACGTTGGGCATGTGTCCTGATGTCACCCCACGTCACTTAGACTTTCAGTTTGGCAGGTGCGCAGCCGGTTAAGCCATTAAAAAACTAATTAGCTTGATTGATGGACCATGCCGGGAGCCCAGGTGGGCCTCAGAAAAAGCATGAAACCTCATCCATGGGCGGGATGAGGTTTCATGAGGGCTTTTAATTTTTATTTAAACATTTGATAAACATTTAAGGACATGTCCCAACTCATGTGACAGTGTCACGTGAGGGGGACATGTCAGGGAATTTTTTTATTACCTTTATGTCAACTTTTGGATCAGAGCTGATCTGCCTCAGGGAGATATGTGTGTTCTTTCACGTGCGTGCACAAAAGAGCCCACTCCCGGCTGAGGGACCCCCCCACCCTGCCTGGGCTTCTTGGCAGACGTTACATTGGGTGGGCCTTAACTGGGGGGCAGACGACACAAACATTGGCCACCCAGTTGATGGAAAGGAGGATTGCTGTAGACTGCAGCAGTCAGTTGGCCAGCAGAGCAGCAAATGGAATTTAACTCAGAAGTGTGAGGTGATGCATTTGGGGAGGTCAAACAAGGCAAAGGATTACAGAATAACGGGAGGATACTGACAGGAGTAGAGAAGTGAGAGACCTTGGAGTGAATGTCCACGGATCCCTGAAGATAGCAGGACAGTTCAATAAACTGGTTAAGGCGGCAAACGAATCCTTTCATTTATTAGCTGAGGCACAGAATATAAGAGTAGGGAGGTTATGCTTGGACTATATAAAATATTATTTAGGCCACAGCTTGAGTGCATGTGCAGTTCTGATCACCACGTTACAGAAAGGATGTAAATGCGCTAGAGAGGGTACCGAGATTTACGAGGGCATTGTCAGGGCTGCAGCTATGAGGAAAGATTGGATAGGCTGGGATTGCTCTCCTTGGAACAGAGGAGGCTGAGGGGAGATTTGATTGAGATGTACAAAATTATGAGGCTACTGAATGGAGTGGATGGGAAGGGCCTATTTACTTTAGCAGAGAGGTCAGTGACTAGGGGGCATAGATTTAAAGTGATTGGTAGGAAGATTAGAGGAGTGATGAGGAAATTCTTCATCACCCAGAGGGTTGTGGGGGTTTGGAGCCCTCAACTCATTCTGGATATGCACCTCAAGTGCTGTAACCTGCAGGGCGACGGACCAAATGCTGGAAAGTGGGATTAGGCTGAGTGGCTTGTTTTTTGGCCAGCACAGACATGATGGGCCAAGTGGCCTCTTTCTGTGCTGTAAACTTTCTATGATTCTATTCTAACAGATCAGCCATGATCTAATCGAATGACAGAGCTGAACTGAAGGGCTGAATGGACTACCCCTGCTCCTAAGTCTTATTTTCCTACGCTTCTATGTCTGAGTGTTAGCATGGATATGTGGTTGGAAATTCATCTTGGAGTCAAATATGACACCAAGGTTGTGACTAATATGATTCAGAATCAGTAGTGAGGGAACGGAGTTTGGAGTGGAATCTGAAGACAATGTCTTCAATCTTCCCAATATTTAACTGGAGGATACTTCTGCTCATCCAGTATTCGATTTCAGATGTGCAGTCTGATTATCGAAGAACAGTGGAGGAGGTGGTGGTGAGTTGGAGCTGGGTCCCACCATTGTACATCTGAAAACAAACACCATGCTTTTCAATATTGTTGCCGAGGGGCAGCATGCAGCTGAGAAATAGGAGGGAGACAAAGATAGATCCTTGGGAGACACGAGAGATAATGATGAGGGATCCATTCCATCAGGTCTCCATCCCTCACTGAACTGCACCAACATTTTCTGTGGTAATTCTTGCTGGTGCAACAAGCGATCAAAGCTCAATTAGGTGAGGGAATTCCTGAGGTCCTGCCTCATTTGCTGAGAGTGTGATAAGCTGTTGCAGTGGCATTGGGACATCAGAAGGAAGCTTCATCAAAGGCCTGCTCCACCCCACCCCTCCCCCCTTAAATCCCTGAAGATTGGAAAGCCAATGGGGCTCCCCAGGGATAAGCTGTGTCTTTGTCCTTCTTGGGATGATCTCAAGCTCTTGGGGTCTATTGGTTTCCATTGTCCAAATGGCCTTAAAGCTGACGCAAGGTCCAGGGCCAAGCAAGTCACACAGGCCGAAAGTCTCATGGGCAGCTGCAGCCTTGGAGCTGCAGGGCTGCATCTGTCAGCTACCCAAATGAGAAAAACTTACCCACCATCTTCAGAAAAAGCGGCAGACAGACACACTTACAAAAGACTAGCATTTATATAGCACTATTCACAACCTCAGGCCCAAAGCATGTTTCAGCCAGTGACGTACTTTTAAGGTGCAGTCATTGATGTAATGTAGGAAATGTGGAAGCTAATTTGCACACAGCAAACTCCCATAACCAACATTGTGATAATGGTCAGATAATCTGTTTTAATCATGTTGGTTGAGGAATATTGGCCAGGACACTGGGGAAACCTCCCTGACCCTTCTTCAGCATAGTGCTATGGAATCTTTTACGTCCACCTGAGAGGACAGATGGGGCCCTCTATTTACATCTCATCTGAAGGGCAGCACCACTGACAGTGCAGCACTCCCACAGTACCGCAATGCAGTGCCAGCCTCGATTATATGCTCAAGTTTCTGTTCTTGAAACCCTCAACTTTCTGACTCAGAGCTGCCACTGAGGGGCAAGCTGACACCTAAACATATAAAATTTGTTCAGGGAGTGAGAAAACAGTCTCAAAAGAATAATAAAAACAACTCCAAAAAACTCCTTATTCCTGAAAATGAATCGTGACAGGATAAATTTGGAAAATGGTGCTGTTACTTCTAAGCTTATTTAGTCTACAAGGTATTAAAATCTTAATTAATTTACACCCCCATTTAATGTCTGTTACAGAATTCTATAGGGAAGGTTAGAGTATTGGGAACTAGAAGTCATTCCGGAGCACTTGTATGCATGTTCAAACAACCCATTGGTAGCAACACTGATCTTGGCCCAGAAATAGGTCATTTGCTTTTGATAAAGGGGGGGTGTGATCCAGGCAGGATCAAGTGGAAAAGAGGCCTGATAAACAGCATAATAAACATCCTCATTGAGGAAAAGTAATAGTTACATTTATGTTCCCCATTCCCCTTTAGTCTATTTTTATTTTGTGTTTCTGGCTTCCATTCTGCTAGAAGCCCTCAAACATATTTCTAGCTTCTCTGAATTGCACTCTCTCAATTCTTTGGCATTCCCTCGAGTCAGCATTTTCTTCACTTTCCAACAGACACCAATCAAAAATTTATGTTTTCAGATGTTGCAAGGAACACAGCACATCAATGACTTGGGTGAAGGGAATGAATGTATAGCAGCTAGATTTGCCCATGACACCAAGAAGATGTAGGAAAGCAAATTGTCAAGAGGAGTAGAGTCTACAAAGGGATATATAGATAGGTTAAGTGAATGGGCAAAAACCTGGCAGATGGAGTATACTGTGGGAAAATGTGAACTTGTCTGCTTTGGCAGGAAGAATAGAAAAGCAGCATATTATTTAAATGGAGAGGGGCTGCAGAACCCTACAGTATAGGGAGATCTGGGTGTCCTGGTACATGAATCACAAAGTTAGTATGCAGGTACAGCAAGTGATTAGGAAAGCAAACAGATTGGTGTAGTTTATTGCAAGGGGAATGGAATATAAAAGTAGGGAAATTTTACTGCAGCTGTACAGGGCCTTGGTGAGACCAGATCTGGAGTACTGTGTACAGTTTTGGTCTCCTTATTTGAAAAAGGATATAATTGCATTAGAAACAGTTGAGAGAAGGTTCATTTGACTCATTCCTGGAATGAGGGGCTTATTTTATGAGGAAAGGTTGAATAGGTTGTTCCTTTACCCATTGGAGTTTAGGAGAATGAGAGATGATCTTATTGAAACATGTAAGATCCTGAGGGGACTTGGCTGGGTGAATACCGGGAGGACATTTCCACTTGTGGGGAGACTTATAACTAAGAGGCTTCCTTTTTAAGATGGAGATGAGGAGAAATGTTTTCTCTCCGAGGATTGCTAGTACGTGGAATTCTCTTCCCCGGAGTAGAGACTGGGTCATTGAATTTCTTCAAGGCTGAGTTAGATATATTTTTGATAGACAAGGGAGGCAAGGATTATGGGGGACAAGCAGTGAAGTTGAATTGAGACCACAATCTGATCAATTATGATCTTATTGAATGACGGAGCAGGTTTACAGGGCCACAAGGCCTACTCCTATGTTCCTATGAAATGGTAGTGGAAGCAAATTTAATAGTAACATTCAAAGAAGAATTGGATAAATTCTTGAAAAGGAGAAATTTGCAGGATTATGTGGCAAGAGCACAGGGAGTGGGGCTAACTTGATAGCTCTTTCAAAGAGCCAGCACAGACAAAACGGGCCGAGTGGCTTCCTTTTGAGCTATATTATTGTATGAAAAGACAGCAGACCCATCAACCAACCACTCTTAGACATTGTGGATTAGATTTTCCACAGTCCTTCACTTGCCGTGACATCAGAAGATTTGTGAAAACTCCAGAGAAATGGCGTTAGACATTGTTTCCATCAAAATTACAGCAGAAGATCGGGAAAAGACCCCATGGAAATTGTGTCCTCATATATCCTGGAGATAGATAGTGTCCTAATTATGAATCAAAAATAGAGCCTTGGCTCATTTAGCTGCCTCGAACTAGACTCATTTTTCTGTTGTGGACCTGCCCCAACCGTGGATTCCCTAAATCCTGTCCCATCAGCTCTAGAGGAAGAATTTAATCCGTGCTACTACTTTTATAACCCTCAAACCCACTTCTAAACAGATTTAAATACAGCTCCCAATTTATAGGTTTCTGCTGACCCTGAATCAAATTATTTTCGCTGGGTGTGTTACACATGTTCATTATCATGTGGGAGGTGGGGGAATTCCAAACTTTAATCACCTGATTCCACCCAAAGTAGGAACTCTAACCCACCCAATCTCCTGATCCTGCCTTCATCCAACCTTAGCATGTCTTGATACAGCTACCAAATAGGCTGTAAATCCAAAGATTTCCAAATGTAACAGCACAAGGTAAATATTTACACAGTGGGATGGGGATTAAATAATTGAAGTTTAACAGGCCCAGTGAATGCACTAGGAGCTTTACATTTCCAGAGCTAATCGCAGCCCTAAGTTTGGAATATTACACCACAGAAATAACAGAAATACAACAATTATTAGCGGAAATTAAATCTGCAATACTAATCGTTTGGACCCAGACAGTATAGGTGTTCTGAATGTTTATGCTGGCTCTGTGAGAGCACTATTCAATTAGTCCCACTCTTCTGCTCTTTCCCCATAGCCCTGTTAATATTTCCCTTTCAAGTATTTATCCAATTCTCTTCAAAACTTATTATTGAATCTGCTTCCACCACTGCTTCTGGCAGTGAGTTCTAGATCAGAACTAATCGCTGAGTAAAATAATTTGTCCTCAACTGGCCTCTGGCTCTTTTACCAATTATCTAAAATCTGTGTCCTACCACCTGCCAATGGAAATAAGTTTCTCCTTATCAACTCTTATCAAAATCTTTCACGATTTTGAACCAAAAAATCCTACTGAATTTCCCCTTAACCTCTTCTGCTCTAAGAAGAAAAATCCCAGCTTCTCCAGTCTCTCCAATAATCTCCAAGTTATCAGAAACAAAGGCACAAAGGGGCTGAAAATGGAATTGGATGCTTGCCGAGGAGTGACAGCTAGTGGAAGGATGAGATTCGATGGATCACATTGTCCTTCTCGTTCTTGACTGTTTATCTGATTTCAGAACAGTTGAAATTGCTGACTGTTACTAAAGGAATAAAGGACAACAGAGAGAACAAGTAGTACAAGACTGTAAGCTGAGGTAATGTCAAAGTCCAAGAGCAAATTAATTCTATTTAGGAGTCTCAACTGATTTTATATTACAGTCAGGAAGTCACTGTCTGCTGTTAATAATAATATACAGTGGGAAATGTCTGTAAGTAATCATGTTTTAGCATGTTAAATCAGGGTATGCTTAGTTTTGTTTTAGTCTGTTCTCAGTTTGCCTAGGAAAAATGACAATCGTGCAGCACATTCATTGAAAGGCA
Source organism: Carcharodon carcharias (assembly GCF_017639515.1). Taxonomy (NCBI): domain Eukaryota; kingdom Metazoa; phylum Chordata; class Chondrichthyes; order Lamniformes; family Lamnidae; genus Carcharodon; species Carcharodon carcharias. Next base: position 94,193,539 of record NC_054474.1, read on the forward strand.
TTAAATGTTACCAACTGAGCTGCAGCATTGTGCCCATAAGGTGTGATTTTACAGGATTAGTCTGTGCTCTTTCCATATATGGGCAGAGCACAGATCGAGTAGTCTGGGTGTGTCCACAGGATATTAACTGGAACTGAACTGGTGTTGGCAAACCAGGGGAACAGGAATATCACTGGTGTAACAGGGAACGTTGATTTTGGGATTGGGATTAAGCGCACAGAGCACTGCCCTGTGTCTGACCTGAACAATGAAATAAATGCATAAACAGGCAAAGAGGAGAAATGCAAAACAGATATGACTGAAGGTGGTGGGGCTGCCTAAAAGGACTAAACAGGCCATCATGCTTTACAGAGGAACAAACAGTTACACGAGCGGCCCGAAATTTCTGGCCCACTTCAAAAGGTTTAAGCAGCACCTCTATAATTGATGCCTATGGTAACATAAATGGCCAGTGCCATTTTCCCTAACCTAGGCAACTTCGGGGGGAGAAACAACAGTGGTTTAGGTGATTGGGCCTTGAATGTCTTCTTCTCATTATACCTCGCTGGACAGAACTGGACACAATGTTCAAGCTGTGGTGTGACCAGGTGGAGACTGTAGTGAAAATGATGGAATACAAGTTAGCAGAAGTACTAATGAAATTGCCCAATGCTCTGGTCAGGCCACATCTTAAATATTTAGTGCATTTCTGGTCATGGAGAGACGTTCAAGTGCTGGAGGCATTGCAGTGAAGAGACATGAGACTGATCCCAGGGTTTAGGTTTTATCATGAGAAAAGACTGAAGAAACCTGGGCTTCACAGCTTGGAAAGGAAACTTGTGAAAGATGATCTTATAAGGGCGTATGAGATTGTTGAGAGTATGTAGAAAATGAACATTTTTTATTATTTGAACAACAGGATTATGGCTGGGGAACGCAGATTCAAACTAATACATGGTAATTTGAAGACTGAAATCAGGAAATTCTTCACATAGTTAGTGACCAATGTGTGAAATAAAACTCCAGATGGATGGAGGCAAAAACCCTCAATCATTTATGAAACATGTAAATGCTGCAATGGAACGAATCAGGATCTCGCTGAATAGATGCATTAAGATGGGCCGAATGGCCTTCCTTTTCTATGAATATCTTAAAAAAAATAACGCACAAAGGGATTCTCTTTGATTGCATTGAGCTGCCAGCATTTAAATAACCCACTCACAAAGCAGCCTTGTGAATGACCCAAGATTAAGTAGGGCTCTGAATTCAAGCTGTAACTGAGCATGTCCGAGTCTGACTTGGTATAAAATGAGGAAAGTGCCTAGTTCTCTTGCACTAACGGTCATTTAAACTCAAATGAGCAGTGAGAAACGTTGCTAAATCCACTGCCAACTGTGTGGAACAATGAAAAATAATGGATACAAAGTGTTATTACAAGTGTGTAATCGGATCAAGTTCTTCAGATGCAGCAATAAACCACAAGGGCAGAGGCAAAGGTTTGATATAATGTAGTTTACACTGCAGTCTCAGTGTCCTAGTCTTTATGGTTTGCTTCTGTGGTAACCAGGAATCTGACAGCTGCATCAGAGACAGAGAAATAATCCGTGGCTGGTTACAGAGAAATAGTATATCCCACATTTATAGAATTCACAGCATATAAATGAACTTTTCACCTGTTGCAGCTAGGCCCTTTTCGACTATGTTGCTGAAAGATTGACACAAAAGACGACTGGACACATGCCCATGTAACAAGTCCCTATACTCCATCAAGTTAAATCTTTTTTGATGATAGCTAAGGAGCTATATAAAAGCAAGTCCTTCTCTCTCTGTATATGGTATATCTAACTTTGTCAGCAGTCAAGCTTTTGTCTCTACAAAAGTGAGGCCCTGGCAAATGGTAATAAAGAGGTATTTTTCTTTTTATTGAACTTGCATGACTTCATAGAAGGTTCAAAACTAAATTGTGCTACTCCCCTTCTGAAACATTATTGGCAGAGCCTTCAGGCACCTTGGATGGATTTGCCTGTACCCGATTCAGAGAAGCAATCTGACACATTCGCAACCTAGCTGGGATTGTTCTACAAGCCTGTGGGATAACATGTACTTTCCAGTTTTCCGAGCTGTCTACTGAAGATTCCTGGAGACACCGGTCAAATGACTTTCAAGTTTTTATGGATGTAATAAAAAGATACTTTTATTTCATTGGCTTGCCCTAAAACATGCTCAATCTCACTAAAGAAATGGCGTGCTTAGCTGATCCATCCACATTTGCAGATTTTGTCGATTAAGATTATTCCTCCACTTTAATTTCCTCCTTACCTCTTGACAAGTTCTCATCTACTTCCACAAATGCAATCCCAAGGGTGCCCTCATCAAACTCAAATGCTGATTCAAGTAAGACCCTCTCTCTCACAGTCCTTGTAAGTGAAAAGTCTATCATGCAGGAGTATCATGCCTTCTCTTGCCTCCAAAATATCCCTCATTGCAATCATCCTCAGCTTTCAATATAACAGTGGGCATTGTGCCTGAGAACTCACCTCATTTACTCTTACTAATGAAATATATAAAGGTTTAAAATGCACCATTCTATACATTAACTACCTGGGTGGTAATGGACGACGATGATATCAGTACCTTTAAAAGGGAGTTGAAGAGGTATTTGGGGAACAAATCACTTGAACAATGGTCAGCATTTTGTTATTGAACTCTTGGGCTGCCAGATTGGTGAAATGTCTTTCCTAATCCTGTACATTCCTACTTTTTATTGATTTTCGCTGCATTTTCATGGGGTCACAATCAAGATTCATCACACGGTCTTGAATTCAGCCTTTTCTAGGAAATCAAAGCATTGGAACTGATTTACCTGGTTTTCACTCTGTCATTTAGCTGCATGCTGCCCATTCAGATATTCAATAATGTTTTTACTGTAATAAACCCATTCTTAATCTCTTCGATTAGTGGAGATTGCTTCTTCAGCAGTTTCTCCTCCCAAGACAGTCCTGTTTTGCTCTAACTGCCTGCTAATGAATTCAAAGCACTGCACTGACTCCTGTCTGAATGTACAAGTGTAGGGGTTTGGGAGTGGGGAAGGAAAGAAGGTCGAATTCAAAAGACGACAAAATGGCAGAATATTATTGAGAATACAGTAGTTTCTGTGCAAATCAAATATCACTGCAATGTCAGGTCAATTAGAGGCCAGAGTGTTTCATTTGGCCTAGCAACACCCAACTCTACTTTAATCAGTCAGCAAGCTAGGATTTGTGACAGGCTTTTAAAAATAGGACAATCAATATGACCGCTAGAAGGTTTATGTGGCTACTCTAGTTTGGGGGAGGGATAGGAAGAGAGGGAGAAGGATTGTTTGATTGACATTTCTAGCTAGTGCCCGAGAGAGGATTGATCAATATATCAGCTAATGACACTTGGATTATGCAGATTGCATCTTCCTTGGGGAACAATCTGTACACTGACCATGATATTGGAGAGCTCTGGGGATAGAAGGAGTGCACTGCCACCATTGACCTTGTGCCAAATACCATCTTAGCACACAGTTCACGCCGCATTCTAACACTGCTCACTCCCTGAAATCACTCCATAAAATGAATTCCAACCTCTGGCAAACTCCCTCTCTGCACTGAAGCGGTCAAACAGATGCTGTCTTTTTACTGCTTTACATAACGAACAAAGGCAAAATACTCAGTGCATCAATACGCACTCTGCAAATACAATCTCACCTGCAGTAACATGTGCATGGCCAGAACCAAAAAAAACAAGAGAAATTTATAATCAATACAGGTAGTACTCAGTAGGTCTGGCAGCATCTGTGGAGAGAGAAACAGAGTTAACGTTTCAGGTTGATGTCTTCCACCCTATCACAGACCTTCCTCTTTTTCCACCCTCCCATCCTTCCACTTGCTTAAAAAAAATGATATTTCTAAATTTTCCCAGTTCCAAGGAAAGGTCATCGACTTGAAACATAGGGTCGTATTTTACGTACGGGTGTGTTTTTGTCAGTTGTGGGGGAAGGACACGTAAAATAGGGTGTGTGCCCACCCCACCACCTTCCCAGCCAGATCCAAGTTCAACCCAACAATACTGGGTAATAAAGGGGTGGGGAGGTCGGAGGGTGCTGAAATCAGCAGCCCAACCTCCATATTTAAATAGATAATCAAGGGTCAATTAGACTTGTTACCAAGCCAACTGACCCTGATAATACCCTGCCCTTGCCATAAAACGTTTGGCATGGGCACTCAGAAGGGAGCGGGCAGCCCGGTTTTTAAGATAATCTTTCAAAAGGTGGGATGGAATGGGGTCTATCTTTAGGGGTGGTTCTTTGCCAATTGGGGGACACTCCCCCTAAAATAGAAACCCCACTTTCTTCCTACCCACCCGCAGCCATAAATCCATGCAGAATTAGCTTCCAGGGGTGGAGCGAGCAGTCTGCTTGCCCCAACCCCCACAACATTCAGCCCAGTAACTGTTTTTCTCCACAAAGGCCGCCTAACCTGCTGAGTATTTCCAACATTTTGTTTTTATTTCAGATTTCCAGTGCTCGCAGTATTTTGCTTTGGTAAGGGAAATTCATATATTGCTTAAGTTGTCTTCAGTTTGATAGTATTATATTATGAACCTAGAAATAACTGTTGCAGATCATGTGTTACCAGCACGATCCCCTGGCATTTTAAACACATGCATTTTCATTTCAAGTTGCAGTCTCTCAGATTTTGAAGTACAGCGGAACTAAATTATTAAATTGTGTCCTGTTAGAAACAGTACCTACCCAAACCCTTGTTAATTTTCTTAAAGTAATCTTAGTGCATTGTTGTTGGCTGGGAGCAGCCAACCATTCAGCCTCTTGAGCCCGTTCTCATAAACAATGCACTGAAGTGACATGTTTTATTATTAATAATGATAATAATAATAATAATAATAATAATAATAATGTGTGACGTCTATGGTTCAGTTGGTAGCACTTACGCTTCTGAATCACAAGCTTTTAGTTAAAAGTCCAACTTCAGGGCTTGAGCACAAAAATCAAGCTCAATACTCCAGTGCAAGACTGAGAGAGAGCTGCACGTTCGGAGGTGCTGTCTTTCGGATGAGATATTAAACCAAGGTTCCATCTAAAAGATCCCATTACAATTCCCCTGATTCCCCTAGCAAAACTGGAGTCAATGGGAATCGGGGGGAAACTCTCCACTGGTTGGAGTCATACCTAGCATAAAGGAAGGTGGTTGTGGTTGTTGGAGGTCAGTCATCTCAGTTCCAGGACATCACTGCAGGAGTCCCTCAGGGTAATGTCCTCGGCCCAACCATCTTCAGCTGCTTCATCAATAACCTTCCTTCCACCATAAGGTCAGAAGTGGGGATGTTTGCTGATAATTGCACCACGTTCAGCACCATTCGTGACTCCTCAGATACTGAAGCAAGATCTGGACAATTCCAAGGCTTGGACTGACAAGTGGCAAGTAACATTCACACAAGTCACACAAGTGCCAGGCAATGAACATCTCCAACAAGAGAGAATCTAACCATTGCCCCTTGACATTCAATGTCATTACCATCACTGAATCCCACATTGACCGGAAACTGAACTGGACTAGCCATATAAATACTGCAGTGACAAGAGCAGGTCAGAGGCTAGGAATCTTGCAGCAAGTAACTCACCTCCTGACGCCCCAAAGCCTGTCCACCATCTATGAGGCACAAGTCAGGAGCATGATGGAATACTCCCCACTTACCGAGATGAGAGCAGCTCCCACAACACAATGTCCAGGACAAAGCAGCCCACTTGATTGACGCCCAAATCCACAAACCAATCCCTCCACCACCAATACATAGTAGCAGCAGTGTGCACCATCTACAAGATGCACTGCAGGAAGTCACCAAGGCTCCTGCGACAGCACCTTCTAAACCCACGACCATTACCATCTAGAGGGAGTTGGGCAGCAGATAAATGGGAACACCACCACCTGAAAGTTCCCCTCCAAGTCACTCACCATCCTGACTTGGAAATATATTGCCATTCATTCACTGGTGCTGGGTCAAAATCCTGGAACTCCCCTTCTAACAGCACTGTGGATGTACCTACAACACATGGACTGCAGCGGTTCAAGGAGAAAGCTCACCATCACCTTCTCAAGGGCAACAAGGGGTGGGCAATAAATGCTAGCCCAGCCAGCGAAGCCCACATCTATCTGAAGAAGAGCAGGGGAGATTGCTCCGGTATCCTGGCCAATACTTTTCTCTCAATCAACATCACAAGAAACAGATTACCTGGTCATTATCACATTCCTGTTTGTGGGAGTTTGCTGTGAGCAAATTAGCTGCCGTGTTCCTGCATTACAACAGCCACTGCACTTCAAAAAGTACTTAATTGGCTGTAAAACACTTTGAGACGCCAGTTGAATGAGAAAGGCAATAAATAAATGCAATTCTTCTTTTTCTTTTTTAAAATTAAGGAGTAATTAAAAGCAATTAAAAAATACAGAAAAGAACTGGAGTAAAGGCAAATACACAGACACACAAAAGCACAAAAAACGCACATGAGAATGCATTTTCGAAGAATAGCAGTACACCCTGTAGCCATGGGCCAGAATGATGTATGACATTTTAATTTATTACTCTGTCTTTCTAGATGAGATTATGAGTAAGTGCTAAAAAATGAGTATTTTGCAATGTAGGGAAAAACTGAATGCCTCACATCATCTTCCGATGAAACAAGCTTTTTTTCTCTTCTTAGTAAATCCTAATAAAGAATCAAATTGATAATTCATTAAATGTTTTGCGGAGCAAAGCATATCATAGTGAAGAAAATCACTTATAGCGTGGTGTGTGACGCTCGATAGAAAATTAATCTGCTAACTCTTATTATGGAGAGCATTTTCTGAACTGAAATGCATTCTTTGCAGAAATGATGACAATGAATCACCTGGGGCTCTTCTCAAATTGCATGTAATTAAGATGAAAATAGTCTTTCACTTTGAGTAATGGCTATTGAGTAAAGATCTGTTTCATTTGTCCTCAAAAGTTTTCTCCCCTCCACTTCTGGAGCCAGCACCTTGTCCAAGTGATCAAGATTTCTTTGAGAGTTAGCAGACTGTTAAGGTACTGTGGGTGGTACAATATAGCAGAGTCTGATCCATCCTCAAGCCATCCACACATGCAGCTTCACATGAGGCTCAGTGGATAATGATCTGCAATTCCCACCTGTCCACTCTAGGGAGCGTTGAATCACTGCCGTGGATGAAGTCAGACCCTTCTTGGTCTTCATGGTTCAATGACTCAAAGGGTCAAATGGTTACTTTTCGCTGACTGAACTTCAAAGGGCATTTCATTGGCTGTAAAGCACATTGGAATGTCCTGAGGACTTGAAAAGTGCTATCATTGCACGCTAGTTGGTTAGTTAATTAAGCAGTGCTTTTCTTTGAGTCTTTCTTTCCTCCTGTGGGAGAATCTAGAACTAGGGGTCACTGTTTAAAAATAAAAGGTCGCCCATTTAAGACAGAGATGAAGAGGATTTTTTTTCTCTCAGGAGGTCATGAGTCTTTGGAACTTTCTTCCTCAAAAGTCAGTGGAAGCCTTTGTATATTTTTATGGCAGAACTAGATAGATTCTTGATAGACATGGGGTGGGGGGGATGAAAAGTTATCGGGGTAGGCAGAAACGTGGTGTTGAGGTTATAATCAGATCAGCTATGATCTTACTGAATGGCGGAGCAGGTTCAAGGGGCTGAGTGGCCTACTCCTGTTCCTAATTCACAAATTTGTATGTTCTTTCTACATTAGAATATAATCTCTGAAGTAGCACCATTGGCTCCTAAACTCCTAAACTTGCAGAGTGAAATCCATTTTTCAAGGTATAATAGAAGCTAACCGCCAGCCACTCCCCACAACCCAGGTTACAGTAGACCTCTGTTCTTCAATAATATTCACCAATAGGTAAAAACAAAAAACTGCGGATGCTGGAAATCCAAAACAAAAACAGAATTACTTGGAAAAACTCAGCAGGTCTGGCAGCATCGACACAGAAGAGCAAAGATGACGTTTCGAGTCCTCATGACCCTTCAACAGAACTGAGTAAAATTAGGAGAGGGGCGAAATATAAACTGGTTTAAGGTGGGGGGGGTGCGGGCATGGTAGAGAAGTGGGGTGGGGGGTGTTGGTTGTAGGGACAAGCAAGCAGTGATAGGAGCAGATAATCAAAAGATGTCACAGACTAAAGAACAAAGAGGTGTTGAAAGTGGTGATATTATCTAAGAGATTGTGCTAATTAAGAATGGATGGCAGGGGGGTGAAATGAGTCTAACAGGGCATAAGAGGTATAGATTTAAAAATAATGCAAATAGATGGGAAAAGAAAAATCTATATAAATTATTGGAAAAAACAAAAGGGAGGGGGAAGAAACAGAAAGGGGGTGGGGATGGAGGAGGGAGTTCAAGATCTAAAGTTGTTGAATTCAATATTCAGTCCGGAAGGCTGTAAAGTGCCTGGTTGGAAGATGAGGTGCTGTTCTTCCAGTTTGCGTTGAGCTTCATTGGAACAATGCAGCAAGCCAAGGACAGACATGTGGGCAAGAGAGCAGGGTAGAGTGTTAAAATGGCAAGCGACAGGGAGGTTTGAGTCATTCTTGTGGACAGACCGCATGTGTTCTACAAAGTGGTCACCCACTTTGCGTTTGGTCTCTCCAATGGAGAGGAGACCGCATTGGGAGCAACGAATGCAGTAGACTATGTTGGGGGAAATGCAAGTGAAATGCTGCTTCACTTGAAAGGAGCGTTTGGGCCCTTGGACGGTGAGAAGAGAGGAAGTGAAGGGGCAGGCGTTGCATCTTTTGCGTATGCATGGGGAGGTGCCGTAGATGGGGGTTGAGGAGTAAGGGTGATGGAGGAGTGGACCAGGGTGTCCCGGAGGGAACGATCCCTACGGAATGCCGGGGGGGGGCGCGGGGGTGAATGGAAGATGTGTTTGGTGGTGGCATCATGCTGGAGTTGGCGGAAATGGCGGAGGATGATCCTTTGAATACAGAGGCTGGTGGGGTGATAAGTGAGGACAAGGGGGACCCTATCATGTTTCTGGGAGGGAGGAGAAGGCGTGAGGGCGGATGCACGGGAGATGGGCCGGACACGGTTGAGGGCCCTGTGGAAAATCTCGGTTAAGGAGGAGGGAGGACATGTCAGAGGAACTGTTTTGGAAGGTGGCATCATCAGAACAGATGCAATGGAGGCGAAGGAACTGAGGGAATGGGATGGAGTCCTTACAGGAAGCGGGGTGTGATGAGCTGTAGTCGAGGTAGCTGTGGGAGTTGGTAGGCTTGTAATGGATATTGGTGGACAGTCTATCACCAGAAATTGAGACAGAGAGGTCAAGGAAGGGAAGGGAAGTGTCAGAGATGGACCATGTGAAAATGATGGAGGGGTGGAGATTGGAAGCAAAATTAATAAATTTTTCCAGGTCCCGACAAGATCATGAAGGAGCACTGAAGTAATCATCGGTGTACCGGAGAAAGAGTTGTGGGAGGGGGTCGGAGTAGGACTGGAACAAGGAATGTTCCACATACCCCATAAAAAGACAGGCATAGCTGGGGCCCATGCGGGTACCCATAAACACACCTTTTATTTGGAGGAAGTGAGAGGAGTTAAAGGAGAAATTGTTCAGTGTGAGAACAAGTTCAGCCAGACGGAGGAGAATAGTGGTGGATGGGGATTGTTCGGGCCTCTCTTTGAGGAAGAAGCTAAGGGCCCTCAGACCATCCTGGTGGGGGATAGAGGTGTAGAGGGATTGGACGTCCATGGTGAAGAGGAGGCGGTTGGGGCCAGGGAACTGGAAATTGTTGATGTGACGTAAGGTGTCAGAGGAGTCGCGGATGTAGGTGGGAAGGGACTTGACAAGGGGAGAGAGAAGGGAGTCAAGGTAACGAGAAATGATTTCCATGGGGCAGGAACAGGCTGACATGATCGGTCTGCCAGGACAGTCCTGTTTGTGGATTTTGGGTAGGAGGTAGAAGCGGGCCTTCCGAGGTTGGGTGACTATCAGGTTGGAAGCTGTGGGAGGAAGACCTCCAGAGGAGATGAGGTCAGTGACAGTCTGGAAACGATGGCTTGATGTTCAGTGGTGGGGTCGTGGTCCAGGGAGAGGTAAGAGGAAGTGTCTGCGAGTTGACGTTCAGCCTCCGCAAGGTAGAGGTCAGTGCGCCAGACAACAACAGCACCACACTTGGCAGCGGGTTCGATGACAATTTTAGGGTTGGACCTGAGAAAACGGAGTGCAGTAAGTTCAGAGAGGCACAGATTAGAATGCGTGAGGGGAGCAGAGAAATTGAGACGACTAATGTCACGCTGAGAGTTCTCAATGAAAAGATCAAGAGAAGGTAAGAATCCAGAGGGAGGGGTCCAGGTGGAGGGACAATATTGGAGGTGGGTAAAAGGATCCGTTGAACAGGAAGAGGCCTCCTGCCCAAAGAAGTGAGCACGGAGATGAAGGCGGTGGAAGAAGAGTTCAGCATCATACCGAGCCCGAAATTCATTGAGATGAGGGCGTAAGGGTATGAAACAAAGTCCTTTGCTGAGCACTGAACATTCAGCGTCAGAGAGGGGATAACATCAAGTCATCTGGAGATCTTCCTCTCATAGCTTCCAACCTGATAGTCGCCCAACCTCGGACGGCCCGCTTCTACCTCCTACCCAAAATCCACAAACAGGACTGTACCGGCAGACCGATCACGTCAGCCTGTTCCTGCCCCACGGAACTCATTTCTCATTATCTTGACTCCCTTCTCTCTCCCCTTGTCCAGTCCCTTCCCACCTACATCCGTGATTCCTCTGACACCTTACGTCACATCAACAATTTCCAGTTCCCTGGCCCCAACCGCCTCCTCTTCACCATAGACGTTCAATTCTCTACACCTCCATCCCCCACCAGGATGGTCTGAGGGCTCTTAGCTTCTTCCTCGAAGAGAGGCCCGAACAATCCTCAATAATCACCACTCTCCTCCATCTGGCTGAACGTTCTCACACAACAATTTCTCCTTTAACTCCTCTCACTTCCTCCAAATAAAAGGTGTAGCTATGGGTACCCGCATGGGCCCCAGCTATGCCTGTCTCTTTATGGGCTATGTGGAACATTCCTTGTTCCAGTCCTACTCCAGCCCCCTCCCACAACCTTTCTCCGGTACATTGATGATTACCTCGGTGCTGCTTCATCCTCTCGTCAGGACCTGGAAAAATTTATTAATTTTGTTTCCAATCTCCACCCCTCCATCATTTTCACACGGTCTATCTCTGACACTTCCCTTCCCTTCCTGACCTCTCTGTCTCAATTTCTGGTGATAGACTGTCCACCAATATCCATTACAAGCCTACCAACTCCCACAGCTACCTCGACTACAGCTCATCACACCCCGCTTCCTGTAAGGACTTCATCCCATTCTCTCAGTTTCTTTGCCTCCATTGCATCTGTTCTGATGATGCTACCTTCCAAAACAGTTCCTCTGACATGTCCTCCTTCTTCCTTAACCGAGATTTTCCACAGGGCCCTCAACCGTGTCCGGCCATCTCCCGTGCATCCGCCCTCACGCCTTCTCCTCCCTCCCAGAAACATGATAGGGTTCCCCTTGTCCTCACTTATCACCCCACCAGCCTCTACATTCAAAGGATCATCCTCCGCCATTTCCGCCAACTCCAGCATGATGCCACCACCAAACACATCTTCCATTCACCCCACCGGCGGCATTCTGTAGGGATCGTTCCCTCCGGGACACCCTGGTCCACTCCTCCATCACCTCCTACTCCTCAACCCCCACCTACGGCACCTCTTCATGCATATGCAAAAGATGCAACACCTGCCCCTTCACTTCCGCCCTCCTCACCGTCCAAGGGCCCAAACACTCCTTTCAAGTGAAGCAGCATTTCACTTGCATTTCCCCCAACTTAGTCTACTGCATTCGTTGCTCCCAAAGCGGTCTCCTCTCCATTGGAGAGAGGAAACGCAAACTGGGCAACTGCTTTGCAGAACATCTGCGGTCTGTCCACAAGAATGACCCAAACCTCCCTGTCGCTTGCCATTTTAACACTCCACCCTGCTCTCTTGCTCATATGTCTGTCCTTGGCTTGCTGCATCTTTCCAATGAAGCTCAACGCAAACTGGAGGAACAGCACCTCATCTTCCAACTAGGCACTTTACAGCCTTCCGGACTGAATATTGAATTCAACAACTTTAGATCTTGAAATCCCTCCTCCATCCCCACCCCCTTTCCGTTTCTTCCCCCTCTCTTTTGTTTTTTCCAATAATTCATATAGATTTTTCTTTTCCCACCTATTTCCATTATTTTTAAATCTATGCCTCTTCTGCACTGTTAGTCTCATTTCCCCCCAACCCCACTAGAGCTGTACCTTGTGTGTCCTGTCATCCATTCTTAATTATCACATTCTCTTAGATAATATCACCACCTTCAACACCTCTTTGTTCTTTAGTCTGTGACATCTTTTGTTTATCTGCTCCTATCACTGCTTGCTTGTCCCTACAACCAACACCCCCCACCCCACTTCTCTACCATGCCCGCACCCCCCCCCCACCTTAAACCAGTTTATATTTCACCCCTCTCCTAATTTTACTCAGTTCTGCTGAAGGGTCAAGAGGACTCGAAACGTCATCTTTGCTCTTCTCCGCCGATGCTGCCAGACCTGCTGAGTTTTTCCAGGCAATTTTGTTTTTGTTTCACCAATAGGCGCCTGTCTCCACCCACATTAGCCAGTTGTTGCCCTGGTAAAAGATGTACATCTGTGCGGAGGTTGCTGATTTCAGCCAAAGCTGCAAAGTTGCAATTAATTCCAACCAATCTTTGGGCTATAAAGGGATAAAAGGTGAGATGGGAACACCTGTTCCTGATCATCAGCAAGGAACTCCATACACTGGAAAGTGCTTGCCAAGGTTTTAAAAATTCTTTTATTCTTTCATGGGATGTGGTTGTCACTGGCATGACCAGCATTTGTTGTCCATCCTTAATTGCCCTTGAGCTGACTGGTTTGCTAGGCCATTTTAGAGGGCATTTAAGAGTCAACCATATTGCTGTGGATCTGGAGTCACGAGTGTGACTTGAATCACCAGACCGGTTAAGGATTGCAGATTTCCTTCTCTAAAGGACATTAGTGAACCAGATGGGTTTTCACAACAATTGATGATCGCTGTCATGGTCACTATTACTGAGACTAGCTTTATATTCCAGATTTTATTAACTGAATTTAAATTCCACCAGCTGCCACGGTGGGATTTGAACTCGTATTCTCAGAGCATTAGGCTTCTGAATAATTAGTTCAGTGACATTACCACTACGCCACTATATCCCCCAAAGTGAGAATGAGTTCAGCTGTGGTGACCTCCATGGTTGAACTGCCTGAGGTGAGGAACTGGAGGGCACCTATTGATCACAGAGCAGTGCCCACGAGTCCTTCAGGAGAGATGGCAGGTAAATTGGAAAGAATAAATCTGGGAAAGAAATCACTGGCGCCTGTGGAGCAGTAGAAAACTTGCTTACAATAGTTTGGGGAAAAGCTGTCCGACTGTAAGGAGCATCACCAAGGCTGATCCTAACAGCCCTATCATACCCCTACATTTTCTAATCTTTCCTCTCGCATTGATTTACTGAGTTATAAACAAATCTTTTGATTGGGGTGGTGGTGGTGGTGGTGGGTGGGTGGGTGGGTGGGGGGGGGGAGGTAAAAATGTAGAACCTTGCTACTTGAAGGAGAATGCATCTGGCATCTTGAGGGATTCTGTAAACGCAGTCATTATAAAACAACACTAAAAACAGTGCATTTTATTGCTTCTATCGATTATTACAACTCACTTTGCTTCCTTTACATACTAGGATGTTAAAATATTAATTAACCTCATCCCCATGGATTAATGCCCAGGGGAAATGAGACACTGTACAGGTCACAAATCATAAGACTCATGCCCAGGGGACTATGGGTGATTATAAAGAGCTGTTACTTCACTAATTTGTACACATTAATGTATGCATACATTAACCGTTTAATGCACACTGGAAAGCTATCAAATTATAACCGCTGAAGTCTAGGCAAATATTTGGATCTAAAAGGAAGAGAATATCTTTTTAAACAATTCCTTTTTTGGGTTCTAAACACTAAAATTCCCTTGAAAGGCAACATCAAAAAACTTCTTGAATCAGCAGCACATTAACAGGAGTCACTGAACAGAAAGATAAAAAGCACAGGGGAAGAGTCTTTAGAGACTAGATACTTCTATGAAATGCACGGAAGGTCAAGTGTTAAACCATGCGGCGTCTGACATTTATCTGGAGTTTGTTGCAAGAAAAAACACTCAAGGCCGCAAGTCTGCAAGGGAAATGGGGGAGGGGGAAGGCTTATCAAAGACTTAATTTCTTAGATGTCTTTTGAAGGAAGGGAAAGAGGAAAAGCCAAAGGAATGGCTGATAAAAAGCAACTCTCTTCTCCAAAACGCCACTAGTATCACCAAAAGGTTAGAATATAATATATACTTGGTTGGACTTTCATGACACGACACATCATTTATCAAGTAATGTCGCTGTGGCTAATTCTTTATCGTTGTCACCATCACTCTGCTGACGTGACCAAAAGGATTCCTGTATACAATGGAAACCACATGCTGAGTAAATAACAAATAAATCCCTGCGTTAACCTGATCCAAATAATAATCACTGGTGTGATCCTATCAGAAACTGCACACATTATAAATGGCAGCAAATCCCACAAAAATAATCCCAGCAGAATCCAATCACAAAGTCTGGACGTCACTGGTTAAGTGTTTGAGCACAGGAACAAGAATACGCCATTCAGCCCCTTGAGCCTATTCTGCCATTCAATTAGATCATGTGAATCCATATTTGAACTCTATCCACTTACACTGTTCCATACCTCAGTATTGATTTTCAACTGACCCTGAGCCTCAACAGCTTTTTTGAGAGGAGTGTTCCAGCTTTAAGAGATCAACCTCTCAATTGACTCTATGTGGTGGATTTTATTCTCCCAATGCCGGTGGGTTTGAATAGGGGATGAGCATGTAAAATCCAGCAGGTGACCTGCCCACTGCCTAGCTGCTCACTCCTGCCCACACTGCAATTTTATCAGCATGGGTGGCCTACCTGCCAGTGGGCCAATTAAGGCCTGTCCACAGCTGTTGGGATTTAACTGGTGGTCAAGCAGCCAGCCCAGCAGGTTTCTCTACGCAGGCTGGTGGCAGACAGGGAGGGGAGATCCCTCCTTAATGGGCTCCTGGGGCACAGTGAGACCCTCAACTACTTACCAAGTCCCGATCCAGCACAGTTCACTTTTTCAAGCCTTAAGTGCAGTGCTGGCAGTGGCATGGCTGGTAATGGAGAGCTGCTGGCCTCCAATTGGTTGGCAGTTCTTTGAGACAGGGATTCCTGTCACTGAGGGGCAGAAGTGATACCTCAAGTCTACTAATGGCTAATCCCCCCAACATTTTAGACTGGAGTGGGGGCGGGGTTGGTGAGTGGGGGATGGAAGGGGACCATGGCTCCCCATAAAAATCTAGCCCTGTGACTCTGTATTTTGATAGGTAAACCAAAGTTCACAATGCAGAGTATCAGCAAAGTTGAAAATACATCAATATAATTCAGGAAACAGTGGTTAGGCAATGGCAAGCCTGGGTTTCAGAATTGTAGGAGGAAGGGAAGAGATGGGGATTTAAGAAGCATCATAGCTTAGCAGCCCTGGAAAAGAGTAAGTCTGAGTAGAAAGACATATTGATGCCTCTTAGTTTCCTGGTCATTGTACTGAAATTAGGAGCAAGTGTGTGTAAGGGTGCCTTCATACTTTAACTATATGTTTGGTGCAATGTGTTCTGCTTCACACCGTGATTGGGGTGTAATTGCAGCCTAAATATGGACTGAGGCTTGACAGGAAACTAGAGTGAGGAGGAGTTTGTCTCTCGGTAAGTGGTATACACCTCACTTTACTTTGGGGTCAGTTTTGGCCTTGACACTCAATTTATATTCCACATTTTAGACTTTCTGGCTGAAGTGATGCAAGTGGGTGCTTCCACCCAGCCAAGGTGGTACCTGATACCAGCTGTGATTCTGGAACCACATAAGGCTTGGGGCTCCCTGTTCTCTCATGGAAATCCACCCAAGACTGGGGGCAGAAAGATATAGTGGCAAAAAGGAGGTGTGCAAATCAAACTAATTAAAATTAATCAAGAAGCATGCCTTTGTTCGATGGGGACTGTGTAGAACCATGCTCTTAAGATTACATATATAAGCCCACCTTACATCTTCATTCTCCCTCCCTAACCTCTGCCCAGCAGGCAGTCCATATCCATTGCAAAGTGTTCAGAAAATATAGCAAAGGTTGTGTATCTTTCACCTGCATGTCTTCAGCATATACTCACAATAAATAGAGCAAGTGCCGTTTTTCAGGAGGACTGTTATACTTGTATAAATTAGAGAGATCCCCTAATCACTTGAGTATGTCCTTGTGCACGGTGACAGAAGTGATCAAGGTCAACATACCTCACCTCAAAAACATTGGGGTAATGAGATGCCTTGGGCAGATTGTCCCCCCATGGATGTGTGGAGCCTGCTCAACCTGCCCATCCCCGTACACCATGGCAATCTCACTGACAATGTGGAGTGGATGCCTTAATCATCTAAGGCTGAACACTTAAGTTGGTGGGAGCCAACAGATATTAACTGACTTTGAGTGGCTGTCAGAAAGTTCAGGAGACTTACTCAGTTCAATACAGGATTATGTAAGTTTTATATGATATGATTACAAAGCAAACAAATTTGAATGTACGATTTTTTTTTAAAAAACAGGTTAATTGTTTCTTTTTGAAATAAAAGCTCCTTCACTCTCTAGCATTAAACACTGGAAGCCACATATTGTGGAGATGAGAAGAAAATTTGCCACTTAAGTGTATTACTGTGTCCCTGAAACAGCACTGCCTTTCAAACAGGTCACAAAAGCAGAGGGAAGGTGGCTGTGGTGAGGTTGGGAATCCCCAAGAGGTTCCCAACTTATCAGCTTTCTGTCAATCAGATTTGTGCCCATTTACTAGCATGTTATTGCTTTATACTAATAAAATCTGCAATGATAGTATGTATTTCCCATGGGATACTGGCACTGTCTTTCAGAAGATAAGAGAATGGATCCCTAGAGTGTGACCTCCACAGAGACATGTTTTAGAATCTCAATGCTATGCAAAGAGTGGGTTAGCGCATCTGATTAGATTCATTTCCATTTTGCCATCAGCCTCACCTCTGATTCAGGACTTCAATTCAAACTTCAGTCTAGAAATTTGAGTGCATAATCTAGGCAGACATTCACAGTGCAGTACTGAGGGATTGCTGCACTGTTGGAGGTGTCATCTTTCGAATGAGTCGTTAAAGTGAGACCCCGTCTGCTCTCTCAAGTGGACATAAAAGGTCCGCTGACATTATTTGAAGAACTATGCTGCAGGGCTTCTCTTATCGCAGAACAAAATAGTTTTACAGCAAGGAATATGCCATTTTTCCCATTTGGTTACTAGAAATCTGAAACAGATAGCTACTTAAATCACAATTCTCTATCCCCCTTATCCTTCCTTTGGGAGATACAGTGGTATAGTGGTCATGTCACTAGTTCTCCTAGTGTCCTGACCAATATTTATATCTAACCAACATGATTAGAACAGATATCTGGTTATCACTGCTGTTTGTGGATGCTTACTGTCAGTATTTGGCTGCCAGTTTTCTACATTACAACAGTCACCACACTGAAAATACTTTATTGGTGTAGAGTGCTTTGGATGTTCTGAGGAAGTGAAAGGCACGTTCTTTCTTTCTGGGGGGGGTTGGGATGTGTTTTGTAACAGAGTGTCATTGGGATCTCGTCAGAAACAATGGTGGAAACAGAATTCCAAAAAGCTTTCAAAGGTGAGGTGGATAAGTGATGAAGAACGAAAATTTGAATGGGTAGAGGAATGCAAGTAAGTGCTTAGCTCCTTCAGAGAGCTAGCACAGGCATAATGTGTCAAATAACTTCCTCTCTCACTGTTATATTCCTAAATGCAATATTTTTGTTTTGGATTGTACAATTGGGCATAAACATTTCCATCGATACTACATGACCTCTCTGTACAACAAGAGCTAGCTCTTCTGAAAAGCTTTGGGGACCATAATATAGCCAACAGGTGCTTATTCCAGGTCCACAGACAGTCTCCAGATGTTTCTCCCAGTTGGTTCTTGGTGTCTGAACAAGATGTACACTTGACAGGAACTGGTGCACCGATAGAAAGTAGGATGAGCAAGTGACAGATGGCCCTAGTGGGAGGAGGGGACGGTATGGGGGGAAAAGATTGAAATAAGCTAAAAGATGGGGATAATTCCCACCAATTTCTATTATTATTTTAAAAATTTATTTCCATTCATTGTTTTATCCCCATCTTTTAGCCTATTTCGATCTTTTCTCCCACACCGTCCCCTCCCCGCACCCCGCTCCCCAGTAGGGCCATCTGTCACTTGCTCATCCTGCTTTCTACTCTAAATGTCACCATTAGTACCTCCTTTAGCCAGTTTCACCACCATCAACACTCCTTTGTTTATGACATCTTTTGCAATCCCTCCTTTGCCTTCACCTATCACTGGCCTTCTATCCAGCTTCACCTGTCCCACCCTCCTTAAACAGTATATATTTCACCACATTTCTACTTCTCTTTAGTTCTGAAGAAGAGTCATACAGACTCAAAATGTTAACTCTGTCTTTCTCTCCACAGATGCTGTCAGGCCTGCGGAGTTTTTCCAGCAATTTTTGTTTTTGTTTCATGACTCCATGTAGAGTATTCTGGGAATCGCTTTTTTTTTGTGTAGTGAAACTGGGACACAATTGAGTAGATTTTGATTTGGTGCTCTGGTGTAAAACTGGTAGGAACAAGTCATTAGCCGGTTCTACATCTCTCCCCCTTTTTATTTCCATTGAGGCAGAGGATCAGCCATGATCTTATTGAATGGTGGAGCAGGCTTGAGAGTCTGTTTGGTCTACTCCTGTTCCTATTGTGTCCTTATAGCACCAAGTCAAGATCTAGTCCAATGTGTTGGGTAAACATCGAAAAATCCAGTCATGTACAAAATGATGCTTTTAAGAAAACAGCTGTGAAGGATGCGTGATGCTGCGGCTTAGCTGATGATCTTTCAGAGGGACTGGTGTTGAAATGAAGCCCAGTGTCTGTCAAGACTCCAAAAGAAATGAGTTTGTGTAATCTCAATACAGTTCCAAGTGGGCACAGGCCCACAGTGCTGAATCACTCCTTTGCACCACAATAGTGGCAGTTTCACTTAGAGAGGGCCTGAAATGGTTGGCATGAAGACAGGAAAGACATCATCATGGGAAGAATTTGCCCCCCATCAGGGGGTGGGGGGTGGGGTGGGGGTGGAGTTCAGGAGCGGGCGTGCCTCCGATCGACACCCCCGATTGGGGGCACACCGCCATTTTATGTGGTTAGGCCAATTAAGGCCCACCCACCACGATGTCTGCCAGGAAGTGCTATGCGCTCCCTGTGAGGGCGGAGGGGGTGGCGGGGGGGGGGGGGGGGGGGGTGGCGGGGTGTGTGGTGGGGGGGGTGGCGGGCGGAGAGCGGCACCAAATTCAAAAATGTGAAATATAGAAAAATAAAATTTTCCTGACATGTCCATCACTTTTAATTAAACTTTTATTAAATTTTTAAAAACATATATGAAACCTCATCCCACCCGTGGATGAGGTTTCATGCTTTTTCTGAAGCCTGCCAGGGCTCTCGGCCTGCCCACCAATATTAAGATTGGACAGGCAGGTCCTTTAACTACTTCAATTAGGTTTTAAATGGCCTCAATTGGCCGTTGACAGGTTGGTGAGCGCACAGCTGATTCGGCTGCGCCCCCACCGACCTGAAAATTGAAATGACATGGGGTGATGTTGGGAGTTTTGCCCAACGTCATCCCACATCAGCGAACTCAATATCCTGCCCCATGAGTTAAGTTGTTGTTCTTCTGAAGTTGAAGCTGGGCTGGATCACTGTGGCAGGGTAAAAGGAATTTATCATCTGATCTGGGAGATATGGTGGTGTGGTGGTTATGTCACTGGACTAGTAATCCAAAGACCCATCCTAGTGCTTTGGGGAACATGGATTCAAATCCTGCCCCAGTAGCTGATAGAATTTAAATTCAGTTTTTTAAAAAAAGAATCTGGAATTGAAAGCTAGTCTCAGTAATGGTGACCACAAGACCATCATCGATTGTTGTAAAAAAGTGTTCACTGCTTTTATATTCTATATTACTAATAATGGTGTTACCCCCATCCTTCCCAGTCATTTAATCACAATAAATGCTGCTAGAAATATCTTTAGGGAGCCAATCTTAATTTTTAAGTTTTGTTATTACATTCTAACGCTTGCCAAAGGCCATTTGCCTTCATGCAAAGCTTCAGCCCAACTCCATGGTCCTGTTAAATTATTCATTTACGATTGTCTATGGCAATTGCTGATGTCTCACTGAACTCAGCATTACTGAAGCAAACAAAATTAAAAGACAGGGATAATGAGAAAATGGCCTGAGCTCGCTCCTGCAACATTACATTTGCAAAGCCAAAGCGTGATTAAGGAAACAAAGATAATGAGGAGGCCAAAACTTATTTTATTAAGGGTCATTAATTTTATTTGCTTGATTCACTGAGGAGCAGCAGTAGATGGCTTCGGCTAATGTGGCCCAATCAGAGGAGGAAGACAATTCTAATAAAGCTTCACAGCTTCTACAGTTTATAGCCCCAGCACCACAGACTGTATAAATGTTAGAGATAATGGTTCAATGATGTATTTATAGGCTGAGATAACAGGTTTAAAGCCATCAGAATTGCAAGCAAGAATCTCCTTGATGAAACCACTGGATCATTTTCCTCAGCCTTTAGACACGTTATTATCTGGCATTGCCTTTTTGAGCACCTTTACACTGCATCGAGGGATCAAGGCAACCCTCTCTAGAATTAAATGTGAGATGGAGAGCCCAACTGCCCTGACACCAAGCTGGTTACCAGGCTGCAACCAGGAAAGAGCTTTTCAGCTCCATTTGACGGCAGTGAGATGATGTCACAGTGCGGAATTTCCAAAAAGCATCAGCTGCGATCTCCTAAAAACTGCATTTACACCATACAAATGGATTTTGAGTCTCTAGTGTGAAACCCTTTAGCACTCCAAGGTAAGCAATGTTGTGAAGCAGAGTCCACTCCATCATTAATGAACTGCTCAGCCAAATTTTGCTTATTTTTAAAGCTACATCAATACATTTGAATTTAGCTGCTCATTTTTCCAAAGCAAGTTAATGGCCATAAACTGTTTTTCAGATAGAGGATTCATTTTTCCAACAGCTGAATCACAACAATGCTTTTGCTATAAACTTTTCCTGCAATTTCCCCCTCCCTTTAAATCACAGCCAAGCGATCTGATAGCTCCTAACGTTAAGCAGGCAACAAAATGACAAATTTGTCACAAATACAGCTCACGTCATTTCACCTCAGAAATATTGCTCTCATCACACAAATAACAAACTGTGTGTTCTTGAGTATACATGAGCATATATTGGAAATGATTCAGGATAATCTCCCGAGTGGAGTTTGTTGTTTCTATTAAAAAATTAGGATATAATGGAACACAAGAGAGTTCAACCCCAATGGCACCAAGTTTTATGATGTTACGCTAAGAGAATGCGCATACTCAAAGGCTAGACAGTGCAATCTGTTAATGCACCAGTTTCTAACCTCAATGACTTCAAAACACATCTTGTCTATATTGATGAGATGACAGCTATCACGCTTCCTGCTGCCCTATGTGAAATGAGTACAAGCAATCTAAACCCAGTCAAAAACAACCTTTTGTCAATCCAAGCTATGATGGTGGACCTCACCAGAGAGGTATGGGACCAGTTTTTTGCAGATTTGGGACGACTCTGGAAATCTTTAAAAATTGGGGGAGAGGGGGAGGGTTGGCAGGATCTGGATGCAGAAGCCTTGCTCCCATTTCGCTAGTAGTGGAAAGGGGACGGAGTATGAATCGCTCAGATGGGAAATACAAATCAGCTGGGCAATTTGAAAATAGTGCTAAGTTTAAACATACCCCATTTTCGCTGTTCCAAGGGCCTTGATCTGCAATGTGGGAATCTCAGCCCTTTAGAAATGAAAAAAAAAGGCTGCTGTGGTCAGAGTATTAAAAAACACATTGCTGGTGTGCACTGACAGGACATTTGGTGTAGCTTAGAAAATAAATTACCACCTCTTCCTGCAATTTTAGTAGACTTCATTGTTAACATTTCCCAAGGAAATGCTTGGCTGAGTTTCAAAAGTTAGAAAACCACTTAGCCCAGCAAAGCCAGGGGGGAGGGGGGGGCTGAGTTTACATTTCGATTGACAGTGTTAAGAGGTTGTTAAAGGATTAGATGTGGTTACTGATAGATGTTTGTTTGATTTTATAATTGATTGACCACTTGAGAGAATTTAAAATCTTTGAATGGGTTGCAGGAATGAGAGTTCCATCCCCCCTTCATGTCTGGTGTGAATGAGTGAGAGCTCAACGAGATTATTAGAAGTTTAACTTTTTGTTCCATCTCCACATGGTTCCTGAGGTCTGCCCATTGTGGATACAGGGTGAGTGGCTATGGAGATGGCATGGAAGTGGCTTGGGGATGCTGAGGGCTAAAGGGCCTACCAGCCTTTTATAAAACTGGCATAAAGTCTCAAAGAACCAAGGTAGGCCTTCCAACTAAGCCCGCCTTGGCACATACCTGCCTCCATGGTTGCCTCCGAACTGCCTCCCGAGGCAATAGGCTTGACTTGATTATGTCTCTGCCTCCCCAAAGCAAAAATTGTATGTGATGGGGTCCATTATATCAGGGTGGGTTTGCTGAGTCATGAAATTTCCCGACTTGAGCTACCCGTCTAAGTAGTGCAAATCCAGCCCATAATCTAGGCTGATTCTTTAGCACAGTACAGAGGGAGTACTGAAAGAGTACTGGACTGTCAGAGGTGTGGTCTTTTAAATAAGATGTTAAACCAAGGCACTTTCTGTCTAATCAGATGAACGTAAAGAATCATGTGGGGTCTCAGGAGAGCTTTCAGTCTGCTGAACAAAAATGATTCCTCAACCAACTCTAAAAATCTATTAGCTGGCCCTTTGTCTCATTATTGTTTGTGGGTTTATGCTTCGTTCAGGTTGCCTGCTGTGTTTCCCTCCATTACAACCATGACCACATTTCAAAAGTATTTAATTGGCTGTAAAGCATTTTGGGGCATTCCGAGGATTTGAGAGTACTCTATAAAAGTTTCCTACCATGAGAAATAGAATATCACAATACTGCAGGATATCATCAAGAGCCCTAAGCGTGATGCTGGAGAGACTGTCTTATCTCACACCAAATCTGTGCTGTGCGTGTATCATTGCAAAATCAGAGAATTTATTAACATAGAAAGATGACATTTGGCCGGTCGCACCTTTGCCAGCTCTCTGAAAGAGCTCATTACTCAATGCCAATCCCTACCCTTTCCCCCAAAGCCTTGTCTCTCAGGCAATATGCAAGATCCCGTGGCACAACAGTAAAGTCCCACCATTCACGGGGGCTACTTTCCCACGAAGCCTTGCAAATGGCGAAATCGCTAACAATGAACAGGCTTTTCCATGGGGCTGAATTAGATAGCTTCCAGCCATGCAAGGGGGGCACTAATTTGGGCAATTGTTGTGCTATACCTGTATCTGACAGAAGGGGAGCATCTGAGAAATACATCGGTGAAGATTTCAAAATGATCCCAGCCATTATTACAGTGAGAGTCTGACATTTCCATGTTAATCCCTTCATTCGGACTGCACTTCAGTTGCAGCCATTCTGGTTTCTGCTCCGTTATGGCTGTTGTCCCCCCGCCGGGGAAAGAAGAGGGAGAAGAAACTGCGGATGAGTGAAAATTGCTCACGCGATGAACGATGCACAAAGCGCGGAGAAGTGAAAACGTGAACCAGGAAGTCGCAAACAGTGGAACTTTACTGTATTTCGAAGAAGGGAAGGGCTGGGCAGTGGAAACAGAGAAAGAAAGTAGGTGAGAATAATTCCAACACACAGTATCCAATATTCAAAATGGCATCCGTATGTCTCATTATCCCTGACATTACTGTTGTATCAAATTCAGATTATTTTTCATTAAAAATTAATAGTGTTTTAGCAGCTTGGCTCAGTTCATTAAAAGCTAATTACAAGAGATTTTTTTTTATCAAAATGGCTTTATAGCTCGAGGATATTACAGGCCTCAAAGCTGAAAGATATAGTTAGAATAACGAAGTGATTTATAATTTTTTAATAGTGTGAAATGCAATATTATTGCATTAAAGCTATTAGGGCCTTTACTTTTAACTGAGGTGTTCATCTCCGTTTTACTCATTAGCATATGACCATTTTCTTGTGGAAAACCATGCAAGCCACTATTTTCCTGTAGATTTTCACACACTTTCTCCCCTGCTCTCTTGCTGGGTTCAGTTCTACCCTCCTGAACACCAAAATAGGGGTGCTATTCTAGATCAGGGGTCAGCAGTCTTAGTAACAAGAAAAGCCATTTCTAAATTTATTCAAAACACAATATCTTAAGAGCCTTAATGTTGTTACTCAAATGCCAATCATCGTATCAATGAAATAGGCAATTGATTATTAACAACAATTTTACATGTTTTTACAAATAAATTGTTAATTGAATGATATTTTCTCAGAAGTATAATGTTAATATAAGTTTTTATCTAAAAAAGCAAGGCATTTAAATACCATCAAAATGGTAATTCAGCTTCATGTATGTATAGTTATTAGTGTTGGGGGTTTTTTGTAGCACTTACATTCTCTTCACTTAAAATAATCAAGGCTGACACTCCAGTGCAGTACTGGGGGAGTGACACACAGCAGGAGAGGCTGTCTTTCAGATTAAATGTTAAGCCGATGCCTCGTCAGACCGCTTAGGTTAAGTGTAACGAAGCCTGGTGCATTTGAAGATGGGCAGGAGAGATCTTCCCAGTGTCCTAACTGATATTCAAGCCTCAGTCAACATCACACTGCTTTTTGTGGGACCTTGCCATGTGCAAAGTGGCTACTGCATGTCCTACATCACAACAAAGATAACATTTCAAAAGCACTTAATTTGCTGTAATGTGCTTTGGGAGGTCAGTAAAAGTGAAATATAAATGAAAGGTATTTCCTTATCCCTGCCATTCAGATACATCGCGATCCCCGAGGACTAGTATCAACCGATACTCATGGTTTTACTAATACCACAACATTTAGTTAACAGCAATATTTCAAAGACAGTGCAGACATTTCATATAATTGAGATGCTCAGTGTTCCTTTTACAGTTCAATTAATACTGTAGCACCTAATTGAATTTAGCTGAACATTTGTATCATGATCAGGGTAACAGGGAGGGCAAACAGGAGGGGCCACAATGCAATCTACAAAGGAAGATCAGTGCAATGGCCTCAGAGTTCTTTGCTTGCCATGTGAATGTACCTTAAACCGCATTATGCTTTTGCTATAAGCTTTTATTGCTACCTGACAAAAGTAAAAAGCACACAGCTGAAAATGAGAACCATGCGCATTCTGGAAAGTGGGAGCACAGGTGCTGTCCATTTTCTAGTGATTAATGGACTTGCTCGTAGCTGAACACAATAAGCAATTAGAGCCTTATGGCGAGAGCGCCAAGAGAGGTAGAACAGACGATGTGTTAGCCACCACAATTAGCAGCTGGAGTACAGCTAACAGTACAGGGGACACTCGATGGATTCCTTAGAGAAGAGGAAGGGAAGGGCCTAAACTATTAAAAATGTGACTTGATTTTCAGTAAGCATTCTCTGCCACCCTGTTGTGAGGTTTATCATCCTTTCATTATCTGCTTCTTACCCACAATTTAATGGGATAAATTGGGGTGCCTTTTAACCATTTGTTCTGCTGTTTCCTCTTCTGCTTTCAATGGGCATATCAGTGGGTCCCTACTTCGAATTAGTTACTTTCTTTTCTCTCCCCGATGGTCTCCTGGTGTCATAGACCCCTCATGCTGGGTAAACAGCTCCCCAACAGTGCCAGCGCCCCTCAGTACCTCACTCAACTAGCCAATTTTCATGGACAGTGGGCATTAGCAGACTGTTTTAGAAAGGGAGAGGAGATTGCAGTTAAACCCAACCCTATAAACGTCAAGGCTTGGACAATGGGGCAGTGATCAGGAGTTCTAATCTCTGTTGTAAAGTAGAAAATAGGGCAGCCAATTTGTGCACAGGTAATCTGTTTTAGTGATGTTAGTTGAGGGATAAATATTGGCCAGGGCACAGGGGAAAACATTCCTGCACTTCTCTGAACAGCATTGTGAGATCTCCTTTTGTGAATTGGTGTCAAAGTTTTCTTGACATTACTCCTGTGTTAAAGGTGCAAAGTAAATTTAAGTAGTGTTGTCGATTTTTTTTGTGCTCACTAAGACGAGCGATTTGTGAAAATAGAAAACAAAATGCCGCAGGAATTGGCAATCTGAAACCAAGGCAGAGAACTGAAAGAGCAATGCCTGATTCTATTAACTTGCCTTTGCTCTCCAGAGAGGTTACGAGGGGTGCCAACTGTGATTAAATGTATTCCTGGAGACTTCATCACATGACTTGCTCCCGCCATTAGGCAGCCGACACATCCATTCCTACGCCAATTGAAAAGCAAAAAGGCTCATTACCCAATTGGATGATGTTTGACTGTCAGCCAAACAGCCTTTTTCCCCTCCATTTTCAATATTTTTATCTCTGGTAAAGAAAAATGTTCAAAAGAAAATGATTTTAAAATAATTTTTAAATGTCCTGACGATTTTTCTCCAGGGTTGCGCACACAGCAGCGTCCTGGAGATTGATCTTTAAGTCCTGGAGACTCCAGGCCAGTCTTGAAGGGTTGGCAACTCTAGAGGCTACAGCAGACTTGCTGAGTGTTACTAGCATTTCCTCTTTTGATGAGTGATTTCTGTGCTGGGGAAAGAATCATCTTGGCTTAGAAATTCATGTGGCCCAATTTTGAATGATCCCTTCCCCCTGAATGGTGAGGCCGCCCTGAATGTGTTCTCTTCCCATACTGGGCTGAAGGGTTTGGTGACATTGAGTGACAAGCAACTCGCAAGTGAGGTGCGAGTGAAGATTGGGTTATTGCTGGCATCACAACCTCACTCAGGTATACAAGGACAACGGGATAGAGGGGAGGCTGGGTCGGGAGTGGGGGGACGGTCATCAGCAGGACAGGGAATAGGAGAGGAAGATTAGCATCCCTTGGGTGTGGTCTCAGGAAGAGAACTCCCGTTTTTCCCAACTCCACATTCAGGCAAGTATAATCTAACACAGTACCTTGCTGGTCATGAGTTAATAGACGATCCGGTCCCTAGGCTACATGTAGACCTGGTTTTCCTGAGTCAAACCAGAGCTAGCAATGGCACCAACTGCATCATGGCAGACAAAACTTTGTGGTAACTTCAATAGTCATTAGGCCCCCTTATTTTCATATGCAAAGAGGATAATGCCTGTTTCAGACATTGGCATCCAGCCATCTTATTGGCCTTTACCAATCTAGCGGCTGGTGCACTTCAGTCTCTTAATGAAGGTACTCTTCTTGCCTGTCATTTGGGAGACTTAGGATGGCTCACAGTTGAATAAATGGTTAACAGCAAAGAACACTAGAGTGAAGGCCTCGAGGACGTCTGGTTCCCACAGAACTAACAGGGTTCAATGCCTTCTGGAGAGGGGGAAACAATAGATTTTGAAAAATCACCCTAAACAAAGACCAAGCTGAAAGCACAGTATTTGAACCTCTGCAGTAAGAACCTCCAAAAACCAAAATTAAAGAAAGTCCCTGCACCTTCCTTAAAGGAAAATATCTCCTACTTTCTCATGTTCAGATGAACATACATGTCACCAGTGGCTCAGTTGGTAGCATCCTCACTTGAGTCAGCTGTTTTTGGGTTCAAACCCAATTCAGAAACTTGAGAAAAACATCTAGGCTGGTACTCCAGTGCAGTACTGAAGGAGTGCTGCATTGTCAGAGGTGTCGACTTTTTGATGAGACGTTACGACTGAGGCCTTGCTTGCCCTGTCAGATGGACATAAAGGTACCATGGTACTATTCAAAGAGAAGTAGGAGCGTTTGCCCTGGTATCCTGGCTAATATTCATCTCTCAACCAATATCACTAAACATTATCCCGCCATTATTGCAGTGCTGCTTGTGGGAACTTGCAGAATAGAAGCTGGATGTTGCATTGCACGCAGGCCTTCCATACATTTTAAGGAGTTCTGTAGCTCAGGCTCCATTAAACACACTGCTCTGTAACAATCACTTCCCTCCTCAATTTCATTACATATAATCATGAACTCCATCACTGTGCCCTGCTGACATTAGCCCCTTTTAAGTCTCATCACCAATTAAGCTACTTCAGTCCAATTCTGCAGAACATCTGCTCCTTATTCTGTCAGATCTCCACTCTTCACATCAACTCATTTGTGACCTGAAAGCACATCACTTCTCATAAAGTGTTACAAAAAAAAATTAAACACTGCTGAGAGCAGAGCGCAGCGGGACTTGATTATTCTTACAGCCCCCAGGTAACAAGCTTGTGTACAAGGCAATTGCCAAGAGATTCACCAGTGACTTTTATTGAGTCCCGTTTTCTTCACTGCAGACAACGTGGAATTAAGTTGCATAACTTTTGCACATTTTTTCCCAGATTTCCTTCCCGTGAGATCTTTTCATTTTATTATTAATGAGCACCTATTTTCAGCAACATATATAAGCCACTACTTCCTTGCCATGCAACCTCACTTGGTTGAAATCTAGACTGATTGCACGATGTCCCACTTTTTAACTCATTCTCTCCTGAGCCTCAAAACTGTGGAACTTTTATTTTCCTCACTCTGTCCTCCCCACATTGTAATATCATCCAAGTTTTAGAAATCAAGTTTGGCATTGTCCAATCACTACTTTATTATTTACCCACCCTTCCGGCTAATGAGAGCCTTGGTCTTTCAGTTTTTTTAAAAATGTGACACAATTGGAAAATCATGTATCGTAGCTTCTGACATTAATATGCACTGCACATAGTTTCTCTACAAATCAAAAACCTAAAGTAGGCTTACATTTAGATAGATTTAACCACTAATGAAGTCATTGCTTGCAGTTCATTATCTGGAGAATCCAGGGTCTTTTATGCCTTTGTACTATATCCATCCTGTAGCACCAATATCAACAATTTAAGATTTCATCTAACGATGAATCACTTTGACTTATTTATTAAGAAAATATTGTGCTTCAATGAGTCTATTCCCCTCAATTCAAAACTGTTTAAATCAAATGATCTGATAATTCAAAATTTTTAGCACTAAATTTTTACTTCATGTTATTTACCCTGCATAATTCAATCTTTTCCAGCTCAGACAATAACTGCATTTTCGGGAGTAGACTCCATAAATAACAGTTCAAAATCAGAATATAATTCAGCAAACCAGGCAGTCGACACAATAACTCCCGCCGTTATTATGATGCCGGGATGTTGCAGACACCTACTGGTACAAGGTCAATCCAGGCATATTTACTTATCCAGCTCCAGTAGATTGTATATTGATTACATCAGTATGAATACACTGGACAAAGTTCATACAAGTCCTCCAAACCCTTTTGCCACAAGCCTTTTTTAAATTAGTGTAAAAAGCAATTTGACAACCAGCTCCAGCAGAACAGGAATTCATGTCATTTGAGATGCGCTTTCCTACACCCGTGAAGTACCTTGCCTCCACTCAGTTCATTCAAAGGAAAATTGGACTGTTGGTTTTCTATTAACCCTGAAAGAAAGGGATAAAGCATCTGCAAAGAGAATATTCACTGTGACAATGGTTAGAGGGCAGCTGTCTGCGATTGTTTAAGCAAGTGGAAAAATACACAATTAAGCAAGTGAGCAAACACATACAGGCAAATAGGTGGTACAAAAACAAGGACATTAGCAAAATCTTTATGAATCACTGGTTAAACCTCAGGCTATTATGTCCAAATCTAGTGACCAGATTTTAGAAAAGGCATCAAGGCCTTGGAGAGGATGTGGAGGAGATTCACCAGAATGGTATCCATGATCATGGTTTGAGTTATCCAGAGACAAGGGAAACTGGGATTGTTCCCCTTAGAGCGGAGAAGGTTAAAAGGTAATTTGTTAGAGGTCATTAAAATTATGAAGGCTTTTGATAGAGTAGGTAGGAAAAAGCTGTTTCCACTGGTAGGAAGGTCAGTAACCAGAGGACACAGATCCAAAATAATTGGCAAAAGAACCAGCGAGAGATGAGAATTTTTTTTTTTTTACATAGTGAGTTGTTATAGTCTGGAATCCACAGCCTGAAAGGGTGGTGGAAGCAGATTCCAAAGTAACTTTCAAAAGGGCACTGGGTCTCGATTTAAAAGGAAGAATTTGCCCAGGATGGAGAAAGAGCAGGGGAGAGGGACTAACTAAATTGTTCTGTAGGAAAGGCAGCACAAACATAATGGGCTGAGTGGCCTTCTGTACTGTTCTACTCTATGGTACAAATCTTCTACTGAAGCATATTTCTATTAGGAAAAACTAGCAATTCGGTTTAAAATCAACCACCAGTTTCCAATGGACAGGCAGCACAGGCACAAAAACTGTCCACTGTTTGTGGTCCAATCATTAACAAAATGCAGGTAAGGACAGCACATATTTTATTGTCTACATCCGTTAATTATGCTATTGCTCATGAACAGAATATTTTCCATGCAGCCTCTTTCAAAGGGTTTGCATTTACAAACAGTGCTGTGAAGGGCAAAGATGGCTAAAGGTTGCAGTCAGTTGGCAAGTATCCACTGGCCCACAGCTATTTGGAGAAGAATGAGGTGGATGGGGGAATGCATATAGACATCTAGCTAACAGAAACCAGTGGGAGGGATATTGAGCTTCCAGGAGAGGCATAAATCTTCAGTGCTACTGTCGGGATGTTGTCAGGCCCCATAGCTTTTGCTGTATCCAGTGCGTTTAGCTTTATCTTGATATCACATGGTGTGAATCAAATTGGCTGCCATCCGTGATGCTGGGCACCTCAGGAGGAGGTGGAGATGGACCATCCACTTGGCACTGAAACAAATTGTCTGGTCATTATTACATTACCATTTGTGGAATCTTGCTGCTTGTAAATTGGCTGCCATGTTTCTTACATTATGCAGTGACTGCACTTCCACAATAACTTCATTTGGGAGGGGCGCGATGCACGGGGGTGGAGTGATGCAGGTGGATGTAAAGCTCTTCAGGACATCCTGAGTTTGTAAAAAATGCTATACAAATGCAAGTCAGTCTTCATCCGTGTGTGCAATTACAAGCGTAGGGGTCATTGAACAGTGATAAGGAACTGGATCTCTGCTCCTAGATGCAGCCACTGTCCCAGACAAGCTGGAAGTATTCCAGGAAGAAGGGAAAGGATTGTATGTTACCTTGACAACTTAATGTAACACTAATTCCAAATGATGACGCCTCTCCCATTGCCAACTCTAGTGCAAAATGTTAGTCATGGTTTTCCAGATTGTCTGGGACAGTGGCTGTTTTAGCGATGTTGTTTGAGGGATAATTATTGGTCAGGGCACCATGAAGTACTCACCTGCTCTTCTTTGAACTGTGTTGTATAATGTTTTATATTCACGCGAGACGGGAGATGTGGCCACAGTTCAATGTCTATCGGAAAGATGGCACCCTCCGACAGTGCTCACTCCCTTGGTTCTAAATTATGGCCAGGATTTTCCGGCCCTCTCGTGACGGGACCCGCTGCAGGAGATTCGGTGGCCCAGCCAAAAGTCCGCTGACTTTCTGCATGACTGGACAATCCTGGCAGTTGGCAGGGCTGGAAAATCCCGCCCTGTGTGTCAGTCAAGATTTTGTGCTCAATTCTTTGGCGTGGGACTTGAGCCTAAGACCTTCTGACACAGAAGTACCTGAACCAAGCACAGCACCTGGATAAAGACAGGAACAGACCCAGCTCAAGACCTCCTGCTGTTTGAGAATCTGTCATACATCCAGTCTCAATGAGGAGAGCATGCCAGAAGCAGCAACAGGCTTACCTAAAACTGAGGTCCATCCCAGGGAAATTAGCACACGGGATTCCATTCATGTCAAACAGAGGAAGCAGCATGTGATAGACAGAGCTAAGTGATCCCACAACCAACGAATCAGATTTAAGCTCTGCAGTCCTGAATAGTGATGGACAATATTAACAACTAACTGGAGGAAGGGTGTCCATAAATATCTCATCCTCAATGATAGGGGAGCCCAGCACATCAGTGCAAAAGACAAGGTTGAGGCATTTGCAGCCACCTTCAGCCAGAAGTGCAGGGCGTTTGATGCATCTCAGCCTTCTACTGAAGTCCCCAGCATCACAGATGTCAGTCTTCAGCCAACTTGATTCACTTTGCATGAATGGCGCTGGATACTGCAAAGGCTATGGACCCTGATAACATCCTGGCAGTTGTTTTGAAGATTCGTGCTCCAGGAATACCTGCACCTCCAGCCAAGCTGTTCCAATACAGCTACAACTCTGGCATCTACCTGACAATGTGGAAAATTGCTCAACATATGTCCTGTCCACAAAAAGCAGGACAAGTCTAATCAGCTCAGATACAGCCCCATCAAACTACTCTCATCCATCAGCAAAGTGATGAAAGTTGTCATCAACAGTGCTATCAAGTGACACTTACTCATCAATAAACTGCTCACTGATGCTCAGTTTGAGATCCGCCAGGGTCACTCAGCTCCTGACCTCATTGCAGCCTTGGTTCAAACATGGACAAAAGAGCTCAACTCAAGAGGTGAAGTGAGAGTGACTGCCCTTGACATCAAGGCTGCATTTGACCAAATTTGGCATCAAGGAACCTGAGCAAAATTGAAGTAAATGGGAAGCAGGGGAAAACTCTTCATTGGTTGGAGTCATACCTAGCACAAAGAAAGATGGTTGTGGTTGTTGGAGGTCAATCATGTCAATCCCAGGACATCGCTGCAGGAGTTCCTCAGGGTAGTGTCCTAGGCCCAACCATCTTCAGCTGCTTCATCATTGACCTTCGCTCCATCACAAGGTCAGAAGTGGTGACATTTACTGGTGATTGCAGTGTTCAGTACAATTCGCATCTCCTTGATACTGAAGCAGTTCTTGTTAATATGTAGCAAAACCTGGACAACATTCGGGCTTGGACTGATAAGTGGCAAGTAACAATCGTGTCACACAAGTGCCAGGCAACAAGAGAAAATTCTAACCATCATCTCTTGACATTCAATGGCATTACCTTCGCTGAATCCCCCAATATCAACATCCTTGGAGTTACCATCAACATCAACTGAACTGGACTAATTATAGAAAAACTATGGCTACAAGAGCAGGTCAAAGACTAGGAATTCTGCGGAGAATAACTTACCTCCTGGCTCCCCAAAGCCTGTCCACCATCTACAAGGCACAAGTCAGGAGTTTTTTCTTTATTCATTCACAGGATATGGGCAATGCTGGCTGAGCCACCATTTATCGCCCATCCCTAGTTGCCCTTGGTGGTGAGCTGCCTTCTTGAACTGCTGCAGTCCTTGTGTTGTAGGTACATTCACAGTACAGTTAGGAACTGAGTTCCAGGATTTTTACCCAGTGGCAATGAAGGTATGGCAATATATTTCCTAGTCAGAATGGTGAGTGGCTTGGAGGGGAACTTGCAGTATTGTTCTGGTGTTCCCATCCATCTGCTGCCCCTATTCTTCTAGATGGTAGTGGTCGTGGGTTTGGAAGATGCTGTCGAAGAAGCTGTGGTGCATTTCGGCAGTGCATCTTGTTGATGGTAGACACTGTTGCTACTGTGCGTCGGTGGTGGAGGGAGTGAATGTTTGTGGGTATGGTGCCAATCAAGTGGGCTGCTTTGTCCTGGATGGTGTCAAGCTTCTTGAGTGTTGTGGGAGCTGCACTCATCCAGGCAAGTGGGGTGTATTCCATCACACTCCTGGCTTGTGCATTTTAAATGGTGGACAGGCTTTGGGGAGTCAAGAGGTGAGTTACTCGTTGCACAATTCCTGGCCTCTGACCTGCTCTTGTAGCCACAGTATTTATATGTCTAGTCCGGTTCAGTTTCTGGTCAATGGTAAGCCCCAGGGTGTTGATAGTGGGGGTTTCAGGAGTGCACTCCACTTACCTGAAGCGCAACTTTAACAACACTCCAGGAGCTCAATACCATCTAGGACAAAACAGCCTGCTTGATTGGCACCCCATCCACCTCATTAAATATTCACTTCCTCCAACATTGATGCACAGTGGCAGCAGTGTGTACCAGTACAAGATGCACTGCAGAAACTCAACAAGGCTCCTTCAAAAGCACTTTCCAAACCTGAGACCTCTACCACCTAAAAGGACAAGGGCAGCAGACAACATGGGAACGCCACCCCCTGCAAGTTTCCCTCCAAGCCACTCACCATCCTTCTTGGAACTATATTACCGTTCCCTCGCTGTTGCTGGGTCAAAACGCTGGAATTCCCTCCCTAACAGCACTGTTGGTGCACCTACAGGTGGACTACAGTTGTTCAGGATGGTGACTCACCTCCACCTTCTCAAGGGCAATTAGAGTTGGCAACAAATGTTGGCCATGCCAGTGACATCCACATCCCATGAAGGGATATTTTAAAAAAACAGGCGATGAATGGTCACTTAAATAAGATTGCAGAAAACTGGCAATTGATGTAGAACTGTAAGCCTTCAGGAGTCAGCATCTTCAAGATGAGATGGGGAAGACAAAAAAAAACTTGGGAAAGAGAATAGAGCCTAGAGCCAGCTACACGTTATTGACTTCTAAACGAGGGCTCAAGGACTCAACCTGATGTCATTTCATTAAACGAGAAAAACTGCTGCATCAGTGGTACCTCAGTTTAATGGAGTAGCCATGAAAATTATTTCATTAGTAATGGCGTTGGGTACATTCCACACTATTTTAGAGGATCATGAAGTTGCACTTCCAAGAACAGAAGATTTTTAATTATGTCAGGCTACGTTCTGACCCTATAGTGGGCGGAATTCTACGGCCCCTCCTGCCGGCAGGATTTTGTAGTCCCAGTAAAATTCCGTCCAACGTCTTTTCCTCATTTCATATGAACAATTTGACTTTTAAAAAATATTTTGATTAATATCAATTGTCAACCATCGGATGGATTCTGCAGCCACTTCATAACTCTGTGAAATTTGCAAGAACCTTTTTCAGCTGGCTGCAGAATCACTTGCCCTGTCGGTGGCCCAGCACCACTGACTCAGTGAAATGACTGTTACACACTGCAATTTCACTCAAAGCTCTTGTATCTATCAGGCTTTTTTTTTTCTATTTCCGTTAATTCTGTCTTCTTCAGTGCAGAGAAATTAGAATGTTTCATTTTACCTCCAGCACCTAATACCAGCACAACAGAATCAAGCAAGGCCTCTTGTTGCTTTGTTGGAGCAAATTGTGCCTCAGGGTCATTCTCAGAAGCCTACTATATGACATTTCCCCATTTGCACCGGCCATCCTGTGGTCCTTCTGAGTGTTGATTATTTGCTGCACACTTCAGGGCTGTTTTAGCTATAGACCTGACTATATAAACTGGATTGAAACTGCTCAAACTGATTTCATATGGGGCTGTTATAGAATGCTGTACACCTCCTGGTAAAATTCCTCAATTAGCATCTGAAAATCAAAGAAATTGCCAGAGTGTCTGAATTACATTGTACAATCAACAATGGATGAGATATTCCTGCGTATGAATAAAATAATCCTGGGTATTGTTTTTCATTCAATGGCTGAAGGCAGTTGCCTTTCACAAACACACCCACAGGCAAAAGCAAGTGAAATGAAAAGCATACCAAAAAATTCTTATGTGCTATATATGAGACCAGGCATACTATTCCTTCTGGCACTTCACAGGGAGCACAACAATGTGCATATTATAGTAAATGCACTAATCCTTACAATGGTGTATATTATACCAAAAATACAGATCCTTACAATGCTACATACCATAGCATGTGTACTAATCTATACAATAGTGTATACTAAGGCACGCACACTAATAATTAGTCATGCTGAATATAACAAACACACTATTCCATACCATGTTGTATACTATAGGGAATGTACTAATCCATATAATAGCATACATTACAGTGAGCACACTAATCTATACCATGCTGTATATAATAACAAGCACATCAATTCTTGCAACACCGCCTAACAAGGACACTAATGTTTACAATTATATATTATGGTGAGCATGCCTCCTTAGAATGGAATATATTATTTTGGACTGGAAATCTCCATTTTCTGACTGTAACCTGTGTGAAATGACTTGGGCAATATAAACTCAACTCCTGGAGAATGAGACCCAAGAACAAAACTGATCTTATTTTGGCACTCCTGGGTGTCACAAGAATGGCTAGTTTGGGAAATGTCACACTATGCAGTACCGAATGTCCTTTAGAGGTTGAGATTGAAGCTATTTATTGGGTTACAGTGTCCTTAATCATACGTTATTGGACCCAGGAGTGCCTGATGCTGACACCGGGCTGCTAAAATGGCTCATGTTGCTTTTCACGGAACCAATGTGTCTCACCTTGATGGCAATGGAATTTACCAAAAGAGGACACAGACATGCCACAATCTCAATTTCTTGATACATCCCACTGCCTTGTAACTACAGCATATACAAATATAAACTGTGCTGCTGTAAACCTGCCTCTGGAATACACATTGGATGCTGACTACAAACAATAGGCTGCAGCTTCCAACTAGCATTGGAAAGAGATGGCCTGCAGGAATTAGAAGAAATAAATACATACTTACCTGTCCTTGAAATGTATGCTGACACTTCTGTTCGCTGGAGCTGCTTGGGGCCTGCATCGAAAGACTCCTCACAGCCCCCTGCAAAGTGCAGCTCCGGCAGATTCAAGGAAGCCATGCCCCCTTTTTTACAGCACTTGCTGCTGTAAAGCAGGTAAGTTTAAAGGGCCACTGAAATTGACAGGCCAGAGAGAAGGTAAATGCTAAGGTAAGTGGATAGGATTGGGGGCTCAGAGGGCAGGGAGTTCAGAGGTTGGGGGGTGTTGGAAGTTTGGGGGTGGGGGGCTGCGTTGGAGGTCCAGGTGGTGGTCGGGGATGTGGGGGAAGTCCCTTGGGATCAGTCTGGGTCTTTACAATAGTTACCCAGAAGTTAGAAGAGGTTTTAATTCTTCAAACTTTTTCTGAGTAACTACTGGCATAACCCTGGTGGAACCAGCTGAAATTTGTGATTTAAGTCACATTTTCGGATGGTTCCCAGCGCAGGGCAATTGTCCAGAGGAAGTGTGCATTTCTGGGCAATTGTCATGCAAGCCCTTACCTGGGAACCTCCGAGAGGGATTCCCCAGCGTATCTTTGGGGTACCCCCAGAATCCAACACTGGGGATCTCGGAGTGATGATTGCAGAATCTTTCATCTCTGCCTATGATCACTGTCATGGTTCAGCAGGGAAAGTGCAGGAGCAGCCAAAAGCAGGGCCTAAACTTTTACAAGAGATTTTAAACAGAGATGAAGGGTCATCCTCGACCTGAAAGCTTAACTCTGTTTCTCTCCACAGATGCTATCTGGCTTACTGAGTATTTCCAGCATTTTCCATTTTTATTTTGCTAACCATGGCATGATTTTGTACAGCATGCTATGGCTTGTTACCTAGGTTTCAATTTGATTCATCAATGGAGAATATTAATTGTTTTTTTTTAAGAGAAAAAAGTTTAAAAAAAAATTCATTAAGGGGGTGTGGGCTTCGCTGGCTGGGCCAGCATTTATTGCCCATCCCTAGTTGTCCTTGAGAAGGTGATAGTGAGTTGCCTTCTTCTACCGCTGCAATCCATGTGGTGTAGGTACATCCACAGTGCTGTTAGGGAGGGAGTTCCAGGATTTTGACCCAGTGACAATGAACTATTGAATGGAAAATGGTGCAAATGTCTACACAAAATCTGTGACAAACATTAACAGCAAGAGAAACTCCAAGGTGACAATGTGGGCCATGAGCCCATGTTGTTATCAGTCGCTGTACATGAACTGGAAAACCATATTGTTTTATTCCTGCTGGAAAGTGCCAATGTTAATTCTGGGTGAGATTTGGATGCAGCACCCACACACAGTTGAATAGCCCTGCCGACTGCCTTGACGTACACATGAAGAATGACTACTTGGGTGAGGTAATGGATGGGCGGGGGGGGGGGGGCGGGGGTGGTGACTGGCTCTTGTGGTATTGTACACTAGCGACAGCTCAACATCTTCTGCAAAGGATTGGTCACAACTGACTGAAGTGATGAGGAATAATAAGACATGACTGGGGTGCATGTGTGACTGGGTGGTGGATTGGGGTCTTTGACCTCCACTTTAATGAGCTTCACGCTGACTGTAGGCAAACAGTCACTGCCTTGACTCATTCAATAAATCAGAAGAGTTAACCCCATTGTTGTGCCTTCTTGAGACTATATATTATCCTGCGTCACAGATAGCTGTCTGTATAACTGATGTCTCCATCCCTCTGGTAGCTGCAGTAGTTACTGTACAGAAGGTGTATCAACATCACTTATACAGACAGCTGTCTGCTGCCATGTGTGGAACATACAAGCTCTAGAAATTAAGACAATGAGGTTACAGCTGAAGATTTATTACATGTCAACTCTAGTCTGATTTATCAGGAATTAAGTAGAATCTGCTGTACTCAAAACTATTAAACAGTTTACATTTCACCCCAATTTCCAGTCTCCCTTGCCCACCTGAAAGCACTAAATCTTGGCTGGGTGCAGTTTCAAGGGTGCTGGCCTTCCATTCTTCACACGTAAATCAGCAGCCTATTCAATTATGGAAAGATTCAAGGTCAGCCCAATCTCCATTTGACACCTACACATGTCTATTTGGGCACAGTTTACAGTTAGGAAATAGAAACTCTAGCTGACACTTACCTTTCACTATCCTGGTGTCATGTAGACTCCTCAGCTGCTGGTCTTGAGATCAACAGAGGCAGCACAGACCAAGGGAATCAAAGCTGGGATGTTCTCATCATGGTTTATACTATATTGTGCAATGGTTTAGGCTATTGGGAGAGATTGTTCAAAAACTTTGTATCATTGTACCTCAGAAATGGTACAACTCTAGAAAAGCTAATGGTAAAAGCACACAGGTCCAGGTTTTTGCTACTGAAGCAGGTAGCTCGAGTCAACCCGCCTTGGTTTTAAGGGCCCTGTTA
This sequence comes from Carcharodon carcharias, assembly GCF_017639515.1. NCBI lineage: Eukaryota > Metazoa > Chordata > Chondrichthyes > Lamniformes > Lamnidae > Carcharodon > Carcharodon carcharias. The sequence goes on from NC_054474.1 coordinate 94,232,845, forward strand.
GACCAACTTTGAGATCTGGGGAGATGGGGACAGGATCAAATCAGGCCGGCAAACCCAGGATGTAGATCCTAGGCAGCTACTGGGGTTTGGGAAGGTGCTCAGGCTGGCTCATTAGAAGGCTCACCAGTTCTCTGGTACTTCATCCCAGTTGTTTTACATGCTGTAAGGCCCTCTAGCCCTCACAACCCCATGACCTCTCATACCCTGCATGCCACCTCCATGCCAACTCATATCTCCTGTGCTATCTCAATGTCAACTCATGCCCTCCAACAACCTCCATGTCCCCTCATACCCCCATGCCCCCTCATACCTCCAATGCTACCTTCATAGAACCTAAGGCAGTAACCACCCAGGACAGACCTTAGGCGCCATGTGGAGATGAAAAAAATTAAATTCTAACGATCTAATACAGCTCTCACTCACACACATTTGATAGTGAAAACAAACTCCCAATCAAGAAACCCATGTAAATCTTTTAAATCTCAAGTGGTTAATGGCTTAGAAAAATAAACTTCTATTCAGACCGTAAAGCAGTGACAGCTAATTCTTTAATAGCCTCTTTAAATTGTCAATCAAATTGTGAAGTCAGAACACCCTGCTGAGATAGCTGTAGTTTTTGAAACTTAGCCAATCATTCATTACAACATAATAGCCCTTAGGGAAATGTCAACAAAGAACTCCATTGAAACTCCATGGGCAATTGTTTTTCTCTAACCTATGACAATCTGTCAATCAAAGCAGTCCAGCAGAGGGTGTTTTTTTTTAAACACTCACTAAACATGAAAAAAAAAGGTTGAATCTGTCAAAGAGTGGGGAGTTTAAAAGAATCAGATCATGACACTTAAACAGACCTTATCTCCCCTTTAAGAGCATTTACATCTACTCCATCAATTCATGGCTCCCACACAGCAGATTAAGGTCTTTGCAACAGCCAAAATGGGGTCTGTTTGAACTCAGCACCAAGTTCAAATGGCCCTGCTGAGTGTTGGTTTCCCACCTGTGTGATGTTCTCTATTGGCAAAAATTGTAAGTGTCAGAAATGGAAGCAGAACTTCCAGATCTGGGTTCCTGCCTACCGTTTTTAAAGGTCCGCAGAGTCTTCCCTCTTTGAAAATCAGCCCACACTGTCTATTTTGTGCAGACGAGGTCTCAGCATTGGTTAATTCTCTTCAAATTTAACCTATTAACTGCTTATGGCAGCACAAGAGCACAATACATGCTGTATTCTAAATGACACAATCAGCCACTGCTGCCTTAGTGTCACAAAATCACCTGTTGCGCTTCCTACATTACAGCAGTGACTATGTCAGTGAAGCACTTTGAGTCACTGAGGTTGTATAAGGTTCTATGCAAATGCAAATGTATTCCTTATACAATAAAATTGCATCCAGGCAAGCAATAGCAACCTCATTCACCTAATGGTTCCAGTGGGCCAATGAAGTCAGGAAGGTGCCAGACTCGATCACCAAATCTGTGTTGTGATGGTAGGGCACAATAACCAGCCTTAGTGGCCACTGGACTAGGGGAGGAAAATAATAAAGAGATTGGATGGAAATCTGCACCGATTCAACTGCATTCCCCCCAAGGAAAAGAGGGAAGTGAAGAAAATTGATAGGGGCCATTACTTACTTTTAGTGTTCACATGAGGGTGAGGAAGAAGTGCTGGAATTCTTCTTCTTTCAGGTTCTCAGGGTCAGCATCAAGAACTTCCAGGTCACATTCAGCCTTAACCAGCTGCTCCCTCTAAACTGCCTATCATGACTCTGCCTCAGGTATTGAAAGGCACACTATTTTACACATTATCGACAATGCTTCCACATCTCACACCAGCCATCCTCGGAGTAAGGCTGCTAATTGATATCCAGTCAGAGACAGTTTGGTGCAGTTGCACTTTGCCTAGTAGTAACTGGATTGGCTTCTGCCCAGGTATAACTGACCCTTACGGTGAGAAGGCGAAGGAGATCATCATCTCATCAGGAGCTGCGCGTGAATCCAAGTAGGGGGAAGGCTAGCGGTAACCCCACTGCACCACCCATTTCCCTTTCGAATCTGTCAAACACTCTTAAATGGCAGTCAGCTCCACATTCTTACCACATTCTGAGCAAAGATGGTTCTTCTGAATTTCCCAATTTGATTGTGTAGCTCAAGTCAGAACTTGCTGAACTCTGCAGCCTTTTATAGTCATTGATCGAGAATGTTAATGCCCCTCAGTCTATTCTGCTTGCTATGCAGGTCTTTTCTTCAATTGACCTCCAGCACCAAGCATAAGCATTTCTTTAACATAGTTTTAATTTACTGATACAGTGGGTGCAGCAGTCAGTTCAGATCACATGATCGCCCTCACCTGACCCTGAAGTTACGTTGAGTAATCCTGCCCAAGCCTCATTCCATACTTCACATGTATGAGGTTGTCACTGTTTCTCAAGCTTTATTTGCAGTTGTGAACAAGGCTTCCCCTCATCAAACAATGAAATCTCACTAGTGCCAAATTATATGGCAACAAATTTGAATAGTGACAAGGAAGAATTGACTCTGATGATGAACTGTGGAACTCTCCGAGCAGAGAGATGACAAGTTGCAAGAAGTGCAGAGGAGATTTACCCGAATAGGATCAGGGATGAAAAACTTCAGTTGTGTAGTGAGCCTCGAGAAGCTGAGATTGTTATGTTTACAGAGTAGAAAAGGTTAAGAAAAGATTTAATAGAGGTGTTCAAAATCATGAGCAGTTTTGATAGAGTAAGTAAGGAGATTCTTCCACTGGCAGGAAGGACACAGTTTAAAGAAACAGAGGGAGAGATGAGCATTTCTTTTGTGCAGTGACTTATGATTTGTAATGCAGTGCCTGAAAGGTCAGTGGAATAAGATTCAATAATAATTTTCAAAAGGAACTGCATAAATACCTGGAAAAAAGACGCAAAGCTATTGGGAAAGAGTATGGACAAATAAGATGGACTGAATGCCTTCCTTCTGCACTTATGATTCAATAAATGCAGGGCAAATAATTTCCATGTTAAAATGGGTAAATGCACATGGTCAGGTGTTGCAGCATAGGCAGTCCTGGAGTCTTTTGTTGTTGGTGCTCACTGAGCTGATATTGACTCAGTTGGCAGTGCCATTACAATTGTCTTCTGTGCCCCTGCGTATTCAGGAACAAAAAAAAACAACCAGTCAAGGGTCCCAGCTCTCAAATCACTAGTCTGTGATTCGCAGTGGAAATAGGTGGTGGGTGAGAAGAAAATCAGAGTCAACAGCAATGGCTCTCCAGCAATGCAGACTACACAGGAAGTAATATGCTGTTTCACCAACTTCTGGTAAACATCCAATTTTTATTTACACTGAAATCAATGGGAAATTCAACAGGCAGTATCTTTATGGGTAGGTGATCTGTCTCAACATATTACGACCAAGTCGTGAAGGTAGAAATAACTAACCTTGCCTCCCACTTCCCCATCCCCCACCAAACCCCTCCATGATCTAGATTTACAAGCAAAGAATGGATACTTGGACAGGGAGTCAGTGGGCCTCTCAGGTGTCTTCCACCCCAGCAGCAGTCATCAATTTCATGAGAAGGGAAAAGAGAAATCACATCTCAGCTGTTAGATAGTAACTTTAAGTAGTTTATAGATCAATCATCCTGATTATCCATTACTGCATCAAGTAGTCTTAACCATTATGATATGAGTGCACTCTATTGTATTTTTGAACACTTGCCTGGGGCCTCTGTGAAAATACCCTTTGAAGGCCCAAACACTTAAATCACTTTCCAAATGTCCTGTGTTTTATCTGCCCATCACCTCCCGGGTTTTCCCTTCCATTTCCTCAGTTGCCGTAGCAAAGCTACAATTGACCTCGTTGGTGAGGTTAAGTTGCTGTGAAATTGAGCTACAGAAATTAGAATGTAAAAACAGCCAGTAGCCTTGTAGGGTCACTCCAGGGAGTAACAAAACAGTAGTCCATCTCAGTACAAGAAAGGTTAAACAAGACTACTCTTGTCACAAAATTAATTGGCTATATATTGGTACCATGGGAAACACTGGACGCACATCAATACACTTGAAAGTTGTGTACATGATCTTTGTTTAAAGCTCCTAACTCATTGCCTCATGCCTTCCACAACTGGGGAGGCCTGTGGTTATCAGTATGTCACCCAGGCTGTATCCAGTAATTTGCTCACACAACTCAAGATATCCTCTCCCCATGACCACAAATTCCATTGCTGGGTTGCTGGGTGTTTGTTCCCCCACTTCCACACTACCCCTCCCCCGACACCAGGCAAGTGTTCAAAAATACAATAGAGTGCACTCATATCATAATGGTTAAGACTACTTGATGCAGTAATGGATAATCAGGATGATTGATCTATAATTCCTGCTACAAATGCTGCCAAATAAAACATTTCTAATACAGTGTAATACAGTTAAATTACACAGATTCTTACCTAGACATCTCAAATCCTGAAGAAGTTGACCCCTTGCTGGGGTACCCCTCCATAGGCACGAGGGCTGAAGTGGCTACCATTCACGAGAAAGCCTAGGCAGTGAGGGTTGACTTATTATCAGCCATTGTGAGCATCACAATTAGACCCTTTCCTGCTGCTGCTCACGTTGCCAGCAGAGGTTGGTGGACAGCGATCAAGGGCAGGAACCCTCTTCTGAGCAATTCCTAACCTAGGCATAGTGAGACCAACTGAAGGGTGTGTGGGCATGCTTGCGTGTGCAGGTTTGTGAGCTATCCACTGGACCAAACTCATGGAGCCATCAGAGGACTCTGCTGGTGTGGACAAGTGGAAAACAGCACAATCAGTGTCATATTTTACTGAAATCCCAACGGCAACACTACAGAATCCAAACTTAATGTTTCCCTGTAATTTAATTTAAATCAGTAAAAACATGAAACCTTCTGAAACAATTCTCAGAGAACAGAAAAGATAAAATTGTTGTACAACAAAGTCTAGTCTTACCAGAGACGATGGAGTTCCCCTTTTGACCACCATTTTCGCTGATACATATATAACCAATAATTTCTCCCTCCCACGTCTCAAACAAGCAATGAATCCTCCACAGAGCGCAACAGTCCAAAGGCAATGTAACAGAAGCCTGCCAATCACGGGCCACACTAAAGAAAATGATTGTGCAGTGCTGGCCAAGATTGATTACTGTTACAAGTGACAAGGTATTGTACTTTGCTTTAATTGTGTATCCTCATTGAAAGGTCAAAGCCCACAGTGCAGAACACCACCAAGGTTGAAGGGAGATGATGATGCAACTTAAGAAATAATTTCTTTAGGCTGAGTGTTATTGGAGCATGAGATGCTTTGCCATAGGGAGAAGTTAGGCATCCTTTAAGGGAAGAGTAGGCAGAGATCTGATGTACAGCAAGGAGAGCAGAGTAATGGGATGTTTTGGAATGTGCGTACAAAAAACCAGCACTGACACAACGGGCTGAATGACCACCTCCTTTGCTATAAAGTTCCATGTTTTTTGGTGATTAAGTGATGTTTAAAGTTTTAAAAAGATTGCAGCTTGTTAGAAGCAGGAGGGAGTGAAGTTTGGAGGTGGTTAGGAGGGGTTAGAAAAATAATGTGCCTCGTTAAATCAGCCCTTGGGTGAAATCAGCAATAAACTAAGACATAGGGCTCCTTACTGCTACTTGTTGGAACCCTATGGTACCTTACTAATTACCTGTACAACAGTGGAGTTAACCTCTAATTCTTTTCTTTTTTAACAGGGTCTTCCCTGAATAATTCTGCATAGGAACTAACTAGGATTTCATCTTAAATCACTTCTATAGTAAATGGATCTGTCTGCACCTGCCTGGGGAGACTACTGCACTGCTTCTATGTGGTACAAATCTCAGCGGGTATTTGGGGATCGGCTGTGAAAGAGGCTTGTAGCATCAACATGGAGGGCCAGCTTCTTGTGTTGGGGCTGTAACCTGACTGCAGATATGAGGACCTAGATTGTCCTGGGGCTAGAATGTTGCTTATTTTCTACAGTTTATGCAGTCACTAATGTCATGAGTGCTTCTGAACCTCGTGTCACATAAATTGCCTTTATTTAATGAACAGGAAAGATGACCTATACCCAGCCAGCTGTTGTAAGAAATGCACAAGATTTGTAAATAACTGTTCTGTTTAGCAGCTGCCATTTTCACACTTGAGAAACGTCATTTATTTTAAAAGTCTGAAATTAAATACAATTGCAATCAAGTTGTAAAGACTTTGTATGGCGCCCTCAGAATTTCTTTCCTCTTACAACCGGTCGCTAGCTCAAAATCCTGGAACACCCAATCTAGCACCACTGTGGGAGTTCCCTCATCATGCAGACTGTAGTGGTTCAAGGAGGAGGCTCACCATATCCTTTGAGACTAATGTCCTTTAGGGAAGGAAATCTGCCGTCCTTACCCGGTCTGGCCTACAAGTGACTCCAGATTCATGTGACTCTTAACTGACCTCTGAAATGGCCTAGTAAGCCACTCAGTTCAAGGGCAATTAGGGATGGGTGACAAATGCTGGCCTTGCCAGTGACACCCACATCCCATGAAAAAAATAAAAGGAAAAAATGAATGTTTTAAAAAAAATCCTCAGGGTTTTAAACATCTGAGCTTGGCATGACCAAGACACTGCTCATCAATTGACTGAGTCTGCTTTCCTACTCCTGTCAACCATGAACCATGGTGACGTTATGCTCTATGAAAAAGTATATATTTTTACATTACACATTAGCCTTGGCTTAGTTAGTAGCTCTTAATGCTGAGCTAGAAGATGTGGATTGAAGCCCCACTTCAGGTCTCAGCACATAATCCCCTGTTCTTCTCCAAACAGTGCCACCCAATTTTTTGCATTCACCTGAGGGGGCAGGTGGAGCATCAGTTTAAGCTTGTCCAAACACAACACCTCTGACAGAGCAGCACCTCCTTAGTACTACGCTGCAGTGTCAGCCGAGGCTTTTATGCTCAAATCTCGAAAGGATTTCCCAAGGTCAACTGGGAAAGGCCCAGTCCTTGCAAGGCCATATAAAAGTGGTGCCCTGCCCTCATGGGTACAATACTGGCAACTGCCATTCATATGATGGGAGAAACAGCCTTGTGTGGTGACACTTCCTGCATACACCACCTTTGTGTATGTGCTGTGATAGAAGCAGGGTATCAGTGGACCCTGCTAGAGCAGTGTGGGCTTCTGAAGCTGGTCTTATTCTTCACACCATTGCATGGGTGACAGAGTAAGTTGACAGGCCTCTTTAGTAACTTACCCTTGTCAGTTTTCCGCTACATAAAACATTAGCTGCAACACCGTCATGCCAATCAATTTCAGTTAACCCTTTGATACAGATGCTAGAGATATTTATTTCCCCTGCCTGCGAGGGACAGATCAGCGGCAGAAAAACAACACAAGAGCATGTCAGGTGATACATTAAACTGAGTGTGCTGTCAGCCCTATACTGCACCTACAAACAGCTCAATTGGAGTCATACTTTTTAAAAAGCACCTCATGTGTCTCAAATCAAATACCTCGAGGCACAGAAGAGACATAAAGGATCTAAATGCATAACAATGCGGAGCTTGTGGTGGAGTGTGAGCCAGACAGGGCATGACTGCTGCAATAAATAAAACAAAAGTCAATAAATCAGGAGAGGCTTTAATGTGGTTAACATCCAGTGTGTGCATAGCATCCTGAATTCCTGATAAATTATGTTCAAAATATTCAGCCAGGGGCACCCCCTCCCTGGTACATTTAATGACTTTCTTGTTTCCAGATGCTTTCAAGGGGAAGCCAGATAAACAGGAGGAAGAGGCAAATAGAAGGTTATGCAGACAGGGCTAGACGAAGAGGGGTGGGAGGAGGCTCGTCCCAAGCAGAAACACCAGCATAGACTGACTGGGGCTGAATGGCCTGTTACTGTGCTGTACGTTCTTTGTCATGTTAACTCATAATGTTAGAATGACAAGCTGTGTCACATTATACACTGTAATGTGAACAATGGTGTCAGGTCAGATGGTAAAACCTCACCGCAACATTTTTATTTGTCCCAGAATGGGTTCGCTGTTTTCAGGAGTGCAAAAGTATGTCCATATCAATCTCTACCTTTTTAACAAACAAAATTCAAATTTGGTATTTAATTGTTTAAGTTCGTTAATGCACTGTTCAGACCATTATCAAGAGAGATCAGCCAGCAAATCCCTGGCCTGCATTGCCATCTCACACATGATGGGGGATGGGGGGGCGGGGGGAGAACATGTATTTTTCCATTAAAAAAAATCAATTAAGTTTCTCTTCCTTGATTTCTTAACCCAGCCAGAAAGTGTCAGCTCAGCTTTGGCTCCAGTGCCTGGAGAGATCTGTCAGGATGGCTTGGACACTTAAGCGTGATTATTTTAGACATAACATGTGTCCTCAATTTCCTTCTCTGTTGAGTTGACCAAACCAGGGTACAGGAGGAGGCCATTCAGTCCCTCAAACCTGTGCTGCCATTCAATTAGGTCATGGCTGATCTGTACCTTAACTCAATCTATCCACATTGGCTCCACAACCCTCAATATCATTGCCTACGAAAAGTCTATTGCTCTCAGGTTTGATGTTTTTAATTGATCCTCACACTCAACAGCTTTTTGGTTGGACAGGGTTCCAGATTTCCACAGCCCTTCTGTGAAAAAGTGTTTCCTGGCCAATCTCAGCAGGGGCAAAAGTTGGGTCACGATAGAGGTGTTCAGGATAGAGGGGTCTTGGCAGAAAGCTAGTCAGGAAAAACTATTCTAAGCAACATGCGTTCAATAGCTGTGTTAATTGCATAACAACAATGGTGCCATTACCTAAGATCTTCTACAGGGTCTCTGGGACCCCTCTTCCAGTCCCACCAGCTGCTGAAAGAACAATGCATCAACAGCAGTCTGGAAAAATAATGATTTCATTCATTCAGGTCACACAGTGAGTACCAGGATGAATGACATGTCATTCAAAAATCATCAAACTATCTGAGATTATTGAGGACCCTGACCTCTGACGGCAACGGCCCTGCTCTCTGCTGTTGATGGAATATATCAAAGCCACTTTTAGTTAGGGCGAACAGCCAAAGACTGGGTTAGTAGGGCTCGCAAGTCTTCAGCTGTCAAAAGGCAGATTTGCAGCGAAGTTGAATTTGTAAAAGGAAATAAAGCATAATGGCCATAAAGTAAATACAGATTGTCATTCTGACGTTGTTTTTGATTTAACTGGCTGTTGAAATGGATTTTCAGGTTTCCTTTCCTGATAATGATGGGGAGAATTTTTTAAACTTAAAATCTTTTTGTTCTTCAAGTAAGGATTTGTATATTTTAACAAGCCAGCCAGAAATGGTTATCCCATTGTTGTGACTCCACCACTCCATTTGTCACAGTCTGCCAGTGTGCCTCGTCCAATACCACCTGTTAATCTCTCACCCACATTCTGTGCTTTAAGTCATAAGTGCACATCCACACATGGTAATACTTCAAATGTCATTTGGGCATCTTTGCATCAGGCTCAAAAGCAACATCAAGAAAGGGTAGAAGATCAGTCCTTAGGGAGCGGAGCTGTTTGCTTTGGCAGGATCTTGCTGAGACATTTTTAACAGGCTTCCTTTTTCCAGAAGTAATTATCATTGATGTGATCATGTTGTTCGTTAAAAACAAAATCAGAAACACTATTTTGAAAAATCGTCACGCTGTTCTTTTAGAAGCCTGAAAGTGGATCCATAAAATCACTTCCTCTAAATCTATTCCCTTATCCCCCCAGCAGAACTCTTTCCTATTGGGATAGACTCCACAGGACATTGCACCATGCTCGGTAACCAGTTATGTGTGTGGGTTGAGACTGAGCTATCAGACTGTGCAGAGGTATTAGAGGTGAACATTATGCGGTCCTCATTTAGCATCCACATGGGTAAAAGCTCCAATAAGGTGCCTGGTTAGTGAATGGCTAATTCCACCTCCCACCATCCTCTTCGGGAAGATAAACTACAATGTCTCTGATAACCCTCATCTCAGCCGAGGTCAGCTAACTCAGGAGTGTCCAGAGATTGAACTTGAGGTTTGAAATTGCCCTCAGTGACACACTACATGGTTCACTAGCCACTGGAAGTCGAGTGAATTCATTTTTCAGTTATGATATTTCCCTAAACCTGGAGTGGGGGGGGGAGGGAGCAGGAGGGAAGGAATGTAAATTAAAGCTGTTACCATTTTTTTTCTAGCATACTGAACTTCAAAAAGACCTATGAAGACACTGAATAAAGATCTGTGCAGTCATTCTCCATTTATTTTCCCTTGTACAGACAGGCATATCAATGGACATACAGGGTGGAGAGACATTAAACAGTGGGGGAAGCTTTAAGTTAACACTCTACTGACATGACTTTCCTTTCAGTTCCATTTATGTCAACAATAATGCCCTTGTTATATGCTGTAAAAACTGATAGAGACTTTAGTCTGATCCATTACTCAATTCCATAGCCAAACAGGAGAACTATTCAGGGCAACAGATACAACGAAATTCAAAAGGGTTCAGGCCTTTAAGTAGAAGGATTTATCCTCTGAATTGCATACTTCCCAAAGTACCCTGCACTGAAATGTTTACATACAGATATTTAGTGGCGATTGAAAGAACAAACTTGCATTTATATTGCACCTTTCATGGCCTCAGGACGTCACAAAAAGCTTTCCAGCCAATGAAGCGCTTTTGAAGTGGCTGTTGTAATGTAGAAAACACAACAACCAGTTTGTGCACAGAAGCTCCCACAAATAGCAATGACCTAATGACTAGATTATTTTGTTTAGCCATTGGTTGAGGGATAAATATTGGCCAAGACCCCGGGGTGGGGGGGGGGGGGAAGTTTCCCTTTTTCAAATACTGCCATGGGATTTTTTACATCCATTCCAGAGACTAGAGAGGGACTTGATTTAACATCTCAAATGAATGACAGCACCTGTGACAGTACAGCACTCCCTCAGTACTGTACTGCACTGGTGTGACAGCCTAGATTTTCTGCACAAGTCTCTGGAGCATGGCTTCAGCCCACATCCTTCTGACTAGGAAGTGAGAGATGCTATCAAATGACCCACAACTAACAGCTCAATCTGTCTTTGCTGAATTATCTTACTACAACTGGAGTTGTGAGAAGGGAACTACAACTGCCTCCAGTACCTCAGCTAATGAAGAGGAGAAATTAACCAAACTACCTACTCTTGACTGCTTACCAATGATTCAGCCAGAATGTAACCATGGATAAGTTTGGAGAGGATAGCTCTTCTATCTTGTTTCCCATAGGACATACTTACTGACCCAATCTGAAGCAAGTGCAAGATATGATGGATGTGGATCCCAGTGGGAGTTAGTCTTTTCCAAGCCACAATGGGACTTCTTTGTTGTTTAATTTCTGTCTTTTAATATGAATAGGTTCAAAAGACAATTGAGCAGCTTTCTGAAGGGAAGAGATCCTGTCAATTGTACCCTAGCTCAGGGAGTGGCACTTTCGCCAGAAGTTTGTGGGTTGAAGTTCCACTCCAAAGATTTGAGAACATAGCCCAGGCTGGCACTTCTGTAAATTAGTGAGGGAGAGCTGTGCTATCGGATGTTCTCTCTGTTCTTTCAGGTAGACATAAAAGATCCCATGACACTGCTTGAAGAAGAGCAGGGGAATCAGAGTTCTCCTGGTATCCTGGCCAATATTTATTCCTCAAACAGAAAAACTAAAACAGAGTTAAAGGCAAAATACTGCGGATGCCAGAAATCTGAAACAAAAACAAAAAATGCTGGAAAAACTCAGCAGGTCTGACAGCATCTGCCGAGAGAAAGCCAGAGTTAACGTTTCGAGTCTATATAACTTCTTCAGGGCTAAAGAGAAGTAGGAATGTGGTGAAGTATATACAGTTTGAGGGGGGTGGAATAGGTGAAGCTGGATAGAAGGCCAGTGATAGGTGGAGGCAGAGGCGACATTGTGAAAGATGTCATAAACAAAAGGTCAAAGGGTTATTAATAGTGGTGGTACTGGCTAAAGGAGGTGCTAATGGTGACATTAAGAGTAAAACATTTGTCATTTATTTCACTGTTGTTTGTGAAACTTTAATGTGAAAAAATTGGCTGTCACATTTTCTACATTACCACATGTGATCAAAACTATTTCGTTGATTGTAAAGACATTCTGTGGCTGTGAGATGTGCTGCATAAATGCCAACCTTTCTTTCCTTTGATTTTGCTACCTCAAGAAATAAACATTTTAAAACCTTCATAAATGCTTTATCATGAATATCATGGAACAGGAATCGAAGAGTAATCTCTTTATTAATTGCTGAGACACAAAATGCCAACCTTGTAACACAAGTAGATGCAAGTTCAAAATCCAGCTGCGGCATTATTGTGTAGAAAGTGTTTGCACCTACTTACCAGCTTCCTGTTCCAACTGAAACAAGCAATAGTGTGAACTCCATTTATTTCAGAGATTTTTCTTCGATAAGGAAGAATATAGATCAGGTCAGCACAATAATCTGTTGGGTAAGAAGGGAACTGGGGCATCATTTTTTTAATTGAAAGGAAAAATACCTGGGGTTACAGGATAAGTCACCAGAGATGACCACTAAAACAGACACTATGAATACATTCAAGAAACAATTGATTAGCCTTTTGGAGGGAAGAGATTGAAGGATATGGCAATAAGAGTCAAGGTCTTTTTGATATATGTAAAAGGGACTGGATACGACCCATTTCCTGTTTCAAACAATTGTTAAGTGTTAATATTGCATTACTTATGCTTAAAGCTCACAACCTTGCTTCCTAGAATCTAAAGGTCTTTAAAACCCAAATCAAACATCATTGAATCCTAATTCATTTCATGTACTCCCCTGCTCTCTTTGGACTGTGGCCTTGGCCTTTCAGCTGGGCTTCCTAATATATTAAAACAGATTTACACAGCAGTTTATAGTGATAGTGTTAAAAATCAACAACTTGAATTCATCTCATGCCTTTAAAGTAAAAACAAAAGTTGGACATGGACTCTGAGCTGAGGAAATAGAGATGGTCGTGCTGACCTGGCCCACAGAATGGTTTTAGTTCAGGTTTGATCCCAGAAGCCAAGTTCTTACAATCAACGGTTTGATTAAGTTGCTGGAAATTTAATATTGCTGGATCCAGGACTCCCCACAATGAAAGCCCTGTATTAAATGGACGGCACACTGTGATCTTGTATTTAATGTTAGGCACATCCAGATCCTTTTGCGGTAAAACAGAGATTCCAAAATGTCATCCTGGAACATTCCCTACACATACAGGAAGGGCGGAAAACCAACTCACTGGGAGCTGTCCATAGTACTTAAAATTCAAAGTCAGAAAGCTAACACATTCAAATAGTTGAACAGTACTGCAGATGGTTACTCGCAATCACTTATACACACTCTCACACTGCAGTAGCAGCTCTACATTTATTTTTATCCTATTATAGTTAAAAGTATTATCATTCTTTCTTCTACAAATGTCATCCAGCAGTTCTAAAAGCAGCATTTAAGTTTGATTGACAGAATGGTGACATATAGAACATGAATTACGCCTTATAATCTGACATGGCTAACAATCTCCAGAAATTACACTTAATCATCCACAGAACATCAACTAATGGCTGTACTGGAAACTTGAAACTGTTGTCACTTCAAACCAAATGACATTTTCAACCTGAGAAAATTGCAAACTTTAGAGAAACAAAAATGTCATGAACTTTTGAGCTTATTGAGGAGTGAGATATTATTGGTGGGAAATGAAATCCTTTCACCTTCCCTCTGAAACACGTAGATACGGAGGAAGCATCACAGAAAACAGTAAGGTTGGTAAATATCTCAACAAGCAGTGGTTGATCAGATAACTAATTGATGTTCAAGTCACTGATTGAGTTAGGGTGAGCCTCGGGATTTCAGAGATAGAGATTATATTACTGGCATTCTCTATTTATAATAATTATAGTAGGATTTCAATTACAAAATGAGGTTCAGGAAGGGAGAGAAGTCAAGCTGATTTTGCTTTAGTCACTGTGATATCACACTCATGGAATCGGGTTTTAATTTTTTAAAATTAATTAACGGAATGTAGGCTTTGCTGGCTGGGCCAGCATTTATTGTCCATCCCTAGTTGCCTTTGTGAATGTGGTGGTAAGCTGCCTTCTTGAACAGCTAAACCGCAAATAATATATTAAAACACTTGTACTCTAAGATTTTTCATTGCACATTCTGGAATTTCTCCCTTTGTTCTGTTTTGTTCCGATAAGTATGAAAAGGGTACAACCGTCTCATTACCCTGCATGACATCTCACTTAACAGAACCAAATTTCTTTCACCCATCACTCCTGTGCCTGCAGACCTATATTGGTTCCTCGTTTGGTTATGCTTCAGTTTTAAAGTTCTCGTCCTTTTTTTCAAGTTACACAATTATCTCAATGCTCTTCATTTCTGTAATCTCCCCCAGCCCTTTCAAGATGCCTGTGCTTCTCCAATTCTGGCTTCTTGCACATCCCCAATTTTCATTGCTCCACCAATGGCAACTGTGCCTTTAGCTCCCAGGGGCCTAAGCTCTGGAATTCCCTCCCTAAGTCTCTCTCTCCTTCCTATATTAAGACGTCCTTTGAAACCTACCTCTTTGACCAAGCATTAGGTCACCTGTTCTAATATTGCTTCATGTGGCAAGCAACTGAACTCATCCTGATAAGGTCAAGGTCACTATGGTCAAGGCTGAACATCATAAGAAACAGAACAGAGCTGTTAGTTATGAACCATTTTACCAGCCAGCCTGCTTTTGTATCGTGGAGCTCTGCAGCAATTGGCTAAGGCAGCATGCATGGGGTTGAAAAGAGTAGGCAAGAAGATGAGTCATATTGAAAATAATGGCTAGCTGACACCAAAGTTGGCTGGCAAAAGCTTGCAGATTGGAGGGTAGAAGGAAGACAAAGGAATGCTATGACTCTCATGAAGGTTTAGAAATAAAAGGAAATGGTAAATATGCTTACCTCATGTCTCTGGTGATTGGGATTTGTCTGGGAAAGAGGATGAAGATGACCCTTCAACATTTACTGCTGCATGCAGCTAATCCAAGAACACGTTATGTTTGTTTCTAAGATTACTATAACACTCATGGTGTAATGAAGTGCATTCTGCCAAGAGGTATGATATCTACTATCCTGCTGAGGATCATGGTGCCTTATTCACATTCCTGAACAGGGTAAAAGATAAAGTTCATACTCTGACAGGCAATCTGTCTCTCAATTTTACAAGTGAACCTTCCTATACAGTGGCCATCTGCCTTTTTCAATATCATCTTTATTTCTACAATCACTGTTCCTTCAAACGGTTCCCTCGACTAAACACCTACACATTCTCCCATTTCCCTACAACTTCACTAGGATCATTAAAATCAAGGATATGGGACACAGCATCAGAGTTGGTGAACGGAGCAGAGACCATGTCAACTATTTAAAAATAGGTCAGGTAGTTGGTTGAAGGAACAGGAACAAAGCAGATGGGATGAGTGGAGGATAAACACCAACATGGACTGGTTGGAACAAACAGTTTATGTGGCTTGATTTTTCTGTATTTCTATGAAGCTCATTGCAACATTCATTCTGACTTAATCTTTCCCAAGTCTTTTAAAAACTATAACTCATTACCTCCCTTGGTCTTCCTTCTCTCCCACAGAAACACAAACTTGCTCTCATGTGCTACTTCTCATTTCAGCTCATCTTTTCAGTTACTATTTTGATTTTTGTTGCTGTTCTGCAACATGGGCCTTAGTTGTTACCTAAGCAGAGAAACCATATGGCTTGTCAAGCTAAAATATGGCATTGTGCTCAGGTAAAGTGGATAATGTGCAGTACTTTTACTAACCTTGACTCTACCATGGCAGAGGAATAACGTAACCAGAAAGGATTATATGCATTAAGTACACCAAATAGTAACATGTTAAAAAGAGTAAGAGAATAGAGGGGACAAAAAAGGATGGAAAAGTCAACACAAAAAACCTAGCTTCTAATAAAGTAGGAGAACATAGGGCAAGAATGCAGAGAGATATTACTACATTTATACAAGACCTCCATTTCCTCATCTTATTGATTGGACTCTGTTGGTCATTACAATGTCATTTGCCCAGTGCAGGTATCATGAAAGTATCTCGTCACTCAAAACAAATTAAGAATCATATTCTGTGCTGGATTACAGTCTCCAGAGTTTGAAATATTGTTCAGCTGGATCCCTTTCCACTGTAGCATTCAGACCTTACCTAACACAGGATACAATCTCTTATACACGTTCAATTGACTGAATACAAATCATGTAATAATTGACTATCAATAAGAGCTTAAAAGCAGCATTTAATAAGCAGCAAAAAAGTTGCAAATTACATGTCAAAGGTCTTGATAATTGGAGGGATCACCCCCCTAAGCACCTATCATGAGTGTGGGGGGATGGAGAGAGTGGAGACGGTGGGGAGGGGGCCTTATCAACTGACATGCGGATTACAAATAATGCTAATTTTTCTTTGGTTAAAGTGCTTTGATCATAACTTCTCACTCACTCCTATTCATGTTCTAATGCAAAAAGGAAAGATCACAGCTCTGTAAGGTCAATTTCATTGAGCAGAGAGTGGAGACACACACACACGGCCTCTCATACAAACACTCTCAAACATATACATGGTCTTGCATACAAATACGTGCACACACACGGCCTCGCATACAAAACTCTCACACATACACATGGCCTCGCATACAAGCGCGCACACACATACAAACATGCTCACACCCTCTCACACACGGCCTCGCATACAAACGCATACACACACCACCCCCTCACACCCCCTCTCTCACACATACACATGGCCTCACGCAAACACAAACACACACACACACACCCACCCACATGCCCTCTCACACACACACACACACACACCCACCCACATGCCCTCTCACACACACACACACACACACCCCCCTCAAACACACGCACACACCCACCCCTCACACACACACCCCTCTCACACAAACATCTTCTCGCACCTCACACACCCCCCCTCACACACACAGACACACCCCTCTCACAGCTCCTCACACACACGCACCCCCCTCACATGCACGCATACCACCCTCACACACATCCCTCAAACATGCACACGCACTCCTCAAACACACGTACCCCTCTTAAACAAACATCCCCTTCACGCGCTCGTGCTCACCCAACTCACATGCGCGCACACCTCCCTCATGCACTCTCACATCCCACACGCGCACATCCCCCTCACACATGCACACATCCCCCTCATACGTGCGCACATCCCCCTCACACACACACACCCTCTCGCCCCTCACATACACACCCTTTCACACACATGCGTACGCACCCCCTCAAATACACACGCACATCCACCCCTCACACACACACAACTCTCACACTAACACACCCCTCACAGACACACAAACCCTCTCACCTCTCACACACACAGCCCCCTCTCACAAACACACACACCCTCACGCACAACCCCCACCTCTCACACAACCCCCCCTCTCACACACAGACACAGCCCTCTCACAGCTCCTCACACATCCACGCACACCCTCACACGCACGCATACCACCCTCCCACACACACACCCCTCAAACACGCACACTCACCCCTCTTAAACAAACATATCCCCCACCTGCGCATCGACACATCCCCTTCATGTACCCGCGCACACCGACCTCACGTGCGTGCACCCACCTCACATGCGTGCACACCCCCCTCATGCAATCACATACCCCACCCGTGCACATCCCCCTCGCACACGCGCACATCCCTCTCACACACACACCCCCTCTCACCCCTCACACACACACACACAAACCCTCTTGCCCCTCACACACACATTTCACACGCACATCCCCATTGTGCACTCACACCCCACACACATTCACAACCCCTCACACGTGCACGCCCCTCACATGTACACATCCCCTCACATGTGCACACCACCCTCACATACGCATGTGCACATCCCACACAAGCACACACACACCCCACCCTTCACACACACCCCCACACCCAACCTCTCACACACACATTCACCCACATACCCCTCAGAAAAAAACACACACCCATCCACAGCCCACTCACACACATGCACACGCCCCCTCACAGGCACACCCCCCCACACACACCCCCTTGCACATCCCATACACATGCACACCCCACACACACACAAAGCACCCACACAAACCACTCAGATACACAAACCCCACACCCGACCTCACACACATACACACCCACTCACACCCCTCACACACACCTCCCACACACAAACACATGACCCCACACAAACCACCCACACCCACTGCTCAGATACACAAACGCCACACCCAACCTCACACACACACCCACCCAAACGCACATCCCTCACACACGCCTCCCGCAGACACACGACCCCACACACACACAATCCCTCACTCACACACACACACCCCCTGCGCACACAGTCATCCCTCACACTCACAACTCTCTCACAGCTCCTCACACACACGCACGCCCTTCACACACACATGCACCGCCCCTCAAATGCACGCAATTCCCTCAAACGCACACCCCTCAAACACACGGACCCCTCTTAAACAAACACACCCCCTTCCCGTGCACTGACACATCCCCCTCACGCAACCGTGCACACCCCTCACGGGCACACATCCCCTCGTGCACTCACACCCCCCTCACATACGCATGTACACATCCCACACAAGCACACACACACCCCACCCTTCACACACACACATACTGCCCACACACACCCCCACACCCAACCTCTCACACACACTCACCCACAGCCCGCTCACACACACACGGCAGCTCTCACACACATGCACACGCCCCCTCACAGGCACATCCCCCCCCAACCCCCACCCACCCCACACACACAGCCCTCACACACACACTCATGCACACTCCATACACATGAACACCCCACACACACACAAACCGCTCAGACACACAAACCCCACACCCGACCTCACGCACATACACACCCACACACACGCACACCCCTCACACGCACACCCCTCAAACACACAGACCCCTCTTAAACAAACACATTCCCCTCCTGTGCACTGACACAGCCCCATCACGCAACCGCGCACACCCGTCACGTGCGCACATCCCTCCCGTGCACTCACACCCCACGCGCACATCCCCCTCACACACATGCACACCACCCTCACACAAAGCCCTCATACACACGCACCCCCCTCACACGCACGTACACCCCTCACATGAATGCACAGACCCCTCACACGCGCACATCCCTCTTAAACAAACACATCCCCTCACACCCTCTCGCCCCACACTTCACACGCACATCCCCCTCTTGCACTCACACACACCACACGCGCACACTGCCCTCACACGAGCACACATTCTTCTCTCTCACACACACACAGCCTCCCTCTCTCACTCACACACATCCCCTTCCTCTCAAACACACAATTCCCCTCCCTCTCACACACTCACGCATTCCCCTCTCTCTCACACACACACACATCCCCCTCCTCTCATACACACACATCCCTCTTTCACACACATTTCTCTCACTCTCACACACACATACATTCCCCTCTCTCTCACACATACACATTCCCTCCTCTCTCTCACACACACATGCAGCCCCCCTCTCTCACACACATTCCCCTCTCTCTCTCACACACACGTAGCCTCCCTCTCTCACACACATTCCCCTCTCTCTCTCACACACATTCCCCTCTCTCTCTCACACACACGTAGCCCCCCTCTCTCACACACACACACCCCGTCACACACACACACACACACACACACACACCCCTCGCACAGCTCCTCACACATACACGCACCCCCCTCACAAACACACACCTACCACCCTCACACACAAAAAAACCCTCAAACATGCAAACTCACCCCTCTTAAACAAACACATCCCCCTCCTGCGCATTGACACATCCCCTTCACATGCCCGCATACACAGACCTCATGTGCGTGCACCCACCTCACTTGCGCGCACACCCCCCTCGTGCACTCACGTACCCCACATGTGCACATCCCACACAAGCACACACACATCCCTCCCTTCACACACACACATACTGCCCACACACAGGCCCCCACCCTCATATACACACTCACCCACATACACCTCAGACAAAAACACACCCACAGCCTCCTCACACACACACAGCAGCTCTCACACACATGCACACACCCCCTCACAGGCACACCACCCCCCCACACACACACCGCCCTCACATACACACCCGTGCACATCCTATACACATGCATACCCCACACACACAAACCACCCACACAAACTGCTCAGATACACAAACCCCACACCCGACCTCACACACATACACACCCATCTACATGCACACCCCTCACACACGCCTCCCTCACACACACACGCACACACACACAGTCACCCCTCACACTCACATCCTTCTCACAGCTCCTCACACACATGCACACCACTCACACGCATGCACACCCCTCAAATGCACACCCCTCAAACACACGGACCCCTCCTTAACAAACACATCCCGCTCCCGTGCACTAACACAGCCCCCTCGTGCAACTGTGCACACCCCTCACACGCGCACATTCCCCTTGTTCACTCACACCCCACGCGCACATCCCCCTAACACACACACACCCCTTCACACAAAGCCCTCATACACACGCAACCCCCTCACACGCACATACACCCCTCACATGAATACACAGACCCCTCACACGCACACACCAGCCTCACACGCACACCCCCCTCTTAAACAAACACATCCCCCTTACACACTCTCGCCCCACACAAACACTTCACACGCACATCCCACTCGTGCACTCACACACCACACACATGCGCACACCACCCTCACATGTGCACAACCCCCTCACACGCACACACGATCCCCTCTCACACATTCCCCTCTCTCTCACACAGACATTCACCTCTCTCTCTCACAGACATAGCCCCCCTATCTCACATACATTCCCATCTCTCTCACACACACGTAGCCCCCCTCTCTCACATACTTTCCCCCCTCCCTCACACACACGCATTCCCCTCTCGCTCTCTCCCAGACACATTTCCCTCTCTCGCTCACACACATTCCCCTCTAACACACACACGCAGCCTGCACTCTCTCTCACACAAACCCCCCCTCTCACACACACACATTCCCACCCCTCTCTCACCCATTCCCCACTCTCTCTCACACACACACACATCCCCCTCCTCTCATACACACATATCCCACTCTTTCACACACCTTCCCCCCTCTCTCTCACACCCATTCCCCTCTCTCTCACACACACAATTCCCTCTCTCACACCCACACTCAATTCCTTCCCTCTCACATACACAATTCCCTCTTTCTTTCACACAGATTGCCCTGTCTCTCTCATACACATTCCCCTCTCTCACACACATTCCCCTCTCTCTCACACACAACCACCCCTCCCTCACACACACACACACATCCCCCTCTCTCACTCTTTTTCACACACACATCCACCCCTCTCACACACACACACATCCCCCTCCTCTCATACACACATATTCCACTCTTTCACACACATTCCCCCCTCTCTCTCACACACATTCCCCTCTCACACACACATGCATTCCCCTCTCTCTCACACACACGCATTCCCCTCTCTCTCACACACACGCACGCATTCCCCTCTCGCTCTCTTACACACACATTCCCCTCTCTCTCTCTCTCACATACACAACCCCCTCCTCTCATACACACAATTCCCCTCTCTCTCACACACACGCATTCCCCTCTCTCTCACACACACGCATTCCCCTCTCTCTCACACACACGCATCCCTCTCTCTCTCACACACATTCCGCTCTCTCTCACACACACGCATTTGCCTCTCTCTCACACACACGCATTCCCCTCTCTCTCACACACACGCATTCCCCTCTCTCTCACACACACGCATTCCCCTCTCTCTCACACACACGCATTCCCCCCTCTCTCTCTCTCTCACACACACATTCACCTCTCTCTCTCGCTCACACACACATTCCCCTCTCTCTCTCTCACACACACACATTCCCCTCTCTCTCTCTCACACACACATGCAGCACCCCCCTCTCTCACACGCATTCCCCTCTCTCTCATACACACGCATCCCTCTCTCTCTCACAAACACCCATTCCTCTCTCTCTCACACACGCATTCCCCTCTCTCTCTCACACACACAATCCTCTCTCTCTCTCAAACACACATTCCTCTCTCTCTCACACACACGCATTCTCCTCTCTCTCACACACAAGCATTCCACTCTCTCCCTCTTACAGATTCCCCTCTCACACACATTCCACTCTCTCTCTCACACATCTTCCTCTCTCTCACACACATTCCACTCTCTCTCACACACATTCCACTCTCGCTCACACACATCTTCCTCTCGCACACACACATCTTCCTCTCTCTCACACACATCTTCCTCTCTCTCACACACATCTTCCTCTCTCTCACACACATCTTCCTCTCTCTCACACAACTCTCCCTTCCTCTCACACACACACATCCGTCTCTCTCACATACATGCATCCCCCCCTCTCTCACACACCCGCATTCCCCTCTCTCTCACACACGCACTCCCCTCTCTCTCACACACGCACTCCCCTCTCTCTCACACACGCACTCCCCTCTCTCTCACACACACGCATCCCTCTTTCTCACACACACACGCATCCCCCTCTCTCTCACACACACGCATTCCCCTCTCTCTCACACACACGCATTCCCCTCTCTCTCTCTCACACACACATGCAGCACCCCCCTCTCTCACACGCATTCCCCTCTCTCTCATACACACGCATCCCTCTCTCTCTCACAAACACCCATTCCTCTCTCTCTCACACACGCATTCCCCTCTCTCTCTCACACACACAATCCTCTCTCTCTCTCAAACACACATTCCTCTCTCTCTCACACACACGCATTCTCCTCTCTCTCACACACAAGCATTCCACTCTCTCCCTCTTACAGATTCCCCTCTCACACACATTCCACTCTCTCTCTCACACATCTTCCTCTCTCTCACACACATTCCACTCTCTCTCACACACATTCCACTCTCGCTCACACACATCTTCCTCTCGCACACACACATCTTCCTCTCTCTCACACACATCTTCCTCTCTCTCACACACATCTTCCTCTCTCTCACACACATCTTCCTCTCTCTCACACAACTCTCCCTTCCTCTCACACACACACATCCGTCTCTCTCACATACATGCATCCCCCCCTCTCTCACACACCCGCATTCCCCTCTCTCTCACACACGCACTCCCCTCTCTCTCACACACGCACTCCCCTCTCTCTCACACACGCACTCCCCTCTCTCTCACACACACGCATCCCTCTTTCTCACACACACACGCATCCCCCTCTCTCTCACACACACGCATTCCCCTCTCTCTCACACACACGCATTCCCCTCTCTCTCTCTCACACACATTCGCATCTCTCTCTCTCTCACACACACATTAGCATCTCTCTCTCTCTCACACACACATTCCCCTCTCTCTCTCACACACACATTCGCATCTCTCTCTCTCTCACACACACATTCGCATCTCTCTCTCTCTCACACACACATTCCCCTCTCTCTCTCTCACACACACATTCGCATCTCTCTCTCTCACACACACATTCGCATCTCTCTCTCTCTCACACACACATTCCCCTCTCTCTCACACACA
The DNA here is from genome assembly GCF_017639515.1 of Carcharodon carcharias. Taxonomy (NCBI): domain Eukaryota; kingdom Metazoa; phylum Chordata; class Chondrichthyes; order Lamniformes; family Lamnidae; genus Carcharodon; species Carcharodon carcharias. Next base: position 94,256,594 of record NC_054474.1, read on the forward strand.
CACAACCCCCCTCTCTCTCTCACACACATGCATTCACCTCTCTCTCACACATTCACCTCTCTCACACAAACCCCCCTCTCACACACTTTCCTCTCTCTCACACACGTTCCCCTTTCTCGCTCTCTTACACACATTACACTCTCTCTCTCTCACACATTCCCCTCTCTCTCTCACACACACATTCCCCTCTCTCTCTCTTACACATTCACCTTTCTCACACAAACCCCTCTCTCACACATTCCCCTCTCTCTCTCACACACATTCCCCTCTTTCTCACACTCACACAAAACCCCCTCTCACACACACAATTCCCTCTCTCTCATAGCCACACTCAATTCCCTCTCCCTCTCACACACATTCACCTCTCTCTCACACACATTCACCTCTCTCTCACACACATTCACCTCTCTCTCACACACATTCACCTCTCTCTCACACACATTCACCTCTCTCTCACACACATTCACCTCCCTCTCACAAACATTCACCTCTCTCTCAGACACATTCACCTCTCTCTCACACACATCCCCCTCTCTCTCTCACACACATCCCCGTCTCTCACTCACACACACGTATCCCCCTCTCTCTCTCACTCACACACACACATCCCCGTCTCTCTCTCTCTCTCTCTCACACACACACACATCCCCCTCTCTCTCTCACACACACACACATCCCCCTCTCTCTCTCACACACACATCCCCCTCTCTCTCACACACACACACATCCCACTCACAGCTTCTCACACACACGCACCCTCTTCACATACAGGCACACCCCTCAAACACACGGACCCTCCTTAAACAAACACAGCCCCCTCCTGTGCACTGACACATCCCCCACACACACCTGCGCGCAACCTTCACTCATGCACAGACCCCTCACACACAGGCACACCCTCTCACACAATGCCCTCATACACACGCACCCCTCTCATACCCACGTACAACCCTCACATGAACGCACAGACCCCTCACACGCACACACCCCATCCTCACACGCACACCCCACTTAAACAAACACATCCCCCTCACACACTCTCGCCCCACACACACACTTCAGACACATATCCCGCTCTTGCACTCACACATCCCAAACACGCACATCCCCTCACACGCACACAATGCCCTCACATGTGTACACCCCCCTCACACGCGCACACCCCCCTCACACGCACACACTGCCCTCACACACGTGCACATCCCACACAAACACCCTCACCCCTGACACACGCTGCCCACACACACACATATGCGCACGTCCCTCACAATCACATGCCCCCACAGCCTTCACACACACATACAAAAGCCCCAACATGCGCACACACACATCCCCCCAAACACACACACACGTCCTCCCTCACACAGACACACATTCCCCCACACACACGCCCATCCCCACATTCACAACCACTCTCTCAAACATGCCCCCCTCTCTCTCTCACACACACAATCCCCCTCTAACACACACAATCCCCCCCTCTCTCACACATACAAACCCCCTCCGTCACAGACACACAATCCCCTTCTCTCACACACACACAATCCCTCTCTCACACACGCATTCCACTCTCTCTCACGCAAACGCAGTCCCCTCGCTCTCACACACACGCATTCCCCTCTCCCTCACACACACGCATTCCCCTCTCTCTCACACACACGCATTCCCCTCTCTCTCACACACACGCATTCCCCTCTCTCTCACACACACGCATTCCCCTCTCTCTCACACACACGCATTCCCCTCTCTCTCACACACACTCGCATCACTCTCTCTCACACACACACGCATCCCTCTCCCTCTCACACACATGCATTCCCTCTCTCTCACACAAATGCATTCCCTCTCTCTCACACATGTTCCACTCTCTCTCACACACACGCATTCGCCTCTCTCTCAAACACACGCATTCCCCTCTTTCTCACACACACGCATTCCCCTCTCTCTCACACACACACACGCATTCCCCTCTCTCTCACACACACACATTCCCCTCTCTCTCACACACACGCATTCCCCTCTCTCTCACACACACGCATTCTCCTCTCTCTCACACACAAGCACTCCACTTTCTCCCTCTTACACATTCCCCTCTCACACACATTCCACTCTCTCTCACACACATCTTCCTCTCTCTCACACACATTCCACTCTCTCTCACACACATTCCACTCTCTCTCACACACATCTTCCTCTCTCTCACACACATTCCACTCTCTCTCACACACATTCCACTCTCGCTCACACACATTCCACTCTCGCTCACACACATTCCACTCTCGCTCACACACATCTTCCTCTCTCTCACACACATTCCACTCTCTCTCACACACATTCCACTCTCTCTCACACACATTCCACTCTCTCTCACACACATTCCACTCTCTCTCACACACATTCCACTCTCGTTCACACACATCTTCCTCTCTCTCACACAACTCCCCCTTCCTCTGACACACACACATCTGTCTCTCACACACACGCATCCCCCCTCCATCACACACACGCACTCCCCTCTCTCTCACACACACGCACTCCCCTCTCTCTCACACACACGCATCCCTCTCTCTCTCACACACACACGCATTCCCCTCTCTCTCACACACGCATCCCTCTCTCTCACATACGCATCCCTCTCTCTCTCACATACGCATCCCTCTCTCTCTCACACACACACAATCCCCTCTCTCTCTCTCACACACACACGCATTCACCTCTCTCTCTCTCACACATTCGCCTCTCACACACAAAACCCCCTCTCACACACTTTCCTCTCTCTCTCTCACACAAGTTCCCCTTTCTCTCTCTCTTACACACATTACGCTCCCTCTCTCTCTCACACATTCCCCTCTCTCTCTCTCACACACACACATACACATTCCCCTCTCTCTCTCTCACACACACGCATTCACCTCTCTCTCTCTCACACATTCACCTCTCTCACACAAACCCCCTTCTCTCACACATTCCCCTCTCTCTCTCACACACATTCCCCTCTTTCTCACACCCACACAAACGCCCCTCTCACACAATTTCCTCTCTCTCTCACACATGCATTCCCCCTCTCTCTCACACCAACACTTAATTCCCTCTCTCTCACACCCACACTCAATACCCTCTGCCTCTCACCCACATATTGCTGTGTATCTCTCAGACACATTCCCCTCTCTCTCACACACATTCACCTCTCTCTCACACACATCCCCCTCTCTCTCTCACACACACACACACACATCCCCCGCTCTCTCTCTCTCACACACACACATCACCCTCTCTCTCACACACACATCCCCCTCTCTCACACACACACATCCCCCCCCTCTCTCTCTCTCTCTCTCACACACACACATCCCCCTCTCTCTCTCTCACACACACATCCCACTCACAACTCCTCACACACACACGCAAACTCTTCACATACAGGCACACTCCTCAAACACATGGACCATTCTTAAACAAACGCAGCCCCCCACCTGTGCACTGACACATTCCCCTCACACACCTGTGCGCACCCCTCTCACATACACGCACACGCCCCTTACACAATGCCCTCATACACACGCACCCCCCTCACACGCACGTACAACCCTCACATGAACGCACAGACCCCTCAAACGCGCATAACCCATCCTCAAACGCACAGCCCTCTTAAACAAACACATCCCCCTCACACACTCTCGCCCCACACACACACTTCAGACACACATCCCCCTCTTGCACTCACACATCCCAAACACGCACATCCCCCTCACACGCACACAATGCCCTCACATGTGCACACCCCCCTCACATGCACACACTGCCCTCACACACGTGCACATCCCACACAAACACCCTCAGCCCTGACACACACTGCCCACACATACACATATGCAAATGCCCCTCACAATCACATGCCCGCACAGCCTTCACACACACATACAAAAGCCCCAACATGCGCACACACACATTCCCCCAAACACACAAGCACGTCCTCCGTCACACAGGCACAAATTCCCCCCACACACACCCATCCCCACATTCACAACCACTCTCTCAAACATGCCCCCCTCTTTCTCTCACACACACAATCCCCCTCTCTCTAACACAAACAAACGCCCTCTCTCACACACACAAACCCACTCTCTCACACACACACAATCACCCTCTTTCTCACACACACACAATCACCCTCTCTCTCACACACATATCCCTCTCTCTCTCACACATGCATTCCACTCTCTCTCACACAAACACAGACCCCTCTCTATCATACACACGCATTCACCTCTCTCTCACACACACATTCAATTCTCTCACACATACCCCCCTCTCACACACTTTCCCCTCTCTCTCTCACACACTTTCCCCTTTCTCTCTCTCTTACACACTTTCCCCTTTCTCTCTCTTACACACATTCCCCTCTCTCTCTCTCACACATTCCCCTCTCTCTTCTCACACATTCCGCTCTCTCTCTCTCTCACACATTCCTCTCTCTCTCACTCACACATTCCCCTCTCTCTCCCTCATACATTCTCCTCTCTCTCACTCACATTCTCCTCTCTCTCTCTCACTCACACACACCCTACTCTCTCTCTCTCACACACACATTCCCCCCTCTCTCTCTCGCACACGTTCCCCCTCTCTCTCTCTCGCACACACCACACTCTCTCTCTCACACACACACACATACCCCCCTCTCTCTCTTGCACACATTCCACCTCTCTCTCGCACACATTTCCCCACTCTCTCTCTCGCACACATTCCCCTCTCTCTCTCTCGCACACATTCCCCTCTCTCTCTCTCGCACACATTCCCCTCTCTCTCTCTCGCACACACACGCATTCCCCTCTCTCTCACACACACACGCATTCCCCTCTCTCTCACACACACGCATTCCCCTCTTTCTCACACACACGCATTCCCCTCTCTCTCTCACACACGCATTCCCCTCTCTCTCTCATACACGCATTCCCCCCTCTCTCACATACACGCATTCCCCTCTCGCTCACACACACGCATTCCCCTCTCTCTCACACACACATTCCGCTCTCTCTCACACACACGCATTCTGCTCTCTCTCACACACACCCATTCCCCCCTCTCTCTCTCACACACACCCATTCCCCCCTCTCTCTCTCACACATACATTCCCCTCTCTCTCTCTCACACACACACACATTCCCCTCTCTCTCACACACACGCATTCCCCCCTCTCTCTCTCACACACGCATTCCCCTCTCTCTCACACACGCATTCCCCTTTCTCTCACACACGCATTCCCCTCTCTCTCACACACGCATTCCCCTCTCTCTCACACACAATTCCCTCTCTCTCACACACAATTCCCTCTCTCTCACACACAATTCCCTCTCTCTCACACACACAATTCCCTCTCTCTCACACACACAATTCCCTCTCTCTCACACCCACACTCAATTCCCTCTCTCTCACACCCACACTCAATTCCCTCTCTCTCACACCCACACAATTCCCTCTTTCTTTCACACACATTGCCCTGTCTCTCACACACATTCACCTCTCTCTCACACACATTCACCTCTCTCTCACACACATTCACCTCTCTCCCACACACATTCACCTCTCTCCCACACACATTCACCTCTCTCCCACACACATTCACCTCTCTCCCACACACATTCACCTCTCTCCCACACACATTCACCTCTCTCCCACACACACACACATCCCACTCTCTCTCTCACTCACACATTCCCCTCTCTCTCTCACACACACATTTCCCTCTCTCTCACACACACACGCAGTCACCCTTTCTCACACAGATACCCCACTCTCTCTCTCACACACACACATTCCCTTCTCTCTCTCACACACATTTCCCCTCTCTCTCTCTCTCGCATACATTCCCCTCTCTCTCTCACACACACACACATTCCACTCTCTCTCACACACACACATTCCCCTCTTTCTCACACACACACATTCCCCTCTTTCTCACACACACGCTTTCCCCTCTCTCTCACACACATGCATTCCACTCTCTCACACACACACATTCCACTCTCTCTCACACACACGCATTCCCTTCTCTCTCACACACACGCATTCCTCTCTCTCTCTGACACATTCCCCTCTCTCTCTCTCCCAGACATATTCCCCTCTCTCTCTCACACACATTCCCCTCTAACACACACACCCAGCCTGCCCTCTCTCTCACAGAAAACCCCCCTCTCACACACACACATTCCCACTTCTCTCTCACACATTCCCCTCTCTCTCACACACACACACACATCCCACTCCTCTGATACATACATGTCCTACTCTTTCACACACATTCCTCTCTCTCTCACACACACTCAATTCCTTCTCTCCCACACACACAATTCCCTCTTTCTTTCACACAAAACCTCCCTCACACATACACATTTTCCCCTCTCTCTCACAAACATTTCCCTCTCTCTCTCACAGACACATTCCCCTCTAACAAACACGTGCAGCCAGCACACGCTCACGCACACGCATTCCCCTCTCTCTCACGCACACGCATTCCCCTCTCTCTCACGCACACGCATTCCACTCTCTCTTACACACAAGCATTCCACTCTCTCTCACACACATGCATTTCACTCTCTCTCAGACACACGCATTCCCCTCTCTCTCAGACACACGTATTCCCCTCTCTCTCAAACACACGCATTCCCCTCTCTCTCAGACACACGCATTCCCCTCTCTCTCAGACACACGCATTCCCCCCTCTCACACACACACGCATTCCCTTCTCACACACACACGCATTCCCCTCTCTCTCATACACACGCATTCCCCTCTCTCACACACACACATGCACTCACCTCTCTCTCTCTTACACACACATTCCTCTCTCTCTCTCACACACACACATGCAGCCCCTCTCTCTCACAAACCCCCCTCACACATACAAATTTTCCCCGCTCTCTCACAAACATTTCCCTCTCTCTCTCACAGACACGTTCCCCTCTAACAAACACGTGCAGCCAGCACTCCCTCACACACACGCATTCCCCACTCTCTCACGCACACGCATTCCCCTCTCTCTCACGCACACGCATTCCCCTCTCTCTCACGCACACGCATTCCCCTCTCTCACACGCACACGCATTCCCCTCTCTCTCACGCACACGCATTCCCCTCTCTCTCACGCACACGCATTCCCCTCTCTCTCACGCACACGCATTCCCCTCTCTCTCTCACACACGCATTCCCCTCTCTCACACACACACACATTCCACACTCTCTCACACACACATTCCCCTCTCTCTCTCTCACACACACAGACACATTCTCCTCTCTCTCTCACCACACACACACACATTCTCCTCTCTCTGTATCTCTCTCACACACACACATTCTCCGCTCTCTCTCTCTCTCTCTCACACACACACACATTACCCTCTCTCTCTCACACATACACATTACACTCTCTCTCTCACACACAAACATGCAGCCCCCCTCTCTCACACACATTCCTCTCTAACACACATACGCAGCATGCACTCTCTCTCACACAAACCAGCCCCCGCTCACATACACACATTCCCCCCTCTCTCTCACACATTCCTCTCTCTCTCTCACACACACACACATCCCCCTCCTCTCATACACACATATCCCACTCTTTCACACACATTCCCCTCTCTCTCACTCACATATTCCCCTCTCTCTCTCAGGCACATTCACCTCTCTCTCTCATGCACATTCCCCTCTCTCTCTCATGCACATTCCCCTCTCTCTCTCATGCACATTCCCCTCTCTCTCTCATGCACCTTCCCCTCTCTCTCTCATGCACATTCCCCTCTCTCTCTCACGCACATTCCCCTCTCTCTCTCACACACATTCCCCTCTCTCTCTCACACACATTCCCCTCTCTCTCACACACATTCCCCTCTCTCTCACACACATTCCCCTCTCTCTCACATACATTCCTCTCTCTCTCACAGACATACATTCCTCTCTCTCTCACACAACCCACTCTCTCACACACACACATCCCCCTCTCTCTCACGCACACTTCTGTCACACCCACGCACACACACCACACAAACATCCCCCTCTCTATCTCCCTCTCACACAAACACATCCTTCTCTCACACACACACACATCCGTCTCTCTCTCAAACACACACACATCCGTCTCTCTCTCAAACACACACACATCCGTCTCTCTCTCAAACACACACACATCCGTCTCTCTCTCACACACACACATCCCCCTCTCTCTCACACACACACATCCCCCTCTCTCTCACACACACACATCCCCCTCTCTCTCACACACGCATTCCACTCTCTCTCACACAAACGCAGTCCGCTCTCTCTCATACACACGCATTCATCTCTCTCTCTCTCACACATTCAACTCTCTCACACAAACACCCTCTCACACACAGTCCCCTCTCTCTCTGACTCACATGCATTCCCCTCTCTCTCACACACACACATTCCGCTCTCTCTCACACACACGCATTCCCCTCTCTCTCACACACACGCATCCCTCTCTCACACACACACACATCCGTCTCTCTCTCAAACACACACACATCCGTCTCTCTCTCACACACACATCCCCCTCTCTCTCACACACACACATCCACCTCTCTCTCACACACACACATCCCCCTCTCTCTCACACACGCATTCCACTCTCTCTCACACAAACGCAGTCCGCTCTCTCTCATACACACGCATTCATCTCTCTCTCTCTCTCTCTCACACATTCAACTCTCTCACACAAACACCCTCTCACACACATTCCCCTCTTTCTCTGACTCACATGCATTCCCCTCTCTCTCACACACACGCATTCCCCTCTCTCTCACACACACACATTCTGCCCTCTCTCTCACACACACGCATCCACCCCTCTCTCTCACACACACATTCCGCTCTCTCTCACACACACGCATTCCCCTCTCTCTCACACACACGCATCCCTCTCTCTCTCACACACACACATTCCGCTCTCTCTCACACACACGCATTCCCCTCTCTCTCACACACACGCATCCCTCTCTCTCTCACACACACGCATTCCACTCTCTCCCACACACACGCATTGCCCTCTCTCAATCACACACGCATTTCTCTCTCTCTCACACACGCATTCCCCTCTCTCTCTCACACACACGCATTCCCCTCTCTCTCACACGCATTCCCCTCTCTCTCACACACACTCATCCCTCTCTCTCTCACACACATGCATTCCCTCTCTCTCACACACACATTCCGCTCTCTCTCACACACACGCATTCGCCTCTCTCTCAAACACACGCATTCCCCTCTCTCTCACACACACGCATTCCCCTCTCTCTCACACACACGCATTCCCCTCTCTCTCACACACACGCATTCCCCTCTCTCTCACACACACGCATTCCCCTCTCTCTCACACACACGCATTCCCCTCTCTCTCACACACACGCATTCCCCCCTCTCTCACACACACGCATTCCCCCCTCTCTCAAACACACGCATTCCCCCCTCTCTCTCTCTCTCACACACATTCACCTCTCTCTCTCGCTCACACATACATTCCCCTCTCTCTCTCTCACACACACACATTCCCCTCTCTCTCACACACACGCATTCCCCCCTCTCTCTCTCACACACACATTCACCTCTCTCTCTCACTCACACATACATTCCCCTCTCTCCCTTTCACACACACACATTCCCCTCTCTCTCTCTCTCACACACACATGCAGCAACCCCTCTCTCACACGCATTCCCCTCTCGCTCGCACACATGTATCCCACACACGCATTATCCTCTCTCTCACACACAAGCATTCCACTCTCTCCCTCTTACACATTCCCCTCTCACACACATCTTCCTCTCTCTTGCACACATTCCATTCTCGCTCACACACATCTTCCTCTCCCTCACACACATTCCACTCTCTCTCACACGCATTCCCCTCTCTCTCACACACACAAACCCTCTCTCTCACACACACAATCCCTCTCTCTCTCACACGCACATTCCCCTCTCTCTCTCATGCACATTCCCCTCTCTCTCTCATGCACATTCCCCTCTCTCTCTCATGCACATTCCCCTCTCTCTCTCACACACATTCACCTCTCTCTCACACATATTCCCCTCTCTCTCACACACATTCCCCTCTCTCTCACACACATTCCCCTCTCTCTCACACACATTCCTCTCTCTCTCACAGACATATCTTCCTCTCTCTCACACAACCCACTCTCTCACACACACACATCCCCCTCTCTCTCACGCACACTTCTGTTACACCCACGCACACACACCACACAAACATCCCCCTTTCTATCTCCCTCTCACACACACACATCCCTCTCTCACACACACACACATCCGTCTCTCTCTCAAACACACACATCCGTCTCTCTCTCACACACACATCCCCCTCTCTCTCACACACACACATCCCCCTCTCTCTCACACACGCATTCCACTCTCTCTCACACAAACGCAGTCCGCTCTCTCTCATACACACGCATTCATCTCTCTCTCTCTCACACATTCAACTCTCTCACACAAACACCCTCTCACACACATTCCCCTCTCTCTCTGACTCACATGCATTCCCCTCTCTCTCACTCACACGCATTCCCCTCTCTCTCACACACATTCTGCCCTCTCTCTCACACACACGCATCCATCCCTCTCTCTCACACACACATTCCGCTCTCTCTCACACACACGCATTCCCCTCTCTCTCACACACACGCATCCCTCTCTCTCTCACACACACGCATTCCACTCTCTCTCACACACACGCATTCCACTCTCTCTCACACACACGCATTCCACTCTCTCTCACACACACGCATTCCACTCTCTCTCACACACACGCATTCCACTCTCTCTCACACACACGCATTGCCCTCTCTCTCTCACACACGCATTTCTCTCTCTCTCACACACGCATTCCCCTCTCTCTCACACACACGCATTCCCCTCTCTCTCACACGCATTCCCCTCTCTCTCACACACACTCATCCCTCTCTCTCTCACACACATGCATTCCCTCTCTCTCACACACACATTTCGCTCTCTCTCACACACACGCATTTGCCTCTCTCTCAAACACACGCATTCCCCGCTCTCTCACACACACGCATTCCCCTCTCTCTCACACACACACGCATTCCCCTCTCTCTACACACACGCATTCCCCTCTCTCTCACACACACGCATTCCCCTCTCTCTCACATACACGCATTCCCCCCTCTCTCAAACACACGCATTCCCCCCTCTCTCTCTCACTCACACATACATTCCCCTCTCTCTCTCTCACACACACACATTCCCCTCTCTCTCACACACACACATTCCCCCCTCTCTCTCTCACACACACATTCACCTCTCTCTCTCACTCACACATACATTCCCCTCTCTCTCTCTCACACACACACATTCCCCTCTCTCTCACACACACACATTCCCCCCTCTCTCTCTCACACACACATTCACCTCTCTCTCTCACTCACACATACATTCCCCTCTCTCCCTTTCACACACACACATTCCCCTCTCTCTCTCTCACACACACATGCAGCAATCCCTCTCTCACACGCATTCCCCTCTCGCTCGCACACACGTATCCCACACATGCATTATCCTCTCTCTCACACACAAGCATTCCACTCTTTCCCTCTTACACATTCCCCTCTCACACACATCTTCCTCTCTCTTGCACACATTCCATTCTCGCTCACACACATCTTCCTCTCTCTCACACACATTCCACTCTCTCTCACACACATTCCACTCTCTCTCACACATATCTTCCTCTCTCTCACACAACTCCCCCTTCCTCACACACATCCATCTCTCTCACACACACGCATCCCCCCCTCTCACACACACACATTCCCACTTCTCTCTCACACATTCCCCTCTCTCTCACACACACACACATACATCCCCCTCCTCTCATACACACATATCCTACCCTTTCACACACATTCCCCTCTCTATCACACACATGCATTCCCCTCTCTATCACACACACGCATTCCCCTCTCTATCACACACACGCATTCCCCTCTCTCTCACACACACGCATTCCCCTCTCTCTCACACACACGCATTCCCCTCTCTCTCACACACACGCATTCCCCTCTCTCTCACACACACGCATTCCCCTCTCTCTCACACACACGCATTCCCCTCTCTCTCACACACACACGCATTCCCCTCTCTCTACACACACGCATTCCCCTCTCTCTCACACACACGCATTCCCCTCTCTCTCACATACACGCATTCCCCCCTCTCTCAAACACACGCATTCCCCCCTCTCTCTCTCACTCACACATACATTCCCCTCTCTCTCTCTCACACACACACATTCCCCTCTCTCTCACACACACACATTCCCCCCTCTCTCTCTCACACACACATTCACCTCTCTCTCTCACTCACACATACATTCCCCTCTCTCTCTCTCACACACACACATTCCCCTCTCTCTCACACACACACATTCCCCCCTCTCTCTCTCACACACACATTCACCTCTCTCTCTCACTCACACATACATTCCCCTCTCTCCCTTTCACACACACACATTCCCCTCTCTCTCTCTCACACACACATGCAGCAATCCCTCTCTCACACGCATTCCCCTCTCGCTCGCACACACGTATCCCACACATGCATTATCCTCTCTCTCACACACAAGCATTCCACTCTTTCCCTCTTACACATTCCCCTCTCACACACATCTTCCTCTCTCTTGCACACATTCCATTCTCGCTCACACACATCTTCCTCTCTCTCACACACATTCCACTCTCTCTCACACACATTCCACTCTCGCTCACACATATCTTCCTCTCTCTCACACAACTCCCCCTTCCTCTCACACACACACATCCATCTCTCTCACACACACGCATCCCCCCCTCTCACACACATGCATTCCCCTCTCTCTCACATAGATGCATTCCCCTCTCGCTCACACACACGCACTCCCCTCTCTCTCACACACACACGCATTCCCCTCTTTCTCACACACACACATTCCCCTCTCTCTCACACACACACATTCCCCTCTCTCTCACACACACATTCCACTCTCTCTCACACACATGCATTCCCCTCTCTCTCACACACATGCATTCCTCTCTCTCTCTGACACATTCCCCTCTCTCTCTCTCCCAGACATATTCCCCTCTCCCCCTCACACACATTCCCCTCTAACACACACACGCAGCCTGCACACTCTCTCACAGAAACCACCCCCTCTCACACACATACATTCCCACTTCTCTCTAACACATTCCCCTCTCACTCACACACACACATCCCTCTCCTCTCATACACACATATGCTACTCTTTCACACACATTCCCCTCTCTCTCACAAACACAATTCCCTCTCTCACACCCACACTCAATTCCTTCTCTCTCACACACACAATTCCCTCGTTCTTTCACACACATTGCCCTGTCTCTCTCATACACATTCTCCTCTCTCACACAAACACCCCTCCCTCACACACACACACATCCCCCTCTCAAACTCACACACACATCCCCCTCCTCTCATACACACATATCCCTCTCTTTCACACACATTCCCCTCTCTCTATCGCACACATTCCCCTCTCACACACACACGCATTCCCCTCTCTCTCACACACACGCATTCCCCTCTCTCTCACACACACGCATTCCCCTCTCTCTCACACACACGCATTCCGCTCTCACACACACGCATTCCCCTCTCTCTCATACACACACATGCATTCCCCTCTCTCTCATACACACACATGCATTCCCCTCTCTCTCTCTCACACACACACATGCAGCCCCCCTCTCTCACAATACCCCCTCACACATACTCATTTGCCCCTCTCTATCACAAACATTTCCCTCTCTCTCTCACAGACATGTTCCCCTCTAACAAATATGTGCAGCCAGCACTCTCTCACGCACAGACATTCCCCTGTCTCTCACGCACACGCATTCCCCTCTCTCTTATGCACACGCATTCCCTTTCTCACACACACCATTCCCCTCTCTCACACACACGCATTCCACTCTCTCACACACACACATTCCACAGTCTCTTTCACACACACGCATTCCCCTCTCTCTCACACACATGCATTCCCCTCTCTCTCACACACACATACACATTCTCCTCTCTCTGTATGTCTCTCACACACACAATTCCCTCTTTCTTTCACACACATTGCCCTGTCTCTCTCATAAACATTCTCCTCTCTCTCACACAACCACCCCTCCCTCACACACACATACATCCCCCTCTCTCTCCCTCTCTCTCTCACACACACACACATTCCCCTCCCACACACACACATGCATTCCCCTCTCTCACACACACACGCATTCCCCTCTCTCTCACACACACACGCATTCCCCTCTCACACACACACGCATTCCCCTCTCTCTCACACACACGCATTCCCCTCTCTCTCACACACACACGCATTCCCCTCTCACACACACACGCATTCCCCTCTCTCTCATACACACGCATTCCCCTCTCTCACACACACACATGCATTCCCCTCTCTCTCTCTTACACACACATTCCTCTCTTTCTCTCTCACACGCACACATGCAGCCCCCCTCTCTCACAAACCCCCCTCACACATACTCATTTTCCCCACTCTCTCACAAACATTTCCCTCTCTCTCACAGACACGTTCCCCTCTAACAAACACGTGCAGCCAGCACTCTCTCACGCACACGCATTCTCCACTCTCTCACGCACAAGCATTCCCCTCTCTCTCACGCACACGCATTCCCTTTCTCACACACACGCATTCCACTCTCTCTCACACACACATCCCCCTCTCTCTCTCACACACATTCCCCTCTCTCTCTCACACACATTCCCCTCTCTCTCTCACAGACATTCCTCTCTCTCTCACAGACATTCCCCTCTCTCTCACAGACATTCCCCTCTCTCTCACAGACATATCTTCCACTCTCTCACACAACCCTCTCTCTCACACACACACATCCCCCTCTCTCTCACACAAACTTCTGTCACACCCACGCACACACCCCACACACACATGCCCCTCTCTGTCTCCCTCTCACACACACACATCCCTCTCTCTCACACACACACATCCCTCTCTCTCACACACACACATCCCTCTCTCTCTCAAACACACACACATCCGTCTCTCTCTCAACACACACATCCCCCTATCTCTCACACACACACATCCCCCTCTTTCTCACACACACATATCCCCCTCTCTCTCACACACGCAATCCACTCTCTCTCACACAAACGCAGTCCGCTCTCTCTCATACACACGCATTCACCTCTCTCTCTCTCTCACTCACACATTCAACTCTCTCACACAAACACCCTCTCACACACATTCCCCTCTCTCTCTGACTCACATGCATTCCCCTCTCTCTCACACACACGCATTCCCCTCTCTCTCTCACACACGCATTCCCCTCTCCCTCACACACATGCATTCCCCTCTCTCTCACACACACACATTCCGCCCTCTCTCTCACACACACGCATTCCCCTCTCTCTCACACACACGCATTCCTCTCTCTCTCACACACACGCATTCCCCTCTCTCACACACACGCATTCTCCTCTCTCACACACACGCATTCTCCTCTCTCACACACATAAACATTCCACTCTCTCCCTCTTACACATTCCTCTCCCTCTCTCACACACATTCCACTCTCTCACACACACATTCCACACTCTCACACATACATTCCTCTCTCTCACACACACATTCCACTCTCTCACACACACATTCCACTCTCTCACACACACATTCCACTCTCTCACACACACATTCCGCTCTCTCACACACACATTCCACTCTCTCACACACACATTCCACTCTCTCACACACATCTTCCTCTCTTTCACACACATCTTCCTCTCTTTCCACACATCTTCCTCTCTCTCACACACATCTTCCTCTCTCTCACACACATGCATTCCCCTCTCTCTCACACACACATTCCGCCTTCTCTCACACACACACGCATCCCCTCTCTCTCACACACACACATTCCCCTCTCACACACACATGCATTCCCCTCTCACACACACACGCATTCCCCTCTCTCTCACACACACACATGCAGCCCCCCTCTCTCACAAAACCCCCTCACACATACTCATTTGCCCCTCTCTATCACAAATATTTCCCTCTCTCTCTCACAGACACGTTCCCCTCTAACAAACATGTGCAGCCAGCACTCTCTCACGCACAGACATTCCCCTCTCTCTCACGCACACGCATTCCCCTCTCTCTCACGCACACGCATTCCCTTTCTCACACACACCATTCCCCTCTCTCACACACACGCATTCCACTCTCTCTCACACACACACATTCCACTCTCTCTCACACACACGCATTCCCCTCTCTCTCACACACACGCATTCCCCTCTCTCTCACACACACGCATTCCCCTCTCTCTCACACACACATAAACATTCTCCTCTCTCTATATGTCTCTCACACACACAATTCCCTCTTTCTTTCACACACATTGCCCTGTCTCTCTCATAAACATTCTCCTCTCTCTCACACAACCACCCCTCCCTCACACACACATACATCCCCCTCTCTCTCCCTCTCTCTCTCACACACACACACATCCCCCTCTCACACACACACACACATCCCCCTCCTCTCATACACACATATCCCTCTCTTTCACACACATTCCCCTCTCTCGCTCAGACACATTCCCCTCCCACACACACACGCATTCCCCTCTCTCTCACACACACGCATTCCCCTCTCTCTCATACACATGCATTCCCCTCTCTCACACACACACATGCATTCCCCTCTCTCTCTTTTACACACACATTCTTCTCTCTCTCTCTCTCACACACACACATGCAGCCCCCCTCTCTCACAAACCCCCCTCACACATACTCATTTTCCCCTCTCTCTCACAAACATTTCCCTCTCTCTCACAGACATGTTCCCCTCTAACAAACACGTGCAGCCAGCACTCTCTCACGCACACGCATTCCCCACTCTCTCATGCACAAGCATTCCCCTCTCTCTCACGCACACGCATTCCCTTTCTCACACACACACATTCCCCTCGCTCACACACACGCATTCCACTCTCTGTCACACACACATATTCCACTCTCTCTCACACACACACATTCCCCTCTCTCTCACACACACGCATTCCCCTCTCTCTCACACACACACATTCCCCTCTCTCTCACACACACACATTCCGCCCTCTCTCTCACACACACGCATTCCCCTCTCTCTCACACACACGCATTCCTCTCTCTCTCACACACACGCATTCTCCTCTCTCACACACACGCATTCTCCTCTCTCATACACACATTCTCCTCTCTCTCACACACACATTCTCCTCTCTCTCACACACAAACATTCCACTCTCTCCCTCTTACACATTCCCCTCTCTCTCTCACACACATTCCACTCTCTCACACACACATTCCACTCTCTCACACACACATTCCACTCTCTCACACACACATTCCACTCTCTCACACACACATTCCACACTCTCACACACATATTCCACTCTCTCACACACACATTCCACTCTCTCACACACACATTCCACTCTCTCACACACACATTCCACTCTCTCACACACACATTCCACTCTCTCACACACACATTCCACTCTCTCACACACACATTCCACTCTCTCACACACACATTCCGCTCTCTCTCACACACATTCCACTCTCTCACACACATATTCCACTCTCTCACACACACATTCCACTCTCTCACACACACATTCCACTCTCTCACACACACATTCCACTCTCTCACACACACATTCCGCTCTCTCTCACACACATTCCACTCTCTCACACACACATTCCACTCTCTCACACACACATTCCACTCTCTCACACACACATTCCACTCTCTCACACACACATTCCGCTCTCTCTCACACACATTCCACTCTCTCACACACACATTCCACTCTCTCACACACACATTCCACTCTCTCACACACACATTCCACTCTCTCACACACACATTCCACTCTCTCACACACACATTCCACTCTCTCTCACACACATTCCACTCTCTCACACACACATTCCCCTCTCTCTTAACATGCATTCCCCTCTCTCTCACACACATGCATTCCCACTCTCTCACACACACATTCCCCTCCCTCTCACACACATGCATTCCCCTCTCTCTCACACACACACATTCCGCCCTCGCTCTCACACACACGCATTCTCCTCTCTCTCACACACACGTATTCCACTCTCTCCCTCTTACACAATCCCCTCTCTCTCTCACACACACGCATTCCCCTCTCTCACACACACGCATTCCTCTCTCTCTCACACACACGCATTCTCCTCTCTCACACACACACGCATTCTCCTCTCTCACACACACGCATTCCCCCCTCTCTCACACACACGCATTCCCTCCTCTCTCACACACACGCATTCCCCCCTCTCTCTCTCTCTCACACACATTCACCTCTCTCTCTCGCTCACACATACATTCCCCTCTCTCTCTCTCACACACACGCATTCCCCTCTCTCTCACACACACGCATTGCCCCTCTCTTTCTCTCACACACACATTCACCTCTCTCTCTCGCTCACAAACACATTCCCCTCTCTCCCTTTCACACACACACATTCCCCTCTCTCTCACACACACACATGCAGCAACCCCTCTCTCACACGCATACCTCTCTCTCTCTGACACGTTCCCCTCTCCCTCTCTCCCAGACATATTCCCCTCTCTCTCTCACACACATTCCCCTCTAACACACACACGCAGCCTGCACTCTCTCTCACAGAAACGCCCCCTCTCACACACACACATTCCCACTTCTCTCTCACACATTCCCCTCTCTCTCATACACACACACACATCCCCCTCCTCTCATACACACATATCCTACTCTTTCACACACATTCCCCTCTCTCTCACAAACTCCCCCTCACACATACTCATTTTCCGCTCTCTCTCACAAACATTTCCCTCTCTCTCTCACAGACACGTTCCCCTCTAACAAACACGTGCAGCCAGCACTCTCTCACGCACACGCATTCCCCTCTCTCACGAACACGCATTCCCCTCTCTCTCACGCACACGCATTTCCACTCTCTCTCACGCACACACATTCCACTCTCTCTCACGCACACGCATTCCCCTCTTTCTCACACACACGCATTCCCCTCTCTCTCACACACACGCATTCCCCTCTCTCTCACACACACGCATTCCCCTCTCTCTCACACACACGCATTCCCCTCTCTCTCACACGCATTCCCCTCTCTCTCACACACACTCATCCCTCTCTCTCTCACACACATGCATTCCCTCTCTCTCACACACACATTCCGCTCTCTCTCACACACACGCATTCGCCTCTCTCTCAAACACACGCATTCCCCTCTCTCTCACACACACGCATTCCCCTCTCTCTCACACACACGCATTCCCCTCTCTCTCACACACACGCATTCCCCTCTCTCTCACACACACGCATTCCCCTCTCTCTCACACACACGCATTCCCCTCTCTCTCACACACACGCATTCCCCCCTCTCTCACACACACGCATTCCCCCCTCTCTCAAACACACGCATTCCCCCCTCTCTCTCTCTCTCACACACATTCACCTCTCTCTCTCGCTCACACATACATTCCCCTCTCTCTCTCTCACACACACACATTCCCCTCTCTCTCACACACACGCATTCCCCCCTCTCTCTCTCACACACACATTCACCTCTCTCTCTCACTCACACATACATTCCCCTCTCTCCCTTTCACACACACACATTCCCCTCTCTCTCTCTCTCACACACACATGCAGCAACCCCTCTCTCACACGCATTCCCCTCTCGCTCGCACACATGTATCCCACACACGCATTATCCTCTCTCTCACACACAAGCATTCCACTCTCTCCCTCTTACACATTCCCCTCTCACACACATCTTCCTCTCTCTTGCACACATTCCATTCTCGCTCACACACATCTTCCTCTCCCTCACACACATTCCACTCTCTCTCACACGCATTCCCCTCTCTCTCACACACACAATCCCTCTCTCTCACACACACAATCCCTCTCTCTCTCACACGCACATTCCCCTCTCTCTCTCATGCACATTCCCCTCTCTCTCTCATGCACATTCCCCTCTCTCTCTCATGCACATTCCCCTCTCTCTCTCACACACATTCACCTCTCTCTCACACATATTCCCCTCTCTCTCACACACATTCCCCTCTCTCTCACACACATTCCTCTCTCTCTCACAGACATATCTTCCTCTCTCTCACACAACCCACTCTCTCACACACACACATCCCCCTCTCTCTCACGCACACTTCTGTTACACCCACGCACACACACCACACAAACATCCCCCTTTCTATCTCCCTCTCACACACACACATCCCTCTCTCACACACACACACATCCGTCTCTCTCTCAAACACACACATCCGTCTCTCTCTCACACACACATCCCCCTCTCTCTCACACACACACATCCCCCTCTCTCTCACACACGCATTCCACTCTCTCTCACACAAACGCAGTCCGCTCTCTCTCATACACACGCATTCATCTCTCTCTCTCTCACACATTCAACTCTCTCACACAAACACCCTCTCACACACATTCCCCTCTCTCTCTGACTCACATGCATTCCCCTCTCTCTCACTCACACGCATTCCCCTCTCTCTCACACACATTCTGCCCTCTCTCTCACACACACGCATCCATCCCTCTCTCTCACACACACATTCCGCTCTCTCTCACACACACGCATTCCCCTCTCTCTCACACACACGCATCCCTCTCTCTCTCACACACACGCATTCCACTCTCTCTCACACACACGCATTCCACTCTCTCTCACACACACGCATTCCACTCTCTCTCACACACACGCATTCCACTCTCTCTCACACACACGCATTCCACTCTCTCTCACACACACGCATTGCCCTCTCTCTCTCACACACGCATTTCTCTCTCTCTCACACACGCATTCCCCTCTCTCTCACACACACGCATTCCCCTCTCTCTCACACGCATTCCCCTCTCTCTCACACGCATTCCCCTCTCTCTCACACACACTCATCCCTCTCTCTCTCACACACATGCATTCCCTCTCTCTCACACACACATTTCGCTCTCTCTCACACACACGCATTTGCCTCTCTCTCAAACACACGCATTCCCCGCTCTCTCACACACACGCATTCCCCTCTCTCTCACACACACACGCATTCCCCTCTCTCTACACACACGCATTCCCCTCTCTCTCACACACACGCATTCCCCTCTCTCTCACATACATGCATTCCCCCCTCTCTCAAACACACGCATTCCCCCCTCTCTCTCTCACTCACACATACATTCCCCTCTCTCTCTCTCACACACACATTCCCCTCTCTCTCACACACACACATTCCCCCCTCTCTCTCTCACACACACATTCACCTCTCTCTCTCACTCACACATACATTCCCCTCTCTCTCTCTCACACACACACATTCCCCTCTCTCTCACACACACACATTCCCCCCTCTCTCTCTCACACACACATTCACCTCTCTCTCTCACTCACACATACATTCCCCTCTCTCCCTTTCACACACACACATTCCCCTCTCTCTCTCTCACACACACATGCAGCAATCCCTCTCTCACACGCATTCCCCTCTCGCTCGCACACACGTATCCCACACATGCATTATCCTCTCTCTCACACACAAGCATTCCACTCTTTCCCTCTTACACATTCCCCTCTCACACACATCTTCCTCTCTCTTGCACACATTCCATTCTCGCTCACACACATCTTCCTCTCTCTCACACACATTCCACTCTCTCTCACACACATTCCACTCTCTCTCACACATATCTTCCTCTCTCTCACACAACTCCCCCTTCCTCTCACACACACACATCCATCTCTCTCACACACACGCATCCCCCCCTCTCACACACACACATTCCCACTTCTCTCTCACACATTCCCCTCTCTCTCACACACACACACATACATCCCCCTCCTCTCATACACACATATCCTACCCTTTCACACACATTCCCCTCTCTATCACACACATGCATTCCCCTCTCTATCACACACACGCATTCCCCTCTCTATCACACACACGCATTCCCCTCTCTCTCACACACACGCATTCCCCTCTCTCTCACACACACGCATTCCCCTCTCTCTCACACACACGCATTCCCCTCTCTCTCACACACACGCATTCCCCTCTCTCTCACACACACACGCATTCCCCTCTCTCTACACACACGCATTCCCCTCTCTCTCACACACACATTCCCCTCTCTCTCACACACACGCATTCCCCTCTCTCTCACATACACGCATTCCCCCCTCTCTCAAACACACGCATTCCCCCCTCTCTCTCTCACTCACACATACATTCCCCTCTCTCTCTCTCACACACACACATTCCCCTCTCTCTCACACACACACATTCCCCCCTCTCTCTCTCACACACACATTCACCTCTCTCTCTCACTCACACATACATTCCCCTCTCTCTCTCTCACACACACACATTCCCCTCTCTCTCACACACACACATTCCCCCCTCTCTCTCTCTCACACACATTCACCTCTCTCTCTCACTCACACATACATTCCCCTCTCTCCCTTTCACACACACACATTCCCCTCTCTCTCTCTCACACACACATGCAGCAATCCCTCTCTCACACGCATTCCCCTCTTGCTCGCACACACGTATCCCACACATGCATTATCCTCTCTCTCACACACAAGCATTCCACTCTTTCCCTCTTACACATTCCCCTCTCACACACATCTTCCTCTCTCTTGCACACATTCCATTCTCGCTCACACACATCTTCCTCTCTCTCACACACATTCCACTCTCTCTCACACACATTCCACTCTCGCTCACACATATCTTCCTCTCTCTCACACAACTCCCCCTTCCTCTCACACACACACATCCATCTCTCTCACACACACGCATCCCCCCCTCTCACACACATGCATTCCCCTCTCTCTCACATAGATGCATTCCCCTCTCGCTCACACACACGCACTCCCCTCTCTCTCACACACACACGCATTCCCCTCTTTCTCACACACACACATTCCCCTCTCTCTCACACACACACATTCCCCTCTCTCTCACACACACATTCCACTCTCTCTCACACACATGCATTCCCCTCTCTCTCACACACATGCATTCCTCTCTCTCTCTGACACATTCCCCTCTCTCTCTCTCCCAGACATATTCCCCTCTCCCCCTCACACACATTCCCCTCTAACACACACACGCAGCCTGCACACTCTCTCACAGAAACCACCCCCTCTCACACACATACATTCCCACTTCTCTCTAACACATTCCCCTCTCACTCACACACACACATCCCTCTCCTCTCATACACACATATGCTACTCTTTCACACACATTCCCCTCTCTCTCACAAACACAATTCCCTCTCTCACACCCACACTCAATTCCTTCTCTCTCACACACACAATTCCCTCGTTCTTTCACACACATTGCCCTGTCTCTCTCATACACATTCTCCTCTCTCACACAAACACCCCTCCCTCACACACACACACATCCCCCTCTCAAACTCACACACACATCCCCCTCCTCTCATACACACATATCCCTCTCTTTCACACACATTCCCCTCTCTCTATCGCACACATTCCCCTCTCACACACACACGCATTCCCCTCTCTCTCACACACACGCATTCCCCTCTCTCTCACACACACGCATTCCCCTCTCTCTCACACACACGCATTCCGCTCTCACACACACGCATTCCCCTCTCTCTCATACACACACATGCATTCCCCTCTCTCTCATACACACACATGCATTCCCCTCTCTCTCTCTCACACACACACATGCAGCCCCCCTCTCTCACAATACCCCCTCACACATACTCATTTGCCCCTCTCTATCACAAACATTTCCCTCTCTCTCTCACAGACATGTTCCCCTCTAACAAATATGTGCAGCCAGCACTCTCTCACGCACAGACATTCCCCTGTCTCTCACGCACACGCATTCCCCTCTCTCTTATGCACACGCATTCCCTTTCTCACACACACCATTCCCCTCTCTCACACACACGCATTCCACTCTCTCACACACACACATTCCACAGTCTCTTTCACACACACGCATTCCCCTCTCTCTCACACACATGCATTCCCCTCTCTCTCACACACACATACACATTCTCCTCTCTCTGTATGTCTCTCACACACACAATTCCCTCTTTCTTTCACACACATTGCCCTGTCTCTCTCATAAACATTCTCCTCTCTCTCACACAACCACCCCTCCCTCACACACACATACATCCCCCTCTCTCTCCCTCTCTCTCTCACACACACACACATTCCCCTCCCACACACACACATGCATTCCCCTCTCTCACACACACACGCATTCCCCTCTCTCTCACACACACACGCATTCCCCTCTCACACACACACGCATTCCCCTCTCTCTCACACACACGCATTCCCCTCTCTCTCACACACACACGCATTCCCCTCTCACACACACACGCATTCCCCTCTCTCTCATACACACGCATTCCCCTCTCTCACACACACACATGCATTCCCCTCTCTCTCTCTTACACACACATTCCTCTCTTTCTCTCTCACACGCACACATGCAGCCCCCCTCTCTCACAAACCCCCCTCACACATACTCATTTTCCCCACTCTCTCACAAACATTTCCCTCTCTCTCACAGACACGTTCCCCTCTAACAAACACGTGCAGCCAGCACTCTCTCACGCACACGCATTCTCCACTCTCTCACGCACAAGCATTCCCCTCTCTCTCACGCACACGCATTCCCTTTCTCACACACACGCATTCCACTCTCTCTCACACACACATCCCCCTCTCTCTCTCACACACATTCCCCTCTCTCTCTCACACACATTCCCCTCTCTCTCTCACAGACATTCCTCTCTCTCTCACAGACATTCCCCTCTCTCTCACAGACATTCCCCTCTCTCTCACAGACATATCTTCCACTCTCTCACACAACCCTCTCTCTCACACACACACATCCCCCTCTCTCTCACACAAACTTCTGTCACACCCACGCACACACCCCACACACACATGCCCCTCTCTGTCTCCCTCTCACACACACACATCCCTCTCTCTCACACACACACATCCCTCTCTCTCACACACACACATCCCTCTCTCTCTCAAACACACACACATCCGTCTCTCTCTCAACACACACATCCCCCTATCTCTCACACACACACATCCCCCTCTTTCTCACACACACATATCCCCCTCTCTCTCACACACGCAATCCACTCTCTCTCACACAAACGCAGTCCGCTCTCTCTCATACACACGCATTCACCTCTCTCTCTCTCTCACTCACACATTCAACTCTCTCACACAAACACCCTCTCACACACATTCCCCTCTCTCTCTGACTCACATGCATTCCCCTCTCTCTCACACACACGCATTCCCCTCTCTCTCTCACACACGCATTCCCCTCTCCCTCACACACATGCATTCCCCTCTCTCTCACACACACACATTCCGCCCTCTCTCTCACACACACGCATTCCCCTCTCTCTCACACACACGCATTCCTCTCTCTCTCACACACACGCATTCCCCTCTCTCACACACACGCATTCTCCTCTCTCACACACACGCATTCTCCTCTCTCACACACATAAACATTCCACTCTCTCCCTCTTACACATTCCTCTCCCTCTCTCACACACATTCCACTCTCTCACACACACATTCCACACTCTCACACATATATTCCTCTCTCTCACACACACATTCCACTCTCTCACACACACATTCCACTCTCTCACACACACATTCCACTCTCTCACACACACATTCCGCTCTCTCACACACACATTCCACTCTCTCACACACACATTCCACTCTCTCACACACATCTTCCTCTCTTTCACACACATCTTCCTCTCTTTCCACACATCTTCCTCTCTCTCACACACATCTTCCTCTCTCTCACACACATGCATTCCCCTCTCTCTCACACACACATTCCGCCTTCTCTCACACACACACGCATCCCCTCTCTCTCACACACACACATTCCCCTCTCACACACACATGCATTCCCCTCTCACACACACACGCATTCCCCTCTCTCTCACACACACACATGCAGCCCCCCTCTCTCACAAAACCCCCTCACACATACTCATTTGCCCCTCTCTATCACAAATATTTCCCTCTCTCTCTCACAGACACGTTCCCCTCTAACAAACATGTGCAGCCAGCACTCTCTCACGCACAGACATTCCCCTCTCTCTCACGCACACGCATTCCCCTCTCTCTCACGCACACGCATTCCCTTTCTCACACACACCATTCCCCTCTCTCACACACACGCATTCCACTCTCTCTCACACACACACATTCCACTCTCTCTCACACACACGCATTCCCCTCTCTCTCACACACACGCATTCCCCTCTCTCTCACACACACGCATTCCCCTCTCTCTCACACACACATAAACATTCTCCTCTCTCTATATGTCTCTCACACACACAATTCCCTCTTTCTTTCACACACATTGCCCTGTCTCTCTCATAAACATTCTCCTCTCTCTCACACAACCACCCCTCCCTCACACACACATACATCCCCCTCTCTCTCCCTCTCTCTCTCACACACACACACATCCCCCTCTCACACACACACACACATCCCCCTCCTCTCATACACACATATCCCTCTCTTTCACACACATTCCCCTCTCTCGCTCAGACACATTCCCCTCCCACACACACACGCATTCCCCTCTCTCTCACACACACGCATTCCCCTCTCTCTCATACACATGCATTCCCCTCTCTCACACACACACATGCATTCCCCTCTCTCTCTTTTACACACACATTCCTCTCTCTCTCTCTCTCACACACACACATGCAGCCCCCCTCTCTCACAAACCCCCCTCACACATACTCATTTTCCCCTCTCTCTCACAAACATTTCCCTCTCTCTCACAGACATGTTCCCCTCTAACAAACACGTGCAGCCAGCACTCTCTCACGCACACGCATTCCCCACTCTCTCATGCACAAGCATTCCCCTCTCTCTCACGCACACGCATTCCCTTTCTCACACACACACATTCCCCTCGCTCACACACACGCATTCCACTCTCTGTCACACACACATATTCCACTCTCTCTCACACACACACATTCCCCTCTCTCTCACACACACGCATTCCCCTCTCTCTCACACACACACATTCCCCTCTCTCTCACACACACACATTCCGCCCTCTCTCTCACACACACGCATTCCCCTCTCTCTCACACACACGCATTCCTCTCTCTCTCACACACACGCATTCTCCTCTCTCACACACACGCATTCTCCTCTCTCATACACACATTCTCCTCTCTCTCACACACACATTCTCCTCTCTCTCACACACAAACATTCCACTCTCTCCCTCTTACACATTCCCCTCTCTCTCTCACACACATTCCACTCTCTCACACACACATTCCACTCTCTCACACACACATTCCACTCTCTCACACACACATTCCACTCTCTCACACACACATTCCACACTCTCACACACATATTCCACTCTCTCACACACACATTCCACTCTCTCACACACACATTCCACTCTCTCACACACACATTCCACTCTCTCACACACATTCCACTCTCTCACACACACATTCCACTCTCTCACACACACATTCCACTCTCTCACACACACATTCCGCTCTCTCTCACACACATTCCACTCTCTCACACACATATTCCACTCTCTCACACACACATTCCACTCTCTCACACACACATTCCACTCTCTCACACACACATTCCACTCTCTCACACACACATTCCGCTCTCTCTCACACACATTCCACTCTCTCACACACACATTCCACTCTCTCACACACACATTCCACTCTCTCACACACACATTCCACTCTCTCACACACACATTCCGCTCTCTCTCACACACATTCCACTCTCTCACACACACATTCCACTCTCTCACACACACATTCCACTCTCTCACACACACATTCCACTCTCTCACACACACATTCCACTCTCTCACACACACATTCCACTCTCTCTCACACACATTCCACTCTCTCACACACACATTCCCCTCTCTCTTAACATGCATTCCCCTCTCTCTCACACACATGCATTCCCACTCTCTCACACACACATTCCCCTCCCTCTCACACACATGCATTCCCCTCTCTCTCACACACACACATTCCGCCCTCGCTCTCACACACACGCATTCTCCTCTCTCTCACACACACGTATTCCACTCTCTCCCTCTTACACAATCCCCTCTCTCTCTCACACACACGCATTCCCCTCTCTCACACACACGCATTCCTCTCTCTCTCACACACACGCATTCTCCTCTCTCACACACACACGCATTCTCCTCTCTCACACACACGCATTCCCCCCTCTCTCACACACACGCATTCCCTCCTCTCTCACACACACGCATTCCCCCCTCTCTCTCTCTCTCACACACATTCACCTCTCTCTCTCGCTCACACATACATTCCCCTCTCTCTCTCTCACACACACGCATTCCCCTCTCTCTCACACACACGCATTGCCCCTCTCTTTCTCTCACACACACATTCACCTCTCTCTCTCGCTCACAAACACATTCCCCTCTCTCCCTTTCACACACACACATTCCCCTCTCTCTCACACACACACATGCAGCAACCCCTCTCTCACACGCATACCTCTCTCTCTCTGACACGTTCCCCTCTCCCTCTCTCCCAGACATATTCCCCTCTCTCTCTCACACACATTCCCCTCTAACACACACACGCAGCCTGCACTCTCTCTCACAGAAACGCCCCCTCTCACACACACACATTCCCACTTCTCTCTCACACATTCCCCTCTCTCTCATACACACACACACATCCCCCTCCTCTCATACACACATATCCTACTCTTTCACACACATTCCCCTCTCTCTCACAAACTCCCCCTCACACATACTCATTTTCCGCTCTCTCTCACAAACATTTCCCTCTCTCTCTCACAGACACGTTCCCCTCTAACAAACACGTGCAGCCAGCACTCTCTCACGCACACGCATTCCCCTCTCTCACGAACACGCATTCCCCTCTCTCTCACGCACACGCATTTCCACTCTCTCTCACGCACACACATTCCACTCTCTCTCACGCACACGCATTCCCCTCTTTCTCACACACACGCATTCCCCTCTCTCTCACACACACGCATTCCCCTCTCTCTCACACACACGCATTCCCCTCTCTCTCACACACACGCATTCCCCTCTCTCTCACACGCATTCCCCTCTCTCTCACACACACTCATCCCTCTCTCTCTCACACACATGCATTCCCTCTCTCTCACACACACATTCCGCTCTCTCTCACACACACGCATTCGCCTCTCTCTCAAACACACGCATTCCCCTCTCTCTCACACACACGCATTCCCCTCTCTCTCACACACACGCATTCCCCTCTCTCTCACACACACGCATTCCCCTCTCTCTCACACACACGCATTCCCCTCTCTCTCACACACACGCATTCCCCTCTCTCTCACACACACGCATTCCCCCCTCTCTCACACACACGCATTCCCCCCTCTCTCAAACACACGCATTCCCCCCTCTCTCTCTCTCTCACACACATTCACCTCTCTCTCTCGCTCACACATACATTCCCCTCTCTCTCTCTCACACACACACATTCCCCTCTCTCTCACACACACGCATTCCCCCCTCTCTCTCTCACACACACATTCACCTCTCTCTCTCACTCACACATACATTCCCCTCTCTCCCTTTCACACACACACATTCCCCTCTCTCTCTCTCTCACACACACATGCAGCAACCCCTCTCTCACACGCATTCCCCTCTCGCT
The DNA here is from genome assembly GCF_017639515.1 of Carcharodon carcharias. NCBI lineage: Eukaryota > Metazoa > Chordata > Chondrichthyes > Lamniformes > Lamnidae > Carcharodon > Carcharodon carcharias. The sequence continues at coordinate 94,286,617 of NC_054474.1, forward strand.
CGCACACATGTATCCCACACACGCATTATCCTCTCTCTCACACACAAGCATTCCACTCTCTCCCTCTTACACATTCCCCTCTCACACACATCTTCCTCTCTCTTGCACACATTCCATTCTCGCTCACACACATCTTCCTCTCCCTCACACACATTCCACTCTCTCTCACACGCATTCCCCTCTCTCTCACACACACAATCCCTCTCTCTCACACACACAATCCCTCTCTCTCTCACACGCACATTCCCCTCTCTCTCTCATGCACATTCCCCTCTCTCTCTCATGCACATTCCCCTCTCTCTCTCATGCACATTCCCCTCTCTCTCTCACACACATTCACCTCTCTCTCACACATATTCCCCTCTCTCTCACACACATTCCCCTCTCTCTCACACACATTCCTCTCTCTCTCACAGACATATCTTCCTCTCTCTCACACAACCCACTCTCTCACACACACACATCCCCCTCTCTCTCACGCACACTTCTGTTACACCCACGCACACACACCACACAAACATCCCCCTTTCTATCTCCCTCTCACACACACACATCCCTCTCTCACACACACACACATCCGTCTCTCTCTCAAACACACACATCCGTCTCTCTCTCACACACACATCCCCCTCTCTCTCACACACACACATCCCCCTCTCTCTCACACACGCATTCCACTCTCTCTCACACAAACGCAGTCCGCTCTCTCTCATACACACGCATTCATCTCTCTCTCTCTCACACATTCAACTCTCTCACACAAACACCCTCTCACACACATTCCCCTCTCTCTCTGACTCACATGCATTCCCCTCTCTCTCACTCACACGCATTCCCCTCTCTCTCACACACATTCTGCCCTCTCTCTCACACACACGCATCCATCCCTCTCTCTCACACACACATTCCGCTCTCTCTCACACACACGCATTCCCCTCTCTCTCACACACACGCATCCCTCTCTCTCTCACACACACGCATTCCACTCTCTCTCACACACACGCATTCCACTCTCTCTCACACACACGCATTCCACTCTCTCTCACACACACGCATTCCACTCTCTCTCACACACACGCATTCCACTCTCTCTCACACACACGCATTGCCCTCTCTCTCTCACACACGCATTTCTCTCTCTCTCACACACGCATTCCCCTCTCTCTCACACACACGCATTCCCCTCTCTCTCACACGCATTCCCCTCTCTCTCACACGCATTCCCCTCTCTCTCACACACACTCATCCCTCTCTCTCTCACACACATGCATTCCCTCTCTCTCACACACACATTTCGCTCTCTCTCACACACACGCATTTGCCTCTCTCTCAAACACACGCATTCCCCGCTCTCTCACACACACGCATTCCCCTCTCTCTCACACACACACGCATTCCCCTCTCTCTACACACACGCATTCCCCTCTCTCTCACACACACGCATTCCCCTCTCTCTCACATACATGCATTCCCCCCTCTCTCAAACACACGCATTCCCCCCTCTCTCTCTCACTCACACATACATTCCCCTCTCTCTCTCTCACACACACACATTCCCCTCTCTCTCACACACACACATTCCCCCCTCTCTCTCTCACACACACATTCACCTCTCTCTCTCACTCACACATACATTCCCCTCTCTCTCTCTCACACACACACATTCCCCTCTCTCTCACACACACACATTCCCCCCTCTCTCTCTCACACACACATTCACCTCTCTCTCTCACTCACACATACATTCCCCTCTCTCCCTTTCACACACACACATTCCCCTCTCTCTCTCTCACACACACATGCAGCAATCCCTCTCTCACACGCATTCCCCTCTCGCTCGCACACACGTATCCCACACATGCATTATCCTCTCTCTCACACACAAGCATTCCACTCTTTCCCTCTTACACATTCCCCTCTCACACACATCTTCCTCTCTCTTGCACACATTCCATTCTCGCTCACACACATCTTCCTCTCTCTCACACACATTCCACTCTCTCTCACACACATTCCACTCTCTCTCACACATATCTTCCTCTCTCTCACACAACTCCCCCTTCCTCTCACACACACACATCCATCTCTCTCACACACACGCATCCCCCCCTCTCACACACACACATTCCCACTTCTCTCTCACACATTCCCCTCTCTCTCACACACACACACATACATCCCCCTCCTCTCATACACACATATCCTACCCTTTCACACACATTCCCCTCTCTATCACACACATGCATTCCCCTCTCTATCACACACACGCATTCCCCTCTCTATCACACACACGCATTCCCCTCTCTATCACACACACGCATTCCCCTCTCTCTCACACACACGCATTCCCCTCTCTCTCACACACACGCATTCCCCTCTCTCTCACACACACGCATTCCCCTCTCTCTCACACACACGCATTCCCCTCTCTCTCACACACACACGCATTCCCCTCTCTCTACACACACGCATTCCCCTCTCTCTCACACACACGCATTCCCCTCTCTCTCACATACACGCATTCCCCCCTCTCTCAAACACACGCATTCCCCCCTCTCTCTCTCACTCACACATACATTCCCCTCTCTCTCTCTCACACACACACATTCCCCTCTCTCTCACACACACACATTCCCCCCTCTCTCTCTCACACACACATTCACCTCTCTCTCTCACTCACACATACATTCCCCTCTCTCTCTCTCACACACACACATTCCCCTCTCTCTCACACACACACATTCCCCCCTCTCTCTCTCACACACACATTCACCTCTCTCTCTCACTCACACATACATTCCCCTCTCTCCCTTTCACACACACACATTCCCCTCTCTCTCTCTCACACACACATGCAGCAATCCCTCTCTCACACGCATTCCCCTCTTGCTCGCACACACGTATCCCACACATGCATTATCCTCTCTCTCACACACAAGCATTCCACTCTTTCCCTCTTACACATTCCCCTCTCACACACATCTTCCTCTCTCTTGCACACATTCCATTCTCGCTCACACACATCTTCCTCTCTCTCACACACATTCCACTCTCTCTCACACACATTCCACTCTCGCTCACACATATCTTCCTCTCTCTCACACAACTCCCCCTTCCTCTCACACACACACATCCATCTCTCTCACACACACGCATCCCCCCCTCTCACACACATGCATTCCCCTCTCTCTCACATAGATGCATTCCCCTCTCGCTCACACACACGCACTCCCCTCTCTCTCACACACACACGCATTCCCCTCTTTCTCACACACACACATTCCCCTCTCTCTCACACACACACATTCCCCTCTCTCTCACACACACATTCCACTCTCTCTCACACACATGCATTCCCCTCTCTCTCACACACATGCATTCCTCTCTCTCTCTGACACATTCCCCTCTCTCTCTCTCCCAGACATATTCCCCTCTCCCCCTCACACACATTCCCCTCTAACACACACACGCAGCCTGCACACTCTCTCACAGAAACCACCCCCTCTCACACACATACATTCCCACTTCTCTCTAACACATTCCCCTCTCACTCACACACACACATCCCTCTCCTCTCATACACACATATGCTACTCTTTCACACACATTCCCCTCTCTCTCACAAACACAATTCCCTCTCTCACACCCACACTCAATTCCTTCTCTCTCACACACACAATTCCCTCGTTCTTTCACACACATTGCCCTGTCTCTCTCATACACATTCTCCTCTCTCACACAAACACCCCTCCCTCACACACACACACATCCCCCTCTCAAACTCACACACACATCCCCCTCCTCTCATACACACATATCCCTCTCTTTCACACACATTCCCCTCTCTCTATCGCACACATTCCCCTCTCACACACACACGCATTCCCCTCTCTCTCACACACACGCATTCCCCTCTCTCTCACACACACGCATTCCCCTCTCTCTCACACACACGCATTCCGCTCTCACACACACGCATTCCCCTCTCTCTCATACACACACATGCATTCCCCTCTCTCTCATACACACACATGCATTCCCCTCTCTCTCTCTCACACACACACATGCAGCCCCCCTCTCTCACAATACCCCCTCACACATACTCATTTGCCCCTCTCTATCACAAACATTTCCCTCTCTCTCTCACAGACATGTTCCCCTCTAACAAATATGTGCAGCCAGCACTCTCTCACGCACAGACATTCCCCTGTCTCTCACGCACACGCATTCCCCTCTCTCTTATGCACACGCATTCCCTTTCTCACACACACCATTCCCCTCTCTCACACACACGCATTCCACTCTCTCACACACACACATTCCACAGTCTCTTTCACACACACGCATTCCCCTCTCTCTCACACACATGCATTCCCCTCTCTCTCACACACACATACACATTCTCCTCTCTCTGTATGTCTCTCACACACACAATTCCCTCTTTCTTTCACACACATTGCCCTGTCTCTCTCATAAACATTCTCCTCTCTCTCACACAACCACCCCTCCCTCACACACACATACATCCCCCTCTCTCTCCCTCTCTCTCTCACACACACACACATTCCCCTCCCACACACACACATGCATTCCCCTCTCTCACACACACACGCATTCCCCTCTCTCTCACACACACACGCATTCCCCTCTCACACACACACGCATTCCCCTCTCTCTCACACACACGCATTCCCCTCTCTCTCACACACACACGCATTCCCCTCTCACACACACACGCATTCCCCTCTCTCTCATACACACGCATTCCCCTCTCTCACACACACACATGCATTCCCCTCTCTCTCTCTTACACACACATTCCTCTCTTTCTCTCTCACACGCACACATGCAGCCCCCCTCTCTCACAAACCCCCCTCACACATACTCATTTTCCCCACTCTCTCACAAACATTTCCCTCTCTCTCACAGACACGTTCCCCTCTAACAAACACGTGCAGCCAGCACTCTCTCACGCACACGCATTCTCCACTCTCTCACGCACAAGCATTCCCCTCTCTCTCACGCACACGCATTCCCTTTCTCACACACACGCATTCCACTCTCTCTCACACACACATCCCCCTCTCTCTCTCACACACATTCCCCTCTCTCTCTCACACACATTCCCCTCTCTCTCTCACAGACATTCCTCTCTCTCTCACAGACATTCCCCTCTCTCTCACAGACATTCCCCTCTCTCTCACAGACATATCTTCCACTCTCTCACACAACCCTCTCTCTCACACACACACATCCCCCTCTCTCTCACACAAACTTCTGTCACACCCACGCACACACCCCACACACACATGCCCCTCTCTGTCTCCCTCTCACACACACACATCCCTCTCTCTCACACACACACATCCCTCTCTCTCACACACACACATCCCTCTCTCTCTCAAACACACACACATCCGTCTCTCTCTCAACACACACATCCCCCTATCTCTCACACACACACATCCCCCTCTTTCTCACACACACATATCCCCCTCTCTCTCACACACGCAATCCACTCTCTCTCACACAAACGCAGTCCGCTCTCTCTCATACACACGCATTCACCTCTCTCTCTCTCTCACTCACACATTCAACTCTCTCACACAAACACCCTCTCACACACATTCCCCTCTCTCTCTGACTCACATGCATTCCCCTCTCTCTCTCACACACGCATTCCCCTCTCCCTCACACACATGCATTCCCCTCTCTCTCACACACACACATTCCGCCCTCTCTCTCACACACACGCATTCCCCTCTCTCTCACACACACGCATTCCTCTCTCTCTCACACACACGCATTCCCCTCTCTCACACACACGCATTCTCCTCTCTCACACACACGCATTCTCCTCTCTCACACACATAAACATTCCACTCTCTCCCTCTTACACATTCCTCTCCCTCTCTCACACACATTCCACTCTCTCACACACACATTCCACACTCTCACACATACATTCCTCTCTCTCACACACACATTCCACTCTCTCACACACACATTCCACTCTCTCACACACACATTCCACTCTCTCACACACACATTCCGCTCTCTCACACACACATTCCACTCTCTCACACACACATTCCACTCTCTCACACACATCTTCCTCTCTTTCACACACATCTTCCTCTCTTTCCACACATCTTCCTCTCTCTCACACACATCTTCCTCTCTCTCACACACATGCATTCCCCTCTCTCTCACACACACATTCCGCCTTCTCTCACACACACACGCATCCCCTCTCTCTCACACACACACATTCCCCTCTCACACACACATGCATTCCCCTCTCACACACACACGCATTCCCCTCTCTCTCACACACACACATGCAGCCCCCCTCTCTCACAAAACCCCCTCACACATACTCATTTGCCCCTCTCTATCACAAATATTTCCCTCTCTCTCTCACAGACACGTTCCCCTCTAACAAACATGTGCAGCCAGCACTCTCTCACGCACAGACATTCCCCTCTCTCTCACGCACACGCATTCCCCTCTCTCTCACGCACACGCATTCCCTTTCTCACACACACCATTCCCCTCTCTCACACACACGCATTCCACTCTCTCTCACACACACACATTCCACTCTCTCTCACACACACGCATTCCCCTCTCTCTCACACACACGCATTCCCCTCTCTCTCACACACACGCATTCCCCTCTCTCTCACACACACATAAACATTCTCCTCTCTCTATATGTCTCTCACACACACAATTCCCTCTTTCTTTCACACACATTGCCCTGTCTCTCTCATAAACATTCTCCTCTCTCTCACACAACCACCCCTCCCTCACACACACATACATCCCCCTCTCTCTCCCTCTCTCTCTCACACACACACACATCCCCCTCTCACACACACACACACATCCCCCTCCTCTCATACACACATATCCCTCTCTTTCACACACATTCCCCTCTCTCGCTCAGACACATTCCCCTCCCACACACACACGCATTCCCCTCTCTCTCACACACACGCATTCCCCTCTCTCTCATACACATGCATTCCCCTCTCTCACACACACACATGCATTCCCCTCTCTCTCTTTTACACACACATTCCTCTCTCTCTCTCTCTCACACACACACATGCAGCCCCCCTCTCTCACAAACCCCCCTCACACATACTCATTTTCCCCTCTCTCTCACAAACATTTCCCTCTCTCTCACAGACATGTTCCCCTCTAACAAACACGTGCAGCCAGCACTCTCTCACGCACACGCATTCCCCACTCTCTCATGCACAAGCATTCCCCTCTCTCTCACGCACACGCATTCCCTTTCTCACACACACACATTCCCCTCGCTCACACACACGCATTCCACTCTCTGTCACACACACATATTCCACTCTCTCTCACACACACACATTCCCCTCTCTCTCACACACACGCATTCCCCTCTCTCTCACACACACACATTCCCCTCTCTCTCACACACACACATTCCGCCCTCTCTCTCACACACACGCATTCCCCTCTCTCTCACACACACGCATTCCTCTCTCTCTCACACACACGCATTCTCCTCTCTCACACACACGCATTCTCCTCTCTCATACACACATTCTCCTCTCTCTCACACACACATTCTCCTCTCTCTCACACACAAACATTCCACTCTCTCCCTCTTACACATTCCCCTCTCTCTCTCACACACATTCCACTCTCTCACACACACATTCCACTCTCTCACACACACATTCCACTCTCTCACACACACATTCCACTCTCTCACACACACATTCCACTCTCTCACACACACATTCCACACTCTCACACACACATTCCACTCTCTCACACACACATTCCACTCTCTCACACACACATTCCACTCTCTCACACACACATTCCACTCTCTCACACACACATTCCACTCTCTCACACACACATTCCACTCTCTCACACACACATTCCGCTCTCTCTCACACACATTCCACTCTCTCACACACATATTCCACTCTCTCACACACACATTCCACTCTCTCACACACACATTCCACTCTCTCACACACACATTCCACTCTCTCACACACACATTCCGCTCTCTCTCACACACATTCCACTCTCTCACACACACATTCCACTCTCTCACACACACATTCCACTCTCTCACACACACATTCCACTCTCTCACACACACATTCCGCTCTCTCTCACACACATTCCACTCTCTCACACACACATTCCACTCTCTCACACACACATTCCACTCTCTCACACACACATTCCACTCTCTCACACACACATTCCACTCTCTCACACACACATTCCACTCTCTCACACACACATTCCACTCTCTCTCACACACATTCCACTCTCTCACACACACATTCCCCTCTCTCTAACATGCATTCCCCTCTCTCTCACACACATGCATTCCCACTCTCTCACACACACATTCCCCTCCCTCTCACACACATGCATTCCCCTCTCTCTCACACACACACATTCCGCCCTCGCTCTCACACACACGCATTCTCCTCTCTCTCACACACACGTATTCCACTCTCTCCCTCTTACACAATCCCCTCTCTCTCTCACGCACACGCATTCCCCTCTCTCTCACGCACACGCATTCCCTTTCTCACACACACCATTCCCCTCTCTCACACACACGCATTCCACTCTCTCTCACACACACACATTCCACTCTCTCTCACACACACGCATTCCCCTCTCTCTCACACACACGCATTCCCCTCTCTCTCACACACACGCATTCCCCTCTCTCTCACACACACATAAACATTCTCCTCTCTCTATATGTCTCTCACACACACAATTCCCTCTTTCTTTCACACACATTGCCCTGTCTCTCTCATAAACATTCTCCTCTCTCTCACACAACCACCCCTCCCTCACACACACATACATCCCCCTCTCTCTCCCTCTCTCTCTCACACACACACACATCCCCCTCTCACACACACACACACATCCCCCTCCTCTCATACACACATATCCCTCTCTTTCACACACATTCCCCTCTCTCGCTCAGACACATTCCCCTCCCACACACACACGCATTCCCCTCTCTCTCACACACACGCATTCCCCTCTCTCTCATACACATGCATTCCCCTCTCTCACACACACACATGCATTCCCCTCTCTCTCTTTTACACACACATTCCTCTCTCTCTCTCTCTCACACACACACATGCAGCCCCCCTCTCTCACAAACCCCCCTCACACATACTCATTTTCCCCTCTCTCTCACAAACATTTCCCTCTCTCTCACAGACATGTTCCCCTCTAACAAACACGTGCAGCCAGCACTCTCTCACGCACACGCATTCCCCACTCTCTCATGCACAAGCATTCCCCTCTCTCTCACGCACACGCATTCCCTTTCTCACACACACACATTCCCCTCGCTCACACACACGCATTCCACTCTCTGTCACACACACATATTCCACTCTCTCTCACACACACACATTCCCCTCTCTCTCACACACACGCATTCCCCTCTCTCTCACACACACACATTCCCCTCTCTCTCACACACACACATTCCGCCCTCTCTCTCACACACACGCATTCCCCTCTCTCTCACACACACGCATTCCTCTCTCTCTCACACACACGCATTCTCCTCTCTCACACACACGCATTCTCCTCTCTCATACACACATTCTCCTCTCTCTCACACACACATTCTCCTCTCTCTCACACACAAACATTCCACTCTCTCCCTCTTACACATTCCCCTCTCTCTCTCACACACATTCCCCTCTCTCTCTCACACACATTCCACTCTCTCACACACACATTCCACTCTCTCACACACACATTCCACTCTCTCACACACACATTCCACTCTCTCACACACACATTCCACTCTCTCACACACACATTCCACTCTCTCACACACACATTCCACACTCTCACACACATATTCCACTCTCTCACACACACATTCCACTCTCTCACACACACATTCCACTCTCTCACACACACATTCCACTCTCTCACACACACATTCCACTCTCTCACACACACATTCCACTCTCTCACACACACATTCCGCTCTCTCTCACACACATTCCACTCTCTCACACACATATTCCACTCTCTCACACACACATTCCACTCTCTCACACACACATTCCACTCTCTCACACACACATTCCACTCTCTCACACACACATTCCGCTCTCTCTCACACACATTCCACTCTCTCACACACACATTCCACTCTCTCACACACACATTCCACTCTCTCACACACACATTCCACTCTCTCACACACACATTCCGCTCTCTCTCACACACATTCCACTCTCTCACACACACATTCCACTCTCTCACACACACATTCCACTCTCTCACACACACATTCCACTCTCTCACACACACATTCCACTCTCTCACACACACATTCCACTCTCTCACACACACATTCCACTCTCTCTCACACACATTCCACTCTCTCACACACACATTCCCCTCTCTCTAACATGCATTCCCCTCTCTCTCACACACAAGCAGTCCCACTCTCTCACACACACATTCCCCTCCCTCTCACACACATGCATTCCCCTCTCTCTCACACACACACATTCCGCCCTCGCTCTCACACACACGCATTCTCCTCTCTCTCACACACACGTATTCCACTCTCTCCCTCTTACACAATCCCCTCTCTCTCTCACACACACGCATTCCCCTCTCTCACACACACGCATTCCTCTCTCTCTCACACACACGCATTCTCCTCTCTCACACACACACGCATTCTCCTCTCTCACACACACGCATTCCCCCCTCTCTCACACACACGCATTCCCTCCTCTCTCACACACACGCATTCCCCCCTCTCTCTCTCTCTCACACACATTCACCTCTCTCTCTCGCTCACACATACATTCCCCTCTCTCTCTCTCACACACACGCATTCCCCTCTCTCTCACACACACGCATTGCCCCTCTCTTTCTCTCACACACACATTCACCTCTCTCTCTCGCTCACAAACACATTCCCCTCTCTCCCTTTCACACACACACATTCCCCTCTCTCTCACACACACACATGCAGCAACCCCTCTCTCACACGCATACCTCTCTCTCTCTGACACGTTCCCCTCTCCCTCTCTCCCAGACATATTCCCCTCTCTCTCTCACACACATTCCCCTCTAACACACACACGCAGCCTGCACTCTCTCTCACAGAAACGCCCCCTCTCACACACACACATTCCCACTTCTCTCTCACACATTCCCCTCTCTCTCATACACACACACACATCCCCCTCCTCTCATACACACATATCCTACTCTTTCACACACATTCCCCTCTCTCTCACAAACTCCCCCTCACACATACTCATTTTCCGCTCTCTCTCACAAACATTTCCCTCTCTCTCTCACAGACACGTTCCCCTCTAACAAACACGTGCAGCCAGCACTCTCTCACGCACACGCATTCCTCTCTCTCACGAACACGCATTCCCCTCTCTCTCACGCACACGCATTTCCACTCTCTCTCACGCACACACATTCCACTCTCTCTCACGCACACGCATTCCCCTCTTTCTCACACACACGCATTCCCCTCTCTCTCACACACACGCATTCCCCTCTCTCTCACACACACGCATTCCCCTCTCTCTCACACACACGCATTCCCCTCTCTCTCACACACACGCATTCCCCTCTCTCTCACACACACGCATTCCCCTCTCTCACACACACGCATTCCGCTCTCTCTCACACACACGCATTCCGCTCTCTCTCACACACACGCATTCCACTCTCTCTCACACACATACATTCCCCTCTCTCTCTCTCTCACACACACATTCTCCTCTCTCTGTATCTCTCTCACACACAAACACATTCTCCGCTCTCTCTCTCTCTCTCACACACACACATTACCCTCTCTCTCACACACACACACATCCCCCTCTTTCTCACACACACACATCCCCCTCTCTCTCACACAAACGCAGTCCGCTCTCTCTCACACAAACGCAGTCCGCTCTCTCTCATACACACGCATTCACCTCTCTCTCTCTCACACATTCAACTCTCTCACACAAACACCGTCTCACACACATTCCCCTCTCTCTCTGACTCACATGCATTCCCCTCTCTCTCACACACACGCATTCACCTCTCTCTCTCACACACGCATTCCCCTCTCTCTCTCACACACGCATTCCCCTCTCTCTCTCACACACGCATTCCCCTCTCTCTCTCACACACGCATTCCCCTCTCTCTCACACACACGCATTCCCCTCTCTCTCACACACACGCATTCCCCTCTCTCTCACACACACGCATTGCCCTCTCTCTCACACACACGCATTCCACTCTCTCACACACACAGACATCCCTCTCTCTCTCAAACACACACACATCCGTCTCTCTCTCACACACATCCCCCTATCTCGCACACACACATCCCCCTCTTTCTCACACACACACATCCCCCTCTCTCTCACACAAACGCAGTCCGCTCTCTCTCACACACACACATTCCGCCCTCTCTCTCACACACACGCATTCTCCTCTCTCTCACACACACGCATTCCTCTCTCTCTCACACACACGCATTCTCCTCTCTCACACACACGCATTCTCCTCTCTCACACACACGCATTCTCCTCTCTCACACACACGCATTCTCCTCTCTCTCACACACACATTCTCCTCTCTCTCACACACAAACATTCCACTCTCTCACACACACATTCCACTCTCTCACACACACATTCCACACTCTCACACACAAATTCCACTCTCTCACACACACATTCCACTCTCTCACACACACACATTACCCTCTCTCTCTCACACACACACATGCAGCCCCCCTCTCTCACACACATTCCCCTCTAACACACACACGCAGCCTGCACTCTCTCTCACAGAAACGCCCCCTCTCACACACACACATTCCCACTTCTCTCTCACACATTCCCCTCTCTCTCATACACACACACACATCCCCCTCCTCTCATACACACATATCCTACTCTTTCACACACATTCCCCTCTCTCTCACAAACCCCCCCTCACACATACTCATTTTCCCCTCTCTCTCACAAACATTTCCCTCTCTCTCTCACAGACACGTTCCCCTCTAACAAACACGTGCAGCCAGCACTCTCTCACGCACACACATTCCCCTCTCTCACGAACACGCATTCCCCTCTCTCTCACGCACACGCATTTCCACTCTCTCTCACGCACACACATTCCACTCTCTCTCACGCACACGCATTCCCCTCTTTCTCACACACAAGCATTCCCCTCTCACACACACGCATTCCCCTCTCTCTCACACACACGCATTCCCCTCTCTCTCACACACACGCATTCCCCTCTCTCTCACACACACGCATTCCGCTCTCTCTCACACACACGCATTCCGCTCTCTCTCACACACACGCATTCCACTCTCTCACACACACACGCATTCCACTCTCCCTCACACACATACATTCCCCTCTCTCTCTCTCTCACACACACATTCTCCTCTCTCTGTATCTCTCTCACACACAAACACATTCTCCGCTCTCTCTCTCTCTCACACACACACATTACCCTCTCTCTCACACACACACATGCAGCGCCCCTCTCTCACACACATTCCCCTCTAACACGCAGCATGCACTCTCTCTCACACACATTCCACTCTCGCTCACACACATCTTCCTCACTCTCACACACATTCCACTCTCTCTCACACACATTCCACTCTCTCTCACACACATTCCACTCTCGCTCACACACATCTTCCTCTCTCTCACACACATTCCACTCTATCTCACACACATTCCACTCTATCTCACACACATTCCACTCTATCTCACACACATTCCACTCTATCTCACACACATTCCACTCCATCTCACACACATTCCACTCCATCTCACACACATTCCACTCTCGCTCACACACATTCCACTCTCGCTCACACACATTCTACTCTCGCTCACGCACACGCATTCACCTCTCTCTCACGCACACGCATTCCCCTCTCTCTCACGCACACGCATTCCCCTCTCTCTCACGCACACGCATTCCCCTCTCTCTCAAGCACACGCATTCCCCTCTCTCTCACGCACACGCATTCCCCTCTCTCTCACACACCATTCCCCTCTCTCACACACCCATTCATCTCTCTCACACACACACACATTCCACTCTCTCTTACACAGACACATTCTACTCTCTCTCACACATGCATTCCCCTCTCTCTCACACATGCATTCCCCTCTCTCTCACACATGCATTCCCCTCTCTCTGTATCTCTCTCACACACACAATTCCCTCTTTCTTTCACACACATTGCCCTGACTCTCTCATACACATTCTCCTCTCTCTCACACAACCACCCCTCCCTCACACACATATACATCCCCCTCTCTCTCCCTCTCTCTCACACACACACACACATCCCCCTCCTCTCATACACACATATCCCTCTCTTTCACACACATTCCCCTCTCTCGCTAACACACATTCCCCTCTCACACCCACACGCATTCCACTCTCTCTCACACACACGCATTCCCCTCTCTCTCACACACACGCATTCCCCTCTCTCTCATACACACGCATTTCCCTCTCTCACACACACACATGCATTCCCCTCTCTCTCTCTTACACACACATTCCTCTCTCTCTCTCACACACACACATGCAGCCCCCCTCTCACACAAACCCCCCTCACACATACTCATTTTCCCCTCTCTCTCACATACATTTCCCTCTCTCTCTCACAGACACGTTCCCCTCTAACAAACACGTGCAGCCAGCACTCTCACACGCACACGCATCCCCCTCTCTGTCACGCACACGCGTTCCCCTCTCTCTCATGCCATGCATTCCCCTCTCTTTCTCAAGCATACACATTCCCTTTCTCACACACACGCATTCCCCTCTCTCACACACAGGCATTCCACTCTCTCTCACACACAAGCATTCCCCTCTCTCTCACACACACGCATTCCCCTCTCTCTCTCTCACACACACACACACACATTCTCCTCTCTCTGTATCTCTCTCACACACACACATTCTCTGCTCTCTCTCTCTCTCACACACACACACATTACCCTCTCCCTCTCATACACTCACATGCAGCCCCCCTCTCTCACACACATTCCCCTCTAACACACATACGCAGCATGCACTCTCTCTCACACAAACCAGCCCCCTCTCACACACACATTCCCCCTCTCTCTCACACATTCCCCTCTCTCTCACACACACACACGCCCCTCCTCTCATACACACATATCCTACTCTTTCACACACATTCCCCTCTCCATCAGTCACATTCCCCTCTCTCTCACTCACGCATTCCCCTCTCTCTCTCACACACACGCATTCCCCTCTCTCTCACACACACACGCATTCCCCTCTCTCTCACACACACGCATTCCCCTCTCTCTCACACATTCCCCTCTCTCTCACACACACACACGCCCCTCCTCTCATACACACATATCCTACTCTTTCACACACATTCCCCTCTCCATCAGTCACATTCCCCTCTCTCTCACTCACGCATTCCCCTCTCTCTCTCACACACACGCATTCCCCTCTCTCTCACACACACACGCATTCCCCTCTCTCTCACACACACGCATTCCCCTCTCTCTCACACACACGCATTCCCCTCTCTCTCACACACACGCATTCCCCTCTCTCTCACACACACACAATCTCTCTCTCTCATGCACATTTCCCTCTCTCTCTAATGCACATTCCCCTCTCTCTCTCATGCACATTCCCCTCTCTCTCTCATGCACATTCCCCTCTCTCTCACACACATTCCCCTCTCTCTCACACTCATTCCCCTCTCTCTCACACACATTCCTCTCTCTCTCACACACATTCCCCTCTCTCACACACATTCCCCTCTCTCTCACACACATTCCCCTCTCTCTCACAGACATATCTTTCTCTCTCTCACACAACCCTCTCTCTCACACACACACATCCCCCTCTCTCTCACGCACACTTCCGTCACACCCACGCACACACCCCACACACACATCCCCCTCTCTGTCTCCCTCTCACACACACACATCCCTCTCTCTCTCACACACACGTCCCTCTCTCTCACACACACAGACATCCCTCTCTCTCTCAAACACACACACATCCGTCTCTCTTTCACACACATCCCCCTATCTCGCACACACACATCCCCCTCTTTCTCACACACACACATCCCCCTCTCTCTCACACAAACGCAGTCCGCTCTCTCTCACACAAACGCAGTCCGCTCTCTCTCACACAAACGCAGTCCGCTCTCTCTCATACACACGCATTCACCTCTTTCTCTCTCTCACACATTCAACTCTCTCACACAAACACCGTCTCACACACATTCCCCTCTCTCTCTCACACACGCATTCCCCTCTCTCTCTCACACACGCATTCCCCTCTCTCTCTCACACACGCATTCCCCTCTCTCTCTCACACACGCATTCCCCTCTCTCTCACACACACGCATTCCCCTCTCTCTCACACACACGCATTCCCCTCTCTCTCACACACACATTCCGCCCTCTCTCTCACACACACGCATTCCCCTCTCTCTCACACACACGCATTCCTCTCTCTCTCACACACACGCATTCCTCTCTCTCTCACACACATGCATTCTTCTCTCTCACACACATGCATTCTCCTCTCTCACACACATGCATTCTCCTCTCTCTCACACACACATTCTCCTCTCTCTCACACACACATTCTCCTCTCTCTCACACACAAACATTCCACTCTCTCCCTCTTACACATTCCCCTCTCTCTCTCACACACATTCCACTCTCTCTCACACACATTCCACTCTCTCACACACACATTCCACACTCTCACACACACATTCCACTCTCTCACACACACATTCCACTCTCTCACACACACATTCCACTCTCTCACACACACATTCCACTCTCTCACACACACATTCCACTCTCTCACACACACATTCCACTCTCTCACACACACATTCCACTCTCTCACACACATCTTCCTCTCTCTCACACACATCTTCCTCTCTCTCACACACATCTTCCTTCCTCTCACACACACGCATCCACCCCTCTCTCACACACACGCATTCTCCTCTCTCACACACACGCATTCCCCTCTCTCTCACACACACGCATTCCCCTCTCTCTCACACACACGCATTCCCCTCTCTCTCACACACACGCATTCCCCTCTCTCTCACACACACGCATTCCCCTCTCTCTCACACACACGCATTCCCCTCTCTCTCACACACACACAATCTCTCTCTCTCTCATGCACATTCCCCTCTCTCTCTCATGCACATTCCCCTCTCTCTCTCATGCACATTCCCCTCTCTCTCACACACATTCCCCTCTCTCTCACACACATTCCCCTCTCTCTCACACACATTCCCCTCTCTCACACACATTCCCCTCTCTCACACACATTCCCCTCTCTCTCACACACATTCCCCTCTCTCTCACAGACATATCTTTCTCTCTCTCACACAACCCTCTCTCTCACACACACACATCCCCCTCTCTCTCACGCACACTTCCGTCACACCCACGCACACACCCCACACACACATCCCCCTCTCTGTCTCCCACTCACACACACACATCCCTCTCTCTCACACACACGTCCCTCTCTCTCACACACACAGACATCCCTCTCTCTCTCAAACACACACACATCCGTCTCTCTTTCACACACATCCCCCTATCTCGAACACACACACCCCCCTCTTTCTCACACAAACGCAGTCCGCTCTCTCTCACACAAACGCAGTCCGCTCTCTCTCACACAAACGCAGTCCGCTCTCTCTCATACACACGCATTCACCTCTTTCTCTCTCTCACACATTCAACTCTCTCACACAAACACCGTCTCACACACATTCCCCTCTCTCTCTGACTCACATGCATTCCCCTCTCTCTCACACACACGCATTCCCCTCTCTCTCTCACACACACATTCCCCTTTCTCTCTCACACACGCATTCCCCTCTCTCTCTCACACACGCATTCCCCTCTCTCTCTCACACACGCATTCCCCTCTCTCTCACACACACGCATTCCCCTCTCTCTCACACACACGCATTCCCCTCTCTCTCACACACACATTCCGCCCTCTCTCTCACACACACGCATTCCCCTCTCTCTCACACACACGCATTCCTCTCTCTCTCACACACATGCATTCTTCTCTCTCACACACACGCATTCTCCTCTCTCACACACACGCATTCTCCTCTCTCTCACACACACATTCTCCTCTCTCTCACACACACATTCTCCTCTCTCTAACACACAAACATTCCACTCTCTCCCTCTTACACATTCCCCTCTCTCTCTCACACACATTCCACTCTCTCTCACACACATTCCACACTCTCACACACACATTCCACTCTCTCACACACACATTCCACACTCTCACACACATCTTCCTCTCTCTCACACACATCTTCCTCTCTCTCACACACATCTTCCTTCCTCTCACACACACGCATCCACCCCTCTCTCACACACACGCATTCTCCTCTCTCACACACACGCATTCTCCTCTCTCTCACACACACATTCTCCTCTCTCTCACACACACATTCTCCTCTCTCTCACACACACATTCTCCTCTCTCTCACACACAAACATTCCACTCTCTCCCTCTTACACATTCCCCTCTCTCTCTCTCACACACATTCCACTCTCTCTCACACACATTCCGCTCTCTCTCACACACATTCCACTCTCTCTCACACACATTCCACTCTCTCTCACACACATTCCACTCTCTCACACACACATTCCACTCTCTCACACACACATTCCACTCTCTCACACACACATTCCACTCTCTCACACACA
Source organism: Carcharodon carcharias (assembly GCF_017639515.1). Lineage (NCBI taxonomy): Eukaryota > Metazoa > Chordata > Chondrichthyes > Lamniformes > Lamnidae > Carcharodon > Carcharodon carcharias. The sequence goes on from NC_054474.1 coordinate 94,305,502, forward strand.
CATTCCACTCTCTCTCACACACATTCCACTCTCTCTCACACACATTCCGCTCTCTCTCACACACATTCCGCTCTCTCTCACACACATTCCACTCTCTCTCACACACATTCCACTCTCTCACACACACATTCCACTCTCTCACACACACATTCCACTCTCTCACACACACATTCCACTCTCTCACACACACATTCCACTCTCTCATACACACATTCCACTCTCTCACACACATCTTCCTCTCTCTCACACACATCTTCCTTCCTCTCACACACACGCATCCACCCCTCTCTCACACACATGCATCCACCCCTCTCTCACACACACGCATTCCCCTCTCTCTAACATGCATTCCCCTCTCTCTCACACACACGCATCCCTCTCTCTCTCACACACATGCATTCCCACTCTCTCACACACACATTCCGCCCTCGCTCTCACACACACGCATTCCCCTCTCTCTCACACACACGTATTCCACTCTCTCCCTCTTACACAATCCCCTCTCTCTCTCACACACATGCATTCCCCTCTCTCACACACACGCATTCCTCTCTCTCTCTCACACACGCATTCTCCTCTCTCTCACACACACGCATTCCCCCCTCTCTCACACACACGCATTCCCCCCTCTCTCACACACACGCATTCCCCCCTCTCTCTCTCGTTCACACATACATTCCCCTCTCTCTCTCTCTCACACACACGCATTTCCCCGCTCTTCCTCTCACACACGCATTCCCCCGCTCTCACTCTCACACACTCATTCCACTCTCTCTCTCGCTCACACATACATTCCCCTCTCTCACTCTCACACACACGCATTCCCCTCTCTCTCACACACACGCATTCCCCCCTCTCTTTCTCTCACACACACATTCATCTCTCTCTCTCGCTCACAAACACATTCCCCTCTCTCCCTTTCACACACACACATTCCCCTCTCTCTCACACACACACATGCAGCAACCCCTCTCTCACACGCATTCCCCTCTCTCTCAAACACACGCATACCTCTCTCTCTCTGACACGTTCCCCTCTCCCTCTCTCCCAGACATATTCCCCTCTCTCTCTCACACACATTCCCCTCTAACACACACACGCAGCCTGCACTCTCTCTCACAGAAACGCCCCCTCTCACACACACACATTCCCACTTCTCTCTCACACATTCCCCTCTCTCTCATACACACACACACATCCCCCTCCTCTCATACACACATATCCTACTCTTTCACACACATTCCCCTCTCTCTCACAAACTCCCCCTCACACATACTCATTTTCCGCTCTCTCTCACAAACATTTCCCTCTCTCTCTCACAGACACGTTCCCCTCTAACAAACACGTGCAGCCAGCACTCTCTCACGCACACGCATTCCTCTCTCTCACGAACACGCATTCCCCTCTCTCTCACGCACACGCATTTCCACTCTCTCTCACGCACACACATTCCACTCTCTCTCACGCACACGCATTCCCCTCTTTCTCACACACACGCATTCCCCTCTCTCTCACACACACGCATTCCCCTCTCTCTCACACACACGCATTCCCCTCTCTCTCACACACACATTCCACCCTCTCTCTCACACACACGCATTCCCCTCTCTCTCACACACACGCATTCCTCTCTCTCTCACACACATGCATTCTTCTCTCTCACACACACGCATTCTCCTCTCTCACACACACGCATTCTCCTCTCTCTCACACACACATTCTCCTCTCTCTCACACACACATTCTCCTCTCTCTCACACACAAACATTCCACTCTCTCCCTCTTACACATTCCCCTCTCTCTCTCACACACATTCCACTCTCTCTCACACACATTCCACTCTCTCACACACACATTCCACTCTCTCACACACACATTCCACTCTCTCACACACACATTCCACTCTCTCACACACACATTCCACTCTCTCACACACACATTCCACTCTCTCACACACACATTCCACTCTCTCACACACACATTCCACTCTCTCACACACATCTTCCTCTCTCTCACACACATCTTCCTCTCTCTCACACACATCTTCCTTCCTCTCACACACACGCATCCACCCCTCTCTCACACACACGCATTCTCCTCTCTCACACACACGCATTCCCCTCTCTCTCACACACACGCATTCCCCTCTCTCTCACACACACGCATTCCCCTCTCTCTCACACACACGCATTCCCCTCTCTCTCACACACACGCATTCCCCTCTCTCTCACACACACGCATTCCCCTCTCTCTCACACACACACAATCTCTCTCTCTCTCATGCACATTCCCCTCTCTCTCTCATGCACATTCCCCTCTCTCTCTCATGCACATTCCCCTCTCTCTCACACACATTCCCCTCTCTCTCACACACATTCTCCTCTCTCTCACACACATTCCCCTCTCTCACACACATTCCCCTCTCTCACACACATTCCCCTCTCTCTCACACACATTCCCCTCTCTCTCACAGACATATCTTTCTCTCTCTCACACAACCCTCTCTCTCACACACACACATCCCCCTCTCTCTCACGCACACTTCCGTCACACCCACGCACACACCCCACACACACATCCCCCTCTCTGTCTCCCACTCACACACACACATCCCTCTCTCTCACACACACGTCCCTCTCTCTCACACACACAGACATCCCTCTCTCTCTCAAACACACACACATCCGTCTCTCTTTCACACACATCCCCCTATCTCGAACACACACACCCCCCTCTTTCTCACACAAACGCAGTCCGCTCTCTCTCACACAAACGCAGTCCGCTCTCTCTCACACAAACGCAGTCCGCTCTCTCTCATACACACGCATTCACCTCTTTCTCTCTCTCACACATTCAACTCTCTCACACAAACACCGTCTCACACACATTCCCCTCTCTCTCTGACTCACATGCATTCCCCTCTCTCTCACACACACGCATTCCCCTCTCTCTCTCACACACACATTCCCCTTTCTCTCTCACACACGCATTCCCCTCTCTCTCTCACACACGCATTCCCCTCTCTCTCTCACACACGCATTCCCCTCTCTCTCACACACACGCATTCCCCTCTCTCTCACACACACGCATTCCCCTCTCTCTCACACACACGCATTCCCCTCTCTCTCACACACACATTCCGCCCTCTCTCTCACACACACGCATTCCCCTCTCTCTCACACACACGCATTCCTCTCTCTCTCACACACATGCATTCTTCTCTCTCACACACACGCATTCTCCTCTCTCACACACACGCATTCTCCTCTCTCTCACACACACATTCTCCTCTCTCTCACACACACATTCTCCTCTCTCTCACACACAAACATTCCACTCTCTCCCTCTTACACATTCCCCTCTCTCTCTCACACACATTCCACTCTCTCTCACACACATTCCACACTCTCACACACACATTCCACTCTCTCACACACACATTCCACACTCTCACACACATCTTCCTCTCTCTCACACACATCTTCCTCTCTCTCACACACATCTTCCTTCCTCTCACACACACGCATCCACCCCTCTCTCACACACACGCATTCTCCTCTCTCACACACACGCATTCTCCTCTCTCTCACACACACATTCTCCTCTCTCTCACACACACATTCTCCTCTCTCTCACACACACATTCTCCTCTCTCTCACACACAAACATTCCACTCTCTCCCTCTCACACATTCCCCTCTCTCTCTCTCACACACATTCCATTCTCTCTCACACACATTCCGCTCTCTCTCACACACATTCCACTCTCTCTCACACACATTCCACTCTCTCTCACACACATTCCACTCTCTCACACACAAATTCCACTCTCTCACACACACATTCCACTCTCTCACACACACATTCCACTCTCTCACACACACATTCCACTCTCTCACACACACATTCCACTCTCTCACACACACATTCCACTCTCTCACACACACATTCCACTCTCTCACACACACATTCCACTCTCTCACACACATCTTCCTCTCTCTCACACACATCTTCCTTCCTCTCACACACACGCATCCACCCCTCTCTCACACACATGCATCCACCCCTCTCTCACACACACGCATTCCCCTCTCTCTAACATGCATTCCCCTCTCTCTCACACACACGCATCCCTCTCTCTCTCACACACATGCATTCCCACTCTCTCACACACACATTCCGCCCTCGCTCTCACACACACGCATTCCCCTCTCTCTCACACACACGTATTCCACTCTCTCCCTCTTACACAATCCCCTCTCTCTCTCACACACATGCATTCCCCTCTCTCACACACACGCATTCCTCTCTCTCTCTCACACACGCATTCTCCTCTCTCTCACACACACGCATTCCCCCCTCTCTCACACACACGCATTCCCCCCTCTCTCACACACACGCATTCCCCCCTCTCTCTCTCGTTCACACATACATTCCCCTCTCTCTCTCTCTCACACACACGCATTCCCCTCTCTCTCTCACACACGCATTCCCCCCTCTCTCTCTCTCACACACATTCAACTCTCTCTCTCGCTCACACATACATTCCCCTCTCTCACTCTCACACACACGCATTCCCCTCTCTCTCACACACACGCATTCCCCCCTCTCTTTCTCTCACACACACATTCATCTCTCTCTCTCGCTCACAAACACATTCCCCTCTCTCCCTTTCACACACACACATTCCCCTCTCTCTCACACACACACATGCAGCAACCCCTCTCTCACACGCATTCCCCTCTCTCTCAAACACACGCATACCTCTCTCTCTCTGACACGTTCCCCTCTCCCTCTCTCCCAGACATATTCCCCTCTCTCTCTCACACACATTCCCCTCTAACACACACACGCAGCCTGCACTCTCTCTCACAGAAACGCCCTCTCTCACACACACACATTCCCACTTCTCTCTCACACATTCCCCTCTCTCTCATACACACACACACATCCCCCTCCTCTCATACACACATATCCTACTCTTTCACACACATTCCCCTCTCTCTCACAAACCCCCCCTCACACATACTCATTTTCCCCTCTCTCTCACAAACATTTCCCTCTCTCGCTCACAGACACGTTCCCCTCTAACAAACACGTGCAGCCAGCACTCTCTCACGCACATGCATTCCCCTCTCTCACGAACACGCATTCCCCTCTCTCCCACGCACACGCATTTCCACTCTCTCTCACGCACACGCATTCCACTCTCTCTCACGCACATGCATTCCACTCTCTCTCACGCACACGCATTCCCCTCTTTCTCACACACACGCATTCCCCTCTCTCTCACACACACGCATTCCCCTCTCTCTCACACACACGCATTCCCCTCTCTCTCACTCACACGCATTCCCCTCTCTCTCACTCACACGCATTCCCCTCTCTCTCACACACACGCATTCCCCTCTCACACACACGCATTCCACTCTCTCTCACACACACGCATTCCACTCTCTCTCACACACACGCATTTCACTCTCTCTCACACACACGCATTCCACTCTCACACACACACACATGCATTCCCCTCTCTCTCTCTCACATCACACATTCTCCTCTCTCTGTATCTCTCTCATACACAAACACATTCTCCGCTCTCTCTCTCTCACACACACACATTACCCTCTCTCTCACACACACACACATGCAGCGCCCCTCTCTCACACACATTCCACTCTCTCTCACACATTACATTCTCGCTCACACACATCTTCCTCTCTCTCACACACATTCCACTCTCTCTCACACACATTCCACTCTCTCTCACACACATTCCACTCTCTCTCACACACATTCCACTCTCTCTCACACACATTCCACTCTCGCTCACACACATTCCACTCTCGCTCACACATATCTTCCTCTCTCTCACACAACTCCCCCTTCCTCTCACACACACACATCCGTCTCTCTCACACACACGCATCCCCCTCTCTCTCACACACAGGCATTCCACTCTCTCTCACATAGACGCATTACCCTCTCGCTCACATAGACGCATTACCCTCTCGCTCACACACACGCACTCCCCTCTCTCTCACACACACGCATTCCCCTCTCTCTCACACACACGCATTCCCCTCTCTCTCACACACACGCATTCCCCTCTCTCTCACACACACGCATTCCTCTCTCTCTCACACACACGCATCCCCCCCTTCTCACACACACGCATTCCCCTCTCTCTCACACACACGCATTCCACTCTCTCTCACACACACGCATTCCACTCTCTCTCACACACACGCATTCCACTCACACACACACGCATTCCCCTCTCTCTCAAACACACGCATACCTTTCTCTCTCTGACACATTCCCCTCTCTCTCTCCCAGACATATTCCCCTCTCTCTCTCACACACATTCCCCTCTAACACACACACGCAGCCTGCACTCTCTCTCACAGAAACCCCCCCTCTCACACACACACATTCCCACTTCTCTCTCACACATTCCCCTCTCTCTCATACACACACACACATCCCCCTCCTCTCATTCACACATATCCTACTCTTTCACACACATTCCCCTCTCTCTCACACACACAATTCCCTCTCTCACAACCACACTCAATTCCTTCTCTCCCACACACACAATTCCCGCTTTCTTTCACACACATTGCCCCGTCTCTCTCATACACATTCTCCTCTCTCTCTCACACATTCCCCTCTCTCCCACACAACCACCCCTCCCTCACACAAACATACATCCCCCTCTCTCTCTCTCTCACACACACACACACATCCCTCTCTCACACACACACACATCCCCCTCCTCTCATACACACATATCCCTCTCTTTCACACACATTCCCCTCTCAAGCTCACACACATTCCCCTCTCTCTCTCACACACATTCCCCTCTCACACACACACGCATTCCCCTCTCTCACACACACACGCATTCCCCTCTCTCTCACACACACGCATTCCCCTCTCTCACACACACACATACATTCCCCTCTCTCTTACACACACATTCCTCTCTCTCTCTCACACACACACATGCAGCCCCCCTCTCTCACAAACCCCCCCCCACACATACTCATTTTCCCCTCTCTCTCACAAACATTTCCCTCTCTCTCTCACAGACACGTTCCCCTCTAACAAACACGTGCAGCCAGCACTCTCTCACACACACGCATTCCCCTCTCTCTCACGCACACGCATTCCCCCCTCTCTCACGCACACGCATTCCCCCCTCTCTCGCACACGCATTCCCCTCTCTCTCACGCACACGCATTCCCCCCTCTCTCACGCACACGCATTCCCCCCTCTCTCGCACACGCATTCCCCTCTCTCTCACGCACACGCATTCCCCTCTCTCACACACACGCATTCCCCTCTCTCACACACACGCATTCCCCTCTCTCTCACACACACGCATTCCACTCTCTCACACACACATATTCCACTCTCTCTCACACACACGCATTCCCATCTCTCTCACACACATGCATTCCACTCTCTGACACACACATACATTCCCCTCTCTCTCTCTCACACAGACACACATTCTCCTCTCTCTGTATCTCTCTCACACACACACACATTCTCCTCTCTCTCTCTCTCACACACACGCATTCCCCTCTCTCTCACATAGACGCATTACCCTCTCGCTCACATAGACGCATTACCCTCTCGCTCACACACACGCACTCCCCTCTCTCTCACACACACGCATTCCCCTCTCTCTCACACACACGCATTCCTCTCTCTCTCACGCACACGCATTCCCCTCTCTCTCACACACACGCATTCCCCTCTCTCTCACACACATGCATTCCCCCCTCTCTCACACACACGCATTCCCCTCTCTCTCACACACACGCATTCCACTCTCTCTCACACACATGCATTCCACTCTCTCTCACACACACGCATTCCACTCACACACACGCATTCCCCTCTCTCTCAAACACGCGCATACCTTTCTCTCTGACACATTCCCCTCTCTCTCTCCCAGACATATTCCCCTCTCTCTCTCACACACATTCCCCTCTAACAGACACACGCAGCCTGCACTCTCTCTCACAGAAACCCCCCCTCTCACACACACACATTCCCACTTCTCTCTCACACATTCCCCTCTCTCTCATACACACACACACATCCCCCTCCTCTCATTCACACATATCCTACTCTTTCACACACATTCCCCTCTCTCTCACACACACAATTCCCTCTCTCACACCCACACTCAATTCCTTCTCTCTCTCACACACAATTCCCTCTGTCTTTCACACACATTGCCCTGTCTCTCTCATACACATTCTCCTCTCTCTCTCTCATACATTCCCCTCTCTCTCACACAACCACCCCTCCCTCACAAACACATACATCCCCCCCTCTCTCTCTCACACACACACACATCCCCCTCCTCTCATACACACATATCCCACTCTTTCACACACATTCCCCTCTCTCTCTCACACACATTCCCCTCTCACAAACACACGTGTTCCCCTCTCTCTAACAAACACACGCATTCCCCTCTCTCTCACACACACGCATTCCCCTTTCACACACACACGCATTCCACTCTCATACACACACGCATTCCACTCTCATACACACACGCATTCCACTCTCATACACACACGCATTCCACTCTCATACACACACGCATTCCACTCTCACACACACACGCATTCCACTCTCTCTCACGCACACGCATTCCCCTCTCTCTCACGCACACGCATTCCCCTCTCTGTTACGCACCCGCATTCCCTCTCTCTCATGCACACGCATTCCCCTCTCTCTCTCACACACGCATTCCCCTCTCTCTCACGCACATGCATTCCCCTCTCACACACACACACACACACATTCCCCTCTCTCTCACACACACATTCCCCTCTCTCTCTCTCTCACACACACACATTCTCCTCTCTCTCTCACACACACACATTCTCCTCTCTCTGTATCTCTCTCACACACACATGCATTCTCCGCTCTCTCTCTCTCTCACACACACACACATTACCCTCTCCCTCTCATACACACACATGCAGCCCCCCTCTCTCACACACAATCCCCTATAACACACATACGCAGCATGCACTCTCTCTCACACAAACCAGCCCCCTCTCACACACACACATTCCCCCCTCTCTCTCACACATTCTCCTCTCTCTCAAACACACACACACATCCCCCTCCTCTCATACACACATATCCTACTCTTTCACACACATTCCCCTCTCTCTCACACACACAATTCCCTCTCTCACACCCACACTCAATTCCTTCTCTCCCACACACACATTTCCCTTTCTTTCACACACATTGCCCTGTCTCTCTCATACACATTCTCCCCTCTCTCTCACAAACCACCCCTCCCTCACACACACATACATCCCCCTCTCTCTCTCACACACACACGTCCCCCTCTCACACACACACACATCCCCCTCCTCTCATGCACACATATCCCACTCTTTCACACACATTCCCCTCTCACACACACGCATTACCCTCTCTCACACACACGCATTACCCTCTCTCACACACACATGCATTCCCCTCTCACACACACACGCATTCCCCTCTCTCATACACACGCATTCCCCTCTCTCATACACACATGCATTCCCCTCTCTCTCTCTTACACACACATTCCTCTCTCTCTCTCACACACACACATGCAGCCCCCCTCTCTCACAAACCCCCCCCCACACATACACATTTCCCTCTCTCTCTCACAGACACGTTCCCCTCAAACAAACACATGCAGCCAGCAATCTCTCAGGCACACGCAATCCCCTCTCTCTCACACACACGCATTCTCTCTCTCTCAAGCACACGCATTCCCCTCTCTCTCACGCACACGCATTCCCCTCCCTCTCACGCACATGCATTCCACTCTCTCTCACGCACACGCATTCCCCTCTGTCTCACGCACACGCATTCCCCTCTGTCTCACGCACACGCATTACCCTCTCTCTCACACACACACATTCAGCCCAAATCTCTCACACACATTCCCCTCTAACACACATACGCAGCATGCACTCTCGCTCACACAAACCAGCCCCCTCTCACACACACACATTCCCCCCTCTCTCTCACACATTCCCCTCTCTCTCTCACACACACACACACATCCCCCTCCTCTCATACACACATATCCCACTCTTTCACACACATTCCCCTCTCTCTCAGTCACATTGCCCTCTCTCTCACTCACGCATTCCCCACTCTCTCACACACACGCATTCCCCTCTCTCTCTCACACACACGCATTCCCCCCTCTCTCATGCACATTCCCCTCTCTCTCACACACATTCCCCTCTCTCTCACACACATTCTCCTCTCTCTCACACACATTTCCCTCTCTCACAGACATATCTTCCTCGCTCTCACACAAGCCTCTCTCTCACACACACACATCCCCCTCTCTCTCACGCACACTTCTGTCACACCCACGCACACCCCACACACACAACTCCCTCTCTGTCTCCCTCTCACACACACACATCCCCCTCTCTCTCAAACACACACACATCCGTCTCTCAAACACACACATCCCCCTATCTCTCACACACACACATCCCCCTCTCTCTCACACACACACATCCCCCTCTCTCTCACACAAACGCAGTCCGCTCTCTCTCATATACATGCATTCACCTCTCTCTCTCTCTCTCTCTCACACATTCAACTCTCTCACACAGACCCCCTCTAACACACATTCCCCTCTCTCTCACACACACATGCAGCACGCCCTCTCTCACACGCATTCCCCTCTCTCTCACACACACGCATCCCTCTCTCTCTCACATTCCCCTCTCTCTCTCTCACACACATTCCCCTCTCTCTCACACACACACGCATTCCCCCCTCTCTCTCTCACACACACATTCACCTCTCTCTCTCCTTCACACACACATTCCCCTCTCTCTCTCACACACACATCCAGCACCCCCTCTCTCACACGCATTCCCCTCTCTCTCACACAGACGCATCCCTCTCTCTCTCACATTCCCCTCTCTCTCTCTCTCACACATTCCCCTCTCTCTCACTCACATTCTCTCTCTCACACATTCCCTTCTCTCTCTCTCACACATTCCCCTGTCTCTCCATCATACATTCTCCTCTCTCTCTCACATTCCCCTCTCTCTCACTCACACGCTCCTCTCTCTCTCACTCACACGCTCCTCTCTCTCTCACTCACACACACCCCACTCTCTCTCTCTCACACACACATTCCCCCCTCTCTCTCTCACACACGTTCCCCCTCTCTCTCTCTCGCACACGTTCCCCCTCTCACTCTCTCGCACACATTCCCCCACTCTCTCTCGCACACATTCCCCTCTCTCTCACACACACGCATTCCCCTCTCTCTCACACACACGCATTCCCCTCTCTCTCAAACACACGCATTCCCCTCTCTCTCACACACACGCATTCCCCTCTCTCTCACACACACGCATTCCCCTCTCTCTCACACACACGCATTCCCCTCTCTCTCACACACACGCATTCCCCTCTCTCTCACACACACGCATTCCCCTCTCTCTCAAACACACGCATTCCCCTCTCTCTCACACACACGCATTCCCCTCTCTCTCACACACACGCATTCCCCTCTCTCTCACACACACGCATTCCCCTCTCTATCACACACACGCATTCCCCTCTCTATCACACACACGCATTCCCCTCTCTCTCACACACACGCATTCCCCTCTCTCTCACACACACGCATTCCCCTCTCTCTCACACACACGCATTCCCCTCTCTCTCACACACACGCATTCCCCTCTCTCTCACACACACGCATTCCCCTCTCTCTCACACACACCCATTCCCCACCCTTTCTCTCTCAGATACATTCCCCTCTAACACACACAGGCAGCCTGCACTCTCTCTCACACAAACCCCCCCACCTCTCACACACAGACATTCCCCTCTCTCTCTCACACCTGCATTCCCCTCTCTCTCACACACGCATTCCCCTCTCTCTCACACACGCATTGCCCTCTCTCTCACACCTGCATTCCCCTCTCTCTCACACACGCATTCCCCTCTCTCTCACACACGCATTCCCCTCTCTCTCACACATGCATTCCCCTCTCTCTCACACACGCATTCCCCTCTCTCTCACACACATAATTCCCTCTCTCTCACACCCACACTCAATTCCCTCTCACTCACACCCACACTCAATTCCCTCTCCCTCTCACACACCCAATTCCCTCTTTCTTTCACACACATTGCCCTGTCTATCACACACATTCACCTCTCTCTCACACACATCTCCCTCTCTCTCTCACACACACATTCCCCTCTCTCTCTCACTCACACATTCCCCCCCTCTCACACACACACATTCCCACTTCTCTCTCACACATTCCCCTCTCTCTCACACACACACACATACATCCCCCTCCTCTCATACACACATATCCTACCCTTTCACACACATTCCCCTATCACACACACGCATTCCCCTCTCTATCACACACACGCATTCCCCTCTCTCTCACACACACGCATTCCCCTCTCTCTCACACACACGCATTCCCCTCTCTCTCACACACACGCATTCCCCTCTCTCTCACACACACGCATTCCCCTCTCTCTCACACACGCATTCCCCTCTCTCTCACACACACGCATTCCCCTCTCTCTCACACACACGCATTCCGCTCTCTCTCACACACACCCATTCCCCCCCCTTTCTCTCTCAGATACATTCCCCTCTAACACACACAGGCAGCCTGCACTCTCTCTCACACAAACCCCCCCACCTCTCACACACAGACATTCCCCTCTCTCTCTCACACCTGCATTCCCCTCACTCTCACACACGCATTCCCCTCTCTCTCACACACGCATTCCCCTCTCTCTCACACACGCATTCCCCTCTCTCTCACACACGCATTCCCCTCTCTCTCACACACATAATTCCCTCTCTCTCACACCCACACTCAATTCCCTCTCCCTCTCACACACTCAATTCCCTCTTTCTTTCACACACATTGCCCTGTCTCTCACACACATTCACCTCTCCCTTACACACATCTCCCTCTCTCTCTCACACCCACCCCCCTCTCTCTCTCACTCACACATTCCCCCCTCTCTCACACACACACATTCCCACTTCTCTCTCACACATTCCCCTCTCTCTCACACACACGCATTCCCCTCTCTCTCACACACACGCATTCCCCTCTCTCTCACACACACGCATTCCCCTCTCTCTCACACACACGCATTCCCCTCTCTCTCACACACGCATTCCCCTCTCTCTCACACACACGCATTCCACTCTCTCTCACACACACGCATTCCACTCACACACACACGCATTCCCCTCTCTCTCAAACACACGCATACCTTTCTCTCTCTGACACATTCCCCTCTCTCTCTCCCAGACATATTCCCCTCTCTCTCTCACACACATTCCCCTCTAACACACACACGCAGCCTGCACTCTCTCTCACAGAAACCCCCCCTCTCACACACACACATTCCCACTTCTCTCTCACACATTCCCCTCTCTCTCATACACACACACACATCCCCCTCCTCTCATTCACACATATCCTACTCTTTCACACACATTCCCCTCTCTCTCACACACACTCAATTCCTTCTCTCCCACACACACAATTCCCTCTTTCTTTCACACACATTGCCCCGTCTCTCTCATACACATTCTCCTCTCTCTCTCACACATTCCCCTCTCTCCCACACAACCACCCCTCCCTCACACAAACATACATCCCCCTCTCTCTCTCTCTCACACACACACACACACATCCCTCTCTCACACACACACACACATCCCCCTCCTCTCATACACACATATCCCTCTCTTTCACACACATTCCCCTCTCAAGCTCACACACATTCCCCTCTCTCTCTCACACACATTCCCCTCTCACACACACACGCATTCCTCTCTCTCTCTCACACACACACTCCCCTCTCTCTCACACACACACATTCCCCTCTCTCACACACAGACATGCATTCCCCTCTCTCTCTAACACACACATTCCTCTCTCTCTCACACACACACATGCAGCCCCCCCCTCTCACAAACCCCCCCCTCACACATACTCATTTTCCCCTCTCTCTCACAAACATTTCCCTCTCTCTCTCACAGACACGTTCCCCTCTAACAAACACGTGCAGCCAGCACTCTCTCACGCACACGCATTCCCCTCTCTCTCACGCACACGCATTCCCCCCTCTCTCACGCACACGCATTCCCCCCTCTCATGCACACGCATTCCCCTCTCTCTCACGCACACGCATTCCCCTCTCTCACACACACGCATTCCCCTCTCTCACACACACGCATTCCACTCTCTCTCACACACACACGCATTCCACTCTCTCTCACACACACGCATTCCCCTCTCTCTCACACACATGCATTCCACTCTCTCACAGACACATACATTCCTCTCTCTCTCTCTCTCTCTCACAGACACACATTCTCCTCTCTCTGTATCTCTCTCACACACACACACATTCTCCGCTCTCTCTCTCTCACACACACACATTATCCTCTCTCTCTCACACACACACATGCAGCACCCCACTCTCACACACATTCCCCTCTAACACACATACGCAGCATGCACTCTCTCTCACACAAACCAGCCCCCTCTCACACACACACATTCCCCCTCTCTCTCACACACACACACATCCCCCTCCTCTCATAAACACATATCCCACTCTTTCACACACATTCCCCTCTCTCTGTCACATTCCCCTCTCTCTCACTCACGCATTCCCCTCTCTCTCACACACACGCATTCCTCTCTCTCTCTCACACACACGCATTCCCCTCTCTCTCACACACATAATCCCTCTCTCTCTCATGCACATAACCCCTCTCTCTCTCATGCACATAATCCCTCTCTCTCTCATGCACATTGCCCTCTCTCTCTCATGCACATTGCCCTCTCTCTCTCTCACGCACATTCCCCTCTCACTCTCACGCACATTCCCCTCTCACTCTCACGCACATTCCCCTCTCACTCTCACGCACATTCCCCTCTCACTCTCACACACATTCCCCTCTCTCTCTCACACACATTCCCCTCTCTCTCTCACACACATTCCCCTCTCTCTCACAGACACATCTTCCTCTCTCTCACACAACCCTCTCTCTCACACACACACATCCCCCTCTCTCTCACGCACACTTCCGTCACACCCACGCACACACCCCACACACATATCCCCCTCAGTCTCCCCTTCACACACACATCCCTCTCTCTCTCACACACACATCCCTCTCTTTCACACACACATCCCTCTCTCTCTCAAACACACACACATCCACCCCTCTCAAACACACACATCCCCCTATCTCTCACACACTCACATCCCCCTCTTTCTCACACACTCACATCCCCCTCTTTCTCACGCACTCACATCCCCTTCTTTCTCACACACACACATCCCCCTCTCTCTCACACGCACACATCCCCCAATCTCTCACACACACGCATTCCTCTCTCTCTCACACACACGCATTCTCCTCACTCTCACACACAAGGATTCCACTCTCTCCCTCTTACACATTCCCCTCTCTCGCTCACACACGTTCCACTCTCTCTCACACACATTCCACTCTCTCACACACACATTCCACTCTCTCACACACACATTCCACTCTCTCACACACACATTCCACTCTCTCACACACACATTCCACTCTCTCACACACACATTCCACTCTCTCACACACACATTCCACTCTCTCACACACATCTTCCTCTCTTTCACACACATCTTCCTCTCTCGCACACAAATCTTCTCTCTCTCACACACATCTTCCTTCCTCTCACACACACGCATCCACCCCTCTCACACACACACGCATTCCCCTCTCTCTCACACACGCATTCCCCTCTCTCTCACACACACGCATTCCCCTCTCTCTCACACACACGCATTCCCCTCTCTCTCACACACACGCATTCCCCTCTCTCTCACACGCATTCCCCTCTCTCTCACACGCATTCCCCTCTCTCTCACACGCATTCCCCTCTCTCTCTCACACACACATTCATCCCCCTCTCTCTCACTCACACTTCTGTCACACCCACGCACACACCCCACACACACATCCCCCTCTCTGTCTCCCTCTCACACCCACACATCCCTCCCTCTCACACACACACATCCCTCTCTCTCACACATACACACATCCCTCTCTCTCTCAAACACACACACATCCGTCTCTCTCTCACACACACATCCCCCTCTCTCAAACACACACACATCCCCCTCTCTCTCACACACACACATCCCCCTCTCTCTCACACACACACATCCCCCTCTCTCTCACACACGCTTTCCACTCTCTCTCACACACGCATTCCATTCTCTCTCACACACACGCATTCCACTCTCTCTCAAATGCACGCATTCCCCTCTCTCTCACACACACGCATTCCACTCTCTCACACACACACGCATCCCTCTCTCTCACACATACACACATCCCTCTCTCTCTCAAACACACACACATCCGTCTCTCTCTCTCACACACACATCCCCCTCTCTCTCACACACACACCTCCCCCTCTCTCACACACATGCATTCCACTCTCTCCCACACACACGCATTCCACTCTCTCTCAAAAGCACGCATTCCCCTCTCTCTCAAAAGCACGCATTCCCCTCTCGCTCACACACACGCATTCCACTCTCTCACACACACACGCATCCCTCTCTCTCACACATACACACATCCCTCTCTCTCTCAAACACACACACATCCGTCTCTCTCACACACACGCATTCCCCTCTCTCACACACACACGCATTCCACTCTCTCTCACACACACGCATTCCACTCTCTCTCACACACACATTCCACTCTCTCTCACACACATTCCCCTCTCTCTCACACACATTCCCCTCTCTCTCACACACACATTCCCCTCTCTCTCACACACACATTCCCCTCTCTCTCACACACACGCATTCCTCTCTCTCTCACCCAGACATATTCCCCTCTCTCTCTCACACACATTCCCCTCTAACACACACACACAGCCTGCACTTTCTCTCACAGAAACCCCCCCCTCTCACACACACACATTCCCACTTCTCTTTCACACATTCCCCTCTCTCTCACACACACACACACACACATCCCCCTCCTCTCATACACACATATCCTACTCTTTCACACACATTCCCCTCTCTCTCACACACACAATTCCCTCTCTCACACCCACACTCAATTCCTTCTCTCTCTCACACACAATTCCCTCTGTCTTTCACACACATTGCCCTGTCTCTCTCATACACATTCTCCTCTCTCTCTCTCATACATTCCCCTCTCTCTCACACAACCACCCCTCCCTCACAAACACATACATCCCCCCTCTCTCTCTCACACACACACACATCCCCCTCCTCTCGTACACACATATCCCACTCTTTCACACACATTCCCCTCTCTCTCTCACACACATTCCCCTCTCACACACACACGTGTTCCCCTCTCTCTAACAAACACACGCATTCCCCTCTCTCTCACACACACGCATTCCCCTTTCACACACACACGCATTCCACTCTCATACACACACGCATTCCACTCTCATACACACACGCATTCCACTCTCATACACACACGCATTCCACTCTCACACACACACGCATTCCACTCTCTCTCACGCACACGCATTCCCCTCTCTCTCACGCACACGCATTCCCCTCTCTGTTACGCACCCGCATTCCCTCTCTCTCATGCACACGCATTCCCCTCTCTCTCTCACACACGCATTCCCCTCTCTCTCACGCACATGCATTCCCCTCTCACACACACACACACACACATTCCCCTCTCTCTCACACACACATTCCCCTCTCTCTCTCTCTCTCACACACACACATTCTCCTCTCTCTCTCACACACACACATTCTCCTCTCTCTGTATCTCTCTCACACACACACACATTCTCCGCTCTCTCTCTCTCTCTCTCACACACACACACATTACCCTCTCCCTCTCATACACACACATGCAGCCCCCCTCTCTCACACACAATCCCCTATAACACACATACGCAGCATGCACTCTCTCTCACACAAACCAGCCCCCTCTCACACACACACATTCCCCCCTCTCTCTCACACATTCTCCTCTCTCTCAAACACACACACACATCCCCCTCCTCTCATACACACATATCCTACTCTTTCACACACATTCCCCTCTCTCTCACACACACAATTCCCTCTCTCACACCCACACTCAATTCCTTCTCTCCCACACACACAATTCCCTTTCTTTCACACACATTGCCCTGTCTCTCTCATACACATTCTCCCCTCTCTCTCACAAACCACCCCTCCCTCACACACACATACATCCCCCTCTCTCTCTCACACACACACGTCCCCCTCTCTCACACACACACATCCCCCTCCTCTCATGCACACATATCCCACTCTTTCACACACATTCCCCTCACACACACACGCATTACCCTCTCTCACACATACATGCATTCCCCTCTCACACACACGCATTCCCCTCTCACACACACACGCATTCCTCTCTCACACACACACACATCCCCCTCCTCTCATACACACATATCCCACTCTTTCACACACATTCCCCTCTCTCTCTCACACACATTCCCCTCTCACACACACACGTGTTCCCCTCTCACACACACACGTGTTCCCCTCTCTCTAACAGACACACGCATTCCCCTCTCTCTCACACACACGCATTCCCCTTTCACACACACACGCATTCCACTCTCATACACACACGCATTCCACTCTCATACACACACGCATTCCACTCTCACACACACACGCATTCCACTCTCTCTCACGCACACGCATTCCCCTCTCTCTCTCACGCACCCGCATTCCCCTCTCTGTTACGCACCCGCATTCCCTCTCTCTCATGCACACGCATTCCCCTCTCTCTCTCACACACGCATTCCCCTCTCTCTCACGCACATGCATTCCCCTCTCTCACACACACATTCCCCTCTCTCTCTCTCTCACACACACACATTCTCCTCTCTCTCTCACACACACACATTCTCCTCTCTCTGTAACTCTCTCACAGACACACACATTCTCCGCTCTCTCTCTCTCTCTCTCACACACACACACATTACCCTCTCCCTCTCATACACACACATGCAGCCCCCCTCTCTCACACACAATCCCCTATAACACACATACGCAGCATGCACACTCTCTCACACAAACCAGCCCCCTCTCACACACACCCCCTCTCTCTCACACATTCTCCTCTCTCTCAAACACACACACACATCCCCCTCCTCTCATACACACATATCCTACTCTTTCACACACATTCCCCTCTCTCTCACACACACAATTCCCTCTCTCACACCCACACTCAATTCCTTCTCTCCCACACACACAATTCCCTTTCTTTCACACACATTGCCCTGTCTCTCTCATACACATTCTCCCCTCTCTCTCACAAACCACCCCTCCCTCACACACACATACATCCCCCTCTCTCTCTCACACACACACGTCCCCCTCTCTCACACACACACATCCCCCTCCTCTCATGCACACATATCCCACTCTTTCACACACATTCCCCTCACACACACACGCATTACCCTCTCTCACACACACATGCATTCCCCTCTCACACACACGCATTCCCCTCTCACACACACACGCATTCCCCTCTCACACACACACGCATTCCCCTCTCTCATACACACATGCATTCCCCTCTCTCTCTCTTACACACACATTCCTCTCTCTCTCTCACACACACACATGCAGCCCCCCTCTCTCACACACATTCCCCTCTAACACACATACGCAGCATGCACTCTCTCTCACACAAACCAGCCCCCTCTCACACACACACATTCCCCCCTCTCTCTCACACATTCCCCTCTCTCTCTCACACACACACACATCCCCCTCCTCTCATACACACATATCCCACTCTTTCACACACATTCCCCTCTCTCTCAGTCACGTTGCCCTCTCTCTCACTCACGCATTCCCCTCTCTCTCACACACACGCATTCCCCTCTCTCTCTCACACACACGCATTCCCCCCTCTCTCATGCACATTCCCCTCTCTCTCATACACATTCCCCTCTCTCTCACACACATTCCCCTCTCTCTCACACACATTTCCCTCTCTCTCACAGACATATCTTCCTCGCTCTCACACAAGCCTCTCTCTCACACACACACATCCCCCTCTCTCTCACGCACACTTCTGTCACACCCACGCACACACCCCACACACACAACTCCCTCTCTGTCTCCCTCTCACACACACACATCCCTCTCTCTCTCAAACACACACATCCCCCTATCTCTCACACACACATGCAGCACCCCCTCTCTCACACGTATTCCCCTCTCTCTCACACACACGCATCCCTCTCTCTCTCACATTCCCCTCTCTCTCTCTCACACACATTCCCCTCTCTCTCACACACACACACGCATTCCCCCCTCTCTCTCTCTCACACACACATTCACCTCTCTCTCTCCTTCACACACACATTCCCCTCTCTCTCTCACACACACATCCAGCACCCCCTCTCTCACACGCATTCCCCTCTCTCTCACACACACGCATCCCTCTCTCTCTCACATTCCGCTCTCTCTCTCTCTCACACATTCCCCTCTCTCTCACTCACATTCTCTCTCTCACACATTCCCTTCTCTCTCTCTCACACATTCCCCTGTCTCTCCCTCATACATTCTACTCTCTCTCTCACATTCTCCTCTCTCTCACTCACACGCTCCTCTCTCTCTCACTCACACATTCCCCTCTCTCTCTCACTCACACACACCCCACTCTCTCTCTCTCACACACACATTCCCCCCTCTCTCTCTCACACACATTCCCCCTCTCTCTCACACACACACGTCCCCCTCTCTCTCACACACACACATCCCCCTCTCTCTCACACACGCATTCCACTCTCTCTCACACACGCATTCCATTCTCTCACACACACGCATTCCACTCTCTCTCAAAAGCACGCATTCCCCTCTCTCTCACACACACGCATTCCACTCTCTCACACACACACACATCCCTCTCTCTCACACATACACACATCCCTCTCTCTCTCAAACACACACACACCCGTCTCTCTCTCACACACACATCCCCCTCTCTCTCACACACGCATTCCACTCTCTCTCACACACGCATTCCCCTCTTTCTCACACACACGCATTCCCCTCTCTCTCACACACACGCATTCCACACTCTCTCACACACAGGCATTCCACTCTCTCTCACACACACGCGTTCTACTCTCTCTCAAAAGCACGCATTCCCCTCTCTCTCACGCACACGCATTCCACTCTCTCACACACACATACATCCCTCTTTCTCTCTCTCACACACACACATTCTCCTCTCTCTGTATCTCTCTCACACACACACACATTCTCCGCTCTCTCTCTCTCTCTCACACACACACATTACCCTCTCTCTCTCACACACACACATGCAGCCCCCCTCTCTCACACACATTCCCCCCTCTCTCTCACACATTCCCCTCTCTCTCACTCACGCGCATTCCCCTTTCTCTCTCTCACACACACGCATTCCCCTCTCTGTCACACACACTATCCCTTTCTCTCTCATGCACATTGCCCTCTATCTCTCATGCACATTCCCCCCTCTCTCTCATGCACATTCCCCTCTCTCTCTCACGCACATTCCCCTCTCTCTCTCACGCACATTCCCCTCTCTCTCTCACGCACATTCCCCTCTCTCTCTCACGCACATTCCCCTCTCTCTCTCACGCACATTCCCCTCTCTCTCTCACGCACATTCCCCTCTCTCTCTCACGCACATTCCCCTCTCTCTCTCACGCACATTCCCCTCTCTCTCTCACGCACATTCCCCTCTCTCTCTCACGCACATTCCCCTCCCTCTCTCACGCACATTCCCCTCTCTCTCTCACACACATTCCCCTCTCTCTCACACACATTCCCTCTCTCACAGACATATCTTCCTCTCTGTCACACAACCCTCTCTCTCACACACACACATCCCCCTCTCTCTCACGCACACTACTGTCACACCCACGCACACACCCCACACACACATCCCCCTCTATATCTCCCTCTCACACACACATCCCTCTCTCTCTCACACACACATCCCTCTCTCTCACACACACACATCCCTCTCTCTCTCAAACACACACACATCCGTCTTTCAAACACACACACATCCGTCTCTCAAACACACACATCCCCCTATCTCTCACACACACACATCCCCCTCTCTCTCACACACACACACATCCCCCTCTCTCTCACACAAACGCAGTCCGCTCTCTCTCATACACATGCATTCACCTCTCTCTCTCTCTCTCTCTCACACATTCAACTCTCTCACACAGACGCCCTCTAACACACATTCCCCTCTCTCTCATACACACATGCAGCACCCCCTCTCTCACACGCATTCCCCTCTCTCTCACACACACGCATCCCTCTCTCTCTCACATTCCCCTCTCTCTCTCTCACACACATTCCCCTCTCTCTCACACACACACACACGCATTCCCCCCTCTCTCTCTCTCACACACACATTCACCTCTCTCTCTCCTTCACACACACATTCCCCTCTCTCTCTCACACACACATCCAGCACCCCCTCTCTCACACGCATTCCCCTCTCTCTCACACGCACGCATCCCTCTCTCTCTCACATTCCCCTCTCTCTCTCTCTCACACATTCCCCTCTCTCTCACTCACATTCTCTCTCTCACAGATTCCCTTCTCTCTCTCTCACACATTCCCCTGTCTCTCCATCATACATTCTCCTCTCTCTCTCACATTCTCCTCTCTCTCACTCACACGCTCCTCTCTCTCTCACTCACACGCTCCTCTCTCACTCACACACACCCCACTCTCTCTCTCTCACACACACATTCCCCCCTCTCTCTCTCACACACGTTCCCCCTCTCTCTCTCTCGCACACGTTCCCCCTCTCACTCTCTCGCACACATTCCCCCACTCTCTCTCGCACACACGCATTCCCCTCTCTCTCACACACACGCATTCCCCTCTCTCTCACACACACGCATTCCCCTCTCTCTCACACACACGCATTCCGCTCTGTCTCACACACACGCATTCCGCTCTCTCTCACACACACGCATTCCCCTCTCTCTCACACACGCATTCCCCTCTCTCTCACACACGCATTCCCCTCTCTCTCACACACACGCATTCCCCTCTCTCTCACACACACGCATTCCCCTCTCTCTCACACACACGCATTGCCCTCTCTCTCACACACACGCATTCCCCTCTCACACACATTCCCCTCTCTATCACACACATGCATTCCCCTCTCTATCACACACACGCATTCCCCTCTCTATCACACACACGCATTCCCCTCTCTATCACACACACGCATTCCCCTCTCACACACACGCATTCCCCTCTCTCTCACACACACGCATTCCCCTCTCTCTCACACACACGCATTCCCCTCTCTCTCTCACACACACGCATTCCCCTCTCTCTCACACACACGCATTCCCCTCTCTCTCACACACACGCATTCCCCTCTCTCTCACACACACGCATTCCGCCCTCTCTCACACACACCCATTCCCCACCCTTTCTCTCTCAGATACATTCCCCTCTAACACACACAGGCAGCCTGCACTCTCTCTCACACAAACCCCCCCACCTCTCACACACAGACATTCCCCTCTCTCTCTCACACCTGCATTCCCCTCACTCTCACACACGCATTCCCCTCTCTCTCACACACGCATTCCCCTCTCTCTCACACACGCATTGCCCTCTCTCTCACACACGCATTGCCCTCTCTCTCACACACGCATTGCCCTCTCTCTCACACACGCATTCCCCTCTCTCTCACACACATAATTCCCTCTCTCTCACACAAACACTCAATTCCCTCTCACTCACACCCACACTCAATTCCCTCTCCCTCTCACACACTCAATTCCCTCTTTCTTTCACACACATTGCCCTGTCTATCACACACATTCACCTCTCTCTCACACACATCTCCCTCTCTCTCTCACACACACATTCCCCTCTCTCTCTCACTCACACATTCCCCCCCTCTCACACACACACATTCCCCCCCTCTCACACACACACATTCCCACTTCTCTCTCACACATTCCCCTCTCTCTCACACACACACACATACATCCCCCTCCTCTCATACACACATATCCTACCCTTTCACACACATTCCCCTCTCTATCACACACATGCATTCCCCTCTCTATCACACACACGCATTCCCCTCTCTATCACACACACGCATTCCCCTCTCTCTCACACACACGCATTCCCCTCTCTCTCACACACACGCATTCCCCTCTCTCTCACACACATGCATTCCCCTCTCTCTCACACACACGCATTCCCCTCTCTCTCACACACACGCATTCCGCTCTGTCTCACACACACGCATTCCGCTCTGTCTCACACACACGCATTCCGCTCTCTCTCATACACACGCATTCCCCTCTCTCTCACACACGCATTCCCCTCTCTCTCACACACACGCATTCCCCTCTCTCTCACACACACGCATTCCCCTCTCTCTCACACACACGCATTCCCCTCTCTCTCACACACGCATTCCCCTCTCTCTCACACACACGCATTCCCCTCTCTCTCTCACACACACGCATTCCCCTCTCTCTCACACACGCATTCCCCTCTCTCTCACACACACGCATTCCGCTCTCTCTCACACACACGCATTCCGCTCTCTCTCACACACACCCATTCCCCCCCCTTTCTCTCTCAGATACATTCCCCTCTAACACACACAGGCAGCCTGCACTCTCTCTCACACAAACCCCCCCACCTCTCACACACAGACATTCCCCTCTCTCACTCACACCTGCATTCCCCTCACTCTAACACACGCATTCCACTCTCTCTCACACACGCATTCCCCTCTCTCTCACACACGCATTCCCCTTTCTCTCACACACATAATTCCCTCTCTCTCACACCCACACTCAATTCCCTCTCTCTCACACCCACACTCAATTCCCTCTCCCTCTCACACACTCAATTCCCTCTTTCTTTCACACACATTGCCCTGTCTCTCACACACATTCCCCTCTCTCTCACACACATTCCCTCTCTCACAGACATATCTTCCTCTCTGTCACACAACCCTCTCTCTCACACACACACATCCCCCTCTCTCTCACGCACACTACTGTCACACCCACGCACACACCCCACACACACATCCCCCTCTATATCTCCCTCTCACACACACATCCCTCTCTCTCTCACACACACATCCCTCTCTCTCACACACACACATCCCTCTCTCTCTCAAACACACACACATCCGTCTTTCAAACACACACACATCCGTCTCTCAAACACACACATCCCCCTATCTCTCACACACACACATCCCCCTCTCTCTCACACACACACACATCCCCCTCTCTCTCACACAAACGCAGTCCGCTCTCTCTCATACACATGCATTCACCTCTCTCTCTCTCTCTCTCTCACACATTCAACTCTCTCACACAGACGCCCTCTAACACACATTCCCCTCTCTCTCATACACACATGCAGCACCCCCTCTCTCACACGCATTCCCCTCTCTCTCACACACACGCATCCCTCTCTCTCTCACATTCCCCTCTCTCTCTCTCACACACATTCCCCTCTCTCTCACACACACACACACGCATTCCCCCCTCTCTCTCTCTCACACACACATTCACCTCTCTCTCTCCTTCACACACACATTCCCCTCTCTCTCTCACACACACATCCAGCACCCCCTCTCTCACACGCATTCCCCTCTCTCTCACACGCACGCATCCCTCTCTCTCTCACATTCCCCTCTCTCTCTCTCTCACACATTCCCCTCTCTCTCACTCACATTCTCTCTCTCACAGATTCCCTTCTCTCTCTCTCACACATTCCCCTGTCTCTCCATCATACATTCTCCTCTCTCTCTCACATTCTCCTCTCTCTCACTCACACGCTCCTCTCTCTCTCACTCACACGCTCCTCTCTCACTCACACACACCCCACTCTCTCTCTCTCACACACACATTCCCCCCTCTCTCTCTCACACACGTTCCCCCTCTCTCTCTCTCGCACACGTTCCCCCTCTCACTCTCTCGCACACATTCCCCCACTCTCTCTCGCACACACGCATTCCCCTCTCTCTCACACACACGCATTCCCCTCTCTCTCACACACACGCATTCCCCTCTCTCTCACACACACGCATTCCGCTCTGTCTCACACACACGCATTCCGCTCTCTCTCACACACACGCATTCCCCTCTCTCTCACACACGCATTCCCCTCTCTCTCACACACGCATTCCCCTCTCTCTCACACACACGCATTCCCCTCTCTCTCACACACACGCATTCCCCTCTCTCTCACACACACGCATTGCCCTCTCTCTCACACACACGCATTCCCCTCTCTATCACACACACGCATTCCCCTCTCTATCACACACACGCATTCCCCTCTCTATCACACACACGCATTCCCCTCTCTATCACACACACGCATTCCCCTCTCTATCACACACACGCATTCCCCTCTCTATCACACACACGCATTCCCCTCTCACACACACGCATTCCCCTCTCTCTCACACACACGCATTCCCCTCTCTCTCACACACACGCATTCCCCTCTCTCTCTCACACACACGCATTCCCCTCTCTCTCACACACACGCATTCCCCTCTCTCTCACACACACGCATTCCCCTCTCTCTCACACACACGCATTCCGCCCTCTCTCACACACACCCATTCCCCACCCTTTCTCTCTCAGATACATTCCCCTCTAACACACACAGGCAGCCTGCACTCTCTCTCACACAAACCCCCCCACCTCTCACACACAGACATTCCCCTCTCTCTCTCACACCTGCATTCCCCTCACTCTCACACACGCATTCCCCTCTCTCTCACACACGCATTCCCCTCTCTCTCACACACGCATTGCCCTCTCTCTCACACACGCATTGCCCTCTCTCTCACACACGCATTCCCCTCTCTCTCACACACATAATTCCCTCTCTCTCACACAAACACTCAATTCCCTCTCACTCACACCCACACTCAATTCCCTCTCCCTCTCACACACTCAATTCCCTCTTTCTTTCACACACATTGCCCTGTCTATCACACACATTCACCTCTCTCTCACACACATCTCCCTCTCTCTCTCACACACACATTCCCCTCTCTCTCTCACTCACACATTCCCCCCCTCTCACACACACACATTCCCCCCCTCTCACACACACACATTCCCACTTCTCTCTCACACATTCCCCTCTCTCTCACAAACACACACACACATACATCCCCCTCCTCTCATACACACATATCCTACCCTTTCACACACATTCCCCTCTCTATCACACACATGCATTCCCCTCTCTATCACACACACGCATTCCCCTCTCTATCACACACACGCATTCCCCTCTCTCTCACACACACGCATTCCCCTCTCTCTCACACACACGCATTCCCCTCTCTCTCACACACACGCATTCCCCTCTCTCTCACACACACGCATTCCCCTCTCTCTCACACACACGCATTCCGCTCTGTCTCACACACACGCATTCCGCTCTCTCTCACACACACGCATTCCCCTCTCTCTCACACACGCATTCCCCTCTCTCTCACACACACGCATTCCCCTCTCTCTCACACACACGCATTCCCCTCTCTCTCACACACACGCATTCCCCTCTCTCTCACACACGCATTCCCCTCTCTCTCACACACACGCATTCCCCTCTCTCTCTCACACACACGCATTCCCCTCTCTCTCACACACGCATTCCCCTCTCTCTCACACACACGCATTCCCCTCTCTCTCACACACACGCATTCCGCTCTCTCTCACACACACCCATTCCCCCCCCTTTCTATCTCAGATACATTCCCCTCTAACACACACAGGCAGCCTGCACTCTCTCTCACACAAACCCCCCCACCTCTCACACACAGAAATTCCCCTCTCTCACTCACACCTGCATTCCCCTCACTCTAACACACGCATTCCACTCTCTCTCACACACGCATTCCCCTCTCTCTCACACACGCATTCCCCTTTCTCTCACACACATAATTCCCTCTCTCTCACACCCACACTCAATTCCCTCTCTCTCACACCCACACTCAATTCCCTCTCCCTCTCACACACTCAATTCCCTCTTTCTTTCACACACATTGCCCTGTCTCTCACACACATTCACCTCTCTCTTACACACATCTCCCTCTCTCTCACACACATCTCCCTCTCTCTCTCACACACACATCCCCCTCTCTCTCTCACTCACACATTCCCCCCCCCTCACACACACACATTCCCACTTCTCTCTCACACATTCCCCTCTCTCTCACACACACACACACACACATACATCCCCCTCCTCTCATACACACATATCCTACCCTTTCACACACATTCCCCTCTCTCTCACACACACAATTCCCTCTCTCACACCCACACTCAATTCCTTCTCTCTCCCACACACAATTCCCTCTGTCTTTCACACACATTGCCCTGTCTCTCTCATACACATTCTCCTCTCTCTCTCTCACACATTCCCCTCTCTCTCACACAACCACCCCTCCCTCACAAACACATACATCCCTCTCTCTCTCTCACACACACACACATCCCCCTCCTCTCATACACACATATCCCACTCTTTCACACACATTCCCCTCTCTCTCTCACACACATTCCTCTCTCACACACACACGCGTTCCCCTCTCTCTAACACACACACGCATTCCCCTCTCTCTCACACACACGCATTCCCCTCTCACACACACACGCATTCCAATCTCACACACACACGCATTCCACTCACACACACATGCATTCCACTCTCACATGCACACGCATTCCACTCTCTCACGCACACGCATTCCCCTCTCTGTTACGCACACGCATTCCCTCTCTCTCACACACACACATCCCCCTCTCTCTCACACACACACATCCCCCTCTCTCTCACACACACACATCCCCCTCTCTCTCACACACGCATTCCACTCTCTCTCACGCACATGCATTCCCCTCTCACACACACACACACATTCCCCTCTCTCTCTCTCTCACACACACACATTCTCCTCTCTCTCTCACACACACATATTCTCCTCTCTCTGTATCTCTCTCACACACACACACATTCTCCGCTCTCTCTCTCTCTCTCACGCACATTCCCCTCTCTCTCACGCACATTCCCCTCTCTCTCACGCACATTCCCCTCTCTCTCACACACATTCCCCTCTCTCTCACACACATTCCCCTCTCTCTCACACAAATTCCCCTCTCTCACAGACATATCTTCCTCTCTGTCACACAACCCTCTCTCTCACACACACACATTCCCCTCTCTCTCATGCACACTACTGTCACACCCACGCACACACCCCACACACACATCCCCCTCTCTATCTCCCTCTCACACACACACATCCCTCTCTCTCTCAAACACACACACATCCGTCTCTCAAACACACACATCCCCCTATCTCTCACACACTCACATTCTCCTCTTTCTCACACACACACATCCCCCTCTTTCTCACACACACACACATTCCCCTCTTTCTCACACACACACATCCCCCTCTCTCTCACACACACACATCCCCCTCTCTCTCACACACACACATCCCCCTCTCTCTCACACAAACGCCGTCCGCTTTCTCTCACACAAACGCAGTCCGCTCTCTCTCATACACACGCATTCACCTCTCTCTCTCTCTCTCTCACACATTCAACTCTCTCACACAGACCCCCTCTAACACACATTCCCCTCTCTCTCACACACACATGCAGCACCCCCTCTCTCACACGCATTCCCCTCTCTCTCACACACACGCATCCCTCTCTCTCTCACATTCCCCTCTCTCTCTCTCACACACATTCCCCTCTCTCTCACACACACGCATTCCCCCCCCTCTCTCTCTCACACACACATTCTCCTCTCTCTCTCTCCTTCACACACACATTCCTCTCTCTCTCACACACACATCTAGCACCCCCTCTCTCACACGCATTCCCCTCTCTCTCACACACACGCATCCCTCTCTCTCTCACATTCCCCTCTCTCTCTCTCTCACACATTCCCCTCTCTCTCACTCACATTCTCTCTCTCACACATTCCCTTCTCTCTCTCTCACACATTCCCCTGTCTCTCCCTCATACATTCTCCTCTCTCTCTCACATTCTCCTCTCGCTCACTCACACGCTCCTCTCTCTCACTCACACGCTCCTCTCTCTCTCACTCACACAGTCCCCTCTCTCTCTCACTCACACACACCCCACTCTCTCTCTCACACACACATTCCCCCCTGTCTGTCTCTTGCACATGTTCCCCCTCTCACTCTCTCGCACACATTCCCCCACTCTCTCTCTCGCACACATTCCCCTCTCTCTCGCACACATA
This sequence comes from Carcharodon carcharias, assembly GCF_017639515.1. Taxonomy (NCBI): domain Eukaryota; kingdom Metazoa; phylum Chordata; class Chondrichthyes; order Lamniformes; family Lamnidae; genus Carcharodon; species Carcharodon carcharias. Next base: position 94,336,013 of record NC_054474.1, read on the forward strand.
CGCATTCCCCTCTCTCACACACATGCATTCCCCTCTCTCTCACACACACGCATTCCCCTGTCTCTCACACACACGCATTCCCCTCTCTCTCACACACACGCATTCCCCTCTCTCTCACACACACGCATTCCCCTCTCTCTCACACACACGCATTCCCCTCTCTCTCACACACACGCATTCCCCTCTCTCTCACACACACGCATTCCCCTCTCTCTCACACACACGCATTCACCTCTCTCTCACACACACGCATTCCCCTCTCTCTCACACACACGCATTCCCCACTCTCTCACACACACGCATTCCCCTCTCTCTCACACACACGCATTCCCCTCTCTCTCACACACACGCATTCCCCTCTCTCTCACACACACACGCATTCCCCTCTCTCTCACACACACGCATTCCCCTCTCTCTCACACACACGCATTCCCCTGTCTCTCACACACACGCATTCCCCTGTCTCTCACACACACGCATTCCCCTCTCTCTCACACACACGCATTCCCCTCTCTCTCACACACACGCATTCCGCTCTCTCTCACACACACGCATTCCCCTCTCTCTCACACACACGCATTCCCTTCTCTCTCACACACACGCATTCCCCTCTCTCTCACACACACGCATTCCGCTCTCTCTCACACACACCCATTCCCCCCCTTTCTCTCTCAGATACATTCCCCTCTAACACACACAGGCAGCCTGCACTCTCTCTCACACAAACCCCCCCACCTCTCACACACAGACATTCCCCTCTCTCTCTCACACACGCATTCCCCTCTCTCTCACACACATAATTCCCTCTCTCTCACACCCACACTCAAATCCCTCTCTCTCACACCCACACTCAATTCCCTCTCCCTCTCACACACTCAATTCCCTCTTTCTTTCACACACATTGCCCTGTCTCTCACACACATCTCCCTCTCTCTCACACACACACACATCCCCCTCTCTCTCTCACTCACACATTCTCCTCCCTCACTCACACATTCCCTTCTCTCTCACACTCACACATTCTCTTCTCTCTCTCTCACACACACATTCCCCCTCTCGCATATATTCCCCTCTCTCTCTCTCACACACATGCATTCCCCTCTCTCACACACACATGCATTCCCCTCTCTCTCACACACACGCATTCACCTCTCTCACACACAAGCATTCCACTCTCTCTCACACACACGCATTCTACTCTCTTTCAAACACGCATTCCACTCTCTCTCACACACACATTCCACTCTCTCTCACATACACATTCCCCTCTCTCTCACACACACATTCCCCTCTGTCTCACACACACATTCCCCTCTCTCTCACACACACGCATTCCTCTCTCTCACCCAGACATATTCCCCTCTCTCTCTCACACACATTCCCCTCTAACACACACACACAGCCTGCACTCTCTCTCACAGAAACCCCCCCCTCTCACACACACACATTCCCACTTCTCTTTCACACATTCCCCTCTCTCTCTCACACACACACACACACACATTCCCCTCCTCTCATACACACATATCCTACTCTTTCACACACATTCCCCTCTCTCTCACACACACAATTCCCTCTCTCACACCCACACTCAATTCCTTCTCTCTCTCACACACAATTCCCTCTGTCTTTCACACACATTGCCCTGTCTCTCTCATACACATTCTCCTCTCTCTCTCATACATTCCCCTCTCTCTCACACAACCACCCCTCCCTCACAAACACATACATCCCCCCCTCTCTCTCTCTCACACACACACACATCCCCCTCCTCTCATACACACATATCCCACTCTTTCACACACATTCCCCTCTCTCTCTCACACACATTCCCCTCTCACACACACACGTGTTCCCCTCTCTCTAACAAACACACGCATTCCCCTCTCGCTCACACACACGCATTCCCCTTTCACACGCACACGCATTCCACTCTCATACACACACGCATTCCACTCTCATACACACACGCATTCCACTCTCACACACACACGCATTCCACTCTCTCTCACGCACACGCATTCCCCTCTCTCTCACGCACCCGCATTCCCCTCTCTGTTACGCACCCGCATTCCCTCTCTCTCACGCACATTCCCCTCTCTCTCTCACGCACATTCCCCTCTCTCTCTCACGCACATTCCCCTCTCTCTCACGCACATTCCCCTCTCTCTCACACACATTCCCCTCTCTCTCACACACATTCCCCTCTCTCACAGACATATCTTCCTCTCTGTCACACAACCCTCTCTCTCACACACACACATCCCCCTCTCTCTCACGCACACTACTGTCACACCCACGCACACACCCCACACACACATCCCCCTCTCTATCTCCCTCTCACACACACACATCCCTCTCTCTCTCAAACACACACACATCCGTCTCTCAAACACACACATCCGCCTATCTCTCACACACACACATTCCCCTCTTTCTCACACACACACATCCCCCTCTCTCTCACACACACACATCCCCCTCTCTCTCACACAAACGCAGTCCACTTTCTCTCACACAAACGCAGTCCGCTCTCTCTCATACACACGCATTCACCTCTCTCTCTCTCTCTCTCACACATTCAACTCTCTCACACAGACCCCCTCTAACACACATTCCCCTCTCTCTCACACACACATGCAGCACCACCTCTCTCACACGCATTCGCCTCTCTCACACACACGCATCCCTCTCTCTCTCACATTCCCCTCTCTCTCTCTCACACACATTCCCCTCTCTCTCACACACACGCATTCCCCCCTCTCTCTCTCTCACACACACATTCACCTCTCTCTCTCCTTCACACACACATTCCTCTCTCTCTCACACACACATCTAGAACCCCCTCTCTCACACGCATTCCCCTCTCTCTCACACACACGCATCCCTCTCTCTCTCACATTCCCCTCTCTCTCTCTCACACATTCCCCTCTCTCTCACTCACATTCTCTCTCTCACACATTCCCTTCTCTCTCTCTAACACATTCCCCTGTCTCTCCCTCATACATTCTCCTCTCTCTCTCACATTCTCCTCTCTCTCACTCACACGCTCCTCTCTCTCACTCACACGCTCCTCTCTCTCTCACTCACACATTCCCCTCTCTCTCTCACTCACACACACACCCTCTCTCTCTCTCACACACACACCCTCTCTCTCTCTTGCACACGTTCCCCCTCTCACTCTCTCGCACACGTTCCCCCCTCACTCTCTCGCACACATTCCCCTCTCTCTCGCACACATACGCATTCCCCTCTCTCACACACATGCATTCCCCTCTCTCTCACACACACGCATTCCCCTCTCTCTCACACACACGCATTCCCCTCTCTCTCACACATACGCATTCCCCTCTCTCACACACACGCATTCCCCTCTCTCACACACACGCATTCCCCTCTCTCACACACACGCATTCCCCTCTCTCTCACACACACGCATTCCCCTCTCTCTCACACACACGCATTCCCCTCTCTCTCACACACACGCATTCCCCTCTCTCTCACACACACGCATTCCCCTCTCTCTCACACACACGCATTCCCCTCTCTCTCACACACACGCATTCCCCTCTCTCTCACACACACGCATTCCCCTCTCTCTCACACACACGCATTCCCCTCTCTCTCACACACACGCATTCCCCTCTCTCTCACACACACGCATTCCCCTCTCTCTCACACACACGCATTCCCCTCTCTCTCACACACACGCATTCCCCTCTCTCTCACACACACGCATTCCCCTCTCTCTCACACACTCGCATTCCCCTCTCTCTCACACACACGCATTCCCCTCTCTCTCACACACACGCATTCCCCTCTCTCTCACACACACACGCATTCCCCTCTATCTCACACACACGCATTCCCCTCTCTCTCACACACACGCAATCCCCTCTCTCTCACACACACGCATTCCCCTCTCTCTCACACACACGCATTCCCCTCTCTCTCACACACACGCATTCCCCTCTCTCTCACACACACGCATTCCCCTCTCTCTCACACACTCGCATTCGCCTCTCTCTCACACACACGCATTCCCCTCACTCTCACACACACGCATTCCCCTCTCTCACACACACACGCATTCCCCTCTCTCTCACACACCCGCATTCCCCTCTCTCTCACACACACGCATTCCCCTCTCTCTCACACACACGCATTCCCCTCTCTCTCACACACACGCATTCCCCTCTCTCTCACACACACGCATTCCCCCCCCTTTCTCTCTCAGATACATTCCCCTCTAACACACACAGGCAGCCTGCACTCTCTCTCACACAAACCCCCCCACCTCTCACACACAGACATTCCCCTCTCTCTCTCACACACGCATTCCCCTCTCTATCACACACACGCATTCCCCTCTCTCTCACACACACGCATTCCCCTCTCTCTCACACACACGCATTCCCCTCTCTCTCACACACACGCCTTCCCCTCTCTCTCACACACACGCCTTCCCCTCTCTCTCACACACACGCCTTCCCCTCTCTCTCACACACACGCCTTCCCCTCTCTCTCACACACACGCCTTCCCCTCTCTCTCACACACACGCCTTCCCCTCTCTCTCACACACACGCCTTCCCCTCTCTCTCACACACACGCCTTCCCCTCTCTCTCACACACACGCCTTCCCCTCTCTCTCACACACACGCCTTCCCCTCTCTCTCACACACACGCCTTCCCCTCTCTCTCACACACACGCCTTCCCCTCTCTCTCACACACACGCATTCCCCTCTCTCTCACACACACGCATTCCCCTCTCTCTCACACACACGCATTCCCCTCTCTCTCACACACACGCATTCCCCTCTCTCTCACACACACGCATTCCCCTCTCTCTCACACACACGCATTCCCCTCTCTCTCACACACACGCATTCCCCTCTCTCTCAAACACACGCATTCCCCTCTCTCTCACACACACGCATTCCCCTCTCTCTCACACACACGCATTCCCCTCTCTCTCACGCACACGCATTCCCCTTTCACACGCACACGCATTCCACTCTCATACACACACGCATTCCACTCTCATACACACACGCATTCCACTCTCACACACACACGCATTCCACTCTCACACACACACGCATTCCCCTCTCTCTCACGCACCCGCATTCCCCTCTCTCTCACGCACCCGCATTCCCCTCTCTGTTACGCACCCGCATTCCCTCTCTCTCACGCACATTCCCCTCTCTCTCTCACGCACATTCCCCTCTCTCTCTCACGCACATTCCCCTCTCTCTCTCACGCACATTCCCCTCTCTTTCTCACGCACATTCCCCTCTCTCTCACGCACATTCCCCTCTCTCTCACGCACATTCCCCTCTCTCTCACGCACATTCCCCTCTCTCTCACGCACATTCCCCTCTCTCTCACACACATTCCCCTCTCTCACAGACATATCTTCCTCTCTGTCACACAACCCTCTCTCTCACACACACACATCCCCCTCTCTCTCACGCACACATCTAGAACCCCCTCTCTCACACGCATTCCCCTCTCTCTCACACACACGCATCCCTCTCTCTCTCACGCACACTACTGTCACACCCACGCACACACCCCACACACACATCCCCCTCTCTATCTCCCTCTCACACACACACATCCCTCTCTCTCTCAAACACACACACATCCGTCTCTCAAACACACACATCCCCCTATCTCTCACACACACACATTCCCCTCTTTCTAACACACACACATCCCCCTCTTTCTCACACACACACATCCCCCTCTCTCTCACACACACACATCCCCCTCTCTCTCACACAAACGCAGTCCGCTTTCTCTCACACAAACGCAGTCCGCTCTCTCTCATACACACGCATTCACCTCTCTCTCTCTCTCTCTCACACATTCAACTCTCTCACACAGACCCCCTCTAACACACATTCCCCTCTCTCTCACACACACATGCAGCACCACCTCTCTCACACGCATTCCCCTCTCTCACACACACGCATCCCTCTCTCTCTCACATTCCCCTCTCTCTCTCTCTCACACACATTCCCCTCTCTCTCACACACACGCATTCCCCCCTCTCTCTCTCTCACACACACATTCACCTCTCTCTCTCCTTCACAGACACATTCCTCTCTCTCTCACACACACATCTAGAACCCCCTCTCTCACACGCATTCCCCTCTCTCTCACACACACGCATCCCTCTCTCTCTCACATTCCCCTCTCTCTCTCTCACACATTCCCCTCTCTCTCACTCACATTCTCTCTCTCACACATTCCCTTCTCTCTCTCTCACACATTCCCCTGTCTCTCCCTCATACATTCTCCTCTCTCTCTCACATTCTCCTCTCTCTCACTCACACGCTCCTCTCTCTCACTCACATGGTCCTCTCTCTATCACTCACACATGCCCCTCTCTCTCTCTCACACACACCCCACTCTCTCTCTCACACACACGTTCCCCCTCTCACTCTCTCGCACACGTTCCCCCTCTCACTCTCTCGCACACGTTCCCCCTCTCACTCTCTCGCACACATTCCCCTCTCTCTCGCACACATACGCATTCCCCTCTCTCACACACATGCATTCCCCTCTCTCACACACGCACACATTCCCCTCTCTCTCACACGCACGCATTCCCCTCTCTCTCACACACACGCATTCCCCTCTCTCTCACACACACGCATTCCCCTCTCTCACACACACGCATTCCCCTCTCTCTCACACACACGCATTCCCCTCTCTCTCACACACACGCATTCTCCTCTCTCTCACACACACGCATTCTCCTCTCTCTCACACACACGCATTCCCCTCTCTCTCACACACACGCATTCCCCTCTCTCTCACACACACGCATTCCCCTCTCTCTCACACACACGCATTCCCCTCTCTCTCACGCACACGCATTCCCCTCTCTCTCACACACACGCATTCCCCTCTCTCTCACACACACGCATTCCCCTCTCTCTCACACACACGCATTCCCCTCTCTCTCACACACAAGCATTCCCCTCTCTCTCACACACACGCCTTCCCCTCTCTCTCACACACACGCATTCCCCTCTCTCTCACACACACGCATTCCCCTCTCTCTCACACACACGCATTCCCCTCTCTCTCACACACACGCATTCCCCTCTCTCTCACACACACGCATTCCCCTCTCTCTCACACACACGCATTCCCCTCTCTCTCACACACACGCATTCCCCTCTCTCTCACACACACGCATTCCCCTTCTCTCACACACACGCATTCTCCTCTCTCTCACACACACGCATTCCCCTCTCTCTCACACACACGCATTCCCCTCTCTCTCACACACACGCATTCCCCTCTCTCTCACACACACGCATTCCCCTCTCTCTCACACACACCCATTCCGCTCTCTCTCACACACACCCATTCCCCCCCCTTTCTCTCTCAGATACATTCCCCTCTAACATACACAGGCAGCCTGCACTCTCTCTCACACAAACCCCCCCACCTCTCACACACAGTCATTCCCCTCTCTCTCTCACACACGCATTCCCCTCTCTCTCACACACACGCGTTCCCCTCTCTCACACACACGCATTCCCCTCTCTCTCACACACACGCATTCCCCTCTCTCTCACACACACGCATTCCCCTGTCTCTCACACACACGCATTCCCCTCTCTCTCACACACACGCATTCCCCTCTCTCTCACACACACGCATTCCCCTCTCTCTCACACACACGCATTCCCCTCTCTCTCACACACACGCGTTCCCCTCTCTCTCACACACACGCGTTCCCCTCTCTCTCACACACACGCGTTCCCCTCTCTCTCACACACACGCGTTCCCCTCTCTCTCACACACACGCGTTCCCCTCTCTCTCACACACACGCATTCCCCTCTCTCTCACACACACGCATTCCCCTCTCTCTCACACACACGCATTCCCCACTCTCTCACACACACGCATTCTCCTCTCTCTCACACACACGCATTCCCCTCTCTCTCACACACACGCATTCCCCTCTCACTCACACACACGCATTCCCCTCTCTCTCACACACACGCATTCCCCTCTCTCTCACACACACCCATTCCCCCCCCTTTGTCTCTCAGATACATTCCCCTCTAACACACACAGGCAGCCTGCACTCTCTCTCACACAAACCCCCCCACTTCTCGCACACAGACATTCCCCTCTCTCTCTCACACCTGCATTCCCCTCACTCTCACACACGCATTCCCCTCTCTCTCACACACGCGTTCCCCTCTCTCTCACACACGCATTCCCCTCTCTCTCACACACATAATTCCCTCTCTCTCACACCCACACTCAATTCCCTCTCTCTCACACCCACACTCAATTCCCTCTCCCTCTCACACACTCAATTCCCTCTTTCTTTCACACACATTGCCCTGTCTCTCACACACATTCTCCTCTCTCTCACACACATCTCCCTCTCTCTCACACACACATACATCCCCCTCTCTCTCTCACTCACACATTCTCCTCTCTCTCTCACTCACACATTCCCCTCTCTCTCACACACACACATTCTCTTCTCTCTCTCTCTCTCACACACATTCCCCCTCTCGCATATATTCCCCTCTCTCTCTCTCACACACATGCATTCCCCTCTCTCACACACACATGCATTCCCCTCTCTCACACACACGCATTCCACTCTCTCTCACACACACGCATTCCACTCTCTCTCACACACACGCATTCCACTCTCTCTCACACACATTCCCCTCTCTCTCACACACACATTCCCCTATCTCTCACACACACATTCCCCTCTCTCTCACACACACATTCCCCTCTCTCTCACACACACATTCCCCTCTCTCTCTCACACACATTCCCCTCTCTCTCACACACACTCATTCCTCTCTCTCTCACCCAGACATATTCCCCTCTCTCTCTCACACACATTCCCCTCTAACACACACACACAGCCTGCACTCTCTCTCACAGAAACCCCCCCCTCTCACACACACACATTCCCACTTCTCTTTCACACATTCCCCTCTCTCTCACACACACACACACACATCCCCCTCCTCTCATACACACATATCCTACTCTTTCACACACATTCCCCTCTCTCTCACACACACAATTCCCTCTCTCACACCCACACTCAATTCCTTCTCTCTCTCACACACAATTCCCTCTGTCTTTCACACACATTGCATTGTCTCTCTCATACACATTCTCCTCTCTCTCTCTCATACATTCCCCTCTCTCTCACACAACCACCCCTCCCTCACAAACACATACATCCCCCCCTCTCTCTCTCACACACACACACATCCCCCTCCTCTCATACACACATATCCCACTCTTTCACACACATTCCCCTCTCTCTCTCACACACATTCCCCTCTCACACACACACGTGTTCCCCTCTCTCTAACAAACACACGCATTCCCCTCTCTCTCACACACACGCATTCCCCTTTCACACACACACGCATTCCACTCTCACACACATACGCATTCCACTCTCATACACACACGCATTCCACTCTCACACACACACGCATTCCACTCTCACACACACACGCATTCCACTCTCTCTCACGCACACGCATTCCCCTCTCTCTCACACACACGCATTCCCCTCTCTCTCACGCACACGCATTCCCTCTCTCTCATGCACACGCATTCCCCTCTCTCTCTCACACACGCATTCCCCTCTCTCTCACGCACATGCATTCCCCTCTCACACACACACACACGCCTTCCCCTCTCTCTCACACACACGCATTCCCCTCTCTCTCACACACACGCATTCACCTCTCTCTCACACACACGCATTCCACTCTCTCTCACACACACGCATTCCCCTCCTCTCATACACACATATCCTACTCTTTCACACACATTCCCCTCTCTCTCACACACACAATTCCCTCTCTCACACCCACACTCAATTCCTTCTCTCTCTCACACACAATTCCCTCTGTCTTTCACACACATTGCCCTGTCTCTCTCATACACATTCTCCTCTCTCTCTCTCATACATTCCCCTCTCTCTCACACAACCACCCCTCCCTCACAAACACATACATCCCCCCCTCTCTCTCTCTCACACACACACATCCCCCTCCTCTCGTACACACATATCCCACTCTTTCACACACATTCCCCTCTCTCTCTCACACACATTCCCCTCTCACACACACACGTGTTCCCCTCTCTCTAACAAACACTCGCATTCCCCTCTCTCTCACACACACGCATTCCCCTTTCACACACACACGCATTCCACTCTCATACACACACGCATTCCACTCTCACACACACACGCATTCCACTCTCATACACACACGCATTCCACTCTCACACACACACGCATTCCACTCTCACACACACACGCATTCCACTCTCACACACACACGCATTCCACTCTCTCTCACGCACACGCATTCCCCTCTCTCTCACGCACACGCATTCCCCTCTCTGTTACGCACCCGCATTCCCTCTCTCTCATGCACACGCATTCCCCTCTCTCTCTCACACACGCATTCCCCTCTCTCTCACGCACACATTCCCCTCTCTCTCTCTCTCACACACACACATTCTCCTCTCTCTCTCACACACACACATTCTCCTCTCTCTGTATCTCTCTCACACACACACACATTCTCCGCTCTCTCTCTCTCACACACACACATTACCCTCTCCCTCTCATACACACACATGCAGCCCCCCTCTCTCACACACAATCCCCTATAACACACATACGCAGCATGCACTCTCTCTCACACAAACCAGCCCCCTCTCACACACACACATTCCCCCCTCTCTCTCACACATTCTCCTCTCTCTCAAACACACACACACATCCCCCTCCTCTCATACACACATATCCTACTCTTTCACACACATTCCCCTCTCTCTCACACACACAATTCCCTCTCTCACACCCACACTCAATTCCTTCTCTACCACACACACAATTCCCTTTCTTTCACACACATTGCCCTGTCTCTCTCATACACATTCTCCCCTCTCTCTCACAAACCACCCCTCCCTCACACACACATACATCCCCCTCTCTCTCTCTCACACACACACGTCCCCCTCTCACACACACACACATCCCCCTCCTCTCATGCACACATATCCCACTCTTTCACACACATTCCCCTCTCACACACATGCATTCCCCTCTCTCACACACACATGCATTCCCCTCTCTCACACACACATGCATTCCCCTCTCACACACACACGCATTCCCCTCTCACACACACACGCATTCCCCTCTCACACACACACGCATTCCCCTCTCACACACACACGCATTCCACTCTCACACACACACGCATTCCCCTCTCTCTCTCTTACACACACATTCCTCTCTCTCTCTCTCTCACACACACACATGCAGCCCCCCTCTCTCACAAACCCCCCCCCACACATACACATTTCCCTCTCTGTCTCACAGACACGTTCCCCTCTAACAAACACATGCAGCCAGCAATCTCTCAGGCACACGCAATCCCCTCTCTCTCACACACACGCATTCCCTCTCTCTCAAGCACACGCATTCCCCTCTCTCTCACGCACATGCATTCCTCTCTCTCTCACGCACACGCATTCCCCTCTGTCTCACGCACACGCATTCCCCTCTCTCACACACTCATATATTCCCCCCTCTCTCTCACACATTCTCCTCTCTCTCTCACACACACACACATCCCCCTCCTCTCATACACACATATCCCAGTCTTTCACACACATTCCCCTCTCTCTCAGTCACATTCCCCTCTCTCTCACTCACGCATTCCCCTCTCTCTCACACACACGCATTCCCCTCTCTCTCTCACACACACGCATTCCCCCCTCTCTCATGCACATTCCCCTCTCTCTCACACACATTCCCCTCTCTCTCACACACATTCCCCTCTCTCTCACACACATTCCCCTCTCTCTCACACACATTTCCCTCTCTCTCACAGACATATCTTCCTCTCTCTCACACAAGCCTCTCTCTCATACACACACATCCCCCTCTCTCTCACGCACACTTCTGTCACACCCACGCACACACCCCACACACACAACTCCCTCTCTGTCTCCCTCTCACACACACACATCCCTCTCTCTCTCAAACACACACATCCCCGTATCTCTCACACACACACATCCCCCTCTCTCTCACACACACACATCCCCCTCTCTCTCACACAAACGCAGTCCGCTCTCTCTCACACACATGCATTCACCTCTCTCTCTCTCTCTCTCACACATTCAACTCTCTCACACAGACACCCTCTAACACACATTCCCCTCTCTCTCACACACACATGCAGCACCCCCTCTCTCACACGCATTCCCCTCTCTCTCACACACACGCATCCCTCTCTCTCTCACATTCCCCTCTCTCTCTCTCACACACATTCCCCTCTCTCTCACACACACACACGCATTCCCCCCTCTCTCTCTCTCACACACACATTCACCTCTCTCTCCCCTTCACACACACATTCCCCTCTCTCTCTCACACACACATCCCTCTTTCTCTCACATTCCCCTCTCTCTCTCTCTCACACATTCCCCTCTCTCACACTCACATTCTCTCTCTCACACATTCCCTTCTCTCTCTCTCTCACACATTCCCCTGTCTCTCCCTCATACATTCTCCTCTCTCTCTCACACGCTCCTGTCTCTCACTCACACGCTCCTCTCTCTCTCACTCACACATTCCCCTCTCTCTCTCACTCACACACACCCCACTCTCTCTCTCTCACACACACATTCCCCCCTCTCTCTCTCACACATATTCCCCCTCTCTCTCACACACACACATACCCCTCTCTCTCACACACACACATCCCCCTCTCTCTCACACACGCATTCCACTCTCTCTCACACACGCATTCCATTCTCTCACACACACGCATTCCACTCTCTCTCAAAAGCACGCATTCCCCTCTCTCTCACACACACGCATTCCACTCTCTCACACACACACACATCCCTCTCTCTCACACATACACACATCCCTCTCTCTCTCAAACACACACACATCCGTCTCTCTCTCACACACACATCCCCCTCTCTCTCACACAAACACATCCCCCTCTCTCTCACACACACGCATTCCCCTCTCTCTCACACACACGCATTCCACTCTCTCTCACACACGCATTCCCCTCTTTCTCACACACACGCATTCCCCTCTCTCTCACACACACGCATTCCACACTCTCTCACACACACGCGTTCCACTCTCTCTCACACACACACGCGTTCCACTCTCTCTCACACACAGGCATTCCACTCTCTCTCACACACACGCATTCTACTCTCTCTCAAAAGCACGCATTCCCCTCTCTCTCACGCACACGCATTCCACTCTCTCACACACACATACATCCCCCTCTCTCTCTCTCTCACACACACACATACACATTACCCTCTCTCTCTCACACACACACATGCAGCCCCCCTCTCTCACACACATTCCCCTCTAACACACATACGCAGCATGCACTCTCTCTCACACAAACCAGCCCCCTCTCACACACACATTCCCCCCTCTCTCTCACACATTCCCCTCTCTCTCTCACACACACACACATACCCCTCTCTCTCACACACACACATCCCCCTCTCTCTCACACAAATTTCCACTCTCTCTCACACTCGCATTCCATTCTCTCACACACACGCATTCCACTCTCTCTCAAAAGCACGCATTCCCCTCTCTCTCACACACACGCATTCCACTCTCTCACACACACACACATCCCTCTCTCTCACACATACACACATTCCTCTCTCTCTCAAACACACATACATCCGTCTCTCTCTCAAACACACATCCCCCTCTCTCTCACACACACACATCCCCCTCTCTCTCACACACACACATCCCCCTCTCTCTCACACACGCATTCCACTCTCTCTCACACACGCATTCCCCTCTCTCTCACACACACGCATTCCACACTCTCTCACACACACGCGTTCCACTCTCTCTCACACACAGGCATTCCACTCTCTCTCACACACACGCGTTCTACTCTCTCTCAAAAGCACGCATTCCCCTCTCTCTCACACACACGCATTCCACTCTCTCACACACACATACATCCCCCTCTCTCTCTCTCTCACACACACACATTCTCCTCTCTCTGTATCTCTCTCACACACACACACACATTCTCCGCTCTCTCTCTCTCTCTCTCACACACACACATTACCCTCTCTCTCTCACACACACACATGCAGCCCCCCTCTCTCACACACATTCCCCTCTAACACACATACGCAGCATGCACTCTCTCTCACACAAACCAGCCCCCTCTCACACACACATTCCCCCCTCTCTCTCACACATTCCCCTCTCTCTCTCACACATTCCCCTCTCTCTCTCACACACACACACATCCCCCTCCTCTCATACACACATATCCCACTCTTTCACACACATTCCCCTCTCTCTCAGTCACATTCCCCTCTCTCTCACTCACGCGCATTCCCCTCTCTCTCTCTCACACACACGCATTCCCCTCTCTGTCACACACACTATCCCTTTCTCTCTCATGCACATTGCCCTCTCTCTCTCACGCACATTCCCCTCTCTCTCTCACGCACATTCCCCTCTCTCTCTCACGCACATTCCCCTCTCTCACGCACATTCCCCTCTCTCTCTCACGCACATTCCCCTCTCTCTCTCACGCACATTCCCCTCTCTCTCTCACGCACATTCCCCTCTCTCTCTCACGCACATTCCCCTCTCTCTCTCACGCACATTCCCCTCTCTCTCTCACGCACATTCCCCTCTCTCTCTCACACACATTCCCCTCTCTCTCGCACACACATTCCCCTCTCTCTCTCACACACATTCCCCTCTCTCACAGACATATCTTCCTCTCTGTCACACAACCCTCTCTCTCACACACACACATCCCCCTCTCTCTCATGCACACTACTGTCACACCCACGCACACAGCCCACACACACATCCCCCTCTATATCTCTCTCTCACACACACACATCCCTCTCTCTCTCACACACACATCCCTCTCTCTCACACACACACATCCCTCTCTCTCACACACACACATCCCTCTCTCTCACACACACACATCCCTCTCTCTCTCAAACACACACACATCCGTCTCTCAAACACACACATCCCCCTATCTCTCACACACACACATCCCCCTCTCTCTCACACACACACATCCCCCTCTCTCTCACACAAACGCAGTCCGCTCTCTCTCATACACGTGCATTCACCTCTCTCTCTCTCTCACACATTCAACTCTCTCACACAGACCCCCTCTAACACACATTCCCCTCTCTCTCACACACACATGCAGCACCCCCTCTCTCACACGCATTCCCCTCTCTCTCACACACACGCATCCCTCTCTCTCTCACATTCCCCTCTCTCTCTCTCACACACATTCCCCTCTCTCTCACACACACACGCATTCCCCCCTCTCTCTCTCACACACACACATGCAGCCCCCCTCTCTCACACACATTCCCCTCTAACACACATACGCAGCATGCACTCTCTCTCACACAAACCAGCCCCCTCTCACACACACATTCCCCCCTCTCTCTCACACATTCCCCTCTCTCTCTCACACACACACACATACCCCTCTCTCTCACACACACACATCCCCCTCTCTCTCACACAAATTTCCACTCTCTCTCACACTCGCATTCCATTCTCTCACACACACGCATTCCACTCTCTCTCAAAAGCACGCATTCCCCTCTCTCTCACACACACGCATTCCACTCTCTCACACACACACACATCCCTCTCTCTCACACATACACACATTCCTCTCTCTCTCAAACACACATACATCCGTCTCTCTCTCAAACACACATCCCCCTCTCTCTCACACACACACATCCCCCTCTCTCTCTCACACACGCATTCCCCTCTCTCTCACACACACGCATTCCACACTCTCTCACACACACGCGTTCCACTCTCTCTCACACACAGGCATTCCACTCTCTCTCACACACACGCGTTCTACTCTCTCTCAAAAGCACGCATTCCCCTCTCTCTCACGCACACGCATTCCACTCTCTCACACACACATACATCCCCCTCTCTCTCTCTCTCACACACACACATTCTCCTCTCTCTGTATCTCTCTCACACACACACACACATTCTCCGCTCTCTCTCTCTCTCTCTCACACACACACATTACCCTCTCTCTCTCACACACACACATGCAGCCCCCCTCTCTCACACACATTCCCCTCTAACACACATACGCAGCATGCACTCTCTCTCACACAAACCAGCCCCCTCTCACACACACATTCCCCCCTCTCTCTCACACATTCCCCTCTCTCTCTCACACATTCCCCTCTCTCTCTCACACACACACACATCCCCCTCCTCTCATACACACATATCCCACTCTTTCACACACATTCCCCTCTCTCTCAGTCACATTCCCCTCTCTCTCACTCACGCGCATTCCCCTCTCTCTCTCTCACACACACGCATTCCCCTCTCTGTCACACACACTATCCCTTTCTCTCTCATGCACATTGCCCTCTCTCTCTCACGCACATTCCCCTCTCTCTCTCACGCACATTCCCCTCTCTCTCTCACGCACATTCCCCTCTCTCACGCACATTCCCCTCTCTCTCTCACGCACATTCCCCTCTCTCTCTCACGCACATTCCCCTCTCTCTCTCACGCACATTCCCCTCTCTCTCTCACGCACATTCCCCTCTCTCTCTCACGCACATTCCCCTCTCTCTCTCACACACATTCCCCTCTCTCTCGCACACACATTCCCCTCTCTCTCTCACACACATTCCCCTCTCTCACAGACATATCTTCCTCTCTGTCACACAACCCTCTCTCTCACACACACACATCCCCCTCTCTCTCATGCACACTACTGTCACACCCACGCACACAGCCCACACACACATCCCCCTCTATATCTCTCTCTCACACACACACATCCCTCTCTCTCTCACACACACATCCCTCTCTCTCACACACACACATCCCTCTCTCTCACACACACACATCCCTCTCTCTCACACACACACATCCCTCTCTCTCTCAAACACACACACATCCGTCTCTCAAACACACACATCCCCCTATCTCTCACACACACACATCCCCCTCTCTCTCACACACACACATCCCCCTCTCTCTCACACAAACGCAGTCCGCTCTCTCTCATACACGTGCATTCACCTCTCTCTCTCTCTCACACATTCAACTCTCTCACACAGACCCCCTCTAACACACATTCCCCTCTCTCTCACACACACATGCAGCACCCCCTCTCTCACACGCATTCCCCTCTCTCTCACACACACGCATCCCTCTCTCTCTCACATTCCCCTCTCTCTCTCTCACACACATTCCCCTCTCTCTCACACACACACGCATTCCCCCCTCTCTCTCTCACACACACATTCACCTCTCTCTCCCCTTCACACACACATTCCCCTCTCTCTCTCACACACACATCCAGCACCCTCTCTCTCACACGCATTCCCCTCTCTCTCACACACACGCATCCCTCTCTCTCTCACATTCCCTCTCTCTCTCTCTCACACATTCCCCTCTCTCTCACTCACATTCTCTCTCTCACACATTCCCTTCTCTCTCTCTCACACATTCCCCTGTCTCTCCCTCATACATTCTCCTCTCTCACATTCTCCTCTCTCTCACTCACACGCTCCTCTCTCTCTCACTCACACGCTCCTCTCTCTCTCACTCACACATTCCCCTCTCTCTCTCACTCACACACACCCCACTCTCTCTCTCTCACACACACATTCCCACCTCTCTCTCTCACACACGTTCCCCCTCTCTCTCTCTCGCACACGTTCCCCCTCTCACTCTCTCGCACACATTCCCCCACTCTCTCTCTCGCACACATTCCCCTCTCTCACACACACGCATTCCCCTCTCTCTCACACACACGCATTCCCCTCTCTCTCACACACACGCATTCCCCTCTCTCTCACACACACGCATTCCCCTCTCTCTCACACACACGCATTCCCCTCTCTCACACACACGCATTCCCCTCTCTCTCACACACACGCATTCCCCTCTCTATCACACACACGCATTCCCCTCTCTCTCACACACACGCATTCCCCTCTCTCTCACACACACGCATTCCCCTCTCTCTCACACACAGGCATTCCCCTCTCTCTCACACACACGCATTCCCCTCTCTCTCACACACACGCATTCCCCTCTCTCTCACACACACGCATTCCCCTCTCTCTCACACACACGCATTCCGCTCTCTCTCACACACACGCATTCCCCTCTCTCTCACACACACGCATTCCGCTCTCTCTCACACACACCCATTCCCCCCCCTTTCTCTCTCAGATACATTCCCCTCTAACACACACAGGCAGCCTGCACTCTCTCTCACACAAACCCCCCCACCTCTCACACACAGACATTCCCCTCTCACTCTCACACCTGCATTCCCCTCACTCTCACACACGCATTCCCCTCTCTCTCACACATGCATTCCCCTCTCTCTCACACACGCATTCCCCTCTCTCTCACACACATAATTCCCTCTCTCTCACACCCACACTCAATTCTCTCTCTCTCACACCCACACTCAATTCCCTCTCCCTCTCACACACTCAATTCCCTCTTTCTTTCACACACATTCACCTCTCTCTCACACACATCTCCCTCTCTCTCTCACACACACACATCCCCCTCTCTCACTCACACATTCCCCCCCTCTCACACACACACATTCCCACTTCTCTCTCACACATTCCCCTCTCTCTCACACACACACACACATACATCCCCCTCCTCTCATACACACATATCCTACCCTTTCACACACATTCCCCTCTCTATCACACACACGCATTCCCCTCTCTCTCACACACACGCATTCCCCTCTCTCTCACACACACGCATTCCCCTCTCTCTCACACACACCCATTCCCCCCCCTTTCTCTCTCAGATACATTCCCCTCTAACACACACAGGCAGCCTGCACTCTCTCTCACACAAACCCCCCCACCTCTCACACACAGACATTCCCCTCTCTCTCTCACACCTGCATTCCCCTCACTCTCACACACGCATTCCCCTCTCTCTCACACACACGCATTCCCCTCTCTCTCACACTCACGCATTCCCCTCTCTCACACACACGCATTCCCCTCTCTCTCACACACATAATTCCCTCTCTCTCACACCCACACTCAATTCCCTCTCTCTCACACCCACACTCAATTCCCTCTCCCTCTCACACACTCAATTCCCTCTTTCTTTCACACACATTGCCCTGTCTCTCACACACATTCACCTCTCTCTCACACACACACACGTCCCCCTCTCTCTCTCACTCACAAATTCCCCCCCCTCTCACACACACACATTGCCACTTCTCTCTCACACATTCCCCTCTCTCTCACACACACACACACATACATCCCCCTCCTCTCATACACACATATCCTACCCTTTCACACACATTCCCCTCTCTCTCACACACACAATTGCCTCTCTCACACCCACAATCAATTCCTTCTCTCTCTCACACACAATTCCCTCTGTCTTTCACACACATTGCCCTGTCTCTCTCATACACATTCTCCTCTCTCTCTCTCACACATTCCCCTCTCTCTCACACAACCACCCCTCCCTCACAAACACATACATCCCCCTCTCTCTCATACACACATATCCCACTCTTTCACACACATTGCCCTCTCTCTCTCACACACATTCCCCTCTCACACACACACACGCGTTCCCCTCTCTCTAACACACACACGCATTCCCCTCTCTCTCACACACACGCATTCCCCTCTCACACACACACGCATTCCACTCTCACACGCACACGCATTCCACTCTCACACGCACACGCATTCCACTCTCACATGCACACGCATTCCACTCTCTCACGCACACGCATTCCCCTCTCTGTTACGCACACGCATTCCCTCTCTCTCACACACACACATCCCCCTCTCTCTCACACACACACATCCCCCTCTCTCTCACACACGCATTCCACTCTCTCACACAAACGCAGTCCCCTCTCTCTCATACACATTCCCCTCTCTCTCTGACTCACATGCATTCCCCTCTCTCTCACACGCACGCATTCCCCTCTCTCTCACACACACACATTCTGCCCTCTCTCTCACACACACACATTCTGCCCTCTCTCTCACACACACACGCATTCCCCTCTCTCTCACACACACACGCATTCTCCTCTCTCTCACACACAAGCATTCCACGCTCTTCCTCTTACACATTCCCCTCTCTCTCACACACATCTTCCTCTCTCACACACATTCCACTCTCTCACACACATCTTCCTCTCTTTCACACACATCTTCCTCTCTCTCACACACATCTTCCTCTCTCTCACACACATCTTCCTCTCTCTCACACACATCTTCCTCTCTCTCACACACATCTTCCTCTCTCTCACACACATCTTCCTCTCTCTCACACACATCTTGCTTCCTCTCACACACATCTTGCTTCCTCTCACACACACGCATCCACCCCTCTCTCTCACACACACATTCCGCATTCTCTCACACACACGCATTCCCCTCTCTCTCAAAAACACGCATTCCCCTCTCTCTCACACACACGCATTCCCCTCTCTCTCACAAACACGCATTCCCCTCTCTCTCACACACACGCATTTCCCTCTCTCTCACACACACGCATTCCCCTCTCTCTCACCCACACGCATTCCCCCCTCTCTCTCTCACACACACATTCACCTCTCTCTCTCGCTCACACACACATTCCCCTCTCTCGCTCACACACACATGCAGCACACCCTCTCTCACACGCATTCCCCTCTCTCACACACACGCATCCCTCTCTCTCTCACATTCCCCTCTCTCTGTCTCACACACATTCCCCTCTCTTTGTCTCACACTCATTCCCCTCTCTCTCTCTCACACATTCCCCTCTGTCTCTCTCTCACACATTCCCCTGTCTCTCCCTCATACATTCTCCTCTCTCTCTCACATTCTCCTCTCTCCCACTCATACTCTTCTCTCACTCACACTCTCCTCTCTCTCACTCACACATTCCCCTCTCTCTCTCACTCACACACACCCCACTCTCTCTCTCACACACGCATTCCCCTCTCTCTCACACACGCATTCCCCTCTCTCTCACACAAACGCAGTCCGCTCTCTCTCATACACACGCATTCACCTCTCTCTCTCTCTCTCTCACACATTCAACTCTCTCACACAGACACCCTCTAACACACATTCCCCTCTCTCTCACACACACATGCAACACCCCCTCTCTCACACGCATTCCCCTCTCTCTCACACACACGCATCCCTCTCTCTCACATTCCCCTCTCTCTCTCACACACACATTCCCCACTCTCTCACACACACGCATTCCCCCCTCTCTCTCTCTCAAACACACATTCACCTCTCTCTCCCCTTCACACACACATTCCCCTCTCTCTCTCACACACACATCCAGCACCCCCTCTCTCACGCATTCCCCTCTCTCTCACACACACGCATCCCTCTCTCTCACATTCCCCTCTCTCTCTCTCTCACACACATTCCCCTCTCTCTCACTCACAATCTCTCTCTCACACATTCCCTTCTCTCTCTCTCACACATTCCCCTGTCTCTCCCTCATACATTCTCCTCTCTCTCTCACATTCTCCTCTCTCTCACTCACACGCTCCTCTCTCTCTCACTCACACATTCCTCTCTCTCACTCACACATTCCTCTCTCTCACTCACACATTCCTCTCTCTCACACTCACACACACCCCACTCTCTCTCTCTCACACACACATTCCCCCCTCTCTCTCTCACACACATTCCCCCTCTCTCTCTCTTGCACACGTTCCCCCTCTCACTCTCTCGCAAACATTCCCCCACACTTTCTCTCGCACACATTCCCCTCTCTCTCGCACAAATACGCATTCGCCTCTCTCTCACACACATGCATTCCCCTCTCTTTCACACACACGCATTCCCCTCTCTCTCACACACACACGCATTCCCCTCTCTCTCACACACACGCATTCCCCTCTCTCTCACACACACGCATTCCCCTCTCTCTCACACACACGCATACCCCTCTCTCTCACACACACGCATTCCCCTCTCTCTCACACACACGCATTCCCCTCTCTCTCACACACACGCATTCCCCTCTCTCTCACACACACGCATTCCCCTCTCTCTCACACACACGCATTCCCCTCTCTCTCACACACACGCATTCCCCTCTCTCTCACACACACGCATTCCCCTCTCTCTCACACACACGCATTCCCCTCTCTCTCACACACGCGCATTCCCCTCTCTCTCACACACGCGCATTCCCCTCTCTCTCACACACGCGCATTCCCCTCTCTCTCACACACACGCATTCCCCTCTCTCTCACACACACGCATTCCCCTCTCTCTCACACACACGCATTCCCCTCTCTCTCACACACACGCATTCCCCTCTATCTCACACACACGCATTCCCCTCTCTCTCACACACACGCATTCCCCTCTCTCTCACACACACGCATTCCCCTCTCTCTCACACACACGCATTCCCCTCTCTCTCCCACACACGCTTTCCCCTCTCTCTCACACACACGCATTCCCCTCTCTCTCACACACACGCATTCCCCTCTCTCTCAAACACACGCATTCCCCTCTCTCTCAAACACACGCATTCCCCTCTCTCTCAAACACACGCATTCCCCTCTCTCTCACACACACGCATTCCCCTCTCTCTCACACACACGCATTCCCCTCTCTCTCACACACACGCATTCCCCTCTCTCTCACACACACGCATTCCCCTCTCTCTCACACACACGCATTCCCCTCTCTATCACACACACACATTCCCCTCTCTCTCACACACACGCATTCCCCTCTCTCTCACACACACGCATTCCCCTCTCTCTCACACACACGCATTCCCCTCTCTCTCACACACACGCATTCCGCTCTCTCTCACACACACCCATTCCCCCCCTTTCTCTCTCAGATACATTCCCCTCTAACACACACAGGCAGCCTGCACTCTCTCTCACACAAACTCCCCCACCTCTCACACACACCCATTCCCCTCTCTCTCACACACGCATTCCCCTCTCTCTCACACACGCATTCCCCTCTCTCTCACACACATAATTCCCTCTCTCTCACACCCACACTCAATTCCCTCTCTCTCACACCCACACTCAATTCCCTCTCCCTCTCACACACTCAATTCCCTCTTTCTTTCACACACATTGCCCTGTCTCTCACACACATTCACCTCTCTCTTACACACATCTCCCTCTCTCTCTCACACACACATACCCCTCTCTCTCTCACTCACACATTCCCCCCCCTCTCACACACACAAATTCCCACTTCTCTCTCACACATTCCCCTCTCTCTCACACACACACACACACATCCCCCTCCTCTCATACACACATATCCTACCCTTTCACACACATTCCCCTCTCTCTCACACACACAATTCCCTCTCTCACACCCACACTCAATTCCTTCTCTCTCCCACACACAATTCCCTCTGTCTTTCACACACATTGCCCTGTCTCTCTCATACACATTCTCCTCTCTCTCTCTCACACATTCCCCTCTCTCTCACACAACCACCCCTCCCTCACAAACACATACATCCCTCTCTCTCTCTCACACACACACACATCCCCCTCCTCTCATACACACATATCCCACTCTTTCACACACATTCCCCTCTCTCTCTCACACACATTCCTCTCTCACACACACACGCGTTCCCCTCTCTCTAACACACACACGCATTCCCCTCTCTCTCACACACACGCATTCCCCTCTCACACACACACGCATTCCAATCTCACACACACACGCATTCCACTCACACACACATGCATTCCACTCTCACATGCACACGCATTCCACTCTCTCACGCACACGCATTCCCCTCTCTGTTACGCACACGCATTCCCTCTCTCTCACACACACACATCCCCCTCTCTCTCAAACACACATCCCCCTCTCTCTCACACACACACATCCCCCTCTCTCTCACACACGCATTCCACTCTCTCTCACGCACATGCATTCCCCTCTCACACACACACACACATTCCCCTCTCTCTCTCTCTCACACACACACATTCTCCTCTCTCTCTCACACACACACATTCTCCTCTCTCTGTATCTCTCTCACACACACACACATTCTCCGCTCTCTCTCTCTCTCTCACACACACACATTACCCTCTCTCTCACACACACACACATGCAGACCCCCTCTCTCACACACTTTCCCCTCTAACACACATACGCAGCCTGCACTCTCTCTCACACAAACCAGCCCCCTCTCACACACACATTCCCCCCTCTCTCTCACACATTCCCCTCTCTCTCTCACACACACACACATCCCCCTCCTCTCATACACACATATCCCACTCTTTCACGCACATTCCCCTCTCTCTCAGTCACATTCCCCTCTCTCTCACGCACATTCCCCTCTCTCTCACGCACATTCCCCTCTCTCTCACACACATTCCCCTCTCTCACAGACATATCTTCCTCTCTGTCACACAACCCTCTCTCTCACACACACACATCCCCCTCTCTCTCACGCACACTACTGTCACACCCACGCACACACCCCACACACACATCCCCCTCTCTATTTCCCTCTCACACACACACATCCCTCTCTCTCTCAAACACACACACATCCGTCTCTCAAACACACACATCCCCCTATCTCTCACACACTCACATTCCCTTCTTTCTCACACACACGCATCCCCCTCTTTCTCACACACACGCATCCCCCTATCTCTCACACACACGCATTCCCCTCTCTCTCACACACACGCATTCCCCTCTCTCACACACACACGCATTCCCCTCTCTCTCACACACACGCATTCCCCTCTCTCTCACACACACGCATTCCCCTCTCTCTCACACACACGCATTCCCCTCTCTCTCACACACACGCATTCCCCTCTCTCTCACACACACGCATTCCCCTCTCTCTCACACACACGCATTCCCCTCTCTCTCACACACACGCATTCCCCTCTCTCTCACACACACGCATTCCCCTCTCTCTCACACACACGCATTCCCCTCTCTCGCACACACACGCATTCCCCTCTCTCGCACACACACGCATTCCCCTCTCTCTCACACACACGCATTCCCCTCTCTCTCACACACACGCATTCCCCTCTCTCTCACACACACGCATTCCCCTCTCTCTTACACACACGCATTCCCCTCTCTCTCACACACACGCATTCCCCTCTCTCTCACACACACGCATTCCCCTCTCTCTCACACACACGCATTCCCCTCTCTCTCACACACACGCATTCCCCTCTCTCTCACACACACACATTACGCTCTCTCTCACACATACGCATTCCGCTCTCTCTCACACACACCCATTCCCCACCCTTTCTCTCTCAGATACATTCCCCTCTAACACACACAGGCAGCCTGCACTCTCTCTCACACAAACCCCCCCACCTTTCACACACAGACATTCCCCTCTCTCTCTCACACCTGCATTCCCTTCACTCTCACACACGCATTCCCCTCTCTCTCACACACGCATTCCCCTCTCTCTCACACACGCATTCCCCTCTCTCTCACACACATAATTCCCTCTCTCTCACACCCACACGCAATTCCCTCTCCCTCTCACACACTCAATTCCCTCTTTCTTTCACACACATTGCCCTGTCTCTCACACACATTCTCCTCTCTCTCACACACATCCCCCTCTCTCTCACACACACACACATCCCCCTCTCTCTCTCACTCACACATTCTCCTCTCTCTCTCACTCACACATTCCCCTCTCTCTCACACACACACATTCTCTTCTCTCTCTCACACACATTCCCCCTCTCGCATATATTCCCCTCTCGCACATATTCCCCTCTCTCTCTCTCACACACATGCATTCCCCTCTCTCACACACACATGCATTCCCCTCTCTCTCACACACACGCATTCCCCTCTCTCACACACCCGCATTCCACTCTCTCTCACACACACGCATTCCACTCTCTCTCACACACACATTCCACTCTCTCTCACACACATTCCCCTCTCTCTCACACACACATTCCCCTCTCTCTCACACACACATTCCCCTCTCTCTCACACACATATTCCCCTCTCTCTCTCTCACACACACACACATCCCCCTCCTCTCATACACACATATCCCACTCTTTCACACACATTCCCCTCTCTCTCTCACACACATTCCTCTCTCACACACACACGCGTTCCCCTCTCTCTAACACACACACGCATTCCCCTCTCTCACACACACACGCATTCCACTCACACACACATGCATTCCACTCTCACATGCACACGCATTCCACTCTCTCACGCACACGCATTCCCCTCTCTGTTACGCACACGCATTCCCTCTCTCTCACACACACACATCCCCCTCTCTCTCACACACACACATCCCCCTCTCTCTCACACACACACATCCCCCTCTCTCTCACACACACACATCCCCCTCTCTCTCACACACACACATCCCCCTCTCTCTCACACACGCATTCCACTCTCTCTCACGCACATGCATTCCCCTCTCACACACACACACACATTCCCCTCTCTCTCTCTCTCACACACACACATTCTCCTCTCTCTCTCACACACACACATTCTCCTCTCTCTGTATCTCTCTCACACACACACACATTCCCCTCTCTCGCACACACACGCATTCCCCTCTCTCGCACACACACGCATTCCCCTCTCTCTCACACACACGCATTCCCCTCTCTCTCACACACACGCATTCCCCTCTCTCTCACACACACGCATTCCCCTCTCTCTCACACACATGCATTCCCCTCTCTCTCACACACACGCATTCCCCTCTCTCTCACACACACGCATTCCCCTCTCTCTCACACACACGCATTCCCCTCTCTCTCACACACACGCATTCCCCTCTCTCTCACACACACGCATTCCCCTCTCTCTCACACACACACATTACGCTCTCTCTCACACATACGCATTCCGCTCTCTCTCACACACACCCATTCCCCACCCTTTCTCTCTCAGACACATTCCCCTCTAACACACACAGGCAGCCTGCACTCTCTCTCACACAAACCCCCCCACCTTTCACACACAGACATTCCCCTCTCTCTCTCACACCTGCATTCCCTTCACTCTCACACACGCATTCCCCTCTCTCTCACACACGCATTCCCCTCTCTCTCACACACGCATTCCCCTCTCTCTCACACACGCATTCCCCTCTCTCTCACACACATAATTCCCTCTCTCTCACACCCACACGCAATTCCCTCTCTCTCACACCCACACGCAATTCCCTCTCCTCTCACACACTCAATTCCCTCTTTCTTTCACACACATTGCCCTGTCTCTCACACACATTCTCCTCTCTCTCACACACATCCCCCTCTCTCTCACACACACACACATCCCCCTCTCTCTCTCACTCACATTCTCCTCTCTCTCTCACTCACACATTCCCCTCTCTCTCACACACACACATTCTCTTCTCTCTCTCTCTCACACACATTCCCCCTCTCGCATATATTCCCCTCTCTCTCTCTCACACACATGCATTCCCCTCTCTCACACACACATGCATTCCCCTCTCTCTCACACACACGCATTCCCCTCTCTCACACACCCGCATTCCACTCTCTCTCACACACACGCATTCCACTCTCTCTCACACACACATTCCACTCTCTCTCACACACATTCCCCTCTCTCTCACACACACATTCCCCTCTCTCTCACACACATATTCCCCTCTCTCTCTCTCACACACACACACATCCCCCTCCTCTCATACACACATATCCCACTCTTTCACACACATTCCCCTCTCTCTCTCACACACATTCCTCTCTCACACACACACGCGTTCCCCATTCTCTAACACACACACGCATTCCCCTCTCTCTCACACACACGCATTCCCCTCTCACACACACACGCATTCCACTCACACACACATGCATTCCACTCTCACATGCACACGCATTCCACTCTCTCACGCACACGCATTCCCCTCTCTGTTACGCACACACATCCCCCTCTCTCTCACACACACACATCCCCCTCTCTCTCACACACACACATCCCCCTCTCTCTCACACACACACATCCCCCTCTCTCTCACACACGCATTCCACTCTCTCTCACGCACATGCATTCCCCTCTCACACACACACACACATTCCCCTCTCTCTCTCTCTCACACACACACATTCTCCTCTCTCTCTCACACACACACATTCTCCTCTCTCTGTATCTCTCTCACACACACACACATTCTCCGCTCTCTCTCTCTCTCTCACACACACGCATTACCCTCTCTCTCACACACACACACATGCAGACCCCCTCTCTCACACACTTTCCCCTCTAACACACATACGCAGCATGCACTCTCTCTCACACAAACCAGCCCCCTCTCACACACACATTCCCCCCTCTCTCTCACACATTCCCCTCTCTCTCTCACACACACACACATCCCCCTCCTCTCATACACACATATCCCACTCTTTCACGCACATTCCCCTCTCTCTCAGTCACATTCCCCTCTCTCTCACGCACATTCCCCTCTCTCTCATGCACATTCCCCTCTCTCTCACGCACATTCCCCTCTCTCTCACGCACATTCCCCTCTCTCTCACGCACATTCCCCTCTCTCTCACGCACATTCCCCTCTCTCTCACACACATTCCCCTCTCTCTCACACACATTCCCCTCTCTCTCACACACATTCCCCTCTCTCACAGACATATCTTCCTCTCTGTCACACAACCCTCTCTCTCACACACACACATCCCCCTCTCTCTCACGCACACTACTGTCACACCCACGCACACACCCCACACACACATCCCCCTCTCTATCTCCCTCTCACACACACACATCCCTCTCTCTCTCAAACACACACACATCCGTCTCTCAAACACACACATCCCCCTATCTCTCACACACTCACATTCCCCTCTTTCTCACACACACACATCCCCCTCTTTCTCACACACACGCATCCCCCTCTCTCTCACACACACGCATTCCCCTCTCTCTCATACACACGCATTCCCCTCTCTCTCACACACACGCATGCCCCTCTCTCTCACACACACGCATTCCCCTCTCTCTCACACACACGCATTCCCCTCTCTCTCACACACACGCATTCCCCTCTCTCTCACACACACGCATTCCCCTCTCTCTCACACACACGCATTCCCCTCTCTCGCACACACACGCATTCCCCTCTCTCTCACACACACGCATTCCCCTCTCTCTCACACACACGCATTCCCCTCTCTCTCACACACACGCATTCCCCTCTCTCTCACACACACGCATTCCCCTCTCTCTCACACACACGCATTCCCCTCTCTCTCACACACACGCATTCCCCTCTCTCTCACACACACACATTACGCTCTCTCTCACACATACGCATTCCGCTCTCTCTCACACACACCCATTCCCCACCCTTTCTCTCTCAGATACATTCCCCTCTAACACACACAGGCAGCCTGCACTCTCTCTCACACAAACCCCCCCACCTTTCACACACAGACATTCCCCTCTCTCTCTCACACCTGCATTCCCTTCACTCTCACACACGCATTCCCCTCTCTCTCACACACGCATTCCCCTCTCTCTCACACACGCATTCCCCTCTCTCTCACACACATAATTCCCTCTCTCTCACACCCACACGCAATTCCCTCTCCCTCTCACACACTCAATTCCCTCTTTCTTTCACACACATTGCCCTGTCTCTCACACACATTCTCCTCTCTCTCACACACATCTCCCTCTCTCTCACACACACACACATCCCCCTCTCTCTCTCACTCACACATTCTCCTCTCTCTCTCACTCACACATTCCCCTCTCTCTCACACACACACATTCTCTTCTCTCTCTCTCTCACACACATTCCCCCTCTCGCATATATTCCCCGCTCTCTCTCTCACACACATGCATTCCCCTCTCTCACACACACATGCATTCCACTCTCTCTCACACACACGCATTCCCCTCTCTCACACACCCGCATTCCACTCTCTCTCACACACACGCATTCCACTCTCTCTCACACACACATTCCACTCTCTCTCACACACATTCCCCTCTCTCTCACACACACATTCCCCTCTCTCTCACGCACACGCATTCCTCTCTCTCTCACCCAGACATATTCCCCTTTCTCTCTCACACACATTCCCCTCTAACACACACACACAGCCTGCACTCTCCTCACAGAAACCCCCCCCTCTCACACACACACATTCCCACTTCTCTTTCCCACATTCCCCTCTCTCTCTCACACACACACACACACATCCCCCTCCTCTCATACACACATATCCTACTCTTTCACACACATTCCCCTCTCTCTCACACACACAATTCCCTCTCTCACACCCACACTCAATTCCTTCTCTCTCTCACACACAATTCCCTCCGTCTTTCACACACATTGCCCTGTCTCTCTCATACACATTCTCCTCTCTCTCTCTCATACATTCCCCCCTCTCTCACACAACCACCCCTCCCTCACAAACACATACATCCCCCCCTCTCTCTCTCTCACACACACACACATCCCCCTCCTCTCATACACACATATCCCACTCTTTCACACACATTCCCCTCTCTCTCTCACACACATTCCCCTCTCACACACACACGTGTTCCCCTCTCTCTAACAAACACACGCATTCCCCTCTCTCTCACACACACGCATTCCCCTTTCACACACACACGCATTCCACTCTCATACACACACGCATTCCACTCTCATACACACACGCATTCCACTCTCACACACACACGCATTCCACTCTCTCTCACGCACACGCATTCCCCTCTCTCTCTCACGCACCCGCATTCCCCTCTCTGTTACGCACCCGCATTCCCTCTCTCTCATGCACACGCATTCCCCTCTCTCTCTCACACACGCATTCCCCTCTCTCTCACGCACATGCATTCCCCTCTCTCTCACACACACATTCCCCTCTCTCTCTCTCTCACACACACACATTCTCCTCTCTCTCTCACACACACACATTCTCCTCTCTCTGTAACTCTCTCACACACACACACATTCTCCGCTCTCTCTCTCTCTCTCTCACACACACACACATTACCCTCTCCCTCTCATACACACACATGCAGCCCCCCTCTCTCACACACAATCCCCTATAACACACATACGCAGCATGCACTCTCTCTCACACAAACCAGCCCCCTCTCACACACACACATTCCCCCCTCTCTCTCACACATTCTCCTCTCTCTCAAACACACACACACATCCCCCTCCTCTCATACACACATATCCTACTCTTTCACACACATTCCCCTCTCTCTCACACACACAATTCCCTCTCTCACACCCACACTCAATTCCTTCTCTCCCACACACACAATTCCCTTTCTTTCACACACATTGCCCTGTCTCTCTCATACACATTCTCCCCTCTCTCTCACAAACCACCCCTCCCTCACACACACATACATCCCCCTCTCTCTCTCACACACACACGTCCCCCTCTCACACACACACACACATCCCCCTCCTCTCATGCACACATATCCCACTCTTTCACACACATTCCCCTCTCACACACACGCATTCCCCTCTCTCACACACACATGCATTCCCCTCTCACACACACACGCATTCCCCTCTCACACACACACGCATTCCACTCTCACACACACACGCATTCCCCTCTCTCATACACACATGCATTCCCCTCTCTCTCTCTTACACACACATTCCTCTCTCTCTCTCTCTCTCACACACATACATGCAGCCCCCCTCTCTCACAAACCCCCCCCCCACACATACACATTTCCCTCTCTCTCTCACAGACACGTTCCCCTATAACAAACACATGCAGCCAGCAATCTCTCAGGCACACGCAATCCCCTCTCTCTCACACACATGCATTCCCTCTCTCTCAAGCACACGCATTCCCCTCTCTCTCACGCACACGCATTCCCCTCCCTCTCACGCACATGCATTCCTCTCTCTCTCACAAACACGCATTCCCCTCTGTCTCACGCACACGCATTCCCCTCTGTCTCACGCACACGCATTCCCCTCTCTCTCTCACACACGCATTCCCCTCTCTCACACACACATATATTCCCCCCTCTCTCTCACACACACACATACTCCTCTCTCTCTCACACACACACATAATTTCCACTCGCTCTCTCTCACACACACACATTACCCTCTCTCTCACACACACACATGCAGCCCAAATCTCTCACACACATTCCCCTCTAACACACATACGCAGCATGCACTCTCTCTAACACAAACCAGCCCCCTCTCACACACACACATTCCCCCCTCTCTCTCTCATACATTCCCCTCTCTCTCTCACACACACACACATCCCCCTCCTCTCATACACACATATCCCACTCTTTCACACACATTCCCCTCTCTCTCAGTCACATTCCCCTCTCTCTCGCTCACGCATTCCCCTCTCTCTCACACACACGCATTCCCCTCTCTCTCACACACACGCATTCCCCCCTCTCTCTCACACACACGCATTCCCCCCTCTCTCACACACACAATCCCCTCTCTCTCATGCACATTCTCCTCTCTCTCACACACATTCCCCTCTCTCTCACACACATTCCCCTCTCTCTCACACACATTCCCCTCTCTCTCACAGACATATCTTCCTCTCTCTCACACAAGCCTCTCTCTCACACACACACATCCCCCTCTCTCTCACGCACACTTCTGTCACACCCACGCACACACCCCACACACACAACTCCCTCTCTGTCTCCCTCTCACACACACACATCCCTCTCTCTCTCACACACACACACATCCCTCTCTCTCACACACACACACATCCCCCTCTCTCTCAAACACACACACATCCGTCTCTCTCTCACACACACATCCCCTATCTCTCACACACACACATCCCCCTCTCTCTCACACACACACATCCCCCTCTCTCTCACACACACACACATCCCTCTCTCTCACACACACACATCCGTCTTTCTCTCAAACACACACACATCTGTCTCTCTCTCAAACACACATCCCCCTATCTCTCACACACACACACATCCCCCTCTCTCTCACACACACACATCCCCCTCTCTCTCACACACACACATCCCCCTCTCTCTCACACACACACATCTCGCTCTCTCTCACACAAACGCAGTCCGCTCTCTCTCACACAAACGCAGTCCGCTCTCTCATACACACGCATTCACCTCTCTCTCTCTCTCACACATTCTGCCCGCTCTCTCACACACACGCATTCCCCTCTCGCTCACACAAACGCATTCTCCTCTCTCTCACACACACGCATTCTCCTCTCACACACAAGCATTCCACTCTCTCCCTCTTACACCTTCCCCTCTCTCTCACATACGTCTTCCGCTCTCTCACACACATTCCCCTCTCTCACACACATTCCACTCTCTCACACACATTCCACTCTCTCACACACATTCCACTCTCTCTCACACTCATTCCACTCTCTCTCACACTCATTCCACTCTCTCTCACACTCATTCCACTCTCTCTCACACTCATTCCACTCTCTCTCACACTCATTCCACTCTCTCACACACATCTTCCTCTCTCTCACACACATCTTCCTCTCTCTCACACACATCTTCCTCTCTCTCTCACACATCTTCCTCTCTCTCTCACACACACATTCTGCTCTCTCTCACACACACGCATTCGCCTCTCTCTCAAACACACGCATTCCCCTCTCTCTCACACACACACATTCCCCTCTCTCTCACACACACACATTCCCCTCTCTCTCACACACACATTCCCCTCTCTCTCACACACACATTCCCCTCTCTCTCTCTCTCACACACACACATTCTCCTCTCTCTCTCTCTCACACACACACATTCTCCTCTCTCTCTCACACACACACATTCTCCTCTCTCTGTATCTCTCTCACACACACACACATTCTCCGCTCTCTCTCTCTCTCTCACACACATACACATTACCCTCTCCCTCTCATACACACACATGCAGCCCCCCTCTCTCACACACAATCCCCTATAACACACACACGCAGCATGCACTCTCTCTCACACAAACCAGCCCCCTCTCACACACACACATTCCCCCCTCTCTCTCACACATTCTCCTCTCTCTCAAACACACACACACATCCCCCTCCTCTCATACACACATATCCTACTCTTTCACACACATTCCCCTCTCTCTCACACACACAATTCCCTCTCTCACACCCACACTCAATTCCTTCTCTCCCACACACACAATTCCCTTTCTTTCACACACATTGCCCTGTCTCTCTCATACACATTCTCCCCTCTCTCTCACAAACCACCCCTCCCTCACACACACATACATCCCCCCCTCTCTCTCTCACACACACACGTCCCCCTCTCACACACACACACACATTCCCCTCCTCTCAAGCACACATATCCCACTCTTTCACACACATTCCCCTCTCACACACACGCATTCCCCTCTCTCACACACACATTCCCCTCTCACACACACACGCATTCCACTCTCACACACACACGCATTCCCCTCTCTCATACACACATGCATTCCCCTCTCTCATACACACATGCATTCCCCTCTCTCTCTCTTACACACACATTCCTCTCTCTCTCTCTCACACACACACATGCAGCCCCCCTCTCTCACAAACCCCCCCCCACGCATACACATTTCCCTCTCTCTCTCACAGACACATTCCCCTCTAACAAACACATGCAGCCAGCAATCTCTCAGGCACACGCAATCCCCTCTCTCTCACACACACGCATTCCCTCTCTCTCAAGCACACGCATTCCCCTCTCTCTCACGCACACGCATTCCCCTCCCTCTCACGCACATGCATTCCTCTCTCTCTCACAAACACGCATTCCCCTCTGTCTCACGCACACGCATTCCCCTCTGTCTCACGCACACGCATTCCCCTCTCTCTCTCACACACGCATTCCCCTCTCTCACACACACATATATTCCCCCCTCTCTCTCACACACACACATTCTCCTCTCTCTCTCACACACACACACATAATTTCCACTCGCTCTCTCTCACACACACACATTACCCTCTCTCTCACACACACACATGCAGCCCAAATCTCTCACACACATTCCCCTCTAACACACATACGCAGCATGCACTCTCTCTCACACAAACCAGCCCCCTCTCACACACACACATTCCCCCCACTCTCTCACACATTCCCCTCTCTCTCTCACACACACACACATCCCCCTCCTCTCATACACACATATCCCACTCTTTCACACACATTCCCCTCTCTCTCAGTCACATTCCCCTCTCTCTCACTCACGCATTCCCCTCTCTCTCACACACACGCATTCCCCTCTCTCTCACACACACGCATTCCCCTCTCTCTCTCACACACACGCATTCCCCCCTCTCTCACACACACAATCCCCTCTCTCTCATGCACATTCCCCTCTCTCTCACACACATTCCCCTCTCTCTCACACACATTTCCCTCTCTCTCACAGACATATCTTCCTCTCTCTCACACAAGCCTCTCTCTCACACACACACATCCCCCTCTCTCTCACGCACACTTCTGTCACACCCACGCACACACCCCACACACACAACTCCCTCTCTGTCTCCCTCTCACACACACACATCCCTCTCTCTCTCACATACACACACATCCCTCTCTCTCACACACACACATCCCCCTCTCTCTCAAACACACACACATCCGTCTCTCTCTCACACACACATCCCCTATCTCTCACACACACACATCCCCCTCTCTCTCACACACACACACATCCCTCTCTCTCACACACACACATCCGTCTTTCTCTCAAACACACACACATCCGTCTCTCTCTCAAACACACATCCCCCTATCTCTCACACACACACACATCCCCCTCTCTCTCACACACACACATCCCACTCTCTCTCACACACGCATTCCACTCTCTCACACTCATTCCACTCTCTCTCACACTCATTCCACTCTCTCACACACATCTTCCTCTCTCTCACACACATCTTCCTCTCTCTCTCACACACATCTTCCTCTCTCTCTTACACACACATTCTGCTCTCTCTCACACACACGCATTCGCCTCTCTCTCAAACACATGCATTCCCCTCTCTCTCACACACACGCATTCCCCTCTCTCTCACACACACATTCCCCTCTCTCTCACACACACATTCCCCTCTCTCTCACACACACATTCCCCTCTCTCTCACACACACACATTCTCCTCTCTCTCTCACACACACACATTCTCCTCTCTCTGTATCTCTCTCACACACACACGCATTCTCCGCTCTCTCTCTCTCTCACGCACACACACATTACCCTCTCCCTCTCATACACACACATGCAGCCCCCCTCTCTCACACACAATCCCCTATAACACACATACGCAGCATGCACTCTCTCTCACACAAACCAGCCCCCTCTCACACACACATTCCCCCCTCTCTCTCACACATTCTCCTCTCTCTCAAACACACACACACATCCCCCTCCTCTCATACACACATATCCTACTCTTTCACACACATTCCCCTCTCTCTCACACACACAATTCCCTCTCTCACACCCACACTCAATTCCTTCTCTCCCACACACACAATTCCCTTTCTTTCACACACATTGCCCTGTCTCTCTCATACACATTCTCCCCTCTCTCTCACAAACCACCCCTCCCTCACACACACATTCATCCCCCTCTCTCTCTCTCACACACACACGTCCCCCTCTCACACACACACACACATCCCCCTCCTCTCATGCACACATATCCCACTCTTTCACACACATTCCCCTCTCACACACACGCATTCCCCTCTCTCACACACACATGCATTCCCCTCTCACACACACACGCATTCCCCTCTCACACACACACGCATTCCCCTCTCACACACACACGCATTCCCCTCTCTCATACACACATGCATTCCCCTCTCTCTCTCTTACACACACATTCCTCTCTCTCTCTCTCTCACACACACACATGCAGCCCCCCTCTCTCACAAACCCCCCCCCCACACATACACATTTCCCTCTCTCTCTCACAGACACATTCCCCTCTAACAAACACATGCAGCCAGCAATCTCTCAGGCACACGCAATCCCCTCTGTCTCACGCACACGCATTCCCCTCTGTCTCACACACACGCATTCCCCTCTCTCTCTCACACACGCATTCCCCTCTCTCACACACACATATATTCCCCCCTCTCTCTCACACACACACATTCTCCTCTCTCTCTCACACACACACATAATTTCCACTCGCTCTCTCTCACACACACACATTACCCTCTCTCTCACACACACACATGCAGCCCAAATCTCTCACACACATTCCCCTCTAACACACATACGCAGCATGCACTCTCTCTCACACAAACCAGCCCCCTCTCACACACACACATTCCCCCCTCTCTCTCACACATTCCCCTCTCTCTCTCACACACACACACATCCCCCTCCTCTCATACACACATATCCCACTCTTTCACACACATTCCCCTCTCTCTCAGTCACATTCCCCTCTCTCTCACTAACGCATTCCCCTCTCTCTCACACACACGCATTCCCCTCTCTCTCTCACACACACGCATTCCCCCCTCTCTCACACACACAATCCCCTCTCTCTCATGCACATTCCCCTCTCTCTCACACACATTCCCCTCTCTCTCACACACATTTCCCTCTCTCTCACAGACATATCTTCCTCTCTCTCACACAAGCCTCTCTCTCACACACACACATCCCCCTCTCTCTCACGCACACTTCTGTCACACCCACGCACACACCCCACACACACAACTCCCTCTCTGTCTCCCTCTCACACACACACATCCCTCTCTCTCTCACATACACACACATCCCTCTCTCTCACACACACACATCCCCCTCTCTCTCAAACACACACACATCCGTCTCTCTCTCACACACACATCCCCTATCTCTCACACACACACATCCCCCTCTCTCTCACACACACACACATCCCTCTCTCTCACACACACACATCCGTCTTTCTCTCAAACACACACACATCCGTCTCTCTCTCAAACACACATCCCCCTATCTCTCACACACACACACATCCCCCTCTCTCTCACACACACACATCCCCCTCTCTCTCACACACACACATCCCACTCTCTCTCACACACGCATTCCGCTCTCTCACACACACGCAGTCCGCTCTCTCACACACACGCATTCACCTCTCTCTCTCTCTCACACTTTCTGTCCGCTCTCTCACACACACGCATTCCCCTCTCGCTCACACAAACGCATTCTCCTCTCTCTCACACACACGCATTCTCCT
This sequence comes from Carcharodon carcharias, assembly GCF_017639515.1. Classification (NCBI taxonomy): domain Eukaryota; kingdom Metazoa; phylum Chordata; class Chondrichthyes; order Lamniformes; family Lamnidae; genus Carcharodon; species Carcharodon carcharias. Next base: position 94,374,477 of record NC_054474.1, read on the forward strand.
CTCACACACAAGCATTCCACTCTCTCCCTCTTACACATTCCCCTCTCTCTCACACACATCTTCCGCTCTCTCACACACATCTTCCGCTCTCTCACACACATTCCACTCACTCTCACATACATTCCACTCACTCTCACACACATTCCACTCTCTCACACACATTCCACTCTCTCACACACATTCCACTCTCTCACACACATTCCACTCTCTCACACACATTCCACTCTCTCACACACATTCCACTCTCTCACACACATTCCACTCTCTCTCACACTCATTCCACTCTCTCTCACACTCATTCCACTCTCTCTCACACTCATTCTACTCTCTCTCACACTCATTCTACTCTCTCTCACACTCATTCCACTCTCTCACACACATCTTCCTCTCTCTCACACACATCTTCCTCTCTCTCTCACACACACATTCTGCTCTCTCTCACACACACATTCTGCTCTCTCTCACACACACGCATTCGCCTCTCTCTCAAACACACGCATTCCCCTCTCTCTCACACACACGCATTCCCCTCTCTCTCACACACACGCATTCCCCTCTCTCTCACACACAGGCATTCCCCTCTCTCTCACACACAGGCATTCCGCACTCTCTCACACACACGCATTCCGCACTCTCTCACACACACGCATTCCCCTATCTCTCACACACACGCATTCCCCTATCTCTCACACACACGCATTCCCCTCTCTCTCACACACACGCATTCCCCTCTCTCTCACACACACGCATTCCCCTCTCTCTCACACACACGCATTCCCCTCTCTCTCACACACACGCATTCCCCCCTCTCTCACACACACGCATTCCCCCCTCTCTCTCTCTCACGCACACATTCACCTCTCTCTCTCGCTCACACACACATTCCCCTCTCTCTCTCTCATACAGACATGCAGCACCCCCTCTCTGATTCGCATTCCCCTCTCTCTCACACACACTCGCATTCCCCTCTCTCACACACGCATTCCCCTCTCTCTCACACACAAATTCCTCTCTCTCTCACACACACGCATTCCTCTCTCTCTCACACACACGCATTCTACTCTCTATCACACACAAGCATTCCACTCTCTCCCTCTTACACATACCCCTCTCACACACATTCCACTCTCTCTCACACACATCTTCCTCTCTCTCACACAAATTCCACTCTCGCTCACACACATCTTCCTCTCTCTCACCCGCATTCCCCTCTCTCTCACATACACGCATTCCCCTCTCTCTCACATACACGCATTCCCCTCTCACACACACGCACTCCCCTCTCTCTCACACACACGCACTCCCCTCTCTCTCACACACATTCACCTCTCTCTCACACACATTCACCTCTCTCTCACACACATCACCCTCTCTCTCTCTCACACATACACATCCCCCTATCTCACACACAAACATCCCCCTATCTCACACACACACATCCCCCTATCTCACACACACACACATCCCCCCCTCTCTCTCTCACACACACACATCCCCCCTCTCACTCTCTCTCTCTCTCTCACACACACACACATCCCCCTCTCTCTCTCTCTCACACACACATCCCACTCACAGCTCCTCACACACACACGCACCCTCTTCACATACAGGCACACTGCTCAAACACATGGACCATTCTTAAACAAACGCAGCCCCCCACCTGTGCACTGACACATTCCCCTCACACACCTGTGCGCACCCCTCACTCGTGCACAGCCCCCTCACATACACGCACACTCCCCTTACACAATGCCCTCATACACATGCACCCCCTCACACGCACGTACAACCCTCACATGAACGCACAGACCCCTCACAAGCACGCACCCCATCCTCAAACGCACAGCCCTCTTAAACAAACACATCCCCCTCATACACTCTCGCCCCACACACACACTTCAGACACACATCCCCCTCTTGCAATCACACATCCCAAACACGCACATTCCCCTCACACGCACACAATGCCCTCACATACGCACATCCCCTCACACGCGCACACCCCCCTCACACGCACACACTGCCCTCACACACGTGCACATCCCACACAAACACCCTCACCCCTGACACACACTGGCCACACACACACATATGCGCACGCCCCTCACAATCTCATGCCCCCACAGCCTTCACACACACATACAAAAGCCCCAACATGCGCACACACATATCCCCCCAAACACACACACACGTCCTCCCTCACACAGACACACATTCCCCCACACACACACCCATCCCCACATTCACAACCACTCTCACAAACATGCCCCTCTCTCTCACACACAAAATCCCCCTCTCTCTAACACACACAGTCCCCCTCTCTCACACACACACAATCCCCCTCTCTCACACACACACAAACCCCCTCTCTCACACACACATAATCCCCTCTCTCACACACACACAATCACCCTCTCTCTCACACACACACATCCCCCTCTCTCTCACACACGCATTCCACTCTCTCTCACACAAACACAGTCCCCTCTCTATCATACACACGCATTCACCTCTCTCTCTCTCACACACATTCACTTCTCGCACACAAACCCCCCTCTCACAAACTTTCCTTTCTCTCTCTCTTACACACATTACCCTCTCTCTCTCGCACATTCCCATCTCTCTCTCACACACATTCCACTCTCTCTCACACACATTCCACTCTCTCTCACACACATCTTCCTCTCTTTCGCACACATCTTCCTCTCTCTCACACACATCTTCCTCTCTCTCACACACATCTTCCTCTCTCTCACACACATCTTCCTCTCTCTCAAACACGCATCCACCCCACTCGCTCACACACACATTCCGCTCTCTCTCATACACACGCATTCGCCTCTCTCTCAAACACACGCATTCCCCTCTCTCTCACACACACGCATTCCCCTCTCTCTCACACACACGCATTCCCCCCTCTCTCTCTCTCACACACACATTCACCTCTCTCTCTCTCGCTCACACACACATTCCCCTCTCTCTCTCACACACACATGCAGCACCCCCTCTCTCACTCGCATGCCCCTCTCTCTCACACATACGCATCCCTCTCGCTCTCACACACACGCATCCCTCTCGCTCTCACACACACGCATTCCCCTCTCTCTCACACACACGCATTCCCCTCTCTCTCACACGCATTCCCCTCTCTCTCACACGCATTCCCCTCTCTCTCACACGCATTCCCCTCTCTCTCACACGCATTCCCCTCTCTTTCACACACCCGCACTCCCCTCTCTCTCACACACACGCATTCCCCTCTCCCTCACATACACGCATCACTCTCTCTCTCTCACACACACGCATTCTCCTCTCTCTCACACACAAGCATTCCACTCTCTCCCTCTTACACATTCCCCTCTCACACATATTCCACTCTCTCTCACACACATCTTCCTCTCTCTCACACACATTCTACACTCTCTCACACACATTCCACTCTCTCACACACATTCCACTCTCTCACACACATTCCACTCTCTTTCACACACATTCCACTCTCTCTCACACACATTCCACTCTCTCTCACACACATTCCACTCTCTCTCACACACATTCCACTCTCGCTCACACACATCGTCCTCTCTCTCACCCACATTCCACTCTCTCTCACCCACATTCCACTCTCTCTCACACACATTCCACTCTCTCTCACACACATTCCACTCTCTCTCACACACATTCCACTCTCTCTCACACACATTCCACTCTCTCTCACACACATTCCACTCTCTCTCACACACATTCCACTCTCTCTCACACACATTCCACTCTCGCTCACACACATCGTCCTCTCTCTCACCCACATTCCACTCTCTCTCACACACATTCCACTCTCTCTCACACACATTCCACTCTCTCTCACACACATTCCACTCTCGCTCACACACATCGTCCTCTCTCTCACCCACATTCCACTCTCTCTCACACACATTCCACTCTCTCTCACACACATTCCACTCTCGCTCACACACATCGTCCTCTCTCTCACCCACATTCCACTCTCTCTCACACACATTCCACTCTTGCTCACACACATCTTCCTCTCTCTCACACACATCTTCCTCTCTCTCACACACATCTTCCTCTCTCTCACACACATCTTCCTCTCTCTCACACACATCTTCCTCTCTCTCACACACATCTTCCTCTCTCTCACACACATCTTCCTCTCTCTCACACACATCTTCCTCTCTCTCACACAACTCCCCCTTCCTCTCACACACACACATCCGTCTCTCTCACACACACGCATCCCACCCTCTCTCTCTCACACACACGCATTCCCCTCTCTCTCACATACACACAATACCCTCTCTCTCACACACACGCACTCCCCTCTCTCTCACACACACGCACTCCCCTCTCTCTCACACACACGCACTCCCCTCTCTCTCACACACACGCACTCCCCTCTCTCTCACACACACACGCATTCCCCTCTCTCACACACACACGCATTCCCCTCTCTCTCACACACACACGCATTCCCCTCTCTCTCACACACACGCACTCCCCTCTCTCTCACACACACGCACTCCCCTCTCTCTCACACACATCCCCCTCTCTCTCACACACATCCCCCTCTCTCTCACACACATCCCCCTCTCTCTCACACACATCCCCCTCTCTCACACACACACACACATCCCCCGCTCTCTCTCTCTCACACACACACATCCCCTCTCTCACACACACACACATCCCCCTCTCTCTCTCTCACACACACATCCCCCTCTCTCTCTCTCACACACGCATTCCCCATCTCTCACACACACACGCATTCCCCTCTCTCTCACACGCATTCCCCTCTCTCTCACACGCATTCCCCTCTCTCTCACACGCATTCCCCTCTCTCTCACACGCATTCCCCTCTCTCTCACACGCATTCCCCTCTCTCTCACACGCATTCCCCTCTCTCTCACACACACATTCCTCGCTCTCTCACACATGCATTCCCCTCTCTCTCACACACCCGCACTCCCCTCTCACACACACGCATTCCCCTCTCCCTCACATACACGCATCACTCTCTCTCTCTCACACACACGCATTCTCCTCTCTCTCACACACAAGCATTCCACTCTCTCCCTCTTACACATTCCCCTCTCACACATATTCCACTCTCTCTCACACACATCTTCCTCTCTCTCACACACATTCTACTCTCTCTCACACACATTCCACTCTCTCTCACACACATTCCACTCTCTCTCACACACATTCCACTCTCTCTCACACACATTCCACTCTCTCTCACACACATTCCACTCTCTCTCACACACATTCCACTCTCGCTCACACACATCGTCCTCTCTCTCACCCACATTCCACTCTCTCTCACACACATTCCACTCTTGCTCACACACATCTTCCTCTCTCTCACACACATCTTCCTCTCTCTCACACACATCTTCCTCTCTCTCACACACATCTTCCTCTCTCTCACACACATCTTCCTCTCTCTCACACACATCTTCCTCTCTCTCACACAACTCCCCCTTCCTCTCACACACACACATCCGTCTCTCTCACACACACGCATCCCACCCTCTCTCTCTCACACACACGCATTCCCCTCTCTCTCACATACACACAATCCCCTCTCTCTCCCACACACGCACTCCCCTCTCTCTCACACACACGCACTCCCCTCTCTCTCACACACACGCACTCCCCTCTCTCTCACACACACGCACTCCCCTCTCTCTCACACACACACGCATTCCCCTCTCTCTCACACACACACGCATTCCCCTCTCTCTCACACACACATGCACTCCCCTCTCTCTCACACACACGCACTCCCCTCTCTCTCACACACACGCACTCCCCTCTCTCTCACACACACGCACTCCCCTCTCTCTCACACACATCCCCCTCTCTCTCACACACATCCCCCTCTCTCTCACACACATCCCCCTCTCTCTCACACACATCCCCCTCTCCCACACACACACACACATCCCCCGCTCTCTCTCTCTCACACACACACATCCCCTCTCTCACACACACACACATCCCCCTCTCTCTCTCTCACACACACATCCCCCTCTCTCTCTCTCACACACGCATTCCCCATCTCTCACACACACACGCATTCCCCTCTCTCTCACACACACGCATTCCCCCCTCTCTCTCTCTCACAAACACATTCATCTCTCTCTCTCGCTCACACACACATTCCCCTCTCTCTCACACACACATGCAGCACCCCCTCTCTCACTCGCATGCCCCTAGCTCTCACACACACGCATCCCTCTCTCTCTCACACACATGCTTTCCCCTCTCTCTCACACACATTCCTCGCTCTCTCACACACGCATTCCTCGCTCTCTCACACACGCATTCCTCGCTCTCTCACACACGCATTCCTCGCTCTCTCACACACGCATTCCTCGCTCTCTCACACACGCATTCCTCGCTCTCTCACACACGCATTCCTCGCTCTCTCACACACGCATTCCTTGCTCTCTCTTACACACGCATTCCTCTCTCTCTCACACACACGCATTCTCCTCTCTCTCACACACAAGCATTCCACTCTCTCCCTCTTACACATACCACTCTCACACACATTCCACTCTCTCTCACACACATCTTCCTCTCTTTCACACACATCTTCCTCTCTCTCACACACATCTTCCTCTCTCTCACACACATCTTCCTCTCTCTCAAACACGCATCCACCCCACTTGCTCACACACACATTCCGCTCTCTCTCACACACACGCATTCGCCTCTCTCTCAAACACACGCATTCCCCTCTCTCTCACACACACGCATTCCCCTCTCTCTCACACACACGCATTCCCCTCTCTCTCACACACACGCATTCCCCTCTCTCTCACACACACGCATTCCCCTCTCTCTCGCACACATGCATTCCCCCCTCTCTCTCTCTCACAAACACATTCATCTCTCTCTCTCGCTCACACACACATTCCCCTCTCTCTCACACACACATGCAGCACCCCCTCTCTCACTCGCATGCCCCTCGCTCTCACACACACGCATCCCTCTCTCTCTCACACACACGCATTCTCCTCTCTCTCACACACGTGCATTCCCCTCTCTCTCACACACGTGCATTCCCCTCTCTCTCACACACACGCATTCCCCTCTCTCTCACACACACGCATTCCCCTCTCTCTCACACACAAGCATTCCCCTCTCTCTCACACACACGCATTCCCCTCTCTCTCACACACACGCATTCCCCTCTCTCTCACACACTCGCATTCCCCTCTCTCACACACACGCATTCCCCTCTCTCTCACACACACGCATTCCCCTCTCTCTCACACACATGCATTCCCCTCTCACACACACACATTCCCCTCTCTCTCACACACACGCATTCCCCCCTCTCTCTTGCTCACAAACACATTCCCCTCTCTCTCTCACACACACATGCAGCACCCCCTCTCTCACTCGCAAGCCCCTCTCTCTCACACACACACGCATCCCTCTCTCTCACACACACGCATTCCCCTCTCTCACACACGCATTCCTCTCTCTCTCTCACACACGCATTCCTCTCTCTCTCTCACACACGCATTCCTCTCTCTCTCTCACACACGCATTCCTCTCTCTCTCTCACACACGCATTCCTCTCTCTCTCTCACACACGCATTCCTCTCTCTCTCTCACACACGCATTCCTCTCTCTCTCTCACACACGCATTCCTCTCTCTCTCTCACACACGCATTCCTCTCTCTCTCTCACACACGCATTCCTCTCTCTCTCTCACACACGCATTCCTCTCTCTCTCACACACACGCATTCCTCTCTCTCTCACACACACGCATTCTCCTCTTTCTCTCACACAAGCATTCCACTCTCTCCCTCTTACACATTCCCCTCTCACACACATTCCACTCCCTCTCACACACATCTTCCTCTCTCTCACACACATTCCACTCTTCCTCACACACATCTTCCTCTCTCTCACACACATGTTCCTCTCTCTCACACACATGTTCCTCTCTCTCACACACATGTTCCTCTCTCTCACACACATGTACCTCTCTCTCACACACATGTACCTCTCTCTCACACACATCTTCCTGTCTCTCACACACATTCCACTCTTCCTCACACACATCTTCCTCTCTCTCACACACATGTTCCTCTCTCTCACACACATGTTCCTCTCTCTCACACACATGTTCCTCTCTCTCACACACATGTACCTCTCTCTCACACACATCTTCCTGTCTCTCACACACATCCCCCTTCCTCTCACACACACACATCCGTCTCTCTCACACACACGCATCCCTCTCTCTCACACACACGCATCCCTCTCTCTCTCACACACACGCATTCCCCTCTCTCTCACACACGCATCCCTCTCTCTCTCACACACACACAATCCCCTCTCTCTCTCTCACACACACACACATTCACCTCTCTCTCTCACACATTCGCCTCTCTCACAAAAACCCCCCTCTCACACACTTTCCTCTCTCTCTCTCACACACGTTCCCCTTTCTCTCTCTCACACACATTACGCTCCCTCTCTCTCTCACACATTCCCCTCTCTCTCTCTCACACACACGCATTTACCTCTCTCTCTCTCACACACACGCATTCACCTCTCTCTCTCTCACACATTCACCACTCTCACACAAACCCCCGTCTCTCACACATTCCCCTCTCTCTCTCACACACACATTCCCCTCTTTCTCACACTCACTCACACAAACCCGCCTCTCACACAATTTCCCCCTCTCTCACACACATTCCCCTCTCTCTCACACATGCATTCCCCTCTCTCTCACACACACAATTCCCTCTCTCTCACACCAACACTTAATTCCCTCTCTCTCACACCAACACTTAATTCCCTCTCTCTCACACCCACACTCAATTCCCTCTCCCTCTCACACACATATTGCCGGGTATCTCTCACACACATTCCCCTCTCTCTTACACACATTCACCGCTCTCTCACACACATCTTCCTCTCTCTCACACACATCTTCCTCTCTCTCACACACATCTTCCTCTCTCTCACACACACACAACCGTCTCTCTCACACACACGCATCCCCCCCCTCTCACATACACGCATTCCCCACTCTCTCACATACACGCACTCCCCTCTCTCTCACACACACGCACTCCCCTCTCTCTCACACACACGCACTCCCCTCTCTCTCACACACACGCACTCCCCTCTCTCTCACACACACGCACTCCTCTCTCTCTCACACACACGCATTCCCCTCTCTCTCAAACACACGCATTCCCCTCTCTCTCACACACACGCATTCCCCTCTCTCACACACGCGCATCCCTCTCTCTCACACACACGCATCCCTCTCTCTCACACACACGCATCCCTCTCTCTCTCACACACACACAATCCCCTCTCTCTCTCACACACACAAGAATTCACCTCTCTCTCTCTCACACATTCGCCTCTCTCACAAACCCCCCTCTCACCCCCTTTCCTCTCTCTCTCTCACACACGTTCCCCTTTCTCTCTCTCTTACACACATTACGCTCCCTCTCTCTCTCACACATTCCCCTCTCTCTCACACACACTCATTCCCCTCTCTCTCTCTCACACACACGCATTCACCTCTCTCTCTCACACACACGCATTCACCTCTCTCTCTCTCACACATTCACCTCTCTCACACAAACCCCCCTCTCTCACACATTCCCCTCTCTCTCTCACACACATTCCCCTCTTTCTCACACTCACTCACACAAACAACCCTCTCACACAATTTCCCCTCTCTCTCACCCATGCATTCCCCTCTCTCTCACACACACAATTCCCTCTCTCTCACACCAATACTTAATTCCCTCTCTCTCACACCCACACTCAATTCCCTGTCCCTCTCACACACATATTACCGTGTATTTCTCACACACATTCCCCTCCCTCTCACACACATTCAACTCTCTCACACACACACTCACCTCTCTCTCACACACATTCAGCTCTCTCTCACACACATTCAGCTCTCTCTCACACACATTCAGCTCTCTCTCACACACATCCCCCTCTCTCTCACACACACATCCCCCCCCCTCTCTCTCTCTCTCACACGCACATCCTCGTCTCTCTCTCTCTCTCTCTCACACACACATACCACTCACAGCTCCTCACACACACACGCGCCCTCTTCACATACAGGCACACCCCTCAAACACACAGACCATTCTTAAACAAACTCCGCCCCCTCCTGTGCACTGACACATCCCCCTCACACACCTGTGCGCACCCCTCACAAACACGCACACCCCCCTTATACAATGCCCTCATACACACGCACCCCCCTCACACGCACGTACAACCCTCACATGAACACACAGACCCCTCACACGCACACACCCCATCCTCAAACGCACAGCCCTCTTAAACAAACACATCTCCCTCGCACACTCTCGCCCCACACACACACTTCAGACACACATCCCCCTCTTGCACTCACACATCCCAAACACGCACATCCCCCTCACACGCACACAATGCCCTCACATGTGCACACCCCCTCACACGTGCACACCCCCCTCACACGCACACACTGCCCTCACACACGTGCACATCCCACACAAACACCCTCAGCCCTGACACAAACTGCCCACACACACACATATGCGCACGCCCCTCACAATCACATGCCCCCACAGCCTTCACACACACATACAAAAGCCCCAAAATGCGCACACACACATCCCCCCAAACACACACACACGTCCTCCCTCACACAGGCACACATTCCCCCACACACACACCCATCCCCACATTCACAACCACTCTCTCAAACATGCCCCTCTCTCTCTAACACACACAATCCCCCTCTCTCTCACACATACAAACCCCCTCTCTCACAGACACACAATCCCCCTCTCTCACACACACACAACCCCCCTCTCTCAGACACACACAATCCCCCTCTCTCAGACACACACAATCCCCCTCTCTCAGACACACACAATCCCCCTCTCTCACACACACACAATCCCCCTCTCTCACACACACACAATCCCCCTCTCTCACACACACACAATCCCCCTCTCTCACACACACAATCCCCCTCTCTCACACACACACAATCCCCCTCTCTCACACACACACAATCCCCCTCTCTCACACACATCCCTCTCTCTCACACACACACATCCCTCTCTCTCTCACACACACACATCCCCCTCTCTCTCACACACGCATTCCACTCTCCCTCACACAAACACAGTCCCTTCTCTATCATACACACGCATTCACCTCTCTCTCGCTCACACGCATTCACTTCTCGCCAACAAACCCCACTCTCACACACTTTCCCCTCTCTCTCTCACACACTTTCCCCTTTCTCTCTCTCTCACACACATTACCCTCTCTCTCTCTCCCACATTCCCCTCTCTCTCTCACACACATTCCACTCTCTCTTACACACATTCCACTCTCTCTCACACACATTCCACTCTCTCTCACACACATCTTCCTCTCTCTCACACACATCTTCCTCTCTCTCACACACATCTTCCTCTCTCTCACACACATCTTCCTCTCTCTCACACACATTTTCCTCTCTCTCACACACATCTTCCTCTCTCTCACACACATCTTCCTCTCTCTCACACACATCTTCCTCTCTCTCACACACATCCCCCTCTCTCTCACACACATCTTGCTTCCTCTCACACACACGCATCCACCCCTCTCATTCACACACATTCCGCTCTCTCTCACACACACGCATCCACCTCTCTCTCACACGCATTCCCCTCTCACACACGCGCATTCCCCTCTCTCTCACACACACGCATTCCCCTCTCTCTCACACACACACATTCCCCTCTCTCGCTCTCTCACACACACATTCACCTCTCTCTCTCGCTCACACACACATTCCCCTCTCTCTCTCACACACACATGCAGCACCCCCTCTCTCACTCGCATGCCCCTCTCTCTCACACACACGTATCCCTCTCTCTCTCACACACACGCATTCCCCTCTCTCACACACACATTCCCCTCTCTCTCACACACACATTCCTCTCTCTTTCTCAAACACGCATTCCTCTCTCTCTCTCTCACACACGCATTCTCCTCTCTCTCACACACATATTCTCCTCTCTCTCACACACAAGCATTCCACTCTCTCCCTCTTATACATTCCCCTCTCACACACATTTACACTCTCTCGCACACATCTTCCTCTCTCTCACACACATTCCACTCTCTCTCACACAAATTCCACTCTCGCTCACACACATCTTCCTCTCTCTCACCCACATTCCACTCTCTCTCACCCACATTCCACTCTTGCTCACACACATCTTCCTCTCTCTCACACACATCTTCCTCTCTCTCACGCACATCTTCCTCTCTCTCACACAACTCCTCCTTCCTCTCACACACACATCCGTCTCTCTCACACACATGCAACCCCCCCTCTCTCACACACACGCATTCCCCTCTCTCTCACAAATGCGCATTCCCTCTCTCTCACACACACGCACTCCCCTCTCTCTCACACACACGCATCCCTCTCTCACACACACGCATTCCCCTCTCTCTCACACACGCATCCCTCTCTCTCTCTCACACACACAATCCCCTCTCTCTCTCTTTCACACACACGCATTCACTTCTCTCTCTCTCACACATTCGCCTCTCACACAAACCCCCCTCTCACACACTTTCCTCTCTCGCTCTCACACACGTTCCCCTTTCTCTCTCTCACACACATTACACTCCCTCTCTCTCTCACACATTCCCCTCTCTCTTTCTCACACACACATTCCCCTCTCTCTCTCTCACACATTCACCTCTCTCACACAAACCCCCTCTCTCACACATTCCCCCCTCTCTCTCTCACACACATTCCCCTCTCTCTCACACACACTTTCCTCTCTCTCTCTCACACACACGCATTCCTCTCTCTCTCTCACACACGCATTCCTCTCTCTCACACACGTATTCTCCTCTCTCTCTCACACACATTCTCCTCTCTCTCTCACACATGCATTCTCCTCTCTCTCACACACAAGCATTCCACTCTCTCTCTCTTACACATTCCCCTCTCACACACATTTACACTCTCTCTCACACACATCTTCCTCTCTCTCACACACATTCCACTCTCTCTCACACACATTCCACTCTCTCTCACACACATTCCACTCTCGCTCACACACATCTTCCTCTCTCTCACCCACATTCCACTCTCTCTCACACACATTTCACTCTTGCTCACACACATCTTCCTCTCTCTCACACACCATCTTCCTCTCTCTCACACACCATCTTCCTCTCTCTCACACAACTCCCCCTTCCTCTCACACAACTCCCCCTTCCTCTCACACACACACATCCGTCTCTCTCACACACACGCATCCCCCCCTCTCTCACACACACACATTCCCCTCTCTCTCACATACACGCATTCCATCTCTCTCACATGCACGCATTCCCCTCTCTCTCACATGCACGCATTCCCCTCTCTCTCACATGCACGCATTCCCCTCTCTCTCACATGCACGCATTCCCCTCTCTCTCACACTCTTGCACACCCCTCTCTCTCACACACACGCATTCCCCTCTCTCTCTCACACACGCATCCCTCTCTCTCTCACACACACGCATCCCTCTCTCTCTCACACACACGCATCCCTCTCTCTCTCACACACACGCATCCCTCTCTCTCTCACACACATTCCCCTCTCTCTCTCACACACACACGCATTTACTTCTCTCTCTCACACATTCGCCTCTCTCACACAAAAACCCCTCTCACACACTTTCCTCTCTCTCTCTCACACACGTTTCCCTTTCTCTCTCTCACACACATTACGCTCCCGCTCTCTCTCACACATTCCCCTCTCTCTCTCTCACACACACACACATTCCCCTCTCTCTCTCTCACACACACGCATTCACCTCTCTCTCTCTCACACACACGCATTCACCTCTCTCTCTCTCACACACACGCATTCACCTCTCTCTCTCTCACACATTCACCTCTCTAACACAAACCCCCCGCTCTCACACATTCCCCTCTCTCTCTCACACACATTCCCCTCTTGCTCACACTCACTCACACAAACCCCCCTCTCACACAATTTCCCCTCTCTCTCACACACATTCTCCTCTCTCTCACACACGCATTCCCCTCTCTCTCACACACACAATTCCCTCTCTCTCACACCAACACTTAATTCCCTCTCTCTCACACCCAAACTCAATTCCCTCTCTCTCACACCCAAACTCAATTCCCTCTCTCTCACACCCAAACTCAATTCCCTCTCTCTCACACCCAAACTCAATTCCCTCTCTCTCACACCCAAACTCAATTCCCTCTCTCTCACACCCACACTCAATTCCCTCTCCCTCTCACACACATATTGCCGTGTATCTCTCACTCACATTCCCCTCTCTCTCACACACATTCACCTCTCTCTCACACACATCTTCCTCTCTCTCACACAACTCCCCCTTCCTCTCACACACACACATCCGTCTCTCTCACACACACGCATCCCCCCCTCTCTCACATACACGCATTCCCCTCTCTCTCACATACACGCATTCCCCTTTCTCTCACACACACGCACTCCCCTCTCTCTCACACACACGCATCCCTCTCTCTCTCACACACACAATTCACTCTCTCTCACACCCACACTCAATTCCCTCTCCCTCTCACACACATATTGCCGTGTATCTCTCACACACATTCCCCTCTCTCTCACACACATTCCCCTCTCTCTCACACACATTCCCCTCTCTCTCACACACATTCCCCTCTCTCTCACACACATTCCCCTCTCTCTCACACACATTCCCCTCTCTCTCACACACATTCCCCTCTCTCTCACACACATTCACCTCTCTCTCACACACATTCACCTCTCTCTCACACACATTCACCTCTCTCTCACACACATTCACCTCTCTCTCACACACATCCCCCTCTCTCTCACACACATCCCCCTCTCTCTCACACACATCCCCCTCTCTCTCACACACATCCCCCTCTCTCTCACACACATCCCCCTCTCTCTCTCTCTCACACACACACATCCCCCGCTCTCTCTCTCTCTCACACACACACATCCCCCTCTCTCACACACACACACATCCCCCTCTCTCTCTCTCACACACACATCCCCCTCTCTCTCTCTCACACACACACACATCCCCCCCCTCTCTCTCACACGCACATCCTCCTCTCTCTCTCTCTCTCACACACACACATCCCCCCTCTCTCTCTCTTTCTCACACACACATCCACCCCCCTCTCTCTCTCTCTCTCTCTCACACACACATCCCACTCACAGCTCCTCACACTCACACGCGCCCTCTTCACATACAGGCACACCCCTCAAACACACGGACCATTCTTAAACAAACGCAGCCCCCTCCTGTGCACTGACACATCCCCCTCACACACCTGTGCGCACCCTTCACTCATGCACAGCTCCCTCACGTACACGCACACCCCCCTTACACAATGCCCTCATACACATGCACCCCCCTCACACGCACGTACAACCCTCACATGAACGCACAGACCCCTCACACGCACACACCCCATCCTCAAACGCACAGCCCTCTTAAACAAACACATCCCTCTCATACACTCTCGCCCCACACACACTTCAGACACATATCCCCCTCTTGCACTCACACATCCCAAACACGCACATCCCCCTCACACGCACACAATGCCCTCACATGCGCACATCCCCTCACACGCGCACACTCCCCTCACTCGCACACACTGCCCTCACATACGTGCACATCCCACACAAACACCCTCACCCCTGACACACACTGCCCACACACACACATACGCGCACGTCCCTCACAATCTCATGCCCCCACAGCCTTCACACACACATACAAAAGCCCCAACATGCGCACACACACATTCTCCCCAAACACACACACACGTCCTCCCTCACACAGACACACATTCCCCCACACACACACCCATCCCCACTCTCTCAAACATGCCCCCCTCTCTCTCACACACACAATCCCCCTCTCTCTAACACACACAATCCCCCTCTCTCTCACACATACAAATCCCCTCTCTCACACACACACACAATCCCCCTCTCTCACACACACACAATCCCTCTCTCTCTCTCACACACACACAATCCCTCTCTCTCTCACACACACACATCCCCCTCTCTCTCACACACACACATCCCCCTCTCTCTCACACACACACATCCCCCTCTCTCTCACACACACACATCCCCCTCTCTCTCACACACACACATCCCCCTCTCTCTCACACACACACATCCCCCTCTCTCTCACACACACACATCCCCCTCTCTCTCACACACGCATTCCACTCTCTCTCACACAAACACAGTCCCCTCTCTATCATACACATGCACCTCTCTCTCTCTCTCACACATTCACTTCTCGCACACAAACCACCCACTCACACACTTTCCCCTCTCTCTCTCACACACTTTCCCCTTTCTCTCTCTCTTACACACATTACCCTCTCTCTCTCTCCCACATTCCCCTCTCTCTCTCACACACATTCCACTCTCGCTCACACACATTCCACTCTCTCTCACACACATTCCACTCTCTCTCACACACATTCCACTCTCTCTCACACACATTCCACTCTCTCTCACACACATTCCACTCTCTCTCACACACATTCCACTCTCTCTCACACACATCTACCTCTCTCTCACACACATCTACCTCTCTCTCACACACATCTACCTCTCTCTCACACACATCTACCTCTCTCTCACACACATCTTCCTCTCTCTCACACACATCTTCCTCTCTCTCACACACATCTACCTCTCTCTCACACACATCTACCTCTCTCTCACACACATCTTCCTCTCTCTCACACACATCTTCCTCTCTCTCACACACATCTTCCTCTCTCTCACACACATCTTCCTCTCTCTCACACACATCTTCCTCTCTCTCACACACATCTTCCTCTCTCTCACACACATCTTCCTCTCTCTCACACACATCTTGCTTCCTCTCACACACACGCATCCACCCCTCTCATTCACACACATTCCGCTCTCTCTCACACACACGCATCCACCTCTCTCTCAAACACACGCATTCCCCTCTCTCTCACACACACGCATTCCCCTCTCTCTCACACACACGCATTCCCCTCTCTCTCACACACACGCATTCCCCTCTCTCTCTCACACACGCATTCCCCTCTCTCTCACACACACACATTCCCCTCTCTCTCTCACACACACATGCAGCACCCCCTCTCTCTCACACACACATGCAGCACCCCCTCTCTCACTCGCATGCCCCTCTCTCTCACACACACGCATCCCTCTGTCTCTCACATACACGCATTCCCATCTCTCACACACGCATTCCCCTCTCTCTCACACACACATACCTCTCTCTCTCACACACACGCATTCCCCTCTCTCTCACACACACGCATTCCCCTCTCTCTCACACACACGCTTTCCCCTCTCTCTCACACACACGCATTCCCCTCTCTCTCACACACACACGCATTCCCCTCTCTCTCTTACACACACACACGCATTCCCCACTCTCTCACACACACACGCATTCCCCTCTCTCTCACACACACACGCATTCCCCTCTCTCTCGCACACACACGCATTCCCCTCTCTCTCGCACACACACGCATTCCCCTCTCTCTCGCACACACACGCATTCCCCTCTCTCTCGCACACACACGCATTCCCCTCTCTCTCGCACACACACGCATTCCCCTCTCTCTCGCACACACACGCATTCCCCTCTCTCTCGCACACACACGCATTCCCCTCTCTCTCGCACACACACGCATTCCCCTCTCTCTCGCACACACGCATTCCCCTCTCTCTCTCACACACACGCATTCCCCCCTCTCTCTTGCTCACACACACATTCCCCTCTCTCTCTCACACACACATGCAGCACCCCCTCTCTCACTCGCAAGCCCCTCTCTCTCACACACACACGCATCCCTCTCTCACACACACGCATTCCCCTCTCTCACACACACATTCCTCTCTCTCTCTCACACACGCATTCCTCTCTCTCTCTCACACACGCATTCCTCTCTCTCTCTCACACACGCATTCCTCTCTCTCTCTCACACACGCATTCCTCTCTCTCTCTCACACACGCATTCCTCTCTCTCTCTCACACACGCATTCCTCTCTCTCTCTCACACACGCATTCCTCTCTCTCTCTCACACACGCATTCCTCTCTCTCTCTCACACACGCATTCCTCTCTCTCTCACACACACGCATTCCTCTCTCTCTCACACACACGCATTCTCCTCTTTCTCTCACACAAGCATTCCACTCTCTCCCTCTTACACATTCCCCTCTCACACACATTCCACTCCCTCTCACACACATCTTCCTCTCTCTCACACACATTCCACTCTTCCTCACACACATCTTCCTCTCTCTCACACACATGTTCCTCTCTCTCACACACATGTTCCTCTCTCTGACACACATGTTCCTCTCTCTGACACACATGTTCCTCTCTCTCACACACATGTTCCTCTCTCTCACACACATGTTCCTCTCTCTCACACACATCTTCCTGTCTCTCACACACATCTTCCTGTCTCTCACACACATCCCCCTTCCTCTCACACACACACATCCGTCTCTCTCACACACACGCATCCCACTCTCTCTCACACACATCTTCCTCTCTTTCACACACATCTTCCTCTCTCTCACACACATCTTCCTCTCTCTCACACACATCTTCCTCTCTCTCAAACACGCATCCACCCCACTTGCTCACACACACATTCCGCTCTCTCTCACACACACGCATTCGCCTCTCTCTCAAACACACGCATTCCCCTCTCTCTCACACACACGCATTCCCCTCTCTCTCACACACACGCATTCCCCTCTCTCTCACACACACGCATTCCCCTCTCTCTCACACACACGCATTCCCCTCTCTCTCGCACACATGCATTCCCCCCTCTCTCTCTCTCACAAACACATTCATCTCTCTCTCTCGCTCACACACACATTCCCCTCTCTCTCACACACACATGCAGCACCCCCTCTCTCACTCGCATGCCCCTCGCTCTCACACACACGCATCCCTCTCTCTCTCACACACACGCATTCTCCTCTCTCTCACACACGTGCATTCCCCTCTCTCTCACACACGTGCATTCCCCTCTCTCTCACACACACGCATTCCCCTCTCTCTCACACACACGCATTCCCCTCTCTCTCACACACAAGCATTCCCCTCTCTCTCACACACACGCATTCCCCTCTCTCTCACACACACGCATTCCCCTCTCTCTCACACACTCGCATTCCCCTCTCTCACACACACGCATTCCCCTCTCTCTCACACACACGCATTCCCCTCTCTCTCACACACATGCATTCCCCTCTCACACACACACATTCCCCTCTCTCTCACACACACGCATTCCCCCCTCTCTCTTGCTCACACACACATTCCCCTCTCTCTCTCACACACACATGCAGCACCCCCTCTCTCACTCGCAAGCCCCTCTCTCTCACACACACACGCATCCCTCTCTCTCACACACACGCATTCCCCTCTCTCACACACACATTCCTCTCTCTCTCTCACACACGCATTCCTCTCTCTCTCTCACACACGCATTCCTCTCTCTCTCTCACACACGCATTCCTCTCTCTCTCTCACACACGCATTCCTCTCTCTCTCTCACACACGCATTCCTCTCTCTCTCTCACACACGCATTCCTCTCTCTCTCTCACACACGCATTCCTCTCTCTCTCTCACACACGCATTCCTCTCTCTCTCACACACACGCATTCCTCTCTCTCTCACACACACGCATTCTCCTCTTTCTCTCACACAAGCATTCCACTCTCTCCCTCTTACACATTCCCCTCTCACACACATTCCACTCCCTCTCACACACATCTTCCTCTCTCTCACACACATTCCACTCTTCCTCACACACATCTTCCTCTCTCTCACACACATGTTCCTCTCTCTCACACACATGTTCCTCTCTCTCACACACATGTTCCTCTCTCTCACACACATGTACCTCTCTCTCACACACATCTTCCTGTCTCTCACACACATCCCCCTTCCTCTCACACACACACATCCGTCTCTCTCACACACACGCATCCCTCTCTCTCACACACACGCATCCCTCTCTCTCTCACACACACGCATTCCCCTCTCTCTCACACACGCATCCCTCTCTCTCTCACACACACACAATCCCCTCTCTCTCTCTCACACACACACACATTCACCTCTCTCTCTCACACATTCGCCTCTCTCACAAAAACCCCCCTCTCACACACTTTCCTCTCTCTCTCTCACACACGTTCCCCTTTCTCTCTCTCACACACATTACGCTCCCTCTCTCTCTCACACATTCCCCTCTCTCTCTCTCACACACACGCATTTACCTCTCTCTCTCTCACACACACGCATTCACCTCTCTCTCTCTCACACATTCACCACTCTCACACAAACCCCCGTCTCTCACACATTCCCCTCTCTCTCTCACACACACATTCCCCTCTTTCTCACACTCACTCACACAAACCCGCCTCTCACACAATTTCCCCCTCTCTCACACACATTCCCCTCTCTCTCACACATGCATTCCCCTCTCTCTCACACACACAATTCCCTCTCTCTCACACCAACACTTAATTCCCTCTCTCTCACACCAACACTTAATTCCCTCTCTCTCACACCCACACTCAATTCCCTCTCCCTCTCACACACATAATGCCGGGTATCTCTCACACACATTCCCCTCTCTCTTACACACATTCACCGCTCTCTCACACACATCTTCCTCTCTCTCACACACATCTTCCTCTCTCTCACACACATCTTCCTCTCTCTCACACACACACAACCGTCTCTCTCACACACACGCATCCCCCCCCTCTCACATACACGCATTCCCCACTCTCTCACATACACGCACTCCCCTCTCTCTCACACACACGCACTCCCCTCTCTCTCACACACACGCACTCCCCTCTCTCTCACACACACGCACTCCTCTCTCTCTCACACACACGCATTCCCCTCTCTCTCAAACACACGCATTCCCCTCTCTCTCACACACACGCATTCCCCTCTCTCACACACGCGCATCCCTCTCTCTCACACACACGCATCCCTCTCTCTCACACACACGCATCCCTCTCTCTCTCACACACACACAATCCCCTCTCTCTCTCACACACACAAGAATTCACCTCTCTCTCTCTCACACATTCGCCTCTCTCACAAACCCCCCTCTCACCCCCTTTCCTCTCTCTCTCTCACACACGTTCCCCTTTCTCTCTCTCTTACACACATTACGCTCCCTCTCTCTCTCACACATTCCCCTCTCTCTCACACACACTCATTCCCCTCTCTCTCTCTCACACACACGCATTCACCTCTCTCTCTCACACACACGCATTCACCTCTCTCTCTCTCACACATTCACCTCTCTCACACAAACCCCCCTCTCTCACACATTCCCCTCTCTCTCTCACACACATTCCCCTCTTTCTCACACTCACTCACACAAACAACCCTCTCACACAATTTCCCCTCTCTCTCACCCATGCATTCCCCTCTCTCTCACACACACAATTCCCTCTCTCTCACACCAATACTTAATTCCCTCTCTCTCACACCCACACTCAATTCCCTGTCCCTCTCACACACATATTACCGTGTATTTCTCACACACATTCCCCTCCCTCTCACACACATTCAACTCTCTCACACACACACTCACCTCTCTCTCACACACATTCAGCTCTCTCTCACACACATTCAGCTCTCTCTCACACACATCCCCCTCTCTCTCACACACACACATCCCCCCCCCTCTCTCTCTCTCTCACACGCACATCCTCGTCTCTCTCTCTCTCTCTCTCACACACACATACCACTCACAGCTCCTCACACACACACGCGCCCTCTTCACATACAGGCACACCCCTCAAACACACAGACCATTCTTAAACAAACTCCGCCCCCTCCTGTGCACTGACACATCCCCCTCACACACCTGTGCGCACCCCTCACAAACACGCACACCCCCCTTATACAATGCCCTCATACACACGCACCCCCCTCACACGCACGTACAACCCTCACATGAACACACAGACCCCTCACACGCACACACCCCATCCTCAAACGCACAGCCCTCTTAAACAAACACATCTCCCTCGCACACTCTCGCCCCACACACACACTTCAGACACACATCCCCCTCTTGCACTCACACATCCCAAACACGCACATCCCCCTCACACGCACACAATGCCCTCACATGTGCACACCCCCTCACACGTGCACACCCCCCTCACACGCACACACTGCCCTCACACACGTGCACATCCCACACAAACACCCTCAGCCCTGACACAAACTGCCCACACACACACATATGCGCACGCCCCTCACAATCACATGCCCCCACAGCCTTCACACACACATACAAAAGCCCCAAAATGCGCACACACACATCCCCCCAAACACACACACACGTCCTCCCTCACACAGGCACACATTCCCCCACACACACACCCATCCCCACATTCACAACCACTCTCTCAAACATGCCCCTCTCTCTCTAACACACACAATCCCCCTCTCTCTCACACATACAAACCCCCTCTCTCACAGACACACAATCCCCCTCTCTCACACACACACAACCCCCCTCTCTCAGACACACACAATCCCCCTCTCTCAGACACACACAATCCCCCTCTCTCAGACACACACAATCCCCCTCTCTCACACACACACAATCCCCCTCTCTCACACACACACAATCCCCCTCTCTCACACACACACAATCCCCCTCTCTCACACACACACAATCCCCCTCTCTCACACACACACAATCCCCCTCTCTCACACACATCCCTCTCTCTCACACACACACATCCCTCTCTCTCTCACACACACACATCCCCCTCTCTCTCACACACGCATTCCACTCTCCCTCACACAAACACAGTCCCTTCTCTATCATACACACGCATTCACCTCTCTCTCGCTCACACGCATTCACTTCTCGCCAACAAACCCCACTCTCACACACTTTCCCCTCTCTCTCTCACACACTTTCCCCTTTCTCTCTCTCTCACACACATTACCCTCTCTCTCTCTCCCACATTCCCCTCTCTCTCTCACACACATTCCACTCTCTCTTACACACATTCCACTCTCTCTCACACACATTCCACTCTCTCTCACACACATCTTCCTCTCTCTCACACACATCTTCCTCTCTCTCACACACATCTTCCTCTCTCTCACACACAACTTCCTCTCTCTCACACACATTTTCCTCTCTCTCACACACATCTTCCTCTCTCTCACACACATCTTCCTCTCTCTCACACACATCTTCCTCTCTCTCACACACATCCCCCTCTCTCTCACACACATCTTGCTTCCTCTCACACACACGCATCCACCCCTCTCATTCACACACATTCCGCTCTCTTTCACACACACGCATCCACCTCTCTCTCACACGCATTCCCCTCTCACACACGCGCATTCCCCTCTCTCTCACACACACGCATTCCCCTCTCTCTCACACACACACATTCCCCTCTCTCGCTCTCTCACACACACATTCACCTCTCTCTCTCGCTCACACACACATTCCCCTCTCTCTCTCACACACACATGCAGCACCCCCTCTCTCACTCGCATGCCCCTCTCTCTCACACACACGTATCCCTCTCTCTCTCACACACACGCATTCCCCTCTCTCACACACACATTCCCCTCTCTCTCACACACACATTCCTCTCTCTTTCTCAAACACGCATTCCTCTCTCTCTCTCTCACACACGCATTCTCCTCTCTCTCACACACATATTCTCCTCTCTCTCACACACAAGCATTCCACTCTCTCCCTCTTATACATTCCCCTCTCACACACATTTACACTCTCTCGCACACATCTTCCTCTCTCTCACACACATTCCACTCTCTCTCACACAAATTCCACTCTCGCTCACACACATCTTCCTCTCTCTCACCCACATTCCACTCTCTCTCACCCACATTCCACTCTTGCTCACACACATCTTCCTCTCTCTCACACACATCTTCCTCTCTCTCACGCACATCTTCCTCTCTCTCACACAACTCCTCCTTCCTCTCACACACACATCCGTCTCTCTCACACACATGCAACCCCCCCTCTCTCACACACACGCATTCCCCTCTCTCTCACAAATGCGCATTCCCTCTCTCTCACACACACGCACTCCCCTCTCTCTCACACACACGCATCCCTCTCTCACACACACGCATTCCCCTCTCTCTCACACACGCATCCCTCTCTCTCTCTCACACACACAATCCCCTCTCTCTCTCTTTCACACACACGCATTCACTTCTCTCTCTCTCACACATTCGCCTCTCACACAAACCCCCCTCTCACACACTTTCCTCTCTCGCTCTCACACATGTTCCCCTTTCTCTCTCTCACACACATTACACTCCCTCTCTCTCTCACACATTCCCCTCTCTCTTTCTCACACACACATTCCCCTCTCTCTCTCTCACACATTCACCTCTCTCACACAAACCCCCTCTCTCACACATTCCCCCCTCTCTCTCTCACACACATTCCCCTCTCTCTCACACACACTTTCCTCTCTCTCTCTCACACACACGCATTCCTCTCTCTCTCTCACACACGCATTCCTCTCTCTCACACACGTATTCTCCTCTCTCTCTCACACACATTCTCCTCTCTCTCTCACACATGCATTCTCCTCTCTCTCACACACAAGCATTCCACTCTCTCTCTCTTACACATTCCCCTCTCACACACATTTACACTCTCTCTCACACACATCTTCCTCTCTCTCACACACATTCCACTCTCTCTCACACACATTCCACTCTCTCTCACACACATTCCACTCTCGCTCACACACATCTTCCTCTCTCTCACCCACATTCCACTCTCTCTCACACACATTTCACTCTTGCTCACACACATCTTCCTCTCTCTCACACACCATCTTCCTCTCTCTCACACACCATCTTCCTCTCTCTCACACAACTCCCCCTTCCTCTCACACAACTCCCCCTTCCTCTCACACACACACATCCGTCTCTCTCACACACACGCATCCCCCCCTCTCTCACACACACACATTCCCCTCTCTCTCACATACACGCATTCCATCTCTCTCACATACACGCATTCCCCTCTCTCTCACATGCACGCATTCCCCTCTCTCTCACATGCACGCATTCCCCTCTCTCTCACATGCACGCATTCCCCTCTCTCTCACACTCTTGCACACCCCTCTCTCTCACACACACGCATTCCCCTCTCTCTCTCACACACGCATCCCTCTCTCTCTCACACACACGCATCCCTCTCTCTCTCACACACACGCATCCCTCTCTCTCTCACACACATTCCCCTCTCTCTCTCACACACACACGCATTTACTTCTCTCTCTCACACATTCGCCTCTCTCACACAAAAACCCCTCTCACACACTTTCCTCTCTCTCTCTCACACACGTTTCCCTTTCTCTCTCTCACACACATTACGCTCCCGCTCTCTCTCACACATTCCCCTCTCTCTCTCTCACACACACACACATTCCCCTCTCTCTCTCTCACACACACGCATTCACCTCTCTCTCTCTCACACACACGCATTCACCTCTCTCTCTCTCACACACACGCATTCACCTCTCTCTCTCTCACACATTCACCTCTCTAACACAAACCCCCCGCTCTCACACATTCCCCTCTCTCTCTCACACACATTCCCCTCTTTCTCACACTCACTCACACAAACCCCCCTCTCACACAATTTCCCCTCTCTCTCACACACATTCTCCTCTCTCTCACACACGCATTCCCCTCTCTCTCACACACACAATTCCCTCTCTCTCACACCAACACTTAATTCCCTCTCTCTCACACCCAAACTCAATTCCCTCTCTCTCACACCCAAACTCAATTCCCTCTCTCTCACACCCAAACTCAATTCCCTCTCTCTCACACCCAAACTCAATTCCCTCTCTCTCACACCCAAACTCAATTCCCTCTCTCTCACACCCACACTCAATTCCCTCTCCCTCTCACACACATATTGCCGTGTATCTCTCACTCACATTCCCCTCTCTCTCACACACATTCACCTCTCTCTCACACACATCTTCCTCTCTCTCACACAACTCCCCCTTCCTCTCACACACACACATCCGTCTCTCTCACACACACGCATCCCCCCTCTCTCACATACACGCATTCCCCTCTCTCTCACATACACGCATTCCCCTTTCTCTCACACACACGCACTCCCCTCTCTCTCACACACACGCATCCCTCTCTCTCTCACACACACAATTCACTCTCTCTCACACCCACACTCAATTCCCTCTCCCTCTCACACACATATTGCCGTGTATCTCTCACACACATTCCCCTCTCTCTCACACACATTCCCCTCTCTCTCACACACATTCCCCTCTCTCTCACACACATTCCCCTCTCTCTCACACACATTCCCCTCTCTCTCACACACATTCCCCTCTCTCTCACACACATTCCCCTCTCTCTCACACACATTCACCTCTCTCTCACACACATTCACCTCTCTCTCACACACATTCACCTCTCTCTCACACACATTCACCTCTCTCTCACACACATTCACCTCTCTCTCACACACATCCCCCTCTCTCTCACACACATCCCCCTCTCTCTCACACACATCCCCCTCTCTCTCACACACATCCCCCTCTCTCTCACACACATCCCCCTCTCTCTCTCTCTCACACACACACATCCCCCGCTCTCTCTCTCTCTCACACACACACATCCCCCTCTCTCACACACACACACATCCCCCTCTCTCTCTCTCACACACACATCCCCCTCTCTCTCTCTCACACACACACACATCCCCCCCCTCTCTCTCACACGCACATCCTCCTCTCTCTCTCTCTCACACACACACATCCCCCCTCTCTCTCTCTTTCTCACACACACATCCCCCCCCCTCTCTCTCTCTCTCTCTCTCACACACACATCCCACTCACAGCTCCTCACACTCACACGCGCCCTCTTCACATACAGGCACACCCCTCAAACACACGGACCATTCTTAAACAAACGCAGCCCCCTCCTGTGCACTGACACATCCCCCTCACACACCTGTGCGCACCCTTCACTCATGCACAGCTCCCTCACGTACACGCACACCCCCCTTACACAATGCCCTCATACACATGCACCCCCCTCACACGCACGTACAACCCTCACATGAACGCACAGACCCCTCACACGCACACACCCCATCCTCAAACGCACAGCCCTCTTAAACAAACACATCCCTCTCATACACTCTCGCCCCACACACACTTCAGACACATATCCCCCTCTTGCACTCACACATCCCAAACACGCACATCCCCCTCACACGCACACAATGCCCTCACATGCGCACATCCCCTCACACGCGCACACTCCCCTCACTCGCACACACTGCCCTCACATACGTGCACATCCCACACAAACACCCTCACCCCTGACACACACTGCCCACACACACACATACGCGCACGTCCCTCACAATCTCATGCCCCCACAGCCTTCACACACACATACAAAAGCCCCAACATGCGCACACACACATTCTCCCCAAACACACACACACGTCCTCCCTCACACAGACACACATTCCCCCACACACACACCCATCCCCACTCTCTCAAACATGCCCCCCTCTCTCTCACACACACAATCCCCCTCTCTCTAACACACACAATCCCCCTCTCTCTCACACATACAAATCCCCTCTCTCACACACACACACAATCCCCCTCTCTCACACACACACAATCCCTCTCTCTCTCTCACACACACACAATCCCTCTCTCTCTCACACACACACATCCCCCTCTCTCTCACACACACACATCCCCCTCTCTCTCACACACACACATCCCCCTCTCTCTCACACACACACATCCCCCTCTCTCTCACACACACACATCCCCCTCTCTCTCACACACACACATCCCCCTCTCTCTCACACACACACATCCCCCTCTCTCTCACACACACACATCCCCCTCTCTCTCACACACGCATTCCACTCTCTCTCACACAAACACAGTCCCCTCTCTATCATACACATGCACCTCTCTCTCTCTCTCACACATTCACTTCTCGCACACAAACCACCCACTCACACACTTTCCCCTCTCTCTCTCACACACTTTCCCCTTTCTCTCTCTCTTACACACATTACCCTCTCTCTCTCTCCCACATTCCCCTCTCTCTCTCACACACATTCCACTCTCGCTCACACACATTCCACTCTCTCTCACACACATTCCACTCTCTCTCACACACATTCCACTCTCTCTCACACACATTCCACTCTCTCTCACACACATTCCACTCTCTCTCACACACATCTACCTCTCTCTCACACACATCTACCTCTCTCTCACACACATCTACCTCTCTCTCACACACATCTACCTCTCTCTCACACACATCTTCCTCTCTCTCACACACATCTTCCTCTCTCTCACACACATCTACCTCTCTCTCACACACATCTACCTCTCTCTCACACACATCTTCCTCTCTCTCACACACATCTTCCTCTCTCTCACACACATCTTCCTCTCTCTCACACACATCTTCCTCTCTCTCACACACATCTTCCTCTCTCTCACACACATCTTGCTTCCTCTCACACACACGCATCCACCCCTCTCATTCACACACATTCCGCTCTCTCTCACACACACGCATCCACCTCTCTCTCAAACACACGCATTCCCCTCTCTCTCACACACGCGCATTCCCCTCTCTCTCACACACACGCATTCCCCTCTCTCTCACACACACGCATTCCCCTCTCTCTCTCACACACGCATTCCCCTCTCTCTCACACACACACATTCCCCTCTCTCTCTCACACACACATGCAGCACCCCCTCTCTCTCACACACACATGCAGCACCCCCTCTCTCACTCGCATGCCCCTCTCTCTCACACACACGCATCCCTCTGTCTCTCACATACACGCATTCCCATCTCTCACACACGCATTCCCCTCTCTCTCACACACACATACCTCTCTCTCTCACACACACGCATTCCCCTCTCTCTCACACACACGCATTCCCCTCTCTCTCACACACACGCTTTCCCCTCTCTCTCACACACACGCATTCCCCTCTCTCTCACACACACACGCATTCCCCTCTCTCTCTTACACACACACACGCATTCCCCACTCTCTCACACACACACGCATTCCCCTCTCTCTCACACACACACGCATTCCCCTCTCTCTCGCACACACACGCATTCCCCTCTCTCTCGCACACACACGCATTCCCCTCTCTCTCGCACACACACGCATTCCCCTCTCTCTCGCACACACACGCATTCCCCTCTCTCTCGCACACACACGCATTCCCCTCTCTCTCGCACACACACGCATTCCCCTCTCTCTCGCACACACACGCATTCCCCTCTCTCTCGCACACACACGCATTCCCCTCTCTCTCGCACACACGCATTCCCCTCTCTCTCTCACACACACGCATTCCCCCCTCTCTCTTGCTCACACACACATTCCCCTCTCTCTCTCACACACACATGCAGCACCCCCTCTCTCACTCGCAAGCCCCTCTCTCTCACACACACACGCATCCCTCTCTCACACACACGCATTCCCCTCTCTCACACACACATTCCTCTCTCTCTCTCACACACGCATTCCTCTCTCTCTCTCACACACGCATTCCTCTCTCTCTCTCACACACGCATTCCTCTCTCTCTCTCACACACGCATTCCTCTCTCTCTCTCACACACGCATTCCTCTCTCTCTCTCACACACGCATTCCTCTCTCTCTCTCACACACGCATTCCTCTCTCTCTCTCACACACGCATTCCTCTCTCTCTCTCACACACGCATTCCTCTCTCTCTCACACACACGCATTCCTCTCTCTCTCACACACACGCATTCTCCTCTTTCTCTCACACAAGCATTCCACTCTCTCCCTCTTACACATTCCCCTCTCACACACATTCCACTCCCTCTCACACACATCTTCCTCTCTCTCACACACATTCCACTCTTCCTCACACACATCTTCCTCTCTCTCACACACATGTTCCTCTCTCTCACACACATGTTCCTCTCTCTGACACACATGTTCCTCTCTCTCACACACATGTTCCTCTCTCTCACACACATGTTCCTCTCTCTCACACACATCTTCCTGTCTCTCACACACATCTTCCTGTCTCTCACACACATCCCCCTTCCTCTCACACACACACATCCGTCTCTCTCACACACACGCATCCCTCTCTCTCTCACACACACGCATTCCCCTCTCTCTCACACACGCATCCCTCTCTCTCTCACACACACACAATCCCCTCTCTCTCTCTCACACACACACACATTCACCTCTCTCTCTCACACATTCGCCTCTCTCACAAAAACCCCCCTCTCACACACTTTCCTCTCTCTCTCTCACACACGTTCCCCTTTCTCTCTCTCACACACATTACGCTCCCTCTCTCTCTCACACATTCCCCTCTCTCTCTCTCACACACACGCATTTACCTCTCTCTCTCTCACACACACGCATTCACCTCTCTCTCTCTCACACATTCACCACTCTCACACAAACCCCCGTCTCTCACACATTCCCCTCTCTCTCTCACACACACATTCCCCTCTTTCTCACACTCACTCACACAAACCCGCCTCTCACACAATTTCCCCCTCTCTCACACACATTCCCCTCTCTCTCACACATGCATTCCCCTCTCTCTCACACACACAATTCCCTCTCTCTCACACCAACACTTAATTCCCTCTCTCTCACACCCACACTCAATTCCCTCTCCCTCTCACACACATATTGCCGGGTATCTCTCACACACATTCCCCTCTCTCTTACACACATTCACCGCTCTCTCACACACATCTTCCTCTCTCTCACACACATCTTCCTCTCTCTCACACACATCTTCCTCTCTCTCACACACACACAACCGTCTCTCTCACACACACGCATCCCCCCCCTCTCACATACACGCATTCCCCACTCTCTCACACACACGCACTCCCCTCTCTCTCACACACACGCACTCCCCTCTCTCTCACACACACGCACTCCTCTCTCTCTCACACACACGCATTCCCCTCTCTCTCAAACACACGCATTCCCCTCTCTCTCACACACACGCATTCCCCTCTCTCTCACACACGCGCATCCCTCTCTCTCACACACACGCATCCCTCTCTCTCACACACACGCATCCCTCTCTCTCTCACACACACACAATCCCCTCTCTCTCTCACACACACAAGAATTCACCTCTCTCTCTCTCACACATTCGCCTCTCTCACAAACCCCCCTCTCACCCCCTTTCCTCTCTCTCTCTCACACACGTTCCCCTTTCTCTCTCTCTTACACACATTACGCTCCCTCTCTCTCTCACACATTCCCCTCTCTCTCACACACACTCATTCCCCTCTCTCTCTCTCACACACACGCATTCACCTCTCTCTCTCACACACACGCATTCACCTCTCTCTCTCTCACACATTCACCTCTCTCACACAAACCCCCCTCTCTCACACATTCCCCTCTCTCTCTCACACACATTCCCCTCTTTCTCACACTCACTCACACAAACAACCCTCTCACACAATTTCCCCTCTCTCTCACCCATGCATTCCCCTCTCTCTCACACACACAATTCCCTCTCTCTCACACCAATACTTAATTCCCTCTCTCTCACACCCACACTCAATTCCCTGTCCCTCTCACACACATATTACCGTGTATTTCTCACACACATTCCCCTCCCTCTCACACACATTCAACTCTCTCACACACACACTCACCTCTCTCTCACACACATTCAGCTCTCTCTCACACACATTCAGCTCTCTCTCACACACATCCCCCTCTCTCTCACACACACACATCCCCCCCCTCTCTCTCTCTCTCACACGCACATCCTCGTCTCTCTCTCTCTCTCTCTCACACACACATACCACTCACAGCTCCTCACACACACACGCGCCCTCTTCACATACAGGCACACCCCTCAAACACACAGACCATTCTTAAACAAACTCCGCCCCCTCCTGTGCACTGACACATCCCCCTCACACACCTGTGCGCACCCCTCACAAACACGCACACCCCCCTTATACAATGCCCTCATACACACGCACCCCCCTCACACGCACGTACAACCCTCACATGAACGCACAGACCCCTCACACGCACACACCCCATCCTCAAACGCACAGCCCTCTTAAACAAACACATCTCCCTCGCACACTCTCGCCCCACACACACACTTCAGACACACATCCCCCTCTTGCACTCACACATCCCAAACACGCACATCCCCCTCACACGCACACAATGCCCTCACATGTGCACACCCCCTCACACGTGCACACCCCCCTCACACGCACACACTGCCCTCACACACGTGCACATCCCACACAAACACCCTCAGCCCTGACACAAACTGCCCACACACACACATATGCGCACGCCCCTCACAATCACATGCCCCCACAGCCTTCACACACACATACAAAAGCCCCAAAATGCGCACACACACATCCCCCCAAACACACACACACGTCCTCCCTCACACAGGCACACATTCCCCCACACACACACCCATCCCCACATTCACAACCACTCTCTCAAACATGCCCCTCTCTCTCTAACACACACAATCCCCCTCTCTCTCACACATACAAACCCCCTCTCTCACAGACACACAATCCCCCTCTCTCACACACACACAATCCCCCTCTCTCAGACACACACAATCCCCCTCTCTCAGACACACACAATCCCCCTCTCTCACACACACACAATCCCCCTCTCTCACACACACACAATCCCCCTCTCTCACACACACACAATCCCCCTCTCTCACACACACACAATCCCCCTCTCTCACACACACACAATCCCCCTCTCTCACACACATCCCTCTCTCTCACACACACACATCCCTCTCTCTCTCACACACACACATCCCCCTCTCTCTCACACACGCATTCCACTCTCCCTCACACAAACACAGTCCCTTCTCTATCATACACACGCATTCACCTCTCTCTCGCTCACACGCATTCACTTCTCGCCAACAAACCCCACTCTCACACACTTTCCCCTCTCTCTCTCACACACTTTCCCCTTTCTCTCTCACTCACACACATTACCCTCTCTCTCTCTCCCACATTCCCCTCTCTCTCTCACACACATTCCACTCTCTCTTACACACATTCCACTCTCTCTCACACACATTCCACTCTCTCTCACACACATCTTCCTCTCTCTCACACACATCTTCCTCTCTCTCACACACATTTTCCTCTCTCTCACACACATCTTCCTCTCTCTCACACACATCTTCCTCTCTCTCACACACATCTTCCTCTCTCTCACACACATTCCACTCTCTCTCACACAAATTCCACTCTCGCTCACACACATCTTCCTCTCTCTCACCCACATTCCACTCTCTCTCACCCACATTCCACTCTTGCTCACACACATCTTCCTCTCTCTCACACACATCTTCCTCTCTCTCACGCACATCTTCCTCTCTCTCACACAACTCCTCCTTCCTCTCACACACACATCCGTCTCTCTCACACACATGCAACCCCCCCTCTCTCACACACACGCATTCCCCTCTCTCTCACAAATGCGCATTCCCTCTCTCTCACACACACGCACTCCCCTCTCTCTCACACACACGCATCCCTCTCTCACACACACGCATTCCCCTCTCTCTCACACACGCATCCCTCTCTCTCTCTCACACACACAATCCCCTCTCTCTCTCTTTCACACACACGCATTCACTTCTCTCTCTCTCACACATTCGCCTCTCACACAAACCCCCCTCTCACACACTTTCCTCTCTCGCTCTCACACACGTTCCCCTTTCTCTCTCTCACACACATTACGCTCCCTCTCTCTCTCACACATTCCCCTCTCTCTTTCTCACACACACATTCCCCTCTCTCTCTCTCACACATTCACCTCTCTCACACAAACCCCCTCTCTCACACATTCCCCCCTCTCTCTCTCACACACATTCCCCTCTCTCTCACACACACTTTCCTCTCTCTCTCTCACACACACGCATTCCTCTCTCTCTCTCACACACGCATTCCTCTCTCTCACACACGTATTCTCCTCTCTCTCTCACACACATTCTCCTCTCTCTCTCACACATGCATTCTCCTCTCTCTCACACACAAGCATTCCACTCTCTCTCTCTTACACATTCCCCTCTCACACACATTTACACTCTCTCTCACACACATCTTCCTCTCTCTCACACACATTCCACTCTCTCTCACACACATTCCACTCTCTCTCACACACATTCCACTCTCGCTCACACACATTCCACTCTCGCTCACACACATCTTCCTCTCTCTCACCCACATTCCACTCTCTCTCACACACATTTCACTCTTGCTCACACACATCTTCCTCTCTCTCACACACATCTTCCTCTCTCTCACACACCATCTTCCTCTCTCTCACACAACTCCCCCTTCCTCTCACACAACTCCCCCTTCCTCTCACACACACACATCCGTCTCTCTCACACACACGCATCCCCCCCTCTCTCACACACACACATTCCCCTCTCTCTCACATACACGCATTCCATCTCTCTCACATACACGCATTCCCCTCTCTCTCACATGCACGCATTCCCCTCTCTCTCACATGCACGCATTCCCCTCTCTCTCACATGCATGCATTCCCCTCTCTCTCACACTCTTGCACACCCCTCTCTCTCACACACACGCATTCCCCTCTCTCTCTCACACACGCATCCCTCTCTCTCTCACACACACGCATCCCTCTCTCTCTCACACACACGCATCCCTCTCTCTCTCACACACATTCCCCTCTCTCTCTCACACACACACGCATTTACTTCTCTCTCTCACACATTCGCCTCTCTCACACAAAAACCCCTCTCACACACTTACCTCTCTCTCTCTCACACACGTTTCCCTTTCTCTCTCTCACACACATTACGCTCCCGCTCTCTCTCACACATTCCCCTCTCTCTCTCTCACACACACACACATTCCCCTCTCTCTCTCTCACACACACGCATTCACCTCTCTCTCTCTCACACACACGCATTCACCTCTCTCTCTCTCACACACACGCATTCACCTCTCTCTCTCTCACACATTCACCTCTCTAACACAAACCCCCCGCTCTCACACATTCCCCTCTCTCTCTCACACACATTCCCCTCTTTCTCACACTCACTCACACAAACCCCCCTCTCACACAATTTCCCCTCTCTCTCACACACATTCTCCTCTCTCTCACACACGCATTCCCCTCTCTCTCACACACACAATTCCCTCTCTCTCACACCCAAACTCAATTCCCTCTCTCTC
The DNA here is from genome assembly GCF_017639515.1 of Carcharodon carcharias. Lineage (NCBI taxonomy): Eukaryota > Metazoa > Chordata > Chondrichthyes > Lamniformes > Lamnidae > Carcharodon > Carcharodon carcharias. Next base: position 94,410,017 of record NC_054474.1, read on the forward strand.
ACACCCAAACTCAATTCCCTCTCTCTCACACCCAAACTCAATTCCCTCTCTCTCACACCCAAACTCAATTCCCTCTCTCTCACACCCAAACTCAATTCCCTCTCTCTCACACCCAAACTCAATTCCCTCTCTCTCACACCCAAACTCAATTCCCTCTCTCTCACACCCACACTCAATTCCCTCTCCCTCTCACACACATATTGCCGTGTATCTCTCACACACATTCCCCTCTCTCTCACACACATTCACCTCTCTCTCACACACATCTTCCTCTCTCTCACACAACTCCCCCTTCCTCTCACACACACACATCCGTCTCTCTCACACACACGCATCCCCCCCTCTCTCACATACACGCATTCCCCTCTCTCTCACATACACGCATTCCCCTTTCTCTCACACACACGCACTCCCCTCTCTCTCACACACACGCATCCCTCTCTCTCTCACACACACAATTCACTCTCTCTCACACCCACACTCAATTCCCTCTCTCTCACACCCACACTCAATTCCCTCTCCCTCTCACACACATATTGCCGTGTATCTCTCACACACATTCCCCTCTCTCTCACACACATTCCCCTCTCTCTCACACACATTCCCCTCTCTCTCACACACATTCCCCTCTCTCTCACACACATTCCCCTCTCTCTCACACACATTCCCCTCTCTCTCACACACATTCCCCTCTCTCTCACACACATTCCCCTCTCTCTCACACACATTCACCTCTCTCTCACACACATTCACCTCTCTCTCACACACATTCACCTCTCTCTCACACACATCCCCCTCTCTCTCACACACATCCCCCTCTCTCTCACACACATCCCCCTCTCTCTCACACACATCCCCCTCTCTCTCACACACATCCCCCTCTCTCTCACACACATCCCCCTCTCTCTCTCTCTCACACACACACATCCCCCGCTCTCTCTCTCTCTCACACACACACATCCCCCTCTCTCACACACACACACATCCCCCTCTCTCTCTCTCACACACACATCCCCCTCTCTCTCTCTCACACACACACACATCCCCCCCCTCTCTCTCACACGCACATCCTCCTCTCTCTCTCTCTCACACACACACATCCCCCCTCTCTCTCTCTTTCTCACACACACATCCCCCCCCCCCTCTCTCTCTCTCTCTCTCTCACACACACATCCCACTCACAGCTCCTCACACTCACACGCGCCCTCTTCACATACAGGCACACCCCTCAAACACACGGACCATTCTTAAACAAACGCAGCCCCCTCCTGTGCACTGACACATCCCCCTCACACACCTGTGCGCACCCTTCACTCATGCACAGCTCCCTCACGTACACGCACACCCCCCTTACACAATGCCCTCATACACATGCACCCCCCTCACACGCACGTACAACCCTCACATGAACGCACAGACCCCTCACACGCACACACCCCATCCTCAAACGCACAGCCCTCTTAAACAAACACATCCCTCTCATACACTCTCGCCCCACACACACTTCAGACACATATCCCCCTCTTGCACTCACACATCCCAAACACGCACATCCCCCTCACACGCACACAATGCCCTCACATGCGCACATCCCCTCACACGTGCACACTCCCCTCACTCGCACACACTGCCCTCACATACGTGCACATCCCACACAAACACCCTCACCCCTGACACACACTGCCCACACACACACATACGCGCACGTCCCTCACAATCTCATGCCCCCACAGCCTTCACACACACATACAAAAGCCCCAACATGCGCACACACACATTCTCCCCAAACACACACACACGTCCTCCCTCACACAGACACACATTCCCCCACACACACACCCATCCCCACTCTCTCAAACATGCCCCCCTCTCTCTCACACACACAATCCCCCTCTCTCTAACACACACAATCCCCCTCTCTCTCACACATACAAATCCCCTCTCTCACACACACACACAATCCCCCTCTCTCACACACACACAATCCCTCTCTCTCTCTCACACACACACAATCCCTCTCTCTCTCACACACACACATCCCCCTCTCTCTCACACACACACATCCCCCTCTCTCTCACACACACACATCCCCCTCTCTCTCACACACACACATCCCCCTCTCTCTCACACACACACATCCCCCTCTCTCTCACACACACACATCCCCCTCTCTCTCACACACACACATCCCCCTCTCTCTCACACACGCATTCCACTCTCTCTCACACAAACACAGTCCCCTCTCTATCATACACATGCACCTCTCTCTCTCTCTCACACATTCACTTCTCGCACACAAACCACCCACTCACACACTTTCCCCTCTCTCTCTCACACACTTTCCCCTTTCTCTCTCTCTTACACACATTACCCTCTCTCTCTCTCCCACATTCCCCTCTCTCTCTCACACACATTCCACTCTCGCTCACACACATTCCACTCTCTCTCACACACATTCCACTCTCTCTCACACACATTCCACTCTCTCTCACACACATTCCACTCTCTCACACACACACATTCCACTCTCTCACACACACATTCCACTCTCTCTCACACACATTCCACTCTCTCTCACACACATTCCACTCTCTCTCACACACATCTTCCTCTCTCTCACACACATTCCACTCTCTCTCACACAACTCCCCCTTCCTCTCACACACACACATCCGTCTCTCTCACACACACGCATCCCCCCCTCTCTCACACACACACATTCCCCTCTCTCTCACATACACGCATTCCATCTCTCTCACATACACGCATTCCCCTCTCTCTCACATGCACGCATTCCCCTCTCTCTCACATGCACGCATTCCCCTCTCTCTCACATGCACGCATTCCCCTCTCTCTCACACTCTTGCACACCCCTCTCTCTCACACACACGCATTCCCCTCTCTCTCTCACACACGCATCCCTCTCTCTCTCACACACACGCATCCCTCTCTCTCTCACACACACGCATCCCTCTCTCTCTCACACACATTCCCCTCTCTCTCTCACACACACACGCATTTACTTCTCTCTCTCACACATTCGCCTCTCTCACACAAAAACCCCTCTCACACACTTTCCTCTCTCTCTCTCACACACGTTTCCCTTTCTCTCTCTCACACACATTACGCTCCCGCTCTCTCTCACACATTCCCCTCTCTCTCTCTCACACACACACACATTCCCCTCTCTCTCTCTCACACACACGCATTCACCTCTCTCTCTCTCACACACACGCATTCACCTCTCTCTCTCTCACACACACGCATTCACCTCTCTCTCTCTCACACATTCACCTCTCTAACACAAACCCCCCGCTCTCACACATTCCCCTCTCTCTCTCACACACATTCCCCTCTTTCTCACACTCACTCACACAAACCCCCCTCTCACACAATTTCCCCTCTCTCTCACACACATTCTCCTCTCTCTCACACACGCATTCCCCTCTCTCTCACACACACAATTCCCTCTCTCTCACACCAACACTTAATTCCCTCTCTCTCACACCCAAACTCAATTCCCTCTCTCTCACACCCAAACTCAATTCCCTCTCTCTCACACCCAAACTCAATTCCCTCTCTCTCACACCCAAACTCAATTCCCTCTCTCTCACACCCAAACTCAATTCCCTCTCTCTCACACCCAAACTCAATTCCCTCTCTCTCACACCCACACTCAATTCCCTCTCCCTCTCACACACATATTGCCGTGTATCTCTCACACACATTCCCCTCTCTCTCACACACATTCACCTCTCTCTCACACACATCTTCCTCTCTCTCACACAACTCCCCCTTCCTCTCACACACACACATCCGTCTCTCTCACACACACGCATCCCCCCCTCTCTCACATACACGCATTCCCCTCTCTCTCACATACACGCATTCCCCTTTCTCTCACACACACGCACTCCCCTCTCTCTCACACACACGCATCCCTCTCTCTCTCACACACACAATTCACTCTCTCTCACACCCACACTCAATTCCCTCTCTCTCACACCCACACTCAATTCCCTCTCCCTCTCACACACATATTGCCGTGTATCTCTCACACACATTCCCCTCTCTCTCACACACATTCCCCTCTCTCTCACACACATTCCCCTCTCTCTCACACACATTCCCCTCTCTCTCACACACATTCCCCTCTCTCTCACACACATTCCCCTCTCTCTCACACACATTCCCCTCTCTCTCACACACATTCCCCTCTCTCTCACACACATTCCCCTCTCTCTCACACACATTCCCCTCTCTCTCACACACATTCACCTCTCTCTCACACACATTCACCTCTCTCTCACACACATTCACCTCTCTCTCACACACATTCACCTCTCTCTCACACACATTCACCTCTCTCTCACACACATTCACCTCTCTCTCACACACATTCACCTCTCTCTCACACACATTCACCTCTCTCTCACACACATCCCCCTCTCTCTCACACACATCCCCCTCTCTCTCACACACATCCCCCTCTCTCTCACACACATCCCCCTCTCTCTCACACACATCCCCCTCTCTCTCACACACATCCCCCTCTCTCTCTCTCTCTCACACACACACATCCCCCGCTCTCTCTCTCTCTCACACACACACATCCCCCTCTCTCACACACACACACATCCCCCTCTCTCTCTCTCACACACACATCCCCCTCTCTCTCTCTCACACACACACACATCCCCCCCCTCTCTCTCACACGCACATCCTCCTCTCTCTCTCTCTCACACACACACATCCCCCCTCTCTCTCTCTTTCTCACACACACATCCCCCCCCCTCTCTCTCTCTCTCTCTCTCTCACACACACATCCCACTCACAGCTCCTCACACTCACACGCGCCCTCTTCACATACAGGCACACCCCTCAAACACACGGACCATTCTTAAACAAACGCAGCCCCCTCCTGTGCACTGACACATCCCCCTCACACACCTGTGCGCACCCTTCACTCATGCACAGCTCCCTCACGTACACGCACACCCCCCTTACACAATGCCCTCATACACATGCACCCCCCTCACACGCACGTACAACCCTCACATGAACGCACAGACCCCTCACACGCACACACCCCATCCTCAAACGCACAGCCCTCTTAAACAAACACATCCCTCTCATACACTCTCGCCCCACACACACTTCAGACACATATCCCCCTCTTGCACTCACACATCCCAAACACGCACATCCCCCTCACACGCACACAATGCCCTCACATGCGCACATCCCCTCACACGCGCACACTCCCCTCACTCGCACACACTGCCCTCACATACGTGCACATCCCACACAAACACCCTCACCCCTGACACACACTGCCCACACACACACATACGCGCACGTCCCTCACAATCTCATGCCCCCACAGCCTTCACACACACATACAAAAGCCCCAACATGCGCACACACACATTCTCCCCAAACACACACACACGTCCTCCCTCACACAGACACACATTCCCCCACACACACACCCATCCCCACTCTCTCAAACATGCCCCCCTCTCTCTCACACACACAATCCCCCTCTCTCTAACACACACAATCCCCCTCTCTCTCACACATACAATCCCCCTCTCTCACACACACACAATCCCTCTCTCTCTCTCACACACACACAATCCCTCTCTCTCTCACACACACACACAATCCCCCTCTCTCTCACACACACACATCCCCCTCTCTCTCACACACACACATCCCCCTCTCTCTCACACACACACATCCCCCTCTCTCTCACACACACACATCCCCCTCTCTCTCACACACACACATCCCCCTCTCTCTCACACACACACATCCCCCTCTCTCTCACACACGCATTCCACTCTCTCTCACACAAACACAGTCCCCTCTCTATCATACACATGCACCTCTCTCTCTCTCTCACACATTCACTTCTCGCACACAAACCACCCACTCACACACTTTCCCCTCTCTCTCTCACACACTTTCCCCTTTCTCTCTCTCTTACACACATTACCCTCTCTCTCTCTCCCACATTCCCCTCTCTCTCTCACACACATTCCACTCTCGCTCACACACATTCCACTCTCGCTCACACACATTCCACTCTCTCTCACACACATTCCACTCTCTCACACACACATTCCACTCTCTCTCACACACATTCCACTCTCTCTCACACACATTCCACTCTCTCTCACACACATTCCACTCTCTCTCACACACATTCCACTCTCTCTCACACACATCTTCCTCTCTCTCACACACATTCCACTCTCTCTCACACACATTCCACTCTCTCTCACACACATTCCACTCTCTCTCACACACATTCCACTCTCTCTCACACACATTCCACTCTCTCTCACACACATCTACCTCTCTCTCACACACATCTACCTCTCTCTCACACACATCTACCTCTCTCTCACACACATCTACCTCTCTCTCACACACATCTACCTCTCTCTCACACACATCTTCCTCTCTCTCACACACATCTTCCTCTCTCTCACACACATCTACCTCTCTCTCACACACATCTTCCTCTCTCTCACACACATCTTCCTCTCTCTCACACACATCTTCCTCTCTCTCACACACATCTTCCTCTCTCTCACACACATCTTCCTCTCTCTCACACACATCTTCCTCTCTCTCACACACATCTTCCTCTCTCTCACACACATCTTGCTTCCTCTCACACACACGCATCCACCCCTCTCATTCACACACATTCCGCTCTCTCTCACACACACGCATCCACCTCTCTCTCAAACACACGCATTCCCCTCTCTCTCACACACGCGCATTCCCCTCTCTCTCACACACACGCATTCCCCTCTCTCTCACACACACCCATTCCCCTCTCTCTCTCACACACGCATTCCCCTCTCTCTCACACACACACATTCCCCTCTCTCTCTCACACACACATGCAGCACCCCCTCTCTCTCACACACACATGCAGCACCCCCTCTCTCACTCGCATGCCCCTCTCTCTCACACACACGCATCCCTCTGTCTCTCACATACACGCATTCCCATCTCTCACACACGCATTCCCCTCTCTCTCACACACACATACCTCTCTCTCTCACACACACGCATTCCCCTCTCTCTCACACACACGCATTCCCCTCTCTCTCACACACACGCTTTCCCCTCTCTCTCACACACACGCATTCCCCTCTCTCTCACACACACACGCATTCCCCTCTCTCTCTTACACACACACACGCATTCCCCACTCTCTCGCACACACACGCATTCCCCTCTCTCTCGCACACACACGCATTCCCCTCTCTCTCGCACACACACGCATTCCCCTCTCTCTCGCACACACACGCATTCCCCTCTCTCTCGCACACACACGCATTCCCCTCTCTCTCGCACACACACGCATTCCCCTCTCTCTCGCACACACACGCATTCCCCTCTCTCTCGCACACACACGCATTCCCCTCTCTCTCGCACACACACGCATTCCCCTCTCTCTCGCACACACACGCATTCCCCTCTCTCTCGCACACACACGCATTCCCCTCTCTCTCGCACACACACGCATTCCCCTCTCTCTCGCACACACACGCATTCCCCTCTCTCTCGCACACACACGCATTCCCCTCTCTCTCGCACACACACGCATTCCCCTCTCTCTCGCACACACACGCATTCCCCTCTCTCTCGCACACACACGCATTCCCCTCTCTCTCGCACACACACGCATTCCCCTCTCTCTCGCACACACACGCATTCCCCTCTCTCTCGCACACACACGCATTCCCCTCTCTCTCGCACACACACGCATTCCCCTCTCTCTCGCACACACACGCATTCCCCTCTCTCTCGCACACACACGCATTCCCCTCTCTCTCGCACACACACGCATTCCCCTCTCTCTCGCACACACACGCATTCCCCTCTCTCTCACACACACACGCATTCCCCTCTCTCTCACACACACACGCATTCCCCTCTCTCTCACACACACACGCATTCCCCTCTCTCTCACACACACACGCATTCCCCTCTCTCTCACACACACACGCATTCCCCTCTCTCTCACACACACACGCATTCCCCTCTCTCTCACACACACACGCATTCCCCTCTCTCTCACACACACACGCATTCCCCTCTCTCTCACACACACACGCATTCCCCTCTCTCTCACACACACACATTCCCCTCTCTCGCTCTCTCACACACACATTTACCTCTCTCTCTCGCTCACACACACATTCCACTCTCTCTCTCACACACACATGCAGCACCCCCTCTCTCACTCGCATGCCCCTCTCTCTCACACACACACACGCATTCCCCTCTCTCACACACGCATTCCCCTCTCTCACACACGCATTCCCCTCTCTCACACACACACACGCATTCCCCTCTCTCTCACACACACACGCATTCCCCTCTCTCTCACACACACACGCATTCCCCTCTCTCTCACACGCACACGCATTCCCCTCTCTCTCACACACACACATTCCCCTCTCTCGCTCTCTCACACACACATTCACCTCTCTCTCTCGCTCACACACACATTCCACTCTCTCTCTCACACACACATGCAGCACCCCCTCTCTCACTCGCATGCCCCTCTCTCTCACACACATGCATCCCTCTCTCTCTCACACACACACGCATTCCCCTCTCTCACACACGCATTCCCCTCTCTCACACACGCTTTCCTCTCTCTCTCTCACACACGCATTCTCTTCTCTCTCACACACAAGCATTCCACTCTCTCCCTCTTACACATTCCCCTCTCACACACATTCCACTCTCTCTCACACACATCTTCCTCTCTCTCACACACATTCCACTCTCGCTCACACACATTCCACTCTCGCTCACACACATTCCACTCTCGTTCACACACATTCCACTCTCGCTCACACACATTCCACTCTCGCTCACACACATTCCACTCTCGCTCACAAACATTCCACTCTCGCTCACACACATTCCACTCTCGCTCACACACATTCCACTCTCGCTCACACACATTCCACTCTCGCTCACACACATTCCACTCTCGCTCACACACATTCCACTCTCGCTCACACACATTCCACTCTCGCTCACACACATCTTCCTCTCTCTCACACACATGTTCCTCTCTCTCACACACATGTTCCTCTCTCTCACACACATGTTCCTCTCTCTCACACACATGTTCCTCTCTCTCACACACATGTTCCTCTCTCTCACACAACTCCCCCTTCCTCTCACACACACACAACCGTCTCTCTCACACACACGCATCCACCCCTCTCTCACACACACGCACTCCCCTCTCTCTCACACACACGCATTCCCCTCTCTCTCACACACACGCATCCCTCTCTCTCACACACACATGCATCCCTCTCTCTCACACACACACGCATTCCCCTCTCTCTCACACACGCATCCCTCTCTCTCACACATGCATCCCTCTCTCTCACACACACACACAATCCCCTCTCTCTTTCACACACACACGCATTCACCTCTCTCTCTCTCACACATTTGCCTCTCTCACACAAACCCCCCTCTCACACACTTTCCTCTCTCTCTCTCACACACGTTCCCCTTTCTCTCTCTCTTACACACATTACGCTCCCTCTCTCTCTCACACATTCCCATCTCTCTCTCTCACACACACGCATTCACCTCTCTCTCTCTCACACATTCACCTCTCTCACACAAACCCCCCTCTCTCACACATTCCCCCCTCTCTCTCTCACACATTCCCCTCTTTCTCACACTCACTCACACAAACCCCCTCTGACACAATTTCCCCTCTCTCACACACATTCCCCGCTCTCTCACACATATATTCCCCTCTTTCTCACACCAACACTTAATTCCCTCTCTCTCACACCCACACTCAATTCCCTGTCCCTCTCACACACATATTGCCGTGTATCTCTCACACACATTCCCCTCTCTCTCACACACATCCCCCTCTCGCTCTCCCACACACACACACATCACCCTCTCTCTCTCTCACACACACACCCTCTCTCTCTCTCACACACACATCCCCCTCTCTCTCTCTCTCTCTCTCTCTCACACACACACATCCCCCCCTCTCTCTCTCTCTTTCTCACACACACACATCCCCCCCTCTCTCTCTCTCACACACACATCCCCCCCTCTCTCTCTCTTTCTCACACACACATCCCCCCCTCTCTCTCTCTCTCTCTCTCACACACACATCCCACTCACAGCTCCTCACACACACACGCGCCTTCTTCACATACAGGCACACCTCTCAAACACACGGACCATTCTTAAACAAACGCAGCCCCCTCCTGTGCACTGACACATTCCCCTCACACACCTGTGTGCACCCCTCACATACACGCGCACCCCCCTTACACAATGCCCTCATACACACGCACCCCCCTCACACGCACGTACAACCCTCACATAAACGCACAGACCCCTCACACGCACACACCCCATCCTCAAACGCACAGCCCTCTTAAACAAACACATCCCCCTCACACACTCTCGCCCCACACACACACTTCAGACACACATCCTCCTCTTGCACTCACACATCCCAAACACGCACATCCCCCTCACACGCAAACAATGCCCTCACATGCGCACACCTCCCTCACACGCACACACTGCCCTCACACACGTGCACATCCCACACAAACACCCTCACCCCTGACACACACTGCCCACACACACACATATGCGCACGCCCCTCACAATCACATGCCCCCACAGCCTTCACACACACATACAAAAGCCCCAACATGCGCACACACACATCCCCCCCAAACACACACACACGTCCACCCACACACAGACACACATTCCCCCACACACACACCCATCCCCACATTCACAACCACTCTCTCAAACATGCCCCTCTCTCTCTCACATACACAATCCCCCTCTCTCTAACACACACACATCCCCCTCTCTAACACACACAAACCCCCTCTCTCACACACACACAATCCCCCTCTCTCACACACACACAATCCCCCTCTCTCACACACACACATCCCTCTGTCTCTCACACACACACATCCCCCTCTCTCTCACACACACACATCCCCCTCTCTCTCACACATGCATTCCACTCTCTCTCACACAAACACAGTCCCCTCTCTATCATACACACGCATTCACCTCTCTCTCTCTCACACACATTCACTTCTCGCACACAAACCCCCCTCTCACACACTTTCCCCTTTCTCTCTCAAACACTTTCCCCTTTCTCTCTCTCTTACACACATTACCCTCTCTCTCTAACATTCCCCTCTCTCACTCTCACACATTCCCCTCTCTCTCTCTCACACATTCCCCTCTCCCTCATCCATTCTCCTCTATCTCACTCACATTCTCCTCTCTCTCTCAGTCACACATTCCCCTCTCCCTCATACATTCTCCTCTATCTCACTCACATTCTCCTCTCTCTCTCACTCACACACACCCCACTCTCTCTCTCACACACACATTCCCCCCTCTCTCTCTCACACACATTCCCCCTCTCTCTCTCTCGCACACATTCCCCCTCTCTCTCTCTCGCACACATTCCCCTTCTCTCTCTCGCGCACACATTCCCCCTCTCTCGCGCACACATTCCCCCACTCTCTCTCTCGCACACATTCCCCCCTCTCTCTCTCACACACACGCATTCCCCTCTCTCTCACACACACACGCATTCCCCTCTCTCTCACACACACACGCATTCCCCCCTCTCTCACACACACACGCATTCCCCTCTCTCTCACACACACACGCATTCCCCTCTCTCTCACACACACACGCATTCCCCTCTCTCACACACACACGCATTCCCCTCTCTCTCACACACACACGCATTCCCCTCTCTCTCACACACACACGCATTCCCCTCTCTCTCACAAACACACGCATTCCCCTCTCTCTCACACACACACGCATTCCCCTCTCTCTCTCACACACACGCACTCCCCTCTCTCTCACACACACGCACTCTCCTCTCTCTCACACACACGCATTCCCCTCTCTCTCACACACACACGCATTCCCCTCTCTCTCACACACACGCATTCCCCTCTCTCTCACACACACGCATCCCTCTCTCTCACACACACATGCATCCCTCTCTCTCACACACACACGCATTCCCCTCTCTCTCACACACGCATCCCTCTCTCTCACACATGCATCCCTCTCTCTCACACACACACAATCCCCTCTCTCTTTCACACACACACAATCCCCTCTCTCTTTCACACACACACGCATTCACCTCTCTCTCTCTCACACATTTGCCTCTCTCACACAAACCCCCCTCTCACACACTTTCCTCTCTCTCTCTCACACACGTTCCCCTTTCTCTCTCTCTTACACACATTACGCTCCCTCTCTCTCTCACACATTCCCATCTCTCTCTCTCACACACACGCATTCACCTCTCTCTCTCTCACACATTCACCTCTCTCACACAAACCCCCCTCTCTCACACATTCCCCCCTCTCTCTCTCACACATTCCCCTCTTTCTCACACTCACTCACACAAACCCCCTCTGACACAATTTCCCCTCTCTCACACACATTCCCCGCTCTCTCACACATATATTCCCCTCTTTCTCACACCAACACTTAATTCCCTCTCTCTCACACCCACACTCAATTCCCTGTCCCTCTCACACACATATTGCCGTGTATCTCTCACACACATTCCCCTCTCTCTCACACACATCCCCCTCTCGCTCTCCCACACACACACACATCACCCTCTCTCTCTCTCACACACACACACCCTCTCTCTCTCTCACACACACATCCCCCTCTCTCTCTCTCTCTCTCTCTCTCACACACACACATCCCCCCCTCTCTCTCTCTCTTTCTCACACACACACATCCCCCCCTCTCTCTCTCTCACACACACATCCCCCCCTCTCTCTCTCTTTCTCACACACACATCCCCCCCTCTCTCTCTCTCTCTCTCTCACACACACATCCCACTCACAGCTCCTCACACACACACGCGCCTTCTTCACATACAGGCACACCTCTCAAACACACGGACCATTCTTAAACAAATGCAGCCCCCTCCTGTGCACTGACACATTCCCCTCACACACCTGTGTGCACCCCTCACATACACGCGCACCCCCCTTACACAATGCCCTCATACACACGCACCCCCCTCACACGCACGTACAACCCTCACATAAACGCACAGACCCCTCACACGCACACACCCCATCCTCAAACGCACAGCCCTCTTAAACAAACACATCCCCCTCACACACTCTCGCCCCACACACACACTTCAGACACACATCCTCCTCTTGCACTCACACATCCCAAACACGCACATCCCCCTCACACGCAAACAATGCCCTCACATGCGCACACCTCCCTCACACGCACACACTGCCCTCACACACGTGCACATCCCACACAAACACCCTCACCCCTGACACACACTGCCCACACACACACATATGCGCACGCCCCTCACAATCACATGCCCCCACAGCCTTCACACACACATACAAAAGCCCCAACATGCGCACACACACATCCCCCCCAAACACACACACACGTCCTCCCTCACACAGACACACATTCCCCCACACACACACCCATCCCCACATTCACAACCACTCTCTCAAACATGCCCCTCTCTCTCTCACATACACAATCCCCCTCTCTCTAACACACACACATCCCCCTCTCTAACACACACAAACCCCCTCTCTCACACACACACAATCCCCCTCTCTCACACACACACAATCCCCCTCTCTCACACACACACATCCCTCTGCCTCTCACACACACACATCCCCCTCTCTCTCACACACACACATCCCCCTCTCTCTCACACATGCATTCCACTCTCTCTCACACAAACACAGTCCCCTCTCTATCATACACACGCATTCACCTCTCTCTCTCTCACACACATTCACTTCTCGCACACAAACCCCCCTCTCACACACTTTCCTTTCTCTCTCTCACACACTTTCCCCTTTCTCTCTCTCTTACACACATTACCCTCTCTCTCTAACATTCCCCTCTCTCACTCTCACACATTCCCCTCTCTCTCTCTCACACATTCCCCTCTCCCTCATCCATTCTCCTCTATCTCACTCACATTCTCCTCTCTCTCTCAGTCACACATTCCCCTCTCCCTCATACATTCTCCTCTATCTCACTCACATTCTCCTCTCTCTCTCACTCACACACACCCCACTCTCTCTCTCTCACACACACATTCCCCCCTCTCTCTCTCACACACATTCCCCCTCTCTCTCTCTCGCACACATTCCCCCTCTCTCTCTCTCGCACATATTCCCCTTCTCTCTCTCGCACACATTCCCCTTCTCTCTCTCGCGCACACATTCCCCCACTCTCGCGCACACATTCCCCCACTCTCTCTCTCGCACACATTCCCCCCTCTCTCTCTCACACACACGCATTCCCCTCTCTCTCTCACACACACACGCATTCCCCCCTCTCTCACACACACACGCATTCCCCTCTCTCTCACACACACACGCATTCCCCTCTCTCTCACACACACACGCATTCCCCTCTCTCTCACACACACACGCATTCCCCTCTCTCTCACACACACACGCATTCCCCTCTCTCTCACACACACACGCATTCCCCTCTCTCTCACACACACACGCATTCCCCTCTCTCTCACACACACACGCATTCCCCTCTCTCTCACACACACACGCATTCCCCTCTCTCTCACACACACACGCATTCCCCTCTCTCTCACACACACACGCATTCCCCTCTCTCTCACACACACACGCATTCCCCTCTCTCTCACACACACACGCATTCCCCTCTCTCTCTCACACACACGCACTCCCCTCTCTCTCACACACACGCACTCTCCTCTCTCTCACACACACGCATTCCCCTCTCTCTCACACACACACGCATTCCCCTCTCTCTCACACACACGCATTCCCCTCTCTCTCACACACACGCATTCCCCTCTCTCTCACACACACGCATTCCCCTCTCTCTCACACACACGCATTCCCCTCTCTCTCACACACACGCATTCCCCTCTCTCTCACACACACGCATTCCCCTCTCTCTCACACACACGCGTTCCCCTCTCTCTCACACACACGCGTTCCCCTCTTTCTCACACACACGCGTTCCCCTCTCTCTCACACACACGCGTTCCCCTCTCTCTCACACACACGCATTCCCCTCTCTCTCACACACACGCATTCCCCTCTCTCTCACACACACGCATTCCCCTCTCTCTCACACACACGCGTTCCCCTCTCTCTCACACACACACGCGTTCCCCTCTCTCTCACACACACGCATTCCCCTCTCTCTCACACACACGCATTCCCCTCTCTCTCACACACACGCGTTCCCCGCTCTCTCACACACACGCATTCCCCTCTCTCTCACACACACGCTTTCCCCTCTCTCTCACACACACGCATTCCCCTCTCTCTCACACACACGCATTCCCCTCTCTCTCACATACACGCATTCCTCTCTCTCTCACACACACACAATCCCCTCTCTCTCTCTCACACAGACACGCATTCACCTCTCTCTTTCTCACACATTCGCCTCTCTCACACAAAACCCCCTCTCACACACTTTCCTCTCTCTCTCTCACACACGTTCCCCTTTCTCTCTCTCTTACACACATTACGCTCCCTCTCTCTCTCACACATTCCCCTCTCTCTCTCTCACACACACACATTTCCCTCTCTCTCTCACACACACGCATTCACCTCTCTCTCTCTCACACATTCATCTCTCTCACAAAAACCCCCCTCTCTCACACATTCCCCTCTCTCTCTCACACACATTCCCCTCTTTCTCACACTCACTCACACAAACCCCCCTCTCACACAATTTCCCCTCTCTCACACACATTCCCCGCTCTCACACACATTCCCCGCTCTCACACACATTCCCCGCTCTCTCACACATGCATTCCCCTCTTTCTCACACCAACACTCAATTCCCTCTCTCTCACACCCACACTCAATTCCCTCTCCCTCTCACACACATATTGCTGTGTATCTCTCACACACATTCCCCTCTCTCTCACACACATTCACCTCTCTCTCACACACATTCACCTCTCTCTCACACACATTCACCTCTCTCTCACACACATTCACCTCTCTCTCACACACATTCACCTCTCTCTCACACACATCCCCCTCTCTCTCACACACATCCCCCTCTCTCTCTCTCTCACACACACACATCCCCCCTCTCTCTCTCTCTTTCTCACACACACATCCCCACCCCCTCTCTCTCTCTCTCTCACACACACATCCCACTCACAGCTCCTCACACTCACACGCGCCCTCTTCACATACAGGCACACCCCTCAAACACACGGACCATTCTTAAACAAACGCAGCCCCCTCCTGTGCACTGACACATCCCCCTCACACACCTGTGCGCACCCTTCACTCATGCACAGCCCCCTCACATACACGCACACCCCCCCTTACACAATGCCCTCATACACACGCACCCCCCTCACACGCACGTACAACCCTCACATGAACGCACAGACCCCTCACACGCACACACCCCATCCTTAAAAGCACAGCCCTCTTAAACAAACACATCCCCCTCACACACTCTCGCCCCACACACACACTTCAGACACACATCCTCCTCTTGCACTCACACATCCCAAAAACAAATTACCCTCTCTCTCTCTCACAAATTACCCTCTCTCTCACACACACGCGTTCCCCTCTCTCTCACACACACGCATTCCCCTCTCTCTCACACACACGCATTCCCCTCTCTCTCACACACACGCATTCCCCTCTCTCTCACACACACGTGTTCCCCTCTCTCTCACACACACGCGTTCCCCTCTCTCTCACACACACGCGTTCCCCTCTCTCTCACACACACGCATTCCCCTCTCTCTCACACACACGCGTTCCCTGCTCTCTCACACACACGCATTCCCCTCTCTCTCACACACACGCTTTCCCCTCTCTCTCACACACACGCATTCCCCTCTCTCTCACATACACGCATTCCTCTCTCTCTCACATACACGCATTCCTCTCTCTCTCACACACACACAATCCCCTCTCTCTCTCTCTCACACAGACACGCATTCACCTCTCTCTTTCTCACACATTCGCCTCTCTCACACAAAACCCCCTCTCACACACTTTCCTCTCTCTCTCTCACACACGTTCCCCTTTCTCTCTCTCTTACACACATTACGCTCCCTCTCTCTCTCACACATTCCCCTCTCTCTCTCTCACACACACACATTTCCCTCTCTCTCTCACACACACGCATTCACCTCTCTCTCTCTCACACATTCATCTCTCTCACACAAACCCCCCTCTCTCACACATTCCCCTCTCTCTCTCACACACATTCCCCTCTTTCTCACACTCACTCACACAAACCCCCCTCTCACACAATTTCCCCTCTCTCACACACATTCCCCGCTCTCTCACACATGCATTCCCCTCTTTCTCACACCAACACTTAATTCCCTCTCTCTCACACCCACACTCAATTCCCTCTCCCTCTCACACACATATTGCTGTGTATCTCTCACACACATTCCCCTCTCTCTCACACACATTCACCTCTCTCTCACACACATTCACCTCTCTCTCACACACATTCACCTCTCTCTCTCTCTCACACACACACATCCCCCCTCTCTCTCTCTTTCTCACACACACATCCCCCCCCCTCTCTCTCTCTCTCTCTCACACACACATCCCACTCACAGCTCCTCACACTCACACGCGCCCTCTTCACATACAGGCACACCCCTCAAACACACGGACCATTCTTAAACAAACGCAGCCCCCTCCTGTGCACTGACACATCCCCCTCACACACCTGTGCGCACCCTTCACTCATGCACAGCCCCCTCACATACACGCACACCCCCCCTTACACAATGCCCTCAGACACACGCACCCCCCTCACACGCACGTACAACCCTCACATGAACGCACAGACCCCTCACACGCACACACCCCATCCTTAAAAGCACAGCCCTCTTAAACAAACACATCCCCCTCACACACTCTCGCCCCACACACACACTTCAGACACACATCCTCCTCTTGCACTCACACATCCCAAACACAAATTACCCTCTCTCTCTCTCACAAATTACCCTCTCTCTCACACACACATTCCCCTCTCTCTCACACACATTCCCCTCTCTCTCACAGACAAATCTTCCTCTCTCTCAAACACACACACATCCCCCTCTCTCTCACGCACATCTCTGTCACACCCACACACATATCCCACTTTGTCTCTCTCTCACACACACACATCCCTCTTTCTCTCTCACACACACATCCCTCTCTCTCCCACACACACATCCCTCTCTCTCCCACACATCCGTCTCTCTCACACACACACATCATCTCTCTCTCTCACACACACACATCCCTCTCTCTCACACACACACACATCCCCCTCTCTCTCACACACACACACATCCCCCTCTCTCACACACACACACGCATTCACCTCTCTCACACACACGCATTCACCTCTCACAAACACGCATTCACCTCTCTCACACACACGCATTCACCTCTCTCACACACACGCATTCACCTCTCTCTCTCTCACACATTCAATTCTCTCACACAAAGCCCCCTCTCACACACTTTCCTCTCTCTCTCTCACACATGTTCCCTTTTCTCTCTCTCTTATACACATTACGCTCTCTCTCACACATTCCCTTCTCTCTCTCACACACATTCCCCTCTTTCTCACACTCACATAAAATCCCCTCTCACACAATTTCCCGTTTCTTTCTCACACATGTTCCCCTTTCTCTCTCTCTTACACACATTACCCTCTCTCTCTCTCACACATTCCCCTCTCTCTCTCTCACACATTCCCCTCTCTCTCTCTCACACATTCCCCTCTCTCTCTCTCACACATTCCCCTCTCTCTCTCTCACACATTCCCCTCTCTCTCTCTCTCACACATTCCCCTCTCTCTCTCTCTCACACATTCCCCTCTCTCTCTCTCTCACACATTCCCCTCTCTCTCTCTCTCACACATTCCCCTCTCTCTCTCTCACACATTCCCCTCTCTCTCTCTCACACATTCCCCTCTCTCTCTCTCACACATTCCCCTCTCTCTCTCTCACACATTCCCCTCTCTCTCTCTCACACATTCCCCTCTCTCTCTCTCTCACACATTCCCCTCTCTCTCTCTCTCACACATTCCCCTCTCTCTCTCTCTCACACATTCCCCTCTCTCTCTCTCTCACACATTCCCCTCTCTCTCTCTCACACACATTCCCCTCTCTCTCTCTCACACATTCCCCTCTCTCTCTCTCACACATTCCCCTCTCTCTCTCACACACATTCCCCTCTCTCTCTCACACACATTCCCCTCTCTTTCACTCACACATTCCCCTCTCTTTCACTCACACATTCCCCTCTCTTTCACTCACACATTCCCCTCTCTTTCACTCACACATTCCCCTCTCTCTCCCACTCACACATTCCCCTCTCTCTCCCACTCATACATTCCCCTCTCTCTCCCACTCACACATTCCCCTCTCTCTCCCACTCACACATTCCCCTCTCTCTCTCACTTACACATTCCCCTCTCTGTCTCACTCACACATTCCCTTCTCTCTCTCTCAGACACTCACACATTTCCCTCTCTCTCTCTCAGACACACAAACATTCCCCTCTCTCTCACACACACACGCAGTCACCATCTCTCACACAGATTCCCCTCTCACTCACACACACCCCTCTCTCTCTCTCACACACACACATTCCCCCTCTCTCTCTCACACACATTCCCCTCTTCCTCTCTCTCTCTCACACACACGCCCCCTCCTCTCATACACACTCACATTCCCATCTCTCTCACACACAAGCATTCCCCTCTCTCTCACACACACATTCCCCTCTCTCTCACACACACCCATTCCCCTCTCTCTCACACACACCCATTCCCCTCTCTCTCACACACACCCATTCCCCTCTCTCTCACACACACCCATTCCCCTCTCTCTCACACACACCCATTCCCCTCTCTCTCACACACACCCATTCCCCTCTCTCTCACACACACCCATTCCCCTCTCTCACACATACGCATTCCCCTCTCTCTCACACATACGCATTCCCCTCTCTCTCACACACACGCATTCCCCTCTCTCTCACACACACGCATTCCCCTCTCTCTCACACACGCAGCCTGCACTCAATCTCACACAAACCCCCCCTCTCTCACACACACATTCCCACCCCTCTCTCACCCATTCCCCTCTCTTTCTCACACACACACATCCCCCTCCTCTCATACACACATATCCCACTCTTTCACACACATTCCCCTCTCTCTCTCACACACGCATTCCCCTGTCACACACACAATTCCCTCTCACACCCACACTCAATTCCTTTTCTCTCACACACATAATTCCCTCTTTCTTTCACACAGATTGCCCTGTCTCTCTCATACATATTCCCCTCTCTCTCACACACATTCCCCTCTCTCTCACACACATTCCCCTCTCTCTCACACACAACCACCCCTCCCTCACACACACACATACATCCCTCTCTCTCTCTCACACACACCCCATCTCTCTCACTCTCTCTCACACACACATCCTCCTCCTCTCATACACACATATCACACTCTTTCACACACATTCCCTTCTCTCTCTCACACACGCATTCCCCTCTCACGCACACACGCATTCCCCTCTCACGCACACACGCGTTCCCCTCTCATGCACACACGCGTTCCCCTCTCACACACACGCATTCCCCTCTCTCTCACACACACGCATTCCCCTCTCTCTCACACACACGCATTCCCCTCTCTCTCACACACACGCATTCCCCTCTCTCTCACACACACACATTCCTCTCTCTCTCTCACACACACATTCCTCTCTCTCACACACACATTCCCCTCTAACAAACACACGCAGCCAGCATTCTCTCACGCACACGCATTCCCCTCTCTCTCACGCACACGCATTCCCCTCTCTCTCACGCACACGCATTCCCCTCTCTCTCACGCACACGCATTCCCCTCTCTCTCACGCACACGCATTCCCCTCTCTCTCACGCACACGCATTCCCCTCTCTCTCACGCACACGCATTCCCCTCTCTCTCACGCACACGCATTCCCCTCTCTCTCACGCACACGCATTCCCCTCTCTCTCACGCACACGCATTCCCCTCTCTCTCACGCACACGCATTCCCCTCTCTCTCACGCACACGCATTCCCCTCTCTCTCACGCACACGCATTCCCCTCTCGCACACACACGCATTCCCCTCTCTCGCACACACACGCATTCCCCTCTCTCTCACTCACACAAGCATTCCCCTCTCTCTCTCACACACAAGCATTCCCCTCTCTCTCACACACACAAGCATTCCCCTCTCTCTCACACACACAAGCATTCCCCTCTCTCTCACACACAAGCATTCCCCTCTCTCACACACACATTCTCCTCTCTCTCTCTCTGACACACATTCTCCTCTCTCTCTCTCTCACACACACACATTACCCTCTCTCTCACACACACACACATGCAGTCCTCCTCTCTCACACACATTCCCCTCTAACACACACACGCAGCCTGCACTCTCTCTCACACAAACCAGCCCCCTCTCACACACACACATTCCCCCTCTCTCTCACACATTCCCCCCTCTCTCTCACACACACACATCCCCTCCTCTCATACACACATCTCCCACTCTTTCACACACATTCCCCTCTCTCACACGCACGCATTCCCCTCTCTCACACGCACGCATTCCCCTCTCTCACACGCACGCATTCCCCTCTCTCACACGCACGCATTCCCCTCTCTCACACGCACGCATTCCCCTCTCTCACACGCACGCATTCCCCTCTCTCACACGCACGCATTCCCCTCTCTCACACGCACGCATTCCCCTCTCTCACACGCACGCATTCCCCTCTCTCACACGCACGCATTCCCCTCTCTCACACGCACGCATTCCCCTCTCTCACACGCACGCATTCCCCTCTCTCACATGCACGCATTCCTCTCTCTCACACGCACGCATTCCCCTCTCTTTCATGCACACATTCCCCTCTCTCTCATGCACACATTCCCCTCTCTCTCTCATGCACATTCCCCTCTCTCTCTCATGCACATTCCCCTCTCTCTCACACAAATTCCCCTTTCTCTCACACAAATTCCCCTTTCTCTCACACAAATTCCCCTCTCTCTCACACAAATTCCCCTCTCTCTCACACAAATTCCCCTCTCTCTCACACAAATTCCCCTCTCTCTCACACAAATTCCCCTCTCTCTCACACAAATTCCCCTCTCTCTCACACACATACCCCTCTCTTTCACACACATACCCCTCTCTTTCACACACATTCCCCTCTCTCACACACATTGCCCTCTCTCTCACACACATTGCCCTCTCTCTCACACACATTCCCCTCTCTCTCACAGACATATCTTCCTCTCTCTCACACAACCCTCTCTCTCACACACACACATCCCCCTCTCTCTCACGCACACTTCTGTCACACCCACGCACACACACCACACAAACATCCCCCTCTCTGTCTCTCTCTCACACACACATATCTCTCTCTCTCACACACACACATATCCCTCTCTCTCTCACACACACACATCCCCCTCTCTCTCACACACACACATCCCCCTCTCTCTCACACACACACATCCCCCTCTCTCTCACACACACACATCCCCCTCTCTCTCACACACACACATCCCCCTCTCTCTCACACACACACATCCCCCTCTCTCTCACACACACACATCCCCCTCTCTCTCACACACACACATCCCCCTCTCTCTCACACACACACATCCCCCTCTCTCTCACACACACACATCCCCCTCTCTCTCACACACACACATCCCCCTCTCTCTCACACACACACATCCCCCTCTCTCTCACACACACACATCCCCCTCTCTCTCACACACACACATCCCCCTCTCTCTCACACACACACATCCCCCTCTCTCTCACACACACGCATCCCCCTCTCTCTCACACACGCATTCCACTCTCACAGAAACGCAGTCCCCTCTCTCTCATACACACGCATTCACCTCTCTCTCCCTCTCTCACACATTCACCTCTCTCACACAAAGCCCACTCGCACACACTTTCCTCTCTCTCTCACTCACACATTCCCCTATCTCTCTCACACACACACACATTCCCCTCTCACTCACACACACACAGTCACCCTCTCTCACAGATTCGCCTCTCTCTCTCTCACATACACCCCCCTCTCTCTCTCACACACACCCCTCACTCTCACACACACCCCCGTCTTTCTCTCACACACACCCCCCTCTCTCTCTCTCACACACACCTCCCTCTCTCTCTCTCTCACACACACCTCCCTCTCTCTCTCTCTCACACACACCTCCCTCTCTCTCTCTCAAACACACCTTCCTCTGTCTCACAAACCCTCCTCTCTCTCACACACACACACACACCCCTCTCTCTCACACACACACACACACACACCCCTCTCTCTCTCACACACACACCCCCCCTCACACTCAGCCCCCTCTCTCTCAGAATCCCCTCTCTCAAACACCCCCCTCTCTCAAACACCCCCCTCTCTCTCTTACACACACACACATCTGTCAAACATGCCACCCATCACTCTCACACACAACGCTCACCCTCTCAAACACACCACTCTCTCAAACACCACCCCCTCTCAAACCCACCACTCTCAAACCCACCCCTCTCTTTCAAAAACCCCGCTCTCTCAAACACGCCACCCTCTCTCTTTCACAAACACACACCCCCCTCTCACAAACACACACCCCCCTCTCTCACAAACACACACCCCCCTCTCTCACACACACACACCCCCCTCTCTCACACACAACTCCTCTCTCAAACACACACACACTCCCCTCTCTCAGACACACCTCTCTCACACAGACACCCACCTCTCTGTCACACACACATCCCCAACTCTCCCCCTCACACATACATCTCCCACTCTCCATCTCACACACACACATCCCCCACTCTCCCTCTCACACACACACACACATCCCCCACTTTCCCTCTCACACACACAGACACATCCCCCACTTTCCCTCTCACACACACACATCCCCCACTCTCCCTCTCACACACACACACACACATCCCCCACTCTCCCTCTCGCGCACACACACATCCCCCACTCT
Organism: Carcharodon carcharias; assembly: GCF_017639515.1. Taxonomy (NCBI): domain Eukaryota; kingdom Metazoa; phylum Chordata; class Chondrichthyes; order Lamniformes; family Lamnidae; genus Carcharodon; species Carcharodon carcharias. The sequence continues at coordinate 94,434,240 of NC_054474.1, forward strand.
CCCTCTCGCGCACACACACATCCCCCACTCTCCCTCTCGCGCACACACACATCCCCCACTCTCCCTCTCGCGCACACACACATCCCCCACTCTCCCTCTCACACACACACACACACATCCCCCACTCTCCCTCTCGCGCACACACACATCCCCCACTCTCCCTCTCGCGCACACACACATCCCCCACTCTCCCTCTCGCGCACACACACATCCCCCACTCTCCCTCTCGCGCACACACACATCCCCCACTCTCCCTCTCACACACACACACACATCCCCCACTTTCCCTCTCACACACACAGACACATCCCCCACTTTCCCTCTCACACACACACATCCCCCACTCTCCCTCTCACACACACACACACACACATCCCCCACTCTCCCTCTCGCGCACACACACATCCCCCACTCTCCCTCTCGCGCACACACACATCCCCCACTCTCCCTCTCGCGCACACACTCATCCCCCACTCTCCCTCTCGCGCACACACACATCCCCCACTCTCCCTCTCACTCGCGCACACACACATCCCCCACTCTCCCTCTCGCGCACACACACATCCCCCACTCTCCCTCTCGCGCACACACACATCCCCCACTCTCCCTCTCGCGCACACACACATCCCCCACTCTCCCTCTCGCGCACACACACATCCCCCACTCTCCCTCTCGCGCACACACACATCCCCCACTCTCCCTCTCGCGCACACACACATCCCCCACTCTCCCTCTCGCGCACACACACATCCCCCACTCTCCCTCTCGCGCACACACACATCCCCCACTCTCCCTCTCGCGCACACACACATCCCCCACTCTCCCTCTCGCGCACACACACATCCCCCACTCTCCCTCTCGCGCACACACACATCCCCCACTCTCCCTCTCGCGCACACACACATCCCCCACTCTCCCTCTCGCACACACACACATCCCCCACTCTCCCTCTCGCACACACACACATCCCCCACTCTCCCTCTCGCACACACACACATCCCCCACTCTCCCTCTCGCACACACACACATCCCCCACTCTCCCTCTCGCACACACACACATCCCCCACTCTCCCTCTCGCACACACACACATCCCCCACTCTCCCTCTCGCACACACACACATCCCCCACTCTCCCTCTCGCACACACACACATCCCCCACTCTCCCTCTCGCACACACACACATCCCCCACTCTCCCTCTCGCACACACACACATCCCCCACTCTCCCTCTCGCACACACACACATCCCCCACTCTCCCTCTCGCACACACACACATCCCCCACTCTCCCTCTCGCACACACACACATCCCCCACTCTCCCTCTCGCACACACACACATCCCCCACTCTCCCTCTCGCACACACACACATCCCCCACTCTCCCTCTCGCACACACACACATCCCCCACTCTCCCTCTCGCACACACACACATCCCCCACTCTCCCTCTCGCACACACACACATCCCCCACTCTCCCTCTCGCACACACACACATCCCCCACTCTCCCTCTCGCACACACACACATCCCCCACTCTCCCTCTCGCACACACACACATCCCCCACTCTCCCTCTCGCACACACACACATCCCCCACTCTCCCTCTCGCACACACACACATCCCCCACTCTCCCTCTCGCACACACACACATCCCCCACTCTCCCTCTCGCACACACACACATCCCCCACTCTCCCTCTCGCACACACACACATCCCCCACTCTCCCTCTCGCACACACACACACACACACACATCCCCCACTCTCCCTCTCACACACACACACACATCCCCCACTCTCCCTCTCACACACACACACACATCCCCCACTCTCCCTCTCACACACACACACACATCCCCCACGCGCCCTCGCGCATCCCCCACGCGCCCTCTCGCACACGCGCATCCCCCACGCGCCCTCTCGCACACGCGCATCCCCCACGCGCCCTCTCGCACACGCGCATCCCCCACGCGCCCTCTCGCACACGCGCATCCCCCACTCGCCCTCTCGCACACGCGCATCCCCCACTCGCCCTCTCGCACACGCGCATCCCCCACTCGCCCTCTCGCACACGCGCATCCCCCACTCGCCCTCTCGCACACGCGCATCCCCCACTCACCCTCTCGCACACGCGCATCCCCCACTCGCCCTCTCGCACACGCGCATCCCCCACTCGCCCTCTCGCACACGCGCATCCCCCACTCGCCCTCTCGCACACGCGCATCCCCCACTCGCACACGCGCATCCCCCACTCGCCCTCTCGCACACGCGCATCCCCCACTCGCCCTCTCGCACACACACACATCCCCCACTCGCCCTCTCGCACACACACACATCCCCCACTCGCCCTCTCGCACACACACACATCCCCCACTCTCCCTCTCGCACACACACACATCCCCCACTCTCCCTCTCGCACACACACACATCCCCCACTCTCCCTCTCGCACACACACACATCCCCCACTCTCCCTCTCGCACACACACACATCCCCCACTCTCCCTCTCGCACACACACACATCCCCCACTCTCCCTCTCGCACACACACACATCCCCCACTCTCCCTCTCGCACACACACACATCCCCCACTCTCCCTCTCGCACACACACACATCCCCCACTCTCCCTCTCGCACACACACACATCCCCCACTCTCCCTCTCGCACACACACACATCCCCCACTCTCCCTCTCGCACACACACACATCCCCCACTCTCCCTCTCGCACACACACACATCCCCCACTCTCCCTCTCGCACACACACACATCCCCCACTCTCCCTCTCGCACACACACACATCCCCCACTCTCCCTCTCGCACACACACACACACACACACACACATCCCCCACTCTCCCTCTCACACACACACACACATCCCCCACTCTCCCTCTCACACACACACACACATCCCCCACTCTCCCTCTCACACACACACACACATCCCCCACGCGCCCTCGCGCATCCCCCACGCGCCCTCTCGCACACGCGCATCCCCCACGCGCCCTCTCGCACACGCGCATCCCCCACGCGCCCTCTCGCACACGCGCATCCCCCACTCGCCCTCTCGCACACGCGCATCCCCCACTCGCCCTCTCGCACACGCGCATCCCCCACTCGCCCTCTCGCACACGCGCATCCCCCACTCGCCCTCTCGCACACGCGCATCCCCCACTCGCCCTCTCGCACACGCGCATCCCCCACTCGCCCTCTCGCACACGCGCATCCCCCACTCGCCCTCTCGCACACGCGCATCCCCCACTCGCCCTCTCGCACACGCGCATCCCCCACTCGCCCTCTCGCACACGCGCATCCCCCACTCGCCCTCTCGCACACGCGCATCCCCCACTCGCCCTCTCGCACACGCGCATCCCCCACTCGCCCTCTCGCACACGCGCATCCCCCACTCGCCCTCTCGCACACGCGCATCCCCCACTCGCCCTCTCGCACACGCGCATCCCCCACTCGCCCTCTCGCACACGCGCATCCCCCACGCGCCCTCTCGCACACGCGCATCCCCCACTCGCCCTCTCGCACACGCGCATCCCCCACGCGCCCTCTCGCACACGCGCATCCCCCACTCGCCCTCTCGCACACGCGCATCCCCCACTCGCCCTCTCGCACACGCGCTTCCCCCACTCGCCCTCTCGCACACGCGCTTCCCCCACTCGCCCTCTCGCACACGCGCATTCCCCACTCGCCCTCTCGCACACGCGCATCCCCCACTCTCCCTCTCGCACACGCGCATCCTCCACTCTCCCTCTCGCACACGCGCATCCCCCACTCTCCCCCTCACACACGCGCATCCCCCACTCTCCCCCTCACACACGCGCATCCCCCACTCTCCCTCTCACACATGCGCATCCCCCACTCTCCCTCTCAGACACACACATCCTCCACTCTGCCTCTCACACACGCACAGATCTCTCTTTCTCTCTCACACAGACACACATCCTCCACTCTCTCTCTCTCACACACACACACACACACACACAGATCCCTCTTTCTCTCTCACACACACCCTCACACAAAGGACTCTAATTTTACTCTTGAATGTTTTAATTGAACCACTTATTTCGTAAACAATTTCAGTATAGCCTTAAAACCTTTCAATAAAAAAACATTTAAAGCAGATCCCCAGTGTGATAATGGCTCGCATGGGCAGACCAGGGAGGTCGCGGGTTGAATTGCTGATCTGGGTAAAGTAAGTGTCTTTTGGGTGAGGCATTAAACCGAGCTCCTACCTGTCTGCCCTCTCACACGGACATAAAAGATCCAATGCCCCTAGTCAAAGAAGAGCAAGGGAGTTCTCCCCAGTGCCCAGGGCCATATTTACCCCTCACCGATATCAATAAAACTGATTACATTGCTGTTTGTGGAGCTTCTTGTGGAAAAATTGGCTGTCACGCTTCCTGTACTCCAATAGTTACTTCACTTCAGAAGTATCTGATTGCTTATAAAGCACTTTGGGACTTCCTGAGGCTGTGAAAGGCGCCATGTAAATGCAAGTTGTTTCTTATTTCCCTTTTCCTGGGCCCACTTACATGGACACCATTCACTTCGATATCTTGGTCAACTGGTAGTGTTGTCAGGCTAGTCAGAAGTTTCCAGATGTATCCCAGGCTATCGAGTGAGGCAAAGGAGGAGATAGCAGGGGCTTTGGCAATAATTTTCAACACCTTTTTGGCCACAGGAGAGGTGCCAGAGGACTGGAGGAGAGCCAATGTGGTACTGTTATTCAAGAAGGGAGGAAGGGATAAACCAGGGAATTACAGACCAGTCAGTTTAACTTCAGTGGCGGGGAAACTATTGAATGCAATTCTGAGGGACAGAATTAATCTACACTTGGAGAGGCAGGGATTAATCAAGGACAGTCAGCATGGTTTTGTTAAGGGAAGGTCATGTCTGACCAATTTGATTGAATTTTTCGAAGAGGTGACCAGGTGTGTAGATGAGGGCAATGCATTTGACATAGTCTACGTGGACTTCAGCAAGGCTTTTGATAAGGTCCCTCATGGGAGACTGATATCGAAGGTAAAAGCCCATGGGATCCAAGGTAATTTGGCAAATTGGATCCAGAATTGGCTGAGTGGCAGGAAGCAGAAGGTGATGGTCGAGGGGTGTTTTTGTGACTTCTTGCATGTGTCCAGTGGGGTTCCACAAGGATCGGTGTTGGGTCCCTTGCTGTTTATGGTATATATAAATGATTTAGACCTGAATGTAGGAGGGTTAATCAGTAAGTTCACGGATAACGCGAAAATTGTTGGGGTGGTATATAGTGAGGAGGGTAGCCTTATAGACCAGAGGAGGATATAGATGGGCTGGTCAGATGAGCTGATCAGTGACAAATGTTATTTAATCCAGATAGGTGTGAGGTGATGCACTTGGGCAGGACAAACAAGGCATGGGAATACATGATGAATGGTAGGATCCTGGGAAGTACCGAGGATCAGAGGGATCTTGGTATGCATGTCCACCAGTCCCTTAAGGTAGTGGGACAGGTAGGTAAGGTGGTTAGGAAGGCATGTGGGATATTTGCCTTTATTAGCCGAGGCATAGAATATAAGCGCACGGAGGTTATGCTGGAACTGTATAAAACGCTGGTTAGGCCACAGCTAGAGTATTGCATGCAGTTCTGAAATCCTCATTATAGGAAGGATGTGATTGCACTAGAGAGTGCAGAAACCCTCATAACATTTAAGAAGTATTTGAATGTGCACTTGCGATGCCATGGCATACAAGGCTATGACCCTAGTGCTGGAAAATGGGATTAGAATAGTTAGGTACTTGTTTGACTGGCACAGACTCAATGGGCTGAAGGGCCTTTTTCTGTGCTGTAGACCTCTATGGCTCTATGACTCTTCCAGTCATCAGTCACAATCCTGCACCTATCCTCATTCAACCCTTAACATGTGCATGTCGGTCAGTGGACAATCACTGAATTTGATTTGACACTGTTAACTTTTAAAACAAAATCACATTTAGCAACCCTCGCCATAAATGTTTAGCACCGCTGTCAGGGTTAATGATGGAATTGCACATCACAGCAATCAACATGACAGATGGGACCTTTACGATTCCTACATTGCATTTTTACTCTAAAGCTATAACAACATTGGATTTGACTAACATGATCCTAAATCTTCTTCTAAGTACCGATTCCTAGGAATGCCATCACTTGGACGCCTGGTTAATATCTGTACATTCATCTTGATTTTTGGAAATACATTTTAAACCTGCAACATCCATACACATTTCTATCAGAATAATAAAATCATCTGAGCTAGATTCTCCATCCACTCCCTGCCCGTTTCCTTGTAGATCCACAGCTGACAGAAACCTGCTTAGGCACCAACTCTGCTTCCATCTCTGCCTCTCACGAATCCCACACACTGCCCTTGATCTCATTTCATGGTGAAAGGGCATAAAGTCCTACAATGAGCATGCAGCAGTCCTGCCTGTTTGTTCCAACTGATCCTTGTATCATGGGGCTGCCACAAGGTCAGCAGAGAAGCCCTGGGGTCTTCGATGTAGAGAGTTTTGCACAAATGCTCCAATAGTGCACGGAGCCCATCGCCATTAGACTAAATTGATGATGGCAATGCTCTAATGTTTGCAGGCGCTTTCTTTCAGCAGTGTGATAATTAGAGGGTGAGCCGACCCAGGCCAAATCACGTGCCGACTTTTAATCGGTCTGAAGCCTGGGCTTATGTAGAATAGCCACCACATACAAGCACAAACGTATCATGGGCCCGTTTTCACCTATGTGCTACATATTGGGATCTGTACTCTAAGTGCCCATACACTATTAGGGCTTGTTCCGAACAGATACAACATGATGGAATCTCAAAAACTCTTTGATCCTTCATTCCACGTGACTAAACAAATGCCCAGCTTGCTCATGACAGAAATTAACATTGGCTGTAACTGACTGACCACCTGTGAATCCAGATTGTCTGGGTCATTCGAGGTTCGAAATGGCTAAAACACAGGATGGAAGATGGTTCATTTAGTCAGGTGATGACTGAACAATTTAAAATCTGTCTCTATTCAGGAGGGAAGTACAATCTACTTAATTAACTCATAAATATAGAGAAACGGCAAGAGATTAATGCTGATTTCCCAGCCACCCTTCAATGACCTGCTTATACTATTTGAGCTATTTACTTGGAGGTGGCCTCAGATTAACCAATGCATGCACAATTCCTCCTCCTGAAAGGTCAGCAAATACCAACCATGTTGGGATGTGAGGAGAAGACCTCATTGATGTTGCCACCAGGGCTGAACTTCTCTGAACAAGCAGGGAGCTGGGCACAAAATAGGGACTCCCAGGTCACCCCTAGACAAACAGTTCAAACACAAAGCCATAATTCACTATTTTCAAACTGTTGGGATTTTGCTCCACTCAAATCCGTCACTGATGGAGGAAACTAATTTTAAAAGGCAATCTGGATTTAATGCAAAAATCTGATTTAAATGCAAAGTAAATCACTTGGCAGCACAACCAGGCTCCAAAGATCCAATCGAAGAATGGGAAAGGAGCATGTACTGAACAATCAACACAATGTTTGCCTAAGGCATCATGTCAAGATATGAGCCTCTGAGCACACTACACACCCATGCAGCTGCCTCGAGACACTTTCAGTTTATTATCTGTTACCATCTGGATGTCTCCAGTAGACCTGTGGCCCGCAGCTGAGTGTTAGCGCGGCACCAGCAGCTATTAACAGCAGCAATGCCCCAATCACTGACTGCCGCAGATGGAGAGGTACAAGCTCCTGCAGCCACGATCTTGCAGCGAGTCAGCTTAAATGTTTCCAATGATCAAAGGAGCCAAGGCACAGTTCTTCCACTAAAATGAGGCCTAATGAACTATAAAGTAATAATAATTTAGCACAATTACAGAGTAAAGCTGCACAGATTCACTACTCAAAGCACTATATAGCAAATATTTAATTCTCTGTTGAATTGTTAAATTAAAACCGATGTTTTATGAGGGTGTAATTTATTGTATTCATGAAAGTTTTTTTTTAAGTTATTCTATGATAAAAACACTTTCCACTTCTCCTGTTTCTTTCACGTCAGCAATAGCATTGTGAGCTTTATCAGGTGTGCAGTGGACCGGTCAAGGCTGCTTACTTGCCTGAGTTTTAATGAAGACCCCAGGCTTGGTTAACCGATCTCGGGCCTGGGGCAGGAGTGGAAGGACTCTAATTGGCTTTTGTATCCCAGGGTGGGAAAAATCTGTTAGGTCGGACATGGCACAGATCACAGTCAGCAGCTGGCAACAGTCTCACACACTTAACCCGAGAGAAAGCAAGAGAAATAGATGCAGAGATAGAAACAGACACAAAGAAAGGCAGGGAGAGATAGAGACAGATATAGAGAGAGAAACAGAGCGAAAGAGAGACAGAGATGGACAAAGAGATTCAGAGCAATAAAGAAACGGATAGGAAAAAAGGATCAGAGAGAGATAGTGAGAAAGACTGAAAGAGAGAAACAATGAGCGATATAGGGCAGGAATTTGCCCTTTGGGTTGGGACCAGGTTAAAACGGGTGTCAAAACCCTTCACTTTCCGGGACAGTAACTCACCTGAGATTTTCCCTGAATTGGCCAATTAATGGCCAAAGGGCAGATTCATCTTTCAATTAAGGATGGCAGGTGGGTTCTCAAAGCTGGAAGGTCCTACGAAGCATGCAGTTCAGGTAAAAGGGAAAGACAGTGCCTCCATTTTGAACCTTTAAATTCAAAAATAGAATTAGCAAACAGGACACCATTCTGGAGTAGAAACCAACAGTGGCCAGGCAGACAGGGAGGACCTCAAAGCCTGCCTGGGGTGCTGGGCCCCTCTGTCTGTTGCTGGGAGGCTGCCTCTAGGCAGCTGGCCTAGTGTCCAAAGCCTCGGCAGGCTTGCAGGCAAAGAGGAATTTTCCAGACAGCCACTGACAATAGCTCAAATAATGCTACCTTGCCTCTGGGAAAATGGCCCAGGGCCAAGATAGTTTTGTTGGCACTAAGTGCTAAGTTAACGTGGAGTGAGGCAGTACCCACTTTTTAATCACCGGAAGGCAGATAATACAAAGTACATTGACCTCATCTCTTGCCCGCCAGGGTCACAACCGCCTGTGTGCTTATCCTCCATATGCGGCTGAAAACTCTGCCATAGAATTTGAAACTGAGCGAAATTTAGAAAGAGGGAGAGTATGAGAGAGAGAGAGATATCTAGAGATCCAGAGATAGAGACACAGAGATAAGCAGAGCGGCAGACAGAGAGGCTTGAATACAGATATACGGTGGAGCTTAATGCTCTCCCCATGGTGAACTTGGTGGCAAGGGGCATTTAATTTGCCGGAGGGTGGCAGGTGCGGACCCACTGCCTTTCCGCCTCCACCCCGATTAAGTCCGTGGACAGTCTTCTCTCCCCACTAGGATTAACCCAGTGGCAGGCAGAGGACTCGGCAAGCAGGGAATACGACATGCAAACATGGGGTTGCTTGCGGGCTCCCATGGGAGGTCCCTCCTTCAAAGGCACTCAGTACCTGATTGAGGGACCCAGTATCAGGAAAGGGGTATGGTCCGCTGACAGCTACACCCCTGCCCTTGCTGCCAACCCCCCTCTCTACCCTGTGACCTGCACCATCCCCCGCCCTCCACCCTCACACCTGTGGCCTGGGATCCAGTGATGATCCTGGCCCTTGGGTGGGTGCATTACCAGCAGCACCCACAACCTCCCCACTGCTTTTCAATGGGGCCATCGACCTGATTGGTCGTAGGTCATAGTGGGCAGGCCTTCTGTCCCCAGGGTCTTAATCACGGAGAAGGCCCACTGCCGTCCAATAAGCAACATTTAATATAGTGGCCTACCCAGAAAAGCTGGGCAAGACCCCCATCACCTGCATTAAATATCACCCAGGGATTCAGAGGAGTAGAGAGAGAGAGCGTGAGAGATTCGGAGATAGGTGAAGAAAGAGAGGATCCAAGAGATAGTGATAGATTGAAAAATAAAGGGAGAGATTGATTGATAGAGGTACAGGTGAAGAAATCTAGAGCGATAAAGAGGAAGAAGATCTCAATTTTATACAGCATCATAACATCTCCTTTCCCCAAAACAACTAATACTCATTAGGGCTGAATGAGACAAAATTGAACCATAAATAGGTAGGAAATATAGATTATATATATTACTAGTTGCCCAATGCATCCATTGGTGAAAGCATTTGTCAGAGTGGAAGACCCGGATTTACTTGCTAAATCAAATTGGAGTATGGCAGTGCCCTCTCTTTAATCACCAGAAGGCAAATGATGCAGCCCAATATCAAGATCATTAATGTGCAGCTACCCTGAATTGGCAGTATCATAAGTCTGCAAGGTAATTTTAAAAAGGTGAAGCAACTCTTTTGGTGGTAAGTTTACTCTGGTCAACATGGAGTATCACTCAGCTCTTTATATCCTATTGCCGCTCTGAGCTCACTTATGTCAACAACGCAGGCTGCAATCATTCATACTGAGTCGGTGGGGTACAGTTGTATATAATAAAAACAGAAAATGCTGCAAAAACTCATTAGGCCTGGCAGTATCTGTGGAGAGAGAAACAGAGTTAAGGTTTCGAGTCCAATATGGCGCTTCTTCAAAGAAGAGTCAAAAGGACTTGAAATATTAACTGTTTTTTTCTCTCCACAGATGCTGTCAGACCTAATGAGTTTTTGCAGCATTTTCTGTTTTTATTTCGGATTTCCAGCATCTGCATTATTGTTCTTTAATTACAGTTGTATGTATCCTGATTAATTCCTGGAAACTCCAGAATAATTCCAGAGGGCTGGTAATCCTACTGGCTAGTAAATCTTAAATACTGCAAAAGAGAAGCTAACACCACCAAAACACAACCAGAGCTTAAATATTTAAAACCAGTGCCCACAGCTCATGAATTTGCAATCAACATTACTTAAAAAACAGAATATCTGGTCATCAGCACACTGATGTTTCTGGCAGTTTGTTGGGTGCAAATTGGCTGCTGTATTTCCTACATTACAACAGTGATTACACTCCATTGGCTGTAAAGAACTTTGCGACATCCTGAGCATTATATAAATGCAAGTCTTTTGTCCTCTCATTCTTTTCTATGGGCTATCAAACTGAAGCAGTAAAGGATACAGGGACCTTGGACTGATTGCTACACACTGCGGTGTATAGGTTTGCAACCTCAGGGTCCACTCCTATTTGACCCTTTGCCCTATCCTTCATGAAGGCCAATTGCTTCTGCCTTTGTAGCATCAGCCGCGTCCACACCTACCTCAACATCAACTTTCTACTTATACTGTGTCACCACACCTGGCTGAATGCTCTCCTTGCCGGCCTCACATTTACCACTCTTGGGCATGGTTGGTGGGAACAGCGGAGTGGGTGCAGGAGGGGGCCGGGAGTGAGAGATTGGGGCTTTAGAGGTTGACCACCTTGGGAGGGAGGAAGCAAGATATCGGGGTTTGAGGGGGATGTGGGAGAAGGGGGAGGCCCACTGGCACAGGAGGGAGCAAGGGATTGAGAGCAGAATTTAGCAATTTTGTCGGGGTTGATAGAGGCCCATGTTCAGCAAAGGTGAGTGCAAAGGATTCCTCGAGTGGCTGGTGGTGGTGGTGGGGCCGGGGTGGGGGGGGGAAGAGTGGGGGAGCTGGCCCGTATGAGTGCCACAAAAGGCATAACATTTTTCAGCCGGCAGCTTCCGCCTCCCTCTCACTGCTGGGTTTCCCAAGCCTTGGGAGCTGCTATATTTAAGCTGGGCTCCCAGTTGTGCTGCAGGAGCCTGAATTAAATGTTAATGAGATGCCCTGCTTCCTCATGGCAGTACATCAACACGGCATGAAATCCACCTTGGTAAAAACGGTAACTGATGGGTACACAGCAAATTGGGCCTTGTTCATTACTTTTACAATTTTAACCCCCAAGTTACTGATTTTGGTAGAGATGTGAGAGTTGAATCTAAGTGTGCCTCAACCGTTTTTTTGGTTGTCATGCCAAAGCCATGCTTACTTAGAGACAAATTTGACGTGGAACTTGCTGTATTGCGCAGATACCTGCCGCACATCTTAAAGCACCTGGCTGAATGCTCATTCCTACAGCGAACAACTGAGTGGGCTCCACCACCTCTGCCTCCACATTTGTGTACCAAGATAATAAAAAAAACACAATATCAGCAACCTCCCATATCAAGAGCTGCTAATCTCAGGATTTATTGAAATTCCATCCTTCACAAACTGCCCTATATTGCACCGTACACAAACAGGCCCTTACCTAATCAATCATGAATTTAGCTGAGGCAAGCTTTTAATCTCACTTCTAAATTTATACTCGCATCGCAGAACAGACTCAGCCCCTGAGGATAGAGGAACAAACTAATTTTCTCTGCTGATTATTACTTCACGGCATGTTTTAATGGACCCATATGAAACAGTTCAATAGCTATATCTCCTCTTTAGGCCTTCTTGCCCTACCAATTGTCCCCACTCTCTAGCCTAGTAGGTAATATATGGCCAGTTTAAAAACCTTAAACACCTAAAAAGAATTATGCAAGACTGAGGCCTCACATTTATCTGCTCCCTCTGAGTGGGATGGTACTTCTGCTTGTCCTCACGTCAGGCAAGACCAGGCGCTCACTGAAGGGCAGAAACTGTAGGTGCAAAATTCTGCAAACCATTCATTTACCTATTTGTCCAAACTCTTAAATCTCACTAGTAATAGGTATTCCCAAAATATATTCGCTGCAGGGTCAGTTAATCAGTGAAAAGTGGGAAATGCTTCAAAGCACATCGATCCTTTCAAGGTTCTGGCTGTGTGCTCTTCAATAAAAATGTACAGTATTATACATCTACAGCCAATTATTTTTATAAGATGTGCAACAGAGACAAAGGAACCCATTCCCCCCACTCCTCAGAAATGAAGACAATGGGCCACAGCACATGGTCAACCTTAAATGTGTGCAGTGTAAATGATGTAAATCATTCATGAATACTTAGGTGACAGCAAGCTTGGGTTTTAATGCTTAAGTGAGAATAAAAGTCCCTTAAATGCAATGATCTCCTTAGTTGGGAGACCCTTGGTAAGAATATTGATAGCAGGACTATTCATTTGGGAAAAGAAAACAATTGAAAGGTTAATTCTGCCTTTATTCATCCAAACTAATGTTTTAAAGGCTTCCATCACATTTCAAGCCATGTAAAAATGAGGTGTGATTTATTACACAATGGAAGTCGAGACATTAGATCTTAGCAAATCTTTTTGTTTAGAAATATTCACAGGGAATTCTGCCTTCAGGAGGTATTTAACCAGTAGGTGACAATGCACCATTCCTAGTTTTCAATTATGAGGAACATCATTGAACAGTTCAGCTAAATGGAAAGACAAAAGAAAAAATCAATGAGTCAATGGAGACTCAAATACATTTTTACATTAATTAGCACAAAAACAATGGGCAACTATCTAAAGATTAAAGGCCCCAGCTATGCCTGTCTCTTTATGGGGTATGTGGAACATTCCATGTTCCAGTCCTACTCCGGCCCCCTTCCACAACTCTTTCTCCGGTACATCGATGATTACTTCGGTGCCGCTTCATGCTCTCGTCGGGACTTGAAAAAATTTATTAATTTTGCTTCCAATCTCCACCCCTCCATCATTTTCACGTGGTCCATCTCTGACACTTCCCTTCCCTTCCTTGACCTCTCTGTCTCAATCTCTGGTGATAGACTGTCCACTAATATTCATTACAAACCCACCGACTCCCACAGCTACCTCGACTACAGCTCCTCACACCCCGCTTCCTGTAAGGACTCCATCCCATTCTCTCAGTTCCTTCGCCTCCGTCGCATCTGTTCCGATGATGCTACCTTCAAAAACAGTTCCTCTGACATGTCCTCCTTCTTCCTTAACCAAGGTTTTCCACCCACGGTCGTTGACAGGGCCCTCAACCGTGTCCGGCCCATCTCCCGCGCATCCGCCCTCACGCCTTCTCCTCCCTCCCAGAAACATGATAGGGTCCCCCTTGTCCTCACTTATCACCCCACCAGCCTCCGCATTCAAAGGATCATCCTCCGCCATTTCCGTCAACTCCAGCATGATGCCACCACCAAACACATCTTCCCTTCACCCCCCCTATCGGCATTCCGTAGGGATCGCTCCCTCCGGGACACCCTGGTCCACTCCTCCATCACCCCCTACTCCTCAACCCCCTCCTATGGCACCACCCCATGCCCACGCAAAAGATGCAACACCTGCCCCTTCACTTCCTCTCTCCTCACAGTCCAAGGGCCCAAACACTCCTTTCAAGTGAAGCAGCATTGCACTTGCATTTCCCCCAACTTAGTCTACTGCATTCGTTGCTCCCAATGTGGTCTCCTCTACATTGGAGAGACCAAACGTAAACTGGGCGACCGCTTTGCAGAACACCTGCGGTCTGTCCGCAAGAATGACCCAAACCTCCCTGTCGCTTGCCATTTTAACACTCCACCCTGCTCTCTTGCCCACATGTCTGTCCTTGGCTTGCTGCATTGTTCCAGTGAAGCCCAACGCAAACTGGAGAAACAACACCTCATCTTCTGACTAGGCACTTTACAGCCTTCCGGACTGAATATTGAATTCATCAACTTTAGGTCTTGAGCTCCCTCCCCCATCCCCACCCCCTTTCTGCTTTCTGCTTCCCCCTTCCTTTTGTTTTTTCCAATAAATTATATAGATTTTTCTTTTCCCACCTATTTCCAGAAAAAAATTTGCAAGTTTTAAAATGCCCTGTGTCTCAAAAAAACACAACATAATGCCTTCCACACAGTGAGATACTTTGAAATGCTTGACAGCTGTGTCGCAAATATGGCAGCTGCTTTGCACGCAGCAAGATCCCACAGATGCTTGTGGTGCTCAGTTAGCACCCCACCCCAACTAGAGCTATACCTTGAGTGCCCTACCATCCATTCTTAATTAGCACATTCGTTTAGATAATATCACCAACTTTAACACCTATGTGTTCTTTTGTTCTATTGTTGGTGACATCTTTTGATGATCTGCTTCTATCACTGCTTGTTTGTCCCTACAACCACACCAACCCCCTCCACTTCTCTCTCTCTCTCTCCCCCCCACCCCCCCCACACACCTTAAACCAGCTTATATTTCAACTCTTTCTTGGACTCGAACTCAGGTTCTGTTGAAGGGTCATGAGGAATCGAAACGTCAACTCTTTTCTTCTCCGCCGATGCTGCCAGACCTGCTGAGTTTTTCCAGGTAATTCTGTTTTTGTTTTTATCTAAAGATTAGCTCAGCTTGGAGAGAAGGAGGGTATTGAAGGCAGATTGGGCTGAGTTTTATTTGCTAATGATGTATTCATTGGCGTCAAGTGCTATTTCTGTGTGGCAATGGGTCTATGTTTTAGTCAACAGCATTTTGTGTGGCTGAATATTTGGCCAATTGAAAATGTTACAGAGGCTGAACGGCCTCATGTAGAAAGATACTCAGATTGTTTAACCCCCAGAGTTAATGCATTTATTCTCCCCGTCTCACCACCTGACATCCACACCCTCCCATTCCCCACCCACCAACTCTAATTAAAAATGCACCATCTCAGGCTCATTTCCTAGACTTTGCAGAGTTAGTTGATTGGGATGTTGCTATAAATGGACTCAGCAACCCTGGGCTAAGAAGAGAAGGAACAAATCAGAGCTGTCAACACTGACTACTAACTGTGTGATCACTAGGTGAGGACAGAATTATTCATGCTATCATGCCCCGTACAGTCAAACAGCCTGTTGGCACAAACTGTTTGGGCTCATATATGTCAAATTGCTTCAGTTGACAGTACTCTCACCTCAGCCCCAACTTAAGGTCTGAGCACATAATCTGAGCTGACACTTCAGTACTGCACCAAAAGGTAATCCGGGCTGACACTTAAAAGCAATATTAAAGCAGTGTTGCATTGTCATTTGACATGCTAAATCAAAGTTCTGATGTCTGGTAAGGATTCCACATCACTAACTGAGCACCACAAGCATCTGTGGGATCTTGCTGCGTGCAAAGCAGCTGCCATATTTGCGACACAGCTGTCAAGCATTTCAAAGTATCTCACTGTGTGGAAGGCATTATGTTGTGTTTTTGTGAGACACAGGGCATTTTAAAACTTGCAAATTTTTTTCTGGAATATGAAATACATTACTGTAAGAGGCAGCAACAGTAAAGTAAATAACTCCACTTAAGGGCAAATTAGCTCAGCATAAGGAGAAAACTTAGTAACTGCAGGAAAAAAGCAGGAAGAAATGGCATTACAGTAAGTATTGTGAACCCCGCACTGGCACAGTGAGAATAGTCCATCAGTGCTAACAGTTATGGTCATAACTATCTCTACGTAAATTCCTCCAGCACTACAACCCTCAGAAATCTCTGCATTCCTCCAATTCTGGCTTCTTACACATCCTCTCTTTGACTGTTCCACCAGTGGTTGTGCCATCAGCAACCCAGGCCCTCAGCTCTGGAATTCCCTCCCTATTCCTCTCTACCTTCCTTGAATACACTTCATCTTTAGCCAAACTGTCCTAATTGCTCCTTATGTGGCTTGATGTCAATTTTGTGTCTGATAACATCTTGGAATGTTTTACTACATTATATAGCTCTAAGTTATTGTGGTGTTTGGAATATTCACTTAAATAGGGTAGCTGAGCTAAGGGAAGAGAGCACTGGAGTAGCCATGCCTGGTGCTGAAGGCGTAGTTGAGAGTGTCTGCAACAGTGGAGTGAGACACAGAGAAAATGACAGCTGTACAATCTTATTTATAAAGTAAAGCCCTAACCAGCCTATTAAACAAAACTCAGTTATATCCTGTGGGTTTTATTTTCCATTTTTCACTCCATTAAGTTTATTAGTGATTGACATAAACCAATGGAAACATTCATAACAAGTGAAGAGGGCACTCAGTAGAACAATGCCTTTGCCATGCTCTGTTAACTAAAAGTTATTACAATTATACAGCTCTTCCTCAAGACTTTTCTCTGCCTGGTTGATGTTCTGTAACTACAAAACTGAAAAAAGAAATATTTTTATTAAGAGCTTCCATCTCACTGAGGAGACACATCCAACAACCTGCTCTGAAAATTTTGCTCATATCTTTGACAGCTGTAACAAATTCTACTGTGGCACCTGAGACAATCCATAACATTGCGAAACAATCAACAACATTCTAAATGAAACAATCCACATAATTCAAAAAAAAGTCAATGCACCCTCTCTCTCAATGTTAATGGATCTTTCAAAAAAAAATTCCAGGATCCAGGTCCACATCCACATCCTTTTTTAGCCAAAAACTAAATAAATCTTCCTCAGGCCTTACCCTATCTGTTTACCAAGTTTTGTTGAAATCCATCCAACAGTTTTTGAGATCTATTTTTTATAGACAAGCAGACTAACAAACAGGGGCAAAAACATGACCTCTGCTCACGTTCAGTGGCAGAAGTAATGAATTTCCGCTGAAGTAGTCCTTGCATGTGCAATCTGTGAATGCCCTGAATTTAACAACTTAGATTTACATAGTACTCTTGACACAATATCAAACACCAAAAAGCTTTCCATGGAGGTGCAAATAGATGAGATGGAAGAACAGAAACAGAAAAGGTGTTGGGAAAGTTGAGCATCAGAAAAATTGAGGCTGGATGGGAGCAAGATATGTGGATAAGGGTTTTCATGACAGTGGGATGAAGTGTAGGTGTACAATGTTGAGGAGATGGACATAGGCACAGAGGTGATTCATAGGTATGCCTTAGAAAGTTAACAGTAAAATGTGAGAGAATAAAATGAATTACAGAATGCACAAGGCCTCATCTTCCAAGCACTGGTCCTTTCAGCCCTCCCCATATTTTTCCATTACAAGATATTAGATACTTATTGTACTGGTCACTGGGAATTCATGGATATGGATTTCACCAATGTTCTGCTCAGTGAGCAAGTTTTCACCGTGTATCACTGAAATCCCAAATCCTAAGCTCTGACTCAAACCAAACATTTGCTATGTAATCAGATGTACCATTGTGGTTTCCTTCAGATTATACTGTGTTTCAATACATGACTAATGTCACAATTACCATGGTTATCTATTTTCAAATGCGAGAGATTTTCATTCCTTCTCATGAACTCCCTTCAGACCTCATACCTTTCACTGGGGGGGCAGACAAACCACTGCTAAGACACTGTCACATGCCACAATGTGGCCATTCAACACGATGGGTGCAAGAGCAATCTTGGTTGTCTCCTGATTCTATTTTCTTCTTTTTTGGGGACTCACCTTGCTTCTGGATCTAAGACAGTCTGTCTGACTTTGGCTTTGAGGAACTATCCATGCAAACCCACATCTTATCCCTAAAGATGATTGCTGTACTCAACAGGGAATACAGTCCTGTATTTTCAATTCACAAGGCCAGACAAACATGTATCAAACCAAAGAGGTCTACTTTACATGCATGCAATAGATTGAAGGCAATATCTAATTGTTCCACTCAATTTGCTTAACTGCAGTGATTCATAAAGCAATTCTTGTTCAACAAGCTAGCCACCGTTTATTGTTTACACTGTTTTTGTGTGTCTATAGATAAGGAATGTAAGTGTTAGCATCAAGCACCCTCACAGGATTTCCTTGAACGCTTCCCTTATTTCAGCAGCTACCTTTCTCAAAAAGTCATCATGAAGGAAGATCATCCTGTACAGAACCAGCTGTGCCAGCCAGCCTTCCAAAAACTGTACAACCAGATCTTCAACAACAGAGATCTCAATAAGAAGATAAAGGCTTTAGTATACAACACTGTTGGTGTCACCATCCTTTTACATGGCAGTGAGATTTGGCTCACCTACCAAAGGCACCTCTGGGTGACAGAGAATTTCCATCAGTAGTGTTCTCTATGAGATTCACAAAGTCAAGCGGAAAGATAAGCGAACAACCCCAGCATGTTCCCCAAAGCCAATTCCTCCAGCATCACTACCATGTTCATATGAAATAACTCTAATGGTCTGGACACCGCACCCGCATGTCAAATAATCAGCTTCCAAAGCAGATCCTCTTTTCACAACCTAACGATGCCACCCAATCTCAGGGAGTTCAGAGATAATGTTTTAAGGGCACTCTGAAGGACTCGCTGAAACTAACATCATTGCATGGGAGGAACTTACTGGAAACCATGCCACGTGACAGCGCTTCATCCAACATGCCACAGCACAGTTGGAAACAGAGCACATAAACTCTGCTGCAGAAAAATGACAAAAGTGGAAGGAGGGAGAGGAAGCAGAGTCCAGGCTCGGGAACCTACCATCCTCAGGGCATCTCTTGACCTCTCTGCACAGAGACTTGTGGCTCCAGAATTGTCCTGCTGTATCTCCTGAGGACACACAAATCATGAAGCCTGGCAGCCGACATCCTTGTTTCAAGAACTGACCGAGGGAATGTACAATTGATACAGAATACTCTCTTCATAACATGCCTTAGCATCAACCTCAATGCAGTGCCCATACTTCACTCCTGTGAACACCTACACTCCCACTCCCTCCTGTGAGAGACTGCCTGCCAATTTATGTGGCTTCCTTTGTGTATCTGCATACTAAGAAATCCTAAGGCTCTGATTTTATAAGCAGGTTAAATGATTTATTTGCACATCAACCAAAAGCAATCTGCCACTTTAGAGTCAATTGCTGTTGTATTAGGGGACACTTAGATCCCATGCCCATTCGTTGAGATTGTTCAGACTCATTGTACATTTAACCTCTGCAGTGCACACAGGACTTTCGTCCAATCAAACTGGGCTGGATTTAAACTCAGTTCCTGAAGATGAAAGAGCAATATGTTTATCCACTTTGAGACCAAACCTGGCCTGGTATACAGAAAATTACTGGTTTTCAATTTTTCACTGCACACCTCCCCAGATTTCACACATAAACCCACACCAACATTTCCTGCAGTTCTCTACCTTATTTTTGTAGGTTTAGTAAATATATTTGCTGAAATAAATTCTATGAATGTTTAACCATCGCAGTGCTACCAAAGGCAGAATTAGCACAAAACATTAAAGTGAAGATATGGCAGGCTGGCACTGCAACAGATCCAAGGCAGATGAAGCTGCTATTTAATAATTAATTCACAGCAAGGAGTCCACCAAGAGCACTTCCATTCTCAGCAGATGTCATATTATCAGACACTCATTCCCAATATCTAGCATACTGTGCTCCAAAGTGAAGCAATAACAGTCCAACCTCATGGGAAAAGCTGTGAGCTGTGTTGCTCTCTCTAAATCTATGCCAGCTCCATGTCCTTTCCCAATATCTGCATTTTTCTTAATACCTGGCCACAGAGCACCGAATGACAGAAATGACATCAAAGTTACAGCACCGAAACAGGTAATCTGGCCCAACAGGTAATTGCCAGTGTTTGTGCTCCATACACGCCTCCTCCCACATCTATCCCTATCAACCTCTACCCTTCTCCTTGCTCTCTCATGTACTTATCTAGCTTCTCCTTAAATGCGATTACAATATTCACCTCAACTATGTGCTAGTGAGTTCCACATTTTGGGCAGGATTTTTCGCTGAGCGGGCGCGTGCCCGACCCGCTCGAGTGTAAAATGACGTATGGCGACATTGGACGAGTGTCCCGACATCATTGCAATATTACACGCGATATTTTGGTCGGCGGGAGTCGGCAGTGCGCCCACTGACTACAGGCCTATTAAGGCCATTAAAGTCACAATTGAATGCAATTTTTCGTAGGCAGGCGGCCTTTGGATTTTTTATGAAACCTCATCTTCGGGTGGGTTGAGGTTTCCAACAGGAATGAAAAATCAAATATAGACATTGAAATATTATTTATAACATGTCCCTGCTCACATGATTGTGTCACATGAGGGAACATATTTTTAACATTTGTAAAATCTTTATTTGTATTTTTAAAGCTCAGGGAGCTTTCAGTGCGCGCAATCGCACGCATTTGCAAACTTCCATGCTCGCCCTCCTCCCACTCTACCCCGACAGCGCTGCAGCGTGCCTTTCATGCTGGCTAGCTGTTAATTGGCCAGCCAGTGTGAAATTGATGTCAGGGCCCAATCACGGGCGATAGTCGGCTTCACGACCACTCCCAGGCCTGCCCACCGCACCTGCCCACCTGACGCGGTAAAAATCCTCTCCTCTAACTATTGCTGGATAAAGGAGTTTCTCCTAATTTCCATAATGATCTTAATGGACAGCCTCTTATGTATGAAGAAGAGTCATACGGACTCGAAACATTAACTCCGTTTCTCTCTCCACAAATGCTGCCAGATCTGCTGAGTTTTTCCAGCATTTTCTGTTTTCATTTCAGATTTCCAGCATCCACAGTATTTTGCTTTCATCTTATTTATGACCCTAGGTTTGGACTCCCTACAAGTGGAAACATCAAATCCCTCATTCAGCACTCTTCTGTATACAGTCTTACAGCATCAGTCATGCTGTATGATTTGCACATGACATGATTTTTTCTTGCAACGGTGAGCAGATTGCAGTCTTTCTCTACTTCTCTCTCCCCCTCCTGAAGAAGTTGACTCACACTGTGCAAAGATTCCTTGGCTAACTATAAATACGGTGCCACTCGCCGTCCAACTGAAATCAGCTAACCCATCAGAGGCTAGAGCCTTCTAGACTGTGTAACTTTGCACTAAAGCTAATGCAGTGGAATATGGTGACTAGCCACAAATGTGGCTACGATTATATTGTTTTAGCCACACAGCCAAAAACTTGTAGAAAACAATCTGACACCCAACGCAAGTGAATGAACTTCATCTGCATATTAACAAATATCTGCTACCATTTAGTAACCAAGCTCCTCGCAATGATCAAAAATCAGTACACACTCTGCTATTTATCTTACTAACAAATGAATTTTAAAAAAGTTAAAGTTAACACGCATATATTAGGCTTGCCAACCCTCCAGGATTGATCTGGAGTCTTCAAAATTTGAAGATTCATCTCTAGATTTCTGCAGCGAGCAATCCCAGGAACAAAACCACAAGGACATTAAAAACATTTTGTTTCTTTCATTTCCTTGGAACACTTGTGTTCATTAAGTGTTAAAAAAGTGAGAAAAAAACAAGGTTATTTGACTGGCAGTCAAGAATTATCCAATTGGATAATGAAGACTTCTTGCTTTCCAATTGGCCACATCACAAGGATGAAGCTGTGAGACAACCAATAGCAAGAGCGTGGGGGCAGGGCATATGATGAATCCTCCAGGAATACAATTAACCAGAGTTGGCAACCCTTGCACAGACTCTGCAAATATGAATATTGAGATCATAAGCCCAACAATGGTGTCTAATAGTTATTTTATATTTACTAGTCAAAAATGCAATTGATCACATCAGGATTATTAATTAGACACATATGGCTAACATATTGTATAACACTGCACTAGGCCACAGTGAGAGCCTGGCAAAATCTTTTCAGCAAAGATTCCTTCAACTTATAAAAAAAGGCAGTTTGCTACAGTTACTGATGGATGGGGAGTTTTACAGCAAGGTGACATTTTACTGAGATCTATACTGGTGTCTACTTACAATTCATGGAGCTGCCAATTCATGCTCAGACCCGCCCTGCTGGGATCAGTGCTTCCCACTGATATACTTTGTGACTAAAAATCACCTTCTTCCAAGGACTACACTTCTTGAGAGAAAAGAAATTTAAAAACTGGCCTAAATTCTTCAACCACCAGACGTTCTGAATGAATTATTCTGTACCAGTTTGGAAGTAAGGCCAAGCTACAATCGTAATTTGCAGCAACTGTTGCTATGGTAACCATTTTTGAACGTTTTCCCCAATCCGAGTCGTATGAAAGGATTGCATTGAGGTTCAAAATCTTGCTAATTAAGGTTATAAAATAATATAATTAACAAGCTCTCCATGTAATTGGGTGTGAAGTTATTTTCCAAAATGTCACTGATATATATATGCATATATTATATATATGTATATATTTCATATATAATATATATTTTAAACATTGTGCCACCTTTCCTTTGCATTTTGTGAATAAACCTATGTTGAAGACAGAATAGATCCAGCTTCTTCCTTTGTCAGATCCCGGTTTAGCAAATGACCTTGCTCAGATCCCATCTGAAATCCTGGTGGCAGGACAGCCCACACCAGTACTGGCGTTAACAGGCGCACTGTCTGCAGACCAGAGCGTTGCTGAACTAGTTCTTCAAATGGAGGTGGGATGGGCAGCGGGGAGAGAAGAAAACACTAGCCAGCCTGAAGATCGAGGCCCAAATCTCCCTCACTGGCAACCAACTGCACTGGGACTGATTGCCATTTGGATGCACCATTGTGCGTAAGACCCTTGTGGCAAGTATACCATCTTCATGCAGGTATACATTTATCTCCTGTACAGACAGAGATTACAGGGTGGGATCAGCCCAAATTGACCATCGTGATGCATGAAAACAGGAGGAAGAAGAACAACGACATTGGAATTCTGATTGGAAAGTTAGCTGCAGACACCCCACCAAAATGGAATCCATCCAAATCACCCATCCCTCTGCACTCAGTATGCTGGGTCTCACTCCCAAAATGCAGCAAAATCTCTCATTTCAGAAGTCTGGGGTTCACAGCTATACTAATTATTAGTGTTATTTTATATGGACAGTCGGTATTCAAAACCTGGCACCCATAATTACAGATTAAAATAGATCAGCAAAGATTACACTGGGATTGTCCTATAAACCACTGACCTTGCTGTGCTCCTGTTCTTTTCTGAGCTTGGGAATCAAATTCCGTAGCATGCTGGTAGAAGATGGCACTAAATGAAAGTAGCTTTTTCACATTGATTAAAAGCTATTATGCCCAAGTCTTAGATGGTAATTGCTGACATTTATCTGGTGGGATCAGGACCTCCTGACCATAGCATGGGGCAGAGATAGAAGCCCAGTAAGAGAAGCTGGTAGGAGTCAGGAGGGGCAAACTGAGGAGTACAATCTCCCTTTGTGAGCCGGGACATGAAGAATAATTTTACCAGTGCTTGGAAGGCAGGCTGGAAGGGGGGGATTCCAGTAAAATTTCAGGGAGCCATGTTGGATCGGCTTCTCAACGCATTCCTGCCATTGGGGTGTCTTACGTTTGGCAGGACCAGATGTGGACAGGCACTCCAAGGAGGCTGCCAGCCAGTTTCAATGATCAAAGGCCCAATAAGGTGCCATTTTACAATGCCAATGCCATTTTATCAATGGAGGATTGGCTCCTCGCCCTGTGAGGAGGCCACCAGCCAAATGGAGGCAGCCTCCCAGCGGCAGCTCAGGGAGTAAGGATTTACAAGGCAAAGACAGAGTGCTGGGCAGGGAAGGCAGGCCCCCCAATGTGGCCTGCATGATTTCCCTGGAAGTGTTTCCCCTCCAGCACTCGCCCCATTTTAATCTGACATTGTGTCTCTTGCGGGCTATTGGCCCCAGGTCTCCAGCCTGCCTCAGTAGAGATTACCAATCCTGTGGTGGCACTGAACTGCTGGCCCTTTGATTGGGCTGGCAGCTCTTGTGGGTGAGCCGCCATCCTTAATAGGACATCAACCGTGGTGTCAGCCACTTAATTGGCCACCACCTATAAAACTTGGGTGGTTCTTTCAAAATTAGGATACCTACAACTCAAGTCACATTAAGCTATCAGCCTGATTACATATTATAGGTTACATTCAGGGCTTTTAAGTGGTCATCTTTCTGGAAGCTTTTGGTCAGTTTGTTCTGGGTTCAGGGATTACCAGTAAGGGGTTGGTAAGTTTGTCCCTTTTTAGTAGATGAACACTGACTGCTTCAGTGACCTTCCCTGGTAACTTCTTCACAATCTTCTGATAAATAAAAACCCTCTGACTTCCTTCCTAATATCCTAATTTTGAAAGAGCTACACAAGTCTGTTGCCACGGTGAATAATTTGTTTGGATTCACTTCATAAACTCAAAGGTTTAAATTAGGTAACCCTGAGGTGTGTTTTCTATAGTCAAACACATCTGCCTTCACAAAACCAAAATACTGTGGATGCTGGAAATATGAAATTAAAAACCAAAGAATGCTGGAAAAACTCAGTAGGTCTGACAGCATCTATGGAGAGAGGAACAGAGTTAAAATTTGATGTCAAATGAGTTCTGATGAAAGGTCTTTCTCACTACAGATGCTGTCCGACCTGCTGAGTACCTCCACCTTTGTTCAAGTTTGCTGACAGCTTGACTTCCCGATGGACGGCATTGTTGCCTCTGTTTCCCTGCAAATGCAATAAAATGTCAAGCTTGGATCAATGGTAGCAATCCGGTTTCTGAATCAGAAAATCATGGGTTCAAGCCCTACTCCAGAACTTGAGCACATAAAGGAAGCTGACAGTCCAGTGCAATGCTGAGTGAGTGCTGCACCTTTGGAAGAGCCAGCATGTGAAAAACTGATGTCCCACCTGCTCTCTTAGGTGGACATAAATATCCCACAGCATTATTCAAAACAGAGCAAGGAGCTTGGTTCTCCTGGTGCCTTGGCCAATATTTATCCCTCAACCAGCATCAGTTTAATTGGTCATTTGTCTTTTGCTGCTTATGGGTCCTTGCTGTGCACAAATCAGCTGTCATCTTTCATTGATTACAACAGTAACTATACTCCAAAATTAATTAATTGCCAAAGTGCTTTGGCATGAAATGAATTCAAGTTCCATCTTTCTAAAAATACCCTTCATTGCCCAGATCTGCATACAGTGCAGCAGATGGCATTTGGCTTCCATAGAAACAACACTTCTGGAATTTTCTGTTTTTATTACAGCAACAATACATCCTCTTCTGACTCTGATTAATCCTCTCTTAATGCAAAACTGTCTTCATTCCATGAGAGAAAGGACTACTGCTTTTCAACTTTAACACCGAGTTCAACAACTTAAGATCTTAACCACCGCTCCTATCTTCTTGGACATGGTAGCAGGCAAGCCACAGAGAGTGGAATAAGTGTGGGCTGGTGGTTGGAGTAAGGATCTGCTATGGGTACACAGCTGGTGGGATGGTCCACACCTCAGCAGTCTACCTCCCTTTCTCCACCACATTCCTTGGTAATTGGAGCTTTCTTCTCCATGCCAGGTTTTCCAAGCTTTCCTGCCCCTTTTCTATTTTACTGAAACCATTTGCAGCTTATCTAGTTCCATCTTTTGTTGTTTTACTCATCTCATTACCAGCCACCCCTGACCCCCTTTTTGCATTGCACTACCATCCTTTTTGTCATTTAATCACTCCTGTTCTCCACCTTTTCATAAACGGTCCCTACTGTTTCTTCCTTCCCTCTCCTCTTTTCTCCTGGCTCTATACCAGCTTAGAAACTGTTCATATCTAATACCTTCTAGTTCAGATGAAAAGTCATCAATTAACACATTTACTAAAGCAACATATTCTACAGAGCTTCACAGGAGCATTAATAAACAAATTGGGCACTGAGTTATATAAGAAGACAGAAGAGGTGACAAAAACGTGGTGAGAGATAGGTTTTCAGCAGCGCCTGAAGGACGGGCCAGGGAGGTGGAGAGATTTAAGGAGGGAATTCCGTAGCTTAAGGCCTAGGCATCTGAAAGGATGCAAACCCTCCAGGATTGGCCAGGAGTCTCCAGGAATTGAAGATTAATCTCCAGGACACTGCTCTATGCAATCCTAGAGAAAAATCATACGGACATTAAAAACAATAGTTTTTAAAAATTTTCTTTGAACACTTCCCTTGACCAGATATAGGGCAGGATTTTTCAGTCAGCGTGAGGGGGCGGGCCCGACACACCGACGCGTAAAATGATGTGCAATGACATCGGGTGTGCGCCCCGACGTCATCATGCTGTGTTGTGATGATACGTAAACGGCCTATTAAGGCAGTAATTAATGTAATTGATAACACTGCCCATCCAATCTTAAGGCTGGCGGGCAGGCGAAGAGGCCAAGTGGCCTTCATGTTTTTTAGGAAACCTCATCCACGAGTGGGATGAGGTTTCCTAAAGCTTTTATTAAATAAATAAGTAAAATGAGATATAAAAACATGTCCCACCTTGTGACACAGTCACATGAGGGGACATGTTCAATTAAATTCTTTCTCCTTTTATTTAATTATTTTAATATCGATTCAATCTCCTGAGGCAGCTCCACGCCTCAGGGAGATTGAAGCGCTCTTTCGCGTATGCACGCTGGCCCCGACTCTCTCTCCTCTCCCCACCCGCACAGATAGCGCTGAGTGCTACGGCTCATGTCTTACGCTGGGCAGGCCAATTAAGGCCCGCCTACATAAAAGGGCAACACCTTGCTGATAACAGGCGGCGATCAGCTCTGTGACTGCCCCCACCCACTCCCTCCGAGCCTGCCCGCCGCCTGAAAAATTTAGGCCATAGAAACATTGAAAATTAGAAAAAAGGCTGTTTGGCTGACAGTCAAGCATGATTCAATTGGGTAACAAGCCTAGTGTAGGAAGGCAGCATGTCACAAGGTTGGATGTGTTGGCCAACTAATGGCTGGAGCATGGGGACAAATCATGTGATGTAACCTCCAGTTTTACATTTAATCACAGTTGGCAACCCAAGAAAGCATGACTGCCAATGAATGTATGTGATGTATGTGAAGCCAAGATTCAAGAATTGCAGAGATCTCACAAGGATATAGGGCTGGAGGAGGTTATAGAAATCAGGAAGGCAAAATCACGGAGATGTTTGAAACAGTGAAAAGTATAGCACAACTGGGAGGGCATCTTAACAAGAAATGCCTCCTCAGTCACTTTTAAAGACTTTAGTTTAAAGACAGAAAAAGCAGCGGAATGGAAAGGGGTGGTGTTGCAATCCCTCTTCAGGGCTGTCTCTGGTTATACAGTCGGCCAGGCAGGCAGGGAAGGCCTGCAACACAAAGAACACAAGAAATAGGAGCAGGAGTAGACCATACAGCCCCTCAAGCCTGCCTTGCCATTCAGTACGAACATGAGCTTCAACTCCATTTTCTCGGCTGCTCCCCACATCCCTTGATTTCCTGCGAGACCAAAAATCTGTCTTCCCAGCCTTAAATCTATTCAACAATGGAGCATCCATGAGATCTCTGGGGTAGAGAATTCCAAAGATTCACAACCATTTGAGTGAAGTAATTTCTCATCTCAGTCCTAACTGATCAGCCTCTTATCCTGAGACTGTGTCCTAACCAGTGGAACCAATCCCTCAGCATCCACCCTATCGAGCCCCTTCAGAATCTTCTATGGTTCAATGATATTGGCTCTCATTCTTCTACACTCCAGAGAATATGGGCCCAATTTACTCGACCTCTCATTCAGGGACTAATTTAGTGAACCTTCGCTGTACCATCTCCAATTCAACTATATCCTTTCTTAAATGTGGAGACCAAAACTGCACAAAGCATCCCAGGTGCGGTCTCACTAAAGCCCTACACAATCATAGCAATACTTCTTCATTCCTGTACTCCAATCCCTTCGCAATGAAGACCAACATGTCTACCAGGAGCACTGGTATCATGGGCTGCCTCTGGGTGCCACCTCCAGGCAGCTGATCTGGCCCTTGTCACGTCAGGAAATTGCAAGTTGACTGGAAAATCCAAAACAAAAACAGAAATACCTGGAAAAACTCAGCAGGTCTGGCAGCATCGGCGGAGAAGAATAAAGATGACGTTTCGAGTCCTCATGACCTTTCAACAGAACTAAGTAAAAATAGGAGAGGGGTGAAATATAAGCTGGTTTAAGGTGGGCAGGGGGGACGGTTGTAGGGACAAGCAAGCGGTGATAGGAGCAGATAATCAAAAGATGTCACAGACAAAAAAACAAAGAGGTTTTAAAGGTGGTTATATTATCTAAAAGAATGTGCTAATTAAGAATGCATGGCAGGATACGCAAGGTACAGATAGCTCTAGTGGGGGTGGGGTGAAATAAGACTAAAAGGGCATAAAAGGTATAGATTTAAAAATAATGGAAATAGGTGGGAAAAGGAAAATTTATATAAATTATTGGAAAAAACAAAAGGGAGGGGGAAGAAACGGAAAGGGGGTGGGGATGGAGGAGGGAGTTCAAGATCTAAAGTTGTTTAACTCTATATTCAGTCTGGAAGGCTGTAAAGTGCCTGGTCGGAAGATGAGGTGCTATTCCTCCAGTTTGCGTTGAGCTTCACTGGAACAATGCAGCAAGCCAAGGACAGACATGTGGGCAAGAGAGCAGGGTGGAGTATTAAAATGGCAAACAACAGGGAGGTCTGGGTCATTCTTGCGGACAAACCGAAGGTGTTCTGCAAAGCGGTCGCCCAGTCTGCATTTGGTCTCTCCAATGTAGAGGAGACCGCATTGGGAGCAACGAATGCAGTAGACTAAGTTGGGGGACATGCAAGTGAAATACTGCTTCACTTGAAAGGAGTGTTTGGGCCCTTGGACGGTGAGGAGAGAGGAAGTGAAGGGGCAGGTGTTGCATATTTTGTGCATGCATGGGGAGGTGCTGTAGGTGGGGGTTGAGGAGTAGGGGGTGATGGAGGAGTGGATCAGGGTGTCATGGAGGGAACGATCCCTACGGAATGCCGCCAGGGGGCTGAAGGGAAGATGTGTTTGGTGGTGGCATCATGCTGGAGTTGGCAGAAATGGCGGAGGCTGGTGGAGTGATAAGTGAGGACAAGGGGGACCCTATCATGTTTCTGGGAGGGAGGAGACGGCGTGAGTGCAGATGTGCGGGAGATAGGCCAGACACGGTTGAGAGCCCTGTCAACGACTGTGGGTGGAAAACCTCCGTTAACGAAGAAGGAGGACACGTCAGAGGAACTGTTTTTGAAGGTAGCATCATCAGAACAGATGTGACGGAGGCGAAGGAACTGAGAGAATGGGATGGGTGTGAGGAGCTGTAGTCGAGATAGCGGGAGTCGGTAAGCTTGTAATGGATATTGGTGGACAGTCTATCACCAGAAATTGAGACAGAGAGGTTAAGGAAGGGAAGGGAAGTGTCAGAGATGGACCATGTGAAAATGATGGAGGGGTGAAGATTGGAAGCAAAATTAATAAATTTTTCCCAGTCCCGACGAGAGCGTGAAGGAACACCGAAGTAATCATCGATGTACCGGAGAAAGAGTTGTGGGAGGGGGCCAGTGTAGGACTGGAACAAGGAATGTTCTACATACCCCATAAAGAGGCAGGCATAGCTGAGGCCCACGCGGGTGCCCATAGCCACACCTTTTATTTGGAGGAAGTGAGAGGAGCTAAAGGAGAAATTGTTCAGTGTGAGAACAAGTTCAGCCAGACGGAGGACAGTAGTGGTGGATGGGGATTGTTCGGGCCTCTGTTCGAGGAAGAAGCTGAGAGCCTTCAGACCATCCTGGTGGGGGATGGAGGTGTAGAGGGATTGGACGTCCATGGTGAAGAGGAAGCGGTTGGGGCCAGGGAACTGGAAATTGTTGATGTGATGTAAGGTATCAGAGGAATCACGGATGTAGATGGGAAGGGACTGGACAAGGGGAGAGAGAAGGGAATCAAGATAATGAGAAATGAGTTCCGTGGGGCAGGAACAGGCTGACACGATCGGTCTGCTGGCACAGTCCTGTTTGTGGATTTTGAGTAGGAGGTAGAAGCAGGCCATCCGAGGTTGGGCGACTATCAGATTGGAAGTTGTGGGAGGAAGATCTCCAGAGGAGATGAGGTCGGTGACAGTCCTGGAAACAATGGCTTGATGTTCAGTGGTGGGGTCATGGTCCAGGGAGAGGTAGGAGGAAGTGTCTGCGAGTTGACGCTCAGCCTCCGCGAGGTACAGGTCAGTGCGCCAGACAACAACAGCACCACAATTGTCAGCGGGTTTGACGACAATGTTAGGGTTGGACCTGAGAGAACGGAGTGCAGTAATTTCAGAGAGAGACAGGTTAGAATGGGTGAGAGGAGCAGAGAAATTGAGACAACTGATGTCACGCCGACAGTTTTCAATGAAAAGATCAAGAGAAGGTAAGAATCCAGAGGGAGGGGTCCAGGTACAGGGAGAATATTGGAGGTGGGTAAAAGGATCCGTTAAACGGGGAGAGGACTCCTGCCCAAAGAAGTGGGCATGGAGACGAAGGCGGCGGAAGAAGAGTTCAGCATCGTGCCAAGCCCAAAATTCATTGAGATGAGGGCGTAAGGGTATGAAACTAAGTACTTTGCTAAGCACTGAACATTCAGCGTCGGAGAGGGGAAGGTCAGGGGTATAGTGAATACACGGCAGGGGCTGGGATTGGAAGATAGGGTGGGGATGGAGGGACAGGCAGGGGTGGAGGGTCCTAGATGGGTGTTGGTGTCAATGAGTTGTTGGAGCTTGTGTTCCTTAGCACTTGAGAGAAAGAGAAAAAGTTTCTTGTTAAGGCGTCGGATGAGACGAAGAATAAATGTGGAACATTCCTTGTTCCAGTCCTACTCCCACCCCCTCCCACAACTCTTTCTCCGGTACATCGATGATTACTTCGGTGCCGCTTCATGCTCTCGTCGGGACTTGAAAAAATTTATTAATTTTGCTTCCAATCTCCACCCCTCCATCATTTTCACATGGTCCATCTCTGACACTTCCCTTCCCTTCCTTGACCTCTCTGTCTCAATTTCTGGTGATAGACTGTCCACCAATATCCATTACAAGCCTACCGACTCCCACAGCTACCTCGACTACAGCTCCTCACACCCCACTTCCTGTAAGGACTCCATCCCATTCTCTCAGTTCCTTTGCCTCCGTCGCATCTGTTCTGATGATGCTACCTTCAAAAACAGTTCCTCTGACATGTCCTCCTTCTTCCTTAACCGAGGTTTTCCACCCACAGGGCCCTCAACCGTGTCTGGCCCATCTCCCGCGCATCCGCCTTCACACCTTCTCCTCCCTTCCAGAAACATGATAGGGTCCCCCTTGTCCTCACTTATCACCCCACCAGCCTCCACATTCAAAGGATCATCCTCCGCCATTTCCGCCAACTCCAGCAAGATGCCACCACCAAACACATCTTCCCTTCACCCCCCCCCGGCGGCATTCCGTAGGGATCATTCCCTCGGGGACACCTTGGTCCACTCCTCCATCACCCCCTACTCCTCAACCCCCACCTACAGCACCTCCCCATGCATACACAAAATATGCAGCACCTGCCCCTTCACTTCCTCTCGCCTCACCGTCCAAGGGCCCAAACACTCCTTTCAAGTGAAGCAGCATTTCACTTGCATTTCCCCCAACTTAGTCTACTGCATTTGTTGCTCCCAATGCGGTCTCCTCTACATTGGAGAGACCAAACACAGACTGGGCGACCGCTTTGCAGAACACCTTTGGTCTGTCCGCAAGCATGACCCAGACCTCCCTCTCGCTTGCCATTTTAACACTTCACCCTGCTCTCTTGCCCACATGTCTGTCCTTGGCTTGCTGCATTGTTCCAGTGAAGCTCAATGCAAACTGGAGGAACAGCACTCATCTTCCGACTAGGCACTTTACAGCCTTCTGGACTGAATATTGAGTTCAACAACTTTAGATCTTGAACTCCCTCCTCCATCCCCACCCCCTTTCCATTTCTTCCCCTTCCCTTTTGTTTTTTTCCAATAATTTATATAGATTTTTCTTTTCCCACCTATTTCCATTATTTTTAAATCTATACCTTTTATGCCCTTTTAGTCTTATTTCACTCCACCCCCACTAGAGCTATCTGTACCTTGCGTGTCCTGCCATTCATTCTTATTTAGCACATTCTTTTAGATAATATCACCACCTTCAACACCTCTTTGTTTTTTTGTCTGTGACATCTTTTAATTATCTGCTCCTATCACTGCTTGCTTGTCTCTACAACCACCGCCCCCCCACTTCTCTCCCCCCACTCCCACTCCCCACCCACCTTAAACCAGTTTATATTTCACCCCTCTCCTATTTTTACTTAGTTCTGTTGAAGGGTCATGGGGACTCGAAACATCAACTTTGTTCTTCTTCGCCGAAGCTGCCAGACCTGCTGAGTTTTTCCAGGTATTTATGTTTTTGTTTTGGATTTCCAACAGCCGCAGTTTTTTTTATTTTTAAGACTGGAAAATCCAAGTTGGCCTCTTAAACTTTACCTTTAATAATGCTCTTCATGAGCTTAATTGCATGCCTCATGATGATGGGTGGACTTTCTGGGTCCTGAACTTATCTCATCCAAAATGGTTGGTGCCAGGAATGGAGTCCCTGCAACTGACACACCAGTCTGCATTTTCAGGGTCTCTCTGGCCTTTGTTCCTGACTTGGGGGTGGGAGGACTGAAATTTTAGCCCATTAATTTTGTTTCACTCGCCACAGTTGCTGCCTGACTTGCTGGGTGTTTCTAACATTTACTGTTTTTAATAGCTCTGCGATATGCAGACACATCAGTGAAGATTTTTTTCAGATCAGACCACACAAACCAAGGAATCTGGATTCTAATGCAAATATACTGTAAGCAATACTATTGTTTCAAAAATAGGTCAGTCTCCTTTTGTGTTGTTCTTGTACCCAATGAGATTTTGCTCTTATCCATTATTGATCTGCAAGATGATGCAAACAGGCTCACTTGGGCATGTAGACATTATACCATTAGGAATCGACTGTTCTATAATTGCAACTGTAAACTTGCATTGTAGTCAGTAATCTCAATGATGCATTACTCTGAATCATATAAGATATTTTATTTAATGTTAGTGCTTTGTGAACAAATCATCCTGTATTTCAAATATTAAAAAAATGAATAGGCACAATGACAGCAGTGACAGAAGGCTGTTTCACACATGCTCAATCTGGCATTGACACATGGAATCAAAGAATGGCTACAGCACAGAATGAGGCCATTCTGCATGTCAAGCCCATGCTGGCTCCCTGCAAGAGTAACTTACGTAGTCCCAATCTCTGCACTTTCCCTACAGCCATGCAAATTTTTCCCTTCAAGTGCTTATCCTTTATTCTTTTGAAAATCATGAATGAACCTGCTTCCACTATCCTTTCAGTGGTGTTTCTTGTTTGTAACCGCTCGCATGTAAAAAAAGATTTTTCCTCATATTGCCTCTGGTCCTTTTGCTATCAATCACCTTAAACCTGTCCTCTGGTCCTTCACCCTTCCACCAATGGGAACAGTTTCTCTCTAATCTGTCTAGGACCCTCCGTATTTTGAAAATCTCTGTCAAATCTACCCTCTCTAATCTATTCATGTAATTGAAGTTCCCCCGTCACTGGAACAGTTCTAAAGTCTTCCCATCCTTCCTAAAGTGCAGTGCCCAGAATTGGATACAACAGTTGAGTTGGGGCTGAAATAGTGTTTTATTAAGATTCTTCATAACTTCATTGCTTTTGTACCTTTTGTATTCTACACCTTTATTTATAAAGCCTGGGATTCCGCATGCCTTTTTAACCACTTCAACCTACCTGCCACCTTCAGCAATTTTTGCACATATACCTCCAGGTCCCTCTGTTCCCACACCCCTTAATTTATATTGCCTCTTCTCAATGTTACTACCAAAATAATTTGCTTTGCACTTCCCTGCCATATACTGTGCATCCCTCCAGCCCGTCTATGTCCTCTGCAGACCATCACTATCCTCCTCACAGTTCACAATAAATCCAACTTCTGTGTCATCTGTCAATTTTGAAATTGTGCTCTGTATATCTAAGTTACTACTAATATACATTAAGGAAAGGAGCAGTCTGAATACTAAGCCCTGGGAAACACCACAATATACCTTGCTCCTGTTCGAAAACAAAACATTCACTACTGCTTCCTGTTACCCAGCCAACTTCTCATCAATGTTGCTACTGTCCTTTTTATCCTATTGTCTTCAACTTTGCTGCTAAGTCCATTATGTGGCACTTTATCAAATGCCTTTTGCAAGTCCATATACACCATAACAACAGCATTGCCCTTATCAACCATCTGTTACCTCACCAAAGAATGAAATCAAGTTAGTTGAACACAACTTGCCTTTAACAACTCTGTGTTGGCTTTCTTTAATTAGTCTACATTTATCCAAGTGACTGTTAATTTGTCCTTGATTACCTTTTCTAAAAGCATCCCCACCACTGAGGTTAAACTGACTGGTCTGTATTTGCTGGGTTTATCCTTATACCCTTACTTGAACAAGGGTGTAGCATTTGCAATTTTCCAGTCCCCATGGCACCAACCCGTGTCCAAGAAAGATTGGAAGATTGTGGCTAATCCCTTCATAATTTCCACCCTGAGATCCCTCAATACCCCATTAGATATACTACATCTGGTCTTGGGCGACTTATCAAGTTTAAATACAGCCAGTCTTTCTACTGCCTCCACTTTATCAATTTTTAGTCCAACCAGTGGCACAAGTACCAGTTCTTTCACTATGACTTTCACAGCATCTTCTTTCGTGATAAAGACAGGTGCAAAATGCTCATTTAGTATCTCAACTATATTCTCTGCCTCTCTGCGTAGATTTCCTTTTTGGTCCCTAATTGGTCCCTTACTACTTATTACCATTTTACTATTTATAGACCTTTAGAAGGCTTTTCGATTCCCTTTCATGTTATTTGCCAGTTTCTTCTCATATTTTCTCTTTGCCTTTAATTTTCCCTTTCATTTCCCCACTGAAATTTCTACATTCAGCCTGTTTCTCACTGATACTATCAACCTGAAATCTGTAATCTGCCCCCATTTTCTGCTTCATCTTAGATTTCTTTCATCATCCGGGGAGCTCTGTTTTTTTGTCTTACCTTTCTCCCTGGTGTGAATATACTTTGACTGTGCGCGAACCATCTTGTCTTCAAAATTAGCCCTCTGTTCGATTACATTTTCACCTGCTGGTCTTTGATTACCTGGGACATATCCGTTCTCAACCCACTGAAATTGGCCCTCCTCCAATTAATTATTTTTACTCTAGATTTCTCCTTGTCCTTTTACATAGCTAACTTTATGATACTATGATTACTATTCCCTAAATGTTCCCAAATGACACCTGATCCATTTGACCCACCGTATTGCCCAGAACTAGATCCAGCAATGCCTACTTCCCTGTTAGACCAGAAATATACTGATCAAGAAAATTCTCCTGAACACATGACAGAAACTCTTCCCCCTCTCTCTACTTTACAATATTACTACCCCAGTCTTTTTGAGGATAACTGAAGCCCCCAACTATGGCTACTCCAAAGTTTTTGCATCTATAACTTCCTTGCAAATTTACTCCTCTATATCTTCCCCACTAGTTGGTGGCCTATAGAATGCACCCAGTAGTGTAACGGTACCTCAATTGCTTCTTAGCTCTAACCAAATTGATTGTGTCCTTGACCGCCTCCAGGATATCCTCTCTCTCCAGCACTGTAATATTTATCCTTAATCAATAGTGTCACCCCTCATTTCTTTCCTTCCTATCTTTCCTGAACACCCTATATCCAAGAAAATTTAGTACCCAATCCAGGTCTTTTCTTGAGCCCATCTTCATTACTGCCACAGCATCCTAATCCCCATGGCTATTTGTGCCTGCAGTTCACCAACCTTGTGTACCACGCTTTGTGCATTTACATACATGCACTGTAAACCTAATTTAGATCTTATTGTATTCCTTCTTAATTTGGCACTACCTAATGCCTTACTATTTCTTATTCTATTGCTATCCGTTTCTTCTAATCCTTTGTGCACTGTTTCTACTTCCTACGGTTGCGTCCTGGTTCCTATCCCCTCCCAAGTTAGTTTAAACCCTCTCCAACAACACTAGCAAACTGCCTTGTGAGGACATTGGCCCTAGTTTGATGGGGTGCAACCTATCTGGCTTAAACTGGTCCCATCTCCCCCAGAACCAGTCCCCAATTTCCCAAAAATCCAAAGCTCTCCCTCCTGCCCCATATCTCCAACCCTGCATTCATTTGCTGGATCTTCCTATTTATATACTCACTGGTGCTTGATACCAGGAGTAACCAGAGAAAATTACCTCTGATGTCCTGCTTACTAATCTCCTTCCTAGGTCCATAAAAGCTGCCTTCAAGACCTCATCCCTCTTTCTATCTATGTCATTGGACTATGACCTCTTGGGTCACCCTTTCCCTCTTGGAATATTCTGCTCAGTGACATCTGGACCCCAGCACCTGGGAGGCAACATATCATCTTGAAATGAAGCAGCAGAAATGCCTGTTTGTTCTCCTCACTATTAAATCTTGATTCAGTATTGGTTTACCAATATGTGGGGTCATGGGGAGAAGGCAGAAGAATGGCACTAAGTAAATTACTCATTGAGGCCAATGCAGACACGTTGGGTCGAATGATCTCCTTCTGTGCTGTAAAAATTCTGATTCTGTGATTTTTTTTTTACTTGTTCATGGGATATGGGCGTTGCTGGCTCAGCCAGCATTTATTGTCCATCCCTAATTGCCCCCAAGAAGGTAGCATAAGCCGCCTTCTTGAACCGCTGCAGTCTATGTGTTGCAGTACACCCACAGTGCCGTTAGGAAGGGAGTTCCAGGATTTTGTACAGCGATTGTGAAGGAAAGGTGATATAGTTCCAAGCCAGGATGATGTGTGACTTGGAGGGGAACTTGCAGGTGGTGGTGTTCTGACGCATCTGCTGCCCTTGTCCTTGTAAGTGGTAGAGGTTGTGGGTTTGGAAGGTGCTGTCGAAGGAATCTTGATGAGTTGCCGCAGTGCATCTTGTAGATGGTACACACTGCTGCCACTGTGCTTTGGTGGTGCCTTGTAGACGTGGACAGGCTTTGGGGAGTCAGGAGGCGAGTTACTCCAAGCAGAATTCCCAACCTGTGGCCTGCTCGTGTAGCCACAGTATTTATTATTTATATGGCTGGTCTATTATGACACAGCCAATGGTAAAGGCTGAGTTGTTCAAATCCCAGAGGGAAACTTGAAACAACAGTCATAACCCATTTTTGTAATTTGCATGTTTCGAAATGCAGGCTTTGAATTAGTAATAAGACCACTGAGTCTCAAAAGGATTTTTTTTTATAAAACTAAATTAAACATTTATTAATACAAGAAAAATTGTAAGCACATACATATATCTACAAAATTACTACTATAATAACCACAAAAATCCCCTAATTAATCTGACTGTCAGTTAGAACCCTGGTAAGGCAATAGTAAATCTCTCAGATTTAACCAGACACCTTGCCAAGCACATCCTGGACTGTCGCATTCAAAATGAGTTGCTTTCAGCTCTGGGTCCTTGCAGGCAGAGCTTGAGACTTCCCACACTTGTTGGATCTTAAAATGTCTCCACCTTAAACACTATCTCCTTTCTCCTTGAAACATATCTTTCTCTTTGAATGTAAATTTTCCATTGTATCATTAGACTTTTAATTTTACCTCTTCTAACAATAACATCCTTTCATTCCACCAATTTTAATAGTAAAAAAAAACAGATTGCTTGGCATCTTCTAGCTAGGTGCAAGGTTTCACCCATTCTTTTGAATGGTTTATTTAAAAATGCAAATTGCCCCCTTAACACCTATGTTCCTAAACTTCCCCATGTTTATCTAATTGCCATTTCAAACCTACTTTTTTCTATACATCGAAGTTTCTACACCAGCTGGTTTTAATCCAATTAAGACACACACACACAGACACAGACATCACTAAATACTATTTTAAAACATAATTTGCAATAACATTATTGGCATTAATCTCTTCATGACATGGTCCGGTTCAGATTCTGGTCAATGGTAAGCTCCAAGCTGTTGATAGTGGGAAATTCAGCGATGGTAATGCCATTGAACATCAAGGGGAGATGGTTGGATTCTCTCTTGTTGGAGACGGTCATTGTCTGGTACTAATGTGGCATGAATATTACTTGCCACTTGCCAGCCCAAGCCTGAATGTTGTCCAGGTCTTCTTATACACAGACACAGACTGTTTCAGTATCTGTGGAGTCATGAATGGTGCTGCACACTGTGCAATCATCCGCGGACATTCCTATTTCTGACTTTAAGATGGAGGAAAAGGTCATTGATGAAACAGCTGAAGATGGTTGAGCCTAAGACACTACCCTGAGAAACACCTGCAGTGATATCCTGGAGCTGAGATCATTGACCTCCAATAATCACAACCATCTTCCTTTGTGCTAGGTATGACTCCAACCAGCGAAGAGTTTTCCCCTAATTCCCATTGACTTCAGTTTTGCTAGAGCTTCTTGATGCCACACGCGGTCAAATGCTTCCTTGATGTCACGGGCAGTCACTCTCATCTCACCCCTCGAATTCAGTTCTTTTGTCCATGTTTGAACCAAGGCTGTAATGAGGTCAGGAGCTGAGTGGCGCTGGCAGAAACCAAATTGAGTGTCAGTGAGCAGGTTATTGCTGACTAAGTGCTGCTTGATAGCACTTGCCAATGACACTTTCCATCACTTCACTGATGAGCGAGAGTAGACTGGTGGGGGCAGTAATTGGCTACATTTGATTTGTCCTGCTTTTTGTGGACAGGACATACCTGGGCAATTTTCCACACCGCCGTATAGATACCTGTGTCGTAGCTGCACTGGAACAGCTTGGCTGGGGGCATGGCAAGTTCTGCAGCACAAGTCTTCAGTACTATTTCTGGAATGTTGTCAGGGCTCATAGCCTTCGCAGTGTCCAATACCTTCAGCTTTTTTTTGATATCACATGGAGTGAATCAAATTGGCTGAAGACTGGCATCTGTGATGCTGGGAACCTTAGAAGGAGACCAAGATGGATCATCTATTCAGCACTTCTGGTTGAAGATTGTTGCAAATGCTTCAACCTTATCTTTTGCACTGATGTCCTGGGCTGCCCCATCACTGAGGATGGGGAAATTTGTGGATCCTCCTCCTCCAGTGAGTTGTTTAACTGTCCACCACCGTTCACAACTGAATGTGGCAGGACTGCAGAGCTTAGATCTGATCCATCAGTTGTGGGATCACTTAGCTCTGTCTATTGCACATGTTTCCACTGTTTGACATACAAGTAGTCCTGTGTTGTCACCAGCTTGACATCTCATTTTTAGGTATGGAATTGCTCCTGCATTTTTCAATGAACCAGGGTTGATCCCCTGGCTTGATGGTAATGGTAGAGATGGGGATATGCTGGGCCATGGGGCTACAGATTGTGGTTAAGTACAATTCTGCTGCTGCTGATGACCTATAGTGCCTCATGGCTGCCCAGTCTTGAGTTGCTAGATCTGTATGATATCCATCCCATTTAGCACAGTGATAATGCCACACAACACGAAAAAAGGTATGTTCAATGTGAAGACGGGGCTTAGTCTCCACAAAAGCTATGTAGTGGTCACACCTACCAATACCGTCTTGGACAGATGCATCTGTGACAGGAGGATTGGTGAGGATGAGCTCAATTGGTTTTTGCCCTCTTGTTGGTTTCCTCACCACCAGTCAAAAACCTAGTCTAGCAGCTATGTCCTTTAGAACTCAGCCAGCTCGGTCAGTAATGATACAACTAAACTACTCTTGAAGACCCCACCAAGACTACATTCTGTGCCCTTGCTACCCTCAGTGCTTCCTCCAAGTGGTGTTCAACATGGAGGAGTACTGATTCATCAGCCAAGGGGGGAACGGCAGGTGGTAACCAGCAGGAGGTTTCCTTGCCCATGTTTGACCTGGTGCCATGAGAGTTCATGGGCTCTGGAGTCAATGTTGAGAACTCCAAGGGCAACTCTCTCCCCTGTATATCACTGTGCTGCCACCTCTGGCGATGGTGGTGGTGGTGTCTGGGACACATGTAAGGTATGATTCCGTGTGTACGACTACGTTAGGCTGTCGCTTGACTAGTCTGTGGGAAAGCTCTCCCAATTTAGGCACTAGTCCCCAGATGTTAGTAAGGAGGGCTTTACAGGGTTGACAGGGCTGGATGTGTCATTGCCATTTCCACCGTAGGCTGATGCTGGGTGGTCTGTCTGGTTTCATTCCATTTTTAAGGCTTTGTAGCAGTTTGATACAACTGAGTGGCTTGCTAGGCCCTTTCAGAGGGCAGTTAAGAGTCAGCCACATTACTGGGTCTGGAATCACATGTAGGCCTGACCAACTAAAGATGGCAGGTTTCCTTCCCTGAAGGACATTTGTGAATCACATGGGCTTTTATGAAAATCAACACTGGTTTTCGTGGTCACCGTTACTGAGACTAGCTTTTAATTCCAGATTTATTAATTTAATTTAAATTCCACCAGCTGACATGGTAGGATTTGAACCTGTGTCCCCAGAGCATTAGCCTGGGCCTCTTACTAGCCCAGTGACATTATAACTACACCACTGCCTCCCAGTGATCCTGTGAATTTTTGATTCTGTGAACACAAAAGTGTGGACATGGTCAGCAGTGAGCTGAATGAATGAATGAAAGAGCACATTTTTCCCTTCTAAAGAAAATTACTGATAACACATATTAAAAGCAAGTTTTAAAGAGAGTGCAACCCCAACAATTCTCCATTTTTAAAAGCAATGGTGGATAGGTTTTGGTAAACTTACAGGAAACAGTAAACATAGTGTAGCAGGGGACAGGGAAAGATTTGTGTTTGAGTATCGAAAACTATTGGAACAGCTTTACTGAGGGTATTTCTGATGATTGGAGAAAGATCACAAAGCGAAAAAAACAGCAGATGGACAAGTTTTTAAAAAAAGTCAATTCCTGTATCTGGAGAGAGACAAAGTCAAGGGTGTTTCTGATTCTGGAACTCGAAAGTAGGTCTTTCCATTTATTAATGAGGATCTACATCCTGTGATTATATTTGATGAACCACTTGAAACGTTCTCACAGACCCCAGGGAGTCGTGGACCCCCAGTTGAGAGACCCTGCTCTATGTCACTGCACACCTTCCTTCCACCAACAGAGAAAAAGGAGAAATATTTAAACAGAAGCCAATAACAGCAGGAGAAATGGTCTTTCCAGCATGAGAATTTAAACTGAGTTATGAAGGAAAACATCAGTGATTCACAATTCAACCACCAATGAATGACCCATTTAACATCAGAACCTCACTTCTCCGCCCACCTCAAACATATGTTTCACTCCTTATTATATCTGAGGGGAAGCTACATAAGTAAATGCGGGAGAAAGGAACAGAAGGATACATTGATAGGGTGAGACGAAGTAAGGTGGATGGTGGCTTATGTGGAGCATAAACACTGGCATAGACCAAAGAAACTTTGCCATGTGAATATTTCATTTTGATAAACACAATGAAGCATTCAGGGTAGGTGGTGGCGAAGTGGTATTGTCACTGGACTAGTATTCCAGAGACCCAGGGTAATGGTCTCGGGACCGGGGTTTGAATCCCACCACGGCAGATGGTGAAATCTGAATTCGATAAAAGTCTGGAATTAAAAGCCTGATGATGGCCAAGTAACCATTGCCAATTGTCGTAGAAAAAAAACCCCATCTGGTTCACTACTGTCCTTCAGGGAAGGAAATCTGCCATCCTTATCTGGTCTGGCCCACTGTGAATCCAGACCCACAGTAATGTGGTTGGCCCTTGGTTAGGGATGGGCAATAAATGCTAGCTGAAGCAGCAACGCCCACATCCCACGAATGAATAAAACAAAAATCTGTCCTCCTCACCTGGTATGGCCTACATGTGACTCCAGACCCACAGCAATGTGGTTGACTCTTAAATGCCCTCTGAGCAAGGGATGGGCAATAAATGCTGGCCTAGCCAGTGATGCCCATATTCCATGAATGAATGATGGGAAAAAAAACAAAAGGATATTGTGCTGGTTGCAAGATCTAGGTCCCATGACTTGCCACTTGAGAGAAATGTTAAATCCATGCAGCTAAGGCATGATTTTCTGCTTAGAGTTCATAATATCTTGGAGCTGATGAAAACCTCTGAATTAGTTAAAAGACCCAATGCTATGAGGCAGGTGCACTCAAAGAAGATGTTAAATTTGAATCATTGTTACTTGGAATAGGGGAAATATTCAACCCCTCGAGCTTGCTCCGCTATTCAACTCGATCATTGCTGATCTTCTACCTCAATGCAATTTTCCT
Source organism: Carcharodon carcharias (assembly GCF_017639515.1). Classification (NCBI taxonomy): domain Eukaryota; kingdom Metazoa; phylum Chordata; class Chondrichthyes; order Lamniformes; family Lamnidae; genus Carcharodon; species Carcharodon carcharias. The sequence goes on from NC_054474.1 coordinate 94,477,161, forward strand.
GCAACATCCCCATTTCCCTTGATGTTGTTAATATCTAGAAACCTATCAATCTCTGTCTTGAACTTACTCAATGACTGAGCCTCCACAGCCTTCTGGGGTAGAGAATTCCAAAGGTTCACCAACCTCTGAGTGAAAAAATTCCTCCTCATCCTGCTAAATGGTCTGCCCATTATTCTGAGACTGGGTCCACTTGTTCTAGACACCCCAGCCAGGAGAAACATCCTAACTGCATCTACCCTGTCCAGCCATGTAAGGATTTTGTTTGCAAGTATTTGGAAACCTGCTTGAGGACCATCTTGATTTTCTTCTCCAATTGTGCCAGCAGAGCTCCTTTTCCATGAAATTATGAGACAGTCAGCAAGGTCCTTCACAACATTTTGACTTTTAATGATCCTTATATAAAAAAGTTGTACATCCAATGAGCACCTGTTACCACAGTTTAACATTTGTGAAGTGGAGCGAGAGAGAAAGGCTTTTCAGGCCAATATCTTTTGACCTTGAAACCAGACATTTACAAGCAACTGCCAGTTTGAAAACTTACTTGCACAAAACAAGAAACATTTATCTGACCTCAAGCTTTAGACTGATGACATTCAAGAGAATAACCACCTTAAACAGCTTCACCTCCACAGAAGAATACATTGGAAATCACACAGTATGACACTCTTGTCATTATAAACATAGTGCCATCCAACCGAAAGTGATAAATCCCATTATAAATACACTTCATAAAATCATGGGCTCATATAGCAGAGAAGGCGGCCATTTAGCCCATTGTACCTGTGCTGGCTTTTTGAACGAGTTAACAATTAATTCCACTCACATGCCTGGTCTCCAAAGGCCTGCAAATCTTTACTTTTAAGAAGTCCAATTCACTTGTATGCAAAGAAAGGGAACAATTCAGAGATTTATATGCTTCCATCTTTTTTGTGTGCCTATTTTCTTTTCGTTTGTGGAATGTGAACGACACCAACAAGGCCTATATTTGTTGCCCATCCCTAATTGCCCTTGGGAAGGTGGTGGTGAGCCGCCTTCTTGAACCGCTGCAGTCCATGTAGTGTAGGTACACCCACAGTGCTGTTAGGGAGGAATTTTCCAGAATTTTGACCCAGTGACAGTGAAGGAATGGCGATATAGTTCCAAGTCAGGTTGGTGTGTGACTTGGAGGGGCACTTGCAGATTGTGGTGTTCCCATGTACCTGCTGTCCTTGTCCTTCTCGATGGTAGAGGTCAAGGGTTTGGTAGGTACTATCAAAAGAGTCATGGTGAGTTGCTGCAGTGCATCTTGTAGATAGTACACACTGCTGCCACTGTGTGCCAGTGATGGAGTGAGTTTAACATGGCGAATGGGGTGCCAACCAAGCAGGCTGCTTTGTCCTGAATGGTATCGAGCTTTTCAAGCATTCCATCACACTTCTGACTTGTGCCTTGTGGACAGGCTTTGGGGAGTCAGATGGTGAGTAACTCGCCTCATAATTTTCAGCCTCTTATAGCTACAGTGTTTATATGGCTACTCCAATCCAGTTTCTGGTCAATAGTAATCCTCCACGATGTTGATAGTAAGGGTTTCAGCGATGGTAACGCTGTTGAATGTTGAGAGGAAATGGTTAGTTTTTGTGTTGTTCAAGCTGGCCATTGTATAGCACTTGTGTGGTGCAAATGTTACTTGCCCTTATCAGCCCAAGCCTGAATGTTGTCTAGGTCTTGCTGCATCTGGACACGGACTGCTTCAGTGTCTGAGGAGTCGCGAACTGCACTGAACACTGTGCAATCATCTGTGAACATCTCCACTTCTGACCTTATGATGGAGGGAAGGTCATTGATGAAGCAGCTGAAGTTGGTTGGACCTAGGACACTAGCCTGATGAAGTCCTGCAGTGATCCAACCAGCGGAGAGTTTTCCCTTTGATTCCCATTGACTCCAGTTTTGCTTTGGTTCCTTGATGTCATATTTGGTCAAATGCTGCTTTAATGTCAAGGGTTGTCACTCTCACCTCACAGAACAAATAGCCATTCACTTTTCTTGACATAGTTATGAAGTACGTTTCTAACATGTTGCAAGATTGGCATAACTTTCCAATATTGGAACTTTTAAGGTGTAGCCAAAATCATTTCAGCTTATATCATGATCATGAAGACATTGATCTTCATCAATTCAACATCAATGTTACCTATTACAATGTTTTGAAAGTAAAGTCATCTTAAATCTCAAGAGTGCGCTCAGTTCACTCCCAATTTCTACTGAAAGAGAAACAAGGACATCAGTTGAATGCTTCCATTCAGCTTTAATGTTCCCTGCACTCAAACCATCTGCCAAAATTCACAAGTGGAAATGGCTCCAGGAGAAAGGCTACCTGCAAGATCAAACCTCAGCAGGCTCTACATTATCACACTGTGGGGGGGAAGAGCAGAAATTCATAGTCAGTCCTGCAGTACCTTACCCTACCTAAACCAGATGTTTAATAAGAATACCAAGTAAGCACAATACAGGTAGTACTCAGGGAGTTGAGCATAGAGTATATAAGTAGGCTTTTTGAAATCCTCCTTGAAGATAATTTTTTATTTGCCTTGGAGAAAATTAATCTTAAACAGGATTTGACTTCAACAGATCTCCCTGGTTTCACTGTGATGACTCCCTTACTGCATTAAATTCAATTGTGTAATACAGGAACAAGACTAGGACATAAGCATGTTCTCCCATTCGACTTACACCACAAGAAAAGAAGATATAGGAGCTGAAGAAGGCCACTTGGCCCTTCAAACTTGCTCCACCATTCAATACGATCATAGCTGATCTTCTGCCTCGACTCCTTCCCATACTATCCCCTTCTATCCAATAATTTATCAACCATTGCCTTGAATATACTCATTGATGGAGCATTCTCAGTTGTCTAGAGAATTCCAAAGATTCAGAGCTCTGAATGAAGGAATTTTCCTCAGACCTAAATACCTGACCCCTTACCTTGAAACAGTGACTCCTACTTCTAGACTCACTGCCCAGGGAAAATATCTACCCTGCATCTACCCTAGCCCATTAAGAATTTTATATGTTTCAATGCGATCAACTCACATTCCATAGAATTTAGAGGAATAAGTCCAGTTTACTCAATTTCTTTCCTCGGACAATTCTCCAAACTCAGGAACGAGTCTAGTGGACTTTTGTTGCACTCCCTCAAGGCAAGAATATCCTTTCTTAGATAAGGAGATCAAAACTGTACACAGTACTCTAAGTGCGGTTTCACCAAGGCCCTTTACAACTGCAGTAAGACTTCTGCACTCTGATACACTAATCTCTTTGTAATCAATGCTAAAACACCATTTGATTTTCTATTTCCATTTACTTGCTGTACTTACATGCTAACTTTCTGTGATTTCTATACAATGATGCCCAGGTCTCCATGAAAACCAAAAATTTCCAGTATCTCACAATTAAAAAATATTCTGTTTTTCCATGTTTCCTTCCAAAGTGGATAGCTTCACACTTCCCTACATTGTATTCCACCTGCCATGTTCCTTACCACTCATTTAACCTGTCTATATCCCTTTGCAAACTCTTTGCATCATCCTCACCACTTACTTTCCAACTTTACTTTGGATGGTCAGAAAACTTGGACACATTACACTTAGTCCCTTCATCCAAGTCATTGACATGGATTGTAATGAGTTGAGGCCCGAGCACTGATACTTCCAATACCCTGCTAATAACAGCCTGCTAACCGGAATATGTCCCATTTATTCCTATTCTCTGTTTTCTGTCTGTTAACCAATCCTCAATCCATGCTAATGTGTTTCCACAAATCTCAATAGACCGAATTTTATTTGGTAAACTTTTATACACTTATCCAATAGAAAATTATTGATCTCCGTCTTTAAAATTTCAACTGATCCTGGCATCCTCAGCCTTTTGGGGGAAGAGAGTTCCAGATTTTCATTTGTGTGGGAAAAGTACTACCTAATTTCAGTACTGATTGACCTAGCTAGCTCTAATTTTAAGATTGTGCATCCTTTGTTCTGGATCTCCCTACCAGAGGGAACAATTTCTCTGCATCAATCCTTGTTTGAATCTCCATCATTTTAAGAACTCAATTGGATCTCTCCTCAGCCTTAGAACTGAAGAGAAGTTCACACAGTCCATTCTTATAATTTACCCCATTAAGCTCCAGTATCATTCTAGTAAATCTGTGCTTCACCCCCTCCAAGGCCAATATATGTATCCTGATTGTCAGTGCTCAAAACCAAACACAGTACTCCAGATGGGGTCTGACTAAGACTCTATACACCAGAAGCATGACTTCCTCAATTTTGGATTCCAGTTGAAGGCTAATATTCCAGTAGACTATTTGATTATCTCTGTACTCATGTGCTAGCTTTTGGTGACTTGTATATATGGACACCTAAATCCTTTTGCCCTTCCAGTTTCAATTTCTGACTACTGAGATCATGTTTGACTTTCTTTGTTCTGAAGTGGATGATCTGACTCTTTTCCACTTTGAACCCGATCTATCATAGTTTTTCCCATTCATTCAATCCATCTATGTGCCTTTTCTCCTTGCTGTTTTCTGCTCCGATCTACACAACTTAGTATGTCCTAATTCACCAATGTCTGCAAACTTGGATATGCAACTTTCCATTCGTCTAAGTCATTAATATATATGGTGAACAGCAGAGATCCCAATGCAGATCCTTGGAAACAATACTTGTTATTTCCTACCAACCAGAGAACATTCACTTTATCCCTACTGTCTTTCTCCTATCTTCCAACCAATTACCAGCATTTTAGTTGAAGTTGAATCATATTTTTATTAATTCTTAAGGGCAGCATTGGCAATTTATTGCCCACCCCAAGTTGATCTGAGGTGGTGGTGGTGGGCTGTCTTCTTGAACTGCTCCAGTCCAACTTGATATAACTAGCCACTTCAGAGAACAGTTAAGAGTCAACCACAATGATGTGGGGCTGAAGGCACATACAGGCCAGACTGGGGAAGAATAGTTTGTTTCCTTCCCTGAAGGGCATTAGTGAATCAATTGTACACAACAATCCAGATTTTTTTTTAAAGTTTCACTGTTTTTAAATAAATTAAAATTGCCCTGGTTGCTATTTGAACTAACATTCTCTAGGTTATTAATCCAGGGCTCTAGATTATTAGTCCAATAACATAACCGCTGCATTATACTTAGCTCCATTCTAGTAGGCTCTCTTCTTAAGTGAATAAACTTCTGAGGGGTTCCCTATTTTTTTTCTTTATTCTTTCATGGGATGTGGGTGTCGCTGGCAAGGCCAGCATCCTTAATTGCCCTTGAACTGAGTGGCTTGCTAGGCCATTTCAGAGGGCAGTGTCTGGAGTCACGTGTAGGCCAGACTGGTAAGGATGGCAGATTTCCTTCCTTCCCTAAAGGGCATTAGTAAGTCAAATGGGTTTTTATGACAATTGTCAATGGTTTTATTATTACTGAAACTAGCATTTGATTCCAGATTTGTTAAATGAATTTAAATTCCACCAGCTGCCATGGTGGGATTTGAACCCAGCCACCCAGAGCATTAGCCAGGGCCTGTTCACTCTTTTCCAATAGGCATATGCGATACTTCTGGTTTCATAAGAGAAAATGGAAGAGAGTGGTTATACTGATAGGGTGGGGTGAAGTATGGTGCAAGGAGGCTCATCTGGAACATAAATACCAGCATGGCTCTGTTGGGCAAGTGGCCTGTTTATGTGCTGTAAACTATTCATTCTTGGAAAGAAAATATTCTCTTCCCTCCTACCAAAAGAGAGCACATGACATTTCACTGAACCATTTACATTGTGCTTTAATATGAATACCTAGATTTTATCTTGTGATGAATTACACAGCTTCATACAAGCATACCTAACTCAGGATGATCTTGGGAGGTTCTGTTGAAGAAGAAAAACAGCTCAGAATTTTGAACATATGCACAAATGTTAACCCTTCTGCCAGAGTAAAGTTCTTCAAGTCCACAAGCGTAATCAATTCTGCAAAGATACGATTGTTGCCAAAGACATGAAAAAGCCAAAGCACAAAACCAAGACAGAGAAGCATTTGTAAGGGAGACCAGCAGGAACAATGCCACTCCTTAAACTTGGCTCATGGCCTCGACACTGAAGCATCAACAAAATGCAATTACTAGAAATTAATTCTAAAATACCAGTCAGTGAAAAGCGCTGCTGAGTTCTGTTAGCCTTGTGCAAGAAAGAAAAAACACATTGGGCAGGATTTTTAGTTCAGCGGGCGTGCGCGATCGGCGGACCCAGGAGCAGCTGGGGAACGGACCACTGTCCGCGATCGGCCCCCGACCGCGATTTCACCCTGGCTGGCCAAGTAACAGAATGAAAGCTCCCTGAAGGCAGAGAGCTGCCTCAGGGAGCTGAGGAATTTAAAAGCTATCAATAAAGTTTTTAAAATCCAGGAAAAAGGGTTCCACGCATCAGAATCAGTCACCTGAACATGTATAGATAAGAAAAAATTCTGTCCAAACATTTTAACTTTTTTAAATTTAATAATGGAAACCTCATCCTGCCTTGGGTGAGGTTTCATCAAAACTGTAAAATCCACAAGGCAGATTCGTCCGTCTGCCAACCATAAAGTTGGATAGACCACAAAAAATCGGTGTCAATTGGAACTTTAATGGGCTTAACTTCCCTCTTAATTGTTGGTGGACGTGCTTCCGACTATTGCACATGCCTGCCAACCGAAATATCGTGTGAGCGTGGGATGACGTGAGGATGCTCGCCTGACGTCATCATGCGCTATTTTACGCTCGAGCAGGTCGGGCATGCGCCCGCACACTGAGCTAAAAATTTTGCCTAGTAAATTCAAAATAGCACATGATTTTGTTATGTAGGACAGTCACCAGGTCTACTGGACATAGGTCTGTCAAGGTCATCCGTTTTGCTTTAAGCTGTTTAAATGGTGTAGGTGATGTATCAGTGCTGTTGCCAATGATTGCGTAGTCCAGGTTCTGAGCTTAAAGCAGTACGGGTACATTAAACTCATTCTTTTCCTCATCTTCTTTACCTATCCCTTCCATTTCTGTAAAAAAAAATCCTGTGAAAAAATAAATCACTGCTACTGCCCATAAGATTTTACAGCACAGGAGGAAGCCATTCAGATGATAACACCTGTGCTGAATCTTTGAAAGAGCTATCCACTTAATTTTTTTTCCCCTTTTTTTCATCTTTAACTATTTATTTACTTGCATTTTCAAAAGCTATTTTGGAGCCTGCATCCACCACTGTTTCTGGTGGGGCATTCCTACTCCTAACAGCCCTCTGTGTACAAATAGATTATCCTTACTTCTCATCCCTTTGTTCTTGTTTTAATGATCTTACATATATAAAAATATAAGGTTAAGTTTCTCACTCCAAAGTACTTCAATTTTCAGAAAGAAGGTTTAGTCGGCCCAGGGTGATCACCAAGATTAATTTTGATTGTCTAAAGGGGTTGGAAAAGAATTTCCCAGGTCTTTTCTCCCAATTTCACTGGAGTCAATGGGAATCAAGGGGAAAACTCTCCACTGGTTGGAGTCATTCCTAGCACATAGGAAGATGGTTGTGGTTGTTAGAGGTCAATCATCTCAATTCCAGGACATCACTGCAGGGATTCCTCAGGATAGTGCCCTAGGCCCAACCATCTTCAGCTACTTCAAAGACCTTCCCTTCATCATAAAGTCAGAAGTTGGGATGTTCACTGATGATCGGACAACATTCAACAGTACTGTGACTCCTCAGACATTAAAGCAGTACATGTCCAAATGCAACAAGACTGGGCATTATTCAAACTTTGGCTGATTGGTGGCAGGTAACAGCTCACCACCACCTTCTCAAGGGCAATTAGTGTTGGGCAATATATGCTGGCCTAGCAAGTGGCACCCACATCCCATGAACGAATAAATAAATATTTGGCCTGTTCTTTTTAAGCTGAGGTTTGGCCTCACCAGGAAATCACCTGGTTTTGGATAGAATAGCGAGTGTGTATGTTGCAATGCACAAGGCTTCACAGTTATATGGGATAGGCTGGATTGACTAGAGTGTCTACTACAATCTGTCTTATCTTTTAAACGTTTGTAAATTTGAACTGCTTTATATCACAACATTGCGCACAGATCCTAAGCAAACTGCATTTTGCAAGTAGACCAAGCAATGGCAGCAGCCACAATTCAAAGAACCTGGCCCAGATTGTCATATCTCCATTCCTGTAAACACGGAGGTTGGAAGGCTTTAAACATAGGAGGGGAGGTGAGATCCAATTTTGAGATTCCTGCCCCAAGTCCATTTCTGTTAACTTTTGCCAGTGTGGTAAGAGGGTGAGGGTAGCAAGCCCACAATCAGTAATCGTGACCTTGCCGGCACCATTGCAGAGGTGGGCATTTCAGGACCCCCCACAATTTTGATGAAATCAGTCTGGCTTTTGCAAGAGACGTGGTTCACAGCTCCTCAGAAGAGTTGTAAACAATTGGGGAACCCCAGTCTGTAGTCGGGAACATTTTGACAGCTAAATTTAAAAGGTACTTAGATAGCGAAGTATTTAAGTATCTGTTTAAAGCTTTTGTATGGCTTTAAGTATGTTTCAAATGCAGTGATTCATCAGAGGGCTCTGTTCTTAAAAGGTAAAAGACCATTAAATTGACCAGCACTATGTAATGGTTCAGATGCATTAGAGTTCTTTTTCCAGTGGATAAAGTCCTCTTCCGCACTCACGTATAGAGAATCAGATATTAATGTATGGACAGGACCCTGTGGTTTGATTTTCACGTTGATCTGGTGTCCTGACAGCTGTTGCGCCTTTGAAGCCAGCATCCTCCAGATACAGAGCCAATGAGTCATATAATGACACTGGCAAGTCCTTAAAATGCTCATGAAAAAAAAACAGGCATTCTGCATTCCCTTTGTAAAAAACCTGCCCCTCTTGCATTTGTATAAGGCTATCAAACAAACACAGCCATTAGAAGTCTCAATGAAGAAACCTTTAGTCCACTTAACATCTCAATCTTGTCCAAATAATCATACAGGCATTAAAAAATCACTGCAAGGAGAGATGAATGTATTACAAGCTCAGAAAACAATCAAACAATGCTAGCAGTCTCCCTTTTCAGCTATGTAAACATCCCTTTATCTCACTGAGTCCATTAGTCATTCTTGGACCTCACCCAAGCATTCATATTGAGGCCACCCGGTGACTGTATCAACAGGTGCAGGCTAAACAGATGGTCAGACATCAATTTTGCCAGATCGCCTCATTATGAATGCTTGAGTGAGCTCCAAGAATGACTAATGGATGCAATATGGTAGGGGGCTGTTTATACAGCTACAAAGTGAATGGCTAGCTTTGTTTGATTGACAGTTTTTTGAGATCATAATAACTGTACCTTTCTTTCAAGTGATTTTTTTCAATGCCTGTGCGTTTATTTAGACAACATTAAAAGTTACTAGTTGTATTAAAGGACTTTCAATGTTTGATTTACAATTTTATGAGATTGTAAGAGGAGCAATTTATACAAAGGAAATGCTAAATGCCTGTGTTTTTTTTAAATTTCATTAACATTTCACAGGCTTGCCAGTGTTATTATATGGCTCATGAGTTCTGTACCTAGTGGATGCTGAGTGAGTGGGCATAGAGAATACATGCATGAAGGATGCACTGGGGGCATGGGAGTATGAGGGAGCCTGAATGGATCGGTAAGTGTGGAGGGTCTAACAACGATGAATGGACCTTGATAGATGTTCCAGCAAACAGAGGTGGGCCTTCCAAACTGTCGGCCTCATCATCTGCCCGCTTCAAAATACGGTTGAACAAACTCCAGCCCATACGCGACACATAGAGACAAAAATACTGGGTGAATAGGTTGACTTTTAGGACTTAAAATATGAGTGCAGGAAATTCCCAAACCGAGGATGAAAACCCAGCCCTCAGTGTGTGCTAGTGCACTCAACTGATTTATATTTTGTTTTTCTTCCTTTTCCACTTTTGCTTTGTCTATTAAAATCATTCCCTTAGCTTCCAGTCCCTCCTTTTTATTTATTCATTCATGAGATGTGGACGTCGTTGGCTAGGCCAGCATTTATTACCCATCCCTAATTGCCCTTAAGGCGGTGGTGGTTTAGCTGCCTTCTCGAACCGCAGCAGTCCAGGTGGTGTAGGTACACCCACAGTACTGTTAGGGAGGGAGTTCCAGGATTTTGACCCAATGACAGTGAAGGAACGGTGATATATTTCCAAGTCAGAATGGTGAGTGACTTGGGGGGGACAACTTCCAGGCGGTGGTGTTCCCATGTGTCTGCTGCCCTTGTCCTTCTAGGTGGTAGAGGTCACGGGTTTGGAAGGTACCGTCTAAGGAGCCTGAGTTCCTGCAATGCATCTTGAAGATAATACATACCTCAGCCACTGTGCGTTGGTGGTGGAGGGGGCGGAATTTTTATGGATGGGGTGCCAAACAAGTGGGCTGCTTTGTTCTGGATGGCGTGAAGCTTCTTGAGAGTTGTAGGAGCTGCAACTATCCAGGCAAGGGGAGAGTATTCCATTGCACTCCTGACTTGTGTCTTGTAGATGGTGGTGGACAGGCTTTGGGGTGTCAGGAGATGAGTTACACGTTGCAGGATTCCTAGCCTCTGACCTGCTCTGGTAGCCAGGGTATTTATATGACTAGTCCAGTTCAGTTTCTGGTCAATGATAACCACCCAGGATGTTGATAATGGGGGATTCAGTGATGGTAAGGCCATTGAAACATGATGGGGCAACGGTTAGATTCTCTCTTATTGGACAAGGTCATTGCCTGGCACTTGTGTGGCACGAATGTTACTTACCACTTGTCAGCCCAAACCTGCATGTTGTCCAGGTTTTGCTGCATTTCTATACCCTTATCAATCACCTATGACAATTCTTGAAATACAATCTTAACTCAGAAACAAAAGCAATAACTTGCAATTGCATAGAACCTTCACTTCTATAATGTCTTTGACATACTAAAATGGGCGCTTCACTGGAACATGATGAAACAGTTTCCCAGTCACAGGAAGAGAAAATAGGTCAGGTGACCAAAATCTTGCTCAAAGAGGTAGATTTTAAAGAGCTTCTTAAAGGAAAAAAGTGAGATAGAGAGGCAGAGTGGTTTAAGGAGAGAATTCAACAGCGTAGGACCTCAATAGCTGAAAGCACAGTCACCAATGATGGAATGATGAAAACAAAAAAACTGCGGATGCTGGAAATCCAAAACAAAAACAGAGTTACCTGGAAAAACTCAGCAGGTCTGGCAGCATCGGCGGAGAAGAAAAGAGTTGACGTTTCGAGTCCTCATGACCCTTCAACAGAACTTGAGTTCGAGTCCAAGAAAGAGTTGAAATATAAGCTGGTTTAAGGTGTGTGTGGGGGGGTGGGGGGTGGGGGGGGGGGGGGGGGGGGGGGGGGGAGAGAGAGAGAGAGAGAGAGAGAGAGAGAAGTGGAGGGGGTTGGTGTGGTTGTAGGGACAAACAAGCAGTGATAGAAGCAGATCATCAAAAGATGTCACCAACAATAGAACAAAAGAACACATAGGTGTTAAAGTTGGTGATATTATCTAAACGAATGTGCTAATTAAGAATGGATGGTAGGGCACTCAAGGTATAGCTCTAGTGGGGGTGGGGACAGCATAAAATATTTTAAAATATTTAAAAATAATGGAAATAGGTGGGAAAAGAAAAATCTATATAATTTATTGGAAAAAAAAGGAAGGGGGAAACAGAAAGGGGGTGGGGATGGGGGAGGGAGCTCAAGACCTAAAGTTGTTGAATTCAATATTCAGTCCGGAAGGCTGTAAAGTGCCTAGTCAGAAGCTGAGGTGCTGTTCCTCCAGTTTGCGTTGGGCTTCACTGGAACAATGCAGCAAGCCAAGGACAGACATGTGGGCAAGAGAGCAGGGTGGAGCGTTAAAATGGCAAGCGACAGGGAGGTTTGGGTCATTCTTGCGGACAGACCGCAGGTGTTCTGCAAAGTGGTCGCCCAGTTTATGTTTGGTCTCTCCAATGTAGAGGAGACCACATTGGGAGCAACGAATGCAGTAGACTAAGTTGGGGGAAATGCAAGTGAAATGCTGCTTCACTTGAAAGGTGTGTTTGGGCCCTTGGACGGTGAGGAGAGAGGAAGTGAAGGGGCAGGTGTTGCATCTTTTGCGTGGGCATGGGGTGGTGCCATAGGAGGGGGTTGAGGAGTAGGGGGTGATGAAGGAGTGGACCAGGGTGTCCCGGAGGGTTTCCCCCTTCCTTTTTTTTTCCACTAAATTATATAGATTTTTCTTTTCCCACCTATTTCCATTATTTTTAAATATTTTAAAATCTTTTATGCTCTCCCCACCCCCACTAGAGCTATACCTTGAGTGCCCTACCATCCATTCTTAATTAGCACATTCGTTTAGATATTATCACCAACTTTAACACCTGTGTTCTTTTGTTCTATTTTTGTTGACATCTTTTGATGATCTGCTTCTATCACTGCTTGTTTGTCCCTACAACCACACCAACCCCCTCCACTTCTCTCTCTCTCTCTCTCTCTCCACCCCCCCACACACCTTAAACCAGCTTATATTTCAACTCTTTCTTGGACTCGAACTCAAGTTCTGTTGAAGGGTCATGAGAACTCGAAACGTCAACTCTTTTCTTCTCCGCCGATGATGCCAGACTTGTTGAGTTTTTCCAGGTAATTCTGTTTTTGTTATGGAATGATGAATATCAGGAATGCTCAAGAGGTCAGAATTAGAGGAGCACAGATATCTTGGAGGAATCTAGGGCTGGTGGAGATTACAGAGATAGGGAGTGGTGAGGCCATGGAGAGATTTGTAAACAAGGTGAGAATTTTAAAATAATCAGGAGCTGATGGGGGTCAGCAAGCACAGGGGTGATCGGTGAACATGATTTTTTTTTTGATATTGATGGCTAGGCCAGCCTTTACTGCCCATCCTTAGTTGCCCTTGAGAAGGTGGTGGTGAGCTGCCAACTTGGACTGCTGCAGTCCATGTGCTGTAGGTATACCAACAATGCTGTTAGGGAAGAAGTTCTAGGACTTGACCTAGCGAGGGGGAAGAAACAGTGATATAGTTCCAAGTCAGGGTGGTGGTCACTTGGAAGGGAACTTGCAGGTGGTGGTGTTCCCATGCATTTGCTGCCCTTGTCCTTCTAGGTGATTGAGATCACATGTTTAGAAGGTGCTGTTGAAGGGTCCTAGGCAAGCTGCAGCGCAATTTGAATACGGTACCTACTGTTGCCATTTTGCATTGGTGGTGGAGATAGTGAATGTTTAAGGCGGTAGATGGGGTGCGGATCAGGCAGGCTACATTTTCCTGGATGGTGTTGAGCTCCTTGAGTGTTGTTGGATCTGCACACATCCAGACAAGTGAAGAGTATTTCATCACACTCTTGCCTTGTGCCTTGTAGATGGTGGATAGGCTTTGGGGAGCCAGGAGGTGAGTTACTGGTCACAGGGATCCCAGTCTCTGACATGCTCTTGTAGCCACAGTATTTATATGGCTAGTCCAGTTCAGTTTCTGCTCAATGGTAACCCCCATGATGTTGATTATGGGAGATTCAGCAAAGCTATACCATTGAATGTCAAGGGGAATGGTCAGATTGTTTCTTATTGGAGGTGGTCATTGCCTGACACTTTTGTAGCACAAATGTTACTTGTCACTTACCAGCCCAAGCCTGAATATTCTCCAGGTCTTGTTGCATCCAGGCACAACTGCTTCAGTATTCGTGGTGTTGTGAATAGTGCTGAACACTGTGCAACCATCAGTGAAAATCATCAATTATGACCTTATGATGGAGGGCAGGTCAGTGATGAAGCAGCTGAAGATGGTTGGACTGAGGACACTATTCTCAGGAACTCCTGCAGTGATGTCCTGGGGCTGAAATAATTAATATCCTCCAATAACCAAAACTATCTTCCTTTGTGCTAGGTATGACTCAAACCTGTGGAACCATTTTTGCCAATTCCCACTGACATACTTCTCATCACATCTCTGTAATTCAGCTTTTTCGCTTATGTTCGGATCAAGGTTGTAAAAAGGTGCAAATTGAAGCAGCAGAGTTCTGGATGACTTCAAGTTTACAGAGGATAGAATGTGGGAGGCCAGCCAGGAGTGCATCTGAATAGATAAATTTCGTGGCACCAAAGGCATAAATAAAGGTTTCAGCAGCAGATCAGTTGATGCAAGGGTGAGGTTGGCAATGTTGTGGGTTGAAAGAGGCGATCTTCGAATGTAAGTACAAACATAAGAAATAGAAGCAGGAGTAGGCCATTTGGCCCCATGAGCCAATCTCCCATTCAGTAAAACCATGGCTGATCTGACTGTGGCCTTAACTGCACTTTCTTGCTTGCCCCCACTAACCCTCGGCTCCCTCTGTCTACTCAGACTTTAATATCTTCAATGACCTGGGCTCACTGGGATAGTGAATTCCAAAGATTAATGATCCTCAGAGAAGAAATTCATCCTCACCGCCATTTTAGATGTGAGAGCCACTATTTTGAAACTGTCACCTAGTTCTAAATTCCCCTATGAGAGAAAACATCTTTACAGCATCTACCTTGTCAAGTCCCCTCCAAATCTTCTATGTTTCAATAAGATCACCATTCATTCTTCTGAACTCCAATGAATACAGACCCAACCTGTTCAACCTTTCCTCATAAGACAGCCCCTTCATCCCAGGAAACAAAGCTGTCAGACCTGCTGAGTTTTTCCAGCTATTTTTGTTTTTGTTTCAGATTTCCAGCATCCACAGTATTTTGCTTTTATCTCATGAACCTTCTCTGAACTGCCTCCAAAGCGAGTATATTTCTCCTAAAGGAAGGTCTCACCAATGCCCTGTACAGTTTGGCAAGATTTCTGTACTTTTATACTCCAACCCCTTGCAATAAAAGCTAACATTCCATTTGCCTTCTTAATTGCTTGCTGTACCTGCATGGTAACTTTTTGTGATTCATGTACAAGTTTACCCAGGTCCCTCTCTCCTGCAGCATTCTGCAATCTCTCTACATTGAAGTAATATTCTGCTTTTCTATTCTTGCTGCAATAATGGACAACCTCACATTTTTCCAATGACAGATATCAGTGTAATTCACCTACAAATTCCTGCTTTCTGTCCCCCTCCTTCCTTGATTAAAAGTGCTACATTTGGAGTTTTCAATCCACTGGGATCTTTCCAGAATTCTGGAATTTTGGAAGATTACAACCAATGCATCCACTATCTCTGAGCTACTTCTTTAAAGATATTAAGATGTAGGCCATCAGATCCAGGGGACTTGTCAGCCTTTAGTTCCATTAGTCTACTTGGTACTTTTTCTCTAGCTATAGTGATGATTTTAAGTTCCTCCCTCCCTTTTGCCTCTTGATTTTCTAGGAATCTTCTGGGATGCCTTTTTGAAAGCTATGGAATGGCATGAATGTGGCAGGGAGGTGATGCCGTAGTGGTAATGGTATTGTCACTGGCCTAAGTAATCCAGAGACCCAGGGTAATGCTCTGTGGACATCTCTGGGCAAATCCCGCCATGGCAGATGGTGAAATTTAAATTCAATGAAAATCTGGAATTAAAACTCTAACGATGACCATTAAACCATTGCCGATTGTTGTAAAAACCCATCTGGTTCACTAATGTCCTTTAGAGAAGGAAACTCGCTGTTCTTACCTGGTCTGGCCTACATGTGACTCCAGGCTCATAGCAATATCGGTTGACTCTTAAATGCCTGCTGAAATGGCCTTGCAAGCCACTCAGTCGCATCACGCCACTACAAAGCCTCAAAAAAGGAATGAGACTGAATGGACCACCCTGTATCGACCTAGGCACCAGAAACGACAATGGCAAATCAGCCCTGTTAGCCCTGCAAAGTCCTCCTTACTAATAACTGGGGGCTAGTGGCAAAATTGGGCAAGTTGTCTCACAGACTAGTCAAGCAACAGCCTGACATAGTATTCCTCACGGAATTATACCTTACAGACAAGGTCCCAGACACCACCACCATCCCTGAGTATGTCCTGTCCCACCGGCAGAACTGGCCCAGCAGAGGTGGCAGCACAGTGGTATACAGTTGGGAGGGAGTTGCCCTGGTAGTCCTCAACATCGACTCCGGACCCCATGAAATCTCATGGCATCAGGTCAAACATGGGTAAGGAAACCTCCTGCTGATTACCACATACCACCCGCCCTCAGCTGATGAATCAATGCTCCTCCATGTTGAACATCACTTGGAGGAAGCATTGAGGGTGGCAAGGGCACAGAATGTACTCTGGCTAAGGGACTTCAATGTCTATCACCAAGAGTGGCTCAGTAGCACCACTATTGACCGAGCTGGCTGAGTCCTAAAGGACATAGCTGCTAGACTGAGTCTGTGGCAGGTGGTGATGGAACCAACAAGAAGGAAAAACATATTTGACCTCATCCTCAGATGCATCTGTCCATGACAGTATCGGTAGGAGTCATCACCGCACAGTCCTTGTGGAGACGGAGTCCCACCTTCACAGTGAGGATACCCTCCATTGTGTTGTGTGGCACTACCGCCATGCTAAATGGGATAGATTTCAAACAGATCTAGCAACTCAAGATTGGGCATCCATGAGAGCAGGATTGCACTCGAACACAATCTGTAACCTCATGGCCCGGCATATCCTCCACTCTACCTTTATCATCAAGCTAGGGTATCAACCTTGGTTCAATGAAGAATGCAAGAGGGCATGCCAGGAGTATGCCCCAAACAGACCTAAAGATGAGTTATCAACCTGGTGAAGCTATAACACAGGACTACTTATGTGCCATAAAGCATAAGCAGCAAGTGACAGACAGAGCTAAGCAATCCCACAACCAACGGATCAGATCCAAGCTCTGCAGTCCTGCCACATCCAGTCGTGAATGGTGGTGGACGATTAAACAATTCACTGGAGGAGACGGCTCCACAAATATCCCCATCCTCAATGATGGAGGAGCCCAGCACACCAGTGCAAAAGATAAGACTGAAGCATTCGCAACAATCTTCAGCCAGAAGTGCTGAGTGGATGATCCATCTCGGCCTCCTCTGGAATACCCAGCATCACAGACGCCAGTCTTCAGCCAATTCAATGCACTCCACGTGATATCAAGAAATGGCTGAAGGCACTGGATACTGCAAAGGCCAAGGGCCCTGACAATGTTTCAGCAATAGCATTAGACTTATGCTCCAGAACTTGCCACGCCCCGAGCCAAGCTAGTCCAGTACAGCTACAACACTGGCATCTACCCAGCTATGTGGAAAATTGCCCAGGTAAGTCCTGTACATAAAAATGAGGACAAATCCAACCCGGCCAAATACCACCCCACCAGTCTACTCTCCATCATCAGTAAATGGGTCATCAACAGTGCTATCAAGTGACACTTGCTTAGCAATAACCTGCTCACTGATGCCCAATTTGGGTTCCACCAGGGCCACTCAACTACCGACCTCATTACAGCCTTAGCTCAAACATGTACAAAAGAGCTGAACTCCCGAGGTGGATGAAAGTGACTGCCCTTGATTTCAAGGCCGCATTTGACCGAGTGTGCCATCAAGGAGCCCCACCAAAACTGGAGTCAATGGGAATCAGGGGGTAAACTCTCTACTGGTTGGACTCATACCTAGCAGAAAGGAAATGGTTGTGGTTGTTGGAGGTCAGTCAACTCAGCTCCAGGGCATCATTGCCGGAGTTCCTCAGGGTAGTATCCTAGGCCTAACCATCTTCAGCTGATTCATCAACGGCCTTCCTTGCATCATAAGGTCAGAAGTGGGGATATTTGCTAATGATTACACAATGTTCAGCACCATTCACGACTTCTCTGACACTGAATGCAGCAAGACCTGGACAATATCCAGGCTTAGGCTGACATGCGGCAAGTAACATTTGTGCCATACAACGGCCATCTCCAACAGAAGAGAATCTAAGCATCGCCCCTTGACGTTCAATGGCATTAACATCACTGAATCGCCACTATCAACATCCTGGGGGTTACCATTGACCAGAAACTGAACTGGACTAGCCATATAAATACTGTGGCTACAAGAGCAGGTCAGAGGCTAGGAATCCTGCGACGAGTAACTCATCTCCTGACTCCCCAAAGCCTGTCCACCGTCTATAAGGCACAAGTCAGGAGTGTGATGGAATACTTTCCACTTGCCTGGTTGAATGCAGCTCCAACATCACTCAAGAAGCTTGACACTGTCCAGGACAAAGCTGCCTGCTTGATTGGCACCACATCCACAAACATTCACTTCCTCCACCACTGATGCACAGTAGCAGCAGTGTGTACTATCCATAAGATACACTGCAGGAATTCACCAATGCTTCTTAGACTGCACCTTCCAAACCCACAACCACCACCGTCTAGTACAGGGATAAGGGCAGCGGACAGATGAGAACATCACCACGTGGAAGTTCCCTCCAAGCCACTCACCATCCTGACTTGGAATTTTTTCACTGTTCCTTCACTGTCGCTGGGTCAAAATCCTGGAACTCCCTCCCTAACCGCAGTGTGTGTGTACCTACACCACATGGACAGCAGCAGTTCAAGGCAGCAGCTCACCACCATCTTCTCAAGGGCAACTAGGAATGGGCAATAAATGCTGGACCAGCCAGCAAAGCCCACATCCTGTCAGTAAATATTTTTTTTTTAAAAAAAGCAAGCTCATCTTGGGGTCAAAAATGACACCAAGGTTGCAATGGTCTGGTTCAGCCTCAAATAGTTGCCAAGAAGAGGGCTGGAGTTTGTTACAGGGACAGAAGATCATGGGTTAGGTATTCCCGACATTTCGTTGGATGAAATTTCTGCTCATCCAGTACTGAATGTCTGATTAGCAGTGTGACAATTTAGATTCAGTGGAGGGACTGAGAGAAGCGGTAGAGAGGTGGAGCTGGGTGTCACCAGTGTACAGATGGAAACTGCTGCTGTCTTCTCAGATAATGTCACCGAAGGGAAGTGTGTAGATGAGAAATAGGATGGATAAATCCTTGGTGCATTCCAGAAGAAGAAATAAAGTCATGTGTCAGTAGCACACAGACCTTTCCTCTCTCAAGGGATGCAAATCCCCCCCCCCCAACTCTCTTAGCTAATATGAAGCGAGTTTGGTGCAGTGTCAACTCACCTCAAAGTGGACACAAGCACATAGATTTAAACTACACATAAATTGGCAATGCTCTGAGACTGAGAAATGCCATGTGGTGGTTGGTGTGTGGAATAAAAATATTGCATTGATGCAGTAGAGGTCCTCTCCTGGGTTTTGGACTGAAAGCAGAGTTCAGAATTTGGAATCAGGCATCACAAAACTGGCTCTTGATGGCAAAATTGAAAACATATTTGGTCCCTGGGTGTAGGTATCCATCATCCTGAGTACAAGTTTTCACTACACAAAAAAAGGAGTTTAAAAATAGAACTACAGAGAAAATTTTCCAACAATTTGGAAGAAGAGGGAATTCTTTTTTAAACCACTGAAAGATGTCCAGTCACTGAAAGAAATACTCATACCCATTACCACTTGCAGGAGGTTGTTGTGTCAAACAAACTGAATTGCAGAGAATGAACCATTCGGTTGCTCAGCAGTAAGAAGTTATTATTTTCCTTTTCCAAAATTCTCTTCCTTCCCTGCTTCTGTCATCCTCTCCCAGGCTGGTCTCTAGGTATACCTAGGCTCAATGCATCCACAAATATTGCAGAACATTTCTACATCACAGTAGCATTATTTTCTCATATCAAAGGGGTTTGGTATGAACCGCTGCTGAAGGCTGCAGTGGAGCCATCAGTACCGTACACCCCTTTGATGCACTAAGTGTCTCAGCATGGCCTCCATCAAACCTCAAAGAAGTAGCTTAAGAGATCCATTCCTCAGGAAAGCTTATGTCAGTCCTATTCCAAAACTAACTGCCAAAAGAAACGGAATGATTGTCTAATTTTTAACACAGCTACTAGCATTTCTTTCTTGGTGCTGTTCATAATAGGTCAAGTCATATGTTAGGTTATAAATCCCATGAAATACAGATTACGTTATTCTCTCTAGGCTGTCTCTCTGGAAAACTTACTACTGAGTGAGAACAGATTATAACTGCACTTCAGGTTACACATTGGAATAAAGAAGGAGAAACCATTTTCAGTGGCAGAAGAGGACAAAAATTTAAAATACTTGGCAAAAGAAGCAGAGGTGAGAAATTTTTTTTCTCTACCCTGTGAGTTGCTATAATTTGGAATTCACTGCCTGAAAGTGTGGTGGAAGCAGATTCGATAATAACTTTCAAAAGAAAATTAGATAAATACTTGAAGGAGAAGACATTTGCAGTGCTATAAGGAAAAGGCAAGGAAGTGGGACAAAATGGTTTGGAACATAGGAGCAAGATAGCACCTTCAAAGGGCTGGGACAGGCCTGACGGACCAAATGGACTTTTTCTATGCTATATCATTCTATGATTCGATTCTATGATTCGATTCAATGATTTGATTCGATGATTCAATTCGATGATTCTTTGAGAATATATTCCTTTTTTTAAAAAAAAAGGTCTTGAGAGTAAGGTCAGTCAAAGCTTATGGGTGTTCTGGCTCCTCTGTCAGTTAAGATATTTTTTAGTTATTGGGAGACTTGATACATTCAGATCTTTAAGTAGCCAATCCAGAAGGGTGGGTTTGTGAAAATTTGAAGCCATTTAAGACCCTTATTTTTGGATTTTCTTTCCATTTTTAGAACTCAGTGGATCACACACTCTTTCACTACTGGAGTGTATGGAAGCAAGCCAGAATCAACTTTGCATTGAAATACTGCCACACCATTAGTGTTGCTAATTCACATTGGACATATCCCTGGAGGTTTTATGACATGAGCTTCCACTTCCTACCATCCTGTCCCCACATCCCCTGCCATTGGTTATTCATCTTCATGGTGTCCTGACTTCCCACTTCAATTGGAAAGTAAATAGGCTCTACATTGTCCATTTACATAATTTTTAATCGTCAGGCAAACAGACATTTCCCCATCTCCAAAGTTTTTAACATATGAATGAAAACATATAAAGAAAACAAAAACATATATTTTTAATACCTCTATGATTTTCTACCCAGGTTGCTCACAGCAGTGTCCTGGCGATTAATCTAGAATTCCTGGAGACTCAAGGACAATCCCGGAGGGTTGGCAACCCTCTGCATAATTATCTAAAGTCACAACAATTAATAAATATTGCACATTTAACTACCCATTTTATTCAAAGGTTGTGAGAAACCATTTTGGAAAATGACAATAATAAGTAATGCAGATGGGGAAGCATTAGCTTCAGCCCAGAAGCTTTCTGAATTGTCATCCATTATTTATCTGCTGCCACTCCCATGCTTTCTGTCAAATAGGTAGTTGAAGACAGAAAGATTGTATTTGGATGGTTAAGCTCCAAAATCTACAAGAGCATTTATATAAAATTACCTAAAATCTACAGCACAGAAACAGGCCATTCAACCCAGCATTCAGGCTTTGCACAAGCTTCCTCTCACACTTGTTCAGCATAACCTTCTATTCTTTTCTCAGTAGCACACAAGGCTTCAGGTCCTTTATAAAAGTGCCACTTCTCCCCCCTGAGCAAAGTCGTACATCCTAGTCAAAAATGATCGGACATGTAGCAGGGCAACTGGACAATCAGCCATTTCAGGGGATTGAACCAATCAGCCACAGGGGCCTACAACTGCATTCTCCCCTACACAAATTATTTCTAATTATTTTGAACTCGCCAAAAATTAAAGGGAACAAGCTTGATGGACGTAGCCATGGATTCATAATCCTTTCCAAGCATTCACAAAGAAGGCTCAGGCTGTGGAGTGAAGATGCTGTAAATCCCCCTAGAAGTATCTCAGTTCAACCAGCAGTCCTTCCCAGTCCTGCCCTGGTTCTGTCTCAGTGTGTACCATCAAGAACCTGCAGCAAGTGCTCATGTACATCATCAAAAAAGAGATTTCATATTTTCAGCAGCGTGCTATACACTCTTTACAATGAGCTCTTCAGATTTTTGCATTTTAAATTATGAGTGATTAAGAGAAGAAAATGAGGATGCAGATTCAGAAGGAATCATGTTAGTTTTTAATACAGTATGATGCAGTAGTACTGATATGTAGAGTTACTTGGCTCCATTTCATACATATGTAGATGCACTATGATGCAAATGTACTCCTAGCATCTCCAACGACAGTTTCTTAATGTACTTGCTTGAAATGTTAAGGTCATCACTAACTGCAGCACTTGAGCCCGACAGAATCGGATTCAATTGCGGAACTGACAGCGATCTTACTGCTGCTCTGTCTACATATATAGAAAGCTGTACCAAAAGGACCACATAAGGGTTTCAGTATCTGCAAATAACCAGTCATGTCAGCCATGGGAAATAAAATTCCATAATAATGTTTCAATCCATTAAAGACAATTCTAAGTGCAGCTCTGTGAGAGGGATTTCTCAATACATGAGCACAACCATCGTCATTGGCAACAAGTCTGCAGTGCTCTCTAGAGGCACCCCTCACCCACTCAGCTCCGTTTGATAGAAGGGCCTTGGATGAAATCTGGAAACATTACATTCCCTTTCAATTTAGTGGGATTTTTTTTTTGGAACAAAATAAAAGATCAAAAACCCTCAGCTCAACAGTTAAAATGCAGCAAAGAATGCATTGAACGGAATGGTGGGAGTGCAGATAAAGCACGCCTGACAGCTGAAGAGCCAAGAAACAGAAAATCTCATGTTGCAGGCCTGTGAGGTTAATGTATAAAGGTCAAAAGTTAGAATATTGCTGCTAAAGATAGAAGGCAAATAAAGTTTCAAGAGATGAAACAATAGGAAAAAGGTTGATCTTTAACCCTTTTCTCCTCCTATTCAAGGATTTGTTTCAGCTCATTCTCCCATGACCCCAGGGGGCTGTCTGTGGGTATTTATAGACC
Source organism: Carcharodon carcharias (assembly GCF_017639515.1). Taxonomy (NCBI): domain Eukaryota; kingdom Metazoa; phylum Chordata; class Chondrichthyes; order Lamniformes; family Lamnidae; genus Carcharodon; species Carcharodon carcharias. Next base: position 94,500,087 of record NC_054474.1, read on the forward strand.
TTTATTTTGCAATCTAATTTATTAGCAAAGATGTATCCCCAAGTCTTTTTATTTAAAAATAAGCTGCATAATGCTTCCAACCTACAGAGGAAGAAATAATGCTAGCATTGAAATATGGATTGTACCAAGGGATCATTTTCACATTGCAAAGGGAAAATTCATACTGAATGTCATCTCACCTGGACAGTGGCCAGTCGAGTTCATCGTGTTAAATAACCCGGTCTGTCCTAATGAAATAACTGCAGTTCGCCTTACAGGTAATGAAGGAATTTGATTTTTTTTTCTCTCTTTATAAAGGATGTCAAGATCGAGGATATTTCAACAACGTGTGCTTTGAAATCCTACGCGTAACTGCGGATCACCAATTTCAGCAACCCATCCCCTTCCTCCCCACCCACCCACCCCCCTTTTCTTAAAATGAGCTACATTCTCTGGTAGATTCAATATCCAGAGGAGTTTGTTTTACATAAAAAAGATGATTTCATTCACCGATTCCCTGTCCCTTATTTCTGCAGCACTGCAATCTTAACTCAGTCACACTTGTCCTATGCTCTTTTACTCGTATTCCTTGGGTACCAGGCAAGGATGTGGTGAAACATCATTTGACTCCGCAACAGGACTCAATTCGGCGCACTGTTACTCAAATGGTCTAAAATGCCAATTTCTTAAAAAAAGGAACAAGATAATCATATCACACGCACGTACACATACATTGAAATAAACAACCTGGGTTAAATGGCTGTAAATACCTTCAGTTGCATAGTTATGGTCACGTAGAAAACTGTTGTTGATTTTGCGGGTGTCAATCTCCTCCTCCATTTACAGCCGGATTACTTGGAGATTTGGGAATGAAACAAGCAGGTATCCACGATCCCATTGCCCTAGTGGAAGGAGAGGGAGAGCCTCGCACGGCGCGACATAGTCCAAACCTGCTGAGCACCGTTAAAACCTTCCTTCCAGAAGATGTAAAAGAGACACGCACAGGGCCGAATAGCTCCTTCCGCAGTCCCCAAAGCCCCACTAGCAGGACATGCTTCTGGTGTGACCCGCACACTGCGTGTCCTTTTGTTTAATGGCTCTTAAGATAAGAAAAAAAATAGCCTCAAGTGCAAATTTTTAAAAATCAATTATTCTAGTGCTGTTTTAAAGTTTGCCTTTTGGCATCAGTCAGCCCAGAGCTCAATCAAAAGGTGTGAGTGCGTGTGAAGCAGTCAGGCATCTGAGAGAGGATTTCAGTATTAAAATTCTGTAGTTACTTCAGGCAGACAAAATGCGTCAGCACCTCCTGTGTTGATCCCCCCTCTCTCTCTCTGTATACAGTACTGCATGAGACTACTGCTGCTGCTGGAGCCGTATGCTGCATCAGCACAGGCTCCTCCCATACAGCTTGGCAGTGTCCAACCGCATCAGAACCACTCTCTCTCTCACACACACACACACACCGATTCCAAGCTGCAGTGGGGAGTTGGGGGTGGATTCAATCATAAGCAACAGACTGGAGGATTGCAAATTCACTGCCATCACTGCAGATCTGCTGCCTAACACTGCTCCCCCCCACCCCCTGCTCATGCCCAGGATGCTAGGTTGGGTGTACAGCGAGCACTCTAGTAAATAAAAGAAACCTCATTGCTACTTAATCAGCAGGAGAGCCAAAGAGGCAGCATTAAAGTTAAACCCCTCACCTAACGGTAGTGAACAGATACCAGACATTGTCCAACAGTGCAACAGGTAATTAATACGAGGTAGAGGAAGAATAGGTATCTCAGAAAATCGACAAAGCCACCGTTTGCAGGTCACAGAGAGATTGTAGTCAAATGCGGTGCAGCACGGCGGGGCTAAAAGGGTTAAACTGAGGACAGGTTGCACAGGCTAGCATTGTACTGCTTTCCTGACACTAAGGGGTGATCTAATTGAGGTTTTTAAGATGATTGGAAATTGTAGATAGAGAGAAACCATTTCCTCTGGTGAAGGAGTCCAGGACAAGAGGATATAACATTAGAATTCGAGCTGGGCCATTCAGCGGTGATGACAGGAAACAGTTCACACCAAAAGGGTAGTGGAAATTTGGAACTTCTTCCCCGCCTCCAAAAAACCCTGTCAAGACTTATGGTCAATTGAAATTGTCATAGTTAGATTGATGCATTTTGGTAGGCAGGGGTATTAAGGGATATGGAACCAAGGCAGGTAAATGGAGTTAAGAAACAGCTGCTATGATCAAACAGAATGGCAGTGCAGGCTCCCCTTTTCATAAGTTCCAAAATGACTTTGCTGTGGAATTTGGGAAACTGTGTGTCAGAAGGACAATATTTACATGATAGTAGGCAGGTACATATTGAGGAAAGGTTAAAAGAGATTTGCAGGTTGGCGGAGGGAGAAATAATACAGGGACCTTATCAGCTGCATATATGTCTCACAACTCAAAAAACAATGAGGATGCAGAGTAATGAATATGTCCTGTGGGAAAAGGAGCATAGCTCACCAAAACAATTGAGGAGGTAAACAAGTGGCTGGAAGCATGGAATAAGAACAATGTTACCATCATAAATAATTGGGAATCCTTCCAAAATAAAGAGAACTGGGACAATACAGACTGGTTGCACTTAAATGAAGTAGGGTCAAGGGGACACAGAGAGAGCAATAGGGAATCAGGTACATAGGATTTATAGCACAGAAACAGACCATTCAGCCCACTGGTCTAGGCAGCGTGCACGCATGCTTCCACCCCCTTCTTCTAATCCTATCAGCATAGCCATCTATTCCTTTTCTCCTCGTCTATATTTACCTTGCTTCCCCACATATACATTTATGCTGTTAACATCAACTTCTCCATGTGGAAGCAAGCTCCTACTGTATTCCTCACTGGATGTATTAGTGAGTATCTTATCTTTATGGGCCCTGGTTTTGATTCTGTATCTGCCCTATCAAGCCTGTTAATAATTTTAAAGGACTCTATCAGCTGAGCCATCTCTTTTCTAGAGAAAGCTAGGCAGGTAAGTGTAAGCGGGATGGAAAGAGGCAACAACAGGATTCCATATGAGGCAGACCACTGGGTAGAAAACAGTCAACAGGTAGTTTTAGACAAAATAGAAGTCATAGCACTCCTGGAGGATAGTGACCACAACAACAACTTGCATTCATTTGGCACCTTTAAAATAGTAAAACTTTCCAAGGTGCTTCACAGGAGCATTATTAAACAAAATTTGACACAAGCCACATAAAGGAGACATTAAGGTAGGGGATCTTGTTCAAAGAGGTAGGTTTTAAGGAGTGTTTTAGAGGAGGAGAGAGAAGTAGAGAGATGAATAGGTTAATGAGGGAAATATAGAGTTAAGGCATCTGAAGGCAATGGTGAAGTGATAAAATCAAGGTGCACAAGAGGCTGAATTAGAGGAATGTAGATATCTGGGAGATTGTAGGGCTGGAGTAACTTACTGCAAACTGTGCAGACCAATCTAACCAAAGGTAAAAGTTTTTGGATGGAGCATTGAGCCCACAGACACATCTCTGTAGTAGTTCTATCATTATGGATCTCGACAGAAGTGAGCCTATGGCCAGATTTCCAAGACAGCTGTGAAAGTGCAGTGAATCTGTCAGCTTTGTTTAATTGACATGCTGTATGTGGGGCTAATGACTCCCTCTCATTTCTTTGAGGCTTTGTCATGAAAATAGTCTTTTACTTGGTATAGCTGCTTCTTTAATGAGAGGAAGTAAAACCATTTTTTTATCAGCTGTTCAATGAAAATGGAAAGAAAAACTTGCCACAAATAATGACTAGGAAAATATTCCAGTCTGTGTCACCCAAGTCTCAGTGCTCCCCCTTATTCCCCTGGCTGATTCTGGTTTCATTTCTGATTTTATCAGTGATGTTGGCACTGGGGAATGGAACATTTTCCATTTCAGACACTAAGTCTTGCATGAAAGGCAACCCAGGTCAGACAGAGCGTAGTTCACTGACAATTTGACAATGTTCAGCTCCATTCACAACTCCTCTAATAATGAAAAAGCCCATGCCAGTCTACAGCAGGACCTGGGTAACATGCAAGCTTGGGCTGACAATTGCTGGGAATTGACCATCTCCAACAACAAAAAACTCCTTCTCCTGGCTATTGATGGTACTACCATTGTGAAATCCTTCACCTTTAACATTGTAGGTGACCACTGACCAGACCGACATGGACCAGAACAAAGTGGCAAGTAACATTCAACCCACACAAATGCTAGGCAATGACCATCTCTAACAAGAGAGAAATCTAAGCATCTTCCCTTGACATTCAATAGCATTAACATCGCCAAATTCCTGACTATCAACATTCTAGGGGTTACCATTGACCAGAAACTGAACTGGACCAGCCATGTAAACACTGTGACTACAAGAGCAGGTCAGAGGCTGAGAATTTTGTTGCCAGTAACTCACCTCCTGACTCTGCAAAGCTTGTCCAGTATTTACAAGTCAGGAGTATGATTCAACACTCTTCATTTGCCTGGAAATGCAACTCCAACAACAACCAAAAGCTATACACCATCCAGGACAAAGCAGCCGCTTGATTGGCACTCCATCCATCACCTGAAACATTCACCCTCTCCAGCACTGGTGCACTAAGGCAGCAGTGTGTACCCATCTACATTAGGTGTTGCAGAAACTTGCCAAGGCTCCTTCAACTTTCCAAGACCACAAACTCTACCGCCTAGGGCAAGTACACCAGATGTATGGGAATGCCATCGCCTGCAAGTTCCTCTCATACACCATCCCAACATAGGACTATATTGCTGTTCCTTCACTGTTACTTGGTCAAAATTGGGGAACTCCTTCCCTAACAGTGCTGTGGTGTACCTGCACCAGATGGACTGCAGCGGGTGCTGTACCTTCTCAAGGGCAATTAGGGATGGACAATAAATACTGGTCTTGCTAGTGACGTTCACATCCCATGAACACTTAGAAAGCTTAAATGGACCAGCATATCAATATGATGGCTATAAGAACAGGTCAAAAGCAGAGTACACTGTGATGAGTAGCTCACCTCATGATTTTGTAACTGCATCTAGCAAGGAGTTGATGGAATATCACCACTCACCTGGATGATGCAATCACAAGATCATTCAAGAAGCCCAACTTCATCCAACATGGAAGGATTCACTTCATCAGTGCTCCTGCCATCACCCTCAATATCCAGCACAAAGCTATCTATTGGATCCACTGCAGCAACTCACCAGACCTACCTCGACAGCACCTCTCAGCCAGCCCCACAACTCACTATCAAGTACAGCAAGAGCTTCAACATCATAGGAACATCCTTAGAAGAAGTCCTTTAGAGGTTCATAGCAGCAGCCCAATATCACTTTGTCATGGCATAAAGTAATGGACAATAGTGGGCAACTGCACATGATAAAGAGTATTTGTGTAAATCACCCAGTTTACAGCTCCCACTTCCTGCACCTGAAGTATTAATTTTACTGTTCTCCCTCTCCTGATGATGCCTGCCCTGCTTAAGGGTTTTCAGGATTTCCTGTCCATGGGGAGAATTTTCTGAATATTGGGTGGGCTGGTTGGGAGCAGTTGCGGGTGGGCGTGGAGCTGATCGCCGCCCACGACCAGCTGGGCACCACCATTTTACCTGGGTGGGCCAATTAAGGCCTGCCTTGCGTGGCACACTGCTGGTAGCGCTCGGCACTGTCTGTGCAGGTGGGGGGAGGAGGGAGAGTTGGGGAGTGCGCTCTTGTATGCGAGATTAAGTTCTTATTGAAATTTTTTAATAAAGATAAAAATTATTTACACATATCCCCTCATGTGACAGTGGATGAGGTTTCCTGAAAAACGCGAAGGCCACTTGGGCTCTTCGCCTGCCCACCAACCTTAAGGGTGGCGGGCAGTGGTGTTAATTGTCATAATTACTTCCCTAATGGCCTTAACAGGTCTTCGACAGTTCGACAGGCATGCAGCCATCTCCAGCGCATGCCTGCCTAACGAAAGATCTGAATGATGCGCAGTGACATCAGGACGCACGCCCAACATCATTGAGCGTCATTTCACGCATTGGCGTGTCAGGGCCGTCCCCGCACGCCGACATCAAAATTCTGGCCTACGTTTCAGATTTCCAAACTCTGGAGCTTTTTTGTTTTGAAGTTCAGGATCTTGATTCATTGAGAAAGCAATCAGAGGCTGATCTTAGTTTGGGGTAGGAGAAGGGCACAGTAGGATTTTAAAACCATAAATCAGAAAACAGGTAAAACAAAAGCCAAAATAGAGCAGTAAACTCTTTGAAAAAACTATTCAATTAGTCCCACTCTCCCTGCACTTTCCTCATAGCCCTGAGAGTTTCTCAATTTTTAAGTATTTATCTAATTTACTTTTGAAAGTTGTTACTGAATCTGCTTCCAGGCAGCACATGTCAGATCATAACCATTTGCTACAGAGAATAAATTCTAATATCTCCAGTTCTTTTGTCAATTCTTAAATCTGTGTTCTCTAGTTACCGACCCCCCTACCAGCGGAAACATTTTCTCTCTACCTACTCTATCAAAAACTTTCATAAGTTTGAACACTTCTATTAAATCTTCCCTTAACCTTCTCTACTTTAAAGAGACCAATCTCTGAAGATAGATTTTTAAAAATTACTATTTTTAAACAAGCGTATAATGGCATATTATTCAAATATTACAGTGATAAATCTGCTCATCATCTGAACAGTGGTTTATTACTGCAATATTAGCAGGTATTTCAGTATCATGGTCAGGAATCAAAATCTCCAGTGAAAATGACTTGCCTTGGAAGAACTAAATTACTGTGGGATGCTGAAAGGTGAAAGGGCAGTGTTGACAGACCATTGAGAATATTTTTTAAAAAGTGAGATCACGGGCCAGATACGGTGATCAAGCTGGCCACATTTGGCTGCCAGCCTCATACTGTGTAACCCTGCTCTACCTCAACCTTGGAGTAGGCACAAAAATTATAGTTGGACCGGATAATACAACCTGAAAGCATTTGCAGTCTGTTTGTCCTTCACCTGTGACCCAAAGTATGCTTGCCACTCCATATGCCTTTGGGCCTCTGCACTGATCGAGCTGGGACTCTGCCTTCTTCTTGCACTCCAGCCGTGGAAGCAAGGGGATGATCTCAGGAGACAGCGGGGACTTCATTTTCGAAACAGTCTATGAAAGGGTTCTGTTAAAATAGATGTATATTTAATGCACCTAGTAAACATGCAGATGCTTTTCTTATGACTCATCCTGTATGGAGTTGACTGCCCAGAGTGGCACAGCCTGCCAAGTGGAGATTTGCAGGTGTCAGCTGTTGCTCAGTGGGTAGCACCATCCCTTTGGAGCAGCAGGTTGTGAATTCAAGCCCCATTCCACAGGCAAGCACAAAATTGAATCTGACACTCCAGTGCAGTACCGAGGGAGAGCTGCACTATTGGAGGTGTCACCTTTTGGATGAGACATGAAACCGAAGCCCAGTCAGCCCTAAACGGTGAAGTATAAAATCTCAATAGGTTCCCTCAGTCAACATCACTAGAACAGATTATCTTGTCATTGTCATATTCCTTTTGTGGGAGCTTGCTGTGCAATAAGTGGCTGCTGTGTTTCCCACATTACAACAGTGGCACGCTTCAAAAACACTTAATTGGCTGTAGACACTTTGGAATGTCCCGATGTTGTGAAAAATGCTATATATATGCAAGGGTTTCTTTCTTTCAAAGCCATGCCCAGCTTCAACATATAGTGTGTCTTACAGTTTTTCTGACATTGGCTCTTTGTTGAGATCAAGGGCCTGGGCACAAAGCTTGTGAAAAATTGTGAATTAATAAATTATCCACACCCCAAAATTGAAGCAGCCAGTCTTATACTCTCATACAACAGCTGACGCTATCATCAGAGATACCACATATAGACTTACCAAATGGCTGAAGTGATACAACCCAACATTCCTCAGCTAACATTCAAAATCCAACAAATGACACTGATTTTATATGTTTCACTTAGAGAGACTCTCTAGAGACATTCTAGGCTGAATTGCAAGTCACCAGATTTCCCAATGTCATGATCCCACTTCCTGCCCGATAGTGCCTGCCCACATTATTTTCATAATGGGCTGTTGGGGATAGGCTGGAGTCAGGGCTGCAGTCTTCTGAAGATGGAAACAGAGGAGGTTAGATGCTAAGGCGTGCAGGTTAGAAGGCCAGCTCTTTCACTGGGATATCAACTAAGTTCTGTACAAGAGTGTGGAACACTTTAGCCCTCACCCCTCATCAGCCCTGATCCACCCCCACGACCTCCCCATACCCTCCATGTCCCCTTATATCCACCATGCCCCCATGTCCTCTCAAACTTCCATACCCCCATGTCCACTCATCCAGTAGCCACTATGGAAAAAACTCATGATGCCTATAAAAACACAAAACAATCTTCTTAGATGCTCGTAAAACTGTCAAACAAACACACCAAACTCCATGGAAAAAACTCAATTCCCTTAAGTGGTCATAAAACTGTCAACATAAACAAACAGCCATTCAAAAACCTCTTAAAAAAAGTGATCATCTTAGGAGCTCATAAAACTGTCAATTAAAACAAAGTTCACAGCCCCTTAGACGGCTGTATTGATAGCCCCTGCTGAGTTGAATCCATTAGTAGGCTTTGGAGCTCAGCCAAATATTCATAATGAGATTCCACTAAACAACTTGTGTCAGCAAACCTCCAGAGCTGAATACATTAAAACCTTTTACATAGATGGCCATCCACTGCTTCAAAGGTTGAGCAGTTGTATGAATCTGCTCCAGAAAAGTTAATACTATGCATGTATCTACACCACATGGACTGCAGCGGTTCCAGTAAGCCGTTCACCACCACATTCTCAAGGGCAGTTAGGGATGGGCAATAAATGCTGACTTTTCCAGCTATGTAAGAACTCTCTACTAGGCCTTAGACAGAATAAATTCTTGATTGTGGAAGGAGAAGCAAAGCCTTAAGTATTAAAACAAAAGCTGGCAGAGAAACTAGCTTCTCTTAGTATTTGGTCCATTAATATCCATTAGTACTGGAAATTTCAGGTATCCAAAATATGTCACACTCCTTGAATTTATGGGATTAAATATATAAAACAATAAAGACTTTTCCTCTACTTTGATCAAAACTGCAGTAATATTTCAAAGCCACATCTATGCTGTCACTCTTCATGTACCGTCCTAAACAATATCAGCAGGCTATTGGATAAGGGAAGGAGAAAGAAGGCTGGGCGTCATAGCAAAGGTTGATCCTTGCCCAATGTTCTGACGATAGGTCACAGATCTGAAACGTTAACTCTGTTTCTCTCTCCACAGATGGTGCCAAATCTGCTGACCATTTTCAGCATTTCCTGTTTTCATTCCATAAATACCAGCACAAGATAAGAACAGAGACTGAAAATTCTGGCTGATTAAAGCTTCAGGAAAAGTATGCCAAATGTATGCTGCCAAAATCTGAGGTCAGGTTTGTCAGCATGGACCACGCATCAAACTCAGCAGTCTTTCTGCTTTACATGGCGCAACCTGACCAGGCACCTCTTGAGAGCAGGAGCTGGCCTGAAAGATTGACTCAAAGTGAAATTCTCATATCTACAAATGTCAGGAGACCTCACAATGGCAATGAGTAAAATGTTCCTAATGTGCCGAGACACCTCAGTGCAGAATGATACGGGCAATAAAATAGCCATTCCCTCTGATTGGAGGCTATCTTCAGATCTGTTTCTGTTGTTAGTGAGCTCCACAAGGCATCAATTATCCAATGAATAACTACATGATCCTCTTGCTTCATATTCCAGTACTGGTAAAGTGAGCTTGCTCAATCAGCGATCTTTAGTCTGCTGCATACAAAACGACTAGACATTGACTTCACCTTACACCTTGATTCAGAAATCAACTACAGTACTAAATATAAATAGAAGTGTTTCCTAATAATAACTGACAACAATTCTAGTTGTATTTAATAACTCTCATGAATGTAGAATCATAAACATGATTAAGTTCTGCTTTAAGTAGGTCAGGAACAGGATTAGGGAAGTACAGACAGTTCTCTGGTAAGTAGGTCAACATGTGGTAGTAACGTTGTGATGTTCTCCTACAGCACGCAAGAGCCATTTGTCACGATGCATCTCCCTGTGAAGCACAGCAGGGAGGCACTGACACAACAGCCAAAGCAAGGCAATCTGCTTAGCATGTGAGGCTGGTGCTTATGGGAAGGAGGTTTCCTAAGGTTAGCAACATACACAGTCAATCACTGCCATAAATCCTGCCCTTGTAAGGACTGAATAATATTGTCCGACCCTGACAATGGTTTCAAGTCAAGGTTCTGGAGATGGGATGGGGTGGGGTGGGGAGAGGTAGTGGGTACAGAAATAGAAACTAGTCAGCAAAATGGGAACATTCCTCCTTCATAGGACTGACGTTTGGCAGCCGTGTGTCTTTCCCTTTTCAGTCAGCAGCAGTTGTAAACTCATAACGGGCAATTTGGAGGCAGACAGCATGGGCTGTTTATGATTATCTGATCACATATCACGTTGCTGTACGTGGGAGTTTGCAGAGCCTAAATTTGCTACTATTATAAAATGGACTACAATTCAAAAGTACGTAATCAGCTGTAAAGTGCTCTAAACATCCTGAGGTTGTACAAGGCTCTATATAAATTCATTTTTTGATTAGATGTTTTGAAATTAAATGTTCATTTTGCTCCTGTTTTGAGTGATCCTCATTGCTTTGAGCCTCTGAGTCCCTCATTTATTTTGCCTTGCTTGTGCTCTCCCCAACTTTGAAAGGTACCCTTTTGATCATGTCTGCAGTCCCCTCCCCAATCTTCATCCCCTTCACTCCATTCTCAGCATCCACAGTTACACCTATAACGAAGTTTAATTGGTTTTATGTGAAAAACACGACACAAATCTACGTCATCACATGACCAGAATTCTCCCCTATTTTTCTCAAGATGTGAAAATTCCTAATTTGTTCCAAACATAGCACCTGGGGTCTGACCGCTGCCATCAACGCAACTTCATTCAATCCTTGGTATTTGCGTCCAAAGCTGCCTTTGTCTGCCAGGTATAACATTTCTGTGAAACGGGTTTGGACAATCTCAAGCCAGCTCCAACTAGACAAGCAGCCAACAAGGGCAACTTGCATATACATCACGCAATTTATGTACTGAGAAGTCCCAAGGCATTTCACAGGAATGTTATTAGCCAAATTTAATATTGAGCTACATAGGGAGATATAGGGACAAGTGACCAAAAGCATGGATTTAAAAGAGCAACTTAAAGGAGGAAAAGGAAGTAGAGAGCTGGAGAGGTTTAAGGAGAAAATTCCAGAGCATGCCCAGACAACTGAATGTGTGTCCACCAAAGGCAGAGCAGCGAAAATTGGGGATATGAGTCGAGAATTGGAGGAACACAGAGATCTCAGGATTGTAGGGCTGGAAGAGGTTACAGAGGGGTGGGGGGAGAAACATGAAGATATTTGATAACTCAGAAGTTCAGCAATTGTTGACACCAAATTGCAAATTTTGAGATGTCAAAAGGAATGGTGAATGTGGGAAGTGGAATAATTAATACTAGTTCAGTAGGAGTGCTCTGAGTTAATTGAGTTAATCCATGTTGTTGCTGCACATTACAGGCAGCTTTGCTTTGCATTCTGGACTTGGCAAATGCTCAATATTAAACTGGATAATTAAAGTTGGACAAGTGACTTATTCCCCAGCACCAACATACTTCATCTTGGTAAACAATCAAATTCATAAATAAAAAGCTTTTGGTCACAACTGTGTGAACTGGTATTTTTTAAACATTCTTACTCAATCATTGGCAAAATTTGCTTGCAGGAGTTTTCCACTTCGACTCTGCACTTGGTGAAATTCACTGTACCCCAATCCCACACCACCTCCCAACAAACTCCTTCCAGTTCCAATTGTGAAGCTTTCCCAAAGCTTCTAATTCTAAATTCTACTCATAAATTTTCCTGATTGTCCTCGTATCCACAAACCTCTCTTTTCTCATTCTTCCCCCTCTCATGCTGCCATTGAAATTTAAGCGAGCCATCATCGCCTCACTCATCTCTCTGCTAATTCCAAGCATTTGCTATCTGCAGAGTAAACAAATAACTAAGCTCTTCTGATGACAAGGTTAGTACCTGATTCAGTGGTGATGCTTCCCATTGTTAAATAGCCTGCAACACTGTCTGCACCCCAATGCATGAATAATGGTCACTTAAACAAAGCCAGTGGATGCTTGTGGCTGGGTAAGCTGATGCAAGTCCACACTTTCAGGAGAGGAGGGGAGAAAAGTTGGAGCTGTCCTTCCTAGAGAGATGGAGTAGCAGGTGTAAACATCCACCATGTGCAGACACAATCAACTTATACCAGTGATATATCACATCCATGTTATTCTCTAGCCTTGAGCTCTGGAAAATATTTTCTGCATTAGCAATTTCCTACTTCAATTAGTCCATATTTAAGAGCTTCTCTTCATTGGTCATTTGTTGCAGGGTCATGTCATGAATCAATAAGTATTCAATCATACTTGTTACCAAAAGACAATTTTTGATTCCACATGTAGAGTGAGAGAGAGAGAGACGCAAACTCTCTATCTCATTGCATTTGTGCTAGTTTAGTGGGCATTCATTGCATTTGTGCTAGTTTACTGAGCAGTGTTTTAAACTTAATGCAAACCAGCAGAAAATCATTTGGAGAATCCCATTCCTCCTGAACATGGGAATTAAATTTCTCACAGACACAACCTTGCTAAGTACCTAACAAGGCATTTCATCTACTTAAGGAAGGGATTATAGTGAGAAAATCACAAAATAATTTTCAGTTTTCTTGCGCCGCCCCCCCCCCCCCTCCAACCTTCTCCTGAAAATGCTGTTCTCCTGTTAGAATATGGGTTCAGAAGCAATGGCTACACTTTGCCATCAGAACGTGCAGGAGGAATGAAGAGAAGCTGCACCACCACGGGAGTCTTCCTGAAACCTAGGCAGATCTTGCACATAATGCACACATTTGGAGTCAATGCCTAGTTTAGGAGCTCTGAGGCCTGTAACCCTTTAAATGATAATGAATTATAATAAAATCCAGGAAGAAATTGAAGGATATTGTATGATTTTACATTAGATGGTGCACAAAGGAATTTTGGTTAATTTACATGTGGGACATACGAGCTGGGACTTTGTAGAAAAACTTCATCACGAGGTGCACGGATTCCACAATGGAGCAGACTAGGCAACTTGTGGAAAGAATGGGTCTGACGCATTCAATGGCCTATTATTATCTCACATCTACTTATATATTGGGCTGGCAAGGAGTGGCAATCACCATCGGGTTGCCACTCTGCTCCTATTTCTTTGAACTAAGGTGGAGCTCCGGATTTCTGGCCCAAACATCCGAACTGGGCCTCCTCAGAAATGTGGAGTGTACCTGTTCTGGGAGTCCACCTTCGTACTGCAGGATCTTCGGTGGAATTCAAGCTGCACCCCATTTTTACGGCACTAGCTGCCGTGTTTTGGTGAATCTTTATTCACTAACACACTGGAAAGCTTTGGACATTTAAGTAGCTTTTCAGTGTAAGTGAATGAGTGTGATTGAGGTAAGTGAGTAGGGTGTTAGCTGGGTAGGGTGGCTGAAAGAGCCATTCAATTTGTCCTCCTCCCCAATACCTTTTCCTCCATTGCCCTGCAAATTATTTATTTTCAAGTTAATATCAAATTCCTTTTAGAAAGTTTCTATTGAATATGCCTCCACTACCCTTTCAGGCTCTGTAGAAAAATACTGTGCTCTCATCTCCCCTCCAGTTCTTTTGCCAGAATTTCATGTCCTGTACAATCAGATGAAGACAGAAAGATATTTCAAGGAGGCTGGATGCACAGACTAAAATATTAATTTGAAAGGCAACATAGTCAGATATTCAGGTTGTCCCCAGTCACCCGTTAAGAGGCTGCACAATGCAAGCAGATGTCTTGATCAACGTTCAAAAATACATCCAAATATGGATTTCCGCTTAACATAGATTTCGCTCTGCGCACCTGTCATTTTGTCACTTCCAGCTGTAAAATTGAATTAAGTCAGCCTATTTTTTCAATCAATAGAGTAAGGGTCTCTAAGTATTTTGGATCTGGTAATGTGTAACGAGGCAGGTTTAGTAAATGATTTCAAAGTAAAATCCCCTCGGAAACAGTAACCATAACATGGTAGAATTTAGCATTCAGTTTGAGAGTGAGAAACTTGGGTAGGAAACAACTGTGCTAAACTTAAATAAGGGTAATTACCAAGGAATGAGGGCCAAGTTGACTGGGGTGGACTGGGAAAGAAGTTTAGTAGAAAAAACGGTTGAAGACAATAGCAGACGTTTCAGAAAATAGTTAATGACTCACAACAAAGATAGATCCCAGTGAGGATGGAGGATTCTAGGAAGGGGATAAACCAACCATAGTTAACAAGGAAGTTGAGGATAGTATCAAATTGAAAGAAAAACATACAATGTGGCAAAAATTAGTGGTAAGCCAGAGGATTTGGAAAGTTTTAAAAACCAATAAAAGATGACAAAAAAATGGGGGAAGGAAATAAGCTTTGAGGATGCACTAGCAAGTAATATAAAAACAGACATTCTCCTTAAATATATAAAAAGGAAGAGAGAGGCCAAAGTGATCATAGGCCCCTTAGAGAATGAGGCTGGGGAAATAATACTGGGAAACCAGGAAATGGCAGAGGAGTTAGATGAATACTTTGCATCAGTCTTCACAGTAGAAGACTCTAATAGCATTCCAAAAATACCAAATAATCAAGGGGCAAAAGGGGGGAGGAAATAAATACAATAACTTTCACAAGAGAAAAAGTATTAGGAAAACTAATAAGGCTAAAGAACAATAAGTCCCCTGGACCTGATGCGTTGCATCCTAGGACATTAAAGGAAGTAGCTACACATATAGTGGATGCACTGGTAGTATTCTTCCAAGAAGCCTTAGATTCCAGAAAAGTCAGAGGACTAGAAAACTGTCAATGTAACACCCTTATTCAAAAAGGGAGGGAGAAAAAGAAACAGGTAACTATAGGCAAGTTAGGATAACATCTATCATTGGGAAAATATTAGAATCTATTATAAAGGATGTAATAGCAGAGCATTTAGAAATACATAATACAATCAAGCAAAGTCAGCTTGAAAATCATGCCTGACAAATTTATTAAAATTCTTTGAGGAGGTAACAAGCAGGATAAATAAAGGGGAACCAGTAGATGTAAGATATTTAGACTTCCAAAAGGCGTTCGATAAGATACTGCACATAAGGCTACTCAATAAGAGCCTCTGGTGTTGGGGGTAGGATATTAGCATGGATAGAGGATTAGCTTACTAATAGAAGACAGAGAGTTGGGATAAGGGGGGCATTTTCAGGATGGCAACCTGTAACTAGTGGAGTACCACAGGGATCAGTGCTGGGGCTACAATTATTTACAATATATATCAATGAATTGGAGGAGGGAAGGGAATTACTATCACCAAGTTTGCAGATGACACAAAAATAGGTGGGAGGGCAAGTGGTGAGGATGACACAAGGAGTCTAAAGAGGGATATAGACAGGTTAAGTGAATGGGCAAAAGCTTGGCAGATGGAATATAGAGTGGGAAAATGTGAGGGTATGCACTTTTGCAGGAAGAATTTGAGCCGAATATTATTTAAACGGAGAAAGACTACAGAAAGCTGCAGCACATTGGGAATTGGGGGTGGGGTGGGGTCCTCATATATGAACCACAAAAAGCTAGCATACAACTTCAGCGGGTACTAATTAGACCACACACAGAATGCTGCGAGCAGTTTTGGTCCCCTTATCTAAGGAAAGATATACTGGCATTGCAGGCAGTCCAGAGAAGGTTCACTAGGTTGATCCGAGGATGGAGGGGTTTTCTTATGAGGAGAGGTTGAGTAGGTTGGGCCTGTACTCATTGGAATTTAGAAGAATGAGAGGCGAACTTATGGAAACATATAAGATTCTTAGCGGGTTTGACAGAATAAATACTGAGAGGTTGTTTCCCCTTGTGGGGGAGTCTCGGACCAGAGGGCATAATCTCATAGTAAGGGATCACCCATTTAAGACAGAGATGAGGATGGTGAATTTGTGGAATTCTCTATCTCAGAGGGCTGTAGAGGCCGGGTCATTAAGTATATTCAAGGTTGAGACAGACAGATTTTTAATCAATAAGAGAATCAAGGGTTATGGGGAAAAGGCGGAAAGTGGAGTTGAGGACTCTCAGATCGGCCATGATCTTATTGAATGGCGGAGCAGAACGCTGGGCCGAATAGCCTACTTCTGCTCCTAAGTCTTCTGGTCTAACCTCCCCACAAATTGAAATGCAGGATTTTCTTATTAAAATGATTGTGATTAAGAAAAATGTTTAAGCTGCAGGCTGAATGGTCCAGAAGAAAAACTTGACAAAATTTGAAAAATGCACGGTCACGAAAGATGGAACAGAAATAATTGAAGGAATCACACAACACAAAAGACTCTGTTTAAAAAAAAGCAATTTGACTCACTGGCTCATATATTTTATACATTAACTGTTACACAGTTTGAATTAATATAAAGAACATTCGCTTTTGCAATTATGCTGCGTGTGTGGCACAACCTGGGCACAAAGTGCTGCTCAAACTGAAATTGTAGGTGCTTGGTGCAAGACTGAAGCCAGGAGACAATCTTTCATCATTTCAGCTTCACACTGGCAGGGCCAGATCTTTATATGTGGCAGTATAAAATGGGCGATAGCGAGTCGGCAGCCTCTTAAACATTACTCCTGAATTTATTTCTTTTAACTACAAGGGAAAGAAAATCAGAAGAGACATAAAACCTGCTGGTGACTCACTATCATTTTACACTGTCTTAAAAAGGAAAGAACTACCCTGCTGCATTTGCAAATTAATACATCTTTACAGTTCTCAAACCCTTCCAATATCCTCTGAATAATTCTTCCTGGATCAAAAAGGTACACCCATGTATTTTCTGATGTAATTATACAATTTCAATACATGGTCCACTGGTAAAATAGGAGAGTTCATAGTTGTGGAACTTGTCATAGTTGGAAGTTATTTAACAATGGTTTGCAAGTTTTAATGGCAGGGTTTGGGGATTAAATTTGTCAATGGTGGACTTAATCAGAGTCAAATATTATCCTGTGCAGAGCATTAAGAGTGTTGGTAATTCTCAGTCTTCCTTTGATTTAATTGAAGGACGGTGCACATTGGAAATGTCTGGGCTGGGGCAGGGTTGGCTTCCAAAACTGATTTTCAAATTGCCTGGTACTTCCTGGATTCTAGGTTGAATCCATACATCTTCCCACAATTCTTTCATCCACATTTGCTGGAGGCAGGGCTGTTGTCCGCTATTATGAAGGATGCATCACCTTGTAATGAGCAGTGCTAAGTCTGTGTCTTGCGGTCGTTGTTGGTGGGGTGGAGAACTACCTCTTGGTGGCTTAAGTCTAGCCAGCAGCCAGACACACATTTAGATCCACAACAACTGAGGTTTGCCATGCTTTCTGTGGCCTTATGGATGCTGCCCAGAAAGCTGAATGAAGAGGCAGGAACAGAACATGAACAGCAATTTACCCACCCTGGCTGTAAACCCCTCTGGCTTGCCTTCCCATGGGGTGGGTGGAACAAGCATGTTGCGCACAGGTTCCGTATATTAACCTGAGCTGTTCCTTGAGCATTCCATTGCAAGTGGTTATTGCTTCCATACATGTCCCAATTCCTCCTCTTTAGTGAGCTGAGTAGATATAGTCCCAGGCTTGTCCAAGGTCTGTAGTTTGTCTTTTGGACGGGATTGAGAGTTGTGAGGAGGATGCAAGGAGGTTTCAGGTGATTTAGACAAGTTGCGTGTGTGGGCAAACACATGGCAGATGCAGTATAAATGTGAAGTTATACACTTCGGTGTGAAAAACAGAAAGGCAGAGGATTATTTAAAAGGTGATATATTGGGAAATGTGGATCTGGGTTCCCTTGTACACCAGTCAATGAAAGTAAATAGGAAGGTAAGGCAAGCAACTAGGAAGGCAAAGGTGTGTTGACCTTCAGTGCAAGAGGATTTGAATTCAGAAGTAGGGATGTCTTCTTGCAGTTACACAGGGCCTTGCTGAGACCACACCTGGAGCATTGTGTGCACTTTTGATCTCCCTACCTAAGAAAAGATATACTTACCATAGAGGGAGTGCAGCGAAGGTTCATTGGGCTGATACCGGGGATGACAGGACTGTTGTATGAGGAGAGATTGGTTCGACTGGCCTGTATTCACTAGTGTTTAGAAGAATGAGAGGGAATCTGATTGAAACGTATAAAATTCTAACAGGACTAGACAGGCTGGTTGCAGGGAGGATATTTCCCCTGGCTGGGGAGTCTAGCACCAGGCGCCACAGTCTCGGGATACGGGGCAGGCCATTTAGGATTGAGATGAGGAAAAATTTCTTCACTCAGAGAGTGGTCAACCTGTGGAATTCTCTACCACAGAAGGCTGTGGAGGCCGGATCACTGAATATATTCAAGAAAGAAATTGATCATTTTTTGGATTTAAGGGGCATCAAGGGGTATGGAGAGAAAGCAGGAATATGGCGTTGAGACAGAGGATCAGCCATGATCATGTTGAATGGCAGGGCAGGCTCGAAGGGCCGAATGGCCTACTGCTGCTCCTAGTTTCTAAGTAATTATGATACAGAGGGTGGAGATGTGTTGGCCGGGAATAGTTGAAATTTTGAAGTGGGGAGGGGCATAATCTTTTGTGGCTTTCTGAACCTCACTGAGTCTTGGAGGGAACATTTAATTTGTTGGTAGCAAAACAGGTCACCCTGGCATTTGTCCCATAGTCTCCTTGCTAGATTAAAATGTAAGATGTCAATGAATGGAACTGTGCACATTCATGTAAGCAGGAATGCATAGAGCTCTACTTTTCCTAACCGGACAGCTTTGTTGAACCAACAATATAACCAAAGTCTACCAGTTCTGCATCATTTAACTGGCCAATTATTATGAACTAGTACCACTACACCTAGATATGCAAGGGCTCACTAGTTAACTTCTTGCTCCTTCAGAAATTACTTCACTCAAAAGGATTGTGAATCCTTGTGATTCTCTACCCCAAAGAGTTGTGGATGCTTCATCGTTGAATATATTTGAGGCTGGTGTAATGAACTCCGAGACTTACCTTGAGTTTAGGTTGCAAGTTCAGAGCTCGGGAGCTACAGTTCACTGCAGGCCTCGGGACTTCTGCGCATGCACTGGCCGGGAAAGGGCCACAAATGCGCGGTTCATCCATTGTCATGTCTTCAGGCCAGGAACTGGCTCTGTGCACATGCGCAGAAGAAAGAAAAAGACAAGTGAAACAGCACAAAACTGCAGGTCAAGTCACCTGAACAGAAGCACCATTGCAGAGGTGTCCTCCCAGGGAGTATGACAAAAGCACGGGGAGAGGGAGAAGGTCCCAAACAAAGAAGATGCCAAACCAGGGAGTAGAGGGAGAAACAGGTCGCAGGAGAAGGTCCCAGGTAAGGGACAAGAACAGAGATCAGAAACGGATCCTGTTAAGTAAAGTTGAGACAAAAGAGCAGAGCAACAGGTTCTGAATTAAGTGAGGGAGCTGCAGGAAGCAGACTTGAAGCAAAATGGACTCAAGAGAAGCCTGAAGATCTGAGGAGGTGGCCGAAGTTTGGTGACTCTGTGCTGCGGGCCGTTAAGAGTAAAAGTACCCTTTTGAATCAGTGGTGTTCTTTGGTGATCAGTGGCATGGCCAAAGATATGAAATTGTGCTTGGAAGGTAAAGCTTGAATGTACACGGAGATCCAGAGGAAAGGAATCTCAGAAGGTGAGACTGAAACCCTGGAGGTGGATCCTGGTTGAAGCTGTCCGAGTGGGAGCAACATTTGAAGAGAATTCTAAGGAAAGTTCTTCAAATGTGGAGATTGGAAACCCTCATGAGAAAGACAGAGGCTGGGATTTTCCAGTCCCGTCGTGAGCGGGACTCGCTGCGGCCGAGGCAATGCCCCAGCCAGAAATCCACTGACTTGCGGCGGGACTGAAAGATCACAGCGGCAGGCGGGTGTGGAAAATCCCGCCAAAAGTTTCAGTGAGACTGGTTGGCTCATGGTGTGACAAGCATCTGGTTGGGTTGTTGAGAAATCCATAAAATCTGCTTTGTTTGTATCTGTTATTTATTTTGGAGCATGCTATGGCCTGTTCACATGTACCGCATACTTAACCTGAATATTAGAGTATAAGACAGATATGGTAAGTTGTTTTATTTTTCCAAATTTGTATACATCTGTAAAGATATACTCAGGGTGAAGGAAATGTGAATATTTGAATCATTTTCTTGTGTTTGTATTGAGATCTTTCCAATCTTTTTGTCTGCTGTAATATAGTTCATTTTTCTTGTTTAATAAATGTTTTATTCTTTTTGTTAAAAGTTTGTCAGCAGACTGATGTGAATTTGTTCAGTAACTTACCTCCAGAGTTTCCAAAAAAAATACGAGTTAGGGTATAAGCTTTGGGATCTGACGGATCCAGTCAGCTGAGATCGTAACACTGGGATAGACAGATTTTTGGTCTCTCAGGGAATGATAGGATATGGGAAGCAGGTGGGAAAGTGGAACTGAAGCCCAAGATCAGCCATGATTGTATTGAATGGGAGAGCAGATTTGACAGGCTACTCATGCTCCTGTTGTTTGTGTTCTTGTGCAGGCTTTGCAATGGATTAATTTCTTCCAGTCATCCCAAACTGAAGCTCATTTCATCACACTTCAGCTTTTAATTTCTTTCTCAAATAAAATGCTGTTTCTGTCTGTTTCTCCTGATGTTCTTCAAAAGACAGTCGATGTAACTTAACAAGTCTGTCTCATGCCTTACTCATCCTAACTGTGACCTCCTCCACCCTTGAACTACATCTTGAACCATTCATTCCTCTAACTCTGACATCTTATGTAACTGGTCACCTCAGGGGAGGTGATGGCATAGTGGTATTGTAAATCCAGTGATCCAGGATAATGCCCTGGGGACCTGGGTTCAAATCCTGCCACAGCAGAAGGTGGATTCTGAATTCAGCAAAAATCTAATGACCATGAAAGCATTGGCGATTGTTGTAAAAACACATCTGGTTTACTAATGTCCTTTAGGGACGGAAATCTGCCGTTCTTACCTGGTCTGGCCTACATGTGACTCCAGATCCACAGCAATGTGGTTGACTCTTAAATGCCCTCTGAACAAGGGCAATTAGGGATGGGCCTAGCCAGCAACGCCCACATCCCACGAATGAATTTAAAAAAAACTCCTTTCAGTCCACCATCTGTGCCAGAGCTCTCAACAGCCCCTGCCCTCATCTCCAGAACGTCCTGCTGATACTACTCAACATAACTCGTCCATCAAGCTGCATCACGCTTTGAGTCACAACGTCTTAATTTTGAAGCAGAACAGCGGCAGGGAAGGAAAGAAAAGGAAGCAAATCCAGCACTCTGGATCCCGCAACCTCATGGGACGTCCTGTCCCTTGTATCCAAAGATATGCAGTTTGAGAATCGGTCTGTACGGTCTCATGAAGATTCATAGCAGAATCTTACGACCATGAGTACACATTATCCCCAAATCGAGGGACAGCCAATGACACTGGCTTCCTCTATCACCGCTGTTAACACCTTTTCGAAATCTGTGGGCTGCGCTTTTGATCACCTCTCCACATTTTCATTCAGTTTGATTTTTAATCCTTGGTGAAATCCTTGGAAGTTTCTGTATGTAAAATGTTGGTGCAACTGCAAGTTTATTGCTGTATTTGTAGCAGCCAGTTCAGGAAGAAGTTAATACCCAATGATTTGGATGACATGCAAGCTTTATTTTAAATAAAAACATACACTGGTATCGTCACAGTGTGACAGATCAAATTTGTATCACAATCTAGAATATGCATAAATATACATCCACATGCTTAAAACCTCTTCAAAACTATAAGCTCATTTCTGACATCTGTGCAAATGTTTTACACTCACACAAGACCAGTATCTTTCACTTAAATATAAAGCCAAACATCTTTAGCTTCTTCTGCTTATACAGGGACTCAAAAATCCATTAACATTTCAACTTTGCTGTGAACCCTCCACTCTGACTCTATGACGTGAAAAATTAAAAGCAGCTGGAAAAAATCCAATGAGTTCCCAAAATACCTGGTCCCTACATTCTTTTCTGCAAGATTCTGGAATCCGATCAGCTCTCCAATGATCGACAACAGGGGCAAAATCTTCTTTAAATAATAATAAGACCATGATTTTGAACACATTTCAGTTTGATCTCCAGAATGGAAGACTTCTTGAAGCAGTTTATGCTGCCTGCAATGTCATCCCAGGAGAAATACAGATGAGGAAAAACCATTTGGTGCATCCATCCAGAACAGACCTGCAATCTCCCATCACATCATCCACTGTCTCTGAATCGACCTCCAAGATACATGACTTCACTACCCAAACCCAGAAGTCTATTCCAACTGTTGATCACTCTCTTTCTCAGTAAGAACCTCCTATCATCAGTTCTAAATTTGACTTTCACTACTTTCAATGTAACCTTCTCAAAGGCATTCTTGGAATTCCCTCCCTAAACCCTTCTACCGCTTCACCTCTTTCTTCAAGACACTCCCTAAAACAAATCCCTTTTGTCAAGTTTGTCCTGCCCTAACATCCCCTTCTTCGGCTCAGTGTCAATCTGTGTCTTTTTTAAATTCATTTACAGGATGTGGGCATCACCAGCTAGGCGAGCATTTATTGCCCATCCCTATTTGCCCTTGAGAAGGTGGTGGTGAGCTGCCTTCTTGAACTGCTGCAGTCCCTGTGGTGTAGGTACACCTGCAGTGCTGTTAGGGAGGGAGTTCCAGGATTTTGACCGAGCGAGAGTGAAGGAACAACGATATATTTCCAAGTCAGGATGGTAAGAGGCTTGGGTGGTGCGGGGAGCTTCTAGGCGGTGGTGTTCCCATGTGTCTGCTGCCCTTGTCCTTTTAAATGGTAGTGGTCATGAGTTTGAAAGGTTCTGCCTAAGGAGCCTTGGTGAGTTCCTGTACTGCATCTTGTAGATGGTACACAGTGCTGCCACTGTGCGTCGGTGGCGGATGGACTGAATGTTTGTGAATGGTGTGCCAATAAAGCCTACTGCTTTGTCCTGGATGGTGTTAAGCTTCTTGAGTGTTGTTGGAGCTGCACTCATCCAGGCAAGTGGGCAGTATTCCATCACACTCCTGACTTGTGCCTTGTAGATGGTGGACATGCTTTGGGGAGTCGGGTGGTGAGTTACTCACCCCTGAATTCCTAGCCTCTGTGAAGCACCTAGAGATGCTTTACTACTTTAATGGCACTACAAAAATACAAGTTGCTGATGTAATGTGCTGCACAAGCGCCACACTGAAAATGCTGTACCATGAAGTAATAGGATCAGTAAAATGGATGATGATTCTTCATACAGTGAGACTATAAGAGCATAAGGCATAGGAGCAGAAATTAGGCCATTCGACCCATCGAATCTGCTCCGCCATTCAATCATGGCTGATAAGTTTCTCAACCCCATTCTCTCGCTGTCTCCCCGTAACCTTTGATCCCCTTACCAATCAAGAACCTATCTATCTCGGTCTCAATGTCTGGGTCTCCACAGCCTTCTGTGGCAATGAATTCCATTGATTCACCACTCTCTGGTTAAAGAGATTTCTCCTCACCTCTGTTCTAAAAGGTCTTCCCTTTACTCTGAGGCTGTGCCCTTGGGTCCTAGTCTCTCCTACTAATGGAAACATCTTTCCCACGTCCACTCTATCCAGGCCTTTCAGTATTCTGTAAGTTTCAATCAGATCCCACCTCATCCTTCTAAACTCCATTGAGTATAGACCCAGAGTCCTCAAACGTTCCTCATATGTTAAGCCTTTCATTCCTGGGATCATTCTTGTGAACCTCCTCTGGATCCTCTCGAGGGACAGCACATCCTTCCTGAGATACAAGGCCAAATTGCTCACAATGTTCTAAATGTGGTCTGACCAGAGCCTTATAAAGCCTCAGCAGCACATCCCTGCTTTTATATTCTAGTCCTCTCAAAATAAATGCCAACATTGCATTTGCCTTCCTAACTACCGACTCAACCTGCAAGTTAACCTTAAGAGAATCCTGGACTAGGACTCCCAAGTCTTTTTGCACTCCAGATTTCTGAATTCTCTCCCCATTTAGAAAATAGTCTATGCCTCTATTCTTCCTCCCAAAGTGCATGATCTCACACTTCCCCACGTTGTATTCCATCTGCCACTTCTTTGCCCATTCTCCTAACCCGTCCAAATCCTTCTGTAGCCTCCCCGCCTCCTCAATACTACCTGTCCCTCCACTTATCTTTGTATCATCTGCAAACTTAGCCAGGATGCCCTCAGTTCCTTCAACTAGATCATTAATGTATAAAGTGAAAAGTTGTGGTCCCAACCCTGACCCCTGCGGAACTCCACTAGTCACCGACTGCCATCCTGAGAAGGACCCCCTTATCCCCACTCTCTGCCTCCTGCCAGACAGCCAATCTTCTATCCATGCTAGTACCTTGCCTCTAACACCATGGGCTCTTATCTTACTGAGCAGCCTCCTATGCGGCACCTTGTCAAAGGCCTTCTGGAAGTCCAAGTAGATAACATCCATTGGCTCTCCTTTGCCTAACCTACTCGTTACCTCCTCAAAGAATTCTATCAGATTTGTCAGGCATGACTTCCCCTTGATGAAACCATGCTGACTTTGCCCGATTTTACCATGCACTTCCAAGTATTCTGAAATCTCATCCTTAATAATGGACTCTAAAATCTTACCAACGACCGAGGTCAGGCAAATCAGCCTGTAATTTCCCGTCTTTTGCCTCACTCCCTTCTTAAACAGGGGGATTACATTAGTGATTTTTCAGTCCTCTGGGACCCTCCCTAACTCAAGTGATTCCTGAAAGATCACCACTAATGCCTCCACTATCTCTTCAGCTATCTCCTTCAGAACTCTGAGGTGCAATCCATCTGGTCTAGGTGATTTATCCACCTTCAGACCTTTCAGTTTTCCTAGCACCTTCTCCTTGGTAATGGCCACCATACTCACCTCTGCCCCCCCGACTCTCTTGAACTTTGGGGATGTTACCCATGTCTTCCACCGTGAAGACTGATGCAAAGTACCTATTCAGTTCCTCCGCCATTTCTTTGTTCCCCACAACTACTTCTCCAGCGTCATTTTCCAGCGGCCCAATGTCCACTTTTGCCTCTCTCTTACACTTTATATATCTTAAAAAAAAAACTCTTGCAATCTTCTTTTATATTACTGGCTAGTTTACCCTCATATTTAATCTTCTCCCTCCTTATTTCTTTTTTAGTTGTCCTCTGCTGGTCTTTGCAGGCTTCCCAATCCCCTGCTTTCCCACTGCTCTTCGCCACATTGTATGCTTTCTCTTTAGCTTTTATGCTGTCCCTGACTTCCCTTGTCAGCCATGGTTGCCTCATCCTCCCTTTAGTATGCTTCTTCTTCCTAAGGATGAATTTTTGCTTTGTCTCCCAAATTATTTCCAGAAACTCCTGCCATTGCTGTTTCAGTCTTTCCTGCTAGGCTCATCTCCCAGTCAATTCTGACCAGCTCCTCCCTCATGCCTCTGTAGTTGCCTTTATTCAACTGTAATACCGTGACATCTGATTCCAGCTTTTTCCTCTCAAATTGCAGGGTAAATTCTATCATATTATGGTCACTTCCTCCTAAGGGTTCCTTCACCTTAAGCTCCCTTATCAAATCTGCCTCTTTATACATCACTAAATCTAGAATTGCCTGTTCCCTCGTGGGCTCCACCACAAGCTGCTCCAAAAAGCCATCTCGTAGACATTCCACAAATTCCTTTTCTTGGGATCCACTACCAACCTGATTTTTCCAGTCTCCCTGCATATTGAAATCCCCCATGATCACTGGAACCTTGCCTTTCTTACACGCCTTTTCTATCTCCTGGTGTATCTTGTGCCCCTTGTGCCTCTTGAGATCTGCTGATTTCAATCACAGATAAGTACGAATTGGAGACTAGGCACTTTCCCAAGAAGAAAAATAAAGTACAGAAACAAATTATGGTTCTATCAATGCTATTTTGATGCTATTTTTCACTTGTTGTTTGAAGCCTGCATCCTAATTGAGTCCTTGAACAAGACAGGATTATATAGCAGCCTGGTAAACCAACCCCCAATCAGGCAGGCTACAGGATGAAGCCCCAGAGGCACAAGGACCAGCAAGTCAGCTCTAGTGGCAAGGCTGAAAATGGATCACAACAGGAATATAGTGCCATCATTCTAGAGCATCAAGGCAAAGTGGTTAATCACAAAAGATCCAAACCAGTTCTGTGTCTTCTGCAATTAACAAAACAAAGCTCTATTCTTTAGTAACAGGGGGGCTTTCAGGGATAGAAAAAGTCAATGCTTTGTAGGGGGCAGTGGTGGCTTAGTGATAAGGTCATTGGACTAGCAATCCAGAGGTCCGCAAGCTAATGCTCCGGGGCATGGGCTCAAATCCCATCACAACAGCTGATGGAATTAATTAAACTAGAATGCAAAGCCAGTCTCAGTCATCATGGCCATGATAACTGTTGTAGTACCTTCTAAGAATCTACCACGGGAGACTCAGATACAGGTTAAAAATCATTCTATTCAAACGAACAAAGGGAGAGTTTTCCTTAGACTGGCTAAAACATAACTCCACAGATTACAGGAAAACCATCTTTTTTATACACAACTAGTCACGTACAGAATCACAATTTGATCGGTTGCCAGCCCAGGGGCTTAACGTGTGTGTATGGAACTGATGCCGAATGTATAATAGATAATAACATGTTGAAAGGCATTGTCTTGTTGATACCAGTTATACCCAAGTCAATACCCAGCAGGGCGTTATATAGAGTAGAGAATATGGGGGTAATCAGGGGGAATCATTATGTAAGATACCACAATATACCGCCATACGAAGTAGCAATAGAGTGTAGTATGGTTAGTACTTCATTAGATGGATGCAGTATAGAAGCCACCTCAGTTGAACGTGCTCATCCGATATGTGAAACAGAAGAGGCAAGGTGCAGTTTTAATGCTACAGCTAATTGTACAATTGTGATCAAATGGGCTGCAAAACCCATGTTGGGTAATGGGAGATATTGTATCTGGATGACCAGAGATATTCAGGTTACAATGAGAAGGAAAAGAGAGGCTTTTAGCAGGTACAAGGGAAGCAAATCAGCGGAGGCATTAGTGGAGTACAAAAAGTGCAGGGTGGAGCTTAAGAAAGCAATTAGGAGAGCGAGGAGGAGATATGAGAAAGCTCTGGCTGGTAAGAGTAGGGAAAATCCCAAGATATTCTATAAGTATATCAATGGGAAGAGGATAACCAGGGAAAGAGTAAGGCCCAGAATGGACCAAGGGGGCAATCTATGGGTGGAGCCAGAGGACATTGGTAGAGTGTAGAACGAATACTTCACATCCGTCTTCACTCAAGAGAATGAGGATGAAGATATCGAATCCGGGGAGAGAGGCTGCGAGGTTCTTAAGCAAATTGATATAGGGAGTGACAAGGTATTGGAGGTGTTGGCAAGCTTAAAAGTGGATAAATCTTCAGGTGCAGATGATTTGTGTCCCAGACTGCTGAGGCTCTGACCCAAATTTTTAATTCCTCTCTGGCCATGGGGAAGGTGCCAGAGGACTGGAGAACAGCTAATGCGGTTCCGCTACTTAAGAAGGGTTGTAGAGATAAGCCAGGGAACTACAGGCCAGTGAGTCTCACGTCATGGTAGGGAAACAATTGGAGAAAATTCTGAAGGAGAAAGCCTATCCCCATTTGGAGAGGCACGGTTTGATCAGGGATAGTCAGCACGGCTTTGTCAGAGGGAGGTCATGCCTAACAAATTTGGTTGAATTTTTGAGGTGACCAGGTGTGTAGATGAAGGTAGTGCAGTTGATGTAGTCTATATGGATTTCAGCAAAGCCTTTGACAAGGTCCCACATGGGAGACTTATAAAAAAGGCAAATGCACATGGGATACAGGGTAATTTGATAAGGTGGATTTAAAATTGGCTTAGTTGTAGAAGACAGAGGGCAATGACAGAAGGATGCTTTAGTGGCTGGAAGTCAGTGTCCAGTGGCATACCACAGGGATCTGTGCTCGGTCCCCTATTATCTATCATTTATATAAACGACATAGATGACTATGTGGGGGGTAGGATTAGTAAGTTTGCGGATGACACAAAGATTGGCCAGGTGGTTAATAGTGAGGTTGAGTGTCTTGGGCTACAGGAAGATATAGATAGGATGGTCAAATGGGCAGATAAGTGGCAGATGGAATTTAACCCTGAAAAGTGTGAGGTGATACACTTTGGAAGGAGTAATTTGACAAGGAAGTATTCAATGAATGGCATGACACTAGGAAGTTCTGAGGAACAAAGGGACCTTGGTGTGTGTGTCCATAGATCTCTGAAGGCAGAGGGGCATGTTAGTGGGGTGGTGAAAAAGGCATATGGGACAATTGCCTTTATCAATCAAGGCATAGATTACAAAAGTAGGGAGATCATGTTGGAGTTTTATAGAACCTTGGTGAGGCCACAGCTGGAGTACTGTGTGCAGTTCTGGTCGTCACATTATAGGAAGGATGTGATTGCACTGGAGGGGTGCAGAGGAGATTCACCAGGATGTTGCCTGGGATGAAACATTTAAGTTATGAAGAGAGGTTGGACAGACTTGGGTTGATTTCATTGGAGCAGAGAAGACTGAGGGGCGACTTGATCGAGGTGTACAAGATTATGAGGGGCATGGACAGGGTGGGTAGGGGGCAGCTGTTCCCCTTAGTTGAGGGGTCAGTCACAAGGGGGCATAAGTTCAAGGTGAGGGGCAGGAGGTTTAGGGGGGACGTGAGGAAAAACTTTTTTACCTAGAGGTTGGTGATGGTCTGTAATGCACTGCCTGGGAGGGTGGTGGAGGCAGGCTGCCTCACATCCTTTTAAAAGTACCTGGATGAGCACTTGGCACATCATAACATTCAAGACTATGGGCCAAGTGCTGGTAAATGGGATTAGGTAAGTAGGTCAGATGTTTCTCACGTGTTGGTGCAGACTTGATGGGCCGGAGGGCCTCTTCTGCATTGTGAGATTCTGTATCACTGCGTGGCAGCAAGATAGAGAGTTGGGATAAGGGGGGCATTTTCAGATTGGCAACCTGTAACTAGTGGAGTGCCACAGGGGTCAGTGCTGAGGCCACAATTATTTACAATAATATTAATGACTTGGATGAGGGAAATGAATGTACAATTGCCAAGTTTGCTGATGTCACAAAAATAGGTGGGAAGGCAAGTGGTGAGGATGACACAGAGTCTACAGAGAGGTATAGACTGGTTAAGTGAGTGGGCAAAAATGTGGCAGATGGAATATAATGTGGGAAAATGTGAGGTTATTCACCTTGGCAGGAAGAATAGAGGAGCTGAACATTATTTAAATGGAGAAAGACCAAAGGAGTCTGCAGCACAGAGGGATTTGGGGGCCCTCGTGCATGAATCACAAAAAGCTAGCATACAAATTCAGCAGGTAATAGATAACGCAAATGGAATGTTGGGCTTTATTTCAAAGGGAATGGAGTATAAAAATAGGAAAGTCTTGCTAAAATTATACAAGGCACTAGTTAGGCCAAACCTAGAATACTGTGAACAGTTTTTGTCCCCATATCTAAGGAAAGATATACTGACACTGGAATCCAGAGGAGATTCACTAGGTTGATCCAGGGGATGGAGGGATTTTCTTATGAGGAGAGGTTGAGTAGGTTGGGCCTGCACACATTGGAGTTCAGGAGAATGAGAGGCCTTATTGAAACATATAAGATTCTTAGGGGGCTTAGCAGGGTAGATGCTGGGAGGTTGTTTCCCCTTGTGGGGGAGTCTCGGACCAGAGGGCATAATCTCAGAGTAAGGAGGCACCCATTTGAAACAGAGAAGAGGAGGAATTCCTTCTCTCAGAGGGTAGTGAATCTGTAGAATTCTTTACTGCAGAGGGCTTGGACTCCAAAAATCAGGTTCATTCGAAGATTGGATTTTCACAGCAGAGTAGAAGAGAGTTACAGTTCATGTGATATGCCTTTATTGAAACTACAGCATTTTGCCTTGGGTAATATTACTGAATTTTTAAAAGGTAAACATCTATAAGGGAGTGTAGCCTCGAAGGTGTTTACTTGTGGTCTAACTAAATAGAGTCTTTTTAGGGGAATGTTTCGTAAGACTAAGTTTAACTGTGTATCTGTAATCTTGTGTGCTTAAGTTTTCTTTTATTCCTGTTTCTAAAACTTCTATTCTTAAATTTTAAAATCCCAAAAGTGTTACTAAACTTTTTACTGCTGAGATCAGTACATCCCCTTTTCATTTCAAAATAGAGGAAAAAGGGTACGTAAGCCAAGTTTCTCTCTGCGATTTGGTTTGCACAGCAATTAACACCGGCTGTGGTTATAACAGGATTAAGTTCTTGAAAGGATTTAAATGGAATAAATGGGCTTTTATCAGAGCATCTTTTTTAATATAGTAAAGTCATTAATAGGTACTTAGAATTTTATTTTATTTCATCGTGGTTCCTGAGGTTTTCCCATGGTAGATCATAGGTAGGTTGGCATGGAGGGGGTAAGGACAAAGGTTGGTGGATTGGGGGGGGGAGGAGGGTCATGGGTTCAGAGTTGGCACTAAGTTGGCATAGGAGCCATGGTGGGGGGCAAAAAGCAGCATATTTGCATAGATGAAGCATGGGGAGTGTGTGGGAGTTGAAGGGCAAGGGTTTTACTGTTTTTATTACTACAGGAACAAAGATCCAGAGCACAACTGATGTTCCTCTGAGGTGGGCCCTTTAAACAGCCTACTTCTGCACCCAACAACTCTTGTGGTTGCTTCTGCACTGTTTCAGGGGTGGTGGGCCTGACTCCAGTTAGCACCTGCCCTCCACCCCTTTCTCCCAGAATAAAAATCCAACCATTTAGGACACTTTCTCCCAAGTCGAGTTTGAGGACTTGAGAAATTTGCCAACTCTGCGTACCCTACTCAGGAGACAAATTGCGGGCCTATGACTCCTGCTAACTGCCAATTAGAGGATTAGAAGTGTAGGGACAGCTAATGGTATTGAAATGTTGTGTTGGGCATGATGTTTCATTAGCTGTTCAGAGGCCCAGGCTAATGCCCTGGGCACATGGGTTCAAATTCCATCACGGCAGCTGGTGAAATTTAAATTCAATTAACAAGTCTGGAATATACAGCTAATCTCAGTAATGGTGACCATGACAACCATCATCAATTGTTGTAGAAACCCATCTGGTTCACTAACGTCCTTTAGGGAACAATATCTGCCACCATTACCTGGTCTGGCCTACATGTGACTCCAGACCAAAAGCAATTGGCTGACTCTTAACTGTCCTCTGAAATGGCCTAGCAAGCCACTCAGTTCAAGGGCACTTGGGGATGGGCAACAAATGCTGGCCCTGCCAGTGACGCCCATATCCCATGAAAGAATAAAGAGAAAAAAAAGTTGCTAATTAGATAAAGGAAGAGGAAGAAGATTAAGGATTTAAGATGGCGTCAATATTTTCCTATTATATTGACTTAAGTAGAGAGGAAAAAGACTTTCATTTATACAGTGCCTTTCACAACCTCAGGCTGCCCTAAAGTGCTTCATAGCCAATTAAGTAGTTGGTTTTTTTGAAGCTTAGTTAGTGATATAAGAAAAATAACACTAGCGAGATTCCACAATCATGAAATAATGATCACATAATCTGTTTTTCAGGTGTTAAATGGGGGATAAAGGTTGTCCAGAGAAATTTAGAGTAATGGTAACTCTTCAAATAGTGTTGTAATAAGAACAGATCCAAATGAGGGGGCAGACAGGACCTCGGTTTAACCAAAAGAGAGCACCTCCGACAATACAGCAGTCCCTCAGTACTTCACTGAAGCATCAGCTTAGGTTCTGTATTCAAGAATGTGGAGTGGGTCTTGAATCCACAACCTCTAACTCTAAGGCAGAATGCTACCATTCCAGAAGCTTAATTAATCTGAATAGGTTCTGTGATATAGTGAACTGTGTGGGTTCTGTGCAGGGAATGAGTTTGTTATGTTAACTGTTTTGTATCTATGTTGCACTCAAAAGTCCTCAGCTCTGGCAGGAGGGCGTTCTCTGTTGAGAATTGCTAATGTTGCACATTGAGGAGTGAGGTGACATTTGCTTGAAATCTCACAGCGTTGAAATGTTTTATTTATAGAGAATACAGTTTGAAGCAGAATGAGATGAGGGTTTTTTTATGTTTGCAAATCAAAAACAGCAAACAAAAAAATTCCTGCGGGATACAGCTTTGCAACCTTCAGAGCCGAATGTGCAGAAGTCTTCTCCTCTCCAAACAAAAGTGTATAATTCTATAGAAACTATTCTCTGCTACCCTACTCAAATTGTCTATTAGCAACAGCCAGAATATCAAATGGTTCAAGGGAACCAATCAAAAATGTATTTTCAGACAAAACCTAACTCTCCAATTCCCATCAAGTGTTTTCATGCCAAAGGCAGATGTTTGTTTTTGAAGAAAACCTGATTTTAAAATTTGTACCTCTACCTGACTTGTCCGGTACTTGATTTCAGAACCACACAGTTACCTGTAGACTTATCTATTCCAAAGTCCTCTTGGCCTCTCCCTCCCATCCTCCCTTTGAAAACTTGAGCTCATCATTTCTTGATCAGAATGTTTCCAGCCCAACGAGGAAGGAGGTATTGCAGGATTTGGTTTTGAAGTGGGTCAAGTGGATGAAGTGTCATTTGGAAACTTCTAGGGAACAGTGATTATAGTATCATAGGCCTGAATTTCATGCTTGGCATGCGGGCCCAGAAGCGGATGTATAATCCGCTCACCGACAGAATCGTGTTTCCAGTGCGATTTCACACTGGGTGGTCAGTTAAGGCCCACCCAGCATCAGAAGCATCTTCTCAATGGTCAGGGGGTGGGGGGGGGACCTGTCGGGTGCTGGGTCCAGTGGCGACCTGGTGGGGGATGTAGAAACAGCAGAGGCATGTCCCTGAAGGGTGCCAGGGAGTACTTTGTAGGTTTAGAGCTGTTTGATAAAACTGTTTTGTCGAGCAGCAATGGCATCTGCACCTGCTGGACATGCCAGGTGGGAGGGCAAATTCTGTGGGCACTTGGCACCCCCCCCCCCCGGGTCTCAGATGAATGCTTGGCAATCCTCGCGGAGGTCAGTGCCAGGCAGGACATCCTCATCCCCAAGGATAGCAAGAGGAGGCCACCACATCTGATGAAGAAAGCATGGGCAGAGGTGGCAACCCAGGTCAGTGGCCATGATGTTGTGTGGTGCACGTGGGTGCAGTGCTGCAAAAGGTTCAAAAGGATCTGCTGCATTCGGCAAGAGTGAGTACCAAGCTGGCATGGATCTGTGTGGAGGAATGTTAATGGTTGGCCATCCCCACTGTGGTTCTCAGGGCTGTAAGAGTCTGAGTGCCAACTGTCAATGATATCGGTGCCAGCCAAGGCGGTAAGCTCTGGCTGCTTGGCCTGATTGCCGTGTGGGTTGAGGGCCATGATTCGGATGTGCCCTGCAAGCTGCTCCTCAAGGTAGGGTTGGCCAGACTGCAACGGCACTGCAGGTAGAAAGTGGACTAATCAATACTCCTTTGTCCTTTCAGGAGAAGAGAAACCATAACAACATAGAGAGGTCAAGGACAGCTGGAGGCCCTCCAAACCTGCTCATATTGACGAGTAATGAGATGGATACCTTAGAAATGGAGTGCTGGTACCTAGCTCTGTCCACTGGTCATGGAGAGGCAAGGGTCTCTGACAAAGGTAAAAATGCAGTGCACAGATGCAAGAGTGTTAGATTGTGTAAACATTGTTGTGTTATCTCATCTGTAATGGAAACCTCAAACCTAGGGTCCCCATTGTTCATTGAAAGATGATGGCACAGTGACGCAGATCTCCATTGTCTTATCGGCCTGCCCAGCATGCACAGTGACAGTGTGATGACTAATACTAATTATGTCATTTTTAATGAGGTCAATCGCCATCCAGCAAACAATTGCAGGACCCCAATGAGCCGCTCTTGGTGCCGAAGGACCAGTGGCTATCAGATGCACCTGCATCACACCCCTTCTCTGCACCAGGCACCAGCACAAATACCAGCACCTCGGTGGGCATTAGATCATTGGTTACAATATTGATGCACAGTGGTGAGGAGTAGGTGGAGACAGAGGGCATCCGGTATGCAGGCATTTGGAGAGCAGCTGGAGACCAGGACTTTGCTGTGTCCGAGGCAGATGACAAGCCCCTGGTATCGTCCATTAGACAGCAAATGCTGTTTGTCCATTGGGACACTCAGGGGGAGCTGGCAGAGATTCCTGAAGGTTTGGGTGCCATGGTCTCTGTCATGGAAGAGTCCATGCGGAGCATGAGTACTGCCTTGACCCCAGGTACTGAACGCACTGTCTCCTCCAGTGAGATAGTGGCGACTCTTATGGAGCAGCAGCTCCAGGAACAGAATCAGGGGTTCCTGGCATTGCGCTTGGACCTGCAAATACTCACACAGGCAATGACCTCAGGTGGTCAGTGTCAGTGTGAGTGATTGTTGAGGCACTTAGTATCTCTGCTAGATATGGAGAGCAGGGAGGTCCAGAGTGACCTCATGTTGGTGCACGAGCTGTCTGTCATCTCTGCAGGCTCCCCTTGGGGCGCTCTGAATGACAGAAGCAGCTCCCCCGGCCCTCTGCCAGTGACTGTGGCATTTGATAAGGCCGCAATGACAGAGAAGTCTCCACTGGCCAGAGGACGACTGCCAAAGGTTATCAAAGCCAAAAGAACAGCAGAATCAGCAGGCTGTCTCCAACACCACTGCCAGCGAGCGGGGGTGGCAAACGTAAGTTTAAGGCACCATGAACACAAGAGGGACTATTCACGGGAGATCTTCTGTTCTGCCATGTTTTGTTAATTTGTTTACTGGTGAGACCATTAACATCTTATATTGTTATGTTCATTTTCTGTGAGTGTCAACATTATATAAATTTGGCTTTTGTGTTAATGGCCTGAGTATGCTTCACTTGTTTTGTAGTTGCAGGGTACGCCAGTATTTCATGCTGGACACGAGTGGCTCTAGACTTTATTGCACAGGCACTGAGTGGACTTTGGATTGGGTCATTTCAAACATTCAGTGAGGAGGCGGCGCCCCTGGCATGAGGTGGGAGCAGCCCCTTGGCAGCCTAGCTGAAGGTACGTTGATCAAGGTCTCCCTTGTGTCCCTGCCTTCCTGAAGGTTCAAGAGGTCTGCCTCCACGTCCTTCCCTGGGTTCCTCTTCTGATTCGCCACTGGAGTCATCATCTGTGGCCTGTGGAGCTGTCTCAAGATCCTCTTCCTCCAGTAGGACTCCCTTGCCACACCCAGAATGTGGAGAGCACAGCATGTAACGACTATCAGAGACACATGCACTGGAGGGTATTGTAGTGCTCTCCTGAATGGTTCAGGCATCTGAACCTCATCTTCTGTAGACTTCTGTAGACCTCTCTATCACTGCCCTTGTGGAGGCATAACTCCTATTATACCTCCGCTCTGTTTCTGTTCTTGGGTGCTGGGGAGACGTCATAAGCCACCTTTTCAACGGACAGCCCTTGTCACCCAGCAGCCATCCATCCAGTTGAGCTGGAGCAACGAACAGCCTTGGCACCCAAGAGTAATGAGGATGTAAGCGTCATGGGAGCTGCCAGGGTACCTTGCACAGACTTACAGAGTTGGTGTCTTATGGTCACAAACTATCTGGACATTCATGGAGTGGAATCCCTTCCTATTGACAAAGGCACTCGGCTCACCCGCTGACACCTTGATGACCACATGTGTGCGATCGATGGCACCCTGGATGCAGTGAAACCCAGCAATTGCAGCTACGCCTCTGGCTCACTCAGCCTGGCTGGTCTTGTCCATCCGGAAATGAATAAATAAATGCCTGAACAGAGTGTCAGTCACAAGCTTCACCCAACTGTGGACAGCTGATTGGGACATTCCACATAGATCTCCCACTGACCCCTAGAAAGAGCCAGAGGTTTAGACGTTGAGAGCCACTGTGTATAGGGATCACACACACAGTTAGAGGTGATCTCTGGCCCAATCATCTGTCAAATGGAGGTCAGAGTCTCCCTGGAGAGGCGGAGCCTCCTTTAGCACTGCACCTCTGGCATGTTGAGGTTGTTGGCATCGCTGCATGTACACCCTGGCAGCAGGATAGTAGTGTCTTCTGCGGCCCCTTCTGCCCCTGCGCCTGTGTCTCTCCTCCCACAGGTCGCTCCCTTGGATACCTGGCCTCCTCTCCCTTCTGCCCCTCTTGTCCTCCACAAAGGAGGTGCCACCAGTGGTGTAGACAATCCCCAATCCCAGTGTAACCGAAGGCTGTCTGGTGACTGGAAGGGTCCACATGGTATAAATCCTCTTGGAGGCCTTGGAGACACCAAAAAGTCCTGAAATGAAGGCTAGCAATGCAAGGACTAAAGCTCAAAACAGAGATAATGCTGTCAAGTTTCACTGAGCAATCAGTAGCAAACTATCTCCTAAACTCTTCAACAATCACTATGACAATGCTCCAGATCCTTTTCATCCTGCTTTGGGATGACAATTCATTAAAAACCGGCTGCCTGACTGTCTGTTTTGCTCATGCAACAAGTGTGAAATTGCACGGGCAACATAAAATCATGGACAATAGGATTTTTATGGCCTTAATTGGCCCTTTAACTGTCAGTGGGCAAGGATTTGACTCCCGCACGTGCCTGCCAACCTGAATACTGCTCGTGTGCGCAATGATGTTGGGATGCACGCTGGACGTCATTTTGCACAATTTCACGTGCGTTTGGATCGGGTGCCCACCCAACTTCAGAACGTAAAATTCAGACCATAAAATTTTGGTTAGGCATTAGCCAATACTGCTAGGAGTGTACTGTAGTCCCCCAAACAGTGAGAGGCAGGCAGAAGAGCAAACATGTAAGCAAATTTCAGAGTACAAA
The DNA here is from genome assembly GCF_017639515.1 of Carcharodon carcharias. Taxonomy (NCBI): domain Eukaryota; kingdom Metazoa; phylum Chordata; class Chondrichthyes; order Lamniformes; family Lamnidae; genus Carcharodon; species Carcharodon carcharias. The sequence continues at coordinate 94,537,141 of NC_054474.1, forward strand.
AACAATCAGGTAGTAATCGTTGGGGATTTCAACTACCCTAAAATCAACTGGGATACAAACAGCATGAAGGGCAAAAAATTCTTAAACTACATTCAAGAGAACTTTTTTGGCGAGTACATAACAAGCCCAACAAGAGGGTGTGCAATTCTAGATTTAGTCTTAGGAAATGAAGCAGGGCAAATGCATGAAGTAGTAGCGGGTGACCATTTTGGAGATAGTGACCATAATATGGTTAGATATAGCATAATTATGGAAAAGGATAAAGGTAGAACAAGAGTAAATTAGGAAAAGACAAATTTTATGAAGCTGAGAGGTGATCTGGCAAAAGTGGACTAATTACAGCTGCTTGAGGGGAAATCAGTGATAGACCAGTAGGAGGCATTCAAAAGCGAGATTCTATGGGTACAGTGTAGATATGTCCCCACAAAGAAAAAGGGTGGCACTGCCAATTTTGGAGCCCCCTGGTTATCTAGAAGCATACAGCGTAACAGAAAGAAAGAAAAGAAAGCTTATGACAGTTACAAAAAAATTAATAGGTTAGAAAGCCTAAAGGAGCATAGAAAATACAGGGGTGAAGTAAAAAATGAAATCAGGAAAGCAAAGAGAGGACATGAAAAAATATTGGCAGGTAAAATCAAGAAAAACCCAAAGGTGTTTTATCAGTACATTAAGAGCAAGAGAATAACTAAAGAAAGGGTAAGGCCTATCAGGGCTGTACTAGGTAACTTAGGCTTTGATGCAGAAGATGTGGGCAGAGTTCTTAATGAGTACTTTGTTTCTGTCCTCACAAAGAAGGGGGATGATGCAGACATTCTAATTAATGAGGAGAAGTGTGAAATATTGGATACAATAAGCATAATGAGAGAGGAAGTACTGGAGGGATTGACATCCTTGAAAGTGGATAAATCACCAGGGCCAGATGGATTGTATCCCAGGCTGTTAAACAAAGCCAGGGAGGAAATAGCGGATGCCCTGAAAATCATTTTTCAATCCTCACCAGATATGGGCGAGGTACCAGAATTTGGAGAGTTGCGAACATTGTATCATTGTTTAAAAAGGGTCTGGACGACAGGCCAAACTACATTTAATTATAGGCTGGTCAGTCTGACTTTGGTGGTGGGCAAATTATTAGAATCAATTCTGAGAGCCAGGATAAACTGTTACTTAGAAAGGCACAAATTAATCAGGGATAATCAGCATAGTTTTACTCAGGGAAAGTCGTGTCTTCCTAACTTAATTGAAATTTCTGAGCAAGTAACAAGGGGGATTGATGAGGGTAGTGTAGTGGATATAGTCTACATGGATTTTAGTCAGGCATTTGACAAGGTCCAACATGGCAGACTGGTCAAAAAAATAAAAGCCCATGGGATACAGGGGAAAGTGGTGAGTTGGATCCAAAATTGGCTCAGTGACAGGAAACAAAAGGTAATGGTCGGCGGATGTTTTAGTAAATGGAAAGCGGTTTCCAATGGCGTTCCACAGGGCTCAGTGTTGGGTCTCTTGCTAGTTGTGGTATACATTAATGATTCGGACTTAAATGTGGGAGGCGTAATTGGGAAAATTGCAGATGATTCAAAATTCGGCCGCCTAGTTAATAGTGGAGAGGACAGTTCTCTGAAGTGGACTTCAGAATGATATTGATGGTTTGGTTGAGTGGGCAGAAAAGTGGCAAATGGAATTCAAACTGAAGAAGTGTGAGGTTATGCATTTTGAGAGGGCAAACAAAGCAATGGAATACACAATAAACAGGAGGATATTGAAAAGGGTAGAGGAAGTAAGAGATCTAGGAGTGCATGTCCACAGGTCTCTGAAGGTGGCAGGACAGGTAGATATGGTGGTAAAGCAAGCATATGGAATGCTTTCCTTCATTGCACGAAGTATAGAATCCAAAAGCAGGGATGTAATGTTGGAACTGCATAAAACGCTGGTGAGGCCACAGCTGGAATTTTCAGTACCATCTCAGGTTTGAAGAGCAGGCTGCTGAGCTGGCTGGTGAGGAGAGGGATCGTTCCTGCGCAGAAGGCGAGATTGACCTCCACCAACAAGTCAGTGAGGGTGCTTCCGGTATACATTGACAACATGTGGACAATGACTTTGAGTGATCTTTAATGTATGAGCCTTAGTCAATGACTAATTTCTCTCCTCTCCATTCCAGGTGCCAACAAGAAAATGGGTAAGAATTCCTGAAGAGGAAGAGAGAGCTCCACCCCACTCAGATCACTTCTGAGGAAGAAGCGGACGTATCTTCAGACAAATTACTGTCACTGCGTTCACCTGGACCCTCCAGCAGCATAGATACACGGACCTTGGTGGGACCAAGTAGGGTCAGGCTCATAATCTAGTGATCACCTCACAGACACGGGTCCACAGCAGAGTGAGGCAGTGACAGCTAAAGTCTCCGACAATTGGAGGACCGCTGGAGACCAGGCCCTTGCTGCGACCAAATTCAATGACAAGTCTTCTAGGGCTAATTTTGGAGGCATATAATATAACAGCAGTATATTAATCACAGCCATATACACCCACATAAACCAGCGTAGACCACAACGCATTCACATATTGCTACTGAACTTAGGAATGAGTAACATGAGATACATCAGTTCACAGCTTTGTTTAGTGAAACTGGAGTGAAGATTATTCATTTTTTTTAAAATGGATATGAAGTAGTTTAAGCTGACATACAGCCCCATCCTTTTCTCATGGTTCTCTTAGGAATATCTGAGAATTTCTTTGCCTGCCTGTTTAACACTTTCAGGACTACAAGGAAAATGCATTTATTTATTTATTTAAAAATTAAAGATTTTAATTTTTCCCAGCTGTTTACAAAGATAATTCATGCTTTCTCCAAAGATTACAAAAATAAACTTGGGTAATTTCTGAAATAAAAGGACAACTCCAGAACATCTGAAGGTGCTGGAAACGTCTGGTCATCTCGAGGTGGTCTGGCGGAGAGTCCACACAACCTGCAAAGTTCACATATCATCCTTTCAGGTGCTGGTCGATCTGTTGTGCTTTTAACACTATAGCTTTATTTTAAAAATACTTCCTAAATTTAAGCAGTATCCTCATCATTGCACATTCAAATGGTTATGGTTTACCAGCAGCAAAAATGGGAGGGGTGGAGGGGGGAGGTGTAGGTTGGTGTGGGTAGGGTTCTTGTGTTCAGTGTTCTTGTTTTCAGTGTCTATTGAGTACACAAGCAGCATTTTAATCCATTAATGCCCAATTATATTAATGGGATCCACAAACAAGGACATGCATCAGCACTTAATCCCACCATATAAGCAATGAGTTAATTAGCCAGAGTGCCACACAATCAACCTAAAGTAAAGAGAGATACTGAAAAGCAGCTTCTGGAGCTCAATACAAGATTATATTTGTAACATATTTTCAGCTAAGCAGACGAATTGAGACTCCAAGGCACAGATTTTTCTGTTTCATTTAATAAAGCGTCTCTGCGTTTTGGTAATTTGCTCGAGTTGAGGCACAGGATATTGGGGATAATCTTACAATTGTGGAAACAGACACAACTATTGCCCAGTGATTTTCTTTTCCATAACTCAAACCTATCAAGGCTTTGTTAGTGAAAAGTCGCTCATTGATTTCTTTAAACAGAAACAGCAACCTTAACAGATAAAGAGTGAGGGAACTAGGAAGGGACAACAAAAGAGGTGAAACATCAGAGTTAAAGATGTTATTTATGTTTGGCGGGAGTACAATTTCAGAGTGCTACATAAATCAATCAGATGAAGAGAAAGAGAAAGAAATGGAGAGAAAGAGATGGAGAGAAAGAGAACAACATGGGGAGGGAAATGGAGAGAGAAATATGTAGGGAGAGAGGGAGAGAGAGATCACAGAAAGAGATTGTGTTACACTGGATTCAGTTGGGAAATAAAATATTTGGGTTCCGAGCACAGTTCTTTCACTGTCACAGGGTCAAAATCCTGGAACTCCCTTCCTAACAGCACTGTGGGTGTACCTACACCACATGGACTGCAGCGGCTCAAGAAGGCAGCTCACCATCACCTTCTCAAGGGCATTTAGGGATGGGCAATAAATGCTGGTCCAGCCAGCGATGTCCACATCCCATTAATAAGTAAAAAATAAGTGCGTCACGACTTGCATGAGTAAGTTATTGAAGCGATTAGAAGATGGGTTAGGTAAATGTATGATATTTTTCTATTAAATGAAAGAGGTGAAGTGCGAGGTGGGGGCTAGCAGCAATCTTGCCTCTTAGTTATAAATTTCAGCAATGCCTGTCTCTCGGTTCAGCAACGCTGGCCTGTAATTGTAAATTTAGGGATGTGCCTGGAGCTCCTAATATCTTAATATGAAATTGCATAACCCAGGATGTTAGAGAATAGGGCAGGATTTTCCCGTTGGCAAGCGGACCCCATCCCCAGCTTGCCAGCGCGTAAAATGATGCGCGGTGACATCGGGTGGAACTCCATTTAACTCCAACCACGATCCATTTAAATTTTCCAGTAGGCGGGGGCGCAACAAAATCAGCTGTGTGCCCGCTGACCTGTCAATGGCCAATTGAGGCCATTGGCAGAGTAATTAAACTAATTAGTGGGCCTGCCCGCCCAACCTTAAGGTTGGCGGGCAGGGCAGGAGCCCCGGCGGGAATTAGAAAAAGAATGAAACCTCATCCATGGGCAGGATGAGATTTCATGTAGGTTTTAAAAAATTTTAATAAAGTTTTTGTAAAAATTATGGACATGTCCCAACTCCTGTGACAGTGTCACATAAGAGGACATGTTCGGGAAATTTTATTTTTCTATTTTTAGCTTTTTTACATTTAAAGCCGATCTTCCTGAGGCTGCACTTAGCCTCAGGGAGATGAGTGTGCTCTTTCTTGCGCATGCGCAAAAGAACAAACTCTCGATTTTGGGAACTCCCCAACTGCCCCCACCACACCCCGCCTGCACAGGGAGCACATAGCGCTTCTGTGTGGACGTCATGCCGGGCGGGCCTTAATTGGTCCGCCCACGCAAAATGGCGCCGCGCCCCCGATCAGGCAGGATGAGGTTTCCTTTCAACTCTGCCCCTGATGAGGTGTTGGGTGGGGGTGGGAGGGTCGGGGGTGGGGGGGTGGGGGAGCAATCCTGCCCATAGTAGTTATGATCACTAGAAATGACTTTTTTTCCATTCAGTGACTTCATAACTGGCTCGTCAATAACCCCCCCCACCAGCATAACACTTTCCTCATCAATCCCCATTTTCAGCAGAAACTCCATGCTGTACTATAATGCTGCACTTCAATGGCTGTAAAGCATTTGGGGATGTCCTGAGCTTGTGAAAGGCACTATATACATGCAGGTCTTTCTTTTATCATATTGTGAAAAAGGTTATTCCAAATAATAACATGCATAAATAGTTGTAGAAAAAAATACCCATTTCCCCCAATTGTCTCAGGAATACATTGCCAATGCCTGGCACATTAACATATAAACTTGTCTTTGCCTCAGTGGCTCCAGAATGCAACTACAAGGAGGATTTTAGTTCTGTGCAAATCTACTTTAATTTTAAACATTACTGCTCAAATGTAATTAATTCCCAACTTTTCTCTATGGAAAAAGTGGTGAAAAATTCAAGAACACAAGATCAACAAATAAAGTCAGCAAGTGATGAAGCTCTTCTGTCTGAGTTGACAAGGGCTCAATATGTTCATGACATCATGAAGTGCACTAATGAGCACCAAAGTCCAAACCAGTCAATACAGAAACTAAAAATATAATGATGACAGCACATAGGGATACATAACAAACACTGTAATGGAGCATCTCGTAAAATGAGACTATAAAAGATCCAAACTCTACATCTTCATGTTAAAGCAGTGAGGCATTGTTTTTGATAAAAGTCTTGGATTGTGAGGTTGGGGTACAATCAGATTTAATTCTACACTTGAAGGTGAAAGTGGGACTGAGGACCTAAATTTAAATTACTGAGAATATATTTGTAAGAACTCCTTTATTCAAAGTGTGATAACTCATTAGGATAGAAAAATAATAGGAGTGCCCAAAATGCAGCTACATGTTATAGAAGAGCTCTACCAAAGATTCAACAAATTCATGATGAGCCAAAAAGCCTCCTTCTGTGCTTCTATTGTTTCAAACTCATTTGAAAACAGACTTGTATTTTTATTAATGTAATAAACTATTTCAGTTAAAACTTCACCAGCTCTGTCAGGACCCACAAGCTTCAATAATTACATTGAGTGCAGAGCTTTGAAACACAATCTGGTACAAAAAAGGTATTACATTTATAATGCCAGCTGTGGCTCAGTGGGCTGCACTTGATTTTGAGCCATGAATTGGGTGTTCAAATCCCATTCAAACGGCTTGAACACAAAATCTAGGCTGCCTCAGTGCAATACTGAGGGGATGCTGCACTGTTGGAGGGACTCTCCTTTGTGAGGCACTAAACCTTTACTCCATCTGCCTTCATAGGTGGGCATGAACAATCCCATGCCACTATTCAAAGGCGTGTAGAGGGGTTCCTCCAATTTCCTGGTCAATATCTATCCCTCAGCTAACACTTAAACAAAATCATCTGATCATTAATGCATTGATATTTGTGGGAACATGCAGTGTGCAAACTAGCTGCTGCGTTTCCTACATTACAATACTTTCAATACTTTATTGGTTGTCAAGTGCTTTAGGATGGAGATTGTGAAAGGTGTTAGATACACGCAAGTCTTAATTTTAATAAACATACCTAAAACATAGCAATTTACATCATTAATTGCTCGATGCATAATTTATCTATTAAAAAGGTTAAATTTTCCTTAGTGATGCTTATGCACACAGCGTGTAGCAAATATCCCATCAGAAAAAGAGTTCACAAAGAGCAGGGAATGATACCGCAAGTGCTGCTCTTTGTGCTTGGGTGAACTTTGCACATTTCTGTCACAGGAATTCTCAGTTGTGAATCCCAGGATTTTGGAATAGGTAAAATACCAGGATCCTGTAATCACAAATCGTACGTCAGATATATAAGGAGTACAGGATTCTCCTTGGCATGTCTGGCCAATCTCAGTATTAGACTAAAGCCCAACCACAAGACTGATGAGCCAGGATTGAACATGAAGAGTAGCTGCTGTGCCGCAGCAGGTTTTTCTTTCAAAGTCCTGGTTATATCTCCTGGGAAAACATGGCATTACAGAAGCCCTGCCAGGATTACCTCCTTGGAATGCTATCCATAGCATCACCCCCTAGTGAATGTTTGATTTACTCAGTGTGCAAAGGACAACAAATGGATATCTCCAAGATATAAACATAAAAACAGAGAATGATTTACTGCACAGAATGGGGTCACTCAGCCCATCGTCTTCATGCCAGTTGAAAAAGAGTCATCCAGAATAATCACACCTTCCAGCTCTAGGTCTATAGCCCTGAAGGTTACAGCATCTCAAGTGCATATCCAGGGACAGGATTTTTCACTGAGCGGGCTAGCGCGCGCGCGCCTGACCTGCTTAAGTGTAAAATGACGTGTGATGACGTTGAGCGAGCGTCCCAACGTCATTGTGCACTCGCGCAATATTTCAGTTAGCGGGCACGTGCAGGAATTGGCAGCGCGCCTGGCCGACTGAAATATTGCGCAAGTGCACAATGACGTCGGGACACTTGCTTAACGTCATCACACGTCATTTTACACTTAAGCAGGTCAGGCACGTGCTAGCCTGCTCAGTGAAAAATCCTGTCCCTGGATATGCACTTGAGATGCTGTAACCTACAGGACTATAGACCTAGAGCAGGAAGGTGTGATTAATCTGGATGACTCTTTTTCAACTGAAATGAAGACGATGGGCTGAGTGACCCCCTTCTATGCAGTAAATCCTTCTCTGTTTTTATGTTTATATCTTGGAGATATCTATTTGTTATCCTTTGCACACTGAGTAAATCAAATTAATTAAAAAGCCTATTAAGGACCTTAAAAACATAATTGAATTAAATTTTTCGCTGCCCATCCAGCCTTACAGTTGGCGGGCAGGCAAAAAGGCCAAGCGGCCTTTGCACAGTTTGCGAAACCTCATCCACGGGCGGGATGAGATTTCAATCCATCATTAAAAAAGAATGTTTTAGTTTCATCCTAATTTCTAACATGTCCCTGCTCACGTGACAGTCACATGAGGGGACATGTTTTTTTAATGTTTTAAAAATCTTCATTTTTAATTTTCAAAATACTTCATCTCCCTGAGACAGCTCTGTGCCTCAGAGAGCTGTTCCAGTGCGTGCCTGTGAACTTGCACTCTTACCCTCCTCCCCTCCATCTCCCCCCACAGGCAGCGCTGAAGCACATGTTTCATGCTGGGCGGGCCTTAATTGTCCTGCCAGCGTGAAATCGTAGTCTGGCCTCGATTGCAGGCAGCAGTTGGCTTCCCAACCGCCTCCGCTGAGCCCGCCAGACAAGGGCAAAATTCTGTTCCAGGTGATTTTTTAAAAATGTAATGAGGGTTTCTGCCTCTGCCACCTTTCAGGCAGTGAGTGCCAGGTCTCCATCACCCTCTGGGTGGAAAAACTTACTCCTGAACTCCTCTCTAATCCTTCCACAAATTACTTTAAATCTACCTCCCAGATTACTGACCACTCTGTTGACAGAAACACCTTACATGTCAATCATTTTTTATGCTCCCTGCTTTGCTACTTTCTTTCTTAATTTTACACCTACATTTTCTATACTCTCGGCTCTTAGCATCTGATGTATGTTTTCTGTTTTTGCCTTAACCTATTCCTTATGCTCTTTGACATCCAGTAGTTGGTGGTGGTGGGGGGGTTGGGGGTGGTGGTGGTGGTTGTGACTAGATTTGGGTTTCCCAACCTTTTTCTTCATGGCAGCATGTTTATTATGATTCCTCTTTACCTTCGTTTAGAATGCCTTCCACTGCTTTCACACTAATTTCCCTTCAAGTGGCTGTTTCCAGTCCACTTTTTCAAAATCACAGCCCAGCTTAGTAAAATTGGCCTTTCCCCAATTTTTTTTAAACACTTGGTCTACGTTTATCCTTTTCCATAATTCATTAAATTTAGAATAGTTATGATCACTACTATTAAAATGCTCTCCAACTGATAACCCTTCCATCTGCCCAGCTTCATTCCCTAAAACATCCAGAACTGCCCTTTCTGATGAAAAGTCACACGCCTGAAACAGTAACTTTGTTCCTCTTTCCACAGATGCCACCTAACCTGTTGAGTATTTCCAGAATTTTCTGCTTTTATTTCAGATTTCCAGCAGCCACAGTATTTTGCTTTTGTTTCTCTGGCCCTCCTCTCATTGGGCTTGCTTTTTAGAAAAAAAAATATGCATTGAAATAGAAATTCTTGAAAAAGGTCTTGCTGTAACTCTTCAATCCGATTACATTGAAATCTATTGATACAAAACTAAACATGTACCCAGTGATTTCATTGGAGAGGTTTTAGAATTACTTACTATTATGATGAGTGATTATGGTAAAAGCGACATGTTAGTGAAAATGGAACTTGGCTAGGGGCTAGTGTGAGCATTCTTAGGGTCTGACACAGCACCATCAAATGCAGAGTGAAGGTTTCTGTACTCAACTAAAATATATTAACCCACAGTCTCAGAAGAGCAACCTGCATGCCTCCCCTACCCTACCATTGTATGACATTTTCAGCTCATTAGGTTTGTGACATTGGACCACAAAAATGGATTGAAACTGTCCAGCCTCATTATACTTAAGACAGAGAAGAACCTTCAACCCATCAGTCTGGCTTTCATTCAAATCTGGGTCCCAGAGGTACAACGGACTGTGTTAACCCACTGTGCCACCCACTGCTTAATCAATTGCTTTTAATATTTAAATAATCAATTGCTTTTGTACATTCAATTGTTGGTCTGAAGCATGCAGCTGTCAGCAAATTAGGCAGACTTTCCCATTATTCAACCTGCTTGGACCAGAGACAGGCAGAGGCAAGTTATAGCCTGTGCAGAACTGGACAGGGTGAAAGTAAAATCTTAAGCAACCTGTACTGGATGTAATAGCTTGGTGACAATACATAAAATTGTGCAACTCTTTATTTGCAAAAAAATTATGCCTGGAAAGGCAGAAAGACTAATATTACTGAATTTAAATTAGAGCAAATATTTACAAAACACAGCAATGACTGCTGTATCATTTCACAAAAGAAAAATTAAACAATGAAAGTCATTCCACATATTACAAATTTCAAGTTATAGGGAAAGGTTAAGGAAACAGAATTGTTTTTCTTTAGAAAAGAGGAGACTTTTAAGCAGCCTAATTGAAGATTTGAATATAATATAAAAATTAAGGAACTGACCAATAGTTCACTGTGCAGGAGGTCTGAATAACAGTGGGCACATGTTAAATACAAAGCTAGGACATCATCGGCAAATATGGGATCAGCCCCAACACCCAATTGTATTTGCTGCCATCATCATTGATTTGAGTGTGCTAATCCACTACCCATGAATGAAGAGCATAATTGATCCAATTTTTGGTAATACTTAAAGCCCTTACCAAAACACCCAATTAACTCCATTAAGTTCTATGGACGATGCACCCTACTATATTCTATTTGACCCTTAGATGAGTTTTCAACCTATAAATGGGTTGTCATGACATTGCCACCAGCAGAACATTGCCCACTTACTTCCTTGCCTCACCACCTCATCCTCTCAAACACTGTTCCACATTATCCTCATCTCAAGGATACAGTTCTATAAGGGTTTCCTCAAAAGTACCTTTCCCTCCAGTCTTCATAAACTCCAACTTCTCTAGTTGTCTGTGGTCTGAGTCTTCTCCTCAATTCTTCCCTATCTCCACTGGTTTCCTGTGTCCTATTGATTCAGGTTTAAAATTCAAATTCCCATTTTCAAATGACTCCACAACCTAACTCCCAATTCTTAGGCAATATTCTCTGACTACACACGCTTATCCTCTATTCCTCTGGCACTCTATAACTGCTTATTGCTTTCCTGTCCACTCAACCATTAGAAGGAAAGACTTGCATTTATAGGTTGAATTTATTACTGACTAATTTATCATCCATTACACCCTTACCCTCTAAAACCCATTTCCTAAACTTTACAGCATTGCTCCTTCCTTTCCCGCCTTCAACGGTATTTCTTCAACCTTGTCTTCAGTCTTTCATTCTCATTCCCAATTCCCTCACTTCCAGTTAACCGTCTTGCTCTCCATCTTGTTAAGTATTTGCAGATGCTCCTTCACATGTGGAATACAATGGAAGTTCAGTAATAGGGAAGCCAGGTTAAACAATGTTCTTTAAAGTACTTGGGATTCCTTGTGGTGTCAGCTGTGACTCCATTGATGACACACTTGCCTCTGAATCACAAGGTTTCAGGTTCAAGTCCCATTCCAGAACTTGAGCACAAAAATCAAAGCTGAGACTCCAATACATCACTGAGAGAGAATTACACTGTCAAAGGTGCCACCTTTCTGATAAGAGGTACTTCTGAGGCCCCATCTGCTTGGATGCAAAAGATCCCATGGCACTATTTTTAAGAACAGCAGGGGAGTTATCCCGTGTCCCGGCCAATATTTATCCTTCAATCAACATCACATCAGATTATCTGGTCATTATCACATTGCTGTTTGTGGGAATTTGCTGTGTACAAATTAATTGCCATGTTTTCTATGTTACAACAGTGATGATACCTTAAAAAGTACTTAGTTGGCTGTAAAGCACTTCGAGATATCCCGAGGTTGTGAAAAGTGCTTTATAAATTCAAGCCTTTTTTTTCTTTTAAATGGTGCAAGACCAACAGGTCTCCTACATCTGCGATAGAAGGATATCTGCAAATGAGACCTCAGGTTGACTGGAATTGGAGTCGATGCAGGGAAAGTTCTTGCTGCTGATCAGAGTGCCTGGAGACAAGCAGTCAGGAAGGACATGGAAAAAGTGGAGGACAAAACCAGATGACAGAAAAGAGAGCCTGCCAGAAAGAAATAACATCAGTTGACCTTGGGCCAATGCTATTAATCTGTGCCATCTGCAGAAGGGACTGCCATTCAGGAGTTGGCCTCTACAACCACAACAGATGATGTTCAGTCCAGAAGTGACATACACCCTGGGTCAGAGAGAGAGTTAGCATTGGAAGGAGCTTTGAGACCTTGTCACTATAGGAATCTGGAGAAAGGACAGTTAAATGCATAACTGGAAGGAGAAAAAGGTGCTGGGATTTCCTATTCCTAAATATTTTTAATATTCTTTATAATAAAATGTAATTTTTAATTTGTAATTTCATGTGAAAGCGTTTGTGCGATAAAGATGACTGGCTATTAAAGGTATAGCTCATTTTACTATTGGACATAATCCAGCCATGCAACAGTTTCAGTTGGTGATGGGGAAAGAAGGAAGAAAGTACTCAAGTCTTTATATACAGTATGTGCTTAACCCAGCAGTACTGTTAGTAGTCAAGAGATGTATTAATAGCTTATGTATGTGGCTTTGACTGTGAGTTCTATGCCATGGCTTAGCATCACTAAAATAACTGGCCTCAATACTTACCTTAGTAAATAGGACTTAAAGTAAATGAGGTAAGCTACCATATGCTTCAGTGGTGTGATTTGGTTTCCAGAAGGAGAGAGCATGATTACATCATAATAACCTTTAAGACTCAGACACAAACGCAGAATGTGAAACCGCTCATGTGCAAGTCTCTTTCCCAGTGTGTTGACTGAATATTGAACAAGAAGAAAATAGGTTAGTGTAGCAAAGAGCTGTCAGAAATTACAATGCAAGCATTCAGCAGTAGAGCAGGATGTAGGCAGTAACCCCACACCGAGCACGGCATCAGTTCATGGTAGACCAGATTTCCATTTCTGGACAGTAGCTATGATATTAAGGAGGTTTGTGAGCAATTTGACTAAAGGAAGAAAATTAAACTGAAGACAATATAGAATGAAGAGAAGTATGACAGAACCATATTTGAACATTTAGACAATGCTTTCTATCTAAGTGACTTAAACATGGATGAAAATCACCTGTTTCAATTCAGTTGGTCCATTAGATGATGACATTCATCCAAACTGAAGGTAGCATCTTTGGGGAAACGCATAGATTGGTTGCTTTCTCTTCCCCTGCCCCACCCCGCTTTAGAGAGAACACCCCTTAAGGCTGAAAATACTCCAGTTTGGAAGGTTCTGCTTACTCCAGTGGTCCTTTGTCTAATGCAGGTACTAATAGTAAACCAGGAGTTTCTGATGAAAGGTCATCAATCTGAAACACTGACTCTATTTTGCTGTCCATAGATGCTTCCTGACCTTTTGAGTGCTTCCAGCGTTTTCTGTTTTTACTTCCAATTAACAGCATCAGCAGTATTTTGCTTTTGCATGCATCTTATCACGGACTCCACACTACTCTGCGCATCTGCTTAACCAAAAACACAGAACTCCACTCAGGACATCAGGGAAATATTCAGCTATTGCCAGCCTGACTAACATTGCAAACATAAATGACTGTTTAACATCTTTTTTAATCATTGACGTTTTAACAGTTGGTTGAATAATTCATAGGTGGCCACACACACCCATATCCCCTACACTAGCACCCCACACAGCCACACTCATTGATTTATTGATTGGTAAATCCTTACTAAATCCTTTCTGCTAAATTAGCACAACTGAGATGCAAAGGTCATGGAGTATTTGCACTTCTTTCATTCCATTTCCTGTTTTTATTAACTTTTTAAAGAACTTTTATCACTCCCAGAAGAAAAATAAGGCATAAAACTCCAAGGAAGTAAATAACCCACAAATTAAGATACAAAGTCTTTTATTTTACCAGTCAAAGACCACGATAATTATAATTGCAGAAGACTAGGTAACAAAGCAAGCTACAGTTCAGCTCCACTTTGTGCATTTTGCTATTCACACTTATCACATGATTTGTACCTTCCTCGGTAATACTGTTCAATCACAGCAGACTGTGAGTGCTGAAGTCTGCTTGCCTGTCTGACAATAACTGGATTAAATTACACATTGCAGAGAATATTGATTTACTCTGCAGCCAGCAGAATATAAACTACACATTCCAGGCAGACCATTGGCTGTGACTTGTCCTCTAATGGGACCAATCAGAAATCTGGTCTAATCCACTTGTGTTGCAAATAAATATGACCCAAGATTCTGAGGTTAATCTGCATTTGCGCTAAATCCCAAAGTTGTATAGTCAGATGAAGAGGCATTTACAGTGAATGCTGACAGTTCACCATCAAAAAACCCCATAAATTCCAGGCCAATATTAAGTAGCAATATGTAAGTTTCTTGAAGGCACATACTTGCATTGATAAAGGGCTGAAAGGATTTTTTGGAACATGATTAGGTCACTGCAGAACAGCCGAAGATAGCGGAATACATTGTCAGCCATCAGCCTTCTCAGGCCTATACAGAGAAGGACTTATATAGAATTTTCAGAACAGAAACAGGTCATTCAGCCTAACTGGTCCATACCAGCATTTATGCTCCACACAAGCCTCCTACCACCCCTCTTCATCTAACCATATCTAACCTTCTAATTCTCACGCGTGCTCATCTAGCTTCCCGTTAAAACAGATTTTGTGTTACCTGTAGCCTGCCTTTTGTTTGAAGAAAAACTAGAAGCTGGCTGGTTATTCGTTTACCGTTAAAAAAATTAAAGATCAATGCTTGCATCAATGCTAAACATGAATGCGTGTCAGCTGCGGCTCAGTTGGTAACACTATAGCTTCCTGAGTCAGAAGATTGTGGGTTCAAGTCCAGGACCTGTGCACCACAACCAAGGCTGACACTCCTGTGGTGTACTGAAGGGTTGTGCCAGTGTTAGAGGAGCCATCTTTTGATTAAGAGGTTAAACCATGGCCCTAACCCTGTTTGGATGGATGCAAGAGGTCCTATGGCACTATTTTGAAGAGGAGGGGAGGTATTCCCTGTGGCTTAGCCAATCATTATCCCTTGACCAACACCACAAAAGTTGTTGTTTGTGGGATCTTGCTGAGTGCAAAATGGCTGCCAAGTTTCCTAAATTACAACAGTGTCTACACTTTAAATAAAAGCACCTCATTGGTTCTAAAGTGCTTTGTGACGTTCTGAGGTCCCTTGCTCTTCTTCAAATAGTGCCATGGGAATTCAGCATTGCATTTGAAGTGTCAGCCCAGATTTTATACTCTGGAATGGGATTTGATCACATGACCTTCCGACTCAGAGGAGGATGCTACCAACTGAGCCACAGATGCCAGGCTACCTAGGTCCTGATGTTCAAAGCTAATCCCGATGCTCAGAAGGCGCAATTTGAATGCTAGAATTTATGTTCATAAATAAAGACAAGCATGAATAAATTATCATCTATTTCTTGCAAGAAGAGAATATATATTTTAAAATAATCACATCCAATTGCTCTTTCAGATATTCATTTTTTTTGAGGTCTTAAAATATAAGTATCCTCATCTTTTGCTCAAACCTGGCACTTGATTAATAGTTTTGGTTGCTTCATTTTAAAAAATCTATTTAAATTATTAGATTTGTGCTCAAAGTTTAATATTCGCACCATCTAACAAAAACAGGTGAACTTTTACATCTCAAATTCCAAAGTTTCATCATGAAGTCCCTGCCTAACAGTTCATAAACTTAAGCTAATCCAAAACACTACTGTCCATTTCCTAACTCACGCAAAGTCCTGCTCACCCATCACCCACGTGCTTACTGGCCTGCACTGGCTTCCTATAGCAATACCTCAATTTAAAAATTCTTATCCTTGCCCCTCACTATGTCTGCAACCTCCTCCAGCTTATAACCTTCAGAGGTCTCTACGCTCCTACAAATCTGACCTCTTACACATCCCCAATTTTATCACTCCACCATTGGTGGCCATGTTTTCAGCTGCCTCGCTCCTAAGCTCTAGAATTGCCCTTTCTAAGCTGCTTTCCTTCTCTCTCCTCCTTAAAAACACTCTTTAAAACTTACCCCTTTGACCAAGATTTCTCCTAATAGCTCCTCATGTGACTCTTTGTCAAATTTAGTTTGACAATCACTCCTGTGAAGTGCCTGGGGACATTTTACTGTTAAAGGCACTTTAGAAATGCAAGTTGTTATTATTGGCATCTACTAGCCACTATGCTATACACATCTCAAGCATAAAAATCCTCTACCAAACCAACTGCTCTATCCCTTCACTTGTCTTATGTATGTTGGAATATTCTGACTTCCTGATTGAATTCTTTTTCTATCTCTTATGGGAGAAAGTGGAGGGAGAATTTTTCAGCCCCAGTGATGTTCCACACCTTTATGAACTGTGAATGAAACCCAAGAAAATACTGAGTAGCTGCTCTGCCTGGAGTCACAAAGAAAGGGAGGTAGGCCCAGGAGTTATACCCACTTATCACTTTGGAGGCAAAGGTGAGAATGGTGAAAAAGCTAGTGCTGAGGTTAGTCCTTGTGAACATGTTTTGCACAAATATGTTCACACTATGCTTATTCCACATTCACATATGTTCCGTATTTTAATATTAAACATATTTATATTAATCACCTTAATAACAATTGGTAATGTGTCGAACATGGAATCCTGCCCAACGATTAAATGGATAAGTATAAACAGTTTGTGATCTATAAATGGGTTTATCCTTACCTACTGCTCAAATCTGGCATCTGATCAATGGTTTAAGCACATCATCCTTGACCTCCTTGGGTATCTATTACCTCCTTTCATCATTTTCAGAGGAAACTGTAAAGCTTTGCTCAGTCAGATCACTCATCCACTTTTAACTTTGATCAAACTCCAATTTCGAAGAATTGCATCTTAATGATGAATGATTCTAATATGACAAAGGATAAAGAGAAATGCCAATTCAATAGCATTCATCTCAAACACAGCAAGTCTCAGGTTGCAAACCTGAATGGATCATTGCTTCCCCTGTGGGATCCAAAGCAGTCTGTCAGATTCTGGCTCCAAAAAGATGAGGTGGCAAATGAGTCAGGCAGACATCTTCCAAAGTATATTTTAAAATTCCATGCCAGCTACAGTAATGAAGAGCTATATTCTATACTAACCCCACCAGTGATTCATTTCAATAACAATGACAATCACTTGTATCCGTATAATGTCTTTAAAGTAATGAAATGTCGCAGGATGCTTCACAAAATATGACACACAGTCACATAAGAAAATATCTGGACAGTTGTCCAAAGGCTTGTTCAAAGAGATAGGTTTTAAAGACCGCAAAAAGTGGCAAAAAACAGAGGAAAGAGAGAGAAAGACAAAGAGGTTTAAGTAGGAAATTCCACAGCTTAGGGCTCATGGCGAAAGGCATGGCCACCAAGGGTGTTGCAAAGGAAATCAGGGATGTGCATGAGGCGAGAACTGGAGGAGTGCAGAGATCTCTGACGATTTTGGTTACATAGCTAAAGAGGGGTGAGACCATGGAGGAACTAAACATAAGGGTGAAAATTTTAAACTCAAAGCATTGCTGGACTGGGAGCCAACGTAGGTCAGCAAGTACAAGTATATTGAAAGATTTTGAAAGACCAAAGCCTAGAAACAATTGGTGATTTCTTTTTTATTCATTTATGGGACATGGGCTTCGCTGGCTAGGCCAGCCTTTATTGCCCATCCCTAACTGCCCTTGAGGTGGTGGTGAGCTGCCTTCTTGAACCACTGCAGTCCATGTGGTGTAGGTACACCCACAGTGCTGTTAGGAAGGGAATTCCAGGGTTTTGATCCAGCGACATTGAAGGATGGTGAGTGACTTGGAGGGCAACCTCCAGGTGGTGGTGTTCCCATCTGTCTGCTGCTCTTGTCCTTCTACATGGTAGTGGTATTGGGTTTGGAAGGTGCTGTCCAAGGAGCCTTGGTGAATTCCTGCAGTACATCTTGTAGATGTTACATACTGCTTCAAACGTGCGTCATTGGTGGAGAAGCGAATGTTTGTGGTGTGGTGCCAATAAAGCTGGCTGCTTTGTCCTGGACGGTGTCAAGCTTCTTGAGTGTTGTGGGAGCTGCACTCACCCAGGCAAGTGGAGAGTATTCCATCACACAGTTAACTTGTGCCTTGTAGACAGTAGACATGCTTTGGGGAGTCAAGAGGTGGATTACTCATCGCAGGATTCCCAGCCTCTGACCTGCTCTTGTAGCCACAGTAATTATGTGGCTGGTCCAGTTCAGTTTCTGGTCAATGGTAACCGCCAGGATGTTGATAGTGGGGATTCAGTGATGGTGATGCCCTTGAACATCTAGGGGCAATGGTTGGATTCTCTCTTGTTGGAGATGGTCATTGCCTGGAGCTTGTGTGGTGCGAATGTTACTTGCCACTTGTCAGCCCAAGCCTGGATATTGTCTAGGTCTTGCAGCATTTGGACATGGACTGCTTCAGTATCTGAGGAGTTGTGAATGGTGCTGAACATCGTGCAATCATCAGCGAACATCCCCACTTCTGACCTTATGGAAGAAAGGTCATTGATGAAGCAGCTGAAGATGATTGGGCCAAGGACACTACCCTGAGGAACTCCTGCAGCGACGTCCTGGATCTGAGATGACTGACTTCCAACAAGCACAACCATCTTTCTTTGTGCTAGGTATGACTCCAACCAGGAGAGTTTTCCCCCTGATTCCCATTGACTCCAGTTTTGCTAGAGCTTCTTTATGCCACACTCCATCAAATGCGGTCTTGATGTCAAGGGCAGTCACTCTCACTTCACCTTGAGAGTTCAGCTCTTTTATCCATGTTTGAACCAAGGCTGTAATGAGGCCAGCAGCCAAGTGGCCCTGGCGGAAACCAAACTGGGCATCAGTGAGCAGGTTATTGCTAAGAAAGTGCCGCTTGATAGCGCTGTTCATGACCCCTTCCATTACTTTAATGACAATGGAGAGTCGACTTGTGGGGTGGTAATTGGCCGGGTTGGATTTGTCCTGCTTTTTGTGCACAGGACATGCCTGGGCAATTTTCCACAGAGCTGGGCAGATGTCAATGTTGTAGCTGTACTGGAACTGCTTGGCTAGGTGCACGACAAGTTCTGGAGCACAAGTTTTCAGTACTGCTGCCGGAATATTGTCAGGGTTCATAGCCTTTGCAGCATCCAGTGCCTTCAGCCGTTTCTTGATATCACGTGGAGTGACTCGAATTGGCTGAAGACTGGCATCTGTGATGCTGGGGACCTCCGGAGGAGGCTGAGATGGACCATCCACTCTTAGGAGACAAACAGTTAATGGCTCAGTATGCTGTTCCTTTTCTACTATTTTAATAGAGACATTAACACATTTATTTTAATATGTTAAAGCTGACAGATGTACATCATACAAATGTTGGAAACAGTTGAATGCTACTTCAGAAAAAGCCATGTTGGAGCTATCAGCAATGACAAACCTAAAACATTGAAAGACAGAGTGAGAAGACAAGAGCAGAACAAGAAAATAAACAGATGACAGAGCAGCTAATTGTCCTTCAGGATCAGATTCAAAATCAGTCCATTATCCTTCAGCAACATGACGGAATAAAGAATACCTTGAGCAGCAGGATGGCAAAGCAGCAGAATAAACTCAATGAGACTCTGGTAAATCGTAAGAAAACTCAAGACAAAGTACAATGAAGAGGAAGACCTGTTGAAGAACCGTCACATGCTACAAAGATCCCTCATGTCAGAGTCCATCCCTCAGTAACATTAACAAGCGAAACAAAATGAATTTAATGCCATTCTGAAAGAACTGATAACCCATTTTCAGAGAAGACTCGGGAATGTTCACTGTTCCAGGAGGAAGACGAGAAATACAAGAAAGAGACTTTCAGCAGCTCTGAAGGAAACTGTTGCACTTTTGGAAGGAACCTTGGAAAAACATTATGTTCCCAAAGAGGAATGCAAGTGGATAATAATCCACAACATAGGATGGCAAACATAGGTAGAAGATCTCACTAAAGAGCGTGAGGTCTTTCAAAAACAATTGGAAGAAGCGCAATTACAGACTGTGAGCTTGAAGAATAGCACAGAAGAATTCTGCTCTGCCAAGGAAAAGTTTGAGGGATATGCTCATCTCTGCTTTTTGTTGTCGATGGTAATAGACTGCTACCCGGTTGCAGCATTCCTTGTGGTTGTGGTGTGCTGGTTGGAAGTTGCAGTGTGTGCAGAGTGGTTGATGTGTCGACCAGCTGTACCATCATTGTAGTTGGAGGTAGAAGCTTCTCAGGCTGTTGATCTTTTGCAGGGACCACTTCCACCCGAGGTGCCATGGTAATCTCATGGGTGGTAGGTTGGTCTGACCCATTGGGGACTTTCCAGAACCTGGAATGATAATAGACAAACCTGGAACTCAAAGAGAGAAGAGGTCAACGATGAAATCCAAGTCTGAGTGCTCTTTAGTGATTAAGCACTCAGGACCGTGCCGTTCTGGAAATCAGTGGAGAGAATACAACATGGGGCAACAAACAAATCTTTCGGCTGACGTACGTCATCCGTAACCGGTCTGTCTCTCGGCCAGGGATGCCTGCGTCACCCTGGATCCCCTCCAGACAGCGGAGGACGTGAAAACTACTACTGTCAATAGCCAGCCAGAGCAGCACGGTCCTAAGTGCTTAATCACTAAAGGGTATTCAGGCTCGGATTTCACCTTTGACCTCTTCTCTCTTTGCGTTCCAGGTTTGTCTATTATCATTCCAGGTTTTGGAAAGTCCCCAATAGTCAGGCCAATCTACCACCCATGAGATTACCATGGCACCTCGGGTGGAAGTGGTATCTGAAAAAGATCAACAGTCTGAGAAGATTCTACCTCCAACTACAATGATGGTACAGCTGGTCGACACATAAACCACTCTGCACACACTGCAACTTCCAGCCAGCACACCACAAACACAAGGAATGCTGCAACCGGGTAGCAGTCTATTACCATCGACAAAAAAAGGCAGAGATGAGCATACCCCTCAAACTTCTTGCAACAGGAACGCTCTTCCCCAGCCTCAGAGGGCCTCCAGATGGCCCACATGGAAAAAGAAGCAAAAGCAGCACACCTAGGAGACGATCATCATCTTTGTCCCACCGCTCGATAAGTGATCAGGAGTAGCAGCAACCATGCATTGACACAAAAGCCAAACCAACCAGGCGTAGTTCAGTATAAAGCAATGGGAGAAAAGAATGAAAGCTTCCCAAATGCCAGTCCAACTTCCAAGCCAGCAACAAGAACCAGAATGTACAGAGCTTACCACTCTCCCAACAGAATGGCAAACAAGATGTGGAAGGGCTATAAGGCTTCCTGAGTGCCTTAACCTCTAACTTCAAGGACTTGAAGTGGGTGGAGAGAATGTTGTTAATGCTAATGTAATAGTAATAATGTTGGAATAGCATTAAGCTTGTAACAATAAGATAAAAGCATAAGATTTATGACAATGTAAGACTTGAAATAAACTAAAGCAACTATATCCATGGGATAAAGATTTGGGGGGAGGTGAGGTGTGGTATAAGAGTGCGGTACATGCAGAGTTAAGGTGGGACTGAGTAAGTACCACTCACAGTGATGTAAGAAGGCACATGACCCAGACCTAGGGTCAGTGTGGTATTGGCCAGAGACGTGATAAGACCTAGGATGGAGATGGCTTCATACCAGTACCCTTTACTGTATAGTTGTATATAGTTATAAGTAAATAAAGACTTGCTGTTAACAGACAGAAGACTAAGAAGACTTCTTTAACAGGCAGGTTCTGCAACAAACACCATCCCAATAAATTAGACTAGGTTTATGTTACATACTATATATTATTGTATGACTGAGAGAAGCTCCATTGTCATTTCCCATATCCTAAGGAGGTATGGTTAATTACTGTAAGCTGGTTTTTGTTCTTGCGGCTGCTCATTTATCTATTTATTATTCAATTAATCTGTCTAGAATTTTATAGCCTCAGCTGCAGTCTGAATGAGCATTTATTCTGGTGCCTCACAATATCCAGTAAACCATATGCCAACACTTAGTGTATCCAGTACTTGAAATACTGCGATTAAGGTTCTCAGTTTGACACTTGTGTCTGATACATTTAGATACTGAAAAAGTAAAAGATAAATTCTGGATCATACAAAGCAAGAACAAAATCACAGAACAGATCTATGACACTGAAGCCAAGGCAACTCTTCCTCCTTCAGTTACTGTTCCCTAAGAGGGCATCGGCGGCCATGGACTTCCACTGGATTGGTCCATGATTAGACGAACATACGAATTAGGAGCATGAGTAGGCCATTTGATCCTTCAATAATCATGGCTGATCTGATTTTGGCCTCAACTCCACCTTCTGCCTACTCCTGATAACCTGCAACTCCCTTGTTATCAAGAATTTGGCGACCCGGTTTTAAAAATATTCAATGACCCTGCCTTCACCGCTTTCTGGGGAAGAGAGTTCCAAATATTAATGACCCTCAGAGCAAATATTTCTTCTCACCTCCGTCTTAAATGGGGGAACCCCTTATTTTTAAACTGTGTCCCCTCGCTTTCTCACACAGGGAGACATCCTTTCACCATCCACCCAGTCAAGTCCCCTCAGGATCTTATAATATTTCAATAAGATCACCCCTCAACCTCCTAAATTCCAATGGATACAGGCCCAGCCTGACCAACCTTTCCTTGTAAGATTACCCCTCCATCCCAGATATCAGTCAAGTGAGCTTTCTCTGGATTGCTTCTAACGCAATTATATCTTTTCTTAAATAAGGAGGCTAAAACTGTAAAGAGTACTCACCAATGCCCTGTACAACTGTAGCAAAACATCCTTACTTTTACATTCCATTCCCCTTACAATAAGTGAGAACATTCCATTTGCCTTCCTGATCACTTGCTATACCTGCATGCTAACTTTTCCTGATTCATGAACCAGGACACCCAGATCCCTCTGCACATCAAGAGTTCTGCAATCTCTCTCCAGTTGAATAACATGCTGCTTTTCTGTTCTTCCCGCCAAAGTGGACAACCTCACACTTCTCCATCTGCCAAATTTTTTCCCACTCACTTAACCTGTGTCCCTTTGCAGACTCCTTATGTCCTCTTCACAACTTACTTTCCTGCCTATCTTTGTGTCATCAGAAAATTTAGCAGCCATACATATGGTCCCTTTATCCAAGTTGTTGATATAAACTATAAATAGCTGAGGCACCAGCACTGATTCCTGTAGCTGTCCACTCGTTATATCCAAAAAAGACCCACTTATCCCTACTCTCTGCTTCCTGTTAGCCAACCATTCCTTTATCTATGCTAATATGTTACCCCCCCCCCACACCATTAATTCTTATCTTTGATGTGGCACCTTATCAAATGCCTTCTGGAAAACTGAGTACATGAGATCCACAGGTTCCCCTTTATCCACATTGCTTGTTACTTCCCTAAGCAACTGCAATAAATTAGTCAAACATGATTTCCCTTTCACAAAACCATATCTACTCTGCTTGATTGCACTGAGATCTTCTAAGTACCCTGCTATATACTCCTTATTTCCAGCAATTTTCCTGTGACAGATGTTAAGCTAACTGACCTGTAGTTTCCTACTTTCTGTCTTCTTCCTTCCTTGAACAGAAAAGTTACGTTTGTTATTTTCCAATCTGAATTCCAGAATCTAGGGAATTTTGGAAAAATGAAACTACTGCATCTACTATCTCAGCAGCCACTTCTAGGATGAAAGCCATCAGCACCTGAGGACTTGTCAGTTTGTAGTTCTAATAATTTTGCAGTACCCTTTCCCTGCAAATTGTAATTGTTTTATGTTCCTCCATCCCTTTTACCTCCTGATTCACAATTATTTCTGGGATGTTACTTGTATCCTCTACAGTGAAGACAGATGCAAAATATATATTCACTTCATCCGCCATTTCCTTATTTTCCATTCTCAATTCCCTATTCTGACTCTCTGGAGGGCCAACACTCATTTTATTTATACAATAAATAAAAAATACTGCGGATGCTGGAAATCTAAAATAAAAACAGAAAATGCTGGAAAAACTCAGCAGGTCTGGCAGCTTCTGTGGAGAGAGAAACAGAGTTAATGTTTCAAGTCTGTATGACCCCTCAAAGCTAAAGAGAGGTAGAAATGCGATGGATTTAATACTGATTAAGAGCAGGTGGAGCAAAACAGAAGGTCAGGGATAGGTGCTTTATTTAAGGTCATTTTATTTATTCTTTTCCTTTCTAAGTACCTGTAGAAACTCTTGATATCTGTTATTATATTTCTTACTAGCTTTCTCTCATACTCTAAATTCTCCCTCCTTATTAATCTTTTAGTCATTCCTTGCTGTTCTTTAGATTCTCTCCAATATTTTGACCTGAGACTCATCATTGCGGAATTATATGCTTTTATTCCAATTTGATATTATTTAACTTCTTACCCAGTACTGGCACCAGTGCCACATGAATCAAAACCTATTTCTTCCACACCAATCTTTGAGCCACACAGTTTACACCCTCAGTAGAACCTCTTTCCTAGTTCTACCTATTTTGTTGGTACTTATGTGGATCACGACCACTGGGGATATTCCTCTATCTCACTGCAAGTTCCTCTCTAAACCAGAGAAGGTGTCCTGAACCTTGGCACCAGGCAGGCAACACAGCTGTCTGGACTCCTGCTCTCGGCAGCAGAGAACTGTGTCTACCCCCTGACTATATTGTCCTTAACTACCACTACATTCCTATTAACTCCACCCACTTGAATGGCTTCCTGTACCACGTTTCCATGCTCAGTTTGCTCATCCACCCTGCAGCCACCATTTTCAGCCATACAGGCTGCAAGAACCTCAAATCTTTTGGACAATTGCAAAGGCTGAGGCTCCTGCACTTCAACCTTTGGGTTCCTATAATTGTCTCACTCACAGTCACACCCTCAGAGGACCCAATCCTAAGGGGTATGACTGCCTCCTGGAGCAAAGTGACCAGGTAACTTTGCCCCTCCATGATGCATCGCAGTGTTCTCAGCTTGGTGACCAGCTCAATGGCAAAGTACTGCAGTGGTTTGCCTTTACCTTATGCAATATGGCTGACCATGAAACTCTCCCGCTTTTACCACCTGCCATCAGGTGTATTGGAAGGACTTGCAGACTGATAATCACGTTATGAATGCACCTTCCATGGCCATCAAGTCCTGAAGTGGGATTTGAACCTGGAGCTTCTGGCCACAGCACCTCCTCCAAAGGAACTAGTTAGCCTTAAAAACTTCAAAAGGTGAGCAATGCACAATGAATAGGCGAAATAGCTAGCTGCTGTAATAAAAGGTAGAAAAATCCTTCAGGCAAAAGATAATACTGCACTAATGCTTTTTTGGACCTGTATTATTTGCACGTTTTAAAATATTATTCATTTTTAAATACGTGGGCTCATGGGTCCAGGTGAATTAATGAGAAATCATGCACATAATTTTTATTTGTATCCATGCATACTTTCTTTGCTACCTATATTAACTGCGATCTCACTAGTTTCCAAGAATTAAATGTTTTTTGAGCTGTCACCTTTGTCTGGTCTGCAAGAGAAAATCAGCCTTATTGACAACCAAGGCTAGGCCTTATGGTCAGCTGAATTTCAGGGTTTAACTATGGTCAGTTATATGGTGTCACAAACTGGTCAACGGAGCTGTTATGCTCATGACCCAGCCCCACATGGGTTGACTACAACAATAACTTGCATTTATCCATGCCTTTAATGTACTAAAACCCCCAACGTATTTCACAGGAACAATCATCAATCAAAGTTTGACTTCCCCCTGAAGTGATTTTTAAGTTTAAATTTTGCTGGTTAATTCTCAGCTAAATATTGAACACATGGCATGGCGATACATCTCCCCGCCAAGACTGTGTGAATGGCATGTCACGAGATGCAAGGAGGTAGCACAGAGCAACCAAAACTGATTTGCCTTCCCTCCCTCAATAGTCGTGTCAGGATAATGATCTATGTTTCCACAAGAAAACGTGTATAGACCACAAATCCTGCACTCAGCATGTAATGCATTCAGTTAATCAGTAACTGGGTTAACTCAGTCCCTACAGTACTGGAATTGATCTTACAAAGCCTGCCTGAAGTCCAATCACTTATTAAGTTTTTGTTGATTAATTTTATTCAAAAGATTTCCCATAAATTGCAGGTTTCAATGATGCACCCAGTATAAATACATCCAAATATGGCACATACAATTCCTTACTTCCACTACCATCTGCCCCCTTAGCCCCCACCAGCCCCGCCACAACCCTCCTCCACAAGAACTTGCATTTATGTAGTGCATTTAACATATAAAGGTACTTCATTGGAGTGATTAAAAACAAACTTTGACACTGAGCTACGTAGGAGATATTAAGACTTGGTAAAAACTTGGTTACAGAGGTTGGTTTTAAGGAGTGCCTTAGAGGAAGAGAGGGGGATAGAGAGAAAGGGAGATGTAGGTAGGGAATTCCAGAGCTTAGTGTCTAGAAAACTTGTGGCACCATTGATGAATTTGGAGTTGAGCAAGAGCCCAGAATTAGAGGAGCATAGAGATCTCAGAGAGTTGTGGGGTTGGAGGAGTTTACAGAGATAGGGAGGCACAAGGCCATGAAAGGATTTTGAAAACAGCAATGAGAATTATAAAACCGAGCTGTTGTCGGGCAGGAACCAACATAGATCAGCAAGCAGACATACTACCACACTTCATGCTGTGATGGCATTGCAACAACAACTTTTTTATAGCACCTTTAACATAATAAAACATTCTGAGGTGCTTCACAGGAATATTAGAAAACAAAGTATGACCAATCTACAAAAGGAGATGTTAGGTCAGATGACCAAAAGCTTGGTCACAGAAGTTTTAAGCAGTGTTTTAAAGGAGGAAAGTGAGGTAGAGAGGAGGAGAAGTGTATTCCAGGTTATTGCAGGGTATTCAAGTGCTTAGGTAAATTGAAGGCGCATCCACCAATGGTGGAGACCAGAATTAGAGCAGCACAGATATCCCAGATGGTTGTGGGGTTGGAGGAGATTATAGAGATAGGGAGAGGTGAGGCCATGGAGGAATTTGAAAACAAGGATGAGAATTTTAAAAATCAAGATGCTACTTGTTTGGGAGCCAAAGTAGGTCAGCGAGCACAGGGGTTTTGGGGAACAGGACATGCTCCAAGTTAAGATACAGGCAGCGGAGCTTTGGAAGACCTCAAGTTTACAGAAGGTTGACTGTGAGACACCAGCTAGAAGTGCGTTGGAATAATTAAGTCCAGAGGTAGCAAAGGCACGAATTAGGGTTTCAGGAGCAGATCGGCTGAGACAGGGGTGGCATCAGGCGATGTTACCAAGGTGGAAATAGTGTCTTCGTGATGGCGTGATTATGAGGTCGAAAACTCATCTCAGGATCAAATGTGACACACCACGGTTCCGAACAGATGGGTTTAATCTAAGACATAAGTGAGACAGGGTAAGTTTATGACGGATTTTCATATTAATATACCTTTACCCCTCAGATATGAGAATGGGATTAGGATACTGAGATCTGCAGAGTGAATGTAGCCCTGGAGGTCAGCAGGAGCTAATCTTAATCTTCATAGTATATGCTCAAGCAATAAGAGATGCTCATGTGCCATTATCACCTTGAGTAGCTAGCTACCTGACTGCAATTGAAATGTGCAAAAGGTGAAAAAAAATCTGAACGAACATACAAATATAGCAATAAACAAGGGCCACTTATCCCATCAAACCCATATTTTCTACACATTTTCTCCCATCATAGATTTCCACCCAATGTCCTGAGAGATGAATATCCACCGATTAATACTCCAATTGGATGTAACTGGAGACCCCAGGTCAATTCAAGGAAACCATAAAATACTGACACAAAAATTGATATAAATATAAGACAGTCACTAGTTTAAGAAATAAAACTATAATCAAAGGAATCACACTATAAGCCAAATTTATGAAATTAGCTCCCGTTTTAAGTTCATTAATCATTTGCTTATGTAACCCCTTAGATGAAGTATTCAACTTCATTTGATTTCTTTAAAAAAATTATTCCATGTTGCTATTAAACAAAACAGTGTGGCAAATTCAACATTACAGAACAAAAGATTTCAATTTATTTGGTTTTATATTTTATAATGTGCTGTTTCAGGTATTAAATTAATTAAAAATGATTGGAACACTGTTAATTAATCTGCTTCATTGGACCCCACTGTCTCATAGCCCCTCATTAGTCAAACAACAAATCCATCCGCTAGACAGATACAGACAAGACAAATTACTGCTTTGAGTTTAACAGATTACAGATGGCCTATGGGTAGACACTCTAATAACTCTTAGATCACAAAATTAGCAATAATACATTTCACCTCAGAAATCCAGAAACTTCATCCATCATTATTATCCTAAATGTTGCATTCTAATATTTTCTGGAACCTTTGGGACAAAGTAGCATTATTCCAGTTAGTGAGTTTGAGGGGAGTTCAAATGTCCTGTTCAATATTTATCAATTGATTCTCAGATATTGTGGTTTAAAACAGAGCTACAGAGAAGAGAAAACTCATTATTTGGGTTCTGCTAGTTCTAACCTCCCTTTAAAGGGACCCAGATTTGCAATAAAGATTACAGAAATCAGAAAACACTCCTTACTAACCTCAGCCACTAGGGTTTGGCTAATGTTCCCTGTTGCACAAGTAACTACCATGTTACATAAAGGCATATTTTATTCATCAACTTACTTTTAAAATATTTAAGGCTAGCCTGTTGTTCTCTGTGTGATAGCCATCTATGAGCAGTGCTTCATTAAGAAGCACTCGGGGGCAGATTGTTTAAAATAGTTAATTTGAAAAGAACTTTTAGTAATGTTAAGCCTCTGATTTCAAATACTGCTTTTGAAAAAAATTGTAAAAGTTATTCTGTGTGTAAACTTAATACAATTAGAGCAATTAAATCAATAACAAATCTAAATTGAAGTAGTTAAAAGCAGGCGTTAGAAGAGATTTATTGAGGAGGCTATCTGTTGTGCTTTTTAATTTTTCTATTATTGTACCTTTGGGTTCTGTCTTTATTTGCTGTCTTTTTCAGTTTCTGTGAAATGTATTTTCTTTTGTGATTCAGAAAGACTATTTTTTAAAATGTTGTTCTTCCCTCCACTTAATGATGACTGTGGGTGTCCACATGAGTGCATGAAGAGGTGACAAGGAGGCTGGTCATAAGAACATAAGAACTAGGAGGAGGAGTAGGCAATTCAGCCCCTCGAGCTGCCCCACCATTCAATATGACCGTGGCTGATTTCATTTTGGTCTCAACTCCAATTTCCCACCCTCCCCCCATAACCTTTCAACCCATTACTAATTAAAAATCTGTCTATCTCCTTCTTAAATTTATTCAGCTTCCCGGCATCCACTGCACTCTGAGGTAGTGAATTCCACAGATTCGCGACCCGTTGAGGAATGCAATTCCTCCTCATCTCTGATTTAAATCTATCATCCCTTAGCCTAAAACTATGGCCCCTCATTCTAGAATGCCAAGAGGAAACATCCGCTCCACTTCTACTTTGTAAATCCCCTTAACATCTTATATACCTCAATTAGATCTCCTCTCATCCTTCTAAACTCTCACCAGCTTAAGCCTAAACTGCTCAATCTCTCCTCATAAGACAAGCCCTGCATCTCTGGAATCAGTCTAGTGAACCTCCTCTGAACCGCCTCCGGTGCAACTACATCCTTCCTCAAGTAAGGGGACCAAAACTGTGCACAGTGCTCCAGATGCAGTCTCACCAATGCCTTGTACAGTTGCAACACTTCCCTATACTCTATTCCTTTAGCAATAAATGCCCAAATTCCATTTGCCTTCCTTATTACCTGCTGTACCTGCATACAAGTTCATGAAAAGGTTGTTGTGAGGAAAAGGTCAGTCCTGAGGAGCAGGCCATGAGGAGCAGGCCAGTCGGAGGGGTGGGCCAGTCCTCAGGAACAGGTCATGAGGAGCAGGTCGTGAGGAGCAGGCCAGTTCCGAGGAGCAGGCCAGTCCCGAGGAGCAGGCCTGGTCGCGAGGAGCAAGCCAGGTCGCGAGGAGCAGGCCAGTCCCAAGGAGCAAGCCAGGTCGCGAGGAGCAAGCCAGGTTGCGAGGAGACAGCCATGTCCCGAGGAGCAAGCTAGGTCGCGAGGAGCAAGCCAGGTCGCGAGGAGCAGGCCTGGTCGCGAGGAGACGGCCATGTCCCGAGGAGCAGGCCAGGTCGCGAGGAGCAGGCTAGTCCCGAGGAGCAGGCCAATCTTGATTGCTATTTAAGGACAAATCCCAAATTTGAAATTTTGCATGCTGTTAACCATCAGTCAAACCCTAAAATTAGGATCTTTAATTATTTTTATTGCTTAACTGACCATTTTGCATATAAAAGCGTTCATCAGTTATTAATGAAGCCAATTAAAACACTGTTGATACTTGGCACTAGTTTGCACCAACTCCGTTTCGAGGACGTGCCACCACTGCTGCTAAAATATTGCTTTCCCCAGTCTTCAGCATCATCCCAGCAACTAGAGATAATCACTGCAGGTCTTGAATAATAATTGCATTAATATGGCAGCTCATCAGACATAAATCTCTCAAACTACAGTATTTCATACAATGAACTCAACTAGAAATGCAGTGACTTATTTGGTAACTGTAGCAGTCACTTAAATTACCCAGGTAGTGTGTAACTATAAGCCTCAAACTGCAGTCTGCAGTTCTTCTGAAGATATTAAGGTCCTGATATTGACAGGGATGGGGTTTTCAAGAGGCGGTACAAAGCTGGGTCTTACTTTTTCCAAAGAGGATCCCCTCCTGAAAGCCTGGTTAGCAAGCTTGGCTCCCAGTCAGACAGGGAACACTCCAGAACAGGCTGCAGTCACAGGTAAGGAGCATGCAGTTGTTCACGGGAGCAGGATGGGAGGAGTTGGTCCGATACCCAAGGAGTTGCCTTTGGATGGGGGATAACTGGATGGTGGAGCTGGAGTGGTCTGGTTATAAAAGCAAAAAACTGCAGATGCTGGAAATCCAAAACAAAAACGGAAACAGAAATAGCTGGAAAAACTCAGCAGGTCTGGCAGTATCGGCAGAGGAGATCATAGTTGACGTTTTGAGTCTTCATGACCCTTCAACAGAACTAAGTAAAAATAGGAAAGGGGTGAAATATAAGCTGGTTTAAGGGGAGGAGGGGCGGAGAGGGGGGGGGGGTTTGTTGGAACAAGCAGCCAGTAATAGGTGGAGATAACCAAAAGATGTCACAGACAAAAGGACAAAGAGGTGTTGAAGGTGGTGATATTATTTAACGGAATGTGCTAATTAAGAGTAGAAAGCAGGACAGACAAGGTACAGATAGCTCTAGTGGGGCTGGGGGGATACGAAAAGGGCTAAAAGGTAAAGATAAACAATGGTTGAAAATACATTTAAAAATAATGGAAATAGGTGGGAAAAGAAAAATCTATATAAATTATTGGATGAAACAAAAAGGAGGGGGAAGAAACGGAAATGGGGTGGGGATGGAGGAGGGAGTTCAAGATCTAAAATTGTTGAACTCAATATTCAGTCCTGAAGGCTGTAAAGTGCCTAGTTGGAGGATGAGGTGCTGTTCCTCCAGCTTGCGTTGAGCTTTACTGGAACAATGCAGCAAGCCAAGGACAGACATGTGGGCAAGAGAGCAGGGTGGAGTGTTAAAATAGCAAGCGACAGAGAGGTTTGGGTCATTCTTGCGGACAGACCAAAGGTGTTCTGCAAAGCGGTTACTCAGTCTGCATTTGGTCTCTCCAATGTAGAGGAAACCGCATTGGGAGCAACTAATGCAGTAGACTAAGTTGAGAGAAGTGCAAGTGAAATGCTGCTTCACTTGAAAGGAGTGTTTGGGCCCTTGGACGGTGAGGAGAGAGGAAGTGAAGGGGCAGGTGTTGCATCTTCTGCGGTTGCATGGGAAGGTGCCGTGGGAGGAGATTGAGGTGTAGGGGGTGATGGAGGAATGGACCAGGGTGTCACGGAGGGAACAATCCCTACGGAATGCCGCCGGGGTGGTGAAGGGAAGATGTGTTTGGTGGTGGCATCATGCTGGAGTTGGCGGAAATGGCGGAGGATGATCCTTTGAATGAGGAGGCTGGTGGGGTGACAAGTGAGGATAAGGGGGACCCTATCATGTTTCTGGGAGGGAGGAGAAGGCGTGAGGGCGGATGCGCGGGAGATGGGCCGGACACGGTTGAGGGCCCTGTCAACGACCGTGGGTGGAAAACCTCGGTTAAGAAAGAAGGAGGACATGTCAGAGGAACTGTTTTTGAAAGTGGCATCATCAGAACAGATGCGACGGAGGCGAAAGAACTGAGAGAATGGGATGGAGTCCTTACAGGAAGCGGGGTGTGAGGAGCTGTAATTGAGGTAGCTGTGGGAGTTGGTAGGCTTGTAATGGATATTGGTGGACAGCCTATCACCAGAAATTGAGATAGAGAGGTCAAGGCAGGGAAGGGAAGTGTCAGAGTTCATCATGTGAAAATGATGGAGGAGTGGAGATTGGAAGCAAAGTTAATACATTTTTTCAGGTCCCGATGAGAACATGAAGCAGCACCAAAGTAATCATCGATATACCGAAGAAAGAATTGTGGGAGGGGGCCGGAGTAGGATTGGAACAAGGTATGTTCCACATACCCCATAAAGAGACAGGCATAGCTGGGGCCCATGCGGGTACCCATAGCCACACCTTTTATTTGGAGGAAGTGAGAGGAGTTGAAGGAGAAATTGTTCAGTGTGAGAACAAGTTCAGCCTGACGTAGGAGAGTAGTGGTGGATGGGGATTGTTTGGGCCTCTGTTCGAGGAAGAAGCGGAGAGCCACCAGACGATCCTGTGGGAGAGGGAGGTGTAGAGGGCTTGGACATCCATGGTGAAGAGGAGGCGGTTGGGGCCAGGGAACTGGAAATTGTTGATGTGACGTAAGGTGTCAGAGAAATCAGGAATGTAGGTGGGAAGGGATCCGTCCAACGGATCTTTTTACCCACCTCCAATATCCGGGGCCTCAACCGTGCCCATCTCCCGTGCATCTGCCTTCACGCCTTCTCCTCCGTCCCAAAAATATGATAGGGTCCCCCTTGTCCTCACTTATCACCCTACCAGTCTCCACATTCAAAGGATCATCCTCCACCATTTTCGCCAACTCCAGCATGATGCCACCACCAAACACATCTTCCCTTCACCACCCCTGGCGGCATTCCGTAGGGACTGTTCCCTCCATGACACCCTGGTCCACTCCTCCATCACCCCCTACTCCTCAACTCCCTCCCACAGCACCTTCCCATGCAACCGCAGAAGATGCAACACCTGCCCCTTCACTTCCTCCCTCCTCACCGTCCAAGAGCTCAAACACTCCTTTCAAGTGAAGCAGCATTTCACTTGCACTTCCCTCAACTTAGTCTACTGCATTAGTTGCTCCCAATGCGGTTCTACATTGGAGAGACCAAACACAGACTGGGTGACCACTTTGTAGAACACCTTCGGTCTGTCCGCAAGCATTACCCAGACCTCCCTGTCGCTTACCATTTCAACACTCCACCCTGCTCTCATGCCCACATGTCTGTCCTTGGCTTGCTGCATTGTTCCAGTAAAGCTCAACGCAAACTGGAGGAACAGCACCTCATCTTCCGACTAGGCATTTTACAGCCTTCTAGACTGAATATTGAGTTCAACAATTTTAGATCTTTAACTCTCTCCTCCTTCCCCACCCCCTTTCTGTTTCTTCCCCCTCCTTTTTGTTTTTTCCAATAATTTATTTAGATTTTTCTTTTCCCACCTATTTCCATTATTTTTAAATGTATTTCCACCCATTGTTTATCTCTACCTTTTAGTATTCCCCCACCCCCACTAGAGCTATCTGTACCTT
The DNA here is from genome assembly GCF_017639515.1 of Carcharodon carcharias. NCBI lineage: Eukaryota > Metazoa > Chordata > Chondrichthyes > Lamniformes > Lamnidae > Carcharodon > Carcharodon carcharias. The sequence continues at coordinate 94,570,925 of NC_054474.1, forward strand.
GTCTGTCCTGCTTTCTACTCTTAATTAGCACATTCCTTAAAATAATATCACCACCTTCAACACCTCTTTGCCCTTTTATCTGTGACATCTTTTGGTTATCTCCACCTTTTACTGGCTGCTTGTCCCAACAACATCCCCCCCCCCCCCCACCCCCCGCAAACCAGCTTATATTTCACCCCTTTCCTATTTATACTTAGTTCTGTTGAAGGGTCATGAAGACTCGAAACGTCAACTGTGCTCTCCTCCGCCGATGCTGCCAGACGTGGAGTGGACCGGTGACGAGGAAGCACATAAACTTGGTGGGGGAGGTGACAGACGGAAACACTCCTGCTCCTCCTGGCTCACAAGCATTGCTGCAAAGGCACATACCTTCTCTCCGAAGCTGTTCACATCTCCCTTGGGATTATCGGTTGACTGATCGGCATGGAAAATGCAGCCGGCCAGAGTTAAACCTGAAAAGCAGGTTAAAACAGAGGCTGCCAGCCTCATTAAGTATTTAAATTGATAGCCTGCCTCCTGGGACTGTTGGCTGCCCACCACCTAACCCACCACTATTAAACCTAGAGGTGGGCAGGTTGAAGTTGGGAATTCTCCCAAACAGGCACGAGACTTTTAACATGCAAGTTTAAACGAGAGGTGAGAAATTAGTGGCAATCATTTAATTTAATGAGGGTCAAGACACTAAAGGATCCTTTTACTACGCCTGAAACCATTTCAGCAGCAAATATAAAAGAAGAACGATGGTTTACATCAATAACAAGTCTTTTCAAGAACACTTTGGATTGATAAAACAGCCTACTCCTACAACATCAACCACTATAACAATTTATTAGATAAAATCTAAGTGCCTATAACTCAATGAAAGGCTACAGTGCAAAGTGTAATTTTATGTGAAACTTCCAATTTCTGCTGAAATGCATATATTATCTCCATTATATGTTTTATCAGATCAGAGCTGGCATTAGGTGCACATGCAAAATGATTCCTAGTTTCTTACTGCAATCTCAGCAGATAACCCTTATCTCTCACAAACACATTGCAACTTAGTATAGATTTACAAGTAACAGTGAGATGGCCCACAATGATAAAGAGTTTATCGAAACCAGTTATTATAAAAGGTAATGTTGAGGTAATGTTGGGTTGTATAAATGAAAATAAATAAATGATGTACAGATTGGCTAATGAAAGCCAGTGATTTGAGCATATAGTGAAGTGAATGGTGAAAGGAACTTCATGAACCACTTGCCAAATAATTGATGAGAATTCCTCAATCTTTTCATGCTCAACCATTTTATTTTGTAATCAATTTAGGGAGCAATAACAAATAAAACACATATTTATATAAAACCTCCTCATTTCTAAGTTTCTGAAAGCAGTTCACATAATATATTACTTTAAGTATTGTCACTGCATGAAACAGTCTCAGGTTTTCCTTAGACAGCAGTGTCCAAACCCGTGAACACTACCATCTAGGAGGACAAGGGCAGCAGATACATGGGAACACCACCACCTGGAAGTTCCCCTCCAAGCCACACACCATCCTGGAAATATATCGCCATTCCTTCACTGTCGCTGGGTCAAAATCCTGTAACTCCCTCCCTAACAGCACAGTGGGTGTACCTATACCACATGGGCTGCAGAGGTTCAAGGCAGCAGCTCACCACCACCTTCTCATGGGCAATTATGGATCAGTAATAAATGCTGGCCTGGCCAGCGACACCCACATCCCATGAGCAAACAAATAAAAAAAAGGTCAGGTATAGCAAAAGTTAAAAAGGTTAAAACAAAAATCTTGCAAGCATGGGCTACTTTATCATGTCATTAAATTTAGATCTTCACCCATCATTCATTGGATTACTCTGAAATGCAGCGAATTAATTTGGCAAAGACATAGGGTTGCCAACTGTCCAGTATTGCCCAGGAGCTTTCCCAGAACGGGTGATTGCTAGGGAAGGCTAATGTGTGAAATCTAATGAATGTTCATGTGACTGCAATTCCAAAATGTTCTCTAACTTCAATTGGACACAGTAATAGGTACTCAATGCTGCTAACGTACTTGCATGCAGAATTATTGTCTGTTATTTATTTAATGCTTGAAATTCAACCCATTTTGCAATCAAGCAGGTGTTGTGCTTAGGAAAGGGGCTTTAATCTTCTTCTTTTAATCTTTAAGTAAACAAATGCACATAAACATGTGCCCACTCCCTCACACACAACTGCAACCATGCACACACGCCCATACCCACACACATACACCTATGCCCACATACAAACCACACATCCATACCCACACACAAACCACACATCCATACCCACACACAAACCACACATCCATACCCACACACAAACACATGCTCATGCCCACACACAAACACACGCCCTTATCCACACACAACCACACACCCATACCTACACACAAACATACACCTGTATCAAAACATGTTCCCCCACACAAATACATAATCACAAACATGCACACACACTGTGCGCGCACACTCACACTTGAACCCACAAACACAGCAGTGACACACAACAAACACCCACACCTATACACAACACACCCATACACAAATACCCATTCATGCATACTCAAATACACACACTCCCACACACATCAATGCACTTGCACCACACAAACACACTCCCACGAACACTAACCTACACACACAGACCTGTAAGCAAATATGCATCCACACACAAGCACTCACCCACCCTCATACATAAACACCACTTGCATACAAACACGCATCAATGCCCTCACACAAATATGCAAACACTCAGCTGCACCTGAACATGTGCACTCCTATACACAAACACTTCATCAACTTCATTGTGTTTTCAAATCATTCATATTCATTAGCCAATTTGTGCATATTTCTTCAGTTACTTTTGCACAATACTGTTAGGTAACCTCCCACAAATAACTGGTTTCAATGAGCTCTTTATCATGTGCTCTCTTATTATATAAGTAACTCAGTACCAAGTGACATCCCTGGCAATTCAATATCTAAACATACTCATCAGTGTAAAGCTGGTTGCACTAAATGCCTCTTATTATTTCTGTAGCCAGACTGTATATCATAGCATTCACAACAGGGTAGAAATGAGTAACCTGATTTGTAATATAGAAACAATAGCAATAAAGCTTGGATTTTTCAATTTGACATAATTTGACCATTTGTGTGTGGTTTGTATGTGGGTACGGGCGTGTGTTTGTGTGTGGGTGAAGGTGTGTGTTTGCAAACAGATGAGTGTTTGTGTATGAATGTGGGTCCATGTTTGAGAGTGGGTCATATTTGTGTGTGGGGTGCATGATCGTGTTTAATGTCAATTAAAACAAGCCGCTTTGGAACATCTTTACAGCCAGACTTCTGCACCAATAAAGTTATGTATCCAGCTGCAAACAGGGATAAGCTGAAAGTCGGTCATCATTGTCAAATTCTTCTATGGTCTCACCCCTCTCTATTGCTTCTCCAGCTCTATAACCATCAGAAATATCTGCACCCTGCTAATTCTGGCCTCTTTCACATCCGATTTTATTCGCTCCATCACTGGTTGGCTGTGCCTTCAGTTGCCCGGGCCCTAAGTTCTGGAATTTCCTCCTTAAACCTTCCCGCCTCTCTACCTCAATTTATTCCTTTTAAGATGCTCTTTAAGACCTACATCTTTGTCAATGCTTCTGGTCTAATACTTCAATGCCCCTGTGAAGCATCTCACGAGGTTCTTTTTAACCACATTAAGGGTGCTATATAATTGCAGGTTGTAGGTTAAGGTCACAATCTTTCACCGCTTCTCCTAATTCTTCATCCTCTGTTCTTGCTTTACTAATTGTATGGAAACGCAGTACAGAATTGGCATTCTCCATTCAGTTAATAGGATTAGGATAGAATGCAAATGACTGGTTGCAGAATCTGGGAGGGTCATATTTAGAAATTGTAGAAATGAAGATATTTTGGTCAAGTCACACTACCAATGAAGAGGTGCTACTAAAATCTGAGACCAAAAGAACTCTTCTGACCAAGATCAGGAAGAAACAGTTGGAATTTCTTGGACATGTAATAAGAATCATGATTTAGAAAGTCTGATACTGATGGGAATGATCGATGGTAAAAGAGATCAAGGCAGACAAAGAACAACCTTTCTATAGAACCTCGCAAACTGGATGAACGTAACACCAATGAAGTTGATTCATGCCTCCAGAGCAAGATTGACATAGAGGTCCATGATCACCAGCAACTTAGGGCATGGTACCTGAACAGAGGGAGTAGGAAACTCCAGCAGCAAACCTAGGAAAGAATGGATGTTGTGTGCACAACTCACAATTTTTCATCAAACATTTACCCAGATTCTTCTTTCAATGCTCATCTGAAAATAATACAATGAAAGATACAATGAAACAAGAACGGTTTTAAGAAACACAAAATGGACATTCAAATTTGGCAGCTTCAATTGGCTGTCGAGGTATCAGCAGCTAACTTTGATTTGCTCTCTGAGAAATTAAGTCAACATTTCTATCCTCTCCCAAGTATTCTCCTCTACAGATTTAACTGTGTCCAACATGAGGCAGCGCAATGTGACAAATCTATCAGATGTTTGGGTCAGGCTGTCTGTGCTGGCGGACTGAATAGGAATGGGGCACTGCATTCCATACTTCAGTTAGCCATTTGCCTATACAGACTCCAATCTGTCAGAATTTATTTTGAATATTCAACAGTTTGACATCGAAGTCAAATGTAATGAGGACAGGTGCCTAGGCAAAATATGTGTTGGACAGCTTCAGGTAAAGCTTGTACACTTAAATAGTAAAATACCAAGGAGAACCAGAAGAAACAGAAAACTCAAAGCGAGGGTAGGAGAGAGATAGAAAGATGGAAGCCAAAGAGGGACAAAAAAAAGAAATTTACAAAAAGCAAGACTGAAATCACACAGGAGAGATAGTGAGAGAAAGAAAGCAATGCAAGAGAATGAAGGGAGAGAGAGAAAAGAGACAGAGAGAGAACACACACAAGTACAAGAAAGAAAGTTAAGAAAGGAAAGGAAAGGCAGACACGGATCGTTTTAATAGGTTAGCAGGAAAGCCAATACAGCTTGCTTTAGCTACAATTTTTGATAACCCATGTAAATACTTTTTTATCTTCAGACATCAAGGATGACCGTTCTGGGAACACTAGTAAACCCACAGGCACCAGATATTACACCTTCTGAAAACCACAATGGCTCAAGTTATTTTCTACCAGTTTTCAAAAGTTTCAAGGGATCTGATCTTTTGCCCTTTCCACACATTCACAACCTCTCTCACCCATCTGGCCACCATCAGAACTGCCCATTTTTCTACTTCTCCTCTTAAATGCTTGCAATCTGTAAGCCCGTGACAGCTGGAGATTGTACAGTTTAGAGGTTTTGCATTATGCTATTGTACCAGCATTGGCTGCCACGCTTCAATTGCCCATGGTTTGACCTTGCTTTGATTTTACTACAATACTCCAACTTTTTCTCCCTTCTCTGGAAATTTCTGACTCAGGCTGGAATATGGTTCACAGGTGTCAGTGCTAATCCAATGGCCTGCCCTAGTGGCTATTTTTCCATGTGTGAGTCTTTACAGTGATGGTTTACAGACATATTGCTATTGGCAATCATCCCAGCTGGTCCCTATCCTGTCCTCACTTGATATTCACACATATTCCAACAGGCATCAGACAGTAATTCAGGAATGGGGAATCTGCTGATATTCGTCAGCTGCGTCATGGTGTCAGATGTGGCTTTGTTGGTAGAACTCTTACTTTCGAGTCAGGTTGTGTATTCAAGGCATACTCCAGAATCTGAGCCCATGGCAGTGCAAATATTCGAAAATCTCAATGTAGTCAACATGGTTGTATAAAAGAGAAATTGTGTTGGACTAATTTATTAGAGTTCTTTGAGGAAGTAACAAGTATTGTAGACAAATGGATGTGGTGTACTGAGATTTCCAGAATGTATTTGACAAAGTGCCACATCAAAGGTTATTACACAAAATAAGAGCTCGTGGTGCGGAGGTAACATATTAGCATGGATAGAGGATTGGTTAGCTATCAGGATACATAAATGGGTCATTTACAGTTGGCAAGAAGTAAATGAGTGGCATGCCATAGGGGTCAGCGCTGGGGCCTCAACTATTTACTATCTATATTAATGACTTGGATGAAGGGACCGAATGTATGGTTGCTAAATTTGCTGATGACACAAAGCTAGTAGGAAAGTAAGTTATAAAGAGGACATAAGGAACCTGCAAAGGAACATAGATAGGTTAAGTGAGTGAGCAAAATTTTGGTAGATGGGGTATAATGTGGGAAAATGTGAACTTGCCGCTTTGGCCGGAAGAATAGAAAAGCAGCAGGGAGAAATTGCAGAATTCTGAAGTATAGAGGGCTCTGGGTGTCCTGGCACATGAGTCACAGAAGGTTACTACGCAGGTACAACAAGTGATTAGACAAGCAAATGGAATGTTGGCATTTGTTACAAGAGGAATAGAACATTTAAGTGGGAAAGTTTTAATGAAGCTGTACAAGGCCTTGGTGAGATCACATACGGTGTACCATGTACAGTTTTGGTCTTCTTATTTGAAAAAAAATATAATTGCTTTAGAAGCAGTTCAGAGAAGGTTTACCCAGTTCATTCCTGGGATGAAAGCCTCATCTTATGAAGAAAGATTAAACAGGTTGGGCCTACACCCACTGGAGTTTAGAAGAAAGAGAGGGGATCTTATTGATAGGGTGGATATCAGGAGGATGTTTCCTTTTGTGGGGAAAACTAGAACTCGGGGACAAAGTTTAAGAACAAAAGGTCTCCCTTTTAAGCCAGAGATGAGGCAATTATTTTTTCTCTGAGGGTCACGAGAATGTGGAATTCTCTTCCCCAGAAGGTAGTGGAGGCTGGGTCATCAAATTTATTCAAGGTTAAGTTTGATAGATTTTTGTTAGACAAGGGGTTCAAGGGTTAAACTACAGGCAGGAAAGCAGAACAGAGACCACAACCAAATCAGCCGTGGTCTTATTGAATGGTGGAGCAGGTTCAAAGGGCCGAATGGCCTACTCCTTCTCCTAATTTGTATGGCTGCATTTGTTGCCAGTTGTACTGTTTTACTCTGTGACATCATTGCGAGCAAGGAGTAGGCAGCAGCTAGGAGCAGAGATGCTTATCAAAGTTATTAAAGACAGTGATTAAAAAAGCCTCACCTTCTCCAAGTCAGTGGGGTGGAGGGGAGGCTTCTGATTTACCCAGTGATGGCCACAGTTCCAGATTACAACCTCCATATCCTGCCTTTGGAACTCCGGGGCTTCTTCAGGTTGGATCTTATTTGGTTCCTGAAGCCATTCACCAAGTCTTGGAGCTCTGCGGTGAGCGGGCAGTCGGTGAGCGGCCTCCCTGCAGCTTCTGAATCTCCCACTCCGGAGCTTCCCCTAACCTGGGCCTGGCACCAGGAATAAGTCCCGGAGCTGCAAACGAGGTAGATGGAGGTGGTAATCTGGAATCCAAATAAGAGCCAACCAGCACTATGTCTCCTGCAAATGATATCATTGGTTTTCTGTGCATGGGTGGACAAGTATTGGCAGAAGACACAGTGACTTAGTGTGCCCGCCAACAATTAAGAGGCCTATTATGGTAATTAATTTATTTATTAAGAGCAATTTTTCCCCAAGTGCAGGATAAGGTTTCCAATAGTATTTTAAAAAAACAAAAATATTTAGACAGAATTTTTACAATCTATGTGTTCAGGTGAGTGAGCCCAATGTGAGCCTTGAAATACAAAATCTTTATTTTTGCATTTAAAATTCTTCAATTCCCTGAGTCAGCTCTATGCCTTCAGGGAGCTTTCATTGCGCGCTCCCCCCACGCCTGCGCAGACTTCAGCGCTCGTCCTCCTCCCGCCCCCACCCCAGCATCGTTGAGCCTTTCAGTGCCTATTTCACCTTGACTGGCCGTTAACTGGCCAGCCAGCGTGATGTCGCAATCGGGGTCTGATCGCAGGCGGCGGACCATTTCTCAGCCACTCCTGGGCCTGCCCACTATGCCCACCAACAACCCGAAAATCCCGCCCACAGTTTATACTGTTTTACAACAGGTGTATTGTGCGATATAACATGCTCCACGTACTCTGGCTTACTATTATGTAGAATGTACAGCACAGAAATAGGCCATTTTGCCCAAGTGGTCTATGCTCCACTCGAGCCTCCACCCACTGTTCTACATCTAATCCTATCTGTACACTCTTCTGTTCCTTTCTCCCTCATGTGTTTAGCTAGTTTCCCTTTAAATGCATTGAATTAGGAGTAACATCATGACAGGTCTCTATATATAATGAAATAAATGAGCTGCATTATAATGAATGGCAATACAGCTTTCTGACTACATATTAAACACGACATTCTCATGGTTCAGGGCATCATTATAGAGGTTTATAGTTTCGCCCAGCCAAACTGCAAACCAGGTTGTGCTGAGATTTCTATTTAATTAGTGGCATTATCACACCGTGGCATTTTCTTTTGAGTGTAGGAGAAATTCAAAAGTGACTGAATTTATTCATATTATCACAGGTTAAACAGGTCACTAAATGTTAATCAATCTGCCTGTGGCTGTGGTATTAGCTCCTGAATTGATTACTGGCAATGTAAGTCCTCACTCAGTGACTTGATCTTCAGTGTCAAACATTAAACCAAGGCTCCTTCTGCCCTGTTAGGTGGATCTAAAACATCCCATGGCACTAATTCAAAGAACGACAAGGGAAGTTCTCCCTGGTTTCCTAGTAATATTTGTCCCTCAACTGGCATCACTGAAACAGATTATCTGGTCATTACCATATTGCTGTTTTTGAGATCTTGCTGTGTGAAAATTAGCTGCCGTGTTTCCTACATTACAATAGTGACTACATTTCAAAAGTACTTTGCTGCAAGGTCCTAAATGACATCCAAAAAGCGTGCAAGGCACGATTATAAATGCCTTATATAAATATAAATTAAGCCTTACACGCTCAAGGTTTTTTCTATTTAAGTATCCATTTTGGCCAGTTCCTCTAAATATCATTGGAATTACAGCTCTGATGTAAATATGAAATTACTCATGACATAAATTTGCTCTTGGTTTTAAAAAGAAAGACATATAGCACCTTTTGCAACCTCAAGATGTGCCAAAGCGCTTTACAGCCAATGAAGTATTTTGGAAGTGTAGTCACTTTTGTAATGTCAGAAACATAGCAGTCAATTTATGCCCAGAAAGCTCCCACAAACACCAGAAGTATGATAACCAGATAAACTCTTTTCCATGATGTTGATTTAGGGATAACTACTGACCAGGCACCAGAGATAATGCCCCTGCTCTTCTTCAAAATAGTGCTAAGGATGTTTTGCATCCACCTGAAAGGGTAAATGGGGCCTCAGTTTAACATCTCATTCAAATGACAGCACCTCTAACAGCGCAGCATTCCCTCAGTACTGCACTAGAGTGTCAGCCTATGCTTCTTTTTTTGCTCAAGTCCTGCAGTGGGACTTAAAACCCACAACCTTGTAACCCAGAGGTGAGAGTGCTACCAACTGAGCCACAGCTGCATCTAAATTGTAATTTGAGATGTTTTATATTCATCAAGTTAACCCTATCTCCTCTTTGCTCACTAGATAAACCGAATAGTGTGAAATCCAGCCAGGCAAACTAGGAAGGGGCCATGTTCAATTCAGGGTCTGTGCTGATCTTAGTGTGTAAATGAAGATTAAAATTGGGTTTAATGTCCTCCCCTGCTTGTGGCATGGAAATACTTGTTCTGATCACTATTGACCAGCCAAGTTGGAAAAAAAAAGACCTTTTTAGGTGCATTGGGTGAGGATAGGATCATATTGCCGCACTCCTTCCCCTACCCCATGTCCAATAGCCTCTAACGCTCTGTTTGGATTCGCACATGGGAAACGCCATGTTAATGAGATACTAGAGTGTATTGTAAAATCAAATCCCTGTGAATACTGAGTGAAAGGAAGGGAAAAAACTTGCAGAGAAAAATATCAAAGGAAGGGAAAATCAGTCCCTTGCACTAAAAAGCGAAAAGTAAATTTAAATAGAGGGTAAAAATGAGCAGTGATGGAGGAACAATACATTAATAAATGATGTCAAACTTATAAACCCCAAGCCCTTCCCTCTCCCCTAGCACTTCAATTCATGACTGGTACAGAACCCTTGACTTATGCAGTCATTCACTATTGCACAATTAAAATGTTCAAACCAACAGCTCCAGGTCACAACTGGAAGCTTCAGATAACAAAAAATATTTAAGCACAGGCATTGTGATTCGCAAAGTTTGAAGCAGCTTATAATGCAGATGTTGGACAATCAGAATCACCATTTGTACAGCTTGGAGCAGAACACGATAGATCCTTTACATAACTGACCTGCATCCTGCCAGTCCCAACGGTATTGCATCAAAATCATAAGATGGAACCTAATGATGCTTCCAGGAGTAGGAAACAAAGTGCGTGGAGGCACTTAAATGTGTGGGTAGTGAAATGCCAGCTTCCCGATGGCAGGATGATAGTTAGGCATTAAGCTGGTGGAGAATTCATGGTTCCCGACAGCAACCGGTGGGAACCTATTTTTAATGCATTGCCATGTAATGCATACTAATTGTAACACATGGTTGACAGATTAAATGAGGCAGAAAATACAGAGGTGGGAATAAACAGGTTGGCAGGCTGTGACTATTGGAGTACCGCAAGGATCAGTGCTGGGGCCCCACCTCTTCACAATCTATAATAATGATTTGGATGTGGGAACCAAATGCAATATTTCCAAGACTGCTAATGACATAGAACTAGATGGGAATTTGAGTTGTGAGGAGGATGCAAAGAGGTTTCAATGGGATCTAGACAGAATATATGAGTCGGCAAGAACATGGCAGACTGAACATAATTTTTTTATTCTTTCACAGGATGTGGATATCACTGGCTGGCCAGCATTTATTGCCCATCCCTAACTGCCCTTGAATTGTCCTTGATAATGTGGAAAAATGTGAAGTTATCCACTTTGGTAGGAAAAACATAAATGCAGAGGATCTCTTAAATGGTGAGAGTTTGGGAAGTGTTGATGTCCAAAGGGACCTGGTGTCCTTGTCACTGAAAGACAACATGCAGATGCAGCAAGCAATTAGGAAGGTAAATGGTATGTTGGCCTTTATTGCAAGAGGATTTGAGTACAGGAGTAACAACGTCTTGCTGTATTTATATAGGGCCTTAGTGAAACCGCACCTGGAGTATTGCATACAGTTTTGGTCTCCTTGCCTAAGAAGGGATATGCTTGCCATAGAGGGAGAGCAACGAAGGTTCACCAGACTGATCCCTGGGATTGCAGGGTTGTTCCATGAGGAGAAATTGCGATTGGACCTGTATTCTCTAGAGTTCAGAAGAATGAGAGGTAATCTCATTGCAACATACAGGAGAGATACGGGAAGGATGTTGCCCCTGGCTGAGGGGGCTAGAACCAGGGAACACAGTATCAGAATAAGGGGCAGGCTGTTTAGGACTGAGATGAGGAGGAATTTCTTCACTCAGAGGGTTGTGAATCTTTGGAATTCTCTACCCCAGGGGGCTGTGGATGCTCAGGCATTGAGTATGTTCAAGACAGAGACTGACAGATTTCTAGGTACTAAAGATATTAAGGAATATGTGGATAGTGCGAGAAAATGGTGTTGAGATGGAAGATCAGCCATGATTTCGTTGACTGGTGGAGCAGGCTCAAGGGACCGAAAGGCCTTCTCCTGCTCCTATTTTCTATGTTCCTACCTTTGCAATTAAATTGGCAGCAAACAAGAAATGCGTGCCTTCAGATTCATAACTGGTTAAAGGTGGTGTGCAGCAGGCAAGGTAGACTTCCTGGTGGATTTGGGACGAGTAGGTGCTGCTTTTCTTGTATAGGGAGCATTTTTGGACCAGGGAGAGGAGGCTGAGCTGTTGCAATGAACTTGGGTGGCAGCTGTTTAGGGGGCAAGGTCATGGCTGTCTGTGGATGGAAGGGTGGCTGCTCTCCAGGGAGGCAAGGTCATGTCTGTCCTGTGAAAAGGGAGGTGACAATTATCCAGGGAGCTGGGGAAATGGCTGTCCGGGGAAGGGAGGTCAAGTTGTGGCGGACCTAAGAAGGTTTGTGGGGGAAGAGGGAGGAAGCCGAATGGCACAGGGAAGGTCATTCTCTACCGAAGGCACATCAAGCATGATTGAAGGAAGATCATGGTGATTGAGCTTATGTCAACGATAATGTTGGGAGAGTCAAAGGTTATCAAGGACAGGTCAAGGGTGATAGAGGAAGGGCTGAGGAAGATGGGGAGTGGGGCAGATCCAGGGTGCCAGGGGCAGCTCTAGATCAACAGACAGTTGATCAAGGGTGATGGTGGGTGGCTCGAGGGTGATAGAAAGCAGAGCTAGGGTGATGGAGGGAGGGTCATGTGTGATGGAGGGATGGTGGGTGCAGGGTGATGGCTTGCAGTTCCAGGGTCAGAGTGGAAGTATTTAGGCACATTGCTGAGAGCACTGGAAGAGGGGACTGGAGACCTGGTCAAGGAGGGAGTTGGACATCGTGGGTGTCCAGGGTGTAGAACAGGATGTGTTCATTGCGAAGTAGTGGGCTCCCCTTTGGTCCACAATCCGCAAGTGAGGAAGGAGGGCCAAATGGACTATATTGACCATCTTTGCTGACCTTCTGTCCACAGGTCACTTCAGGCAGTCAGGATGGGTCTTGTGTACCCATTGATTTTTGATACTGTGGCAGAAGAGAGGAAAGGAACAGGCAGAGAATGGCCCAGGGCCAGATGCAGCAACAGCTAGAGGGATAACAAGGGTCAGGCAGCTCAGGATGCTGGCAACCGTGTGTCAGCATGACACCAAGCAATGGCATGTAACCGAATATACAGCACATGGAGTAACCTACCTGCTAATGTCAGAGAGATAGTGTCAAAGACAGCCGAGAATGTCACGGCAATCAGTCACTAACCTATGTCAGCTCCTGCAGGAAGACCTCTTGTCCCATGGAATGGAAGGGAATCCTGTGCCAATAACTTTAAAGCTCACTGCTGCCTTGAATTTCTATGCCACGGTTCCAGGGCTCCACGGGAGGGACATGTGTGGCATCCCCAGTCAACCACATATATTTGCATAAGGGAGTTCATCAATGCAATATTCTAAAGGGCCAATAATTTTATGCAATTCATCACAGACTCTGCGAGCCAGGCACCAGAGCTGTTGGATCCGGCTCCATAGCTGGATTTCCACCAGTACAAAGGGCCATTGATTGTACATTTGGCATTGAGAGCTCCCTGGAAACAGCCAGCAGCATTCATAAAATGGAAGGAGTTTCATTCCATGAATGTGCAACTAGTTTGTGACCACAGAAAACAAATCCTGCAGGTGTGCGCTCGCTTCCCAGGGAACTCTCATGACTTGTATAATCTCCGTCACTCTCAGGTGCCACAGCTGTTTGCTCCCCCTGTACAACTGCAGGGTTAGCTCCTGGGTGACAGGGGGCTATCCTCAGAAGACCTGGCTCATGACACCTTTGCAGAACCCATAAAGCTTAGCAGAGGAGAGCTACAATGCCACCTATGCCTCAACAAGGGGAACAACAGAACCAACCACTGGGCTGCTGAAGATGAAGTTCCAATGCCTGGACTGCTCAGGCGTTGTGCTGCAGTACGCATCACGGAGTGTCTCATGGATCATTGTGATCTGCTGCACCCTACGTAACCTAGTACAGCAAAGAGGTGAGGAATTGCTAGCTGGGGAGCTGGAGGAGCCACATTCATCCTCAGACAAGGAAACCCTGAGGTGATGTATGGTGCGGCTCCAGCTGCAGGGTTAGGGTTAGGGTTAGGGTTAGGGTTAGGGTTAGGGTTAGGGAAATGGAGTGACTTACCAAAGAGGCCTCTGGGACCATCATCGCATCCAAATTTCAGCCAGTGAAGGCACCTGAAAGATCTCTTGATTTTGGCCTCAAGAAATGTCATTGTGGAAATGCCACCACATCTGTGACCTCTGGCATCTAGAAGGAAAAGGGCTTCAGGTGCTTGGCATGAACAAGATCATATGCATGGGCCCACCAAACACTCTCAAACTTCTGACTTGGAAGAAGGACAGACCCGACTCAGTCACACATGCTCCAATCCTGGCAAGAGGCTGCTGAGACAAGGGCTTCTGAGGGACAATAAGGGGGTGAGTACCGCATACCACCTTGCCAGTGAGGTTCCAACTCCCCAGTCTAATAGGTTGACCAAATACTGAAACCACCATATGCCAAGAAACTCAGATATGGCACTATTTCCGGGGCTCAACAGTTAATAACCCCCACATCAACCATCACTGAGTTTCAATGAAATGCCAAGCCCTTACGACCCCCATCTGGTTTTAAGAGTCCCAACATGACCATTCAACACACATGGATGAAGTGCTCAAAACTACGTACTTACACAAAAACTAGAATGATTGAACACCCATGCCACCTTTGTGCCATTAGAAGTTCTGTGCTTATGTTTTCTAACACTATGTCTTGGTGTGACTCCAACATCCGCAGCTGAGGTGGAGGCAGCCTGCTGAGTGCTATGCTTCATTGCCTGAGATGACCTTCGTGCCCACCTTCTGGTGGTCTGAGGCCAAAAGGACTCCGGCCTGCTGAGGATCTCATGCACAAGTGCAGGTGTGCCCTCTTCAATCTCACCTAATGGAGCACTGGAGTTACTGGCAAGGGGGAGGGGGAGGTGACATCCCCCAAGGCAGATTGCTGGCGCTCCTCCTCTCTGTCAGTGTTTAATGGCATCTCCCTGACTCAAGGAGAAGAAGGGGGACCTGGAGAGAGGTTGAGGAGCTTTGTCCCCCTCTCATCTAGCCAACGCTGCTGTAAAGCCCACAGCCAGAGTGACGGAATGCAGGTCTGAGTGCATATCCGGCAGCCACCGAGTGTCCTGCAGCCACTGAATGACCTGGCTCTTTGTGGCAGTCGCCAACCTCTCCATGGAAGCAGCAATGTACCCACATGTCGGAGTCATGACAGAACTCATGGCTTGGATGGACTCCTCCACCATCCGTCAAGGCTACACATAGCCTCTGGCATCTCTGCCAGATGTTTCCCACTTGTCTCTGCATCTCCAGCAGGCTTCTTGAAGCTGTTCCCAGAAGCCCATCATCAGCATGGGGCTCAGCATGGGCCTGATCTCCAACAGTCCTCTGGCTGTTAGGCACCTTGTTGTCACATCCTCCATCAGCAGCTGCGACACGCCTGTGATGTGTTCATCAGGTTGTGACCCTGAGTCTAATCGCAAATACATTTCCACCAAGGTGACTGGGTGACTGTCGCTGCACTGGTGGAGGGTATGGGGGAAATGATGTGACAGTGCATCCTCTGAGTGTGCCACGTCATCATCCTCAGAGATGGAGTTCCGGCTTGCAGCAGACTTTGGGCAACATGTCTCCTGACTGTGAGGACCTGTACTAGAGAATGCAAAGAATTAGCTCACGGGCATGCACAATCATTTTTCCCAGTCCAGTGTCATGAGTCTCTCTTGAATGTCCAGTTCCCGACACCAGGTTGAAATCATCCTCACTCTGTTGTGTTGACATTTCAGCCTCACCGCCCGCAAATTGAGTGTCCACCCTGCTCCCCAGCCAAGTCAATCGTCTCCTCCTCTACAGTAGTCAATATGCAGAGGACAGAGACACCTCCAGCAGTCTTCAAGTGCTCCCTGACCTTATGAACTCTTTTGTCCTTCGGGCAGGCTGAAGGATTGAGTATCATCTCAATAGACAACAAACCCCTCTAACCCCTATAATATTCCAAAATTCCCTGGATTCTGGAAAGGTTCCAGTGGATTGGAAAAATGCTAATATAACGCCCTTATTCAAAAAGGGGGGGAGGCCCAAGATAGGAAACTATAGACCAGATAGTTTAATGTCTGTCGTTGGCAAATTGTTGGAATCCATTATTAAGGAAGTAGTAATGGGACACTTGGAAAGTCAAAACGCAATCCATCAGAGTCAGCATGGTTTTATGAATAGTAAATCGTGTTTGACTAATTTGCCAGAGTTCTTTGAAGATGTGACAAGCAAAGGGGATAATGGGGATCCTGTAGATGTAGTATATCTGGACTTCCAGAAGGCCTTTGATAAGGTGCCACACAAAAGATGAATACACAAGATAAGATCTCACAGAGTTAGGGGTAATATATTAGCTCGGATAGAGGACTGGCTAACCAACAGAAAGCAGAGTCGGGATATATGGGTCTTTTTCTGGATGTCAAGCTGTAACTAGTGGGATGCCACAGGATTCGGTCCTTGGGCCCCAACTATTTACAATCTACATTAATGACTTGGATTCAGGAGTAGAAGGTACTATAGCTAAATTTGCAGATGACACCAAAATAGGTGGGAAAGTAAGTTGCAAGGAAGAAATAAGAAATTTACAAACGGATATGGACAGGTTAGGTGAATGGGCCAAAATTTGGCAGATGGAGTTTAACGTGGATAAGTGTGAGGTCATCCATTTTGGTCAGAAGAATAAAAAGGCGACTTATTATTTAAACAGAGAGAGACTTCAGAATGCTTCAGTGCAGAGGGATTTGGGTGTCCTCGTGCAAGAATCGCTGAAAGCCAGTATGCAGGTACAGGTAATTAAGGAAGGCAAATGGAATTTTGGCATTTATTGCTAAAGGAATAGAGTATAAAAATATGGAAGTGTTGTTGCAACTGTACAAGGCATTGGTGAGACCTCACCTGGAGTACTGTGCACAGTTTTGGTCCCCTTAGTAGAGGAAGGATGTAGTTGCACTGGAGATGGTTCAAAGGAGGTTCACTAGATTGATTCCAGAGATGCGGGGCTTGTCTTGTGAGGAGAGATTGAGCAGTTTAGGCCTATACTCGCTAGAGTTTAGAAGGATGAGAGGAGATCTAATTGAAATATATAAGATGTTAAAGGGGATTTACAAAGTAGACGTGGAGTGGATGTTTCCACTTCTGGGGCATTCTAGAACAAGAGGCCATAGTTTTAGGCTAAGGGGTGGTAGATCTAAATCAGAGATGAGGAGGAATTACTTTTCTCAAATGGTCGTGAAGCTGCAGAATTCACTACCTCAGAGTGCAGTGGATGCCAGGACGCTGAATAAATTTAAGGAGGAGATAGACAGATTTTTAATTAGTAATGGGTTGAAAGGTTATGGGGAGAGGGCGGGAAATTGGAGTTGAGCCAAAATGAGATCAGCAGGCTAGAGGGGCTGAATTGCCTACTCTTGCTCCTAGTTCTTATGTTCTTAAGAGCATGCATTCCTATGTCAGCTAATATCACCTCCCAATAAGTGTTTTAGACACAAGCTCTCCTGCCATTGGTACAACTTTTACAGCATGAACTGACTCCCATAAATTAAGTCCACAAGTTCAATCTGGTGCTAAGGCCTAGAACCCAAACTCCTGCCTGGTATAGCTCTCCACTCACATATTTACACTGCTTGATACCATCATGAGTGCCATTTTGCAGTGACTACACCATGCCACTTCCCCTTACAGGAGGTCGCTGACCCTTTTGTGGCATGGGACCAGATTCACTGGTGGACACCAAGGCTGCTCACCTGTGTTGCAATCTCTGTCCAAGCCACCTTGGTCAGGTGGAAAGATCTCTTGCTGCCATTGCTGGGAAACAGGGCCTCCCACCATTCCTGGGCAGCCTGGAGGAGAACCTGCAGGGAGGTACCGTTAAAACTTTGGGGCCACTCGTTCTCTGTGCTGTGACATGTGTCCACTTTTGAATGGGGTGGCAGCAGGTGATCAGGTTCAACAGGTGGGGAGGGGGCAACAGCAGTTCCAGGGATCTAAATGTGGCAGGTGGGGAGAGAGTGGCAACATCTCCAATTTAAACCCTCCCAGAGAGGGTTTAAACTAGAATGACAGGGGGATGGGAACCTGAGCAGGGAGGCAAAGGAGGGGGAAACAAGGATAGAAACAAAAGACAGAAAAATAAGAAGCAAAAGTGGAAGGCAGAAAAAGCAAGGGCGATAAACAAATGGGGTCATAGTGTCATAGTGAAAAGTAAAGCTAAGATGACTAACAAGATTAAAAAGTCAAGTGTAAAGGCATTGTATGTTAATGCGCAGAGCATTCGCAATAAGGTAGATGAATTAACAGTACAAACAGATATAAACAGTTATGATATAGTTGCAGTTATGAATTCATCCATCTGCAGGGTGACCAAGAATGAGAACTGAACATCCGTAAAGTCATAAAGTCACAGAAGTCTACAGCACAGAAAAAGGCCCTTCGGTTCATCGAGACATCAAACAAGTACCTAACTATTCTAATCCCATTTTCCACCACTAGGCCCATAGCCTTGTATGCCATGGCATTGGAAGTGCACATCCAAATACTTCTTAAATGTTTTGAGGGTATCTGCCTCTACCGCCCTTTCAGGCAGTGAGTTCCAGATTCCCACCACCCTCTGGGTGAAAAAATCCTTCCTCACATCACCTCTAAACCTCCTGCCCCTTACCTTAAATTTATGCCCCCTGGTTATTGATCCCTCCACCAAGGGGAAAAGTTCTTTCCTATCTACCCTATCTATGCCCCTCATAATTTTATACACCTCAATCATGTCCCCCCTCAATCTCCTCAGCTCCAGGGAAAATAACACCAGTCTCAAAACTAAAACTCTCCAACCCAGACAATAGCCCGGTAAATCTCCCCTGCACTCTCTCTCTAGTGCAATCACGTCTCTCCTATAATGTGGATTCCAGAACTGCATGCAATACCCTAGCTGTGGCCTGACCAGCGTTTTATACAGTTCCAGCATAATCTCCTTGCTCTTATATTCTATGTCTAAGCTAATAAAGGCAAGTATACCATATGCCTTCTTAACCACCTTTTCTACCTGTCCCGCTACCTTAAGGGACGGGTGGACATGCACACCAAGGTCCCTCTGATCCTCGGTACTCCCCAAGGTCCTACCATTCATTGTGTATTCCTCTGCCTTGTTTGTCCTGCCCAAGTGCATCACCTCACACTTATCTGGAGTAAATTCCATATTTCACTGATTATCCCATCTGACCAGCCTGTCTATATCTCGAACGCAAGTTCTGTCGAAGGGTCATGAGGACTCGAAACGTCAACTCTTTTCTTCTCCGCCGATGCTGCCAGACCTGCTGAGTTTTTCCAGGTAATTCTGTTTTTGTTTTGGATTTCCAGCATCCGCAGTTTTTTTGTTTTTATTTATATATATATATATATATTTATTTACGTCTATATCCTCCTGTAATCTAAGGCTATCCGTCTCACTATTTAACAGCCCACCAATTTTTGTGTCATTCGCGAGTTTTACTGATCAACCCTCCTACATTCAAGTCTAAATCATTTACATATACCACAAACAGCAAGGGACCCAACACCGATCCCTGTGGAACTCCACTGGAGACAGGCATCCAATCACAAAAACACGCCCCAACCATCACCCTCTGTTTCCTGCCACTCAGCCAACTCTAGATCCAATTTGCCAATTACCTTGAATCCCATGGGCTCTTACCTTCGTTATCAGTCTCCCATGTGGTACTTTATCAAAAGCCTTAATGAAGTCCAAGTAGACTATGTCAAATGCTTTGCTGTCATCTACACATCTGGTCACCTCTTCGAAAAATTCAATCAAATTAGTCAGACATGGCCTCCCCTTAACAAAACCATGCTAACTGTCCTTGATTAATCCCTGCCTCTCCAAGTGTAGATTAATCCTGTCCCTCAGAATTGCTTCTAATTGTTTCCCCACCACCGAGGTTAGACTGATTGGCCTGTAGTTCCCTGATTTATCCCTTTCTCCCTTCTTGAATAACAGTACCACATTGGCTGTTCCCCAGTCCTCTGGTACCTCTCCTGTGGTCAGAGAAGTATTGAAAGTTATTGCCAACGCCCCTGCTATCTCCCCCCTTGCCTCACTCAACAGCCTGGGATACGTTTCATCCATGCCTGGAGATTTATCTACTTTTAAGCCTGCCAGATCACTTAGAACCTCCTCCCTTTCTATGCTAATTTCTTTAATTATATCACAGTCCTTCCGCCTGATTTCCATACCCACATTATTCCTCTCATTTGTGAACACCAACACAAAGTATTCATTTAGAACCCTACCTACGTCTTCTGGCTCCACATACCACTATGGTCCTTAATGAGCTCTACTCTTTCCCTAGTTATCCTCTTACTCTTAATGTAGTTGTAAAATAACTTTAGATTTTCCTTTATTTTACCTGCCAATGTTTTCATGCCCCCTTTTTGCTCTCCTAATTTCCTTTTTAAGTGCCCTCCTACACATTCTACACTCCTCTTGGGCTTCCGCTGTTTTGAGCCCTCGGTATCTGCCATAAGCCTCCCTTTATCTCTTTATCCAATCCTGTATATCCCTCAACATCCAGGGTTCCCTGGATTTGTTGGTCCCACCCTTTGTTTTTGCTGGAATATGTTGGCCCTGTACTCTCCCTATTTCCTTCTTGAACGAGTCCCTTCTCTGATGCAGATTTACCTAAAAGTAGCTGCTCCCAGTCCACTCTGGCCAAATCATATCTGATCTTACTAAAATCAGCCTTCCCCCAATTTAGACCTCTGATTTCTGGCCCATCCTTGTCCTTTTCCATAACAACCTTGAATCTAACGGAGTTATGATCACTATCTGCAAAATGCTCCCCCATTGATACCCCTATCACTTGCCCGGCTTCATTCCCTAAAATTAAGTCCAGGTCCTTCCCCTCTCTTGTAGGACCTTCTACTGGCTTAAAAAGCTCTCCTGAATGCATTCTAAGAATTCCACTCCCTCTAAACACTATGACTAACCCAGGTAATGTTGGGGAAGTTGAAAATCCCCCACTATTACTACCCTATTATTTTTACACTTCTCTGAAACTTGCCTACATATCTGCTCTTCTATTTCTCTCTGACTGTTTGGGGGCCTATAGTACACTCCCAGCAATGTTTCACATATTGAAATATGCCAACATATTCCAGCAAAAACAAAGGATGGGACCAACAAATCCAGGGGGAAGGCTGATTTTAATAAGATCAGATATGATTTGGCCAGAGTGGACTGGGAGCAGCTACTTTTAGGTAAATCTGCATCAGAGAAGAGACTCGTTCAAGAAGGAAATAGGGAGAGTACAGGGCCAACATATTCCAGCAAAAACAAAGGGTGGGACCAACAAATCCAGGGAACCCTGGATTTTTTTGTTTTTCAGTTCTACCCATATGGCTTCATTTGAGGAGCCTTCTAAGATGTCATCCCTCTTTACTGCTCAATACCGTGATACCCCTTTCTCTTTTACCTCCTTCCCTGTCTCACTGAAGACCTTATATCCGGAATATTGAGCTGTTAATCCTGTCCCTCTCTCAACCATGACTCTGTAACAGCAATAACGTCATACTTGCACTTGTTAATTTGTGCCGTCAATTCATCTGCCTTATTCGTCAGACTCCTTGCATTAAAATAAATACTATCCAACCTTGCCAAGCTCCCTTGTGTCTTAACTGGCCTACAATTTCTATGCCTTCCAAACTCACTTGCTCTCTTTTCTAATTTTGGCTGTGCATCTCCCCCTGCTGAACCTCCTCTCAGGATTCCATCCCCCTGACAAGTTAGTTTAAACCCTCCAGGGGTATTCAATATTTAGTGGGGACAGGCAAATAGGGAAAGGAGGTGGGGGTAACATTGTTAGCAAAGGAGGGAATCAATGCAAAACTGAGGAAGGACACTGGCTCAGAAAATCATGATGTGGAATCTGTTTGGGTGGAAATAAGAAACACTAAGGGGCAGAAAATGTTGGTGGGGGTTGTCTATAGGCCCCCAAACAGTAATGGAGCTGTAAGGGAAGGCATTAAGCAGGAAATTAGAGACGCATGTAATAAGGGTACAACTGTAATCATGGGTAACTTTAATCGACATACAGATTGGACAAACCAAACTAGCAATAATACTGTGGAGGAAGATTTCATGGAGTGTGTATGTGATGGGTGTTTTAGACCAATACCTTGAGGAACGAAATAGAGAGCAGGCTATCCTAGATTGGGTATTGTGCAATGAGAAAGGATTAATTAACAATCTGGTTGTGTCAGATTGTGCCCTTGGGGAAGAGCAACCATAAAATGATAGAACTGTTCATTCGGGTGGAGTGTGAAAAAGATGAATCCAAAACTAGGGTCCTGAATCTAAATAAAGGGAACTACAAGGGTACGAGGTGCAAGTTGGCAATGATGGATTGGGGAACCTTACTAAAAGGGTTGACAGTCGATAGACAATGGCTAATGTTTAAGGAATGTACGCATAAATTACAACAATTATTCATTCCTGCCTGGCGCAAAGGTAAAACAGGAAAGGTGGCTTCACCATAGCTTACAAAATAAATTAGGGATAGTATTAGATCCAAAGAGGAGACATATAAAATTTCCAGAAAAAGCAGCAAGCCTGAGGATTGGGAGCAGTTTAGAATTCAGTAAAAGTGGACAAAAAGACTGATCAAGAAGGGAAAAATGGAGTCCGAGAGTAAACTTGCAAGGAACATAAAAACTGACTGTAAAAGCTTCTATGTGTGAAGAGAAAAAAATGAGTGAAGAGAAATGTAGGTCCCTTACCGTCAGAAACGGGGGAAATTATAATGGGGAACAAAGAAATGGCAGAAGAATTGAACACATATTTTGGTTCGGAGTTCACAAAAGAGGACACAAATAATTTCCCAGAAATGTTAAGGAACCAAGGGTCTCCTGAGAGGGAGGAATTGTAGAAAATCAGTAATAGTAAAAAAAAAAAAGGCACTAAAGAAATTAATGGGGTTAAAGGCTGAAAAATCCCCAGGGCCTGATAATCTACACCCCAGAGTACTAAAGGAAGTGGCCCTAGAAATATTGGATGCATTGGTGGTCATCTTCCAAAATTCTATAGACCCTGGAGCAGTTTCTACAGATTGGAGGGTGGCAAATGTAACCCCACTATTTAAAAAAGGAGGAAGAGAAAAAACAGAATTACAGACCAGTTCACCTAACATCAGTAGTGGGGAAAATGCTAGAGTCTATTATAAAAGACATGGTAACAGAACACTTGGGAAGCATTAACAGGATTAGACAAAGTCAGCATGGGTTTATGAAAGGGAAATCATGTTTATCTAATCCACTGGAGTTTTTTGAAGATGTAACTAGTAGAATAGCTAAGGGAGAAGCAGTAGATGTGGTGTATTGGATTTCAAGAAGGCTTTTGATAAGGTCCCACATAAGAAGCTAGAGGGCAAAATGAAAGCACATGGGATTGGGGGTAATATATTGACATGGATTGAGAATTGGTTGATAGACCAGAAACAGAGAGTGGGAATAAATGGGACTTTTTCCAGGTGGCAGGCAGTGACTAGTGGTGTATCGCAGGGATCAGTGCTTGGGCCCCAGCTAATCATGATATATATAAATGACTTGGATGAGGGAAACAAATGCAATATTTCCAAGTTTGCTGATGACACAAAACCAGGCAGGGAGGTTCAGGGTGATTTAGACAAGTTGCGAGTGTGGGCAAACACATGGCAGATGCAGTATAACATGGATAAATATGAAGTTATACACTTTGATGTGAAAAACAGAAAGGCAGAGTATTATTTAAATGGCGATATATTGGGAAATGTGAATGCACAAATGGATCTGGTACCCTTGTACATCAGTCAATGAAAGTAAATAGGTGGGTGCAGCAAGCAATTAGGAAGGCAAATGGTACGTTGGCCTTCATTGCAAGTGGATTTGAGTTCAGAAGTAGGAATGTCTTACTGCAGCTATACAGGGCCTTGGTGAGACCACACCTGGAGTATTGCGTGCAGTTGTGGTCTCCCTACCTAAGAAAGGATATACTTGCTATAAATGGAGTACAGCGAAGGTTCACTAGGCTGATACTGGGGATGGCAGGACTGTCGTATGAGGAGAGATTGGTTCGACTGGGCCTGTATTCACTAGAGTTTAGAAGAATGAGAGGGAAGCTGAATGAAACTTATAAAATTCTAACAGGGCTAGACAGACTGGATGCAGGGAGGATATTTCCCCTGGTTGGGGAGTCTAGAACCAGGGGCCACAGTCTCAGGAGACGAGGCAGACCACTTAGGACTGAGATGAGGAAAAATTTTTTCACTCAAGAAGTGGTCATCCTGTGGAATTCTATAACACAGGAGACTATGGAGGCCGGGTCACTTAGTATATTCAAGAAAGATTTTGATAAATTTTTGGATATTAGGGGCTTCAAGGGACACGGAGAGAAAGCAGGAATATGGCTCTGAGATAGAGGATCAGCCATGATCATATTGAATGGTGCAGCAGGCTCGAAGGGCTGAATGGCCTCCTCCTGCTCTTAGTTTCTATGTTTCAAATTCCTCCTGAGACAGCCATACTGATGCTGCTGCCTTGCAGGGAGTCGATGCCTGTCTGCTGGGTGCGATTTAAATATGGCACTGGGATCTTCAACCCATGAGTACCAGAGGGCTTGACCACTTCCTGCCATCCACCACCCCTCAACTTTGGATAGCTAATTAGCTGGCCACCATCTAATTGCACGTGGCCAGCTCTCCCGCCTCAAAGCGGAAATCCTGCGCACTCCCAGTTTCGTCATCAGGACACTGGCTGCTGAAAAGGAATTCCACCCATAGAGAGCGCAGCTTTCAAACACCTTCCAAACATTTTACAAATTGTACATCAGTAATTCTGCTGACTCTCCTCTCTCTCGTCAAATTGTTGGTTATTTTCTTGGGTCAGATCTATTGTATAAGGGCTGATTCCAGACGACTGAAGGGTGTTTTAGCATTCAGGCCATTGGTTAAAATGCTTGTGCAGTTTGTAAGACAAAAATTACAGATTAACTGAGGTATCAATCAAGTTTCTTGTTTCAAAATCTAGTTTTCTAGACTGTTTTACCAGTGATTACCAAATTCATTATAAATGAGACAATATGTATGAGAAAAATAAATATGTTTACCAAAGGAAGAAAGAGATTAGCCCTAATTTGGACTGTATGTCCTTTCATGACAGATTTCCTGACGCTGCTCCCACCACCAATCTGCCTTCCCACTATATATATCTATCATTCAGTGGTTTCTCGCTCCTAAATTGCTTTTTAAAATATACTGTCATGAGTTCTCTGGTAATGTATTAACTCTAATAGAGTAATTCTATTACTCTTAGTGAAAAGCTTCTACCTGGCTTCTTTCTTACTCCTGACTTTCCAGTCATTAACTTGTCTGGTCTAAGATTGGAACTCTTGAGGCTACATTTTATGCCCCCCTGCCGCCAGCATATTTGAAGACAGGAGAGCTTGTAAAATAAAATGGGTGGCCTTCCTATCCTGCCCCGACCTGTCTCCCATATGACAGGTGAGGTGGGGAAGGCATCAGGCAGCCCATCCGCCATTAAGCCATTTAAGGGCATTATTCAGTCTCCGCTGCTACATTATGTGCAGGAAGGGGAAGACGGAAGCAAAGCGGCAAGCCCGGGAGCTTTTGCTGTGCAAGCCGCCGTCGGGCAGGAAGAAGGGTCCCTCCTGCCGTGGGTCCCCTGTGCCCATCGGAGGCACCCCTCCCGTCACCTTCTAAAACCTGGCTCCCAACCCCCTTCGCCCACCCCTCGACAGGATCTACTAGCCAGGCCCATCCAAAATCTCAGACTTACCTATAAATCCAGGCTCCATGATACTTCTTCATTGAGGACTGCCTGTAGTCAGGGGTCATCACTTGATACTGGCACTGCTGGGCATGCAAAGCCGCCGGCCAATCGGATTGGCTGGTAGCTCTCTAGGGTGGGACTTCCTCCCAGGTGGAGGCACAAGTCCCACTCTGAATCAATTAAGTCTGATTCCAGCGTAATATCTCCAAGAGGCAGCCGGGTTTCGGGTGGGTGCATTTACATCCAACGTTCAGTCGGAGTGGTATGGGGAATATGGCCCCTGTAAATTCCAGCCTTTGCCTTAGAGAGCAGTGCCTTATAAAACAACAGTCAGAGGCGTTTCATACAACCCTGCTTGCTGTTAAAATGCTCACTACTAAGGGTATACAGCTCAATTTCAATCACCAAGCCACAACTTCCACAGATGCCAAGTGCTTGTTCCCAATAACCAATGGTAGCTGGCTGCTACACAAGGTGCAAGGGCAGCACAGGGAAGCTTGTAAAGCACCCATCCCCTCCCGGTGGTAAAACAGGAACTTCGATGCTCCACCTTCACAAGCCTCGTGCATGTGATCCAAAACCATGCCGAATTGTCAGTGTACCATTATCAGAACTAAAAGATCATGCCTAGCAGTAAAGATTGAACAGGTCTTCTCTCTAGGAAAGTGAAGACAGAGGGGTAACCTGATGGGGCGCATTAATGTCCTGAAAGTAAACTAAAAGCAAAATAATATTTTTTTTATATGTATATTTTTCTTTTCCCACTTATTTCAATTATACTTTAAAAATGTATTTCCATCTATTGTTTTATCTCCACCTTTTAGCCTATTTGGATCCCTTCCCCCCACCCCACCCCCACTAGGGCCATCTGTCACTTGTTCATCCTGCTTTCTACCCGTAATGTCACCATTAGCACATCCTTTAGCTAATATCACTACTGTCTACACCCCTTTGTCCTTTTGTTTATGACATCTTTGGCAATCTCTTCTTTGCCTCCACCTATCACTGGCCCTCTATCCAGCTCCACCTGTCCCACCCCCCTTAAACAGCTTATATTTCACCACATTTCCACTTCTCTTTAGTTCTGATGAAGAGTCATACGGACTCGAAGTGTTAACTCTGTCTTCCTCTCCACAGATGCTGTCAGACCTGCTGAGTTTTTCCAGCAATTGTTGTTTTTGTTTCAAATGTCCTGAAAGCGTTTAACTGATTAGACATAGAGAAGATGCTCCCACTCGATGGGAGACAAAACCCAGATGTCATAAATATTAAGACAGTCACTAATAAATCCTATAAGGATTCAGAAAAAACTCCTTCACCCAAAGAATACCAGAAGGAGTAGTTGGGCTGAATGGCACAGATGCACTGAAGGGGAAGCTAGCTAAGTACACAAGGGAGAAAGGAATAAATAATATATTGATCGTTTTGGGAAAACAGGGTTGGAGGAGGTTCATGTAGAGCATAAACACAGGCACAGACCTGTTAAGCTGAATAGCCTGTTTCTGTGCTATACATTTTACATAATCCTTTTCTCTTTTTTTAAACATTACAAGCCAATGTTGTTTCAACAACCATGTGGTAAAAGTGACAGGAAACATTTTTTTTCTTTCTTCTTTCACGGGATGTAGGTGTCACTGGCCAGGCGAGCATTTCTTGCCCATCCCTAATTGCCCTTGAGAAGGTGGGGGTGAGCCGCCTTCTTGAACTGCTACAGTCCATGTTGTGTAGCTACACCCACAGTGCCAGTAAGTATTTTGGAACATGGTAGGTTCCTCAGCACCTGAAAAAAGTGAGTGAGTGAGAATGAGAGAGGGAGACACACAAAGAGAGACAGAGAGAAATGTGAACATTTTGCACAAAAGGCCCTTTGACAGAGTACGACCTCGAGTGCTGATGCTGACTGGCCTGCTGTGCATTTCCAGCATTTTATGTTTCTCTCTAATGAAAGTAGAATTTCTGCCAATCAATACAGAAGTCTGGATTCCATTGATTACTCGCTGTGGTGGCACAGTTTTGTTTGCAATCTAGTGTAGCTTCTCCTCCCTGCCATCCTAAATCAGTAAAGTATTAATATGACCTTTCTGGGCATGGTTACTGATGCAATGGGTTTTTTCACCCTTGCTCCCCTCAATCTTGCCTAGATTGATTTATCACAGGAGCTATCCCAATATTAACACTTTATTTTGAACCGATTTAAAAGATTTTGATTGCTGGAATTACAATTGCCAGCAGGGCTGCTACTGAAGCAAATGGTAAAATCAATTCAAAGCTAATGCCTTGTATCCTTTGACAGCCAAGTTAATTGGAACACGAAATGTTACTGCATTATCTTATCAATTAATGTTAGTATCTCTCTTCACACATCAAAATTACAGTGTTAGGAGAATACAGCTGCTGCTGATTTCTCCACCCGCTGACTGACCGATGCTTTAGCAATGGTGCCCACTGTTAAGCGGAGGTGCCATTTGTTTTTCCCAATGTCTCAGCTGAGCCATGCATCAAGTCCCAGAATCTCCAGTCCCTGCTGAGTTGGCAGGCATCATCTGGGGCAACAATTGGGGGAACGTCACAACCGGTCTCATTGCCCCAGGGGTGCAGAGGAGAAGAAGTGGGTAAATTATCCAGGATTCCCATCTCTGGTCTGCTTGAAATGACAACACTGCATAAAGACATTGCATAAAGATAGGTTTAGACACCCTCCCTGTGCAAATAAATAAATAAATAAATATTGAATGAAAGAAAGACTTGCATTTATATGGTGCCTTTCTTTGCCTCAGGACATCCCAAAGTGCTTTCCAACCAATGAAATGTTTTTGAAACATAGTCGCTGGCATAATGCAGGAAATGTGACAGCCAATTTGCAAACGGCAATAAGCAACGTGATGATGATCAGATAAACCTGTTTTAGGGATGCTGACTGAGGGATAAATGGTGGCCAGGTAATTAGGATAAGTCCCCTGCTCTTCGAAATAATCTTTTACGCCCACTTAAGAGGGCAAGTTCAATGTTTGAACTGAAAGACGGCACTCCTGGCAGTGCAGTACTCCCTCAGTGCTGGCACTGGGAGTGTCAGCTTGAATTTTCTGCTCACGTCTCTGGAGTAGAGCTTCAACTCTGACTAAGAGGCGAGAGTGCAACCAATTGAACCACGGCTGACTCAGTTATGCTGACACGTTTTGGTCAGGCCCATTTATAAGGGATAGGACAGTTAAGCAAAGTATTGAAAGATATTTGTGGGATCGAACTTTATTGGAAAGTAAGGAAGAGAGGACAAATGAAGCAAGGTGAAAGAAGAGTAGATGTAAGGTTAGGTAAATTCTGTCTGGTAATTTCTAAGAATCACCTCACATTAGGAAAATTTTTAAAACTTACAAATGTGAAAGGAGATATTCAATTTTGCAAGTAAATCAAAAGCACAGCACAGGCAGGATCTTTCTCCAATTGCAAAAGAACTAAACCCAAGACTGCCAACATAAACAGACCAGCTCCTCCCTAAGTACTTACTGGAGTGTGTGCAGAAGCAGCAGGTAACACACAGCCTGAAGGCAGCTCACTCAAGCGTGACAATGATTGTTAATACGTGGCAACCAGGCTACATTTAAATACACAGTGGAGACAACGTGGTTTCTGGGCTACTGGGTCAGATAATTGTGCTGCATTTTAAATTGAGCACATCCGGGACAAGGTGCTGAAATTATGTCAGTCAATTTCTAGGTCAGTAGCTAGTGTTTCCTTTAAAACCGCACACAAGAGTTGCCAAGTCTGGTCGGATGTATATTCCTGGAGATTTCATCATAGAACATCATGCTCCAACTGCTCCACCCAGTCAAGCAGTCTTTTCTACCACTCCCTTCCACACTATTTTTATAGCTAATAAACAAAAGTGTTCCAAAGAAAATGGGAAAAAAATATTTATTTTAATGCCCAGATGATGTTTCTCCTCAGGTGCTCACAGCAGTGAGATTAATCTTTGATTTCTGGAAATTTCAGGACACTCTTGGAGAGCTGGCAATCCTACTACATAAACACACAAAGGTTTTTATTTGCACTTCCCATGAACTTCAGATAGATCTGGTCAAGCTTTCCCAAATTGAAAAAAATGCTTCACTGAAAATATATATTAAATGGAGAATGAAAAAAATGCCAGCTTCTGTGCCATCCTTATTCTGATAAAATTTATCTGTAACATGATCAGGACCCAGAGACTGCTTTATTTGTAGCATATTCTTACACAGCAATGAGTCTCCTGGTCTTCCAGAGGAATGTACTGTGCTGTGAAGGCAGGAATGTTAGTCCTGATATCAATGCAGAGGCAGGGAGGGGGAGGAGCAGTGCTTTTATTTTATTTATGCACAGGGTGTGGGCTTCGCTGGCTGGGCCAGCATTTATTGCCCATCCCTAGATGCCCTTGAGGTGGTGGTGGTGGTGGTGAGCTGCCTTCTTGAACTCCTGCAGTCCATGTGTCGTGTGAGAGGCATCATCTGAACTCATCTGCATATTTAAAACAGCACCTACTTCCTTTCTGCAGTTGTCCTGCTTGCCTGCTCAAAGAGCAGGTTAATATGGGGATAAGGAGAGAAGGAGGCGGAATCATACTAGTAAGTGACTCCCATTATTTTAAATGTCACCCCTCCCCGTTCACCTGTTTTCCACCCGATGGGTGCGGTTAAAATCTGGGCCATTACATCATGTAACACTCCTGCATTAATAGATTCTGTATAATCCTGGTACGGCTGCTGCCTTTCGTCCAAGGGACTCAGACTTGAAAAAATATGGCGGACAACTAGTTGGACTACAAAGTACAATTGGTCCTGCTCTCGACTACTAACTGCTCATTTTCCAGAACCATCCTGGAATGCAAAGATAACACCGGCTTCTTTACTGCAAACCATCTTTACAAAGCTCCTCTCCATCCCCATCTCCAACAATAAATGCAAGAGCTCATGGACTTCTATGTCACTAAGAGTGAGACCATATGATTGGCTGCCTCTGACACATCGCTCCCTTCTACTAGCCCACCGGGACAAACTTCCTCTAAAGTACCCCACTGCCCAAGCCCTGAATTTGCATCCTTCTCTAGTTTCCCTTCTACTTCTGCTCATACGTCCACTGAGCTCTTCTTGTCCATGAGATCCACCTCAGCCCTATTCCTACTAAACTGCTGATCACCTTATTTCCCTCCTGGTACCCATGTTAGTCGATATTGTTACCGGTTCTCTCTCTTCAGGTGTTGTCCTTCGCTCTTTCAAATCTGCCATCATCACCCCTCTCCTCAAAATACCAACACTTGACCCCAAACATCCTTGCAATAAACCATTCCATTTCTAACCTCCCTTTCCTCTCCAAAGTCGGTCTGCAGCCTTTGACACAATTGACCATACCATCCTCTTCCAAAGCCTCTCCATCATCCAGCTGGGAGGGACTGCTCTCACCACGTTCCATGTTTATCTACCTAATCATAGCCAGAGTATCAAGTGCAATGGCTTCTCTTCCCTCTCCTGCACCACTGCCTCTGGCATCCCCCAAGGGTCTATCCTTGGCCCCATCCAATTTCCTACCTACATCAGCGACCCCATCCAAAAGGAAGCACTGCATTAGTTTACACATGTACACTGATGACAACCAGCTCCGCCTCATCAACACCTCTCTCAACTCCTCCACTGTTGTTAAATTATCAGTCTACTTATCTGACATCCAGTACTGGATGAGCAGAAATTTTCTCCAATTAAATATTGGGAAGACTAAAGCCATTGCTTTTTTGGTCCCTGCTCCATACTCTGTTCCCTAGCTATTGACTCCATCCCACTCCCTGCCGACTGTTTCAGACTAAAGGTCTGTTCACAACCTTGGTGTCATATTTGATCCTGAGATGAGATTCTGACCTCATATTCATATTCATTATGACTACCTATTTCCAGCTCTACAACTTCAGCCCTGCCTCAGCTCATCTGCTGCTGAAACTCTCATTCATGTCTTTGCTACCTCTAGACTTGATTATCCCAACACACAACTGGCTTGTCTCCCTCATTCTATCCTCTGTAAACTTGAGGTCATGCAAAATTCTGCTCCCTATGTCCTAACTCACACCAAGTCCTATTGCATATCACCTATGTTTGCTGACCTATATTGGCAACCTTTATCGACTACAAGCAACCCCTCAATTTTAAAATTCTCATTATTTTCAAATCCCTGCAGGGCCTCACCTCTCCATATTTCCATAATCTTCTCCAGCCCCACAATCCACCCACCACCCACGCCACCGAGACATCTGATCTCATCTAATTCTGGCCTCTTGACAATCCTGATTTTCATCACTCCACCAATGGCGGCAGTGCCTTCAGCTGTCTGAGACCTGAACTCTGAAATTCCCTCCCTACACCTCTCCATCTCTCTACTTCACTTTCTTCCTGAAAGATACACGTTAAAACCTACCTCTTCGACCAAGCTTTTCATCACTCGACCTCTAATATCTTCTTGTGTGTCATACTTTGTTTCATAATATTCCTGTGAAGTGTCGTAGAACATTTTATTATGTCAATGGGGCTTTATAAACACAAGTTGTTATTGTTATAATTGCAGTTAAGTAAACATTGGGGAATTCAATTAAGAGGTTGAAGATACTAGGGCTCCAGCATGCACGTTTGTAATACCCTCAATAACTTGGCCTTGTCTCTTTACACCTTTGCTCAAGTGTGACACAGGTTATCGGGGTAGGCAGAATGTGGAGTTGAGGCCATAATCAAATCAGATACAATCTTATTGAATGGCGGAGCAGTCTCGAGTGGCTGAAAGGCCTACTCCTGTTCCTAATTCGTATGTTCGTATGTAGAAATTTCCGTTATGTGAAATGCGATGGATACGAAGTGCTCACTTACAAAAATCTCCATGTTAATTCACCTCATCCTCTTACACTAAAAATATATTTAGTATGTGAGGAAGAGGGAAGGAGATGGTAAGCTAAAGAGCAACATGACCAAAGGAGAGAGTAACAGAAAAGAACAATGGGGAGAAGGAGCTGAAAATGAGAAAGAGAAGGAGAAATAGGAAAGAGAGGAGGTTAGGGATATCTGCAGCCTCTGAAATGAAGTCATTTATGAAGTAGCTGGGACAACTTCCAGGACTATGGATTGGCTGCCCGTTATAGAAACTGATCGCCATTTCCAATAATGGAACTGAAATCAATCCCAATGCCATTTTCATTCCTGACAGCAAGTTGAAAACCTATCCCACTGTGTTTGTGAAACAACAGTTAGATTTTATAGCACTTAAAATGGCTACATGCCAATCTTTGAGATAATAATACATTGCATTTTACACAGGGAGACCGCAATATATTATTATCCTTCTGCTAAAGTTAGGAGAGATCAATTAATAAGCAACTACAGTTACCTGGATTTACCAATCAACAGCTGCAGCCTTAAAGGGCCAGGTCAGCCAAGAATGTCAGTTGAACATCATTACTGTGCTCCAGTCTACAATCAACCTGTGTTTCTACAGGTTTATATAAAGACACATCTTAAAGTACTTTACATCGGAGACAAGACTGTGCACAGACACCAAGTTGGGAAACAGAAAAAATTAAAGTATGGAACAGAAGCAAAGAATTTGAAAGCAGTGAATACTGCAGCAAAACAGAAAGAATTAGGCATAAAGCGGGAAAATTTTACCACGCAAGGGGAGGCAGGTTTGAGGGCATACAGGGAGTTAAATACCCCAAACATGACATCATGTCAGGATCCCAACATTATCATGTTCACTTCCAGACTTCATGCTGGCAGGTTTGCAGGCAAGTAAGGAAACCCTTGTGGCTGTTGGTGAGTTAATTACATTTTCACATATTGATTAACTACTATTTTAAAAAAGTGTTCTGGCTTTAACAGCCAGCGCACCTATTTCCAAAGCTGTCAGCAACTCATCAGGGTTAACCAAGCGAATGTAGTCCTAGGACATCGCTGCAGGAGTTCCTCAGGGGAGTGTCCTAGGCTCAAACATCTTCAGCCTCTCCATCAATGCTCCTCGTTCCATCATATGGTCGGATGGAGGAATGTTTGCCGATGATTGCACAATGTTCAGCACCATTCGCAACTCCTTAGATACTGAAGCAGTCCATGTCCAAACGCAGCAAGACCTGGACAATATCCAGGCTTGGACTGATAAGTGGCAAGTAACAGTCGTGCCACACAAGTGCCAGGCAATGCCCATCTCCAACAAGAGAAAATCTAACCATCGCCCCTGGACATTCAGTGGCATTACCATTGCTGAATCCCCCACTATCAACATCCTGGGGGTTACCGTTGACCAGAAACTCAACTGGACGAGCCATATAAATACTGTGGCTACAAGAGCAGGTCAGAGGCAAGGAATCCTCCAGTGAGTAACTCACCTCCTGACTCCCCAAAGTCTGTCCATCATCTACATGGCACAAGTCATAAGTGTGATGGAGTACCCACCACTTGACTGGATGAGTGCAGCTGCAACAACACTCAAGAAGCTCAACACCATCCAGGCAAAGCAACTGCTTGATTGGCACCCCATCCACAAACATTCACTCCCTCCACCACCAATGCACAGTAGCAGCAGTGTGTACGATCTACAAGATGCACTGTAGGAACTCATTAAGGCTCCTTAGGCACCGTCTTCCAAACCCATGACTGCTACCATCTAGGAGGACAAGGGCAGCAGATATATGGGAACACCATGACCTGGAAGTTCCCCTCAGGTCATTCACCATCCTGACTTGGAAATATATCACCATTCCTTCACTGTCATGGGGTCAAAATCCTGGAACTCCCTTTCTAATAGCACTGTGGGTGTACCTACACCACATGGACTGCAGCAGTTCAAGGCAGCTCACCACCACCTTCTCAAGGGCAACTGAGCATGGGCAATAAATGCTAGCCTAGTCAGCAACGCCCACATCCCATGAATGAAGAACAAAATAACACTATCACAGGCCTCCCTTTTTGCTCTTTTTCTCACCCATCCTTCTTTTCCTGCATTTGTACTTGCTCTAAACCTGTTACTTCTTTAACTTTTTCCAGTTCTGATGAAAGATCATCAACTTGAAATGTTAACTCTGTTTCTCCTTCCACAGATGCTGCCAAACCTGCTTAGTATTTCCAACATTTTCTGTTTTTACTTCCAATAACTTGACTTCCTGATTCAGTCCCATACAGACAAGAGAGATGACCTGTTCTCTGGTGGAATTTTATGGCCCCTCTTGCCGGCGAGATTTTCTGGTCCCGCCGAAGGTGATGGAGATTTTGACAGCTTGCTGCATTTTACGGCCCAGCCCTTGCCGTAGCTGGGCTGTAAAATTCTGCCCTCTGTTAGTCTAAGTGTGAACACCGCACAAGTGGAAACCAACAGAATATTCCACACTCCCTAACAACTGCCCAGTGATCAATCTGAGATTTGATGCTAAGAGAAAGCTTTTAATTTCCTAATAGGAAGGGACGAATCAATGCAAATGGTGATAAAGGTTTTATTAAAAGGTCACTCAAAGTCACCATATTAGAATAACTTGGCAGGTTATAATATAAAGTTATGTGTGCTACATCCAATCACAAATGTCCGGTTAGGTGTGGTTAGGGTGGAAAGAGGGAGTATTTGTGTCACACTAATTTTGCTTTCTTCCACATTACTTTCCATTCTAGTTGAATGTTTAAAGCTATATGATTGTTTATGACTTGCTCCTATGGGAAAGCATACAGAAACCCATATCCATTAATACAATGGCTTCTCCAGTGTCTGAAAGATTCTCCTTCCCAATTCTTCCAAGTAAATTACTGATCTGTGCTTTCAGTAAGTCAATAGCCTTCACAGAAACACTACAAAATTCACCATTTGTTCGTGTTAGAACAGTTAGCACTGCAAGAAGTGTTTGGCTGCAAGGACTTTCTCAAGGGATGATATGAAAGCTTGAAGGACTGGTGTTCCTCAAAATACACAACTCTATTATCCTCAACAATAATTTTTTACTCCAACTCTATAAATAGATTATAAATCATAAAGATGAGTTGCCGTATATGCATAAGAGATTATGAAGATGATGTTCTGTGATTGCACACACTGGCAGGTTCCAATGCAATTTGCCCAAAATCAGCCAAACCAGCGCAAAATGGAAATTATATCCAGCCCAGACTGAGGTTCCATGATCTTTTCTGCTACTTTATAAACGTCGCGCTGGAAGCTGGCCCTGATTGAATCAACTGCCATGGAAAGTTTCCTCTAACTGTGCCCATCTGGAGGCCTTCAGCACCCCTGAAGCTATAGTCTCTGGCAATAGGCTAGCAGCCTGTTCCAGGAAAACCTAGCTGTGGAAACAGGTCTATGCATATGCTTGGTCTGCTTCATATGTCACTAGACGTGGGAAAACTTAAGTATAAGAAGGCCTTCAAGGAGGGCCTAGAAATTAGCCTTTTTTTCTGAAAAAAGGCAGAAGGGCATTAATAGATACCTTTTAAAAGCTTTTAAGTATTAAAACAAATATTTAATTTGCTATTAAACAAACTATTATGCACCAGTAAATGGTTCTATATAGTGCTTTAAAGCCACTCTCAAGTTAGTTAAAATCATGTTGCTCACATGTGGAGAGCCACACTCTGATTAAAAACACTTATTCTTTGTGATAAACCAGTTTTCAGTTGTAATAATGAAACTGCACGACGATCACTCTTAAATATATTAGAATATTTTTTAATTTAAAAAGTGTTCTAAAATGTTGCTCAATTGCGCTGGTTCATGGATGAGTTTACAGTGGTGATTATGCAAATCGCTTTAAGCAGAAACATGAACCATATCAATTCAGAATACCTTCACAATTGTGAGCATAAAATGTGCCCTGATTGGGCCCAAGGCAGAAACTCTACCCCAACATTCACTGTGGCAGACTGAGCCACGTGATCAAAAAGAGACTTCTTAAAAAAATAATGATAGAAATTAAAAACTTAGAATTTTCAGGGAGCATCTTGCACTCATCTGTTGTAACTTCAGTAGAAAATTGCCAGAAGTCCTGAAGGAACGGTGCAAGCAACTGTTTTGCCTACATGTCCCCAACTTCTTTTTTATCCATTCATGTTTGATCTAGGCAAGGCTGGTGTAGCCAACATTTATTAATAAATGTCCTTTATTGAATGAGCTAAGAGGGGGATGATGTTGAAGCTCGGTTTACAAGGGAACGGACTCAGTTGGCCGGTGGGGGGCCGGGGGGGTGGGGGGGCGGGGAGCTGTGAGGAAAAGAAACTCCATTGGCAGGGGAAAGAGCCCAGTCTGCAGAGGGTGGGGGTGGAGGGGAGATTTGGCCTGCAGGGTCAGGGAGGACTCGGTCTGCAGGCACCTTTGCCTGTGGGTCTATGGCCACAGAATGAGAAGATGAAGCAGATGAAAGAATGAAGCCAACAATCAGAAATCTTAATCTCTGTGTAAGTCAAAGGTGGCCCTCTGCTAACACCAGATATATTTCCAAGTCGCAGAAAATAGCTAAAACATTTAAACATGTACGATCCACAATATACGGAAGTTTCTGATATATGTTAATGCATTTGCTCCTATAGCAACGTATTAGAGGTTATAAATCTTACTCACGTGCTTCAGTCAATGTGATCCTTTTCATTTGAGTGTTCACATTAGAATGGTGGATATCAGGTTTGGAAGACTACAGCTACATTTACTTTACAACTGGAAGGTATAGGGCACAACAGATTACTATATGGAAAGAAATGGGGTAAGTGCATAATGAGGCAATTCATCTTTGCAACAGCAACTTTGCAAGGGATATATACTCTTTTTACTTTTGATTTACAAGATCCTGGCTAGCAACAGACTGCACTCGATAGTTACTTCTGTCAACACCACCCATCAGGTCAAATCCCTTAAGAAGGGAGGTGAAATGGAGCCTACCACTGACCGGTCACCAGAAGTCACAACAATTCTAGTACTACTTTGGCGGCTTGCTTTCAACCATTGAATACATTTCATCAGGATTTCAGATGAAATTAATGATATAATATTCACTGATGCACTTCTCAATAATTTACTCTTGGGCAATGCTGGAAAAGTTAGTGCCTGTCTCTGAGAAGATGAATGGTGGGCCTTTTCCTTGAACTGTAGAAGCTTTTTGTGGTGAAAGTGCTTCCACATTCATAATTATCCAGGTACACATATTCTTACAAGTGTGTGTTGCTACATGGTATATGATCCAAGCAACAGGAAAACACATTTGTATCTGCAAAACTTTTGACACCATTAAGAAGTTTCCAAAGAAATGTATTAACTAAGGTGGAACTTAACATTCACAAGAAAGACCTACATTGCCATCGTGTCTTTCATGATTTTAGGATACTTCAGAGAGCTTAACAACCAATGAAGTACTTTTGAAGTGTGGGGTCACTGTTCTGATGCAGGATACACAATCAATTCATGCAGAAGCCCTTGATATTTAGACTAATGTATTTATTTGCAAGTGAAATCAATGAACCAACCTGATCCGAAGGATTCAATTAATTCCTTTAAAAATTAAATAAGGAAACTGAATATTTCCAACACTGAGCTGAGGCAGCAAGCGGTGGACTGTTTAATGGAGAGAGACACTACAACCAATTATTTTCTCATTTGACAAGGACACTTGCCAAGATGTCACACGACAGTGACCAGCAGTAAAAGCCAAAACAATCAAACCTCAAACAGCTCTGCACTGAACTCACCTAGAGGTTTGACTGTCAAGACATTCTTGTTGACTTTTTTTTATTCTCTCGTTAGTGAACATATTCATTAAATTACTCAACGTAACAGTCTCCAAAACAGTGGGCATTAAAACAGACACTTGCTAATTTTAGGTTAGTTTGGCATCACTTATAGAAGGGGAAATAGTGAGAATTAGAAATCAGAAACTAAAAAGAGCTGGAACTATAAGCAAAGAGCACTGAGCATGCACTTCTGTTTTATAACAAGACATGGTTAATGTTTCTGGAGGTGGGGTGATGGGGGGACGGCGGGATTAAGGCTAATTCTGAAACCACTGACCTTACTGTCAGAGACTAGATGTGCATCTAGAGCATTCCATGGTTTGATCCTAAGTACAAATCAATCAGGTTTCTCCCTAGCCTTTCAGAATTGGAGCAAATGATCTATCATTCAGAAATTGCTATTTTATTGCCTTCAGGGCATTTTAAATTCAAAAATTTGGCATTGTCTTGGCATAAACCTCACTATGCTAAATGTCAAAATTCATGCTCTGCTAAAATCACTTGCCAGAATGATCAGGTAGACTCCATTTCAGCACCATGAACAGCTCCATTAGCTAAATATTCATAAGTTACATGACTATCATCACCCACACTCTGAGTTCAGCAAATATTAATCCAGCTGTAAATTTACAATTTTTTATTGAACAAAAGAGATTGCTTGAGAATGTGTACACATCCTTGAATTACAAAAATCAATCGAGCAAAGCAATTGTTGACTTTGGTTTTGGACCAAGATTCTTTTGATAGCAAAAAAGGTACCACAAAAGGGTTTAACTCCTTCTTGGCATTTTACAGCAAAAATGCAATTAAAGTATAATTTGCAGCTCTCTTGGCTTAGTTGGTGATACAGGGTCATTTAGATCAGAAGCTTCCAGTTTCCATTCACAATTTGCACCGAGTTCACGGATTGCTGATGGTAGGCATTTTTTTTTATTCATTCATAGGATATGGGCTTCATCAGCTGAGCCAGCATTTATTGTCCATCCCTAGTTGCCCTTGAGAAGGCGGTGGTGAGCTGCCTTCTTGACCCACTGCAAACCAGTGCTGTTAGGAAGGGAGTTCCAGGTTTTGGACCCAGTGACAGTGAAAGAACGGCGATATACTTCCAAGTCAGGATGGTGAGTGACTTGGAGGGGAGCTTCCAGGTGATGGTGTTTGCATGCATCTGCTGCCCTTGTCCTTCTAGATGGTAGTGGTATTGGATTTGGAAGGCGCTGCCTAAGGGGCCTTGGTGAATTCCTGCAGTGCATCTTTTAGATGGTGCACACTGCTGCTATTGTGCGTCAGTGGTGGAGGGAGTGAATGTTTGTGGATGTGGTGCCAATCAAGCGGACTGCTTTCTCCTGGACAGTGTCAAGCTTCTTGAGTATTGTGGGAGCTGCACTCATCCAGGCAAGTGAGGAGTATTCCATCATGCTCCTGAATTGTGACTTGTAGATGGTGGACAGGCTTTGGGGAGTCAGGAGGTGAGGCAGGATTCCTGGCCTCTGACCTGCTCTTGTAGCCACAGTATTTATACGGCTAGTCCAGTTCAATTTCTGGTCAACGGTAATCCCAGGATGTTGATAATGGGGTATTCAGTGATCGTAATGCCATTGAACGTCAAGGAATGATGATTAGATTCTCTCTTGTTGGAAATGGTCATTGACTGGAGCTTGTGTGGCATGAATACTATTTGCCACTTGTCAGCCCAAGCCTGTCCAGGTCTTGCTGCATTTGGACATGGACAGCTTCAGTGTCTGAGGAGTTGTGAATGGTGCTGAACATTGTGCAATCATCAGCGACCATTCCCATTTCTGACCTTATGATGGAAGGAAGATCACTGATGAAGCAGCTAAGGACACTACCCTGAGGAGCTCCTGCAGGAATATCCTGCAGCTGAGATGCTTGAACACAACAACCATAGCCATCTTCTTTTGTGCTAGGTATGACTCCAACCAGTGGAGAGTTTTCTCCCTAATTCCCATTGACTCCAGTTTTGCTAGGGATGCTTGATGCCACACTCGGTCAAATGCTGCCTTGATATCAAGGGCAGTCACTCTTGCCTTACCTCGGGAGTTCAGCGCTTTTTGTGTACAGGACATACCTGGGCAATTTTCCACATGGCTGGGTAGTGCCAGTGTTGTAGCTGTACTGGAACAACTTGGCTAGGGGTGCGACAAGTTCTGGAGCACAAGTCTTCAGTACTATTGCCGGAATATTGTTAGGGCCCATAGCTTTTGCAGTTTCCAGTGCCTTCAGCTGCTTCTCGATATCACATGGAGTGAACCAAATTGGCTGAAGACTGGCATCTGTGATTCTGGGGACCTCCGGAGGAGGCCAAAATGGATCATCCACTCGGCAGTTCTGGCTGAAGATTATAGCAAATGCTTGAGCCTCATCTTTTGCACTGATATGCTGGGCTCCCCCATCATTGAGGATGGGGATATTTGTGAGTTGTTTCATTGTTCACCACCATTCGACTGGATGCGACAGGACTGCAGAGCTTAGATTTGATCCATTGGTTGTGGGATTGCTTAGCTCTGTCTATCTCTTGCTGCTTATGCTGTTTGGCATGCAAGTTGTCCTGTTTTGTAGCTTCACCAGGTTGACACCTCATTTTTAGGTATCCCTGGTGCTGCCATGGCATGCCCTCCTGTATTCTTCATTGAACCAGGGTTGATCCCCTGGCTTGATGGCAATGTTAGAGTGGAGGATATGCCAGGCCATGAGATTACAGATTGTGTTCAAGTACAATTCTGCTGCTGATGGCCCACAGTGCCTCATTGAGTTGCTATGTCTGTTCAAAATCTGTCCCACTTCGCACAGTAGTAGCGCAACACAACACGATGGAGGGTATCCTCAATGTGAAGGTAGGACTTCGTCTCCATAAAGACTGTGAGGTGGTCACTCTTACCGATACTGTCATTAACAGAGGCAGCTGCAGAAGGCAGGTTGGTGAGGATGATGTTTTTCCCTCTTGTTGGTTCCCTCACCACCTGCCACACACCCAGCCTAGTTAGCTATGCCCTTTAGGACTCAGCCAGCTCAGTCAATTGCGGTGCTACTGGATTAATCTTAGTGGTGGACATTGAAGTCCCCCAGCCAGAGTAAATTCTGCACCCTTGCCATCCTCAGTGCTTTCTTCAAGTGGTGTTCAACATGGAGGAGCACTGATTCACCAGCTGAGGGAGGGCAGTTCATGGTAACCCTTAGAGGTTTTCTTGTCCTTGTTTGACCTGATGCCATTAGACTTCATGGAGTCTGGAGTCAATGTTGAGGACTCCCAGGGCAACTCCCATCTGACTATATACTTTTGTGCCACTACCTCTGCTGGGTCTGTCCTGTCGATGGAACAGGACATATGATGGTGCTGCCTAGGACATTATTTGCAAGATATGATCCTGTGAGCGTGAATATGTCAGGCTGTTGCTTGACTAGTCTATGAGACAGCTTTCCCAATTTGGGTACTCGGCCCCAGATGTTAGTAAGGAGCATTTTGCCGTTGTCATTCCTGGGGTGGGGTGGTCCATCTGGTTTCATCCCTTTTTTGAGGCTTGTAGTGGTTTGATGCAACTGAGTGGCTTGCTAGGCCATTCCAGAGGGCATTTAAGATCCAGGCCAGGTGACGGACAACAGGTTTCCTTCCCTAAAGGGCATTAGAGTAAACCAGATGGGTTCTTAAAACAATCAACAATTTACAACAATTCCAGATTTTTATTCATCTGCCATGGCAGGATTTGAACCCGGGTCCTCAAAGCATTACCCTGGGTCTCTGGATTACTAGTCCAGCGACAATACTACTACGCCATCGCCTCCCCTGTATGATATTTGGGCTCACACAAAAAGAAAAGACTTGCATTTATATAGCATCTTTCACATCCACAAGACGCCCAAAGCACGTCACAACCAAATAATTGTCATCCAGGATTAATCATTATTATGTAGGCAAACACAGCAGCCAGCTGACACAAACAAAAATAATGTGGATGACCAATTAAAGCATTGTTGTGATGGTAACCAAGAGATGAAAATTTGTTAGGCCACCAGGGAAACCACTCCTGCTCTTCAATTGGTCACAAAGGATTTCATTTATTTTTAATATAAAAGCATCCACATGGACCGTCAGGTAGCACCTCAGTTTAACATTTGAGAGCACCTCCAACAGACTGCACTCCTGCACTGATAAGGTCAGTCTACATTTTGTGCTGAATACAAGCCTAATCCATGCAATTGGTGCTCATAATTCAGTCCTTTTGGTGAACCTATGATGCACCCCATCCAAGGCCAACATCTCTTTCCTGAAGTTCAGCGCCCAGAAGTCAGTGCAGTTACAGCAGATAGGGTCTGGCCAGAGCTTTAAATAACAGCAATGTAACTTCCATCCTTTTGTACTCCAGGTCTCTTGAGATAGATTTGGCACCATGAAGGTGTACAGCAGCATTGCACCAGTAGTGGGCAAATGAATTTAAATTGTTTTACACCTTGGCAAGTGAACAAAATAGATTCTCTTTTAAGTTGGTGTACAGTTTCTTATTTTATTGAAATATGGACATTGCTGAATTTCACAAACATTTTCAAACCAGCTTCTTATATCCAACATGTCCCATGATTTACAATTTCCTGCAGTTCCCCCATTCTTGCTCCCCCCACCACTCCACCGAATTCCAACAGGGCGATTTTTGCTGGTACCTTGTCCATTCCTCAAATGTGAACCTAACCCAGCACAAGCCGAGAAGCCAATAGTTTTACCAATCCAGCGCATTGAGGTCAATTCAAGTACCCGAGCTGCTCTTCCTGACAGGTACCAGCTAACACAGCAGAGGCTGCCAATCAAACTTCCTTCTCTGCGTGGACAGGCTTCACTTTTG
Organism: Carcharodon carcharias; assembly: GCF_017639515.1. NCBI lineage: Eukaryota > Metazoa > Chordata > Chondrichthyes > Lamniformes > Lamnidae > Carcharodon > Carcharodon carcharias. The sequence goes on from NC_054474.1 coordinate 94,614,191, forward strand.
ATTAGATGCTCATTTATTCACGATTACTTGTCATCATCTTTTCAACAGTTCAACATTTCTTATGACTTTCTCCTTTGATGTGGGAAACATACGAAAAAATTATCATATTCAGCAGAAATGCAAAGAGGCTTACTGATCCCAGGCTAGGCTAAAGTGCCACTTGTCCTTCACGTCACTGCGTGTATCTATTCAGTTACAGTGCTGATGTTGTCAGCTTTGATAAGAAATACATTTGCATTGTGCCAGCGTTTGTAATTTTTGAAGGAAAAAACCCTCCATCAGGAAAGATTAAATCACATATTTGAATATCAAAGGAAACTGCTTCTGCCGACAGCATAATTAACTATATGCCTGAAAAGTATATTAAACTGAAAGGTTTGAACCATTTGACTTTGTCAGGTGCTGCACATTAACAGTAAAATCAATTGCATCAACGCACAGATGATGGACCATTTTGTAAACCCTCCCTTGCCGCACTTCCCAACTGTTACTGGTATGCAGTCCCACAGCTTCCAGCGCCCCCGCCCTCCTGACACTAAGGCAAATGGCCATTTTGTGCATGTTTGCAGCATCCCACCATGGGAGGCAGGGTGTCACGTTCATGGCCAATCCGCTTCTCGACAGGTACCCTGGTGCTCTCCAAGTGGCAGTTGCTGGATGGTGATCCCAGAAGCAGGAATTATGACTGAGTATTTGCTCACCCATTCTCTCACCCAGTAAATGCCAGAACTACAGCATGGGGCAGCAATGGCCTCAGGGGTCTTCCTGGTTTGAATGGCTCTCTGTTAGGCAGTGCTGCAATGAATGAGCCACTTAAAGGTGTTACATTAGTGTACTGCTTACTATCGCCAATCATATGGACACTTAATATTTTGGTAATTATTACTTAACATAAACGTAATAGAATTAAACTCCTCATTGCATTATTAAAGTTTTACTGTTAGAGCAATGTTAAATCTTTGCACCACTCCTTTATTCTCCTTCCCAAAAAACTTTAGTAACAGCCAGTATCTTTGATGTACTATTCCCTTGCAGTTTATATATCTGTACAATGACCTTGTATGCATTGGCACTTTGTACCAACAAATCTAGTTGTATGAAGTTTACTCTTACACCAGGTCCTTCACAGTTAAGCTACAAGTCAAATGTTGGAAATTCTGAACTCCTCTATAGTTTTCATGTTGTGAGTCACTGTAGTTGCATCTGGAAAGATGCTACAATTCACATTCATGGGGACTGTTACATACACAGCTCATTCAAAGAGATATACATTACCACATGTATCATTTGTTTTGCTGGAGACTAGTACCCGATGATTCTCATTCTCACCAGCAGGGACCACTGTTGTTCACATCTTCAGTCTGGGCTACCCTCCACCCCGTATTAGCTGCAGCTGAGCATCAAGAATAGAAATAACACTTACCTGTAAGAGAGAAAGAGAAAAAATAGAAAACACAAACATTTTAAAACATTAACAGTTGCATAGAATCATCAAGAACAGTCTTTGGAATGGAGTTTGTGATCCTATCATTAATTTTTTCCCTGTCGTGACTGTTTCTTGCTGGCTTTCCCTCTGGTGCCTCATCCACTGACACTGGTTATCCTTAGATCCATCTTTCATAAATACCCTTTGATACAAAGATATCTTACTGCAGCTGTACAGGGCCTTGGTGAGGCCACACCTGGAGTAGTGTGTGCATTTTTGGTCTCCTTACCTAAGAAAGGATATACTTGCCATAAAGGGAGTGCAGCAAAGGTTCACCTGGCTGATTCTGAGGTGACAGGATTGTTGTAGGATGAGAGATTGGGCCAACCAAGCTTGTATTCACTGGAGTTTAACATCAACCAAAAGGCTGTCTTTCATCAGTGAGACATTTGCAAGCTGTTTAGTTGCATCACTGACAAGCCTAATGATGCCCGCCGCTTTCAGGAGGCAGTTGCCAGAGAGTGATCGAGACCAGGCACACAGCCAATGTACCACCATCTAAACCAGACACAACTAATGGTCATCGTCAGCTGTCTGGTAACTGACGGAATTGGGTACATTGCTGGTTTTACACTCCATCTGATTTTAATCTCAATGTTATGCTCAGGAATGCACTATCTGAAAGGTGAAATTTCAACAGTAACTTTCAAAAGGGAAGTGGATAAATATTTGAAAGGGAAACATTTTGAGGAGATGGGGAGAGAGCAGTGGAGTGGGTATACTTGGACAGCTCTTTGAAAGAGCAGACACAGGTACAATGGACTGAATGGACTCCTTCTCTAGCATATGACTGTTTTCTGTGATTCTGTGATTCAATGTAGGGTAATACCCAGTTTTGGTTTGGTGGGGGGGGGGGGGGGGAGGGAAATGAGGGGGATTGGCATTCCACCAGATCCCCTGGATTTCCCAACTAACCAGTCAAGTTAAAACGGCCCTGAACAAGGCTGAGTGTCACATCCCAGCCTGGACAGGAAACCAAACCAGAGATCTTCATCCTTGTTGCTGCAACTGCGCACCAATTAAAACTGCAAAGAGGAGTTCTCAAAGGCCAATCTCACTACAGATCAATGGCATTCCAAATATAGTAGAGCCCCCTATCAACCTTTCCCCTCCATCTCAGTCACTGAGGGAAGCATTTTCCCCGCTGCTGTCAGGCTCATGGGTGTTAGGCGTCTGCACTATATGGAAAACAGTTACTCAATGTGATTTTCCCTGGATTGGCCAATTAATGACCAGAAGGTGGGCTTGCTGTCCAAGTAAGGATGACAGGCAGCTTCTTGAAGCTGGAGGGTCAATGAGAGACCTTCCATAGAAAAACAGAAAATAGGAGCAGATCATTCGGCCCTTCGAGCCTGCTCCTCCATTTAATATGATAATGGCTGATCCTCTATCTCAGTAACATACTCCCGCTCTCTCCCCATACCCCTTGATGCTTTTAAAGTCCAGAAATCTATCTATTTCCTTCTTAAATATATTCAGTGTCTTGGCATCCACAGCCTTCTATGGTAGAGAATTCCACAGGTTCACCACTCTGAGTGAAGAAGTTGCTCCTCATCTCAGTCCTAAGTGGCCCACCCTATACACTGAGACTGTGGCCCCTTTGTTCTAGACCCCCCCCAGTCAGAGGAAACATCATCCCTGCATCCAGTCTGTCCATTCCTGTCAGAATTTTATACCTTTCAATGTGATCTCCTCTCATTCCGCTAAACTCCAGTGAACACAGGCCTAGTCGGCCCAATCTCTCCTCATAAAGCAATCATGCCATCCTAGGAATCAGTCTGGTGAACCTTTGCTGCACTCCCTTTATGGTAAGTATATCCTTTCTTAGGTAAGGAGACCAAAATTGCACACATTTCTCCAGGTGTGGTCTCACCAGCTGCAGTAAGATATCCTTGCTCCTATACTGAAGTCCCCTCGCAATGAAGGCCAAAATACCACTTGCCTTCTTAACTGCTTGCTGCACCTGCATGTTTGCTTTCAGTGATTGGTGTGCAAGGATATCCATGTTCCTTTGTATATCAACATTTCCCAATCTATCACTATTTAAATTATACTCTTCTGTTTTTCCTACTAAAGAGGATAAGTTCACACTTATCCACGTTATACTGCATCTACCATGTATTTGCCCACTCACTCAACCTCTCTAAATTGCCTTGAAGCCTCTTAACATCCTCCTCACCGCTCACACTCTCACCTAGTTTTGTGTCTTCAGCAAACTTGGGAATATTACATTTGGTTCCCTCAGCCAAATCTTCGATATATAGTATGAATAGATGGAGCCCAAGCACTGATCCCTGTGGTACCCCACTAGTCACCACCTGCCACTCTGAAAAAGACCCATTTATTCCTACTTTGTTTCCTGTCTGCTAACCAATTCTCAATCCATGCCAATATATTATCTCTAATCCTATGTGCTTTAATTTTGCACACTAACCTCTTATGTGGGACTTTATCAAAAACTTTCTGAAAATCCAAATACACCACATCCACTGGTTGTCCCAAATCAATTCTGCTAGATACGTCCTCAAAAAACTCCAGTAGGCTTGTCAAACATGATTTCCCTTTCATAAATCCATGTTGGCTTTGTCTAATGTCTAATCCCGTTGATATTTTCTAAGTGTCCTGTTTTCACATCCTTCATAATACTCTAGCTACTACTGATGTTAGGCTAACCGGTCTGTAATTCCCTGTTTCCTCCCTCCCTCCTTTTTTAAATAGTGGGGTTAGATTTGCCACCCTCCAATCTTCCGGGACCGCTCCAGAATGTACAGAACTTTGGAAGATGACAACCAATGTATCCATTATTTCCATAGCCACCTCCTTTAGTACCCTGGGATGCAGATTATCAGGCCCAGGGGATTTATCGGCTTTCAATCCCATTAATTTCTTCAGCACCTTGTTAAAAAAAATACTAATTTCCTTCAATTCCTCCTTCTCACTAGACCCTATGTTTCATAGTATTTCTGGGAAGTTATTTATGTCTTCCTCCACGAAGACAGAACTAAAGTAGTTGTTTAATTGCTCTGCCATTTCCTTGTTCTCTTTTTTAAATTCTCCCATTTCAGACTGTAAGGGACCTACATTTGTCTTCACTAATCTATTCTCTTTTACATATTTTACAGTTGGCTTTTATGTTCCTTGGAAGCTTACTCTCATACTCTATTTTTCCTCTCTTAATCAATTTCTTAGTCCTCCTTTGCTGAATTCTAAACTGCTCCCAATCCTCAGGCTTGCTACTTTTTCTAGCAACTTTATATGACTCCTCTTTGGATCTAATGCTATCCTTAATTTCTTTTGCTAGCCATGGTTGGGCTGCTTTTCCTGTTGTAATTTTGTGCCAGAGAGGAATGTACAACTGTTGCAGTGCATACATTCATTCCTTAAATATTATCCATTGCCTATCCACCTACATGCCTTTTAGTGAATTTCCCTAATCTATTTTAGCCAATTCACACCTCATATCTTCGTAGCTTCCTTTGTTTAGATTTAAGACCCTAGTTTCGGGTTGGACTACTTCACTTTCCATCCTAATGAAGAATGCTGTCATATTATGGTCACTGTTCCCTAAAGGACCCCACACAACAAGATTATTAATTAACCCCTTCTCATTGCACAATATCAAATCTAGGATAGTCTGTTCCTTAGTTGGTTCCTCGATGTACTGGTTTAAAAAACAACCTCCTACGCACTCCAGGAATTCTTCCGCCATACTATTATTGCTAAATTGATTTGCTCAATCTATTCATATGTTACAGCCACCCATCATTACTGTAGCACTCTTGTAATATGCATCTCTAATTTCCTGTTTAATGCCATTCCTCACCTTACTACTATTGTTTGGAGGCCTACAGGCAGCTCCCACTAATGTTTTAGGCCCCTTGTTGCTTCTTAGCTCCACTCAACTGATGCTACATCTAGATTTTCTTAGCCAGCTTGAAAGCAGCAGCAGGACGTCATGGTAGGTAAATGAGGGAGGAGGCGCTTCAAAATGGAGGCATACAGGAACGTGTCTGGGGAGCTGGACCCTGGCCTGCCTACGGAAGGCTGTCTCCAGGCAGCTGAACTATCCCTGCCCACCTTTGGAAACCTGGAGGCTGACTTCAAAATCCCAGTCGGCCTCCAACGATTGGCATTAAGTAACCATTAACTAGCCAAATTGACTACCCGCCACTTGCGTGTCCGCTTGTCTCTGTTCACACAGGTTTAAAATCCTCCTTTGGGTCACAAACTAGTTGACTCGCAAACTTCCAGAGCTCCATCCATAGACAGCCAGGCTGCTCTGGATCTGGAACTTTCTCCTCCATTTTTTGCTTCTCAGCAAAATCATGTTAGGAGACACTGTTATCACAGCTTCCTCATAGGCAAATGATTAAGATAGCCCTACTGATCCTGTAGCTTCCTTTTGCTGCTTGTGGGGAATGCCTGGTTTCTCCCATAGTGACTTGATTAAATTCCCATCATTCCAAACACTTCCAGCAAGAGATTGGTTAAATTCTTACCTACTAATATAAAAGGTAATGAGTAACTCTGCCCCTAACAGGTGGCCCTGAACACTGGCTTCTCTTCATAAAATACAATTTATGTACACTATGATCTTGCTAGCCCAATATTTTGCTTCCAAAATTGCCTCATCAATCATGTTACATTGCAGATATATCCCAAAAAGCTACTGTTCTCTTAATTTAATTTCTATTGAATGTTTGGGCTCGTGCTGCAAGGTGTGGCTCAGAATCTCCGGGGAAGGGACTGTGATAAAAATAGAATCAGTGTACGCAATCCTAAGCAAAATTACATATGTAGATAATTACAACTGGCAATTGTGCATTTTTGCTATTATATAGTCCTGAACAAATTTGCATCATGAGGAGTTCAATGAATGAGCAATAATGACAGCTCATCAAGCAGCATACAAGAGACTGTAACTGCAATCAGACTGTTCTATGCTCAGTGCAGATGAATTTGTACATTAGGCAACAACACTGAGTCTTATGTTTAATAATATTGCCCTTCTTTTAGCCAACCCTCTCCCTATTCTTATGACCAACTCTCTCCTCTCTTAGATAAAATGTTAAACCGAGGCCCCATCTACACTCACGTGAATGCAAAAAAAAATCTTGAGACAGAGCAGAGGAGTTTTCCCTGTTCAATATTTATCCCTCAACCAACGTCACTAAAACAGTAAGATAAAAGCAAAAAACTGCGCATGCTGGAAATCCAAAACAAAAAGTACCTGGAAAAACTCAGCAGGTCTGACAGCATCTGCGGAGAGGAATACAGTTAACGTTTCGAGTCTGAATGACTCTTCATCAGAACTAAGGAAAAATAGAAAAGAGGCGAAATATAAGCTGGTGGGGGGGGGGGGGGGGGGGGGGGGGGGGCGGTGGGTGGGACAGGTAGAGCTGGATAGATCAATAGACCTATCACTGGCCCTCTATCCAGCTCTACCTGTCCCACCGCCCCCCCCCCCCCCCAAAAACCAGCTTATATTTCACCTCTTTTCTATTTTTCCTTAGTTCTAATGAAGAGTCATTCAGACTTGAAACGTTAACTATATTCCTCTCCGCAGATGCTGTCAGACCTGCTGAGTTTTTCCAGGTATTTTTGTTTCACTAAAACAGATTATTGAGTCATCGTCACACTACTGTTTGTGGGATCTTGCTACGTGCAAATTAGCTGCCGCATTTCCTACATCAAAACAGTGACTGCATCTCAAACTGCTTCATTGACGACAAAGCACTTTGGGGCAGACTGTGCTTATGAAAGGCGCTATATAAATGCAAGTCTTTTTTCTTCTGTCTCTTCTCTCCCGGGGCCTGTGACTCCTGCCAGGCTATAATTCTACTGGTGCTGGCACAGAGTTTAATGGCTTAGGTAAGTGGTAAATTTTTATGTCTGTGGTCCATTCAGCCTGGTCTCATGCTCACTTGATGTCCCCTTGTCTGTTTTTTCTAGTAGTGATCAGTTTGTAATCGGAATCATCAGTGGGAGCCATGTTTAAATCTCCCCCTTACCTAGCCCAGGGAAGCAAAGCCAATGATTGTGCTCTTACCATCAGCCTAGCCATGATCAGCTGGCTAGGCATCAGGGATAACTGAAACCGGATTCTTCCAGGTCTGAACTTCAATGATGAAGGCCATGCATGGTAAAACTAGTCACTTCCCTAGCCAAGCAGACCCCTCGGCAGTTACAGAACAGGCATCTACCCTACAATGTGGAAAATTGCCCAAATATGATCCATCCATAAAAGTACAGGAGAAGTTTAGCCTTATCAATTTCCACACTATCAGCCCCTGTCCAATCAGCAAGCACTAAAAGGAGTCATATATATATCAAGTGATAGTTATTCTCCAATATCTTGCTCACCAAATACTCAGTTTGGGTTCTGCCAAAACCTCAGCACAGCTTTGATCCAGACACAAGCATAAAAGTAAATGACAGAAGAGAGGTGAAAGTAGCCGTTATCAATATCAAGGCAGTATCTGGCCATGTTTTTCTAATTCATATACATGATCTGAACTGCCCTGGCAAGGCCAACAATTATTGCCCATCCCAAATTGCCCTTGAGAAGCTGGTGGTAAGCTGCTTTCTTGAACCACTGCAGGCCATATGGTGAAGGACGTAATGGTTTTGATATAACTGAGTGGCTGGTTAGACCATTTCAGGGGCAGTTAAGAGTCAGCCACATTGCTGCTGGTCTGGAGTCACATATTGGCCAAACTGGGTAAGAGGCTCAGATTTTCTTCCATAAAGCATGATAGTGAAGATGGGCTTTTAGGATGTTGGTCATCATTACTGAGACCAGCTTTTTATTCCAGGTTTATTTATCTAATTGCATTTAAAATCCCAAGGCGCCATAGTGGGGTTTGAACTTATGCCTCTGGGTCATTATTCCAAGCCTCTGGATTAGTAGGACAATAGCATAATCACTATGCTACTATCCTCTGTGGGTGTGTCGCCAAGGAGCCCTAGGAAAACCCATGTCAATAGAAGTCAAAGGGAAAAACCCTCCAGTGGCTGGAGTCATACCTAAGACAAAGGAGGATGCTCCCTGGAGGCCAATCAATGCAGTGCCAGTGCATTCCTCAGGGCAGCGTTATTGGTCCAAACATTTCAATGACCTACTCTCCATCATAAGGTCAAGAGTGGGACTGGTCCCAGACAATTCCACAGCATTCAGCGCTATTCATGACTCCTCCAATGGCCCATCCCAACCTACAGGATGAAAGGCAAGCAAATGGAGATGAGGTAGAGATCAGCCATGTTTCCACTGAATGACAGAACCTCAAGGGGTTGAATGGATTCCTCATGTTCCTCTGTACAGCAAGACTGGCAGCTTGGGCTGATAAATAACTGATAGCATTTGTGTCACATAAGCAACAGGTAATGGCTATCTCCAAGAGAAAGCCTAGTTATCTCAAATTACACCAAATGAGTACCTTCACAATCAACAGCTTAAAAGATCACCATTGACCAGAAACAAAATTGGATCAGCTATTTCAAAGTGGTGGCTACAAAAATAGGATAGGTTGGTAGTTGATGATGAGTGGCTCATCTCCTGAACTCTCAAACTTTTCCACCAGCAGCCAAACTCAAGACAAGCATGAGGGCCTTCAGTTATGTGAAGATACTAGGGAAACTGGGATTGGTCTCCTTCGAGCAGAGAAGATTAATGGAAGATTTAATAGAAGGGTTCAAAATCTTGAGGGATTTTGATAGAGTAATTAGGGAGAAATAATTCCTGGAGGCTGAATAATCAGTAACTAGCTTTAAGGTAGTTGGCAGAAGAACCATAAGGGAAATGAGAGGAAGTTCTTTTGTGCAGCGAGTTGTTATGGCCTGGAATGCACTGCCAGCTCCAAGAGTAACTTTCAAAAGGGTAACAAATAAGTCCTTGAGACAGAAAAAAAATGCAGGGTTATGAGGAAAGAGGAGGGAATTGGAACTAATTGGATAGGACTTTTAAAGGGTTGGCACAGTCACGACGAACAGAATGGCCTCCTTTTGCGGAAGACAAGAATGCCACAGAATATTCACCGTTCAAGTGCTGTTGCTGCTACATTCACCTGACAAGTGGCTCAACACTATTCAAGACAGAACAATTTGCTTGATCAGTACGCCTTCCACTGCATTCAATAGCCATTCCCTCCATCATCAGCATGCTGTACATACTGCAACTACAATCTATAGGATCAATTCACCAAGCTTCCTCCAGCAGGACCTCCCTCCCACCGAGATGGACAATGTCGAGGAAATAACGTTATCTCCAAGTTACTCACCAAGTCATAGCTCATCGTGATAAGAGTAAGAATCTGGCAGTTCCTGCAATGTGGATTCCGATCTGCAACACCAAGTTTATGCCCACGCTGCAAGCTGAAAATCGACCCCAACAAAAGCGGAGTCCAATGAAGAATGCTTAGAAAACGGAACAAAAAGAAAGCTGCTCGCTACTTTTAGAATGCTGACCTAGCATTTGCTCACCATCAACCATTCCTACCTAGACAGCAGAAAAATATTGCACTAAAAGCAAGAGGCTCACAAGGGCATGCTTCAATACAAAAGGCATATCCAAACAGGATTGTCAATTAAACAACAATTCCCTGTGGCATACTAGTGCTCACTACTTTCAGCGATTACTTTATTCACTACAAGCAACCAAAACAAGGGGCTGGATTATTCACGGAGTTGGGAAAGACTCATTGGGCATTTAAAAATGGTGGTGGGACCCAGGTGCAGAAGTCCGACCCCCAATTCCAATAGTTTCAATTTTGCTGACACGGCGTGATTCACACATACAGGAAACCCAAACTCAGCAGGGACATTTGAACTTAATGCTGGATTCAAACAGACGTCATTTTGGCTGTTCCAAGGACCTTAACCCTCAGTGTGGGAGTTACAAATTTGCAGACAGAAAGAGCATGTACATGCATTGTGCCTGTTTCAGCTAAACAAAATAAATGACAGCCATTTGCTGACTCATTCCACAGGGCAATGCCTTGACCAATTAGGGTCAAGCTGCCTGGTTTAAATTTCAAACAATGCTTGGCAGTTAACTGTCAGTCACCATCAGTGGTACATTCTCCAGGGCAACACCACTTGCCAAGCAATCAGCACTCACTTCACATACAGTATAAATTGTTGTTTTCCCCCTTAATTTGGTACACTTGCGAGTGTCCTGAAAAGCTTAGCCATATCTCTTTTTTCAGCAATCCTAACAAATAGCAGAGATTTGATGTGGTTGTCTACACCATCTTCTGTACTAGTAGGAGAAAAATAGATTAAATAAATAATGGAAAGAGGAGGAGGTCTTGTGGCATAGGGGAGAGTGTCCCTGCCTTTGAGTCAGAAGTTCCAGGTTCAAGTCCCACTCCAGGAATTGTTGGCAACAAAGGTGCGTTCCTTACGTGGCCTAACAGGCTGAGTATCAACCTGTAAATCCTTCCAACATACCCCAATGGGAGGTAGTAAGAGTGGGAGAGATTCCTGGTCAGCCACGTGATATAAAGAAAATTGGAGCCTCTACCATCACTGCCCATAGCTCTGGACTGCTGTACGCATGTAAAAATGTATGATACCTCAGCAATCCGGACTCCTCAGTTGGCTGGACGGTCAGTGTGGACCAACAGCACAGGCTTTGATCCTTGTTCTGGCTGGGGAATGCGGCACCTGCCTCCTTGACCTACCCATGGAGGAGGTTGTGGCGCTGTGGGTTGGATGTGCCTTCGAGCAGAGAACTGAAGAAGAACCAAAGAGAATCCCTCTACCAATGGAAAAAGTGCCTTCCTATCCACCCTATCTATGCCCCTCATAATCTTATACACCTCGAGCAGGTCCCCTCTCAACCTTCGCTGCTCCAAGGAAAACAACCCCAGCCTATCTAATCTTTCCTCATAGCTCAGACCCTCCAGCTAAGGCAGCAGCCTGGTAAATCTCCTCCGCACCCTCTCCAGTGCAAGCACATCCTTTCTATAATGTGGTGACCAGAATTGCACTCAGTACTCCAGTTGTGGCTAACCAGCATTAAATACAGTTCCAGCATAACCTCCCTGCTCTTGTATTCTATGCCTCGACTAATAAAGGCAAGTATCTCTTTAGCCTTCTTATCCACCTGCCCTGCTACCTTCAGAGATCTGTGGATATGCACACCAAGGTCCATCTGATCTTCAGATCTTTCCAGGGTCCTACCATTCATAGTGTAACCCCTTGCCTAGTTAGCCCTCCCCAAGTGCATTATCGCACATTTTTTTGGGTTGAACTCCATTTGCCACTGCCCTGCCCACCTGACCAATCCATTGATATCCTCCAGCAGTTTATGGCTATCCTCCTCACTATTTACCACCCTACCAATTTTCATGTCATCCATGAACTTCTTGATCATACCCCCTACATTTAAGTCCAAATCATTTATGTACATCACAAACAGCAATGGCCCCATCACCGAGCCCTGCAGAACCCCACTGGAAACAGAATTCCAGTCACAGAAACATCCCTCTACCAGCACCCTCTGCTTCCTGCCCCTCAGCCAATTTTGGATCCAACATGACACTTTGCCTTGGATCCAATGGACTCTTACTTTCTTGACCAGTCTGCATTAGGGACCTTATCAAAAGCCTTGCTAAAGTCCATGTAGACCACATCAAATGCATTGCCCTTATCAACACTCCTGATTACCTCCTCAAAAAAACTCAATCAAATTTGTCAAACATAACCTTCCTTTAATAAATCCACACTGACTAACCCTGATTAGTCCATGTCTCTCCAAGTGCAGATATATTCTGTCCCTCAGAATTCTTTCTAGTAACTTCCCCACCACCGAGGTTAGACTGACTGGCCTGTAATTTCCTGGTCTATCCGTTCCTCCCTTTTTTAATAATGGGATAATGTTAGCAGTCCTCCTGTGGCCAGAGAGGATTTGAAAATTACTGCCAGGGCCCTTGATACCTCTTCCCTTGCCTCCCTCAACAGCCTGGGATATATCTCATCCGGGCCTGTGGATTATCTACTTTTAAGACCGCTAAAACCACTAGTACCTCTTCTCTCTCTATGTTAATTGCCTCTAATATTTCACAGTTCTCCACCCTGATGTCCAAACCTGTGTCGTCCTTTTCCATTGTGAAGACTGACACAAAGTAGTCGTTGAGGACTGTACCCACATCTTCTGGGCCCACACACAGATTACCTCCATGGTCCTTAATCGACCCTACCAGTTCCCGAGCTATTCTCTTGATCTTTATATATTTAAAAACCTCCTTTGGGTTTTGCTTTATTCTACCCACCAATGCTTTCTCATGCACTCTCTTAACATTCCTAATTTATTTTTCAGTTCCCCTCTGCACTTTTTATATTCCTGTAAGGACTCTGCTGTATTGAGCCCTCAGTATCTGCCATAAGGTTCTCCTTTTCTCTTAATCCTAATCTTTATGTCCTTTGACATCCAGGGTTCTCCGGACTTGGTCTTTAGGGGAACATGTTTGCCCTGTACTCTTGCTATTTCCTTCTTGAATGCCTCCCACCACAAGTAGCTGCTCCTAGTCCACTTGGGCCAAATCGTATCACATCTTAGTAAAAATGGCCTTTCCCCAGTTTAGAACTTTTATTCCCGGCCCAACCTTATCCTTTTCCATAATTATCCTAAATCTAACTGAGTTATAGTCACTATCTCCAAAATGCTCCCCTAATACTCCTTCTACCCACTCGGGCTCGTTTCCGAATATTAGGTCCAGAATTACCCCTTCCCTGGTTGGGCTTTCTACGTACTGGCTAAAAATGTTCTCCTGGATGCAACTTAAGAATTTTGCTCTCTCCCTATCTTGCACACTAAAACTATCCCAGTTAATATTTGAGTAGTTAAAATCCCCTATTACTGGCTTATTATTGTTACACTTCTCTGAAGTTTGATTACATATTTGGTCCTCTATCTCTCCTTTCACCAGCACCTCTTAAGGTCCAATGGCCAATCTTCATTTGTCAGCCTAGACAGAGTGCTTCAGCAGGATATATTTGAGCATGGCAGACATCACAACAGACCACAATGCCTGCCCTGACACTGTCCATACACAGAATGTATAGCAAAAAAATGGCCCATTCAAGCCAATAGGTCCACGCCAATATTTATGCTCCTCAGAGGCCTCCTCTCACCACTTTTCATCAAAGCTCATCAGCATAACCTTCTGTTCCTTTCTCCCTCATGTGTTTATTTGGTTTCCGCTTAAATGTATCTATGCTATTTGCCTCAACCGCTCCTTGTGGTAGTGAATTCCACATTTTCAGCTCTCTCTAGGTGAAGAAGTTTCTCCTGAATTTCCTATTGGATTTATTTGTGACCATCTTCTTTTAATGCCTCTAGTTTTGGTCTCTTTAATAAGTGGAACCAAGTTCCCGATTATTTTCTTTCAAACCCTTTTTTATTTTTTTTAAAAAACCTCTCTGCTTTCTCAAGAGCCCTAGTTTGTTCAATCTTTGCTGATTGGTATAACCTCTCAGTTTCAGCATCAGACTTTTACATTTTTATTGTACCCGTGCCTCAATAAGCTTCTTATAATATGGAGACCAGAACTGTGTGCAGGATGCCAAATGCACTTCCAGAAGGATTTTCTAGACAAATAGGATTGGGAAAGCTAAGCAACATCTTCATGTCTTAACTGAAGGCACTGAGGTTAACTGCTGATCTACTGGTGCCTTTGCCATCATGTGACTGAGATTAGCTAACTCAGCACAGGCAAGGGAATTAACATATTCCCTTAGATATGGTTCAGCAGGGTAAACATCTTATAGTAGGGTATACACTCACACTCTACTGGAGAAACTGGAGAGTGGTATGCAAAATGATTGCCCTGTTCAGAAGAGGATTTGAAAATTATTGCCAGGGCATTTGATATCTCTTCCCTTGCTTCCCTCAACAGCCTGGGATACATCTCATCTGGGAAAAGCTAGGGAGGAAGCGGACTCAATGGGAGACTGGCACCTGTTTTTTTGATTGCAACCCCCCTCCCAAACCAACTTGCACCAAGTGGGGGCAGATATAATGGGGGTCTTTGCCTTTCTAGTGCTTTTTCACAGCCTGAGCCCATCAAATAAACACTTAGTGTGGTCACTATAATGTAGGAAACACGCCACTAATTCGGCAACAGCAAGATGCTACATGCAGCAAGGAGATCCTTGTTCTTCTTCCAAAAGTGTCTTGGGACCTTTTACATTCATTTGTCTGGTCCAACATCACATTTGGAAGACAGCACCCCTTAACAGCCCAGCACTCCCTCAATACTGCACTGACGTGTAGATATTGTGCTCCAAGACTGCATGTGTGTGTGTGTTTGTGTGTGTGTCTGTGCATGCATGTGTGCGCGTGTAGCTGTGTGCATGCATGTTTCTGTGTGTGTGCGTGTTTGTTTGTGTGTATGTGAAACAAGTGGAATACGAATACGTATTTAGAATCAAAGAATGCCTTCAGATCAGGCCTCGTGTTCAGTGAAATTTGGTTCAATCTAAGACTGAACTTTGGGAAGAAGGAGTCTTAGAAACATGAGTCAGCAGAATCCAGGAAACAAGCAATGCCAAAGTCCTAAAGACAATCCTCCAAAAACCTCTAGAAGAAGGTCAGCAAATAACAGTTAGGAGTGGGAACCTGGGCTGAATTGTTTTTTTTGTGCCTTGCTCCTTAGCCCAAAGGCACCAAAAACAACTGCAGCACTCCAATTCCTGCTTGAGCTGAGATCAGCCAACTCAGTATAAATCAGGCAAAAAACACTGCTGGGAACTCCCTTTTGCGTGTGGCTCAATCCAGGGAAGAGCAATCCAATTTAGTTGCCCTCTCCTATTTCCCTATCGGGCTGCAAATCTCTCCCCTTTAAGTATTTCCTCAATTCCTTTCATGAAACTTACTTTTGAATTTGCTGCCACCACTCTTTCAGGCAATGGCATTCCAGATCATAATAATTTGGCTACAGGTAAAATGGTCACACGTATTGAAAACTGTGGTATATTATCGGCCAACCTTACAGTGCCATCTTCTGGCCAGCTGAACTCAAGAGCTCAAAAATATTGAAGGGTTAACTCACTGCAAGAAGCTGGAGCTGGTCTCATTTTACAAAAACCAATTGGGGTGATACGTGGGCTGCCCCAGTTTCACAAACAGATAGACCACAGTACAAACTGAGGAGGGAACATTAATATAATTTAACAAAGCCACTGTCAGCTTTTGAAGAACTCACGTGTTCTGTTCTTGAACTGTTCCCAAGGCATCAACATTTGTTTTGGCTGTCCTAAATTGTTATAACCCCTCACAGACTCAGTACCACATCAAGTTGAACAATGTGATCCGCTGATTTCAGTTTATTACACAGCATGAACAAAGATATGTACTTCCACAAAGACTGATAAAGCTACTGGTAGCTCGAGACATCAGAGGATAAGAGGGTCAAGCTAATCTAAATATTGGCTTCAGTTCACTGACAGATAGCATGCTGCAGGGTATGCCAAATCCATCGGTCCCAATCACTTTTCTACATCCTCTCATGTTATCTCCCTGCCTTTTGAGTTTCTTTGTAATATAATCATCTCAGGTACAGTGGCTGAATGGTTATGGGAATTGGACAAGTATTTCTGAGGCTGCAAGTTCAAATCTCACCATGGTTCTGAAATTGACTTCAATTAATCTGGTAATCTGTGGGGTGGTAGTGGAAAAATTAACCACACATTGTAAAAACCCAACTGGCTCAAGGAAGGGGGATGGCCACCCCATCCAGGCAAGCTTCTCTGCTTGTCCAGGTCCCAAACCAAATGGTTAACTCTGATTGATGTCTAATGCAAGCAAACAAACCACCCAGTTAAATAAGCAGGCAATCAGACAGATCTTTCAGCACTGACCCAGGCCTATGTCTCAGGATACAATTAAGCCAATTTCAGCCAAGTCCTCATGAACATCTATGTTGGAAGAGATTTCCCACACACTAGTCAAACAAGAGCCATTCTCACAGATTCATGTCTATCAGCCATGATCCAGAATGGTAAAGAAAATATCTGTTCCAATATTAGTGTGGGATACTGTGAAGCTGGCTTGTGGGGGCTGTGTGTATGTTGGATGCGTGTGACTAATTTAATTAAACTGAAGACCGTCAGACTGCAAGGTTTAAATCATCAAAGGGGTCAGGTGTAAAAGCATGCATTTTGAAGTGGAGTTGGATGAGCTAAGATGGGATCCCAATAGATACATTATGAATAAGAACTTGGATTAGAAGGTAGATAAGAAGTTGAATTCTTAGCTGTTGAACTTCAGAGACATAGCAGGAAGTTTTACAACTGGCAAAGATCATAAATAAATAAAGCAAAGTTATTAAGTTTATTTTTCCTGAAAGTGGTGGCTATAAAGACAACATGAAAGGTTTCTCAACCCTGGGAAAGGTAACTTTCAAAAGAAGGTTAAGAATAAGGGAATTAAAGATAAAAGGGGAGAAAATATATTTAAGGAAAGATTGAAAGCTGTATGAGGAGTGGCCATGTGAAATCTTGAAAGGTGGGTTGTGTGAAGACAGACCGGTGAAAAGCAGCCTCGAGCCACCCCAGAGAAGTGCTTGTTTGTTCCACAAAGCAAGGTCTTGTTACAGGCCTTGGGTTTCCATTGTCGAGTGAGAGGGAGAGACAAGCTTGTGAAATACTTCCCTTATAACAACAGTGGGTGCAGTAATATTACTGGATGTTTTATAGATTAAGAGTCTTTAGGCACTGTTGCCTGAAAAAGGGTGTTTATTTGTGAGTCTAGCTAAGTAGGAATCTTTTGGTAAGTATTATAAGACTAATTTAAACACAGATTACAGTTACACAGTTAAAGTTTTCTTCTCTTCTGTTAATAAATATTTTAATTTAGTATTAATAATCTCCAAAAGTGGCAGTGGAATATTTACTTCTGACTTCAGTACACATACCTTCTCATAATAAATACAAATTGCAAAATCGTTATGATAGCTGACCAAATTTCCCTTTGGGATTTGGTCAGTCCAGCAAATATCACCTGCAATATCATAACAAAATTCGGGGCTCTCCAAATTTCCCTTTGGGATTTGGTCAGCCCAGCAAATACCACCTGCTATATCATAATAAAATTCGGGGCTCTGCAGAATTTTAAAAATTCCTTGATTGACTTGGAGTTAGTGAATCTCTAGGCTACGAATACAGGAAGAACCCTGAACTCAGGAGTTTGTGTTAAGGAATTTTAAAGTGGTTAGACTGCGAACATGGCTTTAGCAATTGCTAAGACTTTTCTGGGAGTGGAAGATGTAACCCTCACTGGTTTACAAAAGGTAACCAAGGCTCAGTTAATAGAATTGGCAGATAAGTTACAGTTAGGATTAACCGCAGGAGCGAGAAAAACAGACATAATTGAAGTAATAGCGCAGCGTTTGAAATTGGAAAGGATACCTGAAACTGAGAGTCACAGCTGGAGGTAGTGAGACTTCAGTTGCAAAGGAAGAAGCTTGAACTTGAACAAGCAATGGAACTGAAAAGAATTGAATTAGAGGCGAAAGGAAAAGAAGAAGAAAGTGAAATGGAGGAAAAGGAAAGAGAACGAGCATTTCAAAGGGAGCAAGCAGAAAGGCAGGAGAGAGAAATAAGACTAGAAAGGAAATTGGAAATGGAGAAGTCAACAATGGAGAAAAGAGAGAAGGAAAGAGAAGACCTGTTTAAAAGGCTGGACCTTAAAAAAAAAGGACATCAAACGCTGAGGAAGGTTCTGATGGTGAAACGACCACCTTCAACCCAAAACCCAGTAAGGAGGTGCTTAAATTGGTGCAGGCTCTTTCGAAGTTTGAGGAAAGGGATGTAGAGGCGTTCTTTATTTCATTTGAGAAGATAGCTAAGCAAATGAAATGGCCAAAAAAAAAATCAGGACATTGCTTTTACAGACTAGGTTAGTAGGTAGAGCTCATGAGGTATATGCATTGCTGTCAGAAGTATCTGGATTATGATGCAGTAAAAAAGGCTATTCTGAGTGTATATGAGCTGGTTTCTGAGGCGTACAGACATAACTTTCGGAATGTAAGGAAACAGCCTGGACAGACTTATATTGAGTTTGAGAGAATAAAACAAATAAATTTTGACCACTGGAAGAATTTAAAGATTCACTTCTTTCGGTAGTGAGAACCCATGCGGAAGAACAGTGGGTTAAAACAGCTACGCAAGTGGCAGAGATAGCTGATGATTATCAGCTAATCCATAGATAAAAACCATTTTACAATCACACTTTTAAACCTGAGGATAGTAAGTGGGGAGGTGAAAAGAATGCAGATAGACAGGGAAGAGAAGTGACAGTTTGGGATTCTCAGGAAGTTTTTCCTCAGACCAGAAAGGAAGGTGCTGAGGATGGGAGTGACACTCGAAGACTTAAATGTTTCCACTGTAATAAGGTTGGGCACACCAAGTCAACATGTTGGAGGTTACAGGGAAAACCTAGCAGGAAATAAGAGCACTGTAGGTTTGGAGATCCAGAGGCAGGAAAAACCAATGGTTTGTATATTGTTGGAGTAGGAACAAATCACTGGTAGCTAAAGAAGTGGGAATGTGTTCACAACTTACCCAAGGGAGTTCTGATGGGCAGATCACAGAAATGTTTAAAGGTTTTTTATGTGAAGGGAAAATCTATCCATGTGTAAATGGTGGTGCAGGCAAAGATATCAAAATTTTAAGGGACATGGGGGCTAGTCAGTCCTAAGCATTATGGGATAGTGCTATTTGTTGTCCAGTGGGATTATTGCAGGAAATAAGTGGGATTCATGGGGATACTAAACATATTTCATGCAAGGTAAATTTAAACCATACGTTGGAAACAGACAAGGTTGGGGTAGTGGAAAAAGTGCCCATTGCAGGGGTTCAATTTATCCGAGGAAGTGATATAGCTGGATCACAGATGTTGGTGATGCCTGTGGAGGTGCAATCAACAGAGATGTTGCAGAAAGAGCATCCTTGATTGTTTCCAGATTGTGTGGTAATGAGATCACAAACTTGCAGGTTGAAACATGAAGAGGAAGAATCTAAATTCAGGGGAAGGATGCTGACATCCAGTTAGCTGAATCTCTCTTTGAAAAGATTGTTCAGGGAGAGAAGATTGGAGATATTCAATCAGGCTGAAGTGTTTGGCAGAGTGAAATTAGTAGAGTTACAGCAGAAAGATCCAGAATAAAGCAGTTGTATCAGGCAGTGTATTCTGAAACAGAGGCAGAATGTATTCCAGAGTGTTATTACCTTAAAGATAATGTGTTAATGACGAAATTAAGACCTCCTCATGTTCCGGCAGATGAAAAGTGGGCAGTAGTACATCAAATAGTAATACCACCTGGATACAGAAATGAAATATTAAGAGTGACTCTTGAAATTCCAATATCTGGACATTTAGGAATTAAGAAAACTCACGCTAAAATACAAAATCGTTTCTACTGGTCTTCACTACAGAAAGGTGTAGTCAAATTCTGTACAGCATGTCACACATGTCAGGTGATCGGGAAACCTCAAACAGTGACTAAACCCGCACCTTTAATTCCAATTCCAGCATTTGAAGAGCCTGTTATCAAGGTCCTGATTGATTGTGTAGGGCCACTCCCTAAGACCAAAAGTGGAAATCAATACTTGCTGACAATCATGGATGTGTCTACTAGATTTCCGGAAACAATGCCTTTATGGAACATTACAAAGAGGGTTGTAGAGGAGTTGACCAAATTCTTTACAAGATATGGGTTACAAAAATAAATACAGTCAGATCTGGGTTCGAATTTCATGTCAGAGCTGTTTAAGAAAGTAATGAACAGCCTAGAGATAAAGCAGTTTAAGTCATCAGCTTATCACCCTGGATCACAAGGTGCTTTAGAGAGATGGCATCAAACTTTAAAAACTATGATGAAAGCCTGTAGTCAAGGCTGCCCTTAGGACTGGGATTGAGGAATTCCATTCTTGTTATTTGCTATTAGGAATGTCCCTAACGAATCAACAGGGTTGAGTCCTTTTGAATTAGTCCATAGTGATGAAGTAAGGGGGGGCACTTAAGTTGATTCAGAAGAAACTAGTGGGTCAAAGTTCAGAAAATACTTTCCTGGATTATGTGACAACATTTAGAGAAAGATTGAATAGACCATGTGAAATAGCTAAGGAATATTTAAAGATATCACAGCAAGTGATGAAGACAGGTGCAGATAAGGGGGCATAAGCTCGTATTTTCGTTTCTGGAGCAAAGATGTTAGTCTTGTTGCCACTGTCAGGTGAACCATTAAAGGCAAGCTTTAATGTGCCTTACCGCATTGAAAGAGACCGAGTGAAGTTGATTATTTAATAAATACCCTAGACAGAAGAAAGAACCAGAGGGTGAGTCATGTAAATATGCTTAAAAAGTACTTTGACAGGGAAGAAAACCAAAAAGAGGTATTAGTAGTGGTAGATAAGGAGGAGGTGGAAATGAAGAATTCTGAAATTGACTTTCTTCTAATTAAATTGGACAATGAGGGAGTGCTTAAAAAATTAAATGTGATGCTATGTTACCTCCCAGATAAGTGCCAAAGTGATTTGGAAAAGCTATTGCAGTCACACAAAGTTATTTGTGGGAATAAGCTGAGGGAAACAAATTTGGCTATACATGATGTAGGTGTGAGGGCTTCAGTTTCAATAAGGCAACTTCCTTGTAGATTAAATCCAGTAAAATTAGCCCAAGTGCAAAAATAATTTGAAGTTATGCTTCAGAAGGACATCATCGAGTCTAGCTGCAGTAACTGGAGTTCACCCATTGTGATGGTACCGACACCAGATAGAACAAGAAGACTGTATGTGGATTATTGAAAAGTGAATGCAATGACAAAAGTGGATTTATATCCTATTCCACGGTTGGAAGATTGTAATGAGAAAGTGGGACAATCAGAGTTTGTCAGGAAGATTGACTTGCTGCGAGGATGGAGGATTGGCTAACCAACAGAAAGCAGAAAGTCGGGATAAATGGGTCTTTTTCTGGATGGCAAGATGTAACTAGTGGGGTGCCACAGGGTTTGGTCATTGGGCCCCAACTATTTATAATCTACATTGATGACTTGGATTCAGGGGTAGAAGGTACTATAGCTAAATTTGCAGATGACACCAAAATAGGTGGGAAAGTAAGTTGCAGGGAAGAAATAAGAAATTTACAAATGGATAGGGACAGGTTAGGTGAATGGGCCAAAATTTGGGAGATGGAGTTTAACGTGGATAAGTGTGAGGTTATCCATTTTGGTCGTAAGAATAAAAAGACAACTTATTATTTAAATGGAGAGAAATTTCAGAATGCTTCAGTGCAGAGGGATCTGGGTGTCCTCGTGCGTAAATCGCTGAAAGCTATTATGCAGGTACAGCAGGTAATAAAGGAAGGCAAATGGAATTTTGGCATTTATTGCTAAAGGAATGGAGTATAAAAATATGGAAGTGTTGTTGCAACTATACAAGGCATTGGTGAGACCTCACCTGGAGTACTGTGCACAGTTTTGGTCCCCTTACTAGAGGAAGGATGTAGTTTCACTGGAGACAGTTCAGAGGAGGTTCACTAGACTGATTCCAGAGATGCGGGGCTTGTTTTATGAGGAGAGATTGAGCAGTTTAGGCCTATACTTGCTAGAGTTTAGAAGGATGAGAGATCATCTAATTGAGGTATATAAGATGTTAAAGGGGATAGACAAAGTAGACGTGGAGCGGATGTTTCCTCTTCTGAGGCATTCTAGAACGAGAGGCCATAGTTTTAGGCTAAGGGGTGGTAGATTTAAATCAGAGATGAGGAGGAATTACTTTTCTCAAAGGGTCGTGAATCTGTGGAATTCACTACCTCAGAGTGCAAGGGATATCGGGACGCTGAATAAATTTAAGGAAGAGATAAACAGATTTTTAATTAGTAATGGGTTGAAAGGTTATGGGGAGAGGGCGGGAAATTGGAGTTGAGGCCGAAATGAGATCAGCCAGGAACGTAATGAATGGCGGGGCAGGCTCGAAGGGCTGAGTTGCCTACTCCTGCTCCTAGTTCTTATGTTCTTATATTGGCAAGTACACTTACCGCAAAGAGTGAAAGAAATATCAGCTTTTGTAACACAAGATGGTCTATATCAGTACAAAGTTATGCCATTTGGTATGAAGAATGCACCACCAACATTCCAAAGACTGACAGAGTAATTTCAGGACTGAGCAATTGTGTTGTTTAGATTGACAACTTAATAGTTTTCAGTCAAACATGGGAGGAGCATTTACAACAGCTAAAAGAACTGTTTGGTAGACTGCACAAAGCTAATTTGGTGGTGCTATATCATAACAGAACAGTGTTAGCAGGCATTGACCCTGGGAACGCTCAACAGTGACTCTAGGCCCCATGAAATCTCATGGCTTCAGGTCAAGCAAAGTTATAAAAATTTTCTATTGATTACCACCTACTGCCCTTAGCCACGTTGACTATCACGGGGAGAAAGTTCCAAGGGGAGTAGTGTCCATCAGCAAATGCCTTAGTAGCAACTGATTAAGCTGGTTGACTGAACGACATAGCTGCCCGACTGGTAGTGTGAGAATTAACATGAGAAAGTAAACCTATTTGATCTCACCTACAGCAACCTGTCAAAACAACACTGGTAGAAGTGACCACCTCAGAGTCCTTCTGAAGACAATCTCTTTCCTCTACTGTGAAGACCTCCTCAACCATGTAGTGTTATACTACCATTAAGAGCCCTGTAGAGACCGATAACTTTAAACAAGAGATTTAAATTCCCAGTGACCAACTTAGACGAATTGCACAAGGTTTCAAGTTTTAAGACTTTTACTGCAGCAAACCAACTAAAAGCAACATAGCTAAACATTGCCTAGTAAGCAACTAATACTCCATACTACAGAAAAGTTAACCCATATTAATGCTTCAACACAACTGACAACACCACGTACATATACATTACAACACGCACTCCACAGGGTTACAGGCTTTATAGGAACAACCCACAGCCACTCCCAGCTTCCAATGGGATCATGTCTCCCCGTTTCGCTGAGTTGTAACATCGAGTGACCATTGAAAGGCGCTTCCCTCAGTTTCTGGAGAAGTTCCAAACTGACTACCAGCAGTAAGATCTTCTCTGGCACATTTTCCTCCTGGTAATGCCAGGGCAACTCTTCCAGAGTCTTCAGATTGCCACAGGATGCAACTCTTTAACCATTCTGCTCCACTAGCTCACAGAAAACTCACAGCTGCTTCTTTCTTCCAACCACACCAGCTGCAGCCTTCTGGCTCTCTGTAAGACCTCTTGCTCTCTTTCTTTCATCTTTTCTGTTCAAAAACTTGGAGAATAAAAGTCTATCCGCAGTTAGCCCAGATGCTCTTTCCCTTGGTCTCAGGTGTGGACTTGTTATAATTTTCTTCCAGTAAGTCTCACTCTGGGTCCCACTGTTCCCATTGTAACCAAGCCTTGTTGTCAGGTAGAATTCAATACAGATCATATGTCCCTCTTCATTATTACTTTATCTTGAATTAAAGAGACAGCCCCAAAACATAAACATCTTATAAAACCTCACATTCATAACAACATTTATCATTAAACTCAGCAGGCTATAGACACAGCTAAATCACAGAATTGGTATGGCGCAGAAGGAGGCCATTTGGCCCATTGTGTCTGTACCCGAAAATAACATGACTTCTGGATTACAAGACCAGTGCTCTAACCCCTAAGCTAATTAACCAATAGTGCCACCATGCAGTTTAAGGGAATATTGCTCCTCATCATCCTACAGGTCAGTACCCAATCAAGTTGTTTACTCCACATGACATTAAGAAGTAGCTGAACACAGCAAGGGCTAAGGGCCTGAAAGCAGTCTGGCTGTTGAGCAGAAGACCTACACAGTAGAGTTACCCATTCCACTAGCTTTGCTGTTTCACTAAACCTATGGCACTGCCATTGGCCCAACAATGTGGAAGATTGCCCTGGTAAGTTCTATTCACAGAAAAAAGGATAAACCTAACCTGGAAAATTACTACACTATCATAATCCTCCCAATCATCAGTAAAGTAACAGTAGGAATTATTACAAGCATCAAGTGATACTTACTCGCCAATAACTTCACTCAATTCAGGTTTCACCAGAACCACTTACTTTATCACAGCTTTGATCCAGATGTAGACACAAGAGCTGAAATGAATGCCAGAGGAACGGTGAGTGTCTCTGCTCTTGACAGCAAGGCAGAAGGCAGAATTTGACCAAGTATGTAGCCCAAGCAAGACTAAGATAAATGGGTAAATGGGGAAATGGCGGGGGTGGGGGGGGGGTCAAACTTTCCAAAGCCACACCTGATACAAAGGAAGATGACTGTGATTGTCGGATGCCTAATCATCATAGGATATCACCTCAGGATTTCATCAGGGAAATGTTATCAACCGACCATCTTCAGCTGCTTCATTTGCAGCCATCTATCTATTGCAAGGTCACAAGTGGGGCTGTGCACTGGCGATTCCAGCGTTTAGTTCCATTCACTACTCCCATAATAATGAAGCAGTTCATTCCAGCAGAACCCATTCAGGGTTGGTCTGACAAGTGGATGGAAATACTGTACTACATAAGGGCTAAATAAGGACCATCTCAAACAAGAGATATCCCAGTGATTTGAACTTATGTTCTTTAGTTTATTAGTCCAGACCTCTCGATTATTAGCACAAATTGGCTGGCATATTTCCTATATTACAACAGTAATTACACCACAAAAAATACTTCACTGGTAATAAAACACTTGGGACATCCTAAGATCAGGAAACGTACTATATAAATGCAATTCTTTCTTTCAATAACATAAGCATCACTGCTAGGGTATTCAAGAATTTGTAACCAACCTTTTTTCTCCTCAGACTCCTCCACGAAGGATACCCTACATGGTGCATGACAAACAGCAGTCAAGCAGCTTCTATCCAGGGATTTTCCACCTTGTTCCTGGGTGAGCATGTCATAGGTTCCTCTTGCGACCTTCCCCACACCTCCCCGTGAATACCACTGGAGAACACCAGGATTGTGGTCAGTACTAACCCCTCCCCATTCTGTCCTCACCCACCCCTGACAACACACCAAGTTCTAAAACTTACTGAATAGGAAGTGCTGGAATGCACTTAGTTTACTGTGTGATCATTACTGAATTGCGAAAAGATATAGGCAGCCACAAGCGAACCTACACATTCAACAACTTGCAGTCTCGAGGTCAGGAAACATGACATACTATTTACCTTCAGGGATAAAATAAAGCACCTTTTATATTCCCAGTCATTGTTTCCCTCCTATAGGCAGTTACTGAAGGAGGGAATGCAGAAATATTATCAGGATGTTTATTGGGATGTCAAGGTTATCAAGTTGATGTTGAGCCCGGTTCCTGCTGTTAAATCTGTTTTTTAAGTTTGACACTGACTCTGAGATAAATAGGCATGATAAATACTTTAAAATCATTGTACAGCAAACTCCATCGACATTTACAAATCTCCTTGCACTATGTTAAATTATTGCACATTGCATTGGATATGAGGCAGTTGACAAACATGCTGACTCATTGCTAACTAGCACCACTTTATCACTGCTCAAGGCTCAAGGGTAATGGAGTTAATCTGGTGAAAATGAATTCTTTTCCAAAATTGCAAGTGCCTGCTCCCGCTTCCCCAGTTGAGCTGGTTGAGGCAGTGAGCAGCTGAGCCACAGACATGAAGAGTATCTCAGTTTAAATATAAATATTATTAACATGATTATTGCAACCAACCCTTCATACCCGGGGAACTAATGTTAGCTATTTGCCATTCACACAAATGTCAATGACAAAGGGCCCACTTGCCTTAAGTGGTCTGGCTATGGAGGGCTGTTGGCACCTCATTAAGATGTGATTACCGTGGCTCTTTAATCCAAT
Source organism: Carcharodon carcharias (assembly GCF_017639515.1). Lineage (NCBI taxonomy): Eukaryota > Metazoa > Chordata > Chondrichthyes > Lamniformes > Lamnidae > Carcharodon > Carcharodon carcharias. Next base: position 94,640,562 of record NC_054474.1, read on the forward strand.
GTCATTAGTGGCCGGTTACAGTTGTCACTAACGTTACTGACTGCAATCGCAAACATGGCTAGAAAGAAAAAGGCAATGATGAGCTTCAGGATGAAAACCAACCTCCTGAACATGATGGACAGGTTGCCATCAAGGCAAGGCAGGGCTGCTGTGGTACATACAGTATAATGACCTATTCTACAATCAAATAAGAAGCTATAGTACAATGACCTACTCTGTAATCAAGGGAAGAGTTACAGCTTTTTTAAACATGTGTGGCTTAAATAAAGTTCGTGAATTCACACATATGGTGGTTCCCTTTGCTTACAGGTGATTATGGGGACATTTTGAGTATCAGATTTACATTTGGCCCATGCTACTCCTCGTACTATCTACCTCAAGTAGCAGGCAAACCATTTTAACACCAATGTACCTGATATAAGGGCGAGAGCTATGTGTTATGTACCTGCACAAACATACACACTTCTTCTTGAGTACTCTGCTCAAAGGCAGGTGCTTTGCAATTATTAACCTAACCATGGCAAAGTGCCAAGATTTTTTACTACGGGTAGGATGAGGAGGCAGGCCCTGAGTCTACCTTCACCAGAATGGCGATCGAACCCTGTGCTGTTGATGTTAATCTGATCCACACATTATTTGTCTAGCCAACTGAGCTAACCGACCCCACCATGTACAAACTATGTATTGTAATTTCCAGATTGCAATCTCATAGCCATGCTACAATAGGCATGTATCGGTGGGGTTGAACTCTGCTGAGATGCTCCTGCATGGTCAAATGTGGTATAACCACATAACAAAAGGGTCACTTTGGGCCAAGCAATAAAGTGTAGCCACCGAACTTTGGCCTGGAAAAGAAGTAAAGCCTGCAGAGGGTAAGTGAGGGATTGGGAAGGGAGAGAAAACTAGCCTGGCAGAAAAGAAACACAATTACCTGCCACCAACTTTTCATAGGTCTTTCACTTTCATCTCTCTGATTAGCCATTCTGGTCAGAACTCCATCATGAAAGAATTAATAGGCTGGATTTTATGTTTTTTGTCGGGGTGAGGGAGGTGGAAAGGAAACTGAGTGGTCTGCTTGCTCCCACCCCTCCCATCTCCGCATGACCAAACAAACGTCAAACAGCCAATTAGTGGCCAGCTGGCAGGAAGGAGGCAAAATAGAGGTGCAAAGGGGGTTCCACGACCAAGCGGCACTGTTGGCCAGAACGTTAAGTGGCAGAAAAGTGATACCGTGAACAGGAAGTCTCTCAGGGCGACAAGGCCCCTGCTCTCAGAGTCAGTCTATTTTATATTGAAGGATCAAAAAAGACTTTTAAAAATGACTTAAAAAAAATACACAGACACTGCCACCTTCCCCAGGTGCAGCTGCACTCAGGCCTTTTCTTCCACCTTTGTGCCACGTCGTCATAACTGCCGTAAAGCACTGTCAAACTGTTTCATGTCCGACGTATGAAAATTGCAGCAAGCAATGAAAAATTGCAGACAATTGTGTCGTTAATAAGAATAATAGCTTGTTAATCAGTAATTTCAAAATGGTCGGCGGACTGCCAATTTCCACACCTGCTCCCCTTCCCTAATTCCTAATTTGGGAGACTGGCATGATGATGTCAGATGGCTAGCCCAACGTCATCATGTCCTATATTCCATTTGCACAGACGGCAGCCCGCCTGATTTGCGGACATAAGATCTAGCCCAATGAAATCACCCTGGCTGACTAAAAAGCAAGAAAAAAACAGCAGCTCCTGCGAGCAAAGCCTCCTGTATTTCCAGCAATAACAGATTTTATTCCGGTAACAAACAGTGTTTTTTAAAGCAAGGATGGAACTTCGGGCACATCTTTGCCGATGTCAGTAAACTTGCAATCCAAAAACTTATCAGCAGCAATCCTGCTAAAGTAAATACAAGTCATGGAAATACAAACATTACGTTGACCAAACAGAGAGCAAGATGAGTTTTACACACCTGGCACTGAGGACTGTATAAATACAGTGTCACCTATGGCTCAGTGGATAACACTCTTGCCTTTGAGTCAGCCGGTTCTGATTCAATTCCACTAAATCCAGGCTGACATGCCAGTGCAGTACTGAGGGGGTGCAGCACTGTCAAAGGTGCTATCTTTCAGGGGAAACATTAAACTGAGAATAGAAAGATAGGTTAATGTTTAAATAAAACTACTCTTGTAATGTTTCTACAGGACCAATCGCAATGAGAAACACGAAGCAAATACCACTGATTCAACAAAAACATCAATATAACTAACCTCTACCTAAAACATTTTTATCCAATTTTATGACTTTTTACAATACACATCAAGTTATAAAAACAATAAATAAAACCAAAACCCAACCTGATTCAATTCAGACTCCCACGACCCAGCACAAAAGCCCAGCTTCAGGGAGATGAGGCTCAGTCCTCAGACAACAGCACCAAAGCTGCCCGACTCCAGAAACAAAACATTTTATTTCCACAGCACACTTCACAGGCCAAAGTGCAATCTCCCTCCCTACTATTTGCATTTCTCTCTCACCAGTTTCAGTTGCCCTCTTTCTCACTCCCCCACTCGTGTTTGCTCTCTTTCTTTGACCCTCCATCCCCAGTTTGTGTTTGCTCTCTCTCTTTCCCTCTCCCTTCTCAGTTGGTGTTGCTCTCCTTCTTCCCCTGCAGTTGGTGTTGCTCTCCCTCTTTCCCCCCCAGTTGGTGTTGCTCTCCCTCTTCCCCCCCACTTGGTGTTGCTCTCCCTCTTTCCCCCAGTTGGTGTTGCTCTCCCTCTTCCCCCCCACTTGGTGTTGCTCTCCCTCTTTCCACCCCCCTCCCCCTGCCCCAAGCTGGTGTTGCTCTCTCTTCACTGCCCCCCTCCTTGCCAACCCACTGTCACCTCCCAATTGGTGTTGCTCTCCCTCTTTCCACCCCAGTTGGTGTTGCTCTCTCTCTCTGCCTAGTTGGTGTTGCTCTCCCTCTTTCCACCCCCTCCCCCTCTTTCCCCAAGCTGGTGTTGCTCTCTCTTCACCCCCAGCACCACACCCACCCCCCCCCCCAATTGGTGTTGCTCTCTCTCTCTCTCTGCCTAGTTGGTATTGCTTCCCTCCCACCCCCAAACTGGTGTTGCTCTTTCTTCCCCCCCAAAATTGATGTTGCTCTCTCTTCGCCCCCCCACCAAATTGGTATTGCTCTCTCTTCCTCCACCCCCCCCCCAAAATTGGTGTTGCTCTCTCTTTCCCCCCACTTGGTGTTGTTCTCTCTCCCTTTCCCCCAACTTGGTATTGCTCTCTCTCCCTTTCCCCCAACTTGGTGTTGCTCTCTCTCAATCTACCTCCTACACTTGTTGCATTCTTGGCACTCAGTTTCCAGGTTTTCATTGGCCCTGATGCTGTCATCCTCACAACTGTTAAAGAATTGGGGTTTCCAAACGGCAGGGACCCAGCAGGTCCTAGACAACATGGCTTGGTGCAAACCATGACAGCTAGGATACTGAACACGGATGAACCATGTATACAAAGACCATTTCTTCCGAGCCACCAGCAGCAGCACTCAGACGAACTACTGCCCTTTTCAGTAGACTCCCATCCACCAGCAAAGTAGGAGGGTTGGAAACCCTCATTCAAACTATTGTCTATGATGGGGGAAGCAAGGACAAGAGGGCATAATCTTATAAATCTGAGCTGGGAGGGAGACCAGGCCATACTTTTTCCACACAAAAAGGTAGCTAAGTCTGAATTTTCTCCCTGAAATGGTTGTGGAAGCTGAGGATCATCTGGTGATTTCTATACTGAAATCAGTCGATTTTTGTTGGTTAAGGTTATCAAGAGATTTCTCTCTGGTCAGGGGAAGGGGGTAAATGGAGTTAAGATATGGATCAACCATGATCTAATTCAATGGCAGAACAGACTCAAGGGTCTGAATGGTCTACTCATCTTCCAATGTTCCAATCCAAATGCAGGGACATTTATTAACCAACATATTCCAAATATTGCAGTTAATACTCCTTTGATGCAACACTCATAATTGTTACAGGATAAAAAAAGATGAATAAAAGTTTACACAATGGTGCAGATATATGTTTTGCTTATACAGCAGCTAACAGGAGCATAGACGGATACAATGAGCTTTTGCTTAAAACCTAACAATTATCAGCCTTTTTTTCAAACTTCAAAAGGTTGGCACAATTTATCAATTTGTGTCTGTTATCTTGCTGTTAAAAGAACAACAAATACTGAATTGAACTTAGATCAGGATTTAAGAACACATGTTGGCCAGATGTTAGCAGTAACCTGATGATCCATCAAAAACTACAGATCTCGAAGGCGGAGTGGGATGGGGTGATGGCAAATACCACTGTCACAGCTGATCTCACACCAACTGGTTTTCCACCACGTTTAGCTTTTCCTTCAAAAGCTGTGTTTTTTTTTAATTAGGTCATCTATCTGGAACAAACAAGTGCTGTCGCTTTCAAATGATCCAAGTGCCAGGGAGCAGGGACTTCCCACCACAATGGGCGTGAGGTGTTCATTAATTACCACGACTAGCTAATGAACTGTTTATTGTTTTGTAGTCTTTGTGAGGCAAAATCAATGTCTACTTCATTAACGTTTCATTAACCATACAGGGCTCATTTATTTAAAAAAAACTTACGCAAACACTGTTTTGAGAACTTAATATTTGAATGGGCACTATTTCAAATCCTCTCTATTGAAAAAGAGATAGTAATGCAAGCAGCAGGCTTCGTGCTTGTTCTGTTAAGATCTTATAATATTTCTTCTTTTAGATACATTGTGTTGGAGCAAAACATCTTTTAGGTTGAGGATACCCTGAACATGGCAAATCTACACTCAGTTTGTATTTGAGATCACAGTAGTCATGTAATAATACCACTCATATAATTAACAGTTTAAGTGGGGGAACAGGCTGACTTCAGTTCTTTGTAGTGGAAATGCATCATCACTAATGGTTAATTATCATCTCCACTTTTTAGACTTATTGCAACAAGGACTTGTATTTACATAGCACCTTTAACATAGTAAAATGTCCCCAGGGACTTCATATTATCAAACAAAATTTAACAGCAAGCTACATAAGGAGATATTGAGTCAGATGATCAAAAGCTTGGTAAAAGATGTAAGTTTGAAGGAACATCTTAAACAAAAGAGAGAGAGGTAGGGGGTAACTTCCAGAGTTTAGGGCCTAGACAGCTGAAGGCACGGTGCCAATGGTGGAATGATTAAAATCAGGGAATGTTCAAGAAGCCCAGAAGAGCTTAGGGGGTTGTAGGGCTGAGGGAAATTACAGACATGGGGAGGAGCAAGGATTTGCAGACAAGGATGGTAATTTTAAAATTAAGGTGTTGCCAGACCGAGAGCACAGATGTGATGTATGGGCAGGACTGAGGAGTTAGGGCAAGAGGAGCATAGTTTTGGATGAGCTCAAGTTATTGGAAGGTGAAAGATGGGATGCCAGGCAGAAGAGCAGTGGAATAGTTCAGTCTGGAGATGACAAAGGGATGGATGAAGAGATAAGCTAAGACAGGGATGGAGTCAGGCAATGTTATGGAGATTAAAGTAAGCTATCTCAGTGATGGAGCAGACTTGTAATTGGATGCTCACCTCAGGGTTGAATGGAACACCAACGATGCAAACCATCTGGTTCACCCTCAGACAGTTGCCGGGGAGGGAAATGAACAGGATGGCTAAGAAATAAATCGATGGTAGGGATCAAAGGCAAGGGCTAATTTAACCACCTCATTCAAGACCACAGATGAAATGGAAAACGTCACATTCTGAGGTTGGTGGAGTAGTGGAACCTTTATTCTATAGCCAACCATGAGAGAATTGATGTAGAAATGCCTGGTGTTAATAGTATCTTCCAGATACTGATCTATTCCCTTGAACTAAACAGCCTTTTTGGAGATGTGGATGACACTGAAACGTTGTTTTCTACCCATCCCTAATTACCTTGAGGACATTAAAAGTCCACCACACAGTATAGGACTGGAGTCACATACCACACCAGAGAGGGATGCCCAGCTCACAAGCCCAAGCATGCGCTTGGTGGGATATTGGGCACGATCTTCCTGGAGGAGTCCAATTAAGAAGCTGCTTCCGGGAGTAATCTGAAGTTGCGGAAGGGTCAATTGGAGTAGCCGAAGTAAAGGGTGGCCAGCAGGCTCACTGTGAATACTGTATGCTGCTGAAGTAAATGAAGGAGGGAATGGCACAAGGTGGAGGCATCCTATTACTGATGGGACTGGCAACTAATTCCTTATGCCCAGTACCATCTGGTTCATCAATCTGTAGGTGACAAGCACTTGTAAGCACTTGCCTGCGATGTCCTGAGGATTGTAAGTTTTGTCCAGTAAAGTGACCATTGCATCTTACGGCACTCCACCCTCTGTTTTGCCCTCACCTCCTGTGAGTAGATGAGCTCAAGCACAATGTGCAGGTCCCATCCACCCCAGCAAAATTCCATAGCCTTCCAAAAATGCACGCTAATTGCCTCCATAATCATTGTAACCCATTTCCCACTGCAACTGGGCGGGGTGCCATCACCAAACTGATTCTCATTAGTGAGAGGAGGGAGGAAAACATCGGACAGCTAGCCGAATGCTTTTGTGTACCATTTCCCCCAGCCCAGAGTCCAGGGTGCTGGGAACCTTCCACTCCCTCTGCAAAATTAGCTTTTTGCAACAATCTGGCACTTTTCAGATGGTCATCTGCTGCTGCCAGCCCACAAATGACCAGACTTCTTGAAATTCAATTTCACAATTTGCCAAAGCAGGATTTGAACTTGTGGGTTATAATTTTCTAATCCACTACCAGTACCCATTGATGTACAATACCATCAGCTTTCATCTAAATGAGCAGAGAAATGTTCCATGAAAATAATGGTGGCCTGGGGAGGGGGAAGCACAAAGCAGAACAGAGAGCTGGCTGGCACTGAGTGAAGGCAACGTTTTTCTTTGTTAAATACTAAGGTACCATTTTAATTTTTTAATGGTGATACATGTATGCCATCCAGCCTGGCACAACTAACTTGCCAGGTCAGCATCTCTACACATGCACTGCAGCTTTAGTCAGAAATACCTTCTGAACACCCAACATTGAATTTCTAGTTCTTATTGCTAATTGGAACAATTTGTCATTTTGTTATTTGTGTGATGGCTATTTTAAAGTGAAATTACTTCAGCAGAAATCAGGTTTCCTCACAGATCATTCTGGCAAACTGCCTGCAACTTTTGTACAAACACAGCATGTGCAGAACAGGCAGGAGGAGGTTGTCCTGGCAAACATTTTTGAAATATGACTGCTGATTATTTTCCACTAAAGGCATTTTTTTTATTGCCGTTCACCTTAAACTATTTCTTCTCCTCCTTAATTGCCCCAATCTGTTACAACACTAGTCTTCTTCAACTTTAGCTTCCTTTTAGCAAACCAGAGTATCACAGCAAAGAGCCTTGAGTATCAATGTGACTCAATTTTGAACGAGTGTAGAGGCAGTGTAGGTGGGAGGGTGGAAGGAAGAAGATGACAAAGAGAAAGGAGGATGAGGCAACAAGGAAAGAAGAGTTGGGGGAAGGAAGGAAAAGGCAGAGGCCCAGCGTACAGCGTTATAAAATTGGAAGTGTCAGACCTTCATTGTTGTTCTCCTTCTGGTGATTATTAACTTTAAAATAGACTCATAACTCACCAGTACAATGGAAAACATCGAATTCATTGCAGTTGCATGCTTAGTTGCACACAATATCTAGCAAAGTTATAAAGAAAGACTTGCATTTAGCACTTTTCATGGCTACCGGCCATCTCAATTCACTTTACAGCCAATGAAGTACTTTGAAGTACAGTCGTTGTTGTAACGTAGGAAACACGGCAGCCAATATATGCACAGATAGCTCCTGCAAACAGCAATGTGATAATAACCACATCATTTGCTTTTCTGTGATGTTGTCTGAGGGAAAACTTTTGACTAGAACACTGAGGATAATTCTTTGCTCTTCTTCAAAATAGTGCGTTGGGATCTTTTACATCCACCCAAGCAAGTGAAGGGAGCCTCAGTTTAACGTATCATCTGCAAGACAGCACCACCAACAGTGCAACACTTGCTTAGTACTGCACTGGAGTGTCAGCCTTGATTTTTGCGCTCAATCCCTGGAGTGCGACTCAAAATGGGAACCTTGTGACTCAGGGGTAAGAGTGCTACCCACTAAACCATGGATCTGATCTAAAAGATCTAAGGAGAGAACATTTTAGTAAGGTAATCAGTGTTTTAACACTGGCAGCTAGGCTCTCCACTACAGAAATTAAAACAGAAAATGCTGAAAATACTCAGCAGGTCAGGCAACATCTGTGGAAAGAGAAAGAGTTTACGTTTCAGGTCGCTGACCCTTCATCAGAACAGATGCTGCCTGGCCTGCTGAGTATTTCCAGCAGTTTCTGTTTTTATTACAGATTTCCAGCATTTGCAGTATTTTGCTTTTGTATTACTGCCCACTACAGGACTGTTCAATAACTGCAGGCAGGCAGGAAGCAAGTTTTTTTCTAGGAAAATTTGATTCCTTCATCTGCATTTCCAATGAGAAATCAATGGACATGAGAAAGAAAACTTGTGTTTGCCCAATTTAAGGATTGGCAACACAATTTGAAGCCTTTTTTCACAGTATAAATAAGTTATTTATCCAGCAATTGGAATTACACAGCAAAGCAGAAATTTTGTGCAAAAAAAATTCACTGTTTATCACTGATGAAACTTTAAAGAGAGGAGTTTAAAAAATATGAACAGCAAGACCGGCTAATGAAATTGCCCATTTTCTGTTCAAATCTCCCATTTCCCCTCAGTGTGGAATTGTACTGATACAATTTGAGAGTTTTCTGCTTCCAGGTTGAGCCTTCTGTCAATAGGGAAGAAGCCATTTTCTCTGGGAACACAGCGGAACTGAGCCTGAGCACCTGCAGTTGGCCGCTGCAGGGACATGTTGCTGGAGATTTCAGATGCAGAAAAGTGCATTAGTTTGGAAATGTTATGTTTTTTTGTTCTATGCCCTTTAGGTTACTAAGATAGCTGGAATGGGGGGGGGGCTGCGGGAAGGGAGAAAAAGAGAGAGAGAGAGAGGTGTGGGGGAGATAGGGAGGGGGGACAGGGAGAGAGAGGAGGACAGGGAAAGGGAGGAGGAGGGACCAAGAAGAGAGAGAGAGAGGAGTGGGGGGGGGGAACCAGGAAGAGAGGAGGGGAAACAGCAAGAGAGAGAGGAGCAAGGGGAGAGAGAGGCAGGGACAGGGAGTGACTTGGAAAGACAGGAGGGGGCACAGAGAGGGATGCAGAAAGAGAGAGACAGATAGAGAGAGAGATTGGGTCAGGGAGAGATAGAAAGGCAGGAACAACAACTGATATTTATATAGTACCTTTAACATAATGAACTGCCCCAAGGCACGTCATAGGAACATTATGAAACAAACCATGATATCGAGCTACAATAGGAGGTATTAGGTCAGATGACCAAAAGCTTGGTCAAAGAGATATGTTTTAAGAAGCAGCTTCAAGGAGGAAAACAAGGTAGTGAGGTGGAAAAGTTTAGAGAAGGAATTCCAGAGCTAGGGGCCGAGGGATCTGAAAGCAAAGTCAGCAATGGTGGAGCTATTATATTTGGGAATGCCAAAAAAGGCCAGAATTAGAGGAGCACACGTACCTTGGAGGGTTGTGGGCTGGCGAAGATTACAGAGATACAGAGGGGTGAGGCCATGGAGCGATTTGAAAACAAGGATGAGAATGTGAAAATCAAGACATTGCTTGACTGGCAGTCAATTATTATTTTTAAAAATTCATTCATGGGATGTGGGCTTTGCTGGCTGGGCCAACATTTATTCCCCATCCCTAGTTGCCCTTGAAAAGGTGGTGGTGAGCTGCCTTCTTGAATTGCTGCAGTCCATGTGGTGTAGGTACTCTCACAGTGCTGTTCGGAAGGGAGTTCCAGGATTTTGACCCAGCGATAGTGAAGGATCGGCAATATATTTCCAAGTCAAGATGGTGATTATCAGCGAGCTTGGAATGATAGGGGAATGGGATTTGCTGCAAGACAGGGGCAGCAGAGTTTTGGATGACCCCAAGTTTGCAGAGGGTAGAATGTGGGAGACCAGCCAGGAGTGCAATGGAATAGTGCAGCCTAAAGGAAATGAGGCATGGATGAAGGTTTCAGCAATAAGAGAGCGGAGACATGGGTCAAATTGACAGTCTTAAGTAATGTGAATATGAGGTCAGAAGCTCATCGCAGTGTTAAATGTAAACCAAGGTTGTGAACAGACTGGCTTAATCTCAGACTGTTGTCAGGGAGAGGGTTGGAGCTCGGGGACAGAGTTTGGAATGGGGGTAGAAAACAATAGCTTCTTCCCGAAATTTAACTGGAGGAAACTTCTGTCATCCAGTACTGGATGTCGGATAAGCAGTCTGATAATTTATCAACATTAGAGGTGTCAAGTGAGGTACTAGTGAGGTAGAGATGGTTTTCATGAGCAGACATGTTAAAACTAACGTTGTGCCTTTGCGCCGGGGAGCAGTATATACATGAGAAATAGGAAGGGGCCAAAGTTAGATCCTTGGGGCACACCAGAGGTAACACTGCCAGAATGGGAAGAGAAGCCATTGCAAGTGATACGCCTGGCTATGATTAGATAGATAAGATGGGAGCTTATGGACTTCTTTGTCACTAAGATCAAGGCAATATAGTCAGTTGTCTCTGTGCAGTGACTGTAAGTAAAACTTTTCATACAGTTTTGAGGATCACACGACTGTACTGACAAATCAGCCTTAAGCGTGGGTAATCTTAGGGGCGAAGCTTTCTAGCCTTGGTTTTGGTTCAAGCATGTAGCTTCATCAGGAGCTCTGTAAGTGATGTTTATTGTTTCCAACAAGAAACCTGTCCAGTACACCAAGTTTATTACAATTGGTGACAAGGATAATTAGCTCTCACACTGCACCCCCCCGCCCACCCCCCCAAACATGCCACTCTTCAGCAGAATCGACCCATACAACTTGTCCAAGGAAGACTGGAGGCAGTATATAGAGCACCTAGGTTTCTACTTTGTGACAACAAAATAACAGCAGAGGAGAAACAGAAAGCAATTATTCTAAGTGTCTGCGGCAGCAAGACATATAACCTCATCTGTAGTCTGATGGCCCCGAACACACCTAATTCCATATTCTTTAACAAGCTAGTAGACCTCATGAAGGCACATTTTCAGCCTAAACCATCGATGATCATGCAAAGATTCAAGTTCAACTCTAGAGTAAGGGCCCCGGGTGAGTCAATCGCAATGTATATCGCCAAGTTAAAACAGTTAACGGAGTACTGTTACTTCGGAGATACTCTAACTTACATTTTTCAAGATCGTTTGGTTTGTGGCAAACAAGATAACACCATTCAGCGTCATTTACTTGCAGAAGTTATACTGATCTCAAGTACACCATGGAGATAGTGCTGGCAAAGTAGAGTGCTGAGAGGAACTTGCAGGCTTTGCAGAGTGTGCAACATGACAACATTCTTCAGTTGGGGCAGGAACCTACCGCCAGGCAAAGCACGAAAACCAGGGAGACAACTGCGAACCGGGACACAGTCTCCACTGCTCAAAAAACAAAAAGAAATACTGGAAGCATCTCACCAGTGATTCAGAAATTAAGATGTCACCGATATGGGGGTAATCATGTACCAGAAACCTACAGATTTAAAGAGGCAGAATGCCACTACTGTCACAAAAAAAGGGCTTATTATAAAGCAACGCAGGGTGCAATCAAGGCAGCCAGACAGCAGGACAAGATCATTGAAGTGCACAATATAAATGAACCAGAAGCCACTGATACTGATGTCTATTCCCTATACAATCTCAAGGCAAGGAAAACTGAACTAATCACCATTACCCTTCAAGTAAATGGAAAGCCTCTAGTCATGGAGGTTGACACAGGAGCATCGCCCATAGCGATGGGAGAACACATCTTTAAATACCTAAGTGAAGGTATCCAGCCACTGAATCTGGAGCAAACCACAGCTCAGCTGAAACCATACACTGGAGAGGCAACATAGGTGAAAGGCATCGCCTCTGTACCTGTATATTACAGGCAACAGACAGCCCAGCTGCCAGTGATTGTTGCAACACGGGAGGACCTAGCCTTCTGGGTCACAACTGGTTGAAAGAAATTAAACTCAACTGTTCAGAAATTTTTCCAAGTCAGAACAGGAAGAAAGCCTGAGTTGATAAGGGAATATGATAGTGTCTTTTGGAATGAGATAAAAGAACCAAAGGACCTTCACAGATGCAAGGATCCCTTAGGTCAGAGTTGATTCCATGGGAAAATCATGGAAAGAAGTGCAATGAATACAGTGCCACTCTGAGCCAACTGAAGAAACAGTTGGTAGAAAAAAAACTCATCAATGTTTGAAGTTCCAAGAGGAAGCCAAAAGATACAAAAAGGAGACAGAAGAACTGAAGGATCAGTTGATTGAAACAAAAGAGGCATTAGAAGGAAAAGTTGTGGAACTTCCCAAGGTGAGAGTGGGTAGCTCAACCCCCGAACTAAAGTACAGTTAAGTCAAGTTAAGATTTCACCACAGAGAAATTTAGCCAATGTGAAATCAAAATGAACGACGAGACAAAACTGTGGCAAACACAAGAAGAAAAGACAGAAAACAAATCCAAAAGGCCAACAGGATATGTTCCCATAACCATCTCTGCAGCTGCGAAGGGTTACTCACAGCTTGAAAAAGAAGGCTTATCCATAATATTTGGAGTAAAGAAGTTCCATCAATATTTGCATAATCAACACTTCACCAAAATGTCAGTTCACAAGCCACTAATGGGTTTATTTAGTGAAGATAAAGCAATTCCACCGATAGCCTCTGCTAGAATTCAAAGATGGGCTTTGATTTTGTTGGCATATGAGTACACCTTTATGCACTGTTTGGGGTATGGATATAGCAAATGCAGATGACCTCAATTATCTACCTTTGCTCGATAGCATTACACATGCTCCAGTGCCTCAAGACATTGTACTTGTGTTGAATCTCCAGGACTCCTCAACGGTCTGTGCAAGCAGATAAAAATTGGACAAACCGGGATCCAATTTTATCAAGAGTCCGAGAACAGGTATTGCAAGGATGGTCAAATGTACGAGTCTCTGAAGAGTTAAAACCATTCTATGCCCATAAATCTGAATTAAGTTGTCAAAATGTATCTTGTTATGGGGAGTAAGAGTCGTCAACCCTTCGCAAGGAAGAGAACCACTCTTGACAGTGTTTCACAGTGCGCGTCCAAGCATTTCGAAAATGAAGATGTTCGCACTTATATCTCGTGGCCAGGTATAGACAGTGATATTGAAAAGGCTAAACACTGTCTCCACTGTCAGCAACAACAGAAGTAGCCCGTTTCAGCTCCACTGCATCTGTGGGAGTGGCTGGGTGGATCCTGGCTTAGACAACATCTAGACTATGTAGGTCCATTTTTAGGTACCATGTTTTTAGCAATCATTGACGCACATTCAAAGTGGATGGATGTGTTTGAAGTGAGATCACCTACGTCATGTACAACTACTGAAAACCTGCACCAATGTTTTAGTGTACATGGCCTACTAGAAGGCACTGTTTTGGACAATGGTATCGCTTTTACTCGTACAGGATTTCAGAGATTCATGAACCTAAATGGGATTGAACATGTCAAAACAGCACCATATCATCCCTCATCCAAAGGATTAGCAAAAAGAGCCATACAAATTTTTAAAACAGACATGAAGAAATTATCCAAAGGAATGTTAGAAACAAGAACTTCAAGATTTCTTCTAAATTATTGCACGACTCCTCATGCAATGATGGGTTCAACACTGTCTGAATTACTAATGAAATGTCACCTTTGTACAAGATTGAGTTTGGTGTTCCCTAACTTAGAGGGAAAGTGGAGAAGAACCAGAGTAGTCAGAAAGTGAATCATGATGTTCACAGTAAAGATCGAAAATTTACTGTGGGAGAGATTGTTTCTGTGCAAAATTTTGGAACCGGACCTAGACGGGTTGCTGGTATAATTATTTCTGAAACAGGACCTTTGTCATATCAAGTGGACGTGGAAAACAGGATTGTTCAGAAATATGTGGATCATCTAAGAAGTAGAGAGACACTCCACCAATCAGTTACTCCACTTGAAATTGGAGTCGAAGCTTTGATCCATGAGGTCCCAGATCAACATAGAATAGACATACCTGATGTCTCTGTTGAAATAAATAATTCTGAACTGCCATTGTTGAAGGATGTCCCTGATGCCGCAGTTCCTGGTCAAGTCAATCCAGTGGAAGAATCTCAAGTCGTAGAGTTATGTTGCTCCATCCAAATCAGAAAACCACCTCAAAGACTTGATCTATAATTGCATTAACTGAATATATTTGTATATGTTATGGGTTAAGATATTCTTGTGAATAAGAGGATTAGAACAAAATTAAAGGGGGGAGAATGTAGTGATTGTAAGTAAAACCTTTCATACTGTTTTGGGATCACATGACAAATCAGCCTTAAGTGCAGGTAATCTTAGGGGCGGAGCTTTCTAGCCTTGATCTTGGTTCAAGCATGTAGCCTCATTAGCAGCCCTGCAAGCAGTTTACTATTTCTAACAAGAAACATGTCCGGTTCTCCAAGTTTATTACACTCTGCCATGTCCTTCCCTTCTAATTAGCCTACTGAGCTTAACTTCCTTTAGTGCTCCCCCCTGCTCTAGCTCTGAACTCGCATCTTTCTCTAGTTTTCCTCCTATTTCCCTCATCCCCTCTCTGTAGTATAATGGATTAAAAGTTATCATTTGAGATAGTGATGTGACTCATGATATAACAGTGACATCAGCAGTCATGTGCTAGAGACTTTGTAGAGAGATGGAATAGTCTGCACTATTCTATCCTGTATATAATGTTAGCCAAATAGTTTTGAAGCAATCAACCTGAGTCGGACTAGAGATTCTCATGGTTTAAGGGAAGTCTTCCCAGTAGGTATTAGGCCACGAGACAAGCCACTCTCTGAACTCATCTGTCCATGAGATGCATCTCATATTCCCTTGATTCTTTTCCCACTAAACTGCAGATCACCCAACTTCCCCTCCTAGTCCCCATGGGAGTAATCCTAACCAACTGGGTGAGAGTGGAGAGGTGTTGGAGGAGGATGGTGTGATCAAAGGCTGCAAACAGGTCAAAGAGCATGAGGAGGGATAGCTAACCAGTTTCACAATCACATAGGATTTGTGACTTCGATCAGAGCCAGGCTAGCACTGTGGCATGGGCGCAAACCTGACTGAAGGGATCCAAACATGGTGTTTCAGAACAGACAGGAGCGGGCTTTGGAGGTGACAACATGCTCAAGGGCTTTGGTGGGGAAAGAAAGGTTGCATATAGGACGATAGTTTGCAAGGATGGAGGGGGTCAAGGGTTATTTTTTCGTAAAGGATAGGGGTGATGACGACAGATTTAAAGGAGAAAGCAACAACACCTGGAGAGACCATTTACAATATCGGCCAACACGGGTCAGGAAAGGATGTTGGGTCATCTGCAGTTCCCTGGGAAAAGGATCGAGGGAATAGGAGGTGGGACTCATGGATGAGTTCAGAGAGGGCATATGGGGAGGTAAGAGAGAAACTAGAGAAAGATGCAAGTTCAGAGCTAGAGCAGGAGGGAGCATTAAAGGAAGTTTGGCCCAATGGGCTAATGGAAGGGAAGGACATGGTCGAGGCTGATCAGATTGTCTCAATCTTAGTGACAAAAATGTCCTCGCACTTGTTGTTGCAGATGAGGCTGGAGAGGATAGGGAAGTGGGGTTTAAAAAGACGGTCTGCAACAGGGAGAAGACGACATTCCAGAATGATCCTGGAATAGTGAGCAGTTTTAGCAGATGAGAGTAGGATCTTGTACTGTTTTAAGTGGCCCAGCCAGATCGGGATGGCTAAACCAGTTGATCGCCATAATCTTTCAAGTATGCGTCCCCCTTGGACTTAAGGAGCAGAGATGAGAGCTGTACCAGGGAAACGGACAGCATGAGAGAAAGAGAGTAATTGTTTTATCATCATGGAAATTGAAAGACAAGGTCACGGAGTGATAGGAGGATAGGGTCAGAGGGGAAGAGAGAGAGGTGGACAAGGTCAGGGAGTCAGAGAGAGAAGGGAGTCAGAGAGAGTGAGAGAGACAGGGTCAGGGAGAGAGCAAGAGAGAGAGTCAGAGAGGGGGTGTGAGAGACAGAGGGAGAGAAAGGGTCAGGGAGAGGAAAAGAGGGAGGGATTGAGAGACAGGATCAGACTGAGATACAGGATTAGAGTGAGACACATGGTCAGGAAGAGTGAGAGACAGGTTCAAGGGAAGAGAGGGGGAGACATTGGATCAGGGAGCAATGAGAGTGGGAGGTGGGGTCAAACAGAGGAAGAGAGAGAGAGAAAGAAAGAAGGGGGAGGGAGGGAGAGAGAGAGAGTGTGAGTCAGGCAAAGAGAAAAACAGACACATGTACCGATAATGAAGCATATTCTTAGTTATGACTCCTCTTTGTTAAATAGCATTTTGATACTCCAGGCTCATACATGAAGAATTTCTACTTTTGTTAGGTATTAAAGGACAGTCAGCACCAACAGAATCATCACTACAGAAGTTACTGTCCTCAGCAGCTAGAAAGCTAGGGAAGGAAATATATCCTTCTCAGACGCATTAAAAAAACATTTTGAATGAAGGGTTCAACTTAAATGAAAAAGCCTGCATCCTGTCCTCCAGTACTGCATCCAGTGTACTGCCAAAACAAGGCCAGTGTGACGACTATTGTCCTGCATCGTTCTATAAACTTAGCGGATTCACAGCTGAAAAGAGCAACTGAAAATAGCAGCCATCATTATGTTCAATCTGATTCGCTCAGCAATTCTGGTCTTCAAACCCCAGAGACATCACTGTCTTGCAGTTCATGGGGCCAAACTATTATAAAGTTATGCATCAGCAGGGTCAGATCACGTAACAGGAGCGATGAGAAGGCGGGCTGAGTGTAAGAGTTTCACTGGACAATACTTCAAGAACAGGTTCAATCCTCACTACAAAATTGTTATCCAGTTCCCATTTTCTTCAAAGGTATTACTCTGTAGGATAGTATGCTGCCTCTCTGGTGCCAGGGTCAAGGATCAGCTACAGAACACTCTGAGGGGGACAATAAACAGCCAGAGGTCATGGTCTATATTGGTGCCAATGCAGTGGTATGAAACTGGGATGAGGTCCTGCAGGCAGATTTCAGGAAACTAGGAAAAGAATTTAAAAAGTAGGAGCTCAACAGTAGTAATCTTCGGATTAACCCAGGTGCCATGTGCTCATGAGTACAGAAATAGGATAGTGCAGCTGAATGCATGGCCAGAGAAATGGTGTAGGAAGGAGGGCTTTAGATTCCTGGGGCTTTGGGATCAGGTTTGAGGGAGGTGAGACCTGTACAAGCTGGACTGGTTGCACCTCAATGGGGTGGGGAGGTTTGCTAGTGTCGTTCGGCAAGGGTTGGAAACCTCAGAAGGAAGAGAAGCAAAATTGTAAATGGAAGACAGAAAATTAGTAAGCAAGTATAGAAGGTTGAGGAAACAAGTGTTAGAAAATAGACAACAAATGAGTGGTTCAGTGATACAGACTTCAATGGAAGGGATCTGGTGAATAAGTCAGATAAGCTGAGGACACAGAGACACACTTGGAAGTATGATATCCTACATCACTGAAACATGACGTAAAGGAATACAGCTCAACATTCCTGATTACAGGGTTTTTGGGAGGGGGTGAAAGAGGACCGGCGGGGGGGGTGGCATTATTGGTTAAAGAAACAGTCCCAGCTTTAAGGAAGAATGACATGTTAGAAGGGGCATAAACTGAAGTCATATAGGTTAGATTGAGGAACAAAAACAGGGTAATGCTACAGACCCCCAAACAGTTGGAGAGAGATAGAAGAGTAAATATGTAGGCAAATAGCTGAAATGTGGAAAAACAAAAGGCAGTATTGATGGGGGATTTCCATGACCCTAATATTAACTGGGATAAATTCAGTGTGAAAGATACAGAGGGTGCAGAATTGCTAAAATGTATTCAAGAACATGTTTTAGCCAGAGAAGGGGCTATAAATCTGGGTAGATGGAAGAGGAGCATTTTAGTGATAGTGATCATAATTCAGTTAGGTTTGTAGTAGTTATGGAAAGGATAAAGACAGACCAAGAGTAGAAGTTTCACATTGAGGAAAGGCCAATTTTACTGAGCTGAGATGTGGTTTGGCAAAAGTGAACTAGAAGCAGCTACCTGAATGTAAATCACTGTTAGAGCAATGGGACAGCATTCAAGCAGGGACTAAAAAAGTTTTCAGAGCAAATATGTTCCCACAAAGAAAAAGGGTGGAACTTACAAAACTAGATACCCCCACCCCAACCCAGACATCTAAGAGCATACGGAGTAGGATAAGGTAGAAAAAGAAAGCTTATTATATCAGATGCTAAGAGCTCAGTACTGCAGAAAGCCTACAGGAGTATAGAAAGCGCAGTTATAAAATTTAAAAGGCAATTCGGAAAGCAAAGAGAGAGCACAGAAACATTTTAGCAAGTTTTATAAATACAAAAAGAGTGAGAGGACAACTAAGGAAAGAGGAGGGCCAGTTAGAAACCAATAAAGTAATTTGTGTCTGGAGATGCAAAACATGGTCATGGGTCTTAATGAACCCTTGGGGCCACATCTTCCCCTCTATTTTGGGAAACATGAGTTGGGCTATTTCTCTGTAAGACATGGGCACACAAAATTTTCAAAGCCTCTGCTTATGTTGTCAATTTCAGGCACATTTCAAAGATTTGCCAGACTTGCCAATGACTCATTGGTTCTATACGTAGTGGATACTGAGAGTGTGGGAATAGGGGCATGGAAGGAGCATGGGGTTATGGAAGGAGCATCGATGGGCATGGGTGATATGAGGTGGCATGGATGGAGCTTTGGGATATGAGGGGACATTGGCAAAAGCTCTTAAACTTTCCTGTCAAAAGACTCCCGACTCCTCAAGGTTCACGAACTCACTTACCTGGTGGGGTTCCCACAGGCTTTAGCAACCCCTCCAGTCTACAGGAAAATACCAAAGGCAGGGAAATTTGAATTTCTAGCAGGGATTTAAATTGTGAACCTGACATCACTTTGACTGAGTGTTGGATATTGACCTGTCACAATTCCCAACCCGAAAAAAAATGGAAGGAGGCTGGAATCTCTGGGGAAGTTCAAAATTGCAGCCCTGCTTGCCTCCACTTTAGTCCTCCTGACTCAGGTTTGCTCCAATTCAGGAGACGAAAATTTAGCCCTTTGTATCTGTTTTCACAAAACAGAGGGACGAAGTAGACATTGTTGTTAAAGAGGAGAACAATAAAATATTGGATGGGATAATCATAATTAGGGAGGAAATATTAAGGGGTTTAGCATCCTTGAAAGTGCATAAAACATCAGGCCTGGATGAAATGTATTGCAGTCTGCTAGGAGAAGCAAGGGAAGTAGTAGTAAAGGCTCTGACAATCATTTTCAAATCTTATCTGACTATAAGCATGGTGCCAGTGGACTTGATAGGAATTAACATTGTACCGCTATTTAAAAAGGGAGGAAGACTTAGCCCAAGTCATTTCAGGCCAGTCAGCCTGGATTCACTTTGGCCTGGATTAATCAGGAACAGTCAGCATGGATTTAAGAGAACATTGAGCCTGATTAACTTAATCAAGTTGTTTGAGGAAGTAACAAGGAGGGTCGATGAAGGTGGTGCGTTTGATATCGTCTTACATAGATTTTAGTAAGGCTTTTGATAAGTCCTATCTGGTAGACTGGTCTGTAAGTTAAAAACGCATGGGATCAAAGGGAAAGTGGCAAGTTGAATCCAAAATTGGCTTGCAGCAAAACGTTATGGTCAACAGGTGTTTATGTGACTGGAAAGCTGTTTCCAGTGGTGTTCTGCTAGGCTCAGGAGAGGATCCCTTGCTGTTCATGGTACATACCAATGATTTAGACTTAAATGTAGGGAGCATTAAAAAGTTTGCAGATTAAATTAAAATTGACCATGTGGTTGATAGTGAGGAAGAAAGCTGTAGATTGCAGGAAGATATCAATGCACTGGTTAAGTGGGCAGACAAGTGGCAAATGGAATTCAGTGCAGAGAAGTGTGAGATAATGCATTTGTCATAGAGGTCTACAGCACAGAAAAAGGCCCTTCAGCCCATCGAGTCGGTGCCAGTCAAACAAGTACCTAACTATTCTAATCCCATTTTCCAGTACTAGACCCATAGCCTTGTATGCCATGGCACTGCAAATGCACATCCAAATACTTCTTAAATGTTATGAGGGTTTCTGCCTCTACCACCCTTTCAGGCAATGAGTTCCAGATTCCCACCACTCTCTGGGTGAAAAAAATTCTTCCTCACATCCCATCTAAACCTTCTGCCCCTTACCTTAAATCTATGCCCCCGGTTATTTATCCCTCCACCAAGGGGAAAAATTCCTTCCTATCTACCCTATCTATGCCCCTCATAATTTTATACACCTCAATCATGTGCCCCCTCAATCTCCTCTACTCCAGGGAAAATAACCCCAGTCTATCCAATCTCTCCTCATAACTAAAGCTCTCCAGCCCAGGCAACATCCTGGTAAATCTCCTGCGCACTCTCTTTAGTGCAATCACATCCTTCCTATAATGCAGATTACAGAACTGCATGCAACAATCTAGCTGTGGCCTAACCAGCATTTTATACAGTTCCAGCATAACCTCCCTGCCCTTATATTCTATGCCTCAGCTAATAAAGGCAAGTACATCATATGCCTTCTTAACCACCCTATCTACCTATCGCGCTACCTTAAGGGACTGGTGGACATTCACACCAAGGTCCTTCTGATCCTCGGTACTTCCCAGGGTCCTACCATTCATCGTGTATTCCCGTGCCTTGTTTATCCTGCCCAAGTGCATCACTTGGGGAAGACAAACAAGACAAAGGACTACACCATAAATGGCTGATTCTGATAGATGTAGAGGAACAGAGAAACCATGAAAGTGTATGTCTGATTGGTAGATAAGGTGATCAAGAAGGCATACAGCATACCTTCCTTTATTGGCTGAGGCACTGAACAGAAGAGCAGGGAGGTTACTGTATAAAACACTAGTTAAACAGCAGCTAGAATATTGTGCATAGTTTTGGTCACTGCATTACAGGCAGGAGCTGATCACACTGGAGAGGGTACAGAAGAGATTTACTCCTGGGAATGGAGAATTTTAGCTATTGAGAGAGATTGTTTAGGTTGGGGTTGTTTTCTTTGAAACAAAAGAGGCTAAAGGGCGAGTTAATTGAGCTATATAAAACTAGGAGGGACCTAGAACGAGTGGACAGGAAGGACCTATTTTACTTAGTACAGAGGTCAATAACCAGAGAGGATAAAGGGGAGTTGAGAAACCTTTTCACCTAGAGGGTGGTGGAAGTCTGCTTGAAAGGGTGGTACAGGCTGTGACCTCATTCAATTAAAAAAACACTTGGAAATGCATTTGAGATGCCATAACTGACAGACCAAGAGCTGGGGGGGTGGGGTGGTGGGATGAGACTGGATAGCCCTTTTTGGCCAGCATGGGCATGATGGGCCAAATAGCCTCCTTCCATTCTGTAAATGTTTCTATGTTGTCTATTCTCTAATGCAATCACATTACTAAGATAAGAATTTCATTCCCTTACCAAATACTAAATTACTACTCATGCTTTAAGACAGCAACATTTATAACAATGTGCCATCGAATACACGATGACACTACACTGAATTGGAAAATGTTATTTAACAAACATACTGTATTATGTTATGGTATTCAAGAAAACCAAGGAGAGGCATGTCAAAAGCAACACAATGGCACGGCAAAAAGGACTGAATCAATACAAAAATGTCACGTGATTGCTGTACTTCCTTCCAAAGATAACACAATGAAAGCTAGCACAAATTGCCAGTCCCTTGCCCACCATACAGTTATACATCAGGTGCTGGACTAACACTTCTCCACAATATAAGGTGTAACCAATACATAATCACAACATTAACAGCAGAGCAAATTACAAGACTGAAGGTTCGTGACATTGAAAGAACATGTTCCAACTCTCCAGCAGTTACTATTTCACAAACAGTAATCTCTCTTGAATTCATTCCAGGGAACTGCTGGGTTATGGCAATTTTCCTGATATTCTGACAAGAGATATTAAACATTGTCAAATCATCACCTATACTTGTCCACCTGCCAGGCAGGTGTTAAAGAGGGAGCTGATGGCCAACATCACCACTAGGAATTGTGGTCACCACATCAGAGGGTCTCAGGTTTTTTTATTCTTTCATGGGATAGCACTAGGCCAGCATTTGTTGCCATCCCCAAGAAGAAGGTGTTGGTGAGCTGCCTTCTTGAATGGGTCTGCCTACACCAGATGGACTATAGCCACACTGCTGTTAGGAAGGGAATTTCAGGATTTTGACCCAGTGACAATGAAGGATCTGCAATACGGTTCCATTTCACAGGCTTGCATGAAAACTGGCAGGTGGTGGTTTACCCACCCATCTGCTCTCCGTGTCCTTCTAGATGGTAGAGGTCACAGGTTGGAAGGCACTACCAAAGGAGGCTTGGTGATTAGCTTCAGTGCATCTTGTAGGTGGTACACACTGTGGCCACTGTGCACCAGTGATGGAGGGAGTGACTGTTCAAGATGGTGGATGGGGTACTGATAAAGCAGGTTGCTTTATGCTGAAGATGTCAAGCTTCTAGAGTGTCATTGGAGCTGCACTCATCCAGACAAGTGGAGAGTATTCCACCAAACTCCTGACTTGTGTCTTGTCAATGGTGGACAGGTTTTGGGGGAGTTGAGGGTGAGTTACTCTCTGCAGAATTAGCAGCCTCTGACCTGCTCCTGTAGCCACAGTATTTATATGGCCAGTCCAGTTCAATTTCTGGTCAATGAAAAGCCCCAGAATGTCAATAGTGGGCGATTCAGCTATGCTAATGCCATTGAATGTCAAGGGGCAATGATTAGATTCTCTCCTGCTGGAGATGGGCCTGGCATTTGTGCAGTGTGTAAGTTACTTGCCACTTATCAACCTAAGCACCATTCATTTTTATCACAGCATCTGTCAAAATTATTTGGATTCATTGCTAGGGAGTACAATGGGAGCTAGCATGGTGGTTATCTTACTGCAGTGGTAAGCCAGAGGCCTGGAATTACAGAAACTTTATGGCGCAGAAGACGGCCATTCGGCCCATTGAGTCTGCACTGGCTCTCTGAAAGAGCATTCTACCTAGTCCCACTCCCCTGCCTTATTCCCATAACCTTGCACATTCTTTCTTTTCAGATAGCAATCCAATCCCCTTTTGAATACCTTGATCAAACCTACCTCCATCACCCTCTCAGGAAGTTCGTTCCAAACTCCAACCACTCTCTAGCTGAAAAGAATTTGTCCTCACATCACTTTTTGCTAATTACTTTAAATCTGTGCCCTCTAGTTCTTGAGCGGGAACAGTTTCTCACTATTTACTCTGTCCATGCCCCTCAGGATCTTGAATACCTCTATCAAGTTTCCTCTCAGCCTTCTTTTCTTCAAGGAAAACAGTCCCAACCTCGCCAATCTATCCTCATAGCTACAGTTCTTCATCCCTGGCATCATTCTTGTTAATCTTCTCTGTACTCTCTCCAATGCCTTCACATCCTTCCTCAAGGATGGCACCCAGAATTGGACTCAGTACCCAAGATGAGGCCGAGTCTTATACAAATTCAACAGGGACTGCTTACTCTTGTACTCAATGCCCTTATTAATAAGGCCTAAGATACTATAGGTGAAATCGACCCAGATTTGCACTAAGTGCAGTAGCGAGCAGAAAAAGACCGTTTTACCCACTAGCCCCGATGGTGGTTTTTCACGGCATATCATCCCAATCCCGCCTCATTAATCATGCATTCCCATTTCAATGGCAGGTGGGATCTCATTCGTCCGCCACACTGTCACCTTGCCGCTTCATCACGCCGGGCGCCATAGTTAAAGTGCAGCTGCGTGCACACCTCTCAATACTTCCAGCCCAAGACTGCTGCACAGAAGACGTGGCCCCGAAAGTCAAGAAGACTGCACTCCCCCCAGTTTAGTGGCACATCCCTCAAATGTCTTTTGGATTCCATGGAGGCTTGTGGCGATGTCCTCTGCCCCCACTCTAGCCGCAGCAGGGGCATAACCATCACCAATCCAGCATGGGAGGCGGTGGCAGCGGTTGTCAGTGCCAATGCCTACCAAAGTTGTCAGCCACCCAGTTCCGAAAGAGGATGAATGATCTCCTTCCCTCTGCCAGGGTAGGTCACTCTTCTCATCATTCTCAACTCATACACACTCACAAACCCATCATACAACCACAGGGATCTCACTCACTGCCACTTCAAGAGACATCTCCATTCACCCTCTCATACACACCTTCATTGTCCTCATCCCATCCATGGGACCACTCACCATCCACACATGTCAGGCATACTTATCATCTGGCCTGCCAGGTGTCCTGCTTGCACTCTCTCCATCTCTATGCATGCAGGGCAAGCAGACACACAAGGGGGAGAGGTCGTAGACAGGTGGAGGAATGTCCAAAATCAAGGTCCTCGTGGATTTTGAAAGCAGAGTCATCCAGCTGGCCAGCGAAGATTTGGACCGTTCCTGTGCTGAAGGTGAGGTCAGCACTGCTCTACCAAGTGACGATCCAGCAGTGCAACATCAATCAGACAACCATGCTGTGACTGATGTGTTCTGTTTCACAGGCCACTGCCATGCACTAATTATCTCTCCTTGCTTTCACTGGCACATCTAGGAAACAGCCAAGGGAGTCCAGGGCCTCCTATCAAGCCCCAAAGACACCTTGGAAGAAGAAGCTGATGACGCCCTAATTGAAGACCAATCACAGTGCTCACCCACACCCTCCACCAGTGCAGAGACACACACCTTGATGGGACCTAGTTCTAGAGTAACCTTGGGATCACAACCTGATGAGCACATTGCACTTTCTGATCCACAGCAGGAGGAGGCAGGGACTTCTCAGGGGACTGCTGGAGGCCAAGAATCTGCTGAGTCCAAGTCAGACGAGCCTCTGGACTCGGTCATGTCTTAGTTGCTGGCCTCATCGCCGTTATTGTCGCCATAGAGGGCCTCTTCACCCTCATCCTTGTTGATGTCCTCTTCATCAGAGGAGAGGTCCAGCTCCTCCATCTCCTCTCCATGTTGCAGCATCAGGTTGTAAAGGGTACAGCAGACGATGATGATGCATGACACCCTCTGTGAACTATATTGCAGGGCTCCACCAGACCGGTCCAGGCACCAAAAGCTAATTTTCAGTATCTCAATGGTTTGCTCCACCAAGGTGTGTGTTGCAGCATGAGCCTCACTATACCTTCACTCTGCCATGGTCTGAGGTCGCCGCACTGGTGTCATCAGCTACATCCTCCATGGATAGCCCTTGTCCCCGAGGAGCCAAACCTGCAGCCTCTGTGGACAGACTGAAAATGTAGGAGTCGTGGACGCTCCTTGGGAACTGTGCGCAGACCTGCAGGATGCGTTTGTGGTGGTCACACACCAACTTAACATTCAGCGAGTGGAAGCCCCTGCGGTTGACGTAGTTGACCGCTTGCTACCACGGAGATCTGACGCCATGCTGAATGCAATTGATGGCAGATCTGGGCAAATCCAATCACTCCTGTACCCTGGCTTTCCTGGTCCCAGGCGAAATGCACAAAGTTGCGTGACCTCATAGATACATTTGTAGGTGGAGACCTGTGATATCCCACAGAGGTCACCTGCGGAGCCCTGAACGGAGCCACAGGCGTAAAAATTAAGCACTGCGTTCACTTTCACAGCCACAGGCAGTGGGTGCCCTCGATGTCCCTGTGGCACCAAATCCTGCAGCAGGTGGCAGGTGTGACATGTGACATGCAGAGTCTTCAGTGGTACTGGTTCTTGGTCATCTGCCGGAATGAAAGGCGGCATCTATAGGCTCTGGTTCTAGTTAGATGCTGGCTAGCGACAGCTTGCTGTGACTCTTCTGCGGCGTGTGCAGGAGCCCCAGCTGCCCCTTCTTCCTGAGGGTGCTGCTCCTTTCTCCTTCCAACCAGATGCCTCCATCGCTCTCTTCTACTTCACCTCTGTAAGCCATCAGGCATACAGCTAGGTCACCAGGCTCCATGTTCCTGATGTACTCCTCTTCCAGAGACAGATAGAGAGACACTTAGATTAGCTTGGCATTCTAAGAATCTCTCTTGGTATGTCAGAAGGCCCCCCTTAATGCATCCCAGAGAGTGCTGGCCACCACTTGGATGGCCAGAGTTTAGTGCACTGCATGGCTGTCCGAGACCCCACCCAATTCCACCCCACTCCCCCTGGCCGATTGGTGACAGCTTTGCCCATTGGACTGCAAGCTGTGCTATTAGCTCAGGCGCAGTCATTCTCCTTACCCACACTACAAGGCTGTGCTGTTAGCTTGAACCATCAGGAGACTGGTCCAAAATGGGATGCTGACATTGCAAGGGGCTGCAAGAACCTCCACCAGTGACTGCTCCATGGCCAGCTTTAGCAAAGAGTCCAATTGTTCTGCAGTCAACTAAAATGCTCATTAGTTTGCAGTTTGTGCCTGAGGGGTGAAAAGCTCTGCAACATTTGGTGGCACTTTCATGCCTCTGCGTTGCTGGAGTGGGCAGATAAGTTAGAGGCCCAACTCCAAACACATCAAAGTGGCTGCGTCTGAATTGTCTCAGCTGCAGAAGAATGTTCACTTTCTACAAGGTTTCCTTAATGCGTGGCTACTTCCCTCCCTGCCACCCCACATGTGCTTGTGCACTACCACCACCTGCAGTGGAGCCCTTGCCCCCCACCCAAGTCGCCTCAACCACAGTGCAGTCCTTGCCACCCCCAAGTCGTCTCAACCACAGTGCACCCCTTGTCCTGGTACCACACTGTCAGCCAGCCAGGAAAAAGTGACTTGAATGTGCCTTTTTTTTTTTGCAAAAATATACTTTATTCATAAATCTTCAAAAACATTTCGAAACATTTCAAATCACCATTACAAAAATACAAACAGGTTCAACTTTTACAACATGAAACACAAGGTGTATCAGAAAAATCAATGAATATTTCAATCATTGGCAGACATACATTTTAATCTGTACAGCCTGAGGGGCTCTTTACAGTTCCCAGCCCCCCAGTGCACTGTGGCAGAAGGTCTTAGGCAGCGCCTTTGCGGCGGCTGCCCCAAACTTAACTGTGTCCCTCGGCACGTAGTCCTGGACCTTGGAAAGTGCCAATCTGCAACACTCGGTTGGGGACAACACTTTGCGCTGGAAAACCAACAAAGTTTCGGGCAGACCAAAGAGCGTTTTTCACCGAGTTGATGATCCTCCAGCTGCAGTTGATGTTTGTCTCGGTGTGTGTCCCTGGGAACAGCCCGTAGAGCACAGAGTCCTCTGTCACAGAACTGCTCGGGATGAACCTCGACAGCAACCACTGCATCTCTCTCCAGACCTTCTTTGCAAAGACACAATCTACAAGGAGGTGAACAACGGTCTCTTCCTCACCACAGCCACCTCGAGGGCAACGTGCAGAGGGGGTGAGACTCCTGGCGTGTAGGAAGGATCTTACAGGGAGGGCCTTTCTCACCACCAGCCAAGCTACATCTTGGTGTTTGTTGGAAAGTTCTGGTGATGAGGCATTCTGCCAAATGACTTTGTCAGTCTGCTCAGGGAACCATCCCACAGGATCCACCCTCTCCTTTTCCCTCAGGGCCTTTAAGACGTTACGTGCCGACCACTGCCTGACGGACTTGTGATCGAAGGTGTTTCTCTGCATAAATTTTCCCACGAGGGACAGGTGGTACGGCACAGTCCAACTACTTGGAGCATTCCGCGGCAGCGTGGCCAGAGCCATCCTTCGCAACACCGGGGACAGGTAGAACCTCAGCATGTAGTGACACTTGGTGTTTGCATACTGAGGGTCTACGCACCGCTTGATGCAGCCGCACACAAAGGTGGCCATCAGTATGAGGGCGATGTTAGGCACGTTTTTTCCCCCTTTATCTAGAGGCTTGTACATCGTGTCCCTGCGGACACGATCCATTTTCGACCTCCAGATAAAGCGGAAGATGGCTCGGGTGATTGCCACCACACAGGAGTGTGGAATGGGCCAGACCTGCGCCATGTACAACAACAGTGAGAGTGCCTCACACCTGATGACCAGGTTCTCACCCGCAATGGAGAGGGAGCGTTGCTCCCACATGCCCAGTTTCCTTTTCACCATAGACACTCGCTCCTTCCAGTTTCTAACGCGTGCCCTGGTCCCTCCGAACCATACCCCCAGCACCTTCAGGCCATCAGCCCTGACAGTGAAGGGGACAAAGGATCGGTCAGCCCAGTTCCCAAAGAACATGGCCTCGCTCTTCCCACGATTTACCTTGGCTCCCGAGGCCAGTTCGAAACGGTTGCAGATGTGGATAAGTCTGTGCACCGACAGCGGATCCGAGCAGAAGACGGCGACATCGTCCATGTACAGGGAGACTTTGATCTGAGGGCCTCCACTGCCTGGGATTGTCGCTCCTCTTATGCCCGGATCCTTCCTGATGGACTCAGCAAAGGGTTCTATGCAACACACGAAAAGAACAGGCGAGAGAGGGCAGCCCTGCCTGACTCCAGATTTAATAGGAAAGCTATCTGATTCCCACCCATTGATTGAGACTGCACTACTGATGTTAGTGTAGAGCAGTTGGATCCAATTGCGAATTCCCTCCCCAAACCCCATTTTGGAGAGCACATCCACCATATAGGTGTGCGATATTCTGTCAAAGGCCTTCTCCTGATCCAGGCTGATGAGGCAGGTATCCACACCCCTGTCCTGTACATAGGCAATCGTATCCCTGAGCAGCACGAGGCTGTCAGAGATCTTCCTGCCCGGCACAGTGCAGGTCTGGTCAGGGTGGATCACCAATTCCAGAGCGGATTTGACCCGATTGGCGAAGACCTTGGACAGAATTTTATAGTCCACATTCAACAGTGAAATGGGTCGCCAATTTCTAATTTCCTCCCTTTCCCCCTTGTGCTTGTAGATGAGGGTGATAATGCCTTTCCTCATGGATTCTGACATACTGCCAGCCAGGAGCATACTCTCGTACACTTCTAGCAGGTCTGGGCCGATCCAGTCCCACAGAGCCGAATAGAACTCCGCTGGCAAGCCGTCGCTTCCAGGAGTTTTACTCTTCTCGAAGGACTCAAGGGCCTTAGTCAGTTTGTCAGGAGTTAGCGCTTTGTCCAGACTCTCCCGTGTACTGTCATCTAAGACCTCCGTGATAGAGGACAGGAAGGACTGGGAGGCCGTGCTGTCTGTGGGCCTCATGTCAAATAATCCGGCATAGAAGGATTTGCTAATCCTCAAAATGTCAGACTGCAATGACTTTACTGAGCCGTCTTCTTCCTTCAGGCTGCTGATCACAGAGCTCTCTCTGTGTACCTTTTGGAAGAAGAAACGTGAGCACGTCTCATCCTGCTCCACGGAGTGGACTCTGGAACGGAAGATGATCTTGGAGGCCTCCGAGGCAAAGAGCGAGGCTTGCTGGCTCTTCACCTCTTGGAGTTCCTCCTTGATATCGACCCCCATCGACCGCAGCCAGAGCAGGTTCTGCATGTTTTTCTGGAGTCGGGACATTTCCCTCTGTTCCTTTCTAGCTTTCTGGGTGCCTTTGAGGACGAAAAACCTCTTGATGTTGCCCTTGATCGCTTCCCACCAGTGTGTCAGTGACTCAAAGTGGGGTTTCATGGTTCTCCAACCTTTGTAGTCCCTCTTGAGCTCCTCAATGTTCTCTGGGGTCAGCAGTTGCACGTTTAGCTTCCATAACCCCCTGCCAGCCCTCTGGTCCTTCTCTAAGTGACAGTCAGCCAATAGGAGGCAGTGGTCAGAGAAGAACACCGGCTTGACGTCGGTGGATCTGACTGTGAATGCTCGGGACACAAACAGGAAATCTATCCTGGAACAGACGGACCCGTCAGGCTGCGACCAGGTGTATCTATGCTGCGCTCCATCTGCAGGGTTGCTGAAGACGTCGTGCAGCTTGGCATCCTTTACTGTTTCCATCAGGGATCTGGACGTAGCGTCCAATCTGCTGTCGGCCCTGCCGGATCGTCCAGCCGCATCGATGATCCAGTTGAAGTCACCGCCCAGAATGACCGGTCTGGAGGTCGCCAGCAGCAGTGGGAGCTGCTGAAAAACCTCCAGTCGCTCAGCCCCTTGTGACGGGGCGTAGATGTTAATTAAACGGAGTGGAGCATTCTTGTACATTACGTCTACTACGAGGAGGCGCCCGCCCACCACCTCCTTAACCTGGGAGATGGTGAAGCTGCCTCCCCGCAGCAGAATACCCAGGCCGGAGGAACGAGAGTCGTTTCCTCCTGACCAGATCGATGGCCCATGGGACCACCATCGTGACCATTGCCTGTAGGACCTGAGGTGCGGTATCGCACACTCCTGCAGAAACAACAGGTCAGCTTTGACCTTGGCAAGATAGTCCAAGGTCGCAACACATCGCGTAGTAGATTTAATGCTACGCACATTTATGGATACAATCTTTACACCCATTTTAAAGCAGTTAGTCGCTTACCAAACCTGTTGTCTCTGAGAGTTCCTTCATGCCCGTGGTATGCTCAAATTGCTTCACTTGGGATGGGCTGAGGAAAGCGTCCTGAACCTCCCCATTGGAGATGTTCTGCTCAGGTGGCATCTGGGGGTCCGTGCAGAGTGCGGGGTTTGAAATGTCCTCTGTTGGAGAAGCTTCTCCAATCCTCTCCCCCTCTGGGGCGTTGCTGCTCCCGGGTTCCCGGAGCTGGGGTGCACTGAGCGCCTCACTGCTCCCAGATTCCTGGGGTTGTGGTGCACTGGCCTCTTCGGGTTGTGGGCCAAGTTGGGGTGCGCTGGTCTCCTCATTGTCTCCAATGTTCTGGAACTTGGGTTCTCATCCCTAGCGTTTTGCCGCTTCTTCTGTTGGCGCTGCCCTCGCACTTCTTCGTCTGAAGAGCTGCTGCTCTTGTTATCTGTGTCGGATAGGAGACGCCTCTTGACTTTTACCTGGGAAGTGGCTTGGTTTCTTTTTAGCCCCTTCTTCCTTTTGGCTCTCTTCACCAGCTGCCACTCCCCCTGCTGCTTTCCCACTGCTGCCTCCTCCTCCTCCGTTGATTCGCTCTCCTGAGGAGTGGGAGGATCAGGGGGCAGTGCTGTCGATTGGCTGTCTGTTGCCCCAATCTTTTCCTCCACCTTGTCTCTCTCTGTGTCCTCCTTTGTCCCGTTGTTCTCCCTGGGGGCCATGGTGGTTGGAGTGACACGAGGCATTCCTTCTGCTTCCCCCTCGTTGGCTTTAGCTGCCTGTGCATAAGTACGGCAACGTTTGGGGCAGGTCTTGTAGAGGTGACTTGCCTTGCCACACAGGTTACAGCACTTAGCCTGTTTACAATCTTTTGTCTGGTGCCCTTCCTTTTTGCAGTTCTTGCAGAGGACGGCGCTGCAGTTGGCCGCCACATGACCAGACTTGCTGCATGAGCGACAAAGTTTGGGTTGCCCAGCGTAGACAAGATACCCACGGCTTCCCCCGATAGCGAATCTGGAAGGGGGGTGGAAAACGGCTCCCTTACCGTCGGTCTTGAGCATTACCTTAACCTGGCGTTTACATGTCCAGATCCCCAAATTATCCTTAACTTCAGTGCAGCTCCCAACCTTATCAAAGTACCTGGTAAGGAAGGTGAGCACGTCAGCGACAGGGACGTAGGGGTTGTACAGATGCACAGTCGCAACCTGTTCATGATGCAACGGTAGAAAAAAGAGCGGCTCCGCCGTCAGGATCTTCATTTCTTTCTTTTCCTCAAAAACCTTCAGGAGTTTGAC
Source organism: Carcharodon carcharias (assembly GCF_017639515.1). Classification (NCBI taxonomy): domain Eukaryota; kingdom Metazoa; phylum Chordata; class Chondrichthyes; order Lamniformes; family Lamnidae; genus Carcharodon; species Carcharodon carcharias. The sequence continues at coordinate 94,672,494 of NC_054474.1, forward strand.
ACAAGCTGCCACGTGCTTGAAGGTCACATCAAAGAAACCAGCACTGGGGAAATCCTGTAGGCAGTAGATTTCCGCAGCCTCGAAACCACACAGCTTGAATAGGATCCTCTTGGTGAAGAAGGTCCTATCCATTCCTGTTCCTTGCTCGCTGCCCTTCACCATGACTCGGATGGTGTTAGGTACCCCATGGTAAGGGGTTTGACTGGTTATAGCCATTGCTCTTTCCCTGGCAGAAACGCGATGAAGGTCTCTCCCCTGCCTGTGCCCTTGCCTGAATGCACGGCGCCTCAATCTTGAAGTCCAACAGACAACCCTGGCGAGCGCTGCACAAGGTGAGTGTGCACTCACCTCAGAGTTTCCTTCACTCAGAGTTTCCTTCAAAGTGCAGCCGCTAAGTGCTTTTGTGAAACACACTGACATGCTCAGATGATCCAGCATGGGGGTAACGATTCTGGTGAGCTGGGCTTATAATGATATGCAAATATATTACAATGAAGTTCCCGATGTCCTACAGTGGAAAACACGGCCCTCCATTGACGGGCAGGGCAGACAGCTGCAAACTGATTTCACAACATCGTGAAACAGATTTTTAGCCTTCTTGCCATATTGTCCACTCACGCCACCAAACATGCCCACTGCCAACGGGCATGGAAAATTCTGATCTATATGTTTTATTAACTGCTCTCTCAACTTGCCCTGCCATCTTCAATGTACATATACACTGGGGTTCCTCTGTTCCTGCACCTCCTTTAGAGTCTCTCCATATTCTTCCTGTCAAAATGAAACATTTCACACTTCTCTGTGCTGAATTGCATCTGCTATTTGTCTGCCCAATCAACCAACATGTCTATGTCCTCTTGAAGTTCAAGCCTATCCTCATCACAGTTGACAATGTTTCCAATCTTCATATCATCTGCAAATTTGAAATCATGCCCTGAACACCACTGTCTAGGTCATACTTTCTGTTTCATTCCATGAGCTAGAATTTTGCTCACAAGTCTGTCATGTGGCACTGCATCAAATCTGAAAATCCATAAACGGCATATCAACAATGTTGTCCTTATTAACCTTCTCTGTTACCGCCTCAAAAATCTCCAGCAATTTACTAATGGATTAATATAAAAAACAGAAGAAATAAGGACGAGTAGGCCATTCAGTCCCTCATGCCTGTTCCACCACTCAATAAGATCATGGCTGATCTGATTGTGGCCTTAAGTCTACTTTACTGCCAGACTCCATGGCCCTTGACTCTTTGTAGATTAAAATATATTTAACTCAGCCTTGAATATATTCAATGATCCAGCCTCTACTGCTCACTGGGAAAGATAATTTCAAAGATTAAACGCCCTCAGAGAAGAAATGGGAGACACTTTATTTATAAACTGTCCCCCTTGGTTCTAGATTCTTCAAGAGGGGACACTCTGTCAAACCCCCTCAGAATTTTATATGTTTCAATAAGATCAGATGTCATTCTTCTAAACTTCAATGAGTATAGCTCCAATCTGCTCAACTTTTCCTTCATCCCAGGGATCAACCTAGTGAACCTTCTCTGAACTACTTCCAGTGCAAGTATCTTTAAGTAAGGAAATTAAAACTGTACATAGCACTCCTGATGCAGTCTCACCAATACCCTGTACTGTTGCAGCAAGACTTCCCTACTTTTATACTCTATCCCCCTTTGCAATAAAGGCCAACATTCAAATTGCCTTGCTAATTACAGGGTGTACTTGCTGTACCTGTCCCCTCTATCACAGCATTCTGCAATCTCTCCATTTAAATAATATTCTGCTTTTCTATTCTTTCTGCCAAAGTGGACAACCTCACATGTGCCCACATTATACTACATCTGCCAAATTTTTGCCCAGTCACATAACCTATCCACATCCCTTTACAGCCTCACAACGTGCTTTCCTAACTATCTTTGTATCATCAGCAAATTTGGCTACAATATACTCGGTCCCTTCATCCAAGTCATTAATATAAATTGTCAATGGATGAGGCCCCAGCACTGATCCCTGTAGCACTCAACTTGTTACAGTTTGCCAACCTGAAAATGACCCATTTACCCTGACTATGTTTCCTGTTAGTTGGCCAATCCTCTATCCATGCTAATATTTCACCGCCAACACCGTGCATGAGTTCTTATAATCCAGAGACATGAGTCCAAATCCCACAACAGCAGCTAGGGAATTGAAATTATGTTTATTGATTAAAAATAAATATAGAATAAGAAGCTAGTAAAGGTGGTCACAAAACTACCAGATCATGAAAGCCCATCTGGTTCACTAACATCCTTAGGGAAAGAAATCTGCTGTGGTTACCCTGTTTGGCCTACATGTGACCTCACACCCACAGCAATGTGGTTAACTCTTAACTTCTCTCTGAAATGGCCTATCAAGCCATTCAATTGCCTCAAGAGCAATTAGGGATGGCAATAAATGCTGGGCTTGCCAGCAATGCCCACAGCCAAAGAATGATTAATGATTTTTTTAAAAAGTTACCTGTGGGTATAGGCATTAAAGGCAGAAGACTGTTGCAGCCAGGCTGATTTCCTTGTGCACCCCTACCTTGATAATGACAGTATTCAAAAATAATGTTCTGTGGGGGTTGGGGAGTGGGTGGGGTGGAGGATATCAATGTGATATCAATGATAAGAGTAGAAAGAAAGATGCCGTCCTGCAGGCAGATTTCAGAGAGCTAGCTAAGGAATTAAAAAGTAGGACTTCAAAAGGTACAAAATCAAGATCACTCCTGGTGCTGCGTGCTAGTGAGTACAGTAAAAGGAGGATAATGCAGCTGAATGCGTGCATGGAGAGACGGTGCAAGGAGGGAGGGCTTTAGATTGTGGCATTTAAAACATTTTAAAGAATATTCAAAATGTGCTTGGTTTGAGAAGTTTTCGAAGTACATTTGATCATTTCTCATGGCCTGACATAGTCTTCCACACATACACAACCCTAGTGAGATTTCTCCGCCGATGCTGCCAGACCTTTCAGAGTTTTTCCAGGTAATTCTGTTTGTTTTGGATTTCCAGCATCCGCAGTTTTTTCGTTTTTATCCTAGTGAGAAACCTAGAAGACATCTCCACAATCTAGCCACATACGAGCACCATCACCCAGTGTCAGAGAAAAGCAGAAGCACCCTGAACTGTGCACACTATTAATAGGCGCAGGACTCGCCTTACGCCAAGACACAGCTCCAGTCAATAGCAATTGTCTCTGGAATTAAAAGGCTCTCTCTTGATGCTGATTCCCTTGGGGATTGGAACTTAATTACATTTTTATTCAGGTGGGTCAAATCAAGGCTTGGAAATTGATCAGAACAGAAAAAGCACCATAGAGTAAGAAGCAGTATTTGTTACCGCTGAAACAAGAGCTGTAATTGATCTTGCTGCTGACTTGCCATAATAGGTTAGCATGCATAACCCATGAGTGAGGATATTATTAAGAAAAATGTCATTTTCATGATCACAATAGACAGGTGAGAAAGGGCACTTAATTCACCCCAGCCAGCACCCTGCTCCGTCCCAGAAATAATTCCCATGATTTTTGGCTCCTCCTCTTTGCCTTGCCAGTTCACTCTTCATGTTGATATTTTCGAAGAACGCCATTGATTCGTCCTCTTGGCCCACCATCATTCTTTAATCGTGCTCCAGATTTAGCTTCTTTTTGTTGTTCACTATTTACAAGATTAAGTTTGAGACTTAACTACTGTAATGCTGTTGGCCTCCCTTCCTTCACTCTCCATAAACTCCCATCTTGTCCGAAGCTCTGCTGTAGGGCCTCAGGCCCACTCGCCCGTCATTCTCATCATTGCTGCACTACTGTAACAAAATGTACTGCTTTTTACTCTTGCTGAATTTATAACTTGTGTTTTGCATTGCTAGAAATACAGTAACATGCAAGAGGTTGATACCCATGATCTGCTGAAGGACTTTTCAACGAAAAGCTTGAGCTCAGCTTCGACAATTAGCTGGATTTCTAAAACATTTAAGTTTCTAAAGTGCACACGAGCCGAGCTATTAACTGGTTAATTAACCTTGGCCCACGAGATGCAATCACAAGATTTTTGCCATTGTCAAGGTTGACTGTCCATTCAATATCAGTGGGTGCCTCTTTTATCTGATGCCATTATGATAGCTGCAACTATCTACTGTTTTCATTTCAGGTTAGCAGCAAGGGGTGGCCCCATGCCAGCATGACATTAAAATAAAGAATCAGGCTCCAGCCTAGGCTTCTGAGCTAGATTGACATCTGTCTCGGAGACCTTTACTGAAAGGGCAAGGGCCTTTGATTGGCTGCAGTCCATTTGATAGGCAGTTCAGTAGTCAGAATTCTACAGTTAAGGATTGCATTGGATATCAAGTGTAGTTAAACAGCCTATAATCTGTGACTGTATCCTAATGGAACAGTGCTAATTACTGAGCTAGATATCAAATTGTAGCCTATTCTGCAAGATAGGAAATGGCCCTATATTTCAAAGTCTATGTTTAAATTCAAATCAAGTTGCTTCTTAATGATGTTATACTAAGGTTGATAAAGAACAAATATTTCACTGTATTTCACAGTTTATTATTCACTCCTCTAGAGCTGTCATTTGTAAATAAAAACACTTGTTAATTTGTAACTGGAATTTTGGACTGTATATCCAGAGGGGGGAATCACCTGGCAGCACAGTAGCTGGTGTGCAGGGTAAGTGATTCTAATCCTGGGTTTCATCATCAGTTAGCTGGATATTGGGCAGAAAAGATGTGCTCCAGACTGTAAAGAACAGAAAATCCACTTAGTGAATGAGCATTCTTATATTTAAATGGACAAGCGCTTACTTTTTTTGGCAAGGTCAGTGGGTATATATCGAGTAAGTACAACAAATTCAGGTTGTTCAATCTATTTGAATGGTAGGTCTCAATGAGAGATACCGTTATTGCGCAGCTTCCGGAGGATTAGGACATCTCGGACACCAACATCCTGATTTACAAATTAAACTGCTCATGTGCATTCACTGGAAGTTGCTGTTCAATTTGCATGTTATTAAGAGTGAAACTAACAGCGCTGCTTGTTAACAGCTCTTCAATTTGATTATTTAAGAGAATACATATTAGTTTGAGGCGTTTTATTTGGTTAAAGCTACCATATAAGTCAAAAAACAAAAACAGAATTACCTGGAAAAACTCAGCAGGTCTGGCAGCATCGGTGGAGAAGAAAAGAGTTGACGGTTCGAGTCCTCATGACCCTTCAACAGAACTTGAGTTCGAGTCCAAGAAAGAGTTGAAATATAAGCTGGTTTAAGGTGTGTGTGTGGGGGGCGGAGAGATAGAGAGAGAGAGAGGTGGGGGGGGTGTGGTTGTAGGGACAAACAAGCAGTGATAGAAGCAGATCATCAAAAGATGTCAACGACAATAATACAATAGAACACATAGGTGTTAAAGTTAAAGTTGGTGATATTATCTAAACGAATGTGCTAATTAAGAATGGATGGTAGGGCACTCAAGGTATAGCTCTAGTGGGGGTTTTTTTTTATATAATGGAAATAGGTGGGAAAAGGAAAATCTTTATAATTTATTGGGAAAAAAAAAGGGAAGGGGGAAAACAGAAAGGGGGTGGGGATGGGGGAGGGAGCTCACGACCTAAAGTTGTTGAATTCAATATTCAGTCCGGAAGGCTGTAAAGTCCCTAGTCGGAAGATGAGGTGTTGTTCCTCCAGTTTACGTTGGGCTTCACTGGAACAATGCAGCAAGCCAAGGACAGACATGTGGGCAAGAGAGCAGGGTGGAGTGTTAAAATGGCAAGCGACAGGGAGGTTTGAGTCATTCTTGCGGACAGACCGCAGGTGTTCTGCAAAGCAGTCGCCCAGTTTACGTTTGGTCTCTCCAATGTAGAGGAGACCACATTGGGAGCAACGAATGCAGTAGACTAAGTTGGGGGAAATGCAAGTGAAATGCTGCTTCACTTGAAAGAAGTGTTTGGGCCCTTGGACGGTGAGGAGAGAGGAAGTGAAGGGGCAGGTGTTGCATCTTTTGCGTGGGCATGGGGTGGTGCCATAGGAGGGGGTTGAGGAGTAGGGGGTGATGGAGGAGTGGACCAGGGTGTCCCGGAGGGAGCGATCCCTACGGAATGCCGATAAGGGGGGGTGAAGGGAAGATGTGTTTGGTGGTGGCATCATGCTGGAGTTGGCGGAAATGGCGGAGGATGATCCTTTGAATGTGGAGGCTGGTGGGGTGATAAGTGAGGACAAGGGGGACCCTATCATGTTTCTGGGAGGGAGGAGAAGGCGTGAGGGCGGATGCGCGGGAGATTGGCCGGACACGGTTGAGGGCCCTGTCAACGACCGTGGGTGGAAAACCTCGGTTAAGGAAGAAGGAGGACTTGTCAGAGGAACTGTTTTTGAATGTAGCATCATCGGAACACATGCGACGGAGGCGAAGGAACTGAGAGAATGGGATGGAGTCCTTACAGGAAGTGGGGTGTGAGGAGCTGTAGTCGAGATAGCTGTGGGAGTCGGTGGGTTTGTAATGGATATTGGTGGACAGTCTATCACCAGAGATTGAGACAGAGAGGTCAAGGAAGGGAAGGGAAGTGTCAGAGATGGACCACGTGAAAATGATGGAGGGGTGGAGATTGGAAGCAAAATTAATAAATTTTTCCAAGTCCTGACGAGAGCATGAAGCGGCACCGAAGTAATCATCGATGTACCGGAGAAAGAGTTGTGGAAGGGGGCCGGAGTAGGACTGCAACAAGGAATGTTCCACATACCCCATAAAGAGACAGGCATAGCTGGGGCCCATGCGGGTACCCATAGCCACACCTTTTATTTGGAGGAAGTGAGAGGAGTTGAAGGAGAAATTGTTCAGTGTGAGAACAAGTTCAGCCAGACGGAGGAGAGTAGTGGTGGATGGGGATTGTTCGGACCTCTGTTCGAGGAAGAAGCTAAGGGCCCTCAGACCACCCTGGTGGGGGATGGAGGTGTAGAGGGATTGGACGTCCATGGTGAAGAGGAAGCGGTTGGGGCCAGGGAACTGGAAATTGTTGATATGACGTAAGGTGTCAGAGGAATCATGGATGTAGGTGGGAAGGGACTGGACAAGGGGAGAGAGAAGGGAGTCAAGATAATGAGAAATGAGTTCCGTGGGGCAGGAGCAAGCTGAGACGATCGGTCTACCGGGGCAGTTCTGTTTGTGGATTTTGGGTAGGAGATAGAAGCGGGCCGTCCGAGGTTGGGCGACTATCAGGTTGGAAGCTGTGGGAGGGAGATCCCCAGAGGAGATGAGGTCAGTGACAGTCCTGGAAACAATGGCTTGATGTTCAGTGGTGGGGTCATGGTCCAGGGAGAGGTAGGACGAAGTGTCTGCGAGTTGACGCTCAGCCTCCGCGAGGTAGAGGTCAGTGCGCCAGACAACAACAGCACCACCCTTGTCAGCGGGTTTGATGACAATGTCAGGGTTGGACCTGAGAGAATGGAGTGCAGTAAGTTCAGAGAGAGACAGGTTAGAATGGGTGAGAGGAGCAGAGAAATTGAGACGACTAATGTCGCGCCGACAGTTCTCAATGAAAAGATCGAGAGAAGGTAAGAATTCAGAGGGAGGGGTCCAGGTGGAGGGAGAATATTGGAGATGAAAACCCCCACTAGAGCTATACCTTGAGTGCCCTACCATCCATTCTTAATTAGCACATTCGTTTAGATAATATCACCAACTTTAACTTTAACACCTATGTGTTCTATTGTACTATTGTCGTTGACATCTTTTGATGATCTGCTTCTATCACTGCTTGTTTGTCCCTACAACCACACCCCCCCCACCTCTCTCTCTCTCTATCTCTCCGCCCCCCACACACACACCTTAAACCAGCTTATATTTCAACTCTTTCTTGGACTCGAACTCAAGTTCTGTTGAAGGGTCATGAGGACTCGAACCGTCAACTCTTTTCTTCTCCGCCGATGCTGCCAGACCTGCTGAGTTCTTCCAGGTAATTCTGTTTTTGTTTTGGATTTCCAGCATCCGCAGTTTTTTTTGTTTTTATCACCATATAAGTTGTTGTTCACACTGATCCTAGATGCCCAGTCAGGGCTACTGTGCTATCTAGCTAGTTGGCTGGCAGGAACTTGCAGTGCAAAAGCTTATCAAAATGCCCATGGGCATGTGCATGTCCAACAACTGGCAACTACCTTTTGTTCACTGCTGACCACAGAAGGCAGTCAAATGTCTTCAGTCTGAAATCATAAAGAGTACAGAACCAAAGCTGCTGTCCTCTTGGCTCGGTGTGTGGTGCAAGTACATGAATATTCAGTCATTGTTTTACATGATGCTCTTTTACCATTTCCACCAGTCACAGTGATTCTTCCCTTGAAGCTTCAGAATTTCAAAGTGACTTAGTCCTGTTGAGGAGGAACTATGTGACAAAAGTTACACGCCCCTCCTATCCGATTTATGTGCTCCAATATTTGTTTTGGCACTTTCTTCTTTGAAATAAGATTAAATGATAATTACAGCCTAATCTCACACTTTTCCAGAAACCATGGGCGGAATCCTGTGGAGGCGATGAGGATCTCAGCTGCCAGCTAGATGGCCAGCAAAATCCCTGTGATGTTTCTTTTTGGGAAGGCCTGCTTCATCTTATTCCACTCGGGCACTTAACAAGCCAGCAGTGGACCTTTCATGGAATCCAGGACTCCAGGGGTCAAAATGCCAACCGCCAAGAGCTCCGGCTCCCAGGCCAGTGATGAGTGATGGAGTGTGATGGTGGGAGCGGGACCACAGGGGAGAGGAGGAGGGGGGTCAGCAGCAAAGGGTTAGGGATGGCTCTCAGTGCACACCCCTCTTCCCAATGCCAGGTCCCTCAATCGGGAGTACTGAGTACCTTTGAATGAGAGACCCCTCACCTGAGAACCCAGAAGCCCACAAGCAACCCCACAACGGTTTGCTTGTTGTGCTCCAAGAATGGTGAGTCCTCCGCTCACTGCTGGGTTATTAAGAGCAATAACGGAAAGAGGCTCTTAAGTGGGCATTAATTGGTGGCGGGGCAGGACGGCCTTCCACAGGCCTTCCCGCCACAGACTAAATCAGGGTGAAGGTGGGAAGGTGGCAGGGTCCCCACCTGTGCCCCTGTGCCCCACCATCAAACTCGCCATCAGGGAAGGCATGAGATTCCACCCCACCTCAGTCTGGTCAGTTCACAGATACACACTTGTCTGAGAAAAGATAGCACTTCGAGTGGAGGCAAGGGAGGAGAGTGACTTTTCCATCTTCCACAACCTTAAGATGTCGAAACCACTTTACATCCAATTAAATATTTTTGATGTGTAATGGTTGTTACACAGGAAACACAGTAGCCAATTTGCCCACTGCAAGGTCCCACAAACAGCAATGAGAGAATGATCAGATAATCTGTTTTTTCAGGGATGTTGGTTAAGAGGTAAATAGAAAAATACTGGCCAGGATACCAGGGAGAACTCGCTTGCTCTGCCATTGGATCTTTCATATCGATCTGAGGGGGTAGATGCAACCTTGGTTTAACTCTTTCTCTGTTCATCTGAGAACAGCGCCTCAAACTATGCAGCACTCCCTCAGTACTGCCCAGTATCAGTGCGGATTATGTGCTCGTCTCTGGAGTGAGACTTGAACCTGATGAAGAGGTGAGAGCACGACCCAGAGCCATAGCTGCCATCTGGGTAATGAGAGATGATATTTTCTGCGCACTAATAAATGTTCAGTATGGTTAAGAGAAACCACACAGAGTATTTGAATATTAGCACTCTTAAGAGGCAGAATCTGCTCCTGGTTTTTCTCCTGTGTTCCTAATTCTTTCTGGATATTCTGCACTCAGATTAGCATAATGTAGTCATGTTTTGAAGCATGATAATTTTGCATTATTAACTGCTCGAATATTTTAAAGTGATTCAAATGGTAGCCCAGCGGGATTTACATTTAGCAGCTTAGCCATAAAGCAAATGAAGCTAAGGAGGTTGGGGTGGAAACTTGTTCCTGGTGCTTGCAAACAAAAAATTAGAAAGCGAATGCTAAAGTTCTCTCATGAAACTGTTCACCATTAAAAGGACTTGCTGGCCATAAATAACCAGTACTTTGATAACAGAGTCTTACTCGCATTCCTGAGGGGCACAAACTGTGTCTCCAGCCGAGATAAGAGTTGGGGCCAGAACATCAGCAGTCAGCTAAAGCAGAGCTGGAATGATGGGATAATTTATGACTAGACAATAAGAACAGGGTACGGGTACGTGCAGACTCAGGCAGCCAAACAGTGCAAAGATAGAGCTGTCCCTCCCTTTTGAAAGTTAGAATTCCTGGGACAGTCAGAAGTCCACAGACAGCCTAGAAACTGATCATTCTGAGATTTAGGAACCAGTTTGTATTACTTGCATGCCATTTTCTTGCTTATCTGCAGGCAGTTACATTATAATATTGTTGAGTCAATGTACATTAAAATATGTTGCTGAGTAAACCACAAGCCTGAATCACATGGAAGTCATTGTTGAAAGACTAATAGCCCTTTTATTGCAACAGTAACCATGGTAGAATTTATCTGATTTCATTAACACTTTCACACTTGTGGAAAGAACGAGGAGAGATGTTGTAATTTAATTAATTGCATCCCACTTTAATTTATGCCACTTTTTCAATAGGCAAACTATAAGGGATAATATCTTGATGTGGTTTATGGTTGTTCTGGTGACTTCATTAAAGTGTTGAATACCCTCACACGACTGGTCTGTTCTTCACCCCTCCCCCATGTTTAGACATCAAGGGAGATTTCTATGATGCAACACCCAGTGGCCAGGAGGCCCAATGATCCTCCAAACAAGACGCAGGAGCTAATATCAGTTTTTGCCTGTTATTCTTTGGCTCACCACAGTTGAACTGTGGGCTCAACTATTGCTCATCCAATACACTGGGCGACATTGAACTATGTATGACGCATTCTTCTTACTAGGTTTTGTAGAATGGTTTAATTTCTTCTTGGTTGCAAAACGCCTCTGACCCTTAGTCCTTGTACTGAGAGCCTGCCAGTTGGCTAAGTGGTACATAGCGGACATTTGATTCTGAGGAAGATTGAACTATGGGTCAGGGTTACAAGATCAACTCCTTCGCAATTCTTTAAAGAGAAGCAAGTTTGACTTTGAACCAAGGAAAACTTTCTTGTGATAATATTTTGTTCCAGCTTTTTTATTTGGAAGAGAGGGGACGTAGGTTGGCACTGTTTCCCAATAATCAAGGAATGCAGCAGAGGGAAACATTGCTGCTACATACCACTTAAACAGTCCAGACTTTGAGGTCAGCGGTGAAGCAATGCTGCTAACAAGCTGCTTCGAAGAAATCTACCTACAATGATCAAGTGTTCTCTGTGGCACAGACTTAAACTGCCATCAGGAAAGGGAAATCAAGTGCCATGTCAAGGGGATCTCCAGATGTGCAACAGCAGTGAGGTAAGCAGCCAATCATACTGAAGTATTTTCACAGTTAGCTATTGTGGATCCTGGCAGCAGAATTATCAATTAAGTTTGGTTAGGACTCGGAATGTTATTTCCCAGGAGACATTCTACTCTGGGTGATGTCTTTATGGAGAGGTGGTGGGGTGAGAGGCGGGGGGTAGGGTAAGATGGAGGTGGTACAAGTCAATTCTTTGACATTGAACATTGATATAATGAGACTGACCATGGGACAACATGTACATCGCTACTATATGTAGTATGTGCAAGCCATTGTAAATCATAATTCCTTAATCTGCAAATGAAGTATGAATGCTGGTGGCAAATAGAATACAATAATGTAGAGTAATTATGAAAGATTTTGATGATGTAGATAGGGAGAAACTGTTTCCACTGGCAGGAGGGTTGGTAAACAGATGGTACAGAGTTAAGATAATTGCCAAAAGATCCAGGGGAGAGGGGAGTGTAGTTATTTTATGCAACGAGTTATGATCTTGAATCTGCTTCCATCAGCCTTCTAATCAAAAGGGAATTAGACAAATACTTTAAAAGGAAAAGCCCGTAAGGCTACAGAAAGAGAGCAGAGGACCAGTGCTAATTGGATCACTCTTTTAAAGAGCCAGTGCAGGCAGATGGGCAAAATAGCCTCCTCTTACACTGTTGCATTCTATGTTTCTAGTTTTATATATAACATCCTTTATGTGAAGCACATGCCACTGTGTGTACACATTCCAGAAAGCAATGTGAGTCCTCAGGGAAGGGGCAGGGTGTGGTGGTGGGGGAGGAGGGTGGTGGCAGGGGGAAGGCAATTGATAGCAAAACACAGACTTCAAAATAGAGAATAGAAATCTATTTGCTGAAAAAGTCTATTATGCACTGGGCAATGCTAGAAACAAAATGGATGTACTGCATTTTTTTTCTGGTGGTCAGGTGGCTACACTAACTCTAGGATAGCAACAATTCCAATTTGAGAGTGTCAAGGCAAACTATGAGAGTCTGAAAATATAGTTATACAATCTTTTGCAGCCACGTAATCTGTACCTCCAACACCCACCCCAGAGGCATGCAAATAAAATCTGAATCAATTATTTTAGGCTACAGATGTTTAAATTGCATAGTACCAAGTTAGTTATTTCTGTCCCTGCAGCAAATGAGTATTTTATCACCCTTTTGCTCTTCACAGCTGAATAATTTCCCAAGGAAAGCTGCTATTTTAATACAATTGAACTGATAACTGAAGTTCTCTGGCATCAAGCCGAGTATAAGTTTTAGAAATGCTAAAGTCATATAAAATGAAATAATGTTGGCACACATTCCAGCAAGACAGAGGGTGACAGGTGCACTTCTCTCCTCCTGTCTCCCAGGAACACAGCACCTAGCTATTTTCTATCAGATTAAAGGTTTTAACTGGTCCCCTCTGATGAGTCACTACCCCACTAAAATTAATTTGACATAAAAAGTCCCCATTTGTCCTGACTCAGCAATTTCACTGCACACTTTCTTCTAATTCATTCACAGGATGTAGTTGCTGCTGGAATTTATTGCCCATCCTACTTGCCTTCATGGAAGTGGTAATGAGCGTCTTCTTCAACTACTGCAGTCTATGTGGTGAAGTTCTTGGATTTTGACCCAGCAACAGTGAAGGAATGGTAATAAATTTCCAAGTCAGCATGGTTGTAATTTGGAGGGGAACTTGGAGAAGCAAAAAGGGTATGATCACTTAACTGGGGCTATTCTATAGATCTCCAAATAGCGAGAGAGGTAAAGGAGCAAATTTGCAGGAAAATCAGAGAGATGTGCAAGAAATAGAGTACTGTAGTGATATTGGGGAACTTTAATTGCCCAAACATCGATTGGGATAGTGTAAAAGGTAAGAAGGGGGAGGAATTTCTGAAGTGTGTTCAAGAAGACTTCTAGACCAACTAGGAAGGAGGCATTTATGGAACCAGTGTTGGGAAAGGAGATGGGCCAAGTCAACCAAGTGTCTGTGGGGGAGCACTTGGGTAACAATGATCATCATATCACAACGTTTAGATTAGTAATGGAAAAAAAGCATGGAACGATATAAAGTAAAACATCTAGATTGGAAAAGGGCTAATTTCAATGGGATGAGAAGAGATCTAGCCAGGGTAAAATGGAACTATAACAGAACAATGGGTGATCTTTAAGAGAGAGATGCTTCAGGTACAAGCTAGGTACATTCCAACAAAGGTGAAAGGTGGGGAAACCAAAAACAGGGCTCCTTGAATCAAAAGGGAGATAAAGATTATGATAAAACAACAAGAGGGCGCATGATTCATGTCAGGTGAAGTCTTCCAAATGAGAACTAGGTCAAAAAGGAGAGGGGAGGTGAAGGGGGAAATAAGACTGTCAAGGAGAGACTGTGAAAATAGAATGGCAGTCAATGTAAAAGGGAACCCAAAAATCTTCTATCAGCATGTAAATAGTAAGCAGGTAGTAAGAAGTGGAGTGGGCCCTATTAGGAACAAATAAAATAATATAATCTTAGAGAAGCAGGACAAGGCTAGGATATTTAATGAGTACTTTGTACTGGTGGAGAATCATCTGACAAAACGTCGGTAGAAACAGAGATAATAGAATCAAATAGGGTGAAAATTGAGAGGGAGGAGGGACTGAAAAATGCTGGCTATACTTAGGGTGAATAAGTCACCTGGTCTTATTCACTCTTATTTAAGAAAGGAAGCAAGGACAGTCCTAGAAACTACAGGATGCTTGGGTTAACATCAATAGTGGGTAAGGTTTTAGAAACAATATTCAGGGAAACTAGCAGGCATTTGAAGAGGTTGAAGTTAATTAAGTAGAGCCAGCACAGGCTTCTAAAAGGCTGGACTAATTAATATTTTTGATGCAATAACAAAAAAGGTTGATGAAAGGGATGTGGTGGATATTATCTATATGGATTTTAAGAAAGCATTTAACAAAGTATCACATAAAAGACAACCTTGAGAGTCATGGTAGAGGAGGGTCAGTGGCTTAAAGACAGAAAACAGGGAGTTGTGGTAAATGGTTGCTTTTCAGACTGGAAGATGGTAGACAATGGTGTTCCCAAAGGATCAGTGCTAGGACCACTGCTTTTTTAGCTATATATAAATGACCTGAATCTTGGAATACAGAGTAGAACTTCAGAAATTTGCCAATGATACCAAACTTGGAAGAATGGCAAACAGTAAGGATGTGATATAAACAGCCTGCAGCATGACACAGATAGACTAGCAGAAAGGGAGAGCAAGCGGTAGATGGAATTTAATACACAGAAGTGTGAGGTGATACATTTTGATAGAAGGGATAGGGAAAAACAATTTAGACTTAATGGCATAGCTCTAAAGAGTGTGCTGCAACAGAGGGACCTGGGGTTGCATGTGCATCATTCTGTGAAGGTGGCAGGGCACACTGAGAGCATGGCTAGCAAAGCATATGGGACCTTGGGCTCCATAAACAGTGGCATTGAGTACAAAAGCAGAAAGGTCTTGCTGAACCTTCATAAAGCCCTGGTTAGGCCCCAACTGGAGTAGTGTGTCCAGTTCTGGTCACCACACTTTAGGAAAGATGTAAGGGTCCTTGAGAGGGTGCTGAAGAGATTTGCCGGAATTGTTCTAGGAATGGGTAGGGGTTGGGGGGGTTTAGTTATAAGGATAAGTTGGAAAAGCTGGGGTTCTCCTTGGAGCAAAGGAAATTGGGGGAAGATTTGATAAAAGTATACAAGATTATGATAGGTTTAGATAAGGTAGACAAGGAAAAACCATTCTAATTAACTGATAGTATAAGAACTAGGGAACACAGATTTAAGGTTTTGGACAAGAGGTGCAGGGGGTTAGTGAGCAGGAAATTTCTTACTCAGCAAGTAGCAATGACACAGAACTTGCTGCCCATGGGGGTGGTGGAAGTGGAAACAGTCAATGATTTCAAAAGGAAATTGGATGGGCACTTGAAGGAAATAAACCTGTAGGGCTACAGTGATAGAGCAGGGGAGTGTGACTGGCTGGATTACTCTGCAGAGAGCTGGCATGGACTTGATGGGCCATATGGTCTCCTTCTCTGTCATAAATAACTCTATGGGCTGGATTATACGCTGAAGGCAGGCTTCCTTGCACCCCAGCGTAAACTTCAGAGGCCAGCCCACCCCGCTTTAATTTTTCTGGCGACAGCCCTTTAATTAGAATGAGGCAGGACTTCCGTCCGGTCTCCAGGAGGAAGTCCCGCTTCATAAAGCTGCCGGCCAACTGGAGGCCAGCAATACTGCGCCACACCAGAATCTGTGGCCAATTGCAGTATTGCAGGAGGCCCAGAAGCAAGAGGAACCTTGGATGCCCCCAAACCAGGATAAGCCTGGATCCAGGTTGACAGGTCCAAGCAAGAGTTGGTCACATGGTGGACAGTACAGTGGGGTTAGGTGCACACATGGAGGTAATACTGTGGGAGGGGGCCTCCGATTGGCAAGGGGGCCTAGGAAGGAGGCAACCCCTCCAATTTCACTGACCAGCAGCCCAATATCTAGCCATGCAGGGGGTTAACGAGCAGGTACTTTTTTACTCTGCAAGTAGCAATGACACAGAACTTGCTGCCCATGGGGATGGTGGAAGTGGAAACAGTAACCTGCCTGGCTAGATATTGGGCAGAGGCATCTCCTGCCCCCCCTTAACATCAAAGCAACATTTGACTGAGTATAACATTAAGGATCCCTCACAAGCCTGAAGTCAAGAGAAATCGGGGGAAAACTCTCAACCGGCTGCAGTGATATCTAGCACAAAGGAAGATGGCGGTTTTTGGAGATCAATCATCTCAGACCAATGACATCACTACAGGATTTCCTCAGGGTAATAGCCTAGGACCAACCATCTTCAGCTGCTTCCTTCCGCCCTAAGGTCAGGAGTGGGGCTGTTCACTGATGATTGCACAATGTCCAGTACCATTCGAGACTCCTCAGATACTGAGGCAGTCTGTGTCCATATGCAAGACCTGAACAATATTCAGGCTTGGGCTGATAATTGGCAAGCAACATTTGTGCTACATAAGTGTCAGGCAATGACCATCTCCAGCAAGAGAGAATATAGCCATTGCCCTTGACATTCAAAGGCATTACCATCACTGAATCCCCCACTATCAACATTTTGGGGGTTACCATTGACCAGAAACTGAACTGGACTAGCCATACAAATACTGTGGCTACAAGAGCAGGTCAGAGGCCAGGAATTCTGCGACGAGTAACTCACCTCCTAACCTTGCCTCAAAATGTCCACCATTTACAAGTCACAAGTCAGGAGTGTGATGGAATATTCTCTACTTGCCTGGATGGTGCAGCTCCAACAACACCCAAGAAGCTCAATACCAGCCAGGGTAATGCAGCCGCTGTATTGGCACCTCATCCACCACTTTAAAAATTCACCTCCTCCACCACCGATGTACAGTAGCAGCAGTGTGTACCATCTACAAGATGCACTGCAGCAACTCACCAAGGCTCCTCTGACAGTACCTTCCAAACCCACAACCTCTACCACCAAGGAAGACAAAGGCGAAAAACACATGGTAACACCACCACCTGCAAGTTCCCCTCCAAATCACACACCTTACTGACTTGGCACAATATCGCCATTCCTTCATGGTCAAAATATTGGAACCCCCTTCCTAACAGCACTGTGTCAGATGTACTGCAGCAGTTCAAGGAGGCAGCTCACCGCCACCTTCGCAAGGGCAGTTAAGGATGAGCAACAATGTTCACAGCATGAAAGAATAAATAATATAGCACAGCAGGTTAAAAATTGTTACATAACTAAGTGGATGCACAATTACTTCAGCATTTTTGCAACAAAGCAAATTGTAGAGCTCATCAAAACCCAGAAAGCAAATGAAATGTAGTAATTGAATCTCCTATTCTGGCAACAGATCATATATGTTCTCCCTCCCATTCATTCCATCCACTATTAATCAAATGGTTTATAACTATCATCAGGATCCCAAGAGTAGATTTGTTATAAAAAGTAATAGACTGGTGCATCTTTCTGTTTAAATGCTGAAATATTTACTGTTGGACTGAGTTCTGATGAAAGGTCACGGACCTGCAATGTTAACTATTTTTTTTTCTCTTCACAGATGCTGCCAGACCTACAGCATATTTCCAGCATTTTCTGTTTTTATTCTGGTCTCATCAGTTCCTGCTTATTTGAAGGGAATTCCATTTTTGTTAATAAACAAAAAACATCTTGATATTTGGCTGCTGCAAATGAATGTCCATGAGCTTAAATTGATTCTTGATTGGTCTTAGAAACATAGGGCAGAGTTTAATGTAGGTGTCGAGGCCTCGCTCTCTGCTGGACAGCCAGTGAGAGCCCTTAATTGCCTCTTTCAGGAAAGGCCCACCACATGAGGTGCCGATCAGGCACTAAACCAGACAGCAGTGGGCCTTCCCTGGCATTAAGGACCCTGGGGGTAGAAGTCCCACTCATCAAAAGCTGCTGAGCAATCAGCGGAAGGCAGCTGTTCATTGCTCAGCAGAACCACCTGGAAAGTGGGTGGGGGGGGGGAGGTGGGGTCAGCAGCAAAGGGCTGGGAGGGTCACTCTCAGAGGGCCCCCCCCTTCCCTGCGCCAGGTAGCTTCAACTAGGCACAGAGTGCCTTTGAACAAGGTTGCCCCTTGGAAGCCTGCAAGCTAGCAACTCTATCAGGGTTTGATTTTTGGGCTTCCCACATGGCGAATACCCCACCCACCACCGGTGAATACCAGCAGCAGTGGGAGGAGGCTCTTAAAAAGGACATTATTTGGCCAGTTAAGAGCCTCAAATGGCAGCAGGGCGGGAAGGCTGTCCATTAGCCTTCCCATGACAGACTTAATCAGACAGAGAAGGGAAGGCAGTGGGGTCCCCACTTGAAGCTCCCATTCGATTAGATGTCCCCCAGCCCCAAACTTGCCACAAGGGAGGACATTAAATTCCACCCATATGAAGATTTACGGCACAGAAGGAGGGCATTCAGCTATCATGTCTGTGCTGACTGAAAAAGAGTTATCCAGTCTAATCCCTCCTTCCAGCTCTTGGTTCATAGCCATTTAGGCTACAGCATCTCACGTGCCTCTCAGTGTTTTTGTAAATGTGATGAGGGTTTTTGCCCCCACCACCTCTTCAGGCAGTGAGTTCCAGACCCCCAACACCCTCTATTCTTTCATGGGGCGTGGGCATCCCTGGCTAGGCCAGCATTTGTTGCCATTCCCTAACTGCTCTTGAGGTGGTGGTGAGCCGCCACCTTGAACCAATACAGTCCATGTGGTGTAGGTACACCCACAGTGCTGCTACAGAGGGAGTTCAAGCATTCTGACCCAGTGACAATGAAGGAACTGCGATATAGTTCCAAGTCACGATGGTGAGTGGCTTGGAGGGGAACTTGCAGGTGATGGTGTTCCCATGCATCTGCTGCCCTTGTCCTTCCAGGTGGTAGAGATCGTGGGGTTACAAGGTGCTGTCAAAGGAACCTTGGTGAGTTGCTGCAGTGCATTTTGTAGATAGTACACACTGCTGCCACTGTGCATTGTTGGTGGAGAGAATGAATGGTTGTGGAAGGGATGCCAATTAAGTGGGCTGCTTTGTCCTGGATGGTGTTGAGCTTCTTGAGTGTTGTTGGAGGTATAATCATCTAGGCAAGTGGAGTATATTCCATCAACCTCTTAATTTGTGCCTTGTAGACAGTAAACAGGCTTTGAGGGGGTCAGGAGAATAGTTATTCACCACATAATTCCCAGCCTCTAACCTACTCTTGTAACCACAATATTTATGTAGCTAGTCCAGTTCAGTTTCTGGTCAATGATAACCCCCAGGATGTTGATAGTTGGGGAATTGTCTTTTGTTGCAGATGTCATGGCCTGGCACTTTAGTGGCAGGTAACATTCGCATCACACATCAGCCGAAGCCTGAATGTTGTCCAGGTCTTGCTGCATATGGACACCCACTGTTTCAGTATCTGAGGAGTGGCGGATGGTGCTGAACGTTATGCAATCATCGGGAACACCCCTACTTCTGACCTTATGATGAAGGGAACGTCACTGATGAAGCAACTGAAGATGATTGGGCCTAGGACCTAGCCCTGAGGAACTCCTGCAGCGATGTCCTGGGACTGAGACAATTGATCTCCAACAATTTAAACCATCTTCCTTTGTGTAGGCTAAGACTCCAAACAGTGGAGATCTTTCCCCCTAATTTCCACTGACTTCAGTTTTGCTAGGGCTCCTTGATACCACACTCATCAAATGCTGCCTTGAGGTCAAGGGCAGTCATAGGAACATAGGAACAGGAGAAGGCCATTCAGCCCATCGAGCCTGCTCCGCCATTCAATACGATCATGGCTGATCGAACACTTCAATGCCTTTTACCCACAATATCCCATAACCCTTTACATTATTGTTAATCAGAAATCTATCAAACTCTACCTTAAACATACTCAATGACTTAGCTTCCACGGCCCTCTGGGGTTGAGAATTCCAAAGGTTCACAACCTTCTGCGTAAAGAAATTTCTCCTCATCTCGGTACTAAGCAGCTTCCCCCTTATTTTGAAATTGTGTCCCCTGGGTCTAGGCTCCCCAAACAAGGGAAACATCTTACTTGTATCAACCCTGTCTATTCTTTAAGTATTTTGTAGGCTTCAATGAGATCACATCTCATTCTTCAAAACTCTAGAGAATGCAGGCCTTGTTTACCCAATCCCTCTTCATAAGACAGTCCTGCCATCCCTGGAACAAGTCTGGTGAACCTTCGTTGCACTCCCTCTATGGCAATAATATCTTTTCTGAGGTAACTGCACACAGTACTCCAGGTGCAGTCTAACCAAGCTTCTATACAATTGAAGCAAGACTTCATTACTCCAGTACTCAAATCCTCTTGCGATAAATGCTAACATTCTGTTAGCCTTCCTAATTGCCTGCTGCACCTGCATGTTAGCTTCAGTGACTTATGGACAAGGACACCCAAGTCCCTTTGTCCATCTACACTTTCTAATCTCTTACCATTTAGGAAATACTCAGCACATCTGTTCCTTCTACTAAAGTGAATAACCTCACATTATATTTCATCTGTCATGTTCTTGCCCACTCACTAAGTCTGTCCAAATCCTCCTGTAGCTGCTTTACATCTTCCTCATAACATACATTCCCACCTAGCTTTGTATCATCTGCTAACTTGGAAATATCACATTTGGTCCCCAAGTCCAAATTATTGATATCTATTGTGAACAGCTGGGGCCCAAGTACTGATCCTTGCGGTACCGCACTAGTCACCACCTGCCAACGTGAGAATGACCCATTTATTCTTACTCTCTATTTTCTGCCTGTTAGCCAATCCTTAATCCATGCCAGTATATTGCCTCCCATCCCACGTGCTTTTATTTTGCTAATCAACCTCCTGTGGGGACTTTATCAAAAGCCTTCTGAAAATCAAAGTATACTACATCCATCGACTCTCCTTTATCAATTTTGTTAGTAACATCCTCAAAAATACTCCAACAAGTTTGTCAAACGTGATTTCCCATTTGTAAATCCATGCTGACTATGCCCAATCAGATAATGTTTTCTCTCTCCCTCCCTTCTTAAATAGTGGAGTGACATTTGCTACCTTCCAATCTTCAGGAACCATTCCAGAATATAAAGAATTTTGGAAAATGATCACCATGCACCCACTATCTCTAAGGCTACCTCCTTCAGCACTGTGGGATGCAGAATAGCAGGTCTCGGGGGCTTATCAACTTTCAGTCCCATTAGTTTCTCCAATACACCTTCTTACTGATACTAATTCCTTTCAACTCCTCATTCTCCCTGGTCCCTTGGATCTCTAAATCTAGGAGATTTCTTATATCTTCCTCAGTGAAAACAGACACAAAGTAATCATTTAGCTTCTGTGCCATTTCTCTATTCCCCATTATGAATTCTCCTGACTCTGCCTGTAATGGACCCACATTTGTCTTAGCCAAACGCTTCCCTTTTACATACCTATAGAAGCTTTTACAGTCCGTTTTTATATTTTTTTTGCCAGGTTGCATTCATATTCTATTCTCTCTTTCTTTACCAGTTTCTTGGTCTTCCTTTGTTATATTCTAAAAAACCTCCCAATCCTTGGGTTTACTACTACTTCTGGCAACTTTATAAGCCTTTTCTTTTAACTTTATACAATCCTTAACTTCCCTTGTCAGCCATAGTTGGCTGACTTTTTTTGGGGGTTTTTGCACTTTGAAGGAATGTGCAAGTGCTATAAGCTATGTAGTAGTTCTTTGAAGACTACCCATTGCCTATGTACAGTCATATCTTTTAATGTTTTTTCTCAATCCACCTCAGCCAATTTGTCCCTCATAACTTCATAATTTCTTTTATTCAGCTTTAACACCCTTACTTCAGAGTGAACTTTCACACTTTCAAACAAAGTAAAGTTCTATCATATTGTGGTCACTCATCCCTAAAGGTTCTTTTACAAGGTTATTAATTAGCCCTTTTTCATTTCATAATACTAGATCTAAAATAGCCTGTCCTCTAGTCGGCTCCTCAGCATACTGCTAGAGAAAACCATCCCAAACATACTCCAGGAACTCGTCTTTCAAAGCATTAGTGCTCAGTTGGTTTACCCAGACTATATGCAGGTTGAAGTCACCCATGATTACTGCATTACCCATGTTACATGCTTCCCTCATCTCCTGTTTAATATCATGCCTCACATTACCATTATTATTTGGTGGCCTATAAACAACTCCAACCAATGTCTGCTGCACTTTGCTGTTTCTTAGCTCCACCCAAACAGATTCTACACATTGTTCTTCTGTTTTGAGATCCTTCCTTACTAATGCACTGATCCCATCCCCCATCATCAGCGCAACTCCACTTCCTTTCCCTTCTTGTCTGTCCTTCTTAAACGTTGAATATCCAGTTCCCAGACTTGGTCACCATGCAGCCATGTTTCCATAATGGCAATTATATCATACCCTTTTACCTCTATTGGTGCATTTGGATCATCTACCTTATTGCAAATGCTGTGCACATTCAGGCAGAGTGTCCTTAGCTTTGACTTTTTGACATCATTCCATCATTCAAAGCATACTCAACGCACCGCTATGTTTCTCCTGCCTTCTAGTCTCACTACTATTTCCTGTTACCAACTTTACTTTCTTCTAATTTGGGCCACCCCTCAGGTTCCCTCTCCCCTGCCAAGCTAGTTTAAACGCACCCCAATAGCACTAGCAAATCTTCCTGCGAGCATACCAATCCCAGTCCTGTTAAGATGTAACCCATTCAGCTTGTGCAGGTCCCACCTGCCCCAGAATCAGTCCCAATGCCTCAGAAATCTGATGCCCTCTCTCCTACGCCAGTTCTCCAGCCATTTATTTAAATCGATCAATCCTCCTATTCCTAAGCTCACTAGCATGTGGCACTGGGAGTGATCCTGAGATTACCGATCTTGAGCTCCTGCTTTTTAATTTCCTTCCTAACTCCTTGAAATCTGCTTTCAGGACCTCATCGCTCTTCCTACCTATGTCACTGGTACCAACATGGACCACGACGTCAGGCTGATCCTCTTCCTGCTGAAGGACGTCCTGCAGCCACTCGGTGACATCCTTGACCCTGGCACCAGGGAGGCAATACACCATCTTGGAGTCACATTTACTGGCACAGGAATGGCTGTCTGATCCCCTATGGAATCTCCTATCACTATTGCCCTTCCGTTCTTCTTCTTCCCCTCCTGTACAGCTGAGCCGTCTGTGGTGCCGCAGGCTTGGCTGTGGCTGCACTCCCCTGAGGAACCATCGCCCTCATCACCATCCAAAATGGAAAACCAATTAGTGAGCAGGATAGAGTCAAGGAAATCCTGCACTACCTGCCTGGTTCTCTTAGACCATTCCCTCTCTGGCTGGACAGGTCTGACCTGTGGTGTGACCACCTCCCTAAACGTGGTATCCACATAGTCCTCTGCCTCGCAGATGCACAACAGTGACTCCAGCCACCGCTCAAGTTTGGAAACCCGGAGCTCAAGCTTGTGCAGCTGGTGACACTTCCTACAGAGTGTTTGTCAGGAACACATGGTGCGTCCATGACTTCACACATACCGCAGGATGTACACTCCACTTGGTTGAGCTGACCCGCCATCCTGTAACTCTAAAAACTATTTATTACAGTTAGGGTAAGTAGAATGAGTAGAATAAATTACTAGTAACTTAACTTTACTACACTTACACTAACTTTATCTTACTTTGGTTTACTTTATTACTTTATTTCACTTTGACTTGATTTAACTTTACTTCCCTATTGCTAGTGTGCCTTACCGAATTCCAACTAGCTTCTTCTTTATTAGTATTACGTTTTTTTCTCGTTTTAAGCTATTTAAACACATTCCCTAACAGCAGATTCTCACCAACCAATGAACTCTCAGTTTTCCTGTGATGTCACTTCTGGATTTTTTTTTCAAATCAGCCTGCTGCCCGAGTGGAGGTGTCCCTCGCAGGCTCAGCTGTCTTTGCTCCCAGAAGGTGAGTGAAGGCCCCGAGCCTCATCCTCTATTTATCCGCTGCCCGAGTAGAGGTGTCTCTCGCAGGTCCTCCTGGAAGGTCAGGTCAGGTCAGGTCACTGTCATCTCTTCAACTCCTCTCTAATCCTTCCACCAATTACTTTAAATCTATTATTGACCTCTGTGCCAATGGAAAAAGGTCCTTTCTTTCCATTCAAACTTGGGGCCTCAATTTTATACACCCCAATTAAAATCCCCCCTCTGCTTCCTCTGTTCCAAAGAAAACAACTCGAGCCTATCTGATCTTGCCTCATAGCTAAAATTCCACAGTTCTGGCAACATCTCTGTAAATCTGCCCTGTACCTTCTCTAGTGTGATCACATCCTATATGCAGCGACCAGAATTATAGACAGTACCTTAACTGTGGCCTAACTAGTGTCTTAATTAGTTCTAGCAAAACCTCCTTGCTCCTATATTCTAGGCCTTGGACAATCAAAAACAGTATCCCGTATGCCTTCTTGACCACCTTAACTACCTGTCCTGCTACATTCAGGGATCTGTGGACACACACTCCAAGATCCCTCTGTTCCTCTACATTTCTCAGAATCCTACCATTAATATGGATTCCTTGCCTATATCCCCAAATACACTACTACACACTTCTCTAGATTGAATACCATTTGCCAGTTTTCTGCAACCTATCCAGCCCATTGATAATTTCCTGCAGTATAAAGCTTTGTTTCTTACTACCACCACACAGCCATCTGAAAACTTATGAATCGCTTTCCCTTCATTTAAATCTAAAGCTAAAGCATTGATATACACAAGGAACCGATGATTGAGCCTTGGAAAACTCTACTGGAAACAGTCTTCCAGTTATAAAAGCAACTATGAATCATTATCCTATGCTTCCTGCCCTTGAGCCACTTGTGGATCCAAAATGCCACCTTCCCTTGGATTCCATGAGTTTTTAATTTACTGCTCAGGTTGCCATGTTGAACCTCTTCAAAACCCTTGCTAAAACACATGCAGACTACTCAATCTCGCTACCCTCATTGAACCTCCTTGTTACTTCCTCAAAAAATTCAATCTTGTCAGACATGACCTTCCCTTAACAAATCCGTGCTGACTATATCTGATTAATCCATACTTCTCTAAATGACAATTTATACCATCTCTCAGAAATTTTCCAATAATTTGCCCACCACAGGGGTTAGGCCGATTTGCCAGTAATTTTCTCGGGCTGTACCTTCCACTTTTTTTTTTAAATAATGTTGACAGTCCTCTAGTCCTCTGGCACCATGCCTGTAACATGAGGGGATTGAAAATCATGTTCAGAGTTTCTACTATTTCTTCATTTAGTTCCCTTAGCAGTCTGGGCTACATTTCACCCGGCTCTAGTAATTCATCCATTTTCAGAAAGGCCTTAATAATTTCTCCCTCATTATGCTTATCCTATCCAATATTTCACAATTTGCCTCAACTACAATGTCTGCTTGTTCCTTTTGTGAAAACAGTTCTTAATGAGTAGTTTGCACCTATGTCCATGTCTTGCGCTTCCACCCACAAGTTACCTTTTTGGTCTCTAACGGGCCCTAATCTTTTCTTAGCTATTCTTTTCTTCTTTACATGTTTGGGTAAGATCTTTGGGTTTTCCTTGATTTTACTCACCAGTGTTTTTTCATGCCCTTTCTTTGCTTTCCTAATTTCCCTTTTAATTTTGTCCTACTCAATATCATCATTAATGACAAAAGAACCTGAAAAGACATGAGGAAAAAGGACTTTACCTTGCTAGATATTAAGACCTGGAGTGCACGGGCTGAAAGGGTGGTAACAGCAGATTCAATAATAACTTTCGAAAGTGAATTGGATAAATGCTTGAAGGGGAAATTTTGCAGGGCTAAGGGGAAGGGCAAGGGATAGGGATTAATTGGCTCACTCTTTCAAAAGTAGACACAGGCAGGATGGGCCAAATGACCTCCTCCTATGCTGTATGGATCTGTTCTTCAATAATTCAGAGCTAAGGGTTATCCACTGAGTCACGGTTCAAGTTACAGCAAGTGACTAAACAGAATAGTAACACGAGGATAGAGAAACACAGGGCTGACTCATTCATACTTTGAAAATGTGCAGGCACCTGGACCATTTTTGGGTCCCAACCCTGTTTGCAGCAGCAGCAGGAATTCAGGCAAGATGGGCTGGCCAATTAAGAACATGCCTCCGGGAGCATTGCATGGAGGCAAGAGGTGGATACAGCATGGCCCAGTGCTAGAGTAGCTGTCAGCCTTCATTCACAGTGTCACCAGTTAGTGTTGCTAAGAGGTAAGCAGCAGATCAGTTAGAAATAGGGTTGCCAACTGTGATTAAATACATTCCAGGAGATTTCATCACATGATTTGTCCCCACGCCCCAGCCGTTCGTCAGCCAACACATTCATCCTTGTGGCACACTGCTTTCCTACACCAATTTAAAAGCAAAAAGACTAGTTACACAATTGGATGATGCTTGTCTTTCATCCAAACAGCCTTTTCTTTCCCCAATTTTAATGTTTTTAAGTCTGGTAAAGAGAAAG
Source organism: Carcharodon carcharias (assembly GCF_017639515.1). NCBI lineage: Eukaryota > Metazoa > Chordata > Chondrichthyes > Lamniformes > Lamnidae > Carcharodon > Carcharodon carcharias. Next base: position 94,698,985 of record NC_054474.1, read on the forward strand.
ATTCAAAGACATTTTTTTAAAAACCTATCTTTTCTAATGTCTTTATGATTTTTCTCCAGGGTTGCACATAACAGTGTCCTGGACATTGATCTTCAATTCCTGGAGTCTCCAGGCAAATCCTGGAGGGTTGGCAACCTTAGGAACAAAGTGATGGCACCATCATTATCTGGTGTAAAAACAAAAAAACTGCGGATGCTGGAAATCCAAAACAAAAACAGAATTACCTGGAAAAACTCAGCAGGTCTGGCAGCATCGGCGGAGAAGAAAAGAGTTGACGTTTCGAGTCCTCATGACCCTTCGACAGAACTTGAGTTTGAGTCCAAGAAAGAGTTGAAATATAAGCTGGTTTAAGGTGTGTGTGGGGGGCGGAGAGATAGAGAGAGAGAGAGAGGTGGGGGTGTGGTTGTAGGGACAAACAAGCAGTGATAGAAGCAGATCATCAAAAGATGTCAACGACAATAGTACAATAGAACACATAGGTGTTAAAGTTAAAGTTGGTGATATTATCTAAACGAATGTGCGAATTAAGAATGGATGGTAGGGCACTCAAGGTATAGCTCTAGTGGGGTTTTTTTTATATAATGGAAATAGGTGGGAAAAGGAAAATCTTTATAATTTATTGGAAAAAAAAGGAAGGGGGAAACAGAAAGGGGGTGGGGATGGGGGAGGGAGCTCACGACCTAAAGTTGTTGAATTCAATATTCAGTCCGGAAGGCTGTAAAGTCCCTAGTCGGAAAATGAGTTGTTGTTCCTCCGGTTTACGTTGGGCTTCACTGGAACAATGCAGCAAGCCAAGGACAGACATGTGGGCAAGAGAGCAGGGTGGAGTGTTAAAATGGCTAGCGACAGGGAGGTTTGGGTCATTCTTGCGGACAGATCGCAGGTGTTCTGCAAAGCGGTCGCCCAGTTTACGTTTGGTCTCTCCAATGTAGAGGAGACCACATTGGGAGCAACGAATGCAGTAGAATAAGTTGGGGGAAATGCAAGTGAAATGCTGCTTCACTTGAAAGGAGTGTTTGGGTCCTTGGACGGTGAGGAGAGAGGAAGTGAAGGGGCAGGTGTTGCATCTTTTGCGTGGGCATGGGGTGGTGCCATAGGAGGGGGTTGAGGAGTAGGGGGTGATGGAGGAGTGGACCAGGGTGTCCCGGAGGGAGCGATCCCTACGGAATGCCGATAAGGGGGGTGAAGGGAAGATGTGTTTGGTGGTGGCATCATGCTGGAGTTGGCAGAAATGGCGGAGGATGATCCTTTGAATGCGGAGGCTGGTGGGGTGATAAGTGAGGACAAGGGGGACCCTATCATGTTTCTGGGAGGGAGGAGAAGGCGTGAGGGCGGATGCGCGGGAGATGGGCCGGACACGGTTGAGGGCCCTGTCAACGACCGTGGGTGGAAAACCTCGGTTAAGGAAGAAGGAGGACATGTCAGAGGAACTGTTTTTGAATGTAGCATCATCGGAACAGATGCGACGGAGGCGAAGGAACTGAGAGAATGGGATGGAGTCCTTACAGGAAGCGGGGTGTGAGGAGCTGTAGTCGAGATAGCTGTGGGAGTCGGTGGGTTTGTAATGGATATTGGTGGACAGTCTATCACCAGAGATTGAGACAGAGAGGTCAAGGAAGGGAAGGGAAGTGTCAGAGATGGACCACGTGAAAATGATGGAGGGGTGGAGATTGGAAGCAAAATTAATAAATTTTTCCAAGTCCCGACGAGAGCATGAAGCGGCACCGAAGTAATCATCGATGTACCGGAGAAAGAGTTGTGGAAGGGGGCCGGAGTAGGACTGCAACAAGGAATGTTCCACATACCCCATAAAGAGACAGGCATAGCTGGGGCCCCTGCGGGTACCCATAGCCACACCTTTTATTTGGAGGAAGTGAGAGGAGTTGAAGGAGAAATTGTTCAGCGTGAGAACAAGTTCAGCCAGACGGAGGAGAGTAGTGGTGGATGGGGATTGTTTGGGCCTCTGTTCGAGGAAGAAGCTAAGGGCCCTCAGACCATCCTGGTGGGGGATGGAGGTGTAGAGGGATTGGACGTCCATGGTGAAGAGGAAGCGGTTGGGGCCAGGGAACTGGAAATTGTTGATGTGACGTAAGGTGTCAGAGGAATCACGGATGTAGGTGGGAAGGGACTGGACAAGGGGAGAGAGAAGGGAGTCAAGATAACGAGAAATGAGTTCCGTGGGGCAGGAGCAAGCTGAGACGATCGGTCTACCGGGGCAGTTCTGTTTGTGGATTTTGGGTAGGAGATAGAAGCGGGCCGTCCGAGGTTGGGCGACTATCAGGTTGGAAGCTGTGGGAGGGAGATCCCCAGAGGAGATGAGGTCAGTGACAGTCCTGGAAACAATGACTTGATGTTCAGTGGTGGGGTCATGGTCCAGGGAAAGGTAGGAGGAAGTGTCTGCGAGTTGACGCTCAGCCTCCGCGAGGTAGAGGTCAGTGCGCCAGACAACAACAGCACCACCCTTGTCAGCGGGTTTGATGACAATGTCAGGGTTGGACCTGAGAGAATGGAGTGCAGTAAGTTCAGAGAGAGACAAGTTAGAATGGGTGAGAGGAGCAGCGAAATTGAGACGACTAATGTCGCGCCGACAGTTCTCAATGAAAAGATCGAGAGAAGGTAAGAATCCAGAGGGAGGGGTCCAGGTGGAGGGAGAATATTGGAGATGGGTAAAAGGATCCGTTGGACTGGGAGAGGACTCCTGCCCAAAGAAGTGAGCCCGGAGACGAAGACGGCGGAAGAAGAGTTCAGTATCATGCCGAGCCCGAAATTCATTGAGGTGAGGGCGTAAGGGTATGAAACTAAGTCCTTTGCTGAGCACTGAACGTTCAGCATCGGAGAGGGGAAGGTCAGGGGGTATAGTGAATACACGGCTGGGGTTGGGATTGGAAGAAAGGGTGGGGACGGAGGGACAGGCAGGGGTGGAGGGTCCTGGATGGGTGTTGGTGTCGATGAGCTGTTGGAGCTTGCGTTCCTTAGCACTTGAGAGAAAGAGAAAAAGTTTCTTGTTGAGGCATCGGATGAGCCGAAGGATAAAATGAAACTGGGGGCACGCGCAGCTTTGAAAAAGGGTACGGCGGTGCTGCTGGAGGGAGAGGTCGAGTGTGTTCATATGGCGGCGCATGGCACTGAGTGTGCATTTCAGAATGTGACGGGAACAGCAGTCCAAGAAACGTTTTATGTCCCGGAGATACCTGTAATCCAGGGTGGGTTCGAAACATGAGGGGTGGATTTCAACTGAAATTCCACGCCTGCCTGTCCCTCCGTCCCCACCCTTTCTTCCAATCCCAACCCCAGCCGTGTATTCACTATACCCCCTGACCTTCCCCTCTCCGATGCTGAACGTTCAGTGCTCAGCAAAGGACTTAGTTTCATACCCTTACGCCCTCACCTCAATGAACTTCGGGCTCGGCATGATACTGAACTCTTCTTCCGCCGTCTTTGTCTCCGGGCTCACTTCTTTGGGCAGGAGTCCTCTCCCAGTCCAACGGATCCTTTTACCCATCTCCAATATTCTCCCTCCACCTGGACCCCTCCCTCTGGATTCTTACCTTCTCTCGATCTTTTCATTGAGAACTGTCGGCGCGACATTAGTCGTCTCAATTTCTCTGCTCCTCTCACCCATTCTAACTTGTCTCTCTCTGAACTTACTGCACTCCATTCTCTCAGGTCCAACCATGACATTGTCATCAAACCCGCTGACAAGGGTGGTGCTGTTGTTGTCTGGCGCACTGACCTCTACCTCGCGGAGGCTGAGCGTCAACTCGCAGACACTTCCTCCTACCTTTCCCTGGACCATGACCCCACCACTGAACATCAAGCCATTGTTTCCAGGACTGTCACTGACCTCATCTCCTCTGGGGATCTCCCTCCCACAGCTTCCAACCTGATAGTCGCCCAACCTCGGACGGCCCGCTTCTATCTCCTACCCAAAATCCACAAACAGAACTGCCCCGGTAGACCGATCGTCTCAGCTTGCTCCTGCCCCACGGAACTCATTTCTCGTTATCTTGACTCCCTTCTCTCTCCCCTTGTCCAGTCCCTTCCCACCTACATCCGTGATTCCTCTGACACCTTACGTCACATCAACAATTTCCAGTTCCCTGGCCCCAACTGCTTCCTCTTCACCATGGACGTCCAATCCCTCTACACCTCCATCCCCCACCAGGATGGTCTGAGGGCCCTTAGCTTCTTCCTCGAACAGAGGCCCAAACAATCCCCATCCACCACTACTCTCCTCCGTCTGGCTGAACTTGTTCTCACGCTGAACAATTTCTCCTTCAACTCCTCTCACTTCCTCCAAATAAAAGGTGTGGCTATGGGTACCCGCATGGGCCCCAGCTATGCCTGTCTCTTTATGGGGTATGTGGAACATTCCTTGTTGCAGTCCTACTCCGGCCCCCTTCCACAACTCTTTCTCCGGTACATCGATGATTACTTCGGTGCCGCTTCATGCTCTCGTCGGGACTTGGAAAAATTTATTAATTTTGCTTCCAATCTCCACCCCTCCATCATTTTCACGTGGTCCATCTCTGACACTTCCCTTCCCTTCCTTGACCTCTCTGTCTCAATCTCTGGTGATAGACTGTCCACCAATATCCATTACAAACCCACCGACTCCCACAGCTATCTCGACTACAGCTCCTCACACCCCGCTTCCTGTAAGGACTCCATCCCATTCTCTCAGTTCCTTCGCCTCCGTCGCATCTGTTCCGATGATGCTACATTCAAAAACAGTTCCTCTGACATGTCCTCCTTCTTCCTTAACCAAGGTTTTCCACCCACGGTCGTTGACAGGGCCCTCAACCGTGTCCAGCCCATCTCCCGCGCATCTGCCCTCACGCCTTCTCCTCCCTCCCAGAAACATGATAGGGTCCCCCTTGTCCTCACTTATCACCCCACCAGCCTCCGCATTCAAAGGATCATCCTCCGCCATTTCCGCCAACTCCAGCATGATGTCACCACCAAACACATCTTCCCTTCACCCCCCTATCGGCATTCCGTAGGGATCGCTCCCTCCGGGACACCCTGGTCCACTCCTCCATCACCCCCTACTCCTCAACCCCCTCCTATGGCACCACCCCATGCCCACGCAAAAGATGCAACACCTGCCCCTTCACTTCCTCTCTCCTCACCGTCCAAGGACCCAAACACTCCTTTCAAGTGAAGCAGCATTTCACTTGCATTTCCCCCAACTTAGTCTACTGCATTCGTTGCTCCCAATGTGGTCTCTACATTGGAGAGACCAAACGTAAACTGGGCGACCGCTTTGCAGAACACCTGCGATCTGTCCGCAAGAATGACCCAAACCTCCCTGTCGCTTGCCATTTTAACACTCCACCCTGCTCTCTTGCCCACATGTCTGTCCTTGGCTTGCTGCATTGTTCCAGTGAAGCCCAACGTAAACCGGAGGAACAACAACTCATCTTCCGACTAGGGACTTTACAGCCTTCCGGACTGAATATTGAATTCAACAACTTTAGGTCGTGAGCTCCCTCCCCCATCCCCACCCCCTTTCTGTTTCCCCCTTCCTTTTTTTTCCAATAAATTATAAAGATTTTCCTTTTCCCACCTATTTCCATTATATAAAAAAAACCCCACTAGAGCTATACCTTGAGTGCCCTACCATTCATTCTTAATTAGCACATTCGTTTAGATAATATCACCAACTTTAACTTTAACACCTATGTGTTCTATTGTACTATTGTCGTTGACATCTTTTGATGATCTGCTTCTATCACTGCTTGTTTGTCCCTACAACCACACCCCCACCTCTCTCTCTCTCTATCTCTCCGCCCCCCACACATACACCTTAAACCAGCTTATATTTCAACTCTTTCTTGGACTCGAACTCAAGTTCTGTTGAAGGGTCATGAGGACTCGAAACGTCAACTCTTTTCTTCTCCGCCGATGCTGCCAGACCTGCTGAGTTTTTCCAGGTAATTCTGTTTTTGTATCATTATCTGGGGAGTGGCTGGCATTGCACCAGCCTCAGTGGATTGATCCAGGAAATCCTCATACTGTGGAAAGCCTCTGATATGGAAATGCATCAATATTGCCATTTTAAAGTCTTGAAACCCCACACAGCTCAAGAGAGTCCATGCATGCTGACAAAATTGCCTTGTGCTGGGAAAATTGCTTAAAATTGATCCCTTAAATGGCTTCCAGACATGGGCTGCCGACGTCAGACCAGCGTGCCCCTGGGAAAAACGGCCCAAGGAGGGATCTCATTGGCAAATCAGTCAGACATTTTTTTCTCCTAAAAGTTGCTCGTCTTCCGACACCCCGCCCCCCCCGCCCCCCGCCAACCTCCACCCACCCCGCAACCATCTCCAAACCAATAAACCTATCTCCAAGGACAAATTTCACCCAAGGAGTTGGTTGTGGGGAAGGTGCAGTGCAAAACTGAATGTGTGAGAAGGACAATAACATCATCGGAATGAATTGATAGGTGAGATGAACGGAGCCACTGAGGTTTACAAGCCATTGTGTCCCTGCCATAGAAAATATAAGCTAAAAACCTCAGCAGCTCTCTTCCCCCTCACACCACCCAGCTCCTACCAGATACAAACAACGACAAGATAAAAAGAGGAAGCAGAAACAGTCACAAAGGGAGAAGCACAAAAGTAGAGAAATACACAAAGAAAATAAGAGATAAACAATAACACGTGCACGATTCTATCCACAGCCTTACCATGAACAATGCCTCTGTAAATTCATTAATATAAGTATCTTCAAAAAAAACACATAGCAGTTAACCAATTCTGTATAAAGTTGCATTTTTTTTTGGATTGGATTACTTTGGACCCATTTGATGCATACTGACGAAGTTATATCGCAGCTACACATATCTGACCATTATGTACGGAGTGAGGTGTACTGTTGACAGATCAGAGTTATATCGTCAACTGCGTGTTGTACTGAAGTTAGTGAGTGAGCAGTTTTTTGCATAAAGGTTTCACTGGCAGTGACACTGGCAGTTTCACTGGCCATGGACAAGGTTTCACTGGCAGTGAAGCTAATTTTAAATGTTGGTAGCAAGCAAGCAGGATCACCTGCTCTGCACTAAGTTTAGAACATTATTAAGTCTGTACAGCACCCTCAGAATGCAATGTACCACTGACCTAGAGTTAAACTGCACCTAATGCCAACTCAAATCCACTGGAAATGGCCTCCTGAACCAGGTCTCATTGCATGGATCTCTTAGGAATCAGACCACCAAATTGCACTGCCATTACTGTCGCCCTTAACAACTTTATGTTGATGTAAAACGGTCAGTTTAATGGCAGCCTAAATAAGTTGTGGTTTTTCCTATATTCCTACAGTGCATGTTGACATACATGCCAACTGTCAGTGATTGCAGAGTTGTGGCCACTCACTTGCATTGGCCAGCATATGTAAAAAAAATCAGTCAGTATATCACAATGCTTAGCCATTTGTCCTAAAACATCCCGCAATTCTCTTTTGGGCACATAACCATGTGGATCCCACAATGATTTGTAATCAAGCAATCAAGCAGCTGGTAGCAGGAATAATTGCTGCAGATGTAATAGGCTTAGTCATTATTTTACTCTGGCTGGAAGGAATTTCTTATTGAACGTTCTTGTTCAATGCATTATATTGGGAAAAGTGTGTTCATTCACTTCAATCTGACAGCATGTCTATTATTCCCTGACATGAAACCCAAAACACTGTACCTAATCAAAGGGCCCAGGTTTGCATTTGAAGCAAAGTGATTTGAAGAGCAAAATACAGCCAGATTTCGGGCAGATAAGCAGACATAAAAGATCCAGAGGCAAACCAATTAAACGTTGATCACTGATCATACATAGCAAACATGACCTCTTGTCAACATTTCCTGAAAAAAGCAACAGTTTCTGCATTGCCTGGTGACTCTGCTGAGGTTACTCAAGATTGCTCTGTAATTCTTTGCTGCAAATGTTCAACCACCCAATGATCCTGTTAATAGCTTGTCATTAGGCACCCAGTGGCAGGTAACTCTTTCGAGTACAAACCCGTTTCCATCTGTTTCAGATGAAGTTACATTGTTTCATAGTTTGCCATTGTGAGATTTGAACTCTTGATAATCTTTTAAATAAACACGTTTCCATCTGTTTCAGATGAAGTTACATTGTTTCATAGTTTACCATTGTGAGATTTGAACTCTTGATACTCTTTTTTTTGAGTAAACCTGTTTCCATCTGTTTCAGATGAAGTTACATTGTTTCATAGTTTGCCATTGTGAGATTTGAACTCTTGATAATCTTTTAAATAAACACGTTTCCATCTGTTTCAGATGAAGTTACATTGTTTCATAGTTTACCATTGTGAGATTTGAACTCTTGATACTCTTTTTTTTGAGTAAACCTGTTTCCATCTGTTTCAGATGAAGTTACATTGTTTCATAGTTTGCCATTGTGAGATTTGAACTCTTGATCTGGAGGTTACAAACCCAGTACCATAACCACTTGGCTATTTAGGCCAAGCCCAAAAATTGTTTTTTTATAGTTTGCCATTGTGAGATTTGAACTCTTGATCTTGGGGTTATAAGCCCAGTACCATAACCACTTGGCTATTTAGGCCAAGCTCTTGCCTAGCTCTCAAATTGTGAGATTTGAACTCTTGATCTTGGGGTTATAAACCTAGTACCATAACCACTTGGCTATTTAGGCCAAGCAGTATACCAGTCGTAGCATAGTTTTGCCATTCAGATGATGTTACATTGTTTCATAGTTTGCCATTGTGAGATTTGAACTCTTGATCTTGGGGTTGCAAGCCCAGTACCATAACCACTTGGCTATTTGGGCCAAGCCCCCCAGTGGCAGGTAAATCGAACAAGAACAATGCTTCGCTAAATAGATCCTCTAGATTGTTGCTTTTAAAACTTGATGGAACTATGAGGAATGCTTGGGCATATAACATGGGCTGTTCAAGTGAACCTATAAACAACAGGACAAGTTCTTAACCTGCCAATTTTTCCTCGAGATTTTAATAGCTCTGCTCCCACAAATTGTTCCACTCAAGTTGGGTGTTTCTGCAAAAATTCTCCAAAAGGAAGCAATTTAGTGCTGGCCTTTTATTTTATACGACAACTCGCATCTATATAGCATCAGTACAGAGGAAAGGAGGTGCTGTTTTGCAGTGGGTAGCATCACTGCCTCTGAGCGGAAGCTTCAGATTCAAGTCCCACTTCAGGACTTGATGGACAAGGAAGCTGTGTTCATAATGCGCCAAACAGGTTGTGTATCAACTTGTAAATCCTTCCAACAAATGCCAATGGCAGGTGGCAAAAGCAGGAGAGATTTCTGGTCAGCCATGTGATAGAAAGAAATTGGAGCCTCTACCATCATTGTCCACAGCTCTAGGCTACAACATGCATGTAAAAGTGTATGTTGCCACTGCAACTCTGACTCTTTGCAGGGTTGGCTGGCTCAGTTGGCTGGATGGCCGGTGTGGATCAGATTGGTGCCAACCATCAGATTTGGGACCTTCCTCCTTATCCTACCTGTGGTGGAGGTTCTGGCACTGTGGGTTGGACATGCCTTCCGGCAGAGAATTCAAGCAGCAGCAGTTTAGGAGAACAGTTCAAGGTGCTTCATAGGAGTGTTACCAAACTAATTTGGCACCAAGCCATATAGATTTATAAGGACAGAGCGACCAAGAGCTGGGCCAAAGAAGTAGATTTTAAGGGGCAACTGTATGGAGGGGAAAGAGGTAGCAAGGCAGAGATTTAGGGAGGGTACTTCAGAGATTAGAGCCTAGGCAGCTGAAGGCACTGCTGGCAATGGTGGAGTGATGATAATCATGGATATGCAAGCTGTTAGAATTGGAGAATGCAGAAGTCTCAGAGGGTTGTAGGGCTGGAGGAAGTTACAGAGAAAGGGAGGGGCAAGGCCAGGGAAGGATTAGAATTTTAAAACCAGGGCAGTGGTACCTTGCTCACCAAATATCAACTCATGTAAAGGCACCAAAGATTTGCATTAGTAGTGGAGAGGAGGTTCAACTGACTGATTCTTGGGATGAAGGGGTTGTCTTATGAGGAAAGGTTGGACAGGTTGGGCCTGTATCCATTGGAATTCAGAAGAATGAGAGGGGATCTTATTGCAACATGTAAGATTCTGAGAAGCCTTGACATGGTGGATGTTGAAAGAATGTTTCTGCTTATGGGAGAGACTAGAACTAGGGGATACAGTTTAAAAATAAGTGATCTTAGATTTAAGACAGAGATGAGAATTTTTTTTCTCGGAGGGTCTCCCCCGAGAGCAGTGGAGTCAGTGTCATTGAATATTTTTAAGGCTGAGTTAGATAGAATCTTGACCGACCAGAGAATCAAAGGGTATAGGGGGCAGACAGGAAAGTATAGGCCACAATCAGATCAGCCATGATCTTTTCAAACGGTAGAGCAGACTTGAAGGGCTGAATGGCCTACTCCTGTTCCTAATTTGTACGTTCGTCTGGGACAAAGCAGTAGCTCTTTTGGCTGTAAAGAATAGTTGGACTTGGGCCTACAATCACATTACCCTACAAAATGAGGTCCAATTCACAATAGTGCTCATCAACATTAATCTTCAGCATTTTACACCGACAGTTAAGTTTTGCCGACAAAAAGCAATTCAAGATTTTGCACTGCCTCACCAGAATGATACACAGAACCCTCCAGTCTGATCAAGTGGTCTGTGTTTTGGTTTATGAAGGTATAGCACCTATTAGAATTATAAGCACTCTTGGGATAGATCAGGAGAGAGTGAACGTGCAAGTTTCAGTGATGGACTAATAAATGTGAAATACGTCAAGGAGACACTTTCTGTAACCTGGGAAAACTCCAGACAGTAGCTCACAAGTAAATCGGTCGGGATTATGACCCCTAACTAAACAGTGGGAAATATCACCGCCATGAGGGAACAGCAAGCCAGTTGCTGAGATCAATTGCAGCAGGAATAGCTGAAGTGGGCTGTTCTAGGTTTGAATTAATTATATCTGAATGTTTGATCCAATTTAAGAAAACATCACTTTTGGATCAGTTTGAGGCTGAGCCGATTGGCTGCCTGTCTAATCACTTAGTTTAAATTGCATTGCGTTCAATTATTCTGTCAACAGAAGCTACATGTTGAAAGGTCTGCATCAGTTACAAAGTTACCTACAATACAGCACAGGAGGAGGACATTCACTGGCTCTTTGAAAGAGCTTCTGAATTAGTTGCACTCTTCTCTTTCCCCATATCCCTACAGAATTTTCCTTTTCAAGTTTTTATCCAATTACTTTTTGAAAGTTACATTGAATCTCCACCATTTCAGGCAGTGCATTCTTAATACCTAGCTGCGTAAAAATTATTCTCATTTCTCCCCTTTTTTTGTCAAACTACTCAAAATCTGTGCCCTCTGATTACCAACCCTTCTGCCACTGGAAATAAAAAGTTTCTTCTTACTTATTCTATCAAATGCCTTCAGACTAGCTTGGTCAGGGGTTGGGTTCGGTTGGGAATTGGAAAGAGGGCAAGACAGATACTAGTGCAGCATAAGATGCAGTGTAGTGATGTTGTGCCACCAAACCACTAAACCAAATGAAGGAACAGATTGTTCCAACTGTCCCCATAGTCTCGTGAGTGAATACACTACTCTTTGCAGAACAAGGCAGACTGGATGGTCCCAGCTTCAATTCCTCAATTGTGTCGACTTAGTTTCTCTCAGTCAAGACTGGCCACTTAGATGAGACAGCAGGGGACTGCGAACAACTTGGAATCAACTACAAGGAAGAGATGGTGGAGTCAGAGAATGAAGGAAATTATTCTGGAAACAGTGAATCGAGAGAATCTCTCAATGGAGCAACAAGATTTCATGCCTTAACTTGTCAAAGTTCACAGTTATCTCAAACTTGCCCCATCATCTCAATGTCACTAGCATAGGATGTCAAGCAGTGGGAAGATGCAGGAAGCAAGACTGTGGTATCATTTTGCTTAAGAATGGGAAGGGAGGGAGTGAACAATAGACTGAGTGCCCTGCCTTGACACTTTGGGGACTGAAAGGGTTCAATTAGGAGGATAGGTGGCATAGATCAGGCTTGTATTCCCTTGAATATGGAAGATAAGATGTGACTCATTCAAGGATTTTAATGTGTTACATGGAATTGATAGGGTAGATAGAGATGATTTCCACTAAAACTACAGCCAAGCCATTTAGGTGTGATGTCAAGATGCACTTCTTCCCACAAAAGGGATTGGAAATCTGGAACTCTCTTCCCCAAAAGCTGTTGAGGCTGAGGGTCAATTAAAAAATTCAAAACTGAGATTGACAGAGGGAAGATTATGAAAGGTAATGAAACCACGGTAGGTAGATAGAGTTAAGATACAGATCAGCCACGATCTAACTGAACGGCAGAAACTGTTCTGCAGCAAAAGAAAGAAGAAAACAGTCGGGATGGAAATTGGGCCACCAACGGACAGTCAGGACAAAATGTTAAATAATTATTCTGCTTCAGTATTTCCCAGGGTGACATCCAGTGGACATGACATCTGAAGATGAGATCAGAAATGACATAAACATACTTAAAATAAAAAAGATAAAGACTAATAAACCTCAGAGAATAAAACCTCTTAAAAGGGCAGGTTGCTTCTGTGCATTTTAAAAGAATCTACTGAGAAAGTAGAGGCATTATTACACAAATTTAATAAGTCATTAGAAAAAGGCTTAGTGCCAGAGGACTGACACATAGCTAATGTTATACCTATATTTATGGAGGGAGAAAGAACATGTCTAAGGAATTATAGGCCAATCGGCTTAACATTGATAGTAGGAAAAAAAGGAATCTTTTACAAAGGAGAAAGTAGAAAACATCTAGAAATCAAAAATATAATGATGAATAATCAACAGGATTCCAAAAGGGAAAGTTCTGCTTGACCAACCACACTGAATTCTTTGACGAGGTAAAGGAGAGAGCGGAGCAGGGTAATGCAGCAGATGTAATAAATGTGAATGTCCAAAAGGCCTTTGATAAGGTACTGCATAATGCACTAATGATTATCGTCAGAGCATGGGGAGTCAGGAGGCAAGTAACAAAAGGCAGAACACATAGCTAGCTGGTTGCTAGACAGAAAGCAGAAGCGTAGCTATTCACAGTGGCAGAAGGCAGGAAGTAGAGTCCCACAAGGATCAGTGCTGAAGCCATTATTGTTCACAATCAAAAAGGGAGTTTCTAAGTTTGCAGATGACACCAATTTGAGGGGGTGATAGTCAATGCTGAGGAGGACTGCAACAAATTTCAAGATGACAATAAATTTTCAGAATGGGCATATAGTTGGCAAATTCAATATAGAGAAATGTGAGAAAGCCACATATTACTTGGAAAATAGGAATCCTAAATGGGGTAAAGAAGCAAAGGGATCGGGAGCACAAATAAAGAAATCACTAAAAGTGGCAGCACAGGTCAATGTAGCCACACCAAAAGCAAACCAAACATCAGGGTTTACTTCGAAAGGGATAGAATAGAAAAGCAAATAATTTAAGCAAAGCTTGAATGGAGCTTTGGCTAAGCCACATTTGGAGTACTATGTACTCAGTAGAGTTGAATGACATTAGTACAGTAACGACAGATGGCATTAGCTCGAAAGAGCAAGATGTAAAATGAGTTTGGGTAGAGATAAGAAATAGGAATGGTAAGAGGTAATTTTTGGGTATAGTTTATAGGCCCCCTAACAGTAGTTACAACGTAGTACAGAGTATACAGGAAGAAAGTATCACTGCATCAGGTCAAACATGGGCAAGGAAACCTAAACTCTGCAGTGCCACGACATCCAGTTGTGAATGTTGGTGCACAATTAAACAACTAACTGGAGGAGGAGGAAACAGCTCCACAAATATCCCCATCCTTAATAATCAGGGAACCCAGGACATCAGTGCAGAAGGTGAGACTGATGCACTTGTAACAAGCTTCAGCCAGAAGTGCAGGGTGGAGGATCCATCTTGGTCTCCTTCTGAGGTCCTAAGCCTCACAACTGCCAGTCTTCAGCCAATTGGATTCACTCCACACGATAGCAAGAAACGGCTGAAGACACTCGATACTACAAAGGCTACCAGCCCTGACAACATTCCAGCAATAGTACGGAAGACTTGTGCTCCAGAACTAGCCGTGCCCCTAACCAAGCTGTTCCAGTACAGCTACAACACTGGCATGTACGCTGGCAATGTGGAAAATTGCCCAAGTATGTCCTTACACAAAAAGCAGGATAAATCCATCCCAGCCAATTACTGCCTCATCAGTCTACTCTTGATCATCAGAAAACTGATGGAAGGTGTCAACAGTGCTATCAAGCGGCACTTATTCAGCAATAACCTGCTCACCGATACTTAGTTTGGGTTCTGACAGGGCCATTGAAATCCTGACCTTATTACAGCCTTGGTCCAAATGTGGACAAAAGAGCTGAACTCAAGAGGTGAGGTGAGAGTGGCTGCCCTTGACATCAAGGCAGCATTTGATCAAGTGTGGCATCAAGGAGCTCCAGCAAAACTGGAGTCAATGGAAAGAAGAGGGAAAACTCTCCACTGGTTGGAGTCACACCTAGTACAAAGGAAGAGGGCTGTGGTTGTTAGAGATCAATCACCTCAGTCCAGCACGTCACTGTAGGCGTTCCTCAGGGTAGTGTCCTAGGCCCAACCATCTTAAGCTGCTTCATCAATGATCTTTTCCCTTCATCATAAAGTCAAAAGTGGGGATGCTCCCGATGATTGCACAATGTTCAGCACCATTCACGACCCCGCAGATACTGAAGTAGTCCATGCCTATATGCAGCAAGACCTGGGCGACACTCAGGCTTGGGATGAAAAGTGACAAGTAATATTCGCAATACACAAGTGCCAAGCAATGACCATCTCCAACAAGACAGAATCCAAGCCTCTCTCCTTAGACATTACCAAAACTGAAACCCCGCTCTCAACTTCCTGTGGGTTACCATTGACTAGAAACTGTACTAAACCAGCCATATAAATACTCTGGCTGCAAGAGCAGGTCAAAGGCTGGGAATCCTGTGGAGTGTAACTCACTTCCTGACTCACAAAGCCTGTCCACCATCTACAAAGGCACAAGTCACTCTCCATTTGCCTAAATGACTGCAGCTCCAAAAACACCCAAGAAGCTTGACATCATCCAGAACAAAGTAGTCCGCTTGATTGGTACCCCATCCATCACCTTCAATATCCACTCCTTCCACCACAGACGAACAGTGACAGCAGTGTGTACCATCTACAAGATGCACTGCAGCAACCCACCAAGGCTCCTTCAACAGCACCTTCCAAACCCGCGATCTCTACCACCTAGAAGGACAAGAGCAGCAGATGCATGAGAACACCTTCACTGTCGCTGAGTTAAAATCCTGGAACTCCCTCCCTAACAGCACTGTGGGTGTACCTACATCACATGGACTGCAGCAATTTAAGATGACTCCTCACCACCACCTTCTCAAAGGCAATTAGGAACAGACAATAAATGCTGGCCTAGCCAGCAATGCCCACATCCCATGAAAGAATTAAAAAAACTACAGCCTGCAAGTTCCTCTCCAAGCCACACACCATGCTGACTTGGAACTCCCTTCCTAACAGCACAGTGGGTGTACCTACACCATATGGACTGCATCAGTTCAAGGCGGTGGCTCACCACTGCCTTCCGATGGGCAATAAGTGCTGGCCTAGCCAGCGATGCTCACTTCCTATGAAACAATGAAAATAAAACTATATCAACAGGCTCTTCAACAATTAAAGAACTTCGCAGAGATGAATTCCCAACAACACTGCAGCGTTTGCAAGCTCAGTGAGATCAATATAAATAATCCACATTTCACACTGATTTGTATTTACACCCATTTTAAAAACACAACTGTTCGACAAATTGGGGCATCTTTCCTCTTGCAGCTACTGGCAAATGTCAGCAGAAGCCCCAAGGATAGCACTCTCGCCACCAAAATGAAAGGTTGAGGGTATCAGTCCCACTCTAAGAACGTCAGCAGAAAATCGAGACTGACACCCAAGTATAGTACTGAGGGGGTGCTGCATAATTGGGGGTGATCTCCTTCGAAAGGGACGTTAAACCAAGGACATGTCTGCCCTCTTAGGAGGTGTAAAAAGATCCCATTGTGCTACTGCAAAGACGACTGGGAGAGTTTTCCCCAGTGTCATGGGCAATATTTACCCTTGAACGAACATAACTAATTATAAATAAAAGTAAAATACTGCAGATGCTGGAGATCTGAAATAAAAACAGAAAGTGCTGCAAAAACTCAGATCTGACAGTATCTGTGGAGAGGGAACAGTTAACCTTTCTTTGGAACTTCAGACCATGCCTGGGACCTGAATATTCCAGGGTATTTGGCATTCAGAGGGACAGAAAGAAAGGAAGAGGTGGTGGGGCAGCTCTGTTAATAAGGAATGAGATCAGTATAATAGTGAGAAATTATCTTGGTTTGGAGAATCGAACTGTAGAATCAGTTTGGGTGGAAGTAAGACATCGGAAAGGAAAGAAGTCATTGCGGGAGTAGTTTATAGGCCCCTGACAGTAGCTACACTGCAGGACAGAGAATCAAGAATTAATGGGGGCTTATAAGAAAGTTACTGCAATAATCCTGGCAAATTTTAATCTTCATATAGATTGAACAAATCTATTGGCAAAGATAGCCTGGAGAATGAGTTCAAAGTGTATATTCAGGATAGTTTATTAGAACAATACCTTCTGGAACCTTCTAGGAAACAGGCTAGAATTGGTAATGTGTAATAAGACATGATTAGTTAATCGAAAAGTAGAGTATGGCGGATGTAGAAATCCGAAATAAAAAATAGAAAATGCTGGAAATACTTAACAGGTGCGTCAGCATCTGTGGAGAAAGAAACATAGTTAACTTTTCAGGTCAACAACCTTTCATCAGACCTCGGAAAAGTTAAAAATGTAATAGGTTTTAAGCAAGAGGTGGGTGGGCCAAGGGCAAAAGGAAGGTCTGTGGTAGGGTGGAAGACAGCAGAGATTGAATGACAGAGCAGTTACTCTTCCAGGGCCAAAGGAAATGGTATTGGGACAAGTAAAGAAACAAAATATGTGCCTAGAGCAGGTGTGCTGCTGGCTGAAAGCAAAAATTAGAGAAAAACCGTAGCATACAATGAAAAGGAAACAAAATGGGGAACAGAGTTTACCGTCTGAAATTGTTGAACTCAATGTTGAGTCTGGAAGGCTGTAAAGTGTGTAATCAAGAGATGAGGTGCTGTTCCTCAAGTTTACATTGAGCTTCACTGGAACAGTGCAGCAGGTCAAGGGCAGAGAGGTCAGCGTGAGAACAAGGTGGAAAATTAAAATGACAGGTCACCAGAAGTTCAGGGTCATGCTTGCGGATTGAATGGAGATGTTCCGCAAAGCGGTCATGCAATCTGTGTTTGGTCTCCCCAATGTAGAGGAGACCACAATGTGAGCAGTGAATACGGTGTACTAAATTAAAAGTAAATCACTACTTCACTTGCAAGGAGTGCTTCGGGCCTTGAGCAGCGATTAATTAATGATCCTCTAGGTAACAGTGATCATAACATTATTGAATTACACATTCAATTTAAGGGTGCAATATTATGGTCTGAAACTTGTGTCTTAGACTAAGGCAGCATTTGTGGAGAAAGAAACAGAGTTAGCATTTTGAGTCCATATGGCTTCTTCAGAGCTATAGAGAGGTAGAAATGTGATGGATTTTATATTGTTTAAGAGTGGGTGGAGCAGGTGAAACAAAATATGACAGGGGTAGGTTGGAGTCAGGAGAGGTTTGACAAAGATGTCATGGATGCAAGGCAAAGGGAGTGTTAAAGACAAAAGAAGGTGCTGATAGTGGCTTAAGGTAAGATAGTAGAATGTGTTAATAGCAGAACAAGGGTCAGCACTCTGTGAAAGCAAAACATAAGAATAAATGATAGATGGCCCTATGGGGGGGTTGGGAAAAATTGGATTTAAAAAAAGGGGTCAAGATGGAGGGATGGAGGAGAGAGTTCATGGTCTGAAGTTGTGAACTCAATGTTAAGTCCGGAAGGCTGTAAAGTGCCTAATCGGAAGAGGAGGTGCTGTTCCTCCAGTTTGCATTGGACTTCACTGGAACATTGCAGCAGGCCAAGGACAGGCATGTGGGCATGAGAGCAGGATGGTGAGTTGAAATGGCAAGCAACAGAAAGGTCTGGATCATCTTAGCAAACTGAGCAGAGGTGCTCCGCAAAGGGGTTACCTGTATGACTTTAAAGAAGAGTCATACGGACTCGAAAATGTTAACTCTGTTTCTCTATCCCGTTAGGAACCTGTTTTTGGAAAATTTGAAGGACATTGAATTTTGGACTTTCTTCCTCCTGAGCTGTTTCTAAGAAGTTTTCAATATTAATTCGGGCTGTGAACGTGCCATTCATCAGGGAACCACAGATTAAGATAGGTGTCCAACGAGGAACACCTGGAGAGGAAGGAGATACTTTGTATATCTAAGTTAATGAAAAACTACTATTGTCAGGCCAAAGACTCTTGTTGATTGGTTAAAAACATCTGCCCAAAAGAAGTGTTTTTTGAAAATTTGATTCTTTCACTCTGACTGCCTTAGAGGCAGGCTGCAAGGAAAAAACACTCTCTTTCTCGCTCTGCCCCACCTTTGTGTTACATTTGGCCTAGAGTGAGCTAAACTTTCCTCAAATGTCTCATCAAGATAACTCAACTGTTTTATTTTGAAAGTCCGCAAAGTTCTAATAAGTAAGAGTCATCAAGGCCAGTCCCACAAAAAATCCGTCTGAAAGAATCTCCAGATCTATTGTGGCCAGGATTCTGTTAGATCAACAACATCAAGATTTCTTCGAATTTTATCCTTTTAAAAGTGTTCCCATACTCTGCAAGGAACTGTTTGTTTTGTCCTGTTTTGTGTTTGTGTGTGTGTGTGTGTATGGGGGTTCGAATAGCTGTTTTGTTAAAAAGGGAGAAATCATTACACTTCTAAACTACACCTTGTAAATTAACTAGTTTATTATCTTGTTTTTAAAAAGTAGCTTGTTTTATAATCAATTTTTTTGCGTTTACTGAAAGAAGCCTAATTAGGGTTTTTTATGCTGGGAATAACTGTATCAAAGGTAAATAATTGGCCAGTTTTGTGGATGAATTAAACATTTAAACTATTGCTACGACCTGTGCAGAAGTGGGGCTGGAACTGCACACTCCTCCCATCTCGGTCTGTAATACTCCACAGATGCTGCCAGACCTGCTGAGTTGTTCCAGCATTTTCTGTTTATTGTCGAAAAGCAGGGGGAGAGGCTTAAAACAATCACAAACGCTAGAGGAAAGTTACTAAGAAAACAAATGGGTCTAAAGGCTGACAAGTCCCCTGAATTTAATGGCCTGCATTCTAAGGTGTTAAGGGAAGTAGCTGCAGAATTGGTTATAATCTTTCAAAATTCCCTAGATTCTAGAAAAGTCCCAGCAGATTGGAAAATCACAAACGTAATGCCAATATTCAAGAAAGAAGGAAGACACAAAGCAGGAAACTATAGGCCAGTTAGTTTACCATCTGTCATTGGGAAAATGTAGTTTCAGGACATTTAGAAAACAACAATACAATAAAGCAGAGTCAACATGGTTTTATGAAAGGAAATGGTATCTGACAAATTTAAAAGTTTTAACAAGTTTTTCGATCGTATAACAAGCAGGGTGGATAAAGGGGAACAGGTAGATTTGGGTTTTCAAAAGGCATTCAGTAAGGTGCCACATAAAAGGTTTCTGCACAGTATAAGAACTTATGGTGTTGGGGGGGTGATATTTTAATATCAATAGGGGATTGGCTAACAAACAGGTAACAGAGCGTTGGGATAAATGGGTAACTTTTAGATTGGCAATCTAATTAGTTGAGTGCTGCAGGGATCAGTGCTGGGGCCTAAACTATTGACGATATATATTAATGACTTGGACGAAGGGACTGACATTTTGTAACCAAATTTGCTGATGATACAAAGATTGGTAGGAAAACAAGTTGTGAGGATGATGCAAATAATCTGCAATAAGATATAAATAGGTTAAGTGAGTGGGCAAAAATTTGGCAGATGGAGCATAATGTGGGAAAATGTGAGGTTGTCCACTTTGGCAGGAAAAACAGAGAAACAGAATATGATTTAAATGGAGTGAGAATGCAGAATGCCGCAGTTCAGAGGGAATCACAAAAAGATAGCACGCAGCTACAGCAAGTGATTAGAAAGGCAAATGAAATGCTGGCATCTATTGCAAGGGGAATGGAGCATAAAAGTTGGGAGCTCTTGCTACAACTGTCAAGGGCATTGGTGAGACCGCACCTAGAGTACAGTTTTGGTCTCCTTACTTAAGGAGGGATAAACCTGCATTACTAGTAAAATCTGAGACCAAAAGAACTCTGCTGACCAACATCAGGAAGAGACAGTTTGAATTTCTTGGGCATGTAATAAGAACTCATGCTCATAGGAAAGATTGATAGTAAAAGAGAGAGATCGAGGAAGACAGAGAACAACCTTTTTTTAAGAGCCTCGCAAACTGGATGAATGTACCACCACCAAAGAAGATCCACGCCTCCAGAAAAGATTAACATGTAGGTCAACACCCTCTCAGAGAATGGTACTTGAAGGGAGAGATTCTTGCATTGGAAGTAGTTCAGAGAGAGTTCATTAGGTTCATTCCTGGGATGACAAGGTTGTCTAATGAGGAAACGTTGAGCAGGTTGAGCCTTTGTTCACTGGAGTTTATAAGAATGAGGCGTGATCTTTTTGAAACTATTTTTTATTCATTCATGGGATGTGGACACTGCTGGCTAGGCCAGCATTTATTGCCTATCCCTAATTACCATTGAGATGATGGTGGTGAGCTGCCTTCTTGAACCACAGCAGTCCATGAATTTGGAGGGGCTTGACTGGGTAGATGCTGAGAGGACGTTTCCTCTCTGGGGGAATCTAGGAATAGGATGCACAGTTTTAAAATAAGGGGTCTCCCATTTAAAATGGAGATGAGGATGAATTTCTTCTCTGAAAGGGTCACTAGTTTTCGGAATTCTTTCCCCCAATGAGTAGTGGAGGCTGGCTCATTAAATATATTCAAGGCTTAGTTCAACAGATTTTTGATTGACAGGAAGGGGATCAAGTTTTATAGGGGACATGCAGGAGTGTGGAGTTGAGGCCACAATCAGATCATCCATGATCTTATTGAATGGCGCAGCAGGCTCTATGGGCTGAATGTCTTACTCGTGCTCTTGTGAACTTAGTATTGTTACTGGGCTAGATATCCAAAGGCCTAGACCAATAAAATGAAGAACGCAAACTCACATCCCATCATGGCTGTTTCGAAAGCATGAGAACTCCAACACTCAGAGATCAGCTGCCCCACTTGCCAATGTGGGAGTTGCCAATCTGAAGGCACAGACAGCAAGACTAAGCTTATTTCCATGCTTTTAAAAAGCCACATCTGCCAGAGACTTTGCCTGGAAGCCATTATGGGTCCGAGGGAGGGATTGGGTCCCTTGCATAATTCATCAGGCTCCCAACACACCCCTTCCTGTCCTGAGCCCACCAAGTTGGACATGATCCAAGCTGATGTGGGCTGCCTGAAAATCCTAGTTGGTGTGGGAACAGTTCTTTAGTAGGTCCCTTCATGTAAAGTTGGCCTCAACTGGCTATCCGCCATAGCCAGTGGATAGCCAATCCAACCCTGAACCTGCCTCTTTCAAAATGGCTCAGGGTTGGGACTTTGGAGGGGGATCGGCATAGAAAGTGGCAGCATTAATTTGCAGAACCATCCGCCTCCGATCTGTACCTCGAATTGCTTCAGTCCAAAAAAATCCAGTTAGTTATTGTAAATAAAAAGCTGGCATCTGCAAAAGTGATTGTGAGGCTATGAAATATTCATAAAACACAAACTGGTTTGCTAATGTTCCTAAGGGGCGAACGCTTGCCATCTTTACCCAGCTTGGTTTCTATACGACTCCAGTCCCACATCAAAGCAGTCAACTCTGAATGGGCCTCTGAAGTGGCCACTCAGTTGCACCAAGTTGTATCAGACCACTATAGGTAGCAAATCATCGTCAATGATGGTCGCCATTCTGAGGGCTGCTAGGGATGGGCAACAAACATCGATCTTGCCAATGATGCTACATCCCAAAAAGGGATAAAGAAGAAAGCAAAGGAGTGAGAAGACCAAGTAGACGCTGTTTGCTTCACCAACTTGTTGTAAAGGCTTGCTCTACTATTCAATGTAAAACATAGTAAGTCGAGACCAATGTTTCAGTTCTGAGTAAGTAAGTGTAAAATATTTTCTTTTTTCAAGCACTAACAGATTTGCTATATATTATGTTTTTATTTTTTAAATTAAGAGAATTTACTATTATAGTCCAGTAAAGTAGGCCAAAAGAAAGGATACCATTCTTTTTAATCATTGTGGATTTATCTGTGAACATTGTATCAAATCACCAGATGAAACAGATTTGTTTTATTCTTTCATGGGATGTGGACATCGCTGGCAAGGTCAGCATTTGATGCCCATTCCTAAGTACCATTGAAGGTGTTATGAACCTTCTTGAACCGCAGCAATCAGTCTGATATTGGTACACCCACAGTGTTGTTAGAGTGTTCCAGGATTTTGATTCAACGACAATGAAGCAATGGCAGCATTATTCCATGACAGCATGGTGCATGACTTGGATGGGGAACTTGCAGGTGGTAAGTGTTCCCATAGATCTGCTGTCCTTGTCCTTCAATGTGGTACAGGTTGCAGGTCTGGAAGGTGCTGTTGAAGGATTCTTGGTGAATTGTTGCAGTGCATCTGCTACATACTGCTGCCACTGTCATTGGTGGAGGGAGTGATTATTTAAGGTGGTGGACGAGGTACCCATCATGCGGGCTGCTTTATCCAGGATGGTGTTGAGCTTCTTGTGTATTGCTGAAAAAAGGAGATTTGCTGTCGAAGCTTTTCATTTTGCATTCATCAGGACAGATTTGCAAGAATGCCAATTCTAAAAGGAACAACAATTTACACTGCATGCGAAGAGAGTGCTGACTGGTTGGCAATTGCTGTCCAATCACAAAATCACATCTAATCCAGTTCAGTTTCTAGTCAATGGTAACCCCCAGGATATTGATAGTGGGGGATTCAAAAATGGTAATGTCATCTGTTACGGATGGGGAGAGATGGTGGGATAACTTTTCCTCTTTGTCCTAACCTCTCAGTTGTCTGCAACAAGATGTATATTTTCAAAGGGAGCATCCTGAGCCCTTTGAGTGGTGTAATTCTAAAGAATAAACATAAAATAGGCTTTCTGGTAAGTTAAAATCAGAAAAGACATATGTTAATTCACACAATGCCCGAAATGTAAACACAACAAAACACTCACTCCCTCAAACACACAGACACACACACACAAGAAAAGGTGAGTTTTACACATGACATCTGCTCTTAGGAATAACATGAAACAGATCGCATGTTTAAATTAGTCCTTTAGGATGAAATCACTGCCAGCCTGGGTGGGGTCCTTTATTGTGGTTCTTTGAAGGTGAATGGAAGCTGCAAATCTCTGGATATTCAGAAGAAGTTTTAACTGAGCTCCTGTAGAAAAAAGATACACTTTTTGCAGTTTGGAACAAATTAACCCCTCTTGCACTGTCTCAGCTGACTGGTTGTTAGGCAAGGTTCTATCTTCTTGCTTGGAGGATGGTCCCTCCTGTGTCCATACTGGCTTGTCTTTGGCCTCTTCCTCAAGTAATAAGATGAGTTCTTTCTAGTCAGTTTCAATCATGTGACCACATGATCAATAACTCAATTATCCAAACAGCTAATGCAATGTTAGAAACCATTGCTACACAATAGCGAATGAATGGTAGCTGTTCACGCCTGTTTCTAGATAAACTGGTCTCTCCTTACCTCTGCTAGATTTCGAGCTCACAGCTGCTAAGTCTGAGAAGGGGCTTTGAATTTGAGTTTCTGTAAATATCCAGACAACAGGAGCTGTAAATTCACGTGTAGTTTTGTATCCAAAATGCCTTTGCAAGGGGAGGGTACTCCACCCATGGGTATTTACAGTTTAATAACTTTTCAGAGACATGAGTTAGTCTTTGTGCAGAAATCACAAGAGGTCACCTGACCCCCTGCATTCCATCTTGGATCAAAGTAAATTCTCCATATGCCATAGTTTTTTTTAAAACCGTAAAAATGTCCATCATCTTCATAAGCTCATGAGCGTGACACATTAATGTTAAGGGAAGATGGCTAGGGTGTCCATTCATAAGTGCAGGAAACCAAGTGTATACATTCCCAACTCCTCAGCACAACCTCCGTAACAATCAGAGTTTAAGCATTTGAAACACAGAATAAATAGTGCAAAAACATTACATTCAGCCCAACAGGTCCAGTGTTTATTCTCTACACGAGCCTCCTCCCACCCCTTTTCATCTCATGCTAGCAATATAACCTTATATTCCTTTCTCCCTCATGCACTTCCTGTTAAATACATCAATGACATTTGCCTCAACTATACTTTGTGAAAGCGAGTTCCACGTTCTAGCCACTTACATAGGCCTTCATAGGATATACAACACTGAAACAGGCCATTTGACACATCCAGCCCATGCTCCAGTTGTGCCTTCTCCCACCTACTATTGTAACCATCTATTCCATTCTCCCTCCGATGCTTACCCAGTTTCCCCTTAAATGCATCTATACAATTTGCTTCAACCGCTCCCTGTGGTAGCAATTTCCACATTGTCACCACTTTTTAGATGAAGAAATTTCTTCTGAATTCCCTATTGGATTGCTTGATGACTATCTTATATTGATGACCTCTAGTTATGTTCTTCCCCACAAGACCATAAGGCGTAGGAGCAGAAGTAGGCCATTCGGCCCATCAAGTCTGCTCCGCCATTCAATGAGATCATGGCTGATCTGATAATCCTCAATTCCACTTTCCTGCCTTTTCCCAATAACCCTTGATTCCCTTACTGATTAAAAATCTGTCTATCTCAGCCTTGAATATACTTAACAATCCAGTCTCTACAGCCCTCAGCAGTAAAGAATTCCACACGAGGAAACATTCTCTCTATATTCACTATCAATACCTTTCATAATTTTAAAGACCTCTGTTAGGTCACCCCTCAACTTTCTCTTTTTTCAAGAGAAAAGAGATCCAGCCTGTCAATCCTTTTCTGATATCTATGCCCACACATTTCTGGGGTCATCCTTGTAAATCTTCCCTGCACCCTCTCCAATGCCTGTATTTTTTTTATATATAATATGGCAATCAGAACTATACGGAGTATTCCAAGTGTGGTCTAACCAAGGTTCAATACGGGTTTAGGATAAATTATTTGTTACCAGCTATTTTCTTCAACATTTTCACATTTCAAGCTGTAATTATAATTGCAATAGTTAAACTTTAAACGACAATTCCATTGTCTCCAGTAGAGATACGCTGTTAAGTCTCAAATTATGATGTAGCAGTACGCCATAGGGCAATGTACACCCAATTATGCAGGAAACTGAAGAAAAGGAGCATTGATGACTTTTTAAGAGAGACAACTGCTAAGAATCGGAGGACTTTTAAAAATATATACAAAAATTTGAAGTTAAAATAATTGTGCCACCGCATTCCAGTTTAGACATCAAGGTCACAAGTTACACATTTTACAAGGACCCTCCTTCGGACTGAATACCTACAAAGAAAACAAACATCTTCTGCCATTGGTGTTGGTGTGAACATTAAAAGCTGCTCCTGTCTGGGCAACAGCAACATTATTTAAGTTCACCTAAAACAATCTTTCTTTACCAAGTTACAGCCACCTGAACCACAACAAGAATAAAAAAGGCCTATTCAGAGTGGTTGATATCGACAAAGCCTAATAAGGTGGAATCATTGCAGGGTGGAACGACAGGATTACACACACAGGTTTCCACTGTGACTTATGGTATCCAGGCATCTTGTAGGTCCAATTGTAGAGGGCCACTGATCTCTCGCACATGGGCATCTTGTATCCACACTCGGAGAATGGTAGCTGCACAAAGTGTAAAGTGCCAGTGGAAAGGCCAGAGTTATACTGAGGCCTGCACTGCACACTTTACCTGCCAGGAGGGAGATCTACACCGCAGCCCTTCCACAACAGTAATTTTGACGTCAGGCTGGGGTATAAATACCGATTCTGCCATCCAGTAAGCATCTTTCATGTTGTTCATTTCTAATGACTTCATAATCAGCTGAGATGTAGAACAGGTGGCTGCATCAATATCGTTCATTTTACACAATCACCCACAGGTGAAATTACCCTCGTCCTGGTTGTTTCCATTCTCTCAAAACATTCAAGAGCCTCTGCAATAATTTTTGAAGTGCCCAGGTGCTCAAAACAACCCTGAGCACTTTTTAACCCTGGCTTGGTTTAGTCTTTGTACAGTATCAGGCTCATGAGCAATGCAAGACTGCCTGCTCAAACAGCACTCACACTGTCCTGTTCCAGACTCAATGGGGTGCAGCACACATTCACCAGAATGACACTAGGGCTAAAAGGGTTAACATATGAGCATGGGTTGCATAGGTTAGCTTTGCATTTCCTTGAGTTTAAAAAATTATGGGCTGATCTAATTAAGGTGTTTAAGATGATCAACGGGTTTAGTAAGGTAGAAAGTGAGAAGTCTACTGCATTCCCTGCTCCCAATGCCGTCTCCTCTACATTGGAGAGACCAAATGCAGACTGGGTGACCACTATGTGGAATACCTTTGGTCTGTCCGCAAGCATGACCCAGACCTCCCTGTCGCTTGCCATTTCAACACTCCACCCTGCTCTCATGCCCACATGTCCGTCCTTGGCCTGCTGCAATGTTCCAGTGAAGCTCAACGCAAACTGGAGGAACAGCACCTCATCTTCCGACTAGGCACTTTACAGTCTTCTGGACTTAATATTGAGTTCAACAACTTCAGATCATGAACTCTCTCCTCCATCCCCACCCTCTTTCCGCTCCCCCTTTTTCCAATCATTTATAATTTTGGTTACAAATATATTTTTCTGTTCCTTCCTATTTTTAAATTTATTTCAATCTATTGTTTCATCTCTACCTTTTAGCCCATTTCGATCCCTTCCCCCCACCCCACCCCCACTAGGGCCATCTGCCACTAGCTTGTTCTGCTTGTTATTCTTCATGTCCCCATTAGCACATCCTTTAGATAATATCACCACTGTCAACACCCTTTTGTCTATGACATCTTTGGCAGTATCTTCTTGGCCTCCACCTATCAATGGCCCCCTATCGAACTCTAACTGTCCCACCCCCCTCTACCAGTTTATATTTCATCTCATTTCTATATGTCTTAGTTTTGATGAAGGGTCATACGGACTCGAAACACCAACTGTGTCCCTCTCCGCAGATGCTGTCAGACCTGCTGAGTTTTTGCCGGTATTTTTGTTTTTAAACTATTTTCTCTGTTGGGGAAGTCAAGAACAAGGAGGCAAAGCCTTAAAATTAGTAGACTGTTCAATGGTGACAAAGGGTAGTGGAAATTTGGAATTCACTCTCTCAAAACGCTGTTGAGGCCAAGGGCCTATTAAACATTTCAAGACATAGATCAACAGATTTTTGTGAGGCAAGCCTATTAAGGGTTAGGGAACCAAGGCAATAAATGGAGATAAAATACACATCAGCCATAATCTCATTAAATGATGGAATAGGCTTGAGGGTTGATTAGTCCACTCCTGTTCCCATTGTTCCTCTGAATAATAAACTAATAGTTTAACAAAAGCTTTCACAAACAGACTGGCATTGCATGCAATCGTGTCATAGATGAAGCCCCTTGGGAATGACCTTGTCACTTTTGTGTCAATTTGCGAACATACCCCAGCTTTCCCCACGCAGCGTTACCTGTTGTGCTGTCTGAAAATGGAGAATGTGACCAATTACTTAATTACAAAGTGTCACTTCCATAAAACCTCACTCTCATGCTCAAATACAATGATTGACCATACGTTTAGGGGATTGGGAAACAGAACAAAAGAATGAAAGGAGCCTAAAGTGTAAACAAGCCAGAACGATCCTATAATAACCCTTTCAGATAAGTATTTCCCAACCTGCAACATACTGAAGCGCTCCAATTCATGTCAAAGTGCTGCAGGTTATTTTTCCATCTCAAGGGTCTTTGCACACAGCTGTTGTTTTGTTCTTTGACGCTACTGAATGTCAGGAAATCCCAATTAAAATCAAACTATCGAGGGCTATGTTTCAATTTATTTCCACAAGTGACCAGTGCACTCTCACTTCACAGTCAGAAAGCTGTGGGCCAAAGCCTCACTTCAGGCCTCAAGCACAATCAGCACAGATAGCACAATTCAAAGAACAATAAGAAGCCCAGGCCAACATTCTTACCTCAACTAACACCACCAAAAACAGATTAGCTGGTAATTCATTGATTTGCTGTTGTTGAGGCTTCTGTCATGTGCAAATTGGCTGCCTAATGGGGACTTCAGAAAGTAATTCACTGCCTGTAAAGTGCTTAGGAACATCCTGAGAATGCAATTTAATTCTTCTCTTCATTGCAACGATATGTACAGCAAGTGGAAACAGAGTCAATGGTAGACCTCCACTGTGGGCACACTCAACTAAATTGTATAAGGAATGTATTTCTATCAGCTGAAGTAAAAATCACTTCCTGACAAATGCTGGAACAGATTAGTAGCAGGCCATTTCCGATAGGAACAAATCTGCACAGTTTAAAGCCAATTGCCTCATGCATGCCAGTTATATTTCAGTTAAACTGAATTACTGAGCAATACCAAGGAAAACTATGCCTGTCTCTTTATGGGGTATGTGGAACATTCCTTGTTGCAGTCCTACTCCGGCCCCCTTCCACAACTCTTTCTCCGGTACATCGATGATTATTTCGGTGCTGCTTCATGCTCTCGTCAGGACTTGGAAAAATTTATTAATTTTGCTTCCAATCTCCACCCCTCCATCATTTTCACGTGGTCCATCTCTGACACTTCCCTTCCCTTCCTTGACCTCTCTGTCTCAATCTCTGGTGATAGACTGTCCACCAATATCCATTACAAACCCACCGACACCCACAGCTATCTCGACTACAGCTCCTCACACCCCACTTCCTGTAAGGACTCCATCCCATTCTCTCAGTTCCTTCGCCTCCGTCGCATCTGTTCCGATGATGCTACATTCAAAAACAGTTCCTCTGACATGTCCTCCTTCTTCCTTAACCGAGGTTTTCCACCCACGGTCGTTGACAGGGCCCTCAACCGTGTCCGGCCCATCTCCCGCGCATCCGCCCTCACTCCTTCTCCTCCCTCCCAGAAACATGATAGGGTCCCCCTTGTCCTCACTTATCACCCCACCAGCCTCCGCATTCAAAGGATCATCCTCCGCCATTTCCGCCAACTCCAGCATGATGCCACTACCAAACACATCTTCCCTTCACCCCCCTTATCGGCATTCCGTAGGGATCGCTCCCTCCGGGACACCCTGGTCCACTCCTCCATCACCCCCTACTCCTCAACCCCCTCCTATGGCACAACCCCTTGCCCACGCAAAAGATGCAACACCTGCCCCTTCACTTCCTCTCTCCTCACCGTCCAAGGACCCAAACACTCCTTTCAAGTGAAGCAGCATTTCACTTGCATTTCCCCCAACTTAGTCTACTGCATTCGTTGCTCCCAATGTGGTCTCCTCTACATTGGAGAGACCAAACGTAAACTGGGCGACCGCTTTGCAGAACACCTGCGGTCTGTCCGCAAGAATGACCCAAACCTCCCTGTCGCTTGCCATTTTAACACTCCACCCTGCTCTCTTGCCCACATGTCTGTCCTTGGCTTGCTGCATTGTTCCAGTGAAGCCCAACGCAAACTGGAGGAACAACACCTCATCTTCCGACTAGGGACTTTACAGCCTTCCGGACTGAATATTGAATTCAACAACTTTAGGTC
Organism: Carcharodon carcharias; assembly: GCF_017639515.1. Classification (NCBI taxonomy): domain Eukaryota; kingdom Metazoa; phylum Chordata; class Chondrichthyes; order Lamniformes; family Lamnidae; genus Carcharodon; species Carcharodon carcharias. The sequence goes on from NC_054474.1 coordinate 94,728,918, forward strand.
GTGAGTCCCCTCCCCCATCCCCACCCCCTTTCTGTTTCCCCCTTCTCTTTTTTTTTTCCCAATAAATTATAAAGATTTTCCTTTTCCCACCTATTTCCATTATATAAAATAAAAAAAAAACCCACTAGAGCTATACCTTGAGTGCCCTACCATCCATTCTTAATTAGCACATTCGTTTAGATAATATCACCAACTTTATCTTTAACACCTATGTGTTCTATTGTACTATTGTTGTTGACATCTTTTGATATTCTGCTTCTATCACTGCTTGTTTGTCGCTACAACCACACCAACCCCCTCCACCTCTCTGTCTCTCTATCTCTCCGCCCCCCACACACACACCTTAAACCAGCTTATATTTCAGCTCTTTCCTGGACTCGAACTCAAGTTCTGTCGAAGGGTCATGAGGACTCGAAACGTCAACTCTTTTCTTCTCCGCCGATGCTGCCAGACCTGCTGAGTTTTTCCAGGTAATTCTGTTTTTGTTTTGTTTTGGATTTCCAGCATCCGCAGTTTTTTTGTTTTTATCTCTGTGTTTAATTGACTGCCACTGCTCTTCAAGAAATGCCTACCTCCTTGAAGAAGTTCTGTTCCTCTCTGCGACAAGATTTCCGGATTTCTCTGTTGCCTTGTTCACCTTCATTGCTTTCCATTTCTCTCCTAGTGTTTGACAAGGTGTTTACTAAAACCCGCTTTCACAGCCATATCTCCTTTCTCAGTGACTGTCTCCGTCTCCGACTTACCCCACATGGATTTCAACTGAAATTCCACCCCTCATGTTTCGAACCCACCCAGGATTACAGGTATCTCCGGGACATAAAACGTTTCTCGGACTGCTGTTCCCGTCACATTCTGAAATCCACTCTCAGTGCCATGCGCCGCCATATGAACACACTCGACCTCTCCCTCCAGCAGCACCGCCGTACCCTTTTTCAAAGCTGCGCGTGCCCCCAGTTTCATTTTATCCTTCGGCTCATCCGACGCCTCAACAAGAAACTTTTTCTCTTTCTCTCAAGTGCTAAGGAACGCAAGCTCCAACAACTCATCGACTCCAACACCCATCTAGGACCCTCCACCCCTGCCTGTCCCTCCGTCCCCACCCCATCTTCCAATCCCAACCCCAGCCGTGTATTCACTATACCCCCTGACCTTCCCCTCTCCGATGCTGAACGTTCAGTGCTCAGCAAAGGACTTAGTTTCATACCCTTACGCCCTCACCTCAATGAATTTCGGGCTCGGCATGATACTGAACTCTTCTTCCGCCGTCTTCGTCTCCGGGCTCACTTCTTTGGGCAGGAGTCCTCTCCCAGTTCAACGGATCCTTTTACCCATCTTCAATATTCTCCCTCCACCTGGACCCCTCCCTCTGGATTCTTACCTTCTCTCGATCTTTTCATTGAGAACTGTCGGCGCGACATTAGTCGTCTCAATTTCTCTGCTCCTCTCACCCATTCTAACCTGTCTCTCTCTGAACTTACTGCACTCCATTCTCTCAGGTCCAACCCTGACATTGTCATCAAACCCGCTGACAAGGGTGGTGCTGTTGTTGTCTGGCGCACTGACCTCTACCACGCGGAGGCTGAGCGTCAACTCGCAGACACTTCCTCCTACCTCTCCCTGGACCATGACCCCACCACTGAACATCAAGCCATTGTTTCCAGGACTGTCACTGACCTCATCTCCTCTGGGGATCTCCCTCCCACAGCTTCCAACCTGATAGTTGCCCAACCTCGGACGGCCCGCTTCTATCTCCTACCCAAAATCCACAAACAGAACTGCCCCGGTAGACCGATCGTCTCAGCTTGCTCCTGCCCCACAGAACTCATTTCTCGTTATCTTGACTCCCTTCTCTCTCCCCTTGTCCAGTCCCTTCCCACCTACATCCGTGATTCCTCTGACACCTTACGTCACATCAACAATTTCCAGTTCCCTGGCCCCTACCGCTTCCTCTTCACCATGGACGTCCAATCCCTCTACACCTCCATCCCCCACCAGGATGGTCTGAGGGCCCTTAGCTTCTTCCTCGAACAGAGGCCCGAACAATCCCCATCCACCACTACTCTCCTCCGTCTGGCTGAACTTGTTCTCACGCTGAACAATTTCTCCTTCAACTCCTCTCACTTCCTCCAAATAAAAGGTGTGGCTATGGGTACCCGCATGGGCCCCAGCTATGCCTGTCTCTTTATGGGGTATGTGGAACATTCCTTGTTGCAGTCCTACTCCGGCCCCCTTCCACAACTCTTTCTCCGGTACATCGATGATTATTTCGGTGCTGCTTCATGCTCTCGTCAGGACTTGGAAAAATTTATTAATTTTGCTTCCAATCTCCACCCCTCCATCATTTTCACGTGGTCCATCTCTGACACTTCCCTTCCCTTCCTTGACCTCTCTGTCTCAATCTCTGGTGATAGACTGTCCACCAATATCCATTACAAACCCACCGACACCCACAGCTATCTCGACTACAGCTCCTCACACCCCACTTCCTGTAAGGACTCCATCCCATTCTCTCAGTTCCTTCGCCTCCGTCGCATCTGTTCCGATGATGCTACATTCAAAAACAGTTCCTCTGACATGTCCTCCTTCTTCCTTAACCGAGGTTTTCCACCCACGGTCGTTGACAGGGCCCTCAACCGTGTCCGGCCCATCTCCCGCGCATCCGCCCTCACTCCTTCTCCTCCCTCCCAGAAACATGATAGGGTCCCCCTTGTCCTCACTTATCACCCCACCAGCCTCCGCATTCAAAGGATCATCCTCCGCCATTTCCGCCAACTCCAGCATGATGCCACTACCAAACACATCTTCCCTTCACCCCCCTTATCGGCATTCCGTAGGGATCGCTCCCTCCGGGACACCCTGGTCCACTCCTCCATCACCCCCTACTCCTCAACCCCCTCCTATGGCACAACCCCTTGCCCACGCAAAAGATGCAACACCTGCCCCTTCACTTCCTCTCTCCTCACCGTCCAAGGACCCAAACACTCCTTTCAAGTGAAGCAGCATTTCACTTGCATTTCCCCCAACTTAGTCTACTGCATTCGTTGCTCCCAATGTGGTCTCCTCTACATTGGAGAGACCAAACGTAAACTGGGCGACCGCTTTGCAGAACACCTGCGGTCTGTCCGCAAGAATGACCCAAACCTCCCTGTCGCTTGCCATTTTAACACTCCACCCTGCTCTCTTGCCCACATGTCTGTCCTTGGCTTGCTGCATTGTTCCAGTGAAGCCCAACGCAAACTGGAGGAACAACACCTCATCTTCCGACTAGGGACTTTACAGCCTTCCGGACTGAATATTGAATTCAACAACTTTAGGTCGTGAGTCCCCTCCCCCATCCCCACCCCCTTTCTGTTTCCCCCTTCTCTTTTTTTTTTCCCAATAAATTATAAAGATTTTCCTTTTCCCACCTATTTCCATTATATAAAATAAAAAAAAAACCCACTAGAGCTATACCTTGAGTGCCCTACCATCCATTCTTAATTAGCACATTCGTTTAGATAATATCACCAACTTTATCTTTAACACCTATGTGTTCTATTGTACTATTGTTGTTGACATCTTTTGATATTCTGCTTCTATCACTGCTTGTTTGTCGCTACAACCACACCAACCCCCTCCACCTCTCTGTCTCTCTATCTCTCCGCCCCCCACACACACACCTTAAACCAGCTTATATTTCAGCTCTTTCCTGGACTCGAACTCAAGTTCTGTCGAAGGGTCATGAGGACTCGAAACGTCAACTCTTTTCTTCTCCGCCGATGCTGCCAGACCTGCTGAGTTTTTCCAGGTAATTCTGTTTTTGTTTTGCCAAGGAAAACTTCCCTGCTTTTCAAGACAGCTCCACTTGAGAGGGCAGATGAAGCCTCATCTGAAAAATGGTACCTCCAACCAGCACAACATTCTCATTACTGCACTAGAATGTCAGCCAGCATGATGTGCTCAAGTCTCTGGAATGGAACTTTAACTCTCCACCTCCTTGACAGTGCTACCAACTAAGCCATGGCTGATACTTTCACCAAACTGAACACTTCCCTGCTTTTCCCTATCAATAACAATGGACAAGTTATCTGTCCCCTGCTTCCCATTGCTACAAGAAAACTATGGGAAATAAACATTCACCTATTTTTCCACGTATTATCAGGTCAAACTTTACTAAATTCTCTTTGAAATCTTTTAACTTTCAAGTCAGTTTACAGTGCATGAATGGATCATTCATTTCTGCTTGGTTGACTGTAAACATTTGGCCTAGCTCCAAAATTTGAGAACATAGGTAGAGAAAAACAAATGTGTTTAGTAAAGGAAAAGGAATAATCTTGCATTTCCTGTGGCACTGGTCATTGTAACCAAGGGATTTGCTGCTTTATATCAAGTGGATTGCTAATGGCAAACACAATACCATCAGAGCCTCTGCCCTCACACTTTCCCCTCCCTCCCAGAACCATAATAGGGTCTCCCTTGTCCTCACTTTTCATCCCACCAGCCTCCACATTCAAAGGATCATCCACCCCCATTTCCACCAACTCCAACATGATGCCACCACCAAACACATATTCCCCTCACCCCACCCCCATCAGCATTTCTTCGGGACGCCCTGGTCCGCTCCTCCATCACCCGCAACACCTCATCTTCCCACGGCACCTTCCCAAGCAATTGCAGGAAGTGCAACACCTGCCCTATTACCTCCTCACAGCCCAAGGACCCAAACACTCCTTTCGTGTGAAGCAGCGCTTCACTTGCACCTCCTTCAATTTGGTCTACTGCACCCACTGCTCCCAATGTGGTCTCCTCTACATTGGGGAGACCAAACGCAGACTGGGTGACCACTTTGCGGAATACCTTTGGTCTGTCTGCAAGCATGATCCAGACCTTCCTTGGCCTGCTGCAATGTTCCAGTGAAGCTCAATGCAAACTGGAGAAACAGCACCTCAGCTTCCGATTAGATACCTTACAGCTTTCTGGATTTAACAATGAGTTCAATAATTTCAGACCATGAACTCTCTCCTCCATCCTCACCCCCTTTATTTCATCCCCTTTCTTCTACATTCATTTTTTACTCACTTGTTTTAGTTTTATTCACTTATCTGCAGTTTTATCCCCCTTTTTCCTATTTTCTATCCTTTTATCCCCCACCCGATCCCCTACAGCGCCATCTGTCACTTATTCCATGGTGTTCTTTCACACAATGCTATCCTTGTTCTGCTATAATCACATTTTGCTTTCTTAGTTTTACACCAATATTAGCACTTTTTTTTAAGCACTAACCACTACCATTAACAATCCCTTTCTCCTCTTGTTCATGACATCTTTGTCAATCCCTCCTTTGTCCCCACCCACCACTGGCCTTCCATCCAGCTAGACCTGCCCCACCCCCCAAAACAGTATAAATTTTATCACATTTCCACTTCTCCTCAGCTCTGAAGAAGGGTCATAAGTACTCGAAACAATAACTTTGTTTTTTCCTCTCTCCACAGATACTGTCAGGCCTGCTGAGTTTTTCCAGCATTTTCTGTATTTGTTTGAGATTTCCAGCATCCACAGTATTTTGCTTTTACCATCAGAGTCTTGATTTACACTGGCTGAGAAAGTCAAACTCCACTTTTATTACATGCATTGATCCGGAGGATCGAACTCTGGGGCTATCCATTATTCTGTGAAAACCAAAAATGAGTGATCCTTACCTTCTATGCACTTTTTTTCTAATCCACTGTACTTTCAAAACTGACAATTCAGCAAAATGTTTTTCAAAATGCCCCATGTTGGAGATAGATGGCTGGTGCTTCACAACATTCAGCTTGAAAGCTCAGGATTAACTGCATGGGTGAGGGCAAGAGGCAGTTCTGGGCTTTATCACTACAGAGGGGAGTTCTGGCATTTGGTAGCACAACAAACATAATCTAGCATAAACCTGCAAGACAGGAGGTCCCTTTGGCCTGCATTACTGTGGAGGAGAGAGTTACTTAGTGAGGTTTGCCTCATGAGTGAATTCTGTCAGCAAAAGGGGAGGCAGAGGACATATGCCTTATTGGGATGGGGAGGAGGAAGCAACACTGAAATAGAACCATAGAAATGTTATGGTGCAGAAAGAGGCCATTCAGCCCATCATGTCTGCGCCAGCCAAAAAGAAAAAAAAAGAACTCGCTGCTCATTTTAATCCTACTTTCCAGCACCTGGTCTGTAGCCTTACAGGTTACAGCACTTCAGATGCAGATCCAGGTAGCTTTTAAATGAGTTGAGCATTTCAGCCTCAATCACCAACTTAGGCAGTGAATTCCAAATGCCCACTATTCTCTGGGTGAAGAGGCTTTTCCTCATGTCCCCTCTAATCCTCCTACCAATCACCTTAAAGCTATGACCCCTGGTAATTGACCTCTCAGCTAGGGGAAACAAGTCTTTCCTGTCTACCCTATCTTCATAATTATGCACACCTTAATTCGGTCATACCCTTAGCTTTCTCTGTTCTAAGAAAACAACCCTATCCTATCCAATCTCTCCTCATAGCTGCAATTTTCAAGCCCTGGCAACATTTTTGTAACTCTCCTCTGCATTCTCTACAAAGCAATTATGTCCTTCCTGTAATGTGGTGACCAGATCTGTACACGAAATTCCTGCTGTGGCCTAACCAGTGTTTTATATAGTTCCATCACTACATCCCTGCTTTTTGTATTCAGCACCTCACGCAATAAAGGAAAGCATTCCATATGCTTTCTTGACCACCTAATCCACCCGTCCTATCACCTTCAAGGACTTGTGGACATGTACTCCAAGGTGTCTCACTTCCTTAGCTCCTCTCAATAACTTCTCGTTTATTGAGTATTCCCTTGCTTTGTTTGCCCTTATCAAATGCATCTCCTCACACTTTTCCAGATTGAATTCCATTTGCCACTTCTCTGCCCACTCAACCAAACCATTGATATCATTCTGGAGTCATCAGCTATCCTCTTCACTATCAACTATGTGGCCAATTTTTGTGTCATCTGAAGATTTCCCAATCATGCCTCCCACATTTAAGTCTAAATAATTAATATATACAACAAACAGCAAGGGCCTCAACACTAAACTCTCTGGAACACCACTGGAAACTGTTTTCCACTCACAAAAACATTTATTGACCATTATCCTTTGTTTCCTGTCACTGAGCCAATTTTGGATCCAACCTGTTACCTTACCTGTATCCCATGGGATCTCACTTTCCTGATCAGTCTGCCATCTAGGACCTTATCAAAAGCCCTATTAAAATCCATGTAGACATCCACTGCACTACCCTCACCAATCCTTCTTGTTGCTTCCTCAAAAAATTCGATTAAGTTCGTAAGACATGATCTTCTTCTAACAAAACCATGCTAACTATCCCTGATTAATCCGTTCCTTTCTAAATGACAGTTTACCCTGTCTCTCAGAATTGTTTCCAATAACTTGCCCACCACCAAATTCAGACTGACCGGCCTATAATTTTCTGGCCTTTCCCTTGCACCCTTTTTAAATAATGGTACAATGTTCACAGACCTTCAATCCTCTGGGACCTCGCCTGTATCTAGTGAGGATTGGAAAATGATCCTCAGAGCATCTGCTATTTCCTCCCTGGCTTCCTTCAACAGCTTGTTTTACAATCTATTTGACTATGGTGATTTATCCACCTTCAAGGATGCCAGTCCCTATAGTACTTCCTCTCTCACTATGATAATATTTCACACTCCTCTTTAACTAGAATGTCCTCATTATCCCTCTCCTTAGTGAAAACAGAGACAAAGTACTCATTGAGAGCCTTGCCCACATCTTCAGCATCAACGCACAAGTTACCATGTACATCTCTGATAGGCCCTACCTTTTCCTTAATTATTCTCTTGCTCTTGATGTACTGGCAAAACATCCTAGGATTTCATTTGATTTTACCTGCCAATATTTTTTAGTATCCTCTTTGCTTTTCTAATTACCTTTTTTACTTAACCCCTGTACTTTGTGTACTCCCCTAGGCTTTCTACAGTATTAAGTCTTTTGTGACTTTCATAAGCTTTCTTTTTCTTCTTTATCTTGACCTATATGCTTCTGGAGAACCAGGGGGCTCTAGATTTGCCAGTACCACCATTTTCTTTATGGGGACATGTCTACATGGTGTCCGCAGAAACTCATCTTTGAATGCCTCCCACTGATTTGACACAGCTTTTCCTTCTAATAGCTGTATCCTGTCCACTCTTGCTCATCTCTCGGCTTTGTAAAATTTGTCTTCCCACAGTTCAGAACTTTTGATCCTCTTCTATCTTTATCCTCTTCAATAATGATGCTAAATCTAACTGTATTATGGTCACTATCTCCAAAATGGTCCACCACTGCTACTTCATCACTTGTCCAGCTTCATTTCCTAAGACTAAATCTAGAATTGTGCCCCCTCTAATTGGGCTTGTTATGTGCTGGCTAAAAAAGTTCTTTTTAAAGCAGTTCAAGAATTATACCCTTCACGCTGTTCGTAACCCAATATTAGGGTAGTTGAAATCCCCAACAATTACTGCCCTATTGTTTTGCACTCAGAAATCTGTCTACATCCTTGCGCTTCTAACTTCCTTCTTCTATCTGGGGGTCTACAATACACTCCTAGCAGTGTGGCTGCCCCTTTTTTATTTCTGAGCACAAACCATATGGCCTCATTTGATGCTTCATTTACTATATCATCCCCCCCTCACAGCTTTAATTCATTCTTTAATACCCCCACCGTTTTAATCCCCCTCCCTATCCTACTTGAAAATTCTATGCCTAGGGATGTTCAGCTGCCATTTTTGCCCCTCCTTAAGCCAAGTTTCTGTCATAGCGATGATGTCATGCTGCTATGTGTCTATCTGTGCCCTCAACTCATCAGCTTTATTTACTATGCTCCTTGTATTTACATTTATACCTTTTTAACACTGCCAAATTCCTGTGTTGTATACTTTTTAACCTGTGCTGCTTCTTTCAGAGTCACTCACTAATTCTCCTTCTCCCATTCCCTGCTCTGAATTAGCCATTAGGTTCCCATCCCCCTGCTAATCTAGTTTAAACCCCATCCCCCGCCAATCTAGTTTAAACCCCCCCACCACCACCAACACTAGCAAATCTTCCTGTGAGGCTATTCGTCCCAGTCCTGTTCAGGTGTAGGCCGTCCAGCTTGTAGAAGTCCTTACCTTCCCCAGAACTGGTCCCAATGCCTCAGAAATATGATGCCTTCCCTCCTACACCAGCTTCCCAGCCAGTGTTTATTCACTCAATTCTCCTGTTTTTATTCACGCTTGCAGGTGGGACTGGGAGTAATCCTGAGATTACTGCTTTAGAGGTCCTGCTTTTCAATCTCCTTCCTAGCTCCCTAAAGTCTGCTTTTAGGACCTCATTTCATTTCCTACCTAAATCATTGGTAAACATGGACCACGACCTCTAGCTAATCACCCTCCCCCAGAATAATGTCCTGCAGGTGCTCCCTGACAACCTTGACCCTGGCACAATATTGACTGGAGTGGTTGGTACATGGGCATGTCCCTGACCATCTCTCTTTCTCCTTACTAATTATAACATTTACATTTTTCTAACCATCGAATAAACACAGATGGCAGTAATTAGAGGCTGTTTGCCTGATAGATTTCAAAATTCAACTCGTTTTTAAAATTTGTGTCAAAAGAAAAAACTTGAATTGGAATAAGGAAAGACTGTCGGGTTGGTTTACTTACTGAATTAAAAAAAGTGAACTAGCTTATATTTAATAGTTTACTTTATCATTGAATTTGTATTCAGATCGTTTTCAAAAATAACAAGAAACTGAAATGCTGTTATACACAGAGACACAATCTGAATTTGTACTTACTGGTAAAAGTAATAGAATGATTAGAATCCAAAAATGTTGTGCAATCAACATAGTTGGTCATGTTCGATGTACAGCCTAGTTTTTTTTCATTACTTGTACACACAGGTAGATTTTAAGTCTTGGTGGGGAGTTGGCAGAACCAGTTCCCAGAACCAGTTGCCCTACACCAGTTCCACCAGTGAAGAGGCCGGAGCTGATGTGAAGAACCGAATAAACACAGATGACAGTAAATAAAGGCCGGAGCTGCTCACCCCAAACAAGCTTCCCAGATACAGCTCGCTGGATGTGGGCAATATGGAGCACCCTGGAAGCCTTCAGCAAAGCAAGACCTCAGAGGAAGCAAAGGGTGGTTGTGATCACTGCGGAAATGCATGCTGTAAGCAAGACATTTTAACACATCAGAAGACATGACATCAGCCACACAGAGTTGGAGATTTTAGAAGAACCAAAGTGATACTGTCAACATGGGATGAAATTTTGAGGCTCCCTGAAGTCAGGAATGGAGGTAGAGCTGCCAAAAATACCAACACTTGGTTGTGTGTCAACTTCAAGGCGCCAATCCTGGAGCCAGCAAAAACTACCGGCTTGTGGCGGCCTGGGGTGGGCAGGGGTGGAAGGGAGAAGAGGAGAAGAAGGGAGACAGAATGGGAGAGTGAGCGCTCAGTGCCTGGGCTTTGAATGGGGGTGGCACCCCTCCATCATCGTGTGTGAAAAGCAGGGGTCAAAGCTGCCAAGGACAATTATTTGCTAACCACCCAAAAACAAGGCTCCAGCTAGCAATGGCTCTCAAATTTTGGGCCCAACAGCAATGAGGGGGAACACCTTTCACAGGAAGGGTAGAATCCCAGGTATTGGGAGAGCATGGGAGAGAAAAAAAGGGCAAGAAAGCAACAGAGGCCAAATCCTCAACCCAGAATCGATTACTGAAGACAGAGCTACCTGAAGATGACCGTGAACCTTACAGCACTGGTCGCCATGCCCTGCCAGTGGCCAAAGGCACTGTGACCTTGAACTTCTTCATTTCTAGCTCCTTCCAAAGATCAGCTATGGACTTAGTGGCATCTCAAAATTGGCATCACTTCATCTCGCTGGTCACTGTTGTCATCTTTGGCAGAGCTGGAGAGCACATTCATTTAACAACAACACAGCCTCACAGGGATAGAGGGTATTGTGTTTCGCCTCCATCACTGGATTCCCCCAGATGCTGGGCACCCATCAATTGCAACCATGTGGCTATCAAGACATCCAGTAAAGGGCTTCCACTCTCTCAATGTTCAATTGATCTGCAACAAGAGCTTTCTGGATGTGTGTGCTCACTTTCCTGGCTGCTGCCATGATTCCTTTGTCTTCCACCAGTCCAAGCTGCCTCAGATCTTCACTATAACCCCCAAAGTATTTTGATGGACCTTAGGAGATAAGGGATCTCCTTTGAAGAGGCCCCTCTTCAAGGGCCCCAGAGGCAATGCAACCAATGCAACCTGCTCAGTAGGACAACATTTGAGCAGGCCATTCAGTTTCCGATGATGCAATTCCAGTACCTGGGCCAGTCAGGTAGTGCCCTCCAGTACCCTCCTGCAAGGGTCTTGGTCACTGTGGTGACCATAATATGATCCTGGAGAGAGGTGTGGACCTCGAGGACAGTGAGGCCCTGGAAGGAGACAGCTCATTGGAAGAGGAGCAAGAGCAGGAGGTGAAAGAGGAGGGGGAAGAGGAAGCAGAAAGAGATGACACTGAACAGACAGATGCCTCTGCTGTAGAAAGAGATGGCCTCCTCCTGCCACCCTCCAGGAAGACAACAGCCCTCCTTTCCCTCATAGCTTCCAGCTTTAGATCCAGGTCAGCATTAATGAAGCAACGGTCTGCCCTGCCCCAGATGCCAGGATTCTGGTTCCCCTGAGATATCTTGCTTCCTTTTGGCACAAACCACAGATCTCTCCCTCAGTGATGGCTGCCATTGGGTGTCTAAATGAGTGCCACACTTCAACTGATCCACCTCCATTCCCACTCCCAATGGCTCTAAGTGGACAGGAAATCTGTCTCCATACCAATTAGGGGCTTTCCCCAAGCAAAAAATCTGAAATCTAAATCAGTTTCCTGACCCAAAAACAAATCTGACTGCTGTTTACCATCCCCATGACGAAAATTCAGCCCCCACCATGTCAACTAATGAGCTGGAGACAGGACTGACTTATTGTAGGACTTAAGGCAAACAGACCAAATCTACAGCCAAATCTCTCCGGTAAAAGCAGGGTTATTTGTCTGGCAAAAATGTAGGATAGATACGTAATATAAATTAAGTGCATAAAATCAATCCCAGTTTCCAGATGTGATTGTTGAAGACAATTGCCCAATTATCTTCATTTTGGCTGGGGTCTGCAGTGTCACTATATGCAGAGTAGTATTATCATAAAACCTCACAGCTGATGTATTAAAAGACAACAAAACTCAAACAGGGAAATTTAATCATGTTAAAAAGTAATAAACACTTAGCTGTTTTTGTTCTGATTAAAACCTTATCTTGGACATTAGAAATTTCAATTCTTGAAACAAGTGCAAGAAAATGGCAAATGAAAAGTTTTCAACAAGTGGGTTGGTTCACCAGCTCATTTTTGTATTTATTTTTATTGGCCGGTTCTCCTAGCTAATCAATCAGAATTGGCTGCTTTCATAAACTCTTATTGGCTTCTCATTCGCAATTTTCTAACCACTTATTTTGCCCTTGATTTGTATGCTCCATACCTCTTCATGGTTTGTAGCTCATGTAATCTCAGCAATCAACCAACTATAATGGCTGAGGTTCAACAACAGGAACCAAGGCCTTCAGTAGATTATACCAACAAATGCAGCAAATTGAAAATAAAGGATGTCATCATTTATATACTTCAAATACATTTAGTTTATTTTAGTACAGTGACAGTCAACACTATTCTTAGTGCCACTGTTGATCCTTATGCTTTTTCATGTTATTTTTGAACTTTAATTTCAGCGGCAACATGATAGACAGACATATGGGTAGGGAGGGGTGCAGTGGTGGAGAGAGCTCAAAAATCATTATAGTACAGAGGCCTTTTTAAAACAAAAATTCATACTTTTTCAAACTGCTCCTCTCAGCAGGTCCCAGTCTTCCCGAGGGCAACAGATTTGCTGCTGGATGCATCATGATTTGGGCATTTTGTGCATTAGCATGGCAACAGTCATAGCCAATCTAAGTTTGCAAACTTGGCATTCAATTGGGGAGCTTCCGATCCCAAATCATCTGAGTCATCAACCCACTACCATCTCCGCTTCTGCCTCAGCTCATCTGTGCTAAAACCCTCACCCATGCCTTTGTTACTGCTAGCCTCGACTACTCTAACGTTCTCCTGACCAGCCTCAACCCCTTGAGCCACCACGAAACTTGAACTCATCCAAAACTCTGCTGTCCATATCCTAACTGGCACCAAGGTCCATTCGTGCATCAACCCTCTATTTACTCACCTACATTAGCATTGGGCATTAGTTGCAGCAACGCTCAATTTTAACATTCTCAGCCTTGTTTTCAAGTCCCTCTATGTCCTTGCCCCTCTATCTCCGTAACTTCCTCCAGCCCCACAAGCTTCAGAAATCTCTGCACCTCCAATCTTGGCCTCTTGTGCAGCCCTGATTGTTCATAGTTCTACCACTGGTGGCCAAGCCTTCTGCTGCCAAAGCCCCAAGCGCTGCAATTCCCTCACTAAACCTCTCTGCATCTCTACCTCTCCTCCTTTAGGACTCTTAAAACCAATCTCTTTAACTAAGCTTTTGGTCACTTGTCCTAAATATACGCACCCTTTATTCAGCGTGCAAGCAAGCATTGCCTGACGGAGAATGCACCTTCATCGTCTTGTGGCTCAAAAGGCTGTGGTAGGAGCAGGAGCACAGAGGAGCAAGTTAAAGAGTTTTCAATTTCATTTAGAAATGTTTAAAAATTGATTAAAACAAAAAGTGGGGAAAAAGTGAAGACAAAAGGAGAGAAGACTGGGCGAGCACAGTTGTTTAAATTTTTTCTTAATGTAGGAAGCACCAACTTTTGCAGAACTGAAATGACTCAAATATTGGGAATGGTTTTACTAATTTTATGAAATCGGTAATAAACAGATTTTTGCAAGACAGGGTTATAGAAGGATATGGAGCCAAAGCAGGTGTATGGAGTTAAGGTACAGGTCAACCATGATCTCACTGAATGGGAGAACAGGTACAGTGGGCTGAATGGCCACCACCTGTTTCTATGTTACCTTAATAGTCAAATGTGAACTGAAATCTGGCTGCCACAGAAAGACAACAACTTTCCAGATCTGCCTGCAGTCTATGGAATGAAGGATGATGGAGTCTCACAATGTATGGCATGTTAAAGAAAAGCCAGCACAGAAACCAATTGTTGCTGGCATTGTAAAGGGTTAAGATTCTAAACACAGCTTCAAGCATCCGGAACTGAGCACTGTAATTATTAGGAGTGAGCACAGCAGGCAGTGAAGGGTCGTGCTTTAGACAGAGCAGCTTAAATGCTAAAGGGAGGCACTTTCTACATGAACAAAAACAGTGAGACGGACCGACAATCTCAAAGGCCTGAAGCTCAGGAGGTCTGATCCTCCGGTTACATTTGAGACATATTAATTTAAACACAAATTGCAAAATATTAATTTTCACTTCCTTCTAATGCCAAACCACACTTTATACAACATTTTCTGGCTTCTTGTCATCTGCTCCAACACAAGTATTGTGTAAGCGGGTGTATGTCTATATATAAACACACCAGCAATACTGCAGACCCCACCTTATCAATCTGGGTGGAGAGTTTCAGAGTAGCACACTGCTGCACTGTAGAAATCTGCCGTAGCCCTGGCACTGAAAAGTCACATTACATGCTTTTCATTAGTCGTGACCCAGATAGGCACCGCATGAGAAAAAAAAAACAATCCATTTGAGAATCTGTAACAGTGCGTGAATCAACATTCTACTGACAAACTGAAACGCTTTGTTATGTTTCCCATTGGTAAATAACGAGAATTTCAGGCCTCAAAAAATCACATTGAAAGCTCTCATTCATCTAACCTCACTGTCAAATAACTGAAGACCCAATTGCTTCGCGAGAACCCACCTTATAAATGAAATCTACAGAAGTTTCTGGTCAAAAAAGAGCACCAAGGGAGTTCTAAACAGACCAACGAGAAACATTTCAATCTACCACCATCCTCACTATTTCTGGGAAGGTTTGTTTGTCCGTCTGCTGGACGCCACATACACAAAATGCGTACAATGTTTAAATGTCTTGTACTCAACTGTAAAATTTGCACTCTCAGCCTAACTCTTTCGGTTGTCTTATCGTTTTCATTTGAGAAATTGCAGCAGCATTACAGCCTGCAGCTTCTGTGCGCAAATTCCCGAAAAGTAAGTTTGGTGAGAAGTGATCTGGCGAGTGAAGTCACGGCCTTTACAAAGCCCTGACCCAGTCAACAACAATAGTCAATGGCATATTACAGAAGAGCAGCAGCTCAAAAAAAATTAAAACTGAATGCAAATTACACCAGACTCTAGTTTTTAAGGAAAGAGTTGACGTTTCGAGTCCTCATGACCCTTCGACAGAACTTGAGTTCTCAAGTTCTGTCGAAGGGTCATGAGGACTCGAAACGTCAACTCTTTTCTTCTCCGCCGATGCTGCCAGACCTGCTGAGTTTTTCCAGGTAATTCTGTTTTTGTTTTGGATTTCCAGCATCCGCAGTTTTTTTGTTTTTATCTAGTTTTTAAGAATCTTCTTAAACACCAGTCGGAGAAACTGGCCACACAAACTACTATAGTAATACACATCCAGCTGCTCAATAGCGCATCCCTGCTTTCTACCACATCAATATTTAATGTATTCTATCATTCTTCTTTATAATTCATTAGTTTGGCTCTCCACTCTGAATCGTACACAAGCAGCATGATACTACTAAGTATACTGCAATTGGCCAAACTAATGAAACTGTTTTAAGAGTGCTGCATGCAGTGATGAGACTTTTAAAAAAACCTTCTTTGCTAACAGTGACACCTTCATTAAAATGACACACGTTCTTGGAACTCTGCGTATTGATGCCAAGCAGGATTTAAAGTGCTTTGCGCACCTCTGCAGGCATTGACAAACAATTATAATCTTTTTTTAAAAAGACTACAGTGACAAGGGCTGCGGAAAGGTACTCTGGTCATGTCTTTGTTTTTTCACTACCTCATTCTTTTTCTGCCCACCACCAGCACCCCCCCGCCCCCCCCCCCCCCCCCCCCCCCACCAACAACCCGTATCCTCCGCTTTCCGTCGCTTTATATGCTACCTTCTGTGTAGCAGCTTGACGAGAAGATTGTACTGGGAGGTCTGAAGATGTAAGGCAGATACCGAGAGAAGCATTTCATCTTCCAAAAAGAAAAATAAAGAGCAGCCTCTTCAGTCCACGTGGTTGGCACTTTTCATTCTCCCCCACGTAAGATGCGGATTTATCCCTTCACGGCTCGGCTGGGCTGATGGAGATGTACACTGGTCATGGCTTGGTGTACACAGATTCACCATGCTTGCCTCTTCACACACCGGGGTGCAGAGCTTTGCATTTCGGTAGGAATGCTATATAAATCCCAAGGCACCAGGATGCTTAAATCATTGGCCGTTGTCCATCAGATCAGGAAATGCTGACTAAGAGCACCATAAAACATTCTAAGCAATGCTAAAACTCACCCCTGTGTCACAGTAACTGCAAGTTACTAGCAGCCAAGTCAATATTTAGCTGTCTGAAACAACAAAATAAACTGTAGCAGAGCAGATTTTTTTCTAAAAATGAATACACCAAAAGCTTTAATCTTCAGGCAAACGTGAAGGTGAAGTTAAAAAACAATCTTTAAGAAATCTACTGTCTGGAACCCTAGGCGTTTATATGAGTATAATCGAGACGTTTATAGACATCTCCCTTCTCCAATTTCAAGCCACGCAGTCTGCAAGCCTTGCTGAAGCCTGCTCCCATTAATCTAAGCAGTCACGTTAGAGGCTGTACAGTAGGGGAACCTTGCAACCAATTACCAGCACCTTACGTAGCAGTGAAGCAAACAGTCCTGCTCACCTAACAGCAATGCCAGCATTTGCTCTTTAACCTCCTTGAGAAACAGTCGAAGAACACAAAATTTCAGCTCGTACCCGTTTAAAAGATGACCTCAACAATAATAGCTTGCATTTATATAGCACCTCCAACGCAGAAAAGCGTCTCAAGGTTCTTCACGGGAATGTTATCAGCCAAAAATTTTATACTGAGGCACATGAGATATTAGGAAAGATGACCAAAAGCTTGGTCAAGTTTTAAGGAGCGTCTTTAAGAAGGAGAAACAGGCAGTGTTTTAGGGAGGGAATTTTTGAGTTTAGGTGCCTGGGTATCACAAACACTGCAGAATTATCCATTTTGCCCCAGGCAGCAAGTCATAAACAACATATTGTCCTACTGAGAGGACATTGCATGAAGCGTAATGGCTTCATGACTGCTGTTGCTTTATGTTCTGCCAGTTAAAGGTCTAAGAATGCAGAACAAAAACAGAATTACCTGGAAAAACTCAGCAGGTCTGGCAGCATCGGCGGAGAAGAAAAGAGTTGACGTTTTGAGTCCTCATGACCCTTCAACAGAACTGAGTGAATCTAAGGAGAGGGGTGAAAATGCAGGGCTGTTTTGAGTCAATGACCCAAGCTCAGAGGCACCAGAAGCTGTCAAGATTCTAGCTGGCATTTTCAACTAATCAATCAAACAAAATGGTGACTAGCTAGAAGGAATGAGATTGACTAGGACAAAGAAGCACTGACAGCAGCAATCAATGTTTGAGAATCACTTAATCCCTAAAATCAAATTTGCAAAGTGTTAACATGGAAACTAACAGATTTTGTACATTATTAGGTTGAGGTTGATTTACAGCATTGGGTTTTGAACCTGGGGTCCATGATATTGTATGAATTGTGTTTGGCTGCGAAGAACCAACCAAATTAGGAGCAACATAGAATTCTCTATTAACTTTTTTTTATTTGTTCACTTGTGGGTGTCATGGGCAACAAATGCTGGCTCTGCCAATGACAAATTACCCTTGAGAAGGTGGTGGTGAGCTGCAGTCCCTGTGGGGTAGGTGCACCTGCAGTGCTGTTAGGGAGGGAGTTCCAGGATTTTGACCCACTGACACTGAAGGAACAGTGATGTAGTTCCAAGTAAGGAAGGTGTGTGGCCTGGAGGTGGTGGTGTTCCCATGCATCTGCTGCTTTTGTCCTTCTAGGTAGTCTTGGAAGGGACTGTTGAAGGAGCCTTGGTGAGTTTTTTTTTTAATTTATTCTTTCATGGTGGGATGTGGGCATCTCTGGCAAGGCCCATCTAATTACCCTTGAACTGAGTGGCAATCACAGAATCCCATGTAGACCAGGTAAGGATGGTAGATTTCCTTCCCTAAAGGGCATTAGTGAATCAGATAACAATCACCATTATTGAGATTTCAATTCCAGACTTTATTAATTGAATTTAAATTCCACCAGCTGCCAAGGTGGGATTTGAACCTGTATCCCCAGAACATTAGCCTTGGCTTCTGAATTACTAGTCTAGTGACATTGCCACTGCACCACCATCTCTCCCACGAATTGCTACAGTGCATCTTGTAGATGGTACACACTGCTGTTAATGTACATCAGTGTTGGAAACAACAAATGTTCAAGACGTTGGATAGAATTCCCTCCCTAAACTCCTCCAGCTCGCTCTCCTCTTTTAAGATGCTTCTTAAAACCTACCTCTTTAACCAAACTTTTGGGCACCTGTCCTAGTATTTCCTCATGTAGTTAAATGTCAAATTTTGTTTCATAATACTCATGTGAAGTGCCTTAGGACATTTCACTAACTTAAAAGTACAATATAAATGTAATTTGTTGTTTTTCTAGATTTACATCATTTACAGAACATTCACCTATACACACGGTATTCCTCATTCTTCAAGCAATGCAATCCTTCACATTTTGTATCGTGGCTAACAGGGTGGAATTTAGAATACAATTGTACTTTCCCAAGTACCAAAAGCTAACAAACAATAAGGCAAGAACAGGCTGGGTGCAGTCTGTGGAAGGCAGTAAACTTGTGAGAATGAAAAAATAAGCTGGGGTATTGTTTGAACAGGAGGCACATATGCAGAATTTTATCCCAAACAATGGGTGCACCTTAGGATAGGATAGATTGTGTATGATGTGAAAATGAAGCTTTTCCAGCTGATATAGCTCATAGGTTTATTCTTTGTCACAGTGCCCAAGGAATTAAAATCAGCTTCGTTTACACAAAAACATACCACAGCTTATTTTGATGCAAATGTTAACAAATTTTTTGTCCAAATCAGGTCTCTAAGGATATGGCCAAACAATTCAATTCAAATACAAACCTGTCGTTAGACATGCTCATATATGTTTGATTGGCAGCTCCTCTGAATTTAACACATCTAATTTTGTTTACTTGGTCCCAATATCTTCTGGCAAGTTTATCTTAGCCAAGCTGTTTCAAATAAACCATTTGGAGCTTTTAGAGAATTATAGCACCCATGGATATGGGAAAAAAAGAATAACCACATAAGAATATATGGTTTAGTACAGCAATCACAATCATTTTAGGCAGGTACGAGGGGGCTTCACTGGGCTGATCATTATTTTATAACGTCGTCTTATTTTCAATATCTGACTGGAAAGAAAAATGGCAATTGTGCTTTGTCAATTGTGTGGTGGAGCAGGGGCCCCCTTCAGCCCGATGAATCTTCTTAGGCAGTCCCTTGGAATCTCGGACAGCTTGCTTCCACTCCAGTTTGTTGGGTACTGAGATGGCCAATAAGTCCAATGCACAACCTGTAGAGTCTGCCACATGTGGGCAGATGGTGCTTTGAGAGTTGGGGAAATCAGGTGTTTGGAGGTCTGTACACTCTTCACGTTCCCGACCAAGTCCCCTGACATGTTCAATGCCTTCCTGAATAAACCTTCTCCAATTTGGTTGGTCACAAGGGTATCCCATGAGTCAGCAGGGATATTTGATGTCTTCAAGGATGCTTTGAGGACATCCCTAAAGCCTTTCTGCTGTACTTCTGGGAGTCTCCTACCTCGACTTAGTTCGAAGTAGAACAGTTGCCTTGGGAGTCGGGTGTCAGGCTTATGGATGACATGCCCTGTCCAGCAGAGCTAGTTTTGAGTGATTGCCACCCAGATGCTGGACATGTTATCTAGGGAGAGGACACTGTTGTTGGACTACCTTTCTTGTCACCGGACTTGGATCCTGCAAACATACCATTAGTAGTACTTCTCCAGTCCTTTGAGCTGACTGCTGTATGTTGTCCAGGTCTCCAAAACATATAGGAGTGCAGGGATCACTGCTGCCCAGTAAACAATGATCTTAATTTCTGGTACGAGGTCTTCAAATACTCTTTGTCAGTGAGCTGGCACATTGGAGCCAATGATGAATTTTGTAGCCTATGTCTTCCTTCATGAGAGGAGATGCCCTCGATATGGAAAGTGGTCTACATTTTCCAGGATCTTGCCATTGATCTTAATCAATGGAGACACGTGTTGTGCTTTGGGAGCTGGTTGGAAGAGTTCCTTAGTTTTCTGGGTGTTTCATGAAAGGCCCATTTTCTCATAGGCTTTGGAGAAGGAAACAACAATGAGCCGAAGCTCAGTTTCTGAGTGAGCACACAGACGAGCGTCACCTGCATACTGAGCGTCAATACCTGAGGCTGGAGTGATTTTAGTTTTGGATTAAAGGTGGCATGGGTTGAACAGTTCCCCATCTGTTCTGTAGACCAGATGGTCAGAAAAAACAACAAACCTGAGGATTGGGAGCAGTTTAGAATTCAGCAAAGGAGGACCAAGGAATTGATTAAGAAGGGGAAAATAGAGTACGAGAATAAACTTGCGGGGAACATAAAAACTGACTTTAAAAGTTTCTATAGGCATGTGAAGAGAAAAAGATTGGTGAAGACAGATGTAGGTCCCTTACAGTCAGAAACAGAGGAATTTATAATGGGGAACAAATAAATGGCTGACCAACTAAATACATACTTTGGTTCTGTCTTCACAAAGGAGGGCACAAATAACATACCAGAAATGTTGGGGAATACAGGGTTTAGTGAGAGGGAGGAACCGAAAGAAATCAGTATTAGTAGGGAAATGGTGTTGGAGAAATTGATGGGATTGAAGGCAGATAAATCCCCAGGGCCTGATAATCTACATCTCAAAGTACTTAAGGAAGTGGCCCTAGAAATAGTGGATGTATTGGTGGTCATCTTCCGAGACTCTATAGACTCTGGAACAGTTCCTACAGATTGGAAGGTAGCTAGTGTAACCCCACTATTTAAAAAGGGAGGTAGAGAGAAAACAGGGAATTATAGACCAGTCAGCCTGACGTCAGTAGTGGGGAAAATTCTAGAGTCCATTATAAAAGATTTAATAGCCAAGCACTTGGAAAACAGTGGCAGAATCAGACAGAGTCAGCATGGATTTATGAAAGGGAAATCATGCTTGACAAATCTACTGGAATTTTTCGAGGATATAACTAGTAGAGTTGATGAGGGGGAGCCAGTGGATGTGGTTTATTTGGACATTCAGAAGGCTTTCAACAAAGTCCCACATAAGAAATTAGCATGTAAAATTAAAGCACATGGGATCGGTGGTAGTGTATTGAGATGGATAGAAAACTGGTTGGCAGACAGGAAACAAAGAGTAGAAATAAACGGGTCTTTTTCCGAATGGCAGGCTGTGACTGGTGGAGCACCGCAGGGATCAGTGCTGGGACCCCAGCTATTCACAATATTTATTAATGATTTAGATGAGGGAACTAAATGTGCAGATTTGCAGATGACACAAAGCTGGGTGGGAGGGTGAGCTGTGAGGAGGATGCAGAGATGCTTCAGTGTGATTTGGACAAACTGAGTGTGTGGGCAAATGCATGGTAGATGCAGTATAATGTGAATAAATGTGAGGTTATCCACTTTGGTAGCAAAAACAGGAAGGCAGATTATCTGAATGGCTATGAATTGAGAGAGGGGAATGTGCAACAAGACCTGGGTGTCCTCATACACCAGTCGCTGAAGAAAAGCATGCAGGTGCAGCTGGCAGTAAAGAAGGCAAATGGTATGTTGGCCTTCATAGCGAAAGGATTCGAACACAGGAGCAGGGATGTCTTGCTGCAATTATACAGGGCCTTGTGAGACCACACTTGGAATACTGTGTGCAGTTTTGGTCTCCTTATCTGAGGAAAGGTGTTCTTCCTATAGAGGGAGAGAGGCGAAGGTTTACCAGACTGATTCCTGGGATGATGGGAATGACACGAGGACAGATTGAGTCAGTTAGGATTATATTCGCTGGAGTTCAGAAGAATGAGGGGGGATCTCATAGAAACCTATAGAATTCTAACAGGACTAGACAGGATAGATGCAGGAAGGATGTTCCCGATGGTGGGGTAGTCCAGAACCAGGGGTCATAGTCTGAGGATACGGGGTAGACCATTTTGGACTGAGATGAGGAGAAATTTTTTCACCCAGAGAGTGGTGAGCCTGTGGAATTCATTACCACAGAAGGTAGTTGAGGCCAAAATATTGTATGTTTTCAAGAAGGAGTTAGGTGTAGCTCTTGGGGCAAAAGGGATCAAAGGATATAGGGAGAAAGCGGGGGCAGGCTATCGAGTTGGATGATCAGCCATGATCATAACGAATGGTGAAGCAGGCTCAAAGGGCCGAATGGCCTACTCCTGCTCCTAGTTTCTATGTTTCTATTATCTCCACGCCTGTAGGTGGTTTGCTAGAGATAAGGGGTAGTATTACGGCGAGGAAAATGGAGAAGAAGGTAGAAAGAATGGGACAATCATGTCTGGACAGAGTACAGGAGATATGATCAGCTGATGTGAAAGTCTCATCAATTGCTGTCGTTGAAGGCGTAGGGAAAGAATTTCACAGCATCGAGCCTAGACAGCTGAAAGTGGTGCGGCAAAGAAAGTTGGGGAACCACAAGAGGCCAAAATTGGAGAAATGCAGAATTCTTGGAAGGTTGGAGGAGGTTATGGAGATAGGGAGGGTTGAGGTCAAGGAGGGATTCAAACACAAGGATATGAATTTAAAATTTAAGCCAACAAAGGGTATTGGGAACACAGGACTTGGTGTGAATTAGGATGCTGGCAGCAGTGCTTTGGATGAGGTGGACAATGGGAAGCCGTCCAAGGCAGCAGCATTGGAGTAGTCGAGTACAGAGATATCAAAAACACAGATAAGGATTTCAGCAGCAGATGGGATGAGGCAGGGCTGGAGACTATTGAAGTTGGAAGTATGCAGTCTTGATGATTGACAGGATATGGGGTCAGAAACTCAGCTCAGCGTCAAATAGAACACCAAGGCTGCGAATAGCCTGGTTCAGTCAGACTAAATCTAGGTTTAATCTAGACAGATCAATTCTATTTCAGTATAGCAGCTAGTTCAAATTTTGTGTTTATATCTTCCCTCTGAAAAATTAAATCCTTCCTTGAACATCATTGGCCAGAATACCATCAACTGTCTTCAGAACGAAGGTTTTGATGCAAAGAGCACGCCCAGCTCTTTCTTGCCAGGAAAGTCAATAGGGAGAAGGGTACTTTCTCGACTGATCAATTGTTAGGTGCAATGCCTTGTGTGGATTGAACCATTGAGGATTCAGGCCAATCCCTGGTCTGTGCCACATTAGCTGTTCTCATCTGAGGCTTTGGCTCGCACTTAGCTACAAAGTTAGGATAAACTGGGGTACTTCTCCTTTGGCCAGAGGTTAAGGTGAGATTTAATAGAGGTATTAAAAATTTTGAAGGGTTTTGATAGAGTAAGGAGAAACCAGTTCCAGGGGTACGGTCAGTAACCAGTGGGCACAGATTTAAAGGTAATTGGCAGAACAAGATGAGATAAAGAAAATTATGCAGCACATTGTCACGATCTGGAATGTGATGCCTTATAGGGTGGTGGAAGCAGATTCAATAGTAATCTTCAAAAGAGAATTGGATAAATATTTGAAAAGGAAAAATTTGAAAGGTTAGGTAGAAAGAGCATGGAAGTGGAAGTAATTGAAAAGCTTTTTCAAACAGTTGGCCCGGGCACCAGGAGCCAACTGCCTTCCTACTGTGCTTTCTATTGCAGAAATCATGTACCCTTTAAGAATAATCGTGACTATTTTAAGGCCCAGCCCCATGATTGCTGGCAACACACTCACCAGCGCGTTTGGAAGGCAGCCTTCCAATTGACCACCTCTATCCGCCGTCCAATTAAAGGCGGCAGGCGAGTTTCCGAGGCTGCAGGCCCAATTAGACGGCCGAGGTGGGTGCTGCTACTGTAGGAATGAGACCACAAGGTTGCCATGGTCTTGAGGCACCCTTTGAAGAGGTTCATAATTATTAAAGAAACGGTAGGCACAGATATCAGGACATCCCTGTCCCATGCCACAGGATGGATATTGCTGCAGCTGTGGCCCATTGATCCCTGAAGCTCCTGTGGGGGAGGATAAGTATAACATGCCTTGCAGGCTGACCTGCTGACCAGCTTCTGGCAAGCCATGTCCAGGCACCTGCCAGGCTCTGGCCTCAGCATGAGACCCATCCACCGGGCCCCAATCTGCCCACGATTGAACACATAAATATGCAAAGTGGCTACCCACTGCTGTCAAGAGGGTAGTCCTTGCTGCTTCCACCATGCCTCCAGCATGATCAGGCAGTGGCAGGAACTTATTGGTCAGCCAAACTGATACTTTCCTCCTGATCTCACAGTGAAAGCCACCTGGATGGGCCTGGCAAAATTCCGCCCTTTGATTCTAGGCAGAGAGAGAGAGACACAGGGAGATAAACAAAGAAGGATAAAAAGAGAAAGAAAGATCTTCCATTGAGCACAAATTCAGGCTCAGCTTTGATGCCCATCCCAAATGTATAGGTCAAGCATAAAGATTGGCAACTTGGGTGAGAAACCAAAAGCACTCAGCATGTCAGGACCTTCTAGAGAGAAAATTAGTATTTTCTTTTTTATTTATTCATTCATGGGATGTGGGCATCACTGGCTAGGCCAACATTTATTGCCCCCCATCCCTAATTGCCGTCGAGAAAGTGGTGGCGAGCTGCCTTCCTGAACTGCTGCAGTCCATGTGTTGTAGGAACACCCACAGTGGTGTTAGGAAAAATGTTCCAGAATTTTGACCCAGCGACAGTGAAGGAACAGCGATACGTTTCCTATGCATCTGCTGCCTTTGTCCTTCTTGGTGGTAGAGGTCATGGGTTTTGGAAGATGTTGTTGAAGCAGCCTTGGTGAGTTGCTGCAGTGCATCTTGTAGACGGTACACACTGCTGCCTCTGTGTGTCGATGGTCGAGGGTGTAAATGTCGAAGGTGGTGGATGGCGTGCCAATCAAGTGGGCTGCTTTGTCCAGGATGTTGTCAAGCTTCTTGAGTTTGTTGGAATTGCACTCATCCAGACAAGTGTAGAGTACTCCATCACACTCCCAACTTGTGCCTTGTAGATGGTGGACAAGTTTTGGGGAATCAGGGGAGTTACTTGCTGCAGAATTCCCAGCATCTGACTTGCTCTTATAGCCATGATTTTTATATGGCTATTCCAGTTCAGTTTCTGGTCGAAGGGAACCCTCAGGATGTTGATAGTGGGGGATTTAACGATGGTAATGCCATCGAATGTCAAGGGGTGATGGTTAGATTCTGTCTGGTTGAAGTTGGTAATTGTCTAGCACTTGTGTGGCGTGAATGTTACTTGCCATTTGTTGGCCGAAGCCTGATCCCAGCCCCAACCTCACCTATTTACAATTTCTATCAATGATTTAGATGAAAGAACTAAGTGTATGGTTGCTAAATTTGCTGATGATGTAAAGATAGGTAGGAAAGTAAAACATTCTGGTGAAGAGTCATACAGACTCGAAACATTGACTGTGTTCCTCTCCGCAGATGCTGTTGGACCTGCTGAGTTTTTCCAGGTATTTTTGTTTAGGTAGGAAAGTAAGTTGAGAAGAGGACATAAGAGGTCTGGCAAAGGGACATAGGTTAAGTGAGTGGACAAAAATTTGGCAGATGGTGTATAATGTAGGAAGATGTGAACTTGTCCACTTTGGCAGGAAGAATAGAAAAACAGCATATTATTTAAATAGAGAGAGATTGCAGAATTCTGAGGTACAGAGGAATCTGGGTGCCCTGGTACATGAATCAAGGAAAGTTAAATATAGCTAGTGTTTAGGAAGGCAAATGGAATGTTGTCTTTTATTGCAAGGAAAATGGAATATAAAATTTAGGGATGTTTTGCTGCAATTGTACAAGGCATTGGCAAGACCACATCTTGAGTATTGTGTTCAGTTTTGGTCTCCTTATTTAAGAAAGGATATAAACGAGTTAGAAGCAGTTCAAAGAAGGTTCACTCAATTGATTCCAGGGATTGGGGGGTTATCTTATGAGGAAAGGCTGGACAAGCTGGGCCTATATCCACTGAAGTTTAGAAGAATGAGGGGTGTCCTTATTGAAACAGATAAGATCCTGACGGAACTTGACAGGGTGGATGCTGAAAGAATGTTTCCCCTTATGGGAAAGAATAGAACAAGGGGACACAGTTTAAAATTGAGCGGTCTGCAATTTAAGACAGAGATAAGAAGAATTTTTTTCTCTCAGGAGGGGTGTGAATCTTTGAAACTCTCTTCCCCAGAGACTGGTCGTGGCAGGGTCAACTGCGACTAAATACAAATAATTACCTTGATTTTTAAATCGGAAGTTAATTATTCTTTTTTTTACATAGTTTAGATCTTTCGTTAATACGTGCCATTAGAAGGAAGGTGTCTTAGGGAGCAGGACACGGAGGGGGAAGAAATTTCCAGGCCGGGATAAAGTCAGGGATCAGAAACAGGTCCCAAAAGACAGTCCCTGGTAAGGGACAAGGACAGAAATCAGAAACAGATCTTGTTAAGTGAAGTTGAGAGAAAGGAGCAGAGAAATAGGCTACGAATTAAAGATAGCACTGCAGGGAACAGACTTGAAGCAAAGTAGGCTTGAGAGAAACCCTGAAGATCCGACGAGGCAGCCGAAGGTTAGTGACTCCATGCTGTGGGCCATCGGGGCAAAGGTATCCTTTTAGAGCAGCGGTATTCTGCTTGGCACAGCTGAAGATCTGAAAGTGTGCTCAGAAGGTGAAGCATGAGTGTACTCAGAGATCCAGGGGAAAGGAATCCCAGAGGGCAGGATTGAAGCCCTGGAGATGGATCCTTGTTGAAACCATCCAAGTGGGAACAACGTTTGGAGGGAATTCTAAGGCGAGTGCTTCAAAATTAGCGATTGGAAACCCTCATGTTAAAAACAGAGATTCAGTGATATTAGTTGGCTCAGAGTGTAACAAACATCTGGATGGGTTACTGAGGAATCCATGGAATATGCTTGGGTCCCATCTGTCATGTACTTTGGAGTGTGGTGTGTCAGACCACTGCTTACCTGTTTATTCACACGTACCATAAACTTACCCTGAATATTAGAGTATAAGATAGAGATGGTAAATTGTTTTATCTTTCCTAATTGTTTGTGTCTATAAAGATACAGCTGGGATGAAGATATAGTGAATATTTGAATCATATTCTTGAGTTTGGATTGAGATCTTTCCAACCTTTTTGTATGGTGTAATATAGTTCATTTTTCTTGTTTAATAAATGTTTTATTCTTTGTGTTAAAAATTCATCAGCAGACACCTGTGAATTTTTTCAGTAACTTTCCTCCATGGTTTCAAAAAAATAGTTAGGATCTATCAAGCCTGGTTTTACTTAGATCTGAATTTTCCAGTATTATCAGCTAGGATCGTCAATGAATATTTTTAAGGCAGAGGTAGATAAGATTCCTGACTAACAAGGGAATCAAAAGTTATCAGCAGTAGGGGGAAAATGGAGTTGAGGGCACAATCAGATCAGCTATGATCTTATTGAATGGCAGAGCAGACTTGAGGGCCTACTCCTGCTCTTAATTCGTATGTTCTCATGTATGTATGAATGTTGTCCAAGTCTTGCTGCATATGGAAATGGACTGCTTCAGTGCAATTAGCAATTGCATTGCTAATAAAAGCAACATTGACTGTCAAGAAGGTTCAAGGCATTAGATAACAGGTCAGATTTGTTTTAAAAAAAGCAAACTTTGAAATCAAAGCAAGGACAAGAGAAGATGGTAAAACCAAATGCCAGCAGGCTATACTTACTTTACTTTGAGCAAGTCATTCTTAAAGAGATCAAACTACAATAAATGCGCCAGAACACAAATCAGATTTCATAAGCAAATAGTCTAGTTCTTGCTTGGAGACACAATTCAGTTTATGTTGTAAGGACTGCTTCATCAAGAAGTCCAAAGGGTCAGTACCTTTGTGCTTTTAAAGAGACGCAGGAACCAAATTCACTAGTTCTCATCATTTAAACAGTCCCATCCTCTGTGAGCTGGCTTGCAAACTGTTTAGAAACATTTGGTGAGTAGAAGTGGCCCATGTCTCCAGAGAAGGCAGCTAGCTGTCATGCGGCCAATGCTCCAAATTGAAAAAAGGAACTTTGCAGTTATGCATTCAGATATTTCACTGGCACCAAACTGGTATCCCCAATGATTCCATTTCATATTCCATCATCTCATCATTTGAAGTTCCATTAGCTTAGATGAGCCCAATGACTATGCACTGGGTATTACAAAATTGGTCATTGTCGTGTCCATGAATGTATTCAGCTCCCCAAGGTCAGAAGCAGGAAAATGGAGAAAAATAGACCAGTGCTTATCAGCCAGTTAAATCCTCTGAAGTGCAATCACTATTATCAATTTAGGAAATTCAGCAATACACAGCAACATCCCATGAGCTGCCAATGAGATAGGGCTTGGTGTTAGTTAAGGGACAAATGTTGATTGGAACTCCAGAAGAACTTCTTCCTCTTTCAATACTACCATGAGACCATTATGTTGACCTGAAAAGGCACCAACAGTGCCTTGTGAAGTTGGAATTTGAAAGTGCAGTGCCGGTCAAGTAGGTTTTGGGCACTTTACAAGCATACTGCATAACGTCAAAATCATGAGAAAGCGTCAGAGCTTTGCTATTAAGAACCTGACGAGTGACCAGAACCTTGTGCACATGTACAGAGTGCAACTCGCTGCCAGGCACAGCCTGCAGTATAAACTGGGTGCTGATGGTGGTGCTTCGCACTCTACAACTGTAGTTTCAGACAGAGAGCAGTACAGCTGCACCCTGCAGACTTTTGGTACAGTCAAAGATAAAGGAAAGGGGGGATTGTCTTTGGAAAAAATTGGATACGTCACTTTTTTTCATATGCACTTTATGTTATGTCAAGGGGTGCAGGATGAGAGACTTCTCAGCAACAACTTGCATTTATATTACACCTTTAATGTAGTAAAGCATTCCAAAGTGCTTTACAGGAGCATTATCAAAGAAGATTTGACATCAAGCCACGTGTGAAATTAGCATAGGTAACCAAATATCTCGAAGGAGAGAGAACTAGAGAATGGGAGAGAATTAAGGAGGGAATTCCAGAACTTAGGGCCTGGACAATGGAGGAGTGATTAAGAAAATAGAAACAGAAAAATAGGAGTAGAAGATCATTCAGCCCTTCAAGCCTGCTCTGCCATTCAATATCATGGCCGATCCTCTATCTCAATGTCATACTCACAGTCTCTCCCCACACCCCTTGATGCCTTTAGAGTCTAGAAATCTATTTCCTTCTTAAATATATTCAGCAACTTGGCCTCCACAGTCCTCTGTGGTAGAGAATTCCACAGGTTCACCACCCTCTGAGTGAGGAAGTTTCTCCTTATCTCAGTCCCACGCCATATCCTTAGGCTGTGAACCCTTGTTCCAGACCCTGACCCCAGCCAGAGGAAACATCATCCCTGCATCTAGTCTGTCCAGCCCTGACAGAATTTTAAAACTTTCAATGAGATCCCCTCTCAGTCTTCTAAACTCCAGTCAATACAGGCTTAGTTGGCCCAATCTCTCCTCGTACGACAATCCTGCCATCCCAGAAATCAGTCTGGTGAACCTTCACTGCACTTCCTTTATGGAAAGTATATCCTTTTAGGTAAGGAGACAAAAACTGCACACAATACACGAAAGCCCTGTATAGCTGCAGCAAGACATCCTTGCTCCTGTACTCAAGTCCTCTGGCAATGAAGGCCAACATACCATTTGCCTTCTTAGCTGCTTGCTGCAACTGCATGCTTGCTTTTAGTGATTGTATACCAGGACACCCAGGTCCCTTTGTACATTACCGCTGTTTAACAAGTACTCTACCATTCTGTTTTTCCTACCAAAGTGGATAATTTCGCACTTATCCATGTTATACTGCATCTGCCATGTATTTGCCCATTCACTAAACTTGTCTAAATCACCTTGAAGTGTGGGATGCGCAAAAGATCAGAACTGGAAGAGAACATAGATCTTGAAAGGTTGTGGGTCTGGAGGAAGTTACAAAGATAGGGAGAGGCAAGGCCATGGAGGGATTTGAAAACAAGGATGAGAATTTAAAAAATTGAGGTGATGCCAGACTGGGAAGCAATGTAGTTAAGTGAGGGGATATGAAGAGAAAAGTTTCAGGTGAGTTAAAGGTGTTATAAAGGATGCAATGAGGGGCTGGCCAGGAAAGCACTGGGCTGATAAGTGATAAGTAACATACGTACCACACAAGTGCCAAGCAATGACTATCCTCCACTATCAACATCCTGGGGTTACCATTGACCAGAAGCTGAACTGGGACAGCCACATAAATAGTGGGGCTACAAGAGCAGGTCAGAGGCTGGGAACTCTGCAGCAAGTAACTCATCTCCTGACTCTCCAAAGCCCAACTCCATCTACAAGGCACAAGTCAGGAGTGTGATGGAATACTCTTCACTTGCCTGCTCCCAAAACGCTCAAGAAGCTCGACACAATCCAGCACAAAGTTGTCAGCTTGACTGGCATCCCACCCACCACCTTCAACATTCACTCCTCCACCACCGATGCACAGTGGCAGCACTGTGCACCATCTACAAGATGCACTGCAGTAACTCACCAAGATTCTTTCGACAGCACCTTCCAAACCCATGACCTCTACCACCTAGAAAGACAAGGGCAGCAGATAGATGGGAACACCACCACTTTAAGTTCCCCTCCAAGCCACAAAACATCCTAACTTGGAACTATTACCCCATTCCTTCACTGTCGCTGGGTCAAAATTCTGGAGCTCCCTCCTTAACAGCACTGTGGGTGTACCTACACCATATGGACTGCTGCCGTTCAAGAAGGCAGCTTGCCACCACTTTCTCAAGAGCAATCAGAGATGGTCAATAAATGCTGGCCTAGCCAGCGACACGCATATCCCATTAAAGAAAATAAATAGTCATCCTTTGGATTGCTATCAGTGTGATTAATGCACAAAATGGAAGATACCAAGCAAAGAGGATTGATATTCTGTGCTGGTCAGAGGAAAATTAAAATGTGGGATAAACCAGAGGCGTCAGAAAGTATTCCTTTACACAGGATTTACAGAGTTGCTGGGACATTTCTGGGGATAACTATAGAATTGGTAACTGGAGGGATAACATCAAGGAGGTTTTATGATCTTGAGGGAAACCATTAACTTTTAAAAGGAAATTTAAGCTCCCAGTTATTAACCAAAAGAACTACACCAGAAGGTTTCATGTTTTAAACAAAACATTTTACTGTACAAGAATTAAACAAAGCAAGACTTACTTACTTAGCACAGTGACCGGAATCTTCCAATGTCCAGAGCAGCAAAATCTGGACTTAAGTCTGCGATGCACATCAGGGCCCTGCGGAACATCCTATATAATTGCCTAAGAAGTTTAAACTTTCCAGTGGGATGATTTGTGCTGCCCCGGGCCCTCTGTGAATGTCTCCGACACTGAGCTGTGCGTCAGAGACTTGGGCCAGGTACATGGGACTTACCTGGATACTTACTCTGGAAATGGGAAATATTACACAGTTTAATCCCAGGCATAACTCAGAAATGAAGCAGTGTCACTAAACTGAGCACCATATCCAAATTCCTAATCAACTCCCTTGCAATCCCCTCTCCCATCATCCCCCAATCCTACCCAATTAAATCACCCACCTAACTACCCCACCGACCTGACTGGGTGGGTGGGGGTTAGTCACCCCCACCCAACCAGCCCCTCTAACCCGGCCAGATTAGTCACTCAACCTGACTACACCCCCAATTACCTACTAACCCAACTAACCCCCACAACCAGACTCAACTACTTACCCAACCACCACATCACCCAAATACTCACCCAACCTCCCACCTGACCCAAATAGCCCCCAACTAACTGCCACCACAACCAGCCTCCCATCACTGGACAACCCTCTCATCCCAAGGACAAATTTAGTGGATCTTTGCTGTCCATCCTCCAATGCAAGTATATCCTTTCTTAAATGTGGAGACCAAAACTACACACGGTACTCAAAATGCAGTCTCACCAAAACCCTGTACAACTGTAGCAAATCTTCTTTATTCTTGTGCTCTAATCCCCTTGCAGTAAAGACCAAAATATCTTGAGAGTTGTTTCACTTCTCCTGGAATGAAATCATGATGTGCTACAGCTCTCAGGAATTCACTTTGACTCTCCTCAGTTTCCTAGTCTGTCGCTCAGGGCAGCATTTTCCCCCCATTGGAGGGGCTGTGCAGGAGTGGGCAGGTTCCCGAACGGCACCCCCAGTTGGGGGTGCGCCGCCATTTTACGTGGGCAGGCCAATTAAGACCCACCTAGCGTAACATCCACCCAGAAGCGCTATGCGCTCCCTGTGCGGGCTGGGGGGGGGGTGGGGGGTGGTGGCGGCGGTTGGGGTGTGGATTCTCTAAGCCGGGAGTGTGCTCTTTTGCGCACCTCAGAGAGAACAGTGTTACTTTTAAAAAGATAATAAAGGATGAGAAAATTTTTATTGACATGTCCCTTCATGTGACACTGTCACATGAGCTGGGACACATCAATTACTTTTATTAAAAACGTAACACAAATTTTAAATCCCTCATGAAACCTCATCCATAGATGAGGTTTCATGCTTTTTCTAAAGGCCGCCTTGGCTCTTCTCCTGCCTGCCAACCTTAGGGTTGGACAGGCAAGTCCATTAATCATTTTAATTACTTTTTTAATGGCCTTAATAAGCTGTTGACAGTTCAGCGGGCACGCAGCTGACTCAGCTGCGCTCCCGCCGAACTGAAAGTCTAAATGATGCGGGGTGACATCAGGACGTACATTCGACATCAACCCGTGTTGGCAAGCGAGACCCACCCCAGCTCGCCAACCGGAAAATTCTGCCCTTAGACTTCCAGAGCTTGCTCTCTCTTTGCAAGAATTCCACTGCCCATCTCTTCCACTAACTTTACCAGGCAGACCTGACAATTTTTAGTTCTTCATGGGTTTGGACTTTTCATCCCAAGCATAGGCTCCAGTTACAATTGCTGCTTAATGATTCTAGATCAGGAACCCTCCTGGTTTCTAATGGTCTCTATGCTCCTTGTTCTGACTGTTGGCAAATACACCACTGTCTACTCACCAAGCTGACTCCTGGCAGCTTTCTCTCTCTCTCTACCTGCATCTGTAGGAAAAGACACAGATAAAGCCAAGACAAAAGACTGCCTCCCTGTAATCTATCCCTATGGCAGCATGGTGCACCTAGGATCTCCCTGGTAGAGATTTCAATTAATTAACTTCAATTTTAAACTTTGATCCAAAATGTATGTGGACACTTTCAGGTCTTCCGCTGTTTACCCTTTGCTTTCAAGACTCTCTTTGACCGGGGACCCACTTGAATAATTTAAACCCCTTTATGAAGACAACTGTAGACATCTGTAGACAGAAAATGCTGGAAAATCTCAGCAGGTCTGACAGCCTCCGTGGAGAGAGACACTGAGTTGATGTTTTGAGCCCATATGACCCTTCTTCAGAGTTACTCATCTCCACTGAGATTCAAAGGCGTTACCTATTGTTTAGTGTTTTCACACTTCCACTCTGACCTCTAAGTGAACATGGACTATCCTTTGAATGGTAATTTATCTTAGGGGTGTTTACCAGTTTCTGAAATCCAGTTTTTTTCCACTCATCTAACATTTAAAAACTCAATTCTCCAAAACTAAAAGTTGTATTCCTACAACATATGAATCATGAATTTAAACATTTTCACAACACAGGCCAAAAGGGCATTCTTCTTCTGAATGAGGCTAGAATATATTTTATCAATTAAGGCATAATGAAAACTGCCGGAAGGCTCAGCATCCTTTGCTGATGTCCAATTAGTTTTATTATATTTCTTGCATATGCAAGAAAGAATAAAACTTAACTTCATTACAACATTTTAAAAAATCAATCACTTCTTCTCTGCAGCATTCCAAAGAGTATTTATTAATAATATGCCATCTTTATATCTCCTTCTTTGGCTTGGTATCAATGTGTGTTTGATTACTCTCAATGAAGCACCTTGGGGTGTTTAACTGCATTAAAAGGAGCTCTATAAATGCAAGTGGTTGTTACTTGTTCAACGACAATCTACTTCTCAATACCGATCTTTAACTTGCCTTTTGCAGGTTGGTAGCCATGTGCCCTACAGTTATCAGTTAAGTTGTAATAGTTCCACTTAGCATCTTACAAAATACTGAATTATACTTTAGCATGCTTAATCAAGAAATCCTGGTTACCCAGGTGATTACAAGCCAGGACACAAATGGCAAGAGTGCATTTATTATCTCAGAAATTGCCTAGGTGAAAACTCATGAATAGGGTGGACAGAATTTGTGTCTATGTAGCAACTTTCATGATCTCAGGGTGTCCAAAAAGTGCTTCACAGGCACTTAGTATATTACAAAATAACGATTGGTTCAATGGTGGGCAACCTGCAGCCCATCAGGGTTCTGAGTGCGGCCCCGCGAGACATTTGTTGACTGTTGCCAGATTCCACTGGTATTTGTCAACCTAGGTTTTTTCCTACCTAAAGTGGTACACATGCAAAGCAAGGGCTCACGAAGTGACTGTGAGGTGTGTGCACTCGCTCTGCATCCAAAGCATGCTACAGTTCAATCAGCACACCCCACAAATTCTTATTCATGGGGTCATGCACATGCCCGATGTCAGTCTTGAGGCACACTGAGATGAAGGAGGGCCACTCATGCAGCTGACTCACTAGCCTAGGTTGCCCATCGCTGGACTGGATGCTCCCAATTGTTTATTAATTCTTGAATGGCATCTATTTAAATGTCAGTCTTGACACAGCGGTAGCACTTGTGTTGGAGTCAGAATATCATAGGTTCAAGTCTACTTGTTAGTGAGAAATGTTAGTACAAAATCTAGGCTAACGCTCCAATGCAGTACTGAAGGAGCGCCGATTTACACATTACTCAGTATGCATGTGTAACATGCTGCTTTTTTTCCAGCACAATTGGACCTATAATATAATATTGTGTGCAAGTTCTTTCTTCCTTATCATCAAAACTATGAGTATCCAATTAGGGGTTAGACCAAGATAGTGAACTCAATATCACCATTTATGTCTCTAGCCTTCTAATTTTGCAATCATATATCTTTGTTCTGCATTCTTAATAGCACATAAAGCAAGAATATTACCCATATGCAGACTTTTGACCACAAGTTGCAACATGGAATGCTGCAGTCAAGGAACTTCTGGATAGTTACAAAGGGTCTATTATGGTACAAATCATTTATAGCTTACACACACATAAACAAATCAAATGGTATCCTGTCTGTAATCGGTTTTCTTACACATCCAACATTTCTCTTGTGTTGATAGCTGCTGATGGTACAGAACTGCTTTTGCACAGATGAAACCAGCATAATCACAGCTCTTTCTGAAAAGGTTATCCTGTTTTGCAAGTGTAATTACAGGCAGCTGAATCACTCTTCCAAAAGCAGGTACAATTGTGGGTGCTTGCCCGACATCATTACATCAGGGAATATTTTTAAATGTTTGTTTTTTATTTGCCACTCATAGGCCTCATTTTTCTCCTGCCTTTTGGTGGATAGGTATAGTTCCCAGCGTGGAATTGATCTACAGATATCTGGAAGCTGCATCCTCGAGTCATGAGCTGTGTTACGATAATAGCAGTGGCTCCATAATTTACCTCAGAGCCCCTGGGCTTTGGGGAATGGGGACAGCTGGAAGTGGCTAGGGAAAAGGTGAAGTGATTGCAGCATTTTCATTTCTAATCACCAATGACTGGCCTCTGTATGAAAGTGCCATGGGGAAATTAAAGCCTTGCCACAATCTTCATTTCATCATAGCTTACATTTGGAAGTAACTTATATATGTTTGAAGTGCCTAAACGCACAGTGCAAGCAGCTAGATTAGGAGCTGTGACATTCAGCAACAACAAGGAACAATTATAAACAAAAACAGAATTACCTGGAAAAACTCAGCAGGTCTGGCAGCATCGGTGGAGAAGAAAAGAGTTGACGTTTCGAGTCCTCATGACCCTTCGACAGAACTTGCGTTCGAGTCCAAGAAAGAGTTGAAATATAAGCTGGTTTAAGGTGTGTGTGTGGGGGGCGGAGAGATAGAGAGACAAAGAGGTGGAGGGGGGGGTGGGGGTGTGTGGTTGTAGGGACAAACAAGCAGTGATAGAAGCAGATCATCAAAAGATGTCAACGACAATAGTACAATAGAACACATAGGTGTTAAAATTAAAGTTGGTGATATTATCTAAACGAATGTGCTAATTAAGAATGGATGGTAGGGCACTCAAGGTATAGCTCTAGTGGGTTTTTTTTTTTATTTTTTTTAAATATTTTTTTTTTATATATATAATGGAAATAGGTGGGAAAAGGAAAATCTTTATAATTTATTGCAAAAAAAAGGGAAGGGGGAAACAGAAAGGGGGTGGGGATGGGGGAGGGAGCTTACGACCTAAAGTTGTTGAATTCAATATTCAGTCCAGAAGGCTGTAAAGTCCCTAGTCGGAAGATGAGGTGCTGTTCCTCCAGTTTGCTTTGGGCCTCACTGGAACAATGCAGCAAGCCAAGGACAGACATGTGGGCAAGAGAGCAGGGTGGAGTGTTGAAATGGCAAGCGACAGGGAGGTTTGGGTCATTCTTGCGGACAGACCGCAGGTGTTCTGCAAAGCGGTCGCCCAGTTTACGTTTGGTCTCTCCAATGTAGAGGAGACCACATTGGGAGCAACGGATGCAGTAGACTAAGTTGGGGGAAATGCAAGTGAAATGCTGCTTCACTTGAAAGGAGTGTTTGGGTCCTTGGACGGTGAGGAGAGAGGAAGTGAAGGGGCAGGTGTTGCATTTTTTGCGTGGGCATGGGGTGGTGCCATAGGAGGGGGTTGAGGAGTAGGGGGTGATGGAGGAGTGGACCAGGGTGTCCCGGAGGGAGCGATCCCTACGGAATGCCGATAAGGGGGGTGAAGGGAAGATGTGTTTGGTGGTGGCATCATGCTGGAGTTGGCGGAAATGGCGGAGGATGATCCTTTGAATGCGGAGGCTGGTGGGGTGATAAGTGAGGACAAGGGGGACCCTATCATGTTTCTGGGAGGGAGGAGAAGGCGTGAGGGCGGATGCGCGGGAGATGGGCCGGACACGGTTGAGGGCCCTGTCAACGGCCGTGGGTGGAAAACCTCGGTTAAGGAAGAAGGAGGACATGTCAGAGGAACTGTTTTTGAATGTAGCATCATCGGAACAGATGCGACGGAGGCGAAGGAACTGAGAGAATGGGATGGAGTCCTTACAGGAAGCAGGGTGTGAGGAGCTGTAGTCGAGATAGCTGTGGGAGTCGGTGGGTTTGTAATGGATATTGGTGGACAGTCTATCACCAGAGATTGAGACAGAGAGGTCAAGGAAGGGAAGGGAAGTGTCAGAGATGGACCACGTGAAAATGATGGAGGGGTGGAGATTGGAAGCAAAATTAATAAATTTTTCCAAGTCCTGACGAGAGCATGAAGCGGCACCGAAGTAATCATCGATGTACCAGAGAAAGAGTTGTGGAAGGGGGCCGGAGTAGGACTGCAACAAGGAATGTTCCACATACCCCATAAAGAGACAGGCATAGCTGGGGCCCATGCGGGTACCCATAGCCACACCTTTTATTTGGAGGAAGTGAGAGGAGTTGAAGGAGAAATTGTTCAGTGTGAGAACAAGTTCAGCCAGACGGAGGAGAGTAGTGGTGGATGGGGATTGTTCGGGCCTCTGTTCGAGGAAGAAGCTAAGGGCCCTCAGACCATCCTGGTGGGGGATGGAGGTGTAGAGGGATTGGACGTCCATGGTGAAGAGGAAGCGGTTGGGGCCAGGGAACTGGAAATTGTTGATGTGACGTAAGGTGTCAGAGGAATCACGGATGTAGGTGGGAAGGGACTGGACAAGGGGAGAGAGAAGGGAGTCAAGATAACGAGAAATGAGTTCTGTGGGGCAGGAACAAGCTGAGACGATCGGTCTACCGGGGCAGTTCTGTTTGTGGATTTTGGGTAGGAGATAGAAGCGGGCCGTCCGAGGTTGGGCGACTATCAGGTTGGAAGCTGTGGGAGGGAGATCCCCAGAGGAGATGAGGTCAGTGACGGTCCTGGAAACAATGGCTTGATGTTCAGTGGTGGGGTCATGGTCCAGGGAGAGGTAGGAGGAAGTGTCTGCAAGTTGACGCTCAGCCTCCGCGAGGTAGAGGTCAGTGCGCCAGACAACAACAGCACCACCCTTGTCAGCGGGTTTGATGACAATGTCAGGGTTGGACCTGAGAGAATGGAGTGCAGTAAGTTTAGAGAGAGACAGGTTAGAATGGGTGAGAGGAGCAGAGAAATTGAGACGACTAATGTCGCGCCGACAGTTCTCAATGAAAAGATCGAGAGAAGGTAAGAATCCAGAGGGAGGGGTCCAGGTGGAGGGAGAATATTGGAGATGGGTAAAAGGATCCGTTGAACTGGGAGAGGACTCCTGCCCAAAGAAGTGAGCCCGGAGACGAAGACGGCGGAAGAAGAGTTCAGTATCATGCAGCATTTCACTTGCATTTCCCCCAACTTAGTCTACTGCATCCGTTGCTCCCAATGTGGTCTCCTCTACATTGGGGAGACCAAACGTAAACTGGGCGACCGCTTTGCAGAACACCTGCGGTCTGTCCGCAAGAATGACCCAAACCTCCCTGTCGCTTGCCATTTCAACACTCCACCCTGCTCTCTTGCCCACATGTCTGTCCTTGGCTTGCTGCATTGTTCCAGTGAAGCCCAACGCAAACTGGAGGAACAACACCTCATCTTCCGACTAGGGACTTTACAGCCTTCTGGACTGAATATTGAATTCAACAACTTTAGGTCGTAAGCTCCCTCCCCCATCCCCACCCCCTTTCTGTTTCCCCCTTCCCTTTTTTTTTTGCAATAAATTATAAAGATTTTCCTTTTCCCACCTATTTCCATTATATATATAAAAAAAATATTTAAAAAAAATAAAAAAAAAAACCACTAGAGCTATACCTTGAGTGCCCTACCATCCATTCTTAATTAGCACATTCGTTTAGATAATATCACCAACTTTAATTTTAACACCTATGTGTTCTATTGTACTATTGTCGTTGACATCTTTTGATGATCTGCTTCTATCACTGCTTGTTTGTCCCTACAACCACACACCCCCACCCCCCCCTCCACCTCTTTGTCTCTCTATCTCTCCGCCCCCCACACACACACCTTAAACCAGCTTATATTTCAACTCTTTCTTGGACTCGAACGCAAGTTCTGTCGAAGGGTCATGAGGACTCGAAACGTCAACTCTTTTCTTCTCCACCGATGCTGCCAGACCTGCTGAGTTTTTCCAGGTAATTCTGTTTTTGTTTTGGATTTCCAGCATCCGCAGTTTTTTTGTTTTTATCTCTGGAACAATTATATGGTGCTTTTAACACAGTAAAACCTCCCAAGGAACTTCAAAGGGCCTTTATCAAACAAAACACATCAGTACTCCTCAACCGTCCTACGCTCCTGCCACTGTCCCCCCTTATTGCGGATGGCTGCATCAACATAGGTCTTTATGGAAGCCTGGCTGAGGGATGATGACACCTTCCCCATAACTGAAGTCTCTCCTTTTTGTCACTTGCCTCACCCAGACCACAGTGATGGCAATCTTATAAGCAAATCTCACTTTGGACTGTCCCGTTACTCCTCTGGCATTTTCTCCTCCTTTGACTATCTCACCTTGTTCTACCCTTCTCATTTAAAATCCTGACCCTGTCACCTGCCCAAGTACCATGGCACTTTACTCAACAAGCTAACATCACTGTGTTCCTCCCTCAGCTTCTTCACCGAGCAATACCTCATCCTGGATGATTTCAAACTCCAACTCCATTCTACATTATTTTTAATCTCCTCCGAGTTGCCTGCCATCCAATCCTCTCTTAATCTCACTCTCCATGTAAATTCCCCAACTCATATTCACAGTCATCCACTTGACCTTGGTATTGTATGTGGCCTCACCACTCCCATAAGATCATAAGAAATAGGAGCAGGAGTAGGCCACATGGCCCACTGGGCCTGTTGCGCCATTCAAAACAATCATGATTTTGGGCATCAACTCCATTTTCCCACACACTCCCCATATCACTTAATTCTCTGAGACATCAAAATTCCATTTCCCCAGCCTTAAATGTACTCAATGATGCAGCATCCACAATCCTCTGAGGTAGAGAATTCCAAAGATTCACAATCCTTTAAATAAAGAAATGTCTCCTCATCTCAGTCCTAAATGATCTACCCCTTATTCTGAGACTGTGCACCCATATTTTAAATACCCCAACCAATGGAACAATCCCTCAGCATCCACCCTAGCAAGCCCCTTCAGGATTTTGTAGGTTTCAATGAGATTGCCTCTCATTAGAACCATAGAAAGGTTACAGCACAGAAAGAGGCCATTCGGCCCATCTTGTCCATACCAGCCCAAGAACACCCAGGTATCCTTTCTAATCCCACCTTCCTGCACCCGGCCCATAGCCCTGCAGCTTACAGCACTTAAGGTGCAGATCCAGGTACTTTTTCAAAAGAGTTTAAAGTTTCTGCCTCTACCACCAACTTGGGCAGCAAATTCCAGAAACCCACTACCCTCAGCGCAAAAAAGGTCTTCCTCATGTCCCCCCTACACCTTCTGCCACTTATCTTGAATCTATGTCCCCTGGTTCTAGAATTCTCCATCAAGAGAAACAATTTTATCCTATCCACTCTATTTATTCCCCTCATAATTTTGTACACCTCAATCAAGTCACCTCTCAGCCTTCTTTGTTCTAAGGAAAATAACCACAACCTATCCAATCTCTCCTCGTAGCCACACTTTTCTAACCCTGGCAACATTCTTGAAATGTCCTTTGCACTCTCTCCAGAGCTATTATGTCCTTCCTGTAATGTGATGACCAGAACTGCACACAATACTCCAGTTGTGGCCTCACCCGTGTTTTATACAATTCCAACATTATATCCTTACTTTTATATTCCATACCTCTTCCATTGGAGGAGAGCATTCCAAATGCCTTCTTTACAACCTTGTCTACTGGAACTGTTGCCTTCAGGGACCTGTGTACTTGTACGCCAAGATCTCTCACTTCATCTACCCCTCTTAGTATATTCCCACTTATTGTGTAATCCCTGTAACTATTTGACCTCTATAAATGTATGACCTCACACTTCTCTATGTTAAAATCCATCTTCCACTTTACCACACACTCCACCAACCCATCTATATATTTGGAGATTATGGCTATCCTCTACACTATTCACTACTCGGCCAATCTTTCTGTCATCTGCAAATCTCCCAATCGTGTCCCGCATGTTCACAAATCGTTAATATATAACACAAACAGCAAGGGACCCAACACCGAGCCCTGTGGAACACCACTTGAAACAACTTTCCATTCGCAAGAGCATCCATCGACCATTACCCTTTGTTTCCTGTTACAAAGCCAACCTTTTATCCAGTTTGCCACATTACCCTGAATCCCATGGGCTTTTACTTTCCTGACCAATCTGCCATGTGGGACCTTGTCAAATGCCTTGCTAAAATCCATGTACACAACATCCACTGCACTACTTTCAACAACCCTTCTTGTCACTTCCTCAAAGAATTTAATCAAATTTGTGAGGCAAGACCTTCCTTTAACAAATCCATGCTGACCATCCCTGACGAGTCCATGCCTTTCCACATGACAGTTAATCCTATCTCTCAGGATTGATTCTACGAATTTGTTCACCACCGATGTAAGACTAACTGGCCTATAATTGTTTGGCATTTCCTTTGATCCCTTTTTAAACAATGGAACCACGTTTGCATTTCTCCAGTCCTCTGGTATCTCCACTCTATCAAGTGAAGATTGGAAAATCATCCTCAGAGCATCTGCTATCTCCCTCCCTAACTTCTTTCAGTAGCCTCGGAAACAATCCATCTGGCCCTGGTGACTTATCAACTTAAGGATTTCATTCTTCCAAACTCCAGAGAATAAGCCCAATTTACTCAGCCTCTTATAATAGGATAACCCCCCTCATCCTAGGGACCAAATTAGTGAACTTAGTTATAGTGAACCATAGTATTGAAGCTAAGGCCATTTCTGATCACTTCCTTGTTTGCTTTCCACCCACATCCTGCTTCCCCCTTCTATATCTGCTACTGCTGCTGCTTGTAGCTACTCCTACCAGGAGATATCCTGTCATGGTATGTCATGTTCATCTGCCTTGCACCATCCTTGCACATCCAATGTAGCTCATCTGCAACCACCGGGGAAATCCATCATCCAACTATGCCTAGATCAACCTCTCTTTCTGCTGCCCTCCACTTTACCCTCAAGAAGAGATCTCTGTAGTTTTTCAGCTCTGATGAAATGGCCAAAATACTGATAGTTTCTGTAATTCCGTATCTTCCCTTGGGGAAAAAAAACTCTCCCAATTCATTTACAATGGCACTTTCAAAACTGCAACTATCTAACCTCTGGCCCTAAGTTTATCATCCATTTCTGCAACTATTGATCTGCTAAACCACACTCTCACCTCCATGTTTGCTGCTCTAGACCCCATTAAAACCATTACTCTTTCCCCCTACCCTCCATATGGCCCTCATCTCTGTTCCCTTAAATCCAAAGGAGGCAGACTCAAATTTAAATGGCCGTCAACTAGTTTAGCCATTCATCGTCAGATCTGGCCACACCATAAAACACTGAAGTCCTGCTCTCTTATGCCAAAACTGTTCACTATTCCAGGAACATCCTGAAATGCAAGAGGTAACCCCTAGCTTCTTTTCTCTACTGCAAGCAGTTTTCTCAAGCCCCTCTTCTCTATCCCCTCCAAAAACTATGGTAAGCTTATGGATTTCTCGGTCACTAAGATCGACACCATCCAGAGACCTCTGCCACTTCCTTCCTTTCCACTAGCCTGCCAGGCCAAACTTCCTCCAAGCTCCTCCTTGCCCTGAATATGTACCTTTCTCTAGTTTCCTTCTGATCTCTCCTCATGTCCTATGAGCTCATTTTGTCCATAAGACCTAACTCCTGCTCTCTTAACACTATTCCCACTAAACCCAACTTCCCTTTCTGTCAGCTAACACAGTTAATGGCTCTCTCTCCTCAGGTTCTGTCTCTCTCTCCTTCAAATCTACCATCACCACTCTCCTCAAAAAAACTAACCCTTGACCCCGCCGTCCTTCCAACCTAGCACCCCTCTCTAGCTTCCCTTTCCTCCCCAAAGTCGCCTTCAAAATTCATGCCCACCTTTCCTGGAAGTGCATGTTTGAATCCCTCCAATCAGGTTTTCTCCAAAAACAGCTCTTATCAAAGTCACAAATGTCACCATATGCAACAAAGTAAATTACCCTTCCTGATCCAGTTGATCACATCATCCTCCAAAGCCTCTCCACCATCATCCAACTAGGTGGGACTGCACTCAACTGGTTCCATTCTTATCTATTCGTAGCCAGAAAATAAATTGCAGAGGTTTCTCTCCCCATTCCTCTGGTGTTATCTCTGGTGTTCTCCAACAATCTAACTTTGGACTTCTCCTTTTCTCGTCTATATGCTCCCCCGGAAACATTATCTGAAAACACATCAGCTTTAGCATGTACATT
Source organism: Carcharodon carcharias (assembly GCF_017639515.1). NCBI lineage: Eukaryota > Metazoa > Chordata > Chondrichthyes > Lamniformes > Lamnidae > Carcharodon > Carcharodon carcharias. The sequence continues at coordinate 94,772,831 of NC_054474.1, forward strand.
GAAAGCACCCAGCTTTATCTCACTACCACATCTCTCGACTACTCCAAAGTGATCAACTGCTTGTCTGACATCCAGTACTGGATGAACAAAAAATTCCTTCAATTAAGTAGTAGGAAGGCTGACGCTATTACCCTCAGTCCCTTGAACAAATCCCACCCCTCTCCCTGACAACTGTCTGAGGCATGTCCAAACTGTTCGCAACTTCAGTGTCATATTTGACACCAAGAGGAGATTTCAACCACTTATCCGCACCACCTCCATAGCATCATCCAACTCCATCACTGCCTCAGCTCTTCTGCAGCTGAATCACTCATTTGTGCTATTGTTACATCCAGACTTGACTATTCTAACACACTCCTGGTCAGCCACCTGCATTTTATATTCCGTGAGCTTGAAGTCATCCAATAACCTGCTACATGTGTCCTCACTCACACCCATCACTCCTGTGCTCACTGACCTACGCTGTCTCCTGGTAAAGAAACATCTTAACTTTAAAATTCTCATCCTTGTTTTCAAATCCCCTCCACGGCCTCACCTCTTCTTATTTCTTTACTCTCCTCCAGCCCTACAATGTCTCTGATATATGTACTCCTCTAATTTAGGCTTCCATGAGTGTCCCAATTTTAATCATTCCACCATTGGTGGCCAAGTATCCTGCTGCCTGGGTCCTAAGTTCTGGAATTCTCTCCCTAAACCACTCTACCTCTATGTCTCACTTCTTCCTTTAAGACACTCCTTAAAACCTACCTCTTTGACCAAACCATTGGTCATTTGCCTTAATATCTCCTTATGTGGCTTGGTGTCTTACTTCGTCTTATAATGCCTCTATGAATCACTTTGCAGCATTGGTCTTCCAGTGGCTCCAAAAGGGCTGGACATCCAACACCCTTAACACGGCCATGAAGCTGAAACCCTACATGTCCTTTGTAGTACGAACTGTAATCTATGCCAGTGAGTGATTACTGTGCTGTAATCTAAGCCAGCCCTGACAAAACCCAAACTGAGCGTCAGTGAGCAGGTTATTGATGAGTAAGCACTGCACTGTCAATAACACTTTCCATCACATTGCTGATGATCGAGAATAGACTCATGGGGCAGTCGGGTAGTAATTAGCCGGTTTGGATTTATCCTGGTTTTTGCGAACAGGCCATGCTTGGCCTATATTCCACATTGCCTGGTAGATGCCAGTATTGTAGCTGTACTGTAATAGCTTGGGTATTGGCGCAGCTAGTTCTGGAGCACATCCTCAGTACTATTGCTGGAATGTTGTCAGGTTCTGTAGCCTTTGCAGCATCCAGTGCCTTCAGCTATTTTTGATATCATATGGAATGAATTGAGTTGGCTGAAGAAGCTGGGGATGCTGGGAACCTCATGAGGAGGCTGAGATGGATTATTCACTCGGCACTTTTGGCGGAAAACGTCCGCAAGTGCTTCAACCTTGGCTTTTGCACTGGTGTACTGGGCTGATTGCGATGGACAGGGGCCAGTGATGGTGTCTTGCTGCCCATTGTCCTGCCTAATTAAGAAAGAAGCACCTTGAGATATTTTATTACATTAAATAAGTTATTCTTGTAACATTTGACATCAAGGCACTTCACAAGATTGTTATGAAATAAAAATTGACATCAAACCCACATAAGGTGATATTAGCATAGATGACCAAAAGCTTGGTCAAAGAGGTAGGTTTTAAAGAATGTCTTAAAGGATGCAGTGGAGAGGCGGAGAGGTTTGTTGGGGAGGTAGAGAGGCATAGGGAGCCGAAGGCATGGCTGCCAATGGTAGGGTTCATCCCTAAATTTTAATCTCTCCACCATTGGCAGTAACACCACCATTAATATGGCTATGAAGCTACAACTCTACATGTCCATTATAGTACCAACTGTGGTCTATCCAATGAGACATGGAGGAGAACAGCAAAGGTGTCACATAAGTTAGACATCTTTCACCAGCGCTGCCTACTTAACATCCTGGGAATCACATGGAGTGACAGCATTACCAATGAGAAAATGCTACAGAGAACTAGTGAGGGGTGCCTTCGGGACATCATGACAGAGAGACAACTGTTGTTGGCAGGACACATCCTTTGCCTCTCAAACGTATGGACAGTGACAAATGTTCCAGATATTTCTATCACATTTAGCAGCAAGGCCCACTGCCACAAATGAGCCTTTACTTCTCACAGGTTGAAACATGGACCTAAATGTCCAAATCTGGTAATGTAACATTAACCAAGTTCAAACATTGTTACTGTAATCTGTTCACTGCAAATGACAATACATCAAAAGAATGATCACTGAGACCATACAACTTGACTGATAAATTACAAAATCGGATTAACAATAAAAAATTAAACAGAACAAAGAAAGCAACACAGCATACATGCCTTGAACTTGTAAACATTCAACTTACTCCCCCTCATTTCACAAAATAATGATACACACAGCACCACACTCTCCTGAACAAGGTTGAGGCTACATGTCCAATTGCTCATCAAGAAGAAACAAGAACTGTTGCCCCGACTACGAAATATATTTCTCATCTCAGCACAGAGCTGTCAGTCAACACGTCCCCAATGATGTGGACCATTCATTATCAATGGAAACTCTTGAACTGAGTTCATTCTTGTGGGAGTCTGCAGCAATCAAAGCAAAAAAGGCTCCAGACCAACCTGATTTTAAGCACGAAACAACCAAACAACTAACGAGAGGAGGAAGCTCCATGTACGTCTACATCCTTAATGATGGTGGAGCCCAGCACGTCAGTGCAAAAGACAAGGCCGAAGCATTCATAACCATCTTACGCCAGAAGAACCTGCTCATCGATGCTCAGTTTGGGCTTGCCAAGACTACTTGGCTCCAAACCTCAATGTAGCCTTGGTCTAAACATGAACAAAGGAGCTGAATTTCAAAAGTGAGGGGAGAGTAATTACTCAGCCGAGTGTGTTATCAGGGAGCCCTAGTCAAATTCTAGTCAATGAAAATCAGGAAAATTCTCCACTTGCAGAAAGGTTGTGGTTGTTGGAGACCAATCATCTTAGTCCCAGGCCATCACGACAGGTCATACAGGAAGGAAGGGGAATAGACAGAAAGAGCAGAGCACCCCTGCTGCCGTTCCCATCAACAGGTATACCGTTTTGGGTACTGTTGGTGGGGATGACCTACCAGGGACAAGTTGTAGTGGTCCCGTCTCTGACACTGAGGCTGGACCCTCAGCTCAGAAAGGAGGGAGGGAAAAGAGGAGAGCAGTAGTGATAGGGGATTCGATAGTTAGGGGGACAGATAGGAGGGTCTGTGGGAGAGATCAAGAATCATGGATGGTCTGTTGCCTCCCTGGTGCCAGGGTCCGCAATATCTTGGATCGAGTTCTCAGTATTCTCAGGAGGGAGAGTGAGCAGCCAGATGTCGTGGTCCATGTAGGGTACAATGACATGGATAGGAAGGAGGAGGAGGTCCTGCAAAGAGAGCTTAGGGAGTTAGGTGCTAAGTTGAAGGACAGGACCTCCAGGGTTATGATCTCAGGAGTGCTACCCATGCCACGTGCAAGTGAGGCTAGAAATAGGAGGATAATGCAGCTAAATACGTGGCTAAGGAGATGGTGCAGGAGGGAGGGCTTCATGTTTCTTGACAATTGAGCTCTGTTCCAGGGAAAGTGGGACCTGTTCCGACGGGACGGCTTGCACCTGAACTGGAGGGGGACTAACATCCTTGCGGGTAAGTTTGCTAGTGCTGCTCCAGGGCGTTTAAACTAGATTTGCAGGGGGAGGGGAACCAGAGTGTTAGAGCAGATAGTGAGGTGGAGGAGGATAAAGGTCAAGCGAGGAATGCATGTATAGACAAAAATCAAGGGTCCGTACATGATAGAAATGTGCTCAGGTGCATCTATTTCAATGCAAGGAGTATTGTCGGAAAGGCAGATGAGCTTAGGGCATGGATTGGCACGTGGGATTACAACATTATTGCTATTAGTGACACTTGGTTGCAGGAGGGGCAGGACTGGCAGCTCAATGTTCCGGGGTTCCGTTGTTTCAGACGTGATAGAGGGGGAGGGATGAAAAGGGGGAGGAGTGGCATTACTAGTCAGGGAAAATATCACAGCTGTGCATAAGCAGGACAGCCCAGAGGGCTCGTCTACAGAAGCCATATGGGTGGAGCTAAGGAATGGGAAAGGTGTGACCACACTAATAGGGTTGTATTATAGACCACTCAATAGTCAGAGAGAATTGGAGGAGTAAATCTGTAGAGAGATAGCAGACTGATGTAAGAAACAGAAAGTTGTGATGGTAGGAGATTTTAACTTTCCACATTTTGACTGGGATTCCCATACTGTAAAAGGGCTGAATGGCTAGGAGTTTGTCAAATGTGTTCAGGAAAGTTTTCTAAATCAATATATAGAGGTACCAACGAGACAGGATGCAATACTTGATCTCCTATTAAGGAACCAGACAGGTCAGGTGACAGAAGTATGTGTAGGCGAACATTTTGGGTCCAATGACCACAATCTCATTAGTTTTAAGTTAATTATGGATAAGGATAGCTCTGGTCCTCGAGTTGAGATTCTAAATTGGAGAAAGGGCAATTTTGTGGAAATGAGAAAGGATCTAGGAAGAGTGGATTGGCATAAGTCGTTTTCTGGCAAGGATGTGTTCAGTAAGTGGAAGGCATTCAAAGGCAAAATTTTGAGAGTGCAGAGTTTGCATGTTCCTGTCAGGATTAAAGGCAAAGTTAATAGGCATAGGGAACCTTGGTTTTCAAGGGATATTGGTGATCTGGTTAAGAAGAAGAGAGAGGTATATAGCAGGTATAGGCAACAAGAAGCAAATGAGGTACTTGTAGAGTATAGAAAATGTAAGAAAATACTAAAAAAGGAAATCAGGAAGGCAAAAAGAAGACATGAGGTTGCTTTGGCAGATAATGTGAAGGTAAACCCGATGGGTTTCTACAAGTATATCAAAAGTAAAAGGATAGTAAGGGACACAATTGGTCCCCTTGAAGATCAGAGTGGTCGTCTATGTGTGGAGCCTCACGAGATGGGGGAGATCTTAAACAGTTTTTTTGTATCAGTATTTACTCAGGAAACTGGCATAGTGTATAAGGAAGGAAGGGAAACAAGCAGTAGTTTCATGGAACATATAGAGATTAAAGAGGAGGAGGTGCTTGCTGTCTTACAGTGAATAAAGGTAGATAAATCCCCCGGGCCTGACATGATATTCCCTTGGACCTTGAGGGATACTAGTATAGAAATTGCAGGGGCCCTGGCAGAAATATTTAAAATGTCCTTAGCCACGGATGAGGTGCCAGAGGATTGGAGGGTAGCTCATGTTGTTCCGTTGTTTAAAAAAGACTCCAAAAGTAAACCAGGTAATTATAGGCCAGTGAGCCTGACGTCAGTAGTAGGTAAATTATTGGAAGGTGTTCTGAGAGATCGGATATATAATTATTTAGACAGCCAAGGGCTGATTAAGGATAGTCAGCATGGCTTTGTGCGTGGTAGGTCGTGTTTAACGAACCTTGTAGAGTTTTTTGAGAAGGTTACCAAGAAAGTAGATGAAGGAAAGGCTGTGGATGTTGTCTACATGGACTTTAGTAAGGCCTTTGACAAGGTCCCACATGGGAGGTTAGTTCAGAAGGTTCAGACACTTGGTATCCATGGAGAGGTTGTAAACTGGATTCGAAATTGGCTGTGTGGGAGAAGACAGAGAGTGGTAGTGGATGATTGCTTCTCAGACTGGAGGTCTGTGACTAGTGGTGAGCCTCAGGGATCTGTGCTGGGACCATTGTTGTTTCTTGTCTATATCAATGAGTTGGATGATAATGTGCTGAATTGGATCAGCAAGTTTGCTGATGACACTAAGATTGGAGGTGTTGTGGACAGCGAGGAAGGCTTTCAAAGCTTGCAGAGAGATCTGGACCAACTGGAAAAATGGGCCAGAAAATGGCAGATGGAATTTAATGCGGAAAAGTGTGAGGTGTTACATTTTGGAAGGTCAAACCAAGGTAGGACATACACAGAAAATGGTAGGGCACTGAGGAGTGTGGAGGAACAAAGGGATCTGGGAGTTCAGATACATAGTTCCCTGAAAGTGGCGTCACAGGTAGACAAGGTTGTAAAAAAAGCTTTTGGCATACTGGCCTTCATAAATCAAAGCATTGAGTATAGGAGTTGGGATGTTATGGTGAGGTTGTGTAAGACATTGGTGAGGCCAACTTTGGAGTATTGTGTGCAGTTCTGGTCGCCTAACTACAGGAAGGATATCAGTAAGATTGAGAGTGTGCAGAGAAGATTTACTAGGATGTTGCCGGGTCTCAAGGAGTTGAGTTACAGGGAAAGATTAAACAGGTTAGGACTTTATTCCTTGGAGCATAGAAGAATGAGGGGAGATATGATAGAAGTTTACAAAATTATGAGGGGTATAGACAGAGTAAATGCGAGAAGGCTCTTTCCACTTAGATTAGGAGAAATAAACACGAGAGGACATGGCTTCAGGGTGACAGGGGAAAGGTTTAGGGGGAACATTAGGGGGAACTTCTTCACTTAGAGTGGTGAGAGTGTGGAATGAGCTACCATCTGACGTGGTAAATGCGGGCTCACTCTTAAGTTTTAAGAATAAATTAGATAGATACATGGATGGGAGAGGTCTGGAGGGTTATGGACTAGGTGCAGGTCAATGGGACTAGCAGAATAATATTTCGGCACAGACTAGAAGGGCCGAATGGCCTGTTTTCTGTGCTGTAGTGTTCTATAGTCCTCAGGATAGTGTCCTCTAGGCCCAACCATCTTTAGCTGTTTCATCAATGACCTTCCCTCCATTATAAGGACAGAAGGGGGATATTAGCGGATCATTCCTCAAAGTGTTCGATTGTATTCTCAGTTCCTCAGTTAATGATGCAGTCCATGCCCACATGCAGCAAGGCCAGACTCCCCACCTAACACCGTGGTAGAATCTTCACTACATGGACCGAAGCAGTTCAAGAAAGTGGCTCACCACCATCTTCTCAAGGACAACTAGGAATGGCAATAAATGCTGGCCTTGCCAGTGATGCCCGTATTATATAAATCCAGCTCTTTTTATTCAATGTCTTTCACACCTTCAGAAATGTCCCAAAGCATCATACTGCTAATTAAGTACTTTCCGAAGTATAGTCACTGTTGCATTATCAGAAATGTGAGAGTTAATTTGCATTCAGCAAAGGCCAACAAACAGCAATGAAACAAATGACAAGAACATCTGTTCGAAAGGTTCCTTGAGGGAGAAAAGTTGGCCAATACATTGGGGAGGGCACTCCTGTTCTTTAATTAGAGCTGTGGATTTTTTTTTTACCACCACCTGAGGGGATTTAGTTTAACACCTCATCAAAAAGGTGGCACCTTTGACAGTGTAGCATTTCCTCAGTACTGCACTGAAGTTTCAGCTTAGGTTATGCACTCAAACCTCTGGCGTGGGACTTGAACCCAGAATCTTCAGACTCAGAGGCAAGAGTACTACCACTGAACCAAAGCTGACATGTCCTAATAGATGCTACAATTTCAGTTTTCACTTAGCTGTAAAACCTATTTGGACTAGTCCATCACCAACAAACAAAGCAAGCATTTGGATTAAGTAGTTTCTCTTCAAAATATATCCACATCAAACTAGTTTACAATCAAAACATATACACACACAAATGTGTTGTCTCAAAAAACTATCTCCTGCACACAAATATCACCTATATCCTACTGGCTTCCATTGTTATCAACTCAAAGCTGCAGGTTTCTACAGCAATCAATTTGAAGTGACTACCCTGTAAAATCAATATTAAAAATCATGTGCCTATGATTTGAAATAAGACAGATCTCTCCATCTTTGTGTCAATATCAACCTATCAGCAGTTGGAAGGTGGAACTGAAACCAGTTAGAAACAAGTAAAGTTTCTTTCAACCACTTTTTGTATGTAAGCTTGAGGCAGAAAAGCTTTAAAAATGAGTCAATGTCTTCTGAAAGTCACAATTAATTTGTGCGTATTCCCAAATAAGCTCTAAAGTGCAGCTTATGGATGCGAGCAGCGCTGACCAGGCCAGCATTTGTTGCCCATCCTAATTGCCCTTGAGAAGGTGATGGTGAGCTGCCTTGATTGACAAGGGAGTTAAAGGTTATGGGAGACAAGCAAGAAAGTGCTATTAAAGTCACAACAAATCAGCCAAGATCTTATTGAATGGTGGAGCAGGCTGGAGGCTGAATTGCCTACTCCTGCCCCTGTTTATGATCTTATGACTTGCGTCTTGTAGATGGTGGACAGGTTTTGGGGAATCAGGAGGTGAGTTACTCGCTGCAATATTCACAGTCTCTGACCTGCTCTTGTAGCCACAGTATTTATTTGACTGGTCCAGTTTCTGCTAAATGGCAACCACTGGATTGTTAATGGTAGGGATTCAGGGGATGGCAATGCTGATGAATACCAAGGAGAGATGTTAGATTCTCTCTTGTTGGAGGTGGACATTGCCTGACACTCGTGTGGCGCCAATGTTACTTGCCACTTGTCAGCCCAAGCCTGGATATTGTCCAGGTTTTGCTGCATGCAGGCATGGGCAGCAAATGGTACTGAACACTGTGCAATCAATGAACATCCCCACTTCTGACCTTTAATGGAAGGAAGGTCATTGATGAAGCTGCTGAAGGTGATTGGGCCGAGGACACTACCCTGAGGAACTCCAGCAGTGATGTCCTGGCACTGAAATGATTGACCTCCAACAGCCATAACTGTCTTTCTTTGTGTTAGGTATGACTACAACCAATGGAGAGTTTTTGCCAATTCATAACTGCCCCCAAGGAAACCTTCTACTGCATGTCTGGCCATTTTTTTTGTTGATAAGTTTATTGTGACTAATTGCAGCTGCTTCATTTAAGATGAGCAAGATATTCCCTAGTATAACTGCAGTACCTAGCTTTATTAAAGCACTTGCGAAATTGCCAAAATCTGGAAATATAATAGAGGTTGTGGGTCAGAGTCTGGTGAGTTTTAGCTAATTTTCTTTTAACAATGAAGGATCCCACATTCAGGATTCTGATGCTATTGGATCGCTATGATTTGGCATTGGCTGTGTCTACTATGTCATTTTAACTTTGAAAACTGTTTACAGTTTGTTTTTGTGCTTGTGTAGGAGGTCGCTATGATACCATGCATTGTCAGAGGTAGAGCCTGCACCATCCACATTAGAATATTCAGTAGCTATGAGGAAATGTGAGGAGTGACATTATTAATCATGAGCATAATAGGTTGTAAATCACAGACTGGAGGTTAGCAAGCAGTTAAGTCTACCCAAGTGCTTAAGATTCAGCTCCCTTTGCCTGTCCCTGCAAGCCATAGTCTCATACACCTTCATTTTTAAAGAATAAAATAATTGCAGGTGGTGATTATTTTTATTGCCAGTGCAGGAAAATAAACCCTGTTTGCTGAGTCTAAAACATAACAAAGGCCAGAAATCACTGGACAACAGCAGCAGACGGATCATTTTAGTGTCCTGACATCACTCTTTCGGTCAGTTTAATAGAGGCTGTAATTCCTCACCTTCAGCCTCACGTCTTGCAAACTGAAAATTGTTGAAACACAGAACAGGCCAATTGGTATTAGAAAGAGTAACACTGTCTGATTGGGATCCTTCTTCAGAATGAGTGTCTACAGAATAATTTTGGCGATATTGACAACTTATGCCTCCTGAGGCTACTTATAAGTAAAAGATGCCACAAAATAGTTAAGCCAGAATTACATCAATCCAGTGGTCTCTTGTCTGCCTTGGGCTCTGGGACAGGGACATAAAATAGAGACACAATTCTGCCTGGTGACAATATAGCCAGCTGTGATGATTGAGAGTACGTTGCAAGAGGGGTCAGTTGACAAATCAACATGACGCTTATAAAGGATAAATTGCCAAAATAAAGGTCTGGACTCTTGACGGAATTTGGTTCTAGACAATGGGATATCCCCCAGTGGTAGGAGAACTGATGGGAGCCCTTCGTCGCTTCTGTCTAGGAGGCCGCAACTTAAGTACAATCAGACACTTAACTGGCCAGTGTTGGGCCTCCCATGTGACCAAGGCCCCTTGAGGCCATATATCCCACCCAACAGCTGCAAGCCAATCAAAGGAGGCAGCTCTCTATTGCTGACAGCTCTACCAGGAGCAGTGGCCACTGCCAGTAATACTCAGAGGTCATCACCAAGGACCATTGCTGAATTTCTGGTGACAGGTGAGTGGAGTGGGAAGAGGGCTGCAGGCAAGGGGGTGTCAGATGCAAGGACAGGGCAGATGGTTTTCAGGCTCCTCCCACCCTTCATAATGCAAGGTCCCTCAATTAGACACTGAGTGGTAGGCCACTGGAAAACCCAACAAGGTTTGCTGGACAGTCTTCGGGAGCCACAGGAGACCCATGTGCATCCTGTTAAATTCCTAAGTCAACATTAAATTTTGGTGGGCTCAGGGATAATTGACTTTAAGTGGCTTAATGATCTTAACTGACATCCTACTGCCAACAGGCCAGATTCCAGTGTTGGTCCCTTCCTGCTCCCCAATAAATTATGTTCAGTTTCCCTAATGCTAGGAATCAAAAGAGGGTACTCCCACCCAATTCGCCCAGCTTCCCCGCCATCATGCCCACTCTGGCGGGTTCCATTAAATCCTGGCCTCTGTAAAAGTCAGATTAAAGTGCATACAACTACTTTAATTTTAATATTTGAAAATATCTTTGACCCTTCCATGAAAAATACTATTCTTGCTTCAACAGCAGAGTTACACTGTGAACCTAAATGTTGGAATATTGACCAAATCAAGTGTCAAAATATTAAAACTGGTATGGGGAAATCATTTCGGAAAATAATTCTAATGTCTCAATCATATGGCAACAAGGAGCCCTAGCAAAACTGGAGTCAATGGGAATCAGGGCAAAAACTCTCCTCTGGCTGGAGTCATTCCGAGCACAAAGGAAGATGACTGTGGAAGGTCAATCATCTCAGTTCCAGGCCATCATTGCAGGAGCTCCTCAAGGTAGTGTCTTCGGCCCAATCTTCTTCAGCTGCTTCATCAATGACCTTCCTTCCATGATAAGGTCAGAAGTGGGGATGTTTGCTGATGATTGCACAATGATCAGCACCATTCACAATTCTTCAGATACTGAAACAGTCCATGTCCAAATGCAACAAGACTGGACAATATCCAGGCTTGGGCTGTCAAGTGACAAGTAACATTCACACCACACAAGTGTCAGGCAATAACCATCTCCAACAAGAGAGAATCTAACATCTCCCCGTGGCGTTCATCAGCATTGCCATTGATTAATCCCCCACCATCAATATCCTGGGGTTTCCATTGACGAGGAACTGAACTGGACTAGCCTTATAAATATTGTGGCTACAAGAGCAGGTCAGAGGTTAGGAATACTGCAGTGAGTAACTCATCTCCTGACTCCCCAAAGCCTGTCCACCATCCACAAGGCACAAGTCAGGAGTGTGATGGAATACTCTCTACTTGACTGGATGAGTGCAGCTCCAACAACACTCAAGAAGCTTGACATCACCCAGGACAAAGCAGCTCACTTGATTGGCACCCCTTCCACAAACATTGACTCCCTCCACCATCGACACGCAGTGGCAGCAGTGTGGTACCATCTACAAGATGCAATGCAGAAACTCACCAAGGTTCCTTAGACAGCACCTTCTAAACCCATGACCACTACCATCTAGAAGGACAAGGGCATCAGACACATGGCAACACCACCACCTGGAAATTCCCCTCCAAGCCACTCACCATCCTGACTTGGAAATATATCACCATTTCTTCACTGTCTCTGGGTCAAAATCCTGGAACGCCCTCCCTAACAGCACTGTGGGTGTACCTACACCACATGCAGCAGATCAAGAAGGCAGCTCACCACCTTCTCAAGGGCAACTAGGGATGGGCAATAATTGCTGGCCTAGCCAGCGACACACACATTTCAAAGGAATGAAAGAAATTTCCCTTTACTAACATTTAAATTCACTATTGCTATAACTGTGCTCTCATCTACAAAAGCTCTTTTCCTATGATAATATTGACCAGTTGTTGAGTACGTGTAGTATAAACAATGGCAAGACCTGCAACCTAGATGAGATGCTCCTCTTATTGTTAGAAGGCCTGTGGTTCAAGGTTGCACTGTTGAATCTGATTTGCTTTTATTAAGTTTCTAAGTTGTTTTCTGTGATAATACATCCTCCTCTTCTTCTTTAACTTTTACCCATAACTCATCCCGTAGCTTGGCCCTGTGGTCACAGAATGCTGAGTCGCATTTCAATTAGCAACTCCACGAGATACCACTTCTTGTCAAAAGAAAGTTCCTCACTTACTTCCCTTTTACGAACCTGCCGGGTATGTAGTGTACAGATCCATGGGTGAATACCAGTACTGCAGTGAAGTGGCCATTCTTGGTGTCTGAACCAAACACTCAGCCTAGGGAGGCTACCTGTTTTCAGAAGTTTTCAAAGGTATCTGAAATGGTGTAGTACACAACCTGAGACTATCTAACTGCACAGAAAGTGTTATGTGTACATGCATCCTGGATTTAATCATATCCAGCTGCAACATATGGACAATTCCAATCTTCAATGTATTTCAAATGTCTTGTAAAGAAATTCAGACCATTTGCTTAAATATTTCACATTATAACTCTGTTATCCAACTATTTCATGGATGAGATAGTTTGCATATGAAAATCAGATGAATTCCCTCCCCCAACTCAAAAACCAGTTGCTCCCTTATCTGGGTTTTGTGGTTAAACAGTGTTTGACCTCCAAGCACAAGTTAGCAATATGCTTCAAATCATGTGATCTCTTTGTTAATTCTTTCATCAGTACATTCAGCCTGAAACTTTCCATTATTATCTGGTGGGGAAGGCAGGGTTTGGGAGCAGAGAAGAAAGCAATTGAATAACTGGAGAGATCCCTTTTAACAGGATCCAAATTTAAAGAACCAGTGACATGGTGTTCAAGCACACATACCAGGGAGGTCTCAGGCTCTCAGGCTCAATTCCCAATCTGTGAACATCTGTTCACAGTAAAGTGTTCGTTTATTTCTGAACGTGGGCTACACTCAACTTTCTGATGCACAACTGAAGAAGAGTAACTTGGGGGAGGTACTAGAGGGCCAGCCATGGAACTGTACTCCAGCAGGGAGAGAAAGTAAAATTGGGTGGAGAAGAGCCTACTATAAAAACACTTAAAAGGAATTTTAATTTCTGGTTATTAAAAATATCTCCAAACGCATTGAAATTTTGTGTTGGGCGGGGTGCAAGAAGAGAGACAAGATGAGAGTGCACAAGAAGGCAGAAAAGGGCAAAGGCAGGGGAAAACGAAGAAATGCACACTATCTCTTGTTCCTACAGCACCTTTCACGATCTCAAATGAAGTTATTTTGAGATGTAGTCGTTGCTATAATGCAGAAAACACAGTAGCCAATTTGTACAGAGTAAGATTGCACAGTTTAGTGATATTGGTTGTCAACTATGTATTGACCAGGACACTGAGGAGAACTTCCATGCTCTTCCTCAAATGCCACCACTAGACACTTTATTTTTACCTGAGAGGAGAGACAATGCCTTGATTTTAATATGTCATGCAAACGACAGAACAGTACTGCACTATCAGCATCAGCCTGGGTTATGTGCTCAAGTCCTGGAGTGGAGCTCAGATCCACAGCTTTCTAATCCAACAGAGCAACAGCATTTTTGCTTCATGCTAAAGTTGCACCTGATCAGTACCTTAATTTTGTTTTTGCTTTTTCAGTGGTTTTAAGTTTAATGTACTTGGGTTAATAAGAGAGCATTTGAGAAGATAAAGTAGAGAAAATCTCACACATTATAATGTGACCCAGAGAATGAATTCTGTAGACTTATTGAGCAAGGCACCACAAAAATAAAACTTCCTCATCTGCACTCTGAAAGCAGCATAACCAAGCCTTTGTTGAGGCTTTCAACGAAGACAAAGAAAATTAGAACTAATTAAAGAAGTTATTCAAAAAAACTTGCACTTATTGGTGCTTCTGATGTAGTAAATTATCCGAACATCAGATACATTAATATTTGTTAAGAACAAGATCAGGCTTGGGCATGAAGCCCTCCCTCCATGTGTGAACAGTCTCCCACAAAGGCACTGAAAAGGAAGAATGGTCATTTGGGTAAGGTGTCAAAGGATGACCAATATATGTCGGACAATACTTCAGTTGAGGTTTCCAACAAAGACAAAGAAAATTAGAACTAATTAAAGAAGCTGTCCCAGAATCTTTAATTCTATAAAATCAATGTATTAATGCTGTTATTTTTTAAATTATATTCTTCAATTGTGCAAGCATTAAATAATCTGGTCAAATTCACTGATTCTCTTTACAACAGCAACCGTCAGGATGGTAGGGAGATGAACTGAGAACCATTAGATCTGATGAATGAGATACTCACTCTCTTTCAACATGAAGGGTGTAAATGAACCAGTTCAGAGAAGACAAATACCTAGAATGGATGGGTTGCCTTATGAGGAAAGGTTGAACAGGTTAGCCTTGTATCTGCTAGCAGTTTAGAAGGGTAAGAGGCAACTTGATTGAAATGTACAAGATCCTGAGGGGTCTTGACAGGTTGGATGTGGATAGGGTTTTTCCTCTCGTGGGAGAATCTCGAACTAGGGTTCACTAAAAATAAGGGGTCACCCATTTAAGACAGAGATGAAGAAAAATTTTGAGGCTTGAGTGTCTTCGGAACTCTCTTCCTTAAAAGGCAGCGGAAGCAGAGTATTTGAACATTTTAAAGGCAAAGCTAGATAGATTCTTGATAAGCAAGGGGGTGAAAGGTTATCAGGGATAGGCAAGAGGTTACAATCAGATCAGCCATGATCTAATTGAATGGCTGAGTATGCTCAAAGGGTTGAATGGCCTACTCCTGCTCCTAATTTGTATGTTCGTTTGTATGTTTGTAGCATTACTGTACAGAATCTCTGAAATATTTTGGACCTCTCTTACTTAAATAAGAGTCTACTTTATCCTCTGAAATGCTCTTTTATTAACCCAAGTACACTAAAGCTAATCAGGCTGCATTTGGCTGAGCATTTGAGCTTGCAGCTAAAATGTAGGGAATCTGATTCAAACATGCCTCATTTAGCTGCACACAAACTAAATAAAATGCAGCTGAATAACTTCCTGAATGACAGCAAAACGAGAGAGATCACCTGAACCTTTACCAGATGCAAAAAATCTAACATAACAGAGATTTAAATTGGCAAAAAATCCAGTTGGGAGGAGATTTCCACCCCTCCCCACAGTGAGTTGTTACTGCATAGAATTCTCTGCCTGAAAAACTGGTGCAAGCATATTCATTCATAACTTTAAAAGAGGAATTGGACAAATAGTTAAAAAGGAAAGAAAATGCAAGACTGTAGACAGAACAGGGGAGCTCATTGAGAGCCAGCACAGGTACAATGGGCCCAACAGCCTCACTGTGTGCTGTAATATTTTATGAGTTTATGAACAGAATTTCACAAGTCAAGGGATATCCTGCAGGAGGTTTCATTACAAAGACACCCTCCCCCTTTTCCTGATCTCTAAATCACAGATTTGCTAGCCATCATATAAATAAAGCTTTTACTTGAATGTACTGCATCTTGAAAATCACCCAATTTCTTCTTTACTGATTGCATCTTTTCCCCCATGTTTTTCAAAACAACTGTATTGTAGGGCACCAGGATGTGCCGTTTTAGTTTAGTACAGTCAGAATGGCAGCAATTGATTGCTCGTGCTGCCCAAGTTTGGGAGGTGGAGGGGAGGAAAGTCAGTCTGCCAATTTGTTATCCAAAGACTCGATGCTGCAAGATATTTGCACAGATATTAAGGGAGGACAGTGTGAAATCAAGGGATGCCTTCACAGTCAAATAGCCTTTCAATAGACTTACAAATGAAGAATGTTTGCATGGATCTGTGAAGAGGGTAAAGGGCATTTTTATAGACTTGTACTCCAGGAAAAGCAAGTTCCTTCAACAGTAGAGAATTGGAAAGATTACCATTTTTTTAAAAAAAGGCAAAGCTGCTTCTCAAAGCAATTGAGAAAAAGACTCAAAGCAATTGAATTGTGAACCAAGTTCAAAGAACCACATATTCTTAGACTAAGCTGCAGAATAACTTTCTTTAAAAAAATTTACCAGCTCACAAAAACCGGAACATAAACTGTTAATAAAATATGGCAAATTTAATCAGTTCTACAAATGCCATTGTAACTTGATTTTTGCCACTAGAGGCCACTGATAACTTATTTTAATAGATATTACAAATATGAAATATCCATCATTCACTTTCCAGTTACATCTTTGATCCTAAAACCTAGATGCACAGGGCAAAATTTGATGTTGGCAATGGGATTCTCTCCTGCCAGCTAGAGAGAGTCCGGCATCACTTCTTTTCAGGATGGCCCGCTAAACTAGCCACCAATCAAGCATTTAACTGGGCAGTGACAGACCTTCCCTGGCATTAAGGACCCCAGGGTGGAAGTCCCACCTACCGAGAGCTGTCAGCCAGAGGCCAGCAGCTCTTCATTGCTCTGCAGAACCATAAAGGCGGCGGTGGCTTCTGCCAGTCATGCACCCAACCCATCCAACGCCCAAGGTTGCTGGCGGATCCAGGCTATTGGTAAGCAATGCTGGGATGAGAGTCAAGAAGGGAAAGGGGGAAGTCAACAGCAAGAGCAGGGAGGTGTCTCTCAGCAGCACCCGCTTCCTGATACCAGGTCCCTCAATTAGGCACCTAGTGCCTTTAAATAAAGGTCCCCCCCTCAACCCCCGGAATCCACAAGCAACCCCAACAGAGTTTGCTGATCAGGCTTCCCACCTGGTAAGTCTCCGCCCATCACAGCAGCAGGATGAGGACCTTAAGAGGGCATTAATTGCCCACTTAAGGGCCTCAATTAGTAGTGGGGCAAGAAGGCTGTCCATGAGCCTTCCCACCATGGACTTGATCGAGCCAGAGATAGCTGGGTCCCCATCCACCACCCTCCTGCCCAATTAAATGCTTTCCCTCACCACCAAATCCGCCATGGTTGGGGGGGGGGGGGGGGCATTAAATTCCACCTGCAAACTTTGTAAACAAGAATGAAGATTTGGAATGAATCTTGTGCAACAAATTTTAGCTTAAAACATTTGAGTAGAAACATGCAAGTGCTGAGCACTTCAAGGATGTAAGACATCTCAAATACAGATGGAGAGATTGGGTAGCGGTAGTGTACTGGAAGACAGCAGAGGCAACCAATACACGGAGGACATTAGCAGCAGACCCGAGAAGGATTCCCTCATTCAGAATTTCCTTGTGATCACAAATTGCTGTCAAATCAAAAATAAATCTCTTTACATTTTTTTGTTTTGAAATGTGCTAATTGTTTTTGTTTCTTTGCACTTTTCCCTTGGAGAACAATGTGAGCAGTGGAAGGATTTGCAGCCTGACAGATCACAACATGAACGTGCCTTCCATGACCATAACCATCTTTATAGCAACCAATTGTGTGGTTAGTCCTATATGGCGGGAGGCGTTTAAATGGGCTTCCATAACTGATACAAAGATAGGGGGAGAGGGAGGTTGGATAAGGGGACACACAGACACCCACCAAACATAGGCACTAGTGACGAACTTGGAGCTTCAGCCTCCATTTGCTGAGCCTGTCTGGAGCAGGATTTGAACCTTACACTTTCTGACCCAGAGGCAGGGATGGTGCCATTAAGGCACAGGCTCCTCTTAAGTGCTTTGCAGAGCGTCTTTGAACTGCATTAATTTAAGCAGATAGATGTATCAGGTTTGTGATCCTTTTGCCTATTATAAATGTTAAAGACAGCATCTGGAACACTAATAAATTCTAATCAGTAAGCCCAGGCAATCCCACTTAGTAAAAGACAAAGGAGCTTAAATGCAGAGAGCCTTCATGCAATAGTGTTTCACTGTTATAGAATTGCCCTGCTTTTTTAAAAAAAAGTAACCCATCAGGAACATAGGAACTTAGCACCCTCAAGACCATTCAATAAGATCTTGCCTGGACGGTGACTCAACTCTGTGTATTCGCCTTTGTCACATCCATTAAGACCTTTAACAAAAATCTACCAAACTCAGATTTGAAATTTACAATTAATCTGGCATTAATTGCCACTTGTGGAAGAGAGATCTCAACTTCTACCAGTCTTTCAGTATAGATAAAAGCAAAATACTGTGGACGCTGGAAACCGAGAACAAAAACAAAAATACCTGGAAAAACTCTGCAGATCTGACAGCATCTGTGGAGAGTGATACAGTTCACATTTCAAGTCCATATTACCATTCATCAGAACTAAGACATATAGAAATGAGATGAAATATAAGCTGGTAGAGGGGGATGGGACAGGTAGAGCTCGATAGGGGGCCAGTGATAGGTGAAGGCCAAGAAGAGACTGTCAAAGATGTCATGGACAAAAGGACAAAGGGGTGTTGACGATGGTGATATTATCTAAAGGATGTGCTAATGGGGACATTAAGGGTAGCAAGCAGGATAAGCTAGTGGCAGATGGCCCTAGTGGGGGGTGAGGTGGGGAGGAAGGGATCGAAATGGGCTAAAAGGTGGAGATGAAACAATAGATCGAAAAGAAAATATATATTTGTAAAGAAATTATAAATGATTGGAGAAAGGGGTATCAGAAAGGGGTATCAGAAAGGGGATGGGGATGGAGGAGAGAGTTCATGGTCTGAAATTGTTAAACTCAATATTAAGTCCGGAAGACTGTAAAGTGCCTAGTCGGAAGATGAGGTGCTGTTCCTCCAGTTTGCGTTGAGCTTCACTGGAACAATGCAGCAGGACAAGGACGGACATGTGGGCATGAGAGCAGGATGGTGTGTTAAAATGGCAAGCGACAGGGAGGTCTGGGTCATGCTTGCGAACAGACTGAAGATATTCCGCAAAGCGGTCACCCAGTCTGCATTTGGTCTCTCCAATGTAGAGGAGACCGCATTGGAGCAGCAAATGCAGTAGACTAAATTGAGGGAAGTGCAAGTGAAGCGCTGTTTCACTCAAAAGGAGTGTTTAGACCATTGGACGGTGATGTGGGAAAAAAAGTAAAGGGGCAGATGTTGCACCTTCTGCGGTTGCATGGGAAGGTGCCATAGGAGGGGGTTGAGGTGTAGGGGTGATGGAGTGGACCAGGATGTCCCGGAGGGAACGATCCCTGTGGAAAGCCGCCAGGAGGGGTGAACGGAAGATGTGTTTAGTGGTGGCATCATGCTGGAGTTGGCGTAAATGGCGGAGGATGATCCTTTGAACGCAGAGGCAGGTGGGGTGATAAGTGAGGACAAGGGGGACCCTATCATGGTTCTGGGAGTGAGAGAAAGGTGTGAGGGCGGATGCATGGGAGATGGGCCGGACATGGTTGAGGACCCTGTCAACCAACGTGGGTGGAAAACCTCGGTTAAGGAAGAAGGAAGACATGTCAGAGGAACTGTTTTGGAAAGTGGCATCATCAGAACAGATGCAGCGGAGGCGAAGAAACTGAGGGTATGGGATGGAGTCCTTACAGGAAGCGGGATGTGAGGAGCTGCAGTCGAGGTAGCTGTGGGAGTTGGTAGGCTTTTAATGAATATTAGTGGACAGTCTATCACCAGAAATTGAGACAGAGGTCAAGGAAGGGAAGGGAAGTTGACATTACGAGTCCTCATGACCCTTCAACAGAACTGGAGTTCTGTTGAAGGGTCATGAGGACTCGAAACGTCAATGTGGCTCTTCTCCACCGATGCTGCCAGACCTGCTGAGTTTTTCCAGGTATTTCTGTTTTTGTTTTGGATTTCCAGCATCCACAGTTTTTTGTTTTCATCTAAGGGAAGGGAAGTGTCAGTGATGGACCACGTGAAAATGTTGGAGGGGTGGAAATTAGAAGCAAAATTAATAAGTTTTTCCAGGTCTAGACGAGAGCATGAAGCAGCACCAAAGCAGTCATCGATGCACCGGAGAAGAGTTGTGGGAGGGGGCCTGAGTACATAAGTATAGAAGTGTTTCCTAATTTCTCTCCTGAAATATCTGGCTCGAATCTTCAGACAATGCCTCCTAGTCCTAGACTCACCAACTAGCAGAAATAGTTCCTCTTTATCTACCCTTTCTGAATTTACAAAGCATCAACCAGGCAGGGCAAAGCTTCAGGGAAGAGCTGCATAATTGTAATAACAATGAATTAACACAGCGTGGTGGAGGTATAGGCTCTACTGAGTACCCTCTTCACTTGTTACTTTCTGTACCTGTTGATGACATTTTAATTATCTACATACTCGAACAACCAAATGACTTTGAACCTCCACCAGTATTCCCTTTGATTTTTTTGTGGAGTCTATGGGTGATTTATTTAAGAGCATGGGCCCTTTAATTTTTTTGTGTGGCCAAGCACTCACAGCATTTTAAAGAGATGAACTTGTGTGTGGCCTGTCTAGAGATTTTCAGGTTGTTGGCCTGTCTGGAGATTTTCAGGTTGTTGCATGGTCGCATAGTTTACAGGGAATACTGACCGCCACTGCTTTTAGCATTTCACCATTATACTGTATCCTGTTCTATTCTTTTTAGGTCCAAAGAGGATGAACTCAGATTTGCCAATGTTTCACTCATTCACTTGTTTTACCAATACCTCTTTGGAATTTATGCTTCCAGCTACACTATTTACAATGCCGCTGAACTATATGTTATCGGCATACTTGGATGTGTGGCTTTCTATTCGTTCATGTAAGTCATTGATAAATACGGTAAATAGTTGAGGCCACACAGCACTAGTCACATCCCACCAATTAGATTACCTGCCCACTGTCCCTATACTCTGTCGCCTGCTGCTCAGCCGATTTCATATAATTAATATAAAAGCAAAAAACTGCAGATGCTGGAAATCCAAAACAAAAACAAAAATACCTGAAAAAACTCAGCAGGTCTGACAGCATCTGCGGAGAGGAATACAGTTAACGTTTTGAGTCCGTATGACTCCTCACCAGAACTAAGGAAAAATAGAAAAGGGGTGAAATATAAGCTGATTTGGGGGGGGCGGGGGGGAGGGGGGTTGGGACAGGTAGAGCTGGATAGAGGACCAGTGATAGGTGGAGGTTGCCAAAAGATGTCATAGACAAAAGGACAAAGGGGTGTTGACAGTGGTGATATTAGCTAAGAAATGTGCTAATATCACCACCGTCAACACCCCTTTGTCCTTGTGTCTATTTTATCTTTTGGCAAACTCCACCTATCAGTGGCCCTCTATCCAGCTCTACCTGTCCCACCTCTCCCCCCCCCCTTAAACCAGCTTATATTTCACCTCTTTTCTGACTTTCATTAGTTCTGGTGAAGTGTCATATGGACTCGAAACGTTAATTGTATTCCTCTCCGCAGATGCTGTCAGACCTGCTGAGTTTTTCCAGGTATTTTTGTTTTTGTTTCATATAATTAATTATTTGTTTTCAATTCCATGGACTTCAAATTTAGCTAGTAGTGTCTTATGAGAAACTTTATCAAATGCTTTCTGGAAGTCCATTTAAATAACATCCATAAACATTCCATGGACCACGACTTTAGTCACCTCTTCAAAAATTTCAGGCAGGTTCATCAGGAGTGACCTACCTTTCACAAATCAATGTTGGCTTGCCGATCAGCTGAAAATTTAAGGTGTTTAGCTACCCCATCCTTAATTGTAGACTCAACTATTTTCTGACAATAGATGTTAGGCTAACTTCTCTATAATTTCCTGGTTTTCCTTGTCACTTTTCTTACATAGCGGAGTGATATGCACAATTTTCCAATCTTAGGTTTCTGACTTGAGAGAACTTTAGAAGATTATAGTTAGGGCATCTGCAATGTTCTCAGTTACTTCTTTTAAACCCCTGGGCTGGAAGCCATCTGGTCCTGTGGATTTGTCACTCTTTAATGCCATTAGTTCCTAAACTACTATTATTTTCTTTACATAATTTTAGTGAGACCCTGTTTCTGATTCAATATTAGTTTTCTTGGAATATCTGGCATTCTCACCTCTTCCTCCACTATAAATGCTGATTCAAATTATTCATCATGTCCACCATTTCCTTACTTTCATTGACAATATCAACATTATCTGTTTTAAAAGGAATCCACACTGCTGCTCCTCTTTTTCTAACATAATGGTAAAAATGAGTTGTGTTGATTTTGATGTACTTTGCAAGTTTCCTTCTATATTCTCTTTTCTCTTAGCTCTTATTATTGATTTAGTCATCCTTTTGCTGTTCTTTCCCATTCGTCAGGAATTGTGGGTTTTTTTTGCACATTTGTATACCTTTTTTATGCTTGATATTGTCTCTTACATCTTTAGTTGCTGTTATTTTTTAAAAGTAGAGCTCTTGTCCCTCAAGGGTATAAACCGGTTCTACATCACATTAAATTCTTTTTGGAACTCCTACTCATCTTCTGATGTTTTACGCATTAATATCCATTAATAGATTTGCCTAGTTTACTGCCCAGACTATGTCTCATCACATTGAAATGAAACCCAAGTCTAGTAGCTGCTTAATGTTTCTCCCTTTCAAACACTACATTGAATTTGAATGTATTATGATTACTGTTAGATAAATGTTCGTGCACTGTTAGCTGCTAACTAAATCTGGCTCATTAATCCATCTAAGATAGCATGCCCCTTGTTGGTTCCAGGCCATATTGGTGCAGAAACTATCCCAGATACACTCAAAAAATGAATGTCAAACATTTGAACTTATTGTAAAAGTAGTCTCCCAGCCTATGAATAAAATCTTCAAATAATCTTTAACGATCTCCCCCCCACCACTACTCTCCTGAAAGTGCTAACTCACTCTTTAATCAGATTCTACAGACATACGAAATCTACAAAACCTCACCCGAGTAGCAGTTCTTCAAGAGGTAGCCTGGTATGCAAGTAGCGGTAGGCCATTCTCTCATGGTTGCCATCACAGTTGATAATGATTCTGCCTATAAACAAGAGGTCTATAGGGCTCTCTCGGTAGGAATCGGAAATGATTTCCAAAATCCACCAACCAGTGGCCCTCCACCAGCCCCCACCACCCCACTCCCTTGTCTACAGGTCTACTGCAGCTCCCCAACTCCAACTGAAATC
The DNA here is from genome assembly GCF_017639515.1 of Carcharodon carcharias. Classification (NCBI taxonomy): domain Eukaryota; kingdom Metazoa; phylum Chordata; class Chondrichthyes; order Lamniformes; family Lamnidae; genus Carcharodon; species Carcharodon carcharias. The sequence goes on from NC_054474.1 coordinate 94,795,942, forward strand.
AACAACTCAGTACAAACTAACCTGAGACCAAATGATCTGTCAGATCAGTATGCTAGAATCAGCCAGCTGTCAATCATATGAACTCTTATAAAACCGTGGATAGATAAGATAGATCCAATAAGGAATTCAGGAGAAATTTCTTTAATAGTCGAGTGGTTAGAATGTGGAACTCGCTACCACATGGAGTGGTTGAGGTGATTGGGAGAGATTCATTTAAGGAGAAACTAGATAAACCTATGAGTGAGAAAGGAATAGAAGGATATGATGAAGAATTAAAATGAAGTAAGGTGGGAGGAGTTTGTGTGGAGCACAAACACCAGCTTAGAACAATTTGACCAAATGACCAGTTTATGTGCTATACATTCTATGTAATTCAAAATAGCACACAAATGGGACTCCTTCCTCAATTTGAGGTCTTTAACACTCTTAAAAGTAGAAGCTGACACCACAAATGAGCTCTTATGATCTCAAGTATCTCCTACGAGCTGACAAAATTTATTATAGGGAACTGACATGATCAAGGAAATGCATGGTGCAGGAGAAAAAATGAAAGAGGATTAGAGCAAATACAGAATGGAAATATGAGTGCAAATTTGCTTCTGCTGTCAGTATCTTTAAATGGAATTAATGAATCATCGCTTGGAGATTAATGCACTGTAATACTGGGACCCGCTTAACACAATAGGAGCCACATGCCTTACAAATTACTGATGAATTTTATTTATGCATAATGAAGAATACAGAAATACTTAAGAGTAGGAAGCAAGAAATGTTTAATATTTTGCCTTGTACTTGGTAAAGTGTGAAACCTGGATGAAGACCAGAGCCCATGATGCAGAAACCATCCACTTTACACTTAGAGCTCTCAATGTAGAAAAACATCTCTGAATGCTTTGCTTTGTGCCGGAATGAAATAATCAACAAGACGACGAACAGTTAGAGGTCATTCAGACCCCTTGACCCAGTTTCACCATTCAATTGGATCATAGCTGGTCTGTATCTTAACTCTATTTACAATCCTTGATTTTGTAACCCTTAATAACAACAACCTGCATTTATACCATGCCTTTAACATAATAAAATCCCCAAGGCACTTATGGTAGTGTTAATGAACAAAATTTGGCACCTAGCCAATTAAGGCACCATCAGGACAGTTGGCCAAAAGTTTAGTCAAAGAGATAGGTTATAAAGCATCTTAAAACAGAGAGAGGTAAAGAAGTTTAGGGAGGCAATTCCAGAGCTTAGGGTCTAGGCACCCGAATGAACGATCAGCAATGGTGGTGCTGAAATTGGGAGGAGCACAGAGATCTCAGAGAATTGTAGAACTGAAGGAGTTTAAAGAGGTAGGAATGGACAAGGCCAAGGAGGGATTGGCCTCCTCTGGGTCCATTTTTTGTTTCTTTACTTGTCCTATTACCATTCCCTTTAGCCTTCCACCATCATCCCTTCTGTGATTGAAGCATTCTTGTCTCCATTGCCCTGCCCCTCTCCAGCTTCATCCCAACCCAATCTTTCCTTGGCTCTGTAGTTGCTGATAAACTGTTAACCACTCACTTCCAGTTTTGATGGACATCATCAACCCGCAACATTGGGCTGAATTTTTAGGCCCCAATGGGGGTGGGCATGGAGAAAGTTGGGCACATAAATTCACAGAGTAGGTCTGTGTGCTCGCTTGCTAGTTTGCTGCCTCCAGGCCAAGTTCCCAGGGAAGGTTTTTGTTTGGGGGCAGGTTAGTCAGTCTTAGCGATCCTCCCACCTGCTAGGCTTCAACTGCTGCTCCAGGCTGCCTTGTGGAGAAGTTTGGTGGCCTGGCTGCTCACTCTATTTTTTTTACTTCAAAGTTAAAAAAATGTTGGATAAGGTGCCTTCATCTTGGAGCACCCTCTCTCTCACTTATCTGGAAAGACCAGCTTCTGCTCTTTCTGAGCTGCAAGGCCTCCTAGTGGCCCGCCAGCTTCAAGCGCGTGCTCTACCCTCCTTAATTAGACAGCATGCCTACCCTTTTACCATTAATTGGTCAATTTGGGGAAAATCACAGCTGGGTGACTGTTCCCCACAGTGCGGGCTTCTGACCCTGTTTGACCATGATGGTGGGGTTCGAAGCCTGCAGGGAAAACCTTGCCATTAACTCAGTTTCTCTCTCCAGATGCTGCCAGATCTGCTGAGTGTTTTTCTCTCTTTAATCAAAGAAATTTGCAGTGCCAACACAAGGTTGAACTTATCAATCAGGGGAAACCACATTTTTGATAAAAGCAAAATGCTGCGGATGCTGGATATCTGAAACAAAAACAGAAAATGCTGGAAAAACTCAGCAAGCCTGACAGCCTCTATGGCAAGAGAAACAGAGTTGACGTTTTGGGTCTGTATGACCCTTCTTCAGCTCTGGCTCTGAAGGAAGGTCATATGGACTCAAAACGTCAACTCTGTTTCCCTTTCCATAGATGCCATCAGACCTGTGGTGTTTTTCCAGCATTTTCTGTTTTTGAAACCACATTTCTATTAGGCAGGCATTTCAATGCACCACTTGCGAGAATTTAGAAAACTCCACTACTACATAAAAGAAAAGACTTAACTTCTGAACATTACTTAAAACTTCTGTAAGAGGAATAGATTTTTACTGGGTCATCCACTTTTAACATGACAACCCAAAAATGTGTTTTATAAGAAAAGTAATTTACAACATACACTCCCATTTGCTGCTCACTTTACATATCAACAGCGTTAAACTCCAATAAGGTAGCAATGCCAGGCGATCAAAAATAAACTGGAATATTTAACCCCACATTTCACAGAGTGACAAAACAGCTGCATTTACAGCAGGGCAAGGCAAGAACACAGAAGTCGAGGGAGGAATTGTCAAAACTTTTTGTACCAATGATTCATGGTGAATGACATGATTTGGCAGATTTTGAACCATCCATTAAACATACCAAATACTTTGGGTGAGAAGAGATACTGCACAATGTGACCATTGAGCTATTCAGAGTAGAAGCTCCCAGGTTTGAATGCAAACCTGTATGGATTTCATCCAGCGCGTCTCATAAAAGGTTAACAGATGGGATATGCTAATATTTGGCATAGATGATGATGTACTACTGACAGTAGTCAGGTGTTAGACTCACTCTCGAGTGAGAGGTTGGAATCTTGCCTAGGAGCAATGTGCTTATTCTGTCACCTGTTTAGATGTAGTACTAATAAACAAGTGTTAAGCAGATATCAAAGTATGTCTACAGTCTGTCTAAGAACTAAGTCCCATGCCTAGAGTCCAAGGTAGAAGGGCCCATCTCAGAACAGAAGGGAGAAGTACCACTATCGCATAAAGGGCTGTCAACATTCCAGGATTGCCTTGGGTCTGTAGAAATTGAAGGCTAATGTGCAGGATAGTGTTACAAGAAAACCCAGGAGAAAGGTCATAGGGCATGAAACAGAAAGTGCTTTTTAAATCTGATACGAAGACTTTGTTCATTAGTTACAAAACTATTTGACAGGGAGATATGAAAAAAAAATTTGATCAACAGTCAAGATTCATCCAATCAGTAGTTAAGAGTCTCATGCGCTTTCCAATTGGCGTTGAAAGTGGTGCACCACAAGGATGGGCATGTAGAGATGCCAATGGTGGGGTGTGGGACTGTGGCAGTTGTAGGTAGGAAATCATGTGATGAAACCACCAGGAATATGTCCAGCCAGAATTGGCAACCCAAACTTAGCTGTCATCATAAATAATGGGTTTCTTCTCCTCAACAGTATCGAATAAGCTCTGGTGGAAGGTGCGCGCATATATACACTGGGCAGTATCATGCTTGATTATAATGCTCAGTTCATTGAGACCAAACAGCCCACTGGCACAGAAGCTCACAAAGAATTGCCCTTGGGAAAGATACTGGATGGCTGTAGACCTATACCTTCGCAAAAGAAAATAATCCAGTGAAGGAAGAGGCTATTTGGCCCATTGTGCATGTGCCAGCTGTTATGATCCCCAGCTGAGGTTACCCCAGGGCAAGCCTGATCCCAGAGCAGAACCTAGCTTGATAGGTTTTCACCTTTACTTGTTTGTTTAGATACGTGGAGAGTAGCTACTGAACAGAGGCACAGGAGTCAACTGATGAACTTTTAAAAAAAATAATAAAACATTTATTGTGTGTGTGTTGGGAGTGTGGGGCGGGGGGGGGTGCGGATAGGGGCATTTGATTGAATTGGAGACAGCTTGTCTAGAGGCTGTGTCTCATCAAAAGAAGATAAATATGTAAACATGGCTGAAGTCTTAGAATGTAAGGTAAGGAGAATTTGCAATTTTAGATAAATCAAGGCAGTTTGGATTTCAAAGAGATGTAGGATGTTACAGTTAGCCAGAGAAGCTAGGCCGAGCAGTGTGTTTATTTTTCCCAAAAGGTTGCTGACAGTATTAGCACCACATAAAGATTTATATTATGAGAAAGATAAAGTTCCAAAGATATATGGGAACAATGGAATTTACATTAAAAGGGAGAAACATATATAAAGGAGAATGAGGCTGTGTGTCAGGGAAGGCGTTGTAAGATCTAACAGAGGTAAGAGAAGCCTCCAGTATTTGTGCATTAAGCGTGCTGTCTACAGAAACCGAAGCTGGGAAAAGCCACTTTGAATTCTACTGTCCAGGTTAGTGTGTTGACTTGCCTGGATCTGTTTCAAACCTTTTTTTTTAAAACTGTTGCCTTAACGGGGGTGTAACTGGAAGCTAGATTAATAAGGGGTTTTAAGACTTATTATAGTAGTAATTTGTAGACCTATGTATGTGCTTGAAATATTTTCTTTTGTTAAGAAATGTTTTATTTAGTATTCTAAATAAAATCTCTGAAGTCTTGGTGGACTTATTACTTCTGAATTCAGGGCACATCTCAAAATAAATACAAATTGCAAAACCACGTGCAAAGCCATTGTGATTGCATGATCAAGATTCCCTCATGGATTTGATCCGCTTGGCTTACCAAATCACGAAATAAGGATAAGTGCAGGACAAAAAGCTTCGATAGCATCTCTCTTTTTTTCAGCAGTGCTCAGATATCCAATTTGTCTTATTCCCTGCTCTTTCCACATAGTTCTGCAATTTTTCTATTTCTTGGAAGTCACTAATGAACCTATTTCCACCACTGTTTTAACTTGCTGCATAAAAAAAACTAGAAAGAAGCAAATAATGTGCATGTTTCTATTGACCTTAACAACACTAGAGCAAGGATGTCCACTAATCACCAATAACACTGTGATGGCACAATGGATTCTACTCAGAAAGTACTGCTAGCTTGCAGCTGGTACCAAGCTACTATTTATAATGCCATGTAGAATTTAACACAATTCAATTCTGCTAATGCAGAGCAGAATTATGACAACTTAAAAATGCACGTAACCATTCCTCTGTAATACAGCCTTAAGAATTATAATATAAAAAGGCATAGCAAAAGGTGCTTTGAAGTAATGAATATATATTTACACTGCCTGTTAAAACTAATTATAACTGAGATGCTTAGGGCTCTGCTTCAGCCCATACAATCAGGAAATTGCACCCAAGATATGCTCAAAATTGTGTTGGTTAGGGTACAGTTCACAGTTCCACTAAAATTCACTTGCACAACCACAAATGTAAAATCTTGCATGAAGCAGCAGACAGCAAAAAGGTACACATTCTTTTCTTTCTCACAAAGTATTTATCGATCTAATGAATGATGCCCTGATGCAGTTTTATTAACGGGGTTGAAAATGGATTTTAGCAGCAAAAATAAGTATTTGTACTAAGTGTTCAGTCCTCCACCTGTAACTTTATTTAAATTCACAAAAATTACTTTAAAAAAACTATGCAGAACCATTTAGTTTCACTGGTGTATATTAATCAGTTTCTTAGTACATTAAACATATTGATCTGAAAAAAAACTTTAAAATGTGCCTACGTGTGCCTGTACACTTAAGTAAACAAGTGCAATTTTATAGAGCCGTCTTGACCCAACGCAATCAGTGCGATTCTCAATTTCAACTTGGGGAGATGGGGTCAGTTTGTGGACCGGGCCTAATTCAGAAAAAGTGAAAGGCAAACCAGTATGAAAGATTGCAGAATACACTAATTTAAGTGGTTTGGATTGCAACTCACTTACATTTTAAATTCCCCAACCTCTCACACTGGTTCAGCCTATTCCACACAAGATTGTGCTGGAACCTGGATGCAAAACAAGGAGAAACTTCCCTATAAATTCGACTGTGGTGTACTCACTGCCCCTAGAGCAGATCGAACTGTCAATTGATGCTAACTGGGGATGAGTAATGGGATAGTGCCAACAGATTAGTGGGGATGTAGCTTTTGAGACTGGGCTAACTTGTAGCAGGAGGAGTTGGATCACAAGCACATACGTGAATACCATCTTTCCCCAGGGCATTAGGTATTTCTCTGACCACTTACACTTCTATCATTAAACAGGACTACACAAGAGGACAAAGCCTCGAAGGAAATAGCTAATCTCTGATTTAAGAAGAGGCAACATTAGTATTTTATATGCGCTAGACCCCTGGTCTTTGACACCCATAACAAGAATAAGACATGGTATATGATATATTGTATGCACTTGCTCTGATGGCAGCTATAAAATTGTTTTTTTTCTGGTAAATCACAAGGGTTAAATGAAGCGGTTAACAAGTACAGTGCTGCCTGAAGTCTCGTGTTTGTCTCTTATTTCAAATCATAATTCCTAAATCTGAGGGTTATGCCTTTGTACACAGAGTGCAGGTTATTGTTGTGATTAATTTTACTCAAAAGAGACTCCTGGAGGACAAATCAGAGTCTAATAAAGACAGAATAGCATGTAGCCTGAAATCATGTTTATTTTCAGGCCTTGCCTACATAACAGTCACTGCATTTCAAAAAAGCAATTCATTGTGTGGAGCGCTCAGAGGGATTTTGGTGCGAAAGGCACAATATAAATGCAAGTATAATCATTTTATTCAGTCCTTTAATTTTTGTACAATGCCAAATTGGGTCACCAAATTTATAGTCTAGGCTGCATCAAGCAAACAACATTATTTTTCTATAAACTGCACTACACAAAGAAAACTCGGACTAAAAGACTAGCTTTCTGGAAAGAGAAAGAGGAAGAACAAAAAATGGCACAGCTCAATTGCAGCATTCTTGGCTGGAGAGATAAGAGGTTTCCCCTTCATACCTTCTCAAACACAGGTACCAAATCACTCCTCAACACTGTTGGCAAGTTAGATCATACAAGAAAAAGGGAAAGAAAGGCTTACATTTATATAGTGCATTTCACAACCTCAGAATGTCTCAAAACACTTTACAGCCACTGGAGAATTTTTGAAGTGTAGTTACTGTTGTAATGTGGGAAACACAGCAGCCAATTTGTGCTCCACAAACTGCCACAAAAAGCAACGTGATAATGACCAGATAATCTGCTTTTTACGATGTTGATTGAGGGATAAATATTGGTCAGGACACAGGGGATAAGTTCCCTGCTCTTCTTCGAATAGTGTAATGGAATCTTTTTGGTCCACCTGAGGGGGTAATTGGGGCCTTGATTTAACATTTCATCCAAAAGATGCCATCTTCAATTGGGCAATCCCTAGTACTGTTGTTGTCCTCAGTCCCTCAAAACTAGGAGACGTCTGCCAAGCTTCATGATTTGTGTCCTCAAGTGATTCAGCTGGCCAATTCTGGAGCCAAAGGTCATTGGGCAGAGAAGACATGAGTTGCCCTGAGGAAGGTGGTTCCTGAGCCAAGTTTCCACTCTCTCCTTCCACTTTCTTGCTTCTCTGCAACAGAGTTTATGTGGTCTGTTTCAGACTATGTTGTGGCTTGCTGGATGGAGCGCTGCCACATTTCACAGGTTGCAGCAAATTCCTCCCACACACCAATGTCAATTTACCCCCTTTTCAATAAGGCCATCAGAGTGTCCTTAAAACATCTCCTCCATCCTTGAGATCAGGCGCCATTCTTAAATTGTGAAAAAGGAATAGTTGTGCATGCAGTGTCCAGAACAGCAGAGCTGATTTTGCATGAACATGGTAGAGATGCTGGAAGAATTGGCTTTGGGGAGGATGCTGAAGTTTGTTCGCCTGTCTTCCCACTTGACTTTGAGTATTGTAGTGTCAGCCTGGACTTTTTTGCTCAAGTCCAGGTGTCAGACTTGAACCCACAATCTTCTGACTCATGCGAGAGTGCTACCAACTAAGTCACAACTGACATACAACAGAATTCACTACATAGAGATGGTGCCTTCCACACAGGAGTACAAAGCTGTGTGCAATGTGAGCTATTGAAACATATTTTTAAAAACTGTTCTCTGTCCACTTTTCATTTATGTAGCATGCAGGGTGAAAAGGAGGCAAGGTCTCAAAGCAGCAGGTAGCCAAGTAAGGCCAATTGCCCACTGCATCGGGAACAGGTCAGCTGCCTGGGGACCTCCCTGCCTACAGCTCTGTCCACAGGCCACCCAGTCGAGTGATCCCCCTCCATGACAGTGGCCCAACTGCTATGGAAGTTTCATTTAAAAAATGAAATTTTTTAAATTTCAGAAGACAGAGCCCTGGCAGATGGTCCCCCTTCGGGTCCTGTCAGTGTGTAAACATGGGGCTGTTTGCCAAGCCACTGTTAGTTTTTACACCCTGATTTATTAGTGCTGTTCCTAACAGGTGTAAAATATAGCTTTACAACAGGAGGAATGGTCAAAGCACGAAAGGACCCTCGAAATTGCTTGCCTCCCTTTCTCACCCTCGAAACTGCTCAACCCCCCACCCGCCTCACTTCTGACACCACTCACCACCCCTCCCACACCCCCAACACTGCTCAACCCCCTCCTGCACCTCTGACACTGTTCCCTCCTCCCTATAAGCGCTCACCCCCTCGCACACCGCTCAACTCCACCTACACCTCTGACACTTCTCACTCCCACCCTACACTGTTCACTCCCCTCACACCCCCAACACAGCTCACACCACTCTCACCCTACCCACAACTCTGCTCATCCCCTCAAGGACCCCCAACACTGCTCACACTACCCCAACTATCCACCCCATAACACTGCTCACACCAGCCCCAATCCCCCCCACCCCCCAACACTGCTCACATCACCCCCAACCCCCACTCCCAACTCCCCACCCACAACACTGCTCAACCCCTCAAGGACCCACCGGGCATCTGGGAGGTTCAGGAGGGGCTAAGCAGTGTTGGTGGTGATAGGTTGACAGGGTTGTGGGGTCCTAGAATTAAAAACAGATGATAGGCACGTTTAAAAGCAGCAAAATTCAGTTTGTAAGGCAGGCCTCAGTTTGTGATGTGAATGGAAGCATGGCATCACTGGAATCACCTCTCACCACTAGGCCACCTGACTCACCTCACTGATGGATCCAAACTGCTGCCAGGATAGGAAGGTCCTAAGACTGCAGCATAAAAAGGCCACAGTTTTGAATGTGGTGCTGAGGAAGCATGTCAAAATTCAGCAAATAGATTGAATCAGATAGACAGGAACACAAACTCCTGAGTTGTGCAGTTAATGCTGCGTACTTTTAAAGTTGCTTTCATACTGTGTTGGTGCCACCGACTTGTAGCATGCAATTCGCGCACAGCCAACGCATCAAATGTTTAATAATGTTATTTAGACTCATCTGTCAACAACCGACCAACATCTGTATCTCCAACAAAAACTGCTGGAAAAACTCAGTTCTGACAGCATCTGTGGAGAGGAAGACAGAGTTAATGTTTCGAGTCCATACGACTCTTCTTCAGAACTGATGAACAGTCATACGGACTCAAAACGTTAACTCTGTCTTCCTCTCCACAGATGCAGTCAGACCTGCTGAGTTTTTCCAGCAGTTTTTGTTTCAGATTTCCAGCATCCGCAATATTTTGCTTTTATCTGTATCTCCAACAGTCATTCCCTGACATTCCTGTTCCTAGAAGAGGAACACAACATTGGACTGCATCAGGAGCTATGGTCACCATGGGTTTCAACACTGGTCTTGAAAATAAATATGGTACTCCTGGTTCTGAGTGATTTTGTTCCACATTGACAGGAACAGAGAGATTACTTTGGTCATTTTCAATGATTATTTTTTCATATTGATTAAAGTATCAGGAACATTGCCTCCTCTATTTTTTGTTCCAATTAATATCACAATAACTTTTACAAAAACAATTGTTATTTATTTTTACTGCAAAACATGACTGATTAATGATGGTTGAACACTCCCAAATCAATATGTTAATCGCTGAAAGCTGCAAAGGTTGTAGCACAGACACAAATATATACTGCTTTTCATCAGCCTGCTCAAACACAATTAAATCATTCAAGTTTCAGCTCCTCAGATGACTTTGATTTCAAATCACGACCAGTGCAGAGGGAACACTAATAAATCAGCCAATGTCTTGATCCTAATCACTACTGGAAATACATGTGAGAAGACATCAGGTGCGGAGAGTAAAGATTCCTCCACAGTCAAATACCCTACCAGTACACATAAGTCACAGCCGAAAGGAGAAGGTACTGAGGGGTGACCAACACCAGTTGAACTGAATCATAGCAAGAGGATTAGTATGGTCAGTCAACACACATTGGGATAATTTTGGGATAATTCTTGACCTTGTGTTAGTGAGCAATAGCAGTCCAATTTAAATCTCTCCCTATCTTTATTTCAATTGAGATCAATAGGGAGATATGTAGAATAGGCTGATGACTTATTATTCCCCATTGTATACTATTGCACAAAGATCACAATCTATCCCATTCCTATTAGTAGTTTGGTGTAGTGCTGTAATTTGTACAAACTTTCATAATCTCTAAGTGTTCTTATTTGGGTGAGAAGTGTTCACTTTAAAATTTTGTTGTTGCATGTGGTCAGTTTTAATGGCACAGATCCATTAATTTCTTTTCTGCTGCTGTGTATGCTTGATATTTAATGCAGGACAAGGCCTGTGCAGGTTGCTGTGTAACCCACATACATGCAGCATGGTGAGAATATTAGTGAGAAGTAGATGGACATAGTACGATCAGAAGACTTTCTTAGTTACTCCATAAGGAAAAATAAAGAGTTGTTCGCAGAGTTTGGCTAGTCCTATGGGGAAACAGCTCCACCTGGAAATTCAGATGTGTGTTGACTGAACAGAGTTGGCACACAGTTAAACCAGCTGCAGGAAATACTCCGCAGTGTTAAAATTGCAACCAGCATTTCAAACACGGACCCTGAGCAATGAGGCAGTTGAAGAGGCCCAGAAGAGCCAGTGTGTGCTGCTCAAGAGGCATCAGGCTAGGCCAAGTGGATAAAAAGGGAAATAACACTAAACAACAGAAGCTCAATCAAAATACAACTATAAGAATAACATTGAAAAGAAACTGTGGAGTGTGGAAACCACTACCACCTGGGAACAGCTGAAGCAGATTGCCTTGACACATTTATGAGGACGTTAGGTGCATATCTGCGCGGGAGAAGGAAATAGAGGGTATAGCAACAGGTTGGGAAGAGATGGAGTGGAAGAGGTTCATGTGGCGTATTATCACTGGCTAACAGCTGGTTTCTGTGCTGTTGATTCTCCCATTCCACAACCAGCAATGTCACGAAGATGTGTTATGGCCCTGGTTTCTACGTAACAATAGAAAATAATAATCCAAATAGTCAACAAAGAGAACCCATTAACAAACTATCATTCGAGTGGCTAACAGTCTGGTGACTGTTTGTCCACACATTACTAAGTAGAAAAGTTGGTTAATGTTCAAGGCTTTCGATGTGCTATTCCTTTTTTTAAAGTGGTGATTGTTTTTCCATCAACCTTCAACAGCAATTCCATTAATGCTATCTAAGGTTACCTAACAAGCCTGGAGAATCTATTCTACTTGAAAAGCACTTGGCTGAGCCAACAGCTACACAGAGTCACACAACCCTATTTGGTGTAATTAGAAACCAGTGTTGACTTCCACATGGCGAAATACTTGACCTGAATTTAGTTAACGTGAAACAACTCAACTGCAGCATACATACTAATGATACACTAATATTTCTCAGAGCTCCCGTTTCATTTCAATTGGTTCTGCTGTTCAGTTACTCATGTCAATGAAAATCCTCTGGTCAAATAGCACCTAATGAAGGTGCCCTTTCAGCACTATCTACTGCGAGTAGACCAGCTTGGATCCAGTGAATACTACCTACCAGGTTTATCAATGACCAGAAATTTGCCAACAGGATTTTCTTCTGGTCAACTTGCCTATAAGGTTCATGATAGCTGTTGGGATGGCGTTGGTTGCAGAGCGTGTCTGTCACAGAGTCTTCATAGTCTTCTGAATGTTAACACCAAGTCTTCATTAACTACTTGTAAATATATACAAATATACAGTAAAGGGTACCGGCATGGAGCTCTCTCCATCCAAGGTCTTAACACATCTCTGGCAAACACCAATCTGATCCTTGGTCTAGATCATGTGCCTTCTTACATCACTGTGTGGGTGGTACTGTACTCAGTCCCAGGTTAACCCTTTACATACCATACTCTTCCACTACAATAGCCACATATATATGTTAGACCGCCAGAATAGCAGTGCTGAAGTAGGACCGAGGTCCTCCAAAGAGTGTGCCCTCTTATTATTTTTTCAGGATGTCACCAGGCGTGAGACACCCATTAGATGACCGATTGAAAGAGGTACTCATTTTTCCAGCTCACCAAAATACTGAAAACTTGCTAATTTGGGGTTCCAGTTACCATCAGAGGCACAGAGTTCATATTTATATTGTTTGGAGCTGCTGGACAGGTATAAAAGACTTCCAGCAAGGCAAAGTATATTGGAATATAAAAAGGGAGAAGTTACATTTCATTTGTACGGAACCTTGGTCAGGCCCCATGTGGAGTATTGTGTTGAGATTTAGGGAACCTACTTTAGAAGGATATACTAGCCTTGTGGTGCAAATTGGCTCCTGCGATTCCCACACAATGTAGAAATTGCAGGAGCCAATTTGCACACAGCAAGCTCCCACAAACAGCATAGCAACCAGATAACCTATTTTGTGATGCTGATTGAGGGATAAACCTTGTCCAGGAAACCCAGGGATAACTTGTCCATTCTTCTTCAAAATCGTGCCATGAAAGGCAGATGGTACCCTGTTTATGGTTTCATCTGAAAGACAGCACCTCCAACAGTGCAGGGTTCCCTCAGTTCTTGCACTGGAGTGTCAGCCTAGATTTTTGTACTCAAGTACTGGAGTGGAACTTGAGCCCACCATCTTCTGACTCAGAGGCTGGAGTACAACCAACTGAGCCACAGTTGACACTGTGACAAACTATGGGAATCTGGAACTCTAATCCACCCAAAAGATTGTGAATGGTGAAACAATTGAAGCTTTTGGGGCTGAGATCAATAGAACTTTATGAGGTCAAGCTGTCAAGGAATGTGGACCTAGAATAGCTCGAGGGGTTTAATGGCCTACTCCTGTCCCTATTTCCCTTCGGTCAGACATGAGTACTACTCTCCTTTACAAATGGTATAGGATTAGTTTGAAAGGATGCTTAATAAAAGGATTATGAGATAGCCCTTCATGTTGTAGATAGGGCAAATGATGAATCATCATTCAGAAATGTAATTTTCATACAAAATTGTGGTTTTCAGGGCAGCTACCTCATCATATGTAGTAACTATGAGGCTGACAGGATATTGTAATTTGGCACTCTTAATAGGATTGTCAAGTGTACACTAGTGTATTGGTTATTTTACCAGACTGATAATTCAGAGAATGCAAGTTAAAATATCACTGACATTGAGAATTTTAATTCAGTTTTTAAAAAAATATCTGGAAATAAAACTGTAAATCGGTAAAAAATGTAGCTGTCAACTCATAAGAACCCAACTATCTCACTAATGTCTTCTACAGAGAAGGATACATGCTCTCCTTTCCACAACTCTTTCTCCAGTACATCGATGATTACTTCGGTGCTGCTTCATGCTCTTGTCGGGACTTGGAAAAATTTATTAATTTTGCTTCCAATCTCCACCCCTCCATCATTTTCACATGGTCCATCTCTGACACTTCCCTTCCCTTCCTTGACCTCTCTGTCTCAATCTCTGGTGATAGACTGTCCACCAATATCCATTACAAGCCTACCGACTCTCACAGCTACCTCGACTACAGATCCTCACACCCCGCTTCCTGTAAGGACTCCATCCCATTCTCTCAGTTCCTTTGCCTCCGTCGCATCTGTTCTGATGATGCTACCTTCAAAAACAGTTCCTCTGACATGTCCTCCTTCTTCCTTAACCAAGGTTTTCCACCCATGGTCGTTGACAGGACCCTCAACCGTGTGCGGCCCATCTCCCACGCATCCGCCCTCACGCCTTCTCCACCCTCCCAGAAATAAAATAGGGTCCCCCTTGTCCTCACTTATCACCCCACCAGCCTCCGCATTCAAAGGATCATCCTCCGCCATTTCCACCAACTCCAACATGATGCCACCACCAAACACATCTTCCCTTCACCCCCCTTATCGGCATTCCGTAGGGATCTCCGGGACACCCTGGTCCACTCCTCCATCACCCCCTACTCCTCAACCCCCACCTATGGCACCTCCCCATGCCCACGCAAAAGATGCAACACCTGCCCCTTCACTTCCTCTCTCTTCACCGTCCAAGGGCCCAAACACTCCTTTCAAGTGAAGCAGCATTTCACTTGTATTTCCCCCAACTTAGTCTACTGCATTCATTGCTCCCAATGTGGTCTCCTCTACATTGGAGAGACCAAACGTAAACTGGGTGACCGCTTTGCAGAACATCTGCGGTCTGTCCGCAAGAAAGACCCAAACCTCCCTGTCGCTTGCCATTTTAACACTCCACTCTGCTCTCTTGCCGACATGTCTGTCCTTCGCTTTCTGCATTGTTCCAGTGAAGCTCAACGCAAACTGGAGGAACAGCATCTCATCTTCCGACTAGGCACTTTACAGCCTTCCGGACTGAATACTGAGTTCATCAACTTTAGATCTTGAACTCCCTCCTCCATCCCCACCCCCTTTCTGTTTCTTCCCCCTTCCTTTTGATTTTTTCCAATAATTTATATAGATTTTTCTTTTCCCACTTATTTCCATTATTTTTAAATCTTTTATGCCCTGCTAGTCTTTCCACCCCACCGCCACTAGAGCTGTACCTTGAGTGCCCTACCATCCATTCTTAATTAGCACATTCGTTTAGATATCACCACCTTCAACACCTCTGTGTTCTTTTGTCTATGACATCTTTTGATTATCTGCTCCTATCACTGCTTGCTTGTCCCTACAACCACACCAACCCCCCCCCCCAAACCACTTCTCTCCCCCCACCCCACCTTAAACCAGCTTATATTTCACCCCTCTCCTTATATTCACTCAGTTCTGTTGAAGGGTCATGAGAACTCGAAACGTCAACTCTTTTCTTCTCCACCGATGCTGCCAGACCTGCTGAGATTTTCCAGGTAATTCTGTTTTTGTTTTGGATTTCCAGCATCTGCAGTTTTTTGTTTTTATCTACGTGCTCTCTTTACCTGGTCTGGCCTATATGTATTTCCAGTCCCATGCCAAGGTGGTCAGCTCTAAACTGCCCTCTGAAACAGCCTAGCAAGTCACTCAGTTGCATCAAATTGATACAAAGGGTTAACACACAAACTGTAGCTCTTCAAGGTGGCCCAAAACTACTGCCTTCGCAGAGTAATTAAGGGTGGCCAGCTTTGCCTAGATCATGACAATGATGAAAAAAGTTTAACAGCCTCATTTTCAAAAAAGCACCGCTCCAATTCTATGCTAGCCCTGAGATGCATCATTTACAGATAGAATGAGTTAAGTCTAGTTTATACTCCAGAACAATCTGTCTTTGTTTTAGGTCCGGTGCCAGTGAAAGTTGCCATGCTATTGCAACAGAAGGTACACAGCAACAGGATCAGGTCAGCCAGTCAAGTTATGGCTCATCTGTATTTCCAACTCCATCCCCCTGTCCTCTCAACTCATTTTCCTATTCTATCAACTCCACCCTACCCATTACTTCCTGAGCAAATCCCTCACTGAATAGCCTCCTCCTGTGAATGCAAGAACACAAGAGTATAATAGATAAGGGCAGGAGTAAAACATTTAGTCCATTGAGCCTGCTGCACTATTCAATACAATCATGGCTGATCTTGGGTTTAAGATCCACTTTTCCACCCCCTCCCCATATCCCTTGATTTCCTGAGAGTTCAAAAAATCTGTCTATCCCATCCTTAAATAAATTCAATCTTGGAGCATCCACAACCATCTGGGATGGAGAACTCCAAAAGTTCACAACCCTTTGGGTGAAGTAATTTCTTCTAATCTCAGTTCTAAATAATCGACCCCTTATCCTGAGACGGTGTCTCCTTGTTCTAGATTCACCAGCCAGCAGAAACAACCTCTCAGCATCTACCCTGTCCAGCCCCTTCAAGATATTGTACATTTCAATGAGATCACCTCTCATTCTCTTAAATTCCAAAGAATATAGGCCCAATTTACTCAGCCCCTCATCATAGGACAGCCGTCTCATCCCAGAGATCAATCTGAACTTCAAGTGAACCAAAATACTGCCTCCAATGCAAGTATATCCTTTCTTAAATATGGAGACCAAAACTACACATAGTATTGCAGGTATTCACCAAAACCCTGTACAATAGTAGCAAGACTTTCTTATTCTTGTACTCCAATCCCCTTGCAATAAAGGCCAACATGCCATTTGCCTTTTTAATTGCTTTCTGTACCTGCATACTAACTTTGTGTTCCTCATATAAGCACATTTACAAGTTTCACGCCTTTCAAAAAAATATTCTGCTTTTGTATTCTTATGACCAAAGTGAATAACCTCACACTTCCCCAAATTATATTCCACCTGCCATCTTGTAGCCCACTCACTTACCGTGTCTATATCTCTTTGGAGCCTCTCTCTGTGCTCTACCATTCTATGATTCTATTCTTTACTTTTAAAATGGCACTTCTTCCCTGAAAAGAATTTCATCCTATTACTTTATCCCTTCGAGTCTACCAAAACCTGTGGCAATGCTACCGACGTTCCTATTGCATTAAAACAGTCGAGTTATTACCACACAAGACATACAACTGAAGACGACTTTGGTTCATCTTTGTTCATCCATTTAAATTAAAAAGTAACAACCCAAAACAAAAACAAATTGAATCTTGAAAGTCTAAGTTTATCAGCTCCCTGCCCTATCACTGATCAGCTTTTGCATGAATTGATCTGTCACTAGTTTTAGCCTATGTTCTACAATCTACCATCCTGGCTTATTTTGAAGTAGTTTAAACAGATTTATATCATTCAGTATCAGAAAGCTCCATCATTGGGCACCTTTTTTCAAGCCAAAGATCCTGAGTCCTAGGTAATTGATTTGATTTTCCAGATCCTTGTGGATAAATAGCCAGCTTTACTTGAAACAGGCCCTTGACAAAACTGGGGGCTGAATGGTCTATACTGTTCCTAAAATTACAATAAAAATGCAAAGTGGCACACCAAAAACAGTCATAAATAAACAGACAGAAACCGCTTACATTGTCAAAGATAAAGCCACACAATAACCACCAGTTGGCCTACTGTTATTCCATACACCTAGTCGGCGCCGTATATCCCTTTGCGATTGTATGCTATCCAACTCAGTTCCTGACCTCATTACAACCTTGGTTCAAACATGGACAAAAGAACTGAACTCCAGAGGTGAGGTGAGAGTGACTGCCCTTGACATTTGACCAAGTGTGACATCGAGGGGCCCCAGGAAAACTGGAGTCAATGGGAATCAAGAGGAAAACTCTCCGCTGGTTGGAGTCAGACCTAACACAAAAGAAGACAGTTGTGGTTGAAGGAGGTCAGTCATCTCTGGCCCAGGACATCACCACAGGAATTTCTCAGGGTAGTGTCCTCGGCCCAACTATCTTCAGCTGCTTCTTCAATGACCTTCCTTCCATCATAAGGTCAGAAGTGGGGATATTCGCTGATGATTGCACCACGTTCAGCACCATTCGCAACTCCTCAGGTACTGAAGCAGTCCATGTCCAAAAGCAGCAAGACCTGGACAATATCCAGGCTTGGGCTGACAAGTGGCAAGTAACATTCGCACCACATAAGTGCCAGGAAGTGACCATCGCCAACAAGAGAGAATTTAACGGTCACCCCTTGACATTCAATGGCATTACCATTGTTGAGTCCCCAACTATCAAGATCCTAGAAGTTACCAGAAACTGAATTGGTCTAGCCATATAAATACTGCAGCTACAAAAGCAGGTCAGAGGCTATGGATCCTGCTGTGAGTAACTCACCTCCTGACTCCCCAAAGCCTGTCCACCATTTACAAGGCACAAGTCAAGAGTGTGATGGAATTCTCTCACTTACCTGGATGAGTGCAGCTCCAACAATACTCAAGCAGCTTGGCACCATCCAGGACAAAGCAGTCTGCTTGATTGGCATACCATCCACAAACATTCATTCCCTCCACCACCAATGCACAATGGCAGCAGTGTGTACCATCCACAAGATGCCCAATGAGAACTCACTATGGCTCCTTAGACAGCACTTTCTAAAGCCACAACCACTACCAACTAGAAGGACAAGAGCAGCAAACATATGGGAACACCACTGAAAGGTCCAAGGAATACTCTGGTACAAAATTTCAACATCCGGAGTCCAGATGCTACATTCAAGTGCTTCCTTTATTACGCATGTGGGGAGCAAACACTGGGCAATCCAGGCGCTTCTCCACTGAGGTTCAAATGAGCAGAGTTTATATATCTTTTACTATCAGTTACAACTTAATGGTATTAGTTAGGCAAAGGCCACAGCACAATGACCCCCCCAGTGGGCTGATAATTATATTCTTGTACAGTAATTGTAGTGCAGGGACTGGGCATTGTCTTTTTTGAAGAGGGCTATCAGACGGTGCAAAATGGCCTTCCCCATTTCTTGACTGAGTTATCCCGTGTCCCCACCTGTGTGTCTCCCATTTCCTAATTGCAAATTTACAGCTGAGCCCTTTGTACTAGTTTATAGCTTTCATGTAAGACTGCGATTGTTTGTGTATGCTTTGGTGCCCTAGCTGCTGGTCCTGGCTAGCACTTTAAAATAAATCCAAATTTTCTGCATCTTCAGTCCTCCCTTTTGGGCGCGTAGCCATTAGGTTAAGCTAGTCAATTAATCTGCGTCCGATGGTTCTGTCATGGCTCTGGTGGTACCGATCAAAGCAAGTCCTACGGGCCATGGCATCACCCGGACCTCTCCCCAAATTTTTAAGCTTCCTAATGTCGGAGACTCCTGTCTCTCCGGTGGTATGCGGCCACCAGGAAGGGAGGCTGGGACCCTACTACATTAATATTGTGTCCTGTCCCAGCAGCCGTTGTTGCTCCTTCAACATTATTTTTATCCTATGTCTAAGGGCTTTCTTCTTACAGGTACGACATGCTGCAATTCCCCACGCCAATGCTAACACTAGCTGCACAGCAACGAGTATAAGAGAGATTATTCTTATTCAGGTGTGTATATCCACATTCAGCCCCCAGTCCCACACTTGCTCCCACCATGTCGGATCTCTCAATTGCTTTTCCATATCATTGATTAGCCTTTTAAATACTGCCTGTAACACTGTTTCATCATCTTTTGTAAGTCACCTTTAATATTTGTCAGACTTTCGGGAAGGTGGGGAATTGGGGCCTAATTAGGTTCCTCATACTGTTCCAGAGTATCTTGGAGTGTGTCGAAAGCGTTGACTGAGACCTGACCCCTTTGTTGGACATACACCATTCGTGTGCGTCTGATAGTAACTAGGAGTCGGGGTTTAAAGCAGAAGTTGGGGGTGGTGATGTTGCATCGTAGGCTCCCGTATACGTAAGACTGCTTAATAGTTGTCACACAGTATTCCCCCTTTCCCTTGTAGCCTGAGCGGGTATGATGGTTTTCTCTGTGGGTAATTTCTAACATACAACCCTCTGTTCGGTTGTACCCGCATTTGGCCAGCTCCCCCCAGTTCCGACTGGATGGGGGCAAATCGTGAGGCTACCTTTCCTCCTGCACCCGCTCAGTGGTACCCCTTGTATGCCCTCATTCTTGCGTATGGCATGCATGTCTGTGGGGTAGAACCAGAGGGAGTCTTTGTCTCGGATTAACTCAATGTTCTCCACTTGGTACTGAGGGTGCGGGCCCGTGTCTGCTGTGACTGAGGGGATTGCCAATACCATGCCTATCACGTTCATTTGGTTTGTGGTGCACTTCTGAATCACCGGATACACCCTGGTCATTCCTTTCAATGTACAGGTGTCAATGACGCCTGGGTTCTTGGCCATCCCCCGCAACTGGGTACTGTTGATCCAGCCCAGTACCTCCCCACTTTGGATCTGGGCCAGATTGTATCTTAATTGCCTGAACATCCACTGGCCGTAAGCGTGGCACAGCTGGCTTTTTTGGGTGCTGTCCTCTTGTCGTTCCTCCCTTTGTATTAATCGGTTGGTGGTTTTATCACGGGTCTCTATAACGTGTACGCTTTCCAATAGAGATGCCACACTCTTGCTCCCTAGGGCCGCTGCCATTTTTCTGCCCCTCGCTGCTCTTATGAGCAGCTGCCTCATGATCCCTTTAAGATTTGTGACCTCGGAGTTGATACCTTGAATGTCGAGAGAGTTTACCAGGGAAGTCCCTGTGTTCACCCCTGTCAATACATTGTTAACTAAGCCTCTCTTCTGGCGATGGAAAGCAGCATGTCCCCTGAATCTAGTGGTGCCCATGGCATCGCCCGCCTGATTAATCACAGCCTTACACAGTAATTTGTATAGTTTTCACAGGGGCGCTTGGTTACTACAATACTCAGGCAGTTGTATACCTGCCAGGTTCACAATTACCGGTACAATTTCATGTTTAACGTTATCATACAATAATTCACTGTCCATATACAGTACCAGTCCATTCTGCAGCCCAGGGGTCATGTCTGGGCAAGATAGTCTCTGTGATGTCACTGTGTCCTGTGATTGCAGGGTGGTGTCGGTCCAGGGTCTGCCCTTGTAGTCAACTCTGTGTTTGGACCTCAAGATCCAATGCCAGGTATCTGTCATTCCCAAGTCCTCCTCTCCAGGACAGTGACCCCACTTGTTGTTGTCCAGGAGTGTGAAGGTAAATTGCGAAAAATCTTTCACACATTGTATCTGGACCTGCGCCCCCTTCGCACATACCCAGGGTCCGTCTGAACCATCGCTGATCTGGAAGCATATTGGGTCCTCACTTTTCCATCGGAGTTCCATTCCCATATGCAAGCTCTGCCTGAGGCTTTCTCCATCACTCATTCCAACAGATAGTTGCATAAGCCTGATGCCACACTTGAAGAGCATTGGACTTTCCATCGTGACATTCATACCTCCTTTCACGCAATATCCGTCACTGACACTCTTGTAGTATAAGCCCATACCGGCTGCTGCTTCACGGTTCTGTAGGCCAGTAGCTGCGATAGCCAGGGCCCTGGTAATGATTATCGACACCCAGCTTTTTTCCATCTTAGCATGGAGGTTACCCGGTTATTGTTAATTCTGTAATGAAACATACTGCTGGTGATCACCAGGGGTTAGGTCGTATATAAGAGGCAGCTTTGTCCTTTTCACCCCTCCTTGTGCACAGCCCATGGTGACCCTCCCCGTAGTTGAGGAATCCCCCTTTGTCTTTCGGATGGCCAGTCCTCGAGGTGGGGAATGAATCCTAAACCACATGGCTAACACAGTATGGACTGCTTGTTGCCCATTTTCCCCCCACTGCCCAGTAATTCAGTCTTTCTTACTTACATCATACCTTTTCAGTTGCGACCAGTGTTTCCACCTACCTTTTCCCTTCATATCGACGCAGGCACATGAATCACTGGTCAAAATAACTTTGTACGGTTCAGTCCATTTAGGGGCAAAACCCTTTTGGCTCGGGGTGATTTGAACAAACACCATGTCTCCAACCTCAGCCAGTGGTGACGGGGGCCCCCCTTTTGTCCTCTCTGCTAAATCCCTGATAGCCTGTCGGTCCTTCACTTCCTGTTGTAATTACTTTGCTGTCCATCCAATTGCTTAATACAGTTTTTAATTTTATCTCTGATGTGTCCCATATCCTCGCTTCCGGTGGCTATGCCCTCCTGGTCATTAACCATAAAAGGGTTAATCCAGTTGTTCTGTTGGGGGTAATTCTCATTCGCATCAATATGCAGGGGAGCACATCCACTCATCCCCTACCAGTTGCTGTGACTGCCTTTCCAATGACGTTTTTTAATGTGCAATTCATACGTTCTACCATTCCTGAATTTTGTGGATGGTAAGGTATGTGAAATTTCTGTTTTACCCTGAGCAGCTCACACATCCTTTTCACAACACTGCCCGTAAAATGTGTTCCTTGATCCAAATCTATTGGTAAAGGGATTCTCCACCTTGGTACTACTTCAAAAGTGAGGATCTTTGCGACCGTGGTGGCGCAGCAGTCCCTGGTGGGGAAAGCCTCCACCCATCTAGTGAACTGGTCGATTATTTCTTTCCCCTGCTGTCGGAAGGGGTCCCGTAAAATCTATCTGTAGGTTTTCTCATGGGCCCTTGGGGCGCAGCTGGTGTGATAGCCTTACTTTGATTGGTGCAAATGATGCATCTCTGACAATAATTGGCTATATCCCTGCCAATGCCAGTCCACCACCAGTTCTGAAGCAGCCCACTGTGCATACTGCTCCATCTGCTGTGGTCTGATTCGTGATACAGTTTCAACAGGGTGTATTGTATACAATTCAGGGCCAATTTCCTGTCCTGTGGTAGAATCTTGTTTCCCTGAGTGATGTCATGTCCTAGGTACCTAACCAGTATTTGTCCTACTTGCGCCTTTTTGGGGCTTATCTTAAATCCAGCATTTTTCAGTGTTCTTAAGACTACCAAGAGGTCTCCAATGTGGCCCCTTTCTGATTCTGACGCTATTAGGATATTATCTACATAGTATATGATTGTATTGTTGTAAGACTGTACGTCACACTAACTCAGCTTCTCACTCGTGACCGATGGAAGATGTTTGGGCTGTTGTGGAATCCCTGGGGGAGCCTCACCTAGGTATACTGTCTCCCTCCCACTGTGAAAGCGAATTTATCTTGGGATTCCTGGTCCAGTGATATCGACCAAAATCTATTGGCTATATCCAAAACTAAATATTTTATGTTCGGGTTTTTACAATTAAAGCACACCTCGGGTTTAGGGACGGCTGTCGCAGTGGCCACGGTTTCAGGGGGTCTGTAACATCCACTGCTGACACCTTTACCTTGGTTTTCCCTATATGGTTATCTACTCTCGTGGCCCATCTTTCTAGCTCATTATATGTGTTCTTTTCTACTAGCCCGGTGTTTAGGATTGCCTGGTGGGCCAGGCTAAGGCCATCCTTGTACAATTGCATAAACTGTACATTGTCTCATTTCGGTGCAACACCTACACCCCCGTAGTTACAATATGCCTCAAACTTCCAATTGCCATATTCATGGGCACCCTCGCCCTTTTCTTGTTTTACTCCAGTCACTATATTCCAATTAACTGGGGCTTGCCCTAAGACTTGTGCTATTTCTGCTCTAAAGGCTCGGAAATCAGCTTGCTGCTATGCCTGATCTGCCTGGTTGTCCAGGCACTAGGAGCACATACTCTATCTTAATTGGGGCCAGGGGATATGGGGGTGCTGATTCCCAACCCACTTCCCGTTGTTCTCATATCTTGCTGTCTGTTCCACCAGCCCATTCCAATCTACTTTATCTGCATATTGTGGAGCTGCTGGTGGCTGTGTTAAAGCTGGCGAAACGGACATGAGATTTTTTTTGCCTGTACTAGCTCTTCATTTTGGGATTCGTTGGCCAACATTCTGTTTACTTTCTTACTTAACTCTGCATGTTATCTTAACATTAGGATCCATGCTTTATCATCTTTGTCATTTTTTTAGATTATCCCACCGTTTTTTCTGATCAATGGGTGAATCAAATGAGTTCCAATTGTTCAAATGAGACCAAATGCAGACTGGGTAACCGCTTTGCAGAATACCTTCGGTCTGTCCACAAGCATGACCCAGACCTCCCTGTCACTTGCCATTTCAACACTCCACCCTGCTCTCATGCCCACATGTCTGTCCTTGGCCCGCTGCGTTGTTCCAGTGAAGCTCAACGCAAACTGGAGGAACAGCACCTCATCTTCTGACTAGGCACTTTACAGCCTTCCGGACTGAATATTGAGTTCAACAATTTTAGATCATGAACTCTCTCCTCCATCCCCACCCCCCTTTCCGATCCCCCTTTCTTTTCCAATAATTTATATAGATTTTTCTTTTCCCACCTATTTCCATTATTTTTAAATATATTTCCATCCATTGTTTTATCTCTACCTTTTAGCCTATTTCGATCCCTTCCCTTCACCCCACCCCACTCCCACTAGGGCTATCTGTTCCTTGCTTATCCTGCTTTCTACCCTTAATTAGCACATTCCTTAGATAATATCACCATCTTCAACATCTCTTTGTCCTTTTGTCTATGACATCTTTTGGCTATCTTCACCTATCACTGGCCCTCTATCCAGCTCTACTTGTCCCACCCCCCCTTAAACCAGCTTATATTTCACCTCTTTTCTATTTTTACTTAGTTCTGTTGAAGAGTCATACGGACTCAAAACGTTTACTGTGTTCGTCTCCGCAGATGCTGCCAGACCTGCTGAGTTTTTCCAGGTATTTTTATTTTTGTTTTGGATTTCCAGTGTCCGCAGTTTTTTGCTTTTATCCAATTGTTCTTTATCATTTTGCCTATCAATTTCTTATTTTGTCAGCTAAATGCTGTGTCAGGGATCCCTCTGGTCACTACTGGCCATCTCTGGGTAAGACAGTTGGGGTATAGTTGTTGTCAGTGGTACGGTTCTTACTTGGGTCCTTTCCGACCAAACTCATTAGTTGCGACTAATACCGGATGTAATTATAACAATCTATAATACAAGCGTTTCTACCCCATCCTTACCACCCCTTGAACTATTGCCTGGAGCCTGGGTTTCGGATACACAGGGCGCCTGACACTTCCTGGGTGAGGACGGAGTCGGATTTAGTATGAATAAAAATGTACTCACATTGTGACTCGTCCCGGTTCCCATTCGGTGTCCTCTGTCCTTTGTACCCTGCTCGCAGCTCTAATTGAAAGGTCCGCGGAATACTCTGGTACAAAATTTCAACACTCGGAGTCCAGATGCAACATTCAAGTGCTTCCTTTATTACGCATGTGGGGAGCAAACACTGGGCAATCCAGGCGCTTCTCCACTGAGGTTCAAATGAGCAGAGTTTATATATCTTTTACTATCAGTTACAGCTTAATGGTATTAGTTAGGCAAAGGCCACAGCACAATGACCCCCCCAGTGGGCTGATAATTATATTCTTGTACAGTAATTGTAGTGCAGGGACTGGGCATCGTCTTTTTTGAAGAGGGCTATCAGACGGTGCAAAATGGCCTTCCCCATTTCTTGATTGAGTTATCCTGCGTCCCCACCTGTGTGTCTCCCATTTCCTAATTGCAAATTTACAGCTGAGCCCTTTGTACTAGTTTATAGCTTTCATGTAAGGCTCCGAATTGTTTGTGTATGCTTTGGTGCCCTAGCTGCTGGTCTTGGCTAGCACTTAAAAAAAATCCAAATTTTCTGCATCTTCACCACCATCTGGAAGTTCCTCTCCAAGCCACTCACCATCTTTAATTTGGAAATATATCACCATTCTTTCACTGTCGCTGGGTCAAAATCCTGGAACTCCCCCCCTAACAGCACTGTGGGTGTACCTACTTCACAGGGACTGTAGCGGTTCAAGAAGACAGCTCACCACCACCTTCTCAAGTGCAATTAGAGATGGGCAATAAAATGCTGGCCTAGCCAGTAATGCCCACATCGCATGAATGAATAATAAAACTGCTACTCCCTTCTCCAGGCAGACCCCATTCTCTGCCACATACCCCTGCCCGGCCCCACCCCCCTCACCCCACAGAAAAGTCTCATTCCACTAACAGGATTAATTTATATAAATTACATTTATTGTCTGTTGGTGGGTATGGTCTGCCCACAAATCCAAAACAGAGTCTCACCTGGTATCATTGGATGGCTTAGATGGAAAATTTCACACTCCTCCAGTACAGAAGCTTCTTCAAGGTTTGGATTAAAACACATCCCGAGGGAGTTTAATCCAGCAATTAACTGTGCTGCACCCGGCCGATCAGTACTCAATGCAGATCCAGATGTCTTCCCCCCATTTAAGAACATTAATGCCACAATTTTTTAAAAAAATGTTGAAAGTTTATTCTCAACTCTCAAAAAATTGAATGGCCTTGACAAAATGTTCTTTGCACTCAGTTTATTGCAAAATAGTGTGAACAGGTTGAGGAGAAATAGGGAGGTGTAGGATTCGAGCTAGTCAGAAATTTATGGAATTGTTCAAAGAATTATAATCCTCTCCAAACTTCAGACCACACTGTATACTTCAAAGGATTCTATAAATGGACCAAGAACATTACCAAAGCCGAGGGTAACTGTTCCACTTTAATCATCCATAATTAACTGAGTATGCGTGCTACAAATAAAGTCAGTGCTCGGCATGCCATTGACCGTTTTTAGTCAGCAATTGAACATTCACATCACACTGATTAAATAACTCAAATGGAGCCCCCCAACAAAGCTTTTTTTTGATAAAAGTCAAGTATCTTTTCATTTCATGCAAACAGTGTTAACAACAAACGCTTGCCAATAAGGTATAATGCAGTCAATAATCCTCTATACTATGCTCCAATAACATATTGGAGTAGACCTCCCTGCTGAGCTCCATCCTTACAACAGAACTGGTAGGAGTGACCACAGCACAGTCCTTGTGAAAATCATGTGGCATGGCACAGACTAAAAGAACACATTAATACTGGTATTCAAGCGGCTCTATGAGTCATCACATCAGCATAGTATAGCACCACAATCTAATCTGAAGACTTCAGGCATCTCACATTCCTCCATCACTATCAAAAGCACTGATTGAATGGGAAGTGCAGAAGGGTGTGCCAGGATCAGCAGCAGGCATACCTTAAAGTGAAGCACCAACCTGATGAAGTTTCACACAAGGCTACCCATATAGTAAACACAAAAGCCACGAGCTACAGAGTGAACTAGGAAATCTCACAACCAATGAATCAGAGCAAGGCCCTGGTAGCTCTACCACATGCAGTGAAGAACCCGTGAACATCCCTTTTCTCAACTGTGATAGAACCCAGCATGCAAGAGAAGTGGTTGAAGTATTAACAAGTATACACAGCCAGAAGTGTCAAATGGACAACACCACTCAACCTGTTCTGGAGGTCCACATCATTAATGCCAGCATCCAGCTAATTCAGTTCACTCTCATGAAGTCAGTAAATTGCTGCATAAACTGGACAAAGCAAAAAGTGTTGCCGCAACAGCATTCTGGCCATAATACTAAAAACCTATACACTAGAACTAGCTGGGCCTCCATCCAGTCCAAGATAATCCAGCAATCAAGACACTAACATCTAGCTAACAATGTAGAAAATTGCCCAGATATGTCCAACCCACAAAGGCAAAATTTGATTTTTCATAACATTCCTCACTCCCTCGCCCCAAACCTACCAGCTATGCAATTTATTAAGAGACAAAAACAGAGCAAAACCTTAAGCCAATTTAGGAGGAAAAATTCTGAGGAATTCCAAGTCCAATCATTTGATGATTTTAAAGTCCCAATGAAATCTCAAAGTCTACACTTTTCTAGGTATAAACTCACAACTGCCTGAGCCTGTTGTGGTAACTGAAGGCCTTTAAATCAGGCATCAAACTAGTGGCCCTACCCTGCACCTTTTCTGGGGCCTTTCAAGTTCCTTTTGAGGGGGAATCAAAACTAGACACAGTATTCTAAATGAGGCTTGAATAAGGCCTTGCATGGAGACAGAATAGTATTTTGTGGTTTGTATTTTGTTTTCCTGCCAATACATCTTTAACACTATTTGCTTTTTCAACAACCTAATGGAACTTATCATTGACCTTCTCCCACCTAACTGCCTTGGGCACGCAACCCTGTATACGTGGTTGGAGTTTTCTCTACCCAAGTGAATAACATTATATTGTTCAATTTTTGCATCAACTCTGTTCTGCAATATTAGTGTAGCATCACCTTCATTAACAAAAGACTGATGCAAACTAGTCATGGAGGAATCATCGGAATCAACCCAAATCTGCCTTCAATGGCCCCATACAGTCCTCAATGACTTTATGACTGCTAATGTAGCTGTAAAAGACTTTGCCTTAATTGTTATAGCTTCTCACTTCTTGCGTGTCAACTAGTGCTCTGAGAGCAGTTTTTGTTGCCTTAAGCATATCACTATTCTCATTAATAGTTGTTTTCTTTAAACTTGCAAAAATATTTCTGGTCAATTCTAAAGCAATCTACCTTTGGACAATAATCTGTTAGCCAATGAGATTTTGTTTGTTATGACCAATTGAGAATGAGTCAATTGACTCCCCTCCATTCGTCCTCCTCAGTTGGTCACAAAGATTTAAGCCTCCTTTTTTAAAAAAATGAGGAAATGCCTCTTCCAAAACAGAATGGATTTAATTATTAAGCTGTAAGCATTAAGGAACCAATCAAACAGGGTTTTCTTGAGTCAAAGAAAGAGCAAATTTATTAACCACTAAGCCTGAGAAAAATAATAAAAACGCAACATCAAGCATTCAGCCCTCATGCAGTCATTAGAACGCACACACATCAGAAATACGGGGAGTTAGAGTCTAATTAAAAAAGGTAAAAGAAATTTGGTTGCCCTTGAGGGATAGATTTTAAACGCTGCAGCCTATTTGGGTTAGCTGGTTTCTTGGATATGGTCAGATGTGGAAGATGTTGCAATTATTACGAGATCCCAATTCGCTGGTAGGTTTCTGGTGGAGTTGGCTTCTTGAAACAGGCAACATGCTTATTCTAAAACAGGGGGAGGGAGAGAGAGAGCCCTCAGCTTGTTTCCTCTGCTGAAGACTTTCTCAATGCCGCCATTGTCATTTGCAATCTCTCTCTAGTGGCTGGGCAGCCTTGCATTGAAATACTTCACCCATTGTGTATTTCCAATAGGTGTTAGGTGTGCCTGTCTATGGCAACCATTGTTTCAATATCCAGTATTTTCCATTTTTAATGTCTCTTCCCTAGACAGTTATGAGTTTCGATGAGTGTCTGGATTATAGGAAATGTCCCTCTCTCTTCACTCTCCCCGAGGGCGATTTGTTTGTTTCTCACCTTCGCCGTGGATGTGGCCTTGCATTTTTTAAGCAGTTTACCTTGTCTCAGTTCGAATTGCAAAATTTCCAGTCAGTTGAAAGTTGAAAAAACATTTTTCAAACAAAAGGGGAATAGCCTCGTAAAATGTTCTACAACAAAACTTAATTTCCATTTTAGAGACATGCATGACTTCCTTTTATGTAAGGGTGGTTTTGAAGGCATTCCTTTTCCTTCTGTTATTCCCTGCTTGGGAATGTTCAATCAATTTTGCTCAAATCATTTGTCATCTTTGCAAATTTGGCTCTCTTTAAATATAGCATGGGCATCACGTTTTCAGCCATTTTGGTTTGACTGATCAAGTTAAAGTTGACAACCCAGAAGGAAAAAAGAGTTTGGACCAGTACTCTTATTTCCCAGTTTTACTGCTATTCCATCTGAAGGCGTACAAGACCAGTTCTGACCAGCACTCTCATTTCCCTGTTTTTACTGATTTTTTTCCTTCTGGGAAATCTAATCCAGCCAATTACCATCCTAGTGGCACTCCCTAGTCAACAGTGAAGAGATGGAAATCATCAAACAACACCTACTCACCAATAACCTGCTCAGTGATATTCAGTTCAGCTTTCATCAGCATCATTTAGCTCCAGACTTCATTATAGCCTTGATCCAGACATGGACACAGAGCAGATGTTAAAGGACAGTCCAGCCTACTGGGCCTTGACCACTCAAAGTCAAGCTGTCTGGTTTAAAATTCAAACAATGCTTGACAGTTAACTGTCAATCACCATCAACTGGAGCATTCTCCATTTTTGCAAATTGTCCTTGTGTGTGGAAGATGAAAAGCTTCAACAAAATGTTTCTTTTTTCAGCAATAAACAACAAAGCACCGAAGTCCCAGCAAAGCTTGGGTCTATGAGGATCAAGATGAAAACCCTCCAGTGTTTGGAATTATACCCCACACAAAGGAAGATCGTTCTGGTTGTTGAAGGCAAATAATTTACTGCTGAAGCCTGCAAGGCAGAGTCATTATCCAACCATCTTCTGCTGCTTCATCAATGACCTTTCATTCATCAGGTCAGGAATAGAGCAATGTTCAGCTCTATTCACAACTCCTCCAACAAAAAAGCAGCCTATGCCAGCCAACAGCTGGGCTTGGACAGTAACCAAGCTTTAGCTAGCTGACAAATGGCAGACAATATCGATGCCAGATAATGATCACCTCCGCAAGAAAACATCCAATCACCTACCACTGAACTTCTAAAGTACTGTCATCAATATCCTTGGGGTCATTATCTATCAAAAGCATAACTACACCAACCATATTAACAACACAGTTGCAAGAGCAAAACAAAGGTTGGTATTCTGCAACAATCGAATCATACCCTCACCGCATCAATGCCTCTCCACCATTTACAAGGCAGAAGCCAAGAATGTGATGGAATACCCACTACTCAGGTGAATGGATGCAGCCACAACACTTAGACTGGACAATATCCAGGACAGAGAAGTCCAACTGATTACTTGACCACTGAAATGAACATCAATCTCCTCTTCCACTGATACTCTGGGCTGTAACTTAACTGCCAAAGATGGATTTGGGTGCCAGTGGGATTTAAATCACCCAAAAATGCCACATCAGAAACCCAACACAGGCCTGCTCACTTCTGGCTTTTCTTGGGGCACATTTGAAAGAGTGCAAGAAACACCCATGGAGTTGACAGTTCTCTAACTTAACTACCTGAAGAGCCACTTAATGTAGAATTTAATCCAGCATTATTTCTTTAACAGCCAGTCTACAGGTTTGCCAAGCTGAATTCACCAAGGTAAAAAAGGGAGATCATATCAGGGAGTCATTGATCAATGAAATGGGCATGATGAAAAGTCTTCAAAAGAGTGAGACTGCATAGCTGATTCCTTGCCTATGTGTAAAGTTTGTGTTCACAAGACTAGTTCGGAGGCTGTGCTTTCACTGTTTTACAGGTGATTTCTAACTTTGAAAGTCATTTCACCTATCTTGGACTCACTGCTCCCCTTGCTGCCAGAGAATTCCACAAAGGCCTCTGACAGGCACATTTCAGATAACCTGAGTGTGTGTAAAGAAAGCCATACAGTACTCCCATGCTAAACCACTGCCCACCACTCCTGCCCATCTCAATCCAACACAAATCATTCCCACAGTCAAAAGTCACATCCTTTGCTCGTCTTCCACTCTGGTCACACTATTCACCTCAAGGAAACTAATCAACTTAAATTAAGATAACATTGCTGGTGTTGATAATACACACCAGTTCCTCGTGGTACCCACCGGTCTCAAAAGGCCTCATGTGTATCAGTGGACACCATGTACTCCCTCTCCAGGGACACCTGGGCATGGACATAACCATGGAAGAGAGGCAGGTAGTCAGGCCAAATGCTGCCCTCAAGCTCCTGCTGTTTTGACCAATGGCCACTAAGGGTAGGCCCAACATCAGTCTAGTGTGTAGATCCTCTGATCTGCCCATTCCCCTCCACACTGAATGGTCAAAAATTAGGAGCATGAGACTGAAATGCAGCCAGAAATTGAGGAACAGTGTCTTCAGTTAATGGAGATGGGGCTGCAACCTCTTGCACTCTACATAAATATCAAAATGGATTTCTCCAAGCTGCAGGAATACTTGGTGTTTGTAACAATGTCACCCTTGTTACATATATGAAATTTTAATTAAATCAAACACTTTATTTCAAGTTTTCAATGTCTAGCCATGTCCATTATTGTCTACGCATTCCAAAAAGACATGAGGTTCTGTCAGCATTTCCATTTACAGTGGGGTAATGGTGTCCCTTTCAAATGGCGCACTTAACGAGTGATGGATTGAACATGATGTATAAACACCCAAGTGAATCCTCTTGTGCAACTAAGAAGTTTTCCTCTTCTGCTTTCTATTGCACTTACTTGATGCTATCCCTGTGGTTTCAGCAGGGTTAGAGGCAGGTTGCTAAATCACATTCTCTGACAGCTAGGATGCCTGTGGCAGACATCCTCTGGGTCTTAAAGCCTGTGAGGACCCACCAAAGATTGCCAACTAAGCCTGCAGAATGAATGATATGTTGCAGTGCACTGCAGCAACTCGCTAAGCTTTCTTCAACAGCATTGTCCAGATCCACGTTCGACAGCTGAGAAAGACAAGAGCAGCAAAGTGATCAACACGCCATCAGCTCCAGGTTTACCTCCAGATCATACACCATCTTCACTTGGATATATACTGCTACTGGGTCAATGATTGATACACTAACAAATAGAGAAGCACCATCACCATAAGGAATTTCTGTGGTACCGGATAAGCAGCACCATCTCAAGGCAATTCATGCCTGTTTACCAGATTCAGTGAGTGAGTAAGTGAGTGAGAGAGAAAGAGAGAGCAAGACCAGATAAGATAGAGAGAGAGTGGGCATGAAAGAGCACATGAGAGAGCAAAACAGAGGGACAGATAGACAGCGAGAGCGGGGGCGCGGGTAAAAGCGGGGGCGCGGGCAAGAGCAGGGGCGCGGGCAAGAGCGGGGGGGACAAGAGTGGGGGGGGGGGGCAAGAGTGGGGGGGGCAAGAGGCGAGAGAGGAGTGAGAGAGAAGAGGGAAGTATGAAAGGGCTTTCAGCTAGAGTGATAGAAACAAACAGACAATCTTTTGACTTCACATCATCACTAAGATCGCCTACTTCTCCCTCTGTAACATCGCTCAACATCTCCCTTCTCAGCTCATCTGCTACTGGAACCTTCATTCAATTATTTTAATTACATGGAATTAAGAAGTTGGGATTGTTCTCCTTGGAGAAGAGAAGACTGAGAGATTTGATAGAGGTATGCAACATCATTAAGGGCCTAGACAGAGTAGAGAAAAATTGTTCCCACTGGTGGAAGAATCAAGAATGGGAAGGCATAGATTTTAGGCAAATTGGCAACAGAAACAATGGAGACATGAGGAGAAACCTATTCATGCAGCGAGTGGTTCAGATCTGGAATGCACTGAGAATGTGGGGGAGGCAGATTCAATCAAGACATTCAAAGGGGAATTGGATTATTATCTGTAAAGGAAGAATTTGCTAGGTTATGGGGAGAAGGTAGGGGAATTGGATTGGTGCATTGTTCTTTTGGAGAGTCGGCGCACACATGATGGGCCAAAAGGCCTCCTTCTGTGCTATAACAATTCTGCAATTACCTCTAGACTTGCCTATTCCAAGGCACTCCTGACTGGTCCTCCCACATTCTATCCTCAGTAAATGTGAGGCCATCCAAAACTCTACTGTCCATGTTTTAACCTGCACCAAGTCCCATTACCTTATTACCTTTGTGCTCACTGACCTACATTGTCCCAAGTCAAGCAATGCCTTAATTTTAAAATCCTCTTCCTGGTTTCCAAATCTCTCCTAGGCCTCACCCCTCCCTATCTCTATAACTTCCTCCAGCTTCACAATCCTTTGAGATATCAATGCTACTCTAATTCTGATCTCTTTAACATACCCAATATTAATTGCTTTGCCATGCCATCAGTTGCCTAGGCCCCAAGCTCTGGAATTCCGCCCCCACCCTCCATCTCTCCACCTGATTTTCGTCCCTTCAGACAACACTTAAAACCTACCAATTTGACCAAGCTTTTGGTCATCTGACCTAGTATCTCCTTATGTGGCTCTGTCATACTTTGTTTTATCATGTTCTTGTGAAGCACCTTCGGACGTTTTACATTAAAAGCGCTATATAAGTTGTTGTTTTGATAGAGAGAGAAAACTTGTTCAGAATTAGACAGATAAAAATGAGAAAAGTAATTTATATAGTACCTTCCAAATTATCTTTGTGCAGCAGTGTAGTCACAGTTGCTATGTAAGCAAAATGCCACCAATTTGCACACATATGGTTTCACACACAGCACTGTGCTGGATTGATTTGTTTAAGCAATATTGGTTTTGAAAAAAATATGGGGCTAGCACAACTCTACTCTTCTTTAAGTAGTGCCATGTCATCTTGGTTTAGCATCATAGCTGCCAAGACCGGCATGATTTTTAAAACCAAGCAGCTATTTCCTACCAATTCCCAGCCATTTGGGTCAGAAGTTGGCAAGCAGCTTTTGACAGTTGCAATTTGACAAGTGACAATTACAAAAAAAAATTGTCTCAGCCCACCTCCTGTCAATCAAAGCTGATGTCTCAGTAGGTATATACTTCATACTCAATCCATTGACTATTCAATGGGGTGAGAAAAAAATCAATACAAAGAAATGCATTGCAGCAGATTAATAAGTTGCAACTGCAATTTGAAATTCAAAATATTTTATAAAAATGTTCTTTGTAATTTTGCTGTTTGGTGCCAAATATCAAACAAATATCAGGGTATAAGTAATTCAGCAAAGCACATCCAACCCCAAACTCTTCCCACGCGAACAAACAGACTTGTTACCAGATTGGATGATCATTTACTGTCAGTCTAACGGCCTTTCTCCCCGCTTCCAATACTTTTACAACTAACTAATTTTGTTCAAAGAAAAATATTAAAATACATTATTTTTAGTGGCCCACTGATTTTTTTTGTCCCCCCGATCCCAAGTTGTCCCCTGGAGACAAACCTTTAATAATTCCTGGAGAGAACAAGACAATCTTGGAGGACTGGCAAAGCTGATACTGCCTCATAGTATGCAAGTGAATCTTCAGTCAGTGTAAATCTAACACTCCAGTCCTCAGATACCTCAACAAATAAAAGTCAATGCCAATCCTTGGCTGATCCCACAAGAGGTATGTTCCAACAGTGCTGAAAGGAAGGTTCCTTTCACCCCCTTAACTCTAAGGAAAAGGTAGACAAAACTGCAATTCCATTCAAGCCCTTTCAGCTATTGAATGGGAAATGATAAAATCCTGTATAAATGCATGCCTTTGTAAGAGAAGCTGAAAAGCAATGGCCATTCAAGGCTAGGACACTCAAGCTTACATCCACGGACTTACAGGTTCAATATTGATAAGGATAGAGTAAAGAAAACAAAAGTAGACTAGCAAGAGATCTAAAAACGGCTTGTAGACATTTCAATATAAAAATTGGAAAAGATTAGTAAAAATAAATCTGGACCCATTAGAGGTAGAGACAGATAGAATTATAATGGGGAATAAAGAAATGGAAGAGATATTAAACAAATAACTATCTGTCTTCACTACTTAAGAGCCAAAAATCTTTCTGGAAAATGAAATTTGCGAGAGTGAGGAATTTAAACAAATCAGTACGCGAAATAGTACAGGAGAAATTAATGGGACTAAGTGGTGACCTCCATGCTAGGGTTTAAAAGGAGGTAGCTACAGAGATAGTGAGTGCATTATTTTTGATCTTACAGAAATCCTTAGATTCTAGAACAGGTCCCAAAGATTGGAAGGTAGCAAACATTACCCACTATTTAAGATAGGAGGAAGGGAGAAAACTGGGAACTACAGTGTAGGCCAGTTAAACCAACATCAGTTATAAGCAAAATGCCATAATCTATTATTAGAGATGTGGCATTAGGGCACTTAGAAAATCATATGATTAAGCAGGGTCAACGCTGATTTATGAAAGGAAAATGGGACTGAATATTCCTCTGGACTTGAGAAAACCCAACCTGTGCACTTCGTGGCTTGCAAACTGCTCACCCAAACCATGTGTGACTTCACATTTTTGTATTTTCACACTGGAGTCAGGTTCGCTGTGCAGTTTGCACTGGAGTGCAGATGCAAAGGCGGGCCGGTTAGAAGGTCCGCCTTGGTTCTCCAACACATTATCCCAGTTCCCAACGGTATTTAAAGACCCTCTAAGGCTCAACCCTCACCCCCTTCATCCCCCACCCAGTTGATGCCACCCAAATGCCCATGTGCCCTCCATTTCCCCTCTGATCACCCATGATATTCCACGCCACCTCTATGCGCCCCTTGTATCCTCCATAGCCACTACCCAGTCTGCATTGTGTACAATTCTCAGATTCCATCTGATATCAATTGAAAATATTTTACCTACCTTGGGGGGTAAAAAACCTCATCACCAAATTAAAAACTTCCATATAACAGATTCTTGGAAAAAATGCATTGTGTCATGTGAAAAAAAACTTTGCAATCCTATCATCTTGTCAACAAACTAGAAACCACAAAGGGACAATCTGTTATTACAACTTCTTGAAACTGTCATTCATTCTCAGATGAACACATACTGTGCTGAAATCCATTTGCACTTGAAATTCAGTCAGCACTGATAAGGCCACAGCTGTCCAAACATTACAGTACTCTCTGAAATGGAAAGAGCAGAAGGTGCTCATTTCAATTTCAAAGCAGTGTGCCTGTCAATCAATGTAAGGGAGCAGGTGGTTAGATTTTTTTGAGTGTAGATTTTCAAGTGTCAAAACCAGGTTTTTTTGTAACATTTTTTGCTGCATTATATTGCATTCTCCATTGAAAAAGCACTGTAACACGTGTGAATAAATACACAATGCTGGTCAATGTAAGGGCCAACTTACCTTTAAAGGACAGATCCCTTTGATGAATTACTGCATTAAAACACACTTGTATTACAATACAGCATCTAATAGTGATATTTGAAGGTGTAAAAACTCTTTAAACTTACCTTTCAGAATGTTTCAGACTCCTCAGCGGGCCTTCAAATTTCTTCAAGAACTCTCAAACCTAGCATGCTCTTAGCCGGCTTTCCAAACCCCATATTACCAGACAAAAGTGGTGTGCAGAAGGAAACCCCCAATTAAAAAGGGGAAACCAACTGTAGAAGGGGCGGGCACACATTTTGCACACTAGGCATTTCCAACCCAGAAAAAGGCCAGAGGAAAATGGCGCAGGGTCAGGAAAATCGGATTTCCTTCTAAAAAAATACAAGTGTGTCCATTTGCAAACCAAACAGGTCTCCGCACCCAGGCAAAAATTCAGCCTACAGTGGTTGACAATTAAGAGTTTTTCTTAAAAAGGGGTTTAACTAGTAAAAATGGGTAAGAAGGAACAAGTGGACATAGTATCTGAATCTTCAAAAAGCATTCGATAAAGAAGTTATCACACAAAATTAGGACTCTGGGATCGGGGCTAATGTATTTAGCATCGATTGAGGATAAGTTAACAGACAGAAAACAGAGAACAAAAATGAGTGGGGCATTTTCAGGTTGGCAGGCTACTAGTTAGTAGGGTACTGCAAGTTTTCAATTTTTGGGCCTCAGCCACTTACAATCTATATGTGTAATGTATCCAAGGTTGCTGGTGATACAAAGTTAGGGATGAAAGTCAGCAGTGAGGAGGAATATAGACAGGTTGGGTAAGGGGGAAAGAATGCAGCAGATTGCAAAGTCAAATACAAAGTGTGAAGTTATTCACTTTGGTAGGCAAAATATTTTTTGAATGGTGAGACTGGGAAATGTTTGCATTCAGAGGGACTTTGGTGTCCATAAATTACAGAAAGCTGTGGGTGTAGTTAGCAATTAGAAAGGCAAATGGTATATTAGCTTTTGTAACAAAGGAATTGGAGTACTGTATAAAAGTAAAGAAGTTTTACTGCAGGGTATTGGTGAGGCCACACCAGGAGTACTGTGTGCTGTTTTGGTCTCCTTATCCAAGGAAGGACATACTTGCCCTAGAGGCAGTACAACAAAGATTCACTAAACTGGTTTCTCTGATGAGCAAATTGTCCTATGAGGAGAGATCGTGTAGACTAGGCCTTTATTCCCTGGAGTTTAGAAGAATGAGAAGTGAACTAATTGAAACATAAAATTCTTAAGGGGTTTGACAGGATGATTAAATGTTTCACCTGGCTGGAAAACCTAGAACACAGGGTCAAAGTCTCAAGCATAAGGTGTCAGCCATTTAAGACTGAGATGAGAAGAAATGTTTTCACTCGAAGGGTTGTGAATGTTTGGAATTTTCTAACTCAGGCAGATATGGATTCTCAGTCATGGAGTATATTCAAGACTGAGATAGATTAATTTTTGGGTATTGGGGATAATACAGGAGGGTGGAGTTGAAATAGAAGATTAGCCATGATTTGTTGAACGGCAGAACAAGTTCGAAGGGCCAAATTAACTACTTGTGCTCCTCTTTTTTATGCTCATGTGTTCTTATACTCTAGCACTGAACAGAAAATAGAAGAAGTTGTCCATTAGCCTATTACAGTTGATTCCATTGTTGTATGCCAGAACTCCTCAAAAGGTAAATACACCATGGTGACAGTATACCAAATTAAAAAGAGCAACTCATATTGAAACGGAGAAAGCAACCTTCCTAAAAATCTTTGTCAGCGAAGAAATGCCAAGAGATTGGAAAAGAGAGACCTGGGGATTCACAGATACAAATATGTGAACAAAGTTGACCATACAAGTTGATGTTAAAAAGCATACAGAGTCCTGGGCTTTATAAATAGAGGCATAGAGTACAAAAAAAACAAGGAAGTTATATCAACTTTTTGTAAAATTACTGGTTAAATCTCAGCTGGAGTATTGACAGATGAGACAGTTAAGGGGAGAATTTAATAAACATGTTCAAAATTATGAGTTAAGATAGAGAGAAACCATTTCCACTGGCAAGGCGGCCAATAAACTTAAGATAATTGCCAAAAGAACCAGGGGGAAATGAAGCAATTTTTTATACAGTAAGTTGTTATGATCTGGAATTTATTGCCTGAAATTCTGGTGGAAGATGATTCAATAGTAACCTTCAAAAAGGGAATTAGATATATACTTGAAAAGCAGACACGTGTAGGACTATGAGGTAAGAGCAGGTTCAATGAGCCAAATGTCCTCCTCCTGTGCTATAACAGTCTATGAATCCTGCTGTGAAGCCTGAATCTTGCATTCCAAGGCTGGACGCGGGCCCAACCTGAACACACGAAAAGACATCGGATGTGCGTCCTGACGTCATCGCACATGCATGCAATATTGAGGTCAACGGGCATGCATGGGAGTCGGAGTAGCACCCACCGACAATTAAGGGGCCAATGAAGGTCATTAAAAAGCCTATTGACTGCAATTTTACATTGCCCATACGATTTTTAGCTTGTCGCACAGGCAATACGGGTGGGCGGAATTCATGTTTTAATCATTTTCTCACCCAAGGGCAGGATGAAATCTCTGTTAGGATATAAAATGTAAAGAAATATCTGGGGACGGCAGTTTTGAGGTTGCTATCAGGTGCTTGATTGTACTGCATGGACATTTTTTTTTGCAGTACTTTTGTGCTTTCTTTTATTATTTGCAGGTCTGCAGCTCCCTGAGGCAGCTGCCTGCCTTCAGGGAGCTTGATGGAAACGCTTACACATATCTGTGGTGATGTCAGTGCCCACCCTCTTCCCACCCCCACCGGCAGTGCTGAGCCTCTCTCAGGGCGCACTTCATGCTGGCTGGCTGTTAATTGGCCAGCCAGCATGAAATAACGGTCAGGGGCCCACTGATCGTGTGCACTTGACGAACGCAAAATTCAGACCTATGGTTTTTAGGTAATTTTTCACTCAATTACCCTTGCTACCCTTGCGCAATTCATTCTTACCACCTTGGAGGTGACAATCGTAAAAGAAAGAATAAAGCTCAATCTACAACATAACAATACACCAGCCAATGCACTGTCCAGAGTTTTCTGGAGTGCATTAACAAACTGAAGCACTGGAGAAAAGGTTAATCTATTTAGAGATGGATAAACCATTTACATAGTTATTAAAATTTATTGTATTACTCAGCCTATGTAAATTGAAAATATTTGATTAGATACTGAGGTACTAGTAAATAAATAGATGAGCAAAAACCATTACACTTGAACACAGCCTATAATAGATGCACTCACCTGTTTCATGTAATCATCAGAATAAAATTAAACCGAGGGCAAGATGACATGCTTCTGACATAAATGTTCTCATTTGAAAACATGCAAAATTAAGATAATTTGGTGTTTCAAAGCTTTCTTGATATTGTAACTGATTCTGTTTCTTGATCTTCATCCTCGTTAGATCATCCTCCAATTTCCACTAAATGAATTATTTTATCCAATCCAATGGAACCTTGATCTGCTGCCAAAATAGAGGAGGAACACAGCACCCTCCTGCCAATCGCCTGTGCCAACACTTCCCAGAGAAGGGAAATTATAGGATAAGCAAGAGTCCATGTATGTTGTGTACTGAAATCTAAAGAAAGAGCTTGCTTCAATATTGTGCCTTTCATCATCCTTAGGATCTCCCAAAGCACAGTGCCACAATTAAATACCCTGGAAATGTAACATCTATTGTAATGTAGGCAAATATGGCAGCCAATTTGTGCATGGTAAGGCTCTACTAACAGATGTCCAGATAATCTCTTTCAGTGTTGTAGGTCTTCTGATAAACATTGTCAGGAATACTTGGAAAATTCCTGAACTTCAGAACATAGCAATAGGAATACTTAGGCCATTTGTCATTCAGCAAGACCATGACTGATTGATCTGTAACCTAACGCCTTCCAATCGATCCAGCATTTGTTCATGGGATGTGGGTATTGCTGGCTAGGCCAGAATTTATTGCCCATCCTGAATTGCCCTTCTGCCTTCTTGAACCACTGCAGTCCATGTGGTGTAGGTACTCCCATAGAGCTGTTGGGTGGGGGCAGAGCTCCAGGTTTTTAAACTAGTGACAGTGAAGCAGTGACGATATATTTCCAAATCAGGATGGTGTGTGACTTGGAGGGGAACTTGCAGGTGGTGTTCCCATGCATCTATGCCCTTGTCAATCCTGGTCGTAGAGGTTGCAGGTTTGGAAGGTGCTGTCGAATTCATCTTGGTGAGTTGCTGCAGTGCATCTGTAGATGGTACACACTCCTGTCATTGTGCATTGGTGGTGGAAGGACTGAATGTTAAGGCGGTGGGTAGGGTGCCATTCAAGCTGACTGCTTTGTCCTGGATGACGTCAAGCTTCTGCAGTTGCAGCTGCACTCATCCACACAAGTGCAGAGTATTCCATCAAACTCCTGACTTGTGCCTTGTAGATGGAGGACAGGATTTGGAGATTCAGGAGGTGAGTTACTCAGCGCAGAATTCCCAGCCTCTGACCTGCTATTGTAGCCACAGTATTTACATGGCTGGTCCAGTCAGTTTCTGGTCAATGGTAACTCCCAGGGGGATTCAGCAATGGTAATGCCATTGAATGTCAAGGGAAGGTGGTTAGGTTCTTTCTTGTTGGTGATGGTGATTGCCTGGCACTTAAATGGTAAGTAACATTTGTGCCACACATCAGTTCAGGCCTGAATATTGTCCAGGTCTTGCTGCATATGGACAAAGACTGCTTCAGTATCTGAGGAGTCACAAATAGTGCAAGCAGTGGATATCCCTATTTCTGACCTTATGATGGAAGGAAAGTCATTGATGAAGCGGCTGAAAATGGTTGGGGCCTAGGACACTACCCTGAGGAACTCATGCAGCGATGTCCCAGAACTAAGATGATTGACCTCCAACAACCACAACCATCTTTCTTGGTGCTAGGTATGATTTCAACAAGTGGAAAGGTTTCTCTCCAATTCCCATTGACTGCAGTTTTGCTAGGGTTCCTTGACCTTCTGTGCTGGAATCATTTTATGATCCTAATCTGTGTGTCAGGAGTCCGTGCCCCTTTATTTTTTCGAATATATAATTTTTCAACTTTCAACTGGCTGGAAATTTTGCAACTTGAACAGAGCAATGCTTAAAACTGCACGGCCACATTCCAGGGTGAAGGTGAGAAACAATCAAATCACCGTTAGAATGTGATGAGAGACATTTCCTATAATCCAGATACCCATTGAAATTCATAACTCTCAGGAAAAGCTATTAAAAATGCAAAGTACTGGATATTGAAACAACGCATACCACAGACAAACGCATCCAAAACCTATTGGAAATACACAACGGGTGAAGTATTTCAAGGCAAGACTGCCTAGCCATTAAAGGGAGATTGCAAGTGACACACTTGGTGTCAAGAAAGTCTTCAGCAGAGGAAACAGGCAGATGGCTGTGCTCTCACCCTCTCTTTTGGGAATAAGCAAGTTGCCTGGTTTGAGAAGAACAACTCAACCAGAAACCTACCAGTGAACCGAGCTCTCATAATAAATGCAACATCTTCTACGTCTGACCATATCCAAGAAACCAGCTAACCCAAATCAGCCACAGCATTTAAAATCTACACCTCAAGGACAATCAAAGCACACTTAACTGTACATTCATTTACTTTTTTTTTAAAAAGTGTGCACACGCGCACCTAAATTATTACGAGAGCCAAATGCTTGAAGTCACATGTTTATTATTTTACTCAGGTTTTAGTGGTTAATATATTTGCCCTTTCTTTGACTCAAGAAAACTTTGTTTGATTGGCTCCTTATTGCTCACAGCTTAAATAGGTAAATCAATTCTGATTTGGAAAAGTAATATCTCAAAAAAAAACTAAACTTAAACCTTTCTTGTCATCAACTGAGGAGGTTGAATAGAGGGGAGCTGGTTCACACCTTCTCACCTGGTCATACCATTCCACACTTGGTCAAATGCTGCCTTGATGTCAAGGCCAGTCACTCTCGCCTCACTTCTGGAGTTCAGCTCTTTTGTCCATGTCTGGACCAAGGCTGTAATGAGGTCAGGAGCCTTGTAGCCCTGGCAGAACCTAAGTTGAGCGTCAGTGAGCTGGTTATTGCTGATTAAGTGCTGCTTGATAACACTGTCGACCACACCTTTCTGATGATCAAGAGTAGATCGATGGGGCAGTAATTGGCTGGTTTGGATCTGTCCTGCTTTTTGTGGACAGGAAACATATGGGCAATTTTCCACATTGCCGGGTCGATGTCACGTTGTAGCTGCATTGGAACAGCTTGGCTAGGGGCATGGGCAGTTTGGGAGCTCAAGTTTGTGGAAGATAGTTCAAAACTGTTACCATCCTTTGTGTATAGAAGTCCTGAAAGGCCTGGCTCTAATTTTTGTCATACCCAGTACCAAAATGTATTATCCTGAACTTCGAATGAATTTTTTTCTCTGAAACTAGACACAAAAAAAGGCTGGAAAAAATGGTCACCCAAGGTCACCGGAGTTCTTTTGTGGATTAGAAGCACAGCCGTCTCGGGAGAGAGATCCAAAAGGACATTCCAGACTGACTCGAGTTGATGCCTTTCTCTGAAACCAATCAAAAAGGCCTTATCTGGTTTGAATGGGATATTCTAAAACAAAGACACTGTGTCAAACCCTCAGAGGTGTTAACCCACAACCC
Organism: Carcharodon carcharias; assembly: GCF_017639515.1. Classification (NCBI taxonomy): domain Eukaryota; kingdom Metazoa; phylum Chordata; class Chondrichthyes; order Lamniformes; family Lamnidae; genus Carcharodon; species Carcharodon carcharias. Next base: position 94,839,403 of record NC_054474.1, read on the forward strand.
AGGATATGCAATCAACATGAATACCCCATCTTATTTGGAAAATACTTGAACTTGGGAAAGCCAAATGGAGGCAATAATGTTGTCCTTGTTTGTTTAAAATATCAGCCAAATCAGCTAGGAGCTGTATGCAGGCAGTTCCACCAAAGCCGCTGAACTATCAAATCAGCCAGACCCTAAAACAGACTCGAAAACAAGCTACGCGACATCAGGCAGCTGGAGTACATAACCCGTTCCAGTTCAAGTTCACCTCAGAACCAATCTCCTGGACATTCAACTACAAGAAACCTCTCAGCCTGCAGTGAATCTTTCATTTTACAAGACCCTCATTCCAACTTTAAATCATCAAATCCATTCAAAAGGGCAGAGGCCAGCCATACTGGAGACCAAAGATCGTGAACCAGAAACTGAGGGTGAAATTGTCCCAGATTTGCACTAAGCGTGATAGCGGGCAGGAAAATAAGTCATTTTACTCACCAGCCGCAATGGCAGGTTTTCACACCATATCATTCCATTCCGGCCTCATCAATTATGCAGCCACAGGAAACATGCCGTCTCGCTAGTGGGCCGCCTCCACTTTGGCGGTCAGTTCACCGCTTCTTCACACATGGCGCTATATTTAAACTGCAGCCATGTGCACACTTCTTAATGCTTGTAGCTCAGTACTGCTCTGGTGAAGACATGGTCCCAAAAACCAAGAAGAGTGCAGTACCCTGATTCAGTGATGCATCCCTGGGTTGCCTTCTGGATGCTGTGGAGGTCTGCCGCGATGTCCTCTATCCCCACTGGGAGGAAGTGGCAGAAGTGGTCAGTCCCAATGCTGCACACAAGAGATCAACCAAGCAGTGCAAAAAACAGATGAATGATCTCATCAGTGCTGCCAGGATAAGACAACCATCTTATCACTCTAAACTCACACTAACAAGACCATCACACATTCACTGGCATCTCACTCACTGTCAGCTTTTTTAACATACTTTCATGGGATGTGGGCACTGCTGGTTAGGCCAGCATTTATTGCCTATTCCTAATGGCTCTTGAGAAGGTGGTAGTGAGCTGCCTTCTTGAACCACTGCAGTCCATGTGGTGTAAATACACCCTCAGTGCTGCTAGAGAGGGATTTCCAGGACTTTGATCTATTAATAGTGAAGGAACAGTGATGTATTCCAATGGTGAGTGGCTTGGAGGGGAATTTCCAGGTGGTGGTGTTCCCATGTGTCTGCTGCCCTTGTCCTTCTGGATGTTGGTGGTCATGGGTTTGGAAGGTGCTGTCTAGGGAACCTTGGTGAGTTCCTGCAGTGCATCTTGTAGATGGGACACACTGTTGCAACTATGCATCTGTGGTGCAGGGACCAAATGTTTGTGGATGGGGTGCCAATCAAGCAGGCTTTGTCCTGGATGGTGTCAAGCTTCTTGAGTGTTTTTGGAGCTGCAATCATCCAGGCAAGTGGAGAGCATTCCATCACACTCCTGACTTGTGCCTTGTTGATAGTGGACAGGTTTTGAGGGTTCAGGAGATGAGTTATGCGCCACAGGATTCCTAGCCTCTGACCTGCTCTAATAGCCACAGTATTTATATGGCTAGTCCAGTTCAGTTTCTGGTCAATGGTAACCCCCAGGATGTTGATAGTGGGGGATTCAGCGATGCTTGTGCCACTGAATTTCAAGGAGCAATGGTTGGATTCTCTCTTGCTGGAGATGTCATTGCCTGGCATTTGTATGGCACGAATGTTACTAGCCACTTTTCAGCCCAAGCCTGGATATTATCCAAGTATTGCTGCATTTGGACATGGACTGGTTCAGGATCTGAAGAGTCACGAATGGTGCTGAACAAAATCATCTGACCTTATGATGGAGGGAAGGTTATTGATGAAGCAGCTGAAGACAGTTGGGCCTAGACACTACTCTGAAGAACTCCTACAGTGTCGTCCTGGAACTGAGATGACTGACCTCTAACAAGCACAACCATCTTCCTTTGTGCTAGGAATGACTCCAACCAGAGTTTTCCCCCGATTCCCATTCAAGGGACATCACTACTCACTCTCTCACATGCACCCTCATATCTCTATCTGCCTCATCTCCTCTGGAGACGGCCTTGCCATCTTGAGACCACTTGCACAGATCAGCACGTGCCTCCATACACACCTTGGGATACCCCCATTCCCCAGTACAGCCCTTGTCCTGCAGCCTCTTCTCTTGCCTGAAGCCTCCTTCCCCAAGCAAGCCCTAGCCCTGCAACCACTGAAAAGCCTTACAGTGGATCAGGTAAGTAGAGATCTGCCTGTGAGTGCCCTGATGTGGTGCTGCCTGCGAAGCCTGGCGCTGATGACTGCAAGCGCTGCCCGAAGATTAGGCAAATAGACCTTGAAGTCCCGAGCAAAGCGCAGGTCGCCAGGTGCACATCCCTCATGTACAGTTGTGAAACACATCAGCATGCAATCGCGCCAACATGCCCGGATTATCCAACTTGGGGAATGATTCTGGACAGCGGGGTTTATAATGAGATTCTAAAGTATTGAAACTAGGTTGCCAACGTGTGGTGGCCGGAAACGCAGCCCACCATTGACAGGTTGACACGTGGAGCAGACTATCACAAACTGGTTTCGCGACGGCATGAATTTTTAGCCTTCTTGTCATATTGTCATTTCCTTCCCCGCACGCCACCACCCCTGCCGCCGTCTGCCATGACGCCTGATGCCAACAGGACTGGAATATTCTGGCCCGAGATAAATGTAATTTGTAGAAGTGCATGATCTTTATCTGTATCTAATCTTTGTCTGTGAGAGAGAACGAGCATGTCTGACATTGTGTTGAATTCTGGGTTTAACTCACAAAAGCTTGCAGCTGAATAACTTAGTTGGGATGCACACTCAAACAAGGTAAAAGGCATACCTCTTTTCATACAAAACATACGGATCATGATAAGAGAGTACATAAATTCCATCCATGACATTTTTAAGATGCTGCCTCCTTGCCCTAAACTCCTCAACCAGCAGAAAGGCAGAAAAAGTTTCTATTTATTCTCTGTTCCCCCATGATACCTTGAAAACTTGTATCAAATCAGCCTTAACCTCCCAAATTCCAGGGAATGCGGCATAAATTGTGTAATCTCTTCTCACAATTTAACTGTTGAAGACCAGACATCATTCTGCTAAACCTATGTTGCACTCTCTCCACGGCCAATACGTGGTGCCCATAACTGCTCACAGTGCTCTACGTACAGTCTAGCCACAGCTGAAGCATGGCCTTTACTTCCTTATATTCTAGTCCTCTAGGTGTATAAGGCCTTCATTCTATAAGCTTTTTTGATTATTTTACTTACCTATACATGGCATTTTATAATCAACATAAATGAACCCCCGCCAAGTCTCTTTGGACCTCTTATACTTCTAGTTTTTCAGCATTTAGAAAGTACCCTGTCTTACCCCTTTTTTACATCCAGAATGGGTGACCTCACTTGTTCATACTGAAATCCATTTATCACAGCTTTTCACATTCACTTAATCCACAATTATCTCTTTAACATTTGTATTTCACCTACACTGCTTACAATGCTGCCTATCTTTGTGCTATTGGCAAATTTAGATACGTGACTTTCTATCCCATCATCTAAGTCAATGCTAAATATGGTGAATAGTTGATGCCATTGGTACTTCCAAGCCAAACAGGCCTTAAAAAGTTCTCACACAGGCTGCACACAAGTCAGCTTAACTTACTGCATGTGCATGATCACCCAAAAAATAAATAAAAGCACCTGCACACCTGTCAATGGCGGGCTGCATTTCCCACCGCCACATGGCGGGAACCTAATTTCAATACTTTAGCATCTCATTATAAGCCCTGCTCACCAGAATCATCCCCCAAGTTGGATAATCCGGGTATGTTGGTGCAATTGCATGCTGATGTGTTTCACAACTGTACACAAGCGACATACACCTGGCGACCTGCACTTTGCTCAGGACTTCAAGGTCTGTTTGCCTACCCTGCTTCGGGCAGCACTTGCAGTCATCAGCACCACATCAGTTTTAGGGGGCTCAGGCTGCAAACTACAGAAGAAAAAATTAGAGTATGTTGGTTGATGGGCACCCCCAGATCTGTCAAGGCATCTGAATTGCATCATCAGCGACAAGTGGCTTGCTCATTCACTACTCTTGTGCTCATGTGATTCCAGCTGTATCTTTTCTCTGCATCACTGGTAGGGTTTCACCACACAACTTAAAAGTTTCCTTTTAAAGAAATGAGCCAATTAAAACACGTGCTTGAGCAAAAGTCTCAGCAAAATAACTGTGAATTACAGAAAAATACAACATGACATGCTGCTCCTGCTACTTAATGACAGCACCTTCTGTCACTTCCCTAAATAGAAATTTGCATTGCTGAATGAGGCCATTTAGCCCTTCATGCATTCGCCGGTTCTTTCAAAGAGCTATCCAATTAGTCCCTTCCTCTTTCTCTTCCCTCATAGCCCTGCAAATATTTTGTTTGATTGAAGATCCATGTCCTTTCTTTATATAGGGTAGCAAATCAAAATAGCATATGAATGATTACTTTACGAAGTAATGTTTGGTTTCAAAATAAACAGGCTGTGCAGAGTCAAAAGATTTAATTATTTTTTCTTTCATGGGATGTGGGTGTCACTTCCAAGGGCAGCATTTGTTGCCCATCCCTAACTGCCCTTGAACTGGGTGGCTTGTGAGGTCATTTCAGAGGACAGTTAAGAGTCAACCACATTGTTGTGGGTCTAAAGTCACATGTAGGCCAGACCAGGTAATGATGCCAGATTTCCTCCTTAAAAGGGCATCAGTGAGCCAGATGAGTTTTTACAACAATCGATGATAGTCGTCATGGTCACCATGACTGAGACTAGCTTTATACTCAATATTTATTAACTGAATTCAAATTCCACCAACTGCCATGGTGGGATTTGAACTCATGTCCCCAGAGCATTAGCCTGGGTCACTAGGTTACTAGTCCAGTGGCATTACCAATACACCATCTCCACTATAAACAATAAACCTCCAACAAACACCATGACAATGGCATAATTTAATGACCTCCCCCAAAGTGAGTTTGGTGGTGGGAGCGCAGTTAAGTTGGGCAGGATAGTGACAGGTGGCACCCCACTGCTTTTCCTGTCCCGATTAAGTTCATGGCAGAAAAGCTCATGGATGCCTGCCTGCCCCACTGCCAATTGAGGCTCTTAAGTGGGCAATTAAAGTTCACTTGTGGGCTTCATCCCACCACCATTGGTATTTGCCCAGTAGTGAGCAGGGAAACTTGCCACATGGGAAGCCCAGAATGCAAACATAGTCGGGGTGCTGTGAGCTTCGGAGGATGGAGGGGAGGGACTCCCTCATGCAAATACATTCAGTGCCTGATCAAGAGAGCCAGCATCAGGAAGTGGGTTGCCTGCTGTGAGCCACTTGTCCTGCTTGCCCACTTGTGACCCTCATCCCACCATCACTCAGCCATTGCCTGGGTCTCTCTCAGCGATCCTGACGGATGGAGGCCTTGCAGGCAGCTCCCGCTGCCAAGCAATACACTGTTGCCTGCCTCTGATTGGCCAGCAGCTTTTGGGGGGAGATGGCACTTGCATCTCCCCAGGCCCTTGATCCTGGGGAAGGCCGGCGTTACCCAGTTAAGTGCCTGATTGGCACTTAATTTTGCAGGGGACCTCCCTGAAAGCAGGCGTTGCAGAACTCTCACTGGCTCCCCAGCCAACAGGGACCCCTTTCGCCTCCATTAAATACCACCCAACAATAACAACTTGCATTTATATCACCATTTTAATACAATAGAACATCCCAAAGCACTTCACACAAACAGACAAAATTTTTAAAAAGATGAAAAGTCAAAAGAGGAGACATTAAGCCAGATGACCAAAAGCTTGGTCAAAAATGTAAGTTTTAAGGAGCGCTTTAACAGGGGAGGAATGCAGAGAGGGTTAGCAATCATTCCAGAGCTTAGGGCCTAGACAGCTAATGGCTTGGGCGCCATTAGTAGGGAAGGAAACTGGGGATACAACAATGCAACAGATATTTATTAAAAACAAGAAATACTGTTTAATTAGATTTCATATATGGCAATTTCATACAAAGCTTTCTCTCAAGAAACATTTTAAGCAGTTATATTACTCATATGGAGCTTTAACACATCAGTTGAACAATTGCTTAAGAGAAAATTATACTATTTGCGTGTGAGTAAAGCTGCTCCATAACATATTCTAGCCTACTCAACTCCATGTTTTAATAGCTTATGTATGAGTCATCCTAGGACACCGAAGTACCACGCACTGAGCCTTATGTTATGCATTCCCGGTTATAACACGGTGGGGTGACAGTCTGAGATTCAATTTTCAGAACTCTTTGTTCATTTTTTCAGTTTGTTTTGTTTAAAATTCAGCACACACCATCACTCCGAGAGAGTGGGGAAAAAAAATCAGTTTTAAAAGCAAATATGTTTCCATGGTATTTGGCAGCAATTTTATTTGTAAAGTGTATCAAGCAGTTTATTTTAGGTGTACAATACACCACATGCATAGACACACTCATTTCACCTGTCTTACTAGACTGCCAACTCCCTCCCCAGCTCTCGTACTGCATTGATTCCTTCCCATAAGTCTGATCTTCTCCTCCACCTAGGATACTGTAAGCTCACCACAGTGTCATTTGTTTTTTTTTGCCAAGTCCAAATCCAGATGAGAGGCAGATCATCACACATGCACATCATACACTAGCTGGAAAGACAGACGACGAGATATATTAATTAGAAACTACACAGAACCTGCAAGTTTAGGAAATTAGATCTTTAACAACCATTTCTTAACACACTTTTAGCACTGGCTTAAATGTATAACCAAAGAGAATATGTGTAAGGAAAGCACATTGGAGGCATCCTCACTGGTAATCAAAGGACATTCTAAAATGCAACGTTAGCAACATGTTCTGATAAAAGATCACTAACCTGAAATGCAAAAACCTGCTGAATATTTCAAGCGATTTAGTGATTCAAGTGATTTAAAACAAGATTTAAAAGATCCCGACGAAGAGAGTCACATTGGACTCAAAACATTAACTCTGTTTCTCTCTCCACAGATGCTGCCAGACCCGCTGAGTTTTCCAGCATTTTCTGTTTATATTTAAAAAGAGTGCCTTTTCATAGCCTCCTAACAATTTAGAAGTTTCCAGCCAGCCCGCTCAGAAACCAGACTGCAGCCCACCTGCCACTCAAGCCATTTCATGATAATATTTGCTGTCCTCCAACCATGACAGGAGACAATTGAGTTATCTACCAAGTGAAGACAGGCTATCATTTCAACAAATTCCCTTAAATCTCTCTCTGGAAGAACCCACAAGATACAAACCTGGTAAATGTTCCACTCTGATGCCTCATTAAGCAGGAAAGTACATAACATGATTAGTCATGCATTTTTAAAATTACAGTTCTGCCATTTTGGATGCACATCTGAGTACAGTGTTACAAGCTCAGTGCCAAACTGGTCAAGTTTCATTCATTTTGTTTACAAACAACATCCATTCTGAGCTAACTCACGCCTAAAAACTAAAAGAAAAGCCAAATTTGCAATCCTTGGCACTCTCTTTGATTTCATTCTTCACAATTCTCCAGCAATTGATGGCTTTGCCGATTGCTGAGACAAGCATTGCACAGAGGTAAAACTTAGCTGTCCCCACTATCAGACCTCCTTTCTAGCCAGCACACCTTTCAATATCAGATTATTCTTTGAATAAATTAAGAAAAATATGGTGTTCCATGAGCCCAAAAGGTTACTGAAGAGTCAGTGTGCAATCTGTTCCAACTGGACAATGAAGCAGCTACAAATGAACCAGCACCAAAGGCTATGAAACAATAACAATGAGCAGGGTGAATGCAGTCAAGTCAAGTTTAAAACATAATACTATTTCCATAAATTATAGTTCCAATTCAGAGGCTACAATACAAAATGTGAACTGACACTCTGGTGCAGTAGTTAGGAAGTGTTGCATTGTTGGAGGTACTGTTTTTTTGGATGGGACTTTAAACCAAGGCCCATCTTCCCTCTCAGAGAGAAACAAAAGATCCTATGGCATTTCAAAGAACAGCAGGCAAATTATTCAGGGTCTTCTGGCCAATTTTTATCCTTCAGCCAAATTCACTAGACCAGATTAAGTGGTCATTGTCACATTGCTGTTATTGGGATCTTGCTATGCCAAGTTCAATTTGGCAGTCACTTTTCCTATGCTTTGAAACATCTCGAAGTTGTGAAAGCCACTATATAAATGAAAAGCATTTCCTTGTTTCATGCGACTTGGTCAAGAAAATTCCGGAACTTAATGAATTTGATTTAACTTCTTGTTTCACAAATTTCACAACTACCCTCTCTAAAGCCATTAAGATTTAACAGTATATTTTAAATTGTAGTCTTCTGTCTGGTGAGGAAAGAAGACTAAATATATTTTTTAATTATCGAATAAAATCCTAAGTGTGGTGAACTGTGTTAATTTATCGACATGAGGTGGGGAATTAAATGCTTTATTTTGCACTATTCTAATTGGTGCCATTGTTTACTATACGCCACCTCGGTCAAGTTTGGTCCCCAAGCTCAGCTTAAAAACACATATCTCAGTCACCATCTAGACTGCTGACTTCCACAACATTGTCTGCTTACACACCTACTTCATCCCACTGATTGGGAAAACCCCATCTGTGCCTTTGGCAGCTCCTAACATTCTTCTAGCATTCTCCCAAATTCCACCCTGGGTAAAATGTCCATCACTCCACAGACCACACCCCACAAAGTACCATTAACTCTGGGCCTGACTAACCTCCCCCGCTTCCCCATACCCGGCCCACTGAATTCAAAATCCTTGTCCTCCTCTACAGACCTATCCATAGCCTCACCAATCCCTCCCACCCTCCTTCTTCCAGCTCTATATGTCTTCTTGCACCTTCCTTTTCCGATCACTTTCCTCCTTGGCATAATACCTCCCCTTTCCCTATTCCATCATTAGGCATAAAGCCTTCAACCATTTTGGTCCCAACTCTGAAGCACTCTCTTTTCCTTGCTCTCTCTCCTCTTTTCAGATGCCTCTTTAAAACTCCTCTCTTGATCACCTTCTTTCATCACCACTCAGTGCTCTGTAAGTTGCTGTGGGGCATTTTGCTTCAATAATGACACTATGGGAGAATTTTATGAGACCAGTGGAGGGAAATCCAAAAAGTCACCAATCGGCCAACATATTCCTGTCTCCAGGTGACCCAGAGACCAGTGAGCAACAGAAGTGACTATCCACCAGGCACCAGTAAGTAGCTAATTAGTGGCAATTAACTGGCCACTTGGGATCAAAATAGGGGCACCACCAGGATCTTACCAGCAGCACATGAGCTCCACACAGTAGATAAAGCCCGAGGGAGGGGGACCCTGAAGGCATCCTCCCAGCAGCAGGCCAATCTGGGCCAATGAGGCCTCTTTTATTTATGCTCCCACCCCAGAGCCACCTCTGCCACAGGGCCACAGTAGTGGCTGCAGGCCATCCTGTGGACAGGGACTCCATCACAATGATGTCCTGGCAGCTGTAACCACAAATAATTTTAATCATTGCCCAACTTCCTAGGGCACCTCCATCTTAATGCATCCTCTCGTCCTCCTGCCTGCTGCAGCAGCAACCCAACTCTCTTGGTTGGACCGTCAGCAGGACATCATTGGGGACCCTCCCACCGGGCCAGGCAGGCACCTGTTCCGCCTGCCACCCTTAATTAGATGGTACTTCCAGAGGCAACCACTGAATTAACCATCTCGGGTGAGATTATGCAGGCAGGCGGATTGGTATCACCAGTAAGGCCCCAGCCTCAGAAAATCTTCAAAAGCTGTAGGGATAAGAAGATAAAAACTTAAGAAATAGGAGTAGACCATACAGCCCAGTGAGCCTTCTCCCAATACGTGCACAATTATAATTGATATTATAGTTGTACAATAGAACAGACAATGCTAGCACCAGAACCTGAGGCTGAAGCTTGCAAATAATTTGGGAAATGATTTATTCTTAACCCAATATGCACAGTCACCACCACACATTAAATTACCACAGTACAAAAAAAACTACCATCCTTCATTTTATAGCAGGTACAATAATGGTCTGAAACCCTCAGGTTTTGTGGCCTGCAGTCAAAATCCACATACTGCTGCCCCTGGGTTTACAGCAAGAATCTACAAAGTGTACATAAATGCCTACAAGCCAAATGCACACATTTTCCCTTAGGTTAACAGTTAAGGTCAACAGTTTACTACTGTACAATCGAGAGTTCAGTCAGTATGCAATTCACACGCCAGTATATGAACATACATAACCAGTAGCTGTCTAAACTAAGTACCTTATTTGCTCTTACAACCTATCACTGAACAGGTTCAAGGGATGCTGTCAAGGGAGTCTGGTGTTGACAGTTAGACACATGTTCACTTTCTATTTATTTTTTAAGCATTAAACACTTTTGCTTTCTGCAACCAATAACATTTGTAAACAAGCAATTAACCACAGCAGCACTTACTCGTCAGTGATACGACTGTAAAATTTGAATGCAAACGAAAAGAAAGTCTTTCATTATTTTATGGGGTGCGGCGAAGGAAAGGGGTATTTCTAATTTGGATGCAAAGCTGCCATTCAAAAAGGTTACAGTTCTACATGGCATTGGGGGGCGGGGATCAGCTCACACAAACGCTCTCCTGTTTCAACCAGCACTGTCAGGGAAGTTGTGACTGTAATTAAATTACATTTTAGATTTATTCTGGGGGGAGGGAGGGAGAAAAAAGGTTTACCTTCTGACACATCCTCGTCAATAGTTCCTTTAACCTGAGAGAAACACCACTGCATTTCGTTTGCATTGCCTCCAAACCCTGTAATAGATAAAGACAGACATGTCAACATATGAAGAGAAATAAGCTACGCGCCATCATTCTCATTGCTTGAAGGACAATTTGTCCACAATCTGAAGCAGCTCTGGCTTTGATGAGGAAAGATGCTTCTCTCTTACCCGGCATCATTCTCCAACAGACCGTGCAGCTGCTGCCGGCTCTAAGGAAGCAGCCGGAGGGGGGGTGGAGGGGAGCTCCTGTCAATCACCCGCTCCCTCACCGGCCACCGACCAATAGCAGAGCGCCGGAAGTCCAGCGCGCCCCCACTTCCTTAGCAACGGCAGCCATTTTTCCCCAGGGAATTGGATGTTGAGATTTTTTCCGTTGTTGAATTGAGAATGGTCCAGATTCCTTTCGTTTGAAATATGAAACTGTCAGTTTGAGATCTCATTAACTTCATCCTGGCTGCAGCCTCTTATTCTAACGGACCTATTTCAGAGGTTACTGCTGGGGATGACTTAAATGAATACAAAGTTTGACCAATTTCAAATCTGTTATTGGGCAATCAGGCAAGTCACACACTTTGCCTTCACCATCAGTAGGTCAAATGGAATGTTGTCATTTATTGTAGAGGAATGGACTATAAAAGTAGGGAAGTATACAGCTAAGGCCTTAGACCGCATCTGGAGTACTGTGTACAGTTTTGGTCTCCTTACTTAAGAAAGGATATAATTGCATTAGAAGCAGTTCAGAAAGGCTCACTCAACTCATTCCTGGGATGAAGAGAACAAAAACAAAAATACCTGAAAAAACTCAGCGGGTCTGACAGCATCTGCGGAGAGGGATACAGTTGACGTTTTGAGTCCATCTTACCCTTCATCAAAACTAAGACATATAGAAATTAGATGAAATATAAGCTGGTAGAAGGGGGTGGGCCAGGAGAGCTCGATAGGGGGCCAGTGATAGGTGGAGGCCAAGAAGAGACTGCCAAAGATGTCATAGACAAAAGGACAAAGGGGTGGTGATATTATCTAAAGGATGTGCTAATGGGGACATTAAGGGAAGCAAGCAGGACAAGCTAGTGGCAGATGGTCCTAGTGTGGGTGGAGTGGGGGGAAGGGATCGAAATGGGCCGAAAAGGTAGAGATGAAACACTAGATCGAAATAAATTTAAAAATAGGAGGGAAAAGAAAAAAATATAGTTGTAAAAAAACTATAAATTATTGGAAAAAATTGGATTGGAAATGGGGTGGGGATGGAGGAGAGAGTTCATGATCTGAAATTGTTGAACTCAATATTAAGTCCGGAAGACTGTAAAGTGCCTAGTCAGAAGATGAGGTGCTGTTCCTCCAGTTTGCGTTGAGCTTCACTGGAACGTTACAGCAGGCCAAGGACGGACATGTGGGCATGAGAGCAGGGTGGAGTGTTGAAATGGCAAGTGATAGGGAGGTCTGGGTCATGCTTGCAATGGGTCTTGGCCTGCTGCAATGTTCCAGCTCCCCTGTCCCACCCCCTTCTACCAGCTTATATTTTATCTCATTTCTATATGTCTTAGTTCTGATGAAGGGTCATACGGACTTGAAACGTCAACTGTATCCCTCTCCACAGATGCTGTCAGACCTGCTGAGTTTTTCCAGGTATTTTTGTTTTCGTTCTAGATTTCCAACATCCACAGTATTTTGCTTTTACCTGGGATGACAAGGTTAGCTTCTGAGAAAAGGTTGGGCCTATACCCATTGGAGGTTAGGGGAATGAGAGGTGATCTTATTGAAACATATAAGACCCTGAAGGGACTTGACAGGATGGAAGCTGAGAGAATGTTTCCCTGTCTAGAACCAGGGGACACAGTTTAAAAATTAGGGGTCTCCTATTTAAGACTGAGGTAAGGAGAATTTTCTTTTCTCAAGAGGTCATAAATCTGTGGAATTTTCTTCCCCAGAGAGCAGTAGATGTAGGGTCATTAAATTTATTCAAGGTTGAGTTAGATTTTTGATAGACAAGGGCATCAAGGGTTTTTTAAAAATTCATTCACGGGATGTGTGCTTCGCTGGCTAGGCCAGCATTTATTGTCCATCCCAAGTTGCCCTTGCGAAGGTGGTGGTGAGCTGCCTTCTTGAACCACTGCAGTCCATATGGTGTAGGTACACCCACAGTGCTCTTAGGAAGGGAGTTCCAGGATTTTGGCCCAGTGACAGTGGAGGAACGGTGATATATTTTCAAATCAGGATGGTGAGTGACTTGGAGGGAAACTTCCAGGTGGTGCTGTTCCCAAGTATCTGCTGCCCTTGTCCTTCTAGGTGGTAGTGGTCGTGGGTTTGTCTAAGGATCCTTGGTGAATTCTTGCAGTGCACCTTATAGATGGTACACACTGCTGCCACAGTGTGTTGGTGGTAGAGGGAGTTAATGTTTGTGGATGTGGTGCCAATCATGTGGACTGCTTTGTCCTGGACCGTGTCCAGCTTCTTCAGTGTTGTAGGAGCTGCACTCATCCAGGCAAGTGGGGAGTATTTCATTACATTCCTGACTTGTGCTTTGTAGATGGTGGACGCTTTGAGGAGGCAGGAGGTGAGTTACTCGTTGCACAATTCCTAGCCTCTGACCTGCTCTTGTAGCCACAGTATTTATATGGCTAGTCCAGTTCAGTCTCTGGTCAATGATAAGCCCCCAGGATGTTGATAATAGGGGATTCAGTGATGGTAATGCCATTGAATATCAAGGGGCGATGGTTGGATTCTCACTTGTTGGAGATGGTCATTTTCTGACACTTGTGTGGCATGAATGTTACTTGCCATTTGTCAGCCCAAGCCTGGACATTGTCCAGGCCTTGCTGCATTTGGACATGGACTGCTTCAGTATCTGAGGAGTTGCGAATGGTGCTGAACATTGTGTAATCATCAGCGAACATCCCCACTTCTGACCTTATGATGGAAGGGAGATCGTTGATGAAGCAGCTGAAGATGGTTGGGCCTGAGGAACTCCAGCAGTGATGTCCTGGAGCTGAGATGACTGACCTCCAACAACCACAACTAGGGGAAAGGGGGTCAGACGGGTAAGTGGAGCTTGAGGCCACAATCAGATCAACCATGATCTTATTGAATGGCAGAGCAGGCTCGAGGAGCCAAATGCCCCCCTCCTCCTCCTAAGTCTTGTGTCTTGGGTCAATACCCTCCAGTCTAACACCATGGTGGGATTACCATAACCAAAAAGATTTCAGAAGCTCAAGAACAATGCCCACCAACACCTCATCAAGACAATAGGGAATGGGCAATAAATCCAAACTTGCCAGCATCACCCATACTCCAAGAACAAACTTTTCACAAAAATGTAATTCTCGTTCCTGAGAATTTGGTTTATAGTTTGAAAACAAAACTTAAGTTTATATAGCGCTTTACAGACAATGTGGCACTTTTCAAATCCAGTCACTGTTATAATAAGGGGAAGTATAGCAGCTAATTAGTGCACAATAATGTCCCACACACCAATGAGATCATGACAAAGTATTCTGGTTTAGTGATATCAGTTCTGGATAAATATTAGAAAGGACACCGAGAAAACTTTCCAGTCCTTCAAATAAGACCATAGGGTCTTTTATGGCCACCCAAGAGAACAAATGAGGCCTCAGTTTAACATCCCGGCTAAAAGACACCACCTCTGACATCACAGCCGCTCTCAGCCTTGCGATGATCTATCTGCCATGATTATGTGCTCAATTCTCTGCTGTCAGGCATGAACACACAGCTATGTACTGAAAGGTGAAAGTGCTGCCACTGTTGTTATCTGCATGATAAGAAAAAGGTGGAATGATTCAGCAGAAGTGGTTATTGAGACGGCCATGAATATATTATTTAAAAGTGAGTTAGCTAAGTATTTGCAAAAGGAAAGTATAAAGGTTCAGTTGACAAAAGATCAAAAACTTATTATGCAATTGCAATGTATCAATATAATAGGGTAGTAATAACTGATATGTGAGCATGAAGAATTATTCACAATTGTTGCGACTACAGTGTAATAGGCACGGAAGGCACACATTCTTGAACTGTGTTCAAGAGAACTTTTTTAGCCAGCACATTACAAGCCCAACAAGAGGGAGCACAATTCTCGATTTAGTCTTAGGCAATGAGACCAGGCAAATGGTTGAAGTAGCACTGGGTGACTATTTTGGAATTAGTGACCACAATACAGTTAGATTTAGCATAATTATGGAAAAGTATAAAGGTAGAACAGGAATAAAAGTTCTAAATTGGAAAGAGACAAATTTTACGAAACTAAGAGGCACTGGCAAAAGTGGTCTGCTTACAGCTACTTGAAGGGAAATCAGTGACAGACCAGTGGGAGGCATTCAAAAGCGAGATTTTAGTTGCCATGTAGACATGTCCCCTCAAAGAAAAAGGTAGTACTGCCAAATTTAGAGCCCCCGGTTATCTAGAAGCAAATAAGGTAATGTTGACTCTGTCTTTGAGTACAACTGATGTACAGACAAACAAATCTTACTGCCAGTAGTTCATTTTAAGTCGACTTTATTATATCACATAGATTTACTTAAAAGTGCTTTACCAAAATAACTCTAAAAGCGTACACAGTTTGGAATGTAACGATACTACCTGTTCAAGGAGAGGTAATCAGTCTCTGGCTTGGCGGTAGATCTTGTCGCTGAGTCCCTGACTCAGGGTCCACTTTGCGAGGGTTGTTCCGGCAGCTCTTTGCTGTCAATGTCTCTGAAATTCCTTCTTTTATACAGTTGCACCCAGCATTGAGAACGTTCTTAATCACATGCTCATGTGAGTCGTGGTCATCCGCTTACTTAGCGATAAGTGTAAAACAGGTTACATCTGTTACATTGTTCCTTATGATTAAATTAGTTTCTCATTTGTGTTGATTCATCCAGTACCTTCTGTTCCCTGCAATCAACCGCCCCTTCCCCTTTTGCTGATACTGCACATTCCATTCCAGCGCACTACTTCTATGTTGACATCCTTTACCATCATGCTCGATGAATGTTGCAGCTTACTTAGCCTTTCTGGCTACAGTCCCCCCTTTGATCCATTGGAAGGGTACTGCAAATGGATCACACATATACACCTTCTCTGAAGAGGCAATATCATCACCCTCCAAACCGTGTATGGTACATGGATGGTTTACAACAGTTACATGGTTCACGGCTATTTATCGATAGACCAGATATTTTCGTTAATCAATCGCTCCGTTTTCCACACGTATAATTCCATATCTAACTTCCTTTCCATTTCAATTTTCCACCGTTTGAGCATTAGTACAACATATGTTAAGTATATCAAAGTACAAAATATCAAGATTACAGCAACGTGAGAAACAATTCTTATCCATGGATGAACCTGTACATTTGTTCCCCAATCCCAAATTTCATCCCACCAATCGCTCTCCTTAATATTACTAATCTCCTTAGCTATTCCTGCAGTATATTGTTCAATTTCTAGGTAGGTTGCAAAGGTTTTAGTTAACTCCTCCTTTATTCTCATCAAATGTTCGGGCAATAACTAGACTTCTGTCAAATAGTTTTCCTTATAATTTTTAAGTTTCCCTTTTATTTCTTCCGTTGTATTCACATCAACTTCTTATTTTTTATGAATGTCTACTAACTCTATCCCCCCTAGTTGGGACTTCCAGTTGCAAACAAAAGGTGGCCCCATTAATAGGGCACCTTAGGTGCCCATATTGAAATATTGTTTCTTTGGTGGTCACACAATACATTCCTCTGCCCATGTATTCTATTCGGTTGGTATTACCTATTGTTCTTCTCGCTTCCAAACTGCAATTCACCTTTCCCTTTACTTTAAATCCATACAGGGCTCACTCATTCAGATATATCGGGTAAGGACAAATGGTTGTTTTGTCTGTTCTCTCGCACCTAAAAAACTCTGATCCCACTGTAGTTCCATTCATTTCTATTGCATGTGTTGCTTCTTGCCCTATCCATACCCAATCTATGGTGACTCCAAATTGTCCACGGTGAAAACTCACTTCCCTATCGTGTTTTTCGACACTATCAGAATTCCCAGCACCATTCCTATTGCACTTTCAGTACTTCCCTTGCAATATTCATCAAACCACATTTTGGTTAGTTTTCTTAACTCACAAGTTGTCAGGTTAGAATTAGATTCCCTGTTCGTTAAATTCTGCAGTTGTTCATTACATATCCATGATGGGATGCTTCCTTTATTGACTTGTTCCAAATTTTCTCTTAACTGTTCTACCATTCAACTTCCGTAGATACCACAAAGAGTTCCCTGTTTTGTCCCCTACTGCTGATGTTCCTTTGTCTCATTATTAATTGGTTTATCATCTTAGCATGACCTTCTAGTACTCTATTTCTTTACTCACCAATGTTTCTTTCTGTTCAGCCTGTGAACTTGTCCTCTGATTGTCATTTAATCTTTCCAATATTCCTTTCAATTGCCTAGTCAACATTCTCAATTTAGTATCCAAATTTACGAAGTCAAGGGTGTTTACAGTTGACATACCGGCACCATAGGCTAACAGGCTGATCTCTATTAGGCCTCGTCTCTTTCTGCTATGTCCCGTCAAATTCTTGTCCTATTTCTTGGCCCAATAGTATTTTAGTCAATGACAGAAACAGTTTCCTTTCAGTATCCAGACACCAATTGGGCAGTTGGATAGCATTAATATTCAACACCACTGGTATCAATTCATGATGTGCATAATCAAACAGCCTCTGTTCTGCTGCTCTTAACACAATACCACTGTTAGGTCCTGGAACGAGGTCCAGGCATGACAATAGGTTTACGGGGGTCAAGACTGTTGTCATGGTTGGTGTTGTGGTAGTCATCATGGGACTTCTTGCTTCCGTTTCTGTCTATCTATATATCCTATCAGAGGGACTATCGTAAGTGGCAGAGTGTCTGGAGTGGTTACCTTATGACACAGAACATTAACACATTTTGTGTTTTCCCAGCACTGAACTGTGGCTGGGCTGCTTTTTGTACTCTGGGTAAAATTATGACACAGTGTGTGTTATTCCATGTAATTAAGCATGAAGGGTTTCCTAGGCAACTCTGAGTGTCAATATAGGTAATGTTTGGTCTCAACTGTAAAGTACTGGGCTCAACAGGACACATAAAACATATAGGAGCACTTTTTTCATCCACCATTAATTTCGATCCATGGTCGGTTCCCAATCCCTTCCAGTATAAGTTCACAGATTATTCTCATTTGCTACTGACTCCAACCATTCCCAAAATTGCTAGAAGACATATCATTCCTTTCTGGATCATAATGGTTGTTGACTTTGATTATTCAATCTGGAAAATAATCAAGGTAACATATTTTATTTAGAGTTCATACTACAGCCAATTACCCTGGCTGAGGTCAATGGTATCATCTAAGCAATTTAAACACCGATTTCTCTGTAAACGAGTCCATGTCGGAGACATCAGTATCTGTCTAAGCTTTCTTTGCTTTTGGCCCTGATTCCAGGGTGGCTGTTGTTGGGCCCTTTGAGAGTTCCTTGTGGACCGCCCTGCTTGCAGCACTTGTGGCGGTGGTTGAGGGATAGGGACCGGAGGCCATGCCTCGCACACATCTGTCAGTACATGATGTTGGTGGTTACTTTGCTTGCCAAACAATTTTAATTGGTTTGTGTGATACCAGCCCGTTTTGCCGGAATCCAGCAAAACCTTGTATACTGATGGGTTTGCTTTGTCCGCTACGGAGTGGGGAGCGAAGTATTTAGGGGACAAGAATGTGCCTGGCTGGTAGACCTGGAGCATAACTCTCTGTCCTATATCATATTCAACAGGCTTCACTTTGCCGTCAAAATATGCCTTATCATATCTCTTCTTTCCCATTTTGACCACGGTGGCCATTTGTGCAGCCTGGACATTGCCCAATAATTGTTGCACAGCTTTCTTGTGACTGAGAGCCGTCAGTTCAGGTTCTGAGAGGTCGAGTCCCAGGAGGGCTTCAATTCCTCTCATGGGATATCCTGTCATCAGGACATGAGGGGTAAAACCTGTTGAGCTCAATACCATGTTGCGCACCAGCTTTAGGACAAGGGTAGGGCCCTATTCCACATGAAATTGTCCTGTTGGACGGTTTTCCGGATCATGCCTTTCAGGGTTCTATTCATCCTCTCTACTATACCACTAGCTTGTGGATGGTAAGCTATATGGGATTTCTGATTTATTCCCAATAAGGCCATTACATTTTGCATGACCTGGGCAGTAAAATGGGTGCCCTGGTTGGACTCAGTACTATGTGGGAGTCCCCATCTGGTGAATACTTGCTGCACCAATATGTTGGTTGTTAATTTAGCTGTATTAGTCCTGGTGGGAAATGCTTCAGCCCACTTGCTAAAGGTGTCAATGATTACCAGGATGTATTTATATACCCCCTTGCATGGTGACAGAGGGCCTATATAGTCTATTTGCAAATTCGTCCAGGGTCCATTTACTGGTCCAGTGTGTCTAAGTTCTCTCTCGTTAGCATAATGGTCAGGGTTATTTTGGGCACACACCAGACAATTGTCCACATAGTGTTTTACGTCCCTGTCTACATTGGGCCACCAACACAAGCTTTTAAATTGCTCGCTAGTTGTTTCTATTCCTTGGTGCCCCTGAATACCAATGCCATGTTATATTACCTTTTTGGGTTTTGGGTTGGTACCCCGAACTGTCCATCCTTAAGGACGAGTCCGTCCTTGATTTGTATCTTAGCTTTCCACTTGTTATATGATGTGGGGTATACTCCATCTCGGATTTGTTCTAAGTCATTATCCATACCTTGGGCCTGTATAAGGTCCTCAGCTTTAGTCTGATTGATAATGACCGTGTTTGCTTGCTCACCTATTGGGGGTTACCATGGTTCCCCTCCTCAGGTGCCTTGTTTTGCCAATTCATCTGCTCGTCTGTTCCCAGCAGGGGAAGATTTATGGGGCACTTTCACTTTGATTATACCGTATTCCTGCCCTTGGGCTGTTTGGACAATGTATTTTAAGAGGGGCGCAGATGCAAAGATTTACCATCCACTGATACAAAGCCTCTTGCTTCCCACAGGGGCAGGAAATCAGTTAAACTGTTGCATACATACATGCTGTCCAAATATATATCTATTGGTGGAGTAAATTTGTCGGAGTAGCCCACCACATATGCTACTGCTGCTAATTCGGTGTTCTGAGCACTCATTTGAGCTGGCAGTTTTAAAGCCACCTCTGCTAGTGGTGTACCTTGGTAGTCTTCTGCATTGATGCCACATCCTATTTTCCTAACTCTGTCTTCTACCATGGAAGATCCATCAACAAAAACTTTCAGGGTCTGACTAGTAATATCATCCCCAAGCCCAGGCTTCCCCCTTTTTGGTTTGGCACAAATGGTCCCTTGGGATCATTTGCTATCAATCCCTGACACTCATGAGGCTCACTGCTATAACTGAGATTGTCAGCGAGAAAGGTGGGTGCCTGGATCCGTTTGACTGCAATATATCGACTCTGCAACATCAGAGTCCATCGGGCTATATGATTTTGGCTAACGGTACCGTCCTTGATTCGTCCGTCCAACAACAGCTGGATGGGTTTACGGTTCGTGAGGACCGTTAAGGGGTTCAGGCCAATTATGTGTGCGAAATGTTGTACCACCCAAAAGAACGCCAGAAGGTGTTGCTCACAGACAGAAAACCCTTGTTCTACCGGAGTTAGGAGCCGGGATGCATATGCAACTGGTCCGAGTCTCCCATGGCGCTCCTGCAAGAGGACCATCAAGATGGTAGAGTTCTTTGCTACAACCTCCAGAGCAAAGGGGAGTGCTGGGTCTGAGACCTGCAAGGCTGGAGCCTTGGCCAGGGCTTGTTTTAGTCCTAGAATGGCCTGAGTGTGTTGTTCCCTCCACAGCCATGGGGCATCTTTCTTTAGAAGGTCTGACAGTGGGGCAGCTTTGGTGGCAAAAACCATTGATATGGTTTTGGCAATATCCTACTAATCCTAAAAAGGATCTGAGGGATTTCACACCCCTAGGGAGGGATAGTTTTAATATTGCCTTGATACATTCAGTCTCAATCTCTCGCTTCCCGTACGTTACCGTCATTCCCAAATATGTAATCTGAGCCTTTTTTTGGTTAACTTTACTGGAGAAGTAGAGTTTTATAAATACTCAGGGGCGAGTTCTGTTGAAGGGTCATGAGGACTCGAAACGTCAACTCTTTTCTTCTCCGCCGATGCTGCCAGACCTGCTGAGCTTTTCCAGGTAATTCTGTTTTTGTTTTATACATACTCCCTCTTTCCCAAAATGAATGAGGCAAAGTTACAGAAGGTTTATCCATAGTCAAACCTCCATCATGCAACTTTTACCAATTTTCTTCAGGCACTAATTATCTATCATACATCTGTACCCCTCTCCCCACCTCCCCACCAAACCACAACCCAGCGCCAAAAAGAAGGGTTCTGAAGAAGAGTCAGACTTGAAACGATAACTTTTTCTCTCTCCGCAGATGCTGCCAGACCTACTGAGTTTTTCTAACATTTTTTGTCTTTATTCCAAAAAGGAGGAGTTACCTCTCAAGGAATTTTTGATCACCTCAGTTCATAGCTGCCCTGATTGGAACAATTTTCTTCTCAATCTGATGATCATACAGGTCCTTTTTTTTCATATGTGCCAGCCGTAACTGAAGAAATCTTAGCAACTTCAGTAACAATCTCTTCACAATGATTGCATACATTTGCTGCTCCTGACTGCTATCATCTGCTGACCGCAATTGTTGTTTAATCTGAGCAAGACCAACATCTCTGAGAGTCTAGCCTTCGTGCAACAATGAATTCTCCGATTAGTTCATTTTTATGCACACAGGTGAATTATTTATTGTGCTACTGAATTGCAAACAATAGATACGCAAGTTTTCAAACATCATTAGATGTTCTGCTGGGGATGCGTTTCAATATGTCAAGATGTCCTTTCTTGTGCATAACTTTTTTCACATTCTGAAATAAAGTGAGAAGGACACTAACAACATTAACTGATTAATCATAAAATGGTTACAGCACAGAAGGAGGCTATTCAACCTGTCGAGTCTGCGCTGGCTCCTTTCAAGAGCAATTTGGCTGGTGCTACTCCCCCATCCTTTCCCTGTAACCCTGCACAATTTTTATCTTCAGGTGCTTATCCAATTCCCCCTGCCTAACCACCACTCAGGCAGTTCATTCCAGACCCTAACCATTTGCTGCGGAATAAAATATATTCTCAAGCCGCCATTGATTCTTTGGACAATCACCATAAATCTATGTTTCTGATTCTCTACCTCTCACCTACAGCAACAGTTTCTTCTCCATCTACTCTGTCTAGACCCCTCATGATTTTGAACACTTCAATCAAATTCCCTCTCAATGTTCCCTCAGGAGAACAACCTTAGCTTTGCATATCTATCCTTGTAACTGGAGTGCTTCAGCCCTGGAACCATTCTTGTGAATATTTTCTGCAACCTCTCTAAAGCCTTCACATCATTCCTAAAGCATAACACTTAATGTACTTTACCTGCAGAAAGTTTTTCAGTTAGTGTTAAACACACAAGGTAGGTCTGCTTGTGATCAGTTGAAATATTTGCAACCCCAATGTTTTTATTTTAGTGTGCAACTAAGGCAAGATAAGTCTAGGTCACCAGTTTAATCAGCATCGTGGAGCAACATTTGATGAAAGAATGAAGAGGATTTGTACCATAATGATGAAAACACTGAGGAAATGTTCATTTGTTTATTTATATAAAGATTATTCAAGACTGCAGCTCATTTTAGCTCAAAACCTGAAGCTCTGCAATTTACTTGCTGACCTCTATTCCATCGCCATCAGCTCCTGAAGTAGAGTACCTGTATAAATCCATGTAGTGGTTTGTTGCTATGATATAACCTCTCATAGAAACTTGATATTGAAAAATCAACTGTGACCTTTGAAGACTTGAAGTCAAGGTTGGTCCACCATTTACTGCATGGTTGATTAATGTTTGAGTAACCCTTAGTTGTGTATGCTGATTTGCCATTCTGAGACTATGCTGGCTTAACTGATCTCAGTTGGGCAGGACCTGGAATACTACAATCGCCAAAGCTGCTGTGAAAGTAGATGAAATAGTAGGGATGAAATAAAATCAGCCCTGCTATTGATATCCACACAGTGGCCCTTGCCTTGAAAGTACCTCTGGGTGGAAATAAGGTGAGAACAGGATCAGGTTTGGCTACGATGAACTTCACCATGGAATCAACTAAACATAATCACTGTTTAGACTCACCTATGAAGAATGATCACTTATGTGAGATGCTGGAGAGCTTGTATGATTTTCTCATTTATGGTATTGTTATGATCCCAGCTGATGTTCCTACTGGATAAGCCAGGTCCCAGGTGGAACCTGGCTTAATAGATTCTAACATTTATTTTTTGCTTCGATATGTGGAGAGTGGCTACTGAAAAGAGTCACAGGAGTCAGCTAATGAACTTTTAACACAAGAATAAAACACTTATTAAACAGGAAATGATTAATTATATTACAATAGTTCTTCACCCACAACAAACTTTTACAGATATATACAGATTTGTAAAGATAACACAAGTTACAATAGCTATCATACTTTAATGTTCACAGTAAGTACATAGTAAACGCATGTAAACCAATAGGTAAGCTGTGGTCAGGCATACCACACTCAGAAACCAAGCGATGGATGCCACCCCAAACAGATGCAATGGATCGCTCATCCCTTCTCTGCCCCTCCACAGATGCTTGTTACACCATGAGCCAACTGGTCTCACCAAGCTCCGCCTTTCACTTGGGGTTTCCAATCTCCACTTTCGAAGAACTCGCTTAGGAATCTTCTCCCAAATTATGCTTTCTCTCAGACACTTTCTGCAAGGCTTTCCTCCAGGGTTTCAAACTCTCTTTCCAATGTCCCTCTCCTCTGGATCGCCACATGTATTCAAGCTTCTTTCTACACACAGTCTCTTAAATGCTCAGCCATGCCAACAAAACACCACTGCTTCACATTCCCATATTATCTTCTTGGATCTTCTGGCTTCTCACAAGCCCATATTGCTTTAAGTAGGCGCCTTGTAGCTTTCTCCCTTCAAGCTTGAAGCCTTTCTGTGCTCCTCACTCTTAACTTCATTTAACTGGATCTTTTCCAGGTCCCTCTTCTTTCTTTGACTAGAAGGCCTTCTTGGGACCTCCCTTCTTCTGTTCTTTGGGGAAACCTGCTTCCTCTGCTGTGTCCAACCTCTCCCTCTATGTCTGTGTGTGTGTGTGGGGGTGGTGGGGGGTCTTGCTCTCTGGACCCATTGCTAGGCAACAGCACAGTTTATTTCCACCTTGTTTTAACTTCCCTAAACCACTACTCCTGTGATAACACACCTCTCCACATGGAGGGTCATAAAACTCATTAAAAATGCAGGCATCTTTTAAAGTGAAACTAAAACTCAAGTTCCCCTTTTCTTAACAAACAAATACAGAAATACAAATCAAACTTAAACATTAAAGATATACCTTATTCCTAACACCTCCAAATACACATTTAACTTACTTCAACTATCTCTATTTCCTAACAGTACACACAGGATGTTGAAAGAAAGACTTGCATTTATTCTGAGCCTTTCACAACCTCAGGCTGTCCCAAAGCATTTTACAGAAGAGAAATACAGTTTGAGGTGCAGTCACTGCATAATGTCGGAAACACAGCAACCAAGTTGTGTACAGCATGGTCCCACAAACAATAATCTGATAATGATTAGATTATCTATTTCAGTGATGTCTGAGGGATACATGATGGTCAGGACACTGGGGAGAACTAACCCATCCTTCTTTGAAATCGTGCCATGGGATCGTTTATGTCCACCTGAGAGGACAAACTTGGTTTAATATCTCATCTGAAAGATGGCACTTCTGAGAGCGCAGTACTGCACTTTGGACAAACTGCAAGAAAACTCAGGCAACTGGAATTTATTGTAAATCTTGGAGACTCTGTATTAAATAAGGCAAAAATAAAAGTCTGCAGATGCTGGAAATCTAAGTATAAACAAAATGCTGGAACAGCAGGTCAGGCCATACTTATGGAGAGAAAAACAAAGTTAACCTTTCAGATCGATGACCTTTCATCAGAACTGGAAAATGTTAGAGATGTAACAGGTTTTGAGCAAAGACAGGGAAAAGAGGGAACTGGGAAAAGAACAGAAAGGAAGTTCCGTGATGGGGTGGAATTAAGGCAGGACAGATTAAATGACAAAAGGGATGATGTTGCAAGGCAAACAGGGGTGGTAATAAGACAAGAAAAGAAACTAAAGACAGGGCTAGATGAGGTGTAAACAGCAGAATCATTGTCAACAGCTGCTCTCTGTAAAAATGGAAACAATGGTCATGATCTAAAATTGTTGAACTCAATGTTGTGTCGAGTCTGGAAGGCTGTAAAGTGCCTCATCAAAAGAGGATGTGCTGTTTCTCTAGATTTTGCTGAGTTTCATTAGAATACTGTGGGAGGGCGAAGACGGAGAGGTCAGAGTGGGAGTGGGTGGAGAATTAAAATGACAAATGAGCACTCAGGGTCACACATGCGGACTGAACAAAAGTGTTCTGTGAAGCAATCGCCCAATTTACTTTGGTCTCCCCACATTGAGGACACCGTACTTTGAGCAGCAAATACAGTGTACTAAATTAAGATAGGTTTAAAAATGGCAAATTGATTTCTCTAATGTTGTTATCCACCCTGGTGTGGAATGCTTCATGGACATTTTGGCCTCCGTGTAATTCTATGTTCACCCAAGATTGTCTCTGCAATGAGGAATTGCTGTTATAAAAACACAAATACTTGAAGGATTTTTTGAAATTCGTGAATGACACATAGCTCATTGGATCATATGATGATGTCCATCATTATAGAGTTGGTTGGGGTTCGGAGTAGAAATAGAGATGGAAAACTGGTTTTCCAGACATCTAATTTGGTTGATTGACTCTCCCTCGAGAGAGTAAGCTGCCATTAATCCATTTATCCACTCATTCCCTTCCAGATGAGTCATGGTGTCATCTCTACTTTACCATCCTCCTTTAAGGACTCCTTAAAATGTACACCTCCTTAATAGCTGCTTATGTGGTCTAGCAACAAATTTGTTTGATAATCGTTCCTGTGAAGTGCCTTGGGATGTTTTACTACGCTAATGGCACTATAAAAATCCAAGTTGTTGTATATGCTCCAAGAAAGGCATATTAAATTTCAGTTTTATTTTCAAACGCTAACCAGTTCATTACAAAAGGACCTTGGTTTTCTCTTCCAAGCGAGCTAGTTCAATCTCACAATTTTTACCAGCTTTCCTAAGTCAAACTCTTGGGTGGTCCATCCTGTAACAATAAATTAACTCTACCTATAAATCATAAATTCTGTTTAAATAATGGTAGCTTATTTCCAGTGGTGATGCTCAAAGTCTGACATACAGTTGTTAAGTTCAGCTATTTAAAATGGAATCCGATTGATCTGTCTTTTTAAGGCCACGTCAAGGCTCAAATACTTCCTTGTTGGAAAGTGGACAGAATTAGACCACTTACACACCATGAGACAGCAAATTGCAAGAAAATCCAATTTTGTACGTTGCAAGGCCTCTGAAGCTGAATTCAACATCTATACTTATTTATACTGGAGAAATGAAAACTTAGTTCCATTGTTTAAAAAGGAATCAAAGGAAATGTCAAATAAATATAGGCCAGTTAGACTTACATCGGTGGTGAGCAAATTAATAGAATCAATCCTGAGAGATAGGATTAATTATCATGTCGAAAGGCATGGACTAGTCAGGGATGGTCAGCATGGATTTGTTAAAGGAAGGTCTTGCCTCACAAATTTGATTAAATTCTTTGAGGAAGTGACAAGAAGGGTTGATGAAGGTAGTGCAGTGGATGTTATATACATGGATTTTAACAAGGCATTTGACAAGGTCCCACATGGCAGATTGGTCAGGAAAGTAAAAGCCCATGGGGTTCAGGGTAATGTGGCAAACTGGATAAAAGGTTGGCTTTGTAACAGGAAACAAAGGGTAATGGTCAATGGATGCCCTTGCGAATGGAAAGTTGTCTCAAGTGGTGTTCCACAGGGCTCGGTGTTGGGACCCTTGTTGTTTGTGTTATATATTAACGATTTGGACGTGAACGTGGGGGGCACGATTGGGAAATTTGCAGATGACACAAAGATTGGCCGAGTAGTGGATAGTGCAGAGGATAGCCATAATCTCCAAAATGATATAAATGGGTCGGTGGAGTTGGTGGTAAAGTGGAAGATGGATTTTAACATAGAGAAGTGTGAAGTCATACATTTAGGGAGGTCAAACAGTTACAGCGATTACAAAATAAATGAGAATATACTAAGAGGGGTAGATGAAGTGAGAGATCTTGGCGTACAAGTACACAGGTCCCTGAAGGCAGCAATTCAAGTAGACAAGGTTGTAAAGAAGGCATATGAAATGCCCTCCTTCATTGGCAGAGGTATAGAATATAAAAGTAAGGATATAATGTTGGAATTGTACAAAACACTGGTGAGGCCACAACTGGAATATTGTGTGCAGTTCTGGTCACCACATTACAGGAAGGACATAATAGCTCTGGAGAGAGTGCAGAGGAGCTGTACAAGAATGTTGCCAGGGTTAGAAAAGTGTAGCTATGAGGAGAGATTGGATAGGTTGTGGTTATTTTCCTTAGAACAAAGAAGGCTGAGAGGTGACTTGATTGAGGTGTACAAAATTATGAGGGGAATAGATAGAGTGGACATGATAAAATTGTTTCCCTTGATGGAGAATTCTAGAACCAGGGGACATAAGTTCAAGATAAGTGGCAGAAGGTGTAGGGGGGACATGAGGAAGAACTTTTTTATGCAGATGGTAGCGGGTGTCTGGAATTTGCTGCCCAAGTTGGTGGTAGAGGCAGAAACTTTAAACTCTTTTAATAAGTACCTGGATCTGCACCTAAAGTGCTGTAAACTGCAGGGCTATGGGCCGGGTGCAGTGAGGTGGGATTAGAAAGGGCACCTGGGTGTCCTCGGGTTGGCATGGACAAGATGGGCTGAATGGCCTCCTTCTGTGCTGTAACTTTTCTATGGTTATCCTCTCCAGATACAAGCAAGTGCTAACCAGTTATTTGAAGTCTCACAGAATTGAGCCTAAACCCATCTCAATAACAGGTAAAGGTTCTACAGTCCTGGAACTTGAGGACATGCCATCACTGACTTAATGAAGCCAGCTGTCCCTAAATATTGTGTAACACACTATTAAAAAAATTAAACACTTACATCTATAGTAGATAATTTATTGGATTCTTTCTTGCTGATTACAGCACTTTGTTTTTTGAGTTTAGGAACAGGAGTAACCCATTCAATCCCTCGAACATGTCTGTCATTTAATTAGATCATGGCTGATCGGTATCTCAACTCCATTGTCCCTGTCTCTGCTCCTTATCATTTGATACCCTTATCTAACAAAAATCTATATAACATCAAGCCATTGTTTCCAGGACTGTCACTGACCTCATCTCCTCTGGGGATTTTCCTCCCACAGCTTCCAACCTGATAGTCGCCCAACCTCGGACGGCCCGCTTCTATCTCCTACCCAAAATCCACAAACAGAACTGCCCCGGTAGACTGATCATCTCAGCTTGCTCCTGCCCCACAGAACTAATTTCTCATTATCTTGACTCCCTTCTCTCTCCCCTTGTTCAGTCCCTTCCCACCTACATCCGTGATTCCTCTGACACCTTACGTCACATCAACAATTCCCAGTTCCCTGGCCCCAACCGCTTCCTCTTCACCATGGACGTCCAATCCCTCTACACCTCCATCCCCCACCAGGATGGTCTGAGGGCCCTTAGCTTCTTCCTCGAACAGAGGCCCGAACAATCCCCATCCACCACTACTCTCCTCCGTCTGGCTGAACTTGTTCTCACGCTGAACAATTTCTCCTTCAACTCCTCTCACTTCCTCCAAATAAAAGGTGTGGCTATGGGTACCCGCATGGGCCCCAGCTAAGCCTGTCTCTTTATGGGGTATGTGGAACATTCCTTGTTCCAGTCCTACTCCGGCCCCCTTCCACAACTCTTTCTCCGGTACATCGATGATTACTTCGGTGCTGCTTCATGCTCTCGTCGGGACTTGGAAAAATTTATTAATTTTGCTTCCAATCTCCACCCCTCCATCATTGTCACGAGGTCCATCTCTGACACTTCCCTTCCCTTCCTTGACCTCTCTGTCTCAATCTCTGGTGATAGACTGTCCACCAATATCCATTACAAACCCACCGACTCCCACAGCTACCTCGACTACAGCTCCTCACACCCCGCTTCCTGTAAGGACTCCATCCCATTCTCTCAGTTCCTTCGCCTCTGTCGCATCTGTTCCGATGATGCTACCTTATAAACAGTTCCTCTGACATGTCCTCCTTCTTCCTTAACCAAGGTTTTCCACCCACGGTGGTTGACAGGGCCCTCAACCGTGTCCGGCCCATCTCCCGCGCATCCGCCCTCACGCCTTCTCCTCCCTCCCAGAAACATGATAGGGTCCCCTTTGTCCTCACTTATCACCCCACCAGCCTCCACATCCAAAGGATCATCCTCCGCCTTTTCCGCCAACTCCAGCATGATGCCACCACCAAACACATCTTCCCTTCACCCCCCCTATCGGCATTCCGTAGGGATCGGTCCCTCCGGGACATCCTGGTCCACTCCTCCATTACCCCCTACTCCTCAACCCCCTCCTACGGCACCACCCCATGCCCACGCAAAAGATGTAACATCTGCCCCTTCACTTCCTCCCTCCTCACCGTCCAAGGGCCCAAACACTCCTTTCAAGTGAAGCAGCATTTCACTTGCATTTCCCCCAACTTAGTCTACTGCATTCGTTGCTCCCAATGTGGTCTCCTCTACATTGGAGAGACCAAACGTAAACTGGGCGACCGCTTTGCAGAACACCTGCGGTCTGTCCGCAAGAATGACCCAAACCTCCCTGTCGCTTGCCATTTTAACACTCCACCCTGCTCTCTTGCCCACATGTCTGTCCTTGGCTGGCTGCATTGTTCCAGTGAAGCCCAACGCAAACTGGAGGAACAACACCTCATCTTCCGACTAGGCACTTTACAGCCTTCCGGACTGAATATTGAATTCAACAACTTTAGGTCTTGAGCTACGTCCCCCATCCCCACCCCCTTTCTGCTTCCCCCTTCCTTTTGTTTTTTTCCAATAAATTATGTAGATTTTTCTTTTCCCACCTATTTCCATTATTTTTAAATATTTTAACATCTTTTATGATCTCCCCACCCCCACTAGAGCTATACCTTGAGTGCCCTACCATCCATTCTTAATTAGCACATTCGTTTAGATAATATCACCAACTTTAACACCTATGCGTTCTTTTGTTCTATTGTTGGTGACATCTTTTGATGATCTGCTTCTATCACTGCTTGTTTGTCCCTACAACCACACCAACCCCCTCCACTTCTCTCTCTCTCTCTCCGCAGCAGCACCCCCCCCCCCCCCCCCCACCCCCAACCCATCCACCCACACACACACCTTAAACTTCCTGATGACATGATTAGGCAGTTTAAGTACCTTCAGTGTTTTTCTGCAGTCACTCATCAGTACAGACAATCTGGTTACCTTGCTTTAAAAACAAAAAAAACTGCGGATGCTGGAAATCCAAAACAAAAACAGGATTACCTGGAAAAACTCAGCAGGTCTGGCAGCATCGGCGGAGAAGAAAAGAGTTGACGTTTCGAGTCCTCATGACCCTTCGACAGAACTTGAGCTCGAGTCCAAGAAAGAGTTGAAATATTTGAAAAGAGTTGAAAAATTTCAACTCTTTCTTGGACTCGAACTCAAGTTCTGTCGAAGGGTCATGAGGACTCGAAACGTCAACTCTTTTCTTCTCCGCCGATGCTGCCAGACCTGCTGAGTTTTTCCAGGTAATTCTGTTTTTGTTTTAAAAATCTATATACCTCAGTTTTGAAAACACCAATTGTCCCAGCATCCAAAGCCTTTGGGAAAAGATTTCCAAATTTCCACCAACTTTTGTCCGAAAAGCGCTTTCAATTTACTCCTAAATGGCCTGCCTCTTATTTCAACATTCTGTTCCCTTGTTCTTGACTTCACACCCAAAGGAAATATTTTCCTGGTACCCTATTGAATCATTTTATTTTTCACCCCTCAATCTACTACATAAGCCAAGTAGATCAACTACTGTTAACTGTTTCTACACGGTCTTAAGAACACACATTCTATACTGGCTGTTATACGCACATCAGGATAAGGCAGCAATGTAAATCAGAACATTTTTTGCTGGGTGTGGTTTGATAGCTGCCATTGTCCTTGGACTGGATCCATTTTACAGATTATTCAAAGTGTTTGGAACTGATCAATAGGTCAAGTCATTTCATTCAATGAAAAGCACCGGTGGGGTTTTTCACCAGAACTGCTTGTTTGGCAGATGTATTTCCACAGGAAAATGCCATTTTGAATCTTGTGAAACTCTGAACACCTGAACCTGGTTATGAGGAATATAGCTCCAGTATCCTTCGTTCTTCGAAGGAATTTGGAGATTTAACTTGAGTATTATTGCACAAACTTGAGTGTTATTGCAGACAGACAGAAGCGTTACATTGAGTTAGCTCGGGGGAAACACATTCGTAGCTTTGATTCCATGACATATAGTGAATTCTGCATTTACTGCAAATCTATCTTTCATGCTCAGCACTATTCATTTATCTGTTTTAACTTAATAAGTTTGTCCAGCTGTTTGCTGAGTCACAGAGTACTTGCTGTGTTCCAATCTTGGATGTCACTTCATTTGGCTGGATATTGGGCAGGTAATGGCAATCTCCGGCACTAGGGGATGTGAGCTTACAGGCTTGTGGCTAGTGACACTGAACCTACGATTATAAACTTAAAAAGGTGACAGATTCCAATGGGAGAGAGAGAGGGAGACAGGTAAAAAGATAATCAAAAGGCTAATGGAATATTAGCTTTTAAAGCTATAGGGCTAAAATATAAAGCTTTTCTATAGCTAGACAAAGTTCTGGTTAGACGACATCTGGAATACCATCTACAGTTCTGGGCAATGCACCTTAGAAAAGATATAATGGCCTTGGAAGAGGTGCAGCTGGGATTCACCAGAATATTACCAGTGTTCCAAGGGTTGGTTTATGAGAAGAGGTTTTTATTCCTTGGGATAGAGAAAGGTAAAGTTTGAAGTCTTTAGTATTTTGAAAAGAACTGAAAAGAAACTTTTCTGCTGGTGGGGGAATCTAAGACAAGGGACATAATTTTAAAATCAGAGGAGAAGACACAGTAGAAAACACAAATAAACCTTCCAAGAACGGTAGAAAATCAAGGGGCAGTTGGAGAAAGGGAGGAATTTAAAACAATCACTATCACTAGAGAACAAGTATTAGAAAAATAATGGAAGTAAAGGCTGACAAGTACTCTGAATTAGTGGCCTACATCCGAGGGTCTTAAAAGAAGCGGCTGAAGGATAGTGGATGCATTGCCTTATATTTATGCATTCACAGGAGGTGGGCATTGCTGGTGAGGCCAGCATTTACTGCCCATCCCAAATCCTTGAGGTGGGTGGTGAGCTGCCTTCTTGATCCACTGTAGTCCAAGAGATGTAGGTACACCCACAGTGCTGTTAGGAAGGGAATGTAGGACTTTACCTAATGGCAGTGAAGGAATGGTGATAGTGTCAAAGTCAGGATTGTGTGTGGCTTGGGGGAACTTGCAGATGGCGGTGTTCCCATCCATCTGCTGCCCTTGTCCCCAGTGGTAAAGGTTGCAGGTTTGGAAGGTGCTGTCAAAGGAGACTTTTTTTCAGTTGCAGGTTGGACCTATACTCATTGGAGTTTAGGAGAATGAGAGGTGATCTTATTGAAACATATAAGATTCTGAGGGAGCTTTGAATGGGTAGATGATTAGAGGACATTTCCCCCCTTGGGGGAATCTAAAACTAGGGGCCATAGTTTCAAACAAAGTGGTCTCCTATATAAGAAAAGAATGAGGAGAAATTTCTTCTCTTAGATGGTTGTTAATCTTTGGAATTCTCTGCCACAAAGAGCAGTGGAGGTTAGGTCATTGAATGTATTCAATGTTGAACTGGACAGATTTTTGATCTACAATGGAGTTGAGGGTTATGATGGCAGGCGGCAAAGTAGAGCTAAGACATGATCTTTTTGGATGACAGAGCATGTTAGAGGGGAAAATGGCCTACTCATGCTCCTATTTCTTATGTTCTTTTATTCTAAAACCAGGCCATTTTGGAATGAAGTTAGAAATGTTTTCATGAAAGCCGTGATAAATGTGGGGAACTCTCTTCCACAAAAAGCTGTAGATGGTAGTTCAATTAATTATTTTAAGTCTGAGGTCGATGGATTTTTGCTAGACAAGGGTATAAAAGGACATGGAGTCAAGTTAGGTGAAAGGAGTTAAGATACAGATGAACCATGATCTCACTGAATGATGGAGAAAGGTTGAGGGCCTGTTCCTAGTTCCTATTCTGAAACATAAAATTATTTAATGAAGATGTGAGTTACAACAAAGGTTGGAACACTCCATTATTTTTAAAGTAAAGCTTTATAATTCAGTGTAATACGAAGCTTGTTTTCCTCTTCTGTTATCAAATTCCTAAACTCAGCATTTGGCAAATACATCAATAACTTCTATTTAACCTTTCTCAAAGATTCCTGCCAAGCCCAGCCTGCAGTCCCTCCAGTTGTTGAATCCAAGTAAATGTTGTCTTTCATGACTTGAACTGTTCAGATGCCTATGCATCTTCTAGTGTGTGTCATCCTGGTTACAATTTAATATGGTGTAATTAATGCTCTTGATGTAACTTGTAATAATAAATATCACATGCTGTGACATTAGCCAAATCAGTTACATTTAAATAACTTATCCTAACAATTGTTCTAACAATGTAAATGCGCTGAGAGTATTCTGGCATAATGGAATTAATCTCGGCTGAGTTCCACTTGAGCAAGAGAGTTGTTGGAGTCTAGCACAAAAATATCATTGACACTTCTATACAGAGCCACATTTGTTTCATCCAAGTACTGCATAATAGTTAACTCATGCTGAAGCACAGCTGTCCAGTAATAACGTTGTCCCTCTGCTTGTACTATCTAACATACAGAAATTCTTAGCTTCTATAGTATTTTCTGTTATTCTTTCATATGTGAGTGTTGCTGGCTAGGTTAACATTTGTTGCTCACCCCCAATTGCCTTTGAGAAATGGTGGTGAGCTGCCTTCTTGAGCCACTGCAGTCCATGTGTGTAGGTGCACCCAAAATACTGCTTGGGAGGGAGTTCCAGAATTTTGACCCAGCGCAGTATAGTTATGCTTTAAGAATGCTCTGAGATTGTTACATTCTGTAAAATCTCTGCATGGTTAATATGAGTGATTTACTTAGTGCATAGCCAAAGAGGTTAATAAATGTCCTCTAGTTTACCGCTACTACTTCAAATTCTGACTTCAATTAAAAACTATTTTGCTCCAAATTCTTATTTCCCCATGTTATTTGTCACTTAATTCAAAATAATAGATAATTCAAATGATGCGGAATTATCAGTAGATTGCACATGGAGTATTGTAAAGCAAAGAATAACTCCAAAACTTGCAACCACCATATGTTATCTGCATTAATACATCTCTTCAATGATGCATGTTCACACTACAATGCTAATAATTCTCATATGCTTCATCATAAATTAATTTCATTCCATTGCCATATGTACTCTAAATGACTTGAAAGCTATAATACCATTTTATGCCATGCCAGCTGAACAGTGTTAGCAGTTATTTCTAACTGAAAGAATTACAACAAAATCCAACTATGGTATAAGAATAAAGCAACCATCTACAGCCAACATTACCCAGTTTCAAAGTACCCTACACTAGTTTTCAGTAAAGAATTGGAACTGTAACTTTGTTTTGCACAATAACAAGTATTTATATAGCACCTTTAACAAAGCACCCAAGGTGCTTCACAGGAACATTACCAAACAAAATTTGATGACAAGCCACAAAAGGAGATATTACGACAGATGACCAAAAGCTTGGTCAAAGAGGTAGGTTGTAAGCAGCTTCATAAGGGAGGTAGAGAGGCTAAAGGATTGAATCCCAGAGCTTAGGGCCTTGACAGCTGAAAGTTTGGGTACCAATCATGGAGGGATTAAAATCATGATGCTCATGAAGCTAGAATAAGAGTGCAGACACCAAACTCTATATCATTTGATTAGGGCCTTGCAAGATTAGGTGCTATATCAGTCATCACCCCATACCAGCAAAGCAGATTGTTACAGATAGTGAGCCTTCATTGTGTATCTCTAATGATGAGCTAACTTAGAAGGAACACAAGCCAAATATGAATGCGTTGTTTCTAACCTTGAGTCCCATATCCCACTTTTTGACTTAAGTGCAGCATATTGGCCTGCTCCTATAATCGTATGCTTCTAAGGAAAACAACTGGGAAATCATATATCTGCAGCCTGTGATTTCCCAACCAATGTACGGGCCTGCGATTTCCTGCTCTGTACCTTCTGAGTGCACTGCTCTGTGCTGGGAACATTTGATTGCAGAATCAGTTTTATATTCAGTTTCTGAAATTAGATCAGTGCAAACCCCCGTTCTTCCACTTTCTGACTCATGTACTTGTGGTTTGTCTGAGCTGATCGTTCCAGAAACCTTTCTTGGATTTGTCAGTTTTTGGCATTTCTGTTCCATACAAGTGTATTCATCTGCAGATTTTTTCAGTAATATTTCCTCCAATTTTCTCCCCTTTCTGTCCAGTAAACCATGATACATACTAGTGTATTTGAAGTAATTAGCAAAAGAACCAGAGGAGAGATGATGTTTTTTTTTCATTTACATAGTAACATGCCATTATTTGGAATGTACTGCCTGAAAGGGTGGTTAAAACAGATTCAATAGTAACGTTCAAAACAGAATATTTGAAGGGGAGAAAAATTGTAGGACTATGGGGAAAAAGCAGGGAAACAGGACTAAGTGGAGAACGCTTTCAAAGAGCCCACACAGGCATGATAGGACAAATGGTCTCATTCTTGCTGCAAGATTCAATGATAGGTTCAGCAGGTAGTGGCAGCCCTCCAGTAATTAGCACAAGTAGCCATTCTTCCCGTGTGAGCACAGGCTTTGTTACTCTGTGCACTGTGCATTTTACAGCAGAGATCACAAATGAGCCATCAGGAGCAAGAGCCCCATTCAGTCTTTGCTATCTTCTCAGGGGCACTGAGCCAATTCTACTATCTACTGTGCTGCTTTGCTTGTGATCAACTAACACAGCCAGATGATGGATTGAATCCTGAACCTTCCATAGAACCATAAAAACATTTGCAGTGCCGATAGAGACCGTGGTCTCAAAAGACATTGCATCTTTTAAGACTTTAGCCATTTTGCTGCTGCTTGCTGCCAAATATCAAGGCATCTGAGGGGGCTAGGAGGCTATACCTGTTTTGTTATCATGAGAGACTGAAGCATAAAGTGAATGCATTCCTCCAAAGCCATTCATCTGCAGAAAACAAATTTAAGACTCCCAATGGAATCTGTACTTATCTATATCACAACTCTCAGAAGCTTAAAATTAATAGTCCTCTCCAGGTATCCCAGGCCTTCAACCAAGGTTTGACCTTATGATCTTGTAAAAGTCATTGATGAAGCAGCTGAAGATAGCTGAGCCTTTTCTTCATAAAATTAAATTCATAACAATTCACTAACAAGGCTATTAGGAACACATGACACGTGGAGTATATCTGAGATGATTATGGAAATTTGAGTGTGGCTAATCATGTCACTAAGTGGAAGGTCCATTCTATTAAAGGAGCCTGGGGCACTTATCAATCCCACACAATTTTTACAGTGAATATAAATATTAATTCCGTTTCCTGATCATTAATCTGCACATAAAGGGAATTTAATGAAACAGCTACTTAGTTACCCAGAGACTGTTAAAGTGATCAGTACAACATAGCAGTATACCATTTCTATGAAACTGTTAACCCTAAGATCAATTGTTTATAATTAAGCAATAAAGAACGTCCCCATGTAGGGTCTTGGAGGTGGGAAATGAGTTTAAGTAGCAGAATTGAAGGCAACACTCTTTATTGCTATTCAATTGCATTCAAACAATAAAAGACTGAGGAGGAATAAAATTATCCTCGATTCTGTGAATGATTCATCTTTGGGTTAATGATCCAGTTTATGAGCCATCCATGGATACACTCTTACAATACCAGCAGTAAAGGAAAAAAACAAGAGCTGAAAGTTGAAGGCTGGCAGCAGAGAAGTACAGCTGAAGGTGAGTAAAGTGTAGTGCCTTACAAGACTTTGGCAATCACATGTCAAGCTGTGAAAGCACTCTGAGAGAAGAAGTGCTTTGAACAGCAGTCTCCCAATAGCCATGGGATTAGCTGTCAGTTTTTGAAAATGTTTGATAAGGACTTTTAAGGATTTGTATCAATTGTAAAAGAATCCATTACTGTGTTTGGATAATAAAAAAATACTGGACCGTGTGAGCTGGCAACTGTTGACATGGAAGCAGTACAAGCTGGAAGGAAGTTAATATATATGTATCTGTGCGCAGATAGAAAAGAGGAAACAGAAGAGCTGGAGAGAAAAGGCGGCCAGCAAGCCGAGTCGGAGTTGGATTCCTGAGCAGTTGGAAATTTCCAACATTAAAGCACGTTTAGGACTGCTGCCATTGTTTCTTTCATTTCCGAGTGATTGACTGCCCAGAGTTGGCCATACCGTGCTGAAGTAAAGGTGACTCTGGCAATTCCACATTACAAAGATGAACAGGAGGTGAGATTTGAAGGTTCCAAAAAGAAGTGTGCCACATGGTGAAGATTACTTGGGTGGAGCCTTGTTTTTGCAGAAGCTGCTGCCTGCAGAGAGTCAGCTAAGTCTTTGAAAGAAGGAGACTGGAGTTCTGCTTGGAAGAACTGTGTGGCTGAAACTGGGACCATATGGGTGGAGTGGGCTGCCTAGAAATTCAGTGAGATGGTCCCTGCTATTCCATGTGTAACTTATAGTTTGTAACGAACTTGATTTGCCAATTACTTGTGTTACAAAGCGAGACTTCATAAAACAGTTAGTTATCTTTTTAAAATGTTTCCTTTAATTAAAGTGAAATAGAATGACCTGAATAGGGGGATGGTGAAATTATACAAAACACTGCCCAGAGACGGGCCATGTGATTTGGTTGTCATCGGGAAAGAGGCCTAGGCTATAGAAAATCAAGTGCCAGTTTTCACACCTTAGCAGAAGAGGGGCAGCTGGTCTTTCTAGACAGACTTGCAGACTCGGAGGGCGGAATCATCTGTGCCTGCTGGCATCAGGCGTGTTCAGTGGCATGAGTGCACAACATGGCAAGAAGGCCAAAAATTGGTTTCACAATGTCGTGAAACCAGTTTGCAATCGTCAGCTCAGCCTGTTGAGCCTGCCAGAATCATCTGTTTTTCACCCCTGCCCCTGGCTGGAAAATCCAACCACGTCGATGTGTTTCACAGCACCATATAAAAAGCGTGCACTTGACAGGCTGCATTTTTTGGGGAACTAGGAGGACAGTACATGTTGTGCAGCCCTTGGCCAGGTCATCTGTTGGTCTTCAGGTTGAGGTGTGCTGGGGGTTAGGATTGGAACAAAAGCTGCCCTGTGGCTGAGGTGACTTTGGAGGGCAGGGCAAAGGTTGCTCTGCGGTTCGAGGTAGCGCACAAGGACGTGCGGGGTGTGGGGGAGGGAAGCAGCCACACATTAGGGATATCTTTGTATATATTCCTCTGCAGCTGAGACAGTTCAGGCACAGCCACATTGATATGATTGGAGTTGGGCCTCTTGCTTGTCTGCTCACTCAAGCAATGCTGAGGCATCAAAGTGCCACCATATGCTCCAGAGCTTTTCACCTCCCAGGCACAAATTGCAAACTAATGAGCATTTTAGTTGACTGCAGAACAGTTGGACAACTACGCACATTGTACAATCCCCTTGCTAAAGCTGACCATGGAGCAGTCACTGGTGGAGGCGCTCACAACCCCTTGCAATTTCATCATCCCAGTTTGGATTAGTCTTCCCCACGGTTCAGGCTAACAATGCAGCCTTGTAGTGCGAATTAGGAGAATGCCTGATCTGAGAGCACAGCATGCAGTCCAATGGGCAAAGCTGCCACCAATTGGTCAGTTGGAGGAGGGTGGAGTTTCAGGCAGCCATACAGCGCACTAATCTCTGGCTATCCAATTGGTGGCCATTACTCTCAGGATGCGTTAAGGAGCTTTCAAACTTAACCAAGACAGGTTCTTAGTACACCTATGCTAACCCACATGTCTCTCTCTTTCATCCTGCAGGAAGAGTACATCAGGATCATGGAGCCTGGTGAACTAGCTTTTTGCCTCATGGCTTACATAGTGAAGACGATGGAGAAGAGAGTAACTGAGGTGCCTGGATGCGCAGAGGGAGGAGCAGCACCCTCTGAAAGAAGGGGCAGATGCGGCTCCCGCACATACCGCTGAAAAGCCACAATGAGCCGTCACTGGTTGGCACCTAGCTAGACCCTGGGTCTATAGATGCCACCTTTCATTCCTGCAGATGACTGAGAACCAGTTTTACCAAAGACTGTGCATGTCTAGGGAACTAGTTGGTCACATCCACCAGCTGCTACTGAATTTGGAGCCAAGGGGACATGGTGGGCATCCACTTTCAGTGGCCGTGTAAGTGACAGCAGCACTCAATTTCTACGCCAGTGGTTCCTTTCAGGGCTCCACAGGTGACCTCTGTGGGATATCTCAAGCCTCCACACACGAATGCATCTGACATCATGAATGCCATCTTCGAGGGCATGCAACTTTGTGCATTTTGTCCGGGACCAGGACAGCCAAGATGGAAGAGTGATTGGATTTGACCAGATCTTGGGTTTCCCACAGGTGCAGGGTGCCATCAACTGCACTCACGTGATGCTCAGATCTCTGCAACATGTGGTTGACGGGCTTCCATTTGCTGACAGGCTTCTATTTGCTGAATATGCGCATGGTTTCCAGGGAGTGTGCACGATTCCTACATTTTCAGTCAGCCACAGATCCCTGATGCCTTCCAGGGTCCACAGAGGCTGCAGGAATGACTCCTTGGGGATAAGAGCTACCCACAGAGGCTGTGGCTGATGAACCCGTGCAGCAGCCTCAGAGTGCAGCAGAGCAAAGGTATAACAAGGTTCATGCTGCAACTCGCAACTTGGTGGAGCAAACCACCAGGATGCTGAAAATGAGGTTCCGGTGTCTGGACTGGTCTGGTGAAGTCCTGCAATATAGTCCACAATGTCATGCATCGTGGTCACTTGCTGTGCCTTTTACAACTTGAGACTGCAACGGGGGGAGGAGCTGGAGGCCTCCTTTGATGAGGAGGACAGTGATGGGGCTGAGAGTGAG
Organism: Carcharodon carcharias; assembly: GCF_017639515.1. Taxonomy (NCBI): domain Eukaryota; kingdom Metazoa; phylum Chordata; class Chondrichthyes; order Lamniformes; family Lamnidae; genus Carcharodon; species Carcharodon carcharias. The sequence continues at coordinate 94,879,691 of NC_054474.1, forward strand.
GAGGTCCTCAAAGGCGACGATGATGGGGATGAGGCCCTCGCACTGAGCAGACAAGGCGGGTGTGGTTGGGAGATCCTAATAGCTGCTAGATTTGTGAAGGATAATGACGACATGCAATGAGGACACTCCATGGATCTTCACATAGCTTCTAAGAATGTCAGACTCCTGTCTGGCCAAGGGTAGCTTGCTTGCGTTCAGTGATCAGGGTCATATCATGGAGACGCCACCATGAAACTTGAAAAACATCTGGTCCTTTGTCCGCCTTCAACACCTGACCTATTCTGGAGCACAGCATCACTGGTCACAGATGTTGCTGAGGTGGGGGCCAGCCCCACCTTAAAGGTGCTGAGAGCACACAGCGAGAATGACAGAACTCTGTGAAGCCTGTCCACTACAATCTGGCAGCAATGACAAGCACCATTGAGGTGCCGGCATCAACAATGTGTCCAGGGAGTGTGAGGCTGGACCATCATATTGGTCTGAAGACAGCACAAAGCACAGGGAAGAGGCCCTGAACTGTGACACCTGCCTTTATCTTGTACAAGAAGGTTTCCTACCTGAGTGACACAAACACTACTCATCAGAACAAGGAGCCATAGGCAGGGAGACATTCTTGGGAGTTTCTTGACAAGAGTAAACATTATATACAAGCGATTAACACTCGAAAGAGTTGCATCACCTTAACTTTCCTAATCCTGCTGCTATGTCTTGGTGTTCCCCGGACATCCATGGCAGGGGTGGAGGCAGCCTGCTGACTGCTACACCCTGTCTGTGATGACCTTGATGGGCGTCCTCTGGAGGGCTGAGACCTGGAGGGCTCTGGCCTGCTTTCAGGGTCCTGCTGTGTGGTAGTGGCCCCCTCCTTGGCCTGTGGAGCTGGAGCTACTGATGCCACATAAAGAAGGGATTCAGAAGGGCCAGACACTCCCCGGGGTCATCTAGGTGGATGCTCCTCCCTATGCGTGCCCAAGGGTCCCTGGCTGACTCCTTGAAGAGAAGGAGTGAGATTGGGCTGCCCTGTACCCTCTTGCCTACACACTGTTGGAGGCCAACTATGGCATCAGCGATGGTGTTCAGCCCATGCAGAAGCAATGTTCTGGACCAAGGTCTCCATGGCGGCCGCCCACCTTCCAGTGTTGACCTCGGTGCGTTGGCATGCTGGAGCTATCACTTCAGCCTGAAGATGGATGGACTCTTAAATCGTGCCTTGCAATCTGAGGAGTGCAGTGGATATACCTTCCTGATTTTCCCGAGCTTGCCTTTGCAGCTACAGCAACTGTGAAATGACAACTGAGTCCAGAGGTTCGTCATCTGACTCAGATTTAGCAAATTTCTGGCCTCCAGCTGTCCTCCGAGTGCTGGACACTTGGGAAATCCCTGCCGCAGTCTGCTGTGGATCAAAGTGCGATGTGCTCACCAGATTGTGATCTCAAGACGACAGTGCATCTCTACTAGTGGAGGGTGTGGGTGGGCGCTGTGACGGGACTTCAACGGTGCCTTCAGATTCTTCTTCAGAGGTTTCTTCGGGGCTTGTTTAGAGGCTCTGCATTGAGGAGTCCGTCTGCTGTTTGGCAGATGTGCCCATGAAAGCAAGGAGAGATAATTAATGCATGGCAATGACCTGTGAAACAGGACACATCACTCACAGCATGGTTGTCTGATGGATGTTGCACTGCTGGATCCTCACTTGGTAGAGCACTGAGGTTCACCATCAGCACAGGAACGGTCCAGATCCTCACCTGCCAGCTGAATGGCTCTGTTTTCAAAGTCCGTGAGGACCTTGATTTCATGCATTCCTCCACCAGTCTGTGACCTCTCCCTCTTGTTGTGTGCCAACTTGTCCATGAATAGAAATGGACAGAATGTAAGCAGGATGCCTGCCAGGCCAGATAAGTATGCCTGGCATATGTGGGTAGTGAGTGGTCCCATGGACAGAATGAGGACAATGAAGGTGTGTGTCTGTGTTGTTTTACATGCCCACTACTGCACTTCATGCAAATGTGGGACAATTCCACCCACAGAGGGACACAATAACAGCTACTGCTGTGAAAAGCAGAGGGAAAGAATATTTTGTGTTAGTCACTGAGCCGGAAGCCACAAGGAAATGATTTCCTGGTTGAAGAGATGGGACTTGTGAAAATTTAAGGACCAAGGATTGGCCAGAGTGCACCTTGGTGCTGGAAGTTAGTTTGGGGATACTCAAGACTGAGTGAAGCAACAGAACACTGGAGGACTCACTCTAGTGTCTTAGGGAAATGGAGTCTGCTGAAAAGATGGGAGGAATGTAGAACTGAATTTTTAGGCTACATACCTGCTGGGAGTATGGTGCAACATACTTTATGCCATTTTTGTATGCTGGTTATGTTAATTAGTTAATTGGCAGTTTTTCAGTAGTTTGGTGTATTAGGCACCTATTAAGCAATGGTTGATTTTAATTTGTTTGTTACAGTAAAAGTTTTTAAAATTTATTTATGGGATGTGGGTGTCACTAGCTGGGCCAGTATTTATTGCCCGTCCATAGTTGCCCTTGAAATGCTGATGGTGAGCTTCCTTCTTGAACTGCTGCAGTCCATGGGACGTAGGTACACCCACAGTGATGTTAGGAAGGGAGTTCCAGGATTTTGACCCAGCGACAGTGAAGGAACGGTGATATATTTCCAAGTCAGGATAGTAAGTGATTGGGAGGGGAACTTCCAGGTGGTGCTGTTCCCATCTATCTGCTGCCCTTGTCCTTCCAGATGGTAGTCGTTGTGGATTTGGAAGCTGCTGTCGAACAAGCCTTGGTGAAATCCTGCAGTGCATCTTGTAGATGGTACACACTGCTGCTACTGTGGTGGAGGGAGTGAATGACACTACTTCCACAAAAAATCAAGCAGGTTGCTTTGTCCTGGACGGTGTCAAGCACCTTGAGTGTTGTGTGAGCTGCACTCATCTAGGCAAGTAGGGAGTATTCCATGACTTGTGCCTTGTAGATGGTGGACAGGCTTTGGGAAGTCAGGAGGTGAGTTACTCGTCGCACGATTCCTAGCCTCTGACCTGCTCTTGTAGCCACTGTATTTATGTAGCTAGCACAGTTCAGTTTCTGGTCAATGGTAAGTCCAAGGATGTTGATAGTGGGGGATTCAGTGATGGCGATGATATTGAACATCAAGGGGTGATGGTTGGATTCTCTCTTGTTGGAGATGGTCATTGCCTGGCACTTGTGTAGCATGAATTTAACTTGACACTTGTCAGCCTAAGCCTGGACATTGTCCACGTCTTGCTGCAATTGGACGTGGACTGCATCAGTATCTGAGGAGTTGCAAATGGTACTGAACATTGTGCAATCATCAGCAAACATCCCCACTCCTGACCTTACGATGGAAGGAAGATCATTGATGAAGCAGCTGAAGATGGTTGGGTCGATGACACTACCCTGAGGAACTCCTGTAGTGATGTCCTGGAGCTGAGATGACTGACTTCCAACAACCACAACCATCTAGCTTTTGTGCTAGGTATGACTCCAACCAGTGGAGAGTTTTCCCCCTGATTCCCATTGACTCCAGTTTTGGTAGGGCTCCTTGATGCCACACTCGGTCAAATGTTGCCTTGATGTCGAGGGCAATGACTCTTACCTCCCATCCGGAGTTCAGCTCTTTTGTCCATGTTTGAGCTAAGGCTGTAATGAGTTCAAGAGCTGAGTGGCCCTTGCAGAACCCAAGCTGGGTGTCAGTGAGCAGGTTATTGCTGAGCAAGTGCCACTTGATAGCATTGTCAATGATCCCTTCCATCACTTTACTGATGATGGAGAGTAGACTGATGGGCGGTATTTGGCCGGGTTGGATTTGTCCTGCTTTTTGTGTACAGGACATACCTGGGCAATTTTCCACGTAGCCAAGCAGATGCTAGTGTTGTAGCTGTACTGGGACAGCTTGGGTCGGGGTGTGGCAACTTCTGGAGCACAAGTCTTCAGTACTATTGCCAGAATGTTGTCAGGGCCAATAGCCTTTGGAATATCCAGTACCTTCAGCCATTGCCTGATATCACGTGGAGTGAATTGAATTAGCTGAAGACTAGCTTCAGTAATTCTGGGACCTCCAGGGGAGGCCGAGATGAATCATCCACTCGGCACTTCTGGCTGAAGATTGTAGCAAATGTTTCAGCCTTATCTTTTTTGCACTGCTGTGCTGAGCTCCTCCATCATTGAGGATGGGGATATTTGTGGAGCCTCCTCCTCCAGTGAGTTGTTTAATTGTCCACCACCTTTCACAACTGGATGTGGTTGGACTGCAGAGCTTAGATCCGGTCCGTTGATTGTGGGAGCATGTAGCCCTCTCTGTCACTTGCTGCTTATGCTGTTTGGCATGCAAGTAGTCCTGTGTTACAGCTTCAGCAGGTTGACAATTCATTTTTAGGTATGCCTGGTGTTGCTCCTGGCATGCCCTCCTGCACTCTTCATTGAACCAGGGTTGGTCCCCTGGTTTGGTGGCAAGGATAGAGTGGGGGATATGACAGGCTATGAAATTACAGATTGTATTGAGTACAATTCTGCTTCTGTTGATGGCCCACAGTGCCTAATGGATGCCCAGTCTTGAGTTGTTAGATCTGTTCAAAATCTATTCCATTTAGCACGGTGGTAGCGCCACACAACACGATGGAAGGTATCCTCAATGTGAAGGTGGGACTTTGTATCCAGAATGACTGTGTGCGGTGGTCATGGACAGATGCATCTGCGGTAGGCAGGTTGGTGAGGATGAGGTCAAGTATGGGTTTTTCCCTCTTGTTGGTTCCCTCACCACCTGCTGTGGACCCAGCCTAACAGCTATGTCATTTAGAACTCTGCCAGCTCGATCAGTAGTAGTGCTACCAAGCCATTCTTGACGATGGACATTGAAGTCCCCCACCCAGAGCACATTCTGTGCCATTGCCACCCTCAGTGCTTCCTCTAAGTGGTGTTCAAAATGGAGGAGCACTGATTCATCAGCTGTGGGAGGGCAGTACATGGTAATCAGGAGGTTTCCTTGCCCATGTTTGACCTGATGCCATGAGACTTCATGGGGTCCAGAATCGATGTTGAGGACTCCCAGGGCAATTCCCTCCTGACTGTATCCACTGTGCCACTACCTCTGTTGGGAATGTCCTGCCAGTGGGACAGGGATGGTGATGGTGGTCTTTGGGACAATATCTGTAAGGTATGATTCTGTGAGGATGACTGTCAGGCTGTTGCTTGACTAGTCTGTGAGACAGCTCTCCCAATTTCAGCACTAGCCCCCAACCACATTGCTGTGGATCTGAAGTTACGTGCAGGCAAGATCAGGTTAAGGACGACAGGTTTCCTTCCCCAAAGGGCACTCGTGAACCATTTGGGTTTTTACAACAATTGACAAAAGTTCCATGGTCATCATTAGATTTTTAAATTAAATTTAAGTTCCACCATCTGCCATGGTTGGATTCAAACCCACATCCCCAGAGCATTAGCCTGGGTCTCTGGATTACTAGTCCAGAAACAATACCACTACGCCATTGACTCCATTATAGTAAAAACCTTAATGTGAAATCTTGTGCAATTCTTTCTGTCGGTAGCTGGAGATTCATATATTTTTTTAAGTTTTTGGTCTCTATGGTTGTGCAACATTTTACCTTTAATTTATGTTGATTCTGACTCATGTTAAAGTAAACCTTACAAAAAGTAAGATCTTATGCAGTTATTTCTTCATTTGGGGATTGTTTGGTAAATTTGGTGCGTTTTGGCTTATTGATTCCTATGAAGATCGTAACACACTTTTATGTGGGATTTTTATTCCTTCAGGGACTGTATATTTGTTGCAAAATAGGAATTATGTTTGTCAATCTATCTTAGCCAACTTGCTCCCCATATCTATGTAGTTTGCTTTGTTCAGATTTAAGAGCCTAGTTTCTGAATTAACTAAACCACTTCTAAACTCAATATAAAATCTAATCATTTTATGATCATTTTTCCCTATGGACCCCTTCACTACAAGGCTATTAATTAAGCCTCTCTTATTCCACAACCCTGCATCTAAAATAGCTTGTTCTCTTGTTGGGTTCTCAACATACTGATTTTAAAAATCTATCTTGCATATTCCATTGACTTGCCCTCCAGGTTATCACTGCAAATTTGGTTTACTCCATATGGAAATTCAGGTCCTGCATGATTACACTATTATCCATGTTACTCCGATTCTAATTTCCTGATTTATACTCTTGTCTAACACTAAACAGCTGTTTGGGGATCTACAAGCTACTCGACTCCTTGTTGCTTCTTGAGTCCACCCAATCTGATTCTACACCCTGATTTTCCAAACTAAGATCTTTTCTCTCTACTGTCTTTATTGCGTCCTTCATTTTAGGGCTACCACAACCGCTCCCTTCTCTGTTCTGCCTCTCTTCTAAAAGTCAAGTATGCTGGAATATTGGTCACCTACACCTCGTCTCTATGTTGGTTATTAGCTCAAACCTATTAATTTCCAAATGTGCCATAATTCATTTATTTTGTTGCGAATGCCTCACACATTCAGATGTAGTAAATTTAGGTTTAACGTTTTTTCTATTTTTCCCTTATGTCATCTTAGTCACTAATGTCCCATTATCTTTCTTAAGCTGTCTGTCCCTTCCTGATCCACTCTGCTTGATTTTACCCAAATTCCTACTCTGCTTTACAGCTTTGACAATTCTCTTTCTGCTTTTGATTTAACCACTTCCTTAAACTTCCCATCCCCTTCATTAGATTGAAGCCCTGTCTACTGCCAGGATACTGGTCCTAGCCTACCTTAAGCGGAGCAGCTCCCTCTACCCCATGACCGATGCTGGAGACCCATAAAGTTAAACTCTTGTCTCCACACCATTCCTTCAGCTAAGTGTTTAATCTTTTAATCTATTTATCCATATGCCAATTTGCACATGGCTAATGTAACAATCCAGAGATTATTACCTGTGAGGCACTGTGCTTTAATTTAGACACTAGTGCTTCAAACTCTCTCAGCAGTACTTCCTTTTTAGCTCTACCAATGGACTGCAACAATTGGATCCTCTCTTTCCCACTCCAAGTTCTTCTGCAGCCATGGTGAGATTTCCTGAACCCTGGCACCAGTCCGACAACAAACCCTTCGCAGTTTCCGGTTACAGCTGCAGACAACAGTATCTTGGTATCTATTCAGCTCACAATATTGTCTTCTGCTATTACCACATTCCTTTGAAATTCCTCTAGTTGAATATCTCCCTTTAGCACGGTGTCATAGTCTGCAGGGTAGATGAGCAAACTGACCTTGTCCTCATCCATGCAGGCAGCAAGGACCTCATACTTGTCAGACATGGGCAAAGGCCGAGTTTCCTTCAGCAGTGCAGCTGGGGTTCCCTTGCCTGCCTGAATCTCCAGTTTCATCCTCCTGCTCCTTATCACTAGCTCAACTGCACCACTCCCTAACTTAAAGAGTGAGATTGCCAAAGAAAGGCTCATGTTTTCCTGTGTACTGGACAGGCACTTTTACCAGCTAATCTTTGGAGTGGAATCACAGAATTGGATATCTTTTACCTTGGCCTAGCATCAGTGTGGTGAACCCAACTAACTGAACTATCAATAATTTGATCCAAGAATTCAGTATTACAAAAGGATGTTTGATTGGAGTGGGATGTTCTGAAGAAGTCATATGGACTCAATGTTAACTCTGTTTCTCTCTCCACAGATGCTGCCAGATAGCTGAGTTTTTCCAGCAATTTCTGTTTTTATTTCAGATTTCCAGCATCCACAGTATTTTGCTTTTATTTTATGTCTGATTGTTATTTTTCTCCCACTTCTCCTTTTCTCCTGCAGGCATGGTCTTCTTGTGGGATTTGGATGTTGTTTCTCATATAACCCCTTATGCAAATAGCTGCTTTTTCACATGTGACCTTTCACAGTGAGTATTGCCAGGCTATTCAAACATATAGATATTTTTGTGGGCATCGTTGGCAAGACCAGAATTTATTGCCCATCCCTAATTGCCCCTGAGAAGGTGGTGGTGAGCTGCTTTCTTGAACCGCTGCAGTCTGTGTGGTGTAGCTACACTCACAGTGCTGTTGTGTAGGGAGTTCTCGGATTTTAACCCACCAGTGATGACGGAATAGTGACATGTTTCCAAGTCAAAATGATGCGTGACTTGGATGGGAACTTGGGTAGTTTTCTCACTTGTCTGCTTCCTTTGTTTTTCTAGATGATGGAGGTCCCAGGCTTGGGAGGTCCCGTCAAAAAAGGCGTGGCAAGTTGCTGCAGGGTATCTTGTGAATGGAGGGTGTAAATGTTTAAGGTTTTGGATCAGGTGCTGAACTCCTGCCTGGAGTTGAGCTTCTGGTGTGCTATTGGAGCTGTGCCCATCCAGGCAAGTGGTGAGTGTTCCATCACATTCCTGACTTGTGCCTTATAGATGTTGGAAAGGCTCTGGGAGTCAGGAGGTGAGCCACAGAATTCCTAGTCTCTGACCTGCCCTTGTAGCTACTGTATTTACATGGCTGGTACAGTTAGGCCATCATTACTGATCTTACTTAAAATAGGGATTCTGAGATAGCAATCAGGAGTGAGAATCCAAACCACTTTCACCACCTGGCTAAGAGTTAGATCAGCATAGTTTAGGGATTGAATCTGGGACCTACTAGATCTGTTTGGGTTAGCTACGTACTCACCTAGTCAATGGAGTCATTGAGGACATCCAGAATAGTAAAACACATTGTATTTCTTTTATGACTTTTTTAAAAAATAGGTCATGATATGATGGTGCTGATGGTTTTTAAATAAGAAGTTGACATTATATATTTTACAGGTCTAGCTCATTGCCTGGTCTAAAAATACTTTTATGATTTTGTGCTGCATTGTTGTATGAGGTTGGTCTGTTCTAACTGCCAACTATAGTAACATTGTATACGTAAGTTTCTTTTTATTGCACTTTGTTATTTGTAAAGTCCTTTAAATACTTACTTTAAGTATATGTTATGTGGCGCTTTGCAATTATGTAAATTGGTGGGTTTTGAATTTAGTTTGTTGACAGCAGCAGAGGATGGATTCAGGAGCATCAATTAGTTTCTTCATCCCCATCTGCCCCCTCCCTCTGCCCCTTCCCTACCAATCCAACATACCATTGCCTATTCAATGAGTGACAAATAGGGAGTAGGCAGCATCCCTACTGGCCTCTAGCTTCTGCTGTTCTCTTTGATCCTGTTGCCACAAGATTTGTGTGAATAGCCTATCCTGACTCACCCTCCAATTTTCCTCCCACACAAAGTGATCAGCATCCAGTTGACAATTTAGATGAAGCCAGAGTGATGATGAGTGAGAATCCCTTGATGAGTAAGGAATCAATGGAATTGCTGAAATATTTTCACCTAAGTTGTGTGATCAAATGAAACTACCAAGGATGTATGGAGGGACACTAAGTTATAAATCTACCAAAATAAAAATATTGGAAATCATACTTAATAAATTAACCTACATTGTATTATTCCCTTTGCAACCATCTTCCTGAATATGTGTCAAAAATCCAATTCTAACCTTTTGAGTCATTGTTTGTAAGAAAAAAAATCTAATTTATGGTACGTATTCCTATATAAGGTGGCTCATGTGTACAATGACCCCAGAATTCAACACTCCATTCCCAAAAATATGATCTTCATATAACTTCTCAAAGAACAACCCTTTTGTAGGACAAGGATTTGATCCCTTACCTATGTCCCATTAGTTGTCCCAAGCTGAGATGGCAGTCAGAGAGATACCTTTGGCCTTCAGTTTCCTACATGAGAGGACAGAGAATAAAAATGACCCAGGTTTCTCACTCCTGATCATTGTGTGGTGACCTCTTTTGGAAAAAGCATGTGGTAATTTTGAGAGAGCAAAAGATTGGGACAGACTTGAATGTGATGTCCCCTATAAAGTTAAGCATAGATGAATATATCATTTCCTCAAGACTTTGATCATTATTAGTAGCAGAACACAACTGTAAAAATGGTGACAAGGCACAAGCTACCCTTTAAAATACAGTTTGTACTTAATTCTAAAAAGATTACAGATTTGCAAAATTTCTGCTTCAGGTAAGTGAAGTTCTACGTTCTTATATAACCACAGAGGAAATCTCCAGAATAAAGCCTTACCTTGGCTTTATCTTTAAATATTCATCCTAAAAGGGCAACCCTCGGTTTAATTTGAGAAAAAAATCAGATCAGGAAAGCCATTCAGCTCATCTTGTTAAGATCTCACCGGATGGATTACACCTCAGCCCCTTGTAGGATCCAATTGTTTCTTAAACTCCTAAGGAGATTTGTATTTCCATTTTAACTGCACTTCCAAGGCTAGGCTTTGAAAGGATATAACTTTGGTTTTGGCTCCCATTACTTATCACAGCTCATTGCTTTTAATGGAGTTTTAGGTTTGTAGCACGGGTGTTGAGGGTGCTTGAAGCTGAGGATATGCCCCTGTATCAGCACTAATCCTCAATGATATCCAGGATCAGGAGACATATTGCAACATTGTAATTTTGCTTTGCTCTATTTTTAATGTGTTAATTTCTGATACTTTTTTAAAACTACATATGAGGAGGAGGAATAGATGAATATTTGATGTACTTGATACTCCAATAGATGAATACTTGAAAATAACCTCCCTTTGTGTAGATTGTATCTTGCTGCTTTTCTTTTTAAGTCTGGTATTTTATTTTCATTTCCTCTGGGAAATATTTCCTAGTGTTTTATGGATGCATCAGTCACAACGGCATGGATTTTTGTGGTCCGCAGCAAAGCAACGGTATTCACTATTCTTTAAATATCAGCTGTCCACAGACTTTCCATGGGCCAACTTGCAGTAATTAGAGATCCATTTCAGCACAGTGTTTATATAGGAATCTGGAACCTATGTGATAAGGCAAGCAACAACTTGGCTCTTCAACCAATCAACAACAACTTAATAGTCCCTTTTAACATAATTAAATGTCCAAAGGTGCTTTGAAGGAGCATTATAAAATTAAGTATGACCGAGGCACATAAGGAGATATTAGATTGGATGACCAAAAGCTTGATCAAGTAAGAAGATTTTAAGAAGTGTCTTTGTAGTAATTGAAGGTATAGTCTTTCCTACTGCCACGTGATTGGAGCCACGTGATTGTTCTTGGAGACTCTGACCAATGAGCCCTATGCACGGGTTGGCTTTTGAGTCGAGAACCTGGTTCAAGCATGTAGCTTCTGAAGAACTCTCTATAATAAAGTTATCTCTTTCAAGTAGAAACCTGTCCGGTACGTCAAGTCATTGCAGTCTTAAAGGAGGCAAATGAGTTGGAGAGGAGTAGAGCAGGAATTCAAGAGCTTGGGGCCTAGGCAAGAAAGGTATAGCCACCAATGGTGGAGCAATTATGATTGGAAATGCACAAGAGGCCAGAATTAGAGAAGCTCAGATATCTTGGAGGGCCCTGGGGTTAGAGGAGATGAGAGGTAGGGAAGGGCAAGGCCATGGAGGAATTTGAAAGCAAGGATGAGAATTTTAAAATCAACATGTTGCTTGACCAGGAGCCAATGTAGATCAGAAAGCACAGGGGTAATAGGGGAACGGGACTTGCTGCAAGTTGAAACACAGAATCACAGTGCAGAAGTGGCCCTTCAGCCCATCGAGTCTGCACCAACATGTGCAGCAGAGTTTTGGAAGACAAATTTACAGAGGGTGGAATGTGAGAAACCAACTAGGAGACCATTGGAATAATTGAGTCTGGAGATATTGAAGGCATGAATGAGGGTTTCAACAGCAGATGACTTGAGGTGGGTCAAGTCAATAGATGTAACAGGTGGAAATAGGCAGTCTTAGAGATGGTGTGCATATGAGGCTAGACGCTCATCCCAGGATTGAGAATCATCACTGAGTCGTAAAGGGAGAGTTTAAATTTTTTTTTAAAAAAAGGGTGGTGTGTGTCAGATGGAGCTTAAACTGTTAAAAATCAGTTTTTAAGATGTAAATCTGCCTCCAATCCATCTGCTTCCAACTTAAAAGGAGTGGGAAAGTGGGCCGGTGACCAACCCACTCTAATGAGGCGGGTTGGAACTTTAAGTATGATAATAAGGCTCTAAACCTCTTTGTCATTCAACTTTTCAACTTTAACTCTGGCCAGCTGGGTGTCCTCAGCCTTGGAAAATCTGGCAGCTACATCTAGGTGGGGCTTGATTGGTGCAGGAGGTGAGTGCTTTTTAGATCTACCTTTTACGTATCTCTAGCATGACTACCTGAGGACACCTGCGATTGCCAGCCCACCACCCTCCACAACCTTCCACACAAAACTTCCTAATCCCCTAACCTCTACCCCTTGAATACCCACACCTAGCAGCCCCAGGGGTCTGAAACCACCATTGCACACCCCCCCCACCAAACCTCCCTTTCCCTCCCCGAGCTTTTGAATTACACACCCTATTTGCCGCCACCCATCCCCCCAGTTTTGACCTCTCCCCACTGAGACCTCTGAACTCCCTGCCCCCTCCCCCACAATCAGCAGGTGCCCCAGGATTGCTCAAGTCCCTGATTGATCCAGCACTTGTTTTTTTCACCCCCCCCCCCATCCCAATTGCCCACGGGCTTGACCTCCCCCCTCCCCTGCTGATGCATACCTTGTCCTATGACCTCTCACCAATTTCCCATCCAGCTGCTAACCAAACCTGTCAATTGGTTTGGCACTTGGCCAGGAAACCAATCAGTGATACCATGTGTTTGTTGTCAAGTTATGGATCTGTGAAATTTCTGGGCTTCCCATGCCTTTCCAACAAAACTAATCGCCCCCTCAGTCAGATAAGCAAAAATCCACGCTCTGCAATGTCTCAACCATGAAGAACAAATTAGAATATTTAATTCAATGCAATGTAAAATCGTGTACAGAAAGCACAATAAGGAAAGAGGCTGAATGATGACAGAACAGTAAGAGAGAGAAAGAAAGAAAATAAATTATTCTAGTTTTTAAAAATTTCCAATAATTAAAGCTGGGGGAATAAACTACATACACGTAATAATAAATCTTTGGTGTCAGAGAGCTTGTTTGGCAGTAATTAAGATTTGTCATGCTGTTAAAAATTCACTTACACTTGAATGCACACAACCCATAACTTTTTGTGGTATGTTTAGACTAGGCAAGTACAGCTACTTCACTTCCTTCATGAGTTTTAATGCCGAGTCTCTCAGCAAGGCACCACTGGAAGAAAGTTTGCAGAGGGGCAGGGCAACTCAGCCAGCATCTTCCTGATCTCCATGTTTAACTGCACATATACACACCTACACACTACACCTCTCTCTGCAGAGATGGGCTTTGGAGGATTGGGCGTTATAAAAGATAAAATCCATGGGGTCTCGATGCTGTTGACCCGGAGTTCCCTCCTGTGACGGGCCACTAATCCTGGTAGATGATACCTGGAAGTTGTCACCAACTGGTCAAGCTTTGCAGGTCCAAATGCAGACTAGTTACCCTCAGATGAGGGTTCTCTGGTCATTGGTTGATAGCTGCACACAATTTTAATCAAGGTGGAGAGAGGGTGCCGGCTAGGGCAGCCTTCCTGCCTCAGCTTGTTCCCCAACAAGACTGCCTTTAAAACAAACAAGTTCACAACTTAAGGTTTTTTTTTCTCTCACCCACGTGATTTCCAGCAAGTTATGAACCTTTCTTTGCAGTTTTTTTTCTCCAGTTAAACTCTTTGCAGTTCAAAACAAACAACTGGATCTTCCTCAAGTACCATTAAGGACAGGTGATTGCTTGAAAGAGGCCTGCTTGTTGACAGTACCAAGGCAAATTTATGACCACCTTTTAATAAAGATCCCAGATTAACATCCAACTGTCCAGATAATGCTATGTCCTTCCATTTTGTAAAAGAAAAATTCAGTCTTCAGAGATATGATTCTAACACTAACTTTGACAAATTTAATTTGGGAAATCTATCGACCAAATGCTGCAGAACCTATACTGTCAAGTTATAGCTCTTAGTTTCTCATGGGTAACAATTTTATTTTGTATGGCTTGGATTTCCATGACGTGCTTTGTAATAGAAAGAAACCATGAAGCAAGGTTAATCTTTGAAAGACGCATCAGAAATCAGCTAGATGCCAACTGCCAAGCCCTTATTTAACTGATTGGAAAGCAGAGCAACTCACTTCGGTCTAATAGGGAATCCATGCTCTTTGTTCTTCAGGAAATTAATCCTTAATTCCCAAAAGAAACAGAAGTTGTTGGAAATTGAAACAGAAATAAATGTTCAGCTGATCAGCCAGCGTCGGTGGAGAGAACAGGACAATTAGCATTTCCAGTGCAGACGCTACTTCAAAATATTTAATTTTGCTTTACCTTTTAAAAATATTTCCCTATCTGACTTCCCAAGCATAAAAGCCAAGGGGTGGGATTTTCCCTTCATTAGATTAAGTGTGGGAGAGGGTGTGAAAAACAGTGTTCTACCTGCTGGCAGCAATGGCAGGTTTTCGCGCCGTATCATCTGCTTCCACCGCATTAATTATGCACGGATGGGAAACATGCTGGATTGCAGGTGGATGGCCTCTTTTTGCCCAGCCAGCCTTGAGCTCACCGCTTCCTCGATCCAGGTGCCATATTTAAATTGCACCCGTGCACAGCTTTGTCAATGCCTGCAGCCCAGGACTGCCACAGATGAGAGAGATGGCCCCAAAAGGGAAAAAGACAGCTGTGCCCAAATTCAGTGACGCCTTCCTGGAACTGCTGGATGCAGTCGAGGCCCGCTGCAATGTGCTCTATGTCCTTGATGGCTGGAGGAGGTCCACCTACTTCATCACTCCAGCTTGGCAGGAGGTGGCAGCAGTGGTCAGTACCAACACAGCACAGAAGAGGTCAGCCACCCCATGCAGAAAGAGGATTAATGATCTCATCCATGCGCCAGTCTCATCACTCTCAACTCACACACTCACCAGCCCATCACACATTCACTGGCATCTCACTCACTGCCAGCTCAAGGGGCATCACCACTCACCCTCTCATGCACACTTCATATATCCATATGGCCTCATATCCTCTGCAGTTCGTGTCCTCATCCTGTCCATTGCTGCACGCACCACCCACATATGGCAGGCAGCCTTATCATCTGCCCGGCATGTGTCCTGCTCACACTCTCCACCTGTCTTTATGCAGGACAAGCTTGCATACTACCAAAGGGAGAAGTCTCAGACCAGGAATGGAGTGGCCAAAATCAAGGTCCTCACTCCCGATGAGAACCCAGCCATTGAGCTGGCCAGAGAGGATGTGGACTGTGCCTGTGCCGACTGTGAGGTGGGTGACGCACATTCAGGTGAGGACACTGCACCATCTTATTCCTCAGAGAACCATACTGTGAGTGCATTGTCTTGTTTTAGAGTTGCCTGCCATGTACTAATTATCCCTCCTTTCTTTCATAGGCAACTTTGGAAAGCGCCCAAGGGCATCCACAAGCCAGGCCCTCAGCTCCAGCCCTGACAACACTTTGGATGAGAAACCAGACAGTACCACAAAAGACCTGTCATGGCACTCACCCACACCCTCCAGCATCGCAGAGACACACACCTTGAGGGACCTAGTTCTAAAACAGCCTCGGGGAGGCAGTGGCTTAGTGATATTGTCACTGGACTGCTAATCCAGAGACCCAGGGTAATTTGGGGATCTGGGTTCGTATGGTGGATTTGAATTCAATAAAAATCTGGAATTTAAAGTCTAATGATGGACATGAAATCATTACTGATTGTCATTAAAAACCCATCTGGTTCACTAATGCCCTTTAGGGAAGGAAATCTGCTGTCCTTACCTGGCCTGGCCCGAGATGTGACTCCAGATCTGCAGTAATGTGGTTGACTCTTAAAGGCCTTCTGGAATGGCCTAGCAAACCACTCAATTGTATCAAACCACTAAAACATCAGTCCCTGGGTATGGCCTGTGCCACCAGCAGTAGTATACTGTCGGGAGGGAGTTGACCTGGGAGTCCTCAGCATTGGCTCTGGACCCCATGAAATCTCATGGCATCAGGTCAAACATGGGTAAGGAAACCTCCTGCTGATTATCACTACCCTCCTTCAACTGATGAATCAGTGCTCCTCCATGTTGAACACCACTTGGAGGAAGCACTGGGATGGTAAGGACACAGAACATACTCTGGGTAGGGGACTTGAATGTCCATCACCAAGATGGCTCAGAAGCACCACTACAGACCTAGCTGGCTCAGTCCTAAAGGACATAGCTGTGAGACTGGGTCTGCAGCAGGTGGTGAGGGAAAAACATACTTGACCTCATCCTCACCAACCTGCCTACTGCAGATGCATCTGTCCATGACAGTATCGCTAGGAATGACTACCGCACAGTCTTGTGGAGATGAAGTCCTGTCTTCACAGTGAGGATACCCTCTGTTTTGTTGTGTGGTACTACCACCATGCTAAATGGGATAGATTTTGAACAGATCCAAGACTGGGCATCCATGAGGCACTGTGGGTAATCAGAAACAGCAGCAGAATTGTACTCTGCCACAATCTATAACCTCATGGCCCAGCATATCCTCCACTCTACTGTTACCATCAAGCCAGGGGATAAACCTTGGTTCAATGAAGAGTGCAGGAGGGCATGCCAGGAGCAGCACCAGGCATACCTAAAAACGAGGTGCCAACCTGGTGAAGCTACAACATTGGACAACTTGCATGCCAAACCGCATAAGCAGCAAGTGATAGACAGAGCTAAGCAATACCACAACCAACAGATCAGATCTAAGCTCTGCCATCCTGTCACATCCAGTCGTGAATGGTGGTGGACAATTAAACAACTCGCTAGAGGAGGAGGCTCCTCAAATATCCCCATCCTCAATGACGGAGAAGCCCAGCACATCAGTGCAAAAGATAAAGCTGAAGCATTCGCAATAATCTTCAGCCAGAAGTGTCGAGTAGATGATCCATCTCTGCCTCTTCCAGAGGTCCCCAGTATCACTGATGCCAGTCTTCGGCCAGTTCAATTCACTCCACAAGATATCAAGAAAAGGCTGAAGGCACTGGATACTGCAAAGGCTATGGGCCCAGACAATATTCCGGCAATAGTATCGAAGACTTGTGCTCCAGAACTTGCCACCCACCTAGCCAAGCTGTTCCAGTACAGCTACAACACTGGCATCTACCTGGCTATATGGAAAATTGCCCAGGTACGTCCTATGCAGAAAAGTCAGGACAAAACCATCCCGGCAAATTACCGCCCCATCAGTCTACTCTCGTTTATCAACAAAGTGATGGAAGAAGCCATCAACAGCACTTGCTTAGCAATAACCTGCTCACTGACTTTCAGGTTGTGTTCCGCCAGGGCCATTCAGATCCTGACCGCATTAAAGCTTTGGTTCAAGCATGGACAGAAGAGCTGAAGTCCAGAGGTAAGGTGAGAGTGACTGTCCTGGACACCAAGACAGCATTTGTCCGAGTGTGGCATCAAGGAGCCCTAGCAAAACTGGACTCAATGGGAATCAGGGAAGAACTCTCTGATGGTTGGAGAATTGCCTAGCACAATGGAAAATAGTTATGGTTGTTGGAGGCCAATCATCACAGTTCCAGGACAATGCTGTAGGAGTTCCTTAGGGTAGTGCCCGAGTCCCACCCACCTTCAGCCGCTTCAACAATGACCTTCCTTCCATCACATGATGAGAAGTGTGGATGTTTGTTGATGATTGCACAAAGTCCAGCACCATTCGTGACTCCTCAGATACTAAAGCAGTTGATGTCCAAATGCAGCAAGTATTGGACAATATCCAGGCTTGGGCTGACAAGTGGTAAGTAACATTCGGGCCACACAAGTGCCAGGCAATGGCCATCTCCAGCAAGAGAGAATCTAACCATTGCCCCATGACATTCAATGACATTACCATCGCTGAATCCCCCACTATCAACATCCTGGAAGTTACACTGACCATAAACTGAACTGGACTAGACATATAAATACTGTGGCTACAAGAGTAGGTCAGAGTCTAGGAATCATGCGACAAATAACTCACCTCCTGAATCCCCAAAACTTGTCCACCATCTACAAGGCACAAGTCAGGAGTGTGATGGAATACTCCCCACTTGCCTGGATGAGTGCAGCTCCCACGACACTCAAGAAGCTTGACACTATCCTGGACCAAGCAGCTGTGTGTACCATCTACAAGATGCACTGCAGGAACTCACCAAGACTCCTGAGGCAGCACCTTCCAAACCCATGACCAATACCATGTAGAAGGACAAGGGCAGCAGAACTTGGGAAAACCACCACCTGGAGGTTGGCCTGCAAGCTACTGCCCATCCTGACTTGGAAATATATTGCCGTTCCTTCACTGTCGCTGGGTCAAAATCCTGGAACTCTCTCTCTAACAGCACTGTGGGTGTACCTACAGCATGTGGACTGCAAACAAAAAACAACCTGATGAGCAGAGCACACAATCTCATCACAGAGGCAGGGACATCCAAGGTTGGCAGCTGTCGGAGGACTGTTGAAGGCCAGGAATCTGCGGTTGATGAGCCTCTGGACTCGGTCCTAAATCATGTAGTGATACTGCAGTGACAATCACGAGAACATCAGGACGGGATGTCAGCTGCATTCCTCAGATTGCAATGTATGATGGAGGCGTCTATCGACCTTCAGTCTGAGATGATAACACTGTCCTGCCAACGCACCGAGACCATTGGTAGCATCCATCAGTGGCTATGCAAGAGGGTGCGGGGCACCTAGATCTCTCTCCATCTGCCCCTTCTCCTTGGTCACCCATAGGGAGGAGGGCCAGCAGCTGGACACTCTGGGGCCATCCACCCAGGTGACTCTGGGACTGTCCGGTCAATCCCAGTCCCCTCTTCCTGTGACCCCATCACCTCTAGCTCCACATGCTGAAGAGGGTCCACCTGCTTCAAGGCAGCACATCCAAAGCATGCTGGGACCCTCCAGGCCTTGGCCCTCCAGAGGACACCCCACCAAAGTCATTACAGACAACAGGATGTAGCAGGCTTCCTCCACCTCCACTATGGATGTTGAGGAAGCACCAAGACGTAGCGGCAGGGTTAGGAAAGTTAAAAAGATTTAGGAGCACAACAGTGGCACAGCTGCACACAACATGCATGTAATGTTCACAAATGTAAATAGAATTGCACCCATTTCACATCTCCGCTTGTGTATGCTCTCTTTTTATGATGAACAGTGTTGCTGTCAATCAGATGTGATACCTTCTCAAGGGCAATTTGGGATGGACAATAAATGCTGGCCTAGCCAGCAATGCCCACGTCCCATAAATGAATTAAAAAATACCATGGTCCCTCCCGCGCCACTTATCGCAAGTGTTGCTATCATGGGCCTCTTGTCTATGCAGTGGGCTTCCAAATCACCATAGTGTGTGGCCCATTTCCAGATCATTCTGAACATCAGTGATACCTCCACATTGATATTAAGTGTGCTTGTGGAACAAATCTCTTTCACAACCTTTGCAGGATCATGTCATGTTTATTCTTGGCTGTGCAAGATTGAGGCAGAGATGTTCTCCTATCTCATCTGCATTCTTGAAAAGTGTAGGTGTAGTGTACAAGGAGAGATGTGTTACAGCATGGAGAGGAGTCACATATCATCCAACTCCATGTACTCTCTGTCTTCCGGCAAGGTTTTCATGCTAAGAGCCCATACTCAGAGCTCATACTCAGAGCTCATGTCCACTCCTTTCTGCCAACCACGTTTCCGACTTTCTGAGTGTACATCTGCTAAGCTGACCAATAAGTGGGAGGATCTTGCCACCTCAAGGTGTTGAAGCTCCGTCCCTCTCAGCCACATTATTGCCCTGGCGCTCAAACCTACAACTGTGATAATTTCTCAACCTGTAATTGTCTGGATTACAGCTGTAAGTCTCTCGTCACAATGTTGGGATGCAGCGCTGTATGTCCCATCAACTAACCACTCGCCGAGATGAGTGATGCTAAATACAAATGGTGATACTTGGTGGTTAATTGAGCTTTGTCACATTGAAGGCAGACAGCTATGAGCCCACTGAGGATAATGGAACAGCTCCTGGCTCTTGTAGGCTTCTACTGCAACTGGGGTGCTGGGGATATGCTTGAAGAGGCAGTACCTTCTGATGTTTGATGCTGGGCCTCCCTCCTCCAGTTAGAACCTTATCTCAGCAAGAATATATGCTCCCGAGCTGTTATTGTCCTTCAAAGGATCAGGACATTGTGAGCTTCATGTGTAACTGTTCACTCTCATATTGAAATGAATAGTTGAAATGAGAGGAAGAGCAGCATGTTGGCCCATGATGGAAGGCACTCTTCCAAGAGGGTACTCACTGCAAATCATCATCTTCCTTGTGGAATCTGGTGGCATTGAGGGCCTCACATGCATGCCTGCCTCATCTGGCCCATCCTATGACCTCTTCCCGTGCAGCCTTGGCTTCCTCCAACTCAAAGCTCTCATCTCTTCAATGCCCTTATCATCAGAGAAGATATGCAGCTCCTCCATGTCAACATTTGGCAAGTCCTCTCCCCTGCAGTGCCAGGTTGTGCATCACGCAGCATTCCACAATGATCCATGAGATCCTCTGGGGAGTGTACTGGAGTGCTCCACTAAATCTGTCCAGGCACTGGAATCGCATCTTTAAGATCCCTATGTGTACTCCATCAGTGTTCGACTAGCAGCATAAGGCTTGTTGTACCTTCTCTCTGCAGGGGTCAGGAGTCAGAGTATGCTACTCAGTTGTCATCAGTCACAACCTTTGCAGGTACCCTTTGTTACTGAGGAGCCAGCCCTGGATACTGCATGGTCCCTTGAAGATGTCCAGGATCTGCGATCTACTAAAGATGTATGGGTTGTGAATGCCTGCTGGGTATCTGGCGCGAATTTGCATGACAAGTTTCTTATGATCACAGACCAGCAGTACATTGAACAAGTGGTAGCCTTCCTGTTTATGTATTGGAGTGCCTGTAGCCAGGGAGCTTTTATAGCCACATGAATGCAGTTGATGGCACCAGGAATCCAGAAATCTCAGCAAAGCCCAGTGGCGCCTTGATTTGCTTGATCTCTGTTGAAGTTGATGTAATTGTGGGCCTTGGCAAAAAGAGCATCTGTGACCTCATGTATGCATTGGTATGTGGACACTTGAGAAATCCCTCAGAAACCATGGAAGGAGCCACTGGCATAGAAGTTCAGAGCAGCCGTTACTTTCAGAGCCACTGGCAATGGAGGCCCTCCCAGTTCCCGTGGTGCCAATTCTTGGAGAGTGCAGCAAATGTGAGTCACCAGAACCCTAGACATGCAGAGCCATCGTGACACTGGTTCTTGCTCATGTGCAAGTAAGACAGTTCTGTACATCCTTTGTCTTACAAGCCGCCTACGCACAACATTTCTGTGAACCTCATCCTCTGCACCTGGAGGGGCCCCTGCTGCTCCTTGGTCTTGAGGGTTTTACTCCTCCCTTTGGCGAGCCTGGTGCCTTCATCACACTCTTCCAATTCTTCTCTCCTGCTTGTATGTGAT
Organism: Carcharodon carcharias; assembly: GCF_017639515.1. NCBI lineage: Eukaryota > Metazoa > Chordata > Chondrichthyes > Lamniformes > Lamnidae > Carcharodon > Carcharodon carcharias. The sequence continues at coordinate 94,901,158 of NC_054474.1, forward strand.
TATGCAGGCAGCAATAAATCCAGGCTCCATCTTCCTGATGGTCTCCTCTCTGCAGTATTAATAAGAAGCAGACAAGACAGCATTAGTCTCCAAAGGTCTTCTATTGTCAATGACTTGCCAGTGAAAGTGGGTTCAAGGGCTTTGTCCTTGTGTCGGCAACTACTCACCCCTAAAACGATGGTCAGTGCGACGTGCATTTCAAGGTGCTCCCCGCCCCACCCCCTCCCCCCCTCCCCCAAACTTTTCATGACTGACTGCTGTGAAATTGCTTTGGCCAAGCGTTTGGATGTGCTGCTTTCGGCCCACGAGCTGGGATCCTCATTCACTGCACTCCAATACTACACTCTTTGGAATAAACAGTGAGGGTAAGTGTTTAGTCAGGAAATGAAATTATTTGAGGGGGGCCTGAGGCTTCTCTTCTGTGTAATGTACAGGGCCACAATTCTAACACATGCCTGAAGCTTGTCCAGTGGCCCAATTGCTCTGTAGTCCATTATTGCTCGGGGGAATTTGCACGCTGTGAACAAGGGGTTAAAACAAGGAGATTGATTAGTGCCACCTTGTGGGATTATTCTCTCATGAATGTGCATCATTGCTTCACTTTCATGATTCCCTGCATTATTATTGAAAGGCCCCTAACCTGTCTCAGCTGAGCCTCTCTCCTCATTTGGGAATGCACAGTTCATTTGGGTGTCCCTTTAATCAGCAGCCCCCCACACACCACACCACCTCCCCATCCCCCCAGCCCCCAGTGCATGCACCTGCCCTCCAATTGGCCCGCAGAGTCCTCACCAGCAGAGCTTTTCCTCACTTTAATTTTGTACTGTGCCATTGCTGCAGGATGGCAGTGCTGGGCTCTCACTGCCAGGCCAGCTTGGACCCCCCATGTGTGAGTTTGGAAACCCCTCCCATTATTCCACTGATGCTTAATGTCCAGGTTTCCCTCACTCCAAGACCTCTCAATCCTCCCCCTGTACTCCTTGTTCCCATCGTGATTGTGGTGAATATCCATTTGTTAGCCCCTGAACATTTTGAGGTGGACGTGCCTGTGCCCTGTGTGGATCTCACCCCTCCCCATCTTGAGGCCACTTGCACAGTTACATATATAACCCCCACACACCCTCAGATTCCTGCAAAATGCCTTTAACGATCTGTAGTCTGCAGATGCCTCCCCTTTTTGAGTGCAGCACAGTCTAATGCCAGAAACCCCATGGACTGAGGCTCATGATGTTGCGACAACACCCTGCACACAACATGCTGGGCGTGATTGAGACTGGACTGACATGCCTTCCACCCCCCCTGACTGGGATAAGGACAGTCTTTGTAATATCAACAATGTAAACTGAGGAGCTTCTTCACTCAGTGCTCCTCCCATTCTGGCCCCAAGTGGCTTATGTAACATCCTCTCTCCCCATCTTGGTGCCGAGGCCACTATCCCCCTGCACCCTCCCCACAGTCAAATGTCTGAGTGTAACCTTCCCCACTCTTACCCGCCCTGTGCAGCCCTTGCCCTGCAGTCCCTTCCCATGCCTGAATACAGTTATCCTGCTTTCTCAGTGTAACCTTAACCCTGCAGCCCATTAAAAACCACCCCTGCCTTACCGCTGGTCTGGTAGGTAGAGACTTGCCTCTGACAGCCCCCTGAAAGCGATGTGGTGCTGCCTACGAAGCCTAGCGTTGATTATTGCGAGCGTTGTATGATGCAAGCTGGTATACTAACCTTGACGTCACAAGAGAATATACAGTTGTGAAACACATCATTCTAATTACATGTCGACATGCCCGGATGATAGAGCTTGGGGGAATGATTCCGGCGAGGTGTCCTTATAATGAGGTGCAAATATATTGAAATGCCATAAGACCGATTTTTGGTCATCTCGCGATATTTTCCGCTCCCGTCTGCCGCAAATGGGAACAGAAATTCCCAGCCAAGAGCTTCTCCTGTCCATGTCCTTTAAAACACTATAAGGCACAGATCTTTCCTTGACAACATGATATAAGTGGCATACTAAGACACTTATGAGACCTATTTTTGCCTCATAATTTTGAAGCTCCGACAAACAGTTGGCTGTTATATACTATGATCTTACCCTGCATTTTTTTGTCCTTCACTGGTATGTATTTTGATGTCAGTAATAAGATTGTACTTGTTGACCAGTTTGATATTTGCAGTGTGATGTTTTCTTGCGAAAGAAAGACTTGCATATCTATAGCATCTTTCATGATTTCAGGATTTCACACAGTACTTCAATGAGGTACTCTTGAAGTGTGCTCACTGTTGTAAAATAGAAAATGTGCAACTATCTTACATGTGGCAAGATCCCACAGACAGCAATGTGATAATGACCAAAATTTTGTTTGAATGATGTTCTTCAATTTGAGGTAACTGAAATCCTACGAATATAAGAACAAGGAGCAGGAGCCGGCCATTCAGCTCCTAGGGCCTGCTCCGCTAATAAGATCATGGCTGATCTGATAATAACCTCAAATCTGCATCCTGCCCACCCCAAATAAGCTATCATCCTCATGTTTACCAAGAATCTATCCACCCCTGCTTTAAAATATTCAAAGACTCTGCTTCCACCACCTTTTTAGGAAGTATTCCAAAGACTCATGACCCTCTGAGAGAAAAGATTTCACCTCATCTCTGTTTTAAATGAGTGACCCCTTATTTATAAACAGTGACCCCTAGTTCTAGATTCACCCACATGAGGAAACATCCTCTCCACATCCACCCTGTCAAGACCCCTCAAGATCTTATATGTTTCAATCTCTTATTCTCTAAACTACAGTGGATACAAGCCTAGCCTGTCCAACCCTTCCGCATAAGACAACCCACCCAATCCAGGTATTAGTCTGGTAAATCTTCTCTGAACCACTTCCAACGCATTTACATCCTTTCTTAAATAAGGTGACCAATACTGTGCACTGTATTTCAGATGTGGTCTCACTAATTACTGAAGCATACCCTCCCTAATTTTGTAATCAATTCCCCTCACAATAAATGATAACATTCTATTAGCTTGCCTAATTATTTGCTGTACCTGCATACTAGCCTTTTGCGATTCATACACTAAGACACCCAAGTCCCTCTGTATCTCAGAGCTCAACAATCTCTCGCCATTTAGATAATGTGCTTCTCTTTTATTCTTCCTGCCAAAATGGACAATTTCACATTTTCCCACATTATACTACATTTGCCAGATCTTTGCCCACTCACTTAACCTATCTACATTTTTTGTAGCGTCCTTATGCCCTCTTCACAACTTACTTTCCTACCTATCTTTGTGTCATCAGCAAATTTGGCAACCAGCCCATCCATCCCTTCATCCAAGTCATTTATATAAATTGTAAACAGTTGAGGTCCCAGCACTGATCCCTGAGGCACACCACTCCTACATCTTGCCAACCTGAAAAAGATCCATTTATGCCTACTCTTTGCTTTCTGTTCACCAGCCAATCTTCTATCCATGCCGATAGGTTACCCCTACACCATGAGCGTTTTTTTTGCAATAACCTTAGGTGTGGCACTTTATCAAATGCTTTCTCGAAATCTAAGTACAGTACATCTACTGGTTCCCCTTTTTCCATAGCACATGTCACTTTCTCAAAGAAGTTCGATAAGTTGGTTAAATGATTTCCCTTACACAAAACCATGTTGACTCTGCCTGATTACCTTGAACTTTTCTATGTGTCCTGCTATAACATCTTTAATAATAGCTTCTAACATTTTCCTTATGATGGATGTTAAGCCAACTGGTCTGTAGTTTCCTGCTTTCCGTCTCCCTCCCTTTTTGAATAATGGAGTTATATTTGCTATCTTCCAATCTAATGGGACTTTCCCTGAATCTAGGGAGTTTTGGAAATTAAAATCAATGCATCAACTATCTCAGTAGCCACTTCTTTTAAGACCCTAGGATGAAGTCCATCAAGATCCGGCACCTGTCAGCCAGCAGCTGTAACAATTTACTCAGTACCACTTCTCTGGTAATTGTGATTTTCCTGAGTTCCTCTCTCCCTTCCATTTCCTGATTTATAGCTGCTTCTGGGACATTACCTGACTCCTCTATAGTGAAGACTGATACAAAATACCTGTTCAATTCATCTGCCATTTCCTCATTTTCCATTATCAATTCTCCAGATTCAATTTCTATAGGATGAACGCACACTTTGTTAACTCATTTCTTTTTAAAATATTTATCGGAACTCCTACTATCTGTTTTTATATTTCTGGCTAGCTTTCTCTCGTACTCTTATTTCTCCCTCCTTATTAATCTTTTGGTCATCCTTTGCTGTTCCTTATATTCTGTCTAATCTTCTGGCCGTCCACCTATCTTATATACTTTTTCTTTCAGTTTGACATTATCTTTAACCTTAAACACAGATGGTGTGTCCATCCTTTGGACTATTTCTTACTCATTGGAATGTATCTATTCTGTGTATCCTGAAATATCCCTTTAAATGTTTGTCACTGCATCTCTATTGACCTATCATTTATCTTAATTTGTCACTTCACTTCATGCCCTCATAATTGTCCTTAATGAAGTTTAAAAACAGTCTCGTATCCACTCCATCTTGGGCAGGATTTTACATGTCCCCACTGGGCATGTTTTCAGCAAAGTGGTGGGGGGCACATAAAATAGGGTGGGTGCCAATCCCCCACTAACTTCCCACCCACCCCTGAGCTCACCCCCATAATACAGGGGGTGGGGGGATAGGCGCCAAAATTGGCAGACCACCCACCATATTTAAATAAATAATCAAGGGTAAATTGAGCTTGTTATCAAGCCAATTGACCCCAATAATACGCTGACCATGCCATAAAACAGTTGGCGTGAGCAGGTGGGTGGGAGTGGCCAGGCTGGTTTTTTAAAAATGTTTTAAAAGGATGGGAAGGAAGAGGGTTACTATCTTCAAGGGGGGTCCTTTGCACATCGGGTTTGGTCACCCAGGATATTACCTCCCACGCATTCTTCCTACCCGCCTGATCTGTAAAACCCACCTCCCCCCAAACTGGCCGTACCCTCCCTACTCAATACCTCGTGCTTACCTTGCTCTGGGATCTATTGGACCACCTTCTTGGTCTTGCTTGCAGTTTTGGCAGCGTCCACTAATGTGTTCTTGGCACTGCCAGGGCTGCTGGAGCTACCCATTGGCTGGCAACTCCTGAGGGCAGGACTTCCTCCCCAGTGAGGGGCAGAAGCCCCACACTGCACCAATTTAGCCTGTCCATTGCGCGTTATGGCTGAGGACAGACTGGCGTGGAGTGAGTTACTTCCACAGTGATTTTGCTTCCAGGGGGTGGGGGTGAGATGTCTGCCTCCCCTTCTCATAAAATGCTGCCTTTTGTTTAATGTCACCGTGATTTTTCTCAGGTTGCTTGCAGCAGTGTCCAGGTGATTCATCATCAATTCTTGGAGACTTTCGGGCAGCCCTGAGGTTTGGGAGAGATGATGATGTAGTGATAATGTCACTGGGCTACTAATCTAGAGGATTAGTCTAGTGGCACATTGGTTCAAATCCCACCATAGCAGCTGGTGGAATTTAAAATTCAATTAATAATTCTTGAATTGAAAGCTAGTTTCAGCTGACTATGAAACTATCATTGACTGTTGTTTTAAAAAAATCCCATCTGATTCACTAATATCCTTTAGGAAAGGAAATCTGCCATCCTTGCCCTGTCTGGCCTACATGTGACTCCAGACCCACAGCAATGTGGTTGACTCTTAAATGGCCTTGCAAGCCACTCAGTTCAAGGGAAATTAGGGATGGGCAACAAATGTTAGCCTTACCATGATGCCCATATCCCATGAAAATAAAACCTGAATTGCCTCTGGTGGGATTATTGCTGGTCAAGCAAGATCAATGGATCAGCAACCAATGATGTTGATATGGGTCTCACACCACATAAAAGCAGTGTCAATCTTATTCCTCTGCTAAAATGCATCAACATAAATGAGTGATTCAAAAAAAATATAGCCAGTAAGGCCTTGTGAAAAGCCAAACATGAGTAATGCTAGCGACATTCACACAGCAGTCACATACAGCTCAAAGGCAATTTCTGATCTGAAACACTTTGACATGTCTTGAAGGTGCAATAAAATTGAATTATTAATTTTATCAAAATCAACTTCTGAACTCCATTTGTAAAGTACAGTTGCTACTTGATGGTCTAAACTTCTTTCGATAGTACACTGGTTAATGTGTTTGCATAATAGTCTGCACTCTTTTATATTAAGTCATTAACCCTTTTAAAACGAACAGATTAACAACTCCATTAAAATAATGTATGGAGAGAATTTATGCAAATCCATTATCTAGTGAATAGCTGGAAGGAGAAGCAGGGCAATAGGCCTAAATGATTGGTCCTTTAGGGAGCAGGCACAGTCTTTGGTGGCTTTATTCCTGGCTGTACGATTCTATGATGCTGTTACAGTATTAAAATTAGGTGATCACATTAACCAGTGCACTGCCAGAGTCTCAGTGGGCTGGGGCTGTCATCTCTAGAAAAGAAAAGATTGAGGGATGAGCTGATAGAGATCTTTAGAATTATGATGTGGTTTGATTGGGTCAATGTAGAGAACTTGTTTCCACTTGCGAGGGAGGCTAGAACTAAGGCCCATAAATATATGATAGTCACTAAAAGCATGGAATTAAACTGCTTTACTTGAAGAGTGTTTAGAATGTGGAACTCACTGCCACAAGGAGTTAAATGGAGATGTATTTAAGAAGAAGATAGATAAGCACATGAGGAAGAAAAGATTAGAAGGATATGTTGATAGGGTGAGATGAAGTTGAGTGGGAGGAGGCTCTTGTGGAGCATAAAGACAGACACAGTCCAGTTAGGCTGAATGGCCAAGTTCTGTGCCATTAATTCTGTGTAAATCACTTTCTGAATTATAAACCTTTGAAGGGAGCGGTGCATCCAAGAGGGAAAGAGGTAAAACAGAACAAGCACTTGCCTTGGGTCGCTCTACTGTATACCTCTCAAGTGGCTTTTATTTTACATAGGGGCAGAATTTTCTTTGCCTGCTGGTGTCCGCCGTGTTTGGTGGTGTAAGTGGACAATATGGTGAAAGGCCAAAATTTAGTTTCACAACATCGTGGAACCAGATTGCAATCATCTGCTCAGCCCATCAATGGCAGGCTGCGTTTCCTGCCATCAGACATCGGGAACCTCATTGTAATATCTCTGCATATCATTATAAGGCCAGTCCGCCAGAATCATCCCCCACCCCCATGCTGGATTGTCCAAGCACATTGGCATGATTGCACACCAACATTTTTCACAACAACATGTATAAGACTTCCACTTGGTGGGCTGCAATTCAAGGGGAATTTGGAGGTGAGTGCACAGTAACGAGCAGTGCTCACAAGGGACGCCTGTTGGACTTCAAGGTTGAGGCACATTGGAGGGGGTTGGCAATGGCTGCCCTGTGGTTGAAGGTAGTGCCCAATCACATGTAGGGTTGGGGGTAGGGAACTGGCCACACATTAGGGAAACCTTGTATAAAGTGACCATTCCTCTGCAGCTGAGACAGTTCAGACACAGCCATGTTGATATGTGTAGAGTCAGGTCCCTAGCTTATCTGCACACTCAAACAACCCAAAGGCTACCAAATGCTCCAGAGCTTTTCATCCCTTGGGCAGCGACAGAAAGCTCATCAGCATTTTAGTGGACTGCAGAACAGTTGGATGACTGGGCAAGCTATACAAATCTTGCTAAAGCTGGACATGGAGCAGTCACTGCTGGAGGTGTTCACAGCCCCTTTCAATGTCAACATTCAGGTTTGGACCAGTCTCCTCTTCAAGCTAACAGCTCAGCCTTGCAGTGCAGGTTAGGAGAATGCCTGAGCTGAGAGCACAGCATGCAGTCCAATGGGCAAAGCTGCTGCCAATTGGTTAGGTGGATTGGGGCAGAGGTGGGTGGGATTTCAGGCAGCAATGCACCACACTAAACTTTGCCCATCCAAGTGGTGGCTATCACTCTCCGGGATGCGTTAAGGGGCCTTCAGACTTAACCAAGGGAGCTTCTTAGAACACCCAAGCTAACCCATAAATCTGTCTCTTTCATCCTGCAGGAGGAGCAAATCAGGAGCATGGAGCCTGGTGACTAGCTGTATGCCTCGTGGTCTACAGAGAACAAAGATGATGGAGAAGAGGGCGATGGAAGTGCCTGGATGCGCAGAGGGAGGGGCAGCAGCCTCAGGAAGAAGGGGCATCTGGGGCTCCTGCATTTTCCACTGAAGAGCCATTGCGAACAGTTGCTGGTTGGCGCCTTGCTAGTCCCAGGGTCTATACGCGTCACCTTTCATTCCTGCAGATGACTGAGAACCAGTGTCGCCTAAGTCTGCGCATGTCTAGGGGACTGGTCATTCACATCTGCAAGCTGCTTCAGGATTTGGTGCCATGGGCTCATGGAGGGTATCCACTGCCCTCGGCCATGAAAGTGACTGTGATGTCAATTTCTATGCCAATGGCTCCTTTCAGGGCTCTACAGGTGACCTCTGTGGGATATTGAAAGCCTCCACCACAAATGCACCCATGAGGTCACGGACGCCATCTTCGTGAGAGCACGCAACTTTGTGCATTTCGTCCTGGACCAGGAAAGCCAGGATGCAAGAGCGATTGGATTTTCCCAGATCTCAGGTTTCCCACAAGTGCAGGGTGCCATTTACTGCATGCACGTGGCACGCAGACCGCTGTCGCAACAGGCAGTCATCTTTGTCAACCGTAAGGGCTTCCACTAACTTAATGTGCAGCTGGTGTACAACCACTACAAATGCATCCTGCCTGTGCATGGTTTCCAGAGAGTGCCCACATTCTCATTCGGTCACAGATCTCTGACACCTTGCAGGGTCCACAGAGGTTGGAGGTTTGGCTTCGCGGGGACAAGGGCTAACCACAGAGGACCTGTGTCTGATGTCACCCATGCAGCAGCCTCAGACTGCAGCAGGGTGAAGGTATAATGAGGCTCATGCTGCAACTTGCAACTTGGTGGAGCAAACCATTGGGATGCTGAAAATGAGGTTACCTGGACCAGTCTGGTGGAGCCCTGCAATATAGTCCACAGAGAGTGTCACTCATTGTCTTCGTCTGCTGCACCCTTTACAACTCAACACTGCAACAGCTGGCTCAGGAGGAGATGGAGGAACTGGAGGTCTCCTCCAATGAGGAGGATATTGATGGGGATGAGCATGAGGATGTCCTTGAGGGTGGAAATGACAGTGATGAGGCCCTCACACTGGTCACACAATGCAGGTGTGCTCACGAAGCCCTCATAGCTGTTAGATTTGTTGTGATGATGATGACATGCAGTGAGGAGACACCTTAGATCCTCACATTGCATCTGTGAACATTTGACTCCATCTGGCTTATGGCAGCACACATAAACTCTGTGAGAAGGCTCCTGGTCATGGAGACGCAGTGGAGGCCCTAATAGTCACTCGATTCCAGGAGGATGATGATGACATGCAATGGGGACAATCCATAGATCTTCACACAGCCTTTGAGAATGCCGGACTCCTGTCTGGCCGAGGGCAGCTCACTTGTGTTATGTGATCAGGGTCATATCATGGAGATGCAACCATGAAACTTGAAATGCACCTGATCCTTTGTCAGCCTTCAGCACCCGACCCCTTCACAAGCACAGCATCACTGGTAACAGAGACTGACGAGAAGGGAGCCAGTCCTACCTGGGAGCACACAGAGAGAATGACAAAACTCTGTGAAGCCTGCCCACAACACTCTGGCAGCAATGACTAACACTGTCAAGATGCAGGCATCAGTTATGTGTCCAGGAAGTGTGAGGCCCCACCATCACTTTGGCCTAAAGGCTGCACAAAGCACAGGGAAGAGGTCCTGGATTGAGGTACCTGCCTTTATCTTGTGCAGGAACTAAGGTTTCACATCTGAGTGACACGAACACTACTCATCATAACAAGGAGCCATAGGCAAGGAGACATTCTTGTGAGTTTATTTTCAATAGTGAACATTATGTACAAGTGATTAATACCCATGTCTAGGCTGTGTAACTACATCTCCTAACCCTGCTGCTATGTCTTGGTTCTCCACGGAAATCCACAGCGAAGGCGGAGGCAGCCTGCTGACTGCTACGCCCTGTCTGTGATGACCTTGATGGTCATCCTCTGGAGGGCTGAGACTTGGAGGGCTCCAGCCTGCTTTCTGAGTCCTGTTGTGTCGCAGTGGCCCCTTCCTCGGCCTGTGGAACTGAAGCTGCTGGGGTCACAGGAAGAGGGGATTTAGATAGGTTGGACTCTCCTGGAATCACCTAGGTGGATGGTGCCAGGGTGTGCACCTATTGATCCCCCTCCCTACAGTTGACCCCTTGAGGAGAAGGGGAAGCTGGAATGAGATTGAGCTGCTTCACATCCCTCTCCCATACACACTCTTGGAGGCCAAATTTGGTGTCAACAATGGAGCTCAGCCCGTGCATCAGTGCAGGAGCGATGTTCTGGACCAAGGTCTCCATGGCAGCTGCAATCCTACCAGTGGTGACCTCGGTGCGTTAGCATGCCGGTGCTATCACCTCAGCCTGAAGACGGACAGACTCCTCCGTCAAACCTTTGCAATTGAAGGAGTGCAGGGGTCATCCTTTCCTGATGTTCCCCAGCTTGTCTTTGCAGCTCCAGCAACTGAGGTATGACCAAGTCCAGAGGCTCCTCATCTGACTCAGCTCAGCAACTTTATGGTCTCCAGCTGTCTTCCGAGTGCCGGAGACCTGGGAAGTCCCTGCTGCCGCCTGCTGTGGATCAGAAAGTACAATGTCCTGGCCAGATTGTGATCCTGAGGCTACTCTATAGCTAGATCCCACCGAGGTGTGTGCCTTTGCGCTGGTGGAGGGAGTAGGTGAGCGCTGTGATGGGTCTTCAATGAGGATGCCTTCAGATTGCTCTTCAGATGTTTCTTCAAGAGTTGTTTGGAGGTTCTAGGTTGTGAACTCTGTCAACTGTTTCTCAGGTGTGCCTGCGAAAGCAAGGGGAGATAATTTGTGCATGGCAATGGTCTGTGAAACAGGACACATAACTCACAGCATAGTTATCTACGTTGCGCTGCTGAACCCTCACTTGGTAGAGCACCTCTGACCTCACTATCAGCACAAGAACTGTCCAGATCCTTGCTGGCCAGCTGGATGGCTGTTTTCAAAGTCATTAAGGACATTGATTTCAGACATTCTTCCACCAGTCTGTGACCTCTCCCTCTTGTTTTGTGCCAGCTTGTCCTGCATAGTTACCCTCAGCTGCTTCATCAATGACCTTCCTTCTATCAGAAGGTCAGAAGTGGGGATGTTCGCTGATATTGCACAATGATCAGCACCTTTTGCGACTCCTCATATACTGAAGCAGTCCATGTCCAAATGCAGCCAGACCTGGATAATATCCAAGATTGGACTGACAAGTGGCAAGTAACGTTTGCGCCACACAAGTGCCAGGCAATGACCATCTCCAACAAGAGAGAATCTAACCATTGCCCATTAACATTCAATGGCATTGCCATTTCTGAATCCCTGCACCATCAACATCCTAGGGGTTACCATTGACTGAAAACTGAACTAAATAAGTCACACAAATACCGTAGCTACAAGATCAGGTCAGAGGGTAGGAATCCTGTGGCAAGTAACTCACCTCCTGACTCCCCAAAGCCTGTCCACCATCTACAAGGCGGAAGTCAGGAGTGTGATGGAATACTTTCCACTTGCCTGGATGAGTGCAGTTCAAACAACACTCAAGAAGCTGGACACTGTCCAGGACGAAGCAGCCCGCTTGATTGGCACACCATCCAGAAACATTCACTTCCTCCACCACTGACGGACAGTGGCAGCAGTGTGTACCATCTACAAGATGCACTGCAGGAACTTACCAAGACTCCTTAGGCATCACCTTCCAAACCCGGGATAACTATCATCTAGATGGACAAGGGCAGCAGATAGATGGGAACACCACCACCTGGAAGTTCCCCACCAAGCCACTTACCATCCTGACTTGGAAATATATTGCTGTTCCTTCACTGGCGCTGGGTCAAAACCCTGGAACTCCCTCCCTAACAGCACTGCGGGTGTACCTACACCATAGGGACTGCAGTGGTTCAAGAAGGCAGCCCACCACCACCTTCTCAAAGGTAATTAGGGATGGGCAATAAATGGTGGCCTAGCCAGTAAAATGAATAAAAAAAGAGACGGAGGGAGTGTAAGGAAAACATGTGCCGGGCCAGACAATAAGAATGCCTGGTATGTGTGGCTGGTGAGTGGTCCCATGGACTGAATGAGGACAATGAAAGTCTGTATGAGAGAGTGAATGGTGATGTCCCTTGAACTGGCAGTGAATGAGGTCTCTGTGGATGTGTGATGGGTTTGTGATGTGTGAGTTGCGAGTGATGAGAAGAGTGACTTACCCTGGTGGAACGGAAGAGATCATTCATCCTTTTTTGGTACTAGGTGGCTGTCCGCTTTTGTAGGGAGTGGGAGCTGACTACTGCTGCCACCGCCTCCCAAGCTGGATTGATGTTGCTGCCCATGCTGCAGCCAGAGCGGGGATAGAGGACACCATGATGGGCTTCCATAGCATCCAAAAGGCGCTTGAGGGATGCATCTTTAAACCTGGGTGCTGCAGTCTTCTTGCCTTTCGGGGCCATGTCTTTTGTGCAGCAGTTGTGAGTTGGCAGCACAGGGAGGTGTGCATGTAGTTGCACTTTAAATATGGTGCACGGAGTGAGGAAGTGGCAAGATGATGGCATGGCCGACGAATGAGAGCCCGCCCGCCATCAAAACGGCATGTTTCCGGGGAATGCATAATTAAAGCAGCGGGATTGGGACAATATGGCGTGAGAAGCCATCATTGCGGCCGATGGGTAAATGTTGTATTTCCCACCTGCTACCGTACCTAGTGCAAATCTGGTACTATTTCACCCATATAAGATAAAAGCAAAATACTGCGGATGCTGGAAATCTGAAACAAAAGCAAAAATAGCTGGAAAAGCTCAGCAGGTCTGACAGCATCTGCGGAGAGGAATACAGTTTACGTTTTGAGTCTGTATGACTCTTCATCAGAACTAAAGAAAAATAGAAATGGGGTGAAATATAAGGTGTTTGAGGGGGATGGGACAGGTAGAGTTGCATAGAAGGCCAGTGATAGGTGGAGGTAAAGAAGGGATTGCCAAAGATGTCATAGACAAAAGGACAAATGGGTGTTGATGGTGGTGATGTTAGCTAAGGAATGTGCTAATGGTGACATTAAGGGTAGAAAGCAGGACGAGCAAGTGACAGATGGCCCTAGTGGGGGTTTGGCTAGGGGAAAGGATCGAAATGGGCTAAAAGGTGGTGAGGAAACAATGGATGGAAATAAATTTAAAAATAATAGAAATAGGTGGAAAAAGAAAAATATATTCAAAAAATTATAAATTATTAGAAAAAAGGGGGATCAGAAAGGGGGTGGGGATGAAGGAGAGTGTTCAAGATCTGAAGTTGTTGAACTCAATATTCAGTCCGGAAGGCTGTAAGGTGCCTAATCGGAAGATGAGGTACTGTTCTTCCAGTTTGCGTTGAGCTTCACTGGAACAATGCAGCAGGCCAAGGACGGCCATGTGGGCATGAGAGCAGGGCGGTGTGTTGAAATGGCAAGCGACAGGGAGGTCTGGGTCATGCTTGTGGACAGACCGAAGGTGTTCTGCAAAGCGGTCACCCAGTCTGTGTTTGGTCTCTCCAATATAGAGGAGACCGCATTGGAGCAGCGAATGCAGTAGACTAAATTGAGGGAAGTGCAAGTGAAGTGCTGCTTCACTTGAAAGTAGTGTTTGGCCCTTGGACTGTGAGGGGGGGGGAGTAAAGGGGCAGGTGTTGCACCTCCTGCAATTGCATGGAAAGATGCCTTGGGAGGGGGTTGAGGTGTAGGGGGTGATGGAGGAGTGGACCAGGATGCGACGGAGGGAACAGGGTGGTGGATGGAAGATGTGATTGGTGGTGGCATCACGTTGGAGTTGGCAAAATGGAAGAGGATGATCCTTTGAATGCGGAGGCTGGTGGGGTGTAAGTGAGGACAAGGGTGACCCTATCATTGTCCTGGGAGGGAGAGGAAGGTGTGAGGGCGGATGCACGGGAGGTGGGCCGGACACGGTTGAGGACCCTGTCAACCACCGTGGGTGGAAAACCTCCGTTAAGGAAGAAGGGAGATACGTCAGAGGAACTGTTTTGGAAAGTGGCTCATCAGAACAGATGTGACAGAGGCGAAGGAACTGAGAGAATGGGATGGAGTCCTTACAGGAAGCGGGGTGTGAGGAGCTGTAATCGAGGTAGCTGTGGGAGTCAGTAGGCTTGTAATGAATATTGGTGGACAGTCTAACACCAGAAATTGAGACAGAGAGGTCAAGGAAGGGAAGGGAAGTGTTAGTGATGGACTATGTGAAAATGATCGGGGGGTGATAATTGGAAGCAAAATTAATAAATTTTTCCAGGTCCAGACGAGAGCATGAAGTGGCACCGAAGCAGTCATCGATGCACCGGAGAAAGAATTGTGGGAGGGGGCCGGAGTAGGACTGGAACAGAGACAGGCATAACTGGGGCCCATGTGGGTACCCATAGCCACACCTTTTATTTGGAGGAAGTGAGAGGAGTTTAAGGAGAAATTGTGAGAGAACAAGTTCAGCCCAACGAAGGAGAGTGGTGGTGGATGGGGATTGTTCGGGCCTCTGTTCGAGGAAGAAGCAGAGAGCCACCAGACCATCCCGGTGGGGAATAGAGGTGTAGAGGGATTGGACGTCCATGGTGAAGAGGAGATGGTTGGGGCCAGCGAACTGGAAATTGTTGATATGATGTAGAGCGTCAGAGGAATCGCGGATGTAGGTGGGAAGAGACTGGACAAGGGGAGAGAGAAGGGAGTCAAGATAGCAAGAAATAAATTCCGTGGGGCAGGAACAGGCTGACATGATCGGTCTGCCGGGACAGTCCTGTTTGTGGATTTTGGGTAGGAGGTAGAAGAAGGCCATCCAAGGTTGGGAGACTATCAGGTTGGAAGCTGTGGAGGGAAGATCTCCAGAGGAGATGAGGTCAGTGACAGTCCTGGAAACAATGGCTAGATGTTCAGTGGTGGGGTCATGGTCCAGAGGGCAGTAGGGCGAATTGTCTGCAAGTTGATGCTCAGCCTATGCGAGATAGAGGTCAGTGCGCCAGACAGCAACAGCACCACCTTTGTCAGCAGGTTTGATGACAAAGTCAGAGTTGGACATGAGAGAACGGAGTGCGGCAAGTTCAAAAAGAGACAGGTTAGAGTGGGTGAGAGGAGCAGAGAAATTGAGACGACTGATGTCACGCCAACAGTTCTCAGTGAAAAGATCAAGAGCAGGTAAGAATCCACAGGGAGGGGTCCAGATGGAGGGAGAATATTGGAGGTGGGTAAAATGATCCGTTGAACGTGGAGAGGACTCCTGCCCAAAGAAGTGAGCACGGAAACGAAGGCGGCAGAAGAAGAGTTCAGCATTGTGCCAATCCCAAAATTCATTGAGGTAAGGGCATAATGGTATGAAACTGAGTCCTTTGCTGAGCACTGAACATTCAGCATCAGAGAGGGGAAGGTCAGGGGATATGGTGAATACACGGCCGGGCTGGGATTGGAAGATGGGATGGGGTCAGATGGACAGGCAGAGGTGGAGGGTCCTGGATGGGTGTTGGTGTCGATAAGTTGTTGGAGCTTGCGTTCCTTTTCACCTGAAAGAAAGAAACAAAGTTTCTTGTTCAGGCATCGGATGAGAAGAAGAATAAAATGAAACTGGAGACAAGGACAGCTTAGAGATAAGGTTAGTCGGTGCTGCTGGAGGAAGAGGTCAAGTGTGTTCATATGGCGGCACATTGCATTGAGTGTGGATCTCAGGATGCGATCTTTTTTCTAATAATTTATAATTTTTCTAATAATTTATAATTTTTTAAATATATTTTTCTTTTCCCATCTATTTCTATTATTTTTAAATTTATTTCCATCCATTGTTTTATCTCCACCTTTTAGCCCGTTTCGATCAACACCCCTTTTTCCTTTTGTCTATGGCACAACTGTGCAGATATACAGGACCAACTTGGCTTTAGTTCTTGGGACAGGCGTTTCTTTCATGTGATGCGACATGGGGACACTTTGTCCCATGTGTGTAAAAGATGCTCTACGTATGCACCACAGAGGTGGTTTCTCTCTAGCTAGTTGGCCTTGGACTGATCATAGGGTCATTTAAAAAATAAATTTGGGAGAATGATGCTTGGAGGACCCAACTTACAATGAGGAAAGAACTGTTAGCACTTGGGTTATAGGGCAGTGTTGGCAGAGGCCTTGGGCCAGCTCTTCAGTCATTCCTTCATGCAGAAATTGATTAAACCAGAAGCTGGTAAAGACAATAGTTAAGCTGGCACATCTCAAACCTAGTCAAAGTCATATTTTCATGATGGTGTTCTATATGGCGCACTTGACAAGTGCATTGTTGCAGTAATGTGAAGTGACACCAGCTCAATTCAAGGTCTGTCTGTTGGTCTGTACTGATTTGTTGACTGCAGTATCATGCTCACTACAGGCATGAGGATATTGGATATTATGGACTTTAAAATCAGACTTTGTGGAAGTGGCCACAAACTCCGTTAAGATGGCTGCAACTTAACATTTGACTATGGACATTTAAACTGAGGACAGCATTCAAGTCTGTGCTTTAACTTCATCCTCACTTCATTTTAACTAATTTTTGTGTGTGTGATAGTGAGTGAGGTGAGTGACCGAGACATTGCGTTCAAACATCTGGGGCAAGTGTGCAATAATAAATAACCTCTTATTTTTAAAAATCCCCAGAAAGCCTGCTGCTGGTATTTATTTTTAAATTAAGAAAAATCACTCTGAGTGTAAGGAAATACACACACTTCACACACTAACAACCTTTTACAGACTGGAAGGGACCACACAAATCCTGTCCATAACAGTAGCTTGGCTGGCAGTGGAAGTATGCAATTAGTCTCAATGCTCCTAAGCCAGTGGATTGATAGAATGGGAATTTAGAAACACAAGAGGAAGGCCATTCAGCTTATTGCACCTGTGCCAGCTCTCTGAAACAACTTGGTCTTATTCTTTTGCCCTTCCACTATAGAACCTGTGCCAGCTTTTTGAAGCAACTTGGTCCTATTCTTTTGCCCTTCCCCTATTGAACCTGTGCCAGCTCTTTGAAAGGGTTATTCATTCCATCAGCACTGCACTGAAATGTCAGTATAAATTAAGTCCTCAAGTCTCTGGAGTGAGATTTGAATCTACAACCTTCTGACTTTGAGGTGAGAGTAACACCGCTTGGCCCAGGCTAACAATAGGCCCCTTTGCAGGCATAAATCACAAAATTTATGCTGATATTTGAGTGCTATGTCGAAGGAGTTTCACATTATTGGAGAGGACATCTTTTGGATGAAACATTCATCTGAGCCCCTATCTGCTGTTCAGATGAAAGCAATAGATTCCTTAGTAATACTCAAAGAGCAGGAGTGTTATCTTGGCCAACATTTACTCCTCAGCCAACAGCAAACATTGTCTGTTCATTACCTCATTGCTGCTTAAAGGACCATGTGGTGCACAAATTGGCTACCGCTCTTCTAAAGTAATGCATTGGCTGTGAAGTATTTTGGAATGTATTGAGGATGAGAAAGTTGCTATATAAATTCTTATATAAGGAATAAGTTCTTTCTTTCTTTGTATGAGTGAACTCTCATTAGCAGGGATATCTTGTATAGAAGAGAACAATTCTGGCAATATTTGAGATACTTAATTAGTGCAAGAAAATGCAAAGGCTTCATATTGAGCAACCACTTTTATTCAATCCAGTTCTCCATGTTCCAAGTCTTCTCCTTTTTTCTGTGGATTTAGAGACTGGCAGGGACACCAGGACTGAAGATGTCCAAGATTTACTTCTCCAATGCCAGAACACAATGGCAGTCTAACAGCAAACATAGCTGAGAGTGATTGCTGATCTTTGCTGCTGTTAGTGCTTTCCATCATGAGGTGATATTGTGTGTGTGCTGGTGAATTAAGCCTAGGGCTGCTTCTGGAGAAAAGCTATAATACAAGTGGGCTGCTAAGCTTTTTGAGATGGCTGTCTTGTGCCATTTCAGTACATGTGAACTCTTCAATTCCTTCTTCAAGTGTGATTATTCATTGGGTTGTTTGTTGCAATTGTAGTGCTGGTGTCTCTAAAGGAATACTAAGTAACCTTCTTCCCTGATCCTATCTCTTCAGTTTAGAAAAGATGACTTTTCCAATGGCTGTACAATTCACAGGCTTGTTTGTAAGCATTGAATGTATTCTTGCCTTTTCAGTCTTCACAATGCGTCTCAACAAGAATACATCAGAGTTTAATTAAATCCTTGGCTGCCTCATGCATTCCTTCAATGGGTTCTAGGTATGCTGAATAATACACTCCAGCAGTCAGAAACTCAAGTCCTTTCCTCAATTATCCTGCCTTATTTTTTGGCTTTGCTCTTCATTGGTTGTTACATGAATTACTTGAGTAGTAACTTTGTTTATGAAGTGATCCAATGCTTCATACAAACCTTTCCAGTAATGTAGGTATTTTATTTATTTATATTGAAAATATGAGGTGGCCTGACCCATTCAGTTTGTGGTCTCCTCTACATTGGAGAGACCAAACGTAAACTGGGCGACCGCTTTGCAGAACACCTGCGGTCTGTCCGCAAGAATGACCCAAACCTCCCTGTCGCTTGTCATTTTAACACTCCACCCTGCTCTCTTGCCCACATGTCTGTCCTTGGCTTGCTGCATTGTTCCAGTGAAGCCCAATGCACTTCCGACTAGGGACTTTACAGTCTTCTGGACTGAATATTGAATTCAACAACTTTAGGTCATGAGCTCCCTCCCCCATCCCCACCCCCTTTCTGTTTCCCCCTCCCCTTTTTTTTCCAATAAATTATAAAGATTTTCCTTTTCCCACCTATTTCCATTATATATAAAAAAAAACCCCACTAGAGCTATACCTTGAGTGCCCTACCATCCATTCTTAATTAGCACATTCGTTTAGATAATATCACCAACTTTAACTTTAACACCTATGTGTTCTATTGTACTATTGTCGTTGACATCTTTTGATGATCTGCTTCTATCACTGCTTGTTTGTCCCTACAACCACACCACCCGCCCTCCACCTCTCTGTCTCTCTATCTCTCCGCCCCCCACACACACACCTTAAACCAGCTTATATTTCAACTCTTTCTTGGACTCGAACTCAAGTTCTGTCGAAGGGTCATGAGGACTCGAAACGTCAACTCTTTTCTTCTCCGCCGATGCTGCCAGACCTGCTGAGTTTTTCCAGGTAATTCTGTTTTTGTTTTGGTTTTCCAGCATCCGCAGTTTTTTTGTTTTTATTCAGTTTGAAAGTTCAATATTAATTAACTGGCTGAGCCAATAATCTTCCAAACCTTAATGCTTTTAAAATAATTCTAGTTTATCTTGATATTATCTTCTCCAGAACCCAGTCATTCTGCTAACATATTAAGCCTCAAGAGAAACCATCCACAGAATACAGCAAGTTTAATTACAGTCATTTTGCTCTCCGCTTGCATTGAGCTTCTTAGTGCGCATTTGCTGCAGGTTGTATTGTCTCTTCTTCCTTGGCCCCAACTGCAGATACATCTTGTCATAGGTTGTGATTCAAGATGCTGAGAGAAGAGTTATATTGGGTATGAGTTGCTTCATGCTAGAGAGACATTCAATTCCCTCCACAGCATGGGGGAACTCACAACTGATATAAATGTTGGATAAATGCCATTGCGTACTGATCAGGATTTCTGACTCTTTATAACTATTTGCTATTGGAGTGAATATTTGCATTAAATTCTTAAAGAACCCATTAAACATGCTTTACTATCTCTTTCATCTTACAGACTTGCGACCAACTAGGGAATCTTTTGATGCTTTCCTCTTGTCCTTAGAATTGCAGTCACAATTCATATCATTGCTGGTTGAGGGATGGTGCTGTGAGCAAAATGGTTGTTGTGTTGACCTACATTGGTACATTTCTGATAGTTGTGATATAACAACTTTAGAAATGCATGGCTGACTGTTTCAGTTAAAACAACAGGGTTGTTTTTCATCCAATTTGTCATTGCAATTTTAACTAGGCTAGGCCTCCATTTAAAATAATTCTGAAAGGAATTTCATATAAACCCATTAAGCATTCAAATTTTAATATCTTAAGAATGTGAATTCATTACATTGCAAATAAGGCTGGGAAATGGAGGCTGGATAATTCACTGTTGATTGTCTCTTTATTTTGCCTCAGCCCCAGGAAAGATTTCTATCTTCAACACAATAACATCATATGTTGACAACATTCTGATTCTGTATTCCTGAAAAGTTGAAGCTTCCTGTGCCAAATCACAGAACCTTGATGTGTCTCCATCTGTCTCTTTTCTGCTGTACTTCCCTAGTTTGCATATCTTTCCAAATTCCTTTTTCATTATAATCAGTGTTACTTGCCAACCCCTGTTGTTGTGCAGCAGCCCACCCACACTCAGATGTGTCCTCCAGTAGCCTTCAATTTCTGGTCTTGGGTTACAAATGGTCATACCTCATTTGACCAATATGCCAAGCTAGCTTGTACTGTGTTTTTTTTGTGTGCTACTCATAGTTTTCCTTCTTAAAGTATTAGTTTTCCAGAAGTTTCATGGTTTTCATTAATGACTCATCTCTGAAGCTAACTGGTTTCATCTTCTTTCCATATTCTACCATCCTGTCATTGGTTCAGTCACTATAAAGGTCTAGTAATGTAGTGAATTCTGATTTTGTGAACCTGTTTCTCAGTCAGGAAGGTGAGATCAACAGTCAGGCGGTGTTGTTTAACGGCAATTTAGTAATTCCCAGAAGATATCTGGTGGCTGACGTCTGTATTGGACTTCCATTCTTGAATTTGACAAAATTTTTTAGTTTGATTGTTCGATCTTCCTTTGTACTGAAACAATGTTAAGGAACTGAATGATTTAAAGCTCATAACTATTGTTTTGCCTGAAACTGCAAATGTGCTATTGTTTCTGCTAAATATAGAAAACTTACTGTCGAATCTTGTTACCCCTTGTGGCGAGTTTGTTGACGAGGGAGCATTTATCAGGCATAAGGGAGGCAGGTGGGGACCTGGCCACATTTTCACCTCCACCCCATGGATGGCCTTCTTGTCTGCTGCCAAGTGAGACCCTGAAGTGGACAATTAATGCACACGCAAAGGCCTCATCTCGCTGCCACTGTTATTAACCCAGCGGTGGGCTGGGGCTCACCATGAGCACTTTATAGCCTTCCGGACTTAACATTGAGTTCAACAACTTCAGACCATGAACTCTCACCTCCATCCTCACCTCCTTTTTTTTATCCCCTTTTTTCAATATTCATTTTCATTTTTTATTTTTATTTTTTCATTCAATTTTTTATTTTTTATCCACTTATTTTTATTTATTTTCATTTTTATTCATACTTTTATCCCCACCTTTTATACTTTTTTCAATCTTTTTCCCCACGACCGCCCCCTCCCCCTCCCCCACCCCATCCCCACAAAGGCCAACTATCACTTGTTCATGTTGTGCTTTTCAGAGTGCTTACCCTTGTCCTGCTATTATCACATTCTGCTTTCTGACCTTAATGCCATCAGTAGCACCTCCTTTGGCCAGTACCACTATCATTACACCCTTTTGTCCTTTTGTCCATGACATCTCTGGCAATTTCTCCTTTGCCCCCACCTATCACTGGCCTTCTATCCAGCTTCACCTGCTCCACCCCCTTAAACAATATAAATTTATTTACATTTTTACTTCTATCTAGCTCTGAAGAAGAGTCATAAGGCCTCGAAATGTTAACTGTTTTTTTCTCTCCACAGATGCTGTTAGACCTGTTGAGATTTTCCAGCATTTTCTGTTTTTGTCTCCAATTTTTGTAACTGTATTCGCCT
Source organism: Carcharodon carcharias (assembly GCF_017639515.1). Taxonomy (NCBI): domain Eukaryota; kingdom Metazoa; phylum Chordata; class Chondrichthyes; order Lamniformes; family Lamnidae; genus Carcharodon; species Carcharodon carcharias. Next base: position 94,923,121 of record NC_054474.1, read on the forward strand.
TTATGTAAGAAAGCTTGATTTAGTTCATTAGAGCTAACATTTTTATGATGATATCTTCTGTTACATAACACTCTTTATATAAGACAGCCTGATTTAATGTATTGGCCCTTGTTTCCAACAGCAACGTTTTTGCCATATTGCAACCATAACATATGCAAGTGCTTTGGCACAGGCTGCTAAGTGACATGCACTAGGGGAATACAGTGAATATTGTAGGGAGGTGGCTGTAATGTCTATCTCAGTGCTGTGGATACTCAAAGAGGCCCATTAGATATTTGTCAGAAAAGGTGACTGATTTGAAAGGTGAGATGTAAAAAAGCAAAGGAAAAGGTGATACATCATGCCTAATGAATACAGGGCATCCACAGGGGGACCATCTATTTTAAAGCAGCTCATCAAGGATAATCTCTGGGAACAAAGGGGACCTAAACCCTTAAATATGAAGCATGGTTCGATGAAGAATTTTCTGCTTGGCATCACATTCACCTTACACAGTGGCATCATTCTTACGAAATAGGCCCCTGTCTAAGGACACCAATTGGACAATTGCTGAGCAGCTATCTGGTGGTAATGTTTTCTTCCTCAGTGGGTCGTGTACCAAGGCATCTAACAAGGACAGATGGCTCTCAGATTTGATCCTGGGAATACACAATGACAGAAAATTCAACAGGGGCATAAATGAGCAAGAAAGATATCCCTTCATACTGAATGCATCTGCAGTAACCTGCTTTGCCATATGCTGGTTACCTTTATATATTGAACTTCTGCATATAAAGGACAATGTCCCAGGACAATGTTTTGAAAGAGTGTTTAATGGGTAAAGAAGCAGCACTAAAATAAAAGAAAGTCTTGCATTTATATAGCACCTTTCATGACCACAGGTTGTCCCAAAGCAATGAAGTATACGAACAAATGAATGAGGAACAGGAGTAGGCCAATCAGCCCCTCAAGCCTGCTCCGCCATTCAATAAGATATTGGCTGATCTGATTGTAACCTCAACTCCACATTCCAGCCTACCCCTGATAACCTTTCACTCCCTTGCATATTAAGAATCTATCTACCTCTGCCATAAAGATATCCAAAGACACTGCTTCCGCTACCTTTTGAGGAAGAGAGTTCCAAAGACTCATGACTCTCTGAGAGAAAAAAATTCTCCCCATCTCTATCTTAAATGGATGACCACCTATTTTTAAACAGCGACCCCCTAGTTCTAGATTCTCTGACAGAGGAAACATCCTCTCCGCATCCACCTTGTCAAGACTCCTCAGGTTCTTATATTTTTCCACCAAGTCACCTCTTACTCTTGTAAGCTCCAGTGGATAAAAGCCTAGCCTGTCTAATTTTCCCTCATAAGACAACCTGCCCATTCCAACTGTTTCTAACGTATTTATATCTCTCCTTAAATAAGGAGAACAACACTGTACACAGAACTCCAGATGTAGTCTCACCAATGCCCTGTATAACTGAAGCATAACCTTTCTACTTTTGTACTCAATTCCCCTCACAATAATCAATAACATTCTGTGAGTGTCAGGAAAAATAATAATTTTCATAATGTTACTGAAATTTATTGTAGAGTAATAGTGGGGTCTGTATGTATGTGTGACTTAATTGAATTAAAGGCTGGTCTGAAGGCTTTGATGTATCAGAAGATAAGCTAGGTTTGAAATGTTAAGTAGGTATACATGGGTGAAATTTTAGAATGTGAGGTGTAAAGGGAGCATTTACATTTTTAAATAAATCAGAGTAGCTTGAATTCAAAAGAGGGTGTGAAATGTTTCACCTAGCTAGGAGAAGTTAAGAAACAGTCTGTTTATTTTTCCCAAAGATTACTGGTAAAATTGGCGCTTTGATAGATTTTTATTATTAGAGGTGTAAAGTCCAAAGACATAATGAAACAATGGGAATTTGCATTCAAAGGGGAAATCTGTATAAAGGAGATTAAGTTGTGTATAGGAAAGAAGGAATTCTAAGATCTAACAAGTGTGAAAAGTCTCCATCATCTAAGCCTCAAGCTGCTGTCTAGAGAAACTTTAGTTAAGAAAACTTATTTTGAATTCTGCTGTTTAGGGTATCCTGTTACTTTGCCTGGGTCTTTTAAAATATATGTGTTTTTACTGTTGCCTTAATGGAGGTGTAACTGGGAGTTGGGTTAATTAGGGGAGCTAGAAGTTATTATGGTAATAATTTGTAAACTTATGTAAGTGCTTAAAATCATTTTTATATTTAATAAAGTTTTAATTTAATTTTTAAAGAAACTTATAGGACTTGGCAGCCTTCTTTTTACTGAATTCAAAGCCCACGTCTTGAAATAAGTACAAATTGCAAATAGTTGTGGCAGCTGCTTCGGGTTTCTCTCTGAGATTTGGGCAGCTTGGCATTTACCATCCGCCTGCCATAACAATTAGCTTTCCTAATTATTTGCTGTACTTGCATTCTAACTTTTAGTGATTCATGCTCTAAGACACCCAGATCCCTCTCAGAACTGTACAATCTCTCATCATTTAGATAATATGCTTCTTTTTTATTCTTTGTGCCAAAGTGAATAATTTCACATTTTCCCACACTGTACTCCATTTGCCAGATCTTAGCCCACTCATTTAACCTATTTATATCCCGATGCAGCCTCCTTATGTCCTCTTGACAACATACTTTCCTACCTATTTTTGTGTCATCAGCAAATTTTACGCCCATACCTTTGGTCCCTTCATCCAAGTAATTTATATAAATTGTAAAAAGTTGAGGCCCCAGCACTGATCCCTGTGGCACATCACTCATTACATCGTGCCAATCAGAAAATGACCCATTTATGCCTACTCTCTGTTTCCTGTTGGCTAGCCACTCTTCTATCTATGTCAATATGTTACCCCTTTCATGATATTTCATTTCATCTAGTTAAAGAATGAGAATAAGAGGAAAAAGAAACACAAGCACTGAGTTATGATAATTCTGTGATTTTTAAAACCTGCTAATGCTACTTGTTAAATGTATTGACTTTTGTTTTGGTCAAACCTTTGTAACTTAAAATACTACCTGTGGAGTTGTGAAATAAAATGAAAGTTTATCTGTATAGTATGTAATAAGCTATTTGTTAAAAATTTTAAAAATTGCTTTTTGAAAAGAAACTATAAAGCTGTAGTGAAGTTTCCTTTCTCCCAAGGAGTAAGTGTCATGAAATTATTGATCTTTGCGTCCCTGAGTGCTAAATTAACAGCCTGTGAGATTGTAAATTTAAGGTACAGGATGTTACAATGCTTCTTACATTGGTCCCTGCCTTGTAACAAGAGTGGGACCCTCTGGGAGTGTTGTGATAGGTCACCAAAACAGATCAAGGGCCAGTGAACAACTCTTTTTGAGGCAGTCCGTTTGAGGCAATCTGTCAGCTAAGAAAAGTCACAAAGACAAAAAAGGAACAGGAACAGATCCCAGTTAAGTTAAAATAAAAGGCCATCAGATCAGTTCAAGGCTTAGTGAACAACTTTTCTTGAGACAGTCTCTGAAAATCAGCCTGCAAATGTCACAGAGACAGGGACAGGAACAGGTCCCAGTTAAGTTAAAGTAAAAGGCCATCAGATCAGTTCAAGGTTTAGTGAACAACTTTTCTTGAGACAGTCAGTCTCTGAAAGTCAGCCAGCAAATGTCACAGAGACAGGGACAGGAACAGGTCACAGTTAAGTTAAATTAGAAAGTTAGAGAAAAGGCTGGGGAACAAACTTTAAGTAAAGAGGACCACTGGGGCCAAGGTACCCCTTTGGAGCAGTAGTGTTCTGCTTGGTACAGCCATGGATCTGAAAGTGTGCTCGTGAGCTATTGTTCAAGTTTACTCGGGAATCCCGGGGAAGGTATCTCAGGAGGCAAGATTCAAACCCTGTGAGGTGGGCCATTGTTAAAGCCTTCCGAGTGGGAGCGACCTTTGGAGAGAATTCCAAGGAGAGGTTTTTGAAGGTGAAGCTGGAAATGCTTCGTGAGACCGAGTTTCAGCGAGATTGTTCGACTTGGTGTTCACTGACATCTGGGTGGGCTCTTGAGAAATCTTGATTACACCTGTCATTTACTTTGTAGTGTGGTGTGTTCAACCACAGTTCATCTCTTAATTCATATGTTCCTCATACTTACTTTGGACGTTAGAGAATGAGATACATATTGTAAATTGTCTTATCTTTCCAAACTTATATTGTAGCTTGTTTTTGGTTGTTCAAAACCCTTGGAATCCTATGGCTTTATTCCAAAAGCAGGTGCCTTGAATCTCAAACTTTTATCTATTTTAAACAAAACATTATTGATCCTTAACCTGATTTTCCCTCCATGTCCAAGAGTCTGACCAAGGATCCACTGACAAATACAAGTGTTGATATTTGCTGAGGTTAAGGTTTATAAGATTTCCATGTTGAATTTTACTATACTGACTGAAAAGCAGAATGGCTTTGTCAATTGCTAAGACTTTTCTGAAGAGGGAAGATTTATCCCTGAGTGATTTGGAACAATTAACCAAGGCTGGGTTAATTGCATTAGCAGAAAAATAAGTTAGAATTAAAAGCAAGGCTAAAAAGGCAGAAATAATTGAGGTAATAGCATAACATCAGGGACTGGGAAAAACAAAAGTGAATCCAAATAGCAATTCAATAAAATTAGTTAGAATTCAGTTGCAGAAGGAGCAGCTTGCACTTGAAAAGGAAAAAGAAATGAAGTAACTTGAGATGGAAAAGGAAATGGAAATTAAAAAGCTTGAGTTGGCAAAAGTGAAAGAAAAAGAAAGTGAAAGAAATGGAAATGTGAAAGCTTGAGCTCGAGTTTCAAAAAAAGAAAAATCAGACAGGATGAATTGGCTAGGGAAAACCTTAGAGTACAGAGTGAAAGAGAGTCTAGTAGTTTGGATGAGGAATCAAGTCCCATTCTGAGCTTTGATATAACGAAAAATCTCCTTCTATTGCCTAAATTAACTGGAGACAGGGTTGAGAGATGTTTTATCTCATTTGAAAAGGTAGCTAGCCAACTAAAATAGCCAAAGGACACATGCGCTCTCCTTTTACAAAATGTGTTGGTTGGGAAGGCTATGGAAGTGTATTCTGATCTTTCAGACAAACAATCTTCAGATTCTGAGAAAGTTAAAGATGCAGTACTTAATGCTTACAAGCTTTTACCTGAAGCATATCAATGGAAATTTTGGACTTAAAAGACTGAATGAAATGTTTGCAGAATTTGCTAGGGAAAAAGGAATACCGTGAGACCAATGGTTTTGATCACTAAAGTTATTACAAAACTTTGAGAATGTGAGGGAGCTAATGATAATGGAAGAATTTCAAAATAGCATCACAATTACTATTAAGTCACACCTGGAAGCTTGTAAGATTTCTAAGGTATGAGAAGTAGCAGTTCTGGCAGATGGGTACGTTATATCACATAAGGCAGCTAGGAGGCAGTACATTTCCATATGTATACTAACAGAGAAACTGGAGGAACAGAAAAGAGTCTAGCTTTAGGGAGAAGGCAGGAAAAGCTACAGTCAAGAAAAATGATACTGTAGAGAATAAAAGAGGTGAAAATAAATCAGTATGCTTTTATTGCCATAAGACAAGGCATCTCAAAGCCTATTGTTGGAAGCTGAAAGGTAAAACAGTAGTACTACATTTAAAGAATCCTCAGAAAAGGCTGTACCAGAAGAGGAAATTGATATTAAAATGCAGCAGGGGTACAGGTGAAACATGTTCCCGCAGAACACACTAGAAAGAGAAGTATAGCTCAGGATAGTCAAGAGAATTCTTCCTTAATTACTGCTGAAATGAGTCAGGCTACTGGAGGTTCTAAATGTTTTATCTCAAAGGAAGAGGAGTTCCAACAAAATAAGTAAACCAATTAATATTTTGAGAGATACTGGGGCAGATCAGCCATTGATGGTTGCTGGCAATACAATTTGTGTTCCAGGTGGATGAATGATAAAGTATTAATAGACAATATTCATGGAACTTATGAACCTGTTCCCTTGTATAAGGTCAATTTACAAAGTGACATAATAAACATAATTGTTATGGTGGGAATTATTCCTAGTTTACCTATGGAAGGCACAGATTTTTTATTGGGTAATGATTTGGCTAACAGAGACAGTAACATGGCAACAACTCTATTGCAGCAGGCGTTTGGTCATGCTGATCTTACCAAACTCCTAAAAATTACTGTGGCCAACCAAGAGAAGCTTAGTGCTGGTAATGAGCAATTGAAGGAAAAGCTGATCAGTGCAGCAAACCGACTCTAAAGCACGAAATATGAGTTTGCTAGTGAAAGATGAGAACTGGTGAGAGCACTGGAGTGTCGGTCACAGGAAGTAAAACACTTGAATGAGTACTTGAAATGTCTTAATGATGAGCTTCAGTTGAAACTTGATGAATTTCAAGCATCGAAGTCTCTATGAAGTATCACCTTGAACAGGAAAATAAATTATTGATGAATCAGAGCAGTTGGTTGAATGCTAAATTAAAAACCAAGACTGATGAACTGTTAGAATTTCATCATGAAAAGAGTAATGAGCTTAGGGATAGAATTACACCTACAGCTAATGAAAATGTTGACAATTGGGATGTGGACTCAGGTGAAACATTCTTTGCCAAGTTAAAGACTGAGAATAAGAGGAAGAAGAAACACAAGAGTTGAGTTATGATAATTCTGTGATGTTTAAATCATGGTTAAACCTTTGCAACTTTATAATAAAATATGTGTAGTTGTGAAACAAAATAAAAAGCTTATCTGTATAGTATGTAATAAACTATTTGTTAAAAGTTTCATGATAAGTACTTCTTGTACAGAAACTGTCAAGCCATTATAAAGAAACCTTCACTGTAGTGAAGCTTTCTTTCTTCCAAGGGATAGGTGTCATGAAATCATTGCTCTTTGTTTCCTTGGTTGCTAACTTCACAGTCTGTGGCGATTGTAACATTTAAGATGCAGGATGTTTCAATGCTTGTTATATTAGTTTCTGCCTAGTAATAAGGGAGGGACCCTCTGTAAGTGTTTTGATAGGTCATCGGATCAGTTCAAGAGTCAGTAAACAACTCTTCTTGAGGCAGCCAGTTTCTGGAAGTCAGCCTACAAATGTCAAAGAGACAGGGACAGGAAAAGGTCCTAGTTAAGTTAAAAGGTTAGAGAAAGGGCTGCAGGGAGCAGACTTTAAGTAAAGAGGGCAGTTGGGGCAAAGGTACCCCTTTGGAGCAATGCCGTTCTTCTTGGCATGGCTATAGGTCTGAAAGTGTGCTTGTGAGCTAGTGTTTGAGTATATTTGGGAATTCAGGGAGAAGGAATCTCGAAAGGCGAGATTTAAATCCTGTGATCTGGACCTTTGTTAAAGCCATCCAAGTGGGAGCAACTTATGGAGAGAATTCCAAGGAGAGATCTTCAAAGGTGAAGCTGAGAATCACTTGCGAGACAGAGTTTCAACAAAAATGTTTGACTTGGCATTTACTGACGTCTGAGTGAGTTCTTGAGAAATCCATGGATTCTGTCTTGTTTGCATCATTTACTCTGAAGTGTGTTCAGCCATAGTTAGTCTGCTAATTCACAAGTACCTCAAACTTACTCTGAATGTTAGGGTATAAGATACAGAGTGTAAATTGTTATATCTTTGTGAACTTGTATAGTAAAGTTTCTTTTTGTTTGTCCGAAACCTGCAGAATTTTGTGGCTTAATTCTAAAAGCAGGTGTCTTAAATCTCAACTTTTGTCCATTTTATTGGCCCCTAACTGGATCTCCCCCATGTCTTGGGGTCTGGCCAACTCTCTGTTTCCTGTTAGCTAGCCAATCTTCCATCTATGCCAATATGTAACCTCTTACACAATGAACTTGTATTTTCTGCAATAACCTTAGATGTGGCAACTTATTAAAAGCCTTCTGGGAATTACTTTTTCAAAGAATTCCAATAAAATGGTTAAACCTGATTTCCCTCTCACAAAATTACGTCGGCTCTGCCTGATTACCTTGAATTTGTCTAAGTGCCCTGTTATAACGTCTTTAATAATTTTCCTTATGACAGATGTTAACCTAATTGACTGTAGTTTCCTGCTTTCTGTCTACCTCCCTTTTTGAATAATGGAGTTGCATTTGCTATTTTCCAATCAAGTGTTTCAATGTTTCCTTCCCCGAATCTAGGGAACTTTGGAAAATTAAAACCAAAGCATCACTAGCCAGTTCTTTTAAGACCCTAAGATAAAGTCCATCAGGATCTGGGGACTTGTCAACCTACAGTTCCAACAATTTGTTAAGTACCACTTCTCTGGTGATTGTTTACTTGAGTTTCTCCCTCCCTTCCATTTCCTGAATTATTTCTGGGATGTTACCTGTATCCTCTATAGTAAAGACTGATGCAAAATACCTAATCAATTCATCTGCCATCTCCTTATTTTCCATTATTAATTCCCCAGACTCACTTTCTACAGGACCAATGCTCACTTTGTTAATTCTTTTTCAAATATCTATAGAAAGTCTTATGATCTTCTTTATATTTTTAGCTATCTTTCATAGTCTAATTTTTCCTTGTTAATCTTTTTGTCATTCTTTATTGTTCTTTATATTCTGTCCAATCTTCTGACCTGCCACCATCTTTGTGCAATTATTTGCTTTTTCCTTAAGTTTGATACTGTCTTTAAATGTTTAGTTAACCAAGGATGGTGGGATTTTTCTTTCTTGTTGGAATGTACCTATTCCGTATACTTTGAAATATCGGCTTAAATGTCTGCCACTGCACCTCTATTGAGCTATCCCTAAGTATGTGAAATATTAATCTGTATGAGCTCTTTGGATTGCTATAGACCATAAAGTACAAGAACAGGATTAGGCTAATTGGCCCTTTGAACATTGTCCATCATTTAATATGATCATGGCTGAACTTCTATGTCAATTCTCCTTTCCATCCTTATTCTCATTGCCTTGATTTCACTAGTGCCCAAAAATCTATCTAAGTCTGGAATATGTTCATTGACTGAGCATCCACAGCCCTCTGTGATAGAGAATTTGAAAGATTTTCAACCTTCTGAATGAAGAAATTCCTCCTTATCTCAGACCTAAATGACCAACACCTAATCTTGAGGCTATGAACTCTAGTTCTAGACTAGCTACAGCCAGGGAAACAGCCTTCCAGCATTTACCATGTTAAGACCTCTAAGTATTTTATACTTAGAACATTTTATATCTTTTACTAAATTCATTAATGCTAAAACTTTGAGTTAAATTGATCATCCACATTCCCTCCATAAGGCAGCAAATGGGTTACATAAAATTTACAGTTGCCTTGATGGATTTTTAAAATATATTTTTGGCAATATGGTGGTATTCTGTAAAGAAGGCTGTGAGTGAGTGTGTGTGTGTCTGTATAATTAAACTGGGGGAAGGTTAGTAAAGACTGTTTGTCTGTGGGAGCAGAGAGATGAAAAATAAAGGTTGCTAAATGCATGCATTTGTAATGAGAGGCTATGGTGAAGTTGAATGTTTGAGTAAATAGGTTGGGTTTGAAATTTGCATTACAAGATAAGTGGGATTTTATTTTACAAAGGGAGTTTAGAAGTTACAAGGGACTTTTACAACTTATAACAGTTTCATAAGTAAACATGGGAAGGTTATTAAATTTTATTTAAAAACAGCAAAGATTTTTATATTTTGGGAAAATTGAGTTCAAAGGAGTGCTTAGAACAATGAAGTCTAAGATCAAAGGGGAAAAGGATATTCAAGGAAAGATGTTTAGTTGAGTTGTGTTGGCTGTGTAGGGGAGATGGCTTCAGACCAGCTCTACACTGAGAAAAGTTGTGATTTTGAAGCAGTCAGAAAAGTGTTTGTTTCCAGAAAACAGTCTGTTTCTGAATTCCCTTCGGTTTTTCACAGCAGAGTGGAAGAGAGTGAGAAGTCGTGTGGTATATTTTATTAAAGTAGCAGCAGTTTTTTGCCTTGGGTAATTTTGGGTAAAAACTGCTTTTCATGGTTGAAATCTTTAAGGGAACTGTTGCCAAGTATTTTGCCTGTGTGTTTTGACCCAGTGGGATTTTTGGGGAATGTTTTGTAAGATTGTTTCAACGGTGTAATTTTAATCTTGTGCATTAAAGTTTTTTTTTTCTTCTTGTTAATAAATCTTTTAATTTTAATATCCTAAAAATGGTACTGAGATTCTATGTTTCTGGGATCAGTAGTTTTCCCCTCATTTTCAAAATACAAAAAAAAAAGTGATCACAGAATCACACAGTGCAGAATAGGCCCTTCGGCCCATCAAGTCTGCACTGACACATGAGAACCACCTGACCTACCTACCTAATCCTATTTACCAGCACTTGCCCCATAGCCTTAAATGTTATGACATACCAAGTACTCATCCAGGTACTTTTAAAAGAATGTGAGGCAACCTGCCTCCACCACCCTCCCAGACAGTGCATTCCAGACCGTCACCACTCTCTGGGTAAAAAGGTTTCTCCTCACGTCCCCCCTAAACCTCCTGCCCCTCACCTTGAACTTATGTTCCCTCATGACTGACCCTTCAACTAAGGGGAACAGCTGCTCCCTATCCACCCTGTCCATGCCCCTCATAATCTTGTACACCTCGATCAGGTCGCCCCTCAGTCTTCTCTACCCCAACGAAAACAACCCAAGACTATCCAGCCTCTCTTCATAACTTAAATGTTTCATCTCAGACAACATCCTGGTGAATATCCTCTGCACTCCCTCCAGTACAATCACATCCTTCCTATAATGTGGCGACCAGATCTGCACACAATACTCCAGCTGTGGCCTCAGCAAGGATCTATACAACTCCAACATGATCTCCCTACTTTTGTAATCAATGCCTCGATTGATAAAGGCAATTGTCCCATATGCCTTTTTCACCACCCCACTAACATGCCCCTCCGCTTTCAGAGATCTATGGACACACATGCCAAGGTCCCTGTGTTCCTCAGAACTTCCTAGTGTCATACCATTCATTGAGTACTTCCTTGTCAAATTGCTCCTTCCAAAGAGTATTACCTCACACTTTTCAGGGTTAAATTCTATCTGCCACTTATCTGCCCATTTGACCATCCTATCTATATCTTCCTGTAGCCCAAGACACTCAATTTCACTGTTAACCACCTGGCCAATCTTTGTGTCATCCGCAAACTTACTAATCCTACCCCCCACATAATCATCTATGTCGTTTATATAAATGACGAATAATAGAGTACCCAGCACAGATCCCTGTGGTACACCACTGGACACCAGCCACTAAAGCATCCTTCTGTCATCACCCTCTGTCTCCTACAACTAAGCCAATTTTGAACCCACCTTATCAAATTACCTTGTATCCCATGTGCATTTGCCTTCTTTATAAGTCTCCCATGTGGGACCTTGTCAAAGGCTTTGCTGAAATCCATATAAACTACGTCAAATGCACTACCCTCATCTACACACCTGGTCACCTCCTCAAAAAAATTCAATCAAATTTGTTAGGCATGACCTCCCTCTGACAAAGCCATGCTGCCTATCCCTGACCAAACCTTGCCTCTCCAAGTGGACATAGATTCTTTCCTTCAGAATTTTCTCCAATAGTTTCCCTGCCACTGATGTGAGACTCACTGGCCTGTAGTTCCCTGGCTTATCTCTACAACCCTTCTTAAATAGCGGAACCACATTAGCTGTTCTCCAGTCCTCTGGCACCTCCCCCGTGGCCAGAGAGGAATTAAAAATTTGGCTCAGAGCCCCTGCAATCTCCTCCCTTGCCTCCCTCACCTCCCTCAGCAGACTGGAACACAAATCATCCAGACCTGGAGATTTGTCCACTTTTAAGCCTGCCAACACCTCCAATACCTTGTTACTCCCTATATCAATTTGCTCAAAAACCTTGCCGTCTCTCTCCCTGAGTTAGATACCTTCATCCTCATTCTCTTGGGTGAAGACGGATGTGAAGTATTCAATTAACACTCTACCGATGTCCTCTGGCTCCACCCATAGATTTCTGCCTTGGTCTCAAATGGGCCCGACTCTTTCCCTGGTTATCCTCTTCCCATTGATATACTTATGGAATATCTTGGGATTTTCCCTACTTTTACCAGCCAGAGCTTTGTCATATCCCCTCTTTGCTCTCCTAATTGCTTTCTTAAGCTCCACCCTGTACTGTCTGTACTCCACTAATGCCTCTGCTGATTTGCTTCCCTTGTACCTGCTACAAGCCTCTCTTTTCCTTCTCATCGTATCCTGAAAGTATCTGGTCATCAATGGTTCTCTGGGCTTGTTACTCCTTCCTATCAACCTAGAGGGAACATGTTGAGCCTGTACCCTCCCCATTTCCTTTTTGAATGCCCACCCCCCCCACTGCTCCTCTGTAGATTTCCCCAGAAGTAGCTGTTCCCAGTCTACCTTGGCCAGATCCTGCCTTACTTTACTAAAATCCGCTCTCCCCCAATCCAAAACATTGTTTTGCAACTTGGGTAATTCTTTGTCCATAACAAGTTTAAATTGTACCATGTTGTGGTCGCTATCACTTCATTCCCTAGAATTAGGCCCAGCATTGCGCCTTCTCTTGTTAGACCCTCTACATATTGACCTAAAAAGTTCTCCTGTATACAATTCAAGAAACCCACTCCATCCAAGCCCTTAACACTATGTCTATCCCAGTTAATGTTGGGAAAATTGAAATCACCTAATATAATTACCCTATTGTTATTGTTTTTACATACCTCCGCAAATTGTGCACATATTTGCTCCTCAATTTCCCACTGACTATCTGGGGGGTCTATAATAAACACCTAACAATGTGGTTGCCCCTTTTTTATTCCTAAGCTCTACTCACAAAGCTCCATTCTATGTCCCTTCCAAGATATCATCTCTCCTGACTGCAGTAACTGACTCCTTAACTAATAATGCAATGCCTCCTTCTCTTTTACCCCCTCCCCTGTCTCGCCTGAAGATTCTATATCCTGGAATGTTGAGCTGCCAATCCTGCCCTCCCTCAACCACATCTCAGTGATGGCTACTATATCACAATTCCCCGTGTTAATCCTCACCCTTAACTCATCCATTTTACCTGTATTACTCCTGGCATTAAAGTAGAGGCCATCCAGCCTTGCCTTACTCCCTTGAAACCTAATGCAGCTATATTCCCTCCGACTTGATTGTTTTACTGTGTTATGACGTGTTCCTATTCTGCTAACATTCTGTCTTATCACCCTCCCCTGCCGAATTAGTTTAAACTCCTCCCAACAACACCAGCAAACCTACCCACAAGGATGTTAGTCCCGCTCTGGTTCAGATGTAGACCGTCCCGCTTGTACAGGTCCCACCTTCCCCAGAAACGGTCCCAGTGATCCAGAAATCTAAAACCCACCCTCCTGCTCCAACTCTTAAGTCACATATTCATCTGTGCTATTCTATTTCTGAGCTCGCTAGCACGTGGCACTGGGAGTAATCCAGAGATTAAAACCCATGAGGTCCTGCTTTTTAGTCTGCTGTCTAACTCCCTGAATTCTTGATGCAAGATCTCATCCCTCTTTCTACCTATGTCATTGGTACCAACATGTGCCATGACCTCTGCCTTATCACCCTCCCCCTTCAGGATGCCCTGCAGCTGTTCAATGACATCCCAGACCCTGGCACCAGGGAGGCAACACACCATCCTGGAGTCACGCTGATGGCCACAGTAGCGCCTATCTGTTCCCCTGACTATAGAATCCCCTATTACTATTGGTCTTCCTCTCTTCCTCCCCTCCTGTACAGACAGGCTGCTTGTGGTGCCAGAAGCTTGGCTCTGTCTGCACTCTCTGGAGGAACCAGCGCCCTCATCAGCCCCCAAAATGGAATACCGATTTGTAAGCGGGACCCCAGGGGACTCCTGAACTACCTTCCTGTTTCTCTTGGACTGCCTGGTGGTCACCCATTCCCTTCCTCCCTCAAGTCCCTTCAGCTGCGGTGTGACCACCTCTCTAAACGTGCTGTCCACGATGCTTTCAGACTCGCGGATGCTCCACAGTGTCCCCAGCCGCCGTTCCAGCTCTGAAACCCGAGCGTCCAGGAGCTGCAGGTGGACACACTTCCTGCACACATGCTGGTCCTGGGTACTGGAAATGGCCCCAGCTTCCCACATGGAGCATGAGGAGCACATCATGGCTTTGAGCTCTCCTGCCATGAATTATCCCTTTAAGTTAAACCTTTAAAATCAATTACTCTAGGGCCTTTCTTTCCTGATCCTCGTTGCTACAGAATATACAAACTATAAACCACAAAAAGACCTTAAACCATAAGCAATAAAAATAATAAATACTTACCTGAACTTACCCACTACTTACCAGTCACTCCTTTCCCCTGTAGCCTCTACTGCTGCAGCAGGGCAAGACCACTCTCTGAAGATTTAAGAAGTTGGATAGCAAAGAAAAAATGCAAAGAGCACCTCTTCCCCTATGCATCGAATTCCCACTGTGCACCAAATTGCAAATACTCATACTTAATCTGGCTGCGTCTCACTCAGGATGGGGTCTCTCCCCTGTTCATGTGCAAGCACACTGTGGTCAGTAAGACAATTTCCCTCTGGGATTGGGCTTTCTCAGTGAATAGCATCGGCTGCAGTTGTAACAATTACAGAAATGGGCCTTTTGGCCCAACTGACTTATGTCAGCATCAATGCTCCACACAAGCCTCCTCCCAGCCCTCTTCATCTAATGCTATCAGCATAACCTTGTATTCCTTTCTTTCTCATGTCTAGGATTCCCTTAAACACTTCTATGCAATTCACCTCAACTATTCCATGTGGTAACAAGTTTCACATTCCTACCACTCTCTGGGTATAAACATTTCTCCTAAATTCGCTACTAGATATCTAAGTGACCATGTTATATAAATGGCACCTAGTTTTGGACACCCACACATGGAAACATTTTCTCTACACCTACCCTATTAAGACCCCTTCATGATCTTCACTTCTATCAGATCATCCCTCTGTCTTCTTTTTTCGAGAGCAAGAGCACCAGCCTGTTTAGTATTGTCCTTTCAACTCACAGAGCTGGTGTCAAGTCCAGCACCAATAAATGAAAGTTCCTTCCCTTCCCTGTGCAAGGTGCAGAGTCTTATCTTCAACAGTTTCTGTGTTCACACCACAAAACTTGTCCTTGTTTGGCATTAGTTGGTTCTGCATTGGAAGCTTCAATCAAAGATACTACATGATCAGCATGGGGTATGAAAAATCTCCTGGGTGCAGTAAAAGCTGGTCTGACAGTTGCAATAGGCAGCAGAAACATCTTTACGTAGAGATTTGCGAAGATATGTGACTCACTTCCAGGTTTGGAGCTTGAGGAAGAAGATATATCAACATTGAAGATTAGATTGGATAGATAGATGAAGGAAAAGGGGTTGAAGGAATGTGGTTTTATGTATTTAGAACTATTTATTCGAATTAAGGGTAAATACAAAAATGGATTGTTTGGGCTGAAAGACCTGTTTCCATCTTATAACTTCCATGAACAACTTGCATTTAAAAAATATTTCTGACAAAATATGAAGATAGCTTTTCTGTACTCTCCATGGATTCTGACTGATCTGTTGAATTTCTAGAATTTTCTGGGTAGGCCTCACTCTCCAGCAAAACTTCAGAACCACCGAGTTTCTCTAGACTGCTGAATTTCTGAAAATACAAGCAGTGATTGCTGGCAGCTACATGGCCATCTGGATACTAGGGCACCATATACTGTTCTATACCTAAAGTGTTCTAACTCCTTCGATGTGCCATGGTCCCACTGACCAGTAATTGTCAGCACCATATCATGAAAGTCAATGTGCTTGTGAAGGCAACAACCACAATGGTTTGATTTTATGTCAGTCATTTGAGCTAAGTTATTTAAGACATAAAGGGAGATTGGAAGGACAGCTTCTTGGAGACCAATCTCTTCAACCTGTACTAATTACAATCTAGGAAGAGCCCTAGGTAAAAGCAGAGTTCAGGTATAATGAGATAAAAACAAAAAACTGGAAATCCAAAACAAAAACAGAATTACCTGGAAAAACTCAGCAGGTCGGACCTGACCTGCTGAGTTTTTCCAGGTAATTCTGTTTTTGTTTCAGGTATAATGAGGCCTTTACAGCACCCTTACCATTACTGAACATGGCACTAGCATTTTGAAGCAGTGATTGATATGTGTCTGGACACTTCAGGGAACATTTTACAGTACACCCTCCCCTCTAAATTATTGTCCTCTGCTGTATCTCTGTAGCTTTGCTAAAGAGTAAGGCCTAACCATGACAAAGGAGGAAGCCAACTAGGAATCCTGTCTAAAGCAAAATGCATTGACTAACCATGAGTACATAGCTAAAGAAAGCACAACGCTGCCAGATAGACAAACAGCATCACTCCAATAGATTATCTGGACATTTATGTCATTGCTGTTCGTGGGATCGTGCTGTGCAAAATTGGTTGCCATGTTTTCTTAGAACAGTGAATGCACATCATTGGCTGTAAAGCATTTGGGGAAGTCTTGAGATTGAGAAAGGTGCTTTTCAGTTTTTCAAGTCTTTTCAGTTTTTATGTTGTGCTAATATTCAATCTATTTTGAGATCTTGTGGTGCAGGAGGTAGCATCCCTGCCTCTCAGCCAGAAGTTCTGTGTTCAGGTCCCACTTCAAGACTTGATAATCAGGGAAACTTCATTCAGAACATAGCCAAAACAGGTTGAATATCAATCTGTAAATGCTTCCAACACACTTCAATGGCAGCTGGTAAGAATGGAAGAACTCTCTGGTCAGTGTTGTGATGAATGTTGGAGCCTCTACTATCACTATTCATAGCTTTGGATTACAACATGCATGTAAAAGTATATGTTGCCACAGCAACTCAGACTCCTTGGGAAGCTGGTTGGCTTACTTGGCTGGATGGCCAGTGTGGATCAGATTGGTGCCAACAGCTTGGGGTTTCTGCTGGGGTGGATTTAGGACCTGCCCCCTTCCCCTACCAGTGGTGGAGGTTGTGCTGCTGTGGGTTAGAGCTGCCTTCAGGCAGAAAACTGAAGAAGAAGAGTATTCAATCCATGCGGTGATATTGATCTAGTAGAAATGAAGGACAGGATGCTCATTCACATAGGCTAGAGTTTTACTAGCCATTTGATGATGGGCTGGGTGGTGGAAAGACTAGTGAAATGGCCAGAGAAGGCATTGGGGGCATGTCTGACTTCTTCTCACCACCATGCTATTTTACTAGTAGCAGGAAAACTGGCAGATAGGCTGGTTGCCAGAAGCCAATTATACCACTTAGGTGACCAATTAAGGGACACTTCCCACCTCTGCAGACATTTGCCCAATTCGGGAGGTCTCCCAGAGGGCTTATATGAGGGTGGGGGTGTTGGGTCTCATTTTTGGACACTCCATCGTCCACAGATGGGCAACCCGGCTGCAATGGCTGCTCCTGTGGCGATGGCCCTGGCCCCTCACCAAGCACCAGGGCCTACTTGCCTGGCAGCCCTGTCTCCAGACCCCACTTACCTTTCCTTGAGTTTGGGATGTGCCCTTATTCTTCAGCCACAGCCTCAAAGCTGACCACCACTAGGGGTGGCACTGCTGAGCTGCCGGCTCTCTGATTATGTCAGCAGCTCTTGGAGGAGGGCTGCCATCCCTGGCATTGACCAATGAATTAGCCATTATCAGGGAGATGTCTCTCTGGGTCCCACTGCCTGCTGCGGGTCATCTCCTGCTTTTGGCCACCTCGGAGGGTCATCAGCCTTCAGGATAAAATCCAGCCCATACTTTGCAGGAATAAAACAGTTGTGCATTTCTGTCATTAACAAACAAGGAATGACCAGATTCAGCTCTGACATTCTAGTTAAAAGTACTCCCAATTGTACACTAACCTCTGAAGTTCAGGTTTAGTCCCTCGTTTCTGCTGAATTCACTGATTTCAGCTGGAGGGATCGATTGAGGAACTGCAGTTGTTTAGAATAACCGCAACCTGGAAGGAGGGACAAAATCCGTCAGAATCCCATTACTGTCTGCTGATTTCTGGGAAGTTCTAGTAGAATATTTATGAGTTTACAGTTTGATAAACTTGCATTCTTTTCAGTTAATGATGCTTCTCAAAAGTGTTTCCTCTGATGTTCGGACCTTTCACTGAATGACTTGTATTCATTACGCGGTAGGCAGCTTGAGAAAGTGGTTAAAAAGGTATATGGAATCCTGGACTTTTTAAATAAAGGCATGGAGTGCAAAATCAAGAAAGTTGTGATCATCCTTTATAAAACACTGATGCAGCATCAACTGGCATATTATGTCCAATTCTGGGTACCACACTTTAGGAAGGATGTGAAGGCTTCAGAGAGGGTGCAGAAAGGATTCACAAGAATGATTCCAGGGAAAGGGAGCTTCAGTTCCTTGGATAGGTTGAAGAAGCTGGGATCATTCTCCTTAAAGAAGAGAGAAGATTTGATTGGGGTGTTCAAAATCATGAGGGGCCTAGATAGAGTAGGTGGAGAGAAACTGTTCCCTTTGGAAGAAGGCTCAAAAACCAGAGGACACAGATTTAAAGTGATTAGTAAAAGAATCAAAGGCAAAAGGAACAGAACTCCTTTTATGTGGCGAGTTGTTAGAACCTGGAGTGCACTTCCTGAAAGGGTGGTGGAGGTAGATTCAATCATGACTTTCAAAAGGGAGTTGGATAAGACCTGAAGGGAAAACAATTGCAGGGCTTTGGGCAATGGGACTAGCTAAATTTCTCTTGCAGAGAGCCGGCACAGGCTTGATGGGCTGAATGGCTTCCTTCTGTGCTGTAGCCATGATACGGGTTGAATTATATGAGGTGTTGGATTCCCTGCTCCCCCACGCTAAGAAGTGAGGGGGGGCTTGCCAAGGGGAACACTGCCTGCCCTGCAACCATTTTACAGTCAATCAGTGCTTCAGCACTTCGGGGCAGAGGCATGCGGTGAAGGACCAGTATTTGGACCTATGTTTGGGGGTCTCGCTAGGTGCCAGGCTGTCAGGTGCTGCTGAGTGTGGGAGGGTGGTGGGGGGGGCGCGTGGGGAGGGTCCAGGGGTGTGGGTTTGAGAGGCCAAGGTGGGAAGGTAAGCTGGTGTGGGGTAAAACTTTGGGTGGGGCCTTTTGATGGGCCTGGAGGCCTGTAGAGGAGAGACCCCTCCCCCCCAACCCCGTCCACCACCAGTCTGCACAGAGAAATCTGCCGGGCTGGCCACTTAGGATGGGTCTCTCTCAATGCTGGTTAAATTCCAATGATGGTGGGGATGAGGCCCTTAAGAAGGGCACTCAGTTGGCCCACTGATGGGCAAGTCGCTGAGTGCCAAACCCACTGCTGGTATAATTGCAGTGGGGGCAGGGACGGGTGAGTAGGCGGCGGGCAGGGCAACCACTAGATTTAGTGAGCACTCTATCAGAGGGGAATATAAAATCCAGCCCTTGTCATTTTATGGATTGAGATGTTCAGGACTGGATTTCCCAGCTAGCTTGTTTGCAATGCCATCTTGTGGCCATGGAGCTGTATTAAATAACAAAACTCTAACCTGTTGAATGCACCCAGTTAAGTATAATCTTCGTGTGGGTTCTAATAATTTTTCTTCATTTAATCTTATAGCACAGCAGGAAACAACGTAGCCCATCATGCCTGTGCTGCAGGACTTAAGGATTAGAGTCTGTTCGTATTCTCCTGAAGGTGCTGCTGTACTCCAATGTTCTTTCCCATCCAGTGGCTCTGTCACATGAGCAGGGACGTGTTTTTAATTCAAAAATAAAGTTTTTAGTTAATGTTTATTTGCTTTAGGAAACCTCATCCCGCCAACTGTAAGGTTGGACGGGCAGCGTTAATTTGATTTCAATTAGCTTATTAATGGCCTTAATAGGCCTTTCAATTATTGGCGGGTTCGCAGCCGACTCTGGCGCACGCCCACAGAATGAAATATCACGCCTGGACGCACGCCCGTTATCATCACGCATCATATTACGATCGGGCATGTCAGGCGCGCACCCGCATGCCGAACGTAAAATTCTGCCCATAATGTTGAGCTAATTCTTAAAAAAATTTGCAAAAAATTTTAAAAATGCTGCCACCTGCTGGCAGGGCCTAACAATTGCAGCAATTCCTTGAAAACTTCAGGCAGCCTGTAGCCTGTCAACTATGTCAGTGGAGAATCCTACTGCAGTTACCTTTGCGCCTGTGTGACAGTGTTAGCACGTGGCGTTTATCAGCATCAGGAGCATAATTTCCTGTCTGTCAAAGTGCTTAGCAACTACTGGATGAGTTAATAGTTCTCTGTCATCAATTAAAACCACAGGGAGGTGAAATTGGAGTCAGCCATCTTAGTGGTAGCCTCTCAACCGACTTCTATGTGTGTTTTAAACACATTTAGATGTTTTTCCCCCCTTTACTTAATACATGTAATATATTTTCATATTCAGCCTTTTTAAATCTGTGCAGTTTAGTCCTTCCTAGAACTCAGGGATATCAGTTTCCTGGTTGGCTCCCCAATGCTGGCTGTGACCCTGGATCAGAGTTATGGATGAAAGACTGCCTAAATAAGACAAACGACTGCCTGACAGTTAGAAAGCTGCAATGAAAACTACAAATCTGCAAATTCAATTTAACACTCTTTGCAATATGAAAGTGTGATTGTAAATATTTTGAAATGGCTACACCTTGAGTGGCACCAATCTGCTGAGCAGCACAAAGCCATTTTCCAAATCCATTTATGTGCTGTATACTTACTTAGATTTTATCAGTTATGTAATAGCTGTCAAACACACTTCCATATTTTGTTTCTTCGACAATATAAATTGGGGATTTGGTTGTGCAGTAAATTGGATGTATGGAAAGTACAACCACTCTCTGGTACAGCAGCAATGGGTTAAAACAAATCAACTGTCAGTGTTTCACCCTGACCGCATGTTCTCTTCCATTGAAATCAATTTGCCATCATTCAAGACCAATTTCACCACCAGATCATTCAACTCTCCCAGACAGGTCTCCTCTGCCTTCTATGGATGTTCCACGTGATACAAAAGAAAGAAGGATATGCATTTATGTAGCACCTCTCAGCACCTCAGGTTACCCCAAGCATTTTACAGCCAGTGAAATACTTTTTGAAGTGTAGTCACTGTTGCAATATAGGAAACATGACAGCCAATGAATGCACAGCAAGCTCCCACACACAGCAATCAATAATGGCCAGATAATCTGTTTTAGTGATGTTTATTGAGGGAGAAATATTGGCCAGGACATGGGGATAAGTCTCCTGCTCTTCTTCAAAATATTGCAATAGGACATGAATTTAGACAGTCAGAATCCTGTTTGCTGTGGACAAAGACAACAGAACAACTCTGACTATTGCAGCAATTGACACAAGATTGGAAATCTGATTCAAAGAGGTTACAAGATAACTGAGAATGGCAACAGGGCATAAAAATCACAGTTGCTGAATGTGTGTTCAAGTAAGATTGAAGGTGATGCATGTTGTTGGGACATAGTAACAGAGGTTTCACTGTGCATTTAACTGCATCTTACAGTACCTTATATGTGTTCAATTTTTGTTTAAAGGTTGTGGGCATCACTGACAAAGACAGCAATTATTCCCCATCCATAATTACCCTTGAGAAGGTGGTGGTGAACTGCCTTCTTGAACCACTGCTGTCCATGTGGTGTCAGTTCACCATATTGCTGTTAGGGAGGGATTTCAGAATTTTGTTCCAGCAACAGTGAAGGAATGACAATATATTTCCAAGTCAGAATGGTGTAACTTGGAGGGGAACTTGTAAGCATCTGCTGCCCTTGTCCTTCCAAATGGTAGTGGCTGTGGGTTTGGAAGGTGCTCTGTAAGGAGCCTTGGTGAGTTTCTGCAGTGCATCTTGTAAACTGTATACTCTGCTGCCACTGTGTCAGTGGTGGAGGGAGTGAATGTTTGTGGATGGGGTGCCAATCGAACGGGTTGCTTTGTCCTGGATGGTGTCAAGCTTCTTAAGCATTGATGGAACTGCACTCATCCAGGAAAGTGGAGAGTATTCCATCACAGTGTTGACATTTTTTAAAGTTAATTCATGGGATGCGTGCGTCACTGGGTAGGCCAGTATTTATTGCCCATCCCTAATTGCCCTTGAAAGTGGTGGTGAGCTGCATTCTGGAACCGCTGCAGTCCCTGTGGTGTAGGTACATCCACAGTGCTGTGGGGAGTTCCAGGATTTTGACCCAACCACAGTGAAGGAATGGCGATATATTCCCAAGTCAGGATGGTGAGTGACTTGAAGGGGAATTTCCAGGTGATGGTGTTCCAATGTGTCTGTTGCCCTCGTCCTTCTAGATGGTAGAGGTCATGGGTTTGGAAGGTTCTGACTAAGGAGGCTTGGTGAGTTCCTGTAGTGCATCTTGTAGATGGTACACACCGCTGCTACTGTGCATTGGTGGTGGAGGGAGTGAATGTTTGTGGATGTGGTGCCAATCAAGTGAGCTGTTTTGTCTTGGATGGCGTCAAGCTTCTTGAGTGTTGTTGGAGCTGCACTCATCCAGGCAAGTGGTGCATCTTGTAGATTGCACACACTGCTTCTGCTGTGCATCGGTGGTGGACAATAATGGATGGGGAATAATTGATGTCCTTGACAGTGATGCCCACATCCTTTGAACAAATAATAAACATGTGTAAGATAAGGTAAGATGTGGTTAGATGCAAAGTGAAACTTTTGTCACCTTGCCCCTACAGAAAGATTCCATCACACCCCTGACTTGTGCCTTGTAGATGGTGGACAGGGGAGACAGGAGGTAAGTCACTCACCACAAGAATTCTCAGCCTCTGACCTGCTCTTGAAGCCACAGTATTTATATGGATGGTCCAATTAAGTTTCTAGTCAATGGTGACCTCAGGATGTTGATAGTGGGGGATTCAGTGATGGTGATGCCATTGAATGTCAAGGGACGATGGTCAGATTCCCTTTTGTTTGAAATGGTCATTGCCTGGCACTTATGAGGTGCAAATGTTTACTTACCACTTATCACCCCAAGCCTGAATGTTGTCCAGGTCTCGCTGCATGTGGTCATGGGCTGCTTCAGTATCTGAGGAGTTGCAAATGAAACGGAACATTGTGCAATCATCAACAAACATCCTCAGTCTGACCTTAAGATGGAAGGAAGGTCATTGGTGAAGCAGCTGAAGATGGTTGGGCTGAGCACACAACCATGAGGAACCCTGCAATGATGTCCTGGAAATGGAATGATTGACCTCCAACAACTACAATCATCTTCCTTCGTGCTAGGTATGAATCAAACCAATGGGGAGTTTCCCATGGTTCCCACTGGCCCCAGTTTTACTAGGGCTCGTTAACTGCTATCAAGCAACATTTACTTACCAATAACCTGTTCACTGATGCTCAGTTGGGTTCTGTCAGGACCCCTCAGATTCAAACATCATTACAGCCTTGATCCAATATTGACAAATGAGCTGAATTCCTGAAGAGGTGAGATTGACTGCCCTTGACATCATAGCAGTATTTGACCAAGTGTGGCATCAAGGAGCATTAGTTAAACTGAAGTCAATGGGAATCAAGGGGAAAACTCTCCATTGGCTGAAGTCATACCTAGTACAAAGGAAAATGGTTGTAATTATTGGAAGCCAAACATTGCTGATGAATGAAAGTAAACTGATGGGACATTCATTGACTGGTTTGGATTTGTCCTGCTTTTTGTCAACATGACATATCTGGACAATTTTTCACATTGCTGGGTAGATGTCACTGTTGTAGCTGTACTGGAACAGCTCAGCTAGGGGCACAGCTAGTTCTGGAGCACAAGTCTTCAGTACAACAGCTGAAATGTTGTCAAGGCCAATAGCCTTTTCTGTATCCAGTGCCTTCAGCTGTTTATTGATATCACACGCAGTTAGCTGAAGAGGGCTGGGGACCTCAAGCAGAGGCCAAGGTGAATCACCTACTTGGCACTTCTGGCTGAAGCTGGTACTTCAGCCATGTCTTTTGAACTGATATACTGGACTCTGCTACATTGAACATGGGGTATTCATGGACCCTTCTCTTCCAAAGGTTGTTTAATTATCTACAGTGAATGCATATGGCAAGACTTTGATCTGATCTGTTGGTTATGGGATCGCTTAACTCTGTCTATCTCATGCTCCTTCCATTGTTTAGTTCGCAAGTAGTCCTGTGTTGTAGCTTCATGCAGTTGGCAATTCATTTTTAGGCATGCTGATGCTGCTCCTGGCATGCTCTTCTGCACTCTTCATTGAATTAGGGTTGATTCTCTGGCTTAATGGTAATGGTAGAGGGAGGAATCAGCAGACTATGAGGTTACAGATTATGGCTGAATACAATTCTGCTGCTGTTGATGACCTCCAGTGGCTCACGGATGCCCAGTTTTGAATTTGTGAAAATGTTTTGAATCTATCCCATTTAGAATGGTGGTAGTGCTAGACAATGTGATGGAGAATGTCCTCAGTGTGAAGATGGGACTTTGTCTCCACAAGAACTGTACACTGATCTTCTTCCTAACCCTGCATCTGCATTTGCATCTGTAACAAGTAGATTGCTGAGGATGAGCTCAAGTAGGTTTTCCTTTCTTGTTGGTTCTCTTACCAACTGCCACAGGTTCAGTCTGGCAGATTTATCCTTCAGTACTCAGCTAGCTCATTTAGTAATGGTGCTACCGAACCACTCTTAGTAATTGGCATTGAAGTCCTCCACCCAGAGTACATTGTGTATCATGCTACCCTCAGTGCTTCCTCCAAGAGGTGTTCAACGTGGAGGAGCACTGATCTGTCAGCTCGGGGTTGGGGGGACATGTAGGTGGTAATCAGCAGGAGGTTTTCTTACCCATGTTTTATCTGATGCCATGAGACTTCCTGGGATCTGGAGTGTGTGTTGAAGAGTCCCAGGGCCACTCCCTCCTGACTGTGCCATCACCTTTCATGGGTCTGTCCTGCCAGCTGGGCAGGACGTACCGAAGGATGGTGATGGAAGAGTCTGGGGCATTGGTTATAAGGTCTGATTCTGAGAGAATTCTGTTAGGTTGTTGTTCAACTAATCTGTGAAACAGCTCTCCCAATTTTTACATAAGTGCCCAGATGTTAGTGAGGTGAGCTATGCAGGGTCAACTGGGCTGGGTGTGCCTTTGGTGTATCTGATGTCTAGTTTGATGCTGAGTGGTCTGTTTGCTTTTATTCTTATTTGATGTTTTAGTAGCGAATTGATACAACTGAATAGCTTGCTGGGTCATTTCAGAGGGCACTTAATGGTCAACCCCATTGCTGTTGGTCTGGAGTCACATATCGGCCAAACCAGGAGAGAGGAACAAATTTTCTTCCCTAAAAGACATTAGTGAACCATTTGGGTTTTTACGACAATCTGGTAGTTATCATTACAGAGACGTTTTTAAAATTCCAGATTTATTTAATTATCTGAATTTAAATTCCCCAGCTGCCATGTGGGATTTGGACATATGTCTCTGGAGCATTAGTTCAGGGCTTTGGAATACTGGTGCTGTAACATAACCATTATGGTGCTTTTAATTGTCATGTGTCCAAGTTGTGGCTTCACAGGCCACCTATGATTCCCATGCCCTGACAATCTGGCCCTCAAACTAGCTGTATAAAATGCTTTGATATTTTCAATTTGCGTTTATTGTGTTTGAATTTGTGGCCCTAGAGATTTGAAATGGGTTGTTTTTTTCATGATATCTAAGTCCTGACTAGAATGATGTGATCCTTAAGTAACAAGTTAAGTTATGGATATTTTTATCTATAGATAGATATCTACAAACAAATGGGAACCTAAGTTTAAACTCCATATGTGGCTCCAAGTATAAAAAATGGGCCATTCTGCTATCCCCTATCTGAGTGTACTTAGATGTTCAAAAGCGAGGTCCATGCCCCAGAACGAACACTTCTTACCTTGCTGAGCACAAATTTGTGGGCAAAAGTCTCTTCGCTGTCTACACCATTAGGATGGGCAGCATCTTTTTTTTACAAAAGGTGCACTATCAAATGGTTTGAGCAGTTCTGTCCAATTGCAGAAGAGAATGACACTGTAGCAAGAGGGATTTGTTTTCAAGGAATAGAATTCAAAAATGTTATCTGAGGAAAAGTTTTTTTATGCAGCATGTTATTTTACTTCTGAGTGCAGGGTAATGGAAAACTGGATACACAGTTGATTTTCACCAGCTTAGAACTCTAGTGCACTGCTGCTCTCAGAGCTATGTAATATTCTGATTACAATAGGACAGCTGACAGCAACCTGCTCTCCATCCCTTAAGCAATTTCAAATTACTAGATTCAGGTTGCTTGAACAGCTTACAAAGTCAGTGACTGATACATAATGCTAAAATAAATTGATGGAAAAAGATTTGGAAGAACAACTATATCTTCATTGAAGGAAGTGTACCACAAAAGAACCTGGATTCAAAGCCAAGAAGGCAAAATCAAAAGGGAACTGGGTAGACAACTGGTAGAGAAGAGGGTGGACAAGTGTAAGATGTGGAATTCATGGAACTTTGACACCGATGGGCCACAATAGTCTCTATGTTCTGCCCAGTGCTATGTTCCATAGACAATATCTGGGATATGATTCATGTCGTGCAATAATTAATTAAATGAAATGTGCAGTGCAAAATCAGTCCCAATGTAGTCTATATATTTCTGTGTGGTTACTGTTATGAAGTCTCACTTAAAGGTAAATAACTTTAGTTAAAAGGTAAGGAAATGTCACAAATAAAATGAAAAAATTTTAATGTATTTCATACTTCTGTCCGTCCTCACAAACAATAGATTGTCATAGAGCTATAACCAACTAATTTGTTTGTTACATGCCACAAGAATGAAGAGCTGGTTAAATATCAAATGATCAGAACCATGTTATAACACAATCAAAATATATGCAAAGGTTTAAACTGTCTGACTTTAAATCATTGCTGTTCTTATTCACACTCTACTGCATATAAATAGTTGGAATATATTTTGCTGTCTTCAGTTAAAAACAAATGACTTTGCTAAGCTGCAAGCCTCTCTTCTCCTTGAGACAGTCACACAAAGGAAGCCAGGTGGGCTGTGTTGCAATCCCTTCTCGAGGGCAATTAGGGATGAGCAACAAATGCTGGGCTAGCCAGCGATGCCTTAGTGTAGCTAGTAAAGCACACCAACAGGCATAGCCTGATCCTTCACATTGGCTGATGAGCTAAACTAAATGAGCACATCATCAGCTTTGTCTAATGTAGAAAGGAGACATCAGCATTCCAAGTACATGACATCCAGAACTATGGAAGATATGAATGATCCTATCAAGAAGTTAATGGCTCTGAGGTGGGCACTAACCAGATTTGCGACACATCCAGGGAACTCTCCTGATGAATCTGGCTTGTGCCAGTCACCTCGGAAAAATTGGGAACTTACCAAGTATCATCCCATAGTTGGCAATGTAACCTAGCCGCAAAAATGTTCTTGAAGAAGGGACTGGTGCAGCCTGTATCTAATCCTCGACAGGAGGAAAGAATCTGAAGAAAATGAAGCAATGGCAATTGCCCCTGACTTCATGGCACAGATATCCCCTTTCCCAATGGCAGGTTAAATCTGGTGCCAAATCAAGGGACTCTCCAAACAAGGAACCGGCGTGAGTGAGCAAGCAGGATAAGTAGCCAATCACATTGAAGTATTCTCATTGTAGCAAACTAGGAAGCTACAAGCATTTTATCCTGCATTTTTAATTTAGATTTTGAGAAAGCAGACTAAATGATTATGATGGAAGCTAAAATATCAATATAAACAAACTTTAAAAATATATTTTAAAACTATCATAAAGGAGAAATTTGATATTCCATAAATATGAAATTAGCTTTTCAGGGACAATGAGGGCGTTTAGCAGAGATTATGCAGTTAGTGCACTGTTAAAACTCATTCAACAAGTTGTAACTGTTTCAAGGGCTTTTACAGTGAGACTAACAGCATAAAAGTAGAAGTTCTAATCAATTCACTGAATGCTTAGAATTACACTCTGTTGGGGGAAGAGGCCTCAACAGCGCACCTTCTGGTGTGTAAAATCACTAAAAGCAACTTTGGAATCTCCATGTTATTCTGCACATGTGCAGCCTCCTGGGACTGAATTTTACCTTTGACGGGTGCACACAATCAGCGGGCCCAGGAAGGGTCAGGAAACAGACCCCTGACCGCGATTGGCCCCCGACCGTGATTTCATGCTGGCTGGCCAAGTAACGGCCAGCCAGCGTGAAACGCATGCTGAAAAGCTCAGTGCTGCCAGGCTGGGGGCAGGAAGAGGGTGGGTGATGATGTTTCCATAGGCGTGGGTGAGTGCTGAGAGAAAGCTCCCCGGAGAAAGCCCCTGGAGGCAGACAGCTGCCTCAGGGAGTTGCAGACCTGAAAATGCTCAAATATATGTTTAAAATGCTGCAAATAAATGTCCATGCATCACAATCACCTGAAAATAAAGCTGATAAAAATGCTGCCCACAG
Organism: Carcharodon carcharias; assembly: GCF_017639515.1. Taxonomy (NCBI): domain Eukaryota; kingdom Metazoa; phylum Chordata; class Chondrichthyes; order Lamniformes; family Lamnidae; genus Carcharodon; species Carcharodon carcharias. The sequence continues at coordinate 94,951,536 of NC_054474.1, forward strand.
ATAATTATTTTTATTTTATTTCATAAGGGAAATTTCATCCTGCTCTTAGATGATGTTTGATGAAAAATGCAAAGGCCGTCCATAAGGTTGGATGGGGCATGAAAAATCAGACACAATTTTGCCGTTAATGGGCTTAATTGGCCTCTTAATTGTCAGCGGGCACGCTTCCAACTTTTGCGTGTGCCCGCCAAGTGAAATATTGTGCGAGTGTGCAATGACGCCAGGATGCTTGTCCAATGTCTTCTCGCGCGATTTTACACCCGATCGGGTTGGTTGCATGCCCACCCATGTAAAATGCTGCCCCTGAAGTTTCAGTGGAATAATGACGGCGAACACTGACAGTTTCCCTACCATCACCACGCCAAATCCAGGCCATTTTTTCTTTTTTTTTTTAAACTCCTTCCTTTCCTGAAGCCGGTGATTTTTTTTTCGCTGTGGATACCAGCTACTTTTTCAAGCTCTCTTTGTTGGAGTGTTGGCAGCTTATTTGACTGGTGGGGAAACAGAAGTTAGCCTGATCATGTACCTTCTCTCTCCTCAGTGTCTACACCAGCATGCTTCCCAGCAGGAATAGGAACACTGGCTGATTTTTTCCCACTCCCCATTGTAGAGCACAGAGATTAATTGCAGCTGGCCTTAAACTTCTGTCACAGCTGCAATACAGTTGATCCAGCAAAGCCAGGAGATCAAAACTGGAACCTATGGTGCAGTATTCCAACAGTAGACATTAGGGGAGGGAAAATGTAGGTTTTGTTTGAAGATCCAACCTACCCTCAGGTCAACTTCACTCTACAAGGCAGCCCATTACTCAGCATCCCATTATTCAGCTATTATAGAAGAACTCTTGCCATCTACTGCCTCTGGAAGCAATATAACCTTAAAAGATGCTCGCATTGAGAAAACACAACTTTATATAGCAAAGTACATAAATATGTTTTTAAAAAGATGACATCTCATTATCTAGCATGTTCAAGTTGTAGAGCTTGCTGTTCTCTGTAATGCGCTGCAGTTGTTTGTCGAGAAGACAAGTTCCTGAAAAAGAAATAAAAATGTTTAAGTGTCAAATAATATTGCTGTCCCAAAAACTGCTGCAAATATGTTAATTTAACAAGGGTCAGAATAGGATGCAGTTCCGTTCTGCAAGGATCAATTAAATACGCTGTTGTAAATAGTTCCACAACTGTTCCAGTTAATTAGGAATAAGAGTTATCTTTCATTGTTGGCATGGGTTTAAGTCACCCTGGGTACACAAGAACCCAACCATCAATAGGACAAATGCTTTGAGAATAAATTAGTCCTCTTATGATCCCAGCAGGAGGCTTCATTTAAAGAAAGTGAGGTCAGAGAATTGGCACTCCACTGCTGTAGTCCATCTCTCATTCATGCTTCTTTGGAGCACAGTTGCCCACCTGAGACACTGACTTTACCCATTGGTACAGTGTAAGGTCTGCAAGTTTCTAAACGTGTTGCATGACTTGCTACCAGCATAATGCAACTTCCCTAAAAAGGTACTGGAAGCAAAATTCCATCTTCTGAATTAAACTCGACAATAATCAGTTTAAGAAATCATTTGCCAATCACTGTCAATTTGCTAAGAGAATTATGGATAAAGTTCAAGCCCCTCGAGAGCCTACCAAACCCAGACAGTTGAATGATGAGCAACTCAAGTTTGGACTATGAAAATCAAAGGTTTGACTGATAAAATGTAATAGATTCCAAAAATATACAATGGGTTGCAAAGAATAAGGGCCACACGCACCCAAAGCATGTCCAGAAAGATTGTCTGAATGAAGTTTGAAGCTGGTATATTGAGAAAAGAAGATGTAATGAGAAGCTTAACTACATACCGCCTTACATGGCACAACCATGATGATGTACAAGCGTCTGATTAACCGTACTGTAGGCTGCAGCATATCCTGGCAGTGCCGATCAGTCATTTTCTCCAGAGCATGTAGATAATTCCGCATTTTAGACATCACGCAGGAATTCTGTGAACGCATACATGTATGGTAAACGTCAGCAGGCAACACTTAATTACTGTATAAAAAATGTCCCCTTCATAACTCGTCCAGCAGTATAAACTGCAGTCATCAAACTATCAACTTTGTATCCTTAGAGTGACCGAAGTTCCCGATACATTTAGAATGATGTCTGCAATTTAAACAGTGTGCTTTACTTGTTAATGCCAACATGTCAAATGCACAATTTCCATAATATTATTGAAAATAAGCATTAATTTGAAAATCTGAAATTACTCCATGATATGCCCAAAGTCCATTTCTATGATAATTCTTTACACAAAAATTGAGGTTCACCTAAAATAATCCCTGGCCTCATATTATTTTCACCTATTTTCTGGAACTATTCCTTTTGGTGATCCCTTATTTCAGCAAAAACAAATGGTAAGAAAGTAAGAAAGCCTACACAGCTTTAGGTTCCAACATTATCATGGTTAAATACAAACCTGGCCCCAAAAAACTCATTAGGAGCTAGTTGAAAGGTTAAATCAGTGTGAATTTGATTGGCCTGGAGTCTGTACTTGTTAAAAATTGGACTTTTAGTCAGTTGGAAGAGACGGTAAAACAGTAAAGGATTTTCCCTTTCGAAACAGCAACTCACCTTCGATTGCAAGAAAAATTACGATCTGATTGTAAATAAACACGGAGAAGCAAGACAATGAAAATGTCAATCACAGCAACAATCCCATCTCACAAAAATCATTTTTAAAATGTTTCCACTACACTAATAAATTAACTTATACACTGTGCAGGTAATGAAAAGGGTGAAATGGCACAATTCAACATTGATGAACATACTTGATTTGAAAGTCCTGCGTCCTAAATCTGAATGAAGCCGTTAATCTCTATTACTTCATTACAATAGCAATTTCCTTTAAGCATGTAGCACATTCGTCATCAATATGGTATAGTACCACTTCAATCCTGAATGTACAACCATTCCAAACAGTATCCATAATATTGTATCTTATTAATAAGAGGGAAATAAATATTTGACTTACATGGATATCTATGTGAAGGTTGGGCAGCTTAGCAATACAACGTTTCTTGAAGGGATTGGAGAAAAGGACAAAAATCAGTTTAGTTGAATGTGCTAAACTCCCCCACCCCATCCCCAATAACACAAAGACGAGATACAGACTCACTGTGAATTGTTCTGCTTGCAGGTTATCAATGCTGTTCTTGATTTCTTTTCTCATGCCCAGCATTCTCGAATAGCAGGTCGGAGGAGCTGCATTGGCAACCACTGCAGTAGCTAACAACAGGACCAAGTCCAAGTGCAAGTGCAACTGCATGGTAGAAGACAACTCGAATAACGGCTGACTAAAAGGGCAGTCCAGCCCAGGCATTAAATAGTCCAAGACTTACCCACCTGACCTACTTCTGGACAAATCACACCACACCAGGTGATGACTAATGGAATCAAAATATTTATGTTATTTCAAAAAACAGTCAATGAAATTCAGATGGAGTCAAGTTTTCTGAGGAATCCGGATGGTTTGCTTTAATAACTTTTAAACCTTGCCAATTACTTGTGCTTGGATACCTTAAATTCATCCTTTGAAATGCCTGCACAAAACATATACACACATAATCTTCTCTATCTTTAAAGCGCCGGAAGAATTTAGAAATTTCGGCTCAGAATTTTTGTCTAACCAAACGCTGTTTAACAAGAGAGCCCTGTCATTTTTGGGACAAATGGAATGTTCTTAGGTGCAATGTTTATTTAGAAATGTCCTAAATTTTACATCTCTAGCCTCTTAACAGTCAGGTTCTATTCCCAGATTGTAAACACCATTCCGTGCCAAACAAATACTTTCATTCAAGCACATTTTTTCCCATAAAAAAAATCTGTGGGTTTAATGCCTTTGCATTCAGGCTAAGCACATAACCACTGCATTGACATGGTCTTACAGCAGGAGATACATAGATCTGTGTTAGTTGCAGTTAACTAACATTTGATATGGATCAAAAGTTGAAGGTGGCAAGGTTGAGAAATAGGGCCCAGCATTCAATGAAAGCTGCTTTGTTCTACAGCTGAAAATAGAAAAGCTGAACAAGAGCAACTTATTAGAACACAAGAAATAAGAGCAGGAGTAGGCCATTCAGCCCATTAAGCCTCTCCACCATTCAGTAAGATCATGGCTGATCTGATGTGGCCTCAGCTCCACTTTCCGATCTGACCCCATAAACCTTGACTCCCTTGTCGATCAAAAATCTAACTCTGCCTTAAATGTACTCAATGACCTAGCATCCACTGCTCACTGGGAAAGAAAATTTCAAACACTAATGACCCTCAGAGATAAAATTCCTCCTCATCTCTGTTTTAAATGGGAGATCCTTTATTTTCAAACTGTATCCCCCAGTTCTAGATTTCCCCATGGGGGAAACATCCTCTCAGCATCTACCCTGTCAAGCTCCCTCAGAATCTTATATGTTTCAATAAGGTCACCTCTCATTCTCCTAAAGTCCACTGAGCATAGGACCAACCTGCTCAACCTTTCCTCAAAACATAACCCTTTAATCCCAGAAATCAACCTAGCGCGTCCAATGCAAGTATATTCCTGTGTAAATAAGGAGAGCTAAAATGTACGCAGTACTCTAGATGTGGTCACATCAACATCCTGTGCAGTTGGAGCAAGACTTTGCTGCTTTTATAATCCATTACCCTTGCAATGAAGACCAACATTCCATTTGCCTATCTAATTACTTGCTGTACCTGCATGTTAACTTATTGTGATTCATGTACACCCAGATCCCTCTGTGCTGCAGCATTCTCCAGTCTCTCTCCATTTAAATAATATTACACTTTTATATTCTTTCTACTAAAGTGGATAACCTCACACTTTGCACACATTATACTACAGCCACCAATTTTTTGCTCACTCACAGAACCTGTCTATATCCCTTTGCAGGCTCATTGGCCTAGATATTCTGGTCAGCAGCTATGCTGGGAGCATGGCCACTGCCAGCCAAGTTTTATCTGACCCGATAGAACTGCCCAATTTCAGCCTTGTCTTTGGCTGAAGCAGAATGGGCAGTGCAGCCTTTCCAGGGTAAGTCCAGCAAGTGTAGGAAAGTCAAGGGAAGGAGAGGCCACATTTCCTCCCAGCCCCTTTTTACAACTGTAGCTGCTATATTCAGGCAAACATTTAAAGATCAAATATTTTAATAAATGAGTGTATGAGTGACTGATTGGGTGAATGGGTAAGTGAATGGTTGGTGATTTGGTGGGTATTGGTGATTAAGGAGTAGTTGATGGGTAGCTGAGTGGTCAGTGGGATAGATAGGTCAGGTGGTGGAGGGTATGGGTGGTCAGGTGGTTGGGAGAGTAGTCAGGTCGGGATGGGGGGTAGTCAGGTGGCCATGAGCTGGTTAGCAGGGGGTGGGCTGCAGTTGGGTGGTCAAGGGGGTAGTCAGGTTGGGTTGGGGGGAAAAGTGGGTGGTTGGGGAGGTAGTCTGGTTGGAGGCATAGTTGGGTAGTCAGGGGATTGACTGGGGAAGTTAATTAGTTTTAATGTCTTGTCAATTATATTGTTAAGATTAAGTGAAATAGGTGATCGGTATTAATTGTCTTTGAGCACATATAAATTGGGGATTCTTAATGACCAGTGGGCACTGTGGGGGCTGAGGTGCATCATCACCCTGGGAATGATAGTTTGGTTTAATTAGTTAAGTTTCCTTTGATGTTTTGATTTTTGTTACAGTGCCCAATCAGGGGCTGTCATTCCCTCTCATTTATTGATTTTTGTTTAATTTATTGATTTTTCTTTTACTAAAAGTGTATAAATTGGGGATTGCTGGTTGAGTGGGAGGAAAGCTGTGAGGCTGAACAAGTCAATAAACTCTGTCTGTAAAAAGCTCTGTGTCTTGGTTTTTGGCTTCACCAACCTGCTTGGGTCCTATTAACAGTTGGTTGAGAGGGTGGTCAGGGAGTAGTCAGGTTGGGTTGGGATGATAGTCACATGGTTGGGGAGGTTGTTGGGTCAAGGTCAGGGGCATGATTGGACAGAGTAGTAGTTAGGTGATTGGGTGGGGTCAGTAGGGTTGTTCATTTGATTTACCCTGAATAACCACCGAGTTAGCCAGGTATTAAACTGTTTAACATTTCCAAGGCAAGTCCTTCTTATCTGGCCCAAGTTTCTATCCTGAGTTCAGGTTTGGAAACATTCGCAGAGGGTCCCAGACAGCAGGGAATAAGCTCATCAAAAGTTTAAACTTCCTGGGCAATTTGTGTGTATGTCTGTGCATTAGGACTTCCACATGGCCCTGACCCGCATCTTCTAACATAGATCCCGTCCCTGACAATCCAGAGACAGGAGGATTTGGGCCTGTGTCCACCTCACAACTTTCTTTCTTATTTAACTTCGTACTATCAACACAATAGGCCACAATAAACTCTGTTCCTTCATCCAGGCCATTGATATAGATTGTAAACAATTGAGGCCCCAGCAATGATCCCTTTGGCACTCCATGTGTTACAATTTGACAACCTGAAAATTATCCATTTATCCTGTTTCCTGTTAGTTAGCTAATCCTCCATGGATGCTAATATCTTAACCCCAACAGCATGGCCTCTTAATCTGAGTAATAACCTTTTATGATGCACCTTATTGAATGCCTTTTGGAAATCTAAATACACTACATCAATGGGTCCACTTTATCTAGCCTGCTTGCTACATGCTCAAAGAACTCAAATAAATTTGTCAAACATTATTTCCCTTTCATAAAAGCATATTGACCCTGCTTGTTTGTATTATGATTTTATAAATATACTGCTGCTATTTCCTTCATTACAGATTCCAGCATTTTCCCAATGATAGATGGTTGGCTGATTGGCCTATAGCTTCCTATTTCTTTCTCCCTCATTTATTGAGTAGGGGCATTACATTTCTGGTTTTCAAATCCACTGGGAGCATTCCAGATGTTGGGAAATTTTGGAAGATTACTACCAATGCATCCACTATCTCTGCAGCCACTTTTTAAAAAAATCCTTGGATACAGACCATCAAGTCCAAGGGACTTGTCAACCTTTAGTCCCTTAGTTTTTCTAGTACTTTTTCTCTAGTGGCAGTGATTGTTTTAAGTTCTCCCTCCCTTTAGCCCCTTAATTATCTGCTCTTATTGAAATGCTTTTTGTGTTTTCTACTGTGAAGACAGTTACAAAATATTTGTTCAACGTCTCTGCCATTTTCTTGTTTCCCATTATAATCCCTATCTCATCCTCTAAGGGATCAACACTCACTTGAGCTACTCTCTTCCTTTTTGTATACTTGTAGAAGCTCTTACTGTCTGTTTTTATATTTCTCTCAAATTTTAATTTCTCCCTCTTTATTTTTTTTTTAGTCATCCTTTGCTGGCTTTTAAAATTTCCCCACTGGCTACCTCTAACCTTTGCAGCATTATACACATTTTCTTTCAATCTGATACCACTGATAAAGTTCTTAGTTAGTCATGTTCATCCTTCTCATAAAAAATTACTTTCTCAATATATTTGTTGAGAGTTATGAAATCTCTCCTTAAATGTTATTAACTGCTTATCTACTGTAAGACAGTACTTACCTAACAGTCCACTTTAGCTAACCCTATCTTCAAACCTTTAATTGCCTTTGCATAAGCTTAAGACACTGATTTTAGACTCAAGAATTCATTCTTGAACTGAATGTGAAATTCTCTAGTGGTATGATCACTTTTCCCTAGAGGATCCTTTACGATGAAATCATTAATTAATTCTGTCTCATTGCACATTACCAAATCCAAAATGGCCAGGTATCTGGTTGGTCCTACAATGTATTCTAAGAAAATGTCCCGAACGCATTCTGAGAACTTCTCCTGAAGGCTAGCTTTGCAAATTTGATTTGTTGAATCCATCCAAAGATTAAAATCTCCCATGATTATTGTTCATGGGATGTGGGCATTGCTGGCTAGACCAGAATTTATTGCCCACTCCTAATTGCCTTTGAGAAGGTGGTGATAAGCTGCCTTCTTGAACCACTGCAGTCCATGTGGTGTAGGTACAGTGCTGTTAGGGAGGGAGTTTCAGACTTTTGACCCAGCGACAGTGAAGGAAGGGTGATATAGTTTCAAGCCAGTGTGGTGTATGGCTTGGAGGGGAACTTGCAGGTGGTGATGTTCCCATCTATCTGCTGCCCTCATCCTTCTAGGTAGCAGAGATCGTGGGTTTGGAAGGTGCTGTCGAAGAAGCCTTGGTGAGCTGCTGCACTTTGTACTGTGCATAAATTGTTGAAGGGGTAGTACTTTTCTTCCAATCTCCTATTATTTCTTGATTTATCCTCTGTCCTACAATGTAGTTACTGTTAGGGGGTCTATAGACTACTCCCAGCAATGACTTCTCTCCCTTGTTATTTCTTATCTCCACCCAAACTAATTCTATATCTTGGTCTTCAAGCCAAGATTATTCTTACTGTGTATTGATCTCATCTTTTATTAACAGAGTTACCAGAACTCTGTTTCTATCCTTCTTAAATGTCAAACATCTTGTTACAAATGCTAAATGCATTCAGATAAAGAGCTTTTAATTTTGCCTTTTTACCATTTTTCCCTACTCTGACCCCACTGGTTGGTGCACTGTTATGTTTGTATGCTTCGTCCCTTCCTGTCACACTCTGGTTATCATTATCCGCACCCCTACTCTGCACGATTGCCCTATTCTTTCTCTTTAGCTTCCCCTCGCCTGAACCCTCTCCCACAATATTTAGGTTAAAGCCCCTCTACAGCCCCAGTTATTTGATTCACCAGGATACTGATCCCTAACAAAAACAAAAACAGAATTACCTGGAAAAACTCAGCAGGTCTGGCAGCATTGGCTAAGCTGTTCAAGTGAAGCCCTTCCCAAAGTTGAGTTCCCTCTTTCCCCAGGACTGGTGCCAGTGTCTGATGAATTTCTCACACACAAGTCTTTGATCCATGCATTAAACTCTGATTTTATTTACCCTACGCCAATTTGCTCGTGGCTCAGGTAGTAATCCAGAAATTATTACCTTTGCGGTTCTGCTTTTTAATTTAGCCCCTAGCTGCTCATACTTATGAGAACCACTTTCTTAGTACTAATTTTGTCATTGGTCACCACATGAACCATGACAAATGGATCCTTCCCAACACAGCCTTCGGGACTCATGCTCTCAGCTGTACGGAATGTACCTATCCCTCTAACTATCTTGTCCCCAAACATGACTACATTCCTTTTTACTCTCCCAACTTGAATGCAGGGGGGCACCATGGTGCATGGTTAGTTTGCTCATCCTCCCTGCAGTCCCTGCTCTCATTCACTCAGGCTACAAGAACCTTATACCTGTTGGATGACTGCAAGGGGTGAGGCTCCTCCAGTGCTACCTTCTGGACCCCCATACTTACTTCACTCTTGGTCACACCCTCCAAATCTGAAGTACTTAAGCCAAGGGGTGTGACTGCCTGTATCCAAAGCTTGGAATCCAGCTCATCGACTGGGAGTCAAAGTTCCTAGAGCTGCAGGCATGGTTGCTGTGGATCACACTAGTGTTCACCAACTTCTAACATGCTACAGCTGCAACACACCACTTACACTGCATCTCTTGCATTTCAATTAACTAATTAGGTTTCAAGTTTTGAAATATCACTCAATGTAAGGAGTTCAGTACACATTTAATACAGTACTTTTCCTATTCCTAATTAAAACTATGGCCCTAGTTTTTTGGGGGGGAAACTATATAATTAACCAACTAATCATCTAACTGTTAACTTAATTAATGCCTCTAGACCTCAGCTTTCAGATCTTGCTGTATTTTGCTTCCTTTCTCAGATCACTCCTTGTTTTCTAAAAGACCAGAGGAACACCTCTTCCCTCACTGCGTCGAATTCTCTCACCCACCAAGTTCCTGTGATAAGTACTCTGTGGAAGCAGTACTTTGTCAAGTAGCAGGACTCTATGCTACTTAGACAAAAAATGAATTGAGTTGTGCAACTATATAGTTACATGGGTAATTATAGAAGCCATTTTGGACACATCAAGGTCTCAGACAGCAGTGAGATAAATAACAAGGTAATCTACCTTTTGAGGTGTTGATTGGAAAGTAGCTTGGCCAGGTTACCAGGCGAATTCCCTACACTTCTTCAAACTGTAAAGTTGGACATTTAATATTCACTTGAAGCATAAGACCAGTTTAATGTTCTATCTGAATGAAGGGACCTTTAACTCCCTCAGTACTACATTGAAGTGTCAGCTAGATTTTGTCTTCAAGCTCTGGTGGGTAATTACCTTGCACAGCTCTAACCCTTTGACGTTCCCCTCAACCAAACCTGCTAATAAAGAAGCAATTGGCTATTTATTGCATAGCTATTTGAGGGGCCTTGATATGTCCTGGCTTGATCCCACCAAGTCAGGCAAGTAATTGCTGCTGTAGATGCAGACTTCAACTAGTGGAGCCAGCTGTGGTTCAAAGGATATGGCAATACACACACTCACTTTATTATGTTCACCGTGGATTAGTAGTAGTTTCCACTGCCTGTTGTGGAGCAAGGGCTCAAACTCAAACTTATCCAGTTGCGGGGAAGGTAGATGAAAATGTGTTTGGGTTCAATATTATATAGCTGATGACAGGGAACCATTAACAATTTTGGCTAACATTAGGGCCAAGTCTGGTCAGCAGTTTAATGGGTCAAGAGAGCAGAAGGTGAGTCTCATGAACAAGATGAGAATGGAGAGTTCATGAAGGGCAATAAGAGAGAAACTAAAGAAAGATACTAGTTCAGAGCTAGGACAGGGAGAACCATTAGTGAAGTTTGGTGAGCAAGGAGAAGGGAGGGATGGGGAGAGGCAACCAAACAGATGGTCTCAATCAAAGAAATCCATGAATTTTGCAGTGGAATAGCTAAGCAACCTTTTAGCATTTAACATTAAATCTAATTTTTTTGTATGAGGTGACATTGAGGACAATGATTCTATTGGACTTAATTTCTTGAACTTTCCAATATATAAAAAAATTCTCAGGATGTGAGCATTGCTAACAAGACCAGCATTTACTGCACATCTTTTGTCAAATTGATTGTTACTCTCGCACTTCTGTTGTTGGGGTTTTCTGCAATGATGAAGGAGTGATGGTGTGGGATTTTTTTAAGGAAATTTGGAGGTGATTGTGTTTCCATAAACCTGTTGATCTTGTCTAAGTGACAGAGGTCACAGGTTTGGGAAGTGCTGTTATAAGAAGGCTTGGTGAATAGTTGCAGTGCATCCTATGGATAGGGCATTCCGCAGCCATATGCCCATGGTGCAGGGAGTAGTTGTTTAAGGTACTGGATGGGAGGCTAATCATTCAGACTGCTCTGTTCAGGATGGGGCTGAGCTTCAAGTGTTGCATCTGTATCCCATCCAGGCAAGTGAAAAATATTTCATCACATTGGTGACTATGTCTTGTAGTTTATGCTGAGGCTTTTGGGATTCAAGGGGTGACCCAGTTGCCCCAAAATGGATAGATTCTGATCTGTTCTGGTAGCCATGTCATTTATGTAATTGGTCCAGTTGAGTCTAGAGAAATTGTTCAGTGTGAGAACAAGTTCAGCCAGACAGAGGAGAGTAGTGGTGGATGGGGATTGTTCGGGCCTCTAACACCTTATGTCACATCAACAATTTCCAGTTCCCTGACCCCAACTGCTTCACCATGGACGTCCAATCCCTCTACACCTCCATCTCCCACCAGGATGGTCTGAGGACCCTTAGCTTCTTCTTCGAACAGAGGCCCGAACAATCCCCATCCACCACTACTCTCCTTCGTCTGGCTGAACTTGTTCTCACACTGAACAATTTCTCCTTCAACTCCTCTCACTTCCTCCAAATAATAGGTGTGGCTATGGGTACCCGCATGGGCCCCAGCTATGCCTGTCTCTTTATGGGGTATGTGGAACATTCCTCGTTCCAGTCCTACTCTGGCCCCCTCCCACAACTCTTTCTCCAGTACATCGATGATTACTTTGGTGCTGCTTCATGCTCTCGTCGGGACTTGGAAAAATTTATTAATTTTGCTTCCAATCTCCACCCCTCCATCATTTTCACATGGTCCATCTCTGACACTTCCCTTCCCTTCCTTGACCTCTCTGTCTCAATTTCTGGTGATAGACTGTCCACCAATATCCATTACAAGCCTACTGACTCCCACAGCTACATCAACTACAGCTCCTCACACCCCGCTTCCTGTAAGGACTTCATCCCATTCTCAGTTCCTTCGCCTCCGTCACATCTGTTCTGATGATGCTACCTTCAAAAACAGTTCCTCTGACATGTCCTCCTTCTTCCATAACCGAGGTTTTCCACCCACGGTCGTTGACAGGGCCCTCAACCGTGTCCGGCCCAACTCCAGTGCATCCTTGTCCTCCCTCCCAGAAACATGATAGGGTCCCCCTTGTCCTCACTTATCACCCCACCAGCCTCCACATTCAAAGAATCATCCTCTGCCATTTCCACCAATGATGCCACTACCAAACACATCTTCCCTTCATCCCCCCCGCCGGCGGCATTCCGTAGGGATTGTTTCCTCCGTGACACCCTGGTCCACTCCTCCATCACACCCTACTCCTCAACCCCCACCAACAGCACCTTCCCATGCAAACGCCAAATATGCAACACTTGCCCCTTCACTTCCTCTCTCCTCACCATCCAAGGGCCCAAACACTCCTTTCAAGTGAAGCAGCATTTCACTTGCATTTCCCCCAACTTAGTCTACTGCATTTGCTGCTCCCAATGCGGTCTCCTCTACATTGGAGAGACCAAACACAGACTGGGTGACCGCTTTGCAGAACACCTTCGGTCTGTCCGCCAGAATGACCCAGACCTCCCTGTCGCTTGCCATTTTAACACTCCACCCTACTCTCTTGCCCACATGTCTGTCCTTGGCTTGCTGCATTGTTCCAGTGAAGCCCAACGCAAACTGGAGAAACAACACCTCATCTTCCGACTAGGCACTTTACAGCCTCCGGACTGAATATTGAGTTCAACAACTTTAGATTGTGAACTCCCTCCTCCATCCCCACCCACTTTCTGTTTCTTCCCCCTTCTTTTTGTTTTTTTCCAATAATTTATATAGAGTTTTCTTTTCCCACCTATTTCCATTATTTTTAAATCCATACCTTTATGCCCTTTTAGTCTTATTTCACCCCACCCCCTCTAGAGCTATCTGTACCTTGCGTGTCCTGCTATCCATTCTTAATTAGCACATTCTTTTAGATAATATCACCACCTTCAACACCTCTTTGTTCTTTTGTCTGTGACATCTTTTGGTTATCTGCTCCAATCACTGCTTGATTGTCCCAAAACCACCCCCCCCAACTTCTCCTCCCACACACCCCCCACCTTAAACCCGCTTATATTTCACCCCTCTCCTATTTTTACTTAGTTCTGATGAAGGGTCATGAGGACTCGAAATGTCAACTTTGTTCTTCTCCACCGATGCTGCCAGACCTGCTGCGTTTTTCCAGGTATTTCTGTTTTTGTTGAGAGGGAAATGCTGGCTCTCCCTTCATGCTCATTTCTGAGAATTTGCAGGGTCTCCCACTTTCAATATTTGTGGAAGATTCCCAGGACTGGATTAGCAATTGCAGGAATCCCCCACACAGTCGTTGGTTAACTCACAAAACAAAAACAGAATTACCTGGAAAAACTCAGCAGGTCTGGCAGCATCGGCAGAGAAGAAAAGAGTTGACGTTTCGAGTCATCATGACCCTTCAACAGAACTGAGTGAATATTAGGAGAGGGGTGAAATATAAGCTGGTTTAAGGTTGGGGGGTGGGGGGAGAGAAGTGTGGGGGGGTGTGGTTGTAGGGACAAGCAAACAGTGATAGGAGCATATAATCAAAAAATGTCACAGACAGAAGAACAAAGAGGTGTTGAAGTTGGTGATAATATCTAAACGAATGTGCTAATTAAGAATGGATGGCAGGACACTCAAGGTACAGCTCTAGTGGGGGTGGGGTGGAAAGGCTAACAGGGCATAAAAGATATAGATTTAAAAATAATGGAAATAGGTGGGAAAAGAAAAATCTATATAAATTATTGGAAAAAAAAGGAAGGGGGAAGAAACGGAAAGGTGGTGGGGATGGAGGAGGGAGTTCAAGACCTAAAGTTGTTGAATTCAATATTTAGTCCGGAAGGCTGTAAAATGCCTAGTTGGAAGATGAGGTGCTATTCCTCCAGTTTGCGTTGAGCTTCACTGGAACAATGCAGCAAGCCAAGGACAGACATATGGGCAAGAGAGCAGGGTGGAGTGTTAAAATGGCAAGCGACAAGGAGGTTTGGGTAATTCTTACGGACAGGCCGCAGGTGTTCTGCAAAGCGGTCGCCCAGTTTACGTTTGGTCTCTCCAATGTAGAGGAGACCACATTGGGAGCAACGAATGCAGTAGACTAAGTTGGAGAAATGCAAGTGAAATGCTGCTTCACTTGAAAGGAGTGGTGGGCCCTTGGACAGGAGAGAGGAAGTGAAGGGGCAGGTGTTGCATCTTTTGCGTGGGCATGGGGAGGTGCCATAGGTGGGGGTTGAGGAGTAGGGAGTGATGGAGGTGTGGACCATGGTGTCCCGGAGGGAACAGCCCTGTTTTACATGGTGGTGTCCGTGCTGTAATATGTTTTACTCTTTGTACCAGTAGATGTCACTTCAGAGTGCTGTTTCTTTGGCACTGAACGAAGGGGTGGAAAGAAACCTGAGTAATGGATGGGGAGAGAGAAAGAACGTCGTTAACACGGGCAACTCTTAGGAAAGCATTTTAGTTAGTATTTATTTTGAAAACTAGTAATTGTCAGTTACTTAATCAATTAAAGTTTAAGCTATAGTGTGGACGACTTTTTCAGCTTTTATACGAAGAGTTAAACTGAATTAAAAAGATTTATCCTTTTCGACAGAGCTCGACAATCAACATTTGTAAACATTCACGTAATTCTCAATGCTTGACTATCGACACTTTAACTTACTTCCGGTGGCCAGCCACATAAGTTTCAGACCTGCTGAGTTTTTCCAGGTATTTTTATTTTTGTTTGTTCTATTTATTTGTTACGCGCATTCCTGGCTTTTTCCTGTTGCATCAGTTAGTGTCTTTGAGTTGCTGTTTATGTTTCGAATTTCGATTCCATATTTTGTTTCTGTCTTTTTTTTTGCAACCCAGTTCCCTATTTGCAGCCGCGCTGACCTAAATGCGACTTCTCCCCGTAGTTACCCTGGGTGGGGTGGTGCCGGAGACACGTGTTCTACTCGTAACTCTATAATACATAGTTGCCAGCAGAGGTGAGCGATTGAAATAAGACGGTCTGTTATCTCTTCTTATCAGTGTGTTCAGGGCGCGATCAGGGCAGCCAGAGACACCTCCAACAGCGAATCGTTCAGACTAACACACCGCTGCAACCTCCAGCTTGATTCTATCTCCACTGATTGACTGCACGGCACTGACGGGATAAAAACACTAACTGGTTTCATTTATAAATCTCAATACAGGTGGCTGTGGCGTTGTTATAGGTTATAAATCTTCAAACTGTTTTTTGTTGGGTGGGGGGCGGAGATAGTTTGTTTATTTTAAGCAAACGAATGTTAAGCCTGAACTTAATTCTAAAGACCCTTTCAAGATCTGTATAGGTTGACAACAAGGCGGTGTAATGACTGGTGATTCAGTGATGTCTACAATCTCTTCCTCAACGAGTGTTTCCTAGACACCCGGTTCCCCCAACAATCGTTTGAGTGGATTAACCATATTCTCTTCGCACTTGGTATCCGTCAGGTCAGGAGAGGACGGGACAGAGAATTTGGGAAAGTTTTTCAGAAACAGATGGAGGTTGGTGTAGACGGAAGGTCTGATGTTCTGACGATGACATCTCCTTCTCCTGTCCCTCATCTCTGCCGGTCCCTTTAACAGCTGACACTGTTCACCCACCCACCTAGTTACAGACTCCCGTCTTGAGACTGACCAGCACCGAAGGTTTTATGGTCTCAAGGCTGGATGTGTGAATATCTCCGATGCTGCAGCTCAGCTTCTGATCTCCCGCCTCCCCTTCAGATAATGTGATCAATTTTAAACAGCGGTGCCAGGAGCTGAAAATGGGGGGTAATCACTCCCATAAAACGCCTGTTTTTGACGAGAACGAGGACGGTAAGAGCGCTTAGTTCACTCAACGTAAACTTTGGGTCGTTTTTAGTTTGACTTCATTTGGGCTGTGAAAATGTTCTACTCCCTTCAGTCGCAGCAACGATACCAATAGGTTTTGATGTACCCTCAAACGATTGAAAACAAAACTAACCAAATGTCCTTCTGAAGTAAGGGGCTTGTGTGGAGGTTGTCCCCATGCGAGGTGGAGAAAATGAGAAATAAAAAATGTGAGGGATTAGAGAGGAAGGCAAGGACTGGAAGGTTGATAGTAACTTCAGACCGGTTCCTTTTCAACCTATAAACTCCCAAAAACCCTGGGAGATGTAATTGGGTTCTTTCTATTAAACAGAGTACGCACTCAATGACCCATGTTTCCGGGTCTGTTTTATATTTCTACCAAAGGTTTAATTGCTGATTTGTCCAGTTTGAGGTAAACAAATGATATGTGTTCTAAGTTTTGATAATTTCAAAGAATTACTACTACATATCTTATGAAGGTGCTGCTAACTTTCCAATGCTTCTGCTCTTCCAACTCTCAGTTGCCTTCCAATATTCTAGTGGCTGAGAGTGCAGGCACGCTAGTTGACTGAGGAGGGCTCCACAGTCCAATTAGGTAGTAATGGGAGATGCAAGAACCTTGGAAAGAGATGGCAGGGTTAGGTCATTAAGCCCTTTGAGCCTGCTTCACCAGTCAATACAATCCTGGCTGATCTATCTCAATGCATAGGATAAGGAAAGATCCTTATTTTGGCAAGGAGGGGACCAAAACCAAGAATTTGGGTAGCCAAGAGTTGGTTTAGGTAGGAGTTGGGGGAGAAGGTAGTGGGCCGAGGCAGTTAAGTTGGAGAGTCGGGCGAAGTGTCTGAGCGGGAGTTTGGAACATGAAGGGAGTCAGGAGAACAGGAGAGTCAGCTACTTTCAGAAACAGTCCTTCTTGAGCTGCTCATGTCATGTAACAGAGAATTGGATGGAGCATGCAGAGAAGGAGGTTTGGAAGAGATGGTCACACTCCCTGGAGAAGATGCAAAAAAGACCTACAAGGATGATATGAGAACTGAGAGCTTCTGCTTACCAGGAGAATTGAACAGACCAGGGTTCATTTCTCTCGAATGTTGAGGGGTGAGCTAAGAGATTGTTCAGACAATGAAAAGCTTTGATGGGATAGGTGAAGAGAAGATGTTGCAACTTGTGGGGGAAACCAAAATTAGGGCCCATAAATATAAGAGTTCTTTATCCAGAGGCTGGTTAGGATATGGAACTTGCTACCACACTGAGCAGTTGAGGCAGAGTTAGACACAAAGGAGAACAGAAAAGAAGGTCATGTTGATGGGAGTTAAAATAGAGGGTCTGGAGGAGTCTTGTGTGAAGCAGAAACACTGACAGCTCAAAAACAAGTTAATGCATCTTCTATCCAATGTACATTAGAGACAATTTTTCATGGCTTTCCCTGATGGCAACTTGTCTCTTGCACAGATAAATATGTATTACTCCACAATGTGAATGTGGTTCTCTGTAACACATCCATCTGTTTTCATAGGAAATTGAGATATTTAAAACAAAACTGAGTCTGGTACTACCTCACTCTCCCGACTTGCTAAACATTTCACATTTTTGGGCAGCAGTACAAAACTATGGCTCTTAAAGTGGCAACAAGCTATTTTTAATTCAGTATTTGTTTAAATAGCATAAGGATATATATACACAGCCCTGAATTACTAATGAAACAGCAACTTCCATTTATGTGATTTGTAATAAAATATCCTAAAGGTACTTCACAGGAATGTTATCAAACAAAATTTGACACCTAGCCTCATAAGGAGATACTAGGAGAGGTTGCCAAATGCTTGATCAAATAGCTAGGTTTTAACAAACATCTTAAAGGAGGAAATAGGGATGGAGAGGTTTAGAGAGAAGGGATTTCAGAGCTGAGGGCTTGAGTAGCTGCCACTTGTGGAGCAGTTAAAATCAGGGCATGCAAGAGGCTAAAATTGCTGGAATGCAGAGATCTCGGAGGGATGCAGGGATGGAGGCGATTACAGAGATAGCGAGGAGTGAGACAATGGAGGAAGCTGAAAATGAGAATTATAAAAGTGAGACATTGCTGGACCGAGAGCCAATATAGTTTGGTGAGCACAGGGGTGATGAATGAAAAGGACTTGGTGCGAACTTAGGATACCTCCAACAAATGTTTGGTTGTATTCAAGTTAATGGAGAGTGGAAGATGGTAGGTTGGCCAGGAGAGCACTGCGAAAGTTTAGCCTAGAGGTAGCAAAGGCATGAGTGAGGGTTTCAGCAGCAGATGTGCTGTGGAGCATGATGGAGGTGGGCAATATTATGGATATGCAAAATGGGATGTGGCATTCAGATAATGAATGCAATACTTAATCTCTCCTTAGCATCAGCAGTCAATGATGCTTAGAGAAAAGTTAGACAAAGCTCACTTAACAATTTGTGTGCTGTCAGTAAATTCAGGGTAATTGCTATTTTGCTACCAGCTGTGTCCAGATGATGTATTGTGGAGGGAAGAAACATTAAATCTACTCGGATATAAGAATAGTTTTGATTCATCCTAAAATAAAAGTAAGCACTATTTCTGATCTTCCTGTTTCCTCGTGTATCTTAGTATTTATATTCCCCATTCTCACGTTCTAGTTTTATTTCAATTTAAATTTTCTTCTTTCAACGTAAAAACTTATTTTGATGATTCCATAAACTTTTTAAAAGAAACGTAAAGCTTTTAATTTACCATATGCTTTTCCCTCTGTGTGTCTCTTTCTTTTACAATTGAAAATAACATGGCAAATGCAATGCCATGTTGTTGGTTAAACACTGTCTGAAATGACCAATCCATTCAATAGGGATTTAAAGAGAAACTTCTTTATCCAGTGAGTGGTTAGAATGTGAAACTCAGTACCAGAATGAGTAGTTGAAGTGAATAATATAGATGTGTTTAAGGGGCAATATAGATAGAGGGAGAAAGGCATACGTCACCTGATAAGGTTGGATGATGTAGGGTGAGAGGAAGCTTGTGTGGAGCATAAACACTGCATGGGCCCATTGGACTAAATATGATGTAAATTCTATGTACTGTTTTTGATTTTGAATTGCAAATATCTGATGATCAACTGGTGCCAACCTCTGATGCAACTGTCTGCATCAAAGCACTCCTGGCTACTCCGTGGCCCCTCAGAACAGAGCAAATGAACTCCTCTGTAACACAAGTACTGCAGGACTTCAATTACTTTATACATACACCAACTAAATTTGCATGAAATAAGACTTGGTTCCCCTCGATATTGTATGAGCATAATATAGGTTGAGGGAAGCCAAGTCTGTTTGTACCTTTTCCCACATGTTAATTTTCTTGTAAAATGCCTGACACAAATCACAAATGATTTTGTTAAAAGAATGCATTAAACTACCAATGCTTTAAATGTGGATGTTATCAGCCTATTAGGTCTCTGCACTAAAAGTGGCTGGATTAATGAGGTTAGGCCAACCATTTGGCACATATTAATCTTTTTAAAAGCAATAACTTGCTTACATAGCTTTTCTTTGTGTATTCAACAAGTAGTTTAATTTGATAATCTCATTAAAACATCACTCTTCTGTATGAGTTGTCAGCTGAGAGTAGGCTCATGTATTCTGGTTATTGCATTCTAGCACAAAGTGAAGTGCTCTTTACGGCATGCACAAGAGAAGAATGTGAGAAAGGAATGAGAAATTATATTTCCATATTTTTTGTTCCACCTTTCAATGTACCTGTATATCTTTTTCTTTTCTCCATCACCGAAGATGCTAACTCATGCAGAGGTGCATTGGCCCTCATAGCTGATTGGCCTGTGTAGAAGGGCTAATCTTTATGTAGCAGCTGAGGCTCAAGTCACAGCATCAAGATTGAATTTGATCCTATCCTCACCAAATGTGCAAAATTCCAGCAGGAATCAGAAGTGTGAATGCTGATTCTTTCCCCTTCCACCCCCATTCTTTCTGGGGCATTGAGGTCAGTTGTAACATCCTATTCCTGCAACATTAACCAACCAGCCTGCCACCTCAAGTTTAGCTTTTGAGTGACATTGCCTAAAAGTACAATTAGCATAGTAGTTATAATACTAGACTAGTGATCTATGTTAACTGGATCCTAGCCAGTTGAAGACAAAACTAAGACACAAAGCCTTTCTTTGCTGAGATAGTTTATTGATTTTATGTCAACACTCCTCATCCACAGTCAGTGTCCCAGCTATCCCCCATTTATGTGTTCAAATACCCATCACCTGTTTCCCTTAATGTAATTGGCATTAACAAATGTAATTAATAAGACATTGACAACCTAGACATGGTAAATTGAAATGGCATTATAGAAAATTGTGAAATTGACTTTGTGGATTGCTACTGAACAAAATGTCTTCTGACAATGGGATATAACCCCAGCCTGGCCCCTAATGTCTGAATTCCATACTGTTCAATCCAGACAATCAATCCAACTGGTGTGGCAATACAATGGCTGTTTTTGGGGAAATGGCAAATGTCATGATGCTGTAATAGAAAACACTCATAAGTTTGGGGCATTGCACAGGGAGCTCTTCTCTGCTGTACATAACCTGGAATTGCTAGTTACAAACAATGGATGCCTGATGGAAAAAGAGTTTCATTACATAGTACAGCACTTTTTTCCTTGTGTGCTTTTGAGGAGGGGAAAGTATTTTCTTGCACTGGGAATTTGAACCTTGCATTGTATTCTGGACATAGAAAATGTCTCCCAGCTCATGGCAGTCACACATCAGGTGCTAAAACTTTGTTAAGAGATTAAAAAACAACCTTTTAAGAGGAACAAGATATTAAAATGGAGTCTAAAATGTACAAGTAATTTAGTGTACTACAATTGCTAGGTTACCCACAAGTACTTGTACAATGGTGTTAAATTGACAGAACAGATTTGCAGCTCAATATACCACCGCATCCTATTCTCCAAACTAACAATGAGCAAGGCCATAAATCTACCCTTTATCTTCTAGATGATAGTGATCATGGGTTTGGAAGTTACTGCTGAAGGAGCCTTGGTGAATTGCTGCAGTGCACACTGCTACACACCGCTGCCACTCTGTCATTTCTTGTGTAATAGCCTGACATCTAGCTCCATGAAACATTTAGATAGTTTAACAGAAGTAATTATTCACAAAATACATATCAAAAACAATTAACCTTAAACATTATGCACAGGGAGATGTTTTATAGATTGGAATCCCTTTTGTCAGCCAATATGGAGAAGACTCTCCTTCAATGGATCTTGGAGTAGGGGTAGTTGGGGGAGGGAGAAGAATGCTGGCAACCCAATTCCTGTTCCCCAAAACCTGTAAACCTGAGCCCCATTGACCTCCTCCCAAAGGCAGATATCAGAGCTGCATGGATAATTGCTTTTGAGATATCAGCTAACTACCCTGTTGAATTAAGAACCCAGAATATGTGAAAGAAACAATTAAAATAACTGAAACAGAAACAAAAACAAAAACAGAATTACCTGGAAAAACTCAGCAGGTCTGGCAGCATCGGCGGAGAAGAAAAGAGTTGACGTTTCGAGTCCTCATGACCCTTCGACAGAACTTGAGTTCGAGTCCAAGAAAGAGTTGAAATATAAGCTGGTTTAAGGTGTGTGTGTGGGAGGCGGAGAGAGAGAGAGGTGGAGTGGGGGTGTGGTTGTAGGGACAAACAAGCAGTGATAGAAGCAGATCATCAAAAGATGTCAACAACAATAATACAAAAGAACATATAGGTGTTAAAGTTGATGATATCTAAACGAATGTGCTAATTAAGAATGGATGGTAGGGCACGCAAGGTATAGCTCTAGTGGGGGTGGGGAGAGCATAAAAGATGTAAAAAAAAAATTTAAAAAAATAAAAAAATAAATAATTTTTTTTTTCTCTTTTTATAATGGAAATAGGTGGGAAAAGGAAAATCTATATAATTTATTGGAAAAAAAAGAAAAGGAAGGGGGAAACAGAAAGGGGGTGGGGGTGGGGATGGGGGAGGGAGCTCACTACCTAAAGTTGTTGAATTCAATATTTAGTCCGGATGGCTGTAAAGTGCCTAGTCGGAAGATGAGGTGTTGTTCCTCCAGTTTGCGTTGGGCTTCACTGGAACAGCGCAGCAAGCCAAGGACAGACATGTGGGCAATAGAGCAGGGTGGAGTGTTAAAATGGCAAGCGACAGGGAGGTTTGGGTCATTTTTGCGGACAGACCGCAGGTGTTCTGCAAAGCGGTCGCCTAGTTTACGTTTGGTCCCTCCAATGTAGAGGAGACCACATTGGGAGCAACGAATGCAGTAGACTAAGTTGGGGGAAATGCAAGTGAAATGCTGCTTCACTTGAAAGGAGTGTTTGGGCCCTTGGACGGTGAGGAGAGAGGTAGTGAAGGGGCAGGTATTGCATCTTTTGCGTGGGCATGGGGTGGTGCCATAGGAGGGGGTTGAGGAGTAGGGGGTGATGGAGGAGTGGACCAGGGTGTCCCGGAGGGAGCGATCCCTATGGAATGCCGATGGGGGGGGGTGAAGGGAAGATGTGTTTGGTGGTGGCATCATGCTGGAGTTGACGGAAATGGTGGAGGATGATCCTTTGAATGCGGAGGCTGGTGGGGTGATAAGTGAGGACAAGGGGGACCCTATCATGTTTCTGGGAGGGAGGAGAAGGCGTGAGGGCGGATGCGTGGGAGATGGGCCGGACACAGTTGAGGGCCCTGTCAATGACTGTGGGTGGAAAACCTCGGTTAAGGAAGAAGGAGGACATGTCAGAGGAACTGTTTTTGAAGGTAGCATCATCGGAACAGATGCGACGGAGGCGAAGGAACTGAGAGAATGGGATGGAGTCTTTACAGGAAGCGGGGTGTGAGGAGCTGTAGTCGAGATAGCTGTGGGAGTCGGGTTTGTAATGGATATTGGTGGACAGTCTCTCACCAGAGATTGAGACAGAGAGGTCAAGGAAGGGAAGGGAAGTGTCAGAGATGGACCACGTGAAAATGATGGAGGGGTGGAGATTGGAAGCAAAATTAATAAGTTTTTCCAAGTCCCGACGAGAGCATGAAGCGGCACCGAAGTAATCATCGATGTACCGGAGAAAGAGTTGTGGAAGGGGGCCGGAGTAGGACTGGAACAAGGAATGTTCCACGTACCCCATAAAGAGACAGGCATAGCTGGGGCCTGTCTCTTTATGGGGTATGTGGAACATTCCTTGTTCCAGTCCTACTCCGGCCCCCTTCCACAACTCTTTCTCCGGTACATCGATGATTACTTCGGTGCCGCTTCATGCTCTCGTCGGGACTTGGAAAAATTTATTAATTTTGCTTCCAATCTCCACCCCTCCATCATTTTCACGTGGTCCATCTCTGACACTTCCCTTCCCTTCCTTGACCTCTCTGTCTCAATCTCTGGTGAGAGACTGTCCACCAATATCCATTACAAACCCACCGACTCCCACAGCTATCTCGACTACAGCTCCTCACACCCCGCTTCCTGTAAAGACTCCATCCCATTCTCTCAGTTCCTTCGCCTCCGTCGCATCTGTTCCGATGATGCTACCTTCAAAAATAGTTCCTCTGACATGTCCTCCTTCTTCCTTAACCGAGGTTTTCCACCCACGGTCGTTGACAGGGCCCTCAACCGTGTCCGGCCCATCTCCCGCGCATCTGCCCTCACGCCTTCTCCTCCCTCCCAGAAACATGATAGGGTCCCCCTTGTCCTCACTTATCACCCCACCAGCCTCCGCATTCAAAGGATCATCCTCCGCCATTTCCGCCAACTCCAGCATGATGCCACCACCAAACACATCTTCCTTTCACCCCCCCCTATCGGCATTCCGTAGGGATCACTCCCTCCGGGACACCCTGGTCCACTCCTCCATCACCCCCTACTCCTCAACCCCCTCCTATGGCACCACCCCATGCCCACGCAAAAGATGCAATACCTGCCCCTTCACTTCCTCTCTCCTCACCGTCCAAGGACCCAAACACTCCTTTCAAGTGAAGCAGCATTTCACTTGCATTTCCCCCAACTTAGTCTACTGCATTCGTTGCTCCCAATGTGGTCTCCTCTACATTGGAGAGACCAAACGTAAACTGGGCAACTGCTTTGCAGAACACCTGCGGTCTGTCCGCAAGAATGACCCAAACCTCCCTGTCGCTTGCCATTTTAACACTCCACCCTGCTCTCTTGCCCACATGTCTGTCCTTGGCTTGCTGCATTGTTCCAGTGAAGCCCAATGCAAACTGGAGGAACAACACCTCATCTTCCGACTAGGCACTTTACAGCCATCCTGACTGAATATTGAATTCAACAACTTTAGGTAGTGAGCTCCCTCCCCCATCCCCACCCCCACCCCCTTTCTGTTTCCCCCTTCGTTTTCTTTTTTTTCCAATAAATTATATAGATTTTCCTTTTCCCACCTATTTCCATTATAAAAAGAGAAAAAGAAAAAAAAAATTTATTTTTTTTTACATCTTTTATGCTCTCCCCACCCCCACTAGAGCTATACCTTGAGTGCCCTACAGTCCATTCTTAATTAGCACATTCGTTTAGATAATATCACCAACTTTAACTTTAACACCTATATGTTCTTTTGTATTATTGTTGTTGACATCTTTTGATGATCTGCTTCTATCACTGCTTGTTTGTCCCTACAACCGCACCCCCACTCCACCTCTCTCTCTCTCTCTCTCCGCCCCCCACACACATACCTTAAACCAGCTTATATTTCAACTCTTTCTTGGACTCGAACTCAAGTTCTGTCGAAGGGTCATGAGGACTCGAAACGTCAACTCTTTTCTTCTCCGCCGATGCTGCCAGACCTGCTGAGTTTTTCCAGGTAATTCTGTTTTTGTTTTTGTTTTGGATTTCCAGCATCCACAGTTTTTTTGTTTTTAATTAAAATAACTGGATTTGTGAAAAGGTACGATCCAATTCTTACAAAGAGTAGCACAGGACAAGAGTGTAGATGTTAACTTCTGAAAAGTCCATAGGGATGGGTGCTAGGGTGGGTGTGGCGGGGTGGGGTGGAGGGGATGTCGGCATTGGTGGTGGTGGGCTGGAGGGGTGTTTCTGTGTGCAAGTACTTGTACTTTCAAGCTGTTCTGCTTAGACCTCCACCAAACTAAGGCCCTGAACTATAAGACAGAAGGTATGCCTTATGGGGATTGCTTTGGAATGCTGTACAAGTACGAGGATAGCATGGAGAGGGATGAGACCTAAACGGGTCTCCGCTCATTCATTTACTTTGTATCTGGAAGGAAAACATTCTCTGGGTGAAAAGCTGAGGAAAAACTCCCTCTGTTTTACAGATCCAGCACTGATCTCCATCAGACCCTTGATGTCGGTTCGCTTTTGTTATTTTCTGATCAACTCAACTGGAAGAAGTGAAACATAAATCACTTCACACTTTACATTAGAGGCTACAGAGAGCTTAAACATTTTGACTCCTTTTGGCTGAACTATAAGTTACTTGGCAGATGATCCCTCTGATGATTGAGGCAATTAAACTGCTTTTGTCTGAATTACATTCCAAACAGCAAGTGAAGTGGCTGCTCAGTGGAGCATATACTTCTGCCATGCTGTGTTAACTCAACATTATTACAATTATGCAGCTCTTCCTTGAGACTTTTCTTGGACTGATGGTTGTTCTGTAACTACAAAGCTGAAAAAATAAATATTTTAATTAAGAACTTCCACTTCCATCTCACTGAGGAGGTGTCAGGCCAATCCATATTTAACAAACTGCCCTGAAAACTCTTCTCACATTTTGACAGGTGTAACAAAATTCCACTGCAGCAGATGAGCCAATCCAAAACATTCTAAAACAATCAACAACATAATAAATAAAGCAACCCACAACAATCTAAAAGCAAAAGTCCATTGAGCCCACTGTTGACAGATCCTTTAAAAAAATTCCAGGATCCAGATCTGGATCCACATCTTCGGCAAAATCATATCAATATTGCCTTGAACCATACATTATCTGTGTACCAAGTTACTCTGAAATCTGTCCACTAGTTTGAGATCTATTGTTTATAGACAAACAGGCAAAGTAAGCAAGCATGAAGAAAGCAGCTCATCACTGAGTGCAACTAGTTGCAGAGTATAAACTTGGGAATTTGGTGAGTGAGCGAATACAGTGCAGTGAGGGAGGAGAGAAACAGGTAAGTGATTGGTGAGTATTTTGCTCATTTATCTTTAAAATACCATAACTGGGCAATAAGAGTAACTCATGGTAATCAGGAAGAGTCAGCATGGTTTTGTGAAAGGGAAATTATGTTTAACCAATTTCTTGGAATTATTTGAAGGTGTAGCTTGCACTGTGGATAACGGGGAGCCTGTAGATTACTGTACTTGGATTTCCATAAGGCATTCGATAAGGTTATTGCAGAAAATAAAAGTGCATGGTATTGGGGGTAACATATTAGAAAGTTGGCTGGCTGGGAGAAAACAGAGTTTGCATAAATGGGTCATTTTCTGATTAGCAGAATGTGATGAGCAGAGTCCTGCAGGGGTCTGTGCTGGGGCCTCAACTTTTTACAATTTATATCAATGACTTAGGTGGGGGAGTGAAGACATGGTAGCTAAACTTATTTTTCTGAATATTTTGAAATATCCCCTAAATTTTCTCCCACTGCTCCTCTATTGATCTATCCTCCAGCCTAGTATCCCAGTTCACTTCAGCTAGCTCAGCTCTGATGCCCACACAGTTGCCCTTATTTAAGTTTAAAATACTAGTCTCAGACCCACTCTTTTCCCCTTCAAACTGGATGTA
The DNA here is from genome assembly GCF_017639515.1 of Carcharodon carcharias. Classification (NCBI taxonomy): domain Eukaryota; kingdom Metazoa; phylum Chordata; class Chondrichthyes; order Lamniformes; family Lamnidae; genus Carcharodon; species Carcharodon carcharias. The sequence continues at coordinate 94,978,455 of NC_054474.1, forward strand.
AAATTCAGTCATATTGTGGTCACTGCTACTTAAGGGTGCCTTTACTCTGAGGTCATTAATTAATTAATTAATCCTAGCACATTACACAATACCAAGTCTAATATAACATGCACTGGTTGGTTCCAGAATGTGCTGCTGTTTAAAAAAAACTGTCTCAAACATTCTATAAACTCCTCATCCAGACTACTACTGCCAATCTGATGTTTCTAGTTTGTATGTAGATTAAAATCACCCATGATTATTGCCATCCCTTTATCACCAGAACCCAATGTTTCTTCTTATATACTTTGTCCTACACTGTGGTTACTATTAGGGGGCCTGTAGACCACTCCCACTAATGACTTCTTTCCCTTACTATTCCTCATCTCCACCCAAACCGATTCTACATCCTGATCTCCTGAACCAAGGTCATCTCTAACTATTGCACAAATGCCACCTTTGATTAACAGTGCTACCCTTCCACCTTTACCTAGCTTCCTATTCTTCTTGAATGTCATACACCTCTCAATATTCAGTACCCAATACTTCTCATCCTGCAGCCAGATCTCAGTAATGGCTATCAGATCATATTTATTTACTTCAATATGTGCTATCAATTCATTTATTTTGTTTTGAATGTCATGCACATACAGATACAGAGCCTTTAGTTTTGCCTTTTTGTTATCTTTGTAACATCTAGTCTTGTTGGTGCATTCTTAGGGTTTTTTTTCTCTTTCCCTTCCTGCCATTCTCTGACCCTCATTTACCATATTACAATTTTGCTTTCCTGCTTTGACTCTATCCCATGATTTGCAACATTCACCCAAGCCTGATTCTTCAGCCGCACCCGCCCCCCCCCGCAACCTTGTTTAGTTTAAAACCATCTTTACCTCCCTAGTTATGCTGCTCGTGAGAACACTGGTCCCCACACGATTCAGGTGTAGGCCATCCCAACACGACAGCCCCCACTTTTTCTAGTACTGATGCCAGTGCCTCATGAATTGAAACCCATTTTTTCCACACCAATCTTTGAGTCACGCATTCATCTCAATCTTATTTGCCCTATGCCAATTTGCATGTGGCTCAGGTACTACTCCAGAGATTATTACCTTTAAGGTCCTGCTTCTTAGTTTGATGTCTAGCTCCTCATACTAACTATGCAAAACCAGAGTGTGGCAGGAAGGGACAGAGAGTACAAACTTAAGAAGCACCAGCATATAAAGCCAGAGATTGTAAAAATTGTAAAATGACAGTTAAAGGCTCTAATTCTGATTGCACACTGCAATAACAAAATGGATGAATTGTTAGTACAGATAGAAATAAATGTCTATGACCAGATAGTCATCAGAAAGACATAGAGTGGGATTCTCTGGCCCCGCCCACCGCCGGGATTGTCCAGTCCCGCTGAAAATCAATGGGCTTTTAGCTGGGTCATCGAATCTGTCCCAGTGGGTCCCACCATGACAGGGCCGGAAAATCCTGGCCAAAGCTGCAGGGTGACAAAGGGTGGGAACTGAATATTGAAGGGTATTTGTTATTTTGAAAAGATAGGAAGGTGGTGGGGTAGCTCTGTTAAGGGTGTCGTTAGTACAGTAGTGAGAGGTGACCTTAACTCGAAAGAACAAGATGTAGAATCACGTTGGGCAGAGATAAGAAATAGGTCACTTTTGGGATTAGTTTATAGGCTCCCTAACAGGACAACAAATAATCATGGACAACTTTAATCTAAGTGTAGATTGCACAAAACAGACTGGCAAAGGTAGCCTGGAAAATAAGTTCATAGCGTGTATGCGGGACAATTTCTTAGAATAGTGCATTCTAGAGGCAACCAGGGAGCAGGCTATCCTTTGACCTGGTAATGAAAAATGAGACAGGATTAATCAATAACTTCATGATAAAGGAGCCTTTAGGTGACATCAATTATAACATGATAGAATTTCATGCTCAGTTTGAAGGTGTGAAGTGTAGGCCTAAAACTAATGTTTTAAACTTGAATAAAGATTATATGGATATGAAAGCTAAAGTGAATTTTGAAACTAGGTTAAAAGATAGGACAGCAGAGTTGCAGAGGCAGACTTTTAAGGAGATATTTAACTCTCAGCAAAGCTTTAATCGAGTAAGAAAGACTCTTTGAGAAGGATGCATCATCTGTGGCTGAATAAAGAAGTTAAGCATTATATCAAATTGAAAGAAACAGTGTACAAATCTGCAAAGGTCAAAGGTCAGAAAATTGGTCAGATTTTAAGAACCAGCAAAGAACAGGTTAAATGAGTTGGCAAAAATTTGGCAGATGAAGAATAATGTGACAAAGTGTAAACTTGTCCACTTTTTGCAGGAAGAATAGAAAAACAGTATACTATTTAAAAGGAGAGAAATTGCTGAACTTGATGGTGTAGGGGGATCTGGGTGTCCTGTACATGAATCACAAAAAGTAAGTATGCAGTAATCAGTAAGGCAAATAGACTGTTGTTGTTTATTACAAGGGGAATAGAATGTAAAAGTAGGGAAGTTTTACTGCAGTTGCACAGGGCATTGGTGAGACTACATTTTTTAAACTCATTTACGAGATATGGGCTTCACTGGCTCGGCAAGAATTTATTGCCCATCCCTAATTACCCTTGAGAAGGCGGTGATGAGCCCATTCTTGAACTGCTGCAGTTCCTGTGGTGTAGGTACTGTTTAACTCTGCCTTGAATAAATTCAATGACTCAGCCTCACTGCTCTCTGGGAAGAGAATTCCACAGACTAACGAACCTCAGAGAATAAATTTCTCCTCATCTCCATCCTAAACTGTGTCCCCTAGTTCTAGACTCCTCCCTAAATGGAAATATTCTCCAGGTATCTACCCTATCAAGTCTCCTCAGTGCTGTTAGGGAGGGAGTTTCAGGATTTGGACCTAGCAACAGTGAAGGAACGGTGATTTATTTCCAAGTCAGGATGGTGAGTGACTTGGAGGGGAACTTCCAGGTGTTGGTGTTCCCATGTATCTCCTGCCCGTGGCCTTCTAGATGGTAGTGGCCGTGCTTGGAAGGTTCTGCCTAAGGAGCCTTGGTGAGTTTCTGCAGTGCACCTTGCAGATGGTATACACTGCTTCCACTGTTCGTCGGTGGTGGAGGGAGTGAATGTTTGTGGAAGAGGTGCCAATCAAGTGGGCTGCTTTGTCTTGGATGGTGTCAAGCTTCTTGAGTGTTGTTAGAGCTGTACTTATCCAGGTAAGTGGAGATATTTCATCACACTGCTGACTTGTGCCTTGTGGATAGTAGACAGGCTTTGGGGAGTCAGGAGGTGAGCTTCTCGCTGCAGGATTCCTAGCCTCTGACCTGCTCTTGTAACTAGAGTATTTATATGGCTAGTCCAGTTCAGTTTCTATTCAGTGGTAACCCCCAGGATGTTGACAGTGGGGCATTCAGCGATGGTAATGCCATTGAATGTCAAGAGGTGATGATTAGAATCTCTTGTTGAAGATGGTCATTGCCTGGCACTCGTGTGGCATGGATGTTACTTGCCACTTGTCAGCCCAAGCCTGGATATTGTCCAGGTCTCGCTGCATTTGGACATGGACTGCTTCAGTATCTGAGGAGTTGCGAATGGTGCTCAACATTTTGCAATCATCAGTGGACATCCCCACTTCTGACTTTATGATGGAAGGAAGGTCATTGTTGAAGCAGCTGAAGATGGTTGGCCAAGGATGCTACCCTGAGGAACTCCTGCAGTGACGTCCTGAAACTGAGATGATTGACCTCCAACAACCAAAACCATCTTCCTTTGTGCTCGGTGTGACGCCAACCCCAGTGAAGAATTTTCCCCTGATTTCCATTGACTCTAGTTTTGCTAGGGCTCCTTGATGCCACACTCGGTCAAATGCTGCCTTTCACCTCACCTCTGGAGTTCAGCTCTTTTTTGTCCATGTTTGAACCAAGGCTGTAATGAGGTCAGAAACTGAGTGACCCTGGGACAACCCAAACTGAACGTCAGTGAGCAGGTTATTGCTAAGCAAGTGCCGCTTGATAGCACTGTTGATGATCCCTTCCATGACTTTACTGATGATAGAGAGTAGACTGATGGGGTGGTAATTGACGGGGTTGGATATGTCCTGCTTTTTGTGTAAAGAACATACCTGGGCACTTTTCCACCATTGTGGGGTAGCTGGTGGAATATTGTGTTCAGTTTTGCATTAGTAGTAGTACAAAGAGGGTGTACATGACTCATTCCTGGGAGAAGGGCTATCTTATGAAGAATGGTTGAACAAGTTGGGCCTATACTCATTGGAGTTCAGAAGAATGAGAGGTGGTCTTATTGAAACATATAAGATACTGAGAGGACTTGATAGGGTAAATACCTGGAGAATATTTCCACTTGTGGAGGAGTCTAGAATGAGGGGACACAATTTAGGATGGAGATGAGGAGAAATTTATTCTGAGGTTCGTTAGTCTGTGGAATTCTCTTCCCAGAGAGCAGTGAGGCTGAGTCATTGAATTTATTCAAGTCAGAGTTAAACAGTTTTTTGATAAGGAAGTCAAGGATTATTGGGGGCAGACAAGAAAATGGAATTGAGATCAAAACTAGATCAGCCATGATCTTATTGAACAGCATAGCATGCTTGAAGGACTGAATGGCCTACTCCTGCCCCTATGTTCCAAACAGACTAACAAACATGGATGAAAATGTTACCTCTGCCCACCTTCAGTGGCAGGAGTAATTAACCACACAGAACCCAATAGGTCTAGCCGGTGTTTGTGCTCTATATCAGTTACTTCCTCCATCCCTATCAATATATCACTGCTGCCTCTAAGCTTTGCACATGATGACTGCATGGCAATAGGAAATGTACCACACAGTGCAACGAACAAGGCTGTGCACAACCAGTGTTTCCTTAAGATGTATGCATGCGCGACTGCGCAGCAATCTTCAAGGGACCACGCAGAGCGACAAGCAAAAAAGGTTCAAGGGAACATTGCAATATCCTTCCATTGCTTTCTCCCTCATGTATTTATCTAGCTTTCTCTTAAATGCATCTTTGTTAGTCACCTCAACTACCTTAAATTTCATATTCAAACCATTCTATGCTAAGGTTGTTTGTCCTGATTTCCCATTTGAATTTTTTAGTCACTACCTTATGTTTATTACCCCTGGTTCTGACCTCGTCCACAAGTACTCAATTAAACCTCTACATAATTTTAAAAACCTCTATCAGGTCACCCCTCCACCTACTCTTTACTTTTGAGAGCTCCAGCATGTCATTCTTTCCTGATAATTATAACCTCTCTGTTCTGTAAATCATTTTTGCACCTTCTCCAGTGCGTCACTTTTTTTTCAGATATGAATACAGAACAGTATTCAGTGCTCTTGAATGTGGTCTAACCAAGGCTCTGTATAAATTTAACATTCTCTGCTTTTCAATTCTATTCCTCTAGAAAAGAATCCCAGTGCTTTGTTTGAATATTTTACCTTGTTAACTCGTGCTGCTACTTTTAACGATTAGATCCCCTTGCTCTTCTACCATATTTAAACTCTTAAGGCGAGAAATTCAATGGAATAGCTACCAATAGTGACGCTACACAGGCAGTGTTGCGGACCACTACTTGTGTGTCCCGTGTGGCATCCAAGACTGATCTGGGCGCATGCAGCTGTGACCCACATGTGCACCTAAACATGTAAAAATGGTGCCTATTTTGTGTTAGAGAAAAATGTAATCAATCCACAGCACAGCAGGTTACTAGAGGAAAAGGCCACACTTTAATTTAGCGCTTTATATATACAATGATCATTGGGAGCAGGTTCAGAAAGATCTGCTCACTGATCTGCAGTTAGAAGCTTCCTTTATACAGTGAGACAACCAAGTGAACGAGACGACATCAGAGTAGCAACAATCATGTGACAATTGGTCAGTTACATATTGTTGGAGGTAATCACATTTTACAATGGGTTAAGTACTTGACAAGTTTAAGCAATTACATCAAGTGCAAGACAAACAGGGGGCTTGGCCTAAATAGCCAAGTGGTTATGGTACTGGGTTTGTAACCCCAAGATGAAGAGTTCAAATCTCACAATGGCAAACTGTGAAACAATGTAACTTCATCTGAAACAGATGGAAATGGGCTTGTACTTGAAAGAGTTCCAGTACTTTGGTGCTTGGCCTAAACTCAAAAGAGTTACAAGACAAAGGCTTGGCCTGAATAGCCAAGTGGTTATGGTACTGGGTTTGTAACCCCAAGATCAAGAGTTCAAATCTCACAATGGCAAACTATGTAACTTCATCTGAATAGGAACAGATGGAAATGGGTTTGTACTCAAGAGAAGGCTTGGCCTAAATAGCCAAGTGGTTAAACGGTACTGTGTTTGTAACCCCAAGATCAGGAGTTCAAATCTCACAATGGTAAACTATGAAACAATGTAACTTCATCTGAATAGGAACAGATGGAAACGTGTTTGTATTCAAAAGAGTTACAAGACAAACAGTTTTACAAAGACATGTTACCTCCAATTAGACCACAATCAACAGTCTACAAGACATAGATTAGGGAAGTTACAAAAAACAGAACGGCAATTAAAAACAAACTGGCCATCATACTTATACAACTAATAATGCACAAAGTTCATTTGATTTTGGCTATAAACCAAGAATACTTTCTTGGTTTTCACACACATTTTCCAATTTATTACTTAGTGACAGAGAGAAACATTTCATTGTTCAATTCAACCTTTACCTGCTCGTACATAAGGTGCAAGTTAAACACTTCCTGGATGTTAATATTTATGACTTGCTCCTGTTTGTCTGCTGTTGGGTAGAGGCAGGCTGTGAGACAATCTGGCTATTTTCTTAGATTGTTTCCTTATTTCTTATCCATCAATATTTTCTTTCTCACCTGCTGTCACACAGCAACTGGCTGATATGATGATAGGCTACCAAACATGAACAATGCTGGTTGTGGCCATGCTTGTCTTGTCCATTTTTTTTAAAGCAAAAGGAGCGCAAAACAGCAAGGTGGGCCCTGCAGTAACGTTATTTAAAATGGTGGATATATTTTTATTCCAAAAATTCTGCAGCCTGTGTTTTTTTTCAGTGTTAGTATGGCGTACAATATTTTTACCTGATGTTAGGTATTACCTGCTTCAGTAAACTTGCAGTATTTCAGCAATGGGTTGAATCTCTAGTCATGCGAGCAGGAAAGACCACAAAATATAATCTGGGTGCCAGTCTATCAATCAGTGATAGCCAAGGAGATTTACTAATTCCATACAGAATAACTTACACTGGAGTGTATTCTGAAGCCTTAGCATGTTCTCTCAAGAGACATTAATAAACTGCATTTTATGGTTTTCACTACTGTCTCAGAGAAAAAATGCACAGTGTTATTTCCTATATCTGTGCTCCCAAACATTCACAATTGATAAATAGTTGATGATGTCACAACAACTTCCTGATGACATGATTAGGCAGTTTAAGTACCTTCAGTGTTTTTCTGCAGTCACTCATCAGTACAGACAATCTGGTTACCTTGCTTTAAAAACAAAAAAAACTGCGGATGCTGGAAATCCAAAACAAAAACAGGATTACCTGGAAAAACTCAGCAGGTCTGGCAGCATCGGCGGAGAAGAAAAGAGTTGACGTTTCGAGTCCTCATGACCCTTCGACAGAACTTGAGCTCGAGTCCAAGAAAGAGTTGAAATATTTGAAAAGAGTTGAAAAATTTCAACTCTTTCTTGGACTCGAACTCAAGTTCTGTCGAAGGGTCATGAGGACTCGAAACGTCAACTCTTTTCTTCTCCGCCGATGCTGCCAGACCTGCTGAATTTTTCCAGGTAATTCTGTTTTTACCTTGCTTTAAAACTCTGCTTTATGTGTAAAATGTCAATGGTATTGTTGGAGAGTTTTGAATCAGCCCTTCTCGTGAAACGTTAACAGCACTGACACATTGTGTGTTGTCACCAATCCTGCTGAGAAATGGAGCCCCTATTGATGTTCCACGGTGCCGGGTGCTGTAAATAATGCTGTTAGGTGTCAGCTGTGGCTCAACTGGTAGCACTTTTGTCTGAGTCATAAGGTTGGGAGCTCAACTCTCACTCCAGACGCTTGAACAAAATATCTAGACTGACACTCCAGTGCAGAGATTCTTCTCTTCAATCCATGAAAATCAGTTTTCATTGTCTTGCACTCTTTGGAGTACTTGGTAGGTTTTCCCTATGTAATCTTCCGCCAGGGAATTTTCACAGGAGGTGTACAATGAGTGTGGTTAATGGTCACATGAATTAAAAAGGTTCAACAGATTTTCCTTAAATGAGTCCTTAGAGGACATGGATATTAAGATTTGCAGAAAATTATTCCAATGCTTAATTGTTCTTGGGGGCTGGGTGGGGGAAGGAGTTAACAGTGAAAGCATGTTGAGATGTATAGAGTTGGAGCTGAATTTTATGGCCTCTCCCACCAGTGGGTTTTATGGTCGCTCCCCCCACCCCCCGCTCCCCAAAGTCAATGGGCTTTTATGTGGCTCACCACAATTTACAGCCCCACCCTGGCTGTGACAGGGCCGTAAAATTCTGCCCTTGGAACTGTTATTTATGACCTCCTTTGAGCTTGGTCACTTTTAGGGTTAATATACTGCTTAGAAATATTTAATTGTTCATTCAAAATTTTATAGAGGTTTCTCTTTGGCTCTGGAGGCTGCGCTAGCCTCGCGTTGACCAACTGGGAGACACTGGAATCTCAGGAGTAATTGTTTATAATGAAACGATCTGACTGGCATTGAACTTTCTCAAGAAGGGTCAATGTCTGCTACAGCATTTCCTTTACTGTAGTTGAAGAGTGATGGAAATTCCGTTTTGGGAACCAAAGCATTTTGGATGTCTTGGAGACTTTGTACACTCTACTTTAAATATTTTGGATGTGGATTCTTAAGTAACGGCATTCTTTAATAACTTCAAGGGGGGAACCATGCATTATGCATTTGGGTACTGATGGATATCGAGTATTGCTGATTCACTTGATGTTACATTTCTCTACGTTGAATTTCATTCCCAATATATTGGCCCATTTGACAAGATTATTTAGACCTTCCTGAAGGCTAACCTCATCTGCTTCAGTAATGGCTCTATAACGTCACAGTCATCTGCACAGAGTCTGATCTGGCTTGATATTCCATCCTGATTGTCATTTATAAGGAGGAGAAACAAATGTGGGCCCAGGACTGCACCTTGGGGCATGTCAATTAAGACTGGTTTCCAGTTTGAGGCTTCCTCATTCACTGTTACTCTTTTATGGCGTTTAGTAAGAAATGTTCTTATCCATTGATTAATATTTTCCCAATTAAATTATAGAGTGAATAGATAAGTGGTAAAGTAGTAATGGTGTGTAAGACAGTTGCAGGAAAAGGATTATCAAAAAAGAATAAACACTAGCAGGAAGGAATGCAGTGCTGAAATGTCTCTGAATAGAATAAAACAAAACAAAAATGAAACAATGCTCAGGAGGTAAACTCTCAAAGCCCAGATGAGCAAACCCCAGGCAGACCTGTATTATATGGGTGAAGAGCACTAATGAAGTGAATAAGATGACTTTGGCATGCGACCAACTTAAATTAGGAGCTAGAATGAAGCGCTTGTGGTATTGCATCCAAAATGATTGAAAATTTTGGGTTGCTAAGTTTGGTGCCTCACAAATTCAGGCTGATGAACTGAGTGAGTTGTACTCACCAACTACTCCTATTGATTAATCAGCCTTTATGCCTTAATTAGCGGTCTGGCCCCCTCATTAGAACTTGACCTACTGTTCATTAACAGAGACACTGGTAGCTAGGAACCTTGGAAGGACTCTTATTTTTATTCAATGTGTGGCTCCATCTATTCTTACACCAACTTGTCTCATCTTGAGGAAAACCTTGGAGCTCCTGGTGCTTCAAGAATATTACAGCCTTCCGCTGACTTTTCTCCAAGCAAAGCTCTCTTGATACACAATGAAAATGAGTGTCCCAATTTGAATTCAGTAATTAAAAAGTTTTGCATTAATTGTGTCACCTCTCTTAAAGTGTTGGGCAGTAATTCTGAAAAGGTGACGTATCCAGTTATCAGCATTTTGAACATGGCTTTCTGTCTATTGGGTATGTGCTACCAATTATGTTTGCTACAGGACAGCTGATCTGATTTAGTGCAAGCAATGCCACTAATGAGTTGTTAGTAAATCAGCAAAATCATCCTCAACATAGCTCATTGGAGCTAGTACCGGCAACATCACTTTGTGTTGGTATGAGACGTTTAACCCTCTCGGCTGAACGTAAAATATCCTCTCGACTTTGAATAAGAGTAAGGATGTTTTTCCTGGTGTCCTGGCCAATGTTCATCCCTCAGCCAATATCACTAAAGCAGATGATCTGATCATGATCATATTGTTATTTGTGAGCCCTTAATTTGCACAAACTGACTACCTTGTTTCCTACGTTACACTTCAAAAATACTGCATTAGCTGTCAAGCACTTTGGTAAGTCCTGAATAGCATAAGAAGTAAGGTTAAATGGAAAGGACCATAGGAACAGCAGTGGGATATTCAGCTCATTGAGCATGTCATTTCTTCTTTAGTCATGACAGACCATTATTCTTACGATACCAGTTCTGCTTTTCCTTTCCTACATCTGTCAAACTGTTTCTGCTCTCCAGCATTTAATTTTGAGCACTGAGCAAACTATTTTCATAATTGACCACAGCAGTCTTAGTTTTTTGATTGTTTCGCAATGTCTCACTTCCTGTTATTCTTGCCACTGATCAGAAGGTTGAGAGTTCTAGCCCCACTGTGAGACGGCACCATATAATGAGGAATAGTAATCCAATGCAGTACTGATTGAGCACTGCATTGATAAGACATTAATTGTGTGGGCATTATAGAGGATATTGCCATATATCACTGCTGCCCCTCGTGGGGATATCATAGGATATTGTTGTACATACTTTGCCACTAATACAGGTAGGAGGGCTAGTGTGACTCTGAAAATAGCTGGTTAATACCCTTTATTAAATCAAACCAATGAGTTAATAAAACACAACCGTTTGCATGCAATGTGTGTGATATATCTGTACCAATAATACTCGTGTACCAGGGCCTCCTCCTGGAGGTTGCAAGCGTGTCAGCCTGTTTGCTTATGCTAGCCTCAGCAAGACTAGATGAAAGTTCTCCAGAAGGCCCAGTGTATTGTAACTTTTAAGTACCTCATTACACAGCATATCATACATCATCAGGTTTCTGTGTTTAAGGTGCTTTTACAGCTCCTGTCATTTAGTATTAAGGTTAACTTTCACTGTTTGTTGTGCATCCCTTTGATGTCTTTTCTCTTCCAAATTTTATTACAGAAGGAACTAATCTGGATTAGAGTCAATTCACCATTAGCATTCCTTTTTCATACTGCCCCCAGAGTACTAAAAGCCTGCCTGGTACATCTGTATATCTTTCTGAAGCCTGTTTTAATCCTGAACCCTACATTCTAGCTCTAATAATATCTAATTGCATATAATGTTAACTAGCTTATTCTACTTAATAATCGGTACATGACTATTCTTGCAGATTTGAGGTAAAATATCTGCTGTTCCCAAAATAGCTATACAGAAAAGAGCAGGGAGTTCTTCTTGTGCCCTGGTCAACATTCCTCCCACCACCAACATCATAAATGATTGAATATCTTGTCATTCATCTCATTACAGTTTGTATGCTTTGCTGTGGTCCAAATCACTGCCATATTTTTCTGCATGATAATAGGCTGTATGTGTAAAGTAATTCACTGTATGCAAAGCAGTTTGAGACAGTACCACCAAGAAGGCAGTCCCTCGGGACCAAGGATGACTTTCTTCCACTCCAGAGTTGTGGGTCCTGAGGTGATTTAAAAAGTCCAATGCTGGATCTGCACACTCTGCCACAGGTGGGGCAGGTAATGTTTGATGAGGTGGTGGGTGGGATGCTAAGATTTTGGTCCGCTCCTTCTGCTGTTTATGCTTGGCCTCCCCCTGGGCCAGTTGGAGACGCTCGAAATGGTTGGCACCTTTGTGGATAGTTCTCCAGTTCAGGTAGTCACAAGCAAGAGGTTCCCACAGATCTGTGGGAATGTTGCATTTTTTTAGGAGGCTTTGAGGATGTCCCTGAAATGTTTCCCTGCTATCCTGGTAACCATTTGCCATGATGGGGATTGGAGTAGAGAGTTTGTTTTGATGGTCTTGTGTCAGGCATGTGAATGATGTGGCCCGCCTACTGTAGCAGATTGGCCATAACTGGTGCCTTGATCTGAGAGAACACAATGTTATTGGAGTGCCTATCCTGCCATTAAATTTGCAAGATTTTCTGTTCCTGGCCACAGTTTATATATGCATCTGCTAGTGACCATGCACTTCATGGAGCTGAAAACCACATGTTATCAGGCTACCAGCGTCGGGGATGGTGTTAGGGGCAACATTATGAGACAATACAGAGACATGATAAGGCACTATGTACATGCAACTCTTCCTCTCTGTAGAGGACGGGGATGTTTTCCTGGTAGGAAGGAAAGAACTGCAATAAAAATAGAAGTTAATTTGAATATGGGCTCAGGGTGTGGTTCAGAACAATTTAAACCTTTTGCATGAAATATCTCAAAAATCACCGTTTGTACTAATTGGCCCCTTCACCAACTCACTTCTAACCTCTGGTAATCCAACTGTACCAATGTTAGAAGCAACATGGATGTCCTTTTGAGTGCCATATAGAAGTGTTTTCACCCTGGTAGTTGGCTTGGGTCATCCTTATCATTAGAGTACTGTCAGATAATGTTCATTTTGCTATTGTCTTGTCATCCTGTCAAGTACAAAAATACAACTGATATTCCTGTTTCATTGTAGGAAGTAATAAAATTTCTCTAAGCAGTGCACATCATTAGACTGGATGGAAATATAATATTCAATAGAGCGGAGGCCACCATTTCTAGTGCCTCTTCCTGAATGTCTGTGCTATTTGCTTTTCAATTTACTTTTTAGCACATTAGCCTATAAAATGTACCTCTATCATTACATGTGGTTCTGGAGATAGAGATGTTAATAAACTACCTCTTCTAAATAGGTGGATGAATGTGATGCGTGGACGTAACATCCAGATGAATGACGTAGATGAAAAATTAGGATGCAGCACCTTTACATATAAGGGAGTTTTACTGGCTTAAAAACAAAAATACTGCGGATGCTGGAAATTCAAAACAAAAACAGAATTACCTGGAAAAACTCAGCAAGTCTGGCAGCATCGGCGGAGAAGATGCCGCTAGACCTGCTGAGTTTTTCCAGGTAATTCTGTTTTAGTTTTACTGGTTTACTGCCTGTAAGAGGGAAAAGATTTACTGAGAGGGGAACAGCTGAGAGGAGGCCCCTGCTCAAATGTTAAGAGAAAGTGAGTAAAGATAGGAGAGGGCTAAAAACATTTAGAGCTCAAATTAAGAGATTAAGCAGCAACCAGGGGACAGAGGGTAGAAGCAATTTAGGTTTGCCCTGATCAGAGAAGAGATGTGATTGGGCCATCAGTCCTTCACGGGGTGCGCTGTTGATGCTTACTTCTTCAAAGAAACATGGACAATATGAATTGGAGATATGGGGCAGAATTTTGCCCTTGTGGGCGGGAAGCCGACGCCACCCGTGATTGGCATTGCACTGTGATTTTACACGGGCGGGCCAATTAAGGCCCACCCAGCGTGGAATGCGAGTGGCAGTGCTGAGCACTGGCTGTGCAGGCAGTGAGAGGAGTGTGAGTGGGCCTAGTGCGAACTTTGCATGAAAGAGCGCTTCAATCTCCTGGAGCTGCCTCAGGGAGATGAAGCGCTGTTTAAAAATCTAATGCACAAGATAAAATTGTCATAAAACATGTCCCCCATGGGACAAGTTTTTAATTCAAGTGTTAAAATTATTATTATTCGCTTTAGGAAACCTCTTCCCGCCGTGGATGAGGTTTCCTAAAAAATGCAAAATCTGCTTGGCCGTTTCACCTGCCAATCAAATGTTAGGTTGAGTGGCAGTGAAAAATTCAGCATGATAACTTAATAGGCCTTTTAATAGTTGGTGGATGCGCTGCCGGCTCTGGCCCACGCCCGCTGAGCTAACTATTGCGAGAGTGCACGTTGACATCAGGACGCTCATCCAATGTCAATGTGCTTTATTTCAGGCATGGGTGCGTCCCACGTGCCGAGGGTAAAATTCTGCCCATAGGGTTGGCTTTCCGTCTTCATTGCCTGGGCAGCAGTCCATGGAAGTGGATCAGTTGCCCTTTCTACAATCCACCTGATTTTCACCTCACTGATTTGACAGATTTTATAAAGCCAGAACTGGCCAGGTGGGGAAGACAGCAATCAGCCCATAGAATTAGTGCCAAAGAACAGAGTGCCAGGCCAAGGTGGAAAACAGATAGTCATGAGGGAGAGTCACTGGCTAAGAGGCTATGAGCTAACGACAGGTTGAAAGGTTAAGGTGAATGGAGTCAGATTAGAGAGAGAGAGAAAGAAAATGAGAGACCGGTCAAAGCCTGTGTGGGGTTAGGCTCGGGAGAAGGAATGTGGATAGAAAGGTGATGTGGCAGGAATTTGACAACTTAAAAGAAAAACTGGACCTCAAATTTAAGCCACGTGGAGATGATAAAATGATTTGCAGCAAAGCACAATGGTGTATTTATTACTCAAAAGAACTAATCATGAGAACTTAGAGTAATGTTTAAGCTTCAACATGGCTGTAAGTGATAAATTTTGGGCCCTTTAAAATTATGCATTACCTGGTAATACGTTGAATAATACAGTAGTTGGAACAGAAGTGCTCGAAATCATAAGGTGTTTTCATCAGGTAAAAAGGGAAAGCCTAGGTGGTGGGGGGGAGGGGGTCATATTCCAAAAGATGAGCTGGGGGTTTCCTGGAAGTCTCCAATCAAGGACTGTACAGCAACTGCCCAGGAAGATCAAACTTCCAATAACATTGGGAACCATCCGATACTCCGATTTAAATCAAGGGCTTTGGATGGCTCTGACTCTGAGTAGAATAGTTACCTGGGAAAAGTTAGAAAAATTACAACCACTTCTAATTCCTGGGTGACTGTATAGCGACCTACCCTCAGCACTCCCCCCAACCCCTGATGATCTCCCACACCCCCATGACCACCACGACTCTCCTGCCCCCCCAACTCATCTTAACCACACAACCCATCCTACCATCATTTCCCCCCCTCCCCTGCCCTGACCCATCCTACCTACTTATTTTACACTCTTACCTCCTCCCTGGTTTTTCAAAGTGGCTGGGGCCTTTAAACTTACCTGCTTTACGGTAGCTGGTGCCATGAAAATGGGGCATGACTTCCATTCTCCCGACACTGCTGCCCTAGACGGAAAGCCTCAGAACCCCATTGCACTGCACCATCCTCACCTGGCCCAAGTCAGAGGGTTGGCTGAGAAATGTGCAACTGCAGCTAAGGTTAATAAAAGTGCCACTCCTCAGAAGTCTGGCCCTCTAATGTTTGATGAGTCAGTAGTTAATGAGTTCAAAGTTAAGATGGTGAAAAGAACAAGATTGGGTAGATTTATTCTTTATATAGAGGGTTGTAAGACGTAAAAGGCCTGAGCAGACTTAATGATGGAAGTAGATTCTGTAAGGGAGTTAAAAAAAAATTTAAAAATGAGAAGTATTAAAATGTGAATGATACAGTACTAAGTGTACAGCCCCCTCAGAGCTAGCACAGGCTTGACAGGCTGAATGGCCTCCTTCTATGGTGTAAAATTCTAGGAATGTGTTTGAGGCTGAAACAGATGCATGAGTTTCAATGATGTCATAAACCATGACAATAAAGCTGTGAGCGTATTATTGGGCTGTGTAGTTTTCATTATTTAGGCTTTGGAAATGGAGTCCAAGATGCAGGGGCACAATTCTGATGGGAAAGGCACTGGATACCATCGTGGTAAAGGGGTTTGGGTGCACAGACCTAAGGACTGCCAGAAGCATTTGCAGCAGGCAGGTTATGATGTCAATCGGTGTGCAACACTGATTCGATACCAGTACTACCATTTTTGAACAGCATGCTCCAGCCTACATCCTTAACTTGTACAGATGAACACAATATTAAATAACATGAATGACCACCCTCCAACCTTCCCCAGCAGGGATCATGAACCACTTAAAGGTTAGTTGCTTGATTATTTCTTCTGGCTACTCATGCAACTGTACATGTTTATGGAGCTTTCCTTTACTTGCCTAAAGTACTAATAGTTTGGAGGGAGGGGTGTAGCTGGTGCTGAAGTACTTTCTCATTCATTTAAAAACATGTACTGAAACAAGTTGCTTCGTGACTAGGCTACCCTCTTGGAATTGAACATGAATGTGAGAATGAAGAAAGATTGTGAAGACCAGGACAAGCGGCTGGAAGAGGGAGGAGGGAGAGAAAGGCTCTCAGCAGGAGCCTGTATCCACAGAGGAACTTAAGGTAGCAATCTAATGTTGCTCAGCTCCAGATACAGGATGCCTCTCCTTTCCACCTCTTCTGCCAGGCTCCTGTGCACTATCTGAAAACCTTGGCTCTCTTCTCCCTTGCATGTTCAGCCATTTGTCCCACTACCTCCTGCAGCTAAAATGCAACTTCTCTTTAAGAGGTGCAGTTTGCATTTATGTAGTACTAGACACTTACAATATCAGAACACCTATGGACACATGCGGATAGTTTCAGCTGCACGGACACTAATTTATAACAGCAAGCAACACGATTTTAATGTGCTACCTGCATCACACTGAACAGCTACAAGTTATTCAACTATTGCAATCACCATGTCTGTTTTTGGGTGAGGTTATTCAGTTTAACGCTTAGTGTTTTCTTAGCCAGCTGAACTATGTTGTATAGCTGGGTCAATTATTTTGTTCTCCTCAACATCAGAATTTAAGGGTTTACAAAACCAGGGGAAGAATTTTTCGTTTGGTATATTGGGCGTATGCCCAATATGTTCGAGTGTAAAATAGTATGCACAACATTTCAGTCGGCGGGCATGCGCTGAAGTCGGAAGCACACCGACAATTTAAGAGGGCTATTAAAACCCATTAACATTGCAATTAACTGGTATTTTTCATTGCCCATTCAACCTTATGGTTGGCGGGCTGGCAAATTGGCCAGGTGGCCTTTGCATTTTTCAGGAAACCTCATCCAATGGCGGGATGAGGTTTCTGTCATCAAATTAAAAAAAAATGTTTGGACGGAATTCTCGTGTTGTGTATGTTGGGGGTGACTGCTTCTGAAATGTGAGCATTTTTTCCTGGTTTTTAAAATCTTTATTTTTTGTATTTAAATTCTTCAGCTCCCTGAGGCAGCTCTCTTCCTTCAGGGGGCTTTCAGTGCGCACTCCCCCATGCTTGCACTGACTTCAGTGTTCGCCCTCCTCCTTCCCCCAACCCATGCAGCACTGATTGTATCAGCGCCCGCTTTACACTGGCTAGCCATTTATTGGTTAGCCAGTGTGAAATCATGGTCAGGGACCGATCACGGTTGCCGGTCCATTCCCCAACCGCTACCGGGCCCGCTGATCGCGCCTACCAGCTGAGTTGAAAATTCGGACCCAGATCCAGCAGGCCTATGGTAGAAATGGCTACAACAAACATCATGACCAGAATTTTACACTCTCTTTCCCCCCAACACCAGTGGGTTCTGAGCTGTGCGTTGGCGAGAGCATGAAATTACACGGACAGGATTCCCCCCCGGGATTCTGCCCACCCCAATGTCAGAGTGATTTCACGCTAGGGTGGGCAGGGCCTCAGACGGGAAGCCTGCCCTTGCCTTTCGGAAAATAAAAGCGCATAGTGTAGGGGGTAACATAATAGCATGGATAGAAGATTGGTTGCCTGGCAGAAAGCAGAGAGCATGCATAAATGGGTCTTTTGCAGATTAGCAGGATGTTACGAGTAGAGTCCAACAGGGGCCTGTGTTGGAGCCTCAACTTTTTACAATTTACATTAATGACTTGATGAGGGGAGTGAAGACACGGTAGCTAAATTTGCAGATGAGACAAAGATAGGTAGGAAAATTAGTTGTGAAGAGGACATGAGGAGGTTGCAGACAGATATAGATAGGTTGAGTGTGTGGACAAAAGTCTGGCAAATGGAGTTTATTGTGGGAAAATGTGAAGTTGTTCACTTTCGTGGGAAGAGCAAAAAGCAGAATATTATTTAAGTGGAGAACACCTGTATAATATAGGTGTTCTAGTAAGAATCACAGAAAGTTAGTACGCAGGTACAGCAAGTAATTCAGAAGGCTAATGGAATGTGATCCTTTATTATGAGAGGGATTGAACCTAAAAGTAAGGATGTTATTCTTCAGTTATACAGGGCATTGGTGAGACTGCTCCTTGAAAACTGTGTGCAGTTTTGGTCTCCTTATTTAAGGAAGGATGTAAACGCATTGGAGGTGGTTCAGAGGAGATTTACTAGATTGATACCTGGAATGAATGGGTTGGCTTATGAGCAAAGGTTGGATAGACTGGGCTTGTTTCCTCTGGAGTTTAGAAGAGTGAGGGGTGATTTGATTGAAGTATATAAGATTCTGAACGGTCTTGACAAAGTGGACGTGGAAACAATGTTTCCTCATGTAGGTGAGTCCAGAACTAGGGGGGCATTGTTCTAAAATTAGGGGTTGCTCTTTTAGGACAGAGATGAGGAGAAATTTTTTCTGAGGGTTGTGCGATTTTAAAGGCAGTGGATGTGGGGACATTGAAATCTTTAAGGCAAAGGTAGATAGATTCTTGTTAGGCTAAGGGAATCAAAAGTTATCGGGGTTAGTTGGGAATGTGGAAATTG
This sequence comes from Carcharodon carcharias, assembly GCF_017639515.1. Classification (NCBI taxonomy): domain Eukaryota; kingdom Metazoa; phylum Chordata; class Chondrichthyes; order Lamniformes; family Lamnidae; genus Carcharodon; species Carcharodon carcharias. Next base: position 94,997,226 of record NC_054474.1, read on the forward strand.
AAACACAAGATGATCAGCCATGATCTTATTGAATGGCAGAGCAGCCTTGAGGGGCTGAATGGTCTACTCCTGTTCCTATTTCTTACGTTCTTATGCCCCAGTTAAGGCCCTTAAGTGGCCACTTAAGAGCTATTTCCTGCTGAGCCTCAATTTTCAGACTGGCAGGCGGCTGACAGCTCGGGGGTGAAGGTCAGAAATGAAGTGAGTTAGATCTTGGCTGGGAAAGTGGGACGTTCCTTCCATTAGAAGCCCCCTTCTGACTGAGGGGCACCCTCCTCTTAAGTCCCAGTGACCTTCGGACCTCTCCCACTGCCCCTGGCCTACCCCCAAGACCTCAAATATCCCCACCTCATGACCACTGATATCTTTTTCTCTGATCTCCTGGACTTAGGCTCAGGAAACTTTTTGCAGTGCCTCTTCTGGCCACTGCAGCAAGGTTCCTGGAGGGACTGGAGAGCTGCTGACCAATGTAATTCACCGACAGCTCTCCAAGCAGGGCCTCCTCCAAGTGAGGAACAGAATTCCCACCTATTGCCAATCAACACTCTTTAGGGCTTACAATTACAGCGGGGCTCTAGGTGCTGGCAGGGATGTGTTCCCAGCGACTCTTCGGAAGTCCGAGCCTCTGCCATCCTAAAAATTCTGGCCCATGAGCAGCTTGTTCTAAACTTGGCAATTGTTGTGGACAAGGTGAGAAAGAATGACTGAAATCCTTGTCCCCTTCCCTACTGTCCACAATCAGTAAGCTTTTGAAAGGAAGATGTGCGTGTGCTTTTTAACCCCTGAATGTGTGGACAATCTGAATAACCAGCAGCAAGCTTTTTGTGGGTTTAAATAAAGAGGATTGTTTATTCACACACTCACCTCAAATCTAATGCTATGGCACCTGCTCACACAATCACATACAGAAACACACTCAAGGAAAGTACAGTTGAAGAGAATAGCGCACTTTTACAAGATATAAATAAAGTAAGTTCCTAATTTACATGCTTGTCCTGTTCTGGAAAAAACACATTGTAGGCCTGATGGAAAAGGTGTCTTCACTTCTGAAATGCCGTTTAGATAAAATCAGCAGCTGGATTCATGTGCTGAAGTGGTTTTCAAGATTCTCTCGAAGAGATGGACTTTCTGTAGGTCACAAAATTAGTTGATTATAGCCTCGTTACCAGGAGGTCAGTTTGTTGTATTGGTAGAGCCAAAGACGAAGAGGTTTGGAGACCTTGTGATGCTCCAGCCTCCAATTCTTAATATGTAGATGTTACTGTCCTTTCTGCTGCCGCTCTGTCTCTGTAAACAATACTTAAAGATTAAAATGGGAGACCAATGTGGCTGCCAAACATGGCTGCCTTATCATGTGGCTCCTCATAGTTCCCCTTTCCAAATGTGGTGTTTGTCTTTTGATTACCCACAAACTGGTTTATTGTTTGAAAGCATTCATCCAGATAGGGTTTGAAACATCTCTGTCTGTGTTACAGAAAAACCCATTCAATTCAAGAATCTATTTTAGATGGTCTCAGGTTGTGGGTAGTTGACACATCTTAACCTGGAATGTATCGTTTTGTCCTTGTGAGATAGAGTGATAGTTTTGGAATTCACAGATCAGGTCAGATGACCTGACGGCCATATTTTGCAGCACACATTGTCCATTTTAAAAGAAAAGTCAGTTCTGAAAGATTCCACGCTGACTAAGGTTCATATTTTTAAAGTTATGAATATGACATTCCTTTATTGGGCACGATACAATTCAGAACCTCTGGTCCATCAAACTCCTATGCCCTTCAATATCTTGAGAAAGGTGCTTCAGAGTGCGTTATGCAGAAGCAATGAAGCCTTACTGTACATAATTTCCCTGCTTCCACCAATAACATTTCAAGATAAATGATAGCCTGAGAGGACTAATGCTCTTTTCTCTAGGAACGAGAAGGCTGAGTGGTGACTTGATGGAGGCCTTTAAGATTATAGAAGGGTTTGATTGACTAGATGTAGAAGTTTTCACTTTTGCAAAAGGCTACATACTAAAAACATAATTTAGTCACCAAATAACTGGAGAAACGTCTTTACTCAGCGCCAGATTAATTAGAATGTGGAAGTTGCTACCACAAGGAGTCGTTAAGTGAATAGCATAGATGCATTTAAAGGGAAGCTAGATACGTACATGAGGGACAAAGGAATAGAAAGATATATTCATAGTTAGAAAAAGGGTGGGAGCCCATGTGGAGCAAACGGCTGCAAAATGGCCTTTTTCTATACAGTACATTCTATATAACGGGAGCTAGATGGTCCAGTGATCTGATCATGAAATTTCACCGCAATTATTTCAATGTCACTATTCTGAATCAATAAAAGAAACTAGTACAAGTCTCTGGATGTTCTTTTCTAAAAATCAATTGTTACAAGCAAGTGGGAGATGGGGCAGTTAGGACAAATATATCATAGGGGCCTGCAGGCATTCCATTACTGAAATCATTAACTCTAATGTTCTTTTGGAACTGGTCCATTGTATTGATTTAGTTTGAGAGTTCCAGCTAGTTAAAAAGTAGAATGTACAAACTCTTTGCAGTACCAATTTAAAACAAAGGGTGATTTGAGAGTGCCTAGCTTTTATTTCACATTGTCAGTTAGTTTTCAGTTTTTCTGTACGAGCTTCTACACTATTTACTGTCAGGATTTTGTACTGTTTAATCCATCAGTATTCTTAATTGGGGTTTTTTTTTGGATGATATGATGGGAATCTTCACTGGTTAGCTTAGAAAGATTTCCTTATGGTATTTTTAAAAATTTGTTCTTGGAACTTGGTGACGTTACCTGCAAGGCAACTACAGTTCCACGCCTGAACCTCCAATCAGGTTTACAAACCCTGCTGCAGCATTAAACAGGCCTTTATCAAAGTCACAAATGGTGTCTTATATAATTCTAACCACGGTGAATTGTTCCCCCTTGTCCTTTCAAACTGTTTGCATCTGTTGGTAACACCGTTCTCCTCTGACACCATTCCTTCATTATCCAACTGATTGGGTGGGGTTGCCTTTGCCTGGTCCCTTTCTTATCTGTTCCATGTTGGCAAGGCAATCTCCTGTAATCAATCCTTCTCATTCTTGCAAGGTTACCTCTGACATTCTTCAAGGATCTATCTTCAACCATTTCTTGCTTCTTGTGTACAGCCTGCCATTCAGTGATGCAGATTCCAATGTCAGTTGATGTCAGCCAACATTATCTCACTGCCACCTCTCTCGACCCTTCCACTCTATTTGATTTGCCGCCCAGCTTCTCTGACATCCAGTATTAAATTGAATGGAAATTTCCTCCAATGAAATATTGGGAAGAGCAAAACCAGGTCATTGAGTGTATTTAAGACCGAGATAGATAGATTCTTGATTGGTAAGGGGATCAAAGGTTATGGGGAGAAGGCGGGAGAATGGGGCTGAGAAACTTATCAGCCATGATTGAATGGCGGAGCAGACTCGATGGGCCGAATGGCCTAATTTCTGCTCCTATGTCTTATGTTCTTATCATAGCCACTGATTCTGTCTCCCTCCCTGGTTACTGTCTGAGGCTGAACCAAACTGTTTGCCTTGGCAGCCTGTCTGACCCTGAGATGAGCTTCCAACCCCATTTCCTCTCCATCACCAAGACCTACTTCCATTTCCATAACATCGCCTGTTTCCACCCTACCTCTGTTCACCTGCCATCCATGTCTTTGTTACCTCTAGGCTCAGCTATTCCAATGTTCTCCTGTCCTGGCCTCCTACCTTGCACTATCCTTAAACTTGAGTTCATCCAAAATTCTGCTACTGTATCTTAACTTGAATCAAATCCTGTTTACAGCAATCTCTGCTCACTGATCTACATTGGCTTGCAGTTTATCAATATCTGAATTTTAAAATTTTCATTCTTGTTTTCAAACCCATCAATGGTCTCACCCCCCCCCCCCCCCCCCCCCCCACCCCCTCTATCTCTAATCTCTTTCAATCCTACAGCCTTCTGAGATCTCCAATTCTGGACCCTTACAAATCCCCAATTTTTATTGCTCCATTATTGGCGGCCTTGTCTTCACTTGCCTCAGTAAGAAGCTCCAGAATTCCATCCATAAAGCTCTTCACCCTTTTCCAAGACACTCAGGAGCGTTACCTTTTATCACCTTATGTGGCTCGGTGTCACATTTTGTTTGATAACTTGCCTGTGAAGCTCCTTGGAAACTTTTATTGTGATAAAGGCACTATGTGAATGCACTTGTTGTATTTTTTGTTATGCAACTGGAGTCACCAGTTAAGTTGGGCTTGAGTATTGCTGAAAAAAGAGACTTAAACATAAGTTCTGTACTACCAAACAACTGTTTGTAGGGCTTAGTGGGTTCACTTTCTTGACGGACATTAGTGAATCAGTTGGGTTTTTATAACCATCCAGGAATGTTTTATGGCTATATATTATTTGCTGCTCCACAAATTAGCTGATTAATTGAATTGACTTTCACAACATGCCATGGTGGAACTTGAATTGGGACCTCTGGGTTGTTAGTCATGTGCCATAACTACCAGACTACTGTACCCACTTATTTAGCTATTGCAGTTATTTCTTTTTTAATTATTGCTTCATGGCTCTCAGTGGTTTTGTGAACTCAATGAGTAGATGAACCAAACTTCCCAGAACAGCCCCTGCTTCGATATCTGGAGTGTGCTGAAGCCAACTTCCCCACCACTTGTGGGTTAGGAGACTCTAACTAACCAGGGTTCCCAGTCCTGACGCCTTTAGGTAATGCTTGTCTGGTGAGGACAGGGTCTGCTTCATTTCTGAGATCCCTGGTGGTTGCCTGTGTTGCCCTCATCCACTGTCCAAGGTCATCCACAAAGAATAACAACTCAAGGGATGTATTAGAGGGTACCTGGCACTCACCGAACTGTACTACCAGCAAAAAGCTTTAATGAATGAGGGAGAAGAAAAAGATTTTTAAAAAACACACTTAACTCAAGAACTCCCTTGTGTGAAGGCTGCTGTCAAGCTTCTGACGCTACCATTCGGGAATGCCGGAACAAATCCAAAGGCGTCTATGATTTCTCTTGAAGTACTGGATTAGTATTATCGTGTCTGAAAGGGCTTTAATTACACTATTCATCACTCCACCACTGAAATCAGTGCAGTAGCAATTATTTGCAGGAAAAAATAGCACACTTTCTCTGAGGATTATTACAAGAGCTGTTTTTGTCAGCTGAAAGCCTCTGAATCCATTCCTGTTCATTTAAATGCTTTCAGCACTCCTAATTTGTTCTAAGATTAGAATTCTTCAGTTACAATAGATGCATCATGATTAAATAGAAGGCCCTTGGAATGGGTGTTCATTGTTTTTAAATCACAGAATATCTAATGATGCAAAAAAGCATTTGAAATAGAATATAAGAAATGTTTTGGGACAGTAAAAAAACATTAGGCCCAACTTGATCAGACATCATCCCAATGTCACTTACCTTTATCCTGCAGCCTCCAACCAGCGATATTTCTAATTGTCTCTCAAACAATTTTTAACATCATTTTGTTTCAGTTGCCTTTTTGTTTCTCGTGTCTCGAGATGCACGAGGCAGACAAAGTACATTCTCACATCTGTTTCCGTAGCTCGTTTTTCTTGGAGCAGGTTGTCAGTCTGAAGCCAGAGGTTGTAGGTTGAGGGGTGTCACTCCAAATCAAGCATGGCTGGCCAGGAACTCTCCCACTCTTGCCACCTGCTTTTGGCATATTGGAAGAATTTACAGGTTGTTAATCAACTTCTTTGGCCACGTTCTGATTGCACTTTCCATGGCCATCAAGCCCTGCAGTGGGCCTTGAGCCCTGAGCTTCTGGCTCAGAGGCAGGGATGTTACCCACCCACCAAAAGACCACCTTGTTTCCCTTTTCTGCCAAGTTATTTCAGAACTCGTTTGCTCTTTGGGTGAATTAATTTTAGCCTGACTTCCATGCTTATTCTTAGCTTCATTATTTTGCTTGTGGCCCCTTGGATTAGAACCCTTCATTGGTGTGAATGTTTTTTATAATTTCACTTCATCCTTCAAAATTTAATAAGAAAGGTTTATTTGTAGCTGTGAGGAAACATATAATGGAGGCTCGTGAGAAGGATCATGACCTTATTTACATTAGATGGAGCGCAACATGTCCTTGGGTAAAACAACAGCTTGTACTTATACATTTGGATGGTGCCTTGATCATAGAAAAACATCCCAAAGCTTTTCACAAAGAAGAAAGGAAGTCACTGAACCAATGAGCCACTGCTGGGGTGGTAGCAGTTTTAAGGAGGATTTTAAATGTTGAGAGAGAAGTAGAGGGGACAAAAGATTGCAGTTAGTTGACAGAATGCAGTTGGTTGATCAGTATGGTTCAGCTGATGTTACTGGAACTAAACTTGTTTACTGTCCTTAACTAGGCCTGAATCATACAGCCACAAGCTACACAGCAGAGCAAAGCAAGCTAAATAAACAACTTTGCATCATGTATAGTGCCAACTTAAGTTAATAACAAAGGTACACTTGACTAAGCCTTACATCAATTTTTTTCTATCTTGCTCTCTCAGACCCTAATTAAGTGCACTGTATTGATGTGTGTGTATGTGATAGAGAAAATGAGATTCATTTTCCAATTCTCACTAATTAGGCCAGGTAGGCATCACACAAGTTTCCAAAATCCAGGACCCAGTCGCTTTGACAGAACTCAGGGGATCCCTGACACCAAAAGATTTCTGTTCATTTGTTCAGACATCTTGCATTTTTCTACAGTTGTTGAATCAGTAATACAGCATTTCTGTTGCTCTGTATGCTAATATAACAATCACTGCAATGTTAAGACTGAGGGCAGTGTGTTTGATGTAGTCCACATGGATTTTAGCATGGCTTTTGACAAGGTCCCATATGGCAGACTGATCAGAAAATTAAAAGCTCATGCAAAACCAGGAAAAGTGGCAAGTTAGATCCAAAATTTGCTCTGACAAGAAGTAAAGGGTTATGGTCAATAGGTATTTTTATTAATGGAAGCCTGAGTCCAGTGAGGTTCCTCAGGGTTCAGTACAGGCTTTTTGCTGTTCTTGGTCTATATCAGTGATTTTGACCTATGATGTGGGGGGGTGGTGGGGGCATGATTAAGAAATTTGCAGATGAGTTGAAAATTGTGAGGAATAAATCTTTTGGCTGCAGGATGTTATCAATGGCTGGTCAGAAAAGTGGAAATGGGACTCAATCTGATGAAATATGAGTGCATTTGGGGAGGACAAACAAGGAAAGGGAGTTTAGAATAAATGGTAAGATACTGAAAGGTATAGAGGAACAGAAAGATCTTGTAGTGCATGTCCTCAGGTCCTTTTAAGGTAATAAGACAAGTAGATTAGGTAGTTAAGGGGTAATTTCCTTTATTAACGAAGGCATAGAAAATAAGAGCAGAAAGGTTATGCTAGGACCATATAAAACACTAGTTAGGCTGCAGCTAGAGTACTGAGTACAGTTTTGGATACCAAATCACAGGAAAAACATGATCACGTTAGAAAAGGTACAGAGGAGATTTGAGGATGTTGCCAGGGATGGAGAATTTTAGCTATGAGGGAAGATTGGATAGGCTGGGGTTGATTTCTTTGAAAGAGGAGGTGGAAAGGGTATTTAATTGAGGTATGTGTGATAGGGGCCTGAATAAAGCAGAAAGGAAGAATCTGTCTCCATTAACAGACCAAGAGCTGGAAAGTGGGACCACTCTAGATAGCTGGCACGATGCACTGAATGGCTTCCTTGCGTGCTGTAAATTTTCTGTTTTCACATTTTCTTTTGAGCAGCTGACACTGTCCTTTGTAAGTTCATACCACATGAGTCTTTGGCAGTGCTCACATTTACAGGGGTCCCTTGTGGGTGTGTTGCAATTGGCTCCTGCTAACTATTTGCATGGGCTAATCAGAAATATGTCCACATTTGAAAGTTGTGTCACAAATATATCAATATTTACAGAGGGTTCTTGGAAATGAATCAATATTTGAAGGGAGGCCTTGTAAGTGACAATATTTGCAGGAGGACTTTGAGAGTGACTCAATATTTAGAGGAGTGTTATGCTCCTGAAAGCCAGTTGGTGAAGGAACAACCCAAAGCCAGTCTTTATTTGGAATAGATTTATTCACAGAATGAGACATTACAGGTTATATATATATATATATATATATATATATATATATACCCACTCAAAGCCCTCCACCTGTATGTACTGAACCTCAATTGAAATATTTAACGAGGAGGACTTTGGAAGTGATTTATTATTTACAGTGGGTCCCTTTCAAGTTACAGTATTTACAGAAAGTCCCCAAAGGTTGTCAATATTTGGTGAGGCTTACAAGACTCTTTTAATATTTCTAAGGCGTTCCTGAGATTAGGTTAGTTGTAAACAGGGTGCTCCACGCAGAAAGATTTGAAAGCTGGATAGAGGGTTTCATGTTGCATAACCTCCTCTTGCAAAGTCTTATCACAGTGACAGTGGAAGGGGTTTAGAAAAAGGTGACTGCAGCTGTCAGGTTTGATAGCAGTGCCAAAATGGGTTCCTAATTGGCATCTTAACCATAATGTCGGCTGTAAATCTGCTTTCTTTGGGCATTCTATTAAATGGGCCATTTAATGCATTTTCTCTGGCAATCTCTTGTCAGTACATAGGTTATTAGGAGAATTAGTCTTCTCCATTTGTCCTCTTTTCTGAAAGATTAATTCACATAAGCTCTTAGCATTTTGAATGTTTTAATACAATGTTTTCTTAAGCAGGCACAGAAGACAACTATTTCCTTTATAATTTTATTGTGACATTGATGTCAGATAGCTATGAGTTAAAAGGCAGTCATTTCAGTTGAGTGCTTTCTCTACACAAATCAAAAAATCCAATCAAAATGGGTAAATTTGACAGAATTTGGGGTGAGATATTTCCACATGATGCAATTGAAGTTAATTGCATTCTAATATTGCACTCTCCTGCTCTGTTTCCTCCCCATCTGGCCCTTTACTTTCATTTGAGAGCTCATTTAAGCCAGCACTCTGCTTTCCCCTTGCTGCCTAAGCATGGATGAGGTTACAATATGTAGTAATTACCTAGTCCTGGTCAGTATGACTTTCACCTTGCTGTCTGGTGCTGCTTTAGGTTGGAGTCTGATTTGAGTCAGTGTGGAGGAAATATTGATTGATTGTAAAGCTAATTGGTAACTCCCTCTACATGTGAAGATAGGATCAGTTGATTATCATTCTAAACAGAGTCCCAGTTATAGTGAAAAGTGTCAATGAATGAGGAAAATCATTTCTGGGAGATTAAAATCACTGGCCTTGTGCTCCAAGAAATGTGGGATTTAAATCTGCAAAATTGTTTTGCCCTTAATTTCTGGGTTCCTGTGAAACGTGCAATATGAAAAGGAACAAGAACACAAAAACATGAGTTCAACGACTTCAACCTGCTCAACTATTCCCTCAGCTCTGGTAGCTCCTTAAATGGTAATTCTGCACACATAGCGGGGAGCTGTCCTCACATGGAGAGAGGATTACAGAGTTGCATCGATTCTGCAAGCCTACTCCACTAGGAGTATAGGATCACAGAAATAATTACCTTTATCGTTGGCATTAACTCAATGCCAGCTTCTGTCTTGATTCCATGTCCCCAATGTAGAGCTGGGCCAGCAATAAGCATAAGTCTCAGATTGAGGGCCATAGCACTGTAGTTCTATCTTGAACCCATGCTTCCTGAGAGTGCCTGCCTTGGCTCGTGGGTAGCATTCTCACCTCTGAGTCACAAGATCATCAGTTCAACCAATGCTCCAGGATTTGAGCATGTGATTTAGACAGACACTTCAGAGCAGTAGTGGGGTAACCATATTGTCAGTGGTGCTGTATTTCAGATCATGCAATTAAACTGAGACGCACGGCAGAATTTTCTGTGCCTGCTGGCATCAGGCATGCTCAGCGGCATGAGTGGACAATATGGCAAGAAGGCCAGAAATCAGTTTCATGACGTCATGAAATCAGCTTGTGATTATCCGCTCAGCTCGTCGATAGGCTGCATTTCCCACCATCGGATGTCAGGAACATCATTGTAATACATCTACTTATCATTATAAGGCCAGACTGCCAGTGGATCGGGAGTGGGGGAGGCAAGGGCTGCTCTGCGGGTAAGGCGCGTGGGGCAAGGGCTGTCCTGCAGCTGAGGTGTGTTGGGTGGGGGGAAAGGGCTGTCCTGTGGTTGAGGCGCGTGGGGGGGGGGGGGGGGGATCAAGGGCTGACTTGCGGATGAGGTGTGTTGGTTGGGCTGGGGGGGAGAGCAAGGCCTGCCCTGTAGTTGAAGGTAGTGTACAAGCACGTGTGGGTAGGAGTAGGGTGCGAGGAAAGTGGCAATGCATTTGGGATATCTTGTATAAAGTGACCATTCCTCTGCAGCTGAAACAGTTCAGGCACAGCTACGTTGACATGCTTGGAGTAGGGCCTCCAGCTTATCTGCCCAATCAAGCAATGCAGAAGCCTGAAAGCGTCACCACGTGCTCCAGAGCTTTTCACCTCCCCAAGCACAGACTGCAAACTGATTAGCATTTAAATGGACTGCAGAACAGTTGGACGACTGCACATGTTGCACGATCCCCTTGCTAGAGCTGGCCATGGAGCAGTCACTGGTGGAGGTGCTCACACCTCCTTGCAATGTCATCATTCCAGTTTGGACCAGTCTCCCCCCATGGTTCAAGTTAACAGTGCAGCCGTGCAGCGCGTGTTAGGAGAATGCCTGAGCTGAGGACATAGCATGCAGTCCAATGGGCAAAGCTGCCACCAATCGGTCGAGTGGAGCAGGGCAGAGGAGAAGGGGGCCCCGGGTTGCCATGCAGCGTGCTAAACTCTGGCCATCCAAGTGGTGGCCAGCACTCTCCAGGATGCATTAAGGGGCCTTCAGACTTAATGAAGAGAGGTTTATAGAACACACGAACTACCCCACATGTCTCTTTCTTTCATCCTGCAGGAGTGCAACATCAGGATTATGGAAAAAAGCAAAAAACTGCAGATGCTGGAAATCCAAAACAAAAATAAAAATACCTGGAAAAACTCAACAGGTCTGGCAGCATCTGCGGAGGGGAACACAGTTAACATTTCAAGTCCGTATGACACTTCAACAGAACTAAGTAAAAATAGAAAAGAAGTGAAATATAAGGGGGGGTAGAGCTGGAAGCGGGCCACCCCACCCCACCCTCACTAGGGCTATCTGTACCTTGCTCGTCCTGCTTTCTACACTTAATTAGCACATTCCTTAGATAATATCACCACCTTCAACACCTTTGTCCTTGTCTATTACATCTTTTGGCTATCTCCACCTATCACTGGCCCTCTATCCAGCTCTAACACCCCCCCAACAACCAGCTTATATTTCACCTCTTTTCTGTTTTTACTTAGTTCTGTTGAAGAGTCATATGGACTCGAAATGTTAACTGTGTTCTCCTCCACAGATGCTGCCAGACCTGCTGACTTTTTCCAGGTATTTTTATTTTTGATCAGGATTATGGAGCCTGATGAATTAGCTGCGTGCCTCATGGCACACTGAGAGTGAAGACAGCGGGGAAGAGAGTGGCTGAGGTGCCTGACTGCTCAGAAGGAGGAGCAGTACTCTCTGTAAGAAAGGGTGGCCGGGGCTCCTGCACACGCCGCCGAAGAACGACAGTGAGCCGTCGCTGGTCAGCGCCTATCTAGACTCAGGGTCTATGGACACCTTTCATTCCTGCAGATGACTGAGAACCAGTGTCTCCAAAGACTGTACATGTCTGGGGAGCTGGTTGGTCACATCTGCCAGCGACAGCAGCATTTGGCGCCATGGGGACACGGAGGGCATCCATTGCCAGAGGCTGTTAAAGTGACTGCGGTGCTTAATTTTTGGCTCCGTAGGTAGCCTCTGTGGGATATCACAAGCCTCCACCCACAAATGCATCCATGAGGCCATGGATGCCATCTTTGCAAGGGCACACAACTTTGTGCATATTGCTGGGGACCAGGAAAGCCAGGATGCAAAAGCGATTGGATTTGCCCAGATCTCAGGTTTCCCACAGGTGCAGAGTGTCATCGACTGGACTCATGTGGCTCTCAGATCTCCGTCACAACACGCGGTCAACTACGTCAACTGCAAGGGCTTCCATTTGCTGAATGTTCAGATGGTGTGAGACCACCAGAGGCTGCAGTGATGTCTCCTTGGGGACAAGGGCTACCCACAGAGGACGTGGCTGATGACACCTGTGCAGTGGCCTCAGACTGCACCAGAGCAAAAGTATAACAAGGCTCATGCTGCAATTCACTCTTTGGAGGAGCCAATCATCGCGATGCTGAAGATGAGGTTCCGGTGCCTGGGCCGGTCTTGTGGAACACTGCAATACAATCTGCAGAGGGTGTCACGCATCACCATTGCCTGCTGCGCCCTTTACAACCTGATGCTGTAATGGGGAGAGGAGTTGGCTGAGGAGGAGATGCAGGAGTTGCACGTCTCCTCCATTGAAGTGGACGTCCACAGGCATGAGGGTGAGGTGGTCCTCGGAGGCGACAATGAGGCCCTCGCACTGGTCAGACGAGGCAGTCATACTCGAGAGGCCCTCATAGCTGCCAGACTTGTGGAGGCTGAAGATGATTACATGCAGTGAGGAGACTCTATAGATCCTCACATTGCATCTATGAACGTTTGACTCCAGTCTGGCTTATGGCAGTGTGAATAACCTCTGTGAGAATGCTCCTGTCATAGAGAGACAGTGGAGGCCCGAATAGTCGCTCACCCACAGGAGGATGATGCCGACATGCAGTGAGAACACTCCATAGATCTTCACATAGCCTCTGTGAATGTCTGACTCCTGTCTGTCTTAGGGCAGCTCACTTATGCTCTGTGATCAGGGTCATATAATAGAGACACAGCCATGAAACTTTAAAAGTACCTGATCCTTTGTCCACCTTCAGCACCTGACCTCTTCAGCAGCACAGCATCACTGGTTACAAATGCTAATGAGATGGGGGCCAGCCCCACCTTAAAGGTACTGAGAGCACACAGAGAATGATGGAACTCAGTGACGCTGCCCACGACATTCTGGCAGCAATGACAATCACCATCGAGGTGCAGGCACCTTTAATGAGTCCAAGGAGTGAGGGGCCGGACCACCCCTTTGGTCTGAAGGCTGCACAAAGCACGGGGAAGAGGCCCTGGACTGAGACACCTGCCTTTATCTTGTGCAGGAACCAAGGTTTCTCATCTGAATGACATGAACTCTGCTTATCAGAACAAGGAGCCATAGGCAGGGAGACATTCTTGGGAGTTTATTTACAATAGTGAACGTTATGTACAAGTAATCAACACTATATCTTCTTAACCTTTCTAACCCTGCTGCTACGTCTGGGTGCTCCCCCAACATCAACAACGGAGGTGGAGGCAGCCTGCTGACTGCTATGCTCTGTCTGTGATGACCTTGACGGGCATCCTCTGGAGGGCTGAGACCTGAGTGCACTTGCTGATTCTCCTCCCTATGGGTGCCCAAGGGCCCCTGGACGACGCCTTGAGGAGAAAGGGCAGCTGGAGTGAGATGTGGCTGCCCCTCAGCCCTCTCGTGTACACACTTTTGGAGGCCAACTATGGTGTTAGTGATGGAGCTCAGCCTGCGCAGCAGTGCAGGAATGACGTCCTGGACCAAGGTCTCCGTGCCATCCTACCAGTGTTGACCTTGGTGCATTAGCATGCCATGCTATCACCTCAGCCTGAAGGCAGACTCCTCCATCGTGCCTTTCAATCTGAGGAGTGCAGCAGACATCCCTTCCTGATATTCCTGAGCTTGCCTTTGCAGCTTCAGTGACGGAGACATGACCGTGTCCAGAGGCTCATCATCTGATTCGGACTCAGCAGATTTCTGGCCTTTGAGCGCTGGGGACTTGGGAAGTCCCTGCCGCTGCCTGCTGTGGATCAGAAAGTGCGATGTGTTCACCAGATTGTGACCCCAAGGCTACTCGAAAGCTAGGTCCCACTGGGGTGTGTCTCTCTTCGCTGGTGGAGGGTGTGGGTGAGCGCTGTGATGGGTCTTCGATGAGGGTGCCTTCAGATTCTTCTTCAGAGGTTTCTTCAGGCCTTGATTGGAGGCCCTGGGTCGTGGACTCTATCGGTTGTTTCCCAGATGTGCCTGCGAAAGCAAGGGGAGATAATTAGTGCATGGCAGTGGCCTGTGAAACAGGACACATCACTCACAGCATGGTTGCCTGATGGATGTTACGCTGCTAGACCCTCACTTGGTAGAGCAGCGCCGACCTCACCGTCAGCACAGGAATGGTCTAGACCTTCACCGGCCAGCTGGATGGCTCTGTTTTTAATGTCCATGAGGACTTTGATTTCAGGCATTCCTCCACCAACCTGTGACCTCTCACACTTGTTGTGAGCCAGCTTGTTCTGCATGAATAGAGATGAAGAGAGTGTAAGCAGAATGCCTGCCAGACCAGATGATAAGTATGACTGGCATGTGTGGGTGGTGAGTGGTCCCATGGGCGGGATGAGGACAATGAAGGTGAGTGTGTGAGAGAGTGAATGGTGATGTCCCTTAAACTGGCAGTGAGTGAGGGCCCTGTGGATATATGATGGGTTTGTGAGTGTGTGAGTTGAGAGTGATGAGAAGAGTGACTTACCCTGGCAGAATGGAGGAGATCATTCATCCTCTTGCAGCACTGCTTGGCTGTCCTCTTTAGCAAGGGGTTGGCGCACATCACCACTGTCACCACCTCCCAAGCCTAAATGGTGATGTTGCTGCCCATCCTGCGGCCAGAGTGGGGTAGAGGACATCCTGGCAGGCCTCCATGGGGGCTCAGAAGTGCTCAAGGGGCATGTCATTCAATCTGGGGGCTGCAGATTTTTTGCCTTTCGGGGCCATGTCTTCCATGCCGCAGTTGCTGGAAGCATAGAGGTATGCGTGCGGCTGTACTTTAAGTATGGCGCCCGGTGTGAGGAAGCGGCAAGGTGATGGCATGGTGGATGAATGAGAACCCACCCGCCATCAAAACTGCATGTTCCCAGGAATGCATAATTAATGTGGCAGGTTCGGGACGATACAGCATGAGAAGCTGCATTGCGGCCAGTGGGTAAAACATCATTTTCCCTGCCAGCTACCACGCTTAGTGGAGATCTGGGATGATTCCACCCCCTGTCTGCTCCCTCAGGAGAATGTTAAGTATCCCATAGCATTTGGAGAAAATCATGGGCGATGCCCCAGCAACCTGCTAAACACTCATCCTTGTGCAAAACCACTAAACCACAGATTAACTGAACATTTATTGCATTGCTATTTGTGGAATCTTACTGTGCACAAATTGGTTGCTATATTTGCTACTAAACAACAGTTTACACTTCATAAGTAGTTCATTGCCAGGACATCTCAAAGCATTTGACAGCCAATGTAAAAGACAACATGTGAATGTAAATTTTTTTTGCCTTCTGTGTAGCTATCTATTTCCATTTGAAAGATCACAATTTATTTTACATGTGTGGCCCTCTGAGGGAGTGAATTGTACATTTCTGATAGTTTTTCCCAGGACTTCAGGGTGATTGGCCCTGATTTGCTCTCAGCGGCAAAGGAACCGTGCTTGCTGATCACTTTGTTGACAGCTGCCCACACACAATTTGCACACTTGTCAGTCATGATTTCCTCTAATCTGGGGTATTTTCCAGTGTTGTGCCTTCTACAGGGGACCTGTGGCATCTGTGAGCAGGGTAAGTAACAGCAAGACCCTTCAACCAATCAGGTTGAAGAACCCTCATTCAGACATGCAGAGTCTACACAAGGAAGTATAAAGCAGCAAAATTTAAATGATGTACAGAAAACAAAATAAATATTAGGCAATACAGGTGGGATTAAGGGAGAGTGATAAATCAGACTGACTAAAAATGTAAAAAAAATCGTTAACTTGTATAAATCTCCAACATTAATATACTTCTTCGAGAATTAGACTTCACACCCGTAAAATTAATTTTTCAGTATCAGACAGGTTGTTCAGCAGCTATTATCTATTGTGCAATTAAAAGTTCACACTGCTGAATGCGCCAGCTCTAACATCTTCAGCTATTTTTTGGGCAGAACTGGGGTTAAGTACAGTAAGTTCACGCAGTTGCAGTCATTTCAATGCCATGTCTATTGGTGATCACTGCAACAGGGTAGCCTATGGAGGAGCGGGGTATCTCTGACAGCAACCTTTAATTTTCCAAGTTTAATTGTGTGAGTGCAGAAGCCACAAGTTGCTGTCATATTTTCCCCATGATAGCAATAACCTTACTCATTGTAAATTCTGGGCCCAGGTTTTTTTCTTTTCGGACATTGTCATCATGTAAGATAATGTGTAGAGAATGCCTTCTGAGTCTGGAATTTAACCTGACACTGGAGTGAAGTGGAATGCAAATCCTTGGAGGAGGCAGCTTCATTCTGCTTTGCTTTTGAAGTCACTTCAGCCCATCAACCTCCTTTTTACACCAAGGCCTGGGCTTTCTGAGGGGAAGATATTGCCAATTGGGTGGAACTTCTGTCCACTAAGGAGATATCACCTTGATCTCAGCCAACTTTCTAGGTTCTGGGTAGTTTGCTTGCTGGGGCTGAGCTTGCTGAGTTATTGCAGCAAGACTCGAGGAAGATGACAACTACCAAGATTCCTGAAGTTTCTCCTGCTGCTGAGAGGCCATACTCTTAACAAGCACATAGACAAGCATGACCACAATTATCCTTTCAAAATCCCTTTTGGAAACCACTGAAGGATGAACATCAGAGCCCAACAAGCAAGTTCCTGTGTGTGTGCAGTGCTTGAACTGAGAACATGGCAGGAAATGGATGGGAGCTGTGCTTTCCTCCTTTGGCAGTCAATTTTCACATTCACATATCTCTATACACGCATTTTCAATCTCTGTTTGCCCAAGATCTATTGAAAAGATCAGAACTTGGAAAGCTTATCTTTGGTGTTATGTTTAACGGATTTGCTGTGCCTTTGTGGTTGTTTTGTAAATGTGCCCTCCATTGTGGCATTTGTGTGATGTGTGAAACTTCAGCATTGACAGTTTCGGCGTTCCCTTCGGAGAATTGACAATGCTGCTCAAAAGAGTTAAATTTTTTAAAATAATAAAATGCAGTTAGGAGCCCTATTACTGAATTATAATTTTCTGGTCAATTGCTGATCTAATTCTGGCTGTGGATTTGATCAGAATATTGCAATGTTAGATTGTTTCCTGTAAATGAATGGAAATATGCTCTTGCCTCAATTGCTTCAAAATATTGGTTTTATTCAAAACAACTCAGATTTGTTGGGACACCTGATAAATGAAAATTTCTTCAAGAAAATAGGACTTTAAATAGTTTGCTTGGCATTGTGTCTAGAGGGGTAGGGAAGGAGAAAATTTAATTGGGTGCCTTTTGGACTCTTTCTGTGATCTGTCCAAGGTGCTGAAAATGTTTTCTAAAGTTAATGTGAAATATTTCTTCAGTCCGAGGATTGGTCATCACTTTACGGCAATGTTCTAAGAATTGTATCTGGCACTTGATGACTGTGTTAAGGGTAAGTAGTCTCATTGTGAGTGTGTGTGTGTGTTGGATTTCAGGGAACCAATTAAAATATCTTGGCTGGTGTTAGTTTTGTGATCAGTCAAGTTTTGGACATGTTAATTCACAGTTGAAAGCACAGTGAAAAGAAAGCCAAGTTCTCACCATCAGCATGAAGTTCACACAAAAACACTTTTTCCAAGGCAGTCTTTATTTTCACACTTCTATCCCCAGTTCCAGTTCCAATCTGGTTAACTTATTCCTATTTTCACTCAATGAACAGCTAAAGCAATTTGTAATATTCAAATCACATCTCTCTTCATCTTTAGTCAAATCAATAATTTTAGGAAGTGGATTCCACCTACTCCCAGTACACCATTAATTACAATGAAGCTGAAATTACTCTTTAAAAGATTGGTGGAAAAATATGGAGAAGATGTATCTTGTAAATGGGATTTCATATACCTAATGAGTTTTAAAGCTTCTGATGTGTTACAAGCTGCAGGTTGGTATGGTCTTGCTGAGTTGTAGCAGCAGATATTAAAGCCTGTTAAATCTCTCTTCCTCTTGCTGGGGTTGAGTTCCATGGGTCCTAGCATCAGGTAGTAATTGTAAGCCTAAATGGTCAGTGAGAGTGAGCTATTCCACCCTGGTGACTGTCATGACTATAGCCAAGCTTGAACCCATTTTTGTCTGACACCCGCAGACTTTTACTTTCCAGCCAGGAAGTGGGGTGTGGGTGTGACTCAGTAATGGGAAGGCCAGGGAAGTCTGGCTAATTTTCCCCCCTCTCTTGGTTTATTAAATCAGAGCCCCAATTACTGTTTGGCAAAGATCACCAGTTCACGGAATCCTACAGCACGGGCGGTGGCCACTCAGCCCAGCACGTCTGTTGCAACTCTCTGAAAAAACTCCACATTAAGTTTCTCTCCTCTGCTCTTTCCCCATAGCCCTGCAAGTTTTACCTTTTCAAGTATATATCATTTTGAAAGTTACCAATGAATCTGCTTCCACCATCCTTTCAGGTAGCGCAGCCTAGTTCATAAAAACTCATTGGATTCAGATTAAAGATCTTCAGGTCAATGGCACAATGGAAGGTGCCTTTACTCATGAAACCATTGGAAGATTGAGATTTACAAGTGTGATAAAGCTTACCAGGATGAATGCTGGAAAGTGTTCGGTTTTCGATTGTTGAGCCGGGCAGGTTGGGCCTCACCTTTGATGCCCCTTGTTCCACCCTCACTGCCACCCTGCTGACATTCACTGCCAAAATATGTGCAAGAAGCATGGCCACTTGTGTGAAGTACTGGAAGGTGTTTGATGTGCATGCAGCAGTCTGTGCCTTCTGGCTGCGAGAACCTAGTAAAAGAAAATCAAATTATCTGGTTGGTTCTAAGACACAACTTGAATCAGGAGTGGGGCCAGGTGTAGGGTGGGGAGGAGCAGTGTTGCCTTCAAGAATACCATTTCTGAGTACCAGTTCCATGAGGGACCATGGGGTTGATTTTGAAATCTGCCTACGTTGGGCACCTGGTGAACTCAATGCCCACTCCACCCACCTAATCACTTTGGAATTCAGTTTCATGCTTGGCTCTCATCATGAATGTTGACAGGCAGCTTGCTGATCTGAATGGGTGTGAAGGGGAAATGGGTGGAAATTGCCCTGCATCATGCATGGAGCCAAGCTAGAAGTTTCTCATTAAAAAGCAATCTCGAACTCTTCACAGGCCATGGAGACAAACAGCAGCAGGTAACAAGATTCTTGTTGCACTATGAGAAAATCGTGCATTTGTGCTCATCTAGGTCCTGCAAAAATCCTGCAGGAAGATTTTTTGTAAACTGCTTTCAAATGGCCTTCAGAAGGCTCTGTAGACTGTTGGTGTAGCATTGAAGTCATGAACACATCCTATGATGCTGAATTTAAATATATTAATGAGGATATGCAATTGATTCAACTATTCCCCTTGCTTTGCTGCTCAGCAGGTTCTTCGGGAAGAAGTGACTCTCCAGCTCACTCACCACATTTCCAGTGGTTGTGTTGTCGTTAAATTGGGGCCCGGTCCAAAGATACATTGGGTGGATTTTGGGTGGTAGCTGAGTGGGAATTCACACTGTAAACTAAGGCAGCACTGTGACAAAAATTGCCCCTCCTTTATGCACCGGAAGGGTTTACTTACCCAAAACTTCATGTAACTCAGCAATCTTTGTTTCATGCCTTGGCTCAAAGATTTAATGTAGAAATAAGTAATTTTTCATATCAAAAAATCCCTTTCCTGCTCCTCACAGATCCTTGTTGCACTCTTGCCATTTCAATTTATTGATTAATTTTATTTGAACACATTGAAAAATCACTGTCGTACTTGATATTGGACTTAAACTTTCCATCGTGATCAGACAGTGCTGCTTTTCAGATGTTGAATCGGTTTGAAGTAAGGCCTTCAGCAAAGGTTTTGACTGTTTATATCTTAACCATGAATAATATTAGTCAACCTGCTGAAGGGCATCATGACTTCAACTCCTGGACTTGGTGGTATGAATCCTTCAAAAATACTGGTGTTCTCTGAGTGAAGAGCATTGCGCTATTGACCAATTAAATGCCTGCTGGAGTGCTTGCCATTCGATTCAAAAATTACTATTTTGATCAATTTTCTTTCTACTCACTTGCACCTGTTATTAATTTTAGTCTTACAACAAAAGGCCTTCATTCTTTGAACATTCAGTTATTTGTGAGTCACTGGCCTAAGCATTCAGGGAGAAGACTTTTACTGTTGGAATGTATAAAAAGCACAGTTACAAAGCTACTATAAATAGTACACTGCAGTAATCCAGCTCTTCATTTTCCTCTTGTTAATTTTGTGATCATAAAATAAATAACTTGCATTTCTTTAGCACCTTTTGCCTTCTCTGGTTTCCTAAAGTAATTCACAGCTAATTAATTACTTTTCAAGCAGAGTCACTGTTGCTTTTTACACAAATGCTGCAATCAATTTGTGTGCAGCAAGGTTTTACAAACAGGAAATGAGATGAATGACCAGTTCTGGTGCAATTGGTTGAGGGATGAAAGCGGGCCAGGAGACCGAGCAAATTGTCCTGCCTTTCTTTGAATAATGCTCTTTTGTTTTACCTGAACAAGTAGAAGGGACTTCAGTGTAATGTCTTATCTAAAAGACAGCTTTTCTGTCAAAGCAGTACTCCCCTCAGTATTGCACTGAAGCATTTGTCTAGGAGGTGATGAGCTGAAGTCTGTAGTGGTGCTTGGACCCACAACTTAGAGTCAGAGTCAAGGGTGGGTCCATTGATTACAGAAGTGAGGGATGTTAGCCATGCTCAAGTGAGCACATCAGAGTCTTGATTACACAGATTCATTTTAAGTGATACAAATGAAATTTTGATATATTCAGCTATGTGGAGAGACTGGAGAAGCTGGGGCTGTTCTCCTTAAAGCTGAGAAGGTAAAGGGAGATTTAACAGTGTTAAAAATGATGAGGGGTATTATTGAGTGGATAGCGAGGAACTGTTTCCACTAGCAGGAGACTCAGTAACCATAAGAGAAAGAAAGACTACATTTATATAACATTTTTTACAACCACCAGATGTCTCAAAAGCACTTTACAGCCAATGAAGTACTTTTGAAATGTTGTGACTGTTGTATATTGTATAAATTAAGGTTAAGTGTCTACAGGTGGGGGATGTTCATTGGATAATTATTTCTGCACATATAAAGAGATACATATTGACACTGGTGGTGGGTAATAGAGTTAAGAGCTACACATCTATAGTAATAAAAACAAAAAAACTGCGGATGCTGGAAATCCAAAACAAAAACAGAATTACCTGGAAAAACTCAGCAGGTCTGGCAGCATCGGCGGAGAAGAAAAGAGTTGACGTTTTGAGTCCTCATGACTCTTCGACCGAACTGCTACACATCCGTAGTGTCTGCTTTGTGAATAACTCTAAAACCAGGTAAATATTGACATCTGGCCTCCTCCTTCACCAGCTAGCTGTAAGAAGTTTAACATGGTAGCAGGGAATGGTTTATCTAAAGGTGATGGTTGGAAACTAAGAAATTTTTTTTAAAGGCAGTAGATTACAATCCGAGTAGGTTTTGTGAAGAATGGCTGAAGTGTAAATTATCAGAGTATGATTACTCACCAATGTTTTCGGAGCCTAAACCTTGTAATCAGTGGAAGAGTGAAGTAAATATGTGGACTCAGATTACATCTCAACTAAAGAGGAAACAAAATATGACCTTGGCATTGTCACGTCCTAACAAAAATAAAATCAGAAGCAAAATATTTTGTGAGCTGGATGTCCATCAACTGAAGGTTTGGCTCTTCTATTAGGTGAAGTTTACTATAAAGATGATCTATTTGATGCCTACAAGGCATGGTCAGACTTTGATAGATCTTGAAAGAAAAGGATGGTCATTCCATAGAGCAATAAATTATGAACTTTAACAGATTGTATAAAAGATTGTAGAAATTTAAATTGACAATTCCCTGCTTAGTGCTTGTATTTAAATTGTTGGATTGTGAAGGTATTGCATGTGGACAGGTTCCAAGTCTTAACTGGGGTTCAGATCTTGGTAAAGGACCCCTTTTGGAGCAGATGTCTGTTGCTTTGAAAATGTCCCTGGGAAAGCATTCATTTGTTCAGCCTTGATGGTAGAAATGAGACATTCCCTGGTGTTACAAAGGATGGAGGACTGATGATTGCAAGATCATCCAGATACTGGCTGTAAGTGCCTGTGCAATGGGAGTTACAGGCAGAAGGAAGGAGGATGAAAGTACTTTTAGCAGATCTGGATACAGGATTGGAACAGCAATAGTAGATGAGTGAACCCCAGAAATGCCCTGGGAAACAATTAACATGTGCTTTAAGTGTGACTCAAGATATTATTACATGATGAACTGCCCAAGGTGGAACAGCAGGGTTCTTAAAGTGATACATGGCACAGAGAATTTGGAATCTCAAGGTGATGATCATGAGCAGTCTGAGGGAATCGTCTGATGACGAATGCATTAGTTGTGGATTCATTTCACTGCGCGGTATTAGATAGTGGTTGCACCTCGACAGAGTGTGAAACACATTGCTGAAAATGCTACAGTGGTGAGAATTGATTGTAAATTCAGGGAGTATGAAACTATTACTTATTTTAAGTTTGGGGATGACAAAACATTGAGGCCACTAAAAAAAAAAGTGGTGATTTCATGAAGAAGAGTCATACAGACTTGAAATGTTAACTGTCTTTCTCTCCATAGATGCAGTTAGACCTGCTGAGTTTTTCCAGCATTTTCTGTTTTTCTTCATGATTTCACGCAAAATAGCTGGGATAAGCCACTTTATTGGTACTGATGCAGTCTCTCATGAAATACCTTTGCTTTTAAGTAAGCTTCCCATGAAAAAGGCACAAATGAAACTGGACATGGAGCATGATAAAGCAATTGTTTTCGAAAGTCAGTGGCTTTAAAGTTTACCCAATCAGGGAAATATTGTATCCTTTCAATAGAGCTTGAAGTTTCTAAGCCGAAGGTTAGAGACGTATTAACCACATTAGGTGATCAGAATCAGAGAGAAAAATAGTAAATTGTTTTAAAGCTACACAGACAATTTTCTCACCCTTCATGTCAAACATTAAAAATCCTGCGAAAGGATGCAGGTGTGGTAAATGAGGAATATACAAGGTTTGTTGAAGACATTAGTGCAAAGCGTGAAATGTGTAAAAAGTATCGGAGGACACCACCATATCCTATCATGAACTTTCCATTGGCATGTGATTTTAATGAGGTAGTTGCTATGGATTTAAGGGTATGGGACAGAGACAGAGAAAAAAAACATTTTACACTTTATAGACATGGCAACCAAATTTTGTGTTTCAACAATAATACATGGCAAGGATAAAAGGGTGATTGTAGATAAAGTGATGGAGAAATGGATAGGGACCAGAATTGAGGCACCAGCTAAGTTTCTGATGGAAGGGAATTTGCTAATGACGAGTTTAGAGACCTGAAAATATGAACATTGTGGTAATGAATACTGCAGGCTAAAGTCCTTTTAACAATGAACTTTGTGAAAGGAATTACCTGGTGATAGATGAAATGCTGCAAAAAATCTTAGCAGATCAACCAAATGGCAAGTTGACAACTGCACTGGCATGGGTAAAGAATTCACTTCAAATGGTTGGATGGTATAGTCCTAATCAATTGATCTATGGGAGGAATCCTTCTGTGCTGGGCGATAGTCCCTTCTCAGGCAGAGGACTACGATTAATTCAATTTATTCTGATCGTTTGAAAGCACTTAGGCTTTCATCAAGGCTGAGGTCTCAGAGATATAAGGCATCGTGTAAGACTGTCTGTCTGAGATAGGCATTAATTCTGGGGACATGGTTTATTATGAAAGAGAGGACCAAAAGGAATTTAAAATTCCTGGTAAGGTAATAGGGTGTGGTGGTAAGACAATGGTTATCCAACATGGTGATCAAACTATTAAGGTTCAATCATCAGGGTTAATACGGATTGATTACAAACTCTCTGAATCTGAGGAGCTGATAGAAGGTGATGAGGCAACCTATACCTCACATACTCACGTGTTTTGTGATGGCAGCCCTGAGGAGCAGAATACAATAGATCAAAGGCTGGATAGTGGTAGGCTGAATGATCTTGATGCACAAGACAAGGCTATCATATCTAAAGGCCAGTTTCTCAAAGTGGGTATTCGGTGACATATGTTTCACAACGATCCAGTAAATGGAGTGATGCGACTACTGTGGACATGTAGGAAAAGCTACTGGCATGTTTAAATTATTTTTACTTGTTCACGGCATGTGGGCTTTGTTGGCTGGGCCAGCATTTATTGCCCATCCCTAGTTGCCCTTTGAAGGTGGTGATGAGCTGCCTCCTTTAACTGCTGCAGTCCATGTGGTGTAGGTACACCTACAGTGCTGTTAGGAAGAGAGTTCCCGGCTTTTGACCCAGCGACAGTAAAGGAACGGCGATATATTTCCAAGTCAGGATGGTGAGTTACTTGGAGGGGAATTTCCAGGTGGCGGAGTTCCCATCTATCTGCTGCTCTTGTCCTTCTAGATGGTCATGGTCATGGGTTTGAAAAGTGCTGTCTAAGGAGCCTTGGTGAATACCTGCAGTGCATTTTGTAGATGGTATACGCTGCTGCTACTGTGCATCAGTTGTGGAGGGAGTGAATGTTTGTGGATGTGGTGCCAATCAAGGGGCTGCTTTTCCTTGGACGGTGTCCAGCTTCTTCAAGTGTTGTAGGAGCTGCACTCACCCAGGCAGGTGGAAAGTAATCCATCACTCTCCTGACTTGTGCCTTGTAGGTGGTGGACAGGCTTTGGGGAGTCAGGAGGTGAGTTACTCATCACATAATTCCTAGCCTCTGACCTGATCTTGTAGCCACAGTATTTATATGGCTAGTTCCGTTTCTGGTCAATGGTAACCCTCCAGGATGTTGATAGTGGGGGATTCAGTGATGGTAAGGCCATTGAACATCAAGAGGTGATGGTTGGATTCTCTCTTGTTGGAGATTGTCATTGCCTGACACTTTTGTGGCGCGAATGTTGTTTGACACTTGTCAGCCCAAGCCTTGTCTTGCTGCATTTGGACATGGACTGCTTCAATATCTGAGGAATCACAAGTGATGCTGAACATTGTGCAAGCATTAGCGAATACCCCCACTTCTGACCTTATGATGGAAGGAAGGTCATTGATGAAGCAGCTGAAGATGGTTAGGCCTAGGTCCCTACCCTGAGGAATTCCTGCAGTGACGTCCTGTAGCTGAGATGACTGACCTCCAACAACCACAACCACCTTCCTTTGTGCTAGGTATGACTCCAACCAGCGGAGAGTATTCCCCCTGATTCCCATTGACTCCAGTTTTGCTAGGACTCCCTGATGCCACACTCAGTCAAATGCTGGCTTGGTGTCAAGGGCAGTCACTCTCACCTCACCTCAGGAATTCAGGTCTTTTTTGTCCATGTTTGAACCAAGGCTTTATTGAGGTCATGAGCTGGGTGGCCCTGGCGGAACCCAAACTGGGTATCAGTGAGCAGGTTATTGCTAAGCAAGTGTCACTTGATATCACCATGTAGACAGATGGGGCGCTAATTGGCTGGTTTGGATTTGTCCTTTTTTTTGTGTACAGGACATGCCTTGGCAATTTTCCACATAGCTGGGTAGATGCCAGTGTTGTAGCTGTACTGGAACAGCTTGGCTAAGAGCATGGCAAATTCTGGAGCACAAGTCTTCAGTACTATTGCCAGAATATTGTCAGGGCCCATAGCCTTTGCAGTATCCAGTGCCTTTAGCTATTTCTTGATATCACATGAAGTGAATCAAATTTGCTGAAGACTGGCATCTGTGATGCTGGGGACCTCCAGAGAAGGGCGAGATGGATCATCCACTTGGCGCTTCTGGCTGAAGATTCTTGCAAATGCTTCATCCTTATCTTTTGCACTGATGTGCTGGGCTCCTCTATCATTTGAGGGTTGGTATATTTGTGGAGCCGCCTCCTCCAGTGAGTTGTTTAATTGTTTGCCACCATCCATTACTGGATGTGGAAGGACTGCAGAGCTTAGATTTGATCCATTGGTTGTGGGATCGCTTAGCTCTGTCTATCACTTACACAAAAACAAAGTTACCTGGAAAAACTCAGCAGGTCTGGCAGCATCAGCGGAGAAGAAAAGAGTTGACGTTTCGAGTCCTCATGACCCTTCAACAGAACTGAGTGAATATTAGAAGAAAGGTGAAATATAAGCTGGTTTAAGGTTGGGGGGGGTGTGTGTGGGGAGAGAGAAGTGGGGGGAGGGGTGTCGTTGTAGGGACAAGCAAGCAGTGATAGGCGCAGATAATCAAAAGATGTCACAGACGATAGAACAAAGAGGTGTTGAAGGTGTTTGATTATCTGCTCCTATCACTGCTTGCTTGTCCCTACAACCACACCACTGCACCCCCCCGCCACTTCTGTAGCCGCCCCCCCACACCTTAAACCAGCTTACATTTCACCCCTCTCCTAATATTCACTCAGTTCTTTTGAAGGGTCATGAGGACTTGAAACGTCAACTCTTCTCCGCCGATGCTGCCAGGTAATTACGTTTTGGATTTCCAGCATCCGCAGTTCTTTGTTTTTATCTCTGTCTATCTCTTGTTGCTTATGCTAGTAGCCCTGTGTTATAGCTTCACCAGGCTGACACCTCATTTTTAGGTATGCCTGGTGTTGCTCCTGGCATGCCCTACTGTACTCTTCACTGAACCAGTGTTGATCCCCTGGCTTGATGGTAATGGTAGATTGGGACCATGAGGTTACAGATTGTGTTCGAATGAATTCTGCTGCTGATGCCCACAGTGCCTCATGGATGCCCAGTCTTGGAGTTGCTAGATCTGTTTGAAAGCTATCCCATTTAGGATGGTGGTAGTGCCACACAACACAATGGAGGGTATCCTCAATGTGAAGGCAGGATATCGTCTCCACAAGGAATGTTCGGTGGTCACTCCTACCGATACTGTCATGGACAGATGCATCTTCAGCAGGCAGGTTGGTGACAATGAAGTCAAGTATGTTTTTCCCTTTTGGTTTCTTCACCACCTGCCGCAGACCCAGTCTAGCAGCTATGTCATTTAGGACTCGGTCAGTAGTAGTGCTACCAAGCCACTCCTGCTGATGGACACTGAAGTCCCCCACCCAGAGTACACTCTGCATCCTTGCCACCCTCAGTGCTCCCTCCAAGTAATGTTCAACATGGAGGACCACTGATTCATCGGCTGAGAGAAGGCAGTACGTGGTAATCAGCAGAGGGTTTCCTTGCCCATGTTTAACCTGATGCCATGAGACTTCATGGGGTCCGGAGTCGATGTTGAGGTCTCCCAGGGTAACTCCCTCCCAACTGTATACCGCTGTGCTGCCACCTTTGCTGGGTCTGTCCTGTCAGTGGGACAGGACCTACTCAGGGATGGTGATGGTGGAGTCTGGGACAATATCTGTAAGGTATGATTCCGTAAGGATGACTTTGTCAGGCTGTTGTTTGACTAGCCTGTGAGACAGCTCTCTCAATTTTGGCACTAGCCCCCAGATGTTAGTAAGGAGGACTTTGCAGTGTCGACAAGTCTGTGATTGCCGTTGTTGTTTCCGGTGCCTAGGTCGATGTCGGATGATCTGTCCACTTTCATTTCTTTTTTGTGACTTTGTATCGGTTTGTTACAACTGTGTGCTTGCTAGGCCATTTCAGAGGGCATTTAAGAGTCAACCACATTGCTGTGGGTCTGGAGTCACATGTAGGCCAGACCAGATAAGGACAGCAGATTTCCTTCCCTAAAGAACATTAGTGAACCAGATAGGTTTTTACAACAATCGATAATGGTTTCATCATCATTGTTAGACTTTTAATTCCTGATTTTTATTGAATTCAAATTCTACCATCTGCTGTGGCGGGATTCAAACCCGGGTCCCCAGAGCATTACTGTGGGTTTCTGGATGACTAGTCCAGCGACAATACCACTATGCCTTTGCCTCCCCTTAATAAATGTTCAAGATGATGGCTAAGAACTGAGGTCTATGGACTGGCAGAATGGACACAAGAATGGAAAGTAAGAAAGCACTGTGAGAGTTCTGATAATGGTCTGAGAGTGACTCTTGCATTGGAAAACAATCACAAACTGGAGGAGGAATTTCTGATGGTGAGAGAGATCTTACAGTCGTCATCCCGAAAGACAATGAAGAGCAAGTAGAGGCCGTAGCTTGAGTAGATTGCAAGATAGAAGGAGGGCTCCAGAACCACCTCAGGACAGGATCAGAAATAGAAGTCCTCATGTCTGTGACATTTTGGTAGCTGCCAACAAACTAGAGGGTAAACTAATAAGAAGGGCAAAACAAAAGACATTGGATAACTGAGAGGAATTTGGAATTTATTCTGAAGTATCAGGTAGGGGACAGCCAGCTTTGTCTTTGGATGGATTGTTATAAGTCGCTGCTCATCCACCGAGTAAAGGAGAAATCTGGAGCCAGTCTTTCCTGTTACGTAGGCTTATTCACATAAGCCGGGGAACACGGGACAGACCCCCTTTTTTCCTCCCCAACCCCCATTACAGGTGGAAACATTATATATACTTGAGTATAATGCCCTAACCCTTCGCCAATTAGTAACAGCTGCTCTCACTTCTAACTGGAGCAAGAACTTCATTGTGACAGGATTACAACATTAACGGGATTTGTATGGAAAAGGTCCTTGCAGATGGGACTAATAGGGCTAAAGCGAGGCTAGTTGCTCAGGCTTTGAAAAGTGATTGAATGATATAGATGTTAGAGTGGACTCTCCCACAGTGGCAAAAGTAATCCTGAAAGCCCCTTTAGCTCTTTTGGCTACATGTTCATGGTAGTGTAGACCAATTGACATAACAGCCGCATTTCCGCAGGTGAAGAGAGAAGTGTTTCTGAAACTGTCTAAACAGGCAAGCGATGCAGAAGCAAACTAAATGAACGCAATTATAGAGTGATGCCCCAAGTGTGTGGTATTTTTTTCACCAAGATCTGTTCTGCTGAAAGTTCTGCAGCGATTGTTGGTATCAGAAAGAGAAACGGATATCTTTATGATGCATGTTGATGATTCCTTATGGAGTGTTACAGTGAAATTTAAGAAATGTGTTATTAATAAAAGTAAAGTGGAATTTAAGATTGGAAGTTCGACCTGGACTTTCAAATATGTTGGTTTAAACGTTTAAATAGAATAAGTCTGGAGTAACTTTAAATCAGCAATCCCAATGAGAGAGTGTTGTTCCTATTGCAGTTAATTATGCTAGGTCATCACAGATAGATGGTATCACATCGAAAGACGAGACAGAACAGTTATGAAGCAAAATTGCTGAATTAATTGGATATGTTCTCAGACAAGAGTGGATCCTAGTTTTGATGTATTGGAACTAGGTACTGTGAGGAAGCACCCTAAACTTGATGATGTTTTAAAGGTAAATAATACATTTAAAACATTAAATATGGAGAAATGCGTACTTAATCTTCCATCTTGGGTAACCCAAAGCACATGGAATTAATTATTTTTAGTGATGCTTCTCATGCCAATCTTCCTGATAACTATTCAAGTTCAGGTTTCATAATATTTCTGGTATGGCAAAATGGGAAATGTTGCCCTTTACCCTAGGAAGCTAAGAAAATAAAAAGGTTGTCAAAAGTACTTCAGCTGCAGAAACATCGGCTCTTGTGTAAGTAATGGATACGAGATTCTATTTGTCACATTTTAGGGGAAATGGTATCCAAGGGGTGTACTGAAAATAGTTTGGCCATTGAATGTTACAAATTGTTCCCTGTGGTGTAACGTTCACTCGACAAAAAGTGTAAGTGAGAAAAGATTAAGCATTGACCTTGCTAGTGTGAAATAAATATTATAAAGAAAGGAAATCCCCTAGAACAAATGGGTTAATTCAAGTCATCAGCGATCTGATTGTTTTACAAAAAGCAGTGCTTGTTCCAAAAGATTCAGGGATCCAAGAAAAGGAGTGTTTTGTAATGTAATGCTTTATAGAGAATATGGAACATAATTTTTGCTTCTTCAATTTGGTTTGACATATTGTTTGTGAATATTATTAAGTTTTATTTGAAAAAAGGAATCTGTTAATTTATAAATTAAAGTTAGTTGTCTACAGGTGGGGTGGGGTCATTCATTGAATAATTACTTGTGCATATATAAAGAGACACTTGCCCCTTTAAGGGGTTGTTAATTTGTTAGTTTGTTTAATTGATATTCTCAAGGGTATAAAGAGACACTGGCATCGCAGGAGCAGGAGTGCATCATAAGCCCCAGTAATGATATTTTAATTTGATGTTTCCTTTGTAGTTTTTGTTTTATGTGCAGTACCCTTTAAGGGGCTGTTAATTAATTAGTTTAATTAGTTACTGTTTGCTCAAAAGAATATAAATAAACACTTATTGAAATTGATGGTGGGTTGTAGAGTTAGGAACTATACATATGTGATGTCTATTTTGTGAATGAACCTTAAATGGAGTAAGGAATGACTTCTGGTTTCTCTTTCACCAACTGGCTGTAAGAAGTTTAACGACTGCTATAATATAGGAAACACTTACAGCTAATTTTCCAACAGTCAACTCCCACAAACTGCGATATGATGATGACCAGATAATTTGTTTTTTGTGATGTTGATTGAGGGATAAGTATTGGCCAGGACACTGGGGATAACCCCCCTTCTCTTCTTCGAAATAGTGTCATGGGATCTATGGCACCTGAGCAAGTAGATGGGGCCTCGGTTTTTAACACAGAGATAAAAACAAAAAAACTGCGGATGCTGGAAATCCAAAACAAAAACAGAATTACCTGGAAAAACTCAGCAGGTCTGGCAGCATCAGCGGAGAAGAAAAGAGTTGATGTTTCGAGTCCTCATGACCCTTCGACAGAACTTGAGTTCGAGTCCAAGAAAGAGTTGAAATATAAGCTGGTTTAAGGTGTGTGGGGGAGGGGGGGCGGAGAGAGAGAGAGAGAGAGGTGGGGGGGGGTGTGGTTGTAGGGACAAACAAGCAGTGATAGAAGCAGATCATCAAAAGATGTCAACAACAATAGAACAAAAGAACACATAGGTGTTAAAGTTGGTGATATTATCGAAACGAATGTGCTAATTAAGAATGGATGGTAGGGCACTCAAGGTATAGCTCTAGTGGGGGTGGGGAGAGCATAAAAGATTTTAAAATATTTAAAAATAATGGAAATAGGTAGGAAAAGAAAAATCTATAATTTATTAGAAAAAAAAAGGAAGGGGGAAACAGAAAGGGGGTGGGGTTGGGGGACGGAGCTCACGACCTAAAGTTGTTGAATTCAATATTCAGTCCGGAAGGCTGTAAAGTGCCTAGTCGGAAGATGAGGTGTTGTTCCTCCAGTTTGCGTTGGGCTTCACTGGAACAATGCAGCAAGCCAAGGACAGACATGTGGGCAAGAGAGCAGGGTGGAGTGTTAAAATGGCAAGCGACAGGGAGGTTTGGGTCATTCTTGCGGACAGACCGCAGGTGTTCTGCAAAGCGGTCGCCCAGTTTACGTTTGGTCTCTCCAATGTAGAGGAGACCACATTGGGAGCAACGAATGCAGTAGACTAAGTTAGGGGAAATGCAAGTGAAATGCTGCTTCACTTGAAAGGAGTGTTTGGGCCCTTGGACGGTGAGGAGAGAGGAAGTGAAGGGGCAGGAGTTGCATCTTTTGCGTGGGCATGGGGTGGTGCCATAGGAGGGGGTTGAGGAGTAGGGGGTGATGGAGGAGTGGACCAGGGTGTCCCAGAGGGAGCGATCCCTACGGAATGCCGATAGGGGGGGTGAAGGGAAGATGTGTTTGGTGGTGGCATCATGCTGGAGTTGGCGGAAATGGCAGAGGATGATCCTTTGAATGCGGAGGCTGGTGGGGTGATAAGTGAGGACAAGGGGGACCCTATCATGTTTCTGGGAGGGAGGAGAAGGTGTGAGGGCGGATGCGTGGGAGATGGGCCGGACATGGTTGAGGACCCTGTCAACGACCGTGGGTGGAAAACCTCGGTTAAGGAAGAAGGAGGACATGTCAGAGGAACTATTTTTGAAGGTAGCATCATCGGAACAGATGCGACGGAGGTGAAGGAACTGAGAGAATGGGATGGAGTCCTTACAGGAAGCGGGATGTGAGGATCTGTAGTCGAGGTAGCTGTGGGAGTCGGTGGGTTTGTAATGAATATTAGTGGACAGTCTATCACCAGAGATTGAGACAGAGAGGTCAAGGAAGGGAAGGGAAGTGTCAGAGATGGACCACGTGAAAATGATGGAGGGGTGGAGATTGGAAGCAAAATTAATAAATTTTTTCAAGTCCCGACGAGAGCATGAAGCGGCACCGAAGTAATCATCGATGTACCGGAGAAAGAGTTGTGGAAGGGGGCCGGAATAGGACTGGAACAAGGAATGTTCCACATACCCCATAAAGAGACAGGCATAGCTGGGGCCCATGCGAGTACCCATAGCCGCACCTTTTATTTGGAGGAAGTGAGAGGAGTTGAAGGAGAAATTGTTCAGCGTGAGAACAAGTTCAGCCAGACGGAGGAGAGTAGTGGTGGATGGGGATTGTTCGGGCCTCTGTTCGAGGAAGAATCTAAGGGCCCTCAGACCATCCTGGTGGGGGATGGAGGTGTAGAGGGATTGGACGTCCATGGTGAAGAGGAAGTGGTTGGGGCCAGGGAACTGGAAATTGTTGATGTGACGTAAGGTGTCAGAGGAATCACGGATGTAGGTGGGAAGATACTAAAAACAGTTCCTCTGACATGTCCTCCTTCTTCCTTAACCGAGGTTTTCCACCCACAGTCATTGACAGGGCCCTCAACCGTGTCCGGCCCATCTCCCGCGCATCCGCCCTCACGCCTTCTCCTCCCTCCCAGAAACATGATAGGGTCCCCCTTGTCCTCACTTATCACCCCACCAGCCTCCGCATTCAAAGCATCGTCCTCCGCCATTTCTGCCAACTCCAGCATGATGTCACCACCAAACACATCTTCCCTTCACCCCCCCATCGGCATTCCTTAGGGATCGCTCCCTCCGGGACACCCTGGTCCACTCCTCCATCACCCCCTACTCCTCAACCCCCTCCTATGGCACCACCCCATGCCCACGCAAAAGATGCAACACCTTCCTCTTCACTTCCTCTCTCCTCACCGTCCAAGGGCCCAAACACTCCTTTCAAGTGAAGCAGCATTTCACTTGCATTTCCCCCAACTTAGTCTACTGCATTCGTTGCTCCCAATGTGGTCTCCTCTACATTGGAGAGACCAAACGTAAACTGGGCGACCGCTTTGCAGAACACCTGCGGTCTGTCCGCAAGAATGACCCAAACCTCCCTGTCGCTTGCCATTTTAACACTCCACCCTGCTCTCTTGCCCACATGTCTGTCCTTGGCTTGCTGCATTGTTCCAGTGAAGCCCAATGCAAACTGGAGGAACAACACCTCATCTTCCGACTAGGCACTTTACAGCCTTCCGGACTGAATATTGAATTCAACAACTTTAGGTCGTGAGCTCCCTCCCCCATCCCC
Organism: Carcharodon carcharias; assembly: GCF_017639515.1. Taxonomy (NCBI): domain Eukaryota; kingdom Metazoa; phylum Chordata; class Chondrichthyes; order Lamniformes; family Lamnidae; genus Carcharodon; species Carcharodon carcharias. The sequence goes on from NC_054474.1 coordinate 95,030,815, forward strand.
ACCCCCTTTCTGTTTCCCCCTTCCTTTTTTTTCCAATAAATTATGTAGATTTTTCTTTTCCTACCTATTTCCATTATTTTTAAATATTTTAAAATCTTTTATGTTCTCCCCACCCCCACTAGAGCTATACCTTGAGTGCCCTACCATCCATTCTTAATTAGCACATTCGTTTAGATAATATCACCAACTTTAACACCTATGTGTTCTTTTGTTCTATTGTTGTTGACACCTTTTGATGACCTGCTTCTATCACTGCTTGTTTGTCCCTACAACCACCCCCCCTCCACTTCTCTCTCTCTCTCTCTCTCTCTCTCTCTCCGCCCCCCCCCCCCCCCCCCGCCCCCCCCCCCCACACACACACACACACACCTTAAACCAGCTTATATTTCAACTCTTTCTTGGACTCGAACTCAAGTTCTGTCGAAGGGTCATGAGGACTCGAAACGTCATCTCTTTTCTTCTCTGCCGATGCTGCCAGACCTGCTGAGTTTTTCCAGGTAATTCTGTTTTTGCCTCGGTTTAACATCTCATCTGAAAGACGGCACCTCTGACAGTCCAGCACTCCTGCAGCAGTGCACTAAAGTACCAGACTTGGTTTTTGTGTTCACATCCTGGAGTGGGGCTTAAGCCCTTGTGACTCGGAGGCGAGAGTACCAGCAACCACAGGACAGATTTAACATAATTGGCAAAAACAAAAAGAGTTGAGAGGAGAATGTTCTACTCAGCAATTTGTTGGGATATGGAATGCACTGCATGAACGAGTGATGGAAGCCGATTTAATAGTAACTTTCAAAACGGAGTTAGATTTCTACCTAAAGATGGCTATAGAGTAGCAGTATGACTGTAGAGCAGTGGGACTAATTGATCGCTCTCTCAGAGAGCTGGCAGAGGCACGCTGAGTCAATTGACCTCCTTCTGTGCTATATGATTCCATGAATACGCTTCGGATTTTACACTGGCTAAATTGACTTAAATTGGTATTATCCATTTTTAGTGTGAGGAGCAAGAGCTTGGATTTGCGAGGGCTTGATGGCCACCAAGAGGGAATGGTGAAAATTGCTAGGTTGAAATCAGGCTAAAGTGTAGTCATTTAAAAGCAAAATTGCAGAACAGACTGCAGTGACATTGCCACTGCATTCTTCACATTGTCTGCATCAATTAACCCCCTACAATGGTGCTTTCATTATCAGTTGATCCTTTGATTCTTCCTGTCACTTGGGAATGAGTTCAAGCATAGAGGCTTCCCTCAATAACATTTAACTTTGCTACAAACCTGGGTGATTCGTGATGGATTATACCTTGTGCTCCATATCAAACCTTTTAAAATTTGAATAAGTATGGTGTACGCTGTTTTTAGTGTGCAACATTGCTTTAGTACATTCTGTATTAACTTAATGAAGTATACTAAGCATAAAAATTCCACATTAATCACACAGGTTCTACAGAATTACAGGCAACCATACCAATGGTAAATAGACCTAATTCTATTTAAAAGAAACATCATTGTGGTGTCTAGAATAGGCCCTAGCACCACTGAGCAAGGGAGGGGGGGAAAGTTATCTGGGGTTCCTGCTCCTGATCCTTGTCAATGATTCTTACTGGATGTAAATGTTGGATGAAGATAAGGTACAGGTGATTTCATTTCCCTTGTGTGTTTTTCTCGTAGCAGAATGTACCTGAGTAATATTTGGCTTGGAATGATTTCTAATTACCCTTACCATTTCCAGTGAGGTTTATCTTTCTGATCATTGCCCCATTGCTTAGGAAAACGGACAGAGATACAGGCCTCTAGAAGGGGGCATGGAGGATTGGTGTGGGGGAATATGGATGCAGAGGTGTGCTAGCCATAGATTGAAGAGCATCAAGGAGGGTAAATCTTTGACCTTCCCTTGAAATACCATGGTGTCTCAAGGTTTTCTGACGACTGAACAATCCTGAGGACAGTGGCCTGTGAGACTTGCAGCTGCACTCAGCTTTACTCTACCAAACACCCTGCCACCACCCCACCCCCAACCCCCAGTCTTCACAAACCTGGGAAAGTACAGTGCAAAAAGTTGGCTCCAGTTAACTTATCTCCTCAGGTAACTGAAGTTGAAGTCTTATCCAGTATTCTTAGAAGACGAGATAAAGGACGTGAAAACATGTAGACTTTTTAAATTTGATTGAATGCTGAAAATGCCAGGTTTGTTTTTTTTGTTTTCAGCTTCTCAGGATGGCGGCCGGTGACTAGTGGAGTTCCGCAGGGGTCAGTGTTGGGACCACAACTTTTCACTTTATACGTTAGTGATCTAGATGAAGGAACCGAGGGCATTCTGGCTAAGTTTGCAGATGATACAAAGATAGGTGGAGGGACAGGTAGTGTTGAGGAGGCGGGGAGGCTGCAGAAGGATTTGGACAGGTTAGGAGAATGGGCAAAGAAGTGGCAGATGGAATACAACGTGGGCAAGTGTGAGGTCATGCACTTTGGTAGGAAGAATAGAGGCATAGACTATTTTCTAAATGGGGAGAGAATTCAGAAATCTGGAGTGCAAAGGGACTTGGGAGTCCTAGTCCAGAATTCTCTTAAGGTTAACTTGCAGGTTGAGTCGGTAGTTAGGAAGGCAAATGCAATGTTGGCATTTATTTTGAGAGGACTAGAATATGAAAGCAGGGATGTGCAGCTGAGGCTTTATAAGGCTCTGGTCAGACCACATTTAGAATATTGTGAGCAATTTTGGGCCCCGTATCTCAGGAAGGATGTTCTGGCCCTGGAGATGGTCCAGAGGTTTACGAGAATGATCCCAGGAATGAAAGGCTTAACATATGACGAACATTTGAGGACTCTGGGTCTCTACTCAATGGAGTTTAGAAGGATGAGGGGGGATCTGATTGAAACTTACAGAATACTGAAAGGCCTGGATCGAGTGGATGTGGGGAAGATGTTTCCATTAGTAGGAGAGACTAGGACCCGAGGGCACAGCCTCAGAGTAAAGGAAGACCTTTTAGAACAGAGATGAGGAGAAACTTCTTTAGCCAGAGAATGGTGAACCTATGGAATTCATTGCCACAGAAGGCTGTGGAGGCCAGGTCATTGGGTGTATTTAAGACTGAGATAGATAGGCTCTTGATTGGTAAGGGGATCAAAGGTTATGGGGACAAGGCGGGAGAATGGGGTTGAGAAACTCATCAACCATGATTGAATGGTGGAGCAGACTCGATGGGCTGAATGGCCTAATTTCTGCTCCTATGTCTTATGGTCTAAGGGAGGTACGTGGAGACTGGCTGCCACAGAATATATTTTGATTTTTCATTATTTTGCTCGGTGCACTTCCCAAAATTTTGGAATCGACTGTAATCCTGGCACAAAGCTAGAATGTAAATATATTTCTTCAAAAGAGCAAATCATGGTGTGAGACAGAACATGAGAGTAATGAGATTTGATTGAGCTGCAATTACAAACCAAGTTGTTTTTGTTTTTAAAAAAGGACTTGTATGGTGGAGAGTTTATAGCATGGCACCCCATAAATATATGCAGTATGAATTATTCATTATTTTTCTTGTCTATTTGTATAAAGTTGTCGGTGTCATAATTTAAATGTGACTTTGGAACAATACAGTTTTCCTCCTTGTTCTCTGAAAAATTGTGTTCAGGGAACATTCATCACTTGTCTATTGCTGTGTATGGGAGATTGCATTGTGGCATAAATCATCTGCCAATTAGTGCACAAAATATAAATTACATAGGGCCAATCTGCCAGTCATGTGCTCCTCACTGGAGAGCTGTGTGGAAAGGGAATTGGAAGAATTGACATTACAGTGTTGTAGTTCGATCTCTGCACATTATTTTTTGGTGAGGCTTCCCTGCTGGCAGAATGGAACTGATGAATTTACCCTTGGATTTAAATGGCCACTAGTTGATCTCCTGTGGCATTGCTTGCAGGGAGTGAACCTTGAATGCGGTCCACAAGTGAAGCAGATGTGGAGAGTTATCAAGGTCAGGGTGCTTCGTCACCAGGCTAATGCCAAACAATCCATCCTTTTTTCTGCATAATACATTGATATTACATTATAATTTATTGTTAAATGGGAAAACGTTCAGCAATTTGGGAAGAAGTAGAGTTAGTTGGAGTATATGCGTTACTCTGAGTGCAGGTTGAGGAACCAGCAGACCTGAGGAACTACAGCCCCACCACTGGTTAGGAGATGTAACTACATTGTAACACATTTGGCAGTTTTCATTATAAATATGGACATTGAAATTTCTAATAAACAAAAATACAAGAATGATAACAAACTTTGAATGTATTACCAGTCAGACTCTGGTGATGTTGCACACATGGAGTCAAGGCCAAGTAAAGTATTCAGATGAAGTGAATTTCAAGGCCGTGGAATATTGGAATCAAGCATGCAAACAGATTTGAATCCACGTTTAAAAGTTGTACGTTTATAAATTTCTGGGCAGGACTTTTAGGTCGGTGTGCGGGCACGATCGGCAGAACTAGGAGCAGCCGGGGAATAGACCACCACCCGCCAATGGTCCTGGACCGTAGTTTCACGCTGGCTGGCCAATGAACGGCCAGCCAGCATTAAATGCGTGCTGAGAAGCTCAGCACGGTCAGGGTGGAGGTAGGAGCAGGGCTGATGTAAGCGCAGGCGTGGGGGAGCGTGGAATGAATGCTCACTGAAGGCAGAGAGCTGTCTCAGGGAGCTGAAGTATTTGAAAGCAATAAATAAAGATTTTAAGATCTGGAAAAAAAAGTCCACGCATCAGAATCAATCACCTAAACAGATACATGATGAAAATTCTGTCCATAAATTTGTATTTTTAAAAATTTAATAACGGAAACCTCATCCTGGCCTTGGATGAGGTTTCATCAAAAATGTAAAGTCCACCTGGCAGATTTGCCCATCTGCCAAACGTAAGGTTGGACGGACAAAGGAAAATCAGGGCAATTGGAACTTTAATGGGCTTAGTTGCCCTCTTAATTGTCAGCAGGCACGCTTCTGACTTTTGCACGTGCCCACCGACCGAAATATTGCATGAGCATGGGATCATGTCAGGATGCTTGCCTGACATCATCACGCGCTATTTTATGCTTGAGTGGGTCGGGCGCATGCCCGCACACCAAGCTAACACTCTGCCCCTGTGCCCATATTTTTAATGGAATTGCCCCAGTATACTTTCATCTGTAACAACATCTTCCTGCCAGTTGTTACACTGTAATTACAAGATGACTAGATTACATTGAAAGTTTTCTTTAAATGGCAATATGGCAAAAGTTGTTAGGAAACGAGAGCGCAGATGTAAAACTTCTAATATAATCATGGAGGATCACCTTGGTGTTAAGCATCTGGGTTCAGGTCCCACCCAAGACCTTGAGCACACAAATCCAGTGCAGTACGGAGGGGGAGCTGCGACAGGTGCCAGCTGAAATGTTAAACCGAGGTCCCATCTTCCTGTACGGGTAAATGTAAAAGATCCTATGGCACTGTTTCGAAGAAGAGCAAGGAATTTCTCCCCATTGTCCTGGTCACTATTTATCCCTCAATCAACACAACAAAAACACGTTATCCAGTCATTTTCTCATTGCTGCTTGTGGGAGTTTGCCGAGTGCAAATTGGCTGCTATGTTTCCAATGTTATAACATTTATTTATTATGTATTTATTTAGTGAATGCAAATCTTTGAAGCCAAGCAATAGCCTCCTCATGTGCTGAGTTTAAGGTGATTAGTCTGCTATTTAGTCTGTAGAGGGTCACTCCTTGGTAATTTGCGGCATTATTATTACAACAGTGACAACACTTCAACTAGTTGCAGCTAGACTTGGGCCAAGACAGGCTTGGGCTGACAAGTGATAAGTAACATTCGCACCACACAAGTGCCAGGCAATGACTATCTTCAACAAAAGAGAATCTAACCATTGCCCCTTGACATTCAAAGGCATTACCATCGCTGAATTGCCCACTGTCAACACACCATTGACCAGAAACTGAACAGCACTAGCCATATAAACGCTGTGGCTACAAGAGCAGGTCAGAAGCTAGGAATACTGTGGCGAGTAACTCACCTAACTTCCCAAAGTCTGTCTACCATCTACAAGGTACAAGTCAGGAGTGTGATGAGTACAACTCCAATAACACTCAAGAAACTCGGCACCATCCATGACAGAGCAACTCCCTTGATTAGTACCACATCCCCAAACATTCATTCTCTCCACTACCAACACACAGTGGCAACAGTGAGAACCATCTACAAGATGCACTGCAGGAACTCGCCAAGGCTCCTTAGCACCTTCCAGACCAATGACTGCTACCATGTAGAAGGACAAGAGCAGCAGACACATAGGAACACCACCACCTGGAAGTTCCCCTCCAAACCACACTTCATTGGCTGTAAAGCACTTTGGGCCTTCCTGTGGTCATGAAAAATCCTATATAAATGCAAGTCATTTAAAAAAAAATATTTGAACATACAAAAGTAATAGACGAGAAAAGACCTGCTTGTCTGTCAAGCCTGTCTCGCTGCATGATAGCTGGAACATCATGGCTAAATATTCCTTCCATTCCCTGACCCCTGCATTTGTGTAATCTCCTGGGAGAGACAAAGGACAGAAAAAACTCAGGATCAGCATGAGAAAAAGTAGTCTGTGAAATTCATCTCTGACCCCTCAGGCGATCACAACCGGTCTAGGCGATCACATGGACCAAGTCTCAGTTAAGGCACTTACCTTCTATATGCTGCAATCTCCGCCCTTTCAGGAACCAGTCCAGCTCTCTGTTGAATATGTATGTATAAGATTTCTTTGCCCACTATTTTAATGTTGAGTTATCTAATTGAAATTTGGTAAATTGATTCCCCAGTTTAGATGGCAAGAAAGTACTTTCCTAGGAATGGGGAGATGATGGCATAGTGGTAATCTAATCTAGGAAATTTAGAGGCCCAGGCTAAAGCTCTGGGGAGGTGTTCAAATCCCACCATGGCAGCTGGTGGAATTTCAATTCAATTAATAAAAATTGGGAATTATAAAGCTAATCTCAGTAATGGTGACCATGACAACTATTGCTGATTGTTGTTAAAAGCTCATCTGGTTCTCTAATGTCCTTTAGGGAAGGAAATCTGCTGTCCTTACCTGGTCTGGCCTACGTATGACTCCAGACCCACAGGAATGTGGTTGACTCTTAACTGCCCTCTGAAATGGCCTAGCAAACCACTCAGTTCAAGGACAATTAGAGAAGGGCAACAAATGCTGGCCTGCCAGCGACACCCACATCCCATGAAATAACATTTAAAAAAAGCACTGTCATGTTTCTATACAAATATTGCTCAGTGCAATTTGACCTGCCTAAAATTATCTGTGTAGTGGAGTTTTTATGTGCTGGATTAGCTCATTAAAAAAGTTAGATATGTTTGAAGGAAATCACTTTTTATTACATGTGATTAAACAGATGTTTGAAGTAAAAAGAAAGGAGTTAATTCTAAACTGATCTCTATAGACAGTTCAACACCTACCCTTTAGTCCTTCTTTAAGTGTAGCTAAATGTATTCCCTATTGGAATACTTTACCGTATGTATTATTCACCATTTCCTTATGTTAATTTCACAATGTGTTGTACTTTGTTTTTAATACGTTAAACCATGTAAAGAGGATATTAATGACAGTATGGGGAAATTTCCTCCTCTGCATTGCAGATTTGATCTTCTCTTTCATTAACATCGACCAGCTCAAATAGATTTCTCTTGTGCTGTAATTATTTGATGTTTACTCTGCAAAAAGCAACTTGAGAAATAATGATACATGCCTCACACAGCTCATTCCTCTTTCCCATCATATTTTCAGTGTCTGATGATCCCAATGGGCAATGGACTGTCATTCAGCAGGTCCATGTTGAATGCCACTCCAAATATTGCCTACCCATTCTACAAGTATATTTAAATTCTCTTGTATTTTGTTGTATTCTTTTGTTTGAACCATACCCCTTAATTTGGTGTTGCCTGCAAATTTACAAATTGTACTTAAGGTTCTCACCCTTTGCCAGTTTGAATTGCAACCTTTAGCTCCTAGGGCAGGATTGTTAGTCTCAAATGGGAGTGAGCATGGAGGTGGATGGCGGAGACAATTTGTGCCATTGGCCTATTTACGGGTTACTCACCCCCGGGTTATTTTTCAGGCGTTGGCAGGGCTGCCTGCCTGCAAGTGGTGAGCAGCCAATTGAGTTAGTTAAAGGCCTAATGTCAGAGGGCAACTGGAATTTTCTACTCAATCCCTGATACCATAGAGGCATTGAGGAACAGCCCAGCTGCCTGTGGTGGCCTTTCAGCAGCAGAATGGGTGTGCCAGTTCTCCAGACAAGCTTTGAGGCCCTCTCTGCCTACTTGGCTTCAGCTGCAGCTGCAGGCCACTCACCGGAGAGGTTGTTTCTCACCCACCACCAGCAGAGGCTCCGCCCACCAGTAGAGCCTCCCAGTTACCGACAATAGAGCCTCCAAACCAAAGCTTCCCTTACGATGGCAGAGGCACATCTCCCCCACCTCCCTCCCAGTATCCAACAGCAGGTACCCCTTTCCCCACCTCTGATTGAAGAAACCCTGTCTTAGTCACCTAAGTCCCTGATCCACCCCCCAAACCACAACACCCACCCATGATATTAGAGTCGGCAGCTGATTTAAGCATCCAAGTGGAGTGCAGAAGAATTATCAGATTAAAGTGGCATTAGACTCCATTTGAAATAATTAATTTACTATTAAACTCAGTAACTTTGCTTTGGGATTTGCTATTTTGCCTGAAGTAACAGGCTGTCTGCTGCACATATATTGAGTATAATCGGAACTGACTATATACTACATTATATATCTCTCCATGTGCATTAAATGGCTATATCAACGTTAAGGAACATCAGGGGCTGGATTTTTCCTTTTGGAAATGGGAATAGGGAGGTGGGCTCAATTCCAGGTCACCAGCCTGCCTGGAAGAAGAATTTTCTGGGGATTTGGGGCCTTCATGACCCTAGAGGTGGGTCTGCCACCCAATTAGTGGCTGGGGCATTGGGGGTCTGGCGGGGGTGGGGGGAGGTGGTTGGAGGAGGAATGGAGGCAAGACACCAGGTTCAGTATTTTTAAGATTCCGGGGTTTCCCTTCCTGACATCTGAAGAGTTAGCAGAGAACACAACCCTGCTGTTTCTGCCTGTCTGGTAGCCATTTTATGCTTCAATAAGCATTAATTGTCTGCAGACGGGTCTTCCGCTCCTCACTTTGGAGAAAATCCCAACTCAGAAAGCTGCCAGCCAATCTGATTGGCCAGCAGCCCTCAAGTCCCTGTGGTACCAGAAGCTGAAGTGGACAGGACTGGGACTGCAAGCAGTCCTGGGAGTCCAGAACCAGGTAAGTGTGGGTGTCTCAGGGCAGAGAGGGGAGATGAGGCCCAGGGGAGTGGGCAGAGGGGCTAGGGATGCTGGTATAGGGGTGGGGGGGTGCGTGAGAGAGGACCAGCATGGGCTGAACCTTCTTGGGGTGGTGTCTGATGTTAAAAGGAGGCTGCTGATGTAAGCGACCCCCTCTTCCCACCCGACGTCTGAAGAGGGTTCATTTTCGGACTTCCGCCCCTCCCCCACCCAATCCCTGAACTCCTCCCGCCAACCTGAAAATTGAGGCTGGGCGGGAAACGGCCCTTAAGTGGTCAATAATTGGCCGCTTAAGGGCCTCAATCGAGGCAAGGGTGGGCCAGCCGGCCTACACCTCACCTGACCCAGCATTAAATTGTGGAGAGATCAGGCGGGCTGGAGCCCAGTGGAAAGGCCGTCTGAGAAATGTTACGGCCACCCCCTCACCTACAAATCCACTGGCGTGGGAAGGTAAAATTCTGCCCCAGGGAAATGGGCCATGTTCTGGCCTAAATCAGCAGCAGTTTGCAAATTAATGTTGATGGAGAAAAGTTGCCAAAGTTCAAATTTCCCACATTTTGGAGGGCAGCAGGAGGCCTGGAACCTTAGACAGATGACATGTTCTTATAATGGGGTTCCTACCCTTTGCCCGCTGCCATGCTCTCAGCACCACTTTGAACTGTATCTTCTCACATAAGCTTACAGCCAACCCTATTCCCGCCTCCATTGAGCTGATGAACTCTGGCCACCTTGCTGAAAATTGATAAAATTACTGGGACAGGCTCTTAACGACTCCACAATGATCTAAATAATAACAAAGATAAAAACAAAAAACTGCGGATGCTGGAAATCCAAAACAAAAACAGAATCACCTGGAAAAACTCAGTAGGTCGGGCAGCATCGGCGGAGAAGAAAAGAGTTGATGTTTTGAGTCCTCATGACCCTTCAACAGAACTAGGTGAATCCAAGGAGAGGGGTGAAAGATAAGCTGGTTTAAGGTTGGGTGGGGGGGTGTGGGGGGAGAGAAGTGGAGGGGGGGTGTGGTTGTAGGGACAAGCAAGCAGTGATAGAAGCAGGTAATCAAAAGATGTCACAAACAAAAGAGCAAAAGAACACAGAGATATTGAAGTTGGTGATATTATCTAAGTGAATGTGCTAATTAAGAATGGATGGTAGGGCACTCAAGGTACAACTCTAGTGGGGGTGAGGTGGAAAGACTAGCAGGAAACAAAAGATTTAAAAATAATGGAAATAGGTGGGAAAAGAAAAATCTATATAAATTATTGGAAAAACAAAAGGAAGGGGGAAGAAACAGAAAGGGGGTAGGGATGGAGGAGGGAGATCAAGACCTAAAGTTGTTGAATTCAATTTTTAGTCCAGAAGGCTGTAAAGTACCTAGTCAGAAGATGAGGTGCTGTTCCTCCAGTTTGCGTTGGGCTTCACTGGAACAATGCAGCAAGCCAAGGACAGACATGTGGGCAAGAGAGCAGGGTGGAGTGTTAAAATGGCAAGCGACAGGGAGGTTTGGGTCATCCTTGCGGACAGACCGCAGGTGTTCTGCAAAGCGGTCGCCCAGTTTACGTTTGGTCTCTCCAATGTAGAGGAGACCGCATTGGGAGCAACGAATACAGTAGACTAAGTTGGGGGAAATGCAAGTGCAATGCTGCTTCACTTGAAAGGAATGTTTGGGCCCTTGGACAGTGAGGAGAGAGGAAGTGAAGGGGCAGGTGTTACATCTTTTGCGTGGGCATGGGGAGGTGCCATAGGTGGGGGTTGAGGGGTAGGGGGTGATGGAGGAGTGGACCAGGGTGTCCCAGAGGGAACAATCCCTATGGAATGCCGACAGGGGGGGTGAAGGGAAGATGTGTTTGGTGGTGGCATCATGCTGGAGTTGGCGGAAATGGTGGAAGATGATCCTTTGAATGCGGAGGCTGGTGGGGTGATAAGTGAAGACATGGGGGACCCTATCATGTTTCTGGGAGGGAGAAGAAGGCGTGAGGGCGGGTGTGCGGGAGATGGGCCGGACATGGTTGAGGACCCTGTCAACGACCGTGGGTGGAAAACCTCGGTTAAGGAAGAAGGACATGTCAGAGGAACTGTTTTTGAAGCTAGCATCATCAGAACAGATGCGACGGAGGCGAAGGAACTGAGAGAATGGGATGGAGTCCTTACAGGAAGCGGGGTGTGAGGAGCTGTAGTCGAGGTAGCTGTGGGAGTTGGTAGGCTTGTAATGGATATTGGTGGACAGTCTATCACCAGAGATTGAGACAGAGAGGTCAAGGAAGGGAAGGGAAGTGTCAAAGATGGACCTTGTGAAAATGATGGAGGGGGGGAGATTGGAAGCAAAATTAATAAATTTTTCCAAGTCCCGACGAGAGCATGAAGCAGCACTGAAGTAATCATCAATGTACTGGAGAAAGAGTTGTGGAAGGGGACCGGAGTACGACTGGAACAAGGAATGTTCCACGTACCCCATAAAGAGACAGGCATAGCTGGGGCCCATGCGAGTACCCATAGCCACACCTTTTATTTGGAGGAAGTGAGAGGAGTTGAAGGAGAAATTGTTCAGTGTGAGAACAAGTTCAGCCAGACGGAGGAGAGTAGTGGTGGATGGGGATTGTTTGGGCCTCTGTTCGAGGAAGAAGCTAAGGGCCCTCAGACCATCCTGGTGGGTGATGGAGGTGTAGAAGGATTGGACGTCCATGGTGAAAAGGAAGCGGTTGGGGCCAGGGAACTGGAAATTGTTGAGGTGATGTAAAGTGACAGAGGAATCACGGATGTAGGTGGGAAGGGACTGGACAAGGGGAGAGAGAAGGGAGTCGAGATAACGAGAAATGAGTTCCGTGGGGCAGGAGCAAGCTGACACGATTGGTCTACCAGGACAGTGCTGTTTGTGGATTTTGGGTAGGAGGTAGAAGCGGGCCGTCCGAGGTTGGGCGACTATCAGGTTGGAAACTGTGGGAGGAAGTTCCCCAGAGGAGATGAGGTCAGTGACAGTCCTGGAAACAATGGCTTGATGTTCAGTGGTGGGGTCATGGTCCAGGGAGAGGTAGGAGGAAGTGTCTGCGAGTTGACGCTCAGCCTTCGCGAGGTAGAGGTCAGTGCGCCACTTTGGAGAGACCAAACGTAAACTGGGCGACCGCTTTACAGAACACCTGCGGTCTGTCCGCAAGAATGACCCAAACCTCCCTGTTGCTTGCCATTTTAACTCTCCACCCTGCTCTCTTGCCCACATGTCTGTCCTTGGCTTGCTGCATTGTTCCAGTGAAGCCCAACGCAAACTGGAGGAACAGCACCTCATCTTCCGACTAGGCACTTTACAGCCTTCCGGACTAAATATTGAATTCAACAACTTTAGGACTTGAACCCCCTCCTCCATCCCACCCCCTTTCTTTTTCTTTCACCTTCCTTTTGTTTTTTCCAATAATTTATATGGAGTTTTCTATTCCCACCTATTTCCATTATTTTTAAATCTTGTATGCCTTTGTGTTCTTTTGCTCTTTCGTCTGTGACATCTTTTGATTATCTGATCCTATCACTGCTTGCTTGTCCCTTTAACCACACCCCCCCTCCACTTCTCTCCCTCCACACCCACCCACCCCCCCCACCCCCGACCTTAAACTAGCTTATATTTCACCCCTCTCCTTGGATTCACCTAGTTCTGTTGAAGGGTCGTGAGGACTCGAAACGTCAACTCTCTTCTTCTCCGCTGATGCTGCCAGACCTGCTGAGTTTTTTCCAGGTGATTCTGTTTTTCTTTTGGATTTCCAGCATCCGCAGTTTTTTGTTTTTATCTCTGTGTTTAATTGACTGCCACTGCTCTTCAAGAAATGCCTACCTTGAAGATGTTTTGTTCGTCTCTGCGACAAGGTTTCCGTATCTCTCTTTTGCCTTGTTCACCTTCATTGCTTTTGATTTCTCTCCTGGTGTTTGACAAGGTGTTTACTAAAACCCGCTTTCAAAGCCATATCTCCTTTCTCAGTGACTGTCTCCCTCTCCGACTTTCCCCACCTGGATTTCAACTGAAATTTCACCCCTCATGTTTCAAACCCACCCAGGATTACAGGTAACTCCGGGACATAAAACGTTTCTCGGACTGCTGTTCCCGTCGCATTCTGAGATCCACACTCAGTGCCATGCACCACCATATGAACACACTCGACCTCTCCCTCCAGCAACACCGCCGTACCCTTTTTCAAAGCTGCGCGTGCCCCCAGTTTCATTTTATTCTTCGTCTCATTCGACGCCTCAACAAGAAACGTTTTCTCTTTCTCTCAAGTGCTAAGGAACGCAAGCTCCAACAACTCATCGACACCACCACCCATCTAGGACCGTCCACCCCTGCCTGTCCCTCCGTCCCCACCCCATCTTCCAATCCCAATCCCAGCCCCAGCCGTGTATTCTCTATACCCCCTGACATTCCCCTTTCCGACGCTGAACGTTCAGTGCTTAGCAAAGGACTTAGTTTCATGCCCTTATGCCCTCATCTCAATGAATTTCGGGCTCGACATGATGCTGAACTCTTCTTCCGCCATCTTCGTCTCCGGGCTCACTTCTTTGGGCAGGAGTCCTCTCCACGTTCAACGGATCCTTTTACCCACCTCCAATATTCTCCCTCCACCTGGACCCCTCCCTCTGGATTCTTACCTTCTCTTGATCTTTTCATTGAGAACTGTCGGCGCGACATTCGTCGTCTCAATTTCGCTGCTCCTCTCACCCATTCTAATCTCTCTCTCTCTGAACTTACTGCACTCCGTTCTCTTAGGTTCAACCCTGACATTGTCATCAAACCCGCTGACAAGGGTGGTGCTGTTGTTGTCTGGCGCACTGACCTCCACCTCGCGGAGGCTGAGCGTCAACTCACAGACACTTCCTCCTACCTCTCCCTGGACCATGACCCCACCACTGAAAATCAAGCCATTGTTTCCAGGACTGTCACTGACCTCATCTCCTCTGGGGATCTTCCTCCCACAGCTTCCAACCTGATAGTCGCCCAACCTCGGACGGCCCGCTTCTACCTCCTACCCAAAATCCACAAACAGCATTGTCCCGGTAGACCGATCGTGTCAGCTTGCTCCTGCCCCACGGAACTCATTTCTCGTTATCTTGACTCCCTTCTCTCTCCCCTTGTCCAGTCCCTTCCCACCTACATCCGTGAATCCTCTGACACCTTACGTCACATCAACAATTTCCAGTTCCCTGGCCCCAACCGCTTCCTCTTCACCATGGACGTCCAATCCCTCTACACCTCCATCCCCCACCAGGATGGTCTGAGGGCCCTTAGCTTCTTCCTCGAACAGAGGCCCAAACAATCCCCATCCACCACTACTCTCCTCCGTCTGGCTGAACTTGTTCTCACGCTGAACAATTTCTCCTTCAACTCCTCTCACTTCCTCCAAATAAAAGGTGTGGCTATGGGTACCCGCATGGGCCCCAGCTATGCCTGTCTCTTTATGGGGTATGTGGAACATTCCTTGTTGCAGGCCTACTCCAGCCCCCTTCCACAACTCTTTCTCCGGTACATCGATGATTACTTCGGTGCCGCTTCATGCTCTCGTCGGGACTTGGAAAAATTTATTAATTTTGCTTCCAATCTCCACTCCTCCATCATTTTCACGTGGTCCATCTCTGACACTTCCCTTCCCTTCCTTGACCTCTCTGTCTCAATCTCTGGTGATAGACTGTCCACCAATATCCATTACAAACCCACCGACTCCCACAGCTATCTCGACTACAGCTCCTCACACCCCGCTTCCTGTAAGGACTCCATCCCATTCTCTCAGTTCCTTCGCCTCCGTCACATCTGTTCTGATGATGCTGCCTTCAAAAACAGTTCCTCTGACATGTCCTCCTTCTTCCTTAACCGAGGTTTTCCACCCACGGTCATTGACAGGGCCTTCAACAGTGTCCGGCCCATTTCCCACGCATCCGCCCTCACGCCTTCTCCTCCCTCCCAGAAACATGAGAGGGACCCTTTTTCCTCACTTATCACCCCACTAGCCTCCGCATTCAAAGCATCATCCTCCGCCATTTCTGCCAACTCCAGCATGATGCCACCACCAAACACATCTTCCCTTCACCCCCCCCCCGTCGGCATTCCATAGGGATCGTTCCCTCCGGGACACCCTGTTCCACTCCTCTATCACCCCCTACTCCTCAACCCCCACCTATGGCACCTCCCCATGCCCACACCTGCCCCTTCATTTCCTCTCTCCTCACTGTCCAAGGGCCCAAACACTCCTTTCAAGTGAAGCAACATTTCACTTGCATTTCCCCCAACTTAGTCTACCGCATTCATTGCTCCCAATGCAGTATCCTCTACATTGGAGAGACCAAACGTAAACTGGGCGACCGCTTTGCAGAATACCTGCGGTCTGTCCGCAAGAATGACCCAAACCTCCCTGTCGCTTGCCATTTTAACACTCCACCCTGCTCTCTTGCCCACATGTCTGCCCTTGGCTTGCTGCATTGTTCCAGTGAAGCCCAATGCAAACTGGAGGAACAACACCTCATCTTCCGACTAGGCATTTTACAGCCTTCTGGACTAAATATTGAATTCAACAACTTTAGATCTTGAACTCCCTCCTCCATCCCCACCCCCTTTCTGTTTCTTCCTCCTTCCTTTTGTTTTTTCCAATAATTTATATAGATTTTTCTTTTCCCACCTATTTCCATTACTTTTAAATCTTTTATGCCCTCCCTACCCCCACTAGAGCTGTACCTTGACTGTCCTGCCATCCATTCTTAATTAGCACATTCATTTAGATAATATCACCAACTTCAACACCTCTGTGTTCTTTTGTCTGTGACATCTTTTGATTATCTGCTTCTATCACTGCTTGCTTGTCCCTACAACCACACCACCCCCTCCACTTCTGTTCCCCAACACCACCCCCCCTCCACCTTAAACCAGCTTATATTTCACCCCTCTCCTTGGATTCACCTAGTTCTGTTGAAGGGTCATGAGGACTCGAAACATCAACTGTTTTCTTCTCTGCCGATGCTGCCAGACCTACTGAGTTTTTCCACAATGATCTAAATTGCATCGTTAATAGAAGCGGGCAGGTTCCAAGACCTGCTCCCTTCCCCCAACCCCCCTTAGGAAAACGGCTTTGGTGGAAACAGAGGCAG
This sequence comes from Carcharodon carcharias, assembly GCF_017639515.1. Taxonomy (NCBI): domain Eukaryota; kingdom Metazoa; phylum Chordata; class Chondrichthyes; order Lamniformes; family Lamnidae; genus Carcharodon; species Carcharodon carcharias. Next base: position 95,047,303 of record NC_054474.1, read on the forward strand.
GATTTCCTGCTGTTCTTGTCTCGATTCAGGATGGGAAAATTCTGCCCAGGTGTCTGGGTAACAAGGGGGATGATTGTGTCTTCTATTAAGTTCATATATTTGATAATTTTCAGTTTCTAAATTGAACTGTGGCATACCTTATAGTGCCACATATAGTGCGGATTGGATTCAGTAGAGTCTGTAGTTCAGAATTGTACTGCATTGTCTATGGCTCAACTTTTGTCTATAGATTTACAGTCCAGCTTGGAGCTCTGCTTACTGTGTCCAAGTGCTAGACAATAGAGCAGTACACTTGTTAAAGGTGCCATTTAAAATGCATTATGACCTGGTCGTTTTTTTGAAATTTGCTTTGCACCCGTTGCCAATCTGAAGCTGAAGTGATGGTTGACTTTCCCTTAGAAATAGTTTGACATTGACTTCACAACTTTTTTGGGGTAGCTTCACATCCAGTTCATATAATACAATTAAGATTAACCCACCCCAAATTGATTCAATATATGTAACATAATTGGCTTATAAGAGGCAAAGACAAATAAGGACATCTCAATAACCTCTGATGACCTATACTTCCTCCATTTTATTAACAGCTGTGAGGTATATTTATTATTAAAGCCTTCATTTGATGAATAATTTACTGCAGTTCCCAATAATTGTTTGGCTCACTGATGGTCAAGAGCAAATTTATTTGTTTAAGGTTGAAAGGCACAATGGGCTCATCTATTTGCTCCACAACTCTTCAGATGGAGAATAACGTTACATGTGCGTGTGGAATGCAGGCACATTTTAAGGCTGAAACTGCCACACACAGCCAGAAAGTGTCATAGAGCCTGAGGCCAGCTTTGAGTAAATGAAACCACTTCAGTGAAAAAGGAAAGAGACAATGAATGTTCTACAGCTGCAGGCAATTGCACCTCCAATGTAGGGGTAGACACAGACACACATGCACACACATAAGGGAGAGAAGTAGCAAGGTGGAAGATTGCAGGGGCAGGAATCTATTGTGGGGTGAGGTGACTGAACAATGCAGCTGAAAGTATAACAAAGATAATTGGGTGAATGCATACAGAAATTGGAGCTGAATGTGATTGCAGAATTAGGGAGGGCAGAGAGGATGGGTGAAGCCATGAAGGAGTTTATAGATGACGGTAAAGATTTTGAATCTGATGTATGGGTGTGTCAGCCGTGGTTCAATTGGTAGCACACTTGTCTCTGAATCACACAGCTCTGGGTTCAAGTCCCACTCCAGGGCTTCTGCAGAAAAAGCAAGTCTGATCCTCCAGTACAGTACTGAGGGAGCATTGCACCTCTTTCGGATGAGATGTAAAGCCAAGACCCCACCTCCCTGCTCAGGTGGATGTAAATGATCTCATGGCACTATATTGAAGAAAAGCAATGGCGTGCTCCCCAGTATCCTGGCCAATATTTATTCCTCAATCGCTAAAAGATTATCTGGTCAATGTCACGTTGCTGGTTGTGGGAGTTTGCTGTGTGCAAATTGGCTGCTTCATTTCCTACATTTACAATTGGCTATAAAGCGCTTTAAGATGTCCGGTGGTTGTAAAAGGCACTACATAAATGCAAGTCTTTCTTTCTTATTTTGTGTAGGCTACCAATAAGAGTATAGGAAGCACTAGGGTAATACAAAACTAGATTAGTAAGGAATAGAATTTGGGAAAAATAATTTTGCATACGCTGTAATTTATAGGGCTGAAGTTTCTGTTTGGTGGGGGGGCGGAGCAGGAGCTGGCACGTGTGGGTCCACACCACCATTTTACGCGGGTGGGCCAATCGAGACCCACCCAGCTTAATGCACGACTCCCGAGGATAGTGGGAGTGGGCAGGTGGAGGCGGGAGTGCACTGTCTGCCGGGTCCAATGGTGACCCGGCGGCCTGTTTACTGAAGCGCTGGTGGCCTTTGCAAGGCAGTTCACAATGACAAGTGGAAGGGCCCACCAGAGGGCATCTGGTGAGCAGGCCTGTCCGGAGGGTGGACCAGCAGAGCAGGCTAGATTGGAGATCAGGTCAGCAGGACAGGCCAGGCCAGAGGGTAGGCCGGTTGGGGGGCGGTGGGGGGACAGTGTGCCCCTCGTTTCTCAGATGACTACTTTGCTGCCCTCCTCGAGGAGGTGGCAGCACAGTGGGAGGTGCTGGTTCCCTAGGATGGGAGGAGGAGTCCCCCCCCACATAATGAAATGTGCCTGGGAGGAGGTGGCGGAGGTGGTGAGCTCCCATCATATGGTGCAGTGCACCTGGATCCAGTGTCGCAAGAGCTTCAATGACCTGTTGTGCTCTGGCAGGGTGAGTACCATGTTGGCATTGGTCATGTAACCCAGCAGGTTGGCTTAGCCCCCTGCTAACCCCACCACCCCAAGTCTGAGTGTTGTGACTGCTTTGAATCGTTGACAGTATTTGTCATTTGCTGGGTGGGCCAGCAGATACTGCCCATGCTGAGATCAGTCTGAGAGGGTGATGAAGAGATATCTTTTGCCCTGCAGCATGTGTTACAATGAGTTCCACATGACTGGTTTGGGGGCAACCTGGAGTAGCTGCACCTAGGCACTGTGTTTGAACTCCAGGACATGTCCAAGTCAGGGTGCTGACATGCTGGGAGGGGAGCTTCAAGGTGGCGTGGCAACAGAACATCTGCCCTCTGCACTCCACGTGGTTGTGCCTCCTTGCTATGGAAGGACATACTGTATGGTGCTTAATATGATGTAGGCAGCATGTGCCCAAGGGGGATGGGGTGGTGTGAAGCAGGCCTATCACCTTTGTGTGAGTGTTTGGCAGCAGCGGGGTGAGGAGGTTCTGGAGCCCTGATATGTCCCACTCTGGTTGGGGTGGACCGTGCACGAAGAGAGTCCATGTGCAATTTGCACTAATCAATGCTTGTCTCTCATTTTCAGGAGAAGACTGTTCAGAACGCGGCAGAGCATGCGAGGACTGGTGGCAGCCAGATGCAGTTAGTCATTCTTAGCTGCTTCGAGCAGGAGTCCCTGGATCTGAAAAGGCACCATGTGCCAAGGTCCAATGGTGTTGGTGAGGCTGGGTGCCATGGCCAGGTGTTTATGCCCAACAGAGAGGTCAGCATTGTTCTCCCAACAGCCATGGCAGTGCTGAACGTTAATTGATTTAATTTTGCAACATGGCTGGACCATTGGTTATGGAAGGATGAGCGCATAATGATCCGGGGGACAGGGATGTACTTTGACATTGTCTCCATGTTAACTGATCCACAGTCCTTGTTCTTCCTTTCTTCATCATCGGAGCAGGGCCGGGAGGAGGAGCAGCAGAGGCCCCCTCTCACACCTGAGGGGCCTGAAGTCTCACCAGCATCACACCACCCCTGCCAGACAGGCACCAGTGCAGTTACTAGCACCTCAGTGAGAATTCAAACATTGGCTAGTGTCTCGGGGCACAATGGTGGGGGCACATCACTGTCGCTGGAGGAGCTAGCAGAGACAGAGAGTGCCCATGGCACCAACAGTCGGAGGACTGCAGGAGACCAGGTACATGCTCAGTAGGTGCTGATGATGTGCCTCTGGAGTCATCTGTGATGCAGCAGCTGCAGGAAATACAGCCAGGTGTGTGCGAGCATCTGGGGGAGATACATGAGGCTCTGCTTGGCTTGGTCTCAGTGGTGGAGGAGTCTACGCATGCGAGCACCGAAGCAATGAGCCACATGTCCGAGCGCTATCTGTCCTCCATGGAGAGAGTGGCGACTCTAATGGAGAGGCTACTCCAGGAGAACCACCAGGGCTTCCTGGGGATGCGCTCTGACCAGCAAGCCCTCACATCAGCATTGACCTCAGCTGGTCAGTGCCAGTGTGGGAGATGGTGTGGGTATCAACTTTCCCAGCTCGGTGCCCATCCATCCACGGTGAGCAGGGAGCTCCGAAGCTATCTCATGTCATAGCAGTAGCTGCCTGGCGTCTGCAGGCCTCACTCAGGGCACCCTGGATGAGGGCGGCAGCTTCTCCGCCCATCTCCCAGTGACCGTAGCATCCAGTGAGGCTGCAACGACTGGAGAGATGCCAGCTGTGGAACTGGCAGCTCCCTCCCAGGCGGGGCCAGCACAGGCTCCACGGGCCAGAGGACGACCGACAAGGTCACCAAGGCCCAACAGGATAGCAGAGTCAGCAAGCTGTCTCAGGTGCCACTCCGAGCAATGGGGCAGCACTAAGACATGGCAGCCAGAAACGAAAACATATGGCATTTTAGGCACACCATGGGTTTTTCACTGATGCTTTTGTGTTGGCCTGAGGTGAGGTCCTTATGATTTGCTTTGTTTTGTAACACTATTCTCTTTTCTTTGGAATAAGTTGGTTTGCTTGACATATTAAATTCAGATATGTTACCATGGCTGAGGGTGCTTCTTTTCTTCTGCATGCATATGGTTTCCAAAACTGTAATGAGTGCTTTTTTGGACACTCAGCTTTATTAACAAGGCCCTTAGTGACTGCTCCTAACCTGGCAGATTTTTGGACTTAGGGGTCGAGCACCAAGCCTACAGCCCAGGCTTGTCCTGGTGATCCATCTGTGGTGTGCTAGCTGAAGGTTTGTTGGATTAAAGCCTCTTGGGTGTCCCTGCCTCCCTGGAGTACGCCTGGGTCAGCATCTACCCCCTCAGCATATCCCTGTGCGTGCCCATCCTCAGACTCACTGCTGGTCTCATCGTGTGGAGCCACAGCCACTGCGTTGATGTCTTCATCGTCCACTGTGTCCCCCCTTTCCAGCGCAAAATTGTGGAGAGTGCAGCATGCAACCACTATCAACGAGTCACGATCTGAGGGATACTGGAGTGTACCCCCTGAGCGGTCCAGATGTCGGAAGCGCATCTTGAGAAGACCGATGGTTCTCTCCACCATAGTCCTTGTGGAGGCGTGGCACCTATTGTACCGCAGCTCAGCTTCTGTTCTTGGATGGCGGCGAGGCCGCATGACCCACCTTCTGAGGGGATAGCCCCTGTCACCCAGCAGCCGGCCATCAAGCCGATGGAGCACTGAAGAGCCTTGGGACCTGGGAGTGACTGAGGATGTAGCTGTCGTGGGAGCTGCCTGGGTACCTTGCACAGACAGTGCTGAGGGGAGTGTGAGCAGACAGACAGAAGCGCTGAGGGGACTGTGAGCAATCAGACAGACTTGTAGAATCAGCATCCTGTGATCACACACTATCTGCACGGTCATGGAGTGGAAGCCCTTCCTGTTGACGAAGGCACCGGGCTCGCCTGCTGGCGCATTGATGGCCACATGTGTGCAGTCTATAGCACCCTGGAGGTGGGGGAAGCCAGCAATGGCCGCACAGCCTCTGACTCGCCTGGTCCCCTGGGTAATGGATGAAGGCAATGCACATCTGAACAAAGCATATGTAACCTGCTTGACACAAGTGTGGACAGCTGATTGGGAGACACCACAAAGATCACCCACCGACCCCCGGAAGGAGCCAGGGGCATAGATGTTGAGGGCAACTGTGACGTTTAGAGCCACTGGCATGGGGTGTCCACCCACACAGCAGAGATCTCAGGCCCTATCATCTGACAGGTATAGTTGACTGTCTCCCTTGAGAGATGGTGTGTCCTTGGGCACTGCATCTCAGATGTGTTGAGGTTGCTGCTTTGCCGCCTGTAAACCCTGGCAGCAGGATAGTGGTGACTTCTGCAGCCCCTTCTGCCTTGGACTACCTCTTGGCCTTGCGTCCCTTGTGCCTGCACCTGTCCTCCCAAAAGTGGCTCCCCTGGAGGCTGAATGTGCACTCCTGGCATCCTCCCCCTTCTAGTCCTCCCTTCCTCCTCAGAAGAACTGCCTCCAGTGGAAAGTTCAGCTCCCATTCCCAAGCTAAGGGAAGGCTTCCTGAAACCTGCAGGCCCAGAAAAGATTACTCACTGCAGAGTGCTGACCTGAAGGTTGAGTCCAGGAAAAGCAGCTGGTATGCGTTTTGAAGAACTGCAGATCACTCGGGTAAGTTTCAAAAACTTTCAGAAATAAATACTTGACTTGTGCACACTTGCGACTCCACTGAGCCCTCTTATCCTGCCCATGGATGAGGTTTATAAAAATATGACCTACCCACCTGCCCGTTGCATCCATGCGCTGACCCGAAGATTGCATGGGCGGCCACCCAGTGAAATATTGCGATGGCGCGCAGTGATGTCAGGACGCTCACCAGACATCACCACACGTCATTTTAAGCACAGATGTGCGGGGCCCACTCATGCATGCCAAAGGGATATTCTGCCCATAAAGAACAGTACTCATTAGGCTTGTGTGAAAGCCTGGGGGTCTTTCAGTAGCAGTAGAGGTGGAGGTGAACAATCTTGTAAAATAGGCAATAATACAAAAGCAAACTACTGCAGATGCTGGAAATCTGAAATAAAAACAGAAAATTCTGGAAATTCTCAGCAGGTCGGACAGCATCTGTGGAGAGAAATAGAGTTAACGTTTCAGGTTGTGATCAGAACGGAGGAAAGATAGAAATATAATAGGTTTTGAGCAAGTGCCGTGTGGTTTAGAAGAACAAAACGGAAACTCTATGATATGATGAAGGGCAGGAGAGATTAAATAACAAAAGCTTTTGTGGTACAGTAGCCAAAGGGAGTGGCAATAGGTATAGTAAAGAAACAAAAGATATGTTCAGATGAGGTATGAATGGCTTCATAGCAGCCATCTGAATGTAATGTGAAGGAATAAGAAAAGAAACAAGACAAAACCGAATCAGCGAAAAAAAGCATGAAACAAAGTGAAGGCAGAGATTATGATCTAAAATTGTTGAACACAATGTTAAGCCCAGAAGACTGTGGGTTGCTGAGTCAAAAGTTGAAGCGCTGTTCCTCAGGTTTGTGTTGAACACTGCAGCCGGCCAAGGACAGAAAGGTCAAACTGGTTTGTGGAACATCTCCATTCAGTCTGCAAGCATGACACTAAGATCCCTGCCGCTTGTCATTTCAGTTCTTCACCTTGCTCCCACTCAGCAGTGTCTACAGCAAGGGATGTGCAAGCTATGACTCGTATGGCAGCCAAACCCAGCTTAGCTGACAAAACCCCATTTACTGCAGGTTCTGTTTGCGCTCCTATTTCTTGCTCATTGAATTGACCACTTTGAATTTCATGGAAAGGCCTGTTTGTGATGCAGTTGCCTCACAGGGGATAAATCCCAAGTCAAAATTCCTAGATTAGTTGCTCTGAGAAACTTGAGATAGGTGCAGATGAATGGGAACGTGGAGTTTAAATTTTCTTTCTGTCCCCCGATCCTCCAGGTGGTACACCTAAGTGCCTCCAAAGACAAGGAAAAAGAGCAGTTCTGTCCAAAGGACAATGATGCAATGCAATTCTAAAACATTACTGCGCTGCAGAGCAACATGAAAGTTTAAATGATTCAAACTCTACAACTCTGTTACCCAGAAATGGCTGTGTGATCGGACAATCACCTTTTTGTTCGTACAATTTCCTGTAATTGTCCAAGTTCAAAAATTTAGTTTTAACCTCCTGCTGATTTTCCCTGTCCTTCCCCTTCCCCATTATGAAGGTGCCTACTATAAGATCTGCTTCTTATAGTACTGGCAGTCCTCTAGTATCTCAGCCAAATGGTCATTCTTCATATGTGAGCTCAAAGCCATGGGAAAAATCTGTGTTGTCAACCTTTCCATTGATTGGGGACATGTTGCAAGTCACTGGAAGAGGGGAATTGCCAGCTGATTTACTTTTTTCTCCTTTCCTAACTCCATGGTACTGAGGCTAATGGTAGTGCCTGATTGCTATCCTGGAAGAGGTCACTTAATTCAGTACAAATTAAGAGTTGGCTACGCTTTGATTCTGATGTCTGGTACCTGACCCAACATGCGTTTTTCTAATAGGTCTCATCACCTTTTGTGGAGTGTAGTAATTATAGTTTTGATAAATGTAGGACTGTAGCTTTAAGAATAACCCTGGGTTGTAAGATCACATGATCTGTGTAAACCAATGAGTTAGCAGCACAGGGAATCTTTGAGAGAGGATTTCTTTAGTTACAGAGTTAGATGCACACATGTAGCTGCTGCTGCTGTCTTGTAAATAAAGTTCAATGTTTCCACCAAGAAAAGTTGTCTGGAAACTCAACTTTATAACATGGAGATTTTCCATTGTCCATATTTCTCCTATTTTGGAAGGACGTCTTTATAAAGTTGGAGAGTTCATTCAGGGGATTGTGACACCCAAGTTTTATGGATCCTGGAGAGCATCATGAGGTGGAAGGTACAGAGTGGAAGCAGAAGGCAACTCTCTGATGGATAAATATTTGGCCAATGAACACAAAATGTGGGAAAGGCTGTTCAACTTACAGAGCCTAATCCCTCCAGTGTACCTTGCCACACTTATGTTATTCAGCCTCTAAACTTTCAAGGGAAAGGCGATTAAACACAACCAAACTTCAGAGCTTAGTCCAAATAACATTGATAAGTCCTAAAGAAAATGCATTATAAGAGGAAGCTAAATAAATCCAAGAGGAAGAAAGGAATAGATGAAGTAAGATGGAAGCTCATGTGGAGCACAAGCACCAGCAGAGACCAGCTGGGCTGCGTGTTAATTTGGTGTACTGCTGCACAAACTATTTAATTATCTTATCCAAGGCTTCTTGCCTCTTGGATTTCTTGACGAGCACTTGTTCAATTTGACCTTCCCCATCCTTCAAGTGTGTGCAGTGCCAAACAGAAGAGCATGTAATTGCCAGTTCAAAAACAGAATTACCTGGAAAAACTCAGCAGGTCTGGCAGCATCGGCGGAGAAGAAAAGAGTTGACGTTTCGAGTCCTCATGACCCTTCGACAGAACTTGAGTTCGAGTCCAGGAAAGAGCTGAAATATAAGCTGGTTTAAGGTGTGTGTGTGGGGGGCGGAGAGATAGAGAGACAGAGAGGTGGAGGGGGTTGGTGTGGTTGTAGCGACAAACAAGCAGTGATAGAAGCAGATCATCAAAAGATGTCAACAACAATACTACAATAGAACACATAGGTGTTAAAGTTAAAGTTGGTGATATTATCTAAACGAATGTGCTAATTAAGAATGGATGGTAGGGCACTCAAGGTATAGCTCTAGTGGGTTTTTTTTTAATTTTTTTTTTTTTTATTTTTTTTTTATTTTATATAATGGAAATAGGTGGGAAAAGGAAAATCTTTATAATTTATTGGGAAAAAAAAAAAGAAGGGGGAAACAGAAAGGGGGTGGGGATGGGGGAGGGGACTCACGACCTAAAGTTGTTGAATTCAATATTCAGTCCGGAAGGCTGTAAAGTCCCTAGTCGGAAGATGAGGTGTTGTTCCTCCAGTTTGCGTTGGGCTTCACTGGAACAATGCAGCAAGCCAAGGACAGACATGTGGGCAAGAGAGCAGGGTGGAGTGTTAAAATGGCAAGCGACAGGGAGGTTTGGGTCATTCTTGCGGACAGACCGCAGGTGTTCTGAAAAGCGGTCGCCCAGTTTACGTTTGGTCTCTCCAATGTAGAGGAGACCACATTGGGAGCAACGAATGCAGTAGACTAAGTTGGGGGAAATGCAAGTGAAATGCTGCTTCACTTGAAAGGAGTGTTTGGGTCCTTGGACGGTGAGGAGAGAGGAAGTGAAGGGGCAGGTGTTGCATCTTTTGCGTGGGCAAGGGGTTGTGCCATAGGAGGGGGTTGAGGAGTAGGGGGTGATGGAGGAGTGGACCAGGGTGTCCCGGAGGGAGCGATCCCTACGGAATGCCGATAAGGGGGGTGAAGGGAAGATGTGTTTGGTAGTGGCATCATGCTGGAGTTGGCGGAAATGGCGGAGGATGATCCTTTGAATGCGGAGGCTGGTGGGGTGATAAGTGAGGACAAGGGGGACCCTATCATGTTTCTGGGAGGGAGGAGAAGGAGTGAGGGCGGATGCGCGGGAGATGGGCCGGACACGGTTGAGGGCCCTGTCAACGACCGTGGGTGGAAAACCTCGGTTAAGGAAGAAGGAGGACATGTCAGAGGAACTGTTTTTGAATGTAGCATCATCGGAACAGATGCGACGGAGGCGAAGGAACTGAGAGAATGGGATGGAGTCCTTACAGGAAGTGGGGTGTGAGGAGCTGTAGTCGAGATAGCTGTGGGTGTCGGTGGGTTTGTAATGGATATTGGTGGACAGTCTATCACCAGAGATTGAGACAGAGAGGTCAAGGAAGGGAAGGGAAGTGTCAGAGATGGACCACGTGAAAATGATGGAGGGGTGGAGATTGGAAGCAAAATTAATAAATTTTTCCAAGTCCTGACGAGAGCATGAAGCAGCACCGAAATAATCATCGATGTACCGGAGAAAGAGTTGTGGAAGGGGGCCGGAGTAGGACTGCAACAAGGAATGTTCCACATACCCCATAAAGAGACAGGCATAGCTGGGGCCCATGCGGGTACCCATAGCCACACCTTTTATTTGGAGGAAGTGAGAGGAGTTGAAGGAGAAATTGTTCAGCGTGAGAACAAGTTCAGCCAGACGGAGGAGAGTAGTGGTGGATGGGGATTGTTCGGGCCTCTGTTCGAGGAAGAAGCTAAGGGCCCTCAGACCATCCTGGTGGGGGATGGAGGTGTAGAGGGATTGGACGTCCATGGTGAAGAGGAAGCGGTAGGGGCCAGGGAACTGGAAATTGTTGATGTGACGTAAGGTGTCAGAGGAATCACGGATGTAGGTGGGAAGGGACTGGACAAGGGGAGAGAGAAGGGAGTCAAGATAACGAGAAATGAGTTCTGTGGGGCAGGAGCAAGCTGAGACGATCGGTCTACCGGGGCAGTTCTGTTTGTGGATTTTGGGTAGGAGATAGAAGCGGGCCGTCCGAGGTTGGGCAACTATCAGGTTGGAAGCTGTGGGAGGGAGATCCCCAGAGGAGATGAGGTCAGTGACAGTCCTGGAAACAATGGCTTGATGTTCAGTGGTGGGGTCATGGTCCAGGGAGAGGTAGGAGGAAGTGTCTGCGAGTTGACGCTCAGCCTCCGCGTGGTAGAGGTCAGTGCGCCAGACAACAACAGCACCACCCTTGTCAGCGGGTTTGATGACAATGTCAGGGTTGGACCTGAGAGAATGGAGTGCAGTAAGTTCAGAGAGAGACAGGTTAGAATGGGTGAGAGGAGCAGAGAAATTGAGACGACTAATGTCCCGCCGACAGTTCTCAATGAAAAGATCGAGAGAAGGTAAGAATCCAGAGGGAGGGGTCCAGGTGGAGGGAGAATATTGAAGATGGGTAAAAGGATCCGTTGAACTGGGAGAGGACTCCTGCCCAAAGAAGTGAGCCCGGAGACGAAGACGGCGGAAGAAGAGTTCAGTATCATGCCGAGCCCGAAATTCATTGAGGTGAGGGCGTAAGGGTATGAAACTAAGTCCTTTGCTGAGCACTGAACGTTCAGCATCGGAGAGGGGAAGGTCAGGGGGTATAGTGAATACACGGCTGGGGTTGGGATTGGAAGATGGGGTGGGGACGGAGGGACAGGCAGGGGTGGAGGGTCCTAGATGGGTGTTGGTGTCGATGAGTTGCTGGAGCTTGCGTTCCTTAGCACTTGAGAGAAAGAGAAAAAGTTTCTTGTTGAGGCGTCGGATGAGCCGAAGGATAAAATGAAACTGGGGGCACGCGCAGCTTTGAAAAAGGGTACGGCGGTGCTGCTGGAGGGAGAGGTCGAGTGTGTTCATATGGCGGCGCATGGCACTGAGAGTGGATTTCAGAATGTGACGGGAACAGCAGTCCGAGAAACGTTTTATGTCCCGGAGATACCTGTAATCCTGGGTGGGTTCGAAACATGAGGGGTGGAATTTCAGTTGAAATCCATGTGGGGTAAGTCGGAGACGGAGACAGTCACTGAGAAAGGAGATATGGCTGTGAAAGCGGGTTTTAGTAAACACCTTGTCAAACACTAGGAGAGAAATGGAAAGCAATGAAGGTGAACAAGGCAACAGAGAAATCCGGAAATCTTGTCGCAGAGAGGAACAGAACTTCTTCAAGGAGGTAGGCATTTCTTGAAGAGCAGTGGCAGTCAATTAAACACAGAGATAAAAACAAAAAAACTGCGGATGCTGGAAATCCAAAACAAAAACAGAATTACCTGGAAAAACTCAGCAGGTCTGGCAGCATCGGCGGAGAAGAAAAGAGTTGACGTTTCGAGTCCTCATGACCCTTCGACAGAACTTGAGTTCGAGTCCAGGAAAGAGCTGAAATATAAGCTGGTTTAAGGTGTGTGTGTGGGGGGCGGAGAGATAGAGAGACAGAGAGGTGGAGGGGGTTGGTGTGGTTGTAGCGACAAACAAGCAGTGATAGAAGCAGATCATCAAAAGATGTCAACAACAATACTACAATAGAACACATAGGTGTTAAAGTTAAAGTTGGTGATATTATCTAAACGAATGTGCTAATTAAGAATGGATGGTAGGGCACTCAAGGTATAGCTCTAGTGGGTTTTTTTTTTATTTTTTTTTTTATTTTATATAATGGAAATAGGTGGGAAAAGGAAAATCTTTATAATTTATTGGGTGAAGCCCAACGCAAACTGGAGGAACAACACCTCATCTTCCGACTAGGGACTTTACAGCCTTCCGGACTGAATATTGAATTCAACAACTTTAGGTCGTGAGTCCCCTCCCCCATCCCCACCCCCTTTCTGTTTCCCCCTTCTTTTTTTTTTCCCAATAAATTATAAAGATTTTCCTTTTCCCACCTATTTCCATTATATAAAATAAAAAAAAAATAAAAAAAAAAAAAAACCCACTAGAGCTATACCTTGAGTGCCCTACCATCCATTCTTAATTAGCACATTCGTTTAGATAATATCACCAACTTTAACTTTAACACCTATGTGTTCTATTGTAGTATTGTTGTTGACATCTTTTGATGATCTGCTTCTATCACTGCTTGTTTGTCGCTACAACCACACCAACCCCCTCCACCTCTCTGTCTCTAATTGCCAGTTGTTTGTTCTATATGTTAATCGGAATAATTAAGTTGTGTGGTTTTACTTTCTCTGTGAACCTTCGTCCCAGGAGCACTGTGTGAAATAAAGCCTATTGTGGTTAGAAAATGTTAGCAAAAGGTAACTTCTGTGACAGATGATTCACGCCAAGGACACAATGGTGCTTTTGAGTAGTGCGTATTATCATAAAGTACATATATTCCTCGGAGGCTCACGCAAACTAGCTACATGCTTCAGCAACTTTTAAAATCATAATACACTGTAATTTGCTCCTAAAGATATTAGCAGATAGTGATTTATCTGTTCATTCTGATTTCTTCTACTTCCCACTTAATGCTTGTGCAAATTGGCCTCTTCATTATGTCACAGAAGGTTCAATCAATGAAGTTAGCATGTAATAGTTTCCTGTCTTTTATATTAAAACTATCGATAGATTTCCTCACTAGCCAGCCCCATGAGGCTGATCCAATGATTTGTCAGGGAAGCAGAGGCAGCACTGAATTGGGCAGTTATATCTTCTGGATTCAGTTTGATTGAAAGTAGGTTTCTTTGAGGTCAAGCAAGGGCTTTGAGATTCCTTTAAATTGATTCATAAGGTTGCCTTGTTCTCTGAATGCTCTGTGTGTACTGTTCACTGATTTAAAATAGCCATTTGGTACCAAATGGGCTTATTTAGAGAATATCCATTCTTAAAACTGGGGCTGACTGTTTCTTGGATTTAGTTTTGCTGCTTTTCCGACTTGCCATCCTGCTTTGCCTGCCTTCCTTCTCTTCTGCCTTTTGCTGCCGATTATTTTTGCAGCTCAGATCTTCTTTTGATCACCAGCTGTGCTACTGTCACACTGTCACTGTTATCACATTGCTGTTTGTGGGAGCTTGCTGTGCACAAATTAGCTGCTACGTTTCTATGTTAAAACAATGACTACATTCTGAGGTTGTGAAAAGGGTGGGTGGGCTGCCTGACAAGGCTGGCCACCTGCTTTATTTTATGTGCCCCCACCCCCTGCCTTCAAATACGCTTGCAATGGAGTTGGGGGGGGCCCTAAAATTCATTCCTCAAAGTAGCAAAGGTAGTGCTTTCCAGGCACAAGTGCTTGTAGCATACATAACACAGGCACTCATTCCCTTTTGAATGGTTACGTTTTATTAAGCCTAACTTCAAATACTTCTCCTTTGAATCAGCTATGGCTCAAAGGCAGCACTATTTCCACTGAGTCAGCATATTATGGCCCCACTCCAGAGACCTGAGCACCTAATCTAGACCAGCACTTCAGTCTTTAATTTGCTAAATTAAACTGAGGCCCCACTTGCTCCCTCTTGCGAATGTAAATATTCCCATGGCATCATTTGAAGATGCACAGCTGAGTTCTTCTGGATGTTGGTCAGCAACTGTTTGTCATCCAACACAGTAACAACAGATTACCTGGTTATTTACTTCAATTATTCACCTATTTTATTGGGGATGCTCCACACATTCTGATATACTGACTTCATCTTTATTATTTTTTTGCTATTTCCTCAATGGACCTTGCTCTCTGATGCACTATTACTGTTAAATTCACTGTTCCTTCCTGTCCCATTGAGCTTGTCCTTACCGATATCAACATACTTTTCTATTGCCTCAACTTTTATCTTTAGATTCCTAAATCTCCCTCCACCCGAACTCTCCTCTTCTGTTAGTTTAAAACCATTTTTCCCTACTCTGCCCATATTTGCTGGTGCTCTCTTATGTTGATATGTTCTGTCTTTTCCTGTCAGACTCTAGTTACTATTACCCATATCTCTAACCTGCATTATTATTGCCTTGTCCTTTGTCTTTCACTTTCCAAATCTCCACTCACGTGAACCCTTCCCCCACTATTTAATTTAAAGCCCTCTCTGCAGCCTTAGTTATACGACTTACCAGGACATTGGACCCAACGGTACACCTCCCTCTTGCCCCAATACTGGTGCCAGTGCCAGATAAATTGAAACCTACGTCTCCCGTATCAATCTTTGAGCCACACGTTCAATTTTCTAATCTTATTTACCCAATGCCAATTTGCTTGTGGCTCAGGTAGTAAAATCCAGAGATTATTGCCTTTTGTGGTTCTGCTTTTTAATTTAGTCCCTAGCTGCTCATACTTGCTCAACAGTGCCTCTTTCTTTGTTGGTACCCATGTGAACCCACAACAACTGGATCCCTCCCCTCCCACTCCAAGTTCTCTCCAGCTTTGAGGAGGTGTTCTTAATTCTGGCACTGGGCAGGCAACACAGCCTTTGACGCTCTCATTTTCAGCTGATGAAAATAGTATCTATCCCCCTAACTACACTGTCCGCGACTACAACTGTATTCCTTGTTACTTCCCCCCCCCCCACTGCCGCTACTTGAATGGCTTCCCGTACAACAGTGCCATGGTCAGTTTACTTATCCTCCCTGCAGCCCCTGTTCTCATCCACACAAGCACAAACTTGTTGCAAACCTGTTGGACAACTTCAAGGGCCGAGGCTACTCCATTGCTATCTTCTGGATCCCCATATCTGCCTCACTCGTCGTCACACTCTCCTTTCCTTGACCATGGACCAACTCAGAAGTACCTAGCCTAAGGGGTGTGGCTGCCTCCTGGTAATTTTGAGCCTCCCTATTGCAACGCATTGTACAAAGCTCGGATTACTGCTCAAGAAATCTTAGCTGAAATTCCTCGAGCTGCAGACACTACAGATGTAGTTGCCATGGAACACACTGATGTCTATCAGCTTCCACATGCTACAGCTGCAACACGTCACTGTCCTGCCATCTTTATTGTATTTTGTTTAACCGATCAGGTTTCAAGTTTAGAAATATCACCCAAATATTATCTGTCGTTACATTAAGTAATTTAACTAGTTAAGCAATAAACTTAATGCAATACTCATCTCTGCCTGATACCAGTTGAAATTATTCACCCCTCCCCAGCCCCACTGCTTAGATTGATAAAATCTTAAACTCACCAACCAATCACCTACCTGCTCACCTAATTAATGCCTTTCAACACTCATAGCTTTTTTACAGTCTCCAGTAGCTGGTTAAAAGCAGCACCTCCTTCCCTCTCTGTATCAAATTCTCATGTTAGCACCTGGACCTTGCCACAGTCTGTGCTCTCACTCACATTGACTCTGGTGGGAAGACTCCTCTAGTCTCTGCCTCGAGGTTGGCCCTGGTGGGAGGATTTCCCCTAGTCTTTGCCTTGAGGTGACTGTGGTGGGAAGACTCCTCCAGACTCCGCCTCGAGATTGGCTTTGGTGGAAGGACTTCTCCAGGGCTCGAACAACCATCACTTGGACCTGATGTATTGCTTCCAGTGGTGAATCCAGTCTCTTGTGAAAGGGAGAGTGGTGATGGAGCGAAGCAGGCAGTTATACCATTTGCTGCAGGACACATCAATAGTTTCACAAATGTCAGCGTGAATGAAAAATGAGCGGCCCTCTTTAAGAGCTGCTGAAGTCTTTATTCCCACCCGCCTGCTGCTACAGCATTCCATGATCATCCAGGAGATTTGTGAGGAGCATCTTTAAATTAAATACTCCCTGCTGCTCATTGCATCAGGATAGGAGTGATGGGATCATGGCCACATTTTTCCTATGGTCAGGGTATCAACCATCCTAGTGAGCCTCATGCCCACATAACAAGTCATTGCATTGTAGAAAAGTAATTCACTATATTAAAAGACATTTGTGATCTATCAATGTTTAAATGCAAAATGTAATTTATCCAACCTCCTCACCTTGATCTTATCATGGTAAAGACCTATCTATAGAATCTGAAGGGTGGCTTCAATTGATTTCATGTCTTATGGTTTAGTCATTGTAAGGGATATGTCAAATTTTAAGACTCTTGAAAACATGTTTGTGAAAGGGAATAATCTCTATGCACAGAGCTTTGCACTGTTGCCATTACTGCCAGATACAGTCTTTACAGGGTGATGTACTGTGAATCTGTTTCAGTGAGATCTCTTGAGACGGTCTGTTGATGGTGGGAGTGCGAGGCTACCGCAGATGTAGTGAAAGGCAATCAGAATAATTGCCATGTGCCATATGTTTGCTCACCATGCACTCTGGATTCACCCTTTCATTCTTTCTGCTCAGGTCCCTGAATTTCTTGCACGCATAGTAGGCAATTGTTACTACACTAACTTAAATAGAAAAAATAAAGCCGGCACCTTATGTAGATTGGCAAGACGTGGTCACTTTTTTCTAAATTCCCTTTCCTATTCTTCAGTTATCCTCCTTTTAGGTCATTAGCAGGTAATTCATAGTCAATTCTGCTTGGTGTCACATATGCTACAAATATGTTATCCCAACAGCTCATATTCCAGCATAGAATGATAAAAGAACATTGACGGAGAAAGGACGAATCTGCTCCTGAAACACAAGACCATGTATTATTTTCAAGGAGAGGAGCCATCAAGGGAGGTATTTATAGAGAACAGCTCCGCAACAGCTTAATTTTGTACGCAGGATCGAGAGTATGGGATGTTGCCTGCCCCGTGCCAGGGTGAGGGACATCTCTGACCTGCTTGAAAGGATATTGGAGAGGGAAGGGGAGGATCCAGTTGTTGTGGTCCACGTCGGGACAAATAATATAGGTAAGACTAGGAAAGAGGACCTGTTTGGGGATTATCAGGAACGAGGAACTAAATTAAAGAACAGGTCCTCAAGGGTATGCAAATTGGCATAGGGACGCGAGAAAAAGGGAAGTAAATACTTGGCTAAAGGAGTGGTGTGGGAAAGAGGGGTTCTATTTCATGGGGCACTGACATCAGTATTGGAACAGGAGGGATCTGTACCGTTGGGACAGTCTCCACCTGAACCGAACTGGGACCAATGTTCTAGTGAAAAGGGTAAATAGGGTGGTCAACAGGACTTTAAACTAGAAAGTGGGGCGGGGGGGAGGGGAGGGAAGGGCAAAACTCCAAAAGTATGACTAATGGGAAACAAAGCAGCAGGTTAGCGTGGGGTTGGGTGGATTCAACTTCATGGAAAATTATGAAAAAACTGAAAAGAAACAAGAGCCCAGGAGAGGCTATTAAAGTCTCCAGAACACAAAATAGGGCAGAGTGTTTGGAAAGGGCTAGGAATCTAACTTCAAGCACATCAGATAAAGGGACGACAATGAGAAAGGGGACGGGAAATACAGGACTGAAGATGTTGTATCTGAATGCACGCAGTATACAAAGTAAGGTAAATGAGCTTGTGGCGCAGATTGAAATTGGCAGGTATGATGTGGTGGGCATCACGGAGACATGGCTGCAAGGGGATCAGGACTGGGAGCTAAATATCCAAGGATATACATCCTATCGAAAAGATAGGCAGGTTGGCAGAGGGGATGGTATTGCTTTGTTAGTAAGAAATGAAATTAAATCAATAGCAAGAAATGACGTAGGGTCAGATGATGTAGAATCTGTGTGGGTAGAGTTGAGGAACCGCAAAGGTAAAAAAACCATAATGGGAGTTATATACAGGCCTCTGAACAGTAGTCAGGATGTGGGGCACAAGATACACCAGGAGATAGAAAAGGCATGTAAGAAAGGCAAGGTTACAGTGATCATGGGGGATTTCAACATGCAGGTAGACTGGGAAAATCAGGTTGGTAGTGGATCCCAAGAAAAGGAATTTGTGGAATGTCTACGAGATGGCTTTTTGGAGCAGCTTATGGTGGAGCCCACTAGGGAACAGGCAATTCTAGATTTAGTGATGTGTAATGAGGCAGATTTGATAAGGGAGCTTAAGGTGAAGGAACCCTTAGGAGGAAGTGACCATAATATGATAGAATTTACCCTGCAATTTGAGAGGAAAAAGCTGGAATCAGATGTAACAGTGTTACAGTTGAATAAAGGCAACTACAAAGGCATGAGGGAGGAGCTGGCCAGAATTGACTGGGAGATGAGCCTAGCAGGAAAGACAGTGGAACAGCAATGGCAGGAGTTTCTGGGAGTAATTTGGGAGACACAGCAAAAATTCATCTCTAGGAAGAAGAAGCATACTAAAGAGAGGACGAGGCAACTATGGCTGACAAGGGAAGTCAGGGACAGCATAAAAGCTAAAGAGAAAGCATACAATGCGGCGAAGAGCAGTGGGAAACCAGGGGATTGGGAAGCCTACAAAGACCAACAGAGGACAACTAAAAAAGAAATAAGGAGGGAGAGGATTAAATATGAGGGTAAACTAGTCAGTAATATAAAAGAAGATTGCAAGAATGTTTTTAGATATATAAAGGGTAAGAGAGAGGCAAAAGTGGACATTAGGCCGCTCGAAAATGACGCTGGAGAAGTAGTAGTGGGGAACAAAGAAATGGCGGAGGAACTGAATAGGTACTTTGCATCAGTCTTCAGGGTGGAAGACATGAGTAACATCCCCAAAGTTCAAGAGAGTCGGGGGGCGCAGAGGTGAGTATGGTGGCCATTACCAAGGAGAAGGCGCTAGGAAAACTGAAAGGTCTGAAGGTGGATAAATCACCTAGACCAGATGGATTACACCCCAGAGTTCTGAAGGAGATAGCTGAAGAGATAGTGGAGATATTAGTGGTGATGTTTCAGGAATCACTGGAGTCAGGGAGGGTCCCAGAGGACTGGAAAATCACTAATGTAACCCCCCTGTTTAAGAAGGGTGTGAGGCAAAAGATGAGAAATGACAGACCGATTAGCCTGACCTCGGTCGTTGGTAAGATTTTAGAGTCCATTATTAAGGATGAGATTTCAGAATACTTGGAAGTGTATGATAGAATAGGGCAAAGTCAGCATGGTTTCATCAAGGGGAGGTCATGCCTGACAAATCTGTTAGAATTCTTTGAGGAGGTAACACATAGGTTAGACAAAGGAGAGCCAATGAATGTTATCTACTTGGACTTCCAGAAGGCCTTTGACAAGGTGCCGCACAGGAGGTTGCTCAGTAAGATAAGAGCCCATGGTGTTAGAGGCAAGGTACTAGCATGGATAGAAGATTGGCTGTCTGGCAGGAGGCAGAGAGTATGGATAAGGGTGTCCTACTCAGGATGGCGGCTGGTGACTAGTGGAGTTCTGCAAGGGTCAGTGTTGGGACCACAACTTTTCACTTTATACATTAATGATCTAGATGAAGGAACTGAGGGCATCCTGGCTGAGTTTGCAGATGATACAAAGATAGGTGGAGGGACAGGTAGTATTGAGGTGGGGAGGCTGTAGAAGGATTTGGACAGGTTAGGAGAATGGGCAAAGAAGTGGCAGATGGAATACAATGTGGGCAAGTGTGAGGTCATGCACTTTGGTAGGAAGAATAGAGGCATAGACTATTTTCTAAATGGGGAGAGAATTCAGAAATCTGGAATGCAAAGGGACTTGGGAGTCCTAGTCCAGGATTCTCTTAAGGTTAAGGTTAACTTACAGGTAGTTAGGAAGGCAAATGCAATGTTGGAATTTATTTTAAGAGGACTAGAATAAAAAAGCAGGGATGTGCTGCTGAGGCTTTATAAGGCTCTGGTCAGACCACATTTAGAATATTGTGAGCAATTTTGGGCCCTGTATCTCAGGAAGGATGTTCTGGCCCTGAAGAGGGTCCAGAGGAGGTTCACGAGAACCATCCCAGGAATGAAAGGCTAACATTATGAGGAACATTTGAGGACTCTGGGTCTCTACTCAATGGAGTTTAGAAGGATGAGGGGGGATTTGATTGAAACCTACAGATTACTGAAAGGCCTAGAATAGAGTGGACGTGGGGAAGATGTTTCCATTAGTAGGAAAGACTAGGACCTGAGGGCACAGCCTCAGAGTAAAGGGAAGACCTTTTAGAACAGAGATGAGGAGAAACTTCTTTAGCCAGAGAGTGGTGAATCTATGGAATTCATTGTCACAGAAGGCTGTGGAGGCCAGGTCATTGAGTGTATTTAAGACTGAGATAGATAGGTTCTTGATTGGTAAGGGGATCAAAGGTTACGAGGAGAAGGCAGGAGAATAGGGTTGAGAAACTTATCAACCATGATTGAATAGTGGAGCAGACTCGATGGGCCGAATGGCCTAATTTCTGCTCCAATGTTTTATGGTCTTATAAATTATTTCAGCTACCTAAGCCCTGAGATCTGGGATTCCCTCTCCAACTTTCCCTCTTCTCATGCTTAAAATCAACCCTTTGGCCAAATATTTGGTGATCTGTCCTAAAATGTCTCCTTCTTTGGCTCGATGTCAATTTTTGTCTCCTTACAATCTTGAGAAGCATCTATGTTAAAGGTGCGATATAACTATAAGTTGTTGTTGAGGTAGTTTGTAATGTGGCAGTTGCAACATGATCTCTAGAATTACTGACCGAGTTTCAATTGGCTCAATGGCTTTTTCTTCTTTGTTTCCCATGTTTGCCCATGTGACAAGGGTCACTGTGCTTAAACGTAATTCTTTGTGTATGAAAGGATTTGAGACGTGTCTGAGGGACATTATCAGGCTTAAATGCAAATATAGGTGCAGCAACTGATGGGGATGAGTGGCATGCCTGTCTCTACCACCAGCATCCCCCCCACCCCCCCCTCCCCCCACTTTTATTTTAAGATGGAAACAAGATGTCGCGGATGCTGGAAATCTGAAATTTAAAACAGAAACTGCTGGAAATACTCAGCAGGCCAGGCAGCATCTGTGGAGTGTGAAACAGGATTAATGTTTCAGGCCTGTGACCTTTTATCAGAAGTCAGGTGAAATGCCACTGTTTACTCAGTTTCTTTCTTGCAAGGGAGTGGAAAATAAAAGTAGGGAAGTCTTGCTTCAAATGTACAGGGTGCTGATGAGGCAACACTGGAGAGTTTTGTTCTCCTTATTTAAGAAGGTATAAATTTGCATTGAAATTAGAGCCTCTACCAGCACCATTCACACTCTGGACTACAACATGCATGTAAAAGTGAATGTTGCCATAGGAACTCAGACATATTTGGGTGCTTGGTTGGCTCAGTTGGCTGGATGGCTGGTGTGGATAGGATTGGTGCAAACAACACAGGGGTTCAATCCCCATTCTGGCTGGACTGGATTTTGGACCTGCCCCCTTGCCCTACCCATGGTGGAGTTCATGGTGTTGTGGGTCGCACCTGCCTTTGGGCAGAGAACTGAAAAAGGAATACTTGCAATGGAGGAAGTTCAGGGAAGGTTCAGTAGGTTATACCTGGGGTGAAGAGGTTGTTCTATGAGGAAAAGCTGATCAGGTCAGGCCTATACTCATTCAAGTTTAGAAGAATGAGAGGTGATCTTATTGAAACATAAGATTCTGAGGGGACTTGACAGAGTGGATGCTGAAAGGATGCTTCCCCTCTTGAGAGAATCTAGAATTAGGGGGCACAATTTCAAAATAAGTGGTCTCCCATTTAAGACAGAGATGAGGAGGAATTTCTTCTCTGAGGGGCGTTAGTCTTTGGAATTCTCTTTTCCCCAGAGAGCAATGGAGCCTGGGCCTTTGAATATAATCAAGGCTGAGTTAGACAGATTTCTGATCTACAAGTGAGTCAAGGGTTATGGGGGTCGGGCAGGAAAGTGGAGCTGAGGCCACATCAGATCAGCCATCATCTTATCGAATGGCAAAGAGGCTTGATTGGCTAAATGGCCTATTCATCCTCCTATTTCTTATGTTCTCATTCCTACAGATGCTGGCAGACCTGCTGAGTACTTCCAGCATTTTCTGTTAATATTTTAAGATGGTTTACATTCCCCTTTCCTTCACCTCTCCAAATTTCGCCAACATTTTGCATGTGGCTGTGCCTTTCTGTTTCTTTATATCAATGGTGTCACCGAGTGCATAGATGTTTTTAGGGGATTGCGGAAAGGGTTCAATGTAGTGCTGCCACCATTCTGTACTACGGTACCGGTTAGGGTGGGAGATGTATGGCTTGCTGATAGCAACCAGCTAGGGGAAATAGGTTTATAGAGGGGAGAGAGGCTAAAGCTATCTGTGGAAGAAGCTGCTTTTCTGCTGACATCCCTGATGAGCCAATTATGTGCATCCCCTGCCATACAGATAGCTCAGGGAAAATATTAAACTTAATCATTACCTCTGCTTATACCACTTATAAACCAAAAATACAAATACAGTATATGAATTCTTAAATATAAGCTGGTTTAAGGTTGGGGGGGGGGTGGGGTGTGGAGAGAAGTAGGGGGGGTGTTGTGGTTGTAGGGACAAGCAAGCAGTGATAAGAGCAGATAATCAAAAGATGTCACAGACAACGGAACAAAGAGGTGTTGAAGGTGGTGATATTATCTAAACAAATGTGCTAATTAAGAATAGATGGCAGGGCACTCAAGGTACAGCTCTAGTGGGGGTGGGGTGGAAAGACTAGCAGGGCATACAAGATTTAAAAATAATGGAAATAGGTGGGAAAAGAAAAATCTATATAAATTATTGGAAAAAACAAAAGGAAGGGGGAAGAAATGGAAAAGGGGTGGGGATGGAAGAGGGAGTTCAAGATCTAAAGTTGTTGAATTCAATATTCAGTCCGGAAGGCTGTAAAGTGCCTAGTCGGAAGATGAGGTGCTGTTCCTCCAGTTTGCGTTGGGCTTCACTGGAACAATGCAGCAAGCCAAGGACAGACATGTGGGCAAGAGATCAGGGTGGAGTGTTAAAATGGCAAGCGACAGGGAGGTTTGGGTCTTTCTTGCGGACAGACCGCAAGTGTTCTGCAAAGCGGTAGCCCAGTTTACATTTGGCCTCTCCAATGTAGAGGAGACCACATTGGGAGCAAACGAATGCAGTAGACTAAGTTGGGGGAAATGCAAGTGAAATGCTGCTTCACTTGAAAGGAGTGTTTGGGCCCTTGGACGGAAAGGAGAGAGGAAGTGAAGGGGCAGGTGTTGCATCTGTTGTATAGGCATGGGGAAGTGCCATAGGTAGGGGTTGAGGAGTAGGGGGTGATGGAGGAGTGGACCAGGGTGTCCCGGAGGGAACGATCCCTACGGAATGCCGATGGGGGGTGAAGGGAAGATGTGTTTGGTGGTGGCATCATGCTGGAGTTGGCGGAAATGGAGGAGAATGATCCTTTGAATGCGGAGGCTGGTGGGTTGATAAGTGAGGACAAGGGGTCCCTATCATGTTTCTGGGAGGGAGGAGAAGGCGTGAGGGCGAATGCACGGGAAATGGGCCGGACACGGATGAGGGCCCTGTCAACGACCGTGGGTGGAAAACCTCAGTTAAGGAAGAAGGAGGACATGTCACAGGAACTGTTTTGAAGGTAGCATCATCAGAACAGATGTGACGGAGACGAAGGAACTGAGAGAATGGGGTGGAGTCCTTACAGGAAACGGGGTGTGAGGAGCTGTAGTCGAGGTAGCTGTGGGAGTTGGTAGGCTTGTAATGGATATTGGAGGACAGTCTATCACCAGAAATTGATACAGAGAGGTCAAGGAAGAGAAGGGAAGGGTCAGAGATGGACCTTGTGAAAATGATGGAGGGGTGGAGATTGGAAGCAAAATTAATAAGTTTTTCCAAGTCCCAATGAGAGCATGAAGCAGCACCGAAGTAATCATCGATGTACCGGAGAAAGAGTTGTGGAAGGGGGCCAGAGTAGGACTGGAACAAGGAATGTTCCACATACCCCATAAAGAGACAGGCATAGCTGGGGCCCATGCGGGTACCCATAGCCACACCTTTTATTTGGAGGAAGTGAGAGGAGTTGAAGGAGAAATTGTTCAGTGTGAGAACAAGTTCAGCCAGACGGAGGAGAGTAGTGGTGGATGTGGATTGTTTGGGCCTCTGTTCGAGGAAGAAGCTAAGGGCCCTCAGACCATCCTGGTGGGGGATGGAGGTGTAGAGGGATTGGACATCCATGGTGAAGAGGGAGTGGTTGGGGCCAGGGAACTGGAAATTGTTGATGTGACGTAAGGTGTCAGAGGAATCATGGATGTAGGTGGGAAGGGACTGGACAAGGGGAGAAAGAAGGGAGTCAAGATAACGAGAAATGAGTTCTGTGGGGCAGGAACAGGCTGACACGATCTGTCTACTGGGAGAGTTCTGTTTGTGGATTTTGGGTAGGAGGTAGAAGCACGCCTTCCAAGGTTGGGCGACTATCATGTTGGAAGCTGTGGGAGGAATATCTCCAGAGGATATAAGGTCAGTAACTGTCCTGGAAACAATGGCTTGATGTTCAGTGGTGGGGTCATGGTCCAGGGAGAGGTAGGAGGAAGTGTCTGCGAGCTGACGCTCAGCCTCCGCAAGGTAGAAGTCAGTGCACCAGACAACAGCACCAACCTTGTCAGCGGGTTTGATGACAAAGTTGGGGTTGGACCTGAGAGAACGGTGTGCAGTAATTTCAGAGAGAGACAGATTAGAATGGGTGAGAGGAGCTCATTTCTTATTATCTTGACTCCCTTCTCTCTCCCCTTGTCCAGTCCCTTTCCCCGCATCCGCCCTCACGCCTTCTCCTCCCTCCCAAAAGCATGATGGAGTCCCCCTTGTCCTCACTTATCAACCCACCAGCCTCCGCATTCAAAGGATCATTCTCCTCCATTTCCGCCAACTCCAGCATGATGCCACCACCAAACACATCTTTCCTTCTCCCCACCCCCATCAGCATTCCATAGGGATCGTTCCCTCCGGGACATCCTGGTCCACTCCTCCATCACCCCCTACTCCTCAATCCCAACCTCTGGCACCTCCCCATGCCTACACAAAAGATGCAACACCTGCCCCTTCACTTCCTCTCTCCTCACTGTCCAAGGGCCCAAACACTCCTTTCAAGTGAAGCAGCATTTCAGTTGCATGTCCCCCAACTTAGTCTACTGCATTCGTTTGCTCCCAATGCGGTCTCCTCTACATTGGAGAGACCAAACGTAAACTGGGCGACCGCTTTGCAGAACACCTGCGGTCTGTCCGCAAGAAAGACCCAAACCTCCCTGTCGCTTGCCATTTTAACACTCCACCCTGATCTCTTGCCCACATGTCTGTCCTTGGCTTGCTGCATTGTTCCAGTGAAGCCCAACGCAAACTGGAGGAACAGCACCTCATCTTCCGACTAGGCACTTTACAGCCTTCCGGACTGAATATTGAATTCAACAACTTTAGATCTTGAACTCCCTCTTCCATTCCCACCCCCTTTCCATTTCTTCCCCCTTCCTTTTGTTTTTTCCAATAATTTATATAGATTTTTCTTTTCCCACCTATTTCCATTATTTTTAAATCTTGTATGCCCTGCTAGTCTTTCCACCCCACCCCCACTAGAGCTGTACCTTGAGTGCCCTGCCATCCATTCTTAATTAGCATATTTGTTTAGATAATATCACCACCTTCAACACCTCTTTGTTCCTTTGTGACATCTTTTGATTATCTGCTCCTATCACTGCTTGCTTGTCCCTACAACCACACCCTCCCCCCCCACTTCTCTCTGCCCACCCTCCCACACCCCACCTTCAACCAGCTTATATTTCACCCCTCTCCTAATATTCACTCAGTTCTGTTGAATGGTCATGAGGACTCGAAACTTCAACTCTTTTCTTCTCCGCCTATGCTGCCAGACCTGCTGACTTTTTCCAGGTAATTCTGTTTTTGTTTTGGATTTCCAGCATCCGCAATTTTTTGTTTTTATCTCTGAATTCTGAAATGCTTGTTATTTTAAGAAACTGACAGTACCTATTTTGTAGCAAGTTCAGCAGAATTTCAGAATTTGCTATCTTTAGATGTCTCGTATTATTATACAAAGCCTTCTAATTATTTTAATCGTGTTATAATTTTGCAGAACATTATCTGTTTTTATAAAACATACTGCCTTTTTTTTAAAAGTGTTTTCTCAGGCCTCTCTCTCACAGCACAGACACTGTGAAGTGTGAGTCAATCGCGGGGGAGAATGTGGTTTGGGTTGTTCACCCCGATTGTGAATGCGTTGCCACTTCTTCTGGCAATATTTTCACATTTGTAGATGATGTCATCTCTGGCAGCAAGAAGGTTGCTAGCAATCGAAGCCAAGCCAAGGATGCATCTGAAAACACCGATGCAATAACATTTTTGGAACTCATTTGATGTGATCATGTTTGTAAAGTTATCTGCAGTTTTGACACTGTTGCTTCAACATAGCAACTGTATGTTATGAGTGTTCATACCAGGATGGTTGCATTCAATATGGTACTTCCAAGAATATACCATCAGAACACGGGCTTCTACCCATTGGAGAAAAGGTTGAGATGGAAACACTTTGGTCAGGATTTTCCGGCCCACCATAGCAGCACTCACCACAGGGGATGCGGCGGGCCAACCAAAACTCCATTGACCTTTGGCAGGACTGGAAGATCCCTGCGGTGGGCAGGGCTGGGAAATCCCAGCTTTCAATTCTTCAAAGTATGAATACTGCAGATCCAAGCTGGTTTTGTATCCTCAACTGTGGATATGGAACTAATGCCAGGCCTTAACCCTCCCATGTAGAGCAGGACTCTGAAACATGAATAGTGTCTAAAACATTTTCTTTCATTCTTGCACCAGATAACGAGAGAAAGTAAGAGAAGAAAAATGCCTTAACATCCGGGGCTGGGTTAAATGTGAATAATAAAAAAGACAGAATAGAGATAAGCACAAAGAAAAGTAACAGGACAAATGAAGGAGAGAGAATGGGAAATAATGGCTCTGACTTTTCATTCAGCAGTGGTGATGTCACTTGCTTTTGACCTCAAAGAAAGTTTTCCATGAAGATCCAGCACCATGAATTTCAACTTTTCCGACATAATTTGAATATGGCACCAAGTCAAGCGGATCTCCATGCGTCCACCAACAGTAATGCCTTCAAGCAGGATAAGCAGCCAATCACATCGAAGAATTCTCACAGACAGCAAACCAGGAAATAAAATGATTATTCTTCACTTTTTATAAAACTTACAGTGAAAGAAAGATTGGGATGTACAGATTATAAACTGAAATATTACAAACAAGCTTTACATTTTTTATTATATTTAAAAACAACTTTGAAATTTTTATCATGGAGGAAGCTTTGTTATTACACAAATATGAAATTGATTTTCCAGCACTGGACAGAATGTTTTACATTAGTTATGACTTAGAGCAATGTTAAAAACCCAATTACTTATCATTTATAAAGCATAGCTTTCGCAGCAGGCAGAGTTGGGAGAGTTCAGGTTGGTAGCAGTATCAAAGTGCAGAATTGCTGACAGCTACTTCTGGGTTTTTTTTTTATTCATTCATGGGATGTAGGTCAGAAATTATTACCCATCCCTAATTGCCCTTGAGAAGGTGGTGGTGAGTTGCCTTCTTGAACTGCTGTAGTCCATGTGGTCTAGATACAACCACAGTGCTGTTAGGGAGGGAATTCCAGAATTTTAATTCAGCGATGGTGAAGGAACAACAATATATTTCCAAGTCAGGGTGCTGTGTAGCTTGGAGGGGAACTTCCAGGTGGCGGTCTTCCTATGTGTCTGCTGCCCTTGTCGTTCTAGATGGTAGAGGTCATGGGTTTGAAAGGTGCTGTCTAAAGAATCTTGGTGAGTTCCTGCAGTGACCTTGTAGATGGTACACACTGCTGCCACTGTGTGTTAGTGGTGGAGGGAGTGAATGTTTGTGGAAGGGATGCTAATCAAGTGGACTGCTTTGTCCTGGATTGTGTCAAGCTTCTTGAGTGTTGGAGTTGCACTCATCCAGGCAAATGGAGACTATTCCATCATACTCTTGACTTGTACCTTGTAGATGGTGGATAGGCTTTGGGGAGTCAGGAGCTGAGTTTCTCACCACAGGTTTCCTAGCCTCTGACCTGCTCTTGTAGCCACAGTATTTATATGGCTAGTCCAGTTCAGTTTCTGGTCAATGGTAACCCCCTAGGATGTTGATAGTGGGGGATTCAGTGATCTTAATGCCATTGAATATCAAGGGGCAATGGTTAGGTTCTCTCTTGTTGGGGGTGGTCATTGCCTGGCACTTCTGTGACACGAATGTTACTTGCCACTTATCAGCCCAAGCCTGGATATTGTCCAGGTCTTGCTGCATTTGGAGATGGACTGCTTCAGTATCTGAGGAATTGCGAATGGTGCTGAACACTGTGCATCCATCAGCGCACATCCCCACTTCTGACCTTATGATAGAAGGAAAGTAATTGATGAAGCAGCTGAAGATGGCTGGGCCTTGGACACTACCCTGAGGAACTCATGCAGTGATGTCCTGGAGCTGAGATGACTGACTGCCACCATCCACCTTTGTGCTATGTATGACTCTAACCAGCGAAGAGCTTTCTCTTGATTCCCATTGACCCCAGTTTTGCTAGGGCTCCTTGATGCCACACTCGTTCAAATGCTGCCTTGATGTCAAGGGCAGTCACTCTCACCTCACGTCTGGAGTTCAGCTCTTTTATCCAATTTTGAACCAAGTCATGAGCTGAGCGTCCCTGGTGAAATCCAAACAATGTCAGTGAGCAGATTATTGCTAAGCGAGTGCCACTTGATAGCACTTCCATCACTTAACTGATGATTGAGAGTAGACTGATGGGGCAGTAATTGGCGGTGGTTGGATTTGTCCTGCTTTTTGTGTACAGGACATACCTGGGCAATTTTCCAGATTGGCAGGTAGATGCCAGTGTTGTAGCTGTACTGGAACAGCTTGGCTATGGGTATGGCAAGTTATGGAGCACATGTCTGCAGTACTATTGCCTGAATATTGCCAGGGCCCATAGCCTTTGCAGTATCCAGTCCCTTCAACCATTTCTTGATAGCAAGTGGAGTAAATCAAATTGGCTAAAGACTGGCATCTGTGATTCTGGGGACCTCCGGAGGAGGCCGAGATATGTCATCCACATGGCAGTTCTGGCTGAAGATTGTTGCAAATGCTTCAGCCTTATCTTTTGCACTGATCTGCTGGGCTCCTCCATGATTGAGGATGGGGATATTTGTGAATTGTTTAATTGTCCACCACCATTCACAACTGGATGTGGCAGAACTGCAGAGCTGAAATTGATCCATTGGTTGTGGGATCGCTTAGCACTGTCTATCACCTGCTGCTTATGCTGTTCGGCATGGAAGTAGACTGTGTTGTAGCTTCACCAGTTGACACCTCACTTTTAGATATGCCTAGTGCTGCTCCTGGCATACTCTCCTGCACTCTCCATTGCACATGTGCAGTTAAACAAGGTTCAAACTCCAGCAGTTGCTGTCAGTTTTAGAGGAACTGAACAGTTTCTGCCATTTGTAAAGGCAAAATATTGCAGATGGTGGAAGTATGAAGTAAAAACAGAAAATGCTGGAAGAACTCAGCATGTCAGGCAACATCTGTGGAGAGAGAAAGAGAGTTAAGGTTTTGAGTGCAATACAAATCTTCAGAAGTAGAATGATTTTTCTGAAGAAGAGTCATATTTGACGCAAAAAATTAACACTGTTTCTCTCTCCACAAATGCTGCCGGACCTGCTGAGTACTTCCAGCACTTTCTGTTTTTTTTTAATCTTGGTCAGTTCATGTTGGCAGCCTTACCAAACATTGAAGCAGTTTGATTCTGTTGCCCAATTCCTAGTCAGGGAGTGGACAGGGATGGAGGAATTCAGTGGATTGTGATCTTGAGTGGGAAATCTAACTGATTTCCAATCATTAGTCCTTGGGGCCAATGCTAGTACCTCAACTACTAATTTAGCACAGACTGAGATTTTAATCTGGGAACACAGTAGGCCACTAGGGGAACGGAAGGACTAATTCAACAGAGTAAACATAATTTTTTGCCCAGTATGCTCCTTTTATGGATATTTATACACCCTTTATGAATGGCTATATATCGATTTTTAAATCAAAGCTAAGTTAAGAACCTGCATTTAGTTTCTGCTTTAATTTAGCCTTCCAGAACTTCCATGGTCTCCTAATGTTGCTGTTAATTAACTCTTTATGAATGGGATAACATGTTGGTTATGTGAGGCTAAGCTTCAGAAAAAGCTCGGTGTGTTCAGATAATCTACTTACACCATTAAGCAGCACCTAGTGCAGCAGACATGATATAATGGTTTCTCCTTTCTCAAACAAGGAAAGAAAATGAAAATACGTTGCTGTTTAGGCTGATACCTTGTAGTGAGAAGTGAAGTTGTAAGGGAATTGGGTCCCTAGGCAGAATGAATACAGGAACACTGGGGCAGGAGGAACTCACACTAAGGGAGTCCACCCAACTTTCAACCCGGAGTCTGATGACCTCCATCACCCAAGAAATCCACAGTTCAGGAACAGAAACAGCTACCACACATACAAACACATGCAGGCCAGAATATTCCCGTTGGCTTGCAGGCATGGGCGCCACACGCCTGTGCAAAAAACGACACGCGGTAACGTCAGACGAGGGTCCCGACGTCACTACACGCCATCGCGATATTTCATTGGGCGGTCGCATGTTGATCTCTGATGCGCACCCGCCATTAATTAACAGGCCACTTAAGACCCTTGAGGCACCAATTGACAGCGATTTTTTTTTGGCACCCGTACAATCTTCAGGTCGTTGCACAGGTGCAATGGGTAAGTGGGTAGGACATATTTGTATAAACCTCATCCACAGGCGGGATAAGAGGGCTCAGTGGGGTCACAAGTGTGCTCTCTCAAATATTGTTTTTTTCAAAGTTACTGATACTTGCCTGTGTGATCTGCAATACTTCAAAACGCATACCAGCTGCTTGGTCTGGACCCTCAACATTCAGGTCAGCACTCTGCAGTGAAGAATCTTTTTTGGGCCTGCAGGTTTCAGGAAGCCTTCCCTTAGCCTGGGAATGGGAGCTGAACTCTCCACTGTGAGGCACCTCCTCTGAGGAGGAAGGGAGGGCCAGAAGGGGGAGGATGCCAGGAGTGCACATTCAGTCTCCAGGGGAGCCACCTTTGGGAGGAGAGGTGCAGGGCCAAGAGGTAGTCCAAGGCAGTAGGGGCTGCAGAAGACACCACTATCCTGCTGCCAGAGTATACAGGTGACGAAGCAGCTACCTCAATATGTCTGAGGTGCAGTGCCGAAAGAGGCTCCGTCTCTCAAGGGAGACAGTCAACTATATCTGTCTGATGATTGGGCCTGAGATCTCCACGAACTGTTTGAGTGGACACCCCATGCCAGTGGCTCTGTAGGTCACAGCTGCCCTCATCTTCTATGCCTCTGGCTCCTTACAGGGCTCGGTGGCTGATCTTTGCTGTGTCTCCCAATCAGCTGTCCACACTTGTGTCATGCAGGTTACTGACGCTCAGTTCAGGTGTGCATTGACCTTCATCCACTTCAGTTAGGAACAGGTCAGCCAGGCAGAGTGAACCAGAGGCTTCGCTGCCATTGCTGGCTTCCCTCGCATCCAGGATGCAAAAGACTGCACACATGTGGCCATCAAGGCGCCAGCAAGTGAGCCTGGTGCTTTTATCAACAGGAAGGGCTTCCACTCCATGAGCGTGCAGATAGTGTGTGATCACAGGATGCTGATTCCAGAAGCCAGGCAGCTCCCATGATGCCTACATCTTCAGACACTCCCTGGTGCTGGGGCTCTTCAGTGCTCCAGCTCGGCTGGATGGATGGCTACTGGGTGACAAGGGCTATCCCCTCCGGTGATGGCTTATGAGGCCTCTCCGCCATCCAAGATCAGAAGCTGGGCAGCGGTACTATAGGAGCCATGCCTCCACAAGGACTGTGGTGTCACTGATAGTGGCTGCGCTCTCCACAATCTTGCGCTGGAAAGGGGGGACGCAGTGGACAATGAAGATATGGATGCAGTGGCTGCGGCTGCACATGATGAGTCCAGCAGCGAGTCCGACGATGAGCACACACAGGGAAATGCTGAGTGGGTGGACCTGATCCAGGCATACTCCAGGGAGGCAGGGACACCCAGAAGGCTTTAATCCAATGAACCTTTAGCTAGCACACCACAGATGGACCTCCAGGACAAACCTAGGCTGCTGGCTCCATACTCAGTACCTAAGTGCAAAATCTGCCTGATTAGGAACATTAACTAAGAGCCTTGTTAATAAAGCTGAATGTCCCACAAAACATTGCAGGGGTAGCAGGGGGGTAAGCCGACCTGTTGGGTTAAGTGACCAATGCCAACATGTTACTCACTCTTCTTGAGTGCAACAGGTTGTTGAAGCGCTTGTGACACTGGACCCAGGTGCGCTGCACTACATCTGGGAACTCGTCACCTCCTCCCAGGCATGTTTGGTCATGTGGGGGGGACCTCCTCCTCCTGTCCTGGGGTACGAGGACCTCCCGCTGTGCTGCCACCTCCTCCAGGAGGGCAGTGAGGCAGTCATCAGAAAAACGAGGGGCTCAGTGCCCCCCTGCCCTACCCTCCTGCCTGGCCTGCTCACCAGCAGCGCTCTGGGGAGCCCTTCCATTGGCCATGATTCACAGCCTTTGAAAAGCTGCAGCAAATTTTTAAAACAGGCCGCCGGGTTGCCATTGGACCCAGTGATCATTGCAGTCCCACCACCGCCCACCTGCCCACTCCCACTGTCCGCAGGATTTAATTAGCCCGCCCACATAAAATGGCAGTGCGGACCCGATTGCGGGCAGCCTCCTTCAAGAGCTGCTGGCCAGTTCGAGGACAGGTAGCTCTTCGGTACCAGCAATGCCACTGGGAGCAATGGTCACTTCTGGGTCTGCATCTGGCCCAGAGAAGTGGGGGTAAATGGTGCCCTAGGACCATGTTAAGTGGGGTAGGGGCCAACAGGGGCAGTCAAGCATGCCCCAGAGGACCAGAAGGGGGTGCGGGATGGTTGACTGGTGAGGGCAAGGTGGGGTTCCTACGCAGGGGCAGCCCTTGTTGTCGGCGGGAGGCACTCTATCCATCCATGCACCACAGAGTGCCCGATCAGGGGGAATTCCTACCCTCTCCAACTCCTCTGAAGGGAGACCTCCATGTTAACTGAGTGGACTCCCCACATGGCAGATGGTCTCCCGCCACTGATAAAATGCCAGTAGAAAGAGGCCCTTAATTGGTCACACAAGGGCTTCAATTGGCCTATGGGCAAGAAGACCTTTCTCTACCTTTCCCACCTCCGATAAAATCTGACGGTGATGGGCTTTCCACCACCCACCTCCCTTCCAGCTCCCACTGACCCCTGCCTCCAGACCTGCTCCCGAGGGTCCCCAGTAAATTCAACCCCTCCTTTCTGAACCACACCCACTTACGCATACACACATCCTCACCCTGCCCCACACTCTCTCCCTCCCCACCCCACTCCCCCCAACACACCCACTTAAAACACCTTCACACTTGTTTGAAAGATTAATGAATCTGGTCACCCTAAAAGAGAATGGAAAGCACACAAGATTTGTCAAAAACTCACTCAAAAGCTGAAGATGCACATTGTATTAGAAACTGCTGTGTTGGTAGAGATGGGTTATTTTGTACGAAAATTTATATTTATATATTTATTATCTTGTGTTCTCCAAGGTCTCATGCCTCGAAAGCAAAATTCAGATTTCTCTTTCTCCCAGTTTTTACAGAATCACATAGGTAGAAACATAAAAAACAGGGAAACGTCACTTAGTGTGCTATAGTATTAATACCATGAATAAACTATATTAATTTCATGGAGAAAATGGCATATTTTCCTGACTTGTGTTAATCCCACCTCCCCTGAAGGTACTGACTCACCCAAGTGGGGGATTTCGCCTTATGGGTAACTGGGTGGCTGTTCTATAGTGGGGATGGCGGGGGGAGTGCAATACGCTGTGCCCGTTCTGCATTGATCCAGTCACATACACCTTCTGTCAGGAATCACTCAATAACAATGTTTCTCTGCCTAACCCTGAAAACTCAAAGCACCCGTATTGGTTCCCCAGCTGAGATTGGTTAACTCAGGAGTGGCCAAGAACTTTGCGGCCTCTGTGGACAGTGTGAGTTACCTGCAGAGCTTGTAGCCAGCAATTATCCTTAACTCCTTAATAGCTGAATGTTAAATTTGCATTTCTTTTGGTGACGGTGGGTGGGGGAAATAAACTGCAAGTTCTAATCATTCCCTAGTTTTCCTGCGCCACCTGAGCATCATTCTATGCATGTTAAGATAGTCAAGTGGCAAAACTTGGATGGAAACTGACCCTGCTGTTTGTTTTAATGTACATTTTAATTTTTATCATGCTGGGTATTTTATTCAGCTGCATGTTTTGATAAAAGGATTGCCAACCCTCCATGAGGTTCCATGGGTTGAATATTAATCTCTGGGACACTGCTGTGAACAGCCAGGGAAAATAAAATGTCTTAAGGCTATAAAAAAAAAGTGTTTTTCACAGTTTTGCTGAACACTTCTGTTTACTCCAATTGGAAAAATATTGGGGAAAGCAAGAAAGTTTGGCTGACACTTTGCAATTGGCCGTGGGACAAGAGGATGGAAGATTGGGTGACCAACAGTGAGATTGTTGGGTGGTTGTGAGGCAGGGCAATTAGTTATGGGTAAATTCTCCAGGAATATCACCAGCCACAGTTGGCAACCCTAGAGAAGATGGAAGCAGTGGAAAGTATCACATTGCGCAGATATTGATCAGACTTGCAACTGTCACATTATATCCTAATTATAGTAATTTTAACATTTTGAAATTATTGCCTTACATTGCTACTTTTTAATTCGATTTTGGCATTTGGGTCCTAAAGTTATTTGTCAGCCGAATTTGTTGCATGACTACTTTTCAGTACAAAAGGGACTGAATTTCAACATTTTAGGTCATTTGTCAGATATTTTTGGCATCTGTACACTTTCCTGTAGCTTGTAATGTCTCTTATTTTGATAAATGTTGCAAATGAAATAGGCAATCAGAAATTTCAGTGCGGTAAAGCACAGAAAAAGTATTTCATTAGGGATCTGAATCCAAAAGCAACGGGCATCAATGGGTAGTGATCCACCACAAAACACATTCTTCTATGCTTGACTTCAAATGGTCATGAGTCACAGCACAGAACTGTACCAATTTTAACAATAGTTGAGCAAGGCTATCAAAATATGTTGGAACGATGTGTTACACTTAAAAGTGATTAATGAAGAGCGATACTTTCTTGAGTTTGATGTTAGTTGATACTAAGACGCCCTGAGTTGTTTATTTCAGCTATATTGTGTTTGAAGCAGTACAGAGAAGACTCACTCAACTCATTCCTGGGATGAAGGGCTTATCTTATGAAAAAAGGTTGAACAGGTTGGGCCTATACCCATTGGAGTTTAGATGATTGAGAGGTGATCTTATTGAAACATAAAAGATTCTGAGGCGATTTGATAGGCTGGATACCGGGGAGGTGTTTCCACTTGTGGGAGAGACTAGGTCCAGGGGTACCATTTAAGAATAAGAGGTCTACTGTTTAAGACGGAGATGAGAGTGTTTTTCTTTCAATGATCATTAGTATGTGGAATTCCCTTCCGAGAATGTAGTGGAGACTGGGCCATTGGCATGCATTTTGCGTGTGTCAGGCACGCTTGATTGACAGGGCTAGAAGCGGATTTCTGTTTCTGGCTGCAATCGGACCCCAAACACGATTTCACGCTGGCTAGTCAATTAAGGACCGGCTAGCATAAAATGCACCCATACATTGGTGATGTGCTGGCGGCAGGGGTGGGAGTGTGGTGGACGCCGGGTCCAAAAGGGTCTGGTGGGGCATTTCAAAAACAGCAGAGGCAACTCCCTGAAGGCTGCCAGGAGGTTTTGAGGAGCCTCAGGGAACTCAGGAACTTTTGAAATTTGCAGGAGTTATGGCTTTAGTACCTGCTGGACACACAAGGCTGGGGTGGGGCAGTGCCAGTGAGCACTCTGCCCCATGGTTTTCGGATGAGTGCCTGTGCGTTTTAGCAGAGGCAGTGAGTGCCAGGCAGGACATTCTGATGTTGTGGGATAGCAAGAGGGGCCACCACACCAGATAAAGAAAGCCTGGTCAGAGGTGGCAACCCATGTCAGTAGGCATGACGTAGTGCGTTGCTTCTGGATACAGTGCCACAGAAGGTTTAATGATTTAATGATCTTCTGCGCTTGGCAAAGGTGAGTACCAAGTTGGCATGGTACTGTGTGGAGATGTCGTGTAGGATGGCTGTCCTTTGTGATGCTCAGGGGTTTAAGAATCAGAATGACCAATGGCACATATACTTGTGGCAGCCAAGGCTGTGAATGTGGCCACTAGCCTTGGGGGGCATAGAAAGGTGGGATGTGCAAATTTGACAGGCTCCTCAACCTGGCATTAAGTTGTAGCACTCACAAGTGTAGGTTTAAGGCACCGTGAGCACAGGGTGAGGTTTTCATGGGTGACATTCTTTCATTTCATCAGTGTTCTGTATTGTTTTTGTGTGACATTGGCAACAATGTTATATTGTGTTCCCTTTTTGCAACTCTGGAAAAGATATAAATCTAGATTTTGTTTCAATGCCCTGAGTGTCCTTCATGTTTTCCATAGGTTCAGGCCTCATCAGTGCCTCATGATAGATGGCAGGGACAGTAAACCTCATTACAGAGTTTGTGAGGTGACATTGGATCATGGGTTTGCCTTCTCAGAAATGTGTGTGGAGGAGGAGGTGGCGCCCTTGCCATGAGATTGAAGCCAAGCCTTGGAGCTTTGCTGAAGGTGCGTTGAATCCATACCTCCCTGGTGTGCCTGCCTCCCTGAAGTTTCCTTAAATCTGCCTCCACATCCTCACCCTGTGCCTGCCCAGGCTCATCAGATCCATCTGTACAGTCTTCCTCTGAGGCGTGTGGAGCTGCCTTGCTATCCTCATCCGCCAGTGGGTACCCCCTTGCCAGTGCCAGATTGTGCAAGGTGCACCAAATGTGACGATAAGTGATAAGGATATTGCAGTGCACCCCCTGATCAGTCCAGGCAGTCGAACCTCATCTTCAGCAAACCAATGGTCCTCTCAACCATTGCTCTTGTATGACTCCTATTGTACCTCCCTCCCTGTCTCTGTCGTTAGGTGCCAGAATGGCGTGATGAGGCACCTTTGCAAGGGATATCCTTTGTCACCCAGCAGCCAACTGTCCAGCCAAGCTGGAGCTATGGACAGCCTTGGCACCTGGGAGTGTTGCAGGATGTATGCATCCTGGGAACTGCCAGGTTGCCTTGCACAGACTTGCAGAACCTGGGTCTT
The DNA here is from genome assembly GCF_017639515.1 of Carcharodon carcharias. Classification (NCBI taxonomy): domain Eukaryota; kingdom Metazoa; phylum Chordata; class Chondrichthyes; order Lamniformes; family Lamnidae; genus Carcharodon; species Carcharodon carcharias. The sequence continues at coordinate 95,085,190 of NC_054474.1, forward strand.
GTGGTTGCATACATCTGCACATTCATGGAGTGGTAACCCTTTCTATTCACAAAAGCACACAGCTGACCCACTGGCATCTTGATGGCCACACAAGTGCAGTCTATGGCACCTTGGATACAGGGGAACCCAGCGATAATTGTGAAGCCCCTGGCTCGCTCAGCCTGGCTAGCTTGGTCTGTCTGGTAATGAATGACTGAGGACACGTCTGAACACAGCATCAGTATTGAACCCAATGCATCTGTGGACAGCTGATTGGGACGCTCCACACACATCCCCCACTGACCCCTGGAAGCAAAAAGATTGAGGGCTACTGTGACATTCAGAGCCACTGGCACTGGTTGCCCACCCACACAGTTGGAGGGGATCTCTGGCCCAATCATCTGACATACTGGACTTTGGACATGTTGCAGCAGCTCGATCGCTGCCTGTACACTCTGGCTGCAGGATAGTGGCATCTTCTGTGGTCCCCTTCCACCTTGCATGCCCTGCTGGACCTCCACCCCCTGTACCTGCGCCCCTCCTCCCACAGGTCTGTCCCTGGGATGTTGCCTGTGGACATCTGGCCTCTTCTCCCTTTTGTCCCTCTCTTCCTCTTCAGAGGAGGTTCCCCCAGCGGAGTAAACAATCCCCATCTGCTGAAATGCAGATGGTACAGTCCTGCACGCTGAAGGCTGCAAGAGAGTTGACAAAACAAGGGTCCTCAAAACAAAACTGACAAAGCGAAAACCTCAGACAAAACCACAGGAAAAGTTTTGAAATCTCAGCAAACAAGCAGCAGCAAACTCCATCCTGAACTCCTAACAACTCCCAGCCAATGCTCTGCTCCCTTTTTATCCTGCCCTTAGATGAGAAATGAGAAAAAACAGATTGGCTGCCTGCCCATGTGACAAGCGCTAAATTGTATGGACTATATGAAATTCTGATCAATTGGGTTATTGGGCTTAATTGCCCATTTAATTGTCAGTGAGTGCATTTCCAACTCCTGTGTGTGCCCATAATGTTTCGCATGAGCGCGAAGATGAGGGACACATGCCCAACATCTTCTCGTGCTATTTCACACAATTTTGGGTTGGGTGCGCACCCACTCATTCAATGTAAAATTCTGGCCATTGAATTTATTCAAGGCAGAGTTAAACAGATTTTTGATAGACAATGGAGGTCAGGAGACAGACAGCCAAGTGGAATTGAGACAGAAACCAGAGTAGCCATGATCTTATTGAATGGTAGAGCAGGCTTGAGGGGCTGAATAACCTACTCCTACTCCTATGTCCTATGTTCCTATGTTCTGTATGGAGATAGTTGGTGGCAGGGGGTGGGGGGGGCGGTGTGGGTGGCTGGTGGGTGGCGGAGTGGGGAGGTGGGAGTAGAAACCTTTTAATTTCATGACTTAAACAGCTATTTTTTAAATTTTATTTTAGCATTATTTTATTGGGTGGATAGGACAGGAAAGGCATGGGGTTGTGTCTAGTAGCCTTCCCTGTGACTTTAGGAGATCATAAATGTTTAGCATTTTTCTCCACTGCTTCTGCCTACTCTCTGAAAAGCCAATGGAATGTTGCACCTTATCTCAAAAGGATTAGAAAATGAGGGGGAGAAAGTTGTGCTTCAGTTGTACAGAGCCTTGGTTAGACCTCACTTGGAGTTCAGTTCTGGGCACCGCACCTCTGGAGGAAAAATTGACCTTCAGGAAAGTACAACACAGATTTAACAAAAGAAAGCCAAGGCCAAAAGGGTTAAATTCTGAGCTCAGCATTATCATAGGCATATTCCCCTAAGATTAGACAGTTGAGAGGTGATCTAATTGAGGTGTTTAAAATAATGAAAGGATTGTTAGGTAGACATAAAGAAGCCATTTCCCCCAGCGGGGTGGAGTCCAGAACAAAGGGGCACAATCCTAAAATTAGAGCTCGGCTATTCAGAAGTGAAATTAGGAAGCATTGCTGAGAAAGATATGCTGTTGAAGCTTTTCATCTTGCACTCATCAGATCAGACACAAGAATACCAAATTTCAAAAGGCACAACAATTTATACTGTGTGAGGAAAGGGGGTGCTGATCAGTTGGAAAGTCAGCTCTGATTGGTTGTGACATTGCCATGATGAAGGCACCAGGGAGCTATTGTCCCTCATGCTTTTGTTTATTCAAGAAAGGTGCAATGGCTGGGCATATTACTTTCGTCTTTAGAGGACAGACACCTGCACGTGAATATATTTAGCTTCTAGCACATGTAAGTGAGCTACAGTCCACTGTGGATGCTGGAGACCAATTGAAACTTTCAAGAGTGTGATTGACAAAATTTAATACGGTAAGGGTATCACAGAATATAGAGTTGAGATACATGTCAGCTATGATCTAATTAAATAGTGAACAGACTCCAGGGACTCCTGTCAGTCTACTCCTCTTCCTATGTTCCTCTATTGGCTCTTGCACTATCTCGAGTTGAGGTGGGTTATTCTCACGTAATGCTTCTCATATTTTGCTTTTGATAAATTGATGGTGAATGTCAGCTGACTACTTGATGACTGAGGTGGGAGACATGGTAACTGAGGCAAAACTGTCTTCACATGTTTATTATACCTATGTGCAATGCTAACATAGGGGTAACGCTTCTTTAAATAGTACCTGTGCCTGTTGCAAATAGCTCTCAGAACACAAAAGAAAATGAATTGGCATTGAGAGAGGACCATATCATTAGTTGGGGAATCTGTGGGTATTTAGTGAAAGGTGGGTATTAGCCACCAGCAAGAACATTGGTCAAAGCAGGGCTAGCTGTGCATGGAAATCTAGGTCTGCTGTAATATCATTGGAGTATGTGCTACGAAAAGAAAGGGAGGGTCAGAGTCTCTATTACTGGGTACCTCACAGGAATCAGCAGCCATCAAGGATGTGTATATCCCTGGTTTGGAGATATGTGTAGCAACAGCTACACCTGATAATTGTCTTAACAGTCAAATAGGTGATGTAACGGAGTTAGAAGATTGGAACCTGAGAAAGCAGGCGTTACATCTGTGATAGCATCATGGAATTTGGGAGTAAACCAGTGAGTGGTCCAGCATGCCTCGATAGTTTTTAATGATAGCAATGATACAAGAAGGGTCCCATTGGGTATTTGGGGTAGAAGACTTCAGAAGATTCAGTAGACACCCAAGAGACTGACCAGCGGCGAAAGGCAGGGGGAGTGAACACTCATAGTCATGACTTTTATCTAGGGCATGATGGGTAATATAAGACTCAATTGTACTTTGAAATCTACAGCTGAAATACGAAATTGTATCAAGTTTTGCTCGCATTGAATAAAGTTGAATCTCTGTCACTAATGTGGGTCAACACCAAATCATTGGTTTTCAAGTTTTGGAAAAGATTACACATGCCACTGACTCTATCCCTCTCCCAGGCAACTGTCTCAGGCTGTTCACAATCTTGATCTCTTACTTGACCCTGAAATCAGTTTTTGGCCATATGTTCTCCATCACCAATACTGCCTACTTGCACCTCTATAACACGCCTGATTCTGCCCCCACCCCTCAGTTCATCCGCTGCTGAAAATCTCATCCAGGCCTTTGTTACCCCAAGGTTTGCCTATTTCAACACCCTCCTGGCTGGCCTCTCACAATGCATTCTCCATAAACTTCAGCTTGTCTGATACTTTGCTGCCCATATCCTCACTCGCACCAAGTCCCATTCACCTTTTAACACCTGTAGTCACCTATCCACATTGGCTCCCAGTCCCAGAACTCCTCTATTTTAAAAATGAAGAAATCACTCTCACCCTTTAAATCCCACCATGGCCTCACCCCTGCCTCTCTCTGTAAACCCTCTGAGCTCCATGCACTCCTCCAGATCTGGCCTCCTGTGTATCCCCAATTTTAATTGCTCCGCTATTGGGCATGCCTTCAGTTGCATGTGTCCTATGCTCTAGAATTCCTAAACCTCTCTACCTCGTTACTTCTCTCCTCACTTAAGATGCTCTTTAAAACCATCTCTTTGATCAAGCTGTTGGTTAGCTGTCCTATCATCCCTTTATGTTGCTCAGTGTCAAGTATAATTTGATGATGCTCCTGTAAAGCACCATGGGACTTTTTACATTAAAGCTGCTATATAAATGCAAAGCTGTTGTTATTCCTCCCTCTTCCCCAGAGTAGGTGGAAAGGGTCAGTCCATTTACTGTTGTAAGCAATTGGTCTGTTCATTCATAAGAGTTTTGCCTTCACATGAGTTGTCAAAAATGGTTGGAAGTTGCATCATTTTGAAGAATAAGTGCTGAATACACTTTATTGTTTGCAGGCATGTACTGCAATGACCAATCCCACCAAAATGTAGTTCTGTGACACAATACAATACTCTCTGGCAAGAATTTTCTCCCCAAACTTATAGCTTTTCATGAAAACAGTGTCTGTAGATTACCTTAATCCATTGATTAATAGAAATATATGATGCTTTATTGTGATCTGCAGCATCTGACTCTTCTCTTTTTATTTCTCCAGTAAACTTTGACCATTTCCAGATCTTGAGAGCAATTGGCAAGGGCAGTTTTGGGAAGGTAAGTGAATGTCACCAGGTGGCAACCTCACAAGTCTATGCGAATGTCAATGGAATAATCCTTCATTCATCTGTATTACAGCAGTGTATTATTACACCATAATTCGGATGAGCCTGGTTCAGCCAACACCCTTCCATAGTACAATACTGACAAATTAATTTCATATTGGAGCAAATATGACTAGGTAGCTCTCACACTCACGCACGCTCTCTCAGACTCTCGCACTCTCTCACACCAGCACTTGCACTGGCACACACTCTTTCGGACTCTCATACTCACTCTTTCTCACATGCACACAAACTTACCCACAAACACATTCAGCCCTTTAAATATTGAAAATCCACTTCACATTGAGGCTTTAATGGTCTTTTTTATGAAGCAGAATAGAGAGCATTAGAGCTCTATTGTCAGCTGGCAAATCACTGGATATCCAAAGTAAGCTTGAATATAAAGCAAAAGAGAAAGTAATTTCAAGTCCTATCAGTTTAATGTGGTAAACTGATAGATTTTCCAGATTTTCACCTTCAAGGCAGGAATCATGAGTCAGGCTTTTACCTGATGTTGTGATTCTGCCTCCTTCACAGCAGTACCCACCCACGTTATGTTCATCAAGAAGTGCCAGGGACAGGCTGGAGGCAGGGCTGCCGCTTTCCATAGCAGGCCTGAGGCAGAGACGGAGGCAGACAGGTTAGAAGACCTGCCTCAGTTCCCCATCAAAATAAACAAACACTCATTCAAATTCCATTCAAAAAATTCTTAATCCTCTTAGAGGCACAAAATATATAATCAAACAGACTGAAATAGGCTTAATCTTATCAAGTGGTCATAAAACTGTCAAAATAAACAAATAGCCATTCAAAAAAAATCTTCATGAAACATAATCTTATTAGGAGCTCATAAAACTTAGAACAAAGTTCACAGTTCCCATGACATCTGTATCAACAACCCCTGCCGAGCTGAATTCATTAGTGGTGTTTGGAGCTTAGCCAAACATTCATAATGAAATTTCATTTCATTACTGTGTCAACAGAACCCGCAGAGCTGAACATGTGAAAGTCTTTGAAGTGGTGGAACAGATGGTCATCTGCTGCACTGCTTCAAAGGCTAAACAGATGGCTGACCTGTCAATCAATGAAAAGATCAAACTACAAGGTGCAATTGACACAGTAGAATCTGAATCTTAATACTGTTCAGCTCAAAAGAGCATATTATCCAATGTATCCTAAGGCATTTAAAATCTTTTCAACTTACACAGTGCTAGTTAATTTAATGGTCACTTACATTTTCTAAACAATGCCCTATCAAAAATCACTGGCCAGAATTTTCTGGCCCCTTTGGCATCTGATGTAATGGCAGGTAAGAGGGAGACGATATGGTGAGAAGGCCAAAAATTGGTTTCACGCCAGCGCGAAAGCACAGTGGGATCATCCAATGCTGTCCACCATGATGGAATGCCAATCCCGCTGGAGGCCAGTGTGAACCCGCTTTGCATCCCGCTAATGGGATGCAGAGTAAGGCACAACCAGAATCGTCCCTCCATGCCAGATTTTCTGTTACACCGGTGGGAGAACACAGCAGCTCAGAATACGTCTGAATAAGATGTGCGGAAGTCGGTTCTTAGGCCTCGTTGAGTCCACAGGCTTCCGAGGGGCAGAAAATGCTGGAGCCCTACAGCTAGACCCTGGAGGAACATGTGCATGCATCGCACACTGGGTTGATCCTCATAGACATGGCTCCACCGCGAAGTAGCTCTTGGAAGGTGGGAGGTCTCCGCTGAGGCCTGAAGTCTGCTTCAGAACATCATGGAGGGGGAGGACTCGGGAAGCCGGTCAATGAAGTTGAAAGACAACATTACCCATTAGCTAATGAAAGTGAATATATTTTCAGATTAGAAAGTGACAAAAAATGTTCACCCATATATCCACTTGTGATCAGAATTTCTTAACTTTTCTAGGCCTACCACTTCTTCTAGGTGCTGCTCTGACATCCGCAGCAGGGGTGGAGACAGCCTGTGCAATGGTTGGCCCTGTTGCCTCTGATGACTTTGGTGTGTGTCCTCTGGAAAGCTGAAGCCTTGAGGACCTTGGCTTGCTTTGGTTGTCCTCCTGTCGTCCATCTGCTCCCTCTGTGATGATAGAAGATGAGGTTGAGGGGGTCATAGGCAAAGGGGACTCATGGGGAGAGGACAGCCTCTGGGATTCCTGAATGGATGATCCAGGGGTGTCCAGCTGCCGCCGCTCCTTCCTTTGGGTGCCCAAGGGCCCCCGCCCTGACTCCTTGAAGGGAAGGAGCACCTGAAGGAACGTCAAGATGCCCCAGTTCTCTCTCGTATTGCCACTGTGGGACCTCACCGTTGGCTACCATGATGGAGTGCTGGACCTGGGCCCCCATGGCATCTGCTGTCTTCCCAATGGAGACCTCCAAATGTGCACATGTGGGACCACTTCCTCAGAGAGCAGGCAGACATGTTCCTCTGACTCGTGTGCCACTCTGTTCAGGGCTTCCAACAACTCTGCGTGATGTTCCCTGCCTTCTGCTGGCTCTCCAGGATGAGTTGGAAGGCTTAATCCAGAGGCTCGTCATCTGACTTGAACCTCACAGATGCACTTGGAGGACTGCTGGGAGCTCAGCTGAACCTGCCTCCTCCTGCTGCGGACATGTGTCCGTGCGGTGACCACCAGATTGTGAACCTGAGCCTGCTCAAGGTCTAGGTCACACTGAGGAGCGTGTCTGACTGCTGGTGGACGGTGTGGCTAAGCGCTGCGACGGGTCTTCCAGGCTGCTTATTTCCAGGTCTTCAATGGAGGAGATGTCCTCTTGGCTGGAGTTGAGGACATGAATGGAGCTGAGGGACTGGCTGGCCGAGGGTGTCGGTCACTTGGCAGAGCTCCCTGTGAACCAAAGCAGAGATAATTAGTGCATGGCAGCAGAGTCAAATGCAGGAGAGTGAGCACTCAGTGGCGATTAGAGAGGGATGAGTTGTGCAGGATCCTCACATGGGTGTTCACCGCTGACTTCACCGTCGCTGCAGGCATGCTCCACGTCCTCACCAGTTAGCGCGATGGCACGCTCCTCAAAGTGAGTGAGGGGCCTAATGGTCTGGGTCCTCTCCTTGCTGATGTAAGCCAGCTTCTCCTGCATGGTAACAGATGGAGAGAGTGTGAACAGGACACATGGCATTGCATGGAATGTTTGTGTGATGGGCGGAGTCATGGATGGGATGTGGACGCGAGCTCCAGAGGATATGAGCCTGATGGAGATGTGAGAGTGTGTGTGAGAGTTGGAGGTGTGAGATCCCTGTGGATGTGTGATGGGTTTGTGAGTGTGTAATTTGAGAGTGATGAGGTGGTTGACTTACCCCGGCAGAACGGATGAGAGCATTCATCCTCTTGCTGCACTAGATGGCTGACCTCCTCTGTGCTCCGGTGGCACTGACTGCCGCTGCCACTGCCTCCCAAAGCATTGGTGACTCTGGTGGAACTCCTGTGGCCAGAGTGGGGGTAGAGGACATCAAGGCGGCTTTCCACTGCATCCAACAGGCACCCCAGAGAGGCATCACTACATTTGGGGGCTGCTGTCTTCTTTACTTTCGAGGCCGTCTCTTGCCTGGAGCAGTCCTGGTCTGAAGACACGAAGTAGGCATGTGCTCTGGTGCACTTTAAATATGGCGTCCGGAGCAAGGAAGCACTGAAGTCACGGTGTGGCGGCAAATCTGAGCCTATCTGCCTGGGATCTGGCATGTTTCCCGTGAATGCATTATTAATGAGGCGGGACTGCTGGGGATGGTACGATATGGCAAGAAAAACCACCATTGTCCTTTTGCCTGCCTGCTACCACACGTTATGCAAATCTGGGGCGATTCCGCCCACTCTATTAAGAACATGTTTAATTTATCATCTACCATTATACTATGACATGTGAAGTAGGCAACATCTTTTGAACTTAACTGTCAAAAAGTTCCCAACTCTAAATTAAGTGTCCCCCATGGTCCACAACTCCTCTGAGATGCCATGAACCAGAAACCGCATTGCCAACAAAATGGGCCCGGCCTGACTCCGTGAAAATAACAGGGGTGTCTAAAATGACAAACTCTCGATGGAGCCGGTAAGGTTAGGAGTGCTGTGTGGGCTGGCTCCCCATATCCTCATCCTGCACCACTAAAAGTGGCGATAGGAATGGGGGCAGGAATCCTGGAATTGGATCCCGCCCCTCGGACGGAGATATGATAATCTGGCTTTTAGTTAACTTGTACTTCAGCAACCGAAATAAGGTTCCCTAAATGCTTTAAACTTTACTTTGTGAAGCTTTGTGTGTGTGTGTGTGTGTGTGTGTGTGTGTGTGTGTGTGTGTGTGTGTGTGTGTGTGTGTGTGTGTGTGTGTGTGTGTGTGTGTGTGTGTGTGTGTTAGAAAGACATCCTGTTATTTTCAGAGTCTAAATAACCCAATTAAGAATGCAATGCTTTACTTGCAGAAAGACATGAAGAAATGACTGCAAATGCTAAGAGGTAATAGAAGAAAACCATCCTCTTAATGATACTTCTGGTACTTCTCTCTCTGTATTCATTTCCTTTCATGAGCTAGTCTGAGGGGTTTCTATCACAAAGAAGGCATCCTCAAGCTGTGAGCCTTTGCAGTGTCATGCAATATGTGTTGTATTTGCCCTCTGCACTTTAATACCAGTCAATGTAGGAAGAAGTGCAATGTCATACCGTTCTAATAAAACAAACTGTGATACAACAAAAATGCAGGAATTATTCATTTCTATGTCCTGTTCCCCAATGCAGCATCTTGCTGAGGCCACCAAAGTGCATTAAGACATCTCCAAAATGTGATAAGGCACTTAACTTAGGCTGCAAAATTCAGCCCCTGTATCATCACAGTGTTGCAGAAGCCTAATTCAATAAATGTCAGCCTGAATGTTTCTGGTCACTTCTGGTATGTCCCACAGGGTATACCCTTGACTGTAAAGGTGCTAGCACAGGCATGTGTGAATGCCAGAAGCATGCAAAGTGGGCAGATCATAACATTAAACAGCTCTAACACTACCACCTCCTATAACATGATCAATGACCATACAATAGGGTGAGGATGCTGCTGTCGGTGGTTGTGAAGATCACTCCCTTTATTTCTATGCCAGTGGATCCTTCCAGGTGGGAGCAGCAGACATCAACAACATCTCGCAGTTCACCAACCATCGCTACAGCAAGGAGGTGACAGGTTCTATTCGGAAGGAAAGGGATTTCATTATTTTTTCACTGACCAGAGAGAAACTGGAGGAGCAGGCATATGGCTTTGCCAGACTAGTAGGATTCTGAATGGTGCAACTTGGTATCAGCTGCATGCTTGTGGCTCTGCAGACCCCGTGTTTTAATGGGTAGACGTTCTGCAACCATAGGGGCGATCACTCTATTAATGTGTAGTTAGTGTACAATCATGCCCAGAAGATCCTGATGGTAAATCCTGGCAGCAACCATAAGGTATTCATCCTGCCCCAGTCAACCATGCCCACCACATAGAGACTGGCTGCTGGATGACCAGGGATACCTGTTCTACGCCAATAGCCACCAATAACAAGAGCTGTGCAGCATCCCGAAGCATTGTGCAGCAAACCACTGGCATCCTGAAACAATGGTTCCACTGCCTGGACTGTTTGGGGTTGGGCAGAGAAACCCTCCAGTGCCCACCAGAGTATGTCTTCAAGTTGGTGGTGATCTGCTACATCCTCCACAACTTTGATATCATGAAGTCACAGACCTTACCACCAGGCCTCCAGGGGTCACCTCTGGAGGAGAAAAAAGAGAAGGAGAAAAAGACAGAAGAGGAGGAAGGGAGGTGGCATCGGGGTGCTTTCAGCCTGGACAGGCTGTCCAAGGGTGGATACTTAGACTCTGGTTCCCCTGAGAAGTCATCAGCACATCACAGCTCCAGCACAATTTCCCACTTTTCAATCCATCTGCTAACCACCATCAGAGCATCCTCTTGGCAAAAATCTGAAATAAAAACTTAACAAAAAAATTCCATTAAATTTTATCCAGCATACCTCAAATGATGCAAATAAAACTGAAATAATCACTGTTATGCATTTTCTTAGTGCTCCTGTGCAGTGGCTGCAGCATAGCTGGTGAAATACTGTTGTTGTTTTCTGGAGACTGCAGATGGTCTCCAGGATGCCCTCGAGCTCTGGGCCTTGAGGGCCCAGCTTCTGATTAAACGACCTTGGCAGAGGCTATAGCAGTCTGGGTTGGCGGAGAGGCAGTGATGGGAGAATGAATGCTGTCATGAGGACAGCAGCTTTGTGCTCCAAGGAATCATTGGCATTCCCCTGGGGCGGCACCCCAACAATCCCAGTAATTTGCTGGATTACAGGTTGTGGATTGCTGAGAGCCCTTTGAGCACTGAGATCCCAGCCATGATGGCAGGAGCCAAGGATCTCATGATTTCAGTCTGAACTTCCACTATAACACTGAGATGTTGGATGGTTTCTACAGTGGAATCTGGGACATTGACTCCCAGACAATGTATCAAGTGCTGTAAAGGGTTTCACTACCATCTCCACACTGGGAAGTATGGGTTCCAAACTCAAAAACAAAAACAGAATTACCTGGAAAAACTCAGCAGGTCTGGCAGCATTGGCGGAGAAGAAAAGAGTTGACGTTTCGAGTCCTCATGACCCTTCAACAGAACTGTTCAACAGTTTTTATCTCTGGGTTCCAATCTCTGTGTGGAAAACTTGTGCCAAATCGTCTATGTTCATTGACAGTGATGAGGCCATGTGGCAGGCCTGCCAATGCACCAAGGATCTTGGTGTCCATGCCCATCAGTGTCTCCTGTATACCCCCTCATTGAACTCCTCATCTGAATCCTCTGCAGCAGAATTTATCTGTAAGCTCACCCTTTGGGGAACTGGCAGACAAATTATCTTTTCTCCCTGGCGTGGCTGCTATTGCCCAGTGATCCACCATGTGCTAGTTCCAACTTTATACTACTCTCTAAAATGCCAGAGCCTTGAGCTGGTAGCTACAAGTGCCAGATTAATTGATGGTGCTTCATCAGAGACCTGGTGCAGATATGGCCATTCATGATGAGGCTGCAGTGGCAGGCCGGACTGAAGTTCTTGGTATCTGAAAGCCAGAAAATGCAGTAGGGGAGGGTTGGTATGAGGGAAGGATCCTCATACAGAGAAGAATGAGGGTGAGGTGATTTTTAAGAAGGGGTCTAAGGCACCACCATCCTGAGTGTTCTCAGCAATCCAGATGCAATGGCCTCAATCACAGCCGTCCCCGTAATGGAAAGCAGCATGACCTCCAGAGGGTTCAGGTACTGTAAGAGGGCTTATCTACGCCATTTCTCTGTTACTCCCCATTGTTATAGGCTATCTGCCCTGCAAGGGCAAGGAGAGAATGTCAGTGAATGTGTTGCATTTATGTTTGGGTGATGTGCCTGCCGTAGCTGAATAGTTGGAGGCATATGGAGGAAGCGAAAAGTGGCTGCAAGGCTCGCGGCATTGTTGGTGTGTGAGGGTAAGGTGGAGTATCTGATTGTTAGGCATGAGTCCTTATTGCTGATGGGTTAGTGAAGGGGCTGTGGTGCATTGACCAGCATGAGGGGTTGGTGGTCTGATGGGTGGAAGACAGGGCCTGGGAGAAGGGGGGTGTAGATGCTGCGAAACAACGGGACCCAGGGCTAGGGGGATTCTGGGCTCTGTGTTTTACATGGAGTTTCTCGTTGTCTACACTGAGCAGCCAGAGCAGCTGACCGGCTAAAAAAAATCAGAACTGAGGAGTTCTGATCTTTTTAAAGCTGGTCTATCAATGTCAGTGTCAGTCTCAATTTCACTGACTTGCTGCCATGCTGCTTCTGACCTTCAGATAGCTTCGTGGGTCCGATTTTTAGTTTTTTATAAAAAGCCCTCCAGAAAACCAAAGGTCAACAGCAGCACAGCAATGGTCAGGAGAGTGTTCTTGCTTAAAAAATGGTAAATGAAATCCCTGCTATTTTAGAACCAATTGGTTGATCTGTGTGTGGGGGATGGGGGCAGAGATTGGAGGGGAGGTTGGAGTGGAGGGGGCTTGGGGGAGAGGTTGGAGGGGCAATTGAGGGTGTTGGGGGGAGTTTGGAGGAGGTTGGGGGGTGGCAGGCTACAGAGTTGAATAGTAAATGTACTGATTTCTTTGTGGCCACTTTCCTAACATTAGTTGTTTGCTCTGTGATTAATTATCCTGAGAGAATCAGCATTGGACCTCCAATGTCACCATTGTTACAGTCACTCTGCCTACTGCATGCAGGTGTAATAAAAGAAGGGCAAAACCTACATTTATATAGAACCTTTCACAATGTCCCAAATCACTTTACAGACAATTAAATACTTTTGAGTTGTAGCCACTGGTACAATATAGGCAATGTTATCAAGTGGCGGAGCAGGCTCAAGGGGCTGAATGGCCTACTGCTCTTAATACGCATGTTCATATGTCATTCTGGGATGAGCTGGTCTAGATAGCCTTTGTCATCCATAATTATCTTGTAAATGGAGAGTGGAATCATGGCTGGAGTCCTGTTTATTTTGTCGCTAATGAAAGTTTACTGTGAGTGGGTTTTGTGGGGTGAGATTTCCAGAACAGGAGTGTGTAATGGGCTCATAGTGAATCAGTAATCTGTTTCACACTGCACATGATTCTCAAGTCTTTTCCATTGGCTTCAATCTTGTCCTTTTGTCTACTTACCTATTATCCCGGTGCTTTTTATGCGTTTTTTTGAGGTATTGAAATATTGTGATAAAGTTGTGTTGCATGGTAGATATTGTAAATATATTGTAGTGAGAAGCAGCAATCAGAAGAGTCTTCAGACTTGCTGTTCAAGTAAAAACACACATACAATTGTGAACCATTCAGTCTTTGTCTTCTGGCCTCTTAAAAGTGTGTTGCACAGAGACAGCTGAGGACTTCCACGCTTCTCACTAACAGTGAAGACCTATGTTGTTTAATCATTCCATTTTGTTGCTCAGGAGTCATTTTATCTTTCTACCCTGTGAGATTACTGATAAAATAGAATCCAATTACATCCTTTGTATGAAATTATTGAATAATGTCATGTCCCCAGGCAGGAGAAAATCTTCTACTTCTAAGCATGGAAAAGAGCTTGTGCAGTTCATCTGGATTACAAGTATTGAATCTTTCTCCCAAATATGAACTTACTGTCCCCGCATTCACAAGGTGCAATGTGCAGAACATGTTAATAAGGACTGACGCAGTCACCGAAATCAATGTTATCATCCCTATGATATCTCCCTATCAAATTAACGATATTGCACGATGCTGTTAAAGTAAAAATTGAACTTTCTGATTTGTTTAATAGCCGCAGTGGGATCACCTAGGACACGCACAGACTAACACTGCACTATATTGTTACTGCTCTTAATATTAATGACCCCTGCTGCATGTATTTCAGACGATATTTGTAACCTGATGCCATCAATGGGAGTTATAATTTTACTAGTGCTTTTCAGTGGTTGTTTGATGAATTCATTGGTGAATCTTGAAAGGGCAAAGAAAATCATGCATGATTGAGGGAGATGGTTAAAGTTGGGTGGGGGGTGTGGAGGAATTAGAGGCCCGGAAACAGGAGAGGCACCGGGACCCATGATTTCTCTGCCTGGCCCTGGTGGGAGATTTCATTTGAAGATACATTAGCTGACCTTGCCCACCAGTGTGAGCTCACTGAACTTTTTCTGGCCTTGCAGCCAGACCTTTTGGGACTGGAGTTGACTCTGGGAATTAACCTCCTGAGCTGCCAGCTCCCATTCCCTCCTCAAGGTGTGCCTTTAGGGTCCCCTGGCTCCCTGTTAAAACATGGCTTCTCTCCCATTTCTACCTCAATCACTCCGGGCTCCAGTGTCAGATTCAAGAATCTAGGAGCCTTTCTGTCTTTGCCCTGTTTCCCTATTTGCTGTCCTCGTACCCTCCAGTCATGCCTTTCTGGGCAGTTGCAGCAGCTTCAGTTACACGAGTGCAGCTCTGCTTTAAGAGGGTGGGCTGCCTTAAAGAGGTGTAGGCTAGCTGTGTATCGCATTAGCCATGCATGGACCTGGTCCCCATGCTGAGCATGTAGCCAGTCAGCAGCATGAGCACACTCGGCTGCAAGCTACCACCATGTGGATGAACAAGCAGTATTATGTTTACATACTGTCTGCCTCAATGAGATTGGATGTGGGCTAATCACACATTGCAACCCCCCTGCCCAATGTCAGCCTAATTCAATTTTTCCCTCAAGTCTTATTTTCTCTCAATAGTGATGACTATTTATGTTATAGGAACATAAGACTTAGGAGTAGGAGTCAAGCATGGGGCCCATTGAGCCTGCTCCACCATTCAGTACGATCATGGCTAACCTTGAGCTTCAGCTCCACTTCCCCACCCACTTCCCATATCCCAAAATCTGTCTATCTCAGCCTTAAATGTATTCACCGATATAGCACCCACAATCCTCTGAGGTAGAGAATTCCGAAGATTCACAACCCTTTGAGTAAAGAAATTTCTCTTCATCTCAGTCCTAAGTGATCAGCCCCCATGTTCTAGATTCCCTAGCCAGTAGAAATAACATCTTAATATCTACTTAGTATCTTAGCATCCTGGAAAAATTTATTAATTTTGATTCCAATTTCCACCCCTCCATCATTTTCACATGGTCCATCTCTGACACTTCCCTTCCCTTCCTTGACCTCTCTGTCTCAATTTCTGGTGATAGACTGTCCACCAATATCCATTACAAGCCTACCGACTACAGCTCCTCACACCCCACTTCCTGTAAGGACTCCATCCCATTCTCTCAGTTCCTTCGCCTCCGTCGCATCTGTTCTGATGATGCCACTTTCAAAAACAGTTCCTCTGACATGTCCTCCTTCTTCCTTAACCGAGGTTTTCCACCCACAGTGGTTGACAGGGCCCTTAACCGTGTCCGGCCCATCTCCCATGCATCCGCCCTCACACCTTCCTCTCCCTCCCAGGATGATTATAGGGTCCCCCTTGTCCTCACTTATCACCCCACCAGCCTCCACATTCAAAGGATCATCCTCCGCCATTTCTGCCAACTCCAGCATGATGCCACCACCAAACACATCTTTCCCTTCAGCCCCCCCGATGGCATTCTGCAGGGATCGTTTCCTCCGGGACACCCTGGTCCACTCCTCCGTCACCCCCTATACCTCAACCCCCACCCACGGCACCTTCCCATGCAATCGCAGAAGGTGCAACACCTGCCCCTTCACTTCCCCCTCCTCACCGTCCAAGGGCCCAAACACTCCTTCAAGTGAAGCAGTATTTCACTTGCACCTCCCTCAATTTAGAATACTGCATTCGTTGTACCCAATGCAGTTTCCTCTACACTGGAGAGACCAAACGCAGACTGGATGACCGTTTTGCAGAACATCTTCGGTCTGTCTGCAAGCATTACCCGGATCTCCCTGTCATTTGCCATTTCAACACTCCACCCTGCACTCATGCCCACATGTCTGTCCTTGGCCTGCTGCATTGTTCCAGTGAAGCTCAACGCAAACTGGAGGAACAGCACCTCATCTTCCAACAAGACACTTTACAGCCTTCCGGACTGAATATTGAGTTCAACAATTTTAGATCATGAAATCTCTCCTTCATCCCCACCCCTTTTCCGATTTCCCCCGCCCCCCCCGCGCCTTTTTTCCAATAATTTATATAGATTTTTCTTTTCCCACCTATTTCCATTTTTTCAAATGTATTTTTCAAATGTATGCCATTGTTTTATCTCTACCTTTTAGCCTTTTTCGATTCCTTCACCCCACCCCACCCCCACTAGGGCTATCTGTACCTTGCTTGTCCTGCTTTCTACCCTTAATTAGCACATTCCTTAGATAATATCACTACCTTCAACACCTCTTTGTCCTTTTGTCTGTGACATCTTTTGGTTATCTCCAACCATCACTGGCTCTACTTGTGTCCCCCCCCCACCCCAACAAACCAGCTTATATTTCACCTCTTTTCTATTTTTACTTAGTTCTGTTGAAGGGTCATTCGGACTCGAAACGTTAACTGTATTCCTCTCCACAGATGCTGCCAGACTTGCTGAGTTTTTCCAGGTATTTTTGTTTTTATCTTAGTATCTACCCTGTCCAGCCTCTTCAGAATCTTGAATGTTTCAATGAGATCACCTCTCATTCTTCTAAACTCCGGTGGATATGAATTCAGTTTACGCAAACTCTCATCGCCCTTCCTGTCACACTTCCCCACATTATACACCATCTGCCATCTTGGTTGTCCACTCACTTAACCTGTCCATATCTCATTGCAGCTTCTCTGGGTGGAATTGTCCCAGATTTGCACTAAGTGCAGTAGTGGGTGGGTTAAACGACACTTTACCTGCCAGCTACAATGGTGGCTTTTCACGCCGCATTGTCCCAAACCCTCTGCTTTAATTATGCATTCCTGAGAAACATGCCATTTCTGTGGCAGGCGGGCTCTCATTCACCCACCACGCCATCACCTGGCCACTTCATCATGCTGGGCGCCATATTTAAAGTGCAGCCGAGTGCATACCTCTCAGTGCTTCCAGCCCACAACTGCTGCATGGAAGACATGGCCCCAAAAGGCAAAAAGACCGCAGCCCAAGGTTTAGTGAAGCATCCCACAAAGGCCTCTTGGATGCAGTGGAGGCTCACCGTGATGTCCTCTGGCCACAAGATGGGCAGCACCAATCTGGCTTGGGAGGCAATGGCAGCAATGGTCAGCACCAATGCCTTGCCACCCAGTGTCGCAAGAGAATGAATGATCTTCTTTGTTCCACCAGGGTAAGTCACTCTTCTCTTTACTCTCAACTCATATACTCACAAACCCACCACACATCCACAGGGCCCTCACTCACTGCCAGTTCAAGGGACATCACCGTTCACTCTCTCGCACACACCTTCATTGACTTCATCCTGTCAATGGGACCACTCACCACCCACACAGGCCAGGAATATTTATCATCTGGCCTGGCAGGTGTCCTGCTTACACTCTCCCCATCTCTATTCATGTAGGACAAGCTGGCACACAATAAGAGGGAGAGGTCAAAGACTGGTGGAGGAATGCCTGAAATCAAGGTCCTCACAGACTTTGGAAACAGCCATTCAGCTGGCCAGTGAGGATCTGGACTATTCCTGTGCTGACGGCGGGGTCGGTGCTGCTCTACCAAGTGAGGGTCTAGGAGCGCAACATCCATCAGACAACGATGCTGTGAGTGATGTGTCCTGTTTCACAGGCCACTGCCATGCACTAATTATCTCCCCTTGCTTTCACAGGTACATCTGGGAAACAGCCAATGGAGTCCACGACCCATGGCCTCCAATCAAGGCCTGAAGAAACCTCTGAAGAGGAATCTGAAGGCACCCTCATTGAAGACCCATCACAGCGCTCACCCACACCCCGGTGGGGCCTAGCTTTAGGGTAGCCTTGGGGTCACAATGTGGTGAGCTCATCGCACTTTCTGATCCACAGCAGGCGGTGGCAGGGACTTCCAGGTGTCCAGCACTCGGAGGACTGCTGGAGGTCAGATATTTGCTGAGTCGGAGTCAGATGATGAGCCTCTGGACTTGTCATAGCTCCAGCAAGGAGCTCCAAAGGCAAGCTTAAGAACATCAGGAAGGAATATCCACTGCACTCCTCAGATTGCAAGGCACAATGGAGGAGTCCATCAGCCTTCAGGCTGAGCTGATAGCGCCGGCATGCCAATGCACCGAGGTCAACACTGGTAGGGTAGTGGCCACCATGGAGATTTTGGTCCAGGATGTTGGTCCTGAGCTGCTGCGCGAAGTGAACTCCACCGCTGATGCCATAGTTGGCCTCCAACAGTGTATACGCGAGAGTGGTGTGTAGCAGCCAAATCTCACTCCAGCTTCCCCTTCTCCTCAAGGAGTCAGCCAGGGGCCCTTGGACACCCATAGGGAGGAGGATCAGCAGGTGTACCCCCTGGGGCCATCCATCCAGGTGACTTCAAGAGTATCTGGCCCATCCGAAACCCCCCCCTTCCTGTGATCTCAGCAGCTCCAGCTCCACAAGCCAAGGAGGATGCTGCTGCCACACAGCAGGACCCTGAAAGCAGGCTGGAGACCTCCAGAGGACGCCCCTCAAGGTCATCACAGGGAGAGTGCAGCAGTCAGCAGGCAGCCTCCACCTCTGCTGTGGATGTCCAGGGAGCACCAAGACGTAACGGCAGGGTTGGGAAGGTTAAGAAGATGTGGTTGCACATGAGTATTAATCACTTGTACATAATGTTCACCAATTAACTCCCAAGAATGTCTCCCTGCCTATGGCTCCTTGTTCTGATCAGCAATGTTCATGTCAATTAGATGTGACACATCTGCATAAGATAAAGGCAAGTGACTCAGTCCAGGGCCTCTTCCTTGTGCTCTGTGCAACCTTCAGACCAAAGCAATGGTCCAGCCTCACACCTCCTGGACATATTAGTGATGCCTGCACCTTGAGAGTTCTTGTCATTGCTGTCAGAATATAGTGGGCAGGTGTCGCAGAGTTCTGTCATTCTCTCTGTGTGCTCTCAGTACCTTTAAGGTGGGGCTGGCCCCATCTCTTCAGCATCTGTGACTAATGACGCTGTGCTCCTGAAGGGGTCGGGTGCTAAAGGCGGACAATGGATCAGGTGCTTTTAAAGTTTCAAGGTTGCGTCTCTATGATATGACCCTGATCACAGAGCGCAAGCGAGCTGTCCGCGGCCAGACAGGAGTCAGACATTCTCAGAGGCTATGTGAAGATCGATGAAATGCCCTCACTGCATGTCATCATCATCCTTCTGCAATCGAGCGACTGTTGGGGCCTCCATTGCTTCTCCATGAGCATTTATCGCAGAGGGCATTCATGCTGCCCTAAGCCAGACTGCAGTCAAATATTCATAGTTGCAATGTGAGGATCTATGATGTCTCCTCACTACATGTCATCATCATCCTCCACAAATCTGGCAACTATGAGGATCTCCCAAGCGCTCCTGCTCATCTGGCCAGTGCGAGGGCCTCATTGCCATCATCGTCACCTTCGAGGACCTCCTCACCCTCATCACTATCAGCATCCACCTCATCAGAGGAGACCTCCAGCTCTTCCATCTCCTCCTTAGCCAGATTGTCTCCCCGCTGCAGCGCCAGGTTGTAAAGGGTGCAGCAGACGACAACGATGCGTGACAACCTCTGTGAACTGTATTGCAGCACTCCACCAGACCTCCAGATACCGGAACCTCATTTTCACAATCCCGATGGTCTGCTCCACCAAGTTGCGAGTTGCAGCATGAGCCTCATTATAGCGTCGCTCTGCTGCAGTCTGAGGCCACCGCACGGGTGTCATCAGCCACGGCCTTTGCGGGTAGCCCTTGTCCCTGAGGAGCCAACCCTGCAGCTTCTGTGGACCCTGGAAGACATCAGGGATCTGTAATTGACTAAGAATGTAGGAGTTGTGGACACTCCCTAGGAACTGTGCGGCGACCTGCGGGATGTGTTTTTGGTGGTCGCAGACCAGCTGCACATTCAGCGAATGGAAGCCCTTGCGGTTGACATAGATGACCGCTTGTTGTGATGGAGATCTGAGCACATGTGAGTGCAGTTGATGGCACCCTGCGCCTGTGGAAAACCCGAGATCTGGGCAAATGCAATCACTCTTGCATCCTGGCTTTTCTGGTCCGGGGCGAAATGCACAAAGTTGTGTGCCCTCGAGAAGATGGCATCTGTGACTTCATGGATACATTTGTGGGTGGAGGCTTGTGATATCCCACAGAGGTCACCTGTGGAGCCCTGAAAGGAGCCACTGTGTAGAAATTGACACCACGGTCACTTTCACAGTTACGGGCAGTGGATGTCCTCCATGACCCTGTGGTACTAAATCCTGCAGTCGCTGGCAGATGTGACCGACCCATTCCCTAGACATGCACAGTCTTTGGCAACACAGGTTCTCGGTCATCTGCAGGAATGAAAGGCAGCATCCATAGACCCTGGGTCTAGCTAGGTGCCAACCAGCGACAGCTCACTGTGGCTCTTCTGTGGCGTGTGTGGGAGACCCAGCCGCCCCTTCTTCCTGAGGGTGCTGCTCAAGCGTGGGTGTACTAAGAACCTCTCTTGGTTAAGCCTGAAGGCCACTTAACACATCCTGGAGAGTGCTGGCCACCACTTGGATGGCCAGAGTTTAGCACGCTGCATGGCTGCCCAAAACTCCACCCACCTCTGCCCAACTCCACCTGACCGATTAGCAGCAGGTTTGCCCATTGGACTGCATGCTGTGCTCTCAGCTCAGGCACAGGCTTTCTCCTAACCCGCACTGCAAGGCTGCACTGTTAGTTTGCACCATAATGGATGCTGGCCCAAACCTTAATAAAGGCATTGTAAGGAGCTGTGAGTGCCTCCACCAATGACTGCTACATGGCCAGCTTTCACAAAGAGATTATACAATGTTCCCAGTTGTTCAACTGTTCTGCAGTCCACTGAAACACTCATTAATTGGCAGTCTGTGCCTGAGGGATAAAAAGCTCTGGGCACATGGTGGTACTTTGAGGCACAACTCCAATCATATCAAATGTGGCTGCATCTGAACTGTCTCAGCTGCAGAGGAATGGTCACTTTATATAAGGTTTCCCTAATGCATGGCCGCTTCCCTTGCCTAACTGCCCCTCCCACCCCGCATGTGCTTGTGTGCTACCTTCAACGCAGGGCAGCCTTTGCCCCTCCCCCCCCCCACCCCCATCACCACCACCACCAAAGTCACCTCAGCCACAGGGCAGCCTTTGCCACCCCCCCCAACACACCTCAACCTTGAAGTCCAACAGGTGTCCCTTGCAAGCGCTCCGCAACATTACTTTGCATTCACTTCTGAGTTCCCCTTAAAATGCAGCCCGCCAAGTGCACGCCTTTTCTACGCTGTTATGAAACACGATGGTGTGGGCGGACGATCCGGCTGGGGGTGTGGAGGGGAAGAATGAGTCAGGTGGGCTGGTCTTATAATGAACTGCTGATGTATTACAATGAGTTTCCAGATATCCAATGGTGGGAAACATGGCCCACCATTGACGGGCTGAGCGAACGATCACAAACTGGTTTTATGATGCCGTGAAGCCGTTTTTTGGCCTTCTTGCCATATCATCCGCTCATGCCACCGAACACACCCGACACCAGCAGGCACAGACGTTTCTGGCCTCTGTGTCCTCTCCACAGTTTACATTTCCACCAAGTTTTTCATAATCAGAAAACTTTGATAGCTACTCTCTGTCTCTTTGTCCAAGTTATTAATATAGATTGTAAATAGCTGGGGCCTCAGCACTAATCATTGCAGCAGCCCACTCAGTATTTACCTTCCAGCTGATTTAACCCCTTTAGAGCACCTTTTCTCCCCCTTCCATCTCCTCTTTTTTTCTAATTTTCATACCTGTCCGCTTCTTCACTCACTCCCAGGTGGGGGTGAAAATTCTGCCATTAGTTTTCGTCTCTTCCTCAGGGTTTTTGAAACCATGAGCCTTCAGTCTCTATCTACCTGATTGTTCTTTCAGTAGCCCTGCTGGTAGAATAAGATCAAGATCAAGGTTTGGATCTTAATACCAATAATTGTTTAATAACTTGCCAATGCTGCCTTTTTGGCTATCATATTGGAAGATGGAGGCAGTTCAGTGCTTGTGGAACCTTATTCCAGTTACAAGTCAGCACATGAAGGAAAGTAGCAAGAAAAATGGATTCAAAAGAAGACAAGAGGTATTCAAATTGAAGTGTTATCTCAGCATATTTCTGATAGAGAAATGAGAGCATTGTTTGAAATTAATTAGACAGAATATTGAAGCTGAGGTCTTCTGAGCCCATGAATAAAGCAATGTTATGAAAATCTTCCTTGCTAAAGGGTATTGCACATCACCCGGATGTATGCCAGGATTTTCTGTTGTTTTGCAAAACTAATTTTCATCAGATTGTCAGGCATGTAGGAGAAAGCTGTGCAATCAGCAGCCCATCATAACCAACCTGCAGAAGTCAGATGACCATTATTACGGACAGAAGTAGTTCGATATCTTTCTTACTGCTACAGCTGTGAATGACACAAGGTTGTGAAGTCAAAGAATGCCAGCTGTTTATCAGTGAAATGTGAATATAACACACCCACATCCATAGCACCCTCACCCACTCACTTTAGATCGCAAATGTTTAGAACAAAATTGCACGGATAGATTTGTCAATCAGTGAGGCCCACAGGAAGTCCAGGATGGGAAATCGTATTGGCCTTTGGCTAGAGATTAACTACCCAGTTAACTGAATAAGTGGACAATTGCGAGATTCAGGCCCATTTCCCATTCAGCATTGTTAGCAAGTTTCCACTCAGAGAATTAGCCCTGTAAGTATATAGAGAATACTGTATTATCCATATGTACCATGCACCCTCCCTTCACTTTTGGAAGACTCTTTTTGGAGGTGGGCACATTATGCTAGAGAGATTTAAGGTATTTGGTCATCTCTATGTATTTCTCCTTTGTTAGAAGGCAGTCCTAACTGAAGAAGTAAGCATATGAGGGAGAAAGGAGTAGAAGGCTATTCTGATGTGGTGTGATAGGAGAGGGCTGAATGCTTGTTTCTGTGCTGTAAATCCTATTTAATTCTTTGTAACTTTAAAAGTGAGCCAGGAAAAATAACATTGGCCATCAGATATTATAATATGATTTCTGTAACTTTGTCTTCAGTCTCCAAACAAATGGGGAAAAGAAATTTTCAACCTGCTTTTCTGGTAGGCCCAGGTCTATTTGAGATTAATTCTAAATTGGGGGAGGGGCCGGGGAGGGGGAGATGTGGTGTCATGGTAATGTCACTGGATTGGTAATCCAGAGTCCCAAACTAATCCTCTAAGGACATGAATTCAAATCCCACCAAGGCGTTTGAATCCAATTAACAAATCTGGAATTATAAAGCTGGTCTTAGTGATGGTAACTGTGAAACTATCATTGATTGTTGTAAAAACCCATCTATTCACTGATGCCCTTAAGGGAAGGAAATCTGCCATCCCTACCTGGTCTGGCCTACTTGTGACTCCAGACCCACACCAGTGTGGTTGACTCTTAACTGCCCTCTGAAATGTCCTAGAAAGGCACTCAATTCAAGGGCAATTAGGGATGGGCAACAAATGCTGGCTTTGCCAGTGACAACCACCTCCCACGAAAGAATAAAGAGGAAAACAATTGAATGGTTGTGGGGGTGAGAGATGTGGAGAGACTGGACAGCTATTTCTCGTAGCAGTCTTGTCAGTAAATAAAGGACACCAATATAACATGACTATGCAGAAGCTTTTGTGATGCTTTTATATTCTGGTTGCACTGGGGCTTTACGGTTGTGTTTCTCCATTATTTGAGGATAATTTAGTAATAAAAGTATTATTGAATGGCATCATTTTTGAAAATTCAGTACTATAAAACATGTCATTTGAATAAAAAGATTGAAGACATCAGCAAAAACAGAAGAGTAGATCAATACTGTGCACCTTAGCTGCAGAAAGGATCAATAAAATGGAAGAGAAGTTATAGACTGTTGTAGTGAACTAAAAATGAACTTAGATAGTTGGGCATTTTTCAAAAAGGGACAATTCATCAATGCCTTAACGTTGAAAAATGAGACCACTCACTACATCAACTGCAATTACCACCTTGTCATTAAAGTCTAAAACTTCATTCCCAGGCTTTCAAAGTACTCAATTATTCTTGAAGTCAATGTTATGTAGGCTAAGGCAGCAGTGAAATCTTACAAACAACAAATGAGCAAGTCACCTGTTTTTGGTGACAGCTTCATAGAATTGTAAAAGGCTTAGACATTTCCTTTTGTCTAATTCTAACAGGAGAAATAACACTGAAGTATTAAAACTTTGGACTTGCAATATTAGTACTTTATAATAATGAGGGGATTATATGTGATTATATTTCCACTAATTATAAAAGTTTGCACATTCCCACAAACAGGAGAGATATTGGGCTGAATTTTCTGTTCGTTGGGCAGGCGGGGCTGACCCAATCGCGGGCAGGCGCGGACCTGATCACCACTGTCGATCGGGGCCGCACCGCCATTTTACGTGGGCAGGCCAATTAAAGCCTGCCCAGCATGATGTCCGCTCAGAAGTGCTATGCGCTCCCTGTGCGGGCAGGAGGAATCCCTAAAATCAAAAGTGCGCTCTTTCGCGCATACGCACGATAGAGCGCACTCATCTCCCTAAGGCTAAGTGCTGCCTCAGGGAGATCGCCTCGACTTTTAAAAATATTAAAAATAGGAAAAAAAATTCCCTTACATGTCCCCTCATGAGTTGGGACATGTTCATAATTTCCATAACAACTTTATTACAATTTTTAAAACCCTACATGAAACCTCATCCCGCGCTGGATGAGGTTTCGTGTTTTTTTCTAGTTGCCGCCGGGGCTCCTGGCCTGCCTGCCAACCTTAAGGTTGGATGGGCAGGTCCTTTAATTGCTTAATTGATCCTGTCAATGCCAATTAACAGGCCAGCGGGCCCGCAGCTGATTTTGCTGTGCCCTCCCTTCCTGAAAATTTAAATGGTTACGCCCAATGTCATCCCACGTCATTTTACGCGTCGGCGAGTTGGCCCAGCCCCCGCTCGCCGATGGTAAAATCCTGCCCATTGTTTCCCCCTCTCTTCTAGCTACAACAGTTAGTTTTGTAATAACAAGGATATTTGTGATCATTCATCATTCAAAAGCAGTGGATTTTGTATGGCAACAGTTCTAGCAAAATGCTTAGGGTCATTTAACTCTTGCAATGCCCAATCCTTCTAAATACCCTTATAAGCCTATATTCTTGTAATACAGCATAGATGTATGCTCTTTGGTTGACCTGTCGAATTAGTTCCAGTCCCCATACACTGGCTGTATTTCTCCAATTCCCTTTTGAAAGTTGATATTGAGTCTGCTTCCATTGCCCTTTCAGGCAGCGCATTCCAAATCGCACCAACTCACTGCCTACAATTTCTTTTCTTATGTCATCTCTGATTCTTTTGCTAATCATCTTAAATCTGTGTCCCCTATTTAAGGACCCTTCTGCTACTGGAAACAGTTTCTCATTTATTTTATCAAAACCATTCATGATTTTTTACGCTCCTATTAAATTCCTCTTGACCATCTCTGCTCAAAGGTTAATAACTCCAGTTTCTCCAGTCTTTCCACATCCCTCAACCCTGCTCCATTCTAGTAAATCTTTTCTCTACCCTCTCAAAGACCTTGATATTCTTGCTAACTGTGATACCCAGAATTGAACATAATACTCCAGCTGAGGCTTTACTTGTGTTTTAAGCAGGTTTGGCATAACTTCATTGCTTTTGTATACCGTGCTTCTATTAATAAGATCTTGAAGGGACTTGACAGTGTGGATGTTGAGAGGTGACACAGGAGACAGTTTAAAAATAAGGGGTCTTCCATTTAAGACAGAGATGAGGAGAATTTTTTTCTCTCAGAGGATTATTAGTGTTTTTAATTCTCTTCCACAGAAAGCAGTGGAGGTAGGGTCGTTGAATATTTTTAAGGCTGAGTTAGATACTTGATTGATGAGGGAGTCAAAGATTATAGGGGGTAAACAGGAAAATAGAGTTGAAACCACAATCAGATCAGTCATGATCTTATCGAATGGTGTAACAGGCTTGAGGGGCCAAATGGCCTACTTCTGCTCCTAATTCCTATGTTTGTATAATCACATCGGAACAGGAGTAAGCCATTCAACCCTTTGAGTCTGTTCCTCTACTCAATGGGATCATGGCTTCTGTTTTTGTGTTTGACTTCTGGTAGCTTTACAAGTCTAAGTCCAAGTTGGACAGCCAAGTCACAGCTGTTGAGTGGGTTTCATTGGGTCCTGTGGAAAATTTTCGTAGGCCACATTCATTCACAATGCGATGAACAATCTGATCTGGGTGATCACATTCGCAGGCTGGGCTGTCCTTGGAACTCCATTTGTGGAGGATGTGTGATGTCCTTGCATGGAGGGTGTGGATCCTGTTGAGTGTAGGCCACTGTTTCGAGCAGCCACCAGCTGGGGATCCAATGCATACACTCTTCGTTCTACAAGCCTTGCTCTTATGTACTCTTCAACAGAATACTGTTTCCCCTGTGTGGGCAGAGACCAGCCACACAAAATGCTTGGATACTGTCCTCAAGGCATCAATGCATATATTCAGTGGTACACGGAAATCAATACATGTACAATGGTTCCCAGTCCTGTCTAATATCCACCTCCTGGCGTGCGCCAGAAGATCATGGCTAATCAATATCCTAATGCCTTGGATCTATATCCCAATACCCTTGACTGGCAAAGACCTATTGACCTTAGATTTAAAATTATTATTTGGGTTAGCAGCCACTTTTTTTGGGGGAGAGAGTTCCATCTTTATATCACACTCTTTATTTGAAGAAATGTTTTCTAACTTCTCTCCTGAATGATTCGGCTCTGATTTTGTAATGTCCCTTTGCTCTAGACTCCCCTACCAGCAGAAAAAGTGTCCATCCACCCTATTAATTATAAAATAATAGAATAGTGCAGGACAGGAGGGGGCATTTGGCCCATCAAGTCTCTTATGGCTCTACTAAAGAGCAATCTTGTTAGTCCCACTTTTTCCTTTCAAAATCCTAAATACCTCAATCAAATCATCACTCAACTTTTTATATTTCAAGGAATACGAGCCTCGTTTCTGTAATCTCTCCCTCATCATCCAATTCTTGGGGTCTTGATAACGTTCTGGTGAACCTGCATTGGTCACCTTCCAAGGCCAAGGATCTCATGAACTTTCTTAACAGCCTTAGTAACTTGTCCTGCTACCTTTAAAGATATGTGTATATACACCCCCAGGTCCCTCTGATCCTGTGCCTGCTTTAAAATTGTACCCTTTAGTTTATATCGCTACTCCTCATTCTTCCTGCCAAAATCTATCACTTCACATTTCCCTGTGTTAAATTTCATCTGCCCTGTATCTGTCCATTTCACGAATATGCCTATGTCCTTCTGAAGTCTGTTATTATTCTTCTCATTGTTTACAACTTTTTCAAGTTCATTAGCACCAACTCTAAATCTAAGGAGGATTGGAAAGTTTTGGCCAATGCCATCAGTTCCCTCAGAAACCTCGAACCCATCCCATCTGGATCAGGTGACTTTTCTATTCTGTTTATCGCCAACATTTTAAGTGCCTGCACTTGAACTATTTTATCCTATCTAGTATCGTTACGACCTCCTCCGTAACAACTACATTGTCGGCATGCTCTTCTTTAATGAAGATAGGTGCTAAGTACTCCTGACACTGCTAGCAAATTAATGTCTTAAATATTTGCTTGACATGTAAAATAGACAAACTTACATCTGTGCTAAAATAAAAGGAAAGCCATCTGAATGTTAAAGCATTTTTCCTGTAAAATCACTGGCTGTCAATTCTAGGGATAGTTCCATTGACTACCTTATGTGAAATACACCAAGTTGTCCCACAGAAATAATTCCAAACTTTACCTTGGATGAGGTCTCTTCAATTCCATTGCCTGTAGTGGTCACAGTGTTTACAATACGTGGTATGGCCTGTTTTGACTTAAAATGCAACTCGGGGGTCCTAGGACCCCAATTCCCATGTTACATGGAATCACATTTTTTAAAAATTTATTCATGGGATGTGGGCATTGCTGGCTAGGCCAGCATTTATTGCTCATACCTAATTTCTTTGGTTCAGAGGGCATTTTAGAGTCAACCACATTGCTGTGGGTCTGGAGTCACATGTAGCCCAGACCAGGTAAGGATAACAGATTTCCTTCCCTAAAGGGCATTAATGAATCCGATGGGTTTTTAATGACAGTTGACAATGGTTTCATGGTCATCATCAGACTTTTAATTCCAGGTTTTTTTTTTATTGAATTCAAATTCCACCATCTGCTGTGGTGGGATTTGAACCCACATCCCCAGAACATTACTGTGGGTCTCTAGTTTACTAATCTAGTGACAATACCACTATGCCACAGCACTTTAAAAAACCATTCTACCTAACTACTATTTATGCACCACACAAGCCCCCTCACACCCTTCTTCATCTAACCCAGTCAGCATTGTAAAGAACATATCCTTTTACTTTTTTCTATTTTTGTTGGGCTGTGGATTTAAAAATACAATGGCTGCAGTTTGAAAGACAAGTCCACTGGAACAGATTGAGAGATATATACAGTGTTGCAGTTCTGGAACAGAGTGTGCCATGAAAGACAGGATGGTGCTGGAAAGGAGTCCTGGATCAAGGGAGCTACCTGACAGCAGCATTTTAATTGGCTCCTGGCCAGATGACCAGGATTTGTGTGGTAGCAGTGCAGCTGAAAGCTCCTGGCATGCATATGAGGAAAATCTCTGGCTATGAGGAAATTTTTTTTTCCTCTTATCTCTATAACCTGCTCTCTAAGCAAACCTCTGTAAGAAGGAAATGGGGAAAACCACTGTTTGGGACATTGAAAAGCAAGTTCTCAACCAGTGAACTAAAGACTAAAAGTGCTGGAAGACCCCCTCGTGTCATCAGCAAAGAGCTGAAAAGACTTTGGAAGACATTGATCAAAATCAACCCATTGAATCCTGAACTCCGGATTAGTGCCAGTGAACTGTGTTATCCCACCCTTAAAATCTATGTTTTGTGTGTCTTATATGTGTGCGTGCGTATGTGTGTGTTTGTGTGTATAGGGATTTAAGAAGGGAGTACAGTTTAAATTATAATGTTAGAAGTTAGCAGTTCATATTTCTTTCTTTTGCCACTAGTTAAAGACAATTTGTTCAATAAACAGTTATTTACTTATTAAGTTTACAAACCTGGTACTTGTATTCTGTTAACCTAAATTAAATAGTTAGGCGGAATTGGGGCATTCTGTTGGTTTGGTCAAACTTTTCACGTTTATTGTGGCTCGGGGAACGATGGGGCTGCTATTACAGCGCACCATCCGCAATGAGTCATGACAGCATATTCTTCTGTTATTTTCTCCCTTATGTTTATCTTCTATACTAATTCCTTTCCTAAAGTTAAAAATTAGGTCATGCCTCAATTTTTACTTCTCTAAAGTAAAGATCTCCAGCCTGCTTAATCTTTTCTGATCAGTATAATTTCTTATATTATGTGGGTTCGACCAGCTGAAACAGACGGCCACTCCCAGCAGTGGGCGCCTTTCAAAATGTCACCAGATTCTTTGCCAGTTTTAATGGGGCAGTAAGGCTACCAACCACAGGTTGTTCCCATACTATGAATCCCAGGACAGAGATGTTGAAATGAACCCCTATGATTCATTAATCTTTAAAATGAAGTCTTCGAGGGCCATTTTTAGTTTTGGGGAAGAAAGGAACAAGTTTGTGGGCAAATTTTAATTAAAGTGGAAACTCCCAACGTAGGACACTAAAGAGGCAAAATTATCTTAAATATTTCAGAAGGCAGTGGCTCTGACTGGGGGTTGGGGGGATGAGGGTGCAATTTTGACATAAACCATCTGACAAGAAACTGATGGAATCAGATTGACTGTCTGGTTTACCAAATTTTACTTTCCGTTAAAGCCAACTCCAAACTGTCAGTGACCTTTCTTCACCTATAATGTTAAATGGGTAGAAATTGGCACGAGTTGTGTCAGTTTCTCAGGGGTGTTGAGAATCCGGTTAAGGACTGTTAACGTTTAAAGAAGAAATCTGATCACCCAGCAATTAACCAATAGAATTCTGCCACAAAATCTCACGTTTTTAACAAAAACAAATGTTATTGTATATATAAAGAAAAATTAAACAAAATAAGCACTAGTAACAACAATATAGCTTACAGAGACTCATACTATAAACCCAGTTCTACTTTCTGTTTCACCCCAAGAGTTCCTTTATCTTAAGAAGCCTTTAATTTTCATTCACTTTGCCTGAGACCAGCTCAAAAGATATATCACCACTCTCTGGAATTCACCCTGGTTTCTCTTCAGTGTTCCAGCTCTTCACCAAGATACAAGGTTTCATGGGAGTACTTCCATTAGCTTTTGACTAAGTAACTTTCAATTTCTTTATTGTCCCCACAGTTTGGATTCGATAGTTCAAGCACAGGCCTCCCTGCAAGTCCTGTGCAGTGGTTTAAAACATTAGAGAGCACCCTTAGTTTCCAATAGCTCGCTGCTATGATTTCAAACTGCAACCAAGCTGATTACTTCTAGAATTCCAACTGCAACATTCTTAACTGCCTTTTGTTGAGGATTACTGTAGATTTCTTCCTTTAGCTTCCAACTAAACATCTTCCAGTGGTTTCCCCTTTTCCAATTTACTTACACTGAATTCCAGTTCCTATTCGCAGACTGCGACATGGAAAATAGATCTAGCATTTACTCTATTTCAGGTGTAGGTCTGACTATCTCTTGACTTCCAAGGAGCTACATGCTACATTAAACCAAAAGCTGTCACAATCTCTTAGCTGCTTTTCCAAGCATTAAACAACCTTGTCTGCTAGCTATGCCCTAACTGAATTCACAAAGATAAACTCAAAATAAAGAATCACTCTAAGCTCCACCCATCTCCTTGGCATTGTGACACTCACGGTTCTTAGGTAAAAATGCAAATTAACTACTTTTTAATTCCAAAGCTTTCCTTAATTAATGGAAACCACATAAATAACGTACCATTTACTGGAATTACTGCAGACATCATGTCTCCAGTTCAGCACATAAGTAAGTCCACCTGCCATTATGTGATCTTGCCCTTCTAGCTTTTAACCTTTTAAAAGGTTGGGGCCATGTTGACTTATGTGTAATAAACTCCAAGTTTGCTTGAATTACATTTACTTCAGGGTTGCTTTTACCAGTTTCTCAACCAGATACCCTCATTCTCAACAGTAAAACTTTAATTCCTAAAACTAAAAGTTGTGTTCTGAATCATATGAAAGATGAATGCACAACAATGTAAAATGGGCACAAACCACCAACTTTCCTGATCTAATTTTAGTGCATTCACTCAGTCATCTCTCATTATGTGTGTTTTTGCATTTTGTTTGCGATTCCCAGGTCTGCATTGTACAGAAGAAAGACTCAAAGAAGATGTACGCCATGAAATACATGAACAAGCAGCAGTGTGTAGAGCGCAATGAAGTGCGGAATGTATTTAAAGAATTGCAGGTTATGCAGGTTCTAGAGCACCCATTTCTTGTCAATTTATGGTAAGTAACTGCTCATGTTAGGGTGTATTTCATTGTCTACTGCTGGGCTAGTGAGAATCTCCATTGCATCGGGGTACTCACTAATGATTTGACACAGTCTACAATACCAATATTGACCCATTTCTATTGTAGAATTCTATGAACTGATCTGTATTCTATATATCCTGTTTATCTGTCTCTATTCGGTATGTCCTATTTACCTATCTCTAGTCTATATATCCTATTGACCTATCCTTATTCTTTGGGTTACCTACTCTCTGTCCTATTTACCATTTTTCTATCTCTAACTATATTCTGCTGCCTGTGTGAAGTCCAAATTTCTGCCTTGTGCTGTGAGCATTCCAGATACTGGTGGATAAACACTAATGCAATACCAACTCTGTAAATAGCACAAAAAAAAACAAATTAAGGGCATATAGTGAGAGAGAAATAGATGGAAAGTAGTGAGATGCTAGGTTTCAGTTCTGGTGCAATTGACTAAAAGCTAATTTTCCGCAATCAGTTTGAGGCCAACAGAATGCATTGTTTCACTCCAAGTGAAATATTGTTGGCTTCACATTTGATCTGCAATTCTGATGTTAAATAATCCACTTTGTATTTAGGCAAGAGGTGTGATATCAGTTCTAGGAGGGGAGTGTCACATCATTTTGACTTCACACAAGCTCCATTTAGGACCTTCCTAACCTGTGCACTTTAATGCTAGCAGCCACTTGATGGGACTGTCATCAAAATGACAATAAAATTCAAACAGTATTTGCATATAAATGAGTGGAGATTTCACTGTTAACTTTGGTAAGTGGCATCACTCAAATTTACCATCCATGCATTGCTCTCAGCTGGTATTAATCTCAAATTGGTACATGAAGTATAACATTAGAATTAAATAATTGGGTTCTTCTTGTACCCATCTTCACATTCCCCCATGGTTACTGTCTGTCTTCTCTGCAGTCCAGACTTATTTTCCTTCCTGCATCCTTCAGTCTTCTGACTGGTATTTGGTGCTTCACCCCTCCATCCAATCTCCCATCATCTCCCTTCCAAAGCCCTTTTCCCCTCCCTCCCAAGGCTTTCACCCTGCTCCACCTCCCTCTACCTCCCTCCCAAGACCTCTTCACCCCTCTCCCAAGATGTCTCCATCTCCCACCACCTCCTTCACAAGACCCCTCTATCTCCCTTGCAAGACCACTTAGTCTCCATCCATTTTCCTCCCACGGTCCCTTCATATCCCTCCCAGCTTCTCCATCTCTCTTAAGAGCTCTTCTCAAATCCAGAGTTTCTCAAATACAGTTTTTATTGTACGTTTTTTGATCCCCCTGCTGAACACTTTCCCTTGGATTGATGTTTGTTGCCCTTGTTATAACTCTGTAATGTACCTTGCTACATTTTGTACCTTAAAGGCACAATATAATAACAGGGAGTTGTTGATATGTGTGAACTCAGACAAATCATTCTGATGGTGAATATTATTTGATGGTTGAGTGAAATAATCTCCTGGATTAAGATTTATCTATGTTTGTTGTGGTGTAATCTATGGAAATCCAGTTGCTAAACAAAGCCTATGGAGTGTGTTGTAATTTGAAATATGTGACTTGAAATGCAATGAATCATTGATGTGTTTTTGTACAAGTCCAGAGAAAACAAATTAACCAGCTGATGTTTTGGTTGGTGAACAAAAAGCAAGAAATTCTGGCCTCACTAATTATCATGAAAAAATAAGCCTGAGTTTAAAAACGGATATTCAAAGTGAGTGAATTTCAGCCCTGTCATGGGCAGATTCATATCATATGCAATGTTAAATTAATGGCTGGTGTCTGAGAGTTTGCTGCAAATTAATCTGGAAGAAGGATCAAATAGCAAATGTGATGCCCAAATGAAGTACTTTTGAAGTGTGATCACTGAGAAGTCAATTTTCACAAAACAAGATCCCAAGGTGCCAATCCTCCAGGAATGATCTAGAGTCTCCAGGATTTGCAGATTAATCTTCAGAACACTGAGAGCAATCCCAACAGCAAAAAAAATACTTGACAGTAAAAAAATATTGTGGTTATTTTAAATTTTCTTTAAACACGTTTTGCTCACTGGATATGGTGCAACTAAGCTGTTCAACTGAGAATGAAGAATCATCCAAGTGAGTAACAAAGAAATTGCCCGTTTCCTAATTGGTCGTGAGAATCTGGTTCACTGCAAGGGTGGACATGTTGGATGGGTGGGGGCAGGGCAGCTGGAGGCTGACCATGTGATGAAACATCCAGCGGGTGACCAAAAACTTGGTCAAAGAGGATTGGTTTTAAGGACCATGTTAATGGAGGAGAGAGAGGTAGAGAAGTTTAAGGTGGGAATTCCAGAGCTTAGAGCCTGGACAACTGAAGTTGGCAATCCTCTCTCACAAACAGAAATAATGTAGAAAGACTATTGTATGATCATGGCAAAGGACTGACAAAGTCAGCACAACAGAGTGTCTGATGTAAAAAAAAACAAATATTTTAAAGTAAAATAAATGATGGCAATATACAGCTAGACTGTCAGTATCTGAGAAAAGACAGGCTTACATTATGAATATTAACCTTTAATCAGAATTGTCCTGATGAAAGATCTATGCAAAATCCTGGACCAATCTTTTCTTCATAGACACTGACAGATTGTCTGTGTATTGCCGGTATTTTCTGTTTTGTTTGCAAGTGAGTAACCGTCTCCTTCTCCTGTTAGAGGAGGCTTTTAAAAATAATTGATCAACAAATTGCATTAATATAGTACTGTTAACATAGTGAAACATTCTGAGGTGCTTCACAGGAATGTTGTCAAACAAAATTTGACACTGAGCCACAGGGGATATTGGGGCAGGTGACCAAAAGCTTCGTCAAAGAGGATTGGTTTTAAGAACCATGTTAATGGAGGAGAGAGAGGTAGAGAAGTTTAAGGTGGGAATTCCAGAGCTTAGAGCCTGGACAACTGAAGGACCCTGGAGATGAGCAGAAGAGGCAGGAGGAGCAGTTTCGACAGTCATGTAAAAAAAAAGGATTACAACAACCCCAGCCGGTCATTTCTGCACCATCAGGACATGCTCTTTCTTTGAAGCTCTGGCTTCAGATCGGACCTGGCCCTTTAATAGGAATACAGGTTCAGCAGAGGGAAGCCGTGAGAGGGTGGGTCAGGGAAGGGGATGCAAGTCGGAGGTCAGGGAGGAGAGAGACCACAAGTCAGAGGTCAGAGAGCAGGGGGGAGGCCAATCCAAAATGCTACCAATCAAGTCACATGCCCCTATGTAAGGCTGGTGGGAAACTATGTTAAAATGAATCTCGCAATGCTAAGTAAGTTTACAGGGCCCATTAACTTACCAATGGTAAACCGAAACAACATTAGACAGGGACTTAATGTAGTTAGATGTGAGGCGATACACTCTGGTAGAAATAGCAACTATACCTTAGAAAATAAGAAACTAAATTGGGCAGAAGAGCAAAGGGATACAGGTAAAAAACCATTAAAAACAGCAAAACAGGTTAGCAAAGCAATTACATTTCTAGAAAAGCACAGGGATTTATTTCCAGGGGTATAATATTCAAAAATAGTGAAGTTACATTAAACTTGTATAGGACACTGGTCAGTCCACATATGGAACACTATGCACAATTCTAGCCTCCATGTTAAGAAAGGACACAGAGGCACTGGGGAAAGTGCAAAAAAGATTTATAAGAATGGTACCAGAACTGAGACATGACAGCTCTCAGGAAAGGTTGAATTGGTTGGGGCTTTCATCATTAGAAAAAGAATTGGGGGGAATTTAATGTTCTCCCCAGGAACCGACAGGGAATTAGAGGAGGCTGTCTAATAGGGCAGGAAGGCTCAGGGTGGAAAACAACACCACCCCACCTCCCCGCCCAACCCCGTGCCCCCCCCAAACCCAGCAAATTCAGTCCAGGGCAGGAAGGGTCAATGATGAGGGCCATGCCATGTAGGAAAGCCGCCAATTAACCTGAGTGGGCATGACTGCGGGTTGTGCTTGTGGGGAGATTGTGGGTCCCTCTTCGGGCACCCTGTGCCCAACAGAGGGACCTACCAGCAGGAAGGGAGGGACCCATGGGAAAACAACCTCCTGCCCTTCACAATGACCACTCAATCCCCTCACCAGGGACTCCCTGACAGGCCTGGGCAAACTCATCCCACTTATTTTCATCCAGAGGCTCCAGCAACGATTTTTATCCTTGGGCTTCATGCAGTACCAGCAGTGGCCACCACACCAGATGGCGCTGCCGATACTGGAGAGCTGCTGAGCTCTGATTGGCCACCTGCTCTCAGGGCTGGACATCCAACCATACTAGTAAGCCTGGTGATAAATTGCTTCTGCTTGAGCGGGGAACCCTGGCAGCAACGGGTAGTCTGCTTAATTGGGATTTAATTTTGGGCTTCCAAAAATGGCCATGGCAGGATTGCCATCAGCACTATAGCCGGTGGATGGGCATATCACCACGACATTCAATTCTGCCCTTGGGGTGGCCTAATAGGGATCTTCAAAATTATGAAAGGGTTGAGCAGGATAGATCTGTAGTGAATGTTTCCATTTGTGTGATAATCCAAACTGGGGCCATAAATATAAGATAGTTACTAACAAATCCAAAAGGGAAATAAAGATTTTTTTTTTAAATTGAGAGAATAGTTAGAATTTGGAACTCACTACAACAGGAAACGGCTGAGGCAAATAGCTCAGATGCTTTCAAAAAGAAAGTAGGTGAGTGTATGAGAAAAAAAGGAATAGAAAGATAACCTGAAAGTGTGGGATGAGGTAAATGGAATGGGAGAAGACTGGTATTGAGTATAAATACCAGCACAGACTCATTGGACCAAATGGCCTGATTCTATGCTGTAGATTCTATGTAACATACTTGTATCTAAGTGGATCAGAATCACAACTGACTGTTAAGCATGAGGCAAATGTTTTGATAGTTGAGACTCTGGAAACTAAGTTCACGAGCTAAACGCTAGGTGCGCATTGATTCATCAGAAGTCACGGATCTACAAGCAGACAATTCACGCTGGCACTGGCAAACATCAGTCATAATTCATCCTACTCGAAAACAGCCCCTCGGGATCACCTTGGCAATGAGAAATGTGGGA
This sequence comes from Carcharodon carcharias, assembly GCF_017639515.1. Classification (NCBI taxonomy): domain Eukaryota; kingdom Metazoa; phylum Chordata; class Chondrichthyes; order Lamniformes; family Lamnidae; genus Carcharodon; species Carcharodon carcharias. The sequence goes on from NC_054474.1 coordinate 95,122,010, forward strand.
AAACAGATGCTTCAAACATGGTTGAACATTTTTGGGATTACTGGTATTAAACAGCAGATGATTTCCATATGACTGCTTCCATATCACATATACGCAGCTGTCCTGTGTGTGCTCTTTCTCTCTTTGCTCCTTTTCCCCATGTTGTGTGATCAGACCCTGGCCCAGTCCCTTCAAGAATAGGGAGGGGGAGGAAGGATGGGGAATTGCATTTGGGAATACTTACAATAGCTAATGATGTCTTGTCACAAAGAGACCCCACTGGCTCTGTCAGTTTAATATTTTTAAAAATAGCGAGGTACGTTTACTGAGCTCAAAGAATGTCCCCACGTGAATGTTTTTTTTAATGGCCATATGGTGCCAGATTGTAACTGCTAATAGTTCTGTTTTCTGTTTATAATATGAGCTCATTACGGCTAGAGACTTGTCCAAGATCTGCCTACCAAAGTGAATCGAAACACAGTAGGTTCTTGGTTCCCTATGTGATTTTCTGTGTGGATTTTTAAAGGGAGTGGAGTCACCTTTGTGAAAAATTGTCTGGCATGACACCATGTGATGGTTTGCCCCTGTGGAGGCAGAAAGCAGAAGTCGGGACTGTTTCCTGGTCAGAGCTTCCCCTCCACTCCCCCCATCATGGCCCCCAAAGGGAAACAGTCACTTTTTGGGCTTTTCACAGAGATGGCCCCTTACTTAGCATGGAGAATGGTTCCCTGTTCAATTAAGGGTGATGGACGGTCTCTTGAAGCTGCGGCAGTGGGGTGGGGACAGGGTGCGAAGCAGAGGCCTTCCAGCTTGAGAAGAGCAGCAGCCTCGGATAGCAGGTAAATAACAGAGAGGGCACTTCAACATAGTTCTTGTGGCCAGGTCACACTGTGGCAGGTAGGTGTAGGTGGAGGAGCAGTACCTCTCTAATAGGGTGGCCTGCAGCTGCTCTCATACCCAGGCAAGCAGACCGGGCCTTTTGGCCTGCCTGGAGCACTGTCCCATCACAGTCTACTGCTGGGTACCCACCCCCAAGCACCTAGCCTGGTCCCCTAACTGGTGTGGAAAACTGAAGGCTGACTTTGAACAAATTAATGTTATCATGTAGTCATCAGATATGATTGTAAGTCCAATCCATTGAAAAATCAACCCAAGTCAAGAGGCCAATTCTTCTTTGCAGGTATCCCTATTAAGAGTCAGCCTTGGCTTAGTGGGAGCACTCTTGCCAATTGATCAGGGGATTGTAGATTCAAATGTCATTCCTAAACTTTGGTACATTATTTCAGCTGGTACTACAGTGGGAAATGAGTTGTTGCAGCTGGATGAGAAATAATTTGGATGAAAATTAAAGTCCTGTGCACCTGCTCAGATGAATGTAAAAGATCCTATGGCATTATTCAAACAAGAGCAGGGCAGTTCTCCTGATGCTCCACCCAATACTTATCAAACAGTACAATAATGTAGATTTGCATGGATCTCACTGATATTTGTGGGACTTTGTTAAGCACAAATTGGTTGCTACATTTCCCTATCTAATGGTCACTATACCTCAAAAGTATTCAATGTATGTTAAAGTGCTTTAGGGCTTGCTGAGGATGTGAAAAGTGTTAAAAACAAAAACAGAGTTACCTGGAAAAACTCAGCAGGTCTGGCAGCATCGGCGGAGAAGAAAAGAGTTGACGTTTCAAGTCCTCATGACCCTTCTGTTCTGTTGAAGGGTCATGAGGACTCGAAACGTCAACTCTTTTCTTCTCCGCCGATGCTGCCAGACCTGCTGAGTTTTTCCAGGTAACTCTGTTTTTGTTTTGGATTTCCAGCATCTGCAGTTTTTTGTTTTTATCTTTGTGAAAGGTGTTACTTAGATGCAAGTTATTTTGTTCTTTATGTCACGGGTATGGAATGGAAGAAAAAGAGCAGAGAAACTTTCACTTCCAGTGCAGTTCTAGGCAGGGGTTCTGAGGAGTGGGGGGCGGGTGATGGGGGTGGGGGGGGCTTTCATCTGTAATAGGCGAAAGCATTCTGTCTGATTCAAAAACTAGGGATGGGACAAGTGTGATAACACCTATGACAGGTCACAAAGAAAACTCCCCTGCACTACTTCATTTCAAATCCTTTGATATCTTTCTCTACCATTTATCTAGCACTTTCCCTCTTGAAAGACTCAAACTATTTGTCTCCCAGGACAGTCTGCTCCTTATGTGAAGAGTAACTCAGCCCCTGACTCCCCAAAGCCTGTCCACCATCTACAAGGCACAAGTCAGGAGTGTGATGGAACACTCCCAACTTGTCAGGAAGAGAGCAGCTCCCACAATACTCAAGAAGCTTGACACCATCCAGGACAAAACAGCTCACTAGATTGGCACCACTTCCACAAACATTCACTCCCTCCACTACTGACACAGAGTGGCAGCAGTGTGCACCATCTACAAGATGCACTGCAGCAACTCACCAAGACTCCTTAGACAGCACCTTCCATACCAATGACAACCACCATCTAGAAGGACAACAGCAGACACATGGAAATTCCTCTCCAAGCCACACACCATCATGACTTGGAAATATATCACCGTTCCTTCACTGTCGCTGGGTCAAAAATCCTAGGACTCCCTCCTAACAGCATTGTGGGTGTACCTACACCACATAGACTGCCACATTTAAAGAAGGCAGCTTACCACCACCTTCTCAAGGGCAACTACGGGTGGGAAGCAAATGCTGACCTAGCCAGTGACACCCACACCCCATGAAGAAAAAAAAGAAAAGGCAAATAGATATTCACTGGTTTAAGCTCCTCTGTAGCTTGCTTCAGGGACTTCTTAAATACGGTGATGGGTTTCTCTGCCTAGATGACCCAAAAATATTTATAAATAGTGGCTGGGATCAGCTGATCAACACAGATTTGGAATGGAACTTGAGATCTTGTCGGTCTGTGTGGTTCAGGTGCTGATTGGATAAGCACACTGAACCATGGGACCTTCAATATATAAAATAAAAATCATATTGGAACAATATTGATGCAGCACATGCACTGCCCTTTGTAGAAAAGAGGCTGGAGAATGTATTCTGCTTTGCAGCTAGATCTGCAGCAATGGTGCTGTGCCAAGTTCTTGTATTTCATTGCACAACCGTCTCAGTAGCTGAGATAATTAATTTAGTTACAATAAGGTATGGTTTTCGTGAGTGAATAGGCCTTCTTGCAATGATTTAAGATCATGCTGAATGAAATGAAGGCTGTTCAGATTGTCTTTTCTCAACCAATATATGCAATATCTAAATTATCAATGATTACAGTACCTCAGCTACCTGTGCGGGCAGGGGGTGGGGGGCGGAGGGAGAACCAGCGCCTGTGCTCTTTCCCGCCTGAAAATCTTGTTACAAATAAAGTAAAAAAATGATTTAAACATGTCCCCTCATGTGACAGTACCACATGAGCTGGATGTGTTTGTCAAGTTCGCCAAATTTAATTATTCATTTTATAAAACCTTCAGGAAACCTCATCCCGCCCATCCCGCAAAGGCCGCCTGAGCTCTTTGTCTGCCCACCAACCTTAAGGTTGGACGGGCAGCGGTGTTAATGATCTTAATGACTTTATTAATGGCTTTAATAGGCCTTTGACAGTTTGGCAGTCACGCAGCCACCTCCGGCACACGTCCGCCAAACGCAATATTGGAATGACGCCGGGATGCACGCCCGGCATCATCTCGCGTCATTTTGCATGTCGGCATGTCAGGCTCATCCCCGCACGCCGACAGAAATATTCTGGCCCTTATGTATACACGACATTTGGAAGAAATGACATCAATCACCTGAATTCTCATTTCATGCTCTTTTTATGTGCTTCAAACTGTCACTTAGGACCCCACTGACTCACACCAGAACATACCAGCTCAGTGAACCAGTTCTTTATTTTGTAATGAAATACTATTAATTCACTAGCCCATCAATCAACATAACAATAGCCCATCCATTGGTACACACTGTCATTGGTAACATAGGACTTGCTGTGCAATGTAAGTGAAAGGTTAATAACTTGGTATGCTTGGATGTTAATGATCCTGGGATCATCCCTTGTTTATTGGAGTGATCCAAGTTTTCAAGAAACATTCAAAGGAAGCTTCTTGATGCATTACCAGTTATATATCACATCAGTAGGTGATGGGCAGTTTGACTCAAAACATCAAGGTCACTGCTCAAGTGTAGAAGAAAATAAAAACATAAGAAAAAGGAACCTGAGTGGATGATACTGCCTCTCAAGCCTGCTCCCCCATTCAATGTGATCATGGCTGATGTTGGGCTTCAACTTCACTTCCGCCACCACCCATCCACCACCACCACCGCATCCCCCACCCCCCCACCTTCCCATATCCCTTGATCCACTGACAAATCTGTCTATCCCAGCCTTAAATATATTAAATGATGGAGCATCCACAACCCTCTGGGGTAGAGAATTCTAAAGATTCACAACCCTTTGAGTGAGGTAATATCTCTTCTTAGGTTGATCCCTTATCCTAAGACTGTGCTCCTGTGTTCTAGATTCCCCAGGTAGGGGAAACAACCTCTCAGTATCTACTCTGTCCAGCCCCTTCAGAAACTTGTATGTTTCAATGAGATCAGATCTCATTCTTCTAAACTCTAGAGAGTATAGGTCCAATTTCCTCAGCCTCTCAACATAAGACATCCGTGTCATCCTAAGAACTAAGCTATTGAACTTTTGCTCTATTGCCTCCAATGGAAGTATTTCCTTCTTCAGTTTTGGAGACCAAAATTGTGCACAATATTCTAAGTGTGGGCTTATCAACACCCTCTACAATAAAGACTTCCTTACCCTTGCCTCCAATCCCCTTGCAATAAGGTCTAGTTGTTACAGATGGCTAACTTTTGGGAAAGTTGAAATCAAGTTCTAGATTGACTGACTGAAAAGAAAAGAGATGAGCTGCTGCTGATTAAAATGCTGCACCCATTGCTCTTTAGTTGCTAAATTTTGGTCATGTTTTGTAAGTAGTCAAGTTTTTTTTCTATCTTTGCCTCTTTTGAAGGCACAGACACTTATGATGGGTCACATGGGTGACCATTGCTGGTATTTTGACCAAGTGACCATTCTTCATGAGCTGAGCTTAGATAATTGGCATTAGCAGCTATTTAACCATGGGGAGATCTTGTAGTTCAACGCAATCCTGCTCTCATCTGACATCCAAAGGCAAACATTTTCCAATAGAAGTCACTAACCAAGTAGGCACTTAGATAAAGTGCAGTTCTTAACATTGGATAAAATCTGTGCTTTAATCAAGTTATTACTGTTTTGTTGTTCTGATTATGTGTGGGTGAAGCAAAGTGTTCCAAATTTAGTGGGTCAACATTAGATAATCCCCTCATGTTCGGTATTACCAGTCACACCTGACACTGAAGGGCACCTTTACCACCCAATAACTAATTGAACATTGTAACCCAGGGATGTAGACCTCTCATGCGTGCTGTGATCACACACATGTTTCCTTATCTTTATAGAAGTCTGGCATAAAAGCATTCTAGTGAGACAAGACACAATTATAAACCAACATAGAATACATGAATGAAAAGGATGTTTTGCCAGTGAGAGACGTTTGTTTCTTACCACATTTTATAACATAAAATAACAAACCATGCATTCCTACAAGGTTAGGGTGAATGGTGAATGTGGCAAGCAGGAACACATTTATAAGTCAGCAGTCCCTCAACTAACTGACAGTAACACTTTCTCTAACGGGCCATATGTGTTCCATACCACAGCAATGAGCCTCTCGGTATCTTTGGCATGTTGTGTCTCTCAATGCTTCAGACTATCTCACCCTCGTATCTCCAGATAGAGAAACAGACAAAAACTGGTTTCTGACCCCTTACTCCTGTGTAACAAGGATTGGTTTACTGAGTTGCTAGTCAAGGTTACCACCTTGAATGAATTGTTCTTCCTTTTTCTGGTTTAGGAGCCCCTGTCACCTGTATTTTCTGTCCAGCTGAGCTATTTGCCAGTATTGAAGGAAATCCCATTCTAACCCTAGGATAGAAACTAGCAGTATGCTAGTAGATATGTTCAAAGAATTACCAATGTTTTAAAGTTGATGCAACACACACAATGGCTGTTCTACCTGGTATTCTGCCAAAACATCCTAATCAACATTTAAGAAGATTGTGTGTCACTGGGAATTAATCCTTTATTAGGTGATCCTGACTAAATATCAATAAGATAGCATAAATTAAACTAAAAATCCTCTCTAGATCAAATTGATACAAGTTTCAAAATGTTATAGGATGTTTAACCATCAATTATTCAAATTATACCAATTTATTTTTTTGTTTAAAATCTTTTAAGACTGTCTAAAGTTGCCCTGTATGAAAGTAATGACAGAATTTGCGTTTACACAATAACTGCTAATATCTTCATTATGTCCCGAGTGCTTCACAACCAGTTAATTATTTTGAAGTTGAGCTTTGAATTGTAAAGCCAGCTGGGAACATGGGTTAATCAAAGCTCAACTTGATCTTGATATAAAACAAAAACAGAATTACCTGGAAAAACTCAGCAGGTCTGGCAGCATCGGCGGAGAAGAAAAGAGTTGAAGTTTCGAGTCCTCATGACCCTTCGCCAATGCTGCCAGACCTGCTGAATTTTTCCAGGTAATTCTGCTTTTGTTTTGGATTTCCAGCATCCGCAGTTTTTTTGTTTTGATTTTGATATGATTGTCTTGCCCATCTCAAACTGGGCCAAATGGCTCATTAGTTTAATTATTGTAACATCTGCTTGAATCTGTTTCAAGAAGATTCTTAACTTCGGAGATAATAGGAATTAGAGTGGACTTACATACAGAAACAGGCTATTTGGATATAATAGGTATTACGGCGGATTTAGATACACAAACAGGCTGTTTGGATGTAACAGGCATTACAGTGGATTTACATACACAAACAGGCTATTTGGATATAATAGGCATTACCGTGGATTTACATACACAAACGGGCTATTTGGATATAATAGGCATTGCAGTGGATTTACATACACAAACAGGTTATTTGGATATAATAGGCATTACAGTGGATTTACATACACAAACAGGCTATTTGAATATAATAGGCATTACAGTGGATTTACATACACAATCAGGCTATTTGGATATAATAGGCATTACAGTGGATTTACATACACAAACAGGCTATTTGGATATAGTAGGCATTACAGTGGATTTACATACACAATCAGGCTTTTTGGATATAATAGGCATTACAGTGGATTTACATACACAAACAGGCTATTTGGATATAATAGGCATTACAGTGGATTTACATACACAAATAGGCTAGTTGGCTCAACTGCTCTGTATCTCTTGCCACAACTCTTCATCTAACAATATCATCATAGCCTTCTATTCCTTTCCCCTTCATGTATTTGTCTAACATTCACTAAAAAACATCTTTGTTGTTGGCTCAACTACTACTACTAGCAGCGAGTTCAACATTCTCACCATTCTTCATGGGTAAAGAAGTTTTTTCGGAATTCTCTGTTGGGTTTAGTAGTGACTATCTTATAATAATAGCTCCTAGTATTGTATTCCCCACAACAGGAAGTATAGTCTCAGCCTTTACTTTATCAAACCCTCTCATTATCTTAGAGATCTCTATTAAGTCATCCCTGAAGTCTTTTTTCTGAAGAACAGAGCCTCAGCCTGTTCAATCTTTCTTGATAGGTAAAACATCTGAGCTCGAGTATTATTCTTGTAAATGTTTTTTTGCACCTTCCCTGCTGCCTTTTTTATCCTTTTGATAATATGGAGGCCAAAACAGTTCATAGCACTCTCAATTTGGAATCCAATTATCCATAGATGGCCTTTTAAGTTTGGTCAAATGTGGCTAACAGGTACCATAAGGCTTATCAATAATTTCAATTCACCTCTGCCTTTCAGGTATTCATTTCAGGATGAGGAGGATATGTTCATGGTGGTGGACCTCCTTCTGGGTGGAGACCTTCGTTATCATCTGCAACAGAATGTTCACTTTAAGGAGGAAACAGTGAAGCATTATATTTGTGAGCTGGCTCTGGCATTGGATTATCTACAGAGCAGATACATCATTCACAGGTCAGTTGTTCGGACTGTGCAAGGACAGGGCTAATTATAAATGAAGCATTATCCCTGGTGCAATGAAATCCACTTTTGGATATGATCACTTTGGTCATTGTTAAACAGTATGGAAAGTTGAGTTCAAAGAAGGCTAGATGAAATACACCACCTTGATTGGGGCCCACATTATTTTCTTCACTGCTGTTTTCAGGTTATTTTTGCGAAAATGGGAAATTCTCCTTAATAAACTCACTAGATCTACTGAGTTGGTCGCTAGTGAAAATTTACAGCTCATCGGGCTGCAGTGAGATTCTCACGTCAGCTCTTGGAAGCTCAGTTACTGTTGATCGGAATCAAAATATTGGTACAAATGGAAAAATACATCACGTCACCAATAATATTATCTTACACACATTTTCTTTTCAATGGTGCATTTCTCATGACATGGGAGCATATCAGAGTGCCCCTTAATCAAGGTTAGATCTCCAATTCATCCTCCCTTAGATTCTTTCTTAGTTCATATTTATTGATATTTGTACAGTATCTTAGCACATCCAGACAAAGAAAAGACATCTTGGCAATTAGCACCTCTGAATGACATTCCTCTGACTGCTATTTTGGCAAGCGCTAACAAGCTTAAATTATTGGGGGACATATTAGACAAGTGCCGAAAACGGGGACAGAAATCATGATCAGTAATTAACCTGTTTGTTCTGATGTAAGCTGCATGCAAATTTTGGACTGCCTGCTAATTTAAATGATTGCCCTGTGCATCCCAGCACTAAATCCAAGCACTGTGTGATGGAAGGGGTCATCAACAGTGCTATCAAGCAGCACTCGCTTAGCAATAACTTGCTCACTGATCCTCAGTTTGGGTTCCGCCAGGACCACTCAGCTCCTGACCTTGGTTCAAACATAGACAAAAAAGCTAAACTCCCGAGGTGACGTGAGAGTGGCTGCCCTTGACATCTAGGCAGCATTTGACCGAGTGTGACACCAAGGTGCCCTAGCAAAACTGGAGTTAATGGGAACCAGGGGGAAAACTCTCTACTGGTTGGAGTTATACCCAGCACAAAGGAAGATGGTTGTGGTCAATCATCTCAGTCCCAGGACATCACTGCAGGAGTTCCTGAAGGTAGTGACCATCTTTAGCTACTTCATCAATGATCTTCCTTCCATCATAAGGTCAGAAATGAGGATGTTCACTGATGATTGCACAATGTTCAGCACCGTTCACAACTCCTCAGATACTGAAGCAGTCCTTGTTCAAATGCAGCCAGACTTGGACAATATCCAGGCTTAGGCTGACAAGTGGCAAGTAACATTCATGCCACACAAGTGCCAGGCAATGACCATCTCCAGCAAGAGAGAATCTAACCATCACCTCTTGACATTCATTGGCATTACCATTGGTGAATCCCCCACTATCAACATTCTGAGGTTACCATTGACCAGAACTGAACTGGACTAGCCATATAAATACCGTGGCTACAAGAGCAGGTCAGAGGCTAGGAATCCTGTGATGAGTAACCCTCCTCCTGACTCCTCAAAGTCTCTCCACCATCTACAAAGCACAAGGAGTGTGATGGAATACTGTCCACTTGCCTGGATAAATGCAGTTCCAACAACGCTAAAGAAGCTTGACACTATCTTGGACAAAGCAGCCAGCTTGATTGGCTCCCCATCCACAAATATTCACATCTTCCACCACCTAAGCACAGTGGCAACAGTTAGTACCATCTACAAGATGCACTGCAGGAACTCACCATGCCTCCTTAGACAGCACCTTCCAAACCAATGACTACTACCACCTAGAAGGACAAGGGCAGCAGATGCATGGGACACCACCATCTGAAGGTTCCCCTCCAAGCCACACACCATCCTGACTTGGAAATATATCACCATTCATTCACTGTTACTGGGTCAAATCCTGGAACTCCTTTCCTATCAGCACTGTGGATATACCTACACCACATGGGCTGCAGCGGTTCAAGATGACAGCTCACCACCACCTTCTCAAGGGCAATTAAAGATAGACAATAAGTGCTGGCCTTGCCAGCGATGTCTACCACCCATTAATGAATTTTTAAAAATCCTAGCACTAAACTCAAGCACCGTGTGCATCCCAGCACTAAACCCAAGCACCGTGTGTATCCCAGCACTAAACCCAAGCACTGCTGAGTGGTTGCATGCCTCAGCTGGGAGCACAGGTTTGCAAGAGGCTGACACCATTTAAAGCTAGCCTGCACCTCTTAAAGGCAAAGTGCATTCTGGCTGCTGGAATTGTTTGTGAAAGACTTTGTGTGCAGGAAGAAGAGTTAAAATGGTGTTAATAGGACAGACAGCATGCTCCGAAGGGTCTCTGATGCTGCTCTGGAAACCTTGGTGCAGGAAATTTACAGGAGGAAAGAGGTCCTCAACACTCAGTGGGCCAGGATGTCAATTGTACATTAATTGTGTTCCATTGTTACAGGTAGTGGACATTAATTGGAGATTCACTTCCTATAGAAATAGATTGAAATTATGGTTGTAGGGTTAGGAGACGTGTGTTTGTAATGTATATTTCAGTAAATAAAGGCTTATAAAAGTGTGTAAATATTAGTTCCAGTTTTATCCTTCATCACCTGGCTTACTGGAGAAGAACACAGGAGGGCCCCGAGACAGACACTGAGAAGGCAGTAGGAGCTGATAGCTTCCACTGTCAATGCATCACCTCTGTCAATGTAGCACTGAAGTATTGAATACAATGCGGGCAGAAGTTTAATGGCCTTACAGAAGAGGTGAAGTCAGTAAAATCCCAAATCCCAAATGCCAAATCCTTACAAGTGAATGACTAGCTTCACACGCTGGCTGATGCCTCAACTTCCTTTGCAGCTCGAGCAGAGACTACCTAACGTTTTGAGCGCTGCAGTGGAAGCTCAGGCTGAAGTCAGACAATCTTGGTTTGCTGCCATGCAGATTCAGACTGCTGCCATCATTACTGTGGATAGCAGTGTTCAAAGAAGTTTGCAGGGTCTCTCAGGAATCCAGCAACCTGTGCTGCAGTAGATTATTAGAATTACTGATGTGCTACACTGGAGGAGTCAACTTCACCAACTTTAAACAGCACTAGAAAATGCCCAGCAAATCTACAAACCGAGACAGAGCCAGTGGAAATCAGTTGGCAACTAACCTGCAAGTTGTTCCTGATCTTTTTAATCGGACTGGTGGGGAGTGCCTTCTGCTGCCGAATGCACGTTCAACTGTGCCTGTTTAAGACAAGGCATTCACTGAAACGACAAGGTTGAAAATGGCAGTGCTATTGTCAATTCAGTGTTGTACACTGACTGAGATCATCACAATCTGCCTACTCTGCACACTTTCAGCACACGCTCTGAATGTCCACCAGAAATAATGTTAAGCACAGACCAGGCTGGGGTGACTTAAAATAACATAATGTCATGGGAACCAGTTGGCATTTTCATATGTTTTTGTTGTACATTTTGATTTTGAACCATTAGGACAAATCCAATCTGGGTAATTATATAGTAAAACATCCCAAGTAACTTTACAAGAGCTTTGGTGCACTATTAGGAGAGCTATTTTTCATGTCGAGATCCTGCAATATTTGATGAAGAACAAGAACTTCTCTTCATGTCCTGGTCAGCATTCATCCCTCAAACAACTACCAAAACAAATCGAGTGATTGTTTATTTATTTGCTGTTTCTGGGATCTGGCTTGAATAAACTTCACTTCTTAAGCAATTCATTGACAGTGAAGCACTTTAGGGCATAGCGTGATACAGCATAGAAGGTGGCCATTTTGTGCATTGTGCCCATGTCAGTTCTTTGGTAGAGCTATCTGTTAGGCCTATTCTCCTCCTCTTCCTATAACACAGTACATTTTTCCCTTTCAAGTTTTTTTAAAAGTTCGTTTGTGTGGTATGGGCATTGCTGTCAAGACCAGTATTTATTCCTCATCTTTAATAACTCTTAAGAATGTATGAGCTGTCTTCTTGAATAACAGCGATCCTTGTGGTGTAGGTACACCCACAGTTCTGGTAGGGAGGGAGTTCCAATTTTGACCCAGCAAATATAAATGAATAAAAACAAACAAATCTGGAATATAAAGCTAGTCTCAGAATGGTAGCCATGAAACTGATTGGCATAAAAACCCATCTGGTTCACGAATGCCCTTTAGGGAAGAAAATCTGCTGTCCTTACCTGGTCTGGTCTACATGTGTTTACAGACCCATAGCAATGTTGTTGACTCTTAAATGCCCTCTGAAATGGCCTAGGAAGTGTTATTACTGGGATGGGAGGAATGAGCAGTTCATTTAGTCCCACTACTCCACTGGTTGCACCATTAGTGTAAATGTTTAATTCACTTACCAAAATGGCCAATTATTTACCTTCACTGCTGTTAGACACAGAATGAAAGCGATTTTAACCAGGCTTCTTTCAAAAAACTCAGAATGATGGATTTATTATAAAACAAAATTTATTTTTAAAACAAGCCGCACAAACTGGTTAACACACAATATGTTATCTGGAAGTGTAACTATCTATCCTTTTTAAAATATCCCACACACTCGCTCTCTCTCTCTCACTCACACACACACACGCACACACACACACACACACACACTCAAAACAAAGGACAAACAAATAGGATTTCTGCAGAGGTTGGCAGTTAAAGAAGGCTTCATGAAAAGGATAAAATTCGCAGGGTTTTGATGCTGTCAATCTGGTGCTCCCTTATGTGAAGACAGATCACTAGTCCCATCTGGGGTCTAGGGTTTCTCAACAATGGAGCTTCAGCATTGAGGAGATCAATCCTTCTTGTCTCAGCCTCTTGGGTTTCCAAATATAGTCAAATTTCACTGAAATGAAGATTCCTAGCTGGATACTGATAACCACACTGTATTTCAGGCAAGGCAAGGAGAGTGCAAGCTGGGCAGCTTTTCCCCTGAGTTCAAAGAAACAAGTTCAAAACATAACTCATCTCTATTGGTTGATTTCCAGTAAATCACCAGGGCCTTTGCCTTTAAAGCAATTTTTTTCCATCAATTACAGTAATTGCAGTTAAAATAAGTAAATAGCTCTCCTTCTCAAGGCAGCAGCAGAATTGTATTCAAACATAATCTGTAACAGAATCATAAAATGTTTATAGTGCAGAAGGAGGGCATTCAGCCCGTCAAATCTGCACTGGCTCTCTGAAAGAGCATTCTACCTAATCCCAACCCCCTGCCTTGTTCCTGTAATCTTGCACATCATTTCTTTTCAGATAGCATCGGTCCTCATGGCTGGGCAAATCCCTCACTCTGCCATTACCATTAAGTCAGGGGATCAACCCTGTTTTAATGAGGGTCACAAGAGGGCATGCCAGGAGCAGCACCAGGCATACCTAAAAATGATATACCAACCTGGTGAAGCTACAACACAGGACTATATGCATGCCAAACAGCAGTAGCAGCATGTGATAGATAGAGCTAAGTTATCACAGAACCAACTGATCAGATTCAAGTGTTTCAGTCCTGTCACATCCAGTCCTGAATGGTGGAGCAAATTGCACAACTAACCCAAGGAGGAGGATCCAAAAATATCTCCATCCTCAATGTTGGGGGAGCCCAGCACTTCAGTGCAAAAGACAAGGCTGAAGCATTTGCAACCATCTTCAGCCAGAAGTTTCGAGTGGATGATCCATCTCGGCCTCCTCTGGAGGTCCCTAGCATCACAGATGGCATACTTCATGAAGAACCCTGGTTCAGACACCATGAAGTAGGCTTCCAGTCTGGTGTATGTTAATGACATGTCTTTGTTAATAGTTAGAACTACATACATATTTACAGTAGAAAGTACAGTGATGGAGCTGACCCCATTCTAGGTCTTAACCCAACCGTGTCTATCTCCAGGCTATCCCTGGTTCTGGGTCAGGTGTCTGCTAACATCACTGTGTGGTGGTATTGTACTCAGTCTCACATTAACCCTCTATGCACCAAACCCTTCTACTAACTTCAGACAATTCAATTCACTCCATGTGATATAAAAAACCTCTGAAAGCACTGGATACTACAAAGGCCATGGGCCCTGACAACATTCCGTCAATAGTGCCAAAAACTTGTTCTCCAGAACTAGTGGCATCCCTAGCCAAGCTGTTCCATTACAGCTGCAACACTGGCATCTGCCGGGCTATGTGGAAAATTTCCCAGGTATGTCCTGGCCACAAAAAACAGGACAAATCCAATTATCATCCCATCAGTCTGCTCTCGATCACCAGAAAAGTGATGGAAGGGGACCATCAAGCAGCACTTACTCAGCAATAACCTGCTCACTGACTCGCAGTTTGGGTTCTTCCAAGGCCACTCAGCTCCTGACCTCATTACAGCTTTAGTCCAAACATGGACAGAAGAGCTGAACTCCAGGGGTAAGGTGAGAGTGGCTGCCCTTGGTATCTAGGTAATATTTGACTAAGTGTCGCATCAAGGAGCCCTAGTAAAATTGAAGTCAATGGGGATCAGGGAGAAAACTCTGCTGGTTGGAGTCATACTGAGTACAAAGGAGGGTGGTTGTGGTTGTTGAGGTCAATCATCTCAGTTCCAGGACATCACTGCAGGAGTTTCTCAGGGTAGTGGCCTAGGCCCAACCTTCTTCAGCTACTTCATCAATGACCTTCCTTTCATAATAACGTCAGAAGTGGAGATGTTTGCTGATGATTTGCTGATGATTGCACAATCTTCAGCAGCATTTGTGACTCTTCAGATGCTGAACCAGTCCATGTCCAAATGCAGCAAGACCTGGACAATATCCAGCCTTGGGCAGCTAAATGGCAAGTAACATTCAGGCTATACAAGTGTCAGGTAATGACCATATCCAACAAGAGAGGATCTATCTCCTCTTGACATTCAATGGCATTACCACTGCTGAATCCCCCACCATCAGCACCTTGGGGGTTACCATTAACCAGAAACTGAACTGGACTAGCCACATAAATACTGTGTCTGCAAGAACAGGTCAGAGGCTGAATTTTTTCTTTTTTTTCCCTGAAATGTGGGTGTCACTGGCTGGGTCAGTTTTTATTGCCCATCCCTAATTCCCCTTGAGAAGGTGGTGGTGAGCTGCCTTCTTGAGCCACCACAGTCCACGTGGTGTAGGTACACTCACTGTGCTGTGAGGAATGGAGTTCCAGGCGTTTGACCCAATGACAGTGAAGGAACAGTGATGTAGTTTCATGTCAGGATGGTGCGTGGCTTGAGGGAGAGTTGTTAGTGGTGGTGTTCCTAGGTATCTGCTTTCCTTGTTCTTCTCAGTAGTAGAACTCGTGGGTTTGGTACTCAAGTATTGTAATGCGGCTTGAATCTACTACCCCGTGACTCCGTAACAAGATTGGCCAAGCTCATGCTCAGTCTCTCCATTATTGTGTGTATATTACATTATATCACTCTTTTGGAGCTTAATTTCAGATTATTTTTACTGATTATTAACCGATCCTTGTACACTCACTGGTTGATTCTATCTTGTCTTCATTGCTTAATGCCTGTTTATCCAACTTCTGTATAGAACACTATTGTCTTCTATGTTTGAGCACCTTCCTTTGCAGTATGACTATCTTACTGATGTCCTCATTCACCTCATGTCTTTCTCTCATGTTTTCATGCTTGTTCTTGTCCAAATTCTTCTCACACCCTTCTTGTTTCTGCTGTGTCTGATTCTCACATTTAAAAAATCTTTATCCTTCATTCATTCTTCACAAGCTTGTGTTGGCTAATTGACAATCCTAACTCAGCATGCTCTCTCCCTCGTGCTCTCTCTCTCTCTGTCTGTCTCTTATGCTCTCTGTTTCTCATGCTCTTTGTCTCTCTCTCTCTCTTCCCTCATTCTCTCTCTCGCTCTCACATTCTCTCTCTCTGCACGTTCTCTCTGCACTCCTTGTCCTTTCTGCCACCCCCTCTCTCTCTTTTGCTTTCTGTTCTTCTTCATCTCTCTCTCTCCCTCTTCTCTCTCTTTCCTTCATGCCCTCTCTCCCTCATGCATTCTCTCTCTCTCATGCTCTTTCCCTCTCATGCTCTCTTTTCTTCTCTCATGTTCTCTTTCTCTACACTTCTTGTCCTCTTTCTGCCATTCCCTGTCTTCCTTTCGCTTTCTGTACTTCTCTCTCTCTCCTGCCTGTTTTTAGTCTTGTTGTTAATGCTCTCATTCTGTGTTCCCACTGCCTTGGATTGTATTTCTTAATTGTGCTGCTAAATTTCTCTCTCTCCCATGGCTCAGACGTTGGTTCTCAATCTAGCTGCTATTTTATCTACCTGATTTCTTTCTCCTTCCCTCTGACTGCTTATCTTCCTGCTAATTCTCTCTCTCTCTGTCTCTTTATCTCTCCAGCTCCCTCTCTTCTTTCTCACCTCTATACTTCTCTCTCTCTCCATCTCCTTCACTCTCTCCCCCTCTCTTTCTTCACCTCCCTCTCCTCTCCCAGTTGCTTGTGTTAGTCTTGCTAATTATTACTTTTCTTACAATCATTCTTGCTGTTACTATGCTTTTGGCTCTTGTCTACACTGAATCTTTAATTAAAAGTTAAAAACTGCGCATTCAGGTTCTTGGATTCTCTGTTTCCTTTTGCTTCGCGATAAATTGACATGAAAATAATAGAGAATAATGTTGACACACAAGACGAGATGATTAGTTAAAGCCTGAGTCACAGTGAGAATCTTGTCAGAGTCCAACAGGGCAAGTGAGTGAGAGATTTGTTATTGTCACATGGTTGTGGGTTTATTCCCAGTGATTTAGAATGTAATTAACATGAGCCTTCAGTGTAAACCCTTCACATTGTGTGCACCCATACTGACACTCATTGGATACAGACACAATCCCCCTCACACAGCTACTTCAGGTATAAAGAAAGTTTAGTGTTCTACAATCAATCTTGACTAATGTCAATTTTAATGAGGGCCTAAAGTACCTGTTTTCTGTACAACCTAATGGTTTGTGTGAAGCTCATGTAAATAAATTACTGTTATAAGATTAAAAAAAATGGCCAGCACTACCCCAAACTTGAGACACAGTGGCCCAGGTTTTCCTGGAGCAGGTCACCTAGTGTGCTCCTTTAAATAGATTTCTTCATGCATGTTTGGGTTTCTGAATATTTTGCCCACAAAGTTGCTGAAAGTGCGAGCTGATAATGGCACAGCGAGGCCACAGGGCATCTGGCACCTGAGTGAACAATGGGGCAAACAGCATACTTCCTTAACCAATGAGATTGAAAAATAAACAAATTGTTATGATCCCAGCTAATGTTACTACTGGACAAGTCAGATCCCTGGGTGGAACCTGGTTTGCTAGAAATATAGAAAATAGAAGCAGAAGGAGGTCATTAGGCCCTTTGAGCCTGCTCAGCCCTTCAGTATGATCATGGCCAATTTTCTATATCAAATCCCACGCTCTCCCCATACCCCTTGATGTCTTTACAGCCCAGAAATCTATCTATTTCCTTAAATATATTGAGTGACTTGGCCTCCATGGATGTCAGTGGTAGAGAACTTCATCGGGTTGCCACCCACTGAGTGATGAAGTTTCTCCTCATCTCAGTCCTGAATGGCCTGCCCCATATCCTGAGACTGTGACCTCTTGTTCTTGACCCCTCCCCCTCCAGCCAGAGGAAACATCATGCCTGCATCCAGTCTGTCAATCCTTGTCAGAATGTTATATTTCAATGTGACGTCCTCTCGTCCTTCTAAACTCCAGTGAATACAGGCCTAGTTGGCCTTACCTCTTCTCATGCAACAATCCTGCCATCCCAGGAAACAGTCTGGTGAACCTTCGCTGCACTCCTTCTATGGCAAGTACCTCCTTTCTTAAGTAAGGAGACCAAAACTGCACACAATACTCTAGGGGCAGGATTTCGCCATTGGCTAGGGTAGTTAGGAAGCCGACCACCGACCGCGATCAGCTCCACACCGCGATTTCACGTGGACGGGCCAACTAAGGCCACCCTACGTGGATCGGCAGTGCTGAGCGCTGCCTATGTGGGCAGGGAGAAGAGGGAAAGCCGGGCCTAGCATGCAGTTCACACATGTGCGAGGAAGAGTGCTTTAATCTCCCTGAGGCACGAAGCTGTGTTTAAAAAAAATAATGAAGAGAATAAAAATGTAATAAAACATGTCCCCTCATGTGCCTCCTGTACCTCCTAATTCAAAAATAAAGTTTTTATTTAATGTTTATTTGCTTTAAGAACCCTCATCTTGCTTGTGGATGAAGTTTCCTAAAAGATGTAAAGGCCGCTTGGCCTTTTTGCCTGCCCGTCAACTGTTAGGTTGGTTGGGCAGCATAAATTTGAATTTAATTAGATTGTTAATGCTCTTAATAGGCCTTTTAATTATTGGTGGGCGCGCAGCCGACTCCAAAATATCGTGAGACTGCACAATGACATCGGAACCCACGTTGTCGCACGTCATTTTACGCTCAGACATGTTGGGCGCACACCCGCATGGTGACCTAAAAATTCTGCCCCAGATGTTGTTTCACCAAGGCCCAGTACAGCTGCAGTAAGACATCCTTGCTCCTGTACTCAAGTCCTCTGGCAATGAAGGCCAACATACCATTTGTCTTCTTAACTGCTTGCTGCACCTGCATGCTTGCTTTCAGTGATTGGTGTACATGGAACCCAGATCCCTTTGTAGGTCAACGTTTCCCAATCACCATTTAAATGACACTCTGCCATTCTATTTTTGCTACCGAAGTGGATAACTTCACACTTAACCACGTTATACTGCATCTGCCATGTATTTGCCCACTTGCTGAACCTGTCTAAATTGCCTTGAAGCCCCTTAACACCCTCTTCATCAATCACATTCCCACCAAGTTTTGTGTCATCAGCAAACTCGGAAATATTGCATTTAGTTCCCTCATAAAAATCATTGATATATATTGTGAATAGCTGGGGCCCAATATTGATCCCTGCGGTAACCCACTAGTCACCACCTGCCACTCCAAAAAAGACCCATTTATTGCTACTCTCTGTTTCCAGTCTGCTAACCAATTCTCAATCCTTGCCACGTATTACCCCCAATCCCATGTGCTTTAATTTTACACACTAACTTCTTATGTGGGGCTTTATCAAAAGCTTTCTGAAAATCCAAATGTGCCACATCCACTGGTTGTCGCTTATGTATTCTGCTAGTTAGAATTCAAAAAATTCCAGTAGGCTTGTCAAACAGGATTTCCCTTTCATAAATCCATTTGTCTAATCCTGTTGAAACTTTCTAAGTGTCCTGTTATCACATCCTCTAAAATAGATTCTACATTTTCCCTATTCCTGATGTGGGGATAATCAGTCTGTAATTCACTGTCCCTCCTTTTTTGAACAGTGGGGTCACATTTGTCATCTTCCAATCTGCCAGACTGTTCCAGAATCTACAGAATTTTGGAAGATGACAGCCAATACATCCATTATTTCCATGGCCACCTCCTTCAGTACTTTGAGATTTAGATTGTCGGGCCCTGGGGATTTATTGGTTTTCAGTCCCATTAATTTCTCCAGCACTATTGTTTTAGAAATACTAATTTCCTTCAATTTCTCCTTCTCACTAGACCCTTGGATCCCTAGTATTTCTGGGAAGTTATTTGTGTCTTCCTCCATGAAGACAGAACTGAAGTGGTTGTTTAATTGCTCTGCCATTTCCTTGTTCTTTATTGTAAATTATCCCGTTTCAGACTGTAAGGGACCTACATTTGTATTCATTAATCACTTTTTACGTATTTATAGAAGCTTTTACAGTCCGCTTTTATGTTCCTTGCAAGTTTACTCTCATACTCTATTTTCCCCTCTTAATCAATTTCTTGGTCCTCCTTTGTTAAATTCTAAACTGCTCCCAATCCTCAGACTTGCTACTTTTTTGGTCAACTTTATATGACTTCTCTTTGGATCTAATACAATCCATAATTTCTTTTGTTAGCCATGGTTGGGCTACTTTTCCTGTTGTGTTTTGGTGCCAGAAAGGAATGTATAACTGTTACAATGCATACATTTGTTTCTTAAATATTAGCTATTGTCTATCCACCTCCAGGCCTTTTAATGAAGTTCCCCAATCTATCTTAGCCAACTCAGCCTCATACCTTTAGAGTTTAGTTTGTTAAGATTTAGGACTCTAGTTTCAGATTGGACTACTTCACTTTCTATCCTAATGAAGAATTCTATCACGGTATGGTCCCTAAAGGTCCGTACAAGATTATTAATTAAACGCTTCTCATTGCACAATACCAAACCTAGGATAGCCTGTTCCCTAGTTAGTTCCTCAACATACTGGCCTGAAAAACCATTTCATTCACACCCCAGGAACTTTTATTTTTTGTTTAGAAATGTGGAGGGCAGCTACTGAACAGAGTCACAGAGTCTGCTGATGTACTTTTAACAAAAGAATAAATCATTTATTAAACAAGAAAAATATGAACTATATTACACTACTCCTTCATCCACAGCCATACCTTTACAGATATGTACAGACTAGTAAGAATAATGCAAATTTCAAAAAATCTATCTTATACTCTGATGTTCACAGTAATTATAGCGTAAACCAATAGACAACCTGTGGTCAGACACACCACACTCCAAAGATCAAATGACAGATGCCATGTAAAGCAGATGCTATGGATCTCTCATCAACTTCCCCCTGACGCTTGTCACACTGTGAGCCAACCGATCACACAGAACTCCATTTTTCTCCTGAGGGTTTCCAATCTCAATGTTCGAAGAACTCACTTTGGAATCTTCTCCCAAACAACACTTTCACTTGGTCATCTTCCACAAGGATTCACCTCCAGGGTTTCAACCTCTCCTTCTGATGTTCCTTTCCCCTGGATCGCCATGCGCATTGAAGTTTCGATTTCTATGCACTCTCTGAGACTCAGCCATGCCAACCGAACACTACTGTTTTACAGGCACATAGAAAGGAGACACCAACCTTTGGCTGTCTCCTTGGATATTCTGGCTTCTTGCAAGCCCACTTTGTCTTAATTCGGCTCCCTGCAGCTTTCTGTCTTTAATTCGGAGCCTTTTTGCCTGTTCTTTACTTCACTGAGCAGGACCTTGTTCCAGATTCCTGTCCTGTCCTGTGACTTAACTTAAAGGCCTTCTTGGGACCTTTCTGCTTCTCCTTTAGGATCTGCTCCCTCCCTGTTACTGCTGACAGGTATCTACCTTGAGATCCAGAACTCACTCAACATTCACTGTTACTTTAACTTTAGAGTAACTCATTTGAGATACTTTGATTTATTTTCCTCAGCAATTTGCTAGTATGTCCAACGAGAGAGAGACTTAAACTGCTCCTTTCACCTTAGAGCATAATCATCAACTGAACTCAAACTGCTTTCTGTTTCTCTGCCTCTGTGGCTCCCTGTTGCTAGGCAACATCATAGCTTTCCCTACTTTGTTTTAACCTCCCTAAACCACTTCAAGAATCGTAAAACTTCATTAAAATTCAGGTATACAAACAAACCAACAGACTTGCTGACTCCATTCTGAAATGAAACCAAAAATCCAGGCTTCACCTTTGTAAAATACAAATAAAAATAAATAATTAAACTTTAACTTAGAGTTAAACCTTAAACTTAAAGATATAGCTTATTCCTAACACCCACCAATACGAATGTAACTTACTTAAAACTATCTCTAGTTCCTAACAAAAGGAAAGACTGAGGTTGAATTAGATTGGATGAATTCATTGTCAAATCGGGTACAGAAAGAAAGTAAAGAGAGGGAAAGAAAGATTGGATTAATAGGGATATAGAAAGAAAAGTGACAGAAAGGAAAAAAAGTACACAGTGCAAGATGCCGTTTTCATGAGGATAATGGTGAAGCAGTCCAAGTTGTTCAGCAGTTTGTGGTGTTTCCCAATTCATGGAGCATCTCTTCCTTTCTACCGGGCTGGATTTTCGAAGCCCGTTGGGGGTGGGATCAGAGGTAGGCAGACTCTGAATTTTCCACCACTGGCCGATATGCTGATTTGCTGACATAGGCCCACCTCCAGACCATTTTCCAAAAGGCCAGGTTGGTGAAGTAAAGATACCTGACTGCCAGCATCGGGTATCCAATAAAGGTAATTAAGGGTCCTAATGAAGCTCATCTCCTGTGTCGACTGGAGTTTTTCAGTTGGCAGACAGGCCCCCTATGTTGACCGGAACACAGCCAGGGAGGCAGCCTCTCGGTGGCAGAGCGGGGGCCAGTGTTCCAATGGACTTGTTAAACCACCCCCATGCCCCAAGACAGAGTACCCTCTCTCTTTCCTTCATACATTGGTAGCTCTCACCTCTGATGGTAGGGCTGCCAATGTGTCATTGCTGGAGAGGCTTATCTAGCCTCTGGAGCCTGCCTGCTCTCCTTACTTGGATGGCACTTTCTGGCCTTTAATTAGCCTGGCACTGAAAAATCATGTTGCAGCCCAATTGTGAAGTGGTGCCAAGTCATTACCTGAAAATTCCCTTGGCTCTGGGTTCCGGACCCCAGAAGGAAAGCCCAACCCTAAGTATCTGACTGATTTGCACATTAACTACAGTGTGTGTTATTCATACGCTGTTATATTTTCAGCAAAGACTGGCCCAATATGTAGTCCCAATAAATACTGCACGACAATTTCATTGCCTGTCACCCACCATCCAACTGTGCCTCAGGTCCTTGTAAGGAGATTGGGATATTGCAAGGAAATTGGAATATCGCAAGGAGATTGTGTTGGTGTGAGGAGATTGGGACAGCTCGCAGACATTGTGACAGCACGCAGAGATTGTAGTGACGTGCGGGTATTGTGACGGCACCCGGAGATCAGAATGGCTCGCGGAGTTCAGGATGGTGCGCAGAGAACGTGATGGTGCGCGAAGATTATGACGGCAGAAATTATTGCTCAAACAGAAGATGCTGGAATTTCTCAGGCTTATCACATCAATCCTCTCACGATGACTTTCCATCTGTGCGCTCCCACATGGCCTAAGCAAGCTCAATGCAACCTTTAAGGGGGTAGAGTTGTTTTTATTAATTTGTGTAGAACTTGGAGCGCAAATTAATCTTAATGGGCAGAAAATCCTGCAAGAACCAACCAAGAACCCATGGGCTGGATTTTACTGGGTGCCTCGGATGGTTCCAGAGGGCCTGAAAAGAAGATCTCTCACTTTGCCCGACACCAGCCTGTTGCAGCTAAAGGGGCTGGGCTTTGTATGGCATGGGCCTCCCCGTTCCGCACGTAAATTCCACTCAAAGGTCTCAATAGGCCCAAGTGTGGGCTCCCCGACACCTCCTCCACCTTCCGTAAAATTTCATGCAGGCCAGGGGGTGGGCGGGTAGGTGGCAGGAAGGTTACCCATTGGATTTTACATGTCCACTGCCTTCAAACCCACAGCAAGGGTGTGTAAAATCCAGCCCTGTGAGTTGGCACCCGGCTTATGCTGCTAAATCCAGCTTCGTTATCCTGCACAAACCCAGGTAATACCAGAATAAAGAGCTCAATTTTATAGTGTAAACATAGGAAAGCCAGCTCACTGATTCCTGTCTCCCTGAATCCAAACTAAAGCAATGATAACATGAAATCGACTATTGGCTTTCAACAACTTCAGAATTGAATGTCCTTCTCTGTTTTCCCACTGGATTTTCTCAATTTCTGTTGCTCTCCACTCTGTTTTGGAGTCATGTCTCTCTAGCCCCTTAGCCTTTTAATACCTGAGTCACAATCCTGGAACTCCTTAGCTAACAGCATTATGGAAATATCTTCACCATACAGATTGCAGCGATTCGAGAAGAAGTGTAGGTACACCCATAGTGCTGTTAGGACAGGAATTCTAGGATTGTGACCCAGCAATTATGAAGGAACTGTGATATTTGTCCAAATCAGAATGGTGTGTGGCTTAGAGGGGAACTTGTAGGTGGTGGTGTTTCCATGTGTTTGCTGCCCTTGTCCTTTTAGTGGAAGAGGTTATGGGTTTGGAAGGTGCTGTAGAAGAGATTTGGCAAGTTACTGCAGTGAACCTTATAGTTGGTACACATTGCTGCCACTGTGCATCAGTGGTGGAGGGAGTAAATGTTTAAGGCAGTTGATAGGATGCTGGTCAAACTGGCTGCCTTGTTCTGGATAGCGTCACACAAATATGGTACAAGTGGCCCTATGTTTTACTCTCTATTGTCATGTAAATATATTGAACTCTTTCCAGCTGACCCATCTAATCCCCTCCTCCACTGAAGGCCACAGCTCCTACTGGCAAAGTGTATGTCAATGTCGGGAGAAGGCAGGATTGGGTTATCACTTTTAAACTGCCCATCGACATAAGAGGAATGGGCAAAGTGTTCACTGTAGCAGATATCTCTAGACCTACAGCAGAACTGATTTGAAAATATTATAGTCCCCTATGAATTTATGTCCATCCTCGAAATAGTTACCTCATGGTCAAATACAATGTTATAGGACATTAACTGAAAAATGAATCAATGTCACCAAGAAATCAAATGAAACTTCTTACCCAGAAAGTGCTGAGAATGTGGAACTTGCTGCCACAGAGGGTGGTTGAGGTGAATAGTATCGAACAGTTGGGTCCTTGGTTTTACATCTCGCCTGAAAGAAGGCACTGTAACACAGCACTCCCTCAGTACTACTGACGGAGACGGACTTGTACCCAAAACCTTCTGATTCAGCAGGAGAGTGTTATCATTAAGGCAAGACTGTCTGCAGTGGAATCCCCCCCATTAATGGCAGGCCACTGGGCAGGGGGGAGTAGAAGCCAACCGTTACATGTGCAGTTGTTTAGAAGACATAATTTACATTGCATGTCCCAGTGGTAAAAAAATTGTGACTGCGGGAAAATGAATGGCACAAACTGGTTAAAACACTGGCTATTAATTGAGCAGCATTAAAAAGCTGACCTGAAATTTGCCATGGAGATATAATTGGTATAATATGGTCATAAAGTTAGAAGCCGTATAGAGAATGTTCACTCAACTCATTCCCAAGATGACGGGCTTCTCCTGTGAAAAAAGATTGAACAGGTTGGGCCTAGACCCATTGGAGTTCAGAAGAATGAGAGGTGAAACATATAATCCACCCTGAGGGGACTCGATAGTGTGGATAGGGGGAGGATGTTTCCACTTGTGGGGGAGACTAGAACTAGGGGGACAGAGTTTAAGGATAAGAGGATCTCCCTATTCAGATTGAGATGAGAATTTTTTTTCTCTCTGAGGGTCATTAGTATGTGAAATTCCCTTCCCCAGAAAGCTGGGTCATTGAATTTATTCAAGGCAGAGTTAGACAGATTTTTGATAGACAAGGGAGTCGCGGGTTATGGGGAGGGGCAGACAGGCAAGTGTAGTTGAGACCACAAACCAATCAGCCATGATCTTATTGAATGGCAGAGCAGGCTCAAAGGGCCGAATGGCCTACTCCTGCTCCAAAGTCATATGTTCCTTTGGAGACCCCTGAACTGTTTCTCGATTCATTAAGTGGCAATTGTCTTTCCTTATTTATACGACATCACTATAAAATAAATGACACTGTTTGTTGTACCTTTACAGTGTTCGTGCTTTGTATCGGTATAAATGACTGCAATCAATCTGAAATGTTGGCAGAAAGCTGATTGTAATTTGGTCCTGTTGAGTTTGAAGAGATTAATGCTGTTTTTGTCTCACAGCTCTGGTGCTGCTGGCTCATTGTGGGCACGCAGCGGCCAAAGTAAGTTTGCTGGAGTAGCTAAAGCTAACAGATTGTTTTTAATAGGGCTGCTCAACCACCTGCTAAAGAAGCCATTTAGTTCAACTTTAGTCTAAGTACAGAAAATGCTGGAAATACTCAGCATGTCAAGCAGCAACTGTCAAGAGTTATCATTTCAGGTTGCTCAGAAGGTCACCAAGGTATCCAATGCCTACTGCATGAGAGATATTGGTAACTTTCAATGTATAGCATTCAAGCAATATAAGAGCAACTTAAATCATGAAGGGAAAGTTTGATTCAATTGTGTGCCTCATCTCATTTTATTCAAAGTACATTGAACTATAATCATCTGGTGATTGCAGGCTAGTGTGAAGTAAATGCAATTTGACTAATTATCGTTTAGTTTCTTCTTTATGCAAATTCAAAATCATGGCATGTTGTTTTCCAAAATGTCAGCTGTTGATTGAATCTCAATTTAATCAAGCAACGAAGCTTGCTTTTATATTGATTAACCATTAAACATTGGCATCACCAGGGAATTCTGAATCTCCTGGGCCAGATGACCCAGGATGGTTCCTAGCTCTCGGTTGATGGAAAAACTTCCGACTGTTCTCCCTTGTCCAGGGCAAAAGGCTAGTGAAATTCTGATTCTTATTTTCAATGAATGAGAATTTTTGTTCTGCTGCCCATAGCCTAACTCGCACCAAATCCCATACACCCTCCACACCTGTGATCACTACTTGACGTTGACTCCTAATTCAGCAATGCCCTGCTTTTAAATTTGTCGTCCTTATGTTTTAAATCTCTCCATGGCCTTGGCTTTTCCTTTCCCCTAGTTCCCTCCAGCACTAGGACTCTCCAAAATCTCTGCACTCCTCCAATTCTGATCTCTTTGCATCCTTTGCACCTTTATCTGCGGCTGTGCCTTCGCCTTCCTTGGCATTGAGGTCTGGAATTCCCTCCCTAAACCTCTCCCTCTCTCTGCCCCTTTCTCCTCCTTTAACACACTCCTTAAAATCCACCACTTTGGCCAAGCTTCTGGTCACCCTTATGTGCTGTGGTGTCAAACTTTGTTTGATAATCACTCCTGTGTGAAGTGCCTCGGGATGGTTTCCTTTTTTAAAAGCACTATATCAATGCAAGTTGTTGTTGTTGGAGTCTTGAATCAAATGTATCATTTTGTGGAAGTTCAAATCAGTTATGTAGATTTATTCCAGATGTGTCATTGTTGACTGTCGAGTTTGTCAGTTTGCTAAAGGTTATATTAATCAGATATGACAATGTTATCCAATTAGCATCAAAAGTAAAATAAATGGTGATGCAGCAGTGGATGGTTTTGAATATATACCGATAGGCCCAGTCTGACCCCAGTGATCGTTTTGTTTGTATTTATTGGGCAGAATTTTATGTATGACGTGCGGGTGGTGGAGCCTGCACGTCAGTGCTTAAAATGTCACGTGCTGACGTCCAGCGAGCGTCCCAATGTCACCGCGCACAATCGCGATATTTAGCTGGGCGGGCGCGCGATGAAGCGTGACATGCGCTCGCCATTACTTAAAGGCCTTGTTAAGGCCCTTAACTCAGCAATCGAAACCGATTTTGAGGAGCCCGTGCGAACTTCGGCTTGGCGCATGGGCGCAACGGGCAGGGGGTAAGTGAAGTATTGATTTCAGAAAGTGATTTAAACTTGCCTGTGTGATTGTCAGCAGTTCAAATGGATTTCCAACAGCTTTCTCTGTACTTTGAAGCTTCAGCTCAGCAATCTGCAGACAGTAATCTTTATCGGGCCTGCAGCTTTCCGGAGGCCTCCATTTAGCCTGGGGGTATGGGTTCTGACGTCTCCACTGGAGGCAGCTCCTCTGAGGAGGAAGGAAGGGATAGAATAAGGAGGAGGCCAGAACTGGACAATCAGCCTCCAGGGGAGCCACCTTTGGGAGGCCAGGTGCAGGCACAAGGGGCGCAGGGCCAAGAGGATGTCCAAGGTGGAAGAGGCCGCAGGAGACGCCACTATCCTGTTGCCAGGGTATTCAGGCGGCGAAGCAGCTACCTCAATATGACTGAGGTGCAGTGCCGAAGGAGGCTCCGATGTCAAGGGGGACAGTGAACTATATCTGTCAGATGATTGGCCCTGAGATCTCCCCTAACTGTGTGGGTGGACACCCCATGCCAGTGGCTCTGAAGGTCACAGTTGCCCTCCACTTCTATGCATCTGCTCCTTCCTGGGCTCGGTGGGTGATCTTGCAGTGTCTCCCATTCAGCTGTCCACACTTGTGTCAAGCAGGTTACAGATGCTCTGTTCAGACGGGCGTTGACCTTCATCCACTTCCGCTGCAACCAGGCAAGTCAGATACAGCGAGCTAGAGGCTTCGTGGCCATTGCCGGCTTCCCCTGCATCCAGAGTGCTATAGACTGTACACATATGGCCATCAAGGCACCAGCGGGTGAGCCCGGTCCCTTCATCAACAGGAAGGGCTTCCACTGCACGAATGTGCAGATAGTGTGTGATCACAGGATGCTGATTCTACACGCATCCTCAAGGGGCCGAGGGACCTTTGTGTATGACCTACACATCTGACTGTATCAGTCTGTGAATGAGCAGTGTTGCTGCATTAATGATTGCAGCAATCATCAGTGCTTTAGATGGTGGGAAGACAGAGTGGATGGGACTGTGACCCTCAAATACCTGGCCACTGCACCCCAGCCTCACCGACACCTGCCAACCTGGCCGCCTATCTCCTCCCCAGCTCCATGGCCTGCTTCTCATATGTGGTTACGTGCTGCCCACCACCAGTCCACAAACGGTCCCGACTATTGTGCTCTGTTTTTGCCTGCAGAACAGAGAAAAGCATTTATTGGGGCTGATTGCTCATGTACTCCGCATGCACACGCCGCACAGCAACCACAGTGGTCCATCTGAGGCCTCCAACATCTCCTGTCCACACTACTGGTGATCAGTCACCAGAAGATAGTATGGCTGGTCCAACCCCCTCCCTCAATGGCCACCTTGGATACATTTGGCATCCATCACTTTGAATAACTCTGGATCTTAGCGCCCATGCAAGGAGATGCAACTAGATACAGCGCTGAGGCCAGCAGATGGCTCTTGGCCATGACACCTTGAGGCTCCCCACCCACCATCTCATCACCATCAATAAGACATGTGTTGGAGTTCTGAGTATGTGTCTAGCTGTGTCCCCTGCAGGTTGCCCCCAGACTACTCAAATGCGACAAACGCCAACATATGCTGCAGGGAGAACTCATCTTCTCCTCAACCACTAAGGCTGATGGTCACTATCTGTTTGCCCACCCAGCGTGCACCAAATACCCAATGCAGTAATGACACTAGGAAGTTTGGGGTAGGGTGTGGGGTGGGGGGTGCTGGTGACTGAAAGGCTAAGGCTACCTGCTGGGTAAAATGGACAAGGCCGACATGGTATTCACCCTCCCAGAGCGCAACAAATCATTGAAGTGTTTGCGGCACTGGGTTCTTGTGCGCCGCACAGCATCTTGAGAGCTAACAGCCTCCGCCACCTCCTACCACACCTGCCTGGTCACTTGGGGGACCCTCCTCCTCCCATCTCGGGAAACAACACCTCCCGATGATGTGACACCTCTTCCAGGAGGGCAGCAAGGCAGGCATCGGAGAACCAAGGGGCACATTGGCCCCCCACTGGCCTACCTTGCAGCCTGACCCCCCTCCTCCTCCTCTGCCATGACCTCCCCGGAGCCCGGTCACTGGCCATGGTGAACAGCCTAAAGGAGGCTGCCTGGCTTTTCTTTATATAGACTGCCAGTTCCCCATTGGAACCAGTGGTCTGTACATGCTGCTGCACATTTGAATTTCCCACTGTACACGGGAGTCTAAAATGCGCTGGGTGGGCCTTGATTGGCCCGCCCGCGCAAAATGGTGGCACGGCCCGTTTTGCCAGCAGAGATCGGCTATGCGCCTGCTGCCAATTCGGTTGGGTGTGCCCGCCCAACAAACATAAAATTCTGCCCATTGAGTACGATAATAGTGTATAGAATTTACATGTAATTTTCTCCAGACATACCTTTGGAATGGAGAAGATTGAGGGGTGACCGAATGGAAGTTTTTATAAGACCATAAGACATAGGAGCAGAAATTAGGCCATTCTCCCGTCTTCTCCCCCTAACCTTTGATCCCCTTACCAATCAAGAACCTAACTATCTCGGTCTTAAATACACTCAATGACCTGGCCTCTACAGCCTTCTGTGGCAATGAATTCCATAGATTCACCACTCTTTGGCTAAAGAAGTTTCTCCTCATCTCTGTTCTAAAAGGTCTTCCCTTTACTCTGAGGCTGTGCCCTCGGGTCCTAGTCTCTCCTACTAATGGAAACCTCTTCCCCATGCCCACTCTATCCAGGCCTTTCAGTATTTTGTAAGTTTCAATCAGATCCCCCCTCATCCTTCTAAACTCCATTGAGTATAGACCCAGAGTCCTCAAACGTTCCTCATATGTTAAGCCTTTCATTCCTGGGATCATTCTCGTGAACCTCCTCTGGACCCTCTCCAGGGAAGGCACATCCTTCCTGAGATATGGGGCCCAAAATTGCTCACAATATTCTAAATGTGGTCTGACCAGAGCCTTATAAAGCCTCAGCAGCACATCCCTGCTTTATGATGATAGAAAGGTTTGATAGAGTGGATATGGAGCAGATAGGTGGGATTTTCCGGTCCCACCAGCGGCAGCCATCATTGTTGTTGGGGCAGGAAAAATTGACTTTTGGCTGCTCTCCAAATTTTCCCACCCACCCGCAGCCGATGTTTCTACTTACAGGTGAGACCAGAACTAGGGGCCATTAATATAAGATTGTCAGTAACAAATTCGACAGAGAATTCAGGAGAAACATCTTTGCCCAGAGAGTTGGTAAAATGTGGAGCTCATTACTACAGGAGCAGTTGAAGCAAATAGCTTACCTATTAATAATATTTAAGGGAAGCATTTGAGAGAGAAAGGAATGGAAGAATATTTTGATGGGATTCGATGAAGAAGGCTTGAGCAGAGCATACACATGGACTTGTTGGGCTGAATAATCTATTCCTGTACCCTCACTATTTTGGTCTATTTCTGTGCAATGGATTCCATTCAGCCCAACTGGTCAATGTTCCAATCAAGCTTTTCCTCACTCCTCTTCACCTAATCTTACCAGCATATCTGTCTATTCCTTTCTCCCTCATGTGCTTATCTAGCTTCCCCTTAAATGCATCAATGTGATTCACCTCAACTACTCTTTGCATTTCCAAGATTTTAATTCAACCTAGATTTTGAATTTAAGCCCAAAACCTTCTGCCTCTGGGGAAACAATGCTATCAACTCAGCCAAGCTGACACTGAGCTGTGGCACGCTCTTTTCACTGTCCTGACAATGAGCTGCTGCCTGGAGCTCAAACTAGTCTTGTCCTCTTTGACATGTTGTGACCCGCTCTGCATTTGCACATTAGTTCAACACTGTCTTAGCCAGCATGAAAGATTGCAAAATCAGGAGTGCTTGCTGGGCCTCTCCAGTTACTAAGACTGAGAACATTGTTCTGCTGGAATACCATTATCAATACATCTACCTGTTTTTATCTAGAAGGGAACTCACTTAGAAGTTTGAACAAGCTTGTGGATGCAGTATATTAGCAATGTGCAATGTTCCCCCATGCCAGGACATGAGTCCTCCTTTGCACTTCTGTCTACTTATTATCAGAAGAATTATTTCATGAAGCCTGGCTAACACTCAAAACTGACAGGCAGGGAAAGACAAGCTGCTTCATCACTCCTGCTCCACATATGGCTGGAGCGTGAAAATTAAACACTCCTTCTCTGACACCCATTCCACCCCCACTACCCCCCCCAAAAAAAAACAGAACAGTAAGAGGATCAATAAAATAAAGGATAATCTGGGAATTCCACCTCTGACTCCCTCAGGCGACCGAAAGCAGCCAGGAAATCACAGGGACCAAGTATAATCTATAAAGGCACAAACGTTCTGTATGAACCAGTCAAGAACCAGTTCAGCTGTGTCAGCACACATCACACAAGCTGACAACAGATTCCACAGGCTCACAACTGTCTGCGAAAAGAGGAACAACCAACATCCAATTTACCCCCATTAGAGACAGAGACAGATGAAGTTATAATGGGGAGTAAGGAGCAAGGCTCCCTCAACAGCACCTACCAAACCCACGACCTCTCCCACCTAGAAGGACAAGGGTAGCAGATAGATGGGAACACCACCACTTGGAAGTTCCCCTCCAAGCCACTCACCATCCTGACTTGGAAATATCTTGCTGTTCCTTCACTATCATTGGGTCAAAATCCTGGAACTCCCTTCCTAACAGCACTGTGGGTGTACCTACACCACATGGACTGCAGCGGTTCAAGAAGGCAACTCACCACCACCTTCTCAAGAGAAATTAGGGATGAGCAATAATTGCTAGCCCAGCCAGTGACAGCCATGTCCTGTGGAAGAATTAAAAAAATAAATTTGCAGAGACATTAAATAAATAACGTTTATCTGTCTTTGTGGTAGAAGAGCCAAAACACATCCTGGAAAGAACGGGGAACTAGGGGTCTAACAACAATGAGGAACTTAAAGAAATTGGTATGAGTTTAAAAAATAGAATTGGAGAAATCAAAGGGTCTAAGTGACAACAAATCTCTGGAACTTATGACCTATATAGGGTTTAAAACAGATAGCTGCAGAGATGGTGGGTTCATTAGTTTTGATCTTTGAAAATTGCCCCAGATCTGCACTAAGTGTGGTAGCAGGTGGGAAAAAGAATGTTTTAGCTGCTGGTGGCAATGGTGGCTTTTCACGCTGTATTGTCCTAATTTCTCCTCATTAATCATGCCTTCCAGGGAAACATGCCATTTCGCTGGCAGGTGGCCGCTGAATAGCACGCCATGCTGTCACCTCGCCGCTTCCTCATGCTGGCCACCATTTTTAAAGTGTAGCCGCGTGCATGCCTCTCAGTGCTGCACAGAAGACATGGCCCCGAAAGGCAAGACAGCTGCAGCCCCTGATTCAGCAATGCATCCCTGGAATGCCTTTTGGAGGCCATGATGTCCTCTACCCTCTCTCTGGCTGAAGAAGGGGTAGCAACACCACCAACCTGGCTTGTGAGGCTGTGGTAGTGGTGGTCAGTGCCAAGGCCCTGCAAAAGAGGACAGCCATCCAGTACTGAAAGAGGATGAATGACCTCCAGTCCACCAGGGTAAGTTATTCTTCTCATCCCTCTCAATTCACACACTCACAAACCCATCACACATCCACAGGGCCCTCACTCACTGCCAGTTCAAGAGACATCACCATTCACTCTCTCACACACCATCATTGCCCTCATCCCATCCATGGCACCACTCACCAGCCACACGTGCCAGGTAAAGTTATCATCTGGCCTGGCAGGTGTCCTGCTTATACTCGCTCCATCTGCATTTATGCAGGATAAGCTGGCACACAACAAGAAGGAGAGGTAAGGAGGAATGCCTGAAATCAATGTCCTCACAGACTTTAAAAATAAAGTCACCCAGCTGGCCGGTGAGAATCTGGACCAGTCCTGTGCTGACGTTGAGGTCAGTGGTGCTCTACCAAGTGAGGTTCCAGCAGTGCAACATCCATCAGACAACCATGCTGTGAGTGGTGTGGCCTGTTCTGCAGTCCCCTACCAAGCACTAATTATCTCTCCTTGCTTTCGCAGGCACATCTGGGAAACAGCCAATCAAATCCATGACCCAGGGCCTCCAATCAAGGCCCGAAGAAACCTCAGAAGAGGAATCTGCTGAAACCCTCATTGTAGACTGTCTCAGCGCTCACCCACACCCTCCACCAGCACAGAAAGACACACCTCGATGGGACCAAGTTTTTGAGTAACCCTGGGGTCACAATCTGATGAGCAGATTGCACTGTCTGATCCACACCAGAGGCTTCCCATGTTTCTGGCGCTCAGGGGACTGTTGGAGACCAGAAATCTGCTGAGTCCAAGTCAAATGAGGAGCCTCAGAATTCATCCATGTCTCAGTAGCTGGAGCTGCAAAGGCAAGCTTGGGAACATCAGGAAAAGATGTCCACTGCACTCCTCAGATTGCAAGGCATGATGGAAGAATCCATCCTCCTTCAGTCTGAGGTGGTAACGCCAGCTTGCCAATGCACTGAGGTCAACACTGGTAGGATGGCGGCCGCTATAGAAACCTTGATCCAGGACATCTGTCCTGCGCTACTGCACAGGCTGAACTCCATTGCTGATGCCATAGTTGATCTCCAACAGTGTGTACACGAGAGGGGTGCAGGGCAGCTCGATTTCTCTCCAGCTTCCCCTTCACCTCAAGGAGTCAGGCAGAGGCCCTCGGGCACCCATAGGGAGGAGGATCAGCTGGTGCACACTCCAGGCCCATCCATCCAGGAGTATCTGGCCCATCCGAATCCCCTCTTCCTGTGACCCCAGCAAATCCAGCTCCACAGGCCGAGGAGGGTGTCACTGCCGTACTGCAGGACCCTGAAAGCAGGCTGGGGCCCACCAGGTCTCAGCTCTCCAGAGTAATCCCATCAAGATAATTACAGTCAGCAGGCTGCCTCCACCTCCACTGTGGATGTCGGGGGAGCACCAAGACATAGCAGCAAGGTTAGGGATGTTAAGAAGACATGGATGTTAATCACTTGTGCATAATGTTCGATTTGTTAATAAGCTCCCAAGAATGTCTCCTTGCCTATGGCTCCTTGTTCTGATGAGCAGTGTTTGTGTCACTCAGATGTGAAACCTTGGTCCCTGCACAAGATAAAGGCAGATGTTTCAGTCCAGGGCTTCTTCCCTGTTCTATGTGCGACCTTCTCAGCACACTGATGATGCACCTTCACAGTCACTGGTCACATCAGTCTTGACTGCACCTCAGTGGGGCTTATCATTGCTGCCAGAATGTCCTGAACCGACGGCACTGAGTTCCATCATTCTCTGTGTTCCCAGCACCTTTGAGGTGCAGTTGGCCCCCCATCTCATCAGCATCTGTGTCCGTTGACACTGTGGTCCCGAAGGGCTCAGCTCACGACAGATGCCATAGGATCAGGAAAGATTTCCCCACATCTCCATGTTATGACCCTATTGACAGAGCGTAAGCAAGCTGCCGTCAGCCAGACAGGAGTCAGATGTTCGCATAAACTATGTGAGGATCTATGGAGTGTCCCCACTGCATGTCATCATCATCCTCCTGAATATAGGGACCAAGGGCATCCGCTGCGTCTCCATGACAGGAGCCTTATCACAGAGGATATGTGCACTGCCATCAGCCAGACTGGAATCAAACATTCACAGATATTATGTGAAGATCTATGATGTCTCCTCACCGCATGTTGTCATTATCTTCCATGAACCTAGTAGCTATGAAGGCCTCCTGAGCGTGCCTGCCTTGTCTGGCCAGTGTGAGGGCCTCATTGTCATCATCTTCGCCTTCGAAGACTTTCTCACCCTCATCCCCATCAACGTCCTCCCCATCTCCTCCTCAGCCAGCTCCTCTCCCCTTTGCAACGCCAGGTTGTAAAGGGCGCAGCAGGTGACGCTGATGCATGACACCCTCTGTGGGCTGTTTAGCGGGGCTCCACCAGACCGGCCCAGGCACTGGAACCTCATTTTCATGATCCCGATGCTCTGCTCCACCGAGTTGCGAGTTGCAGCCTGAGACTTATTATAACTTCGCTCTGTTGCAGTCTGAGGCCGCTGCACGGGTGTCATCAGCCACGGCCTCTGTGGGTAGCCCTTGTCCCAAGGAGCCAACCCTGCAGCTTCTGTGGACCCTGGAAGATGTCAGAGATCTGAGACCTACTGAGAATGTAGGAGTTGTGCAAACTCCCTGGATACCATGCGCAGACCTGTAGGATGCATTTTTGGTGGTCGCACACCAACTGAACATTCAGCGAGTGGAAGCTCTTGCGGTTGTCATAGTAGACCGCTTGTTGCTATGGAGATCTGAGCGCCATGTGAGTGCAGTCAATGACATCCTGCACCTGTGGGAAACTTGAGATCTGGGCAAATCCCAGCACTCTTGTATTCTGGCTTTCCTGATCTCAGGTGAAGTGCACAAAATTGTGTGATCTCATGAATATGGTGCCCGTGACCTCATGGATGCATTTGGAGCCTCTGTTTGGACACTTTCAATATCCCACAGAGGTCACCCATGGAGCCCTGAAAGGAGCCACTGGTGTAAAAATTGAGTGCCATGGTCACTTTCATGGCCAGTGGCAGTGGATGCCCTCCATGTCCACATGGTGCCCAAAATTCTACAGCAGGTGGCAAATGTGACCAACCAGTTCCCTGGACATTCACAGTCTTCGGCGACACTGGTTCTCGGTCATCTGCAGGAATAACAAATGGCGTCTATAGACCCAGGGTCTAGCTAGGTGCCAACGAGCGCGAGCTCTGTGGGTCTTCAGTGGCATGCGCGGGAGTCCCAGCCAGCCCTTCTTCCTAAGGGTGGTGCCTCTCCTCCGTTTGCCCAGCCAGGCTTGTCCGTCGCTCTCTTCTCCATCGTCTCTGCTCTCTGTAAGCCATGAGGTATACAGCTAGTTCACCATGCTCCATGATCGTGATGTACTCCTCCTGCAGGATGAAACAGAGAGGCGTGTGGGTTAGCTTGGGTGTTCTAAGAACCTCTCTTGGTTAAGTCTGAAGGCCCCTTAACGCATCCCGGAGAGTGCTGGCCACCCCTTGGATGGCCAGAGTTTAGTGCGCTGCATGGCTGCCCGAGACTCTACCCACCTCTTCCCCACTCCACCCAACTGAGTGGTGGCAGCTTTGCCTATTGGACTTCAAGCTGTGCTCTCAGCTCAGGCACAGGCATTCTCCTAACCCACACTGCAAGGCTGCACCATTAGCTTGAACCATGGGGGAGACTGGTCCAAACTGGGATGATGACATTGCAAGGGGCTGTGAGCACCTCCACCAACGACTGCTCCATGGCCAGCTTTAGCAAGGGGATTGTACAACATGCGCAGTTGTCCAATTGTTCTGCAGTCCACTAAAATGCTCATTAGTTTGCAGTCTGTGCCTGAGGGGTGAAAAGCTCTTTCATAAATCCGTTACCCTGTTAACTGGCCCCTAATAATAGATTTGAGCATTTTGCCTACTCCAGATGTTAAGCTAACTAGCTATAGTTCTGTTTTCTCTCTTCCTCCTTTCTTATACAGCGGGGTTATGTTTGCTCCCTTGCACTTTCATGCCTCTGCATTGTTTGAGTGGGCAGATGAGCTAGAGACTCGACTCCAAGCATGCCAATGTGGCTGTGCCTGAACGGTCTCAGCTGCAGAGGAATGGTCACTTTATGCACGGTGTCCCAAATGCGGGGCCGCTTCCCTCCCCCACCTGCTCCTCCCACCTCACACGTACTTGTGCACCACCGTCATCAACTGCAGTGCAGCCCTTGCCCACCCCCCCCAACTCATCTCAACAGCAGGGTAGCCCTTGCCCCATCACCACACTGTCAGCCAGCCGGGACAAAGCAACTTGCCTGTGCCCTTGCCTGAATTTGCGGGGCCTCAGCCTTGAGGTCTAACAGGCAACCCTCGCGAGTGCTGTGCAGCATTACTGTGCAGTCAGCTCTGAGTTCCCCTCTAAGTGCAACTTGCCAAGTCGTGCCTTACATATGCTGTTGGGAAACATGTTGACGTGAAATCACACCAACATGCTCAGATGATCCAACATTGGGTGATGATTCCTGCGAGCAGGGTTTATAATAATATGCAGATGTATTACAATGAAGTTTCCGACATGCGGCAGTGGGAAATGCGGCCCACCACTGATGGGCAGAGCGGATGATTGTAGACTGGTTTCACAATGGTCTGAAACTGATTGTCGGCCTTCCCGCCATATTGTGCTTTCATGCTGCCATGACGACCAATACCAACGGGCGCGATAAATTCTGCCCTTAGGTCCCAGAACAGTTCCCAAAGATTGCAAGGAAGCAAACATAACCCCGCTGTTTAAGAAAGGAGGAAGAGAGAAAACGGAACTATAGCTAGTTAGCTTAACATATGGAGTAGGCAAAATGCTCAAATCTATTATTAGGGGCCAGTTAACAGGGCAACGGATTTATGAAAGAGCAATCATGTTCGCCAAATCTCTTAGTTTTTTAAGATGTGATTAGTAAGCTGGATAAGTGGGAACCAGCTGATGTAATGTGTTTGGATTTTCCCATGCCTGGTGTTCACAATTTAGTTACTGAGTCATTGGACCAACTGATTTCTTGTGCTGTTTATTGACAAGTGTTTATATCTCTTAACCAAGAAATTCTTTCAGTAAAGAGAGACATGATCATTTTTGATTAAGGAACCAAAGTCATGGGCCAAGATCCATAGGTGCAGATGAGACAAGAAAATCAGTCAGTCCAGAAGCAGCTTATGATGATGTTAAACTTGAGTATTAAAAGCCTGTAGCTTGTTGGAAGAACGAATGAGTGAAGCTGACCTGACACAGAGGATGGTTAGTTAATTCTGAGGCCACTATGCATCCATTCATCAGTGGCTTTGGTTCATTTTTCAATTAATTTGCATTGTGTCAGCCCATTCCCATTACCGCTGAAGATTCAGTGGTATGTTTCCATTATGCATGCGTTGTTTGGTTCAATTCCTTTGAGACAGTTAGTGTTCCCTGAGGAATTCGAACACTTTAGTGTTATCCATCCAAAAATTGACCACAAATTGGTTTCATGAAACAAAACTGCCATTGCCTAGTCTAATTCACCTGTTGGTGAACTGCACTCTTCCCTCCCAGTCCCCATCCCATTAATTTTAATAAAATGCTGCAGACTGGAGTTTAACATAAATGCTCTAATCAGTGTGTTAAGGAAAGCACCCAGGGAAAACAACATTCCATTATTGATTTAAATCCCATCTCCCATAATGGTGGTGACTCGAGCACTCTTTTTGGTCTGACCTTACATGTGTTAGCAGGTTCATCCCTCCTCCCTCACATACCCAGTGTTTTTAGCAGATTGCTAATGAATGAGGTCCAGTCTGTGCTGTTTAATCCATGCGGCCATGATGATAATAAATGTCACGGACAGGAATTGAGTTTAAGTCTGCAAACTGTGGCACTAGAAATATCATGGAGTAAAATACCTTACTTTGGGGAGGTCTTGTGGTGCAGTGAGTGGTGTCCCTGCCTCTGAACCAGAAGCTCAGGGTTTGTTGCTCATGGAACATGTGATGGAACATGGCCAAAGAGGTTGATTATCAATGTGTAAATCCTTCTGCTATGACAATAGCAGGTGGTAAGAGCAGGACAGTCTCTGGGCCAGCCATGCTTAATGAGGAGTGGCACCCTCTGGTGACAGTCTGGTGACTTGTTCCAGGAAAAACTAGCTATGGAAACAGATATGAGCACAGCCTTTATCTGCCTCGTGCATCACTAGATGTGGAAAAGTCTCTAAATCTAAAATACATTCCTGCTCACTGCATTATTTTGTTGAGGTTTTCTCATCAACTATGTGCTCATTAACTACCACAGCCAGATTTTCTGAGAGTGATCAGGTTACTAGCATAATGAACTAGCAATGTCATTCTGCCCCTATTTTGACACTAGATAATACTCTCAAAGCCTTGTTTGGTCAATCATACAGCACAGAAGAATCCATTTGTACTTATCACCCATGTGCCAGCTCTTTGAAAGAGCTAACTAATTAGCCCCAATAACCTGCGCTTTCCTCATTGTCCTGCATTTTTTTCTTTTCAATATTTATCTAATTCCCTTTTGAAACCTGCTTTGTAAATCAACCAAATGTATTTGTGGATTACTTTTCCACATGCCACACCCTTTGGGCAATTGTGGAACACTATGCCAACTGGTAGTATACAGTGAATGGGGTATATAAGTGCGTCAGAGTGAGGGGTGTGGGATATATCAAAGTGTTACAGTAAGATGTGGAGGAGTTGATGTCATAGTGGTAATGTCAGTGTACTATTAATCCAGAGGCCCAGGCTAATCCTCTGGGAATCCTCCTTAGCTCTGAAGAAGTGTTATTTGGACTCGAAATGATAACTCTGTTTCTCTCTCCACAGCTGCTGCCAGACCTGCTGAGTTTTACCAGCATTTTCTGTTTTAATCCTCTGGAGACATGGGTTCAAATCCCACCATAGCAGCCAGTGGAATTTAAATGCAATTAATAAATCTGGAACTATAAAGCTAGTCTCAGCCATAGTGACCTTGAAACTGTCATCAATTATCATAAAAACCCATCTGGTTCACTAGCCCTTTAGCAAAGGAAATCTGCCATCCTTACCCAGTCTACATGTGACTCCAGACCCCACAGCAATGTGGTTGACTCTTAGCTGATCCTTGAAATGGCCTCGCAAGCCACTCATTTCAAGGGCGATAGAGATGGGTAACAATTGCTG
This sequence comes from Carcharodon carcharias, assembly GCF_017639515.1. Taxonomy (NCBI): domain Eukaryota; kingdom Metazoa; phylum Chordata; class Chondrichthyes; order Lamniformes; family Lamnidae; genus Carcharodon; species Carcharodon carcharias. The sequence continues at coordinate 95,162,104 of NC_054474.1, forward strand.
GCCTTGTGAACACGCCCACATCCCATGAAAGAAATAGAAAAAAATGTCACAGTGAGGGATCTTGGGGTATATCAGAGTATTACAGTGAGGTGTGAGGGAAATATATGGGTGTTACAGTAAGGGGTGTGGGGTATATCAGAGAATGTTACAGGTATATCAGAGAATGTTACAGGTATATCAGAGAGTGTTATAGTGAGAGGTATAGGGTAAATCAGAGAGTATTCCAGTGAGGGGTGTGAGGTTTATCAGGGAGTGTTACAGTGAGGGGTATGGGGTATATCAGAGAATGTAATAGGTATATCTGAGAGTGTTACAGTGAGGGGTATAGGGTAATTCAGTGACTATTCCAGTGAGGGGTGTGAGGTATATCAGACAGTGTTCCAGCAAGGGGTGTGAGACATATCAGAGTGTTACAGTGAGGAGTGTGGTGTATTGATAATAGGTGATTGTGGTAGTGGAACCGAGTATTAGATACTATACAGTACTCTGTACTAAATAGGGGGGGGTCACCTGACGAGAGAATCAAAGGTCAGATAGCACACGTTAGAGCCTGTCTTGGTAGCATTCATTTATTGCAGAGATTGGTGTTTATGTTATGTTAAATGAGTTATCAATAAAGTTAGCTCAGCTACAATGTCGATGGCCTGTGTGCAGCACTGAAACAAAAAACAAGACATGGTGTCAGAAGTAAGCTAAATGCAGCAATGGAGGTTCTGAAACCACCAATAGAGGTCAGTTTGGAGGGAAATATCACTGAAAACTGGAGGAGGTTCCGCAAGTGATTCGAGCTGTATCTTACAGCGACAAGCAGTGATTAAAAAGACCCTCAAGTACAGTCTTCCATCTTTCTTCACATAGCAGGGGAAGCAGCCCTCGAAGTCTATAACACATTCACATTTGAAAGTGATGAGAAACGAAATGACTTGAAAGAAATAATGGAAAATTCAAAGCCTACTGCAGCCCTAAGAAAAACATTACGGAGGAAAGATTTTGATTTTTTACATGCATGCAAGGCAGTGCAAGATCAAAATCCAAAATGCACCAGTGGAGCAACAGATAACTAGACAAAGCCTGAGAATCCTGAAAACTATCCAAGGGGTGATAATGACACAGAGATGGAAAAGGCCCCTTGTCCTTCAAAATCATCTCTGCCACTATTCAGAACATCCAATGGAAGAATTATGAAAAAAAGAGATAAAGAGATGAGTAAAGGACAAAACAGACTGATCAAAACGAAGTGAGAAAGAATAGATAAGAGACTTTGGCCAGGATTTTCCGACCCCATCGCGGGCAGGACCTGCTACGGGTGAGGCGGTGCCCCAACCAGAAGTGCATTGAGTTGTGGCGGGACCGGAAGATCCCAGCAACGGATAGGTGCGGAAAATCCTGCCCTTTGTGTACTTTTTGTTTTTGTTTAAAAAAGGGGAAATATCATGATAATAGGTGATTGTGGTTGTGGACTCCAGTATTAGATATTATACAGTACATTGTACCAGATAGGGGGTCACCTGACCAGGGAATTGAAGGTCAGATAGCACACGTTGGAGCCTGTTTTGATGGCATTCAGTTATTGCAGAGGTATATGTTTATGTTAAGAAAATGTGTCATCAATAAAGTTAGCTCAGCTACAATGTCGATGGCCTGTGTGCATCATTGAAACAAAAAACAAGACAGGGTATATCAGAGTTTTACAGTAAGGGTTGTTGGTGCCCTCATTGATGTTGTCTGGGATCAGTTAGTTACAAGTTCCTTTGATTTAACATAGTCATGTCTATTTCACACATCATTGAAAGCTCTAATGTCAATATGGTTATCAAAGAAAAAAGTTATATTTAATATCTTACCAGACAGTATTACTCAGAAACCTGGACTAACATGAATTCAAATCCCTCATTGCAGCTTCAGAATTTGGATTTAGTATTTTTAAAAATCTGGAAATAAAATATATTGGTAAAATCAGCAAAGTAAGCAGGAAAGATGGTTGTTTTTTTAAAAAAAAGAACAATTGATTCACGACTGGTGTAGGAAACTGTAGCAATTATAGTTTTGGGAAATGCAGGACTGTAGCTTTAATAATAATCCTGTGTTTTAAAATCATATGATCTATGTAAACCAATGTGTTAACAGCACGGGGAACCTCTACAGGAGAGTTCTTCTTTAGTTATGGAGTTTGATGCACACAAGTAGTTGCTGCTGCTGTCTTATAAATAGATTTAAATGTTTCTACTAAGAAATGTTGTCTAAAGATCAACTCTATAGCAAACTGATGACGAGGATAAATCAGATTCGGTGCTGTATCCCGCCCAGCGATTGTGAGTATCTAAGTTCGTTAAAAATAAAAGAAGACATACTCATCCAAAATGCCACAGTTTGGCAGAATCAATCCCTTTGAGTGAGCCACAGATGACTGGTCTCAATATATAGAACGTCTTGCATTCTTCTTTCAAGCAAACAAAATCCACGGGGGAGGAAAAGAGGAGTGATTCTCCTGAATATTTGTGGGAATAAGACCTACAGTTTAATTCAAAGCTTGACGGTCCCCTGTACCCTAGATTCGAAGACTTTCAGTGAATTAGTAGACCATGTTAATGGATATTTTCAACACAAGCCCTCAGTCACAAGGCAGAGGTTCAGGTTCAGTTCACAGAATAGAGCCCCGATTTATTTACTAATTTTACCAATGTGGCAAAATTAAAACAACTAACAGAATATTGTGATTTTGGCGAAACCCTGAATGACATGCTCAGAGATCGTTTAGTATGTGGCATGCAGGAAGACACTATTCAGCAAAGATTGCTGGCTGAAGTGAACCTTGATTTTAGGAAAGCGTTAGAAATAGCACTGGTGATGGAAAGCTCTGTAAGGTATTAGCAAGCAATTCAAAGGATGCAAAGTGGAGCCGTTCTCCTAGACGGGTGGGAGCCGACAGCCGAAAGTGGCGCAAAAAGTTGGGACTCCGCCATGAAGTAGGAAAGTGAGAGAGGAAACAGCTTAGCAACTAACTCAAAAAATAATTTTCATCAATATGGAAACAATCAGTCTTCTCGCAATTGGCAATTTATAAAAAGTGGAATGTTATTTTTGTCACAAGTGGACACATAATAAGATAGTGCAAAGCAAGATTTAAACAGGCCTCCAAAAAAAAAACAAAGTCCAATGAAGTCTATAGTGGAGAAGAGCCAGAAACAATCAATTATGACATTTGTTCATTATTCAACATGAAAGTTGGGAAGACAGAGCCAATATTTGTTATATTACAAGTGAATGGTAAACCCTTCAAAATGGAAGTAGACACCGGCGCTTCTACCACTTAATAGGAGAACACACTTTCAGATATTTAAATAAAGGTGATCAACAATTAAATTTTGAACAAACATCTGCCAAGTTGAAAATGTACACAGGCGAAGAAATCCAAGTAAAAGGTATCACCAGACCAACAGTTCATTATAGACACCAATCGACACTCAGTGATAATATTAGAAGGAAGAGGACCAAGCCTTCTAGGTCGAAATTGGTTGAGGCAAATTAACCTTGATTGGTCAATGAGATTTAAAAAGGAAGCTGGAAGAGTTCCTGTCTTGAAAAAGGAACAAGGCAAGGTACTTCAGAAAGAGCCTGGAGAGTCCAAAACCGCTACTGGATGAAAAAGGAGTGTGTAAACATTCAGCAACCTGAAGAAATGAAGACTGTCTTAAACAACAACATGGAAGAACAGCAGAAGAAATCCAAAGATACTCTGCTGAATGACAGAGTTCAAGATGAAGTGAACGAACTTCTCAAAGAAAAGAAAAACCTGTTGAAAGACCTTCACACACTACAACGATCCCTCCAGTCAAATTTTGTGCCTCTAAAAAATTACAAAGAGAAACAGGAAGAATTTAACACCTCACTGAACAAACTGAAGAACCAGTTGGCAGAGAAGATGCAGCGATGTTTAATTTTCCAGGAGGAAGCCAACAGATATAAGAAGGAGACAGAAGAGCTGAAGAATCAGATAAATGAAGCAAAAAGCAAAATTCATAGGACTTTCCAAGATGTGAGTAGATAATGAAGTCATGGGTAGCTCAACTACTGAACTAAGACAAGTTGAGATTGAGAGAAGTCTGGCTGACAGTGAAGTTAAAAAAAAAGACCGAGACTAAGTACTGTGGTAGAAAGAAGAAGACATGTGGAAAAAGGATGCTGAATTACTGATAAGACACCAACTTTTAAAAAAAAGTCATACTGTGTGGGATTCAGCATTGGTCAACATCCTGATTTTGTGAATCATTCAAGAACTCTTGGATCAGAGGCAATCCATGACTGTGCTATTTGTTCATTTGCAACTACTGGAATTATCATATGAACGCTGGTCAATCACAAGTCAATCCAGCAATACAAGTGCCAGTTCACACCATTTGCTTACCCAGGAGTTCCGCATATGCATCTATCTTTTCATGAAGGCACCGTCTTCAGATAAGACTAAGTCTAATACTTCCCAACTTGGAGGGGAAGATGAAGGAACCAAAAAGTGATTCATGACTTGCATAGTCGTGAGCAACAATTTATTTTTGGAGAAGCAGTATATGTAAAGAATTTCGGTGGAGGACCGAAATAGTTACCTGGTAAAGTGAGTTCTGTGACTAGAACATTGTCATACCACGTGGAAGTGGTCCGGACCACCCATAAGCATGTGGATCATTTAAGAAAAAGAGAGATAGCCCAAAAAAATGATGTTCCATCTGTAACCATTACTGAACTAGTAGTTCCTGTTGAAGTTGCTTAGCCAAGGACAGACATGTCCGATGTCTCTGTCAGAGTCGAAGACACTGAACTGCATGTGCCCATTGAGGTCCCTGATGTTAATGCGGTTCCAGAGAATATGTTTCCTACAAAAGAATCTGAAGTTGTGGAGCTGCAACATTCCACACAGATCAGGAAACCACCTGAAAGACTGAACTTGTAATTTCATGACCCGTCTAAATATTGTAATGTCATGAGATAAATATCTTTGCAAATACAAAATGTACAGAAAAGTTAAAGGGGGAGGAATGTAGTAAATATTGTTTTGGGAAATGTAGGACTGTAGCTTTAAGAATAATCCTGTTTTGTAAGATCACATAATCTGTTTAAACCAATGTGTTATCAGTGCTGGGAACCTCTACAGGGGAGTTCTTCTTTAGTTATGGAGTTTGATGCACACATGTAGTTGCTGCTACTGTCTTATAAATAGATTTAAATGTTTCTACTAAGAAACGTAGTCTGAAGATCAACTCTATAACAGAAACCCAGTGTCCTTTTGGGCCTATTTGTGACCCCAGTTCCACTTTGAAATGGCCTAACAAGCCATTCCATTGTACCAGCAGTTCAAGGAGAAGGTTCATCTTTTCAGTGAAATTAGGGACGGGCAATAAATGCCAGCCTTGACACCATTGCCCATACCCTGAGAATGAATTTAAAAAATACTATGTTGGGGTTCTGCTGTATTTCAAATTTAATCTACATTACTGTAAACTGTAGCCCAAAGCCAATGATCACTCCAGTCACACTGTCTGATGTGAACTACATTTTGGAAGTCAGGAGAGCACTTTATATGTGTCCTTGTGCAGATGTATAGAACACCACTCCTTGGCCAGTAAGTTTATAATTGGCCAAACCTTCTGGAAAAAGATAACAGCAGATGCTGCTGTCATAGTGCGAAGCAACCCACCCATTTATAATGAAAAGATATACATTGTAAGTTATGAATTTCCAGCACTTGCTGGTCAGTTTGCGTTATTCTGCTACTTGCTTCACACGAAGAAAATCTCACCTTTAGCCAGACCATTATTTTTAAGAGCACGTTGGATTTGTAATTGCTCAGTAAACTCACCTCAGAAAGTTAAAGCTCATAATTAATACTGTAAGTACAATTTTAAACACATGATAATTGGCATTGCATTTTCAATGAACTTATCTGGCCCACAGATAGAATGACTTAACTGTTGAGTCTCATTCCTGCATGTTGTATATTTTTGGAGGTTTTGTAAAATTTTATATTTTAATTTTTTTCTTGTTTCTTTTCCTTTCCATCTTTTTTTCCCCCTTTTCTCTCTTAATCAGTTTTTCTCCTCTCTTTCTGTATCTGATATAACAGAAACTCACCTTCCTTTTTCATCTTTCACTGTTTCTGTTTTGAACCTTAAGTCTGACATTTTTTTATGGCTTCACAATAACACATCGTGTTAAGCAATGCTGCGAATGTTAAAATTGCCCACAGCAGGCATAACTACACAAGAAAGAGACACAACATAATGGTGCAGAATAATTCATCGAACCGTAGAATGGTTACAGTACAGAAGGAGGCCATTCAGCCCATCAAGCTCTTGCCAGGTTTCTGCAAGAGCAATTTAGCTATTCCCATCCCCCACCGTTTCCCCACTACCCTGCAATTGTTTTTCGAATTGCCTTTTGACAGCCACAATTGCGTCTGCCTCCACCGCCCTCTGAGGCACTTCATTCCAGATTGCTATGACTTGTTGAGTAAAAAAAAAGTTTTCCTTACCTCACCTTTGATTCTTTTGCCAATCATTTAAAATTAGTGCTCTCTGGTTTTCGACTCCTCCACCAATGGGGACAGTTTCTCTCTATCTACTCCATCCAGACCCCTCATGATTTTGATTTTGAATACCGCTATCAAACCTCCTCTTGGTATGCCAAGGGTAACCTTGACCAGGGCCAGACAGGCTGAGCTCTTTCCATTGACCCAAATGGATCCTTTCCCTCAGAGATGAAGTTAAGAGCCATGTTAGGGCCATTCAATTCACGTAATTGTATAGTTGAGAGATGCATTCGGGGCTGTGCAATTACAGTCATGGAAGAGTGGGGACTTTAGCCCCTCAACTGAAGCTTTGTGAGGAGGGACCCCCACAGTTCTGTATATTCTCTCTTGATGGCAAAAGTAGGATCCTGAAACTATATCGGAGAACAAATTAAGTATGTATGGTTTTCATTGAAGGTTAAAGTACTCTTTTTACCAAATTACACCTCCATAAATGATTTGTACTGGGGCTGAAAGCCTCCCTGGCCCACTTGATAATATTTCCACAGCAATTTTGTTTAAGACGATTGCCACTCTTTTTGCTGTGTATGTTGGCGCTAAATCATGGGTGGTTTCTTTCACAAGGAGACTGCAAAAGGAGCATTTTAAATTAAGTCATTCAAATCTAACCCCCTCCTAAAATGTCCTGGACATAGAAACGACTGATTCAAAGCTGCTGCGCAATTGGTAATTTAATGAACTGGTGAACCAAAAGGCACCATATTCACCTGGAATTTCTGTGGGGGGTGGGGAGGGGGGTCTTTGGCGAGAGAACAGTGGATTTCCCAGAGAGATGGAGCCAACACCTAGAGATGGCTTTTGTGTGTTTTCCTGGGAATTCTACTTCTTGCCTACCAAGTTTACAGTGAGACACCAGAAGAAACCAATAACAGCACAGCTCTGCGTGTATCTACTCCAATCATTATGCCAGGTCACAAAAAGACTGAAAGGTTTATACTACTGAATAATGAGCTCTGATAGTAAATAACCTTAATAATTGCAATTTAGAACTTGTTTTGAGATAATATATACATTTGTGTGTATGTAATATACATACAAAAAGCCAAAAAATAATTGGATGGAAATTGAAGTCTTGGTTTAGAGAGTCCTTTCGTACTGTAATTATCCTATTGATATGGGGTTGCCAGTATGTCATGAATAATGCCGCCAAGGTATACTATTCTCCAGAGCTTCATAAAGTCAGACTGTTAAATTAGCCCTTGACAGAATGTTGAGACAAATTGTTATGTAGTAATGAGTGTATTCATTTCTAGTTTGCTGCCTTGCACCTGTTCACAGACTAAAATAGATCTGTATAATATTCCGAAGCAGTTAGTGTAACATGAGAACTTGGTACTTCTCTGTTCTGGTAACACCTGATCCCCAGCCCCCCTAACCTGCTTGAACAGGAGATTACTTTCCCCTAGACTGCTGCTCTTCAGTTTTTAATTGGTAATTATTGATGATTTGTGAAAATACGCAGGTCTGACTTAAGTTAATTCAGATTTGAAGTGAAGGGTTTAACTGATTGTTTTTGTCTTCACAGAAACACATTACATTTAACAGTGCTGCGGATGTTAAAATTTACAAACAGATCTAGACACACAAGGAAAAGACAGAACATAATGATGCACAATAATTCATTGAATCATAGAATGGTTATAGCACAATAGGAGGCCATTCAGCACTAAAGCTGTTTCCAGGTCTCTGCAAGATCAATTTAGCTAGTCCCCACTTGTCTGTCCTTTCCTTGTATTCCTGTAACTCTTTTCTCTCTTCAGGTGCTTATCCAATTCCCTTTTCAAAGCCATAATTGAATTTGCCTCCACCACATTCTCAGGCTGTGCATCCCACATCGTAATGACTTTCTAAATTAAAAAGTTTTTCCTCATCACCTTTGGTTCTTTTGTCAATTGTTTTAAATCTGTGAGCTCTGGCACTCAGCGCTTTTGCCAATGGGAACAGATTCACCCTAGCTACTCTGTCTAGATCCCGCATGACTTTGAACGCCTCTCTATGGGGTGGGGTGGGAGCAGGTTTGGGTTGGAGTTGGGCCCACTGCAGGCCAAAGCAGATAGGAGGCCCCTCATACCTTACATGCCAACTCACATTGAAGATTAACATAGGGGCAGGAGTAGGCCATTCGGCCCTTTTAACCAGCTCCGCCATTCAATACGATCACGTCTGACCTGATATGGTCCCAAATCCACTTTCCTGCCTGCCCCCTCCTCCGCCATAACCCTTGACTTCATTGTCTATCAAAAATCTGTCTTAATCAGCCTTGAGTAAACTCAATGACGTAGCCTTCATTACTTTCTGGAGAAGAGAATTCCACAAAAGAACGACCCTCTGAGAGAAAAAAAATTCTCTCATTCATAAACTTTGCCCCTTAGTTCTAGTCTCTCTAGAATTTATTTAATATTTATTTATTAAATACATTCTCTTTCTGCTCTCATAGCCCTTCTATGCCCATTCACTCATTATACACTACGTATGAACCAATGGACCCAATAATAACAATGGCATGTAAGAAACTACTTAAAAAAAACACTTGTTAATAATTTTTTGGAAAAAAACAGGTATTCTTGCAACCTATAAAAATATCAATCCAGCAGACCATTGAAGCGTCAATAACAGAAGCTTTACACACCAGGTTTTTGTTAAGATTGTATCTTTTGCCAACAGAAAATGAAAAACTCTCTCTCAATTTTTCTTTGCATTTAAGAAAATGAGGTTGCCTGTATGGCACTATGAATTTTAAGTTCCTTTGTCTGAAACCAGACACCTTCAGGTTCTGGATTGGTTTCGCATTGTATAATGTTACACTCTGCTATAAGGAGCATCTCGGGTATCACGATTCCAACTGACAAGTCATGTAATTAGGTCATTAAAGCCGTGTAATATGTCGTAGAAACAATCCTAACTCTTAGATCAGGTGCATCAGTGGCCGTCTGTTCAACAGGAGGATGCGTTTTCTATTTCCGCTGAAATAATTGGGTTGTTTCTCCTTAAAATCTAACATTGAATGTATTGGCATTAGGCATGTAATTGCTGACAATGCTCTTTAAATTGAAAATAAGCACCAGCATTAATAATACTACCAGTGATTGACAGAGTGGTTAAATTCTGTATATTTTCTTCTGTCATTTCCTTCCTATTAAGACATTTTGACTTGTGTCTTTCCAACTTCAAGCCTTTTAATCTCCTTCCTATTGATTGACAAGCCCCGTTGCCATTGGACACACAAATCAGCAGTTGCACTTCCTATTACACAATGTGACTCACTGCAAATAATTCCATCCATGCTCATGAGTGTGATCCAAATATAGATTTTCGTACTGCAGCCCCTGAGCTGTTCTCAGCTCTTGAGTTTGACTTAGTTGACAAGGATGTTTCATTGCAGTTTCCTGACTCAATTGCCCTTTCCCACCCCCACCCCACCCCTTCAATAAATTTGGCAACATTAATTAGTTCAGGACACAGTCTCCAATCTACAGTATGCTTGGCTATTTTCAGTGGGGTGGGGTGCAATCCTCTGAATACACTTTTTCTTTCTTCTCCTCCTTTTTCACTAATTGTCTTGGCTCCTTTCCATTCCTAAAGATGTTGACTGTTGTCTGGGTTACAGTTTCATTGGCAGCACCTCTGATACCTTACTCAATGGCAGTGCTCTGTGAATGAGCTTTGGCAGTGGACATCAGTGCTCATAAAGTGAATATTCAGCACTGAAGAGGAAGAAAGTTCACAACTGACCCCAATCTTGTCCTCATTTGGACCAGTTTTAATCATTTAAGGGGTTTTGGAGAGGAACATCCCAGATTCTATAACATCACCCACAACATTGGCCTGTTTTTTTTTGTTTTTCACCTCTCCCAGGAAATAATAGTTTTTGAATGAGTAGGGAGTGTATACATTATAATACAGAAGGCATCATAATTTTGCATGATAGGCTGGATGGAGCCTATCCATCATTGGTCATATGCATCAACACACACATACACATACATGCACGCACATATGCATACATGCACAAGCAGACATACACACCCACATGTACACATATGTGCACACACACCTGCACATACATTCATTTACACACACACACACACACACATATACATACCTCCACATACATGTGTACCACTCACACACAAAAACACACTCCCATAGCAATTTTCCCTATTCTTATCCATTGTAACAGTCAGAACTAAACAACTGGACCTAGTGATCTAAGAAGGGGGATAAAATCAGCCAAGGATTTGCATCTGTTTATATGTGGAGACTGCTGCTGGGATATGCACAGGACTGTGACATGACAATAGGACCAAGTTCCACTGTGATGGCTCCCACAGTCAAACATCACACTTATATTTAATGTCAATAATGACATAGGAAGAAGGTACATTTGTACAGTGCATCAGAGAGAACTGCTATCGTCAGTGGAGCCATGCACTAGGGAAGGTCAACCAGTCAGAAATTTGTTTTGGGGCAATAGCACTGGATTGGTGGTAGGATATGAGTTCTGTTAACTTTGGGAGAACAGGCAGTTCATTCTGCAGATTTTACACTATCACCAATGATAAATCTCTACTCCAATGTTTTGAAAGCACAACCTTTGGAAAAAGGGACTAATATATAGACAGTCCCCGTTTATACCTACAACATTGTTCATTTAGTAAGTACATTTGAAGTGTTATCAAAGTGATAAGATCGTGTTGGAATAAAATGTAGTTGTGATAGTTGATCATTCAGACTGAACACACTTTTATAGTGATCTAGTGATGTAGTATGAGTATTTAAAAAGAGTAATTTTCTGAATTTGTTCTTGCAGTGGTGAGCTTCACTCATTAGGAATCTATTTGGAAAATAGTGTGCAGCAGATTCCCATGTTTCTGAGATACAGGCCTGGGATTTCCATCCTCAGGGTGGATAGCAAGAGTAACGAAAATTCCCAGCTCAGCCTGCCCCCCTCTGAAGAAAGTGCCCCGTAAAGGTGGGATCTTCATTGTTGGAGGTGGGTGCTGGCTGGATTCAAGCCAGCTGAGCTGGGAAGAAGTTCAGAGGTGGGCTGTTTAAAAGGCACAACTCGGTGCAATGGGACTTGGTCCCAGTTAAAATAAAAACACAAAGGCTTTCCAGCCCTCACCCCTCACACCCCCTAACACTCCAAACACTCTCCGTGCACATCTATTCCACCTCATGCCCCCCCCCCACCTCTTATGTCCCCTTATGCCCCCATGCCAAACTTTGCCCTTCCACCCACTCCCAAGGCCCCTCATTCCCCCATGCCAAGCTCTGCCCTTCCATCAGTCCCCGATGCCAAGCTACGGCACTTGCTTGCCCATTGGTTGACAATACATTGTATAGAACCAGTGAACCCTATATTGACAGTAGGATGTGTAAAGGAAGCTTTTAAAAAAGTAATTCATTCATAACTTTCTACTATGTTGAAAAATAAGTCATTTCACTTAGAAGGCAATAAAAGTGTCAATCATCCAGACCCTTTAAGGTATCAATAACAAAAACCACAAACGCTTGAGACCCCTTAACCTTGTGTAAATAAACATTGTGAAATTGACACCAGAAATCAGAGAGCCTGAGCTGTCAATCAAGCAATGTTTTCTCTGGGCCACAGCTGTTTCAACAAGCGTGATGAGGCTAAGCAGGGGAGTTCTCCTGATGTCATGGCCAACACATAACATTCAAATTAAAACTTCATCACGAAAACAAAGTATCTGGTCATTTACCAAATTGCTAATTGTGGGACCTGACCATGCACAAATTGGCATTTAGCTATATTACACCAGTGACTAAAGGGTAAGAGTTACTTATGGCACAGAAGGAGGCTTTTCAGCCCATTGAGCCTATGCCCACTCTCTTCTTGAAAAGTGCTTAGTTGGCTGTAAAAGACTTTGAGACGTCATAAGGACAAAAAAGATGCTATGCAAATGAAAGTTTATCCTTACTTTTCCTTTTTTTCACTTACTGTAACAGGTTCATGCATTACATTTGTAGATTTTAGATATTCTCATAGTTGAGTTGGGTCTGCATTGAACGTTATAAAGTTCTTGTAGTGTTGGCAACTCTGATTGGATGGCCTCATGCCTCTAACTGCCCCACCTCCACACTCCCACCATTGGTTGGCCAACAAACCTACACCATGTTGTCCCACCTTCCCACATCATCGGAAAGCAAAAACAAACTCTTCACTATCTGATTGGATGATTCTTGGCTGTCAACCAAACAGTCTTTTCTCCTTATACTTTTAAAACTAACGGACAAAATTGTGTGTAGAATTTTTATTAAAAAAAGCAATTATTCATTGCTTCTGTTATTTTACTCACAGGGTGATTGCAGCAGGTTCCTGGAGATTGGTCATTAATTCCAGGAGAATCCAGGGAAATCCTGAAGGGTTGGCAACCCTAATCAGCCAACCAGACATTTTATTTATTGATTATCTGAAATTAGACGTTATAATCTAATTTGTCTAGAGAAAGTGCACGTATATGAATTTTGATTCATGGCCCTAAATTTGGAGACATGTAGCGAAACGTTACTATGGCACCATAAGCAATAGATGGAATTATTGGTCTCTCTAGCCATTGCTATTAGCGTAGAAAGAAAGTCATTTGTAACCTGGGTCTTGACAGCTGGTGACAATTCAATAGTCTTTACGGTGCAGCTTACCCAGTGAATAAACAAATAAAAAATGCAATTAGTGCCTTAGTCAGAGCCCACGGAACCAATTTAGGATGGTACACCTGCTTTCTCCCAACCTCCACAAACAAATGTTTCTTTTTAATCAGTAATTATCACAATGGGCCATAACTTGCTGTAACAGGACATCAAATAGCATACATATATAAGCTTTACAATTTTCCTTTCTTTGGCTGGTTGCTTGAAAGTACAAGCTGATAATGGTGTAGCAAGGGAAACTGGGCATCTGGGAACTGAGGGGATAGGGCAGACAGGTCTGTCAAACAAATTGAAGGTTTGTGAAATTAACAGTGCAAGGGCTGAGAAGAAAGTGTAAATTCAAGTGAGTGAATTCAACATTAAATCACATGTAGAAAGAGAAATTAGGGAGAGGAAAAGAAAGATTGGATTAGGAGACGGAAAGAAAAAATAAACATTTAACTACAACATTTAAATTTAACATTTTGAAAATCTCCGCCAGCAATTAAAAGCTGAAGGAATAAGATTCCACAGTTGCAATATTTAATTTTGAGTGCCAGAAAAGTTGACTGACAGTAATTAACACTTATCACATTGTTGAAAGGGTGCTTATCTGAAAATTAACCATATTCCCACTTTGGTCTCTTATTTATGTTGATTCATTTAAGTTATTGGATAACATTTGTTAATGTTTTTAATAAGACTTCTAAATAAGACTTCAATATTAGTAGACTGTGAGCAGTTGAAGGGCTCAGTTACATGAGGGATGGAACGTCATTTGGAAGAAACCGAGAAAATTAATGGACTGAATCTTTTGAGGAATGGCAATCACCATCAGATTTCCACTCCGCTCCTATTTTCTACACAACAATAGAGCTTCACATTTCTGGCAGAGACTTCTGACCCGGGCATCTTCAGAAATGTGGAGTGTCCCTATCATACTGCAGCATCGTTGAGCCAAGCCAAGCCATGCCCCTTATTTATGGCACTAGCTGCCATATTCTGGTAATTCATCATTCACTAACACAGTGGAAAGCTTTGGGACATTTAAATAGCTTTTCACTGTGTTGGTGAATGGGTGTGAGTGAGGTAAGTGAGTAGGGTGGTTAGGGTGGTGAGGTCAGTTCGGGAAGGAGGCTTGGGGGTAGTTGGGTTGGGCTGGAATCGGAGTGTTAGGGGGTGGGGTTGGGGGAGAGTTAGAGGGTCAAGGGGGAGGGTCGGGGGAGAGTTGGAGGGTTGGATGGAGAGAGTTGGGGGTTGGGAGGCGGGATTCAAGGGGGTTGGTTGGGAATCGGACGATCAGTGGGAGAGGGTCGGGCAGGGAGTCGCGGGGTATCAGTGGGGAGTCGAGGGGGCGTCAATTATATAGTTACTCACTGGTTTTTGTCTGTCCAGGTAAATGTCCAGGTAAGTGGGCTGGAGTTGTCCGATATCCCCAACTCTAACTGAGTTGGAGACTTTCTCGGAGGATCCCGGGGAGCAGGGGAATTGCCCGTCGGAAATTGAAACTTCCCAGGCAATTGCCATGGAGTCCTTACATTCAGACTTCTGAGGAGTCCTGTACCGCATCATCCAGGATACGTCCAGCCTCTGACCAGCAGAGACCAGAACATCTGGGCCAGTATCCCTGAATCATTCAGGATATGTCTGCATACTCATTAAAATACACCATTTCAACATTGTCACATTCATTAACACCTTTAGAGCTAATTAATGGCTTCTTTTAAATGCTTTAAAACCAGCCATTAGCCAAAGGCACAAAGTCAAAAATACCCCAGCAATGGAAGTGTTAAAGTGAAGCCTTCCTCTTGCAAGGCCTGTATTAAAGTGGGGCCTTTCTTCCTTATATTGCCCATCTTGTTTTTAGCAGGACCGTGTTTACTTTGAATATGCATATTCTGAGTTTTGTTGGTGCAATTCCTAGTCGCAGTGTGTTCTTTTCTCACTTTTTTTTGCCATCTCATTGCTAGTTTTTTAGCCGCTTGCTTCCCTTTTTTTAACCCCCTCCTGACTGTTACTGAGGTATTAATGTTACAGAATACTTTTAGAATATTCATTTGTGTTACAATGTGTCTGACTGTCTCCTCATTCAATGTCCAAATGTGTGCACGTCAGTGGGTGTCACTGGATAGTGCTCATCGGTGGGTCCCCTGGCTCATCACCGCTTTCCAAGCTGAGAGTTACTGAGGCACCTGCTACACCAAATGCGACTCACTAACACAGGGATGATTACCTTGATAGGGCATGCCAGCCTTTGGTCCTGGACATTGAATGCAAGCTAGTCAGCTCCTGGTTTGTGCTGAGGTAGTTGATCTTGGCTGGGCCACTGGGCTAGGAAGGGAGAAGATCAGCCAGCATGCCAGCTCCACTGTCTAATGATCCCTGATAGGAGTTATCCGTATGAACATTAATTATTGAATGAGTTTCATCAACCTTTGCTTATTTGTGATACTGGTGCCACATTGGGAATCTTGGGATCCAGCAGGATTAGTGACATTTCGCATTGTTTCTGGATGCCATTTGTGACTCAATTGGTACCACACTTGCCTCTGAGTTATAAGGTTCTGGGTTCATGTCTCACTGCAGTCCAAAAATCAAGGCTGACACTCCAGTGCAGTACCGAGGGAGCATAGAACAGCCAGATGTGCCGTCATTCAGATGAGACATTAAACAGGCCCCATCTGCCTGGTTGGTTGAATGTAAAAGATCCCATGGCACTATGGTACTATTTTGAAGAAGAGTAGGGAAGTTATCCCTAGTGTCCTGGCCAATATTTATCCCTTAATCAACATTGCTAAAAGAAACAGATAATCTGGTCATTATCACATTGCTGTTTGTAGCAGTTTGCTGAGCACAAGTTAGCTGCTGCATTACCTCCATTACAACAGTGGCTACACTTCAAAAAGTACTTCAATTAACTATAAAGAACTTTGAGAAGCTGGTGGTTGTGAAAAGTGCTATAAAATGCAAGTCTTTTTTATTAAAACAGATTATTTAGTCATTATCACATTGCTGTTTGTGAGAGCTTGCTGTGCACAAATTGGCTGCCATATTTCCTAAATTACACCAGTGACTTCACTTCAAAGGTACATAATTAACTAAAAAACGTCATGGGACATCCTGAGGTTGTGTAAGACACTGTATAATTGCCCACCCTTCATTCCTAATTTGATGAGATAAAACTCGCACCATCCTGGAAACACAGAATAGAGAATCAGAATGATGCTCCACGTTTTCTGCTTGTTTAGAAATCCAGAAATCCAGAGAGTCATGAATCATGAATTGGGTACACTGACCTCTGCCCTGCAACACCCCCCCCCCCCCCACCCCACCAACCTTCTCATCTTTGGACCTATGGGACATAGGCCCACTTGAATGTTTACCTGATTGGTCTCTTGAATACTTTTATGTAGATCCTTTTGCTTTGGTTTAATATCACAGGAAACTATAGGCCAGTTAGCTTGACATCTGTCATGGGGAAGGTGTTAGAATCGATCATTAAATAGGTTATAGCTGGGCATTTAGAAAAACTCAAGGTAATCGGGAAGAGTCAGCAAGGTTTTATGAAATGGAAATCATGTTTGACCAATTTATTAGAGTTCTTTGAAGCAGTAACATGTGCTGTTGATACAGGGGAGCCTGTAGATGTACTGTACTTGGATTTCCAGAAGACATTTGATAAGGTGCCATATCAAAGGTTACCGCGGAAAATAAAAGCTCATGGTGCAGAGGGTAACATATTAGCATGGATAGAAGATTGACTGGCTGGCAGAAAGCAGAGAGTATGTATAAATAGGTCTTGTCTGACTGGCAGTATGTGATGAGTGGAGTCCCGCAGGGATCTGTTACTGGGGCCTCACATTTTACAATTTATATCAATGACTTAGATGAGTGGAGTGAAGACATGGTAGCTAAATCTGCAGTTGACACAAAGATAGGTAGGAAAGTACGTTGTGATGAAGACATAAGGAGTTGCAGATGGATATAGATAGGTTGAGTGAGTGGGCAAAAATGTGGTAGATGGAGTGCGAAAATGTGAAATTGTTTATTTTGACAGGAAGAACAAAAAAAGGGTATTACTTAAATGGAGAACAACTGCAGAATTCCAAGGTGCAGAGGGATCTAGATGTTCTCATGCATGAGTCATAAAAAGTTAGTATGCAGGCACAGTACATAATAATGAAGGCTAATGACTTGCTATTCTTTATTATGAGAGGGATTGAACATAAAAGTAAGGATTAAGGATTTTAGTTCTGAAGAAGAGTCATACGGACTTGAAACATTAGCTTTGTCTTTCTCTCCACAGATGCTGTCAGACCTGCTGAGTTTTCCCAGCAATTTTTGTTTTTGTTTCAGATTTCCAGCATCTGCAGTATTTTGCTTTTATAGAAGTATGGATATTATGCTTCAGTTATACAGGGCATTGGTGAGACTGAATCTCGAATACTGTGTGCAGTTTTGGTCTCCTTATTTAAGGAAGGATGTAAATGTTGGAGGTGGTTCAGAGGAGGTTTACTAGATTGATACCTGGAATGAGTGGGTTGTCTTATGAGGATAGATTGGACAGACTGGGCTTGTTTCCATTGGAGTTTAGAAGAGCGAGGGGTAATTTGATTGAAGTATATAAGATCCTGAATGGTCTTGATAAGGTGGATGTGGAAAGGATGTTTCCTCTTATGGTTGAGCCCGGAACTAGGGGGCACTGTTTTAAAATTAGGGGTCAGAGGACAGAGATGAGGAGAAACTTTTTTCTCTCAGAGTGACTATGGAACTCTCTGCCTCAAAGCCATGGAGGCGGGGTCATTGAATATTTTTAAGGCAGAGGTAGATAGATTCTTGTTAGGTTGGGAATCAAAGGTTATTGGGGGTAGATGGGAATGTGGAACTCAAAACACAAACAGATTGGCCATGATTTTATTGAATAGTGGAGCAGGCTCGAGGGGCTGAATGGCACTCTTCAGCTCCTATTTCAGATGTTCGTATGTTCACCATCGGAATTTGATTCTGGACTCTGGATTCATGTGAAACAATAATTCTTATCTTCTCTATGGTCTTTGCTCTGTACCTTTTTATCCTCCTTTTATTGTATGAATGTACTGGAGACAACATAGCAACACCCCCTCCTGCATTTTGAGTGTGTGTAAAGTAAAATAACCCTTTTAGTTCACCCTAGTTTGCGTTTGCTGAGGGGTTGTGAATAGAGAATTGGATCACACTAAAACTGAGGGGTGGGAAAATACGCCACCGCCTATAAAGGGGGATATCAAAAATATCAAAGAACACCTTTCTGTTTGCAGACGTTTGGTGAGAGGAGAAATCAGGACCATGTTAAATTAAACCCTCTCCTGTCCACAACACTAACAACTTTTTGAGAGAAGAAATTCTTCCTCATATCCATTTTAAATCTCCATCTTAGATGGGATACCTCTTATCTTTAAACTGTGCCCCCTAGTTCTAGATTCTCCCAAGAGGGGAAACATCTTCTTAGCATCCACTCTCTCAAGTCCCCTCAGAATCTTATAGTCCAATAAGATCACCTTTCATTCTTCTAAACTCCAATGAGTATAGGCCCAACCTGCTCAATCTTTCCTCATAAAACAACCCCTTCATCCCAGGAAACAGTCCAGTGAAGTTTCTCTGAGCTGCTTCCAATGCAAGTACACCCTTCCTTAAGTAAGGAGACCAAAACTGTAGACAATATTCCAGGTACGATCTCACCAATGCCCTATACAGTTCCTCCTCCTGTCTACACAAATAACAGTGCCTCCTAATTTAGTGCAAATACAATGCTCTATTGTACAACTGAGGACTAGCAAGGGAATATTTATAGTGAAATATTGAACATATTGCTTTATTTCTCCCCCTCCCTCATGCTCTCCTTCCCACAGTCTGGCATTATAGCCCTCAAATACCCTTAGTTTCCGATGTGTGGAGCCAATTTCTATCCACTGCCATAGTCTGTTCTCAATTCCCACGGTCTTTAGTTTTATTTCATGAATTCATGCGTAACTCTGTCACCAAAGTTTTTTCTGACAGCCCAAACAAGGAGTTGTAACATTGGTAGCATCTTCAGATAAGCCTGGGAGTTATCTCAAGCATTTTGAAAGCCATGCCGGCTGTTTTTTCATCAAGCTACTGCTTCTGAGATATCAAAGAAAACTTGCGTTTCTATAGCACTTCTCTCAATCTAAGGACAATGAAGTCTCTAATGCAGTGGAACATAACAGCCAAATAGCAAACTCCCATGTACAGTAATGACAAATGATCAGAGAGTCTGTTTTTTCAGGTGTTGGTTGAGGGACAGATGTTGGCCAGTACCTATGCTACTCACCTTTGAATCAATGTGGGATCTTTTATGTTAACCTGACAGGATAATCAGTGGCTTCAGTTTAACATCTCAAGTGAAAGACAGCACAACACTCCCTCAGTATTGTACTGGAGCATCAGCCTAGATTATATGATCATTTCTAGAGAAGGGATTGAACCCATGGCCTTCTAAATCAGCAGCCAGAGTGCTTCCACTAAGCTACAACTGATACTGACTTACTCTTTCAGTTTACAAAAACAGAATTACCTGGAAAAACTCAGCAGGTCTGGCAGCATTGGCGGAGATGAAAAGAGTTGACGTTTCAAATCCTCATGACCCTTCAGCAGAACTGAGTGAATCTTAGGAAAGGGGTGAAATATAAGCTGGTTTAAGGTGGGGTGGGGGAGGTGGGGAGAGAAGTTGGCGGGGTGGTGGTGTGGTTGTAGGGACAAGCAAGCAGTGATAGGAGCAGATAATCAAAAGATGTCACAGACAAAAGAACACAGAGGCGTTGATGGTGGTGATATTATCTAAACAAATGTGCTAATTAAGAATGGATGGTAGGGCACTCAAGGTACAGCTCTAGTGGGGGTGGGGTGGAAAGGCTAGCAGGGCATAAAAGATTTAAAAATAATGGAAATAGGTGGGAAGAGAAAAATCTATATAAATTATTGGAAAAAACAAAAGGAAGGGGGAAGAAACAGAAAGGGGGTGGGGATGGAGGAGGGAGTTCAAGATCTAAAGTTGTTGAATTCAATATTCAGTCCGGAAGGCTGTAAAGTGTCCAGTTGGAAGATGAGGTGCTGTTCCTCCAGTTTGCGTTGGGCTTCACTGGAACAATGCAGCAAGCCAAGGACAGACATGTGGGCAAGAGAACAGGGTGGAGTGTTAAAATGGCAAGCGACAGGGAAGTTTGGGTCATTCTTGCAGACAGACCACAAGTGTCCTGCAAAGCTGTCGCCCAGTTTACGTTTGGTCTCTCCAATGTAGAGGAGACCGCGTTGGGAGCAACGAATGCAGTAGACTAAGTTGGGGGAAATGCAAGTGAAATGCTGCTTCACTTGAAAGGAGTGTTTGGGCCCTTGAACGGTGAGGAGAGAGGAAGTGAAGGGGCAGGTGTTGCATCTTTTGTGTGGGCATGGGGAGGTGCCATAGGTGGGGGTTGAGGAGTAGGGGGTCCTCAGTGTAGGCTCTATCAAACGCACCACACAAGCGTTCCTGTGGTTGCTTGGGTCAAATTGATCCCTTTTTTAGAGGTAGATACCATAGCTGCTTGCTTCTGATCTTGCAGAACTTCACTAAAAATCAATTGATTGTTTTTGTCTACAGCTATCCCTTGTTTCACATGCCTAATGTGTTCCTGAAAAATGGAGTGCTAAACAAAAAGTATACTTCCCCATAAGAAAGCATGTATTATGGGTGGATTACATTCCTGGTCTGTCATTTTTAGATTAAAATCCGATTTTTATATATTAATTTAATGTATTAAATGTAACCCATGTATTAATTAAACACAGAAACTCGTAAGTACCAAGTAATGACCTACTAAATATGTACTAAATGTAGAAACACAGATGATTTGTTACAGGATGCCAGGCCACATCAAATCACTTGTCTCACTACTGGGACGCAAACTCTTTGGCTGCAATGAAGTTTGGGGGTTGAAGTCGAACCCCAAGAGACCCTATAGTGTTGCAATTTGTGACAGGACCAGGGAATGCTGAGTCTTTGCTGAAAATCCCATCCGCAGCCGTTTTGCATATGAGCCTGGGTTGTCACCCCAAACTCTGTCACCACAAAATTGCCCCTGATGTCAGAAAGGGTGGAGTGGCAGAATTTGGTGCCCACCTAAGTTGTCCAAGTTCGGACCTCTCATGAGAACACCAGGGCGTTACTTGGCAGCAGGCTAAAACTGTAATGGTGAACTAAAGGTCATCTTACCTGTGCCATAATACCCACTCTCTCAAGATGCCATTTAAATAAAGTGACCTAGCAGTAATGATTGACCAAACGTGGGCAGTAACCATGCTAAATTGAAAATCGAGGCCGTAGCCGGCAGCGCTATTTGGGAAAGTTCGATTATTTTAAAACCACTGTAAAATGAAAATATGTTATTAGAACTTGCTCTAAACAACCTGTTCAGTGGATACCCCTAAAAGTGCAACCTTGTCCATATCAATCTTAAGACGTATGTCATCTGGCTCAGAAGCTACGGGATAAATTCTCTGAATCCCCCATTACAGGGTGGTAGATTAAAGAATGGGCACTACTGTATTGAAGCCTTGTCTCCAGCTTGCACTCTGCACTGTAATCATTGGACCAATGAGTTTATCTAGCTTTAATCCTTGATGTGTATCATGTGGAGATATTAAAAATGCATTGTTAATCAGGCAGAAGTGAACCTTGATATGAGTCGTTTACAATGTTCTAAACCGATTGGGACCTAAACAAATTGGGAACGGGGGTGGATCTTGGCATTGTTCAACAGTACACAATGGGCGATAGCAAGACGGCAAACCTTTTTATAGTCCTCCCTTGGCTCCAATAGAAATAGAAATTGAGAAAGATGTGGAATGTGTTTCTGACTCAATGTCAACCATTTCACACAACCACATAAAGTCAAGGTCTACGTCAAAATGCATTGATTGGGGTGAACCGAATTTTGAATTTGGCTGCGCAGGGAGATCCTCTGGTTGTCACCATGGTTGACAACCAACTGTCTTATTCCATTCGATGTGCCTCCTCCCACATTTGGAACAGAGTTTTACAATCCCCTGCGGATGGGTTTGCCAGGGGAGGGGGCTGTAAACTTTTGCGGGTGGCCTTCCTGCCATTCTCCCACCCTCCGGCCCACCCCCGAACTGTCCACAATTTTGCGGGGTTGGTCGATGGTTAGGGTGGCTTGCCTATTTTCTCCCCAATTGACACCTTTAAGTAGCCAAATATTGGTCAGTGAAGGGCTGTTTCCCAGCTGGCCACAATTTTTTGGTTGGCAGGGGTAATTTAGGGATGGCGGGTGTGCTCTCAGGTCATCCTTCCAAGGGTCTCAGGTGGAAAAGGTGGGGGAGAAAGGAGTAAGGGGGGCACCTCATCACTCTATGTCTTTTCAGCATTGGGCGGCCCTCTCCGCTGGACCTTTCCAACATGACCTGCAGCCCCCTCTCTCTCAACCGCAACCCCCTTCCACCGAGCCTCCCTTTCCATCCACCGTGAGACTTGAGCCTGCTCCTAACTGGTCCTTTGGGCTCTGGTGCTTGACTCTGCGGACTGCTTGCAGTCCCAGCAGTGGCCGATGCTCCAGGTAGTGCTGCTGGGATTACAGAGCTGCTAGCAACTCTCTAAGATAGGGCTTTCCCCTGAGTGACAGACGGAAGTCTCTTCTCCAACCAATTAATGCTCCTTGGAACAATAAATGGCTGCAGGGCAGGTGGCATCGTTGGGGATATGTTCCCCATCAACTCTCTGGGTGGCAGGGCAGAAAATCCCACCATCCTGCCCTTAGCATATTACACACAGTTCTGGTCCCCATCTTGCAAAAGCACATAAAGGCACTGGCAACAGTGCAATAAAGATTTTAAAAAGTGATATCAGAACTGAGATGTTATAACGATCAGGAAAGGAAAAACAGGCTGCAGTCTTTCCTCTAGAAAGGAAAAGGCTGAGGGGTGACCTGACAGAAACCTGTAAAGTTATTAAAGGGTTTCACACAGGAAACATGGAAAAGAGGACCAAAACTAATGACCATAAATATAATATAGTCACTATCTTCTTTACATAGGGAGTGGTTAGAATGAGGATCTTGCTTCTGCACAGAGTAGATAAGGTGAATAACATTGAAGGGGAAACTAAAGAACACAAGGAGGAAAGGAATAGATGATTACATTGATAGGGTTAGGTAAAAAAGGCTGGGAGGAGGTTCATGTTGAGCATACACTGGTATAGACTTGTTGGGCCAAATAGCCTGTTTCTGTGCTGTATGCAATCCTGTGTAATTTCTCCCAATTCTGATAATAACTGTTTAATCAGTGCAGAGACTGTCTCATCCCCTCTTTTTTTGACTGCCATCTTAATCTGCATGACATGCTGTTAATTTATTTTAATTCAGAAAACATCTGTAGCTTTTGGATCATTAGCATGATATAATTAGATGCAATCTTGAAAAGAAGCTTTAATGAGAGGCTGACCTAAGCCTTGAAGCCAAAGGAAAACTACTTATGAAAATTAATTCCTCTTTGCTTTTTTTTGTAGGGACATTAAACCTGACAACATCCTTCTTGACGATCATGGTAAGTGGCAAATATTGCCTGAGGTAAAAGTAAATAAAACTTGTTGTAGCATCATAAAAGATGTGCCTACAGATTACTATATAAAGTGTGAAGCAGTGAGAGGTGTCAGTGGATGATGTGAAGGGCAATATGCTTGGTTAACCAGTCTTAGTTGGGGAAGATCAAACTGGCCTCAGTGCCCCTGTAGAGGAGGGAGTAATATTAGATGTTAAGTGCATTTGGTGGATGTCAAGGATTAGGTTTGGGTGTGATCCCTATGACTGAATACTCACTCTCCTAACTTGCAGACAAAAGGCTGGTTTTGTGACTGGGAGCTCCCAGTGAAGAGCAGCATTGGCTGGAAGTGTTAGTCAGGAAATTGCGGATCAGCAGGATCTTTGATTCTCCTAACATTCATTGAGATAGATGGAATACCAAGACCTCTGTGGACCTGTGATTAACTGATTAGTCCTTTCCCCTTCCCTCTTCCCGTCCACTTTTCCAGTTGAGACTGATGGCTCCATTGTAAAAGCTCTATCAGAAATCAGGGGGAGAATTTTTAGCTCGGCAGGTGGGCAGGCACCCACCAACCTGGCTGAGCATAAATTGATGCGCGATGATGTCAGGCGAGTGTCCCGACATCATGGAGCACTCGTGCAATATTTCAGTCGGCGGGCACATACCAGAGTTGGCAGCTCGCCTGCCAACAATTAAAAGGCCTTTTAAGGCCATTAAAAAGTTAATTGAAAGAAATTTTTCACTGCCTGTCCAACCTTACGGTTGGCGGGCAGGCTAAAAGGTCAAGCAGCCTTTGCACTTTTTAGGAACCCTCCTCAATGGGTGGGAAGAGGTTTCCTAAAGCAAATAAAAATAAAACAAAAATTTTAAAATTTAATTAATAACATGTCCTTGTTCATGTGACAGAGTCACACGAGCAGGGACATGTTTTATAACATTTTAAAAATCTTTATTTTTTATTTTGAAAAATGTTTATCTCCCTGAGGCAGCCTCGGGGAGCTTTTCCAGTGCACACCCGCGCACATGCGCAAAGTTCACGCTCGCCTTCCTTCCCCCCCCACCACAGACAGCGCTGAGCACTGCTGTTCACGTTTCACGTTGGGTGGGCCTTAATTGGCCTGCCAGCATGAAATTGCGGTCCGGTCCCAATCGCGGGCAGCAGACGGCTTCCTGAACGGACCCACTGAGCCTGCCCAACGAGGGAAAAATCCTCCTCCAAATTTCACAACACTAACCCCTTGAGTCTGAGACTAGAGCACAAACAGCCAAAATGTGGCAGTGAACTAGCAATCTTGTTCTGATTGCTGAAGAAGGGAAAATGTAACATTTGGGGGACACTTCTCTTTAGTACCCTCCCAAGTGCCTCTATGTCCTTTTTTCACCAAAGCTGCACACAGTACTCAAAGTGTGGTCTAACCTAGGCGTAACTTTATACTTTTCAATTATAAATTGGAAATTGAGACTATCAGCTGGACCTGTCCAGCACCATTCCCCAGCACTTTGCTCATTATACAATTTGCTTTTACCTAGGGAAGCAGTTTTCATAGAATCATTGGGCAGAATCGTTCCAGAATTGTATTCTATCAGTGGGCGTGAAAAACAATATTATACCCACCGGCTGCATTGGTGGGTTTTCGCACCGTATCGTCTGCTTCCCGCCTCATTAATTATGCAGCCTTAGGAAACACGCTGTTCCAGTGAAGGCATGGCCCTGAAAGCCAAGAAGAGTTCAGTGAAGCGTCACTGGAATGCCTTTTGGAGGACCATCATGATGTCCTCCACCCCGGCTCTGGCTGCAGGAGGTCCAGCAACATCACCACTCCAGTTTGGGAGGTGGTGGCAGGGGTGGTCAATGTCAATGCTGCACAGAAGGGGTTGGGCATCCAATGCAGAAAGAGGATAAACAGTCTCACCCTTGCTGCCATGGTAAGGCAACCACCTCATCACTCTAAGCTCACACACTCACAAGCCTATCACACATTCACTGGCATCTCACTTACTGAGAGCTCAAGGGACATCACCACCTGTACTCACACATAACCTCACATTTCCATCTGGCCTCATCTCCTCTGGAGGCTGCCTCCTCAGCCCTCATCGCCTTGAGGCCACTTGCTCAGATCAACATGTGTCCCCATGCACACCCAGGGATACCCCCCTACTCCAGTAGAGCCCTCACCCTGCAGCCTCTTCCGTGGCCTGAGGCCCCTTCTCCCGCTTCCCCAAGCAAGCCATAGCCCTGATGCGTTGAAATGCCACCCCTGTCTCACAGCTGGTCTGGTAGGTAGAGACCTGCCCATGAGCCCCCTTAAAAGTGCTGTGGTGCTGCCTGTGAAGCCTGGCGCTGATGACCGCGAGTGCTGCATAAGCGAGGTAGGCAATAAAACCTCAAGGTCCCGAGCGAAGTGCAGGTTGCTAGGTGCATGCCGATGTGCTCGGATGATCCAGCATGGGGGGAATGATTCCAGTGAGCAGGGTGTATAATGAGTTGCTAAAGTATTGATATTAAATTCCCGATGTGCGGCGGTGGGAAACACGGTCCGCCATTGAAGGGCGGAGCGGGTGATCGCAAACTGGTTTTACGATGACGTGAAACTGATTTTTGCAATTTCCCGATATTTTTCGTTCCCGCCTGCTATGAAGCCTGCAGACGACTACGGGCTTCATAGATTGACAGAGTTTAAAAATAGGTCATTTGGCTCATTGTGCCTCTGCCAGCTCTTTGAAGGAGTTATCCGATTAACCCCATTCCCCTAACCTTTCCCTCAAGCCCTGCAAGTTTTTCACCTTCAAGCACTTATCCAACTTCCTATTGAAAATGATGATTAAATCCACTTCCACCGCCCATTCAGGCAATGCATTCCAGGTTTTCCAAGTTTTCCCTGAGACAGCCTCACCTGGAGTGACAAGCCAGTGTGATCCAGAACGTGCAGAATTTTTATTGTTTATTCATCTTAGTAATTCCATTGCTACTTATGACAAGATATTTTACCTTCAGTTACCACCTGTATTTACTATTTGAAGAAACTGTAAATTGTTACACTGATTTGCCATAGGAATGTGCAGTACTTTATATCTTGTAGAATATTGACCTAAGGGTCTACTTTAATTCAGGTTTGTAGCATTGACACAATGCCTACACATCATCAAAGCCACTAAGCTATCATAAATGACAGCTTCACATAAGCATTTATTATCTATTGGAAGAATACAATATAGGCTGGAGTGCCAGCTGAATGGAAGAAAGAGGTTAGCTTTGAATTGACTTCATGTTAGAATGGTTTCTCAGAATAGCCACAAAGTGCATTGGATAAGTATTTAAGACTTGCTGAATATTTTTGATGTGACTAATTTAACATATCATTAATCTGCTGATGGTAAAACTCCCTGA
The DNA here is from genome assembly GCF_017639515.1 of Carcharodon carcharias. Taxonomy (NCBI): domain Eukaryota; kingdom Metazoa; phylum Chordata; class Chondrichthyes; order Lamniformes; family Lamnidae; genus Carcharodon; species Carcharodon carcharias. The sequence goes on from NC_054474.1 coordinate 95,189,316, forward strand.
AGGAGTTCTGTTACTTTATGAAGAGGTTTTATTTTCCATTAAGACTTCAATTGTTGCCTCTTGGATAGGAAGCTATATGCTGGAAGTTGGTGGTGAACAAGCATCTGGCTCGTTAAACCAGTCACATTGCCATTAATCTTCGTGCTCTCTCATCTTCCTCTACTACCCATCTGAGCTGCAGTATCTGTTCTGGGAAGAGAGATAGAGTGGATTGACAGGAAAGTTAGAATTGGCTGGAAAGGAGGAACAATTATGGACTAACTTTATGGGGAAGTTCAAGCATGGAATTATCTGTCAGTTATGCTAATTATTGATTGCTGAAGCCCAAAGCTTTTGAATTCCCTCCCTATAAACCTCTCTGCCTCTCTATCTTACTCTGCTCTTTTAACATGCTCCTTAAAACTAAGCTCTTTGATTAAGCTTTTGACTGTCTGTCCCAATATTCGCTGAAATGGCTCAGTGTCAAATTTTATCTGAAATTGCTCTTGCCTTGGACCGTTTTTACTATGTTAAAGGCGCTTTATGTACATATAAGTTATTATTGATAGTGTATACATATACTATATGTATCAAACTAAATCATGTGTACAAAAATAGTTAAGGAAATAGGAGGCTGGGAAACTTGCTGGTTTATCCAGTGGTTTTACTGATTAATTTGGAGCATGGTTCCCCACTCTGTTTCGAGATGGTTGATCTCAGCTGGCAAGGTGATGATGGTGCTCCAGCTGGCATCAGTGCCCTACAATGGGGAGGAGAAACCAAGTCAAGGAACATTCCTTGTTCCAGTCCTACTCAAGCCCCCTTCCACAACTCTTTCTCCTGTACATCGATGACAGCTTCAGTGTCGTTTCATGCTCCCGTCTGGACCTGGAAAAATTTATTAAATTTGCTTCTAATTTCCACCCTCCATCGTTTTCACATAGTCCATCACTGACACTTCCCTTCCCTTCCTTGACCTCTCTGTCTCAATTTCTGGTGATAGACTATCCACTAATATTCATTACAAGCCCACCGAATCCCACAGCCACCTCGACTACAGCTCCTCACACCCTGCTTCCTGTAAGGACTCCATCCCATTCTCTCCGTTCATTTGCCTCCGTTGCACCTGTTATGATGCCACTTTCCAAAACAGTTCTTCAGACATGTCTTCCTTTTTACTTAACCGAGGTTTTCCACTCACGGTGGTTGACAGGGCCCTCAACCATGTCCGGCCCATCTCCCAGGCATCTGCCCTCACACCTTCCTCCCCCTCCAAGAACCATGATAGGGTCTGCCTTGTCCTCACTTATCACCCGACCAGCCCCGCATGCAAAAGATCATCCTCCGCCATTTCCGCCAACTCCAGCATGATGCCACCACCAAACACATCTCCTCTTCACCCCCCCTGGCGGCATTCCGTAGGGACCATTCCCTCCAGGACACCCTGGTCACTCTTCTTTCACCCCCTACACCTCAACCTCCTCCAACAGCACCTTCCCATGCAACCACCGGAGATGCAACACCTGCCCTTTTACATCCCCCCCTCCTCACTGTCCAAGGGTCCAAACACTCCTTTCAAGTGAAGCAGCATTTCACTTGCACTTCCCTCAATTTAGTCTACTGCATTTGTTGCTCCCAATGCGGTCTCCTCTACACTGGAGAGACCAAACGCAGACTGGGTGACCGCTTTGCAGAACACCTTCGGTCTGTCCGCAAGCATGACCCAGACCTTCCTGCTGCTTGCCATTTCAACACACCGCCCTGCTTTCATGCCCACATGTCCATCCTTGGCCTGCTGCAATGTTTCAGGGAAGCTCAACGCAAACTGGAGGAACAGCACCTCATCTTCCGATTAAGCACTTCCCAGCTTTCTGGACTTAGCATTGAGTTCAACAACTTCAGATCATGAACTTTCCCCTCACCCCCTTTTTGATTCCCTTTTTTCTAATAATTTTTTTTTATATATATATTTTTCTTTTCCCACCTATTTCTATTATTTTTAAAATTTATTTCCACCCGTTGTTTTATCTCCACCTTTTAGCCTATTTTCATCCTTTCCCCCCACCCCACCCCCACTAGGGCCATCTGTCACTTGCTCATCCTGCTTTTTACCCTTAATGTCACCATTAGCACATCCTTTAGCTGATATCACCACCATCTGCACCCCTTTGTCATTTTGTTTATGACATCTGTGACAGACTGTCCTTGGCTTGCTGCATTGTTCCAGTGAAGCCCAACGTAAACTGGAGGAACAACACCTCATCTTCCGACTAGGGACTTTACAGCCTTCTGGACTGAATATTGAATTCAACAACTTTAGGTCGTGAGCTCCCTCCCCCATCCCCACCCCCTTTCTGTTTTCCCCCTTCCCTTTTTTTTTCCCAATAAATTATAAAGATTTTCCTTTTCCCACCTATTTCCATTATATAAAAAAAAACCCCCACTGGAGCTATACGATGAGTGCCCTACCAACCATTCTTAATTAGCGCATTCGTTTAGATAATATCACCAACTTTAACTTTAATTTTAACACCTATGTGTTCTATTGCACTATTGTCGTTGACATCTTTTGATGATCTTCTTCTATCACTGCTTGTTTGTCCCTACAACCACACCCCCCCCCACCTCTCTGTCTCTCTATCTCTCCGCCCCCCACACACACACCTTAAATCAGCTTATATTTCAACTCTTTCTTGGACTCGAACTCAAGTTCTGTCGAAGGGTCATGAGGACTCGAAACGTCAACTCTTTTCTTCTCCGCCGATGCTGCCAGACCTGCTGAGTTTTTCCAGGTAATTCTGTTTTTGTTTTGGATTTCCAGCATCCGCAGTTTTTTTTGTTTTTATTGACATCTGGTGCCTTGTTAGCCTTTCAGAAGTTGATGCAGTCATGTGCATCAAGACATGTGCAACAGCTAAGCTGCATGGCCAATCAATGCACAGGCTTCCCACCTTCTTGAAATGCCAACCACATATCTGTTTCTGGGATGTATATCCATTGGTAATGTCAGGCCGGTGAGTTAAATCAGGAATCTAGACTACAGCACAGTCCAAAGAACTCTGTTTTACATCATCTTATTCTGTTTTCACACGATGACAGCAAAACCTATTACTCTGCAATCCAATTTTCACATACCCACACAGAAGGCATGAAGCTTGAATCCTCCTCCATCGAAATCTGCTTGACGATTCAGATTTTGTTTTCAGTTGAAGCTTTAAATCATGCATTACAACTCTCCCTTGTTGCCCTTGAGAAGGTGGTGGTGGTTAGGGAGGGAGTTCCAGGATTTTGACCCAGCGACAGTGAAGGAAGAGTGATATAGTCTCAAGTCAGGATGGTAAGTGGCTTGGAGGGGAACTTGCAGGTGGTGGTGTTCCCATGTATCTGCTGCCCTTGTCCTTCTAGATGGTAGCGGTCGTGGGTTTGGAAGGTGCTGCCTAAAGAGCCTTATTGAGTTCCTGCAGTGCGTCTTGCAGATGGTACACACTGCTGCTACTGTGCACTGGTGGTGGAGGGAGTGAATGTTTGTAGAAGGGGTGCCAATCAAGTGGTCTGCTTTATCCTGGATGGTGTCAAGCTTCTTGAGTATTGTTGGAGCTGCAATTATCCAGTTAAATGGAGAGTATTCCATTACACTCATGACTTGCGCCCTTAGATGGTGGACAGGCTTTGGGGAGTTAGGAGATGAGCTACTCGCCGCAGGATTCCTGACCTGCTCTTGCAGCCTCAGTATTTATATGGCTAGTCCAGTTCAGTTTCTGGTCAATGGTAACCCCCAGGATGTTGATAGTGGGGGATTCAGTGATGGTAATGCCATTGAATGTTAAGGGGCTGGAAACGTTAACTCTGTTTCTCTCTCCATAGACCTGCTGAGTTTTTCCAGCATTTTCTCTTTTTATTTCAGATTTCCAGCATCTGTGGTATTTTGCTTTTATTTTAGCCATTAAAATCAGGGATACGCGCGTAACCAGAATTTGATGAGCGCAGAACTCTCAGAAGATTATAATGTTAGAGGAGATTACAGATGTTGGGTGGGCTGAGACTTTAGAGCAATCACAGAATTGTTACAGTGCAGAAGGAGGCCATTCAAAAATTGAAACATTGCCATGCCAAGAACCAATGTAGGTCAGAGAGTAAAGCCGGGTGAAGGGTGAATAGGGCCTGGTGAGAGTTAGGATACGGGCAGCAGAGTTTTGCAAGAGCTCAAATATATGAAGGGTTATATATCTCAAATTTGAATATACCCAGGCTCTACAAATCTCGCACAAATAGTCCAACATTCTGTGCCACACATCATACTTGTATATTGTACTGAAATCTTACATTTGGGTGTTTAGTTTTTAACTATTTTTAGATGAAATGTAACTTATTGCTATTTCTGTTAATATCCAAGTCAATTACATAATTGAAGAATTAGGATATTCAATTAAAATCCATCATTGTGGATTAGCTGGGATCTAATTGAATGGCTGTATAGGCTGAAGGGGCTGAATGGTCCACTCCTGTTCCCAGTGTTCTGAACATCTTCACATAGGAAATGCCCTCCTTTCCTCAAAGTATCTGCAACTGGTTTTGAAGATTAGGAAACTAAAAAGTCATGCCTGTTATATGTCACTGCTTTGGGGGACGAAAGACAAACCCATCTTTTGACTACAAATCTTGAAAATCATTGCTCATCTGCATCATATTTGTGTGCAAGCAGCAGTCAGAGGAGAAGGTATTTAATTAATTGGTTCCAACAACTTTCAGTCCCTGTCCCCAACTAATCTGAGTGCTTCATATTGATAATCTCCAAACCCAGTGAAGAAAGCTGCTGCTTTTGCTTCTGAAATGCTGACAAATTGACACATAGTTTGAAACACTCCTGTCAGCTGAAAAGGCTGACGATCAGCTTGCATACATTTACACCCCAGTTGAAGTAGCACAGTTCAAGAATAAGGGAGGCTAAAAATCACAGGGTTTCGAGATGATTAACCCTGAGATCTGCTGGTGGGCCACACTCCACATATTATGGGGCCAGCATAATGGGTTCTCATGTGATAAAGTATTTGTAAATGGTGCCAGTCCTGGCTCAGTGGTCACTCTGGTTTCATAGCAGAAGGTTGTGGATTTGAGATCCACTCCCAGGCTTTGAGCAGGTAATGTAGGCTTGCATTTTAGTGCAATACTGGGAGAGTGTCAGAGGTGTTATCTTTCAAATGAGATATTAAACCAAGGACTGTCTGCACTCCCAGATGGATTCCATGGCTGTATTTGAAGAGAGCATGGGACCTCTCCCAGTGGCCTGGTCAACATTAGTCCCTCAGCTAACATGCCTGAAAACAGACTAGCTGATCATTTATCACAGTGCCGTTTGTGCACAGTTAAATGAGAAATTATTCTGAGGCCCTGTCTCCGCTAGTCATTCACCTCATTGCTGTTTAAAGAAAGAAAGACTTGTATTTATACATCACCATCCACAACCTCGGATGTCCCTTTGCAATCAATTATGTTCTTTCACTGTTGTAATGTAGGAAAGGTGAAAGTCAGTTTGCCCAAACAGCAGTGTGAGAGTGATCCAATAATATATTTTAGCGATCTTGATTGAGAGAAAATATTGGTCAGGACACTGGGGAGAACTTCCCTGGTCTTCTTCATAATAATGCCAAAGGGTCTTTTACAACCAGCTGAGAAGTCTCGGTTTATCATCTGATCTGAAAGATGGCACCTTCAACAGTGCAGCATTCTCTCAGTACTGTACAGGTGTGCCCGCCTAATAATATTGACTAGACTTCAGAAAGAATGAATTAGTTGTAAAATCCTTTAGGACATCCTTAGAATATGAAAGATCCTTGATAAAATACTAGTTATTTCTTAAAGTATTGCTATCAGGCAGCTGATCAACAAAACAAACAAGAAATTGCAGCTTTTTAAAAATTATTTTTTTCTTCCATCCCTTTTCCAATCCTCTGTGGATGGCTGTGTCAGGTTCTGGTGTTCAAATCATTCAGGGTTATGAGTTCAGAGTTATGGCTGACTATGTTAATTCTAATAGCAAGGACTGATCAGGGTTCTGGTCCAAGTGTTTTGGTTTTGCTTTGCTGTGTTGGGTTGTGGCTCCAGGGCTCTGGCTGATTGTGTCTCATGCTCTGGTATCTCTCCAGTATCTCCCCTGGTGCCCCTTTTCTGTGGGAGTCTTAACAATGCATATTGGAAGTCTGGTCTATCTTGGAGAGTTTCACAGCCATGCCTGATCTTGACTTCACCAGATGCCCACATTCCAATGGACATCCTGTATAGTGAATTGGACCAGGAGTACTGGCTGATTTTTGCTCTCTCTGTCCAGTGCACCTTAATTACTGTCCTAGCTGAGATTAAATATCTCAGCGTAGACTAAGGATTGAAGCTGCATTCTTCCTAGTCTATGCAGCTGAATTGCGCAGGGGCAGTTCATTAATGAACTAAGCTGGTAATGAGACTAACCTGACCTCTTTAAGTAAGGTGCATCTATGTAGCACTTTTCATACCCACTGGTCATCCTAAAGCACTTTAAGGCTAATGAAATTCCCTTTGAAGTGTAATCATTGTTGTCACGTCGGAACAGCTTACGGCTTGCTTCGATTTGTAGGTATTGGTGGAGGGCCAATTTTGCTCGGTCGTATTAGTTGCATCAGGCTCAAACTGCAGCTGCAGGGCTAAGAAGAATAAGGCTCCCACTGCACTACATTATGGAATAACATTGTACCACATCAAACTGTTCTACCTCAGCAGGACACTGGGCAAACCCTGCAGCGGGAGGAGAGGCTCGCAGCTAATTGATATTTGTCAATAGAATGACAAAGAGAAAAAAACTCACATACAATCTAATCATTGGCACTTACATCAGCAACTGGTAGCAGTTTGCAGTCTGTGCATTGCACGTGGATGTATCAGTTATTTTGTTCCACTTGCTTGTTCACATCCAAACAAAGAAAGCAAAGTTAATTTCACCAACCCCCACCTTCCCTGTGCAAATCAGGCAGGGTAACTGTACAATTCTACAGCAGCTTGGTAAAACATGCAGTTGTCAGTGTAAGGTGTGACATACAATCGAACCAAGAGTTGTTATGTCTGTTTGGTTCACAGACTGCACCATTAAAAGCACACCTGAGTGGCTTTCAGTGCCTCCAGGCACTTGTAATTTGTTAAACTTATCAGTTGGAGTTATGAGTGTGCAGAAGGATGAGCAAATTTAATCTTGATGTGAGAATGTTTTCAGCTATGTTGTTAGAATCAGAGTGTCAGCATTATTGTAACCTTTTATTTTGCTGATTTTGATTTTATCTCGACACTTCCCACATCCCACTGAGAAGATGACAACCATTTACACCTTCTTTATTGTTTTATTTGTCTGCGCTTTAAACAATGACAGTCTGGATTTATGTAATACCTCATAGAATTTTACAGCATGGAAAGAGACCTTTTGGCCCATTGTGTCCACGCTGTTCATCAAGCCCCTATCTACAATAATCCCGTTTTCCAGCGCTTGGCCTGTAGCCCTGTATGCTATGGCATTTCAAAGAAGCTTTAGCATTTCAAAGGATTTTACTGACATGTCCCCTCATTTGACACTGTCACATGAATTGGGACATGTCCATAACTTTTTAAAATATTCTGAAATTTTAAAAACCCTCATGAAACCTCATCCTGCCAGTGGATGAGGTTTCATGTTTTTTCAGAAGCCCACCTGGGCCCCCGGCCTGCCCACCAACCTTAAGGTTGGATGAGCAGGTTCATTGATTACTTCAATTACTTTATTAATGACCTTAAGTGGCCATTGACAGGTCGGCGGGCGCGCAGCTGAGTCGGCTGTGTGCCTGTCAACCTGAAAATGTAAATGATGTGGGGTGACATCGGGATGCCCGCCCGACTTCACCCGGAGTCATTTTATGCATTGGCGAGCAGGCCCCACCCCCTGCTTGCCAACTGGAAGATGCAACCCCAGGTAACTATTAGCCATTTAGCTTAACATCTGTCATTGGGGAAATGTTAGAGTCTATTATAAAAGATGTAATAGCAGAGCATTTAGAAATGCATAACATAATCAAGCAGTCGGCATGGCTTCATGAAGAGGAAACCATGCCTGACAAACTTATTGAAATTCTTTGAGGAGGTAACAAGCAGGATAGATAAAGGGGAGCCAGTAGATGTAATATATTTGGATTTCCAAAAGGTGTTCAATAAGGTACCACACATAAGGTTACTTAGTAAGATAAGAGCCCATGATGTTGGGGGTAGGATATTAGTACGGATAGAGAATTGGCTAACTAATAGAAGACATAGAGTTGGATAAGGAGGGCATTTTCTGGATGGCAAACTGTAACTATGGAGTGCCACAGGGATCAGTGTTGGGGCCACAGTTATTTACAATATATATTAATGACTTGGTTGAGGAAAGTGAATGTACAATCACCATGTTTGCGGATGACACAAAAATAGGTGGGAAGGCAAGTGGTGAGGATGACACAAAGAGTCTACAGAATGATATAGGCAGGTTAAGTGAGTGGGCAAAAACTTAGCAGATGGAATATAATGTGGGAAAATGTGATGTTATGCACTTTGGCAGGAAGAATAGAGAAGCTGAATATTATTTAAATGGAGAAAGTTTGCAGAAATCTGCAGCACAGAGGGATTTGGGGGTCATCATGCATGAATCCTAAAAACCTAGCATATGAGTTCAGCAGGTAATAAGGAAGGCAAATGGAATGTTGGCCTTTATTTCAAAAGGAATGGAGTATAAAAAATAGAGAAGTCTTGCTCAAAGTATACAAGGCACTGGTTAGACCACACCCAGAATGCTGTGAACAGTTTTGGTCCCCTTATCTAAGGAAAGATATACTGGCATTGGAGGCAGTCCCGAGAAGGTTCATTAGATTGATCCCAGGTATGGAGGGATTTTCTTATGAGAAGAAGTTGAGTAGATTGGGCCTGTACTCATTGGAGTTTAGAAGAATGAGAGGAGACCTTATTGAAACATATAAGATTCTTTAGGGGGCTTGACAGGGTAGATGCTGAGAGGTTGCTTCCCCTTGTGGGAGAGTCTAGGACCAGAGGGCATAACCTCAGAGTAAGGGGTCACCCATTTAAGGCTGAGATGAGGAGGAATTTCTACTTTCAGAGAGTAGTGAATCTGTGGAATTCTTTACCACAGAGGGCTGTAGAGGTTGGGTCATTAAGTTTATTCAAGGCTGAGATAGATTTTTAATCAATAAGGGAATCAAGTACTATGGGGAAAAGGCAGTGAAATTGAGGATTATCAGATCAACCATGATCTAATTGAATGGCAGAGCAGACTTGATGGGCCTAATGGCCTACTTCTGCTCCTACGTCTTATGGTCTATTAGTCTTATGGTCTCAAGTCTCTGAAGTGTGACTTCAACCTACAGCTCACTGGCTCAGAGATGAGAGTGTTGCCCACTAAGTCACAGCTGAACAGTGTGGGGATGGGGGAATAGCTGCCGGCATGTTCTGCTTATGATCTGTAAAAGAAAGTGATTTGGCATGACACAACATCTGTCAATGCATTTAATTCACATGGGCAGCTTGATTAGTTACCTGACGACTGCACATTTGCACAAATAGTCCCAGCGATAGTGCAAGTGCTGAGGTCAGAGATATATACCACCAGCTTTAACAAATGTATTTTTAAGGCATCTTAATCTTCTTTATTTCCTTCTTTAATCTGGACCATTCTAGGGCATGTGCACATCACTGACTTCAACATTGCAGCATTGGTGAAAGAGGAGAAGCAAGCCACCTCTATTGCAGGCACAAAACCGTACATGGGTAAGTGTGGATGGGCTGATAGACAGTAAGAACTTGCATGTATTTCACAATCTCAATGTATGTTTTTCCAAATATATACTTTATTCATAAAATTTGTAAAAGTACATTACAAAACATTTCAACTTGAACATTGCAGAAAGTGCCATAAAATTTAACTTGTCTTCATACAGTGTGTTCCACTACTAGGTGCCTTTATGCAATTGTAATTTTCTTGAAATTTAAAATGTACATTTCATGCCAGGCATACAACCTGGGGGCAAAATATTTCAAATTGAAAAATTATAAAAAGTGCAATAGAATCCAACTTTTCTTCATACAGTGTGTTCCTATCTGAGGTGCCCCAATACAATTTCAATACTCTTAGTGTTCACATATGGATACTCAATGTCAAGTATACAGTCCAAGGAATTCTACAAATTTTTCAGGCCCTCGGTGTACTGTGGCTGAAAGACCTAAGATGGCAACCTTTCCCCATTGTGCCTCTGCGGCTGCTGCCCCAATCTTTAGTGCGTCCCTCAGCACTTGGTCCTGGACCCTGGAATGTGCCAGTCTGCAACACTCGGTCTTTGCACTGGAAGATCAACAAGTTTCAGGCAGGTCAAAGAGCATCTTTCACCAAGTTGATGATCCTCCAGCCACAGTTGATGTTTTTCTTGGTATGTGTCCCTGGGAGCAGCCTGTAGAACAGAGAGTCCTGCGTTACAGAGATGCTCGGGATGAACCTCAACAAAAAACACTGCATCTCTCTCCAGACCTTCTTTACAAAGGCACAATCCAGAAGGAAGTGAATCTCAAGTATACAGCCAATGGAGTACTATTGAAATGTAGTCGCTATTATATTGTAGGAAGCAACGCAACTAGTTTGTGAACACCCACACACAGTAATGTAATAATGCCCGCAATAATCTCTTCTGTGTGTTGATTGAGGGATAAATATTAACAGGAACACTAGGAAGAACTCTGTTATCCTTCTTCAAAATAGTCCCATGGGATCTTTTACATCCACTCGAGTGGGAAGACCAAGTCTTAGCCTAATGCCTTTTGTGAAAGATGGCACCTCCTCAGTGCTGCCCTGGATTGTCAGCCTGTATTATGTGTAGAGAAAGACTCAAACCCACAACCTTATGACTCAGAGACAACAGCGCTACCCAGTGAGTCACAGCAGAGCAGAAAGTGAGCACACAATTCAAGCAGGTCACTCACATAACTGTGATGTGATAATTGTGCTTCAGTCACCACACAAAAGATGCAACAATGTTTCAAGTTTTGCTTCTAATCAAATTCAAATGTAAATGCTCCCTAAGACTTCTTGCACCCACACTCAAGCTTATTGTTCTGTAGGAAAATTACCAACATTCTGGTGCATAAATCAGAACTTATATTCAAGATGAGCATTCATTGTTAAGAAATAGCAGCCAACAAAAACTTGCATTGATATAGCACCTTTAACATAGTAAAGCATCCCAAGGCACTGCACAGGACCGTTAGTAAACAAAATTGGAACTAAACCACATGAGGAGATATTAGGACAGGCAATAGGTTTGGTTAAAGAGCAAAGTTTTAAAGAACACCTTAAAGAAGCAGAGTTATAGAGAGGCAAGGATGCTTAGGGAAGGAACTCCAGAGTTTGGGGCCAAAGCAGCTGAAGGCACAGCTGCAAGGGATAGAGTGATTAAAAACTAAGGATCTGCAAAGGCTAGAATTGGAGTACTGCAGTTTCCTCTGTGCCAGTGTAATGTCTTTAAAATGGTGTCGGCACCAGCACATGTAGAAGATGAATTGTTGATTTTAGAAATAACCTTGAGAGTGTTACTACATTTATAGGTCAGGAATGGCAAAGAATTGTAGAGGTTTAGTTTGATTACTGAGTAATTCAGCGGTGATGTAACAGGTAAAGGAGGAATTGTAGCAGTTAAGAACAACATCAACAACTTGTCTTTAAATAGTGCCTTTAACATAACACTTCACAGGAGCATTAGAACAACCACATTCTTGCTAGTCTGATGGCTGTATCTATTCTGTTGGGTGCTGGATCCTTTCGTTATGGAGTTTGGGGATTTATATGTCTTGTACAGTCTTGTCTCCTTCTCTGCAGACAGCTAGCTTGCAGTGCACTCGGAGCTTGCTGTGCACCCAATGTGCACGAAACTGACATAGGCCCCCTCCCCGTGATTGGAACCATGAGAATGTATGGTGGACTATGGAGGGAGCAGGATAAATTATTTGAATGGATAGCCCTTTCCCTAAAATAGGGGCCACCTTTCAATTTTTTTAGCACATCTTTATCTCAGCCCTTGCCGTGTAGGACTGTAAACCCCAGCACAGAGCAGCTGTAAGTGCAAAAACAGTTCTGACCCTACTTACATAGTACTCCAGATATGTCACGCCCCATGTATTGGGAATGCCACAAAAATATCCCAGTGAGCGGACATTGTTGTATTGTGTGAGCTAAGCTCCTTTCAACATGAATGTGGCTGGCAACTGAATCATTGAGCATCATTGGCTTGTCTTTTAGCTGAAGCCCTGGTAACCTTGGCCGTGAGGCAGGCCAGGGCAGCAGTATCCTTGTAGACAAGGATGCTGTCAATGCTTTTTGCTATTGGCAGCAGATTTCCCATCAACAACACACCTGCCAGTGTGAAGGGCTGAAACTCAAACTGTCCTACATCAGAGCATTCTTGTGTTCTGTGGACAGAGACCTTTGCTGCTGATATTCAAATACGCAGAATGGGTTCAATGTGCTGTAAGTACATATTTGCTGGGTTAGAGGCAATTTCAATTATTAATCCCCAGACAACCCCACCCGCCCATGACCACTATATCAGGATATGATATTCCTAGGCCCACCCCTTAATCTGGACAAATCCATATTCCAGAGACCAAGCTCATTTGAACTATGATTTTCATTGTTAATGCCACAGTGTTTTGGCTGTTGCAAAGCTATTGCTGCATACCAACCAATTCGGATATACAAAGTTAATTCATACAATTAAGTATTGAGAGAAACACTTTCCTCCATTCAGGTGCAGATTTTAATTTAAAATTGATTTTGTTTAATTAAAAGCACCATCTGGAACATTCAAGCCAACTTTGTGGAAATGCAAGACTAGCGCCAAAGTTTTGTTGCAATAGTTGTTTACTGGCAGGCGGTGCTCACTATCCCAGGTCCAGAGAAACTTCCTCTACTTGATGTGGCTTTTTTTCGGCTGGCTGGCAGCTGCTGTGCTTTGTTTGGAGGATTCCACTTTCCCTTTGCCAGCTGGAGCTCTAAGTGTCGGTGGCTGTTCCTGTTTTCTCCAATGCCACAGGGAATCCTAATACTAATTGTGCCAATTGTTTTCCTCTATCTCCCTACTCACACTGTGAACACTGTGTCAGTTCACGCTCCTCTCAGTGCTGTCTGTCTGCTCACACTCCCCGCAGTGCTGTCTGACTGCTCACACTCCCCTCAGTGCTAACTGTCCATCTGCTCACACTCCCCTCGGTGCTACCGGTCTGTCTGCTCACATTCCCCTCAGTACTGGCTGTCTGTCTGTTCACACTCCCCTCAGTGTTATCTGCCTGTCTGCTCACACTCCCCTCAGTGCTGGCTGTCTGTCTGCTCACACTCCCCTCAGTGCTGGCAGTCTGTCTGCTCACACTCCCCTCAGTGCTGGCTGTCTGTCTGCATACACTCCCCTCAGTGCTCTCTGTCTGCATACACTCCCCTCAGTGCTGTCTGTCTGTCTGTTCACACTCCGGTCAGCGCTGTCTGTCTGTTCACACTCCTCTCAGCGCTGTCTGTCTGTTGGCTCACACTCCCCTCAGTGCTACCTGTCTGTCTGCTCACATTCCCCTCAGTGCTGTCCGTCTGTCTGCTCACACTCCCCTCAGTGCCGGCTCTCTGTCTGCTCACACACTCCTCAGTGTTGGCTGTCTGTCTGCTTACTGTCCCCTCAGTGCTGTCTGTCTGTCTGCTCACACACACCTCAGTGCTACCTGTCTGTCTGCTCACACTCCTCTCAACACTGTCTGTCTGTCTACTCACACTCCCCTCAGCGCTGTCTGTTTGTCTGTTCACACTCTCGTCAGCGCTGTCTGTCTGCTCACACTCCCCTCAGCGCTGTCTGTCTGTCTGTCTGCTCACACTCCCCTCAGTGCTACCTTTCTGTCTGCTCACATTCCCCTCAGTGCTGTCCGTCTGTCTGCTCACACTCCCCTCATTGCTACCTGTCTGTCTGCTCACATTCCCCTCAGTGCTACCTCTATGTCTGTTCACACTCACCTCAGTGCCGGCTCTCTGTCTGCTCACACAGTCCTCAGTGCTGGCTGTCTGTCTGCTCACACTCCCCTCAGTGCTGGCTGCCTGTCTGCTCATACTCACTGCAGTGCTGTCTGTCTGTCTGCTCACACACCCCACAGCGCTGTTTGTCTGTCTGCTCACACTCCCCTCAGTGCTGGCTGTCTGTCTGCTCGCACTTCCCTCAGTGCTGTCTGTCTGTCTGCTCAGACTCCCCTCAGTGCTGGCTGTCTGTCTGCATACAGTCCCCTCAGTGCTCTCTGTCTGCATACACTCCCCTCAGTGCTGACTGTCTGTCTGCTCACATTCCCCTCAGTACTGGCTGTCTGTCTGTTCACACATCCCTCAGTGCTGGCTGTCTGTCTGCTCACACTCCACTCAGCACTGTGTGCCTGTCTGCTCACACTCCCCTCAGTGCTGTCTGCTCACACTCCCCTCAGCGCTGTCTATCTGCTCACGCTCCACTCAGTGCTACCTGTCTGTCTGCTCACATTCCCCTCAGTACTGGCTGTCTGTCTGCTCACACTCCCCTCAGTGTTATCTGTCTGTCTGCTCACACTCCCATGAGCGATGTCTATTCACACTCCACTCAGCGCAGTTCGTCTGCTCACACTACCCTCAGTGCTGTCTGTTCATCTGCTCACACACCCCACAGCGCTGTCTATCTGTTTGCTCACACTCCCCTCAGTGCTGTCTGTCTGTCTGCTCACACTCCCCTCAGAGCTGGCTGTCTGTCTGCTCACACTCCCCTCAGTGCTGTCTGTCTGTCTGCTCACACTCCCCTCAGAGCTGGCTGTCTGTCTGCTCACACTCCCCTCAGTGCTGTCTGTCTGTCTGTTCACACTCCCCTCAGTGCTGGCTGTCTGTATGCTCACATTCCTCTTAGTGCTGTCCGTCTGTCTGCTCACACTCCCCTCAGCGCTGTCTGTATGTCTGTTCACACTCCCCTCAGTGCTACCTGTCTGTCTGTTCACACTCCCCTCAGTGCTACCTGTCTGTCTGCTCACACTACCCTTAGCGCTGTCTGTCTGTCCGCTCCCAGTCTCCTCAGTGCTGTCTGTCTATTTACTCACACTCCCTTCAGCACTGCCTGTCTGTCTGCTCATACACCCCCTCAGCGCTGTCTGTCAGTCTGCTCACACACTCCTCAATACTGGCTGTCTGTCTGCTTACACTCCCCTGAGCACTGCCTGTCTGTCTGCTCACACTACCCTGAGTGCTGTCTGTCTGTCTGCTCCCACTCTCCTCAGTGCTGTCTGTCTGCCTGCTCACGCTCCCTTCAGTGCTGGCTGTCTGTCTATCTGCTCACACTCCCCTCAGCACTGTCTGTCTATCTGCTCACTCTCCCCTCAGCACTGTCTGTCTGTCTGCTCATACTCCCCTCAGCAATTTCTGTCCCTCTGCTCACACTCCCCACAGCACTTTCAGTCTGTCTGCTTTGAATCCCCTCAGTGCTGCCTGTCTGTCTGCTCACACTCCCCTCAGTGCTGTCTGTCCGTCTGCTCACACACCTGACAGCGCTGTCTGTCTGTCTGCTCAGAGTCTCCTCAGTGCTGGCTGTCTGTTTGCTCGCACTTCCCTCAGTGCTGTCTGTCTGTCTGCTCACACTCCCCTCAGTGCTGGCTGTCTGTCTGCTCACACACCCTGTAGTGCTGGCTGTCTGTCTGCTCACACTCCCCTCAGTGCTGTCTGTCCGTCTGCTCACACACCCCACAGCGCTGTTTGTCTGTCAGCTCACAATCCCCTCAGTGCTGGCTGTCTGTCTGCTCGCACTTCCCTCAGTGCTGTCTGTCTGTCTGCTCAGACACCCCTCAGTGCTGGCTGTCTGTCTGCATACAGTCCCCTCAGTGCTCTCTGTCTGCATACACTCCCCTCAGCGCTGTCTGTTTGTCTGCTCACAATCCCCGCAGTGCTGGCTGTCTGTCTGCTCGCACTCCCCTCAGTGCTGTCTGTCTGTCTGCTCACACTCCCCTCAACACTGTCTGTCTGTCTACTCACACTGCCGTCAGTGCTGTCTGTCTCTCTGCTCACGCTCCCCTCAGTGCTACCTGTCTGTCTGTTCACACTCCCCTCAGCGCTGTCTGTCTGCTCACATTTCCCTCAGTGCTGTCTGTCTGCTCACACACCCGTCAGTGCTGTCTATCTGTAAGCACACACTCCCCTCAGTGCTGTCTGTTCACACACCCCTCAGCGCTGTCTGTCTGCTCACAATCCACTCAGTTCTGTCTGTCTGCTCACACTCCCCTCAATGCTGTCTGTCTGTCTGTTCACACTCCCCTCAGCGCTGTCTGTCTGCTCACACTCCCCTCAGCGCTGTCTGTCTGTCTGCTCACACTCCACTCAGTGCTACCTGTCTGTCTGTTCACATTCCCCTCAGGACTGTCTGTCCATCTGCTCACACTCCCCACTGCGCTGTCTGTATGTTTGCTCACACTCCCCTCAGTGCTGGCTGTCTGTCTGCATACAGTCCCCTCAGTGATCTCTGTCTGCATACACTCCCCTCACTGCTGTCTGTCTGCTCACACTCGCTCAGCGCTGT
This sequence comes from Carcharodon carcharias, assembly GCF_017639515.1. Taxonomy (NCBI): domain Eukaryota; kingdom Metazoa; phylum Chordata; class Chondrichthyes; order Lamniformes; family Lamnidae; genus Carcharodon; species Carcharodon carcharias. The sequence continues at coordinate 95,205,917 of NC_054474.1, forward strand.
CTGTCTGTCTGCTCACAATCCCCGCAGTGCTGGCTGTCTGTCTGCTCACACTCTCCTCAGTGCTGTCTGTCTGTCTGCTCACACTCCCCTCAGTGCTACCTGTCTGTCTGCTCATGCTCCCCTCAGTGCTGTCTGTCTGTCTGCTCACATTCCCCTTAGCGCTGTCTGTCTGTCTGCTCACACTGCCCTCAGAACTGGTTGTCTGTCTGCTCACACTCCCCTCAACACTGTCTGTCTGTCTCTCACACTGCCGTCAGTGCTGTCTGTATCTCTGCTCACGCTCCCCTCAGTGCTACCTGTCTGTCTGTTCACACTCCCCTCAGCGCTGTCTGTCTGATCACACTCCCCTCAGTGCTGTCTGTCTGTTCACACTGCCCTCAGTGCTGTCTGTCTGCTCACACACCCCTCAGTGCTGTCTGTCTGTATGCTCACACTCTCCTCAGTGCTGTCTGTTCACACACCCCTCAGCGCTGTCTGTCTGCTCACACTCCCCTCAGTGCTGTCTGTCTGTCTGCTCACACTCCCCTCAGTGCTGTCTGTCTGCCCACACTCCCCTCAGTGCTGTCTGTCTGTCTGTTCACACTCCCCTCAGCGCTGTCTGTCTGCTCACACTCCCCTCAGTGCTGGCTGTCTCTCTGCTCACACTCCCCTCAGTGCTGGCAGTCTGTGTGCTCACACTCCCCTCAGTGCTGGCTGTCTGTCTGCATACACCCCCCTCAGTGCTCTCTGTCTGCATACACTCCCCTCAGTGCTGTCTGTCTGTCTGTTCACAATCCCGTCAGCGCTGTCTGTCTGTTCACACTCCTCTCAGCGCTGTCTGTCTGTTGGCTCACACTCCCCTCAGTGCTACCTGTCTGTCTGCTCACATTCCCTTCAGTGCTGTCCGTCTGTCTGCTCACACACCCCTGAGTGCCGGCTCTCTGTCTGCTCACACACTCCTCAGTGTTGGCTGTCTGTCTGCTTACTGTCCCCTCTGTGCTGTCTGTCTGTCTGCTCACACACACCTCAGTGCTACCTGTCTGTCTGCTCACACTCCTCTCAACACTGTCTGTCTGTCTACTCACACTCCCCTCAGCGCTGTCTGTTTGTCTGCTCATACACATTTCAGCGCTGTCTGTCTGTCTGCTCACACTCTCCTCAATACTGGCTGTCTGTCTGCTTGCACTCTCCTGAGCGCTGTCTGTCTGTCTGCTCACATTCGCCTCAGTGCTGTCTGTCTGCTCATACTCCCCTCTGTGCTGTCTGTCTGCTCACACTCACCACAGTGTTGTCTGTCTGTTTGCTCACACTCTCCTCAGTGCTGTCTGTCTGTCTGTTCACACTCCCCTCAGTGCTGGCTGTCTGTCTGCTCACACATCCCTCAGTGCTGGCAGTCTGTCTGCTCACACTCCACTCAGCGCTGTCTGTCTGCTCACACTCCCCTCAGTGCTGTCTGTCTGTCTGCTCACGCTCCCCTCAATACTGTCTGTCAGTCTGCTCACACTCCCAACAGTGCTACCTGTCTGTCTGCTCACATTCCCCGCAGTACTGACTGTCTGTCTGCTCACACTCTCCTCAGTGTTATCTGTCTGTCGGCTCATACTCCCCTGAGCGCTGTCTGTTCACACTCCACTCAGCACTGTCTATCTGCTCACTCTAGCCTAAGTGCTGTCTGTTCACATTCCCCTCAGCGCTATCTGTCTGCTCACACTCCCCTCAGTGCTGTCTGTCTGTCTGCTCACACTCCCCTCAGTGCTGTCTGTCTGCTCACACTCCCCTCAGTGCTGTCTGTATGTCTGGTCACGCTCACCTCAGTGCGACCTGTCTGTCTGCTTACATTCCCCTCAGTACTGGCTGTGTGTCTGTTCAAACTCCCCTCAGTGTTATCAGCCTGTCTGCTCACACTCCCCTCAATGCTGGCTGTCTGTCTGCTCACACTCCACTCAGCGCTGTCTGTTCACACTCCCCTCAGCACTGTCTGTCTGCTCACACACCCCTCAGTGCTGTCTGTCTGTCTGCTCACACTCCCCTCAGTGCTGTCTGTCTGCTCACACTCCCCTCAGTACTGTCTGTCTGCTCACACTCCCCTCAATGATGTCTGTCTGTCTGCTCACGCTCACCTCAGTGCAACCTGTCTGTCTGCTCACATTCCCCTCAGTACTGGCTGTCTGTCTGTTCACACATCCCTCAGTGCTGGCTGTCTGTCTGCTCACACTCCACTCAGCGCTGTGTGCCTGTCTGCTCACACTCCCCTCAGTGCTGTCTGCTCACACTCCCCTCAGCGCTGTCTATCTGCTCACGCTCCACTCAGTGCTACCTGTCTGTCTGCTCACATTCCCCTCAGTACTGGCTGTCTGTCTGCTCACACTCCCATGAGCGATGTCTATTCACACTCCACTTAGCGCAGTCTGTCTGCTCACACTACCCTCAGTGCTGTCTGTTCATCTGCTCACACACCCCACAGCGCTGTCTATCTGTTTGCTCACACTCCCCTCAGTGCTGTTTGTCTGTCTGCTCACACTCCCCTCAGAGCTGGCTGTCTGTCTGCTCACACTCCCCTCAGTGCTGTCTGTCTGTCTGTTCACACTCCCCTCAGTGCTACCTGTCTGTCTGCTCACACTCCCCTCAGTGCTGTCTGCCTGTCTGTTCACACTCCCGTCAGCGCTGTCTGTCTGCTCACATTCCCCTCAGTACTGGCTGTCTGTCTGCTCACATTCCTCTCAGTGCTGTCCGTCTGTCTGCTCACACTCCCCTCAGCGCTGTCTGTATGTCTGTTCACACTCCCCTCAGTGCTACCTGTCTGTCTGTTCACACTCCCCTCAGTGCTACCTGTATGTCTGTTCACACTCCCCTAAGTGCTACCTGTCTGTCTGCTCACACTACCCTTAGCGCTGTCTGTCTGTCTGCTCCCAGTCTCCTCAGTGCTGTCTGTCTATTTACTCACACTCCCTTCAGCGCTGCCTGTCTGTCTGCTCATACACCCCCTCAGCGCTGTCTGTCAGACTGCTCACACTCTCCTCAAAACTGGCAGTTTGTCTGCTTACACTCCCCTGAGCGCTGTCTGTCTGTCTGCTTACACTACCCTGAGTGCTGTCTGTCTGTCTGCTCCCACTCTCCTCAGTGCTGTCTGTCTGCCTGCTCACGCTCCCTTCAGTGCTGGCTGTCTGTCTATCTGCTCACACTCCCCTCAGCACTGTCTGTCTATCTGCTCACTCTCCCCTCAGCACTGTCTGTCTGTCTGCTCACACTCCCCTCAGCAATTTTTGTCCCTCTGCTCACACTCCCCACAGCACTTTCAGTCTGTCTGCTTTGAATCCCCTCAGTGCTGCCTGTCTGTCTGCTCACACTCCCATCAGTGCTGTCTGTCCATCTGCTCACACACCCGACAGCGCTGTCTGTCTGTCTGCTCACAGTCTCCTCAGTGCTGGCTGTCTGTTTGCTCGCACTTACCTCAGTGCTGTCTGTCTGTCTGCTCACACTCCCCTCAGTGCTGGCTGTCTGTCTGCTCACACACCCTGCAGTGCTGGCTGTCTGTCTGCTTACACTCCCCTCAGTGCTGTCTGTCCGTCTGCTCACACACCCCACAGCGCTGTTTGTCTGTCAGCTCACAATCCCCTCAGTGCTGGCTGTCTGTCTGCTCACACTTCCCTCAGTGCTGTCTGTCTGTCTGCATACACTCCCCTCAGTGCTGTCTGTATGTCTGTTCACACTCCCATCAGCGTTGTCTGTCTGCTCACACACACCTCAGTGCTACCTTTCTGTCTGGTCACACTCGCTCAGCGCTGTCTGTCTGTCTGCTCACAATCCCCGCAGTGCTGGCTGTCTGTCTGCTCGCACTCCCCTCAGAGCTGTCTGTCTGTCTGCTCACACTCCCCTCAACACTGTCTGTCTGTCTACTCACACTGCCGTCAGTGCTGTCTGTCTCTCTGCTCATGCTCCCCTCAGTGCTACCTGTCTGTCTGTTCACACTCCCCTCAGCGCTGTCTGTCTGCTCACATTTCCCTCAGTGCTGTCTGTCTGTTCACACTCCCCTCAGTTCTGTCTGTCTGCTCACACACCCGTCAGTGCTGTCTATCTGTAAGCTCACACTCCCCTCAGTGCTGTCTGTTCACACACCCCTCAGCGCTGTCTGTCTGCTCACACTCCACTCAGTGCTGTCTGTCTGTCTGCTCACACTCCCCTCAATGCTGTCTGTCTGTCTGTTCACACTCCCCTCAGCGCTGTCTGTATGCTGACACTCCCCTCAGCGCTGTCTGTCTGTCTGCTCACACTCCACTCAGTGCTACCTGTCTGTCTGTTCACACTCCACTCAGCGCTGTCTGTCTGCTCACATTCCCCTCAGTGCTGTCTATCCGTCTGCTCACACTCCCCACTGCGCTGTCTGTCTGCTCACACTACCCTCAGTGCTGTCTGTCTGTCTGTTCACACTCCCCTCAGTGCTACCTGTCTGTCTGCTCATGCTCCCCTCAGTGCTGTCTGTCTGTCTGTTCACACTCCCGTCAGCGCTGTCTGTCTGCTCACACTCCCCTCAGTGCTGTCTGTCTGTCTGCTCACATTCCCCTCAGTACTGGCTGTCTGTCTGCTCACATTCCTCTCAGTGCTGTCCGTCTGTCTGCTCACACTCCCCTCAGCGCTGTCTGTATGTCTGTTCACACTCCCCTCAGTGCTACCTGTCTGTCTGTTCACACTCCCCTCAGTGCTACCTGTATGTCTGTTCACACTCCCCTCAGTGCTACCTGTCTGTCTGCTCACACTACCCTGAGCGCTGTCTGTCTGTCCGCTCCCAGTCTCCTCAGTGCTGTCTGTCTATTTACTCACACTCCCCTCAGCGCTGCCTGTCTGTATGCTCATACACCCCCTCAGCGCTGTCTGTCAGTCTGCTCACACTCTCCTCAATACTGGCTGTCTGTCTGCTCCCACTTTCCTCAGTGCTGTCTGTCTGCCTGCTCACGCTCCCTTCAGTGCTGGCTGTCTGTCTATCTGCTCACACTCCCCTCAGCAATTTCTGTCCCTTTGCTCACACTCCCCACAGCACTTTCAGTCTGTCTGCTTTCAATCCCCTCAGTGCTGTCTGTCTGTCTGCTCACACTCCCCTCAGTGCTGTCTGTCCGTCTGCTCACACACCCCACAGCGCTGTCTGTCTGTCTGCTCACAGTCTCCTCAGTGCTGGCTGTCTGTCTGCTCGCACTTCCCTCAGTGCTGTCTGTCTGTCTGCTCACACTCCCCTCAGTGCTGGCTGTCTGTCTGCACACACACCCTGCAGTACTGGCTGTCTGTCTGCTCACACTACCCTGAGTGCTGTCTGTCTGTCTGCTCCCACTCTCCTCAGTGCTGTCTGTCTGCCTGCTCACGCTCCCTTCAGTGCTGGCTGTCTGTCTATCTGCTCACACTCCCCTCAGCACTGTCTGTCTATCTGCTCACTCTCCCCTCAGCACTGTCTGTCTGTCTGCTCACACTCCCCTCAGCAATTTCTGTCCCTCTGCTCACACTCCCCACAGCACTTTCAGTCTGTCTGCTTTGAATCCCCTCAGTGCTGCCTGTCTGTCTGCTCACACTCCCCTCAGTGCTGTCTGTCCGTCTGCTCACACACCTGACAGCGCTGTCTGTCTGTCTGCTCAGAGTCTCCTCAGTGCTGGCTGTCTGTCTGCTCACACTCCCCTCAGTGCTGTCTGTCCGTCTGCTCACACACCCCACAGCGCTGTTTGTCTGTCAGCTCACAATCCCCTCAGTGCTGGCTGTCTGTCTGCTCGCACTTCCCTCAGTGCTGTCTGTCTGTCTGCTCAGACACCCCTCAGTGCTGGCTGTCTGTCTGCATACAGTCCCCTCAGTGCTCTCTGTCTGCATACACTCCCCTCAGCGCTGTCTGTCTGTCTGCTCACAATCCCCGCAGTGCTGGCTGTCTGTCTGCTCGCACTCCCCTCAGTGCTGTCTGTCTGTCTGCTCACACTCCCCTCAACACTGTCTGTCTGTCTACTCACACTGCCGTCAGTGCTGTCTGTCTCTCTGCTCACGCTCCCCTCAGTGCTACCTGTCTGTCTGTTCACACTCCCCTCAGCGCTGTCTGTCTGCTCACACTCCCCTCAGCGCTGTCTGTCTGTCTGCTCACACTCCACTCAGTGCTACCTGTCTGTCTGTTCACATTCCCCTCAGGACTGTCTGTCCATCTGCTCACACTCCCCACTGCGCTGTCTGTATGTTTGCTCACACTCCCCTCAGTGCTGGCTGTCTGTCTGCATACAGTCCCCTCAGTGATCTCTGTCTGCATACACTCCCCTCACTGCTGTCTGTCTGCTCACACTCGCTCAGCGCTGTCTGTCTGTCTGCTCACAATCCCCGCAGTGCTGGCTGTCTGTCTGCTCACACTCTCCTCAGTGCTGTCTGTCTGTCTGCTCACACTCCCCTCAGTGCTACCTGTCTGTCTGCTCATGCTCCCCTCAGTGCTGTCTGTCTGTCTGCTCACATTCCCCTTAGCGCTGTCTGTCTGTCTGCTCACACTCCCCTCAGAACTGGTTGTCTGTCTGCTCACACTCCCTTCAACACTGTCTGTCTGTCTCTCACACTGCCGTCAGTGCTGTCTGTATCTCTGCTCACGCTCCCCTCAGTGCTACCTGTCTGTCTGTTCACACTCCCCTCAGCGCTGTCTGTCTGATCACACTCCCCTCAGTGCTGTCTGTCTGTTCACACTGCCCTCAGTGCTGTCTGTCTGCTCACACACCCCTCAGTGCTGTCTGTCTGTATGCTCACATTCCCCTCAGTGCTGTCTGTTCACACACCCCTCAGCGCTGTCTGTCTGCTCACACTCCCCTCAGTGCTGTCTGTCTGTCTGCTCACACTCCCCTCAGTGCTGTCTGTCTGCCCACACTCCCCTCAGTGCTGTCTGTCTGTCTGTTCACACTCCCCTCAGCGCTGTCTGTCTGCTCACACTCCCCTCAGTGCTGGCTGTCTCTCTGCTCACACTCCCCTCAGTGCTGGCAGTCTGTGTGCTCACACTCCCCTCAGTGCTGGCTGTCTGTCTGCATACACCCCCCTCAGTGCTCTCTGTCTGCATACACTCCCCTCAGTGCTGTCTGTCTGTCTGTTCACAATCCCGTCAACGCTGTCTGTCTGTTCACACTCCTCTCAGCGCTGTCTGTCTGTTGGCTCACACTCCCCTCAGTGCTACCTGTCTGTCTGCTCACATTCCCTTCAGTGCTGTCCGTCTGTCTGCTCACACTCCCCTCAGTGCCGGCTCTCTGTCTGCTCACACACTCCTCAGTGTTGGCTGTCTGTCTGCTTACTGTCCCCTCTGTGCTGTCTGTCTGTCTGCTCACACACACCTCAGTGCTACCTGTCTGTCTGCTCACACTCCTCTCAACACTGTCTGTCTGTCTACTCACACTCCCCTCAGCGCTGTCTGTTTGTCTGCTCATACACATTTCAGCGCTGTCTGTCTGTCTGCTCACACTCTCCTCAATACTGGCTGTCTGTCTGCTTGCACTCTCCTGAGCGCTGTCTGTCTGTCTGCTCACATTCGCCTCAGTGCTGTCTGTCTGCTCATACTCCCCTCTGTGCTGTCTGTCTGCTCACACTCACCACAGTGTTGTCTGTCTGTTTGCTCACACTCTCCTCAGTGCTGTCTGTCTGTCTGTTCACACTCCCCTCAGTGCTGGCTGTCTGTCTGCTCACACATCCCTCAGTGCTGGCAGTCTGTCTGCTCACACTCCACTCAGCGCTGTCTGTCTGCTCACACTCCCCTCAGTGCTGTCTGTCTGTCTGCTCACGCTCCCCTCAATACTGTCTGTCAGTCTGCTCACACTCCCAACAGTGCTACCTGTCTGTCTGCTCACATTCCTCGCAGTACTGACTGTCTGTCTGCTCACACTCCCCTCAGTGTTATCTGTCTGTCGGCTCATACTCCCCTGAGCGCTGTCTGTTCACACTCCACTCAGCACTGTCTATCTGCTCACTCTAGCCTAAGTGCTGTCTGTTCACATTCCCCTCAGCGCTATCTGTCTGCTCACACTCCCCTCAGTGCTGTCTGTCTGTCTGCTCACACTCCCCTCAGTGCTGTCTGTCTGCTCACACTCCCCTCAGTGCTGTCTGTATGTCTGGTCACGCTCACCTCAGTGCGACCTGTCTGTCTGCTTACATTCCCCTCAGTACTGGCTGTGTGTCTGTTCAAACTCCCCTCAGTGTTATCAGCCTGTCTGCTCACACTCCCCTCAATGCTGGCTGTCTGTCTGCTCACACTCCACTCAGCGCTGTCTGTTCACACTCCCCTCAGCGCTGTCTGTCTGCTCACACTCCCCTCAGTGCTGGCTGTCTCTCTGCTCACACTCCCCTCAGTGCTGGCAGTCTGTGTGCTCACACTCCCCTCAGTGCTGGCTGTCTGTCTGCATACACCCCCCTCAGTGCTCTCTGTCTGCATACACTCCCCTCAGTGCTGTCTGTCTGTCTGTTCACAATCCCGTCAACGCTGTCTGTCTGTTCACACTCCTCTCAGCGCTGTCTGTCTGTTGGCTCACACTCCCCTCAGTGCTACCTGTCTGTCTGCTCACATTCCCTTCAGTGCTGTCCGTCTGTCTGCTCACACTCCCCTCAGTGCCGGCTCTCTGTCTGCTCACACACTCCTCAGTGTTGGCTGTCTGTCTGCTTACTGTCCCCTCTGTGCTGTCTGTCTGTCTGCTCACACACACCTCAGTGCTACCTGTCTGTCTGCTCACACTCCTCTCAACACTGTCTGTCTGTCTACTCACACTCCCCTCAGCGCTGTCTGTTTGTCTGCTCATACACATTTCAGCGCTGTCTGTCTGTCTGCTCACACTCTCCTCAATACTGGCTGTCTGTCTGCTTGCACTCTCCTGAGCGCTGTCTGTCTGTCTGCTCACATTCGCCTCAGTGCTGTCTGTCTGCTCATACTCCCCTCTGTGCTGTCTGTCTGCTCACACTCACCACAGTGTTGTCTGTCTGTTTGCTCACACTCTCCTCAGTGCTGTCTGTCTGTCTGTTCACACTCCCCTCAGTGCTGGCTGTCTGTCTGCTCACACATCCCTCAGTGCTGGCAGTCTGTCTGCTCACACTCCACTCAGCGCTGTCTGTCTGCTCACACTCCCCTCAGTGCTGTCTGTCTGTCTGCTCACGCTCCCCTCAATACTGTCTGTCAGTCTGCTCACACTCCCAACAGTGCTACCTGTCTGTCTGCTCACATTCCCCGCAGTACTGACTGTCTGTCTGCTCACACTCCCCTCAGTGTTATCTGTCTGTCGGCTCATACTCCCCTGAGCGCTGTCTGTTCACACTCCACTCAGCACTGTCTATCTGCTCACTCTAGCCTAAGTGCTGTCTGTTCACATTCCCCTCAGCGCTATCTGTCTGCTCACACTCCCCTCAGTGCTGTCTGTCTGTCTGCTCACACTCCCCTCAGTGCTGTCTGTATGTCTGGTCACGCTCACCTCAGTGCGACCTGTCTGTCTGCTTACATTCCCCTCAGTACTGGCTGTGTGTCTGTTCAAACTCCCCTCAGTGTTATCAGCCTGTCTGCTCACACTCCCCTCAATGCTGGCTGTCTGTCTGCTCACACTCCACTCAGCGCTGTCTGTTCACACTCCCCTCAGCGCTGTCTGTCTGCTCACACACCCCTCAGTGCTGTCTGTCTGTCTGCTCACACTCCCCTCAGTGCTGTCTGTCTGCTCACACTCCCCTCAGTACTGTCTGTCTGCTCACACTCCCCTCAATGATGTCTGTCTGTCTGCTCACGCTCACCTCAGTGCAACCTGTCTGTCTGCTCACATTCCCCTCAATACTGGCTGTCTGTCTGTTCACACATCCCTCAGTGCTGGCTGTCTGTCTGCTCACACTCCACTCAGCGCTGTGTGCCTGTCTGCTCACACTCCCCTCAGTGCTGTCTGCTCACACTCCCCTCAGCGCTGTCTATCTGCTCACGCTCCACTCAGTGCTACCTGTCTGTCTGCTCACATTCCCCTCAGTACTGGCTGTCTGTCTGCTCACACTCCCATGAGCGATGTCTATTCACACTCCACTTAGCGCAGTCTGTCTGCTCACACTACCCTCAGTGCTGTCTGTTCATCTGCTCACACACCCCACAGCGCTGTCTATCTGTTTGCTCACACTCCCCTCAGTGCTGTTTGTCTGTCTGCTCACACTCCCCTCAGAGCTGGCTGTCTGTCTGCTCACACTCCCCTCAGTGCTGTCTGTCTGTCTGTTCACACTCCCCTCAGTGCTACCTGTCTGTCTGCTCACACTCCCCTCAGTGCTGTCTGTCTGTCTGTTCACACTCCCGTCAGCGCTGTCTGTCTGCTCACATTCCCCTCAGTACTGGCTGTCTGTCTGCTCACATTCCTCTCAGTGCTGTCCGTCTGTCTGCTCACACTCCCCTCAGCGCTGTCTGTATGTCTGTTCACACTCCCCTCAGTGCTACCTGTCTGTCTGTTCACACTCCCCTCAGTGCTACCTGTATGTCTGTTCACACTCCCCTAAGTGCTACCTGTCTGTCTGCTCACACTACCCTTAGCGCTGTCTGTCTGTCTGCTCCCAGTCTCCTCAGTGCTGTCTGTCTATTTACTCACACTCCCTTCAGCGCTGCCTGTCTGTCTGCTCATACACCCCCTCAGCGCTGTCTGTCAGACTGCTCACACTCTCCTCAAAACTGGCTGTTTGTCTGCTTACACTCCCCTGAGCGCTGTCTGTCTGTCTGCTTACACTACCCTGAGTGCTGTCTGTCTGTCTGCTCCCACTCTCCTCAGTGCTGTCTGTCTGCCTGCTCACGCTCCCTTCAGTGCTGGCTGTCTGTCTATCTGCTCACACTCCCCTCAGCACTGTCTGTCTATCTGCTCACTCTCCCCTCAGCACTGTCTGTCTGTCTGCTCACACTCCCCTCAGCAATTTTTGTCCCTCTGCTCACACTCCCCACAGCACTTTCAGTCTGTCTGCTTTGAATCCCCTCAGTGCTGCCTGTCTGTCTGCTCACACTCCCATCAGTGCTGTCTGTCCATCTGCTCACACACCCGACAGCGCTGTCTGTCTGTCTGCTCACAGTCTCCTCAGTGCTGGCTGTCTGTTTGCTCGCACTTACCTCAGTGCTGTCTGTCTGTCTGCTCACACTCCCCTCAGTGCTGGCTGTCTGTCTGCTCACACACCCTGCAGTGCTGGCTGTCTGTCTGCTTACACTCCCCTCAGTGCTGTCTGTCCGTCTGCTCACACACCCCACAGCGCTGTTTGTCTGTCAGCTCACAATCCCCTCAGTGCTGGCTGTCTGTCTGCTCACACTTCCCTCAGTGCTGTCTGTCTGTCTGCATACCGTCCCCTCAGTGCTCTCTGTCTGCATACACTCCCCTCAGTGCTGTCTGTATGTCTGTTCACACTCCCATCAGCGTTGTCTGTCTGCTCACACACACCTCAGTGCTACCTTTCTGTCTGGTCACACTCGCTCAGCGCTGTCTGTCTGTCTGCTCACAATCCCCGCAGTGCTACCTGTCTGTCTGCTCGCACTCCCCTCAGAGCTGTCTGTCTGTCTGCTCACACTCCCCTCAACACTGTCTGTCTGTCTACTCACACTGCCGTCAGTGCTGTCTGTCTCTCTGCTCATGCTCCCCTCAGTGCTACCTGTCTGTCTGTTCACACTCCCCTCAGCGCTGTCTGTCTGCTCACATTTCCCTCAGTGCTGTCTGTCTGTTCACACTCCCCTCAGTTCTGTCTGTCTGCTCACACACCCGTCAGTGCTGTCTATCTGTAAGCTCACACTCCCCTCAGTGCTGTCTGTTCACACACCCCTCAGCGCTGTCTGTCTGCTCACACTCCACTCAGTGCTGTCTGTCTGTCTGCTCACACTCCCCTCAATGCTGTCTGTCTGTCTGTTCACACTCCCCTCAGCGCTGTCTGTATGCTGACACTCCCCTCAGCGCTGTCTGTCTGTCTGCTCACACTCCACTCAGTGCTACCTGTCTGTCTGTTCACACTCCACTCAGCGCTGTCTGTCTGCTCACATTCCCCTCAGTGCTGTCTATCCGTCTGCTCACACTCCCCACTGCGCTGTCTGTCTGCTCACACTACCCTCAGTGCTGTCTGTCTGTCTGTTCACACTCCCCTCAGTGCTACCTGTCTGTCTGCTCATGCTCCCCTCAGTGCTGTCTGTCCGTCTGTTCACACTCCCGTCAGCGCTGTCTGTCTGCTCACACTCCCCTCAGTGCTGTCTGTCTGTCTGCTCACATTCCCCTCAGTACTGGCTGTCTGTCTGCTCACATTCCTCTCAGTGCTGTCCGTCTGTCTGCTCACACTCCCCTCAGCGCTGTCTGTATGTCTGTTCACACTCCCCTCAGTGCTACCTGTCTGTCTGTTCACACTCCCCTCAGTGCTACCTGTATGTCTGTTCACACTCCCCTCAGTGCTACCTGTCTGTCTGCTCACACTACCCTGAGCGCTGTCTGTCTGTCCGCTCCCAGTCTCCTCAGTGCTGTCTGTCTATTTACTCACACTCCCCTCAGCGCTGCCTGTCTGTCTGCTCATACACCCCCTCAGCGCTGTCTGTCAGTCTGCTCACACTCTCCTCAATACTGGCTGTCTGTCTGCTCCCACTTTCCTCAGTGCTGTCTGTCTGCCTGCTCACGCTCCCTTCAGTGCTGGCTGTCTGTCTATCTGCTCACACTCCCCTCAGCAATTTCTGTCCCTTTGCTCACACTCCCCACAGCACTTTCAGTCTGTCTGCTTTCAATCCCCTCAGTGCTGTCTGTCTGTCTGCTCACACTCCCCTCAGTGCTGTCTGTCCGTCTGCTCACACACCCCACAGCGCTGTCTGTCTGTCTGCTCACAGTCTCCTCAGTGCTGGCTGTCTGTCTGCTCGCACTTCCCTCAGTGCTGTCTGTCTGTCTGCTCACACTCCCCTCAGTGCTGGCTGTCTGTCTGCACACACACCCTGCAGTACTGGCTGTCTGTCTGCTCACACACCCCCCTCAGTGCTCTCTGTCTGCATACACTCCCCTCAGTGCTGTCTGTCTGTCTGTTCACAATCCCGTCAACGCTGTCTGTCTGTTCACACTCCTCTCAGCGCTGTCTGTCTGTTGGCTCACACTCCCCTCAGTGCTACCTGTCTGTCTGCTCACATTCCCTTCAGTGCTGTCCGTCTGTCTGCTCACACTCCCCTCAGTGCCGGCTCTCTGTCTGCTCACACACTCCTCAGTGTTGGCTGTCTGTCTGCTTACTGTCCCCTCTGTGCTGTCTGTCTGTCTGCTCACACACACCTCAGTGCTACCTGTCTGTCTGCTCACACTCCTCTCAACACTGTCTGTCTGTCTACTCACACTCCCCTCAGCGCTGTCTGTTTGTCTGCTCATACACATTTCAGCGCTGTCTGTCTGTCTGCTCACACTCTCCTCAATACTGGCTGTCTGTCTGCTTGCACTCTCCTGAGCGCTGTCTGTCTGTCTGCTCACATTCGCCTCAGTGCTGTCTGTCTGCTCATACTCCCCTCTGTGCTGTCTGTCTGCTCACACTCACCACAGTGTTGTCTGTCTGTTTGCTCACACTCTCCTCAGTGCTGTCTGTCTGTCTGTTCACACTCCCCTCAGTGCTGGCTGTCTGTCTGCTCACACATCCCTCAGTGCTGGCAGTCTGTCTGCTCACACTCCACTCAGCGCTGTCTGTCTGCTCACACTCCCCTCAGTGCTGTCTGTCTGTCTGCTCACGCTCCCCTCAATACTGTCTGTCAGTCTGCTCACACTCCCAACAGTGCTACCTGTCTGTCTGCTCACATTCCCCGCAGTACTGACTGTCTGTCTGCTCACACTCCCCTCAGTGCTGTCTGTCCGTCTGCTCACACACCTGACAGCGCTGTCTGTCTGTCTGCTCAGAGTCTCCTCAGTGCTGGCTGTCTGTCTGCTCACACTCCCCTCAGTGCTGTCTGTCCGTCTGCTCACACACCCCACAGCGCTGTTTGTCTGTCAGCTCACAATCCCCTCAGTGCTGGCTGTCTGTCTGCTCGCACTTCCCTCAGTGCTGTCTGTCTGTCTGCTCAGACGCCCCTCAGTGCTGGCTGTCTGTCTGCATACAGTCCCCTCAGTGCTCTCTGTCTGCATACACTCCCCTCAGCGCTGTCTGTCTGTCTGCTCACAATCCCCGCAGTGCTGGCTGTCTGTCTGCTCACACTCCCCTCAACACTGTCTGTCTGTCTACTCACACTGCCGTCAGTGCTGTCTGTCTCTCTGCTCACGCTCCCCTCAGTGCTACCTGTCTGTCTGTTCACACTCCCCTCAGCGCTGTCTGTCTGCTCACACTCCCCTCAGCGCTGTCTGTCTGTCTGCTCACACTCCACTCAGTGCTACCTGTCTGTCTGTTCACATTCCCCTCAGGACTGTCTGTCCATCTGCTCACACTCCCCACTGCGCTGTCTGTATGTTTGCTCACACTCCCCTCAGTGCTGGCTGTCTGTCTGCATACAGTCCCCTCAGTGATCTCTGTCTGCATACACTCCCCTCACTGCTGTCTGTCTGCTCACACTCGCTCAGCGCTGTCTGTCTGTCTGCTCACAATCCCCGCAGTGCTGGCTGTCTGTCTGCTCACACTCTCCTCAGTGCTGTCTGTCTGTCTGCTCACACTCCCCTCAGTGCTACCTGTCTGTCTGCTCATGCTCCCCTCAGTGCTGTCTGTCTGTCTGCTCACATTCCCCTTAGCGCTGTCTGTCTGTCTGCTCACACTCCCCTCAGAACTGGTTGTCTGTCTGCTCACACTCCCTTCAACACTGTCTGTCTGTCTCTCACACTGCCGTCAGTGCTGTCTGTATCTCTGCTCACGCTCCCCTCAGTGCTACCTGTCTGTCTGTTCACACTCCCCTCAGCGCTGTCTGTCTGATCACACTCCCCTCAGTGCTGTCTGTCTGTTCACACTGCCCTCAGTGCTGTCTGTCTGCTCACACACCCCTCAGTGCTGTCTGTCTGTATGCTCACATTCCCCTCAGTGCTGTCTGTTCACACACCCCTCAGCGCTGTCTGTCTGCTCACACTCCCCTCAGTGCTGTCTGTCTGTCTGCTCACACTCCCCTCAGTGCTGTCTGTCTGCCCACACTCCCCTCAGTGCTGTCTGTCTGTCTGTTCACACTCCCCTCAGCGCTGTCTGTCTGCTCACACTCCCCTCAGTGCTGGCTGTCTCTCTGCTCACACTCCCCTCAGTGCTGGCAGTCTGTGTGCTCACACTCCCCTCAGTGCTGGCTGTCTGTCTGCATACACCCCCCTCAGTGCTCTCTGTCTGCATACACTCCCCTCAGTGCTGTCTGTCTGTCTGTTCACAATCCCGTCAACGCTGTCTGTCTGTTCACACTCCTCTCAGCGCTGTCTGTCTGTTGGCTCACACTCCCCTCAGTGCTACCTGTCTGTCTGCTCACATTCCCTTCAGTGCTGTCCGTCTGTCTGCTCACACTCCCCTCAGTGCCGGCTCTCTGTCTGCTCACACACTCCTCAGTGTTGGCTGTCTGTCTGCTTACTGTCCCCTCTGTGCTGTCTGTCTGTCTGCTCACACACACCTCAGTGCTACCTGTCTGTCTGCTCACACTCCTCTCAACACTGTCTGTCTGTCTACTCACACTCCCCTCAGCGCTGTCTGTTTGTCTGCTCATACACATTTCAGCGCTGTCTGTCTGTCTGCTCACACTCTCCTCAATACTGGCTGTCTGTCTGCTTGCACTCTCCTGAGCGCTGTCTGTCTGTCTGCTCACATTCGCCTCAGTGCTGTCTGTCTGCTCATACTCCCCTCTGTGCTGTCTGTCTGCTCACACTCACCACAGTGTTGTCTGTCTGTTTGCTCACACTCTCCTCAGTGCTGTCTGTCTGTCTGTTCACACTCCCCTCAGTGCTGGCTGTCTGTCTGCTCACACATCCCTCAGTGCTGGCAGTCTGTCTGCTCACACTCCACTCAGCGCTGTCTGTCTGCTCACACTCCCCTCAGTGCTGTCTGTCTGTCTGCTCACGCTCCCCTCAATACTGTCTGTCAGTCTGCTCACACTCCCAACAGTGCTACCTGTCTGTCTGCTCACATTCCCCGCAGTACTGACTGTCTGTCTGCTCACACTCCCCTCAGTGTTATCTGTCTGTCGGCTCATACTCCCCTGAGCGCTGTCTGTTCACACTCCACTCAGCACTGTCTATCTGCTCACTCTAGCCTAAGTGCTGTCTGTTCACATTCCCCTCAGCGCTATCTGTCTGCTCACACTCCCCTCAGTGCTGTCTGTCTGTCTGCTCACACTCCCCTCAGTGCTGTCTGTCTGCTCACACTCCCCTCAGTGCTGTCTGTATGTCTGGTCACGCTCACCTCAGTGCGACCTGTCTGTCTGCTTACATTCCCCTCAGTACTGGCTGTGTGTCTGTTCAAACTCCCCTCAGTGTTATCAGCCTGTCTGCTCACACTCCCCTCAATGCTGGCTGTCTGTCTGCTCACACTCCACTCAGCGCTGTCTGTTCACACTCCCCTCAGCGCTGTCTGTCTGCTCACACACCCCTCAGTGCTGTCTGTCTGTCTGCTCACACTCCCCTCAGTGCTGTCTGTCTGCTCACACTCCCCTCAGTACTGTCTGTCTGCTCACACTCCCCTCAATGATGTCTGTCTGTCTGCTCACGCTCACCTCAGTGCAACCTGTCTGTCTGCTCACATTCCCCTCAGTACTGGCTGTCTGTCTGTTCACACATCCCTCAGTGCTGGCTGTCTGTCTGCTCACACTCCACTCAGCGCTGTGTGCCTGTCTGCTCACACTCCCCTCAGTGCTGTCTGCTCACACTCCCCTCAGCGCTGTCTATCTGCTCACGCTCCACTCAGTGCTACCTGTCTGTCTGCTCACATTCCCCTCAGTACTGGCTGTCTGTCTGCTCACACTCCCATGAGCGATGTCTATTCACACTCCACTTAGCGCAGTCTGTCTGCTCACACTACCCTCAGTGCTGTCTGTTCATCTGCTCACACACCCCACAGCGCTGTCTATCTGTTTGCTCACACTCCCCTCAGTGCTGTTTGTCTGTCTGCTCACACTCCCCTCAGAGCTGGCTGTCTGTCTGCTCACACTCCCCTCAGTGCTGTCTGTCTGTCTGTTCACACTCCCCTCAGTGCTACCTGTCTGTCTGCTCACACTCCCCTCAGTGCTGTCTGTCTGTCTGTTCACACTCCCGTCAGCGCTGTCTGTCTGCTCACATTCCCCTCAGTACTGGCTGTCTGTCTGCTCACATTCCTCTCAGTGCTGTCCGTCTGTCTGCTCACACTCCCCTCAGCGCTGTCTGTATGTCTGTTCACACTCCCCTCAGTGCTACCTGTCTGTCTGTTCACACTCCCCTCAGTGCTACCTGTATGTCTGTTCACACTCCCCTAAGTGCTACCTGTCTGTCTGCTCACACTACCCTTAGCGCTGTCTGTCTGTCTGCTCCCAGTCTCCTCAGTGCTGTCTGTCTATTTACTCACACTCCCTTCAGCGCTGCCTGTCTGTCTGCTCATACACCCCCTCAGCGCTGTCTGTCAGACTGCTCACACTCTCCTCAAAACTGGCTGTTTGTCTGCTTACACTCCCCTGAGCGCTGTCTGTCTGTCTGCTTACACTACCCTGAGTGCTGTCTGTCTGTCTGCTCCCACTCTCCTCAGTGCTGTCTGTCTGCCTGCTCACGCTCCCTTCAGTGCTGGCTGTCTGTCTATCTGCTCACACTCCCCTCAGCACTGTCTGTCTATCTGCTCACTCTCCCCTCAGCACTGTCTGTCTGTCTGCTCACACTCCCCTCAGCAATTTTTGTCCCTCTGCTCACACTCCCCACAGCACTTTCAGTCTGTCTGCTTTGAATCCCCTCAGTGCTGCCTGTCTGTCTGCTCACACTCCCATCAGTGCTGTCTGTCCATCTGCTCACACACCCGACAGCGCTGTCTGTCTGTCTGCTCACAGTCTCCTCAGTGCTGGCTGTCTGTTTGCTCGCACTTACCTCAGTGCTGTCTGTCTGTCTGCTCACACTCCCCTCAGTGCTGGCTGTCTGTCTGCTCACACACCCTGCAATGCTGGCTGTCTGTCTGCTTACACTCCCCTCAGTGCTGTCTGTCCGTCTGCTCACACACCCCACAGCGCTGTTTGTCTGTCAGCTCACAATCCCCTCAGTGCTGGCTGTCTGTCTGCTCACACTTCCCTCAGTGCTGTCTGTCTGTCTGCATACCGTCCCCTCAGTGCTCTCTGTCTGCATACACTCCCCTCAGTGCTGTCTGTATGTCTGTTCACACTCCCATCAGCGTTGTCTGTCTGCTCACACACACCTCAGTGCTACCTTTCTGTCTGGTCACACTCGCTCAGCGCTGTCTGTCTGTCTGCTCACAATCCCCGCAGTGCTACCTGTCTGTCTGCTCGCACTCCCCTCAGAGCTGTCTGTCTGTCTGCTCACACTCCCCTCAACACTGTCTGTCTGTCTACTCACACTGCCGTCAGTGCTGTCTGTCTCTCTGCTCACGCTCCCCTCAGTGCTACCTGTCTGTCTGTTCACACTCCCCTCAGCGCTGTCTGTCTGCTCACATTTCCCTCAGTGCTGTCTGTCTGTTCACACTCCCCTCAGTTCTGTCTGTCTGCTCACACACCCGTCAGTGCTGTCTATCTGTAAGCTCACACTCCCCTCAGTGCTGTCTGTTCACACACCCCTCAGCGCTGTCTGTCTGCTCACACTCCACTCAGTGCTGTCTGTCTGTCTGCTCACACTCCCCTCAATGCTGTCTGTCTGTCTGTTCACACTCCCCTCAGCGCTGTCTGTATGCTGACACTCCCCTCAGCGCTGTCTGTCTGTCTGCTCACACTCCACTCAGTGCTACCTGTCTGTCTGTTCACACTCCACTCAGCGCTGTCTGTCTGCTCACATTCCCCTCAGTGCTGTCTATCCGTCTGCTCACACTCCCCACTGCGCTGTCTGTCTGCTCACACTACCCTCAGTGCTGTCTGTCTGTCTGTTCACACTCCCCTCAGTGCTACCTGTCTGTCTGCTCATGCTCCCCTCAGTGCTGTCTGTCTGTCTGTTCACACTCCCGTCAGCGCTGTCTGTCTGCTCACACTCCCCTCAGTGCTGTCTGTCTGTCTGCTCACATTCCCCTCAGTACTGGCTGTCTGTCTGCTCACATTCCTCTCAGTGCTGTCCGTCTGTCTGCTCACACTCCCCTCAGCGCTGTCTGTATGTCTGTTCACACTCCCCTCAGTGCTACCTGTCTGTCTGTTCACACTCCCCTCAGTGCTACCAGTATGTCTGTTCACACTCCCCTCAGTGCTACCTGTCTGTCTGCTCACACTACCCTGAGCGCTGTCTGTCTGTCCGCTCCCAGTCTCCTCAGTGCTGTCTGTCTATTTACTCACACTCCCCTCAGCGCTGCCTGTCTGTCTGCTCATACACCCCCTCAGCGCTGTCTGTCAGTCTGCTCACACTCTCCTCAATACTGGCTGTCTGTCTGCTCCCACTTTCCTCAGTGCTGTCTGTCTGCCTGCTCACGCTCACTTCAGTGCTGGCTGTCTGTCTATCTGCTCACACTCCCCTCAGCAATTTCTGTCCCTTTGCTCACACTCCCCACAGCACTTTCAGTCTGTCTGCTTTCAATCCCCTCAGTGCTGTCTGTCTGTCTGCTCACACTCCCCTCAGTGCTGTCTGTCCGTCTGCTCACACACCCCACAGCGCTGTCTGTCTGTCTGCTCACAGTCTCCTCAGTGCTGGCTGTCTGTCTGCTCGCACTTCCCTCAGTGCTGTCTGTCTGTCTGCTCACACTCCCCTCAGTGCTGGCTGTCTGTCTGCACACACACCCTGCAGTACTGGCTGTCTGTCTGCTCACACACCCTGCAGTGCTGGCTGTCTGTCTGCTCACACTCCCCTCAGTGCTGTCTGTCCGTCTGCTCACACACCCCACAGCGCTGTTTGTCTGTCTGCTCACAATCCCCTCAGTGCTGTCTGTCTGTCTGCTCAGACTCCCCTCAGTGCTGGCTGTCTGTCTGCATACAGTCCCCTCAGTGCTCTCTGTCTTCATACACTCCCCTCAGTGCTGTCTGTCTGTCTGTTCACACTCCCGTCAGCTCTGTCTGTCTGCTCACACTCCCCTCCGCGCTGTCTGTCTGTCTGCTCACACTCCCCTCAGTGCTACCTTTCTGTCTGCTCACATTCCCCTCAGTGCTGTCCATCTGTCTGCTCTCACTCCCCTCATTGCTACCTGTCTGTCTGCTCACATTCCCCTCAGTGCTATCTCTTTGTCTGTTCACACTCACCTCAGTGCCGGCTCTCTGTCTGCTCACACAGTACTCAGTGCTGGCTGTCTGTCTGCTTACACTCCACTCAGCGCTATCTGTCTGTCTGCTCACACACCCCACAGCGCTGTCTGTCTGTCTGCTCACACTTCCCTCAGTGCTGTCTGTCTGTCTGCTCAGACTCCCCTCAGTGCTGGCTGTCTGTCTGCATACAGTCCCCTCAGTGCTCTCTGTCTGCATACACTCCCCTCAGTGCTGTCTGTATGTCTGTTCACACTCCCGTCAGCGTTGTCTGTCTGCTCACACACACCTCAGTGATACCTTTCTGTCTGCTCACACACGCTCAGCTCTGTCTGTCTGTCTGATCACATTCCCCTCAGTGCTGTCCATCTGTCTGCTCTCACTCCCCTCATTGCTACCTGTCTGTCTGCTCACATTCCCCTCAGTGCTACCTCTTTGTCTGTTCACACTCACCTCAGTGCCGGCTCTCTGTCTGCTCACACAGTACTCAGTGCTGGCTGTCTGTCTGCTTACACTCCACTCAGCGCTATCTGTCTGTCTGCTCACACGCCCCACAGCGCTGTCTGTCTGTCTGCTCACACTTCCCTCAGTGCTGTCTGTCTGTCTGCTCAGACTCCCCTCAGTGCTGGCTGTCTGTCTGCATGCAGTCCCCTCAGTGCTCTCTGTCTGCATACACTCCCCTCAGTGCTGTCTGTATGTCTGGTAACGCTCACCTCAGTGCGACCTGTCTGTCTGCTCATATTCCCCTCAGTACTGGCTGTCTGTCTGTTCACACTCCGCTCAGTGTTATCTGCCTGTCTGCTCACACTCCCCTCAGTGCTGGCTGTATGTCTGCTCACACATCCCTCAGTACTGGCTGTCTGTCTGCTCACACTCCCCTCAGTGTTATCTGTCTGTCTGCTCACACTCCCATGAGCGCTGTCTGTTCACACTCCACTCAGCGCAGTCTGTCTGCTCACACTACCCTCAGTGCTGTCTGTTCACACTCCCCTAATCGCTGTCTGTCTGCTCACACTACCCTCATGACTGTCTGTCCTTCTGCTCACACTCTTCACAGCACTTTCTATCTGTTTGCTCACACTCGCCTCAGTGCTGTCTGTCTGTCTGCTCACACTCCCCTCAGAGCTGGCTGTCTGTCTGCTCACACTCCCCTCAGTGCTGTCTGTTCACACACCCCTCAGCGCTGTCTGTCTGCTCACACTCCACTCAGTGCTGTCTGTCTGTCTGCTCACACTCCCCTCAATGCTGTCTGTCTGTCTGTTCAGACTCCCCTCAGCGCTGTCTGTCTGCTGACACTCCCCTCAGCGCTGTCTGTCTGTCTGCTCACACTCCAATCAGTGCTACCTGTCTGTCTGTTCACACTCCACTCAGCGCTGTCTGTCTGCTCACATTCCCCTCAGTGCTGTCTTTCTGTCTGCTCACACTACCCTCAGTGCTACCTGTCTGTCTGTTCATGCTCCCCTCTGTGCTGTCTGTCTGTCTGTTCACACTCCCGTCAGTGCTGTCTGTCTGCTCACACTCCCCTCAGTGCTGTCTGTCTGTCTGCTCTCATTCCTCTCAGTGCTGTCCATCTGTCTGCTCACACTCCCCTCAGCGCTGTCTCTATGTCTGTTCACACTCCCTCAGTGCTAGCTGTATGTCTGTTTCACACTCCCCTCAGTGCTGTCTGTCTGTCTGCTCACAATCCCCTCAGTGCTGGCTGTCTGTCTGCTCGCACTCCCCTCAGTGCTGTCTGTCTGACTGCTCACACTCTCCTCAATACTGGCCGTCTGTCTGCTTACACTCCTCTGAGCGCCGTCTGTCTGTCTGCTCCCATTCGCCTCAGTGCTGGCTGTCTGCTCACACTACCCTGAGCGCTGTCTATCTGTCCGCTCCGAGTCTCCTCAGTGCTGTCTGTCTATCTACTCACACTCCCCTCAGCGCTGCCTGTCTGTCTGCTCATACGCCCCCTCAGCACTGTCTGTCAGTCTGCTCACACTCTCCTCAATACTGGCTGTCTGTCCGTCTGCTCACACACCCGACAGCGTTGTCTGTCTGTCTGCTCACAGTCTCCTCAGTGCTGGCTGTCTGTCTGCTCGCACTTCCCTCAGTGCTATCTGTCTGTCTGCTCACACTCCCCTCAGTGCTGGCTGTCTGTCTGCTCACACACCCTGCAGTGCTGGCTGTCTGTCTGCTCACACTCCCCTCAGTGCTGTCTGTCCGTCTGCTCACACACCCCACAGCGCTGTTTGTCTGTCTGCTCACATACCCCTCAGTGCTGGCTGTCGGTCTGCTTGCACATCCCTCAGTGCTGTCTGTCTGTCTGCTCAGACTCTCCTCAGTGCTTGCTGTCTGTCTGCATACAGTCCCCTCAGTGCTCTCTGTCTGCATACACTCCCCTCAGTGCTGTCTGTATGTCTGTTCACACTCCCGTCAGCGTTGTCTGTCTGCTCACACACACCTCAGTGATACCTTTCTGTCTGCTCACACACGCTCAGCTCTGTCTGTCTGTCTGCTCACAATCCCCGCAGTGCTGGCTGTCTGTCTGCGCACACTCCCCTCAGTGCTGGCTGTCTGTCTGCTCACACACCCTGCAGTGCTGGCTGTCTGTCTGCTCACACTCCCCTCAGTGCTGTCTGTCCGTCTGCTCACACACCCCACAGCGCTATTTGTCTGTCTGCTCACACTCCCCTCAACACTGTCTGTCTGTCTACTCACACTGCCGTCAGTGCTGTCTGTCTCTCTGTTCACGCTCCCCTCAGTGCTACCTGTCTGTCTGTTCACACTCCCCTCAGCGCTGTCTGTCTGCTCACACTTCCCTCAGTGCTGTCTGTCTGTTCACAATCCCCTCAGTTCTGTCTGTCTGCACACACACCCCTCAGTGCTGTCTATCTGTAAGCTCACACTCCCCTCAGTGCTGTCTGTTCACACACCCCTCAGCGCTGTCTGTCTGCTGACACTCCACTCAGTGCTGTCTGTCTGTCTGCTCACACTCCCCTCAATGCTGTCTGTCTGTCTGTTCAGACTCCCCTCAGCGCTGTCTGTCTGCTGACACTCCCCTCAGCGCTGTCTGTCTGTCTGCTCACACTCCAATCAGTGCTACCTGTCTGTCTGTTCACACTCCACTCAGCGCTGTCTGTCTGCTCACATTCCACTCAGTGCTGTCTTTCTGTCTGCTCACACTACCCTCAGTGCTACCTGTCTGTCTGTTCATGCTCCCCTCTGTGCTGTCTGTCTGTCTGTTCACACTCCCGTCAGTGCTGTCTGTCTGCTCACACTCCCCTCAGTGCTGTCTGTCTGTCTGCTCTCATTCCTCTCAGTGCTGTCCATCTGTCTGCTCACACTCCCCTCAGCGCTGTCTCTATGTCTGTTCACACTCCCTCAGTGCTAGCTGTATGTCTGTTTCACACTCCCCTCAGTGCTGTCTGTCTGTCTGCTCTCATTCCTCTCAGTGCTGTCCATCTGTCTGCTCACACTCCCCTCAGCGCTGTCTCTATGTCTGTTCACACTCCCCCAGTGCGAGCTGGATGTCTGTTCACACTCCCCTCAGTGCTGTCTGTATGTCTGTTCACACTCCCCTCAGTGCTACCTGTCTGTCTGCATACACTCCCCTCAGTGCTCTCTGTCTGC
The DNA here is from genome assembly GCF_017639515.1 of Carcharodon carcharias. NCBI lineage: Eukaryota > Metazoa > Chordata > Chondrichthyes > Lamniformes > Lamnidae > Carcharodon > Carcharodon carcharias. The sequence goes on from NC_054474.1 coordinate 95,229,726, forward strand.
ATACACTCCCCTCAGTGCTGTCTGTATGTCTGGTCACGCTCACCTCAGTGCGACCTGTCTGTCTGCTCATATTCCCCTCAGTACTGGCTGTCTGTGTGTTCAAACTCCCCTCAGTGTTATCAGCCTGTCTGGTCACACTCACTCAATGCTGGCTGTCTGTCTGTCTGCACACACATCCCTCAGTGCTGGCAGTCTGTCTGCTCACACTCCACTCAGCGCTGTCTGTTCACACTCCCCTCAGCGCTGTCTGTCTGCTCACACTCCCCTCAGTGCTGTCTGTCTGTCTGCTCACACTCCCCTCAGTGCTGTCAGTCTGCTCACACTCCCCTCAGTGCTGTCTGTCTGTCTGCTCACACTCCCCTCAGTGCTGTCTGTCTGCTCACACTCCCCTCAGTGATGTCTGTCTGTCTGCTCACGCTCACCTCAGTGCAACCTGTCTGTCTGCTCACATTCCCCTCAGTACTGGCTGTCTGTCTGTTCACACTCCGCTCAGTGTTATCTGCCTGTCTGCTCACACTCCCCTCAGTGCTGGCTGTATGTCTGCTCACACATCCCTCAGTACTGGCTGTCTGTCTGCTCACACTCCCCTCAGTGTTATCTGTCTGTCTGCTCACACTCCCATGAGCGCTGTCTGTTCGCACCCCACTCAGCGCAGTCTGTCTGCTCACACTACCCTCAGTGCTGTCTGTCTTTTCACACTCCCCTAATCGCTGTCTGTCTGCTCACACTCCCCTCAGGACTGTCTGTCCATCTGCTCACACTCCCCTCAGAGCTGTCTGTCTGTCTGCTCACACTCCCCTCAGTGCTGTCTGTCTGTCTGCACACACTACCCTCAGTGCTACCTGTCTGTCTGCTCTTGCTCCCCTCCATGCTGTCTGTCTGTCTGTTCACACTCCCGTCAGTGCTGTCTGTCTGCTCACACTCCCCTCAGTGCTGTCTGTCTGTCTGCTCTCATTCCTCTCAGTGCTGTCCGTCTGTCTGCTCACTCTCCCCTCAGCGCTGTCTCTATGTCTGTTCACACTCCCTCAGGGCTAGCTGTATGTCTGTTTCACACTCCCCTCAGTGCTACCTGTATGTCTGTTCACACTCCCCTCAGTGCTACCTGTATGTCTGTTCACACTCCCCTCAGAGCTACCTGTCTGTCTGCTCACACTCCCCTCAGCGCTGTCTGTCTGTCTGCTCACAATCCCCTCAGTGCTGGCTGTCTGTCCGCTCGCACTCCCCTCAGTGCTGTCTGTCTGACTGCTCACACTCTCCTCAATACTGGCCGTCTGTCTGCTTACACTCCTCTGAGCGCCGTCTGTCTGTATGCTCCCATTCGCCTCAGTGCTGGCTGTCTGCTCACACTACCCTGAGCGCTGTCTATCTGTCCGCTCCAAGTCTCCTCAGTGCTGTCTGTCTATCTACTCACACTCCCCTCAGCGCTGCCTGTCTGTCTGCTCATACACCCCCTCAGCACTGTCTGTCAGTCTGCTCACACTCTCCTCAATACTGGCTGTCTGTCCGTCTGCTCACACACCCGACAGCGTTGTCTGTCTGTCTGCTCACAGTCTCCTCAGTGCTGGCTGTCTGTCAGCTCGCATTTCCCTCAGTGCTGTCTGTCTGTCTGCTCACACTCCCCTCAATGCTGGCTGTCTGTCTGCTCACACACCCTGCAGTGCTGGCTGTCTGTCTGCTCACACTCCCCTCAGTGCTGTCTGTCCGTCTGCTCACACACCCCACAGCGCTGTTTGTCTGTCTGCTCACATACCCCTCAGTGCTGGCTGTCGGTCTGCTTGCACATCCCTCAGTGCTGTCTGTCTGTCTGCTCAGACTCTCCTCAGTGCTTGCTGTCTGTCTGCATACAGTCCCCTCAGTGCTCTCTGTCTGCATACACTCCCCTCAGTGCTGTCTGTATGTCTGTTCACACTCCCGTCCGCGTTGTCTGTCTGCTCACACACACCTCAGTGATACCTTTCTGTCTGCTCACACACGCTCAGCTCTGTCTGTCTGTATGCTCACAATCCCTGCAGTGCTGGCTGTCTGTCTGCTCACACTCCCCTCAGTGCTGGCTGTCTGCTCACACTTCCCTCAGTGCTGCCTGTCTGTTCACAATCCCCTCAGTTCTGTCTGTCTGCACACACACCCCTCAGTGCTGTTTATCTGTAAGCTCACTCTCCCCTCAGTGCTGTCTGTTCACACACCCCTCAGCGCTGTCTGTCTGCTCACACTCCACTCAGTGCTGTCTGTCTGTCTGCTCACACTCCCCTCAATGCTGTCTGTCTGTCTGTTCAGACTCCCCTCAGCGCTGTCTGTCTGCTGACACTCCCCTCAGCGCTGTCTGTCTGTCTGCTCACACTCCAATCAGTGCTACCTGTCTGTCTGTTCACACTCCACTCAGCGCTGTCTGTCTGCTCACATTCCCCACGGTGCTGTCTATCTGTCTGCTCACACTACCCTCAGTGCTACCTGTCTGTCTGTTCATGCTCCCCTCCGTGCTGTCTGTCTGTCTGCTCACACTCCCCTCAGTGCTGTCTGTCTGTCTGCTCTCATTCCTCTCAGTGCTGTCCATCTGTCTGCTCACACTCCCCTCAGCGCTGTCTCTATGTCTGTTCACACTCCCTCAGTGCTAGCTGTATGTCTGTTTCACACTCCCCTCAGTGCTACCTGTATGTCTGTTCACACTCCCCTCAGTGCTACCTGTATGTCTGTTCACACTCCCCTCAGTGCTACCTGTCTGTCTGCATACAGTCCCCTCAGTGCTCTCTGTCTGCATACACTCCCCTCAGTGCTGTCTGTATGTCTGGTCACGCTCACCTCAGTGCGACCTGTCTGTCTGCTCATATTCCCCTCAGTACTGGCTGTCTGTGTGTTCAAACTCCCCTCAGTGTTATCAGCCTGTCTGGTCACACTCGCTCAATGCTGGCTGTCTGTCTGTCTGCACACACATCCCTCAGTGCTGGCAGTCTGTCTGCTCACACTCCACTCAGCGCTGTCTGTTCACACTCCCCTCAGCGCTGTCTGTCTGCTCACACTCCCCTCAGTGCTGTCTGTCTGTCTGCTCACACTCCCCTCAGTGCTGTCAGTCTGCTCACACTCCCCTCAGTGTGTCTGTCTGTCTGCTCACACTCCCCTCAGTGCTGTCTGTCTGCTCACACTCCCCTCAGTGATGTCTGTCTGTCTGCTCACGCTCACCTCAGTGCAACCTGTCTGTCTGCTCACATTCCCCTCAGTACTGGCTGTCTGTCTGTTCACACTCCGCTCAGTGTTATCTGCCTGTCTGCTCACACTCCCCTCAGTGCTGGCTGTATGTCTGCTCACACATCCCTCAGTACTGGCTGTCTGTCTGCTCACACTCCCCTCAGTGTTATCTGTCTGTCTGCTCACACTCCCATGAGCGCTGTCTGTTCGCACCCCACTCAGCGCAGTCTGTCTGCTCACACTACCCTCAGTGCTGTCTTTTCACACTCCCCTAATCGCTGTCTGTCTGCTCACACTCCCCTCAGGACTGTCTGTCCATCTGCTCACACTCCCCTCAGAGCTGTCTGTCTGTCTGCTCACACTCCCCTCAGTGCTGTCTGTCTGTCTGCACACACTACCCTCAGTGCTACTTGTCTGTCTGCTCTTGCTCCCCTCCATGCTGTCTGTCTGTCTGTTCACACTCCCGTCAGTGCTGTCTGTCTGCTCACACTCCCCTCAGTGCTGTCTGTCTGTCTGCTCTCATTCCTCTCAGTGCTGTCCGTCTGTCTGCTCACTCTCCCCTCAGCGCTGTCTCTATGTCTGTTCACACTCCCTCAGGGCTAGCTGTATGTCTGTTTCACACTCCCCTCAGTGCTACCTGTATGTCTGTTCACACTCCCCTCAGTGCTACCTGTATGTCTGTTCACACTCCCCTCAGAGCTACCTGTCTGTCTGCTCACACTCCCCTCAGCGCTGTCTGTCTGTCTGCTCACAATCCCCTCAGTGCTGGCTGTCTGTCTGCTCGCACTCCCCTCAGTGCTGTCTGTCTGACTGCTCACACTCTCCTCAATACTGGCCGTCTGTCTGCTTACACTCCTCTGAGCGCCGTCTGTCTGTATGCTCCCATTCGCCTCAGTGCTGGCTGTCTGCTCACACTACCCTGAGCGCTGTCTATCTGTCCGCTCCGAGTCTCCTCAGTGCTGTCTGTCTATCTACTCACACTCCCCTCAGCGCTGCCTGTCTGTCTGCTCATACACCCCCTCAGCACTGTCTGTCAGTCTGCTCACACTCTCCTCAATACTGGCTGTCTGTCCGTCTGCTCACACACCCGACAGCGTTGTCTGTCTGTCTGCTCACAGTCTCCTCAGTGCTGGCTGTCTGTCTGCTCACACTCCACTCAGCGCTGTGTGCCTGTCTGCTCACACTCCCCTCAGTGCTGTCTGCTCACACTCCCCTCAGCGCTGTCTATCTGCTCACGCTCCACTCAGTGCTACCTGTCTGTCTGCTCACATTCCCCTCAGTACTGGCTGTCTGTCTGCTCACACTCCCATGAGCGATGTCTATTCACACTCCACTTAGCGCAGTCTGTCTGCTCACACTACCCTCAGTGCTGTCTGTTCATCTGCTCACACACCCCACAGCGCTGTCTATCTGTTTGCTCACACTCCCCTCAGTGCTGTTTGTCTGTCTGCTCACACTCCCCTCAGAGCTGGCTGTCTGTCTGCTCACACTCCCCTCAGTGCTGTCTGTCTGTCTGATCACACTCCCCTCAGTGCTACCTGTCTGTCTGCTCACACTCCCCTCAGTGCTGTCTGTCTGTCTGTTCACACTCCCGTCAGCGCTGTCTGTCTGCTCACATTCCCCTCAGTACTGGCTGTCTGTCTGCTCACATTCCTCTCAGTGCTGTCCGTCTGTCTGCTCACACTCCCCTCAGCGCTGTCTGTATGTCTGTTCACACTCCCCTCAGTGCTACCTGTCTGTCTGTTCACACTCCCCTCAGTGCTACCTGTATGTCTGCTCACACTACCCTTAGCGCTGTCTGTCTGTCTGCTCCCAGTCTCCTCAGTGCTGTCTGTCTATTTACTCACACTCCCTTCAGCGCTGCCTGTCTGTCTGCTCATACACCCCCTCAGCGCTGTCTGTCAGACTGCTCACACTCTCCTCAAAACTGGCTGTTTGTCTGCTTACACTCCCCTGAGCGCTGTCTGTCTGTCTGCTTACACTACCCTGAGTGCTGTCTGTCTGTCTGCTCCCACTCTCCTCAGTGCTGTCTGTCTGCCTGCTCACGCTCCCTTCAGTGCTGGCTGTCTGTCTATCTGCTCACACTCCCCTCAGCACTGTCTGTCTATCTGCTCACTCTCCCCTCAGCACTGTCTGTCTGTCTGCTCACACTCCCCTCAGCAATTTTTGTCCCTCTGCTCACACTCCCCACAGCACTTTCAGTCTGTCTGCTTTGAATCCCCTCAGTGCTGCCTGTCTGTCTGCTCACACTCCCATCAGTGCTGTCTGTCCATCTGCTCACACACCCGACAGCACTGTCTGTCTGTCTGCTCACAGTCTCCTCAGTGCTGGCTGTCTGTTTGCTCGCACTTACCTCAGTGCTGTCTGTCTGTCTGCTCACACTCCCCTCAGTGCTGGCTGTCTGTCTGCTCACACACCCTGCAGTGCTGGCTGTCTGTCTGCTTACACTCCCCTCAGTGCTGTCTGTCCGTCTGCTCACACACCCCACAGCGCTGTTTGTCTGTCAGCTCACAATCCCCTCAGTGCTGGCTGTCTGTCTGCTCACACTTCCCTCAGTGCTGTCTGTCTGTCTGCTCACACTCCAATCAGTGCTACCTGTCTGTCTGTTCACACTCCACTCAGCGCTGTCTGTCTGCTCACATTCCACTCAGTGCTGTCTTTCTGTCTGCTCACACTACCCTCAGTGCTACCTGTCTGTCTGTTCATGCTCCCCTCTGTGCTGTCTGTCTGTCTGTTCACACTCCCGTCAGTGCTGTCTGTCTGCTCACACTCCCCTCAGTGCTGTCTGTCTGTCTGCTCTCATTCCTCTCAGTGCTGTCCATCTGTCTGCTCACACTCCCCTCAGCGCTGTCTCTATGTCTGTTCACACTCCCTCAGTGCTAGCTGTATGTCTGTTTCACACTCCCCTCAGTGCTGTCTGTCTGTCTGCTCTCATTCCTCTCAGTGCTGTCCATCTGTCTGCTCACACTCCCCTCAGCGCTGTCTCTATGTCTGTTCACACTCCCCCAGTGCGAGCTGGATGTCTGTTCACACTCCCCTCAGTGCTGTCTGTATGTCTGTTCACACTCCCCTCAGTGCTACCTGTCTGTCTGCATACACTCCCCTCAGTGCTCTCTGTCTGCATACACTCCCCTCAGTGCTGTCTGTATGTCTGGTCACGCTCACCTCAGTGCGACCTGTCTGTCTGCTCATATTCCCCTCAGTACTGGCTGTCTGTGTGTTCAAACTCCCCTCAGTGTTATCAGCCTGTCTGGTCACACTCACTCAATGCTGGCTGTCTGTCTGTCTGCACACACATCCCTCAGTGCTGGCAGTCTGTCTGCTCACACTCCACTCAGCGCTGTCTGTTCACACTCCCCTCAGCGCTGTCTGTCTGCTCACACTCCCCTCAGTGCTGTCTGTCTGTCTGCTCACACTCCCCTCAGTGCTGTCAGTCTGCTCACACTCCCCTCAGTGCTGTCTGTCTGTCTGCTCACACTCCCCTCAGTGCTGTCTGTCTGCTCACACTCCCCTCAGTGATGTCTGTCTGTCTGCTCACGCTCACCTCAGTGCAACCTGTCTGTCTGCTCACATTCCCCTCAGTACTGGCTGTCTGTCTGTTCACACTCCGCTCAGTGTTATCTGCCTGTCTGCTCACACTCCCCTCAGTGCTGGCTGTATGTCTGCTCACACATCCCTCAGTACTGGCTGTCTGTCTGCTCACACTCCCCTCAGTGTTATCTGTCTGTCTGCTCACACTCCCATGAGCGCTGTCTGTTCGCACCCCACTCAGCGCAGTCTGTCTGCTCACACTACCCTCAGTGCTGTCTGTCTTTTCACACTCCCCTAATCGCTGTCTGTCTGCTCACACTCCCCTCAGGACTGTCTGTCCATCTGCTCACACTCCCCTCAGAGCTGTCTGTCTGTCTGCTCACACTCCCCTCAGTGCTGTCTGTCTGTCTGCACACACTACCCTCAGTGCTACCTGTCTGTCTGCTCTTGCTCCCCTCCATGCTGTCTGTCTGTCTGTTCACACTCCCGTCAGTGCTGTCTGTCTGCTCACACTCCCCTCAGTGCTGTCTGTCTGTCTGCTCTCATTCCTCTCAGTGCTGTCCGTCTGTCTGCTCACTCTCCCCTCAGCGCTGTCTCTATGTCTGTTCACACTCCCTCAGGGCTAGCTGTATGTCTGTTTCACACTCCCCTCAGTGCTACCTGTATGTCTGTTCACACTCCCCTCAGTGCTACCTGTATGTCTGTTCACACTCCCCTCAGAGCTACCTGTCTGTCTGCTCACACTCCCCTCAGCGCTGTCTGTCTGTCTGCTCACAATCCCCTCAGTGCTGGCTGTCTGTCTGCTCGCACTCCCCTCAGTGCTGTCTGTCTGACTGCTCACACTCTCCTCAATACTGGCCGTCTGTCTGCTTACACTCCTCTGAGCGCCGTCTGTCTGTATGCTCCCATTCGCCTCAGTGCTGGCTGTCTGCTCACACTACCCTGAGCGCTGTCTATCTGTCCGCTCCAAGTCTCCTCAGTGCTGTCTGTCTATCTACTCACACTCCCCTCAGCGCTGCCTGTCTGTCTGCTCATACACCCCCTCAGCACTGTCTGTCAGTCTGCTCACACTCTCCTCAATACTGGCTGTCTGTCCGTCTGCTCACACACCCGACAGCGTTGTCTGTCTGTCTGCTCACAGTCTCCTCAGTGCTGGCTGTCTGTCTGCTCGCATTTCCCTCAGTGCTGTCTGTCTGTCTGCTCACACTCCCCTCAGTGCTGGCTGTCTGTCTGCTCACACACCCTGCAGTGCTGGCTGTCTGTCTGCTCACACTCCCCTCAGTGCTGTCTGTCCGTCTGCTCACACACCCCACAGCGCTGTTTGTCTGTCTGCTCACATACCCCTCAGTGCTGGCTGTCGGTCTGCTTGCACATCCCTCAGTGCTGTCTGTCTGTCTGCTCAGACTCTCCTCAGTGCTTGCTGTCTGTCTGCATACAGTCCCCTCAGTGCTCTCTGTCTGCATACACTCCCCTCAGTGCTGTCTGTATGTCTGTTCACACTCCCGTCCGCGTTGTCTGTCTGCTCACACACACCTCAGTGATACCTTTCTGTCTGCTCACACACGCTCAGCTCTGTCTGTCTGTATGCTCACAATCCCTGCAGTGCTGGCTGTCTGTCTGCTCACACTCCCCTCAGTGCTGGCTGTCTGCTCACACTTCCCTCAGTGCTGCCTGTCTGTTCACAATCCCCTCAGTTCTGTCTGTCTGCACACACACCCCTCAGTGCTGTTTATCTGTAAGCTCACTCTCCCCTCAGTGCTGTCTGTTCACACACCCCTCAGCGCTGTCTGTCTGCTCACACTCCACTCAGTGCTGTCTGTCTGTCTGCTCACACTCCCCTCAATGCTGTCTGTCTGTCTGTTCAGACTCCCCTCAGCGCTGTCTGTCTGCTGACACTCCCCTCAGCGCTGTCTGTCTGTCTGCTCACACTCCAATCAGTGCTACCTGTCTGTCTGTTCACACTCCACTCAGCGCTGTCTGTCTGCTCACATTCCCCACGGTGCTGTCTGTCTGTCTGCTCACACTACCCTCAGTGCTACCTGTCTGTCTGTTCATGCTCCCCTCCGTGCTGTCTGTCTGTCTGCTCACACTCCCCTCAGTGCTGTCTGTCTGTCTGCTCTCATTCCTCTCAGTGCTGTCCATCTGTCTGCTCACACTCCCCTCAGCGCTGTCTCTATGTCTGTTCACACTCCCTCAGTGCTAGCTGTATGTCTGTTTCACACTCCCCTCAGTGCTACCTGTATGTCTGTTCACACTCCCCTCAGTGCTACCTGTATGTCTGTTCACACTCCCCTCAGTGCTACCTGTCTGTCTGCATACAGTCCCCTCAGTGCTCTCTGTCTGCATACACTCCCCTCAGTGCTGTCTGTATGTCTGGTCACGCTCACCTCAGTGCGACCTGTCTGTCTGCTCATATTCCCCTCAGTACTGGCTGTCTGTGTGTTCAAACTCCCCTCAGTGTTATCAGCCTGTCTGGTCACACTCACTCAATGCTGGCTGTCTGTCTGTCTGCACACACATCCCTCAGTGCTGGCAGTCTGTCTGCTCACACTCCACTCAGCGCTGTCTGTTCACACTCCCCTCAGCGCTGTCTGTCTGCTCACACTCCCCTCAGTGTTATCTGTCTGTCTGCTCACACTCCCCTCAGTGCTACCTGTCTGTCTGTTCACACTCCCCTCAGTGCTACCTGTATGTCTGTTCACACTCCCCTAAGTGCTACCTGTCTGTCTGCTCACACTACCCTTAGCGCTGTCTGTCTGTCTGCTCCCAGTCTCCTCAGTGCTGTCTGTCTATTTACTCACACTCCCTTCAGCGCTGCCTGTCTGTCTGCTCATACACCCCCTCAGCGCTGTCTGTCAGACTGCTCACACTCTCCTCAAAACTGGCTGTTTGTCTGCTTACACTCCCCTGAGCGCTGTCTGTCTGTCTGCTTACACTACCCTGAGTGCTGTCTGTCTGTCTGCTCCCACTCTCCTCAGTGCTGTCTGTCTGCCTGCTCACGCTCCCTTCAGTGCTGGCTGTCTGTCTATCTGCTCACACTCCCCTCAGCACTGTCTGTCTATCTGCTCACTCTCCCCTCAGCACTGTCTGTCTGTCTGCTCACACTCCCCTCAGCAATTTTTGTCCCTCTGCTCACACTCCCCACAGCACTTTCAGTCTGTCTGCTTTGAATCCCCTCAGTGCTGCCTGTCTGTCTGCTCACACTCCCATCAGTGCTGTCTGTCCATCTGCTCACACACCCGACAGCGCTGTCTGTCTGTCTGCTCACAGTCTCCTCAGTGCTGGCTGTCTGTTTGCTCGCACTTACCTCAGTGCTGTCTGTCTGTCTGCTCACACTCCCCTCAGTGCTGGCTGTCTGTCTGCTCACACACCCTGCAGTGCTGGCTGTCTGTCTGCTTACACTCCCCTCAGTGCTGTCTGTCCGTCTGCTCACACACCCCACAGCGCTGTTTGTCTGTCAGCTCACAATCCCCTCAGTGCTGGCTGTCTGTCTGCTCACACTTCCCTCAGTGCTGTCTGTCTGTCTGCATACCGTCCCCTCAGTGCTCTCTGTCTGCATACACTCCCCTCAGTGCTGTCTGTATGTCTGTTCACACTCCCATCAGCGTTGTCTGTCTGCTCACACACACCTCAGTGCTACCTTTCTGTCTGGTCACACTCACTCAGCGCTGTCTGTCTGTCTGCTCACAATCCCCGCAGTGCTGGCTGTCTGTCTGCTCGCACTCCCCTCAGAGCTGTCTGTCTGTCTGCTCACACTCCCCTCAACACTGTCTGTCTGTCTACTCACACTGCCGTCAGTGCTGTCTGTCTCTCTGCTCATGCTCCCCTCAGTGCTACCTGTCTGTCTGTTCACACTCCCCTCAGCGCTGTCTGTCTGCTCACATTTCCCTCAGTGCTGTCTGTCTGTTCACACTCCCCTCAGTTCTGTCTGTCTGCTCACACAGCCGTCAGTGCTGTCTATCTGTAAGCTCACACTCCCCTCAGTGCTGTCTGTTCACACACCCCTCAGCGCTGTCTGTCTGCTCACACTCCACTCAGTGCTGTCTGTCTGTCTGCTCACACTCCCCTCAATGCTGTCTGTCTGTCTGTTCACACTCCCCTCAGCGCTGTCTGTATGCTGACACTCCCCTCAGCGCTGTCTGTCTGTCTGCTCACACTCCACTCAGTGCTACCTGTCTGTCTGTTCACACTCCACTCAGCGCTGTCTGTCTGCTCACATTCCCCTCAGTGCTGTCTATCCGTCTGCTCACACTCCCCACTGCGCTGTCTGTCTGCTCACACTACCCTCAGTGCTGTCTGTCTGTCTGTTCACACTCCCCTCAGTGCTGTCTGTCTGTCTGCTCATGCTCCCCTCAGTGCTGTCTGTCTGTCTGTTCACACTCCCGTCAGCGCTGTCTGTCTGCTCACACTCCCCTCAGTGCTGTCTGTCTGTCTGCTCACATTCCCCTCAGTACTGGCTGTCTGTCTGCTCACATTCCTCTCAGTGCTGTCCGTCTGTCTGCTCACACTCCCCTCAGCGCTGTCTGTATGTCTGTTCACACTCCCCTCAGTGCTACCTGTCTGTCTGTTCACACTCCCCTCAGTGCTACCTGTATGTCTGTTCACACTCCCCTCAGTGCTACCTGTCTGTCTGCTCACACTACCCTGAGCGCTGTCTGTCTGTCCGCTCCCAGTCTCCTCAGTGCTGTCTGTCTATTTACTCACACTCCCCTCAGCGCTGCCTGTCTGTATGCTCATACACCCCCTCAGCGCTGTCTGTCAGTCTGCTCACACTCTCCTCAATACTGGCTGTCTGTCTGCTCCCACTTTCCTCAGTGCTGTCTGTCTGCCTGCTCACGCTCCCTTCAGTGCTGGCTGTCTGTCTATCTGCTCACACTCCCCTCAGCAATTTTTGTCCCTTTGCTCACACTCCCCACAGCACTTTCAGTCTGTCTGCTTTCAATCCCCTCAGTGCTGTCTGTCTGTCTGCTCACACTCCCCTCAGTGCTGTCTGTCCGTCTGCTCACACACCCCACAGCGCTGTCTGTCTGTCTGCTCACAGTCTCCTCAGTGCTGGCTGTCTGTCTGCTCGCACTTCCCTCAGTGCTGTCTGTCTGTCTGCTCACACTCCCCTCAGTGCTGGCTGTCTGTCTGCACACACACCCTGCAGTACTGGCTGTCTGTCTGCTCACACACCCTGCAGTGCTGGCTGTCTGTCTGCTCACACTCCCCTCAGTGCTGTCTGTCCGTCTGCTCACACACCCCACAGCGCTGTTTGTCTGTCTGCTCACAATCCCCTCAGTGCTGTCTGTCTGTCTGCTCAGACTCCCCTCAGTGCTGGCTGTCTGTCTGCATACAGTCCCCTCAGTGCTCTCTGTCTTCATACACTCCCCTCAGTGCTGTCTGTCTGTCTGTTCACACTCCCGTCAGCTCTGTCTGTCTGCTCACACTCCCCTCCGCGCTGTCTGTCTGTCTGCTCACACTCCCCTCAGTGCTACCTTTCTGTCTGCTCACATTCCCCTCAGTGCTGTCCATCTGTCTGCTCTCACTCCCCTCATTGCTACCTGTCTGTCTGCTCACATTCCCCTCAGTGCTACCTCTTTGTCTGTTCACACTCACCTCAGTGCCGGCTCTCTGTCTGCTCACACAGTACTCAGTGCTGGCTGTCTGTCTGCTTACACTCCACTCAGCGCTATCTGTCTGTCTGCTCACACACCCCACAGCGCTGTCTGTCTGTCTGCTCACACTTCCCTCAGTGCTGTCTGTCTGTCTGCTCAGACTCCCCTCAGTGCTGGCTGTCTGTCTGCATACAGTCCCCTCAGTGCTCTCTGTCTGCATACACTCCCCTCAGTGCTGTCTGTATGTCTGTTCACACTCCCGTCAGCGTTGTCTGTCTGCTCACACACACCTCAGTGATACCTTTCTGTCTGCTCACACACGCTCAGCTCTGTCTGTCTGTCTGATCACATTCCCCTCAGTGCTGTCCATCTGTCTGCTCTCACTCCCCTCATTGCTACCTGTCTGTCTGCTCACATTCCCCTCAGTGCTACCTCTTTGTCTGTTCACACTCACCTCAGTGCCGGCTCTCTGTCTGCTCACACAGTACTCAGTGCTGGCTGTCTGTCTGCTTACACTCCACTCAGCGCTATCTGTCTGTCTGCTCACACGCCCCACAGCGCTGTCTGTCTGTCTGCTCACACTTCCCTCAGTGCTGTCTGTCTGTCTGCTCAGACTCCCCTCAGTGCTGGCTGTCTGTCTGCATGCAGTCCCCTCAGTGCTCTCTGTCTGCATACACTCCCCTCAGTGCTGTCTGTATGTCTGGTAACGCTCACCTCAGTGCGACCTGTCTGTCTGCTCATATTCCCCTCAGTACTGGCTGTCTGTCTGTTCACACTCCGCTCAGTGTTATCTGCCTGTCTGCTCACACTCCCCTCAGTGCTGGCTGTATGTCTGCTCACACATCCCTCAGTAATGACTGTCTGTCTGCTCACACTCCCCTCAGTGTTATCTGTCTGTCTGCTCACACTCCCATGAGCGCTGTCTGTTCACACTCCACTCAGCGCAGTCTGTCTGCTCACACTACCCTCAGTGCTGTCTGTTCACACTCCCCTAATCGCTGTCTGTCTGCTCACACTCCCCTCATGACTGTCTGTCCATCTGCTCACACTCCTCACAGCACTTTCTATCTGTTTGCTCACACTCCCCTCAGTGCTGTCTGTCTGTCTGCTCACACTCCCCTCAGAGCTGGCTGTCTGTCTGCTCACACTCCCCTCAGTGCTGTCTGTCTGTCTGCACACACTACCCTCAGTGCTACCTGTCTGTCTGCTCTTGCTCCCCTCCATGCTGTCTGTCTGTCTGTTCACACTCCCGTCAGTGCTGTCTGTCTGCTCACACACCCCTCAGTGCTGTCTGTCTGTCTGCTCTCATTCCTCTCAGTGCTGGCTGTCTGTCTGCTCGCACTCCCCTCAGTGCTGTCTCTATGTCTGTTCACACTCCCTCAGGGCTAGCTGTATGTCTGTTTCACACTCCCCTCAGTGCTACCTGTATGTCTGTTCACACTCCCCTCAGTGCTACCTGTATGTCTGTTCACACTCCCCTCAGTGCTACCTGTCTGTCTGCTCACACTCCCCTCAGCGCTGTCTGTCTGTCTGCTCACAATCCCCAGTGCTGGCTGTCTGTCTGCTCGCACTCCCCTCAGTGCTGTCTGTCTGACTGCTCACACTCTCCTCAATACTGGCCGTCTGTCTGCTTACACTCCTCTGAGCGCCGTCTGTCTGTCTGCTCCCATTCGCCTCAGTGCTGGCTGTCTGCTCACACTACCCTGAGCACTGTCTATCTGTCCGCTCCGAGTCTCCTCAGTGCTGTCTGTCTATCTACTCACACTCCCCTCAGCGCTGCCTGTCTGTCTGCTCATACGCCCCCTCAGCACTGTCTGTCAGTCTGCTCACACTCTCCTCAATACTGGCTGTCTGTCCGTCTGCTCACACACCCGACAGCGTTGTCTGTCTGTCTGCTCACAGTCTCCTCAGTGCTGGCTGTCTGTCTGCTCGCACTTCCCTCAGTGCTATCTGTCTGTCTGCTCACACTCCCCTCAGTGCTGGCTGTCTGTCTGCTCACACACCCTGCAGTGCTGGCTGTCTGTCTGCTCACACTCCCCTCAGTGCTGTCTGTCCGTCTGCTCACACACCCCACAGCGCTGTTTGTCTGTCTGCTCACATACCCCTCAGTGCTGGCTGTCGGTCTGCTTGCACATCCCTCAGTGCTGTCTGTCTGTCTGCTCAGACTCTCCTCAGTGCTTGCTGTCTGTCTGCATACAGTCCCCTCAGTGCTCTCTGTCTGCATACACTCCCCTCAGTGCTGTCTGTATGTCTGTTCACACTCCCGTCAGCGTTGTCTGTCTGCTCACACACACCTCAGTGATACCTTTCTGTCTGCTCACACACGCTCAGCTCTGTCTGTCTGTCTGCTCACAATCCCCGCAGTGCTGGCTGTCTGTCTGTGCACACTCCCCTCAGTGCTGGCTGTCTGTCTGCTCACACACCCTGCAGTGCTGGCTGTCTGTCTGCTCACACTCCCCTCAGTGCTGTCTGTCCGTCTGCTCACACACCCCACAGCGCTATTTGTCTGTCTGCTCACACTCCCCTCAACACTGTCTGTCTGTCTACTCACACTGCCGTCAGTGCTGTCTGTCTCTCTGTTCACGCTCCCCTCAGTGCTACCTGTCTGTCTGTTCACACTCCCCTCAGCGCTGTCTGTCTGCTCACACTTCCCTCAGTGCTGTCTGTCTGTTCACAATCCCCTCAGTTCTGTCTGTCTGCACACACACCCCTCAGTGCTGTCTATCTGTAAGCTCACACTCCCCTCAGTGCTGTCTGTTCACACACCCCTCAGCGCTGTCTGTCTGCTGACACTCCACTCAGTGCTGTCTGTCTGTCTGCTCACACTCCCCTCAATGCTGTCTGTCTGTCTGTTCAGACTCCCCTCAGCGCTGTCTGTCTGCTGACACTCCCCTCAGCGCTGTCTGTCTGTCTGCTCACACTCCAATCAGTGCTACCTGTCTGTCTGTTCACACTCCACTCAGCGCTGTCTGTCTGCTCACATTCCCCTCAGTGCTGTCTTTCTGTCTGCTCACACTACCCTCAGTGCTACCTGTCTGTCTGTTCATGCTCCCCTCTGTGCTGTCTGTCTGTCTGTTCACACTCCCGTCAGTGCTGTCTGTCTGCTCACACTCCCCTCAGTGCTGTCTGTCTGTCTGCTCTCATTCCTCTCAGTGCTGTCCATCTGTCTGCTCACACTCCCCTCAGCGCTGTCTCTATGTCTGTTCACACTCCCCCAGTGCGAGCTGGATGTCTGTTCACACTCCCCTCAGTGCTGTCTGTATGTCTGTTCACACTCCCCTCAGTGCTACCTGTCTGTCTGCATACACTCCCCTCAGTGCTCTCTGTCTGCATACACTCCCCTCAGTGCTGTCTGTATGTCTGGTCACGCTCACCTCAGTGCGACCTGTCTGTCTGCTCATATTCCCCTCAGTACTGGCTGTCTGTGTGTTCAAACTCCCCTCAGTGTTATCAGCCTGTCTGGTCACACTCACTCAATGCTGGCTGTCTGTCTGTCTGCACACACGTCCCTCAGTGCTGGCAGTCTGTCTGCTCACACTCCACTCAGCGCTGTCTGTTCACACTCCCCTCAGCGCTGTCTGTCTGCTCACACTCCCCTCAGTGCTGTCTGTCTGTCTGCTCACACTCCCCTCAGTGCTGTCAGTCTGCTCACACTCCCCTCAGTGCTGTCTGTCTGTCTGCTCACACTCCCCTCAGTGCTGTCTGTCTGCTCACACTCCCCTCAGTGATGTCTGTCTGTCTGCTCACGCTCACCTCAGTGCAACCTGTCTGTCTGCTCACATTCCCCTCAGTACTGGCTGTCTGTCTGTTCACACTCCGCTCAGTGTTATCTGCCTGTCTGCTCACACTCCCCTCAGTGCTGGCTGTATGTCTGCTCACACATCCCTCAGTACTGGCTGTCTGTCTGCTCACACTCACCTCAGTGTTATCTGTCTGTCTGCTCACACTCCCATGAGCGCTGTCTGTTCGCACCCCACTCAGCGCAGTCTGTCTGCTCACACTACCCTCAGTGCTGTCTGTCTTTTCACACTCCCCTAATCGCTGTCTGTCTGCTCACACTCCCCTCAGGACTGTCTGTCCATCTGCTCACACTCCCCTCAGTGCTGTCTGTCTGTCTGCACACACTACCCTCAGTGCTACCTGTCTGTCTGCTCTTGCTCCCCTCCATGCTGTCTGTCTGTCTGTTCACACTCCCGTCAGTGCTGTCTGTCTGCTCACACTCCCCTCAGTGCTGTCTGTCTGTCTGCTCTCATTCCTCTCAGTGCTGTCCGTCTGTCTGCTCACTCTCCCCTCAGCGCTGTCTCTATGTCTGTTCACACTCCCTCAGTGCTAGCTGTATGTCTGTTTCACACTCCCCTCAGTGCTACCTGTATGTCTGTTCACACTCCCCTCAGTGCTACCTGTATGTCTGTTCACACTCCCCTCAGAGCTACCTGTCTGTCTGCTCACACTCCCCTCAGCGCTGTCTGTCTGTCTGCTCACAATCCCCTCAGTGCTGGCTGTCTGTCTGCTCGCACTCCCCTCAGTGCTGTCTGTCTGACTGCTCACACTCTCCTCAATACTGGCCGTCTGTCTGCTTACACTCCTCTGAGCGCCGTCTGTCTGTATGCTCCCATTCGCCTCAGTGCTGGCTGTCTGCTCACACTACCCTGAGCGCTGTCTATCTGTCCGCTCCGAGTCTCCTCAGTGCTGTCTGTCTATCTACTCACACTCCCCTCAGCGCTGCCTGTCTGTCTGCTCATACACCCCCTCAGCACTGTCTGTCAGTCTGCTCACACTCTCCTCAATACTGGCTGTCTGTCCGTCTGCTCACACACCCGACAGCGTTGTCTGTCTGTCTGCTCACAGTCTCCTCAGTGCTGGCTGTCTGTCTGCTCGCATTTCCCTCAGTGCTGTCTGTCTGTCTGCTCACACTCCCCTCAGTGCTGGCTGTCTGTCTGCTCACACACCCTGCAGTGCTGGCTGTCTGTCTGCTCACACTCCCCTCAGTGCTGTCTGTCCGTCTGCTCACACACCCCACAGCGCTGTTTGTCTGTCTGCTCACATACCCCTCAGTGCTGGCTGTCGGTCTGCTTGCACATCCCTCAGTGCTGTCTGTCTGTCTGCTCAGACTCTCCTCAGTGCTGGCTGTCTGTCTGCATACAGTCCCCTCAGTGCTCTCTGTCTGCATACACTCCCCTCAGTGCTGTCTGTATGTCTGTTCACACTCCCGTCCGCGTTGTCTGTCTGCTCACACACACCTCAGTGATACCTTTCTGTCTGCTCACACACGCTCAGCTCTGTCTGTCTGTATGCTCACAATCCCTGCAGTGCTGGCTGTCTGTCTGCTCACACTCCCCTCAGTGCTGGCTGTCTGCTCACACTTCCCTCAGTGCTGTCTGTCTGTTCACAATCCCCTCAGTTCTGTCTGTCTGCACACACACCCCTCAGTGCTGTTTATCTGTAAGCTCACTCTCCCCTCAGTGCTGTCTGTTCACACACCCCTCAGCGCTGTCTGTCTGCTCACACTCCACTCAGTGCTGTCTGTCTGTCTGCTCACACTCCCCTCAATGCTGTCTGTCTGTCTGTTCAGACTCCCCTCAGCGCTGTCTGTCTGCTGACACTCCCCTCAGCGCTGTCTGTCTGTCTGCTCACACTCCAATCAGTGCTACCTGTCTGTCTGTTCACACTCCACTCAGCGCTGTCTGTCTGCTCACATTCCCCACGGTGCTGTCTGTCTGTCTGCTCACACTACCCTCAGTGCTACCTGTCTGTCTGTTCATGCTCCCCTCCGTGCTGTCTGTCTGTCTGTTCACACTCCCGTCAGTGCTGTCTGTCTGCTCACACTCCCCTCAGTGCTGTCTGTCTGTCTGCTCTCATTCCTCTCAGTGCTGTCCATCTGTCTGCTCACACTCCCCTCAGCGCTGTCTCTATGTCTGTTCACACTCCCTCAGTGCTAGCTGTATGTCTGTTTCACACTCCCCTCAGTGCTACCTGTATGTCTGTTCACACTCCCCTCAGTGCTACCTGTATGTCTGTTCACACTCCCCTCAGTGCTACCTGTCTGTCTGCATACAGTCCCCTCAGTGCTCTCTGTCTGCATACACTCCCCTCAGTGCTGTCTGTATGTCTGGTCACGCTCACCTCAGTGCGACCTGTCTGTCTGCTCATATTCCCCTCAGTACTGGCTGTCTGTGTGTTCAAACTCCCCTCAGTGTTATCAGCCTGTCTGGTCACACTCGCTCAATGCTGGCTGTCTGTCTGTCTGCACACACATCCCTCAGTGCTGGCAGTCTGTCTGCTCACACTCCACTCAGCGCTGTCTGTTCACACTCCCCTCAGCGCTGTCTGTCTGCTCACACTCCCCTCAGTGCTGTCTGTCTGTCTGCTCACACTCCCCTCAGTGCTGTCAGTCTGCTCACACTCCCCTCAGTGTGTCTGTCTGTCTGCTCACACTCCCCTCAGTGCTGTCTGTCTGCTCACACTCCCCTCAGTGATGTCTGTCTGTCTGCTCACGCTCACCTCAGTGCAACCTGTCTGTCTGCTCACATTCCCCTCAGTACTGGCTGTCTGTCTGTTCACACTCCGCTCAGTGTTATCTGCCTGTCTGCTCACACTCCCCTCAGTGCTGGCTGTATGTCTGCTCACACATCCCTCAGTACTGGCTGTCTGTCTGCTCACACTCCCCTCAGTGTTATCTGTCTGTCTGCTCACACTCCCATGAGCGCTGTCTGTTCGCACCCCACTCAGCGCAGTCTGTCTGCTCACACTACCCTCAGTGCTGTCTTTTCACACTCCCCTAATCGCTGTCTGTCTGCTCACACTCCCCTCAGGACTGTCTGTCCATCTGCTCACACTCCCCTCAGAGCTGTCTGTCTGTCTGCTCACACTCCCCTCAGTGCTGTCTGTCTGTCTGCACACACTACCCTCAGTGCTACCTGTCTGTCTGCTCTTGCTCCCCTCCATGCTGTCTGTCTGTCTGTTCACACTCCCGTCAGTGCTGTCTGTCTGCTCACACTCCCCTCAGTGCTGTCTGTCTGTCTGCTCTCATTCCTCTCAGTGCTGTCCGTCTGTCTGCTCACTCTCCCCTCAGCGCTGTCTCTATGTCTGTTCACACTCCCTCAGGGCTAGCTGTATGTCTGTTTCACACTCCCCTCAGTGCTACCTGTATGTCTGTTCACACTCCCCTCAGTGCTACCTGTATGTCTGTTCACACTCCCCTCAGAGCTACCTGTCTGTCTGCTCACACTCCCCTCAGCGCTGTCTGTCTGTCTGCTCACAATCCCCTCAGTGCTGGCTGTCTGTCTGCTCGCACTCCCCTCAGTGCTGTCTGTCTGACTGCTCACACTCTCCTCAATACTGGCCGTCTGTCTGCTTACACTCCTCTGAGCGCCGTCTGTCTGTATGCTCCCATTCGCCTCAGTGCTGGCTGTCTGCTCACACTACCCTGAGCGCTGTCTATCTGTCCGCTCTGAGTCTCCTCAGTGCTGTCTGTCTATCTACTCACACTCCCCTCAGCGCTGCCTGTCTGTCTGCTCATACACCCCATCAGCACTGTCTGTCAGTCTGCTCACACTCTCCTCAATACTGGCTGTCTGTCCGTCTGCTCACACACCCGACAGCGTTGTCTGTCTGTCTGCTCACAGTCTCCTCAGTGCTGGCTGTCTGTCTGCTCGCATTTCCCTCAGTGCTGTCTGTCTGTCTGCTCACACTCCCCTCAGTGCTGGCTGTCTGTCTGCACACACACCCTGCAGTGCTGGCTGTCTGTCTGCTCACACTCCCCTCAGTGCTGTCTGTCCGTCTGCTCACACACCCCACAGCACTGTTTGTCTGTCTGCTCACATACCCCTCAGTGCTGGCTGTCGGTCTGCTTGCACATCCCTCAGTGCTGGCTGTCTGTCTGCATACAGTCCCCTCAGTGCTCTCTGTCTGCATACACTCCCCTCAGTGCTGTCTGTATGTCTGTTCACACTCCCGTCCGCGTTGTCTGTCTGCTCACACACACCTCAGTGATACCTTTCTGTCTGCTCACACACGCTGAGCTCTGTCTGTCTGTATGCTCACAATCCCTGCAGTGCTGGCTGTCTGTCTGCTCACACTCCCCTCAGTGCTGGCTGTCTGCTCACACTTCCCTCAGTGCTGTCTGTCTGTTCACAATCCCCTCAGTTCTGTCTGTCTGCACACACACCCCTCAGTGCTGTTTATCTGTAAGCTCACTCTCCCCTCAGTGCTGTCTGTTCACACACCCCTCAGCGCTGTCTGTCTGCTCACACTCCACTCAGTGCTGTCTGTCTGTCTGCTCACACTCCCCTCAATGCTGTCTGTCTGTCTGTTCAGACTCCCCTCAGCGCTGTCTGTCTTCTGACACTCCCCTCAGCGCTGTCTGTCTGTCTGCTCACACTCCAATCAGTGCTACCTGTCTGTCTGTTCACACTCCACTCAGCGCTGTCTGTCTGCTCACATTCCCCACGGTGCTGTCTGTCTGTCTGCTCACACTACCCTCAGTGCTACCTGTCTGTCTGTTCATGCTCCCCTCCGTGCTGTCTGTCTGTCTGCTCACACTCCCCTCAGCGCTGTCTCTATGTCTGTTCACACTCCCTCAGTGCTAGCTGTATGTCTGTTTCACACTCCCCTCAGTGCTACCTGTATGTCTGTTCACACTCCCCTCAGTGCTACCTGTATGTCTGTTCACACTCCCCTCAGTGCTACCTGTCTGTCTGCATACAGTCCCCTCAGTGCTCTCTGTCTGCATACACTCCCCTCAGTGCTGTCTGTATGTCTGGTCACGCTCACCTCAGTGCGACCTGTCTGTCTGCTCATATTCCCCTCAGTACTGGCTGTCTGTGTGTTCAAACTCCCCTCAGTGTTATCAGCCTGTCTGGTCACACTCGCTCAATGCTGGCTGTCTGTCTGTCTGCTCACATTCCCCTCAGTACTGGCTGTCTGTCTGTTCACACTCCGCTCAGTGTTATCTGCCTGTCTGCTCACACTCCCCTCAGTGCTGGCTGTATGTCTGCTCACACATCCCTCAGTACTGGCTGTCTGTCTGCTCACACTCCCCTCAGTGTTATCTGTCTGTCTGCTCACACTCCCATGAGCGCTGTCTGTTCACACTCCACTCAGCGCAGTCTGTCTGCTCACACTACCCTCAGTGCTGTCTGTTCACACTCCCCTAATCGCTGTCTGTCTGCTCACACTCCCCTCATGACTGTCTGTCCATCTGCTCACACTGCTCACAACACTTTCTATCTGTTTGCTCACACTCCCCTCAGTGCTGTCTGTCTGTCTGCTCACACTCCCCTCAGAGCTGGCTGTCTGTCTGCTCACACTCCCCTCAGTGCTGTCTGTCTGTCTGCACACACTACCCTCAGTGCTACCTGTCTGTCTGCTCTTGCTCCCCTCCATGCTGTCTGTCTGTCTGTTCACACTCCCGTCAGTGCTGTCTGTCTGCTCACACTCCCCTCAGTGCTGTCTGTCTGTCAGCTCACACTCCCCTCAGTGCTGTCAGTCTGCTCACACTCCCCTCAGTGCTGTCTGTCTGTCTGCTCACACTCCCCTCAGTGCTCTCTGTCTGCTCACACTCCCCTTAGTGATGTCTGTCTGTCTGCTCACGCTCACCTCAGTGCAACCTGTGTGTCTGCTCACATTCCCCTCAGTACTGGCTGTCTGTCTGTTCACAGTCCGCTCAGTGTTATCTGCCTGTCTGCTCACACTCCCCTCAGTGCTGGCTGTATGTCTGCTCACACATCCCTCAGTACTGGCTGTCTGTCTGCTCACACTCCCCTCAGTGTTATCTGTCTGTCTGCTCACACTTCTATGAGCGCTGTCTGTTCACACTCCACTCAGCGCAGTCTGTCTGCTCACACTACCCTCAGTGCTGTCTGTTCACACTCCCCTAATCGCTGTCTGTCTGCTCACACTCCCCTCATGACTGTCTGTCCATCTGCTCACACTCCTCACAGCACTTTCTATCTGTTTGCTCACACTCCCCTCAGTGCTGTCTGTCTGTCTGCTCACACTCCCCTCAGAGCTGGCTGTCTGTCTGCTCACACTACCCTCAGTGCTGCCTGTCTGTCTGCTCTTGCTCCCCTCCATGCTGTCTGTCTGTCTGTTCACACTCCCGTCAGTGCTGTCTGTCTGCTCACACTCCCCTCAGTGCTGTCTGCCTGTCTGCTCTCATTCCTCTCAGTGCTGTCCGTCTGTCTGCTCACTCTCCCCTCAGCGCTGTCTCTATGTCTGTTCACACTCCCTCAGGGCTAGCTGTATGTCTGTTTCACACTCCCCTCAGTGCTACCTGTATGTCTGTTCACACTCCCCTCAGTGCTACCTGTATGTCTGTTCACACTCCCCTCAGTGCTACCTGTCTGTCTGCTCACACTCCCCTCAGCGCTGTCTGTCTGTCTGCTCACAATCCCCTCAGTGCTGGCTGTCTGTCTGCTCGCACTCCCCTCAGTGCTGTCTGTCTGACTGCTCACACTCTCCTCAATACTGGCTGTCTGTCTGCTTACACTCCTCTGAGCGCCGTCTGTCTGTATGCTCCCATTCGCCTCAGTGCTGGCTGTCTGCTCACACTACCCTGAGCGCTGTCTATCTGTCCACTCCGACTCTCCTCAGTGCTGTCTGTCTATCTACTCACACTCCCCTCAGCGCTGCCTGTCTGTCTGCTCATACACCCCCTCAGCACTGTCTATCAGTCTGCTCACACTCTCCTCAATACTGGCTGTCTGTCCGTCTGCTCACACACCCGACAGCGTTGTCTGTCTGTCTGCTCCCACACCCCACAGCGCTGTTTGTCTGTCTGCTCACATACCCCTCAGTGCTGGCTGTCGGTCTGCTTGCACATCCCTCAGTCCTGTCTGTCTGTCTGCTCAGACTCCCCTCCGTGCTGGCTGTCTGGCTGCATACAGTCCCCTCAGTGCTCTCTGTCTGCATACACTCCCCTCAGTGCTGTCTGTATGTCTGTTCACACTCCCGTCCGCGTTGTCTGTCTGCTTAACCACACCTCAGTGATACCTTTCTGTCTGCTCACACACGCTCAGCTCTGTCTGTCTGTATGCTCACAATCCCCGCAGTGCTGGCTGTCTATCTGCTCACACTCCCCTCAGTGCTGTCTGTCCGTCTACTCCCACACCCCACAGCGCTGTTTGTCTGTCTGCTCACATACCCCTCAGTGCTGGCTGTCGGTCTGCTTGCACATCCCTCAGTGCTGTCTGTCTGTCTGCTCAGACTCCCCTCAGTGCTGGCTGTCTGTCTGCATACAGTCCCCTCAGTGCTCTCTGTCTGCATATACTCCCCTCAGTGCTGTCTGTATGTCTGTTCACTCTCCCGTCCGCGTTGTCTGTCTGCTCACACACACCTCAGTGATACCTTTCTGTCTGCTCACACACGCTCAGCTCTGTCTGTCTGTATGCTCACAATCCCCGCAGTGCTGGCTGTCTGTCTGCTCACACTCCCCTCAGTGCTGGCTGTCTGCTCACACTTCCCTCAGTGCTGTCTGTCTGTTCACAATCCCCTCAGTTCTGTCTGTCTGCACACACACCCCTCAGTGCTGTTTATCTGTAAGCTCACTCTCCCCTCAGTGCTGTCTGTTCACACACCCTCAGCGCTGTCTCTCTGCTCACACTCCACTCAGTGCTGTCTGTCTGTCTGCTCACACTCCCCTCAATGCTGTCTGTCTGTCTGTTCAGACTCCCCTCAGCGCTGTCTGTCTGCTGACACTCCCCTCAGCGCTGTCTGTCTGTCTGCTCACACTCCAATCAGTGCTACCTGTCTGTCTGTTCACACTCCACTCAGCGCTGTCTGTCTGCTCACATTCCCCACAGTGCTGTCTGTCTGTCTGTTCACACTCCCGTCAGTGCTGTCTGTCTGCTCACACTCCCCTCAGTGCTGTCTGTCTGTCTGCTCTCATTCCTCTCAGTGCTGTCCATCTGTCTGCTCACACTCCCCTCAGCGCTGTCTCTATGTCTGTTCACACTCCCTCAGTGCTAGCTGTATGTCTGTTTCACACTCCCCTCAGTGCTACCTGTATGTCTGTTCACACTCCCCTCAGTGCTACCTGTATGTCTGTTCACACTCCCCTCAGTGCTACCTGTCTGTCTGCATACAGTCCCCTCAGTGCTCTCTGTCTGCATACACTCCCCTCAGTGCTGTCTGTATGTCTGGTCACGCTCACCTCAGTGCGACCTGTCTGTCTGCTCATATTCCCCTCAGTACTGGCTGTCTGTGTGTTCAAACTCCCCTCAGTGTTATCAGCCTGTCTGCTCACACTCCCCTCAATGCTGGCTGTCTGTCTGTCTGCACACACATCTCTCAGTGCTGGCAGTCTGTCTGCTCACACTCCACTCAGCGCTGTCTGTTCACACTCCCCTCAGCGCTGTCTGTCTGCTCACACTCCCCTCAGTGCTGTCTGTCTGTCTGCTCACACTCCCCTCAGTGCTGTCAGTCTGCTCACACTCCCCTCAGTGCTGTCCGTCTGTCTGCTCACACTCCCCTCAGTGCTGTCAGTCTGCTCACACTCCCCTCAGTGCTGTCCGTCTGTCTGCTCACACTCCCCTCAGTGCTGTCTGTCTGCTCACACTCCCCTTAGTGATGTCTGTCTGTCTGCTCACGCTCACCTCAGTGCAACCTGTCTGTCTGCTCACATTCCCCTCAGTACTGGCTGTCTGTCTGTTCACACTCCGCTCAGTGTTATCTGCCTGTCTGCTCACACTCCCCTCAGTGCTGGCTGTATGTCTGCTCACACATCCCTCAGTACTGGCTGTCTGTCTGCTCACACTCCCCTCAGTGTTATCTGTCTGTCTGCTCACACTCCCATGAGCGCTGTCTGTTCACACTCCACTCAGCGCAGTCTGTCTGCTCACACTACCCTCAGTGCTGTCTGTTCACACTCCCCTAATCGCTGTCTGTCTGCTCACACTCCCCTCATGACTGTCTGTCCATCTGCTCACACTCCTCACAGCACTTTCTATCTGTTTGCTCACACTCCCCTCAGTGCTGTCTGTCTGTCTGCTCACACTCCCCTCAGAGCTGGCTGTCTGTCTGCTCACACTCCCCTCAGTGCTGTCTGTCTGTCTGCACACACTACCCTCAGTGCTACCTGTCTGTCTGCTCTTGCTCCCCTCCATGCTGTCTGTCTGTCTGTTCACACTCCCGTCAGTGCTGTCAGTCTGCTCACACTCCCCTCAGTGCTGTCTGTCTGTCTGCTCACACTCCCCTCAGTGTTCTCTGTCTGCTCACACTCCCCTTAGTGATGTCTGTCTGTCTGCTCACGCTCACCTCAGTGCAACCTGTATGTCTGCTCACATTCCCCTCAGTACTGGCTGTCTGTCTGTTCACAGTCCGCTCAGTGTTATCTGCCTGTCTGCTCACACTCCCCTCAGTGCTGGCTGTATGTCTGCTCACACATCCCTCAGTACTGGCTGTCTGTCTGCTCACACTCCCCTCAGTGTTATCTGTCTGTCTGCTCACACTCCCATGAGCGCTGTCTGTTCACACTCCACTCAGCGCAGTCTGTCTGCTCACACTACCCTCAGTGCTGTCTGTTCACACTCCCCTAATCGCTGTCTGTCTGCTCACACTCCCCTCATGACTGTCTGTCCATCTGCTCACACTCCTCACAGCACTTTCTATCTGTTTGCTCACACTCCCCTCAGTGCTGTCTGTCTGTCTGCTCACACTCCCCTCAGAGCTGGCTGTCTGTCTGCTCACACTACCCTCAGTGCTGCCTGTCTGTCTGCTCTTGCTCCCCTCCATGCTGTCTGTCTGTCTGTTCACACTCCCGTCAGTGCTGTCTGTCTGCTCACACTCCCCTCAGTGCTGTCTGTCTGTCTGCTCTCATTCCTCTCAGTGCTGTCCGTCTGTCTGCTCACTCTCCCCTCAGCGCTGTCTCTATGTCTGTTCACACTCCCTCAGGGCTAGCTGTATGTCTGTTTCACACTCCCCTCAGTGCTACCTGTATGTCTGTTCACACTCCCCTCAGTGCTACCTGTATGTCTGTTCACACTCCCCTCAGTGCTACCTGTCTGTCTGCTCACACTCCCCTCAGCGCTGTCTGTCTGTCTGCTCACAATCCCCTCAGTGCTGGCTGTCTGTCTGCTCGCACTCCCCTCAGTGCTGTCTTTCTGACTGCTCACACTCTCCTCAATACTGGCCGTCTGTCTGCTTACACTCCTCTGAGCGCCGTCTGTCTGTCTGCTCCCATTCGCCTCAGTGCTGGCTGTCTGCTCACACTACCCTGAGCGCTGTCTATCTGTCTGCTCCAACTCTCCTCAGTGCTGTCTGTCTATCTACTCACACTCCCCTCAGCGCTGCCTGTCTGTCTGCTCATACACCCCCTCAGCACTGTCTATCAGTCTGCTCACACTCTCCTCAATACTGGCTGTCTGTCCGTCTGCTCACACACCCGACAGCGTTGTCTGTCTGTCTGCTCACAGTCTCCTCAGTGCTGGCTGTCTGTCTGCTCGCACTTCCCTCAGTGCTGTCTGTCTGTCTGCTCACACTCCCCTCAGTGCTGGCTGTCTGTCTGCTCACACACCCTGCAGTGCTGGCTGTCTGTCTGCTCACACTCCTCTCAGTGCTGTCTGTCCGTCTACTCCCACACCCCACAGCGCTGTTTGTCTGTCTGCTCACATACCCCTCAGTGCTGGCTGTCGGTCTGCTTGCACATCCCTCAGTCCTGTCTGTCTGTCTGCTCAGACTCCCCTCAGTGCTGGCTGTCTGTCTGCATACAGTCCCCTCAGTGCTCTCTGTCTGCATACACTCCCCTCAGTGCTGTCTGTATGTCTGTTCACACTCCCATCCGCGTTGTCTGTCTGCTCACACACACCTCAGTGATACCTTTCTGTCTGCTCACACACGCTCAGCTCTGTCTGTCTGTATGCTCACAATCCCCGCAGTGCTGGCTGTCTGTCTGCTCACACTCCCCTCAGTTCTGTATGTCCGTCTGCTCCCACACCCCACAGCGCTGTTTGTCTGTCTGCTCACATACCCCTCAGTGCTGGCTGTCGGTCTGCTTGCACATCCCTCAGTGCTGTCTGTCTGTCTGCTCAGACTCCCCTCAGTGCTGGCTGTCTGTCTGCATACAGTCCCCTCAGTGCTCTCTGTCTGCATATACTCCCCTCAGTGCTGTCTGTATGTCTGTTCACACTCCCGTCCGCGTTGTCTGTCTGCTCACACACACCTCAGTGATAACTTTCTGTCTGCTCACACACGCTCAGCTCTGTCTGTCTGTATGCTCACAATCCCCGCAGTGCTGGCTGTCTGTCTGCTCACACTCCCCTCAGTGCTGGCTGTCTGCTCACACTTCTCTCAGTGCTGTCTGTCTGTTCACAATCCCCTCAGTTCTGTCTGTCTGCACACACACCCCTCAGTGCTGTTTATCTGTAAGCTCACACTCCCCTCAGTGCTGTCTGTTCACACACCCCTCAGTGCTGGCTGTCTGTCTGCTCACACTCCACACAGCGCTGTGTGCCTGTCTGCTCACACTCCCCTCAGTGCTGTCTGCTCACACTCCCCTCAGCGCTGCCTGTCTGCTCACACTCCCCTCAGTGCTGTCTGTCTGCTCACACTCCCCTTAGTGATGTCTGTCTGTCTGCTCACGCTCACCTCAGTGCAACCTGTCTGTCTGCTCACATTCCCCTCAGTACTGGTTGTCTGTCTGTTCACACTCCGCTCAGTGTTATCTGCCTGTCTGCTCACACTCCCCTCAGTGCTGGCTGTATGTCTGCTCACACATCCCTCAGTACTGGCTCTCTGTCTGCTCACACTCCCCTCAGTGTTATCTGTCTGTCTGCTCACACTCCCATGAGCGCTGTCTGTTCACACTCCACTCAGCGCAGTCTGTCTGCTCACACTACCCTCAGTGCTGTCTGTTCACACTCCCCTAATCGCTGTCTGTCTGCTCACACTCTCCTCAGGACTGTCTGTCCATCTGCTCACACTCCTCACAGCACTTTCTATCTGTTTGCTCACACTCCCCTCAGTGCTGTCTGTCTGTCTGCTCACACTCCCCTCAGAGCTGGCTGTCTGTCTGCTCACACTCCCCTCAGTGCTGTCTGTCTGTCTGCACACACTACCCTCAGTGCTACCTGTCTGTCTGCTCTTGCTCCCCGCCATGCTGTCTGTCTGTCTGTTCACACTCCCGTCAGTGCTGTCTGTCTGCTCACACTCCCCTCAGTGCCGTCTGTCTGTCTGCTCTCATTCCTCTCAGTGCTGTCCGTCTGTCTGCTCACTCTCCCCTCAGCGCTGTCTCTATGTCTGTTCACACTCCCTCAGGGCTAGCTGTATGTCTGTTTCACACTCCCCTCAGTGCTACCTGTATGTCTGTTCACACTCCCCTCAGTGCTACCTGTATGTCTGTTCACACTCCCCTCAGTGCTACCTGTCTGTCTGCTCACACACCCCTCAGCGCTGTCTGTCTGTCTGCTCACAATCCCCTCAGCGCTGGCTGTCTGTCTGCTCGCACTCCCCTCAGTGCTGTCTGTCTGACTGCTCACACTCTCCTCAATACTGGCCGTCTGTCTGCTTACACTCCTCTGAGCGCCGTCTGTCTGTCTGCTCCCATTCGCCTCAGTGCTGGCTGTCTGCTCACACTACCCTGAGCGCTGTCTATCTGTCCACTCCGAGTCTCCTCAGTGCTGTCTGTCTATCTACTCACACTCCCATCAGCGCTGCCTGTCTGTCTGCTCATACACCCCCTCAGCACTGTCTGTCAGTCTGCTCACACTCTCCTCAATACTGGCTGTCTGTCCGTCTGCTCACACACCCGACAGCGTTGTCTGTCTGTCTGCTCACAGTCTCCTCAGTGCTGGCTGTCTGTCTGCTCGCACTTCCCTCAGTGCTATCTGTCTGTCTGCTCACACTCCCCTCAGTGCTGGCTGTCTGTCTGCTCACACACCCTGCAGTGCTGGCTGTCTGTCTGCTCACACTCCCCACAGCGCTGTTTGTCTGTCTGCTCACATACCCCTCAGTGCTGGCTGTCGGTCTGCTTGCACATCCCTCAGTGCTGTCTGTCTGTCTGCTCAGACTCCCCTCAGTGCTGGCTGTCTGTCTGCATACAGTCCCCTCAGTGCTCTCTGTCTGCATACACTCCCCTCAGTGCTGTCTGTACGTCTGTTCACACTCCCGTCAGCGTTGTCTGTCTGCTCACACACACCTCAGTGATACCTTTCTGTCTGCTCACACACGCTCAGCGCTGTCTGTCTGTCTGCTCAGAATCCCCGCAGTGCTGGCTGTCTGTCTGCTCACACTCCCCTCAGTGCTGGCTCTCTGTCTGCTCACACACCCCTCAGTGCTACCTGTATGTCTGTTCACACTCCCCTCAGTGCTACCTGTATGTCTGTTCACACTCCCCTCAGTGCTACCTGTCTGTCTGCATACAGTCCCCTCAGTGCTCTCTGTCTGCATACACTCCCCTCAGTGCTGTCTGTATGTCTGGTCACGCTCACCTCAGTGCGACCTGTCTGTCTGCTCATATTCCCCTCAGTACTGGCTGTCTGTGTGTTCAAACTCCCCTCAGTGTTATCAGCCTGTCTGCTCACACTCCCCTCAATGCTGGCTGTCTGTCTGTCTGCACACACATCTCTCAGTGCTGGCAGTCTGTCTGCTCACACTCCACTCAGCGCTGTCTGTTCACACTCCCCTCAGCGCTGTCTGTCTGCTCACACTCCCCTCAGTGCTTTCTGTCTGTCTGCTCACACTCCCCTCAGTGCTGTCAGTCTGCTCACACTCCCCTCAGTGCTGTCCGTCTGTCTGCTCACACTCCCCTCAGTGCTGTCAGTCTGCTCACACTCCCCTCAGTGCTGTCCGTCTGTCTGCTCACACTCCCCTCAGTGCTGTCTGTCTGCTCACACTCCCCTTAGTGATGTCTGTCTGTCTGCTCACGCTCACCTCAGTGCAACCTGTCTGTCTGCTCACATTCCCCTCAGTACTGGCTGTCTGTCTGTTCACACTCCGCTCAGTGTTATCTGCCTGTCTGCTCACACTCCCCTCAGTGCTGGCTGTATGTCTGCTCACACATCCCTCAGTACTGGCTGTCTGTCTGCTCACACTCCCCTCAGTGTTATCTGTCTGTCTGCTCACACTCCCATGAGCGCTGTCTGTTCACACTCCACTCAGCGCAGTCTGTCTGCTCACACTACCCTCAGTGCTGTCTGTTCACACTCCCCTAATCGCTGTCTGTCTGCTCACACTCCCCTCATGACTGTCTGTCCATCTGCTCACACTCCTCACAGCACTTTCTATCTGTTTGCTCACACTCCCCTCAGTGCTGTCTGTCTGTCTGCTCACACTCCCCTCAGAGCTGGCTGTCTGTCTGCTCACACTCCCCTCAGTGCTGTCTGTCTGTCTGCACACACTACCCTCAGTGCTACCTGTCTGTCTGCTCTTGCTCCCCTCCATGCTGTCTGTCTGTCTGTTCACACTCCCGTCAGTGCTGTCAGTCTGCTCACACTCCCCTCAGTGCTGTCTGTCTGTCTGCTCACACTCCCCTCAGTGTTCTCTGTCTGCTCACACTCCCCTTAGTGATGTCTGTCTGTCTGCTCACGCTCACCTCAGTGCAACCTGTATGTCTGCTCACATTCCCCTCAGTACTGGCTGTCTGTCTGTTCACAGTCCGCTCAGTGTTATCTGCCTGTCTGCTCACACTCCCCTCAGTGCTGGCTGTATGTCTGCTCACACATCCCTCAGTACTGGCTGTCTGTCTGCTCACACTCCCCTCAGTGTTATCTGTCTGTCTGCTCACACTCCCATGAGCGCTGTCTGTTCACACTCCACTCAGCGCAGTCTGTCTGCTCACACTACCCTCAGTGCTGTCTGTTCACACTCCCCTAATCGCTGTCTGTCTGCTCACACTCCCCTCATGACTGTCTGTCCATCTGCTCACACTCCTCACAGCACTTTCTATCTGTTTGCTCACACTCCCCTCAGTGCTGTCTGTCTGTCTGCTCACACTCCCCTCAGAGCTGGCTGTCTGTCTGCTCACACTACCCTCAGTGCTGCCTGTCTGTCTGCTCTTGCTCCCCTCCATGCTGTCTGTCTGTCTGTTCACACTCCCGTCAGTGCTGTCTGTCTGCTCACACTCCCCTCAGTGCTGTCTGTCTGTCTGCTCTCATTCCTCTCAGTGCTGTCCGTCTGTCTGCTCACTCTCCCCTCAGCGCTGTCTCTATGTCTGTTCACACTCCCTCAGGGCTAGCTGTATGTCTGTTTCACACTCCCCTCAGTGCTACCTGTATGTCTGTTCACACTCCCCTCAGTGCTACCTGTATGTCTGTTCACACTCCCCTCAGTGCTACCTGTCTGTCTGCTCACACTCCCCTCAGCGCTGTCTGTCTGTCTGCTCACAATCCCCTCAGTGCTGGCTGTCTGTCTGCTCGCACTCCCCTCAGTGCTGTCTGTCTGACTGCTCACACTCTCCTCAATACTGGCCGTCTGTCTGCTTACACTCCTCTGAGCGCCGTCTGTCTATCTGCTCCCATTCGCCTCAGTGCTGGCTGTCTGCTCACACTACCCTGAGCGCTGTCTATCTGTCTGCTCCAACTCTCCTCAGTGCTGTCTGTCTATCTACTCACACTCCCCTCAGCGCTGCCTGTCTGTCTGCTCATACACCCCCTCAGCACTGTCTATCAGTCTGCTCACACTCTCCTCAATACTGGCTGTCTGTCCGTCTGCTCACACACCCGACAGCGTTGTCTGTCTGTCTGCTCACAGTCTCCTCAGTGCTGGCTGTCTGTCTGCTCGCACTTCCCTCAGTGCTGTCTGTCTGTCTGCTCACACTCCCCTCAGTGCTGGCTGTCTGTCTGCTCACACACCCTGCAGTGCTGGCTGTCTGTCTGCTCACACTCCTCTCAGTGCTGTCTGTCCGTCTACTCCCACACCCCACAGCGCTGTTTGTCTGTCTGCTCACATACCCCTCAGTGCTGGCTGTCGGTCTGCTTGCACATCCCTCAGTCCTGTCTGTCTGTCTGCTCAGACTCCCCTCAGTGCTGGCTGTCTGTCTGCATACAGTCCCCTCAGTGCTCTCTGTCTGCATACACTCCCCTCAGTGCTGTCTGTATGTCTGTTCACACTCCCATCCGCGTTGTCTGTCTGCTCACACACACCTCAGTGATACCTTTCTGTCTGCTCACACACGCTCAGCTCTGTCTGTCTGTATGCTCACAATCCCCGCAGTGCTGGCTGTCTGTCTGCTCACACTCCCCTCAGTTCTGTATGTCCGTCTGCTCCCACACCCCACAGCGCTGTTTGTCTGTCTGCTCACATACCCCTCAGTGCTGGCTGTCGGTCTGCTTGCACATCCCTCAGTGCTGTCTGTCTGTCTGCTCAGACTCCCCTCAGTGCTGGCTGTCTGTCTGCATACAGTCCCCTCAGTGCTCTCTGTCTGCATATACTCCCCTCAGTGCTGTCTGTATGTCTGTTCACACTCCCGTCCGCGTTGTCTGTCTGCTCACACACACCTCAGTGATAACTTTCTGTCTGCTCACACACGCTCAGCTCTGTCTGTCTGTATGCTCACAATCCCCGCAGTGCTGGCTGTCTGTCTGCTCACACTCCCCTCAGTGCTGGCTGTCTGCTCACACTTCTCTCAGTGCTGTCTGTCTGTTCACAATCCCCTCAGTTCTGTCTGTCTGCACACACACCCCTCAGTGCTGTTTATCTGTAAGCTCACACTCCCCTCAGTGCTGTCTGTTCACACACCCCTCAGTGCTGGCTGTCTGTCTGCTCACACTCCACACAGCGCTGTGTGCCTGTCTGCTCACACTCCCCTCAGTGCTGTCTGCTCACACTCCCCTCAGCGCTGCCTGTCTGCTCACACTCCCCTCAGTGCTGTCTGTCTGCTCACACTCCCCTTAGTGATGTCTGTCTGTCTGCTCACGCTCACCTCAGTGCAACCTGTCTGTCTGCTCACATTCCCCTCAGTACTGGTTGTCTGTCTGTTCACACTCCGCTCAGTGTTATCTGCCTGTCTACTCACACTCCCCTCAGTGCTGGCTGTATGTCTGCTCACACATCCCTCAGTACTGGCTGTCTGTCTGCTCACACTCCCCTCAGTGTTATCTGTCTGTCTGCTCACACTCCCATGAGCGCTGTCAGTTCACACTCCACTCAGCGCAGTCTGTCTGCTCACACTACCCTCAGTGCTGTCTGTTCACACTCCCCTAATCGCTGTCTGTCTGCTCACACTCTCCTCAGGACTGTCTGTCCATCTGCTCACACTCCTCACAGCACTTTCTATCTGTTTGCTCACACTCCCCTCAGTGCTGTCTGTCTGTCTGCTCACACTCCCCTCAGAGCTGGCTGTCTGTCTGCTCACACTCCCCTCAGTGCTGTCTGTCTGTCTGCACACACTACCCTCAGTGCTACCTGTCTGTCTGCTCTTGCTCCCCGCCATGCTGTCTGTCTGTCTGTTCACACTCCCGTCAGTGCTGTCTGTCTGCTCACACTCCCCTCAGTGCTGTCTGTCTGTCTGCTCTCATTCCTCTCAGTGCTGTCCGTCTGTCTGCTCACTCTCCCCTCAGCGCTGTCTCTATGTCTGTTCACACTCCCTCAGGGCTAGCTGTATGTCTGTTTCACACTCCCCTCAGTGCTACCTGTATGTCTGTTCACACTCCCCTCAGTGCTACCTGTATGTCTGTTCACACTCCCCTCAGTGCTACCTGTCTGTCTGCTCACACACCCCTCAGCGCTGTCTGTCTGTCTGCTCACAATCCCCTCAGCGCTGGCTGTCTGTCTGCTCGCACTCCCCTCAGTGCTGTCTGTCTGACTGCTCACACTCTCCTCAATACTGGCCGTCTGTCTGCTTACACTCCTCTGAGCGCCGTCTGTCTGTCTGCTCCCATTCGCCTCAGTGCTGGCTGTCTGCTCACACTACCCTGAGCGCTGTCTATCTGTCCACTCCGAGTCTCCTCAGTGCTGTCTGTCTATCTACTCACACTCCCATCAGCGCTGCCTGTCTGTCTGCTCATACACCCCCTCAGCACTGTCTGTCAGTCTGCTCACACTCTCCTCAATACTGGCTGTCTGTCCGTCTGCTCACACACCCGACAGCGTTGTCTGTCTGTCTGCTCACAGTCTCCTCAGTGCTGGCTGTCTGTCTGCTCGCACTTCCCTCAGTGCTATCTGTCTGTCTGCTCACACTCCCCTCAGTGCTGGCTGTCTGTCTGCTCACACACCCTGCAGTGCTGGCTGTCTGTCTGCTCACACTCCCCACAGCGCTGTTTGTCTGTCTGCTCACATACCCCTCAGTGCTGGCTGTCGGTCTGCTTGCACATCCCTCAGTGCTGTCTGTCTGTCTGCTCAGACTCCCCTCAGTGCTTGCTGTCTGTCTGCATACAGTCCCCTCAGTGCTCTCTGTCTGCATACACTCCCCTCAGTGCTGTCTGTATGTCTGTTCACACTCCCGTCAGCGTTGTCTGTCTGCTCACACACACCTCAGTGATACCTTTCTGTCTGCTCACACACGCTCAGCGCTGTCTGTCTGTCTGCTCAGAATCCCCGCAGTGCTGGCTGTCTGTCTGCTCACACTCCCCTCAGTGCTGGCTCTCTGTCTGCTCACACACCCTGCAGTGCTGGCTGTCTGTCTGCTCACACTCCCCTCAGTGCTATCTGTCCGTCTGCTCACACACCCCACAGCGCTGTTTGTCTGTCTGCTCACACTCCCCTCAACACTGTCTGTCTGTCTACTCACACTGCCGTCAGTGCTGTCTGTCTCTCTGTTCACGCTCCCCTCAGTGCTACCTGTCTGTCTGTTCACACTCCCCTCAGCGCTGTTTGTCTGCTCAGACTTCCCTCAGTGCTGTCTGTCTGTTCACAATCCCCTCAGTTCTGGCTGTCTGCACACACACCCCTCAGTGCTGTCTATCTGTAAGCTCACACTCTCCTCAGTGCTGTCTGTTCACACACCCCACAGCGCTGTCTGTCTGCTCACACTCCACTCAGTGCTGTCTGTCTGTCTGCTCACACTCCCCTCAATGCTGTCTGTCTGTCTGTTCAGACACCCCTCAGCGCTGTCTGTCTGCTGACACTCCCCTCAGCGCTGTCTGTCTGTCTGCTCACACTCCACTCAGTGCTACCTGTCTGTCTGTTCACACTCCACTCAGCGCTGTCTGTCTGCTCACACTACCCTCAGTGCTACCTGTCTGTCTGTTCATGCTCCCCTCCGTGCTGTCTGTCTGTCTGTTCACACTCCCGTCAGTGCTGTCTGTCTGCTCACACTCCCCTCAGTGCTGTCTGTCTGTCTGCTCTCATTCCTCTCAGTGCTGTCCATCTGTCTGCTCACACTCCCCTCAGCGCTGTCTCTATGTCTGTTCACACTCCCTCAGTGCTAGCTGTATGTCTGTTTCACACTCCCCTCAGTGCTACCTGTATGTCTGTTCACACTCCCCTCAGTGCTATCTGTATGTCTGTTCACACTCCCCTCAGTGCTACCTGTCTGTCTGCTCACACTCCCCTCAGCGCTGTCTGTCTGTCTGCTCACAATCCCCTCAGTGCTGGTTGTCTGTCTGCTCGCACTCCCCTCAGTGCTGTCTGTCTGACTGCTCACACTCTCCTCAATACTGGCCGTCTGTCTGCTTACACTCCTCTGAGCGCCGTCTGTCTGTCTGCGCCCATTCGCCTCAGTGCTGGCTGTCTGCTCACACTAACCTGAGCGCTGTCTATCTGTCCGCTCCCAGTCTCCTCAGTGCTGTCTGTCTATCTGCTCACACTCCCCTCAGCGCTGCCTGTCTGTCTGCTCATATTCCCCCTCAGCACTGTCTGTCAGTCTGCTCACACTCTCCTCAATACTGGCTGTCTGTCTGTTTGCTCACACTTCCCTGAGTGCTGTCTGTCTGTCTGCTCCCACTCTCCTCAGTGCTGTCTGTCTGCCTGCTCACACTCCCCTCAGTGTTGGCTGTCTGTCTGCATACACTCCCCTAACTGCTGTCTGTCTGTCTGTTCACACTCCGGTCAACGCTGTCTCTCTGTTCACATTCCTCTCAGCACTGTCTGTCTCTTTGCTCACACTCCCCTCAGTGCTACCTGTCTGTCTGCTCACCCCCTCAGTGCTGTCCGTCTGTCTGCTCACACTTCCCTCATTGCTACCTGTCTGTCTGCTCACATTCCTCTCAACACTGTCTGTCTGTCTACTCACACTCCACTCAGTGCTGTCTGTCTGTCTGCTCATACACCCCTCAGCGCTGTCTGTCTGTCTGCTCACACTCTCCTCAATACTGGCTGTCTGTCTGTCTGCTCACACACTCCTCAATACTGGCTGTCTGTCTGTCTGCTCACTTTCGCCTCAGTGCTGTCTGTCTGCTCACAATCCCCTCAGTGCTGTCTGTCTGCTCACACTCCCCACAGCATTGTCTGTCTGTTTGCTCACACTCCCCTCAGTGCTGGCTGTCTGTCTGCATACACTCCCCTCAGTGCTGGCTGCCTGCATACACTCCCCTCAGTGCTGTCTGTCTGTCTGTTCACACTCCCGGCAGCACTCTCTGTCTGTTCACACTCCCCTCAACGCTGTCTGTCTGCCTGCTCACACTCCCCTCAGTGCTACCTTTCTGTCTGCTCACATTCCCCTCAGCGCTACCTGTATGTCCGTTCACACTCGCGTCAGTGCCAGCTCTTTGTCTGCTCACACACTCCTCAGTGCCGGCTGTCTGTCTGCTCACACTCCCCTCAGTGCTCTCGGTCCGTCTGCTCACACACCCCACAGCGCTGTCTGTCTGTCTGCTCACATTCCCCTCAGTGCTGTCTGTCTGCTCACACTCCGCACAGTGCTGTCTGTCTGTCTGTTCACACTCCCCTCAGCACAGTCTGTCTGCTCACACTCCCCTCAGCGCTGCCTGTCTGTCTGCTCACACTCCCCTCAGTGCTAACTGTCTGTCTGCTCACGCTCCCCTCAGCGCTGTCTGTCTGTCTGCTCACTCTCTCCTCAATACTGGCTGTCTGTCTGCTTACACTCCCCTGAGCGCTGTCTGTCTGTCTGAGCACATTTGCCTCAGTGCTGTCTGTCTGCTCACACTCCCCTCAGTGCTGTCTGTCTGCTCACACTCCCCTCAGTGATGTCTGTCTGTCTGCTCACGCCCACCTCAGTGCAACCTGTCTGTCTGCTCACATTCCCCTCAGTACTGGCTGTCTGTCTGTTCACACATCCCTCAGTGCTGGCTGTCTGTCTGCTCACACTCCACTCAGCGCTGTGTGCCTGTCTGCTCACACTCCCCTCAGTGCTGTCTGCTCACTCTCTCCTCAGCGCTGTCTATCTGCTCACGCTCCACTCAGTGTTACCTGTCTGTCTGCTCACATTCCCCTCAGTACTGGCTGTCTGCTCACACTCCCCTCAGCACTTTCTGTCCCTCTGTTCACAAACCCCACAGCGCTTTCAGTCTGTCTGCTTTCAAAACCCTCAGTGCTGCCTGTCTGTCTGCTCACACTCCCCACAGTTCTGTCTGTCTGTCTGCTCACACTCCCCTCAGTGCTGTCTGTCCATCTGCTCACACACCCCATAGCGCTGTCTGTCTGTCTGCTCACATTCCCCTCAGTGCTGTCTGTCAGCTCACACACACCGCAGTGCTGTCTGTCTGTCTGCTCACAGTTCCCTCAATGCTGTCTGTCTGTATGCTCACACTCCCCTCAGTGCTGTCTGTTCACACACCCCTCAGCGCTGTCTGTCTGCTCACAGTCCCCTCAGTGCTGTCCGTCTGCCCACACTCCCCTCAGTGCTGTCTGTCTGTATGCTCACACTCCCCTCAGTGCTGTCTGTTCACACACCCCTCAGCGCTGTCTGTCTGCTCACACTCCCCTCAGTGCTGTCTGTCTGTCTGTTCATACACCCCTCAGCGCTGTCTGTCTGCTCACACTCCACTCAGTGCTACCTGTCTGTCTGTTCACACTCCACTCAGCGTTGTCTGTCTGCTCACACTCTCCTCAGTGCTGTCTGTCTGTCTGTTCACACACCCCTCAGCGCTGTCTGTCTGCTCACACTCCCCTCAGTGCAGTCTGTCTGCTCACACTCCCCACAGCATTGTCTGTCTGTTTGCTCACACTCCCCTCAGTGCTGGCTGTCTGTCTGCATACACTCCCCTCAGTGCTGGCTGCCTGCATACACTCCCCTCAGTGCTGTCTCTCTGTCTGTTCACACACCCGGCAACGCTCTCTGTCTGCTCACACTCCACTCAACGCTGTCTGTCTGCTTGCTCACACTCCCCTCAGTGCTACCTTTCTGTCTGCTCACACTCGCGTCAGTGCCGGCTCTCTGTCTGCTCACACACTCCTCAGTGCTGGCTGTCTGTCTGCTTACACTCCACTCAGCGCTATCTGTCTGTCTGCTCACACTCCCCTCAGTGCTACCTGTCTGTCTGCTCACGCTCCTCTCAGTGCTGTGTGTCTGTCTGTTCACACACTCCTCAGTGCCGGCTGTCTGTCTGCTCACGCTCTCCTGAGCGCTGTCTGTCTGTCTGCTCACATTTGCCTAAGTGCTGTCTGTCTGCTCACACTCCCTTCAGCGCTGTCTGTCTGTCTGCTCACATTCCCCTCTGTGCCAACTGTCTGTCTGCTCACGCTTCCCTCAGTGCTGTCTGTCTGTCTGTTCACACTCCACTCAGCGCTGTCTGTCTACACACACTCCCCTCAGCACTGTCTGTCCATCAGCTCACACTCCCCACAGCACTGTCTGTCTGTTTGCTCACACGCCCCTCAGTGCTGGCTGTCTGTCTGCATACACTCCCCTCAGTGCTGGCTGCCTGCATACACTCCCCTCAGTGCTGTCTCTCTGTCTGTTCACACACCCGACAGCGCTCTCTGTCTGCTCACACTCCACTCAACGCTGTCTGTCTGCTTGCTCACACTCCCCTCAGTGCTACCTTTCTGTCTGCTCACACTCGCATCAGTGCCGGCTCTCTGTCTGCTCACACACTCCTCAGTGCTGACTGTCTTTCTGCTTACACTCCACTCAGCGCTATCTGTCTGTCTGCTCACACTCCCCTCAGTGCTACCTGTCTGTCTGCTCACGCTCCTCTCAGTGCTGTGTGTCTGTCTGTTCGCACACTCCTCAGTGCCGGCTGTCTGTCTGCTCACACTCTCCTGAGCGCTGTCTGTCTGTCTGCTCACATTTGCCTAAGTGCTGTCTGTCTGCTCACACTCCCTTCAGCGCTGTCTGTCTGCTCACATTCCCCTCCGTGCCAACTGTCTGTCTGCTCACGCTTCCCTCAGTGCTGTCTGTCTGTCTGTTCACACTCCACTCAGCGCTGTCTGTCTACATACACTCCCCTCAGCGCTGTCTGTCCGTCAGCTC
Organism: Carcharodon carcharias; assembly: GCF_017639515.1. Taxonomy (NCBI): domain Eukaryota; kingdom Metazoa; phylum Chordata; class Chondrichthyes; order Lamniformes; family Lamnidae; genus Carcharodon; species Carcharodon carcharias. The sequence continues at coordinate 95,269,278 of NC_054474.1, forward strand.
ACACTCCCCACAGCACTGTCTGTCTGTTTGCTCACACGCCCCTCAGTGCTGGCTGTCTGTCTGCTCGCCCTCCCATCAGTGCTGGCTGTCTGTCTGCATACACTCCCCTCAGTACTCTCTGTCTGCATACACACCCTCAGTGCTGTCTGTCTGTCTGTTCACACTCCCGTCAGCGCTGTCAGTCTGCTCACACTTCTCTTAGCGCTGTCTGTCTGTCTGCTCACACTCCCATCAGCGCTGTCTGTCTGTCTGCTCACACTCCACTCAGTGCTGGCTGTCTGTCTGCTCCCACTCCCCTCAGTGCTGGCTGTCTGTCTGCATACACTCCCCTGAGTGCTTTCTGTCTGTCTGCTCACACTCTCCTCAGCACTTTCTGTCTCTCTGTTCACACTCCCCACAGCGCTTTCAGTCTGTCTGCTTTCAATCCCCTCAGTGCTGCCTGTCTGTCTGCTCACACTCCCCGCAGTGCTGTCTGTCTGTCTGCTCACACTCCCCTCAGTGCTGTCTGTCCATCTGCTCACATACCCCACAGCGCTGTCTGTCTGTCTGCTCACACTCCCCGCAGTGCTGTCTGTCTGTCTGATCACACTCCCCTCAGTGCTACCTGTCTGTCTGTTCACACTCCACTTAGCGTTGTCTGTCTGCTCACACTCCCCTCAGTGCAGTCTGTCTGCTCACACTCCCCACAGCATTGTCTGTCTGTTTGCTCACACTCCCCTCAGTGCTGGCTGTCTGTCTGCATACACTCCCCTCAGTGCTGGCTGCCTGCATACACTCCCCTCAGTGCTGTCTGTCTGTCTGTTCACACACCCGGCAGCGCTCTCTGTCTGCTCACACTCCACTCAACGCTGTCTGTCTGCTTGCTCACACTCCCCTCAGTGCTACCTTTCTGTCTGCTCACACTCGCGTCAGTGCCGGCTCTCTGTCTGCTCACACACTCCTCAGTGCTGGCTGTCTGTCTGCTTACACTCCACTCAGCGCTATCTGTCTGTCTGCTCACACTCCCCTCAGTGCTACCTGTCTGTCTGCTCACGCTCCTCTCAGTGCTGTGTGTCTGTCTGTTCACACTCTCCTCAGTGCCGGCTGTCTGTCTGCTCACACTCTCCTGAGCGCTGTCTCTCTGTCTGCTCACATTTGCCTAAGTGCTGTCTGTCTACTCACACTCCCTTCAGCGCTGTCTGTCTGTCTGCTCACATTCCCCTCCGTGCCAACTGTCTGTCTGCTCACGCTTCCCTCAGTGCTGTCTGTCTGTCTGTTCACACTCCACTCAGCGCTGTCTGTCTACACACACTCCCCTCAGCGCTGTCTGTTCGTCAGCTCACACTCCCCACAGCACTGTCTGTCTGTTTGCTCACACGCCCCTCAGTGCTGGCTGTCTGTCTGCTCGCCCTCCCATCAGTGCTGGCTGTCTGTCTGCATACACTCCCCTCAGTACTCTGTGTCTGCATACACACCCTCAGTGCTGTCTGTCTGTCTGTTCACACTCCCGTCAGCGCTGTCAGTCTGCTCACACTTCTCTTAGTGCTGTCTGTCTGTCTGCTCACACTCCCATCAGCGCTGTCTGTCTGTCTGCTCACACTCCACTCAGTGCTGGCTGTCTGTCTGCTCCCACTCCCCTCAGTGCTGGCTGTCTGTCTGCATACACTCCCCTGAGTGCTTTCTGTCTGTCTGCTCACACTCTCCTCAGCACTTTCTGTCTCTCTGTTCACACTCCCCACAGCGCTTTCAGTCTGTCTGCTTTCAATCCCCTCAGTGCTGCCTGTCTGTCTGCTCACACTCCCCGCAGTGCTGTCTGTCTGTCTGCTCACACTCCCCTCAGTGCTGTCTGTCCATCTGCTCACACACCCCACAGCGCTGTCTGTCTGTCTGCTCACATTCCCCTCAGTGCTGTCTGTCTGCTCACACTCCCCGCAGTGCTGTCTGTCTGTCTGCTCACACTCCCCTCAGTGCTGGCTGTCTGTCTGCATACACTCCCCTCAGTGCTGTCTGTCTGTCTGTTCACACTCCAGTCAGCGCTGTCTGTCTGTTCACACTCCTCTCAGTACTGTCTGTCTCTTTGCTCACACTCCCCTCAGTGCTACCTGTCTGTCTGCTCACATTCCCCTCAGTGCTGTCCGTCCGTCTGCTCACACTCCCCTCATTGCTACCTGTCTGTCTGCTTACATTCCCCTCAGTGCTAGCTGTATATCTGTTCACACTCCCCTCAGTGCCGTCTCTCTGTTTGCTCACACACTCCTCAGCGCTGGCTGTCTGTCTGTTTCCTGTCCCCTCAGTGCTGTCTGTCTGCCTGCTCACACACACCTCAGTGCTACCTGTCTGTCTGCTCACACTCCTCTCAACACTGTCTGTCTGTCTACTCACACTCCCCTCAGCGTTGTCTGCCGGTCTGCTCATACACCCCTCAGCGCTGTCTGTTTGTCTGCTCACACTCTCCTCAATACTGGCTGTCTGTTTGCTTACACTTCCCTGAGCGCTGTCTGTCTGTCTGCTCACATTTGCCTCAGTGCTGTCTGTCTGCTCACACTCCCCTCATTGCTGTCTGTCTGCTCACACTCCCCACAGCATTGTCTGTCTGTTTGCTCACACTCCCCTCAGTGCTGGCTGTCTGTCAGCATACAATCTCCTCAGTGCTGTCTGTCTGTCTGTTCACACTCCCGTCAGCGCTGTCTGTCTGCTCACACTCCCCTCAGCGCTGTCTGTCTGTCTGTCTGCTCACACTCCCCTCAGTGCTACCTTTCTCTCTGCTCACATTCCCCTCAGTGCTACCTGTGTGTCTGTTCACAATCGCTTCAGTGCCGGCTCTCTGTCTGCTCACACACTCCTCAGTGCTGGCTGTCTGTCTGCTCACACTCCCCTCAGTGCTACCTGTCTGTCTGCTCATGCTCCTCTCAGTGCTGTGTGTCTGTCTGTTCACACTCTCCTCAGTGCCGGCTTTCTGTCTGCTCACACTCTCCTCAATACTGGCTGTCTGTCTGCTTACACTCCCCTGAGGGCTGTCTGTCTGTCTGCTCACATTAGCCTCAGTGCTGTCTGTCTGCCTGCTCACACTCCCTTCAGTGCTGGCTGTCTGTCTATCTGCTCAAACTCCCCTCAGCACTGTCTGTCTATCTGCTCACAATCCCCTCAGGGCTGTCTGTCTGCTCACACTCCCCTCAGCGCTGTCTGTCTGTCTGCTCACACTCCACTCAGTGCTACCTGTCTGTCTGTTCACACTCCACTCAGCGCTGTCTGTCTGCTCACACTCCCCTCAGTGCTGTCTGTCCGTCTGCGCACACACCCCACAGCGCTGTCTGTCTGCTCACTCTCCGCTCAGTGCTGGCTGTCTGTCTGCTTTAATTTCCCTCAGTGCTGTCTGTCTGTCTCCTCACACTCCCCTCAGTGCTGGCTGTCTGTCTGCATACAGTCCCCTCACTGCTCTCTGTCTGCATACACGCCCCTCAGTGCTGTCCGTCTGACTGCTCACACTCCCCTCAGAACTGGTTGTCTGGCTGCTCACACTCCCCTCAGAACTGGTTGTCTGACTGCTCACACTCCCCTCAGAACTGGTTGTCTGTCTGCTCACACTCCCGTCAATACTGTCTGTCTGTCTACTCACACTGCTGTCAGTGCTGTCTGTCTCTCTGCTCACGCTCCCCTCAGTGCTTCCTGTTTGTCTGTTCACACTCCCCTCAGCGCTGTCTGTCTGCTCACACTCCACTCAGTGCTACCTGTCTGTCTGTTCACACTCCACTCAGCGTTGTCTGTCTGTTAACACTCCCCTCAGGACTGTCTGTCCGTCTGCTCACACTCCCCTCAGCGCTATCTGTCTGCTCACATTCCCCTCAGTGCTGTCTGTCAGCTCGCACTCCCCTCAGTGCTGGCTGTCTGTCTGCATACACTCCCCTCAGTGCTGGATGCCTGCATACACTGCCCTCAGTGCTGTCTGTCTGTCTGTTCACACTCGCGTCATTGCCGGCTCTCTGTCTGCTCACACACTCCTCAGTGCTGGCTGTCTGTCTGCTTACACTCCACTCAGCGCTATCTGTCTGTCTGTTCACACTCTCCTCAGTGCCGGCTGTCTGTCAGCTCACACTCTCCTCAATACTGGCTGTCTGTCTGCTTACACTCCCCTGAGCGCTGTCTGTCTGTCTGCTCACATTTGCCTAAGTGCTGTCTGTCTGCTCACACTCCCTTCAGCGCTGTCTGTCTGCTCACATTCCCCTCCGTGCCAACTGACTGTCTGCTCACGCTTCCCTCAGTGCTGTCTGTCTGTCTGTTCACACTCCACTCAGCGCTGTCTGTCTATACACACTCCCCTCAGCACTGTCTGTCCGTCTGCTCACACTCCCCACAGCACTGTCTGTCTGTTTGCTCACACGCCCCTCAGTGCTGGCTGTCTGTCTGCATACACTCCCCTCAGTACTCTCTGTCTGCATACACAACCCTCAGTGCTGTCTGTCTGTCTGTTCACACTCCCGTCAGTGCTGTCAGTCTGCTCACACTTCTCTTAGCTCTGTCTGTCTGCTCACACTCCACTCAGTGCTGGCTGTCTGTCTGCTCCCACACCCCTCAGTGCTGGCTGTCTGTCTGCATACACTCCCCTGAGTGCGTTCTGTCTGTCTGCTCACACTCCCCTCAGCACTTTCTGTCCCTCTGTTCACACTCCCCACAGCGCTTTCAGTCTGTCTGCTTTCAATACCCTCAGTGCTGCCTGTCTGTCTGCTCACACTCCCCGCAGTGCTGTCTGTCTGTCTGCTCACACTCCCCTCAATGCTGTCTGTCCATCTGCTCACACACCCCTCAGAGCTGTCTGTCTGTCTGCTCACATTCCCCTCAGTGCTGTCTGTCAGCTCACACACCCCGCAGTGCTGTCTGTCTGTCTGCTCACAGTTCCCTCAATGCTGTTTGTCTGTCTGCTCACACACCCCTCAGTGCTGTCTGTTCACACACCCCTCAGCGCTGTCTGTCTGCTCACACTCCCCTCAGTGCAGTCTGTCTGTCTGCTCACACTCCCCTCAGTGCTGTCCGTCTGCCCACACTCCCCTCAGTGCTGTCTGTCTGTATGCTCACACTCCCCTCAGTGCTGTCTGTTCACACACCCCTCAGCGCTGTCTGTCTGCTCACACTCCCCTCAGTGCTGTCTGTCTGTCTGCTCACACTCCCCTCATTGCTACCTGTCTGTCTGCTTACATTCCCCTCAGTGCTAGCTGTATAGCTGTTCACACTCCCCTCAGTGCCGTCTCTCTGTTTGCTCACACACTCCTCAGTGCTGGCTGTCTGTCTGTTTCCTGTCCCCTCAGTGTTGTCTGTCTGCCTGCTCACACACACCTCAGTGCTACCTGTCTGTCTGCTCACACTCCTCTCAACACTGTCTGTCTGTCTACTCACACTCCCCTCAGCGCTGTCTGCCAGTCTGCTTATACACCCCTCAGCGCTGTCTGTTTGTCTGCTCACACTCTCCTCAATACTGGCTGTCTGTTTGCTTACACTTCCCTGAGCGCTGTCTGTCTGGCTGCTCACATTTGCCTCAGTGCTGTCTGTCTGCTCACACTCCCCTCATTGCTGTCTGTCTGTTCACACTCCCCACAGCATTGTCTGTCTGTTTGCTCACACTCCCCTCAGTGCTGGCTGTCTGTCAGCATACACTCTCCTCAGTGCTGTCTGTCTGTCTGTTCACACTCCCGTCAGCGCTGTCTGTCTGCTCACACTCCCCTCAGCGCTGTCTGTCTGTCTGTCTGCTCACACTCCCCTCAGTGCTACCTTTCTCTCTGCTCACATTCCCCTCAGTGCTACCTGTATGTCTGTTCACAATCGCCTCAGTGCCGGCTCTCTGTCTGCTCACACACTCCTCAGTGCTGGCTGTCTGTCTGCTCACACTCCCCTCAGTGCTACTTGTCTGTCTGCTCATGCTCCTCTCAGTGCTGTGTGTCTGTCTGTTCACACCCTCCTCAGTGCCGGCTTTCTGTCTGCTCACACTCTCCTCAATACTGGCTGTCTGTCTGCTTACACTCCCCTGAGGGCTGTCTGTCTGTCTGCTCAAACTCCCCTCAGCACTGTCAGTCTATCTGCTCACAATCCCCTCAGGGCTGTCTGTCTGCTCACACTCCCCTCAGTGCTGTCTGTCTGTCTGCTCACACTCCACTCAGTGCTACCTGTCTGTCTGTTCACACTCCACTCAGCGCTGTCTGTCTGCTCACACTCCCCTCAGTGCTGTCTGTCCGTCTGCGCACACACCCCACAGCGCTGTCTGTCTGTCTGCTCACTCTCCCCTCAGTGCTGGCTGTCTGTCTGCATACAGTCCCCTCACTGCTCTCTTTCTGCATACACGCCCCTCAGTGCTGTCTGTCTGACTGCTCACACTCCCCTCAGAACTGGTTGTCTGACTGCTCACACTCCCCTCAGAACTGGTTGTCTGACTGCTCACACTCCCCTCAGAACTGGTTGTCTGTCTGCTCACACTCCCGTCAATACTGTCTGTCTGTCTACTCACACTGCCGTCAGTGCTGTCTGTCTCTCTGCTCACGCTCCCCTCAGTGCTTCCTGTTTGTCTGTTCACACTCCCCTCAGCGCTGTCTGTCTGCTCACACTCCACTCAGTGCTACCTGTCTGTCTGTTCACACTCCACTCAGCGTTGTCTGTCTGCTAACACTCCCCTCAGGACTGTCTGTCCGTCTGCTCACACTCCCCTCAGCGCTATCTGTCTGCTCACATTCCCCTCAGTGCTGTCTGTCAGCTCGCACTCCCCTCAGTGCTGTCTGTCTGTCTGCTCACACTTCCCTCAATGCTGTTTGTCTGTCTGCTCAAACTCCCCTCAGTGCTGGCTGTCTGTCTGCTCACACTCCCCTCAGTACTGTCTGTCTGCTCACACTCCCCACAGCATTGTCTGTCTGTTTGCTCACACTCCCCTCAGTGCTGGCTGTCTGTCTGCATACACTCCCCTCAGTGCTGGATGCCTGCATACACTGCCCTCAGTGCTGTCTGTCTGTCTGTTCACACTCCCCTCAACGCTGTCTGTCTGCCTGCTCACACTCCCCTCAGTGCTACCTTTCTGTCTGCTCACATTCCTCTCAGTGCTACCTGTATGTCTGTTCACACTCGCGTCATTGCCGGCTCTCTGCTCACACACTCCTCAGTGCTGGCTGTCTGTCTGCTTACACTCCACTCAGCTCTATCTGTCTGTCTGTTCACACTCTCCTCAGTGCCGGCTGTCTGTCAGCTCACACTCTCCTCAATACTGGCTGTCTGTCTGCTTACACTCCCCTGAGCGCTGTCTGTCTATCTGCTCACATTTGCCTAAGTGCTGTCTGTCTGCTCACACTCCCTTCAGCGCTGTCTGTCTGCTCACATTCCCCTCCATGCCAACTGACTGTCTGCTCACGCTTCCCTCAGTGCTGTCTGTCTGTCTGCTCACATTCCCCTCTGTGCCAACTGTCTGTCTGCTCACGCTTCCCTCAGTGCTGTCTGTCTGTCTGTTCACACTCCACTCAGCGTTGTCTGTCTACACACACTCCCCTCAGCACTGTCTGTCCGTCAGCTCACACTCCCCACAGCACTGTCTGTCTGTTTGCTCACATGCTCCTCAGTGCTGGCTGTCTGTTTGCTCGCCCTCCCATCAGTGCTGGCTGTCTGTCTGCATACACTTGCCTCAGTACTCTCTGTCTGCATACACACCCTCAGTGCTGTCTGTCTGTCTGTTCACACTCCCGTCAGCGCTGTCAGTCTGATCACACTTCTCTTAGCGCTGTCTGTCTGTCTGCTCACACTCTACTCAGTGCTGGCTGTCTGTCTGCTCCCACTCCCCTCAGTGCTGGCTGTCTGTCTGCATACACTCCCCTGAGTGCTATCTGTCTGTCTGCTCACACTTCCCTCAATGCTGTTTGTCTGTCTGCTCACATTCCCCTCAGTGTGTCTGTCTGTCTGTTCACACTCCCCTCAGCGCTGTCTGTCTGCTCACACTCCACTCAGTGCTGCCTGTCTGTCTGTTCACACTCCACTCAGCGCTGTCTGTCTGCTAACACTCCCCTCAGGACTGTCTGTCCATCTGCTCACACTCCCCACAGCGCTGTCTGTCTGTTTGCTCACACTCCCCTCAGAACTTTCTGTCCCTCTGTTCACACTCCCCACAGCGCTTTCAGTCTGTCTTCTTTCAATTCCCTCAGTGCTGCCTGTCTGTCTGCTTACACTCCCCCAGTGCTGTCTGTCTGTCTGCTCACACTCCCCTCAGTGCTTCTGTCCATCTGCTCACACATCCCACAGCGCTGTCTGTCTGTCTGTCTGCTCACATTCCCCTCAGTGCTGTCTGTCAGCTCACACTCCCCGCAGTGCTGTCTGTCTGCCTGCTCACACTTCCCTCAATGCTGTTTGTCTGTCTGCTCACACTCCCCTCAGTGCTGGCTGTCTGTCTGCATACACTCCCCTCAGTTCTCTCTGTCTGCATACACTCCCCTCAGTGCTGTCTGTCTGTCTGTTCACACTCCTCTCAGCACTGTCTGTCTGTTTGCTCACACTCCCCTCAGCGCTACCTGTCTGTCTGCTCACATTCCCCTCAGTGCTGTCCGTCTGTCTGCTCACACTCCCCTCATTGCTACCTGTCTGTCTGTTCACATTCCCCTCAGTGCTAGCTGTATGTCTGTTCACACTCCCCTCAGTGCCGGCTGTCTGCCTGCATACACTCCCCTCAGTGCTGTCTCTCTGCCTGCTCACACTCCCCTCAGTGCTACCTTTCTGTCTGCTCACATTCCCCTCAGTGCTACATGTATGTCTGTTCACAATCGCTGAGTGCCGGCTCTCTGTCTGCTCACACAGTCCTCAGTGCTGGCTGTCTGTCTGCTTACACTCCACTCAGCGCTATCTGTCTGTCTGCTCACACTCCCCTCAGTGCTACCTGTCTGTCTGCTCATGCTCCTCTCAATGCTGTGTGTCTGTCTGTTCACACTCTCCTCAGTGCCGGCTGTCTGTCTGCTCACACTCTCCTCAATACTGTCTGTCTGCCTGTTTTCACTCCCCTGAGGGCTGTCTGTCTGTCTGCTCACACTCTCCTCAGTGCTGTCTGTCTGTCTGTTTACACTCCACTCAATGCTGGCTGTCTGTTTGCTTACACTCCCCTCAGTGCTGGCTGTCTGTCTGTCAGCTCACACTCCCCTCTGTGCTCTGTCTATCTGCTCACACTCTCCTCAGTTCTGTCTGTCCGTCTGCTCACACTCCCTTCAGTGCTGGCTGTCTGTCTATCTGCTCACATTCCCTCAGCACTATCTGTCTATCTGCTCACTCTCCCCTCAGCGCTTCTGTCTGTCTGCTCACACTCCCCTCAGCGCTGTCTGTCTGTTTGCTCACACTCCCCTCAGCGCTGTCTGTCTGGCTGCTCACACTCCACTCATTGCTGGCTGTCTGATTGCTCACACTCCCCTCAGCGCTTCTGAAAATCTTCTCACTCTCCCCTCAGTGCTTCTGTCTGTCTGCTCACACTCCCCTCAGCGCTGTCTGTCTGTCTGCTCACACTCCCTTCAGCGCTGTCTGTCTGTCTGCTCACACTCCACTCAGTGCTGGCTGTCTGATTGCTCACACTCCCCTCAGCGCTGTCTGTCTGTATGCTCACACTCCCTTCAGAAACTTCTGTCCCTCTGCTCACACTCCCCACAGGGCTTTCAGTCTGTCTGCTTTCAATCCCCTCAGTGCTGTCTGTCTGTCTGCTCACACTCCCCGCAGTGCTGTCTGTCTATCTGCTCACACACCTGACAGTGCTGTCTGTCTGTCTGCTCGCACTCCCCTCAGTTCTGTCTGTTCACACTCCCCTCAGAGCTGGCGGTCTGTCTGCTCACGCTCCCCTCAGTGCTACCTGTCCGTCTCTTTACACTCCACTCAGCGCTGTCTGTCTGATCACACGCACCTCAGGACTGTCTGTCCGTCTGCTCAAACTCCCCACATCGCTGTCGGTCTGTTTGCTCACACTCCCCTCAGTGCTGGCTGTCCGTCTGTTCACACTCTCCTCAGAGCTGGCTATCTGTCTGTTCACACTCTCCTCAGAGCTGGCTGTCGGTCTGCTCACACTCCCCTCAGAGCTGGCTATCTGTCTGCTCACACTCTCCTCAGCGCTGTCTGTCTGTCTGCTCACACTCCCCTCAGTGCTACGTGTCTGTCTGCTCACATTCCCCTCAGTGCTGTCCATCTGTCCGCTCACACTCCCCTCATTGCTACCTGTCTGTCTGCTCACATTCCCCTCAGTGGTACCTGTATGTCTGTCACACTCCCCTCAGTGCAGGCTGTCTGTCTGCTCACACACTCCTCAGTGCTGGCTGTTTGTCTGCTTACTATCCCCTCAGTGCTGTCTGTCTGTCTGCTCACACACACCTCAGTGCTACCTATCTGTCTGCTCACACTCCCCTTAAAGCTGGTTGTCTGTCTGCTCACACTCCTCTCAACACTGTCTGTCTGTCTACTCAGACTCCCCTCAGCACTGTCTGTCTGTCTGCTCATACACCCCTCAGCGCTGTCTGTCTTTCTGCTCACACTCTCCTCAATACTGGCTGTCTGTCTGCTTACACTCCACTGAGCACTGTCTGTCTGCCTGCTCATATTCGCCTCAGTGCTGTCTATCTGCTCACACTCCCCTCAGTGCTGGCTGTCTGTCTGCATACACTCCACTCAGCGCTGTCTGTCTGCATACACTCCCCTCAGTGCTCGCTGTCTGTCTGTTCGCACTCCCCTCAGTGCTGTCTGACTGACTGCTCACACTCCCCTCAGAGCTCGTTGTCTGTCTGCTCGCACTCCCCTCAACACTATCTGTGTGTCTGCTCACACTCCCTTCAGTGCTGGCTGTCAGTCTGCATACACTCCACCCTGTGCTGTCTGTCTGCATACACTCCCCTCAGTGCTGTCTGTCTGTCTGCTCACACTCCCCTCAGCGCTGTCTGTCTGTCTGCTCACACTCCCCTCAGTGCTACCTGTCTGTCTGCTCACATTCCCCTCAGTGCTGTCCGTCTGTCTGCTCACACTCCCCTGAATGCTACCTTTCTGTCTGATCACATTCCCCTCAGTGCCAGCAGTATGTCTGTTCACACTCCCCTCAGTGCCGGCTCTCTGTCTGCTCACACACTCCTCAGTGCTGGCTGTCTGTCTGCTTAATGTCCCCTCAGTGCTGTCTGTCTGTCTGCTCACACACACCTCAGTGCTACCTGTCTGTCTGCTCACACTCCCCTCAGCGCTGTCTGTCTGTCTGCTCACAAGCCCTGCAGTGCTGGCTGTCTGTCTGCTCGCACTCCCCTCAGTGCTGTCTGTGTGACTGCTCACACACCCCTCAGAGCTCGTTGTCTGTCTGCTCACACTCCCCGCAACACTGTCTGTCTGCCTGTTCACGCTCCCCTCAGCGCTGTCTGTCTGCTCACATTCCCCACATCGCTGTCTGTCTGTTTGCTCATACTCCCCTCAGTGCTGACTGTCTGTCTGCACACACTTCCCTCAGTGCTGTTTGTCTGTCTGCTCACACTCCCCTCAGTGCTGGCTGTCTGTCATGCATACACTCCCCTCAGTGCTCTCTGTCATGCATACACTCCCCTCAGTGCTGTCTGTCTGTTTGTGCACACTCCCGTCAGCGCTGTCTGTCTGCTCACACTTCTCTCAGCGCTGTCTGTCTGTCTGCTCACACTCCCCTCAGTGCTACGTGTCTGTCTGCTCACATTCCCCGCTGTGCTGTCCATCTGTCTGCTTACACTCCCGTCATTGCTACCTGTCTGTCTGCTCACATTCCCCTCAGTGGTACCTGTATGTCTGTCACACTCCCCTCAGTGCAGGCTGTCTGTCTGCTCACACACTCCTCAGTGCTGGCTGTTTGTCTGCTTACTATCCCCTCAGTGCTGTCTGTCTGTCTGCTCACACACACCTCAGTGCTACCTATCTGTCTGCTCACACTCCCCTTAAAGCTTGTTGTCTGTCTACTCACACTCCTCTCAACACTGTCTGTCTGCCTACTCACACTCCCCTCGGCGCTGTCTGTCTGTCTGCTCATACACCCCTCAGCGCTGTCTGTCTTTCTGCTCACACTCTCCTCAATACTGGCTGTCTGTCTGCTTACACTCCCCTGAGCGCTGTCTGTCTGTCTGCTCACATTCGCCTCAGTGCTGTCTATCTGCTCACACTCCCCTCAGTGCTGTCCATCTGCTCACACTCCCCACAGCGCTGTCTGTCTGTTTGCTCACACTCCCCTCAGTGCTGGCTGTCTGTCTGCTGACACAGTCCTCAGTGCTGGCTGTTTGTCTGCTTCCTGTCCCCTCAGTGCTGTCTGTCTGTCTGCTCACACACACCTCAGTGCTACTTGTCTGTCTGCTCACACTCCTCTCAACACTGTCTGTCTGTTTACTCACACTCCCCTCAGCGCTGTCTGTCTTTCTGCTCACACTCTCCTCAATACTGGCTGTCTCACTACTTACACTCCTCTGAGCGCCGTCTATCTGTCTGCTCACATTTGCCTCAGTGCTGTCTGTCTCTCACAATACCCTGAGCGCTGTCTGTCCGCTCCGAGTCTCCTCAGTACTGTCTGTCTGTCTGCTCATACACCCCTCAGCGCTGTCTTTATGTCTGTTCACATTCGCCTCAGTGCTGGCTCTCTGTCTGTCTGCTCACTCTACCCTGAGTGCTGTCTGTCTGCCTGCTGACACTTTCTTCAATGCTGGCTGTCTGTCTGCTTACACTCCCTTCAGTGCTGTCTGTCTGTCTATCTGCTCACTCTCCCCTCAGCACTTCTGTCTGTCTTCTCACACTCCCGTCAGCGTTGTCTGTCTGTCTGCTTACACTCCACTCAGTGCTGGCTGTCTGTCTGCTCACACTCCCCTCAGCGCTTCTGTCTGTCTGCTCACAATCCCCTCAGTGCTTTCTGTCTGTCTGCTCACACTCCCCTCAGCACTTTCTGACCCCCTGCTCACACACCCCACAGCGCAGTCTGTCTGTCTGCTCACAGTCCCCTCAGTGCTGTCTGTCTGTCTGCACACACTACCCTCAGTGCTGTCCATCTGCTCACACTCCCCTCAACACTGTCTGTGTGTCTACTCACACTGCCCTCAGTCCTGTCTGTCTCTCTGCTCACGCTCCCCTCAGTGCTACCTGTCTTTATGTTCACACTCCCCTCAGCGCTGTCTCTCTGCTCACACTCCCCTCAGCACTACCTGTCTGTCTGTCTGCTCACACTCCCCTCAGTGCTGTCTGTCTGTCTGCTCACACTCCAGTCAGTGCTACCTGTCTGTCTGCTCACATTCCCTTCAGTACTGTCTGTCTGTCTGCTCACACTCCTCTCAGTGTTATCTGTCTCTCTGCCCAAAACTCCCCTCAGCGCTGTCTGTCTGCTCACACTCCCCTCAGTGCTGTCTGTTCAAACAACCCTCAGCCTTCTCTGTCTGCTCACACTCCCCTCAGTGCTGTCTGCGTGTCTGCTCACACTCCCCTCAGTGCTGTCTGTCTGTATGTTCACACTCCCCTCAGTGCTGTCTGTCTGTCTGCTCACACCCCCATCAGTGCGACCTGTCTGTCTGTTCACACCCCCCTCAGTGCGGTCTGTCTGCTTACACTCCCCTCAGTGCTGTCTGTCTGACAGCTCACACTCTCTTCAACACTGTCTGTCTACTCGCACTCCCCTCAGTGTTATCTGCCTCTCTGCTTACACCCCCCTCAGTGCTTGCTGTCTGTCTGCTCACACTCCCCTCAGCGCTGTCTGTCTGCTCACAATCCCCTCAGTGCTGTGTGTCCGATTACACTCCCCTCAGTGCTGTCTCTCTGCTCACACTACCCTGAGCGCTGTCTGTCTCTCTGCTCCCACTCTCTTCGGTGCTGTCTCTCTGTCTACTCACACTCCCCTCAGCGCTGTCTCTGTCCGCTCATACACCCTTCAGCGCTGTCTGTCTATCTGCTCACACTCTCCTCAATATTGGCTGTCTGTTTGCTCACACTACACTGAGCGCTGTCTGTTAGTCTGCTCCCACTCCCTTCAATGCTGGCTGTCTGTTTGCTTACACTCCCCTCAGTGCTGGCTGTCTGTCTGTCAGCTCACACTCCCCTCTGTGCTCTGTCTATCTGCTCACACTCTCCTCAGTTCTGTCTGTCCGTCTGCTCACACTCCCTTCAGTGCTGGCTGTCTGTCTATCTGCTCACATTCCCTCAGCACTATCTGTCTATCTGCTCACTCTCCCCTCAGCGCTGTCTGTCTGTCTGCTCACACTCCCCTCAGCGCTGTCTGTCTGTTTGCTCACACTCCCCTCAGCGCTGTCTGTCTGGCTGCTCACACTCCACTCATTGCTGGCTGTCTGATTGCTCACACTCCCCTCAGCGCTTCTGAAAATCTTCTCACTCTCCCCTCAGCGCTTCTGTCTGTCTGCTCACACTCCCCTCAGCGCTGTCTGTCTGTCTGCTCACATTCCCTTCAGCGCTGTCTGTCTGTCTGCTCACACTCCACTCAGTGCTGGCTGTCTGATTGCTCACACTCCCCTCAGCGCTGTCTGTCCGTATGCTCACACTCCCCTCAGAAACTTCTGTCCCTCTGCTCACACTCCCCACAGGGCTTTCAGTCTGTCTGCTTTCAATCCCCTCAGTGCTGTCTGTCTGTCTGCTCACACTCCCCGCAGTGCTGTCTGTCTATCTGCTCACACACCTGACAGTGCTGTCTGTCTGTCTGCTCGCACTCCCCTCAGTTCTGTCTGTTCACACTCCCCTCAGAGCTGGCGGTCTGTCTGCTCACTCTCCCCTCAGTGCTACCTGTCCGTCTCTTTACACTCCACTCAGCGCTGTCTGTCTGATCACACGCACCTCAGGACTGTCTGTCCGTCTGCTCAAACTCCCCACATCGCTGTCGGTCTGTTTGCTCACACTCCCCTCAGTGCTGGCTGTCTGTCTGCTCGCGCTTCCCTCAGTGCTGTCTGTCTGTCTGTTCACACTCTCCTCAGAGCTGGCTATCTGTCTGTTCACACTCTCCTCAGAGCTGGCTGTCGGTCTGCTCACACTCCCCTCAGAGCTGGCTATCTGTCTGCTCACACTCTCCTCAGCGCTGTCTGTCTGTCTGCTCACACTCCCCTCAGTGCTACGTGTCTGTCTGCTCACATTCCCCTCAGTGCTGTCCATCTGTCCGCTCACACTCCCCTCATTGCTACCTGTCTGTCTGCTCACATTCCCCTCAGTGGTACCTGTATGTCTGTCACACTCCCCTCAGTGCAGGCTGTCTGTCTGCTCACACACTCCTCAGTGCTGGCTGTTTGTCTGCTTACTATCCCCTCAGTGCTGTCTGTCTGTCTGCTCACACACACCTCAGTGCTACCTATCTGTCTGCTCACACTCCCCTTAAAGCTGGTTGTCTGTCTGCTCACACTCCTCTCAACACTGTCTGTCTGTCTACTCAGACTCCCCTCAGCACTGTCTGTCTGTCTGCTCATACACCCCTCAGCGCTGTCTGTCTTTCTGCTCACACTCTCCTCAATACTGGCTGTCTGTCTGCTTACACTCCACTGAGCACTGTCTGTCTGCCTGCTCATATTCGCCTCAGTGCTGTCTATCTGCTCACACTCCCCTCAGTGCTGGCTGTCTGTCTGCATACACTCCACTCAGCGCTGTCTGTCTGCATACACTCCCCTCAGTGCTCGCTGTCTGTCTGTTCGCACTCCCCTCAGTGCTGTCTGACTGACTGCTCACACTCCCCTCAGAGCTCGTTGTCTGTCTGCTCGCACTCCCCTCAACACTATCTGTGTGTCTGCTCACACTCCCTTCAGTGCTGGCTGTCAGTCTGCATACACTCCACCCTGTGCTGTCTGTCTGCATACACTCCCCTCAGTGCTGTCTGTCTGTCTGCTCACACTCCCCTCAGCGCTGTCTGTCTGTCTGCTCACACTCCCCTCAGCGCTGTCTGTCTGTTTGCTCACACTCCCCTCAGCGCTGTCTGTCTGGCTGCTCACACTCCACTCATTGCTGGCTGTCTGATTGCTCACACTCCCCTCAGCGCTTCTGAAAATCTTCTCACTCTCCCCTCAGCGCTTCTGTCTGTCTGCTCACACTCCCCTCAGCGCTGTCTGTCTGTCTGCTCACACTCCCTTCAGCGCTGTCTGTCTGTCTGCTCACACTCCACTCAGTGCTGGCTGTCTGATTGCTCACACTCCCCTCAGCGCTGTCTGTCCGTATGCTCACACTCCCCTCAGAAACTTCTGTCCCTCTGCTCACACTCCCCACAGGGCTTTCAGTCTGTCTGCTTTCAATCCCCTCAGTGCTGTCTGTCTGTCTGCTCACACTCCCCGCAGTGCTGTCTGTCTATCTGCTCACACACCTGACAGTGCTGTCTGTCTGTCTGCTCGCACTCCCCTCAGTTCTGTCTGTTCACACTCCCCTCAGAGCTGGCGGTCTGTCTGCTCACGCTCCCCTCAGTGCTACCTGTCCGTCTCTTTACACTCCACTCAGCGCTGTCTGTCTGATCACACGCACCTCAGGACTGTCTGTCCGTCTGCTCAAACTCCCCACATCGCTGTCGGTCTGTTTGCTCACACTCCCCTCAGTGCTGGCTGTCTGTCTGCTCGCGCTTCCCTCAGTGCTGTCTGTCTGTCTGTTCACACTCTCCTCAGAGCTGGCTATCTGTCTGTTCACACTCTCCTCAGAGCTGGCTGTCGGTCTGCTCACACTCCCCTCAGAGCTGGCTATCTGTCTGCTCACACTCCCCTCAGTGCTGTCTGTCTGTCTGTCTGTTCACACACCCCTCAGCGCTGTCTGTCTGCTCACCCTCCCCTCAGCGCTGTCTGTCTGTCTGCTTACACTCCCCTCAGTGCTACCTGTCTGTCCGCTCATGCTCCCCTCAGTGCTGTCTGTCTGTATGTTCACACTCCCGTCAGTGCTGTCTGACTGCTCGCACTCTCCTCAATACTGGCTGTCTGTCTGCTTACACTCCCCTGATCGCTGTCTGTCTGTCTGCTCACACTCCCCTCAGTGCTGTCCGTCTGCTCACACTCCCCACAACGCTATCTGTCTGTTTGCTCACACTCCCCTCAGTGCTATCTGTCTGCATACACACCCCTCAGTGCTGTCTGTCTGCATACACTCCCCTCAGTGCTGTCTGTCTGACTGCTCACACTCCCCTCAGTGCTGTCTGTCTGTCTGCTCACACTCCCCTCAGTGCTACCTGTCTGTCTGCTCACATTCCCCTCAGTGCTGTCTGTCTGTCTGCTCACACTCACCTGAATGCTACCTGTCTGTCTGCTCACATTCCCCTCAGTGCTACCTTTTTGTCTGTTCACACACCCGTCAGTGCCGGCTCTCTGTCTGCTCACACACTCCTCGGTGCTGGCTGTCTGTCTGCTCACACACTCCTCAGTGCTGGCTTTCTGTCTGCTTACTGTCCCCTCAGTGCTGTCTGTCTGTCTGCATACACTCCCCCCAGTGCTTTCTGTCTGCATACACTCCCCTCAGTGCTGTCTGTCTGTCTTCTCACACTCCCCTCAGCGCTGTCTGTCTTTCTGCTCACACTCCCCTCAGTGCTGTCTGTCTGTCTGCTCACATTCCCCTCAGTGCTACCTGTATGTATTGTTCACACTCCCCTCAGTGCTACCTGTCTGTCTGCTCACACACTCCTCAGTGCTGTCTGTCTGTCTGCTCGCATTCCACTCAGTGCTGTCTGTCTGACTGCTCACAGTCTCCTCAATACTTGCTGTATGTCTGCTTACACTCCACTGATCGCAGTCTGTCTGTCTGATCACATTCGCCTCAGTGCTGTCTGTCTGCTCACACTCCCCTCAGTGCTGTCCGTCTGCTCACACTCACCACAGCGCTGTCTGTCTGTTTGCTCACACTCCCCTCAGTGCTGGCTGTCTGTCTGCATACACTCCCCTCAGTGCTTTCTGTCTGCATACACTCCCCTCAGTGCTGACTGTCTGTCTGCTCAAACTCCACTCAGCGCTGTCTGTCTGTCTGCTCACACTCCGCTCAATGCTACCTGTATGTATTGTTCACACTCCTCTCAGTGCCGGATCTCTGTCTGCTCACACACTCCTCAGTGCTGGCTGCCTGTTTTTTCACACACTCCTCAGTGCTGGCTTTCTGTCTGCTTACTGTCCCCTCAGTGCTGTCTGTCTGTCTGCTCACACTCCCCTCAGTGCTACCTGTCTGTCTGCTCACACTCCCCTCATCACTGTCTGTCTGTCTGCTCGCATTCCACTCAGTGCTGTCTGTCTGACTGCTCACAGTCTCCTCAATACTTGCTGTATGTCTACTTTCACTCCCCTGAGCACTGTCTGTCTGTCTGCTCACATTCACCTCAGTGCTGGCTGTCTGCTCACACTACCCTGAGCGCTGTCTGTCTGTCTGCTCCCACTCTCCTCGGTGCTGTCTCACTGTCTACTCACACTCCCCTCAGTGCTGTCTGCCTGTCTGTTCCCACTCTCTTCAATGCTGGCTGTCTGTCTCCTTACACTGCCCTCAGTGCTGGCTGTCTGTCTGTCTGCTCACACTCCCTTCTGCGCTGTCTGTCTATCTGCTCACACTCTCCTCAGTGCTATCTGTCCATCTGCTCACACTCCCCTCAGTGCTGGCTGTCTATCTGCTCACATTCCCTCAGCACTGTCTGTCTATCTGCTCACTCTCAACTCAGCGCTGTCTGTCTGTCAGATCACACTCCACTCAATGCTGGCTGTCTGTCTGCTCACACTCCCCGCTGTGCTGTCTGTCTGTCTGCTCACACTCCCCTCAGAGCTGTCTGTCCGCCTGCAAACACTCCCCTCAGTGCTGTCGGTCTCATTGCTCACACTCCTCTTTGCGCTTCTGTCTGTATGCTCATACTCCCCTCAGCACTTTCTGTCCCTCAGCTCTCACTCCCCACAGCGCTGTCAGTCTGTCTGCTTTCAATCCCCTCAGTGCTGTCTGTCTGTCTGCTCACACTCCCCGCAGTGCTGTCTGTCTGTCTGCTCACGCTCCCCTCAGTGCTGTCTGTCCGTCTGCTCACACACCCCTCAGTACTGGCTGTCTGTCTGCTCGCACTTCCCTCAGTGCTGTCTATCTGCTCACACTAACCTCAGAGCTGGCGGTCTGTTTGCTCGCACTCCGCTCAACACTATCTGTCTGTCTGCTCACACTCCCCTCAGCGCTGTCTGTCTGCTCACACTCCCCTCAGTGCTGGCTGTCTGTCTGCTCACACTCTGCTCAGTGCTGACTGTCTGTCTGCTCACACTCCCCTCAGCGCTGTCTGTCTGTATGTTCACACTCCCCTCAGTGCTTCTGTCTGTCTGCTCACACTCCCCTCAGCGATGTCTGTCTGCTCACACACCCCTCAGCGCTGTCTGCCTGCTCACACTCCCCTCAGTGCTGTCTGTCTGACAGCTCACACTCTCTTCAACACTGTCTGTCTACTCGCATTCCCCTCAGTGTTATCTGCCTCTCTGCTTACACCCCCCTCAGTGCTTGCTGTCTGTCTGCTCACACTCCCCTCAGCGCTGTCTGTCTGCTCACAATCCCCTCAGTGCTGTGTGTCCGATTACACTCCCCTCAGTGCTGTCTCTCTGCTCACACTACCCTGAGCGCTGTCTGTCTCTCTGCTCCCACTCTCTTCGGTGCTGTCTCTCT
Source organism: Carcharodon carcharias (assembly GCF_017639515.1). Taxonomy (NCBI): domain Eukaryota; kingdom Metazoa; phylum Chordata; class Chondrichthyes; order Lamniformes; family Lamnidae; genus Carcharodon; species Carcharodon carcharias. Next base: position 95,288,817 of record NC_054474.1, read on the forward strand.
GTCTACTCACACTCCCCTCAGCGCTGTCTCTGTCCGCTCATACACCCTTCAGCGCTGTCTGTCTTTCTGCTCACACTCTCCTCAATATTGGCTGTCTGTTTGCTCACACTACACTGAGCGCTGTCTGTTAGTCTGCTCCCACTCCCTTCAATGCTGGCTGTCTGTTTGCTTACACTCCCCTCAGTGCTGGCTGTCTGTCTGTCAGCTCACACTCCCCTCTGTGCTCTGTCAATCTGCTCACACTCTCCTCAGTTCTGTCTGTCCGTCTGCTCACACTCCCTTCAGTGCTGGCTGTCTGTCTATCTGCTCACATACCCTCAGCACTATCTGTCTATCTGCTCACTCTCCCCTCAGTGCTTCTGTCTGTCTGCTCACACTCCCCTCAGCGCTGTCTGTCTGTCTGCTCACACTCCCCTCAGCGCTGTCTGTCTGGCTGCTCACACTCCCCTCAGTGCTGTCTGTCTTTCTGGTCACACTCCCCTCAGCACTGTCTGTCTGTCTGCTCACACTCCCCTCAGTGCTGTCTGTCTGCTCACACTCCCCTCAGTGCTGTCTGTCTGTCTGCTCACACTCCCCTCAGTGCTATCTGTCTGCTCACACTCCCCTCCGCGATGTCTGTCAGTCTGCTCACACGTCCCTGAGAACTACCTGTCTGTCTGTTCACACTCCACTCAGCGCTGTCTGTCTGCTCACACTCCCCTCAGTGGTGGCTGTCTGTCTGCTTGCACTTCCCTCAGTGCTGTCTGTCTGTCTGCTCGCACACCCCTCAGAGCTGACTATCTGTCTGCTTACACTCCCCTCTGTGCTGTCTGTCTGTCTGCTCACACTCCCCTCAGTGCTGTCTGCCTGTCTGCTCACACTCCCCTCAGTGCTACCTGTCTGTCTGCTCATGTTCCCCTCAGTGCTGTCCGTCTGTCTGCTCACACTCCCATCAGTGCTGTCTGACTGCTCACACTCCTCTCAACAATGTCTGTCTACACACACTCCCCTCAGCGCTGTCCGTCTGTCTGCTCATACACCCCTCAGTGCCGGCTGTCCGTCTGCTCACACTCTCCTCAATACTAGCTGTCTGTCTACTTACACTCCCCTGAGTGCTGTCTGTCTGTCTCTCTGGTCACATTCACCTCAGTGCTGTCTGTCTGCTCACACACCCCTCAGAACTACCTGTCTGTCTGTTCACACTCCACTCAGCGCTGTCTGTCTGCTCACAGTCCCCTCAGAACTGTCTGTTCGTCTGCTCACACTCCCCACAGCGCTGTCTGTCTGTCTGCTCACACTCCCCTCAGCGCTGTCTGTCCGCCTGCAAACACTCCCCTCAGTGCTGTCGGTCTCATTGCTCACACTCCCCTCTGCGCTTCTGTCTGTATGCTCATACTCCCCTCAGCGCTATCTGCCTGTATGCTCACACTCCCCTCAGCACTTTCTGTCCCTCAGCTCACACTCCCCACAGCGCTGTCAGTCTGTCTGCTTTCAATCCCCTCAGTGCTGTCTGTCTGTCTGCTCACACTCCCCGCAGTGCTGTCTGTCTGTCTGCTCACGCTCCCCTCAGTGCTGTCTGTCCATCTGCTCACACACCCTACAGTGCTGTCTGTCTGTCTGCTCACACTCCCCTCAGTACTGGCTGTCTGTCTGCTCGCACTTCCCTCAGTGCTGTCTATCTGCTCACACTCCCCTCAGAGCTGGCGGTCTGTTTGCTCGCACTCCGCTCAACACTATCTGTCTGTCTGCTCATACTCCCCAAAGCGCTGTCTGTCTGTCTGCTCACTCTCCCCTCATTGCTGTCTGTCTATCTGTTCACACTCCCCTCAGTGCTGTCTGTCAATCTGGTCACACTGCCCTCAGCGCTGTCTGTCTGTCTGCTCACACTCCCCTCAGTGCTGTCTGTCTTTCTGGTCACACTGCCCTCAGCACTGTCTGTCTGTCTGCTCACACTCCCCTCAGTGCTGTCTGTCTGTCTGCGCACACTCCCCTCAGTGCTGTCTGTCTGCTCACACTCCCCTCAGTGCTGTCTGTCTGTCTGCTCACACTCCCCTCAGTGCTGTCTGTCTGCTCACACTCCCCTCCGCGATGTCTGTCTGTCTGCTCACACGTCCCTGAGAACTACCTGTCTGTCTGTTCACATTCCACTCAGCGCTGTCTGTCTGCTCGCACTCCCCTCAGCGCTGTCTGCCTGTCTGCTCACACTCCCCTCAGTGCTACCTGTCTGTCTGCTCATGCTCCCCTCAGTGCTGTCCGTCTGTCTGCTCACACTCCCCTCAGTGCTGTCTGACTGCTCACACTCCTCTCAACAATGTCTGTTTACTCACACTCCCCTCAGCGCTGTCCGTCCGTCTGCTCATACACCCCTCAGTGCCGGCTGTCCGTCTGCTCACACTCTCCTCAATACTGGCTGTCTGTCTACTTACACTCCCCTGAGTGCTGTCTGTCTGTCTCTCTGGTCACATTCACCTCAGTGCTGTCTGTCTGCTCACACACCCCTCAGAACTACCTGTCTGTCTGCTCACATTCCCCTCAGTGCTGTCCATCTGTCCGCTCACACTCCCCTCATTGCTACCTGTCTGTCTGCTCACATTCCCCTCAGTGGTACCTGTATGTCTGTCACACTCCCCTCAGTGCAGGCTGTCTGTCTGCTCACACACTCCTCAGTGCTGGCTGTTTGTCTGCTTACTATCCCCTCAGTGCTGTCTGTCTGTCTGCTCACACACACCTCAGTGCTACCTATCTGTCTGCTCACACTCCCCTTAAAGCTGGTTGTCTGTCTGCTCACACTCCTCTCAACACTGTCTGTCTGTCTACTCAGACTCCCCTCAGTACTGTCTGTCTGTCTGCTCATACACCCCTCAGCGCTGTCTGTCTTTCTGCTCACACTCTCCTCAATACTGGCTGTCTGTCTGCTTACACTCCACTGAGCACTGTCTGTCTGCCTGCTCATATTCGCCTCAGTGCTGTCTATCTGCTCACACTCCCCTCAGTGCTGGCTGTCTGTCTGCATACACTCCACTCAGCGCTGTCTGTCTGCATACACTCCCCTCAGTGCTCGCTGTCTGTCTGTTCGCACTCCCCTCAGTGCTGTCTGACTGACTGCTCACACTCCCCTCAGAGCTCGTTGTCTGTCTGCTCGCACTCCCCTCAACACTATCTGTGTGTCTGCTCACACTCCCTTCAGTGCTGGCTGTCAGTCTGCATACACTCCACCCTGTGCTGTCTGTCTGCATACACTCCCCTCAGTGCTGTCTGTCTGTCTGCTCACACTCCCCTCAGCGCTGTCTGTCTGTCTGCTCACACTCCCCTCAGCGCTGTCTGTCTGTTTGCTCACACTCCCCTCAGCGCTGTCTGTCTGGCTGCTCACACTCCACTCATTGCTGGCTGTCTGATTGCTCACACTCCCCTCAGCGCTTCTGAAAATCTTCTCACTCTCCCCTCAGCGCTTCTGTCTGTCTGCTCACACTCCCTTCAGCGCTGTCTGTCTGTCTGCTCACACTCCACTCAGTGCTGGCTGTCTGATTGCTCACACTCCCCTCAGCGCTGTCTGTCCGTATGCTCACACTCCCCTCAGAAACTTCTGTCCCTCTGCTCACACTCCCCACAGGGCTTTCAGTCTGTCTGCTTTCAATCCCCTCAGTGCTGTCTGTCTGTCTGCTCACACTCCCCGCAGTGCTGTCTGTCTATCTGCTCACACACCTGACAGTGCTGTCTGTCTGTCTGCTCGCACTCCCCTCAGTTCTGTCTGTTCACACTCCCCTCAGAGCTGGCGGTCTGTCTGCTCACGCTCCCCTCAGTGCTACCTGTCCGTCTCTTTACACTCCACTCAGCGCTGTCTGTCTGATCACACGCACCTCAGGACTGTCTGTCCGTCTGCTCAAACTCCCCACATCGCTGTCGGTCTGTTTGCTCACACTCCCCTCAGTGCTGGCTGTCTGTCTGCTCGCGCTTCCCTCAGTGCTGTCTGTCTGTCTGTTCACACTCTCCTCAGAGCTGGCTATCTGTCTGTTCACACTCTCCTCAGAGCTGGCTGTCGGTCTGCTCACACTCCCCTCAGAGCTGGCTATCTGTCTGCTCACACTCCCCTCAGTGCTGTCTGTCTGTCTGTCTGTTCACACACCCCTCAGCGCTGTCTGTCTGCTCACCCTCCCCTCAGCGCTGTCTGTCTGTCTGCTTACACTCCCCTCAGTGCTACCTGTCTGTCCGCTCATGCTCCCCTCAGTGCTGTCTGTCTGTATGTTCACACTCCCGTCAGTGCTGTCTGACTGCTCGCACTCTCCTCAATACTGGCTGTCTGTCTGCTTACACTCCCCTGATCGCTGTCTGTCTGTCTGCTCACACTCCCCTCAGTGCTGTCCGTCTGCTCACACTCCCCACAACGCTATCTGTCTGTTTGCTCACACTCCCCTCAGTGCTATCTGTCTGCATACACACCCCTCAGTGCTGTCTGTCTGCATACACTCCCCTCAGTGCTGTCTGTCTGACTGCTCACACTCCCCTCAGTGCTGTCTGTCTGTCTGCTCACACTCCCCTCAGTGCTACCTGTCTGTCTGCTCACATTCCCCTCAGTGCTGTCTGTCTGTCTGCTCACACTCACCTGAATGCTACCTGTCTGTCTGCTCACATTCCCCTCAGTGCTACCTTTTTGTCTGTTCACACACCCGTCAGTGCCGGCTCTCTGTCTGCTCACACACTCCTCAGTGCTGGCTGTCTGTCTGCTCACACACTCCTCAGTGCTGGCTTTCTGTCTGCTTACTGTCCCCTCAGTGCTGTCTGTCTGTCTGCATACACTCCCCCCAGTGCTTTCTGTCTGCATACACTCCCCTCAGTGCTGTCTGTCTGTCTTCTCACACTCCCCTCAGCGCTGTCTGTCTTTCTGCTCACACTCCCCTCAGTGCTGTCTGTCTGTCTGCTCACATTCCCCTCAGTGCTACCTGTATGTATTGTTCACACTCCCCTCAGTGCTACCTGTCTGTCTGCTCACACACTCCTCAGTGCTGTCTGTCTGTCTGCTCGCATTCCACTCAGTGCTGTCTGTCTGACTGCTCACAGTCTCCTCAATACTTGCTGTATGTCTGCTTACACTCCACTGATCGCAGTCTGTCTGTCTGATCACATTCGCCTCAGTGCTGTCTGTCTGCTCACACTCCCCTCAGTGCTGTCCGTCTGCTCACACTCACCACAGCGCTGTCTGTCTGTTTGCTCACACTCCCCTCAGTGCTGGCTGTCTGTCTGCATACACTCCCCTCAGTGCTTTCTGTCTGCATACACTCCCCTCAGTGCTGACTGTCTGTCTGCTCAAACTCCACTCAGCGCTGTCTGTCTGTCTGCTCACACTCCGCTCAATGCTACCTGTATGTATTGTTCACACTCCTCTCAGTGCCGGATCTCTGTCTGCTCACACACTCCTCAGTGCTGGCTGCCTGTTTTTTCACACACTCCTCAGTGCTGGCTTTCTGTCTGCTTACTGTCCCCTCAGTGCTGTCTGTCTGTCTGCTCACACTCCCCTCAGTGCTACCTGTCTGTCTGCTCACACTCCCCTCATCACTGTCTGTCTGTCTGCTCGCATTCCACTCAGTGCTGTCTGTCTGACTGCTCACAGTCTCCTCAATACTTGCTGTATGTCTACTTTCACTCCCCTGAGCATTGTCTGTCTGTCTGCTCACATTCACCTCAGTGCTGGCTGTCTGCTCACACTACCCTGAGCGCTGTCTGTCTGTCTGCTCCCACTCTCCTCGGTGCTGTCTCACTGTCTACTCACACTCCCCTCAGCGCTGTCTGCCTGTCTGTTCCCACTCTCTTCAATGCTGGCTGTCTGTCTCCTTACACTGCCCTCAGTGCTGGCTGTCTGTCTGTCTGCTCACACTCCCTTCTGCGCTGTCTGTCTATCTGCTCACACTCTCCTCAGTGCTATCTGTCCATCTGCTCACACTCCCCTCAGTGCTGGCTGTCTATCTGCTCACATTCCCTCAGCACTGTCTGTCTATCTGCTCACTCTCAACTCAGCGCTGTCTGTCTGTCAGATCACACTCCACTCAATGCTGGCTGTCTGTCTGCTCACACTCCCCGCTGTGCTGTCTGTCTGTCTGCTCACACTCCCCTCAGAGCTGTCTGTCCGCCTGCAAACACTCCCCTCAGTGCTGTCGGTCTCATTGCTCACACTCCTCTTTGCGCTTCTGTCTGTATGCTCATACTCCCCTCAGCACTTTCTGTCCCTCAGCTCACACTCCCCACAGCGCTGTCAGTCTGTCTGCTTTCAATCCCCTCAGTGCTGTCTGTCTGTCTGCTCACACTCCCCGCAGTGCTGTCTGTCTGTCTGCTCACGCTCCCCTCAGTGCTGTCTGTCCGTCTGCTCACACACCCCTCAGTACTGGCTGTCTGTCTGCTCGCACTTCCCTCAGTGCTGTCTATCTGCTCACACTAACCTCAGAGCTGGTGGTCTGTTTGCTCGCACTCCGCTCAACACTATCTGTCTGTCTGCTCATACTCCCCAAAGCGCTGTCTGTCTGTCTGCTCACTCTCCCCTCAGTGCTGTCTGTCTGTCTGTTCACACTCCCCTCAGCGCTGTCTGTCTATCTGGTCACACTGCCCTCAGCGCTGTCTGTCTGTCTGCTCACACTCCCCTCAGTGCTGTCTGTCTTTCTGGTCACACTGCCCTCAGCACTGTCTGTCTGTCTGCTCACACTCCCCTCAGTGCTGTCTGTCTGCTCACACTCCCCTCAGTGCTGTCTGTCTGTCTGCTCACACTCCCCTCAGTGCTGTCTGGCTGCTCACACTCCCCTCCGCGATGTCTGTCAGTCTGCTCACACGTCCCTGAGAACTACCTGTCTGTCTGTTCACACTCCACTCAGCGCTGTCTGTCTGCTCACACTCCCCTCAGTGCTGGCTGTCTGTCTGCTTGCACTTCCCTCAGTGCTGTCTGTCTGTCTGCTCGCACACCCCTCAGAGCTGACTATCTGTCTGCTTACACTCCCCTCTGTGCTGTCTGTCTGTCTGCTCTCACTCCCCTCAGCGCTGTCTGCCTGTCTGCTCACACTCCCCTCAGTGCTGCCTGTCTGTCTGCTCATGCTCCCCTCAGAGCTGTCCGTCTGTCTGCTCACACTCCCATCAGTGCTGTCTAACTGCTCACACTCCTCTCAACAATGTCTGTCTACACACACTCCCCTCAGCGCTGTCCGTCTGTCTGCTCATACACCCCTCAGTGCCGGCTGTCCGTCTGCTCACACTCTCCTCAATACTGGCTGTCTGTCTACTTACACTCCCCTGAGTGCTGTCTGTCTGTCTCTCTGGTCACATTCACCTCAGTGCTGTCTGTCTGCTCACACACCCCTCAGAACTACCTGTCTGTCTGTTCACACTCCACTCAGCGCTGTCTGTCTGCTCACAGTCCCCTCAGAACTGTCTGTTCGTCTGCTCACACTCCCCACAGCGCTGTCTGTCTGTCTGCTCACACTCCCCTCAGCGCTGTCTGTCTGCTCACACTCCCCTCAGTGCTGGCTGTCTGTCTGCTCACACTCTGCTCAGTGCTGACTGTCTGTCTGCTCACACTCCCCTCAGCGCTGTCTGTCTGTATGTTCACACTCCCCTCAGTGCTTCTGTCTGTCTGCTCACACTCCCCTCAGCGATGTCTGTCTGCTCACACACCCCTCAGCGCTGTCTGCCTGCTCACACTCCCCTCAGTGCTGTCTGTCTGACAGCTCACACTCTCTTCAACACTGTCTGTCTACTCGCACTCCCCTCAGTGTTATCTGCCTCTCTGCTTACACCCCCCTCAGTGCTTGCTGTCTGTCTGCTCACACTCCCCTCAGCGCTGTCTGTCTGCTCACAATCCCCTCAGTGCTGTGTGTCCGATTACACTCCCCTCAGTGCTGTCTCTCTGCTCACACTACCCTGAGCGCTGTCTGTCTCTCTGCTCCCACTCTCTTCGGTGCTGTCTCTCTGTCTACTCACACTCCCCTCAGCGCTGTCTCTGTCCGCTCATACACCCTTCAGCGCTGTCTGTCTTTCTGCTCACACTCTCCTCAATATTGGCTGTCTGTTTGCTCACACTACACTGAGCGCTGTCTGTTAGTCTGCTCCCACTCCCTTCAATGCTGGCTGTCTGTTTGCTTACACTCCCCTCAGTGCTGGCTGTCTGTCTGTCAGCTCACACTCCCCTCTGTGCTCTGTCAATCTGCTCACACTCTCCTCAGTTCTGTCTGTCCGTCTGCTCACACTCCCTTCAGTGCTGGCTGTCTGTCTATCTGCTCACATACCCTCAGCACTATCTGTCTATCTGCTCACTCTCCCCTCAGTGCTTCTGTCTGTCTGCTCACACTCCCCTCAGCGCTGTCTGTCTGTCTGCTCACACTCCCCTCAGCGCTGTCTGTCTGGCTGCTCACACTCCCCTCAGTGCTGTCTGTCTTTCTGGTCACACTCCCCTCAGCACTGTCTGTCTGTCTGCTCACACTCCCCTCAGTGCTGTCTGTCTGCTCACACTCCCCTCAGTGCTGTCTGTCTGTCTGCTCACACTCCCCTCAGTGCTATCTGTCTGCTCACACTCCCCTCCGCGATGTCTGTCAGTCTGCTCACACGTCCCTGAGAACTACCTGTCTGTCTGTTCACACTCCACTCAGCGCTGTCTGTCTGCTCACACTCCCCTCAGTGGTGGCTGTCTGTCTGCTTGCACTTCCCTCAGTGCTGTCTGTCTGTCTGCTCGCACACCCCTCAGAGCTGACTATCTGTCTGCTTACACTCCCCTCTGTGCTGTCTGTCTGTCTGCTCACACTCCCCTCAGTGCTGTCTGCCTGTCTGCTCACACTCCCCTCAGTGCTACCTGTCTGTCTGCTCATGCTCCCCTCAGTGCTGTCCGTCTGTCTGCTCACACTCCCATCAGTGCTGTCTGACTGCTCACACTCCTCTCAACAATGTCTGTCTACACACACTCCCCTCAGCGCTGTCCGTCTGTCTGCTCATACACCCCTCAGTGCCGGCTGTCCGTCTGCTCACACTCTCCTCAATACTAGCTGTCTGTCTACTTACACTCCCCTGAGTGCTGTCTGTCTGTCTCTCTGGTCACATTCACCTCAGTGCTGTCTGTCTGCTCACACACCCCTCAGAACTACCTGTCTGTCTGTTCACACTCCACTCAGCGCTGTCTGTCTGCTCACAGTCCCCTCAGAACTGTCTGTTCGTCTGCTCACACTCCCCACAGCGCTGTCTGTCTGTCTGCTCACACTCCCCTCAGCGCTGTCTGTCCGCCTGCAAACACTCCCCTCAGTGCTGTCGGTCTCATTGCTCACACTCCCCTCTGCGCTTCTGTCTGTATGCTCATACTCCCCTCAGCGCTATCTGCCTGTATGCTCACACTCCCCTCAGCACTTTCTGTCCCTCAGCTCACACTCCCCACAGCGCTGTCAGTCTGTCTGCTTTCAATCCCCTCAGTGCTGTCTGTCTGTCTGCTCACACTCCCCGCAGTGCTGTCTGTCTGTCTGCTCACGCTCCCCTCAGTGCTGTCTGTCCATCTGCTCACACACCCTACAGTGCTGTCTGTCTGTCTGCTCACACTCCCCTCAGTACTGGCTGTCTGTCTGCTCGCACTTCCCTCAGTGCTGTCTATCTGCTCACACTCCCCTCAGAGCTGGCGGTCTGTTTGCTCGCACTCCGCTCAACACTATCTGTCTGTCTGCTCATACTCCCCAAAGCGCTGTCTGTCTGTCTGCTCACTCTCCCCTCATTGCTGTCTGTCTATCTGTTCACACTCCCCTCAGTGCTGTCTGTCAATCTGGTCACACTGCCCTCAGCGCTGTCTGTCTGTCTGCTCACACTCCCCTCAGTGCTGTCTGTCTTTCTGGTCACACTGCCCTCAGCACTGTCTGTCTGTCTGCTCACACTCCCCTCAGTGCTGTCTGTCTGTCTGCGCACACTCCCCTCAGTGCTGTCTGTCTGCTCACACTCCCCTCAGTGCTGTCTGTCTGTCTGCTCACACTCCCCTCAGTGCTGTCTGTCTGCTCACACTCCCCTCCGCGATGTCTGTCTGTCTGCTCACACGTCCCTGAGAACTACCTGTCTGTCTGTTCACATTCCACTCAGCGCTGTCTGTCTGCTCGCACTCCCCTCAGCGCTGTCTGCCTGTCTGCTCACACTCCCCTCAGTGCTACCTGTCTGTCTGCTCATGCTCCCCTCAGTGCTGTCCGTCTGTCTGCTCACACTCCCATCAGTGCTGTCTGACTGCTCACACTCCTCTCAACAATGTCTGTTTACTCACACTCCCCTCAGCGCTGTCCGTCCGTCTGCTCATACACCCCTCAGTGCCGGCTGTCCGTCTGCTCACACTCTCCTCAATACTGGCTGTCTGTCTACTTACACTCCCCTGAGTGCTGTCTGTCTGTCTCTCTGGTCACATTCACCTCAGTGCTGTCTGTCTGCTCACACACCCCTCAGAACTACCTGTCTGTCTGTTCACAATCCACTCAGCGCTGTCTGTCTGCTCACAGTCCCCTCAGAACTGTCTGTTCGTCTGCTCACACTCCCCACAGCGCAGTCTGTCTGTCTGCTCACACTCCCCTCAGTGCTGGCTGTCTGTCTGCTCACACTCTGCTCAGTGCTGGCTGTCTGTCTGCTCACATTCCCCTCAGCGCTGTTTGTCTGTATGTTCACACTCCCCTCAGTGCTTCTGTCTGTCTGCTCACACTCCCCTCAGCGATGTCTGTCTGCTCACACACCCCTCAGCGCTGTCTGTCTGCTCACACTCACCTTAGGACTGTCTGTCCATCTGCTCGCACTTCTCTCAGTGCTGTCTGTCTGTCTGCTCACACTCCCCTCAGATCTGGCTGTCTGTCTGCTCACATTCCACTCAGTGCTGTCTGTCTGTCTGCTCACACTCCCCTCAGCGCTGTCTGTCTGCTCACAGTCCCCTCAGCGCTGTCTGTCTGTCTGCTCACACTTCGCTCAGTGCTATCTGTCTGTCTGTTTAAACTCCACTCAGCGCTGTCTGTCTGCTCACACTCCCGTCAGTGCTGGCTGTCTGTCTGCTCACACTCTCCTCAGTGCTGGCTGTCTATCTGCTCACACTCCCCTCAGTGCTGTCTGTCTGACTGCTCACAGTCTCCTCAATACTTGCTGTATGTCTACTTACACTCCCCTGAGCACTGTCTGTCTGTCTGCTCACATTCGCCTCAGTGCTGTCTGTCTGTCTGCTCACACTTCCCTCATAGCTGGCTTTCTGTCTGCTCACACTCCACTCAGTGCTGTCTGTCTGACTGCTCACAGTCTCCTCAATACTTGCTGTATGTCTACTTACACTACACTGAGCGCTGTTTGTCTGTCTCCTCCCACTCTCCTCGGTGCTGTCTCTCTGTCTACTCACGCTCCCCTCAGCGCTGTCTGTCTGTCTGCTCATACACCCCTCAGCGCTGTCTGTGTTTCTGCCCACACTCTCCTCAATACTGGCTGTCTGTCTGCTCACCATACCCTGAGCGCTGTCTGTCTGTCTGCTCCCACCCGCTTCAATGTTGGCTGTCTGTCTGCTTACACTCCCCTCAGTGCTGTCTGTCTGTCTGTCTGCTCACACTCCCCTCTGTGCTGTCTGTCTCTCTGCTCACACTCTCCTCAGTGCTGTCTGTCTGTCTGCTCACACTCCATTCAGTGCTGGCTGTCTGTCTATCTGCTCACATTCCCTCAGCGCTGTCTGTCTATCTGCTCACACTCCCCTCAGTGCTGTCTGTCTGCATGTTCACACTCCCGTCAGTGCTGTCTGACTGCTTACACTCCCCTCAGACCTGGTTGTCTGTCTGCTCACACTCCCCTCAGTGCTGGCTGTCTGTCTGCTCACACTCTACTCAGTGCTGTCTGATTGTCTGCTCACACTCCCCTCAGCGCTGTCTGTCTGTATGTTCACATTCCCCTCAGCGCTTCTGTCTGTCTGCTCACACTCCCCTCAGTGCTGTTGGTCTGCTCACACTCCCCTCAGCGCTGTCTGTCTGCTCACACTCCCCTCAGTGCTGTCTGTCTGTCTGCTCGTACACCCTTCAGCGCTGTCTGTCTGTCTGCTCACACTCCCCTCAGAGCTGGCTATCTGCCTGCTCACACTCACCTGAGTGCTGTCTGTCTGTTCACACTCCCCTCAGCGCTGTCTGTCTGCTCATATTCCCCTCAGCTCTGTCTGTTTCTCTACTCACACTACCCTCTCTGCTACCTGTCTGTCTGCTCACATTCCTCTCAGTGCTGTCCGTCTGTCTGCTCACACTCATCTCATTGCTACCTGTCTGTCTGTTCATATTCCCCTCAGTGCAGGCTGTCTGTCTGCTCACACTCCCCTCAGTGTTGTCTGTCTGTCTGCTCACACTCCAGTCAGTGCTACCTGTCTGTCTGCTCACACTTCCCTCAGTGTTACCTGTCTGTCTGCTCAAAACTCCCCTCAGCGCTTTCAGTTCACACTCCCCTCCGTGCTGTCTGTCTGCTCACACTCCCCTCAGTGCTGTCTGTCTGCACTCACTCCCCTCAGTGCTGTCTGTCCGTCTGCTCACACTACTCTCATTACTACCTTTATGTCTGTTCTCACCTCCCCTCAGAACTGTCTGTCTGCTAACACTCCCCTGAGCGCTGTCTGCCTGTCTGCTCACACTCCCCTCAGTGCTACCTGTCTGTCTGCTCATGCTCCCCTCAGTGCTGTCTGTCTGTCTGCTCACACTCCCATCAGTGCTGTCTGACTGCTCACACTCCCCTCAGAGCTGGTTGTCTGTCTACTCACACTCCTCTCAACAATGTCTGTCTGTCAACTCACGCTCCCCTCAGCGCTGTCCGTCTGTCTGCTCACACTCTCCTCAATACTGGCTGTCTGTCTGCTTACACTCTGCTGAGCGCTGTCTGTCTGTCTGCTCACATTCGCCTCAGTGCTATCTGTCTGCTCACACTCCCCTCAGTGCTGTCCGTCTGCTCACACTTTCCACAGCGCTGTCTGTCCGTTTGCTCACACTCCCCTCAGTACTGGATGTCTGTCTGCTCACACTCCACTCAGTGCTACCTGTCTGTCTGCTCGCATTCCCCTCAGTGCTGTCCGTGTGTCTGCTCACACTCCCCTCATTGCTACCTGTCTGTCTGCTCACATTCCTCTCAGTGCTACATGTATGTCTGTTCACACTCCCCTCAGTGCCGGCTTTCTGTCTGCTCACACACTCCTCAGTGCTGGCTGTCTGTCTGCTTACTGTCCCCTCAGTGCTGTCTGTCTATCTGCTCACAAACACCTCAGTGCTACCTGTCTGTCTGCTCACACTCCCCTCAGCGCTGTCTTTCTGTGTGCTCACAATCCCCGCAGTCCTGGCTGTCTGTCTGCTCACACTCCCCTCAGTACTGGACGTCTGTCTGCTCACACTCCACTCAGTGCTACCTGTCTGTCTGCTCACATTCCCCTCAGTGCTGTCTGTCTGCTCACAATCCCCTCAGTGCTTTCTGTATGATCACACTCCCCTCAGTGCTGTCTGTCTGCTCACACTCCCCTCAGTACTGGCTGTCTGTCTGTTCACACTCCCTTCAGTGCTGGCTGTCTGTCTGCTCACTCTCCCGTCAGTGCTACCTGTCTGTCTGCTCACACTCCCCTCAGTGCTGGCTGTCTGTCTGCTCACATTCCCTTCAGTGCTGTCTGTCTGTCTGCTCACACTCCCCTCAGTGTTACCTGTCTGTCTGCTCAAATCTCCCCTCAGCGCTTTCAGTTCACACTCCCCTCCGCGCTTTCTGTCTGCTCACACTCCCCTCAGTGCTGTCTGTCTGCAAACACTCCCCTCAGTGCTGTCTGTCTGTCTGCTCACACTCCTCTCATTGCTACCTGTATGCCTGTTCACACTCCCCTCAGCACTGTCTGTCTGCTAACACTCCCCTGAGCGCTGTCTGCTTGTCAGCTCACACTCCGCTCAGTGCTACCTGTCTGTCTGCTCATGCTCCCCTCAGTGCTGTCTGTCTGTCTGCTCACACTCCTATCAGTGCTGTCTGACTGCTCACACTCCCCTCAGAGCTGGTTGTCTGTCTGCTCACACTCCTCTCAACAATGTCTGTCTGTCTACTCACACTCCCTTCAGCGCTGTCCGTCTGTCTGCTCATACACGCCTCAGTGCCGGCTGTCTGTCTGCTCACACTCTCCTCAATACTGGCTGTCTGTCTGCTTACACTCCCCTGAGCGTTGTCTGTCTGTCTGCTCAAATTCGCATCAGTGCTGTCCGTCTGCTCACACTTCCCACAACGCTGTCTGTCTGTTTGCTCACACTCCCCTCAGTAATGGATGTCTGTCTGCTCACACTCCACTCAGTGCTACCTGTCTGTCTGCTCACATTCCCCTCAGTGCTTTCCGTGTGTCTGCTCACATTCCCCTCATTGCTACCTGTCTGTCTGCTCACATTCCTCTCAGTGCTACCTGTATGTCTGTTCACACTCCCCTCAGTGCCGGTTCTCTGTCTGCTCACACACTCCTCAGTGCCGGCTGTCTATCTGCTTACTGTCCACTCAGTGCTGTCTGTCTGTCTGCTCACAGTCCCCTCAGTGCTACCTGTCTGTCTGCTCACATTCCTCTCAGTGCTGTCCATCTGTCTGCTCACACTCCCCTCATTGCTACCTGTAAATCTGTTCACACTCCCCTCAGTGCTACCTGTCTGTCTGCTCATGCTCCCCTCAGTGCTGTCCGTCTGTCTGCTCACACTGCCATCAGTGTTGTCTGACTGCTCACACTCCTCTCAACAATGTCTGTTTACTCACACTCCCCTCAGCGCTGTCCATCTGTCTGCTCATACACCCCTCAGTGCCGGCTGTCCGTCTGCTCACACTCTCCTCAATACTGGCTGTCTGTCTACTTACACTCCCCTGAGTGCTGTCTGTCTGTCTCTCTGGTCACATTCACCTCAGTGCTGTCTGTCTGCTCACACACCCCTCAGAACTACCTGTCTGTCTGTTCACACTCCACTCAGCGCTGTCTGTCTGCTCACAGTCCCCTCAGAACTGTCTGTTCATCTGCTCACACTCCCCACAGCGCTGTCTGTCTGTCTGCTCGCACTTCCCTCAGTGCTGTCTGTCTGTCTGCTCACACTCCCCTCGGATCTGGCTGTCTGTCTGCTCACATTCCACTCAGTGCTGTCTGTCTTTCTGCTCACACTCCCCTCAGCGCTGTCTGTCTGCTCACACTCCCCTCAGCGCTGTCTGTCTGTCTGCTCACACTCCGCTCAGTGCTATCTGTCTGTCTGTTTAAACTCCACTCAGCGCTGTCTGTCTGCTCACACTCCCCTCAGTGCTGGCTGTCTGTCTGCTCACACTTTCCTCTGAGCTGGCTGTCTATCTGCTCACACTCCCCTCAGTGCTGTCTGTCTGACTGCTCACAGTCTCCTCAATACTTGCTGTATGTCTACTTACACTCCCCTGAGCACTGTCTGTCTGTCTGCTCACATTCGCCTCAGTGCTGTCTGTCTGTCTGTTCACACTTCCCTCATAGCTGGCTTTCTGTCTGCTCACACTCCACTCAGTGCTGTCTGTCTGACTGCTCACAGTCTCCTCAATACTTGCTGTATGTCTACTTACACTACACTGAGCGCTGTTTGTCTGTCTCCTCCCACTCTCCTCGGTGCTGTCTCTCTGTCTACTCACGCTCCCCTCAGCGCTGTCTGTCTGTCTGCTCATACACCCCTCAGCGCTGTCTGTGTTTCTGCCCACACTCTCCTCAATACTGGCTGTCTGTCTGCTCACCATACCCTGAGCGCTGTCTGTCTGTCTGCTCCCACCCGCTTCAATGTTGGCTGTCTGTCTGCTTACACTCCCCTCAGTGCTGTCTGTCTGTCTGTCTGCTCACACTCCCCTCTGTGCTGTCTGTCTCTCTGCTCACACTCTCCTCAGTGCTGTCTGTCTGTCTGCTCACACTCCATTCAGTGCTGGCTGTCTGTCTATCTGCTCACATTCCCTCAGCACTGTCTGTCTATCTGCTCACACGCCCCTCAGTGCTGTCTGTCTGCATGTTCACACTCCCGTCAGTGCTGTCTGACTGCTCACACTCCCCTCAGACCTGGTTGTCTGTCTGCTCACACTCCCCTCAGTGCTGGCTGTCTGTCTGCTCACACTCTACTCAGTGCTGTCTGATTGTCTGCTCACACTCCCCTCAGCGCTGTCTGTCTGTATGTTCACATTCCCCTCAGCGCTTCTGTCTGTCTGCTCACACTCCCCTCAGCGCTGTTGGTCTGCTCACACTCCCCTCAGCGCTGTCTGTCTGCTCACACTCCCCTCAGCGCTGTCTGTCTGTCTGCTCATACACCCTTCAGCGCTGTCTGTCTGTCTGCTCACACTCCCCTCAGAGCTGGCTATCTGCCTGCTCACACTCACCTGAGTGCTGTCTGTCTGTTCACACTCCCCTCAGCGCTGTCTGTCTGCTCATATTCCCCTCAGCTCTGTCTGTTTCTCTACTCACACTATCCTCTCTGCTACCTGTCTGTCTGCTCACATTCCTCTCAGTGCTGTCCGTCTGTCTGCTCACACTCATCTCATTGCTACCTGTCTGTCTGTTCATATTCCCCTCAGTGCAGGCTGTCTGTCTGCTCACACTCCCCTCAGTGCTGTCTGTCTGTCTGCTCACACTCCAGTCAGAGCTACCTGTCTGTCTGCTCACATTCCCTTCAGTACTGTCTATCTGTCTGCTCACACTTCCCTCAGTGTTACCTGTCTGTCTGCTCAAAACTCCCCTCAGCGCTTTCAGTTCACACTCCCCTCCGTGCTGTCTGTCTGCTCACACTCCCCTCAGTGCTGTCTGTCTGCACTCACTCCCCTCAGTGCTGTCTGTCCGTCTGCTCACACTCCTCTCATTACTACCTTTATGTCTGTTCTCACCTCCCCTCAGAACTGTCTGTCTGCTAACACTCCCCTGAGCGCTGTCTGCCTGTCTGCTCACACTCCCCTCAGTGCTACCTGTCTGTCTGCTCATGCTCCCCTCAGTGCTGTCTGTCTGTCTGCTCACACTCCCATCAGTGCTGTCTGACTGCTCACACTCCCCTCAGAGCTGGTTGTCTGTCTACTCACACTCCTCTCAACAATGTCTGTCTGTCTACACACACTCCCCTCAGCGCTGTCCGTCTGTCTGCTCACACTCTCCTCAATACTGGCTGTCTGTCTGCTTACACTCTGCTGAGCGCTGTCTGTCTGTCTGCTCACATTCGCCTCAGTGCTGTCTGTCTGCTCACACTCCCCTCAGTGCTGTCCGTCTGCTCACACTTCCCACAGCGCTGTCTGTCCGTTTGCTCACACTCCCCTCAGTACTGGATGTCTGTCTGCTCACACTCCAGTCAGTGCTACCTGTCTGTCTGCTCACATTCCCCTCAGTGCTGTCCGTGTTTCTGCTCACACTCCCCTCATTGCTACCTGTCTGTCTGCTCACATTCCTCTCAGTGCTACATGTATGTCTGTTCACACTCCCCTCAGTGCTCTCTGTCTGCTCACACACTCCTCAGTGCTGGCTGTCTGTCTGCTTACTGTCCCCTCAGTGCTGTCTGTCTATCTGCTCACAAACACCTCAGTGCTACCTGTCTGTCTGCTCACACTCCCCTCAGCGCTGTCTTTCTGTGTGCTCACAATCCCCGCAGTCCTGGCTGTCTGTCTGCTCACACTCCCCTCAGTACTGGACGTCTGTCTGCTCACACTCCACTCAGTGCTACCTGTCTGTCTGCTCACATTCCCCTCAGTGCTTTCTGTCTGATCACACTCCCCTCAGTGCTGTCTGTCTGCTCACACTCCCCTCAGTACTGGCTGTCTGTCTGCTCACACTCCCCTCAGTGTTATCTCCTCTCTGCTCACACTCCCCTCAGTGCTGGCTGTCTGTCTGCTCACACTCCCGTCAGCGCTGTCTGTCTGTCTGCTCACACTCCAGTCAGTGCTACCTGTCTGTCTGCTCACACTCCCCTCAGTGCTGGCTGTCTGTCTGCTCACACTCCCGTCAGCGCTGTCTGTCTGTCTGCTCACACTCCCCTCAGTGTTACCTGTCTGTCTGCTCAAATCTCCCCTAAGCGATTTCAGTTCACACTCCCCTCCGCGCTTTCTGTCTGCTCACACTCCCCTCAGTGCTGTCTGTCTTCACACACTCCCCTCAGTGCTGTCTGTCTGTCTGTTCACACTCCTCTCATTGCTACCTGTATGCCTGTTCACACTCCCCTCAGCACTGTCTGTCTGCTAACACTCCCCTGAGTGCTGTCTGCTTGTCTGCTCACACTCCGCTCAGTGCTACCTGTCTGTCTGCTCATGCTCCCCTCAGTGCTGTCTGTCTGTCTGCTCACACTCCCATCAGTGCTGTCTGACTGCTCACACTCCCCTCAGAGCTGGTTGTCTGTCTGCTCACACTCCTCTCATCAATGTCTGTCTGTCTACTCACACTCCCTTCAGCGCTGTCCGTCTGTCTGCTCATACACGCCTCAGTGCCGGCTGTCTGTCTGCTCACACTCTCCTCAATACTGGCTGTCTGTCTGCTTACACTCCCCTGAGCGTTGTCTGTCTGTCTGCTCAAATTCGCATCAGTGCTGTCCGTCTGCTCACACTTCCCACAGCGCTGTCTGTCTGTTTGCTCACACTCCCCTCATTACTGGATGTCTGTCTGCTCACACTCCACTCAGTGCTACCTGTCTATCTGCTCACATTCCCCTCAGTGCTTTCCGTGTGTCTGCTCACATTCCCCTCATTGCTACCTGTCTGTCTGCTCACATTCCTCTCAGTGCTACCTGTCTGTCTGTTCACACTCCCCTCAGTGCCGGTTCTCTGTCTGCTCACACACTCCTCAGTGCCGGCTGTCTATCTGCTTACTGTCCACTCAGTGCTGTCTGTCTGTCTGCTCACAGTCCCCTCAGTGCTACCTGTCTGTCTACTCACATTCCTCTCAGTGCTTTCCGTCTGTCTGCTCACACTCCCCTCATTGCTACCTGTATGTCTGTTCACACTCCCCTCAGCGCAGTCTGTCTGTCTGCTCACAATCCCCACAGTGCTGGCTGTCTGTCTGCTCGCACTCCCCTCAGTGCTGTCTGTCTGACTGCTCGCACTCCCCTCAGAGCTGGGTGTCTCTCTGCTCACATTCCCTTCAACGCTGTCTGTCTGTCTACTCACACTGCCCTCAGTGCTGTCTGTCTCTCTGCTCACGCTCCCCTCAGTGCTACCTGTCTGTCTGTTCACACTCCCCTCAGTGCTGTCTGTCTATCTGCTCACCCTCCCCTCAGTGTTATCTGCCTGTCTGCTCACACTCCCCTCATTGCTGGCTGCCTGTATGTTCACTTTCCCCTCAGCGCTTCTGTCTGTCTGCTCACACTCCCCTCAGCGCTGTTTGTCTGCTCACACTCCCCTCAGCGCTGTCTGTCTGCTCACACTCCCCTCAGCGCTGTCTTTCTGTCTGCTCACAATCCCCGCAGTCCTGGCTGTCTGTCTGCTCACACTCCCCTCAGTACTGGATATCTGTCTGCTCACACTCCCCTCAGTGCTACCTGTCTGTCTGCTCAAAACTCCCCTCAGTGCTTTCAGTTCAAACTCCCCTCCGCGCTGTCTGTCTGCTCACACTCCCCTCAGTGCTGTTTGTCTGCACACACTCCCCTCAGTGCTGTCTGTCTGTCTGCTCACACTCGTCTCATTGCTACCTGTATGTCTGTTCACACTCCCCTCAGCACTGTCTGTCTGCTAACACTCCCCTGAGCGCTGTCTGCCTGTCTGTTCACCCTCCGCTCAGTGCTACCTGTCCGTCTGCTCATGCTCCCCTCAGTGCTGTCTGTCTGTCTGCTCACACTCCCATCAGTGCTGTCTGACTGCTCACACTCCCCACAGAGCTCATTGTCTGTCTGCTCACACTCCTCTCAACAACGTCTGTCTGTCTACTCACACTCCCCTCAGCGCTGTCCGTCTGTCTGCTCATACACGCTTCAGTGCCGGCTGTCTGTCTGCTCACACTCTCCTCAATACTGGCTGTCTGTCTGCTTACACTCCGCTGAGCGCTGTCTGTCTGTCTGCTCACATTCGCCTCAGTGCTGTCTGTCTGCTCACACTCCACTCAGTGCTGTCCGTCTGCTCACACTTCCCACAGCGCTGTCTGTCCGTTTGCTCACACTCCCCTCAGTACTGGATGTCTGTCTGCTCACACTCCAGTCAGTGCTACCTGTCTGTCTGCTCACATTCCCCTCAGTGCTGTCCATGTGTCTGCTCACACTCCACTCATTGCTACCTGTCTGTCTGCTCACATTCCTCTCAGTGCTACCTGTATGTCTGTTCACACTCCCCTCAGTGCCGGTTCTCTGTCTGCTCACACACTCCTCAGTGCTGGCTGTCTGTCTGCTTACTGTCCCCTCAGTGCTGTCTGTCTATCTGCTCACAAACACCTCAGTGCTACCTGTCTGTCTGCTCACACTCCCCTCAGTGCTGTCTGTCTGCACACACTCCCCTCAGTGCTGTCTATCGGTCTGCTCACACTCCTCTCATTGCTACCTGTATGTCCGTTCACACTCCCCTCAGCACTGTCTGTCTGCTAACACTCCCCTGAGCGCTGTCTGTCTCTCTGCTCACACTCTCCTCAATACTGGCTGTCTGTCTGCTTACACTCCGCTGAGCGCTGTCTGTCTGTCTGCTCACATTCGCCTCAGTGCTGTCTGTCTGCTCACACTCCCCTCAGTGCTGTCCGTCTGCTCACACTTCCCACAGCGCTGTCTGTCCGTTTGCTCACACTCCCCTCAGTACTGGATGTCTGTCTGCTCACACTCCACTCAGTGCTAACTGTCTGTCTGCTCACATTCCCCTCAGTGCTGTCCGTGTGTCTGCTCACACTCCCCTCATTGCTACCTGTCTGTCTGCTCACATTCCTCTCAGTGCTACCGGTATGTCTGTTCACACTCCCCTCAGTGCCGGATCTCTGTCTGCTCACACACTCCTCAGTGCTGGCTGTCTGTCTGCTTACTGTCCCCTCAGTGCTGTCTGTCTATCTGCTCACACACACCTCAGTGCTACCTGTCTGTCTGCTCACACTCCCCTCAGTGCTGTCTTTCTGTCTGCTCACAATCCCCGCAGTCCTGGCTGTCTGTCTGCTCACACTCCCCTGAATACTGGATGTCTGTCTGCTCACACTCCACTCAGTGCTACCGGTCTGTCTGCTCACATTCCCCTCAGTGCTGTCCATCTGTCTGCTCACACTCCCCTCATTGCTACCTGTCTGTCTGCTCACAATCCTCTCAGTGCTACCTGTCTGTCTGTTCACACTCCCCTCAGTGCCGGTTCTCTGTCTGCTCACACACTCCTCAGTGCTGGCTGTCTGTCTGCTTACTGTCGACTCAGTGCTGTCTGTCTCTCTGCTCACACACACCTCAGTGCTACCTGTCTGTCTGCTCACATTCCCCTCAGCGCTGTCTGTCTGTCTGCTCACAATCCCCGCAGTCCTGGCTGTCTGTCTGCTCACACTCCCCTCAGTACTGGATGTCTGTCTGCTCACACTCCACTCAGTGCTAACTGTCTGTCTGCTCACATTCCGCTCAGTGCTGTCCGTCTGTCTGCTCAGACTCCCCTCATTGCTACCTGTCTGTCTGCTCACATTCCTCTCAGTGCTACCTGTCTGTCTGTTCACACTCCCCTCAGTGCCGGTTCTCTGTCTGCTCACACACTCCTCAGTGCTGGCTGTCTGTCTGCTTACTGTCGACTCAGTGCTGTCTGTCTGTCAGCTCACACACACCTCAGTGCTACCTGTCTGTCTGCTCACATTCCCCTCAGCGCTGTCTGTCTGTCTGCTCACAATCCCCGCAGTCCTGGCTGTCTGTCTGCATGCACTCCCCTCAGTGCTGTCTATCTGACTGCTCACACTCTCCTCAGAGCTGGTTGTCTGTCTGCTCACACTTCCTTCAGTGCTGTGTGTCTCTCTGCTCACACTCCACTCAATGCTGGCTGGCTTTTTGCTCATGTTGCCCTCAGTGCTGCCTGTCTGTCTACTCACACTCCCCGCAGAGCTGGTTGTCTGTCTGCTCACACTACTCTCAACACTGTCTGTCAGTCTATTCACACTCCCCTCAGTGCTGTTTGTGTGTCTGTTCGTACACCCTTCAGT
This sequence comes from Carcharodon carcharias, assembly GCF_017639515.1. Classification (NCBI taxonomy): domain Eukaryota; kingdom Metazoa; phylum Chordata; class Chondrichthyes; order Lamniformes; family Lamnidae; genus Carcharodon; species Carcharodon carcharias. Next base: position 95,310,838 of record NC_054474.1, read on the forward strand.
GCTGTCTGTCTGTCTGCTCACACTCTCCTCAATACCGACTGTCTGTCTGCTTACACTCCCCTGAGCGCTGTCTGTCTGTCTGCTCACACTCCCCTCAGTGCTGTCTGTCTGTCTGCTCACACTCCCCTCAGAGCTGGCTATCTGTCTGCTCACACTCACCTGAGTGCTGTCTGTCTGTCTGTTCACACTCCCCTCAGAGCTGTCTGTCTGCTCATATTCCCCTCAGCGCTGTCTTTTTGTCTACTCACACTCCCCTCTCTGCTACCTGTCTGTCTGCTGACATTCCTCTCAGTGCTGTCCGTCTGTCTGCTCACACTCCTCTCACTGCTACCTGTCTGTCTGTTCACATTCCCCTCAGTGCTACCTGTATGTCTGTTCACACTCCCCTCAGCGCTGTCTGTCTGTCTGCTCACAATCCCCACAGTGCTGGCTGTCTGTCTGCTCGCACTCCCCTCAGTGCTGTCTGTCTGACTGCTCACACTCCCCTCAGAGCTGGGTGTCTCTCTGCTCACATTCCCTTCAACGCTGTCTGTCTGTCTACTCACACTGCCCTCAGTGCTGTCTGTCTCTCTGCTCACGCTCCCCTCAGTGCTACCTGTCTGTCTGTTCACACTCCCCTCAGTGCTGCCTGTCTATCTGCTCACCCTCCCCTCAGTGTTATCTGCCTGTCTGCTCACACTCCCCTCATTGCTGGCTGCCTGTATGTTCACATTCCCCTCAGCGCTTCTGTCTGTCTGCTCACACTCCCATCAGTGCTGTCTGACTGCTCACACTCCCCACAGAGCTCGTTGTCTGTCTGCTCACACTCCTCTCAACAACGTCTGTCTGTCTACTCACACTCCCCTCAGCGCTGTCCGTCTGTCTGCTCATACACGCTTCAGTGCCGGCTGTCTGTCTGCTCACACTCTCCTCAATACTGGCTGTCTGTCTGCTTACACTCCGCTGAGCGCTGTCTGTCTGTCTGCTCACATTCGCCTCAGTGCTGTCTGTCTGCTCACACTCCACTCAGTGCTGTCCGTCTGCTCACACTTCCCACAGCGCTGTCTGTCCGTTTGCTCACACTCCCCTCAGTACTGGATGTCTGTCTGCTCACACTCCAGTCAGTGCTACCTGTCTGTCTGCTCACATTCCCCTCAGTGCTGTCCATGTGTCTGCTCACACTCCACTCATTGCTACCTGTCTGTCTGCTCACATTCCTCTCAGTGCTACCTGTATGTCTGTTCACACTCCCCTCAGTGCCGGTTCTCTGTCTGCTCACACACTCCTCAGTGCTGGCTGTCTGTCTGCTTACTGTCCCCTCAGTGCTGTCTGTCTATCTGCTCACAAACACCTCAGTGCTACCTGTCTGTCTGCTCACACTCCCCTCAGTGCTGTCTGTCTGCACACACTCCCCTCAGTGCTGTCTATCGGTCTGCTCACACTCCTCTCATTGCTACCTGTATGTCCGTTCACACTCCCTTCAGCACTGTCTGTCTGCTAACACTCCCCTGAGCGCTGTCTGTCTCTCTGCTCACACTCTCCTCAATACTGGCTGTCTGTCTGCTTACACTCCGCTGAGCGCTGTCTGTCTGTCTGCTCACATCCGCCTCAGTGCTGTCTGTCTGCTCACACTCCCCTCAGTGCTGTCCGTCTGCTCACACTTCCCACAGCGCTGTCTGTCCGTTTGCTCACACTCCCCTCAGTACTGGATGTCTATCTGCTCACACTCCACTCAGTGCTAACTGTCTGTCTGCTCACATTCCCCTCAGTGCTGTCCGTGTGTCTGCTCACACTCCCCTCATTGCTACCTGTCTGTCTGCTCACATTCCTCTCAGTGCTACCGGTATGTCTGTTCACACTCCCCTCAGTGCCGGATCTCTGTCTGCTCACACACTCCTCAGTGCTGGCTGTCTGTCTGCTTACTGTCCCCTCAGTGCTGTCTGTCTATCTGCTCACACACACCTCAGTGCTACCTGTCTGTCTGCTCACACTCCCCTCAGTGCTGTCTTTCTGTCTGCTCACAATCCCCGCAGTCCTGGCTGTCTGTCTGCTCACACTCCCCTGAATACTGGATGTCTGTCTGCTCACACTCCACTCAGTGCTACCGGTCTGTCTGCTCACATTCCCCTCAGTGCTGTCCATCTGTCTGCTCACACTCCCCTCATTGCTACCTGTCTGTCTGCTCACAATCCTCTCAGTGCTACCTGTCTGTCTGTTCACACTCCCCTCAGTGCCGGTTCTCTGTCTGCTCACACACTCCTCAGTGCTGGCTGTCTGTCTGCTTACTGTCGACTCAGTGCTGTCTGTCTCTCTGCTCACACACACCTCAGTGCTACATGTCTGTCTGCTCACATACCCCTCAGTGCTGTCTGTCTGTCTGCTCACAATCCCCGCAGTCCTGGCTGTCTGTCTGCTCACACTCCACTCAGTGCTAACTGTCTGTCTGCTCACATTCCGCTCAGTGCTGTCCGTCTGTCTGCTCAGACTCCCCTCATTGCTACCTGTCTGTCTGCTCACATTCCTCTCAGTGCTACCTGTCTGTCTGTTCACACTCCCCTCAGTGCCGGTTCTGTCTGCTCACACACTCCTCAGTGCTGGCTGTCTGTCTGCTTACTGTCGACTCAGTGCTGTCTGTCTGTCAGCTCACACACACCTCAGTGCTACCTGTCTGTCTGCTCACATTCCCCTCAGCGCTGTCTGTCTGTCTGCTCACAATCCCCGCAGTCCTGGCTGTCTGTCTGCTCGCACTCCCCTCAGTGCTGTCTATCTGACTGCTCACACTCTCCTCAGAGCTGGTTGTCTGTCTGCTCACACTTCCTTCAGTGCTGTGTGTCTCTCTGCTCACACTCCACTCAATGCTGGCTGGCTTTTTGCTCATGTTGCCCTCAGTGCTGCCTGTCTGTCTACTCACACTCCCCGCAGAGCTGGTTGTCTGTCTGCTCACACTACTCTCAACACTGTCTGTCAGTCTATTCACACTCCCCTCAGTGCTGTCTGTCTGTCTGTTCGTACACCCTTCAGTGCTGTCTGTCTGTCTGCTCACACTCTCCTCAATACCAACTGTCTGTCTGCTTACACTCCCCTGAGCGCTGTCTGTCTGTCTGCTCACACTCCCCTCAGTGCTGTCTGTCTGTCTGCTCACACTCCCCTCAGAGCTGGCTATCTGTCTGCTCACACTCACCTGAGTGCTGTCTGTCTGTCTGTTCACACTCCCCTCAGAGCTGTCTGTCTGCTCATATTCCCCTCAGCGCTGTCTTTTTGTCTACTCACACTCCCCTCTCTGCTACCTGTCTGTCTGCTCACATTCCTCTCAGTGCTGTCCGTCTGTCTGCTCACACTCCTCTCACTGCTACCAGTCTGTCTGTTCACATTCCCCTCAGTGCTACCTGTATGTCTGTTCACACTCCCCTCAGTGCCGCCTGTCTGTCTGCTCACACTCCCCTCAGTGCTGTCTGTCTGTCTGCTCACAATCCCCTCAAAGCTGGTGTCTGTCTGCTCACACTCCTCTCACTGCTACCTGTATGTCTGTTCACATTCCCCTCAGAGCTACCTGTATGTCTGCTCACACTCCCCTCAGTGCTGTCTGTCTGTCTGCTCACACTCCCCTCAAAGCTGGTGTCTGTCTGCTCACACTCCCTTCAACACTGTCCGTCTGTCTACTCACACTGCCCTCTGTGCTGTCTGTCTCTCTGCTCATGCACCGATCAGTGCGACCTGTCTGTCTGTTCACACTCCCCTCAGTGCTGTATGTCTGCTCACACTCCCCTCAGTACTGGCTGTCTGTCTGTTCACAATCCCCTCTGTGCTGTCTATCTGATCACACTCCCCTCAGTGCTGTCTGTCTGCTCATACTCCCCTCAGTTCTGGCTGTCTGTCTGCTCACACTCCCCTCAGTGCTGGCTGTCTGTCTGCTCACACTCCCCTCAGCGCTGTCTGTCTGTCTTCTCACACTCCAGTCAGTGCTACCTGTCTGTCTGCTCACATTCCCTTAAGTGCTGTCTGTCTGTCTGCTCACACTCCCCTCAGTGTTACCTGTCTGTCTGCTCAAAACTCCCCTCAGCGCTTTCAGTTCACACTCCCCTCCGCGCTGTCTGTCTGCTCACACTCCCCTCAGTGCTGTCTGTCTGCACACACTCCCCTCAGTGCTGTCTGTCTGTCTGTTCGTACACCCTTCAGTGCTGTCTGTCTGTCTGCTCACACTCTCCTCAATACTGACTGTCTGTCTGCTTGCACTCCCCTGAGCGCTGTCTGTCTGTCTGCTCACACTCCCCTCAGTGCTGTCTGTCTGTCTGCTCACACTCCCCTCAGAGCTGGCTATCTGTCTGCTCACACTCACCTGAGTGCTGTCTGTCTGTCTGCTCACACTCCCCTCAGAGCTGTCCGTCTGCTCATATTCCCCTCAGCGGTGTCTTTTTGTCTACTCACACTCCCCTCTCTGCTGCCTGTCTGTCTGCTGACATTTCTCTCAGTGCTGTCCGTCTGTCTGCTCACACTCACCTCAGTGTTACCTGTCTGTCTGCTCAAAACTCCCCTCAGCGCTTTCGGTTCACACTCCCCTCCACGCTGCCTGTCTGCTCACACTCCCCTCAGCGCTGTCTGTCTGTCTTCTCACACTCCAGTCAGTGCTGCCTGTCTGTCTGCTCACATTCCCTTAAGTGCTGTCTGTCTGTCTGCTCACACTCCCCTCAGTGTTACCTGTCTGTCTGCTCAAAACTCCCCTCAGTGCTTTCAGTTCAAACTCCCCTCCGCGCTGTCTGTCTGCTCACACTCCCCTCAGTGCTGTCTGTCTGCACACACTCCCCTCAGTGCTGTCTGTCTGTCTGCTCACACTCCTCTCATTGCTACCTGTATGTCTGTTCACACTCCCCTCAGCACTGTCTGTCTGCTAACACTCCCCTGAGCGCTGTCTGCCTGTCTGTTCACCCTCCGCTCAATGCTACCTGTCCGTCTGCTCATGCTCCCCTCAGTGCTGTCTGTCTGTCTGCTCACACTCCCATCAGTGCTGACTGACTGCTCACACTCCCCACAGAGCTCGTTGTCTGTCTGCTCACACTCCTCTCAACAACGTCTGTCTGTCTACTCACACTCCCCTCATCGCTGTCCATCTGTCTGCTCATACACGCTTCAGTGCCGGCTGTCTGTCTGCTCACACTCTCCTCAATACTGGCTGTCTGTCTGCTTACACTCCGCTGAGCGCTGTCTGTCTGTCTGCTCACATTCGCCTCAGTGCTGTCTGTCTGCTCACACTCCACTCAGTGCTGTCCGTCTGCTCACACTTCCCACAGCGCTGTCTGTCCGTTTGCTCACACTCCCCTCAGTACTGGATGTCTGTCTGCTCACACTCCAGTCAGTGCTACCTGTCCGTCTGCTCACATTCCCCTCAGTGCTGTCCATGTGTCTGCTCACACTCCACTCATTGCTACCTGTCTGTCTGCTCACATTCCTCTCAGTGCTACCTGTATGTCTGTTCACACTCCCCTCAGTGCCGGTTCTCTGTCTGCTCACACACTCCTCAGTGCTGGCTGTCTGTCTGCTTACTGTCCCCTCAGTGCTGTCTGTCTATCTGCTCACAAACACCTCAGTGCTACCTGTCTGTCTGCTCACACTCCCCTCAGTGCTGTCTGTCTGCACACACTCCCTTCAGTGCTGTCTATCTGTCTGCTCACACTCCTCTCATTGCTACCTGTATGTCTGTTCACACTCCACTCAGCACTGTCTGTCTGCTAACACTCCCCTGAGCGCTGTCTGTCTGTCTGCTCACACTCTCCTCAATACTGACTGTCTGTCTACTCACACTCCCCTCTCTGCTACCTGTCTGTCTGCTGACATTCCTCTCAGTGCTGTCCGTCTGTCTGCTCACACTCCTCTCACTGCTACCTGTCTATCTGTTCACATTCCCCTCAGTGCTCCCTGTATGTCCGTTCACACTCCCCTCAGTGCCAGCTGTCTGTCTGCTCACACTCCCCTCAGAGCTGGTGTCTGTCTGCTCACACTCCCTTCAATGCTGTCTGTCTGTCGACTCACACTGCCCTCTGTGCTGTCTTTCTCTCTGCTCATGCACCGATCAGTGCGACCAGTCTGTCTGTTCACACTCCCCTCAGTGCTGTATGTCTGCTCACACTCCCCTCAGTACTGGCTGTCTGTCTGTTCACAATCCCCTCTGTGCTGTCTATCTGATCACACTCCCCTCAGTGCTGTCTGTCTGCTCACACTCCCCTCAGTTCTGGCTGTCTGTCTGTTCACACTCCGCTCAGTGTTATCTGCCTCTCTGCTCACACTCCCCTCAGTGCTGGCTGTCTGTCTGCTCACACTCCCCTCAGCGCTGTCTGTCTGTCTTCTCACACTCCAGTCAGTGCCGCCTGTCTGCCTGCTCACATTCCCTTAAGTGCTGTCTGTCTGTCTGCTCACACTCCCCTCAGTGTTACCTGTCTGTCTGCTCAAAACTCCCCTCAGCGCTTTCAGTTCACACTCCACTCTGCGCTGTCTGTCTGCTCACACTCCCCTCAGTGCTGTCTGTCTGCGCACACTCCCCTCAGTGCTGTCTGTCTGTCTGCTCACACTCCTCTCATTGCTACCTGTATGTCTGTTCACACTCCCCTCAGCACTGTCTGTCTGCTAACACTCCCCTGAGCGCTGTCTGCCTTTCTGCTCACACTCCCCTCAGTGCTACCTGTCTGTCTGCTCATGCTCCCCTCAGTGCTGTCTGTCTGTCTGCTCACACTCCCATCAGTGCTGTCTGACTGCTCACAGTCCCCTCGCAGCTGGTTGTCTGTCTACTCACACTCCTCTCAACAATGTCTGTCTGTCTACTCACACTCCCCTCAGTGCTGTCTGTCTGTCTGTTCGTACTCCCTTCAGTGCTGTCTGTCTGTCTGCTCACACTCTCCTCAATACTGACTGTCTGTCTGCTTGCACTCCCCTGAGCGCTGTCTGTCTGTCTGCTCACACTCACCTGTGTGCTGTCTGTCTGTCTGTTCACACTCCCCTCAGCGCTGTCTGTCTGCTCATATTCCCCTCAGCGCTGTCTTTTTGCCTACTCACACTCCCCTCTCTGCTACCTGTCAGTCTGCTGACATTCCTCTCAGTGCTGTCCGTCTGTCTGCTCACACTCCTCTCACTGCTACCTGTATGTCTGTTCACATTCCCCTCAGTGCTACCTGTATGTCTGCTCACACTCCCCTCAGAGCTGGTGTCTGTCTGCTCACACTCCCTTCAACACTGTCCGTCTGTCTACTCACACTGCCCTCCGTGCTGTCTGTCTCTCTGCTCATGCACCGATCAGCGCGACCTGTCTGTCTGTTCACACTCCCCTCAGTGCTGTATGTCTGCTCACACTCCCCTCAGTACTGGCTGTCTGTCTGTTCACAATCCCCTCTGTGCTGTCTATCTGATCACACTCCCCTCAGTGCTGTCTGTCTGCTCACACTCCCCTCAGTTCTGGCTGTCTGTCTGTTCACACTCCACTCAGTGTTATCTGCCTCTCTGCTCACACTCCCCTCAGTGCTGGCTGTCTGTCTGCTCACATTCCCTTAAGTGCTGTCTGTCTGTCTGCTCACACTCCCCTCAGTGTTACCTGTCTGTCTGCTTACTGTCCCCTCAGTGCTGTCTGTCTATCTGCTCACACACACCTCAGTGCTACCTTTCTGTCTGCTCATACTCCCCTCAGCGCTGTCTTTCTGTGTGCTCACCATCCCCGCAGTCCTGGCTGTCTGTCTGCTCACACTCCCCTCAGTACTGGATGTCTGTCTGCTCACACTCCCCTCATTGCTACCCGTCTGTCTGCTCACATTCCTCTCAGTGCTACCTGTCTGTCTGTTCACACTCCCCTCAGTGCCGGTTCTCTGTCTGCTCACACACTCCTCAGTGCTGGCTGTCTGTCTGCTTACTGTCGACTCAGTGCTGTCTGTCTGTCTGCTCACACACACCTCAGTGCTACCTGTCTGTCTGCTCACGCTCCGCTCAGTGCTGTCTATCTGACTGCTCACACTCTCCTCAGAGCTGGTTGTCTGTCTGCTCACACTGCCTTCAGTGCTGTCTGTCTCTCTGCTCACACTCCCCTCAATGCTGGCTGGCTTTTTGCTCATGTTCCCCTCAGTGCTGTCTGTCTGTCTACTCACACTCCCCTCAGAGCTGGTTGTCTGTCTGCTCACACTCCTCTCAACACTGTCTGTCAGTCTACTTACACTCCCCTCAGCGCTGTATGTCTGTCTGCTCGTATACCCTTCAGTGCTGTCTGTCTGTCTGCTCACACTCTCCTCAATACTGGCTGTCTGTCTGCTTACACTCCTCTGAGCGGTGTCTGTCTGTCTGCTCACACTCACCTGAGTGCTGTCTGTCTGTCTGCTCACACTCCCCTCAGAGCTGTCTGTCTGCTCATATTCCCCTCAGCGCTGTCTTTTCGTCTACTCACACTCCCCTCTCTGCTACCTGTCTGTCTGCTGACATTCCTCTCAGTGCTGTCCGTCTGTCTGCTCACACTCCTCTCACTGCTACCTGTCTGTCTGTTCACATTCCCCTCAGTGCTACCTGTATATCTGTTCACACTCCCCTCAGTGCCGGCTGTCTGTCGGCTCACACTCCCCTCAGTGCTGTCTGTCTGTCTGCTCACACTCCCCTCAGAGCTGGTGTCTGTCTGCTCACACTCCCTTCAACACTGTCTGTCTGTCTACTCACACTGCCCTCTGTGCTGTCTGTCTCTCTGCTCACGCACCGATCAGTGCAACCAGTCTGTCTGCTCATGCTCCCCTCAGTGCTGGATGTCTGCTCACACTCCCCTCAGTGCTGTCTCTCTGCTCACACTCCCCTCATTGCTGTCTGTCTGCTCACACTCCCCACAGTACTGGCTGTCTGTCTGTTCACACTCCCCTCAGAGTTAGCTGCCTCTCTGCTCACACTCCCCTTAGTGCTGGCAGTCTGTCTGCTTGCGCTCCCCTTAGTGCTGTCTGTCTGTCTGCTCACACTCCCCTCAAAGCTGGTGTCTGTCTGCTCACACTCCCTTCAACACTGTCCGTCTGTCTACTCACACTGCCCTCTGTGCTGTCTGTCTCTCTGCTCATGCACCGATCAGTGCGACCTGTCTGTCTGTTCACACTCCCCTCAGTGCTGTATGTCTGCTCACACTCCCCTCAGTACTGGCTGTCTGTCTGTTCACAATCCCCTCTGTGCTGTCTATCTGATCACACTCCCCTCAGTGCTGTCTGTCTGCTCATACTCCCCTCAGTTCTGGCTGTCTGTCTGCTCACACTCCCCTCAGTGCTGGCTGTCTGTCTGCTCACACTCCCCTCAGCGCTGTCTGTCTGTCTTCTCACACTCCAGTCAGTGCTACCTGTCTGTCTGCTCACATTCCCTTAAGTGCTGTCTGTCTGTCTGCTCACACTCCCCTCAGTGTTACCTGTCTGTCTGCTCAAAACTCCCCTCAGCGCTTTCAGTTCACACTCCCCTCCGCGCTGTCTGTCTGCTCACACTCCCCTCAGTGCTGTCTGTCTGCACACACTCCCCTCAGTGCTGTCTGTCTGTCTGTTCGTACACCCTTCAGTGCTGTCTGTCTGTCTGCTCACACTCTCCTCAATACTGACTGTCTGTCTGCTTGCACTCCCCTGAGCGCTGTCTGTCTGTCTGCTCACACTCCCCTCAGTGCTGTCTGTCTGTCTGCTCACACTCCCCTCAGAGCTGGCTATCTGTCTGCTCACACTCACCTGAGTGCTGTCTGTCTGTCTGCTCACACTCCCCTCAGAGCTGTCCGTCTGCTCATATTCCCCTCAGCGGTGTCTTTTTGTCTACTCACACTCCCCTCTCTGCTGCCTGTCTGTCTGCTGACATTTCTCTCAGTGCTGTCCGTCTGTCTGCTCACACTCACCTCAGTGTTACCTGTCTGTCTGCTCAAAACTCCCCTCAGCGCTTTCGGTTCACACTCCCCTCCACGCTGCCTGTCTGCTCACACTCCCCTCAGCGCTGTCTGTCTGTCTTCTCACACTCCAGTCAGTGCTGCCTGTCTGTCTGCTCACATTCCCTTAAGTGCTGTCTGTCTGTCTGCTCACACTCCCCTCAGTGCTGTCTGTCTGCGCACACTCCCCTCAGTGCTGTCTGTCTGTCTGCTCACACTCCTCTCATTGCTACCTGTATGTCTGTTCACACTCCCCTCAGCACTGTCTGTCTGCTAACACTCCCCTGAGCGCTGTCTGCCTTTCTGCTCACACTCCCCTCAGTGCTACCTGTCTGTCTGCTCATGCTCCCCTCAGTGCTGTCTGTCTGTCTGCTCACACTCCCATCAGTGCTGTCTGACTGCTCACAGTCCCCTCGCAGCTGGTTGTCTGTCTACTCACACTCCTCTCAACAATGTCTGTCTGTCTACTCACACTCCCCTCAGTGCTGTCTGTCTGTCTGTTCGTACTCCCTTCAGTGCTGTCTGTCTGTCTGCTCACACTCTCCTCAATACTGACTGTCTGTCTGCTTGCACTCCCCTGAGCGCTGTCTGTCTGTCTGCTCACACTCACCTGTGTGCTGTCTGTCTGTCTGTTCACACTCCCCTCAGCGCTGTCTGTCTGCTCATATTCCCCTCAGCGCTGTCTTTTTGCCTACTCACACTCCCCTCTCTGCTACCTGTCAGTCTGCTGACATTCCTCTCAGTGCTGTCCGTCTGTCTGCTCACACTCCTCTCACTGCTACCTGTATGTCTGTTCACATTCCCCTCAGTGCTACCTGTATGTCTGCTCACACTCCCCTCAGTGCTGTCTGTCTGTCTGCTCACACTCCCCTCAGAGCTGGTGTCTGTCTGCTCACACTCCCTTCAACACTGTCCGTCTGTCTACTCACACTGCCCTCCGTGCTGTCTGTCCCTCTGCTCATGCACCGATCAGCGCGACCTGTCTGTCTGTTCACACTCCCCTCAGTGCTGTATGTCTGCTCACACTCCCCTCAGTACTGGCTGTCTGTCTGTTCACAATCCCCTCTGTGCTGTCTATCTGATCACACTCCCCTCAGTGCTGTCTGTCTGCTCACACTCCCCTCAGTTCTGGCTGTCTGTCTGTTCACACTCCACTCAGTGTTATCTGCCTCTCTGCTCACACTCCCCTCAGTGCTGGCTGTCTGTCTGCTCACATTCCCTTAAGTGCTGTCTGTCTGTCTGCTCACACTCCCCTCAGTGTTACCTGTCTGTCTGCTTACTGTCCCCTCAGTGCTGTCTGTCTATCTGCTCACACACACCTCAGTGCTACCTTTCTGTCTGCTCATACTCCCCTCAGCGCTGTCTTTCTGTGTGCTCACCATCCCCGCAGTCCTGGCTGTCTGTCTGCTCACACTCCCCTCAGTACTGGATGTCTGTCTGCTCACACTCCCCTCATTGCTACCCGTCTGTCTGCTCACATTCCTCTCAGTGCTACCTGTCTGTCTGTTCACACTCCCCTCAGTGCCGGTTCTCTGTCTGCTCACACACTCCTCAGTGCTGGCTGTCTGTCTGCTTACTGTCGACTCAGTGCTGTCTGTCTGTCTGCTCACACACACCTCAGTGCTACCTGTCTGTCTGCTCACGCTCCGCTCAGTGCTGTCTATCTGACTGCTCACACTCTCCTCAGAGCTGGTTGTCTGTCTGCTCACACTGCCTTCAGTGCTGTCTGTCTCTCTGCTCACACTCCCCTCAATGCTGGCTGGCTTTTTGCTCATGTTCCCCTCAGTGCTGTCTGTCTGTCTACTCACACTCCCCTCAGAGCTGGTTGTCTGTCTGCTCACACTCCTCTCAACACTGTCTGTCAGTCTACTTACACTCCCCTCAGCGCTGTATGTCTGTCTGCTCGTATACCCTTCAGTGCTGTCTGTCTGTCTGCTCACACTCTCCTCAATACTGGCTGTCTGTCTGCTTACACTCCTCTGAGCGGTGTCTGTCTGTCTGCTCACACTCACCTGAGTGCTGTCTGTCTGTCTGCTCACACTCCCCTCAGAGCTGTCTGTCTGCTCATATTCCCCTCAGCGCTGTCTTTTCGTCTACTCACACTCCCCTCTCTGCTACCTGTCTGTCTGCTGACATTCCTCTCAGTGCTGTCCGTCTGTCTGCTCACACTCCTCTCACTGCTACCTGTCTGTCTGTTCACATTCCCCTCAGTGCTACCTGTATATCTGTTCACACTCCCCTCAGTGCCGGCTGTCTGTCGGCTCACACTCCCCTCAGTGCTGTCTGTCTGTCTGCTCACACTCCCCTCAGAGCTGGTGTCTGTCTGCTCACACTCCCTTCAACACTGTCTGTCTGTCTACTCACACTGCCCTCTGTGCTGTCTGTCTCTCTGCTCACGCACCGATCAGTGCAACCAGTCTGTCTGCTCATGCTCCCCTCAGTGCTGGATGTCTGCTCACACTCCCCTCAGTGCTGTCTCTCTGCTCACACTCCCCTCATTGCTGTCTGTCTGCTCACACTCCCCACAGTACTGGCTGTCTGTCTGTTCACACTCCCCTCAGAGTTAGCTGCCTCTCTGCTCACACTCCCCTTAGTGCTGGCAGTCTGTCTGCTTGCGCTCCCCTTAGTGCTGTCTGTCTGTCTGCTCACACTCCCCTCACTGCTGTCTGTCTGTCTGCTCACACTCCCCTCAGTGCTGTGTGCTCACACTCCTTTCAGTGCTGTCTGTTCACAGTCCCTTCAGTGCTGTTTGTCTGCTCACACTCCCCTCAGTGCTGTGTGTCTGTCTGCTCACACTCCAGTCAGTGCTACCTGTCCGTCTGCTCACATTCCCTTCAGTACTGTCTGTCTGTCTGTTCACACTCCCCTCAGCACTGTCTGCTCACACTCCCCTCAGCGTAGTCTGCCTGTCTGCTCACACTCCCCTCAGAGCTACCTGCCTGTCTGCTCATGCTCCCCTCAGTGCTGTCTGTGTGTCTGCTCACACTCCCCTCAGTGCCTTATGTCTGCCCACACTCCCCTCAGTGCTGTCTGTCTGCTCACACTCCACTGAGTGCTGTCTCTCTGTCTGCTCATGCTCCCCTCAGTGTGACCTGTCTGTCTGTTCACACTCCCCTCAGTGCTCTCTGTCTGCTCACACTCCACTCAGTGCTGTCTGTCTGTCTGCTCACAACACCTCAGTGCTGTGTGCTCACACTGCTTTCAGTGCTGTCTGTTCACAGTCCCTTCAGCGCTTTTTTTTCTGCTCACACTCCCCTCAGTGCTGTGTGTCTGTCTGCTCACACACCAGGCAGTGCTACCTGTCCGTCTGCTCACTTTCCCTTCAGTACTGTCTGTCTGTCTGTTCACACTCCCCTCAGCACTGTCTGCTCACACTCCCCTCAGCGTAGTCTGCCTGTCTGCTCACACTCCCCTCAGTGCTACCTGTCTGTCTGCTCATGCTCCCCTCAGTGCTGTCTGTCTGTCTGCTCACACTCCCATCAGTGCTGTCTGACCGCTCACACTCCCCTCAGAGCTGGTTGTCTGTCTGCTCACACTCCTCTCAACAATGTCTGTCTGTCTACTCACACTCCCCTCAGCGCTGCCCATCTCTCTGCTCATACACGCCTCAGTGCCGGCTGTCTGTCTGCTCACACTCTCCTCAATACTGGCTGTCTGTATGCTTACACTCCCCTGAGCGCTGTCTGTCTGTCTGCTCACATTCGCCTCAGTGCTGTCTGTCTGCTCACACTCCCCTCAGTGCTGTCTGTCTGTCTGCTCACACTCCCCTCAGTGCTGTCTGTTCACAGTCCCTTCAGCGCTGTCTGTCTGCTCACACTCCCCTCAGTGCTGTGTGTCTGTCTGTTCACACTCCCCTCAGTGCTGTCTGTCTGTCTGCTCACACTCCAGTCAGTGCTACCTGTCTGTCAGCTCACATTCCCTTCAGTACTGTCTGTCTGTCTGCTCACACTCCCCTCAGTGTTACCTGTCTGTCTGCTCAAAACTCCCTTCAGCGCTTTCAGTTCACACTCCCCTCCGTGCTATCTGTCTGCTCGCACTCCCCTCAGTGCTGTCTGTCTGCACACACTCCCCTCAGTGCTGTCTGTTTGTCTGCTCACATTCCCCTCAGTGCTCTCTGTGTGTCTGCTCACACTCCCTTCAGTGCTGTATGTCTGCCCACACTCCCCTCAGTGCTGTCTGTCTGTCTGCTCACGCTCCCCTCAGTGTGACCTGTCAGTCTGTTCACACTCCCCTCAGTGCTGTCTGTCTGCTCACACTCCACTCAGTGCTGTCTGTCTGTCTGCTCACATCCCCTCAGTGCTGTGTGCTCACACACCTTTCAGTGCTGTCAATTCACAATCCCTTCAGCGCTGTTTGTCTGCTCACACTCCCCTCAGTGCTGTGTGTCTGTCTGCTCACGCTCTCCTCAGTGCTGTCTGTCTGTCTGCTCACACTCCAGTCAGTGCTACCTTTCCGTCTGCTCACATTCCCTTCAGTACTGTCTGTCTGTCTGTTCACACTCCCCTCAGCACTGTCTGCTCGCACTCCCCTCAGCGTAGTCTGCCTGTCTGCTCACACTCCCCTCAGTGCTACCTGTCTGACTGCTCATGCTCCCCTCAGTGCTGTCTGTGTGTCTGCTCACACTCCCATCAGTGCTGTCTGACTGCTCACACTCCCCTCAGAGCTGGTTGTCTGTCTGCTCACACTCCTCTCAACAATGTCTGTCTGTCTATTCACACTCCCCTCAGTGCTGTCCGTCTGTCTGCTCATACACGCCTCAGTGCCGGCTGTCTGTCTGCTCACACTCCCCTCTCTGCTACCTGTCTGTCTGTTCACATTCCCCTCAGTGCTACCTGTATGTCGGTTCACACTCCCCTCAGTGCCGGCTGTCTGTCTGCTCACACTCCCCTCAGTGCTGTCTGTCTGTCTGCTCACACTCCCCTCAGAGCTGGTGTCTGTCTGCACATACTCCCTTCAACACTTTCTGTCTGTCAACTCACACTGCCCTCTGTGCTGTCTGTCTCTCTGCTCACACACCGATCAGTGCTACCTGTCTGTCTGTTCACACTCTCCTCAGTGCTGTCTGTCTGTCTGCTCACACTCCAGTCCGTGCTACCTGTCTGTCTGCTCACATTCCCTTCAGTACTGTCTGTCTGTCTGCTCACACTCCCCTCAGTGTTACCTGTCTGTCTGCTCAAAACTCCCCTCAGCACTTTCAGTTCACACTCCCCTCCGTGCTATCTGTCTGCTCGCACTCCCCTCAGTGCTGTCTGTCTGCATACACTCCCCTCAGTGCTGTCTGTCTGTCTGCTCACACTCCCCTCAGTGCTGTCTGTGTGTCTGCTCACACTCCCTTCAGTGCTGTATGTCTGCCCACACTCCCCTCAGTGCTGTCTGTCTGTCCGGTCACGCTCCCCTCAGTGTGACCTGTCTGTCTGTTCACACTCCCCTCAATGCTGTCTGTCTGCTCACACTCCACTCAGTGCTGTCTGTCTGTCTGCTCACATCCCCTCAGTGCTGTGTGTTCACACTCCTTTCAGTGCTGTCTGTTCACAGTCCCTTCAGCGCTTTCTGTCTGCTCACGCTCCCCTCAGTGCTCTCTGTCTGTCTGCTCACACTCCAGTCAGTGCTACCTGTCCGTCTGCTCAGATTCCCTTCAGTACTGTCTGTCTGTCTGTTCACACTCCCCTCAGCACGGTCTGCTCACACACCCCTCAGCGTAGTCTGCCTGTCTGCTCACACTCCCATCAGAGCTACCTGTCTGTCTGCTCACGCTCCCCTCAGTGTGACCTGTCTGTCTGTTCACACTCCCATCAATGCTGTCTGTCTGCTCACACTCCACTCAGTGCTGTCTGTCTGTCTGCTCACATCCCCTCAGTGCTGTGTGCTCACACTCCTTTCAGTGCTGTCTGTTCACAGTCCCTTCAGCGCTTTCTGTCTGCTCACGCTCCCCTCAGTGCTGTCTCTCTGTCTGCTCACACTCCAGTCAGTGCTATCCGTCCATCTGCTCACATTCCCTTCAGTACTGTCTGTCTGTCTGTTCACACTCCCCTCAGCACTGTCTGCTCACACTCCCCTCAGCGTAGTCTGCCTGTCTGCTCACACTCCCCTCAGAGCTACCTGTCTGTCTGCTCATGCTCCCCTCAGTGCTGTCTCTGTGTCTGCTCACACTCCCATCAGTGCTGTCTGACTGCTCACACACCCCTCAGAGCTGGTTGTCTGTCTACTCACACTCCCCTCAGCGCTGTCCGTCTGACTGCTCATACACGCCTCAGTGCCGGCTGTCTGTCTGCTCACACTCTCCTCAATACTGGCTGTCTGTCTGCTTACACTCTCCTGAGCGCTGTCTGTCGGTCTGCTCACATTCGCCTCAGTGCTGTCTGTCTGCTTACACTCCCCTCAGTGCTGGCTGTCTGTCTGCTCACACTCCCCTCAGCGCTGTCTGTCTGTCTTCTCACACTCCAGTCAGTGCTACCTGTCTGTCTGCTCACATTCCCTTAACTGCTGTCTGTCTGTCTGCTCACACTCCCCTCAGTGTTACCTGTCTGTCTGCTTACTGTCCCCTCAGTGCTGTCTGTCTATCTGCTCACACACACCTCAGTGCTACCTGTCTGTCTGCTCATACTCCCCTCAGCGCTGTCTTTCTGTGTGCTCACAATCCCCGCAGTCCTGGCTGTCTGTCTGCTCACACTCCCCTCAGTACTGGATGTCTGTCTGCTCACACTCCACTCAGTGCTACCTGTCTGTCTGCTCACATTCCCCTCAGTGCTGACCGTCTGTCTGCTCACACTCCCCTCATTGCTACCCGTCTGTCTGCTCATATTCCTCTCAGTGCTACCTGTCTGTCTGTTCACACTCCCCTTAATGCCGGTTCTCTGTCTGCTCACACACTCCTCAGTGCTGGCTGTCTGTCTGCTTACTGTCGACTCAGTGCTGTCTGTCTGTCTGCTCACACACACCTCAGTGCTACCTGTCTGTCTGCTCACGCTCCGCTCAGTGCTGTCTATCTGACTGCTCACACTCTTCTCAGAGCTGGTTGTCTGTCTGCTCACACTGCCTTCAGTGCTGTCTGTCTCTCTGCTCACACTCCCCTCAATGCTGGCTGGCTTTTTGCTCATGTTCCCCTCAGTGCTGTCTGTCTGTCTACTCACACTCCCCTCAGAGCTGGTTGTCTGTCTGCTCACACTCCTCTCAACACTGTCTGTCAGTCTACTCACACTCCCCTCAGCGCTGTATGTCTGTCTGCTGACATTCCTCTCAGTGCTGTCCGTCTGTCTGCTCACACTCCTCTCACTGCTACCTGTCTGTCTGTTCACATTCCCCTCAGTGCTACCTGTATATCTGTTCACACTCCCCTCAGTGCCGGCTGTCTGTCGGCTCACACTCCCCTCAGTGCTGTCTGTCTGTCTGCTCACACTCTCCTCAATACTGGCTGTCTGTCTGCTTACACTCCTCTGAACGCTGTCTGTCTGTCTGCTCACACTCACCTGAGTGCTGTCTGTCTGTCTGCTCAAACTCCCCTCAGAGCTGTCTGTCTGCTCTTATTCCCCTCAGCGCAGTCTTTTTGTCTACTCACACTCCCCTCTCTGCTACCTGTCAGTCTGCTGACATTCCTCTCAGTGCTGTCCGTCTGTCTGCTCACACTCCTCTCACTGCTACCTGTCTGTCTGTTCACATTCCCCTCAGTGCTACCTGTATATCTGTTCACACTCCCCTCAGTGCCGGCTGTCTGTCGGCTCACACTCCCCTCAGTGCTGTCTGTCTGTCTGCTCACACTCTCCTCAATACTGGCTGTCTGTCTGCTTACACTCCTCTGAACGCTGTCTGTCTGTCTGCTCACACTCACCTGAGTGCTGTCTGTCTGTCTGCTCAAACTCCCCTCAGAGCTGTCTGTCTGCTCTTATTCCCCTCAGCGCTGTCTTTTTGTCTACTCACACTCCCCTCTCTGCTACCTGTCTGTCTGCTGACATTCCTCTCAGTGCTGTCCGTCTGTCTGCTCACACTCCTCTCACTGCTACCTGTCTGTCTGTTCACATTCCCCTCAGTGCTACCTGTATATCTGTTCACACTCCCCTCAGTGCCGGCTGTCTGTCGGCTCACACTCCCCTCAGTGCTGTCTGTCTGTCTGCTCACACTCCCCTCAGAGCTGGTGTCTGTCTGCTCACACTCCCTTCAACACTGTCTGTCTGTCTACTCACACTGCCCTCTGTGCTGTCTGTCTCTCTGCTCACGCACCGATCAGTGCAATCTGTCTGTCTGCTCACGCTCCCCTCAGTGCTGGATGTCTGCTCACACTCCCCTCAGTGCTGTCTCTCTGCTCACACTCCCCTCAGTGCTGTCTGTCTGCTCACACTCCCCTCAGTAGTGGCTGTCTGTCTGTTCACACTCCCCTCAGAGTTAGCTGCCTCTCTGCTCACACTCCCCTTAGTGCTGTCTGTCTGTCTGCTTGCGCTCCCCTTAGTGCTGTCTGTCTGTCTGCTCACACTCCCCTCAGTGCTGTCTGTCTGTCTGCTCACACTCCCCTCAGTGCTGTGTGTCTGTCTGCTCACGGTCCCCTCAGTGCTGTCTGTCTGTCTGCTCACACTCCAGTCAGTGCTACCTGTCCGTCTGCTCACATTCCCTTCAGTACTGTCTGTCTGTCTGTTCACACTCCCCTCAGCACTGTCTGCTCGCACTCCCCTCAGCGTAGTCTGCCTGTCTGCTCACACTCCCCTCAGAGCTACCTGTCTGTCTGCTCATGCTCCCCTCAGTGCTGTCTGTCTTTCTGCTCACACTCCCATCAGTGCTGTCTGACTGCTCAAACTCCCCTCAGAGCTGGTTGTCTGTCTGCTCACACTCCTCTCAACAATGTCTGTCTGTCTATTCACACTCCCCTCAGTGCTGTCCGTCTGTCTGCTCATACACGCCTCAGTGTCGGCTGTCTGTCTGCTCACACTCCCCTCTCTGCTACCTGTCTGTCTGTTCACATTCCCCTCAGTGCTACCTGTATGTCGGTTCACACACCCCTCAGTGCCGGCTGTCTGTCTGCTCACACTCCGCTCAGTGCTGTCTGTCTGTCTGCTCACACACCCCTCAGAGCTGGTGTCTGTCTGCTCACACTCCCTTCAACACTGTCTGTCTGTCAACTCACACTGCCCCCTGTGCTGTCTGTCTCTCTGCACACGCACCGATCAGTGCTACCTGTCTGTCTGTTCACACTCTCCTCAGTGCTGTCTGTCTGTCTGCTCACACTCCCCTCAGCTCAAAATTCCCCTCAGCACTTTCAGTTCACACTCCGCTCCGTGCTATCTGTCTGCTCTCACTCCCCTCAGTGCTGTCTGTCTGCACACACTCCCCTCAGTGCTGTCTGTCTGTCTGCTCACACTGCCCTCAGTGCTGTCTGTGTGTCTGCTCACACTCCCCTCAGTGCTGTATGTCTGCCCACACTCCCCTCAGTGCTGTCTGTCTACTCACACTCCACTGAGTGCTGTCTGTCTGTCTGCTCACGCTCCCCTCAGTGCTGTCTGTCTGTCTGCTCACACTCCAGTCAGTGCTACCTGTCCGTCTGCTCACATTCCCTTCAGTACTGTCTGTCTTTCTGTTCACACTCCCCTCAGCACTGTCTGCTCACACTCCCCTCAGCGTTGTCTGCCTGTCTGCTCACACTCCCCTCAGTGCTACCTGTCTGTCTGCTCAAGCTCCCCTCAGTGCTGTCTGTCTGTCTGCTCACACTCCCATCAGTGCTGTCTGACCGCTCACACTCCCCTCAGAGCTGGTTGTCTGTCTGCTCACACTCCTCTCAACAATGTCTGTCTGTCTACTCACACTCCCCTCAGCGCTGTCCATCTGTTTGCTCAAACACGCCTCAGTGCCGGCTGTCTGTCTGCTCACACTCTCCTCAATACTGGCTGTCTGTATGCTTACACTCCCCTGAGCGCTGTCTGTCTGTCTGCTCACATTCGCCTCAGTGCTGTCTGTCTGCTCACACTCCCCTCAGTGCTGTCTGTCTGTCTGCTCACACTCCCCTCAGTGCTGTCTGTTCACAGTCCCTTCAGCGCTGTCTGTCTGCTCACACACCCCTCAGTGCTGTGTGTCTGTCTGTTCACACTCCCCTCAGTGCTGTCTATCTGTCTGCTCACACTCCAGTCAGTGCTACCTGTCTGTCTGCTCACATTCCCTTCAGTACTGTCTGTCTGTCTGCTCACACTCCCCTCAGTGTTACCTGTCTGTCTGCTCAAAACTCCCTTCAGCGCTTTCAGTTCACACTCCCCTCCATGCTATCTGTCTGCGCGCACTCCCCTCAGTGCTGTCTGTCTGCACACACTCCCCTCAGTGCTGTCTGTCTGTCTGCTCACATTCCCCTCAGTGCTCTCTGTGTGTCTGCTCACACTCCCTTCAGTGCTGTATGTCTGCCCACACTCCCCTCAGTGCTGTCTGTCTGACTGCTCATGCTCCCCTCAGTGCTGTCTGTCTGTCTGCTCACACTCCCATCAGTGCTGTCTGACTGCTCAAACTCCCCTCAGAGCTGGTGGTCTGTCTGCTCACACTCCTCTCAACAATGTCTGTCTGTCTATTCACACTCCCCTCAGTGCTGTCCGTCTGTCTGCTCATACACGCCTCAGTGCCGGCTGTCTGTCTGCTCACACTCCCCTCTCTGCTACCTGTCTGTCTGCTCACACTCCCCTCAGTGCTGTCTGTGTGTCTGCTCACACTCCCCTCAGTGCTGTATGTCTGCCCACACTCCCCTCAGTGCTGTCTGTCTGCTCACACTCCACTGAGTGCTGTCTGTCTGTCTGCTCACGCTCCCCTCAGTGTGACCTGTCTGTCTGTTCACACTCCACTCAGTGCTGTCTGTCTGTCTGCTCACAACACCTCAGTGCTGTGTGCTCACACACCTTTCAGTGCTGTCTGTTCACAGTCCCTTCAGCGCTGTTTTTCTGCTCACACTCCCCTCAGTGCTGTGTGTCTGTCTGCTCACGCTCCCCTCAGTGCTGTCTGTCTGTCTGCTCACACTCCAGTCAGTGCTACCTGTCCGTCTGCTCACATTCCCTTCAGTACTGTCTGTCTTTCTGTTCACACTCCCCTCAGCACTGTCTGCTCACACTCCCCTCAGCGTTGTCTGCCTGTCTGCTTACACTCCCCTCAGTGCTACCTGTCTGTCTGCTCATGCTCCTCTCAGTGCTGTCTGTCTGTCTGCTCACACTCCCATCAGTGCTGTCTGACCGCTCACACTCCCCTCAGAGCTGGTTGTCTGTCTGCTCACACTCCTCTCAACAATGTCTGTCTGTCTGCTCACACTCCTCTCAACAATGTCTGTCTGTCTATTCACACTCCCCTCAGTGCTGTCCGTCTGTCTGCTCATACACGCCTCAGTGTCGGCTGTCTGTCTGCTCACACTCCCCTCTCTGCTACCTGTCTGTCTGTTCACATTCCCCTCAGTGCTACCTGTATGTCGGTTCACACACCCCTCAGTGCCGGCTGTCTGTCTGCTCACACTCCGCTCAGTGCTGTCTGTCTGTCTGCTCACACACCCCTCAGAGCTGGTGTCTGTCTGCTCACACTCCCTTCAACACTGTCTGTCTGTCAACTCACACTGCCCCCTGTGCTGTCTGTCTCTCTGCACACGCACCGATCAGTGCTACCTGTCTGTCTGTTCACACTCTCCTCAGTGCTGTCTGTCTGTCTGCTCACACTCCCCTCAGCTCAAAATTCCCCTCAGCACTTTCAGTTCACACTCCGCTCCGTGCTATCTGTCTGCTCTCACTCCCCTCAGTGCTGTCTGTCTGCACACACTCCCCTCAGTGCTGTCTGTCTGTCTGCTCACACTGCCCTCAGTGCTGTCTGTGTGTCTGCTCACACTCCCCTCAGTGCTGTATGTCTGCCCACACTCCCCTCAGTGCTGTCTGTCTGCTCACACTCCACTGAGTGCTGTCTGTCTGTCTGCTCACGCTCCCCTCAGTGCTGTCTGTCTGTCTGCTCACACTCCAGTCAGTGCTACCTGTCCGTCTGCTCACATTCCCTTCCGTACTGTCTGTCTGTCTGTTCACACTCCCCTCAGCACTGTCTGCTCACACTCCCCTCAGCGTTGTCTGCCTGTCTGCTCACACTCCCCTCAGTGCTACCTGTCTGTCTGCTCATGCTCCCCTCAGTGCTGTCTGTCTGTCTGCTCACACTCCCATCAGTGCTGTCTGACCGCTCACACTCCCCTCAGAGCTGGTTGTCTGTCTGCTCACACTCCTCTCAACTATGTCTGTCAGTCTACTCACACTCCCCTCAGCGCTGTCCATCTCTCTGCTCATACACGCCTCAGTGCCGGCTGTCTGTCTGCTCACACTCTCCTCAATACTGGCTGTCTGTATGCTTACACTCCCCTGAGCACTGTCTGTCTGTCTGCTCACATTCGCCTCAGTGCTGTCTGTCTGCTCACACTCCCCTCAGTGCTGTCTGTCTGTCTGCTCACACTCCCCTCAGTGCTGTCTGTTCACAGTCCCTTCAGCGCTGTCTGTCTGCTCACACACCCCTCAGTGCTGTGTGTCTGTCTGTTCACACTCCCCTCAGTGCTGTCTGTCTGTCTGCTCACACTCCAGTCAGTGCTACCTGTCTGTCTGCTCACATTCCCTTCAGTACTGTCTGTCTGTCTGCTCACACTCCCCTCAGTGTTATCTGTCTGTCTGCTCAAAACTCCCTTCAGCGCTTTCAGTTCCCACTCCCCTCCGTGCTATCTGTCTGCTCGCCCTCCCCTCAGTGCTGTCTGTCTGCACACACTCCCCTCAGTGCTGTCTGTCTGTCTGCTCACATTCCCCTCAGTGCTCTCTGTGTGTCTGCTCACACTCCCTTCAGTGCTGTATGTCTGCCCACACTCCCCTCAGTGCTGTCTGTCTGTCTGCTCACGCTCCCCTCAGTGTGACCTGTCAGTCTGTTCACACTCCCCTCAGTGCTGTGTTTCTGTCTGCTCACGCTCTCCTCAGTGCTGTCTGTCTGTCTGCTCACACTCCAGTCAGTGCTACCTGTCCGTCTGCTCACATTCCCTTCAGTACTGTCTGTCTGTCTGTTCACACTCCCCTCAGCACTGTCTGCTCGCACTCCCCTCAGCATAGTCTGCCTGTCTGCTCACACTCCCCTCAGTGATACCTGTCTGAATGCTCATGCTCCCCTCAGTGCTGTCTGTCTGTCTGCTCACACTCCCATCAGTGCTGTCTGACTGCTCAAACTCCCCTCAGAGCTGGTTGTCTGTCTGCTCACACTCCTCTCAACAATGTCTGTCTGTCTATTCACACTCCCCTCAGTGCTGTCCGTCTGTCTGCTCATACACGCCTCAGTGCCGGCTGTCTGTCTGCTCACACTCCCCTCTCTGCTACCTGTCTGTCTGCTCACACTCCCCTCAGTGCTGTCTGTGTGTCTGCTCACACTCCCCTCAGTGCTGTATGTCTGCCCACACTCCCCTCAGTGCTGTCTGTCTGCTCACACTCCACTGAGTGCTGTCTGTCTGTCTGCTCACGCTCCCCTCAGTGTGACCTGTCTGTCTGTTCACACTCCACTCAGTGCTGTCTGTCTGTCTGCTCACAACACCTCAGTGCTGTGTGCTCACACACCTTTCAGTGCTGTCTGTTCACAGTCCCTTCAGCGCTGTTTTTCTGCTCACACTCCCCTCAGTGCTGTGTGTCTGTCTGCTCACGCTCCCCTCACTGCTGTCTGTCTGTCTGCTCACACTCCAGTCAGTGCTACCTGTCCGTCTGCTCACATTCCCTTCAGTACTGTCTGTCTTTCTGCTCACACTCCCCTCAGCGTTGTCTGCCTGTCTGCTCACACTCCCCTCAGTGCTACCTGTCTGTCTGCTCAAGCTCCCCTCAGTGCTGTCTGTCTGTCTGCTCACACTCCCATCAGTGCTGTCTGACCGCTCACACTCCCCTCAGAGCTGGTTGTCTGTCTGCTCACACTCCTCTCAACAATGTCTGTCTGTCTACTCACACTCCCCTCAGCGCTGTCCATCTGTTTGCTCAAACACGCCTCAGTGCCGGCTGTCTGTCTGCTCACACTCTCCTCAATACTGGCTGTCTGTATGCTTACACTCCCCTGAGCGCTGTCTGTCTGTCTGCTCACATTCGCCTCAGTGCTGTCTGTCTGCTCACACTCCCCTCAGTGCTGTCTGTCTGTCTGCTCACACTCCCCTCAGTGCTGTCTGTTCACAGTCCCTTCAGCGCTGTCTGTCTGCTCACACACCCCTCAGTGCTGTGTGTCTGTCTGTTCACACTCCCCTCAGTGCTGTCTATCTGTCTGCTCACACTCCAGTCAGTGCTACCTGTCTGTCTGCTCACATTCCCTTCAGTACTGTCTGTCTGTCTGCTCACACTCCCCTCAGTGTTACCTGTCTGTCTGCTCAAAACTCCCTTCAGCGCTTTCAGTTCACACTCCCCTCCATGCTATCTGTCTGCGCGCACTCCCCTCAGTGCTGTCTGTCTGCACACACTCCCCTCAGTGCTGTCTGTCTGTCTGCTCACATTCCCCTCAGTGCTCTCTGTGTGTCTGCTCACACTCCCTTCAGTGCTGTATGTCTGCCCACACTCCCCTCAGTGCTGTCTGTCTGACTGCTCATGCTCCCCTCAGTGCTGTCTGTCTGTCTGCTCACACTCCCATCAGTGCTGTCTGACTGCTCAAACTCCCCTCAGAGCTGGTGGTCTGTCTGCTCACACTCCTCTCAACAATGTCTGTCTGTCTATTCACACTCCCCTCAGTGCTGTCCGTCTGTCTGCTCATACACGCCTCAGTGCCGGCTGTCTGTCTGCTCACACTCCCCTCTCTGCTACCTGTCTGTCTGCTCACACTCCCCTCAGTGCTGTCTGTGTGTCTGCTCACACTCCCCTCAGTGCTGTATGTCTGCCCACACTCCCCTCAGTGCTGTCTGTCTGCTCACACTCCACTGAGTGCTGTCTGTCTGTCTGCTCACGCTCCCCTCAGTGTGACCTGTCTGTCTGTTCACACTCCACTCAGTGCTGTCTGTCTGTCTGCTCACAACACCTCAGTGCTGTGTGCTCACACACCTTTCAGTGCTGTCTGTTCACAGTCCCTTCAGCGCTGTTTTTCTGCTCACACTCCCCTCAGTGCTGTGTGTCTGTCTGCTCACGCTCCCCTCAGTGCTGTCTGTCTGTCTGCTCACACTCCAGTCAGTGCTACCTGTCCGTCTGCTCACATTCCCTTCAGTACTGTCTGTCTTTCTGTTCACACTCCCCTCAGCACTGTCTGCTCACACTCCCCTCAGCGTTGTCTGCCTGTCTGCTTACACTCCCCTCAGTGCTACCTGTCTGTCTGCTCATGCTCCTCTCAGTGCTGTCTGTCTGTCTGCTCACACTCCCATCAGTGCTGTCTGACCGCTCACACTCCCCTCAGAGCTGGTTGTCTGTCTGCTCACACTCCTCTCAACAATGTCTGTCTGTCTGCTCACACTCCCCTCAGCGCTGTCCATCTGTCTGCTCAAACACGCCTCAGTGCCGGCTGTCTGTCTGCTCACACACTCCTCAATACTGGCTGTCTGTATGCTTACACTCCCCTGAGCGCTGTCTGTCTGTCTGCTCACATTCGCCTCAGTGCTGTCTGTCTGCTCACACTCCCCTCAGTGCTGTCTGTTCACAGTCCCTTCAGCGCTGTCTGTCTGCTCACACACCCCTCAGTGCTGTGTGTCTGTCTGTTCACACTCCCCTCAGTGCTGTCTGTCTGTCTGCTCACACTCCAGTCAGTGCTACCTGTCTGTCTGCTCACATTCCCTTCAGTACTGTCTGTCTGTCTGCTCACACTCCCCTCAGTGTTACCTGTCTGTCTGCTCAAAACTCCCTTCAGCGCTTTCAGTTCACACTCCCCTCCATGCTATCTGTCTGCTGGCACTCCCCTCAGTGCTGTCTGTCTGCACACACTCCCCTCAGTGCTGTCTGTCTGTCTGCTCACATTCCCCTCAGTGCTCTCTGTGTGTCTGCTCACACTCCCTTCAGTGCTGTATGTCTGCCCACACTCCCCTCAGTGCTGTCTGTCTGTCTGCTCACGCTCCCCTCAGTGTGACCTGTCAGTCTGTTCACACTCCCCTCAGTGCTGTCTGTCTGCTCACACTCCACTCAGTGCTGTCTGTCTGTCTGCTCACATCCCCTCAGTGCTGTGTGTTCACACACCTTTCAGTGCTGTCTGTTCACAATCCCTTCAGCGCTGTTTGTCTGCTCACACTCCCCTCAGTGCTGTGTGTCTGTCTGCTCACGCTCTCCTCAGTGCTGTCTGTCTGCTCACTCTCCACTCAGTGCTGTCTGTCTGTCTGCTCACAACACCTCAGTGCTGTGTGCTCACACTCCTTTCAGTGCTGTCTGTTCACAGTCCCTTCAGCGCTCTTTTTCTGCTCACACTCCAGTCAGTGCTACCTGTCCGTCTGCTCATGCTCCGCTCAGTGCTGTCTATCTGACTGCTCACACTCTCCTCAGAGCTGGTTGTCTGTCTGCTCACACTGCCTTCAGTGCTGTCTGTCTCTCTGCACACACTCCCCTCAATGCTGGCTGGCTTTTTGCTCATGTTCCCCTCAGTGCTGTCTGTCTGTCTACTCACACTCCCCTCAGAGCTGGTTGTCTGTCTGCTCACACTCCTCTCAACACTGTCTGTCAGTCTACTCACACTCCCCTCAGCGCTGTATGTCTGTCTGCTCGTACACCCTTCAGTGCTGTCTGTCTGTCTGCTCACACTCTCCTCAATACTGGCTGTCTGTCTGCTTACACTCCTCTGAACGCTGTCTGTCTGTCTGCTCACACTCACCTGAGTGCTGTCTGTCTGTCTGCTCAAACTCCCCTCAGAGCTGTCTGTCTGCTCATATTCCCCTCAGCGCTGTCTTTTTGTCTACTCACACTCCCCTCTCTGCTACCTGTCTGTCTGCTGACATTCCTCTCAGTGCTGTCCGTCTGTCTGCTCACACTCCTCTCACTGCTACCTGTCTGTCTGTTCACATTCCCCTCAGTGCTACCTGTATATCTGTTCACACTCCCCTCAGTGCCGGCTGTCTGTCGGCTCACACTCCCCTCAGTGCTGTCTGTCTGTCTGCTCACACTCCCCTCAGAGCTGGTGTCTGTCTGCTCACACTCCCTTCAACACTGTCTGTCTGTCTACTCACACTGCCCTCTGTGCTGTCTGTCTCTCTGCTCACGCACCGATCAGTGCAACCTGTCTGTCTGCTCACGCTCCCCTCAGTGCTGGATGTCTGCTCACACTCCCCTCAGTGCTGTCTCTCTGCTCACACTCCCCTCAGTGCTGTCTGTCTGCTCACACTCCCCTCAGTACTGGCTGTCTGTCTGTTCACACTCCCCTCAGAGTTAGCTGCCTCTCTGCTCACACTCCCCTTAGTGCTGTCTGTCTGTCTGCTCACACTCCCCTCACTGCTGTCTGTCTGTCTGCTCACACTCCCCTCAGTGCTGTGTGCTCACACTCCTGTCAGTGCTGTCTGTTCACAGTCCCTTCAGTGCTGTTTGTCTGCTCACACTCCCCTCAGTGCTGTGTGTCTGTCTGCTCACACTCCCCTCAGTGCTGTCTGTCTGTCTGCTCACACTCCAGTCAGTGCCACCTGTCCGTCTGCTCACATTCCCTTCAGTACTGTCTGTCTGTCTGTTCACACTCCCCTCAGCACTGTCTGCTCACACTCCCCTCAGCGTAGTCTGCCTGTCTGCTCACACTCCCCTCAGAGCTACCTGTCTGTCTGCTCATGCTCCCCTCAGTGCTGTCTGTCTTTCTGCTCACACTCCCATCAGTGCTGTCTGACTGCTCACACTCCCCTCTCTGCTACCTGTCTGTCTGTTCACATTCCCCTCAGTGCTACCTGTATGTCGGTTCACACACCCCTCAGTGCCGGCTGTCTGTCTGCTCACACTCCGCTCAGTGCTGTCTGTCTGTCTGCTCACACACCCCTCAGAGCTGGTGTCTGTCTGCTCACACTCCCTTCAACACTGTCTGTCTGTCAACTCACACTGCCCCCTGTGCTGTCTGTCTCTCTGCTCACGCACCGATCAGTGCTACCTGTCTGTCTGTTCACACTCTCCTCAGTGCTGTCTGTCTGTCTGCTCACACTCCAGTCAGTGCTACCTGTCTGTCTGCTCACATTCCCTTCAGTACTGTCTGTCTGCTCACACTCCCCTCAGTGTTACCTGTCTGTCTGCTCAAAATTCCCCTCAGCGCTTTCAGTTCACACTCCGCTCCTTGCTATCTGTCTGCTCTCACTCCCCTCAGTGCTGTCTGTCTGCACACACTCCACTCAGTGCTGTCTGTCTGTCTGCTCACACTCCCCTCAGTGCTGTCTGTGTGTCTGCTCACACTCCCCTCAGTGCTGTATGTCTGCCCACACTCCCCTCAGTGCTGTCTGTCTGCTCACACTCCACTGAGTGCTGTCTGTCTGTCTGCTCACGCTCCCCTCAGTGCTGTCTGTGTGTCTGTTCACACTCCCCTCAGTGTGACCTGTCTGTCTGTTCACACTCCCCTCAGTGCTGTCTGTCTGTCTGCTCACAACACCTCAGTGCTGTGTGCTCACACTCCTTTCAGTGCTGTCTGTTCACAGTCCCTTCAGCGCTGTTTTTCTGCTCACACTCCCCTCAGTGCTGTGTGTCTGTCTGCTCACGCTCCCCTCAGTGCTGTCTGTCTGTCTGCTCACACTCCTGTCAGTGCTACCTGTCCGTCTGCTCACATTCCCTTCAGTACTGTCTGTCTTTCTGTTCACACTCCCCTCAGCACTGTCTGCTCACACTCCCCTCAGCGTTGTCTGCCTGTCTGCTCACACTCCCCTCAGTGCTACCTGTCTGTCTGCTCATGCTCCCCTCAGTGCTGTCTGTCTGTCTGCTCACACTCCCATCAGTGCTGTCTGACCGCTCACACTCCCCTCAGAGCTGGTTGTCTGTCTGCTCACACTCCTCTCAACAATGTCTGTCTGTCTACTCACACTCCCCTCAGCGCTGTCCATCTGTCTGCTCAAACACGCCTCAGTGCCGGCTGTCTGTCTGCTCACACTCTCCTCAATACTGGCTGTCTGTATGCTTACACTCCCCTGAGCGCTGTCTGTCTGTCTGCTCACATTCGCCTCAGTGCTGTCTGTCTGCTCACACTCCCCTCAGTGCTGTCTGTCTGTCTGCTCACACTCCCCTCAGTGCTGTCTGTTCACAGTCCCTTCAGCGCTGTCTGTCTGCTCACACACCCCTCAGTGCTGTGTGTCTGTCTGTTCACACTCCCCTCAGTGCTGTCTGTCTGTCTGCTCACACTCCAGTCAGTGCTACCTGTATGTCTGCTCACATTCCCTTCAGTACTGTCTGTCAGTCTGCTCACACTCCCCTCAGTGTTACCTGTCTGTCTGCTCAAAACTCCCTTCAGCACTTTCAGTTCACACTCCCCTCCGTGCTATCTGTCTGCTCGCACTCCCCTCAGTGCTGTCTGTCTGCACACACTCCCCTCAGTGCTGTCTGTCTGTCTGCTCACATTCCCTTCAGTGCTCTCTATGTGTCTGCTCACACTCCCTTCAGTGCTGTATGTCTGCCCACACTCCCCTCAGTG
Source organism: Carcharodon carcharias (assembly GCF_017639515.1). Lineage (NCBI taxonomy): Eukaryota > Metazoa > Chordata > Chondrichthyes > Lamniformes > Lamnidae > Carcharodon > Carcharodon carcharias. The sequence continues at coordinate 95,340,203 of NC_054474.1, forward strand.
CTGTCTGTCTGTCTGCTCACGCTCCCCTCAGTGTGACCTGTCAGTCTGTTCACACTCCCCTCAGTGCTGTCTGTCTGCTCACACTCCACTCAGTGCTGTCTGTCTGTCTGCTCACATCCCCTCAGTGCTGTGTGTTCACACACCTTTCAGTGCTGTCTGTTCACAATCCCTTCAGCGCTGTTTGTCTGCTCACACTCCCCTCAGTGCTGTGTGTCTGTCTGCTCACGCTCTCCTCAGTGCTGTCTGTCTGCTCACACTCCACTCAGTGCTGTCTGTCTGTCTGCTCACAACACCTCAGTGCTGTGTGCTCACACTCCTTTCAGTGCTCTCTGTTCACAGTCCCTTCAGCGCTGTTTTTCTGCTCACACTCCCCTCAGTGCTTTGTGTCTGTCTGCTCACGCTCCCCTCAGTGCTGTCTGTCTGTCTGCTCACACTCCAGTCAGTGCTACCTGTCCGTCTGCTCACGCTCCGCTCAGTGCTGTCTATCTGTCTGCTCACACTCCCCTCAGTGCTGTCTGTCTGTCTGCTCACACTCCCCTCAGTGCTGTCTGTTCACAGTCCCTTCAGCGCTGTCTGTCTGCTCACACTCCCCTCAGTGCTGTCTGTCTGTCTGCTCACACTCCAGTCAGTGCTACCTGTCTGTCTGCTCACATTCCCTTTAGTACTGTCTGTCTGTCTGCTCACACTCCCCTCAGTGTTACCTGTCTGTCTGCTCAAAACTCCCTTCAGCGCTTTCAGTTCACACTCCCCTCCATGCTATCTGTCTGCTCGCACTCCCCTCAGTGCTGTCTGTCTGCACACACTCCCCTCAGTGCTGTCTGTCTGTCTGCTCACATTCCCCTCAGTGCTCTCTGTGTGTCTGCTCACACTCCCTTCAGTGCTGTATGTCTGCCCACACTCCCCTCAGTGCTGTCTGTCTGTCTGCTCACGCTCCCCTCAGTGTGACCTGTCAGTCTGTTCACACTCCCCTCAGTGCTGTCTGTCTGCTCACACTCCACTCAGTGCTGTCTTTCTGTCTGCTCACATCCCCTCAGTGCTGTGTGTTCACACACCTTTCAGTGCTGTCTGTTCACAATCCCTTCAGCGCTGTTTGTCTGCTCACACTCCCCTCAGTGCTGTGTGTCTGTCTGCTCACGCTCTCCTCAGTGCTGTCTGTCTGTCTGCTCACACTCCAGTCAGTGCTACCTGTCCGTCTGCTCACATTCCCTTCAGTACTGTCTGCCTGTCTGTTCACACTCCCCTCAGCACTGTCTGCTCGCACTCCCCTCAGCATAGTCTGCCTGTCTGCTCACACTCCCCTCAGTGCTGTCTGTCTGTCTGCTCACACTCCCATCAGTGCTGGCTGACTGCTCACACTCCCCTCAGAGCTGGTTGTCTGTCTGCTCACACTCCTCTCAACAATGTCTGTCTGTCTATTCACACTCCCCTCAGTGCTGTTCGTCTGTCTGCTCATACACGCCTCAGTGCCTGCTGTCTGTCTGCTCACACTCCCTTCTCTGCTTCCTGTCTGTCTGTTCACATTCATCTCAGTGCTACCTGTATGTCGGTTCACACTCCCCTCAGTGCCGGCTGTCTGTCTGCTCACACTCCCCTCAGTGCTGTCTGTCTGTCTGCTCACACTCCCCTCAGAGCTGGTGTCTGTCTGCTCACACTCCCTTCAACACTGTCTGTCTGTCTACTCACACTGCCCTCTGTGCTGTCTGTCTCTCTGCTCACGCACCGATCAGTGCAACCTGTCTGTCTGCTCACGCTCCCCTCAGTGCTGGATGTCTGCTCACACTCCCCTCAGTGCTGTCTCTCTGCTCACACTCCCCTCAGTGCTGTCTGTCTGCTCACACTCCCCTCAGTACTGGCTGTCTGTCTGTTCACACTCCCCTCAGAGTTAGATGCCTCTCTGCTCACACTCCCCTTAGTGCTGGCTGTCTGCCTGCTTGCGCTCCCCTTAGTGCTGTCTGTCTGTCTGCTCACACTCCCCTCAGTGCTGTCTGTCTGCTCACACTCCCCTCAGTACTGTCTGTCTGTCTGTTCACACTCCCCTCAGTGTTATCTGCCTCTCTGCTCACACTCCCCTCAGTGCTGTGTGTCTGTCTGCTCACACTCCCCTCAGTGCTGTCTGTTCACAGTCCCCGCAGCACGTGTCTGTCTGCTCACACTCCCCTCAGTTCTGTCTGTCTGTCTGCTCACGCTCCCGTTAGTGCTGTCTGTCTATCTGCTCACACTACAGTCAGTGCTACCTGTCTGTCTGCTCACATTCCCTTCAGTACTGGCCGTCTGTCTGCTCACACTCCCCTCACTGTTACCTGTCTGTCTGCTCAAAACTCCCCTCAGCGCTGTCTGTTCACACAGACCTCAGCTCTGTCTGTCTGCTCACATTGCCCTCAATGCTGTCTGTGTGTCTGCTGACACTCCCCTCAGTTCTGTCTGTCTGCCCACATGCCCCTCAGTGTTGTCTGTCTGTCTGCTCACGCTCCCCTCAGTGTGAACTTTCTGTCTGTTCACATGCCCCTCAGTGCTGTCTGTTGGCTCACACTCCCCTCAACGCTGTCTGTCTGTCTGTCTGTTGACACTCCCCTCAGTGCTAACTGTCTGTCTGCTCATGCTCCCCTCAGTGCTGTCTGTCCGTCTGCTCACACTCCCCACAGCGTTGTCTGTCTGTTTGCTCACACACGCCTCAGTGCTGGCTGTCTGTTTGCTCGCACTTCCCTCAGTGCTGTCTGTCTGTCTGCTCACCCTTCCCTCAGTGCTACCTGTCTGTCTGCTCATGCTCCCCTCAGTACTGTCTGCCTGTTTGTTCACACTCCTGTCAGCGCTGTCTGTCTGCTCACACGTCTCTCAGCGCCGTCTGTCTGTCTGCGCACACTCCCCTCAGTGCTACCTGTTTGTCTGCTCACATTCCTCTCAGTGCTGTCCGTCTGTTTGCTCACACTCCCCTCATTGCTACCTGTATGTCTGTTCACATTCCCCTCAGCGCTGTCTGTTTGTCTGCTCACAATCCCCGCAGTGCTGGCTCTCTGTGTGCTCGCACTCCCCTCAGTGCTGTCTTTCTGACCGCTCACACTCCCCTCAGAGCTAGGTGTCTGTCTGCTCACATTCCCTTCAACACTGTCTGTCTGTCTACTCACACTGCCCTCAGTGCTGTCTGTCTCTCTGCACACGCTCCCCTCAGTGCTACCTGTCTGTCTGTTCACAGTCCCCTCATTGCTGTCTGTCTGCTCACACTCCGCTCAGCACTACCTGTCTGTCTGTTCACACTCCCCTCAGTGCTGTCTGTCTGCTCACACTCCCCTCAGTACTGGCTGTCTGTCTGTTCACACTGCCCTCAGTGTTATCTGCCTCTCTGCTCACAGTCCCCTCAGTGCTGGCTTTCTGTCTGCTCACACTCCCCTCAGCGCTGTCTGGTTGCCTGCTCACACTCCCCTCAGTGCTGTCTGTTCACAGTCCTTTCAGCGCTGTCTGTCTGCTCACACTCCCCTCAGTGCTGTGTCTGTCTGCTCACGCTCCCCTCAGTGCTGTCTGTCTGTCTGCTCACACTCCAGTCAGTGCTACCTGTCTGTCTGCTCACATTCCCTTCAGTACTGTCTGTCTGTCTGCTCACTCTCCCCTCAGTGTTACCTGTCTGTCTGCTCACATTCCTCTCAGTGCTGTCCGTCTGTCTGCTCACACTCCCCTCATTGCTACCTGTATGTCTGTTCACATTCTCCTCAGCGCTGTCTGTCTGTCTGCTCACAATCCCCGCAGTGCTGGCTCTCTGTGTGCTCGCACTCCCCTCAGTGCTGTCTGTCTGACTGCTCACACTCCCCTCAGAGCTAGGTGTCTGTCTGCTCACATTCCCTTCAACACTGTCTGTCTGTCTACTCACACTGCCCTCAGTGCTGTCTGTCTCTCTGCACACGCTCCCCTCAGTGCTCCCTGTCTGTCTGTTCACAGTCCCCTCATTGCTGTCTGTCTGCTCACACTCCCCTCAGTGTTTTCTGCCTGTTCACACTCCCCTCAGTGCTGTCTCTCTGCTCACACTCCGCTCAGCACTACCTGTCTGTCTGTTCACACTCCCCTCAGTGCTGTCTGTCTGCTCACACTCCCCTCAGTACTGGCTGTCTGTCTGTTCACACTGCCCTCAGTGTTATCTGCCTCTCTGCTCACAGTCCCCTCAGTGCTGGCTTTCTGTCTGCTCACACTCCCCTCAGCGCTGTCTGGTTGCCTGCTCACACTCCCCTCAGTGCTGTCTGTTCACAGTCCTTTCAGCGCAGTCTGACTGCTCACACTCCCCTCAGTGCTGTGTCTGTCTGCTCACGCTCCCCTCAGTGCTGTCTGTCTGTCTGCTCACACTCCAGTCAGTGCTACCTGTCTGTCTGCTCACATTCCCTTCAGTACTGTCTGTCTGTCTGCTCACACTCCCCTCAGTGTTACCTGTCTGTCTGCTCAAAACTCCCCTCAGCGCGTTCAGTTCACACTCCCCTCCGCGCTGTCTGTCTGCTGAGACTCCCCTCAGTACTGTCTGTCTGCACACACTCCACTCAGTGCTGTCTGTCTGTCTGCTCACACTCCCCTCAGTGCTGTCTGTGTTTCTGCTCACACTCCCCTCAGTGCTATCTTTCTGCCCACACTCCCCTCAGTGCTGTCTGTCTGTCTGCTCATGCTCCCCTCAGTGTGACCTGTCCGTCTGTTCACACTTCTCTCAGTGCTGTCTGTCTGCTCACACTCCCCTCAGTGCTGTCTGTCTGTCTGCTCACAACCCCGCAGTGCTGTATGTTCACACTCTCTTCAGCGCTGTCTGTCTGCTCATCCTCCCCTCAGTGCTGTCTTTCTGTCTGCTCACGCTCCCCTCAGTGCTACCTGTCTGTCTGCTCACATTCCCTTTAGTACTGGCTGGCTGTCTGCTCACACTCCCCTCAGTGATACCTTTCTGTCTGCTCAAAACTCCCCTCAACGCTGTCTGTTCACACTCCCCTCAGTGCTCTCTGTCTGCACACACTCCGCTCAGTGCTGTCTGTCTGTCTGCTCACACTCCCCTCAGTGCTGTCTGTGTGTCTGCTCACACTCCCCTCAGTGCTGTCTGTCTGTTCACACTGCCCTCAGTGCTGTCTGTCTGCTCACACTCCCCTCAGCGCTGTCTGTCTGTCTGCTGACACTCCCATCAGTGCTACCTGTCTGTCTGCTCACACTCCCCTCTGGACTGTCTGTCGTTCTGCTCACACTCCCCACAGCGTTGTCTGTCTGTTTGCTCACACTCCCCTCAATGCTGGCTGTCTGTCTGCTCGCACTTCCCTCAGTGCTGTCTGTCTGTCTGCTCACACTCCCCTCAGAGCTGGCTATCTGTCAGCTCACACTACCCTCAGCGCTGTCTGTCTGCTCACACTCCCCTCAGTGCTACCTGTCTGCCTGCTTATGGTCCCCTCAGTGCTGTCTGCCTGTCTGATCACAGTCCTGTCAGCACTGTCTGTCTGCTCACACTCCCCTCAGCGCTGTTTGTCTGTCTGCTCACACTTCCCTCAGTGCTACCTGTCCGTCTGCTCATATTCCCCTTAGCGCTGTCTGTCTGTCTGCTCACAATCCACTCAGTGCTGTCTGTCGGATCAAACTCCCTCAGTGCTGTCTCTCTGCTCACACTCCCCTCACCACTATGTGTCTGTCTGTTCATACTCCCCTCAGTGCTGTCTGTCTGCCTGCTCACACACCCCTCAGTACTGGCTGTCTGTCTGTTCACACTCGCCTCAGTGTTATCTGCCTCTGTGCTCACACTCCCCTCAGTGCTGGCTGTCTGTCTGCTCACACTCCCCTCAGCGCTGTCTGTCTTCTCACGCTCCCATCAGTGTGACCTGTCTGTCTGTTCACACTCCCCTCAGTGCTACCTGTCTGTCTGTTCACACTCCCCTCAGGGCTGTCTGTCTGCTCACACTTCCCTCAGTGCTATCTGCCTGTCTGCTCACACTCCCCTCAGTGTTGGCTCTCTGTCTGCTCACACTCCCCTCAGCGCTGTCTGTCTGCTCACAATCCACTCAGTGCTGTCTGTCTGATCAAACTTCCCTCAGTGATGTCTCTCTGCTCACACTCCCCTCAGCACTACCTGTCTTTCTGTTCACACTCCCCTCATTGCTGTCTGTCTGCTCACACTCCCCTCAGTACTGGCTGTCTGTCTGTTCACACTCCCCTCAGTGCTGTCTGTTCACACTCCCCTCAGAGCTTTCTGTCTGCTCACATTCCCCTTAGTGCAGTCTGTCTGTATGCTCACGCTACCCTCAGTGCTGTCTGTCTGCATACACTCCCCTCAGTGCTGTCTGCCTGTTTGTTCACACTCCTGTCAGGTCTGTCTGTCTGCTCACATTCCCCTCAGCGCTGTCTGTCTGTCTGCTCACACTCCCCTCAGTGCTGTTTCTCTGCTCACACTCCCCTCAGCACTGTCTGTCTGTCTGTTCACACACCCCTCAGTGCCCTCTGTCTGCTCACACTCCCCTCAGTGCTGGCTGTCTATCTGCTCGCACTTCCCTCAGTGCTGTCTTTCTGTCTGCTCACACTCCCCTCAGTGCTACCTGTCTGTCTGCTCATGCTCCCCTCAGTGCTGTCTGCCTGTTTGTTCACACTCCTGTCAATGCTTTATTTCTACTCACATGCCTCCCAGCGCTGTCTGCCTGTCTGCTCACACTCCCCTCAGTGCTGGCTGTCTGTCTGCTGACACTTGCCCCAGCGCTGTCTGTCTGCTCACAATCCCCTCAGTCCTGTCTGTCTGATCAAACTCCCTCAGTGCTCTCTCTCTGCTCACACTCCCCTCACCACTACGTGTCTGTCTGTTCATACTCCCCTCAGTGCTGACTGTCTGCTCACACTCCGCTCAGTACTGGCTGTCTGTCTGTTCACACGCGCCTCAGTGTTAACTGCCTCTCTGCTCACACTCCCCTCAGTGCTGGCTGTCTGTCTGCTCACACTCCCCTCAGCGCTGTGTGTTCACACTCCCCTCAGTGCTGTCTGTCTGCTCACACTCCGCTCAGTGCTGTCTGTCTGTCTGCTCACACCCACCCCAGTGCTGTCTGTGTGTCTGCTCACAATCCCCTCAGTGCTGTCTGTGTGCCCACACTCCCCTCAGTGCTGTCTGTCAGTCTGCTCACACTCCCCTCAGTGTGACCTGTCTGTCTGTTCACACTCCCCTCTGTGCTAACTGTCTGTCTGTTTGCACTACCCTCAGTGCTGTCTGTCTGCTCACAATCCCCTCAGCACTACCTGTCTTTCTGTTCACACTCCCCTCAGTGTTGTCTGTCTGCTCACAATCCACTCAGTGCTGTCTGTCTGTCTGCTCACGCTCCCCTCAGTGCTGTCTGTCTGCATACACTCCCCTCAGTGCTGTCTGCCTGTTTGTTCACACTCCTGTCAGCTCTGTCTGTCTGCTCACACTCCCCTCAGCGCTGTCTGTCTGTCTACTCACATTCCATTCAGTGCTGTCCGTCTGTCTGCTCACTCTCCCGTCATTGCTACCTGTATGTCTGTTCACACTCCCCTCAGCGCTGTCTGTCTGTCTGCTCACAATCCCCACAGTGTTGGCTGTCTGTCTGCTCACACTCCCCTCAGTGCTGTCTGCCTGACTGCTCACACTCCCCTCAGTGCTGTCTGTCTGTCTGCTCACACTCCCCGCAGGGCTGTCTGTCTGCTCACACTTCCCTCAGTGTTATGTGCCTGTCTGCTCACACTCCCCTCAGTGCTGGCTCTCTGTCTGCTCACACTCCCCTCAGTGCTACCTGTCTGTCTGTTCGCACTCCCCTCAGTGCTGTCTGTCTGCTCACAATCCCCTCAGCACTTCCTGTCTTTCTGTTCACACTCCCCTCAGTGCTGTCTGTCTGCTCACAATCCCCTCAGTGCTGTCTGTCTGTCTGCTCACGCTCCCCTCAGTGCTCTCTGTCTGCATACACTCCCCTCAGTGCTGTCTGCCTGTTTGTTTACACACCTGTCAGCTCTGTCTGTCTGCTCACACTCCCCTCAGCGCTGTCTGTCTGTCTGCTCACACTCCCCTCAGTGCTACCTGTCTGTTTGATCACATTGCTCTCAGCGCTGTCTGTCTGTCTGCTCACAATCCCCGCAGTGTTGGCTGTCTGTCTGCTCGCACTCCCCTCAGTGCTGTCTGCCTGATTGCTCACACTCCCCTCAGAGCTGGTTGTCTGTCTACTCACACAGCCCTCAGTGCTGTCTGTCTCTCTGCTCCCGCTCCCCTCAGTGCTACCTGTCTTTCTGCTCACACTCCCCTCAGTGTTATCTGCCTGTCAGCTCACACTCCCCTCAGCGCTGTGTGTCTGCTCACAATCCCCACAGTGCTGTGTGTCTTATCACACTCCCCTCAGTGCTGTCTCTCTGCTCACACTCCCCTCAGCTCTACCTGTCTGTCTGTTCACACTCCCCTCAGTGCTGTCTGTCTGCTCACACTCCCCTCAGTACTGGCTGTCTGTCTGTTCACACTCCCCTCAGTGTTAACTGCCTTTCTGCTCACACTCCATTCAGTGCTGCTGTCTGTCTGCTCACACTCCGCTCAGAGCTGTCTGTCTGTCTGCTCACACACCCCCAGTGCTGTCTGTGTGTCTGCTCATGCTCCCCTCAGTGTGACCTGTCTGTCTGTTCACACTCCCCTCAGTGCTACCTGTCTGTTCGCACTCCCCTCAGTGCTGTCTGTCTGCTCACAATCCCCTCAGCACTACCTGTCTTTCTGTTCACACTCCCCTCAGTGCTGTCTGTCTGCTCACAATCCCCTCAGTGCCGTCTGTCTGTCTGCTCACGCTCCCCTCAGTGCTGTCTGTCTGCATATGCTCCCCTCAGTGCTGTATGCCTGTTTGTTCACACTCCTTCAGCTCTGTCTGTCTGCTCACACTCCCCTCAGTGCTACCTGTCTGTCTGCTCACATTCCTTTCAGTGCTGTCCGTCTGTCTGCTCACTCTCCCGTCATTGCTACCTGTATGTCTGCTCACACTCCCCTCAGCGCTGTCTGTCTGTCTGCTCACAATCCCCGCAGTGTTGGCTGTCTGTCTGCTCGCACTCCCCTCACTGCTGTCTGCCTGACTGCTCACACTCCCCTCAGAGCTGGTTGTCTGTCTACTCACACAGCCCTCAGTGCTGTCTGTCTCTCTGCTCCCGCTCCCCTCAGTGCTGCCTGTCTTTCTGCTCACACTCCCCTCAGTGTTATCTGCCTGTCAGCTCACACTCCCCTCAGCGCTGTGTGTCTGCTCACAATCCCCTCAGTGCTGTCTGTCTTATCACACTCCCCTCAGTGCTGTCTGCCTTATCACACTCCCCTCAGTGCTTTCTCTCTGCTCACACTCCCCTCAGCTCTACATGTCTGTCTGTTCACACTCCCCTCAGTGCTGTCTGTCTGCTTACTCTCCCTTCAGTACTGGCTGTCTGTCTGTTCACACTCCCCTCAGTGTTATCTGCCTCTCTGCCCACATTCCCCTTAGTGCTGGCTTTCTGTCTGCTCATAATCCCCTCAGCGCAGTCTGTCTGTCTGCTCACACTCCCCTCAGCGCTGTCTGTCTGTCTGCTCACACTCCCTTCAGTGCTGTCTGTTCACACTCCCTTCAGCACTGTGTGTCTGCTCACACTCCCCTCAGTGCTGTCTGCCTGACTGCTCACACTCCCCTCAGAGCTGGTTTTCTGTGTACTCACACTCCCCTCAGTGCTGTCTGTCTCTCTGCTCCCGCTCCGCTCAGTGCTACCTGTCTTTCTGCTCACACTCCCCTCAGTGTTATCTGCCTGTCAGCTCACACTCCCCTCAGCGCTGTGTGTCTGCTCACAATCCCCTCAGTGCTGTCTGTCTTATCACATTCCCCTCAGTGCTGTCTCTCTGCTCACACTCCCCTCAGCTCTGCCTGTCTGTCTGTTCACACTCCCCTCAGTGCTGTCTGTCTGCTCACAGTCCCCTCAGTACTGGCTGTCTGTCTGTTCACACTCCCCTCAGTGTTATCTGCCTCTCTGCCCACATTCCCCTTAGTGCTGGCTGTCTGTCTGCTCACACTCCCCTCAGCGCTGTCTGTCAGTCTGCTCACACTCCCTTCAGTGCGATCTGTTCACACTCCCTTCAGCACTATGTGTCTGCTCACACTCCCCTCAGTGCTATCTGTCTGTTTGCTCACATTCCCTTCAGTACTGTCTGCCTGTCTGCTCACACTCCCCTCAGTGCTACCTGTCTGTCTGCTCAAAACTCCCCTTAGCGCTGTCTGTTCACACTCCCCTCAGTGCTACCTGTCTGTCTGCTCAGAACTCCCCTCAGCGCTCTCTGTTCACACTCCCCTCAGTGCTGTCTCTCTGCTCACACTCCCCTCACCACTACGTGTCTGTCTGTTCATACTCCCGTCAGTGCTGTCTGTCTGCTCACACTCCCCTCAGTACTGGCTGTCTGTCTGTTCACGCTCGCCTCAGTGTTATCTGCCTCTTTGCTCACACTCCCCTCAGTGCTGGCTGTCTGTCTGCTCACACCCCCCCCCAGTGCTGTCTGTGTGTTTTCTCACATTCCCCTCAGTGCTGTCTGTCTGCCCACACTCCCCTCAGTGCTGTCTGTCTGTCTGCTCACGCTCCCATCAGTGTGACCTGTCTGTCTGTTCACACTCCCCTCAGTGCTAACAGTCTGTCAGTTCACACTCCCCGCAGGGCTGTCTGTCTGCTCACAATTCCCTCAGTGTTATCTGCCTGTCTGCTCACACTCCCCTCAGTGCTGGCTCTCTGTCTGCTCACACTCCCCTCAGTGCTACCTGTCTGTCTGTTCGCACTCCCCTCAGTGCTGTCTGTCTGCTCACAATCCCCTCATCACTTCCTGTCTTTCTGTTCACACTCCCCTCAGCGCTGTCTGTCTGCTCACACTCCGCTCAGAGCTGTCTGTCTGTCTGCTCACATCCCCCCCAGTGCTGTCTGTGTGTCTGCTCACAATCCCGTCAGTGCTGTCTGTCTGCCCACACTCCCCTCAGTGCTGTCTGTCTGTCTGTTGGCACTCCCCTCAGTGCTGTCTGTCTGCTCACAATCCCCTCAGCACTACCTGTCTTTCTGTTCACACTCCCCTCAGTGCTGTCTGTCTGCTCACAATCCCCTCAGTGCCGTCTGTCTGTCTGCTCACGCTCCCCTCAGTGCTGACTGTCTGCATACGCTCCCCTCAGTGCTGTATGCCTGTTTGTTCACACTCCTTCAGCTCTGTCTGTCTGCTCACACTCCCCTCAGTGCTACCTGTCTGTCTGCTCACATTCCTTTCAGTGCTGTCAATCTGTCTGCTCACTCTCCCGTCATTGCTACCTCTATGTCTGCTCACACTCCCCTCACCGCTGTTTGTCTGTCTGCTCACAATCCCCGCAGTGTTGGCTGTCTGTCTGCTCGCACTCCCCTCAGTGCTGTCTGCCTGACTGCTCACACTCCCCTCAGAGCTGGTTGTCTGTCTACTCACACAGCCGTCAGTGCTGTCTGTCTCTCTGCTCCCGCTCCCCTCAGTGCTACCTGTCTTTCTGCTCACACTCCCCTCAGTGTTATCTGCCTGTCAGCTCACACTCCCCTCAGCGCTGTGTGTCTGCTCAGAATCCCCTCAGTGCTGTCTGTCTTGTCATACTCCCCTCAGTGCTATCTCTCTGCTCACACTCCCCTCAGCTCTACCTGTCTGTCTGTTCACACTCCCCTCAGTGCTGCCTGTCTGCTTACTCTCCCCTCAGTACTGGCTGTCTGTCTGTTCACACTCCCCTCAGTGTTATCTGCCTCTCTGCCCACATTCCCCTTAGTGCTGGCTTTCTGTCTGCTCACACTCCCCTCAGCGCAGTCTGTCTGTCTGCTCACACTCCCCTCAGCGCTGTCGGTCTGTCTGCTCACACTCCCTTCAGTGCTGTCTGTTCACACTCCCTTCAGCACTGTGTGTCTGCTCACACTCCCCTCAGTGCTGTCTGTCTCTCTGCTCACGCTCCTCTCAGTGCTATCTGTCTGTCTGCTCACATTCCCTTAAGTACTGTCTGTCTGTCTGCTCACACTCCCCTCAGTGCTACCTGTCTTTCTGCTCAAAACTCCCCTTAGCGCTGTCTGTTCACACTCCCCTCAGTGCTACCTGTCTGTCTGCTCAGAACTCCCCTCAGCGCTGTCCGTTCAAACTCCCCTCAGTGCTGTCTGTCTGCTCACACTCCCCTCAGTGCCGGCTGTCTGTCTGCAGACACTCCCCTCAGCGCTGTCTGTCCGCTCACAATCCCCTAAGTGCTGTCTGTCTGATCAAACTCCCCTCAGTGCTGTCTTTTGCTCATACTCCCCTCACCACAACGTGTCTGTCTGTTCATACTCCCCTCAGTGCTGTCAGTCTGCTCACACTCCCCTCAGTACTGGCTGTCTGTCTGTTCACACTCGCCTCAGTGTTATCTGCCTCTTTGCTCACACTCCCCTCAGTGCTGGCTGTCTGTCTGCTAACACTCCCCTCAGCTGTGTGTGTTCACACTCCCCTCAGCGCTGTCTGTCTGCTCATACTCCGCTCAGTGCTGTCTGTCTGTCTGCTCACATTCCCCTCAGTGCTGTCTGTCTGCCCACACTCCCCTCACTGCTTTCTGTCTGTCTGCTCACGCTCCCCTCAGTGTGACCTGTCTGTCTGTTCACACTCCCCTCAGTGCTACCTGTCTGTCTGTTCGCACTCCCCGCAGGGCTGTCTGTCTGCTCACACTTCCCTCAGTGTTATCTGCCTGTCTGCTCACACTCCCCTCAGTGCTACCTGTCTGTCTGCTCAGAACTCCCCTCAGCGCTATCTGTTCACACTCCCCTCAGTGCTGTCTCTCTGCTCACACTCCCCTCACCACTACGTGTCTGTCTGTTCATACTCCCCTCAGTGCTGTCTGTCTGCTCACACTCCCCTCAGCTCTGTGTGTTCACACTCCCCTCAGCGCTGTCTGTCTGCTCACACCCCCCCCCCAGTGCTGTCTGTGCGTTTTCTCACATTCCCCTCAGTGCTGTCTGTCTGCCCACACTCCCCTCAGTGCTGTCTGTCTGTCTGCTCACGCTCCCATCAGTGTGACCTGTCTGTCTGTTCACACTCCCCTCAGTGCTAACAGTCTGTCAGTTCACACTCCCCGCAGGGCTGTCTGTCTGCTCACACTTCCCTCAGTATTATCTGCCTGTCTGCTCACACTCCCCTCAGTGCTGGCTCTCTGTCTGCTCACACTCCCTTCAGTGCTACCTGTCTGTCTGTTCGCACTCCCCTCAGTGCTGTCTGTCTGCTAACAATCCCCTCAGCACTTCCTGCCTTTCTGTTCACACTCACCTCAGTGCTGTCTGTCTGCTCACAATCCCCTCAGTGCTGTCTGTCTGTCTGCTCACGCTCCCCTCAGTGCTCTCGGTCTGCATACAATCCGCTCAGTGCTGTCTGCCTGTTTGTTCACACTCCTGTCAGCTCTGTCTGTCTGCTCACACTCCCCTCAGCGCTGTCTGTCTGTCTGCTCACACTCCCCTCAGTGCTACCTGTCTGTCTGATCACATTCCTCTCAGCGCTGTCTGTCTGTCTGCTCACAATCCCCGCAGTGTTGGCTGTCTGTCTGCTCGCACTCCCCTCAGTGCTGTCTGCCTGACTGCTCACACTCCCCTCTGAGCTGGTTGTCTGTCTACTCACACAGCCCTCAGTGCTGTCTGTCTCTCTGCTCACACTCCCCTCAGTGTTATCTGCCTGTCAGCTCACACTCCCCTCAGCGCTGTGTGTCTGCTCACAATCCCTCAGTGCTGTCTGTCTTATCACACTCCCCTCAGTGCTGTCTCTCTGCTCACACTCCCCTCAGCTCTACCTGTCTGTCTGTTCACACTCCCCTCAGTGCTGTCTGTCTGCTCACACTCCGCTCAGTACTGGCTGTCTGTCTGTTCACACTCGCCTCAGTGTTAACTGCCTTTCTGCTCACACTCCATTCAGTGCTGGCTGTCTGTCTGCTCACACTCCCATAAGCGATGTGTGTTCACACTCCCCTCAGCGCTGTCTGTCTGCTCACACTCCGCTCAGAGCTGTCTGTCTGTCTGCTCACACCCCCCCCAGTGCTGTCTGTGTGTCTGCTCACAATCCCGTCAGTGCTGTCTGTCTGCCCACACTCCCCTCAGTGCTGTCTGTCTGTCTGTTCGCACTCCCCTCAGTGCTGTCTGTCTGCTCACAATCCCCTCAGCACTACCTGTCTTTCTGTTCACACTCCCCTCAGTGCTGTCTGTCTGCTCACAATCCCCTCAGTGCCGTCTGTCTGTCTGCTCACGCTCCCCTCAGTGCTGTCTGTCTGCATACGCTCCCCTCAGTGCTGTATGCCTGTTTGTTCACACTCCTTCAGCACTGTCTGTCTGCTCACACTCCCCTCAGTGCTACCTGTCTGTCTGCTCACAGTCCTTTCAGTGCTGTCCGTCTGTCTGCTCACTCTCCCGTCATTGCTACCTGTATGTCTGCTCACACTCCCCTCAGCGCTGTCTGTCTGTCTGCTCACAATCCCCGCAGTGTTGGCTGTCTGTCTGCTCGCACTCCCCTCAGTGCTGTCTGCCTGTCTGCTCACACTCCCCTCAGAGCTGGTTGTCTGTCTACTCACACAGCCCTCAGTGCTGTCTGTCTCTCTGCTCCCGCTCCCCTCAGTGCTACCTGTCTTTCTGCTCACACTCCCCTCAGTGTTATCTGCCTGTCAGCTCGCACTCCCGTCAGTGCTGTCTGTCTTGTCATACTCCCCTCTGTGCTATCTCTCTGCTCACACTCCCCTCAACTCTACCTGTCTGTCTGTTCACACTCCCCTTAGTGCTGGCTTTCTGTCTGCTCACACTCCCCTCAGCGCAGTCTGTCTGTCTGCTCACACTCCCCTCAGCGCTGTCTGTCTGTCTGCTCACACTCCCTTCAGTGCTGTCTGTTCACACTTCCTTCAGCACTGTGTGTCTGCTCACACTCCCCTCAGTGCTGTCTGTCTCTCTGCTCACGCTCCTCTCAGTGCTATCTGTATGTCTGCTCACATTCCCTTCAGTACTGTCTGTCTGTCTGCTCACACTCCCCTCAGTGCTACCTGTCTGTCTGCTCAAAACTCCCCTTAGCGCTGTCTGTTCACACTCCCCTCAGTGCTACTTGTCTGTCTGCTCAGAACTCCCCTCAGCGCTGTCCGTTCAAACTCCCCTCAGTGCTGTCTGTCTGCTCACACTCCCCTCAGTGCCGGCTGTCTGTCTGCAGACACTCCCCTCAGCGCTGTCTGTCCGCTCACAATCCCCTAAGTGCTGTCTGTCTGATCAAACTCCCCTCAGTGCTGTCTTTTGCTCATACTCCCCTCACCACAACGTGTCTGTCTGTTCATACTCCCCTCAGTGCTGTCAGTCTGCTCACACTCCCCTCAGTACTGGCTGTCTGTCTGTTCACACTCGCCTCAGTGTTATCTGCCTCTTTGCTCACACTCCCCTCAGTGCTGGCTGTCTGTCTGCTAACACACCCCTCAGCTGTGTGTGTTCACACTCCCCTCAGCGCTGTCTGTCTGCTCACACTCCGCTCAGTGCTGTCTGTCTGTCTGCTCACACCCCCCCCCAGTGCTGTCTGTGTGTCTGCTCACATTCCCCTCAGTGCTGTCTGTCTGCCCACACTCCCCTCACTGCTTTCTGTCTGTCTGCTCACGCTCCCCTCAGTGTGACCTGTCTGTCTGTTCACACTCCCCTCAGTGCTACCTGTCTGTCTGTTCACACTCCCCGCAGGGCTGTCTGTCTGCTCACACTTCCCTCAGTGTTATGTGCCTGTCTGCTCACACTCCCCTCAGTGCTGGCTCTCTGTCTGCTCACACTCCCCTCAGTGCTACCTGTCTGTCTGTTCGCACTCACCTCAGTGCTGTCTGTCTGCTCACAATCCCCTCAGCACTACCTGTCATTCTGTTCACACTCCCCTCAGTGCTGTCTGTCTGCTCACAATCCCCTCAGTGCTGTCTGTCTGTCTGCTCACGCTCCCCTCAGTGCTCTCTGTCTGCATACACTCCCCTCAGTGCTGTCTGCCTGTTTGTTCACACTCCTGTCAGCTCTATCTGTCTGCTCACACTCCCCTCAGCGCTCTCTGTCTGTCTGCTCACACTCCCCTCAGTGCTGTCTGTCTGCATACACTCCCCTCAGTGCTGTCTGCCTGTTTGTTCACACTCCTGTCAGCTCTGTCTGTCTGCTCACACTCCCCTCAGCGCTGTCTGTCTGTCTACTCACATTCCTTTCAGTGCTGTCCGTCTGTCTGCTCACTCTCCCGTCATTGCTAACTGTATGTCTGTTCACACTCCCCTCAGTGCTGTCTGTCTGTCTGCTCACAATCCCCGCAGTGTTGGCTGTCTGTCTGCTCACACTCCCCTCAGAGCTGGTTGTCTTTCTACTCACACAGCCGTCAGTGCTGTCTGTCTCTCTGCTCCCGCTCCCCTCAGTGCTACCTGTCTTTCTGGTCACACTCCCCTCAGTGTTATCTGCCTGTCAGCTCACACTCCCCTCAGCGCTGTGTGTCTGCTCACAATCCCCTCAGTGCTGTCTGTCTTATCACACTCCCCTCAGTGCTGTCTCTCTGCTCACAATCCCCTCAGCTCTACCTGTCTGTCTGTTTACACTCCCCTCAGTGCTGTCTGTCTGCTTACTCTCCCCTCAGTACTGGCTGTCTGTCTGTTCACACTCGCCTCAGTGTTATCTGCCTCTCTGCCCACATTCCCCTTAGTGCTGGCTGTCTGTCTGCTCACACTCCCTTCAGCACTGTGTGTCTGCTCACACTCCCCTCAGTGCTATCTGTCTGTCTGCTCACATTCCCTTCAGTGCTGTCTGTCTGTCTGCTCACACTCCCCTCAGTGCTACCTGTCTGTCTGCTCAAAACTCCCCTTAGCGCTGTCTGTTCACACTCCCCTCAGTGCTACCTGTCTGTCTGCTCAGAACTCCCCTCAGCGCTGTCTGTTCACACTCCCCTCAGTGCTACCTGTCTGTCTGCTCAGAATTCCCCTCAGCGCTGTCTGTTCACACTCCCCTCAGTGCTATCTGTCTGCTCACACTTCCCTCAGTGTTATCTGCCTGTCTGCTCACACTCCCCTCAGTGCTGTCTCTCTGTCTGCTCACACTCCCCTCAGTGCTACCTGTCTGTCTGTTCGCACTCACCTCAGTGCTGTCTGTCTGCTCACACTCCCCTCAGCACTACCTGTCTTTCTGTTCACACTCCCCTCAGTGCTGTCTGTCTTATCACACTCCCCTCAGTGCTGTCTCTCTGCTCACACTCCCCTCAGCTCTACATGTCTGTCTGTTCACACTCCCCTCAGTGCTGTCTGTCTGCTCACACTCCGCTCAGTACTGGCTGTCTGTCTGTTCACACTCGCCTCAGTGTTATCTGCTTCTTTGCTCACACTCCCCTCAGTGCTGGCTGTCTGTCTGCTAACACTCCCCTCAGCTCTGTGTGTTCACACTCCCCTCAGCGCTGTCTGTCTGCTCACACTCCCCTCAGTGCTGTCTGTCTGTCTGTTCACACCCCCCCCAGTGCTGTCTGTGTGTCTGCTCACATTCCCCTCAGTGCTGTCTGTCTGCTCACACTCCCCTCACCGCTGTTTGTCTGTCTGCTCACAATCCCCGCAGTGTTGGCTGTCTGTCTGCTCGCACTCCCCTCAGTGCTGTCTGCCTGACTGCTCACACTCCCCTCAGAGCTGGTTGTCTGTCTACTCACACAGCCGTCAGTGCTGTCTGTCTCTCTGCTCCCGCTCCCCTCAGTGCTACCTGTCTTTCTGCTCACACTCCCCTCAGTGTTATCTGCCTGTCAGCTCACACTCCCCTCAGCGCTGTGTGTCTGCTCAGAATCCCCTCAGTGCTGTCTGTCTTGTCATACTCCCCTCAGTGCTATCTCTCTGCTCACACTCCCCTCAGCTCTACCTGTCTGTCTGTTCACACTCCCCTCAGTGCTGTCTGTCTGCTTACTCTCCCCTCAGTACTGGCTGTCTGTCTGTTCACACTCCCCTCAGTGTTATCTGCCTCTCTGCCCACATTCCCCTTAGTGCTGGCTTTCTGTCTGCTCACACTCCCCTCAGCGCAGTCTGTCTGTCTGCTCACACTCCCCTCAGCGCTGTCGGTCTGTCTGCTCACACTCCCTTCAGTGCTGTCTGTTCACACTCCCTTCAGCACTGTGTGTCTGCTCACACTCCCCTCAGTGCTGTCTGTCTCTCTGCTCACGCTCCTCTCAGTGCTATCTGTCTGTCTGCTCACATTCCCTTAAGTACTGTCTGTCTGTCTGCTCACACTCCCCTCAGTGCTACCTGTCTTTCTGCTCAAAACTCCCCTTAGCGCTGTCTGTTCACACTCCCCTCAGTGCTACCTGTCTGTCTGCTCAGAACTCCCCTCAGCGCTGTCCGTTCAAACTCCCCTCAGTGCTGTCTGTCTGCTCACACTCCCCTCAGTGCCGGCTGTCTGTCTGCACACACTCCCCTCAGCGCTGTCTGTCCGCTCACAATCCCCTAAGTGCTGTCTGTCTGATCAAACTCCCCTCAGTGCTGTCTTTTGCTCATACTCCCCTCACCACAACGTGTCTGTCTGTTCATACTCCCCTCAGTGCTGTCAGTCTGCTCACACTCCCCTCAGTACTGGCTGTCTGTCTGTTCACACTCGCCTCAGTGTTATCTGCCTCTTTGCTCACACTCCCCTCAGTGCTGGCTGTCTGTCTGCTAACACTCCCCTCAGCTGTGTGTGTTCACACTCCCCTCAGCGCTGTCTGTCTGCTCACACTCCGCTCATTCCTGTCTGTCTGTCTGCTCACATTCCCCTCAGTGCTGTCTGTCTGCCCACACTCCCCTCACTGCTTTCTGTCTGTCTGCTCACGCTCCCCTCAGTGTGACCTGTCTGTCTGTTCACACTCCCCTCAGTGCTACCTGTCTGTCTGTTCGCACTCCCCGCAGGGCTGTCTGTCTGCTCACACTTCCCTCAGTGTTATCTGCCTGTCTGCTCACACTCCCCTCAGTGCTACCTGTCTGTCTGCTCAGAACTCCCCTCAGCGCTATCTGTTCACACTCCCCTCAGTGCTGTCTCTCTGCTCACACTCCCCTCACCACTACGTGTCTGTCTGTTCATACTCCCCTCAGTGCTGTCTGTCTGCTCACACTCCCCTCAGCTCTGTGTGTTCACACTCCCCTCAGCGCTGTCTGTCTGCTCACACCCCCCCCCCAGTGCTGTCTGTGCGTTTTCTCACATTCCCCTCAGTGCTGTCTGTCTGCCCACACTCCCCTCAGTGCTGTCTGTCTGTCTGCTCACGCTCCCATCAGTGTGACCTGTCTGTCTGTTCACACTCCCCTCAGTGCTAACAGTCTGTCAGTTCACACTCCCCGCAGGGCTGTCTGTCTGCTCACACTTCCCTCAGTATTATCTGCCTGTCTGCTCACACTCCCCTCAGTGCTGGCTCTCTGTCTGCTCACACTCCCTTCAGTGCTACCTGTCTGTCTGTTCGCACTCCCCTCAGTGCTGTCTGTCTGCTAACAATCCCCTCAGCACTTCCTGCCTTTCTGTTCACACTCACCTCAGTGCTGTCTGTCTGCTCACAATCCCCTCAGTGCTGTCTGTCTGTCTGCTCACGCTCCCCTCAGTGCTCTCGGTCTGCATACAATCCGCTCAGTGCTGTCTGCCTGTTTGTTCACACTCCTGTCAGCTCTGTCTGTCTGCTCACACTCCCCTCAGCGCTGTCTGTCTGTCTGCTCACACTCCCCTCAGTGCTACCTGTCTGTCTGATCACATTCCTCTCAGCGCTGTCTGTCTGTCTGCTCACAATCCCCGCAGTGTTGGCTGTCTGTCTGCTCGCACTCCCCTCAGTGCTGTCTGCCTGACTGCTCACACTCCCCTCTGAGCTGGTTGTCTGTCTACTCACACAGCCCTCAGTGCTGTCTGTCTCTCTGCTCACACTCCCCTCAGTGTTATCTGCCTGTCAGCTCACACTCCCCTCAGCGCTGTGTGTCTGCTCACAATCCCTCAGTGCTGTCTGTCTTATCACACTCCCCTCAGTGCTGTCTCTCTGCTCACACTCCCCTCAGCTCTACCTGTCTGTCTGTTCACACTCCCCTCAGTGCTGTCTGTCTGCTCACACTCCGCTCAGTACTGGCTGTCTGTCTGTTCACACTCGCCTCAGTGTTAACTGCCTTTCTGCTCACACTCCATTCAGTGCTGGCTGTCTGTCTGCTCACACTCCCATAAGCGATGTGTGTTCACACTCCCCTCAGCGCTGTCTGTCTGCTCACACTCCGCTCAGAGCTGTCTGTCTGTCTGCTCACACCCCCCCCAGTGCTGTCTGTGTGTCTGCTCACAATCCCGTCAGTGCTGTCTGTCTGCCCACACTCCCCTCAGTGCTGTCTGTCTGTCTGTTCGCACTCCCCTCAGTGCTGTCTGTCTGCTCACAATCCCCTCAGCACTACCTGTCTTTCTGTTCACACTCCCCTCAGTGCTGTCTGTCTGCTCACAATCCCCTCAGTGCCGTCTGTCTGTCTGCTCACGCTCCCCTCAGTGCTGTCTGTCTGCATACGCTCCCCTCAGTGCTGTATGCCTGTTTGTTCACACTCCTTCAGCACTGTCTGTCTGCTCACACTCCCCTCAGTGCTACCTGTCTGTCTGCTCACAGTCCTTTCAGTGCTGTCCGTCTGTCTGCTCACTCTCCCGTCATTGCTACCTGTATGTCTGCTCACACTCCCCTCAGCGCTGTCTGTCTGTCTGCTCACAATCCCCGCAGTGTTGGCTGTCTGTCTGCTCGCACTCCCCTCAGTGCTGTCTGCCTGACTGCTCACACTCCCCTCAGAGCTGGTTGTCTGTCTACTCACACAGCCCTCAGTGCTGTCTGTCTCTCTGCTCCCGCTCCCCTCAGTGCTACCTGTCTTTCTGCTCACACTCCCCTCAGTGTTATCTGCCTGTCAGCTCGCACTCCCGTCAGTGCTGTCTGTCTTGTCATACTCCCCTCTGTGCTATCTCTCTGCTCACACTCCCCTCAACTCTACCTGTCTGTCTGTTCACACTCCCCTTAGTGCTGGCTTTCTGTCTGCTCACACTCCCCTCAGCGCAGTCTGTCTGTCTGCTCACACTCCCCTCAGCGCTGTCTGTCTGTCTGCTCACACTCCCTTCAGTGCTGTCTGTTCACACTTCCTTCAGCACTGTGTGTCTGCTCACGCTCCTCTCAGTGCTATCTGTCTGTCTGCTCACATTCCCTTCAGTACTGTCTGTCTGTCTGCTCACACTCCCCTCAGTGCTACCTGTCTGTCTGCTCAAAACTCCCCTTAGCGCTGTCTGTTCACACTCCCCTCAGTGCTACTTGTCTGTCTGCTCAGAACTCCCCTCAGCGCTGTCCGTTCAAACTCCCCTCAGTGCTGTCTGTCTGCTCACACTCCCCTCAGTGCCGGCTGTCTGTCTGCAGACACTCCCCTCAGCGCTGTCTGTCCGCTCACAATCCCCTAAGTGCTGTCTGTCTGATCAAACTCCCCTCAGTGCTGTCTTTTGCTCATACTCCCCTCACCACAACGTGTCTGTCTGTTCATACTCCCCTCAGTGCTGTCAGTCTGCTCACACTCCCCTCAGTACTGGCTGTCTGTCTGTTCACACTCGCCTCAGTGTTATCTGCCTCTTTGCTCACACTCCCCTCAGTGCTGGCTGTCTGTCTGCTAACACACCCCTCAGCTGTGTGTGTTCACACTCCCCTCAGCGCTGTCTGTCTGCTCACACTCCGCTCAGTGCTGTCTGTCTGTCTGCTCACACCCCCCCCCCCAGTGCTGTCTGTGTGTCTGCTCACATTCCCCTCAGTGCTGTCTGTCTGCCCACACTCCCCTCACTGCTTTCTGTCTGTCTGCTCACGCTCCCCTCAGTGTGACCTGTCTGTCTGTTCACACTCCCCTCAGTGCTACCTGTCTGTCTGTTCACACTCCCCGCAGGGCTGTCTGTCTGCTCACACTTCCCTCAGTGTTATGTGCCTGTCTGCTCACACTCCCCTCAGTGCTGGCTCTCTGTCTGCTCACACTCCCCTCAGTGCTACCTGTCTGTCTGTTCGCACTCACCTCAGTGCTGTCTGTCTGCTCACAATCCCCTCAGCACTACCTGTCATTCTGTTCACACTCCCCTCAGTGCTGTCTGTCTGCTCACAATCCCCTCAGTGCTGTCTGTCTGTCTGCTCACGCTCCCCTCAGTGCTCTCTGTCTGCATACACTCCCCTCAGTGCTGTCTGCCTGTTTGTTCACACTCCTGTCAGCTCTATCTGTCTGCTCACACTCCCCTCAGCGCTCTCTGTCTGTCTGCTCACACTCCCCTCAGTGCTGTCTGTCTGCATACACTCCCCTCAGTGCTGTCTGCCTGTTTGTTCACACTCCTGTCAGCTCTGTCTGTCTGCTCGCACTCCCCTCAGTGCTGTCTGCCTGACTGCTCACACTCCCCTCAGAGCTGGTTGTCTGTCTACTCACACAGCCCTCAGTGCTGTCTGTCTCTCTGCTCCCGCTCCCCTCAGTGCTACCTGTCTTTCTGCTCACACTCCCCTCAGTGTTATCTGCCTGTCAGCTCGCACTCCCGTCAGTGCTGTCTGTCTTGTCATACTCCCCTCTGTGCTATCTCTCTGCTCACACTCCCCTCAACTCTACCTGTCTGTCTGTTCACACTCCCCTTAGTGCTGGCTTTCTGTCTGCTCACACTCCCCTCAGCGCAGTCTGTCTGTCTGCTCACACTCCCCTCAGCGCTGTCTGTCTGTCTGCTCACACTCCCTTCAGTGCTGTCTGTTCACACTTCCTTCAGCACTGTGTGTCTGCTCACGCTCCTCTCAGTGCTATCTGTCTGTCTGCTCACATTCCCTTCAGTACTGTCTGTCTGTCTGCTCACACTCCCCTCAGTGCTACCTGTCTGTCTGCTCAAAACTCCCCTTAGCGCTGTCTGTTCACACTCCCCTCAGTGCTACTTGTCTGTCTGCTCAGAACTCCCCTCAGCGCTGTCCGTTCAAACTCCCCTCAGTGCTGTCTGTCTGCTCACACTCCCCTCAGTGCCGGCTGTCTGTCTGCTGACACTCCCCTCAGCGCTGTCTGTCCGCTCACAATCCCCTAAGTGCTGTCTGTCTGATCAAACTCCCCTCAGTGCTGTCTTTTGCTCATACTCCCCTCACCACAACGTGTCTGTCTGTTCATACTCCCCTCAGTGCTGTCAGTCTGCTCACACTCCCCTCAGTACTGGCTGTCTGTCTGTTCACACTCGCCTCAGTGTTATCTGCCTCTTTGCTCACACTCCCCTCAGTGCTGGCTGTCTGTCTGCTAACACACCCCTCAGCTGTGTGTGTTCACACTCCCCTCAGCGCTGTCTGTCTGCTCACACTCCGCTCAGTGCTGTCTGTCTGTCTGCTCACACCCCCCCCCCAGTGCTGTCTGTGTGTCTGCTCACATTCCCCTCAGTGCTGTCTGTCTGCCCACACTCCCCTCACTGCTTTCTGTCTGTCTGCTCACGCTCCCCTCAGTGTGACCTGTCTGTCTGTTCACACTCCCCTCAGTGCTACCTGTCTGTCTGTTCACACTCCCCGCAGGGCTGTCTGTCTGCTCACACTTCCCTCAGTGTTATGTGCCTGTCTGCTCACACTCCCCTCAGTGCTGGCTCTCTGTCTGCTCACACTCCCCTCAGTGCTACCTGTCTGTCTGTTCGCACTCACCTCAGTGCTGTCTGTCTGCTCACAATCCCCTCAGCACTACCTGTCATTCTGTTCACACTCCCCTCAGTGCTGTCTGTCTGCTCACAATCCCCTCAGTGCTGTCTGTCTGTCTGCTCACGCTCCCCTCAGTGCTCTCTGTCTGCATACACTCCCCTCAGTGCTGTCTGCCTGTTTGTTCACACTCCTGTCAGCTCTATCTGTCTGCTCACACTCCCCTCAGCGCTCTCTGTCTGTCTGCTCACACTCCCCTCAGTGCTGTCTGTCTGCATACACTCCCCTCAGTGCTGTCTGCCTGTTTGTTCACACTCCTGTCAGCTCTGTCTGTCTGCTCACACTCCCCTCAGCGCTGTCTG
Organism: Carcharodon carcharias; assembly: GCF_017639515.1. Lineage (NCBI taxonomy): Eukaryota > Metazoa > Chordata > Chondrichthyes > Lamniformes > Lamnidae > Carcharodon > Carcharodon carcharias. Next base: position 95,364,119 of record NC_054474.1, read on the forward strand.
TCTGTCTACTCACATTCCTTTCAGTGCTGTCCGTCTGTCTGCTCACTCTCCCGTCATTGCTAACTGTATGTCTGTTCACACTCCCCTCAGTGCTGTCTGTCTGTCTGCTCACAATCCCCGCAGTGTTGGCTGTCTGTCTGCTCACACTCCCCTCAGAGCTGGTTGTCTTTCTACTCACACAGCCGTCAGTGCTGTCTGTCTCTCTGCTCCCGCTCCCCTCAGTGCTACCTGTCTTTCTGGTCACACTCCCCTCAGTGTTATCTGCCTGTCAGCTCACACTCCCCTCAGCGCTGTGTGTCTGCTCACAATCCCCTCAGTGCTGTCTGTCTTATCACACTCCCCTCAGTGCTGTCTCTCTGCTCACAATCCCCTCAGCTCTACCTGTCTGTCTGTTTACACTCCCCTCAGTGCTGTCTGTCTGCTTACTCTCCCCTCAGTACTGGCTGTCTGTCTGTTCACACTCGCCTCAGTGTTATCTGCCTCTCTGCCCACATTCCCCTTAGTGCTGGCTGTCTGTCTGCTCACACTCCCTTCAGCACTGTGTGTCTGCTCACACTCCCCTCAGTGCTATCTGTCTGTCTGCTCACATTCCCTTCAGTGCTGTCTGTCTGTCTGCTCACACTCCCCTCAGTGCTACCTGTCTGTCTGCTCAAAACTCCCCTTAGCGCTGTCTGTTCACACTCCCCTCAGTGCTACCTGTCTGTCTGCTCAGAACTCCCCTCAGCGCTGTCTGTTCACACTCCCCTCAGTGCTACCTGTCTGTCTGCTCAGAATTCCCCTCAGCGCTGTCTGTTCACACTCCCCTCAGTGCTATCTGTCTGCTCACACTTCCCTCAGTGTTATCTGCCTGTCTGCTCACACTCCCCTCAGTGCTGTCTCTCTGTCTGCTCACACTCCCCTCAGTGCTACCTGTCTGTCTGTTCGCACTCACCTCAGTGCTGTCTGTCTGCTCACACTCCCCTCAGCACTACCTGTCTTTCTGTTCACACTCCCCTCAGTGCTGTCTGTCTTATCACACTCCCCTCAGTGCTGTCTCTCTGCTCACACTCCCCTCAGCTCTACATGTCTGTCTGTTCACACTCCCCTCAGTGCTGTCTGTCTGCTCACACTCCGCTCAGTACTGGCTGTCTGTCTGTTCACACTCGCCTCAGTGTTATCTGCTTCTTTGCTCACACTCCCCTCAGTGCTGGCTGTCTGTCTGCTAACACTCCCCTCAGCTCTGTGTGTTCACACTCCCCTCAGCGCCTTCTGTCTGCTCACACTCCCCTCAGTGCTGTCTGTCTGTCTGCTCACACCCCCCCCAGTGCTGTCTGTGTGTCTGCTCACATTCCCCTCAGTGCTGTCTGTCTGCCCACACTCCCCTCAGTGCTGTTTGTCTGTCTGCTCACGTTCCCCTCAGTGTGACCTGTCTGTCTGTTCACACTCCCCTCAGTGCTACCTGTCTGTCTGTTCGCACTCCCCGCAGGGCTGTCTGTCTGCTCACACTTCCCTCAGTGTTATCTGCCTGTCTGCTCACACTCCCGTCAGTGCTGGCTCTCTGTTTGCTCACACTCCCCTCAGTGTTACCTGTCTGTCGGTTCGCACTCACCTCAGTGCTGTCTGTCTGCTCACAATCCCCTCATCACTACCTGTCTTTCTGTTCACGCTCCCCTCAGTGCTGTCTGTCTGCATACACTCCCCTCAGTGCTGTTTGTCTGTCAGCTCACGTTCCCCTCAGTGTGACCTGTCTGTCTGTTCACACTCCCCTCAGTGCTACCTGTCTGTCTGTTCGCACTCCCCGCAGGGCTGTCTGTCTGCTCACACTTCCCTCAGTGTTATCTGCCTGTCTGCTCACACTCCCGTCAGTGCTGGCTCTCTGTTTGCTCACACTCCCCTCAGTGTTACCTGTCTGTTCGCACTCACCTCAGTGCTGTCTGTCTGCTCACAATCCCCTCATCACTACCTGTCTTTCTGTTCACGCTCCCCTCAGTGCTGTCTGTCTGCATACACTCCCCTCAGTGCTGTCTGCCTGTTTGTTCACACTCCTGTCAGCTCTATCTGTCTGCTCACACTCCCCTCAGCGCTGTCTATCTGTCTGCTCACACTCCCCTCAGTGCTGTCTGTCTGCATACACTCCCCTCAGTGCTGTCTGCCTGTTTGTTCACACTCCTGTCAGCTCTGTCTGTCTGCTCACACTCCCCTCAGTGCTGTCTGTCTGTCTACTCACATTCCTTTCAGTGCTGTCCGTCTGTCTGCTCACTCTTCCGTCATTGCTACCTGTATGTCTGTTCACACTCCCCTCAGCGCTGTCTGTCTGTCTGCTCACAATCCCCGCAGTGTTGGCTGTCTGTCTGCTCACACTCCCCTCAGTGCTGTCTGCCTGACTGCTCACACTCCCCTCAGAGCTGGTTGTCTGTCTACTCACACAGCCCTCAGTGCTGTCTGTCTCTCTGCTCCCGCTCCCCTCAGTGCTACCTGTCTTTCTGGTCACACTCCCCTCAGTGTTATCTGCCTGTCAGCTCACATTCCCCTCAGCGCTGTGTGTCTGCTCACAATCTCCTCAGTGCTGTCTGTCTTATCACACTCCCCTCAGTGCTGTCTGTCTGCTCACACTCCCCTCAGTGTTATCTGCCTCTCTGCCCACATTCCCCTTAGTGCTGGCTTTCTGTCTGCTCACACTCCCCTCAGCGCTGTCTGTCTGTCTGCTCACACTCCCTTCAGTGCTGTCTGTTCACACTCCCTTCAGCACTGTGTGTCTGCTCACACTCCCCTCAGTGCTATCTGTCTGTCTGCTCACATTCCCTTCAGTACTGTCTGTCTGTCTGCTCACACTCCCCTCACTGCTACCTGTCTGTCTGCTCAAAACTCCCCTTAGCGCTGTCTGTTCACACTCCCCTCAGTGCTACTTGTCTGTCTGCTCAGAACTCCCCTCAGCGCTGTCCGTTCAAACTCCCCTCAGTGCTGTCTGTCTGCTCACACTCCCCTCAGTGCCGGCTGTCTGTCTGCAGACACTCCCCTCAGCGCTGTCTGTCCGCTCACAATCCCCTAAGTGCTGTCTGTCTGATCAAACTCCCCTCAGTGCTGTCTTTTGCTCACACTCCCCTCACCACAACGTGTCTGTCTGTTCATACTCCCCTCAGTGCTGTCAGTCTGCTCACACTCCCCTCAGTACTGGCTGTCTGTCTGTTCACACTCGCCTCAGTGTTATCTGCCTCTTTGCTCACACTCCCCTCAGTGCTGGCTGTCTGTCTGCTAACACACCCCTCAGCTGTGTGTGTTCACACTCCCCTCAGCGCTGTCTGTCTGCTCACACTCCGCTCAGTGCTGTCTGTCTGTCTGCTCACACCCCCCCCAGTGCTGTCTGTGTGTCTGCTCACATTCCCCTCAGTGCTGTCTGTCTGCCCACACTCCCCTCACTGCTTTCTGTCTGTCTGCTCACGCTCCCCTCAGTGTGACCTGTCTGTCTGTTCACACTCCCCTCAGTGCTACCTGTCTGTCTGTTCGCACTCCCCGCAGGGCTGTCTGTCTGCTCACACTTCCCTCAGTGTTATCTGCCTGTCTGCTCACACTCCCCTCAGTGCTGGCTCTCTGTCTGCTCACACTCCCCTCAGTGCTACCTGTCTGTCTGTTCGCACTCACCTCAGTGCTGTCTGTCTGCTCACAATCCCCTCAGCACTACCTGTCATTCTGTTCACACTCCCCTCAGTGCTGTCTGTCTGCTCACAATCCCCTCAGTGCTGTCTGTCTGTCTGCTCACGCTCCCCTCAGTGCTCTCTGTCTGCATACACTCCCCTCAGTGCTGTCTGCCTGTTTGTTCACACTCCTGTCAGCTCTATCTGTCTGCTCACACTCCCCTCAGCGCTCTCTGTCTGTCTGCTCACACACCCCTCAGTGCTGTCTGTCTGCATACACTCCCCTCAGTGCTGTCTGCCTGTTTGTTCACACTCCTGTCAGCTCTGTCTGTCTGCTCACACTCCCCTCAGCGCTGTCTGTCTGTCTACTCACATTCCTTTCAGTGCTGTCCCTCTGTCTGCTCACTCTCCCGTCATTGCTAACTGTATGTCTGTTCACACTCCCCTCAGTGCTGTCTGTCTGTCTGCTCACAATCCCCGCAGTGTTGGCTGTCTGTCTGCTCACACTCCCCTCAGTGCTGTCTGCCTGACTGCTCACACACCCCTCAGAGCTGGTTGTCTTTCTACTCACACAGCCGTCAGTGCTGTCTGTCTCTCTGCTCCCGCTCCCCTCAGTGCTACCTGTCTTTCTGGTCACACTCCCCTCAGTGTTATCTGCCTGTCAGCTCACACTCCCCTCAGCGCTGTGTGTCTGCTCACAATCCCCTCAGTGCTGTCTGTCTTATCACACTCCCCTCAGTGCTGTCTCTCTGCTCACAATCCCCTCAGCTCTACCTGTCTGTCTGTTTACACTCCCCTCAGCGCTGTCTGTCTGCTCACACTCCCCTCAGTGCTGTCTGTCTGTCTGCTCACACCCCCCCCAGTGCTGTCTGTGTGTCTGCTCACATTCCCCTCAGTGCTGTCTGTCTGCCCACACTCCCCTCAGTGCTGTTTGTCTGTCTGCTCACGTTCCCCTCAGTGTGACCTGTCTGTCTGTTCACACTCCCCTCAGTGCTACCTGTCTGTCTGTTCGCACTCCCCGCAGGGCTGTCTGTCTGCTCACACTCCCCTCAGTGCTACCTGTCTGTCTGCTCAGAACTTCCCTCAGCGCTGTCTGTTCACACTCCCCTCAGTGCTGTCTGTCTGCTCACACTTCCCTCAGTGTTATCTGCCTGTCTGCTCACACTCCCCTCAGTGCTGGCTCTCTGTCTGCTCACACTCCCCTCAGTGCTACCTGTCTGTCTGTTCGCACTCACCTCAGTGCTGTCTGTCTGCTCACAATCCCCTCAGCACTACCTGTCTTTCTGTTCACACTTCCCTCAGTGCTGTCTGTCTGCTCACAATCCCCTCAGTGCTGTCTGTCTGTCTGCTCACGCTCCCCTCAGTGCTGTCTGTGTGCATACACTCCCCTCTGTGCTGTCTGCCTGTTTGTTCACACTCCTGTCAGCTCTATCTGTCTGCTCACACTCCCTTCAGCGCTGTCTGTCTGTCTGCTCACACTCCCCTCAGTGCTGTCTGTCTGCATACACTCCCCTCAGTGCTATCTGCCTGTTTGTTCACACTCCTGTCCCCTCTGTCTGTCTGCTCACACTCCCCTCAGCGCTGTCTGTCTGTCTACTCACTTTCCTTTCAGTGCTGTCCATCTGTCTGCTCACTCTCCCATCATTTCTACTTGTATGTCTGTTCACACTCCCCTCAGCGCTGTCTGTCTGTCTGTTCACACTCCCCTCAGTGCTGTCTGTCTGTCTGCTCACAATCCCCGCAGTGTTGGCTGTCTGTCTGCTCACACTCCCCTCAGAGCTGGTTGTCTTTCTACTCACACAGCCGTCAGTGCTGTCTGTCTCTCTGCTCCCGCTCCCCTCAGTGCTACCTGTCTTTCTGGTCACACTCCCCTCAGTGTTATCTGCCTGTCAGCTCACACTCCCCTCAGCGCTGTGTGTCTGCTCACAATCCCCTCAGTGCTGTCTGTCTTATCACACTCCCCTCAGTGCTGTCTCTCTGCTCACAATCCCCTCAGCTCTACCTGTCTGTCTGTTTACACTCCCCTCAGTGCTGTCTGTCTGCTTACTCTCCCCTCAGTACTGGCTGTCTGTCTGTTCACACTCGCCTCAGTGTTATCTGCCTCTCTGCCCACATTCCCCTTAGTGCTGGCTGTCTGTCTGCTCACACTCCCTTCAGCACTGTGTGTCTGCTCACACTCCCCTCAGTGCTATCTGTCTGTCTGCTCACATTCCCTTCAGTGCTGTCTGTCTGTCTGCTCACACTCCCCTCAGTGCTACCTGTCTGTCTGCTCAAAACTCCCCTTAGCGCTGTCTGTTCACACTCCCCTCAGTGCTACCTGTCTGTCTGCTCAGAACTCCCCTCAGCGCTGTCTGTTCACACTCCCCTCAGTGCTACCTGTCTGTCTGCTCAGAATTCCCCTCAGCGCTGTCTGTTCACACTCCCCTCAGTGCTATCTGTCTGCTCACACTTCCCTCAGTGTTATCTGCCTGTCTGCTCACACTCCCCTCAGTGCTGTCTCTCTGTCTGCTCACACTCCCCTCAGTGCTACCTGTCTGTCTGTTCGCACTCACCTCAGTGCTGTCTGTCTGCTCACACTCCCCTCAGCACTACCTGTCTTTCTGTTCACACTCCCCTCAGTGCTGTCTGTCTTATCACACTCCCCTCAGTGCTGTCTCTCTGCTCACACTCCCCTCAGCTCTACATGTCTGTCTGTTCACACTCCCCTCAGTGCTGTCTGTCTGCTCACACTCCGCTCAGTACTGGCTGTCTGTCTGTTCACACTCGCCTCAGTGTTATCTGCTTCTTTGCTCACACTCCCCTCAGTGCTGGCTGTCTGTCTGCTAACACTCCCCTCAGCTCTGTGTGTTCACACTCCCCTCAGCGCTGTCTGTCTGCTCACACTCCCCTCAGTGCTGTCTGTCTGTCTGCTCACACCCCCCCCCAGTGCTGTCTGTGTGTCTGCTCACATTCCCCTCAGTGCTGTCTGTCTGCCCACACTCCCCTCAGTGCTGTTTGTCTGTCTGCTCACGTTCCCCTCAGTGTGACCTGTCTGTCTGTTCACACTCCCCTCAGTGCTACCTGTCTGTCTGTTCGCACTCCCCGCAGGGCTGTCTGTCTGCTCACACTTCCCTCAGTGTTATCTGCCTGTCTGCTCACACTCCCGTCAGTGCTGGCTCTCTGTTTGCTCACACTCCCCTCAGTGTTACCTGTCTGTCGGTTCGCACTCACCTCAGTGCTGTCTGTCTGCTCACAATCCCCTCATCACTACCTGTCTTTCTGTTCACGCTCCCCTCAGTGCTGTCTGTCTGCATACACTCCCCTCAGTGCTGTTTGTCTGTCAGCTCACGTTCCCCTCAGTGTGACCTGTCTGTCTGTTCACACTCCCCTCAGTGCTACCTGTCTGTCTGTTCGCACTCCCCGCAGGGCTGTCTGTCTGCTCACACTTCCCTCAGTGTTATCTGCCTGTCTGCTCACACTCCCGTCAGTGCTGGCTCTCTGTTTGCTCACACTCCCCTCAGTGTTACCTGTCTGTTCGCACTCACCTCAGTGCTGTCTGTCTGCTCACAATCCCCTCATCACTACCTGTCTTTCTGTTCACGCTCCCCTCAGTGCTGTCTGTCTGCATACACTCCCCTCAGTGCTGTCTGCCTGTTTGTTCACACTCCTGTCAGCTCTATCTGTCTGCTCACACTCCCCTCAGCGCTGTCTATCTGTCTGCTCACACTCCCCTCAGTGCTGTCTGTCTGCATACACTCCCCTCAGTGCTGTCTGCCTGTTTGTTCACACTCCTGTCAGCTCTGTCTGTCTGCTCACACTCCCCTCAGTGCTGTCTGTCTGTCTACTCACATTCCTTTCAGTGCTGTCCGTCTGTCTGCTCACTCTTCCGTCATTGCTACCTGTATGTCTGTTCACACTCCCCTCAGCGCTGTCTGTCTGTCTGCTCACAATCCCCGCAGTGTTGGCTGTCTGTCTGCTCACACTCCCCTCAGTGCTGTCTGCCTGACTGCTCACACTCCCCTCAGAGCTGGTTGTCTGTCTACTCACACAGCCCTCAGTGCTGTCTGTCTCTCTGCTCCCGCTCCCCTCAGTGCTACCTGTCTTTCTGGTCACACTCCCCTCAGTGTTATCTGCCTGTCAGCTCACATTCCCCTCAGCGCTGTGTGTCTGCTCACAATCTCCTCAGTGCTGTCTGTCTTATCACACTCCCCTCAGTGCTGTCTGTCTGCTCACACTCCCCTCAGTGTTATCTGCCTCTCTGCCCACATTCCCCTTAGTGCTGGCTTTCTGTCTGCTCACACTCCCCTCAGCGCTGTCTGTCTGTCTGCTCACACTCCCTTCAGTGCTGTCTGTTCACACTCCCTTCAGCACTGTGTGTCTGCTCACACTCCCCTCAGTGCTATCTGTCTGTCTGCTCACATTCCCTTCAGTACTGTCTGTCTGTCTGCTCACACTCCCCTCACTGCTACCTGTCTGTCTGCTCAAAACTCCCCTTAGCGCTGTCTGTTCACACTCCCCTCAGTGCTACTTGTCTGTCTGCTCAGAACTCCCCTCAGCGCTGTCCGTTCAAACTCCCCTCAGTGCTGTCTGTCTGCTCACACTCCCCTCAGTGCCGGCTGTCTGTCTGCAGACACTCCCCTCAGCCGCTGTCTGTCCGCTCACAATCCCCTAAGTGCTGTCTGTCTGATCAAACTCCCCTCAGTGCTGTCTTTTGCTCACACTCCCCTCACCACAACGTGTCTGTCTGTTCATACTCCCCTCAGTGCTGTCAGTCTGCTCACACTCCCCTCAGTACTGGCTGTCTGTCTGTTCACACTCGCCTCAGTGTTATCTGCCTCTTTGCTCACACTCCCCTCAGTGCTGGCTGTCTGTCTGCTAACACACCCCTCAGCTGTGTGTGTTCACACTCCCCTCAGCGCTGTCTGTCTGCTCACACTCCGCTCAGTGCTGTCTGTCTGTCTGCTCACACACCCCCCAGTGCTGTCTGTGTGTCTGCTCACATTCCCCTCAGTGCTGTCTGTCTGCCCACACTCCCCTCACTGCTTTCTGTCTGTCTGCTCACGCTCCCCTCAGTGTGACCTGTCTGTCTGTTCACACTCCCCTCAGTGCTACCTGTCTGTCTGTTCGCACTCCCCGCAGGGCTGTCTGTCTGCTCACACTTCCCTCAGTGTTATCTGCCTGTCTGCTCACACTCCCCTCAGTGCTGGCTCTCTGTCTGCCCACACTCCCCTCAGTGCTGTTTGTCTGTCTGCTCACGTTCCCCTCAGTGTGACCTGTCTGTCTGTTCACACTCCCCTCAGTGCTACCTGTCTGTCTGTTCGCACTCCCCGCAGGGCTGTCTGTCTGCTCACACTTCCCTCAGTGTTATCTGCCTGTCTGCTCACACTCCCGTCAGTGCTGGCTCTCTGTTTGCTCACACTCCCCTCAGTGTTACCTGTCTGTCGGTTCGCACTCACCTCAGTGCTGTCTGTCTGCTCACAATCCCCTCATCACTACCTGTCTTTCTGTTCACGCTCCCCTCAGTGCTGTCTGTCTGCATACACTCCCCTCAGTGCTGTTTGTCTGTCAGCTCACGTTCCCCTCAGTGTGACCTGTCTGTCTGTTCACACTCCCCTCAGTGCTACCTGTCTGTCTGTTCGCACTCCCCGCAGGGCTGTCTGTCTGCTCACACTTCCCTCAGTGTTATCTGCCTGTCTGCTCACACTCCCGTCAGTGCTGGCTCTCTGTTTGCTCACACTCCCCTCAGTGTTACCTGTCTGTTCGCACTCACCTCAGTGCTGTCTGTCTGCTCACAATCCCCTCATCACTACCTGTCTTTCTGTTCACGCTCCCCTCAGTGCTGTCTGTCTGCATACACTCCCCTCAGTGCTGTCTGCCTGTTTGTTCACACTCCTGTCAGCTCTATCTGTCTGCTCACACTCCCCTCAGCGCTGTCTATCTGTCTGCTCACACTCCCCTCAGTGCTGTCTGTCTGCATACACTCCCCTCAGTGCTGTCTGCCTGTTTGTTCACACTCCTGTCAGCTCTGTCTGTCTGCTCACACTCCCCTCAGTGCTGTCTGTCTGTCTACTCACATTCCTTTCAGTGCTGTCCGTCTGTCTGCTCACTCTTCCGTCATTGCTACCTGTATGTCTGTTCACACTCCCCTCAGCGCTGTCTGTCTGTCTGCTCACAATCCCCGCAGTGTTGGCTGTCTGTCTGCTCACACTCCCCTCAGTGCTGTCTGCCTGACTGCTCACACTCCCCTCAGAGCTGGTTGTCTGTCTACTCACACAGCCCTCAGTGCTGTCTGTCTCTCTGCTCCCGCTCCCCTCAGTGCTACCTGTCTTTCTGGTCACACTCCCCTCAGTGTTATCTGCCTGTCAGCTCACATTCCCCTCAGCGCTGTGTGTCTGCTCACAATCTCCTCAGTGCTGTCTGTCTTATCACACTCCCCTCAGTGCTGTCTGTCTGCTCACACTCCCCTCAGTGTTATCTGCCTCTCTGCCCACATTCCCCTTAGTGCTGGCTTTCTGTCTGCTCACACTCCCCTCAGCGCTGTCTGTCTGTCTGCTCACACTCCCTTCAGTGCTGTCTGTTCACACTCCCTTCAGCACTGTGTGTCTGCTCACACTCCCCTCAGTGCTATCTGTCTGTCTGCTCACATTCCCTTCAGTACTGTCTGTCTGTCTGCTCACACTCCCCTCACTGCTACCTGTCTGTCTGCTCAAAACTCCCCTTAGCGCTGTCTGTTCACACTCCCCTCAGTGCTACTTGTCTGTCTGCTCAGAACTCCCCTCAGCGCTGTCCGTTCAAACTCCCCTCAGTGCTGTCTGTCTGCTCACACTCCCCTCAGTGCCGGCTGTCTGTCTGCAGACACTCCCCTCAGCCGCTGTCTGTCCGCTCACAATCCCCTAAGTGCTGTCTGTCTGATCAAACTCCCCTCAGTGCTGTCTTTTGCTCACACTCCCCTCACCACAACGTGTCTGTCTGTTCATACTCCCCTCAGTGCTGTCAGTCTGCTCACACTCCCCTCAGTACTGGCTGTCTGTCTGTTCACACTCGCCTCAGTGTTATCTGCCTCTTTGCTCACACTCCCCTCAGTGCTGGCTGTCTGTCTGCTAACACACCCCTCAGCTGTGTGTGTTCACACTCCCCTCAGCGCTGTCTGTCTGCTCACACTCCGCTCAGTGCTGTCTGTCTGTCTGCTCACACCCCCCCCAGTGCTGTCTGTGTGTCTGCTCACATTCCCCTCAGTGCTGTCTGTCTGCCCACACTCCCCTCACTGCTTTCTGTCTGTCTGCTCACGCTCCCCTCAGTGTGACCTGTCTGTCTGTTCACACTCCCCTCAGTGCTACCTGTCTGTCTGTTCGCACTCCCCGCAGGGCTGTCTGTCTGCTCACACTTCCCTCAGTGTTATCTGCCTGTCTGCTCACACTCCCCTCAGTGCTGGCTCTCTGTCTGCTCACACTCCCCTCAGTGCTACCTGTCTGTCTGTTCGCACTCACCTCAGTGCTGTCTGTCTGCTCACAATCCCCTCAGCACTACCTGTCATTCTGTTCACACTCCCCTCAGTGCTGTCTGTCTGCTCACAATCCCCTCAGTGCTGTCTGTCTGTCTGCTCACGCTCCCCTCAGTGCTCTCTGTCTGCATACACTCCCCTCAGTGCTGTCTGCCTGTTTGTTCACACTCCTGTCAGCTCTATCTGTCTGCTCACACTCCCCTCAGCGCTCTCTGTCTGTCTGCTCACACACCCCTCAGTGCTGTCTGTCTGCATACACTCCCCTCAGTGCTGTCTGCCTGTTTGTTCACACTCCTGTCAGCTCTGTCTGTCTGCTCACACTCCCCTCAGCGCTGTCTGTCTGTCTACTCACATTCCTTTCAGTGCTGTCCCTCTGTCTGCTCACTCTCCCGTCATTGCTAACTGTATGTCTGTTCACACTCCCCTCAGTGCTGTCTGTCTGTCTGCTCACAATCCCCGCAGTGTTGGCTGTCTGTCTGCTCACACTCCCCTCAGTGCTGTCTGCCTGACTGCTCACACACCCCTCAGAGCTGGTTGTCTTTCTACTCACACAGCCGTCAGTGCTGTCTGTCTCTCTGCTCCCGCTCCCCTCAGTGCTAGCTGTCTTTCTGGTCACACTCCCCTCAGTGTTATCTGCCTGTCAGCTCACACTCCCCTCAGCGCTGTGTGTCTGCTCACAATCCCCTCAGTGCTGTCTGTCTTATCACACTCCCCTCAGTGCTGTCTCTCTGCTCACAATCCCCTCAGCTCTACCTGTCTGTCTGTTTACACTCCCCTCAGCGCTGTCTGTCTGCTCACACTCCCCTCAGTGCTGTCTGTCTGTCTGCTCACACCCCCCCCAGTGCTGTCTGTGTGTCTGCTCACATTCCCCTCAGTGCTGTCTGTCTGCCCACACTCCCCTCAGTGCTGTTTGTCTGTCTGCTCACGTTCCCCTCAGTGTGACCTGTCTGTCTGTTCACACTCCCCTCAGTGCTACCTGTCTGTCTGTTCGCACTCCCCGCAGGGCTGTCTGTCTGCTCACACTCCCCTCAGTGCTACCTGTCTGTCTGCTCAGAACTTCCCTCAGCGCTGTCTGTTCACACTCCCCTCAGTGCTGTCTGTCTGCTCACACTTCCCTCAGTGTTATCTGCCTGTCTGCTCACACTCCCCTCAGTGCTGGCTCTCTGTCTGCTCACACTCCCCTCAGTGCTACCTGTCTGTCTGTTCGCACTCACCTCAGTGCTGTCTGTCTGCTCACAATCCCCTCAGCACTACCTGTCTTTCTGTTCACACTTCCCTCAGTGCTGTCTGTCTGCTCACAATCCCCTCAGTGCTGTCTGTCTGTCTGCTCACGCTCCCCTCAGTGCTGTCTGTGTGCATACACTCCCCTCTGTGCTGTCTGCCTGTTTGTTCACACTCCTGTCAGCTCTATCTGTCTGCTCACACTCCCTTCAGCGCTGTCTGTCTGTCTGCTCACACTCCCCTCAGTGCTGTCTGTCTGCATACACTCCCCTCAGTGCTATCTGCCTGTTTGTTCACACTCCTGTCCCCTCTGTCTGTCTGCTCACACTCCCCTCAGCGCTGTCTGTCTGTCTACTCACTTTCCTTTCAGTGCTGTCCATCTGTCTGCTCACTCTCCCATCATTTCTACTTGTATGTCTGTTCACACTCCCCTCAGCGCTGTCTGTCTGTCTGCTCACAATCCCCGCAGTGTTGGCTGTATGTCTGCTCACACTCCCCTCAGTGCTGTCTGCCTGACTGCTCACACTCCCCTCAGAGCTGGTTGTCTGTCTACTCACACAGCCGTCAGTGCTGTCTGTCTCTCTGCTCCCGCTCCCCTCAGTGCTACCTGTCTTTCTGCTCACACTCCCCTCAGTGTTATCTGCCTGTCAGCTCACACTTCGCTCAGCGCTGTGTGTCTGCTCACAATCCCCTCAGTGCTGTCTGTCTTATCACACTCCCCTCAGCTCTACCTGTCTGTCTGTTCACACTCCCCTCGGTGCTGTCTGTCTGCTCACACTCCCCTCAGTACTGGCTGTCTGTCTGTTCACACTCGCCTCAGTGTTATCTGCCTCTCTGCCCACATTCCCCTTAGTGCTGGCTGTCTGTCTGCTCACACTCCCCTCAGCGCTGTCTGTCTGTCTGCTCACACTCCCTTCAGTGCTGTCTGTTCACACTCCCTTCAGTACTGTGTGTCTGCTCACACTCCCCTCAGTGCTACCTGTCTGTCTGCTCAAATCTCCCCTTAGCGCTGTCTGTTCACACTCCCCTCAGTGCTACCTGTCTGTCTGCTCAGAACTCCCCTCAGCGCTGTCTGTTCACACTCCCCTCAGTGCTGTCTGTCTGCTCACACTCCCCTCAGTGCTGGCTGTCTGTCTGCTGACACTCCCCTCAGTGCTGTCTGTCCGCTCACAATCCCCTAAGTGCTGTCTGTCTGATCAAACTCCCCTCAGTGCTGTCTCTCTGCTCACACTCCCCTCACCACTACGTGTCTGTCTGTTCATACTCCCCTCAGTGCTGTCTGACTGCTCACACTCCCCTCAGTACTGGCTGTCTGTTCACACTCGCCTCAGTGTTATCTGCCTCTCTGCCCACATTCCCCTTAGTGCTGGCTTTCTGTCTGCTCACACTCCCCTCAGCGCTGTCTGTCTGTCTGCTCACACTCCCTTCAGTGCTGTCTGTTCACACTTCCTTCAGCACTTTGTGTCTGCTCACACTCCCCTCAGTGCTATCTGTCTCTCTGCTCACATTCCCTTCAGTACTGTCTGTCTGTCTGCTCACACTCCCCTCAGTGCTACCTGTCTGTCTGCTCAAAACTCCCCTTAGCGCTGTCTGTTCACACTCCCCTCAGTGCTGGCTGTCTGTCTGCTGACACTCCCCTCAGCGCTGTCTGTCCGCTCACAATCCCCTAAGTGCTGTCTGTCTGATCAAACTCCGTTCAGTGCTGTCTCTCTGCTCACACTCCCCTCACCACTACGTGTCTGTCTGTTCATACTCCCCTCAGTGCTGTCTGTCTGCTCACACTCCCCTCAGTACTGGCTGTCTGTCTGTTCACACTCGCCTCAGTGTTATCTGTCTCTTTGCTCACACTCCCCTCAGTGCTGTCTGTCTGTCTGCTAACACTCCCCTCAGCTCTGTGTGTTGACACTCCCCTCAGCGCTGTCTGTCTGCTCACACTCCCCTCAGTGCTGTCTGTCTGTCTGCTCACAACCCCTCCCCAGTGCTGTCTGTGTGTCTGCTCACATTCCCCTCAGTGCTGTCTGTCTGCCCACACTCCCCTTAGTGCTGTCTGTCTGTCTGCTCACGATCCCATCAGTGTGACCTGTCTGTCTTTTCACACTCCCCTCAGTGCTACCTGTCTGTCTGTTCACACTCCCCGCAGGGCTGTCTGTCTGCTCACACTTCCCTCAGTGTTATGTGCCTGTCTGCTCACACTCCCCTCAGTGCTACCTGTCTGTCTGTTCGCACTCCCCTCAGTGCTGTCTGTCTGCTCACAATCCCCTCAGCACTTCCTGTCTTTCTGTTCACACTCCCCTCAGTGCTGTCTGTCCGCTCACAATCCCCTCAGTGCTGTCTGCCTGTCTGCATACACTCCCCTCAGTGCTGTCTGCCTGTTTGTTCACACTCCTGTCAGCTCTGCCTGTTTGCTCACACTCCCCTCAGCGCTGTCTGTCTGTCTGCTCATTCTCCCCGCAGTGCTACCTGTCTCTCTGATCACATTCCTCTCAGTGCTGTCTCTCTGTCTGCTCACAATCCCCGCAGTGTTGGCTGTCTGTCTGCTCGCACTCCCCTCAGTGCTGTCTGTCTGTCTGCTCACAATCCCCGCAGTGTTGGCTGTCTGTCTGCTCGCACTCCCCTCAGTGCTGTCTGTCTGACTGCTCACACTCCCCTCAGCTCTACCTGTCTGTCTGATCACACTCCCCTCAGTGCTGTCTCTCTGCTCACACTCCCCTCAGCTCTACCTGTCTGTCTGTTCACACTCCCCTCAGTGCTGTCTGTCTGCTCACACTCCGTTCAGTACTGGCTGTCTGTCTGTTCACACTCACCTCAGTGTTAACTGCCTTTCTGCTCACACTCCCCTCAGTGCTGGCTGTCTGTCTGCTAACACTCCCCTCAGCTCTGTTTGTTCACACTCCTGTCAGCTCTATCTGTCTGCTCACATTCCCTTCAGCGCTGTCTGTCTGTCTGCTCACACTCCCCTCAGTGCTGTCTGTCTGCTTACACTCCCCTCAGTGCTGTCTGCCTGTTTGTTCACACTCCTGTCAGCTCTGTCTGTCTGCTCACACTCCCCTCAGCGCTGTCTGTCTGTCTACTCACTTTCCTTTCAGTGCTGTCCATCTGTCTGCTCACTCTCCCATCATTGCTACCTGTATGTCTGTAGACACTCCCCTCAGCGCTGTCTGTCTGTCTGCTCACAATCCCCGCAGTGTTGGCTGTCTGTCTGTTCACACTCCCCTCAGTGCTGTCTGCCTGACTGCTCACACTCCCCTCAGAGCTGGTTGTCTGTCTACTCACACAGCCCTCAATGCTGTCTGTCTCTCTGCTCCCGCTCCCCTCAGTGCTGCCTGTCTTTCTGCTCACACTCCCCTCAGTGTTATCTGCCTGTCAACTCACACTCCCCTCAGCGCTGTGTGTCTGCTCACAATCCCCTCAGTGCTGTCTGTCTTATCACACTCCCCTCAGTGCTGTCTCTCTGCTCACACTCCCCTCAGCTCTACCTGTCTGTCTGATCACACTCCCCTCAGTGCTGTCTCTCTGCTCACACTCCCCTCAGCTCTACCTGTCTGTCTGTTCACACTCCCCTCAGTGCTGTCTGTCTGCTCACACTCCGTTCAGTACTGGCTGTCTGTCTGTTCACACTCGCCTCAGTGTTAACTGCCTTTCTGCTCACACTCCCCTCCGTGCTGGCTGTCTGTCTGCTAACACTCCCCTCAGCTCTGTGTGTTCACACTCCCCTCAGCGCTGTCTGTCTGCTCACACTCCGCTCAGTGCTGTCTGTCTGTCTGCTCACACTCCCCTCAGTGCTGTCTGTCTGCATACACTCCCCTCAGTGCTGTCTGCCTGTTTGTTCACACTCCTGTCAGCTCTATCTGTCTGCTCACACTCCCTTCAGCGCTGTCTGTCTGTCTGCTCACACTCCCCTCAGTGCTGTCTGTCTGCTTACACTCCCCTCAGTGCTGTCTGCCTGTTTGTTCACACTCCTGTCAGCTCTGTCTGTCTGCTCACACTCCCCTCAGCGCTGTCTGTCTGTCTACTCACTTTCCTTTCAGTGCTGTCCATCTGTCTGCTCACTCTCCCATCATTGCTACCTGTATGTCTGTAGACACTCCCCTCAGCGCTGTCTGTCTGTCTGCTCACAATCCCCGCAGTGTTGGCTGTCTGTCTGTTCACACTCCCCTCAGTGCTGTCTGCCTGACTGCTCACACTCCCCTCAGAGCTGGTTGTCTGTCTACTCACACAGCCGTCAGTGCTGTCTGTCTCTCTGCTCCCGCTCCCCTCAGTGCTACCTGTCTTTCTGCTCACACTCCCCTCAGTGTTATCTGCCTGTCAGCTCACACTCCCCTCAGCGCTGTGTGTCTGCTCACAATCCCCTCAGTGCTGTCTGACTTATCACACTCCCCTCAGTGCTGTCTCTCTGCTCACACTCCCCTCAGCTCTACCTGTCTGTCTGTTCACACTCCCCTCAGCACTGGCTGTCTGTCTGTTCACACTCGCCTCAGTGTTATCTGCCTCTTTGCTCACACTTCCCTCAGTGCCGGCTGTCTGTCTGCTAACACTCCCCTCAGCTGTGCGTGTTCACACTCCCCTCAGCGCTGTCTGTCTGCTCACACTCCGCTCAGTGCTGTCTGTCTGTCTGCTCACACCCCCCCCCCAGTGCTGTTTGTGTGTCTGCTCACACCCCCCCCAGTGCTGTCTGTGTGTCTGCTCACATTCCACTCAGTGCTGTCTGTCTGCCCACACTCCCCTCACTGCTGTCTGTCTGTCTGCTCACGCTCCCCTCAGTTTGACCTGTCTGTCTGTTCACACTCCCCTCAGTGCTACCTGTTTGTCTGTTCGCACTCCCCGCAGGGCTGTCTGTCTGCTCACACTTCCCTCAGTGTTATCTGCCTGTCTGCTCACTCTCCCCTCAGTGCTGTCTGTCTGCTCACAATCCCCTCAGCACTTCCTGTCTTTCTGTTCACACTCCCCTCAGTGTTGTCTGTCCGCTCACAATCCCCTCAGTGCTGTCTGTCTGTCTGCATACGCTCCCCTCAGTGCTGTCTGCCTGTTTGTTCACACTCCTGTCAGCTCTATCTGTCTGCTCACACTCCCCTCAGCGCTGTCTGTCTGTCTGCTCACACTCCCCGCAGTGCTACCTGTCTCTCTGATTACATTCCTCTCAGCGCTGTCTCTCTGTCTGCTCACAATCCCCGCAGTGTTGTCTGTCTGTCTGCTCGCACTCCCCCCATTGCTGTCTGTCTGTCTGCTCTCAATCCCCGCAGTGTTGGCTGTCTGTGTGCTCGCACTCCCCTCAGTGCTGTCTGTCTGACTGCTCACACTCCCCTCAGTGTTATCTGCCTGTCAACTCACACTCCCCTCAGCGCTGTGTGTCTGCTCACAATCCCCTCAGTGCTGTCTGTCTTATCACACTCCCCTCAGTGCTGTCTCTCTGCTCACACTCCCCTCAGCTCTACCTGTCTGTCTGATCACACTCCCCTCAGTGCTGTCTCTCTGCTCACACTCCCCTCAGCTCTACCTGTCTGTCTGTTCACACTCCCCTCATTGCTGTCTGTCTGTTCACACTCGCCTCAGTGTTAACTGCCTTTCTGCTCACACTCCCCTCAGTGCTGGCTGGCTGTCTGTCTGCTAACACTCCCCTCAGCTCTGTGTGTTCACACTCCCCTCAGCGCTGTCTGTCTGCTCACACTCCGCTCAGTGCTGTCTGTCTGTCTGCTCACACTCCCCTCAGTGCTGTCTGTCTGCATACATTCCCCTCAGTGCTGTCTGCCTGTTTGTTCACACTCCTGTCAGCTCTATCTGTATGCTCACACTCCCTTCAGCGCTGTCTGTCTGTCTGCTCACACTCCCCTCAGTGCTGTCTGTCTGCTTACACTCCCCTCAGTGCTGTCTGCCTGTTTGTTCACACTCCTGTCAGCTCTGTCTGTCTGCTCACACTCCCCTCAGCGCTGTCTGTCTGTCTACTCACTTTCCTTTCAGTGCTGTCCATCTGTCTGCTCACTCTCCCATCATTGCTACCTGTATGTCTGTTCACACTCCCCTCAGCGCTGTCTGTCTGTCTGCTCACAATCCCCACAGTGTTGGCTGTCTGTCTGCTCACACTCCCCTCAGTGCTGTCTGCCTGACTGCTCACACTCCCCTAAGAGCTGGTTGTCTGTCTACTCACACAGCCGTCAGTGCTGTCTGTCTCTCTGCTCCCGCTCCCCTCAGTGCTACCTGTCTTTCTGCTCACACTCCCCTCAGTGTTATCTGCCTGTCAGCTCACACTCCCCTCAGCGCTGTGTGTCTGCTCACAATTTCTCAGTGCTGTCTGACTTATCACACTCCCCTCAGTGCTGTCTGTCTGCTCACACTCCCCTCAGCTCTACCTGTCTGTCTGTTCACACTCGCCTCAGTGTTAACTGCCTCTTTGCTCACACTCCCCTCAGTGCCGGCTGTCTGTCTGCTAACACTCCCCTCAGCTGTGTGTGTTCACACTCCCCTCAGCGCTGTCTGTCTGCTCACACTCCGCTCAGTGCTATCTGTCTGTCTGCTCACACCCCCCCCCCCAGTGCTGTTTGTGTGTCTGCTCACACCCCCCCCAGTGCCGTCTGTGTGTCTGCTCACATTCCCCTCAGTGCTGTCTGTCTGCCCAAACTCCCCTCACTGCTGTCTGTCTGTCTGCTCACGCTCCCCTCAGTGCTGTCTGCCTGTTTGTTCACACTCCTGTCAGCTCTATCTGTCTGCTCACACTCCCCTCAGCGCTGTCTGTCTGTCTGCTCACACTCCCCTCAGTGCTGTCTGTCTGCATACAATCCCCTCAGTGCTGTCTGCCTGTTTGTTCACACTCCTGTCAGCACTGTCTGTCTGCTCACACTCCTCTCAGCGCTGTCTGTCTGTCTACTCACATTCCTTTGAGTGCTGTCCGTCTGTCTGCTCACTCTCCCGTCATTGCTACCTGTATGTCTGTTCACACTCCCCTCAGCTCTGTCTGTCTGTCTGCTCACAATCCCCGCAGTGTTGGCTGTCTGTCTGTTCACACTCCCCTCAGTGCTGTCTGCCTGACTGCTCACACTCCCCTCAGAGTTGGTTGTCTGTCTACTCACACAGCCCTCAGTTCTGTCTGTCTCTCTGCTCCCGCTCCCCTCAATGCTACCTGTCTTTCCGCTCACACTCCCCTCAGTGTTATCTGCCTGTCAGCTCACACTCCCCTCAGCGCTGTGTGTCTGCTCACAATCCCCTCAGTGCTGTCTGTCTTATCACACTCCCCTCAGTGCTGTCTCTCTGCTCACACTCCCCTCAGCTCTACCTGTCTGTCTGTTCACACTCCCCTCAGTGCTGTCTGTCTGCTCACAATCCCCTCAGTGCTGTCTGTCTGTCTGCTCACGCTCCCCTCAGTGCTGTCTGTCTGCTTACACTCCCCTCAGTACTGGTTGTCTGTCTGTTCACACTCCCCTCAGTGTTATCTGCCTCTCTGCCCACATTCCCCTTAGTGCTGGCTGTCTGTCTGCTCACACTCCCCTCAGCGCTGTCTGTCTGTCTGCTCACACTCCCTTCAGTGCTGTCTGTTCACACTCCCTTCAGCACTGTGTGTCTGCTCACATTCCCCTCAGTGCTATCTGTCTGTCTGCTCACATTCCCTTCAGTACTGTCTGTCTTCTGCTCACACTCCCCTCAGTGCTACCTGTCTGTCTGCTCAAAACTCCCCTCAGCGCTGTCTGTTCACACTCCCCTCAGTGCTATCTGTCTGCTCACACTCCCCTCAGTGCAGGCTGTCTGTCTGCTGACACTCCCCTCAGTGCTGTCTGTCTGATCAAACTCCGTTCAGTGCTGTCTCTTTGCTCACACTCCCCTCACCACTACGTGTCTGTGTGTTCACACTCCCCTCAGTGCTGTCTGTCTGCTCACACTCCCCTCAGTACTGGCTGTCTGTCTGTTCACACTCGCCTCAGTGTTATCTGTCTCTTTGCTCACACTCCCCTCACTGCTGGCTGTCTGTCTGCTAACACTCCCCTCAGCTCTGTGTGTTCACACTCCCCTCAGCGCTGTCTGTCTGCTCACACTCCCCTCAGTGCTGTCTGTCTGTCTGCTCACATCCCCCCCCAGTGCTGTCTGTGTGTCTGCTCACATTCCCCTCAGTGCTGTCTGTCTGTCCACACTCCCCTTAGTGCTGTTGTCTGTCTGCTCACGATCCCATCAGTGTGACCTGTCTGTCTTTTCACACTCCCCTCAGTGCTACCTGTCTGTCTGTTCACACTCCCCGCAGGGCTGTCTGTCTGCTCACACTTCCCTCAGTGTTATCTGCCTGTCTGCTCACACTCCCCTCAGTGCTGGCTCTCTGTCTGCACACACTCCCATCAGTGATACCTGTCTGTCTGTTCGCACTCCCCTCAGTGCTGTCTGTCCGCTCACAATCCCCTCAGCACTTCCTGTCTTTCTGTTCACACTCCCCTCAGTGCTGTCTGTCCGCTCACGCTCCCCTCAGTGCTCTCTGTCTGCATACGCTCCCCTCAGTGCTTACTGCCTGTTTGTTCACACTCCTGTCAGCTCTGTCTGACTGCTCACACTCCCCTCAGAGCTGGTTGTCTGTCTACTCACACAGCCCTCAGTGCTGTCTGTCTCTCTGCTCCCGCTCCCCTCAGTGCTACCTGTCTTTCTGGTCACACTCCCCTCAGTGTTATCTGCCTGTCAGCTCACACTCCCCTCAGCGCTGTGTGTCTGCTCACAATCCCCTCAGTGCTGTCTCTCTGCTCACACTCCCCTCACTACTACGTGTCTGTCTGTTCAAACTCCCCTCAGTGCTGTCTGTCTGCTCACACTCCGCTCAGTACTGGCTGTATGTCTGTTCACACTCGCCTCAGTGTTAACTGCCTCTCTGCTCACACTCCCCTCAGTACTGGCTGTCTGTCTGCTCACACTCCCCTCAGCGCTGTGTGTTCACACTCCCCTCAGCGCTGTCTGTCTGCTCACACTCCGCTCAGTGCTGTCTGTCTGTCTGCTCACACCCCCCCCAGTGCTGTCTGTGTGTCTGCTCACAATCCCTCAGTGTTGTCTGTCTGCCCACACTCCCCTCAGTGCTGTCTGTCTGTCTGCTCATGCTCCCCTCAGTGTGACCTGTCTGTCTGTTCACACTCCCCTCAGTGCTACCTGTCTGTCTGTTCGCACTCCCCTCAGTGCTGTCTGTCTGCTCACAATCTCCTCAGCACTACCTGTCTTTCTGTTCACACTCCCCTCAGTGCTGTCTGTCTGCTCACAATCCCCTCAGTGCTGTCTGTCTGTCTGCTCACGCTCCCCTCAGTGCTGTCTGTCTGCTTACACTCCCCTCAGTACTGGCTGTCTGTCTGTTCACACTCCCCTCAGTGTTATCTGCCTCTCTGCCCACATTCCCCTTAGTGCTGGCTGTCTGTCTGCTCACACTCCCCTCAGCGCTGTATGTCTGTCTGCTCACACTCCCTTCAGTGCTGTCTGTTCACACTCCCTTCAGCACTGTGTGTCTGCTCACACTCCCCTCAGTGCTGTCTGTCTCTCTGCTCACGCTCCTCTCAGTGCTATCTGTCTGTCTGCTCACATTCCCTTCAGTACTGTCTGTCTGTCTGCTCACACTCCCCTCACTGCTACCTGTCTGTCTGCTCAAAACTCCCCTTAGCGCTGTCTGTTCACACTCCCCTCAGTGCTATCTGTCTGTCAGCTCAGAACTCACCTCAGCGCTGTCTGTTCACACTCCCCTCAGTGCTGTCTGTCTGCTCACACTCCCCACAGTGCTGGCTGTCTGTCTGCTGACACTCCCCTCAGCGCTGTCTGTCCGCTCACAATCCCCTAAGTGCTGTCTGTCTGATCAAACTCCGTTCAGTGCTGTCTCTCTGCTCACACTCCCCTCACCACTACGTGTCTGTCTGTTCATACTCCCCTCAGTGCTGTCTGTCTGCTCACACTCCCCTCAGTACTGGCTGTCTGTCTGTTCACACTCGCCTCAGTGTTATCTGTCTCTTTGCTCACACTCCCCTCAGTGCTGTCTGTCTGTCTGCTCACGCTCCCCTCAGTGTGACCTGTCTGTCTGTTCACACTCCCCTCAGTGCTACCTGTTTGTCTGTTCGCACTCCCCGCAGGGCTCTCTGTCTGCTCACACTTCCCTCAGTGTTATGTGCCTGTCTGCTCACACTCCCCTCAGTGCTGGCTCTCTGTCTGCTCACACTCCCCTCAGTGCTACCTGTCTGTCTGTTCGCACTCACCTCAGTGCTGTCTGTCTGCTCACAATCCCCTCAGCACTACCTGTCTTTCTGTTCACACTCCCCTCAGTGCTGTCTGTCTGCTCACAATCCCCTCAGTGCTGTCTGTCTGTCTGCTCACGCTCCCCTCAGTGCTCTCTGTCTGCATACACTCCCCTCAGTGCTGTCTGCCTGTTTGTTCACACTCCTGTCAGCTCTATCTGTCTGCTCACACTCCCCTCAGCGCTGTCTGTCTGTCTGCTCACACTCCCCTCAGTGCTGTCTGTCTGCATACACTCCCCTCAGTGCTGTCTGCCTGTTTGTTCACACTCCTGTCAGCTCTGTCTGTCTGCTCACACTCCCCTCAGCGCTGTCTGTCTGTCTACTCACATTCCTTTCATTGCTGTCCGTCTGTCTGCTCACTCTCCCGTCATTGCTACCTGTATGTCTGTTCACACTCCCCTCAGCGCTGTCTGTCTGTCTGCTCACAATCCCCGCAGTGTTGGCTGTCTGTCTGCTCACACTCCCCTCAGTGCTGTCTGCCTGACTGCTCACACTCCCCTCAGAGTTGGTTGTCTGTCTACTCACACAGCCCTCAGTGCTGTCTGTCTCTCTGCTCCCGCTACCCTCAATGCTACCTGTCTTTCTGCTCACACTCCCCTCAGTGTTATCTGCCTGTCAGCTCACACTCCCCTCAGCGCTGTGTGTCTGCTCACAATCCCCTCAGTGCTGTCTGTCTTATCACACTCCCCTCAGTGCTGTCTCTCTGCTCACACTCCCCTCAGCTCTACATGTCTGTCTGTTCACACTCCCCTCAGTGCTGTCTGTCTGCTCACACTCCCCTCAGTACTGGCTGTCTGTCTGTTCACACTCGCCTCAGTGTTATCTGCCTCTCTGCCCACATTCCCCTTAGTGCTGGCTGTCTGTCTGCTCACACTCCCCTCAGCGCTGTCTGTCTGTCTGCTCACACTCCCTTCAGTGCTGTCTGTTCACACTCCCTTCAGCACTGTGTGTCTGCTCACATTCCCCTCAGTGCTATCTGTCTGTCTGCTCACATTCCCTTCAGTACTGTCTGTCTTCTGCTCACACTCCCCTCAGTGCTACCTGTCTGTCTGCTCAAAACTCCCCTCAGCGCTGTCTGTTCACACTCCCCTCAGTGCTGTCTGTCTGCTCACACTCCCCTCAGTGCAGGCTGTCTGTCTGCTGACACTCCCCTCAGTGCTGTCTGTCCGCTCACAATCCCCTAAGTGCTGTCTGTCTGATCAAACTCCGTTCAGTGCTGTCTCTTCGCTCACACTCCCCTCACCACTACGTGTCTGTCTGTTCACACTCCCCTCAGTGCTGTCTGTCTGCTCACACTCCCCTCAGTACTGGCTGTCTGTCTGTTCACACTCGCCTCAGTGTTATCTGTCTCTTTGCTCACACTCCCCTCACTGCTGGCTGTCTGTCTGCTAACACTCCCCTCAGCTCTGTGTGTTCACACTCCCCTCAGCGCTGTCTGTCTGCTCACACTCCCCTCAGTGCTGTCTGTCTGTCTGCTCACATCCCCCCCCAGTGCTGTCTGTGTGTCTGCTCACATTCCCCTCAGTGCTGTCTGTCTGTCCACACTCCCCTTAGTGCTGTTGTCTGTCTGCTCACGATCCCATCAGTGTGACCTGTCTGTCTTTTCACACTCCCCTCAGTGCTACCTGTCTGTCTGTTCACACTCCCCGCAGGGCTGTCTGTCTGCTCACACTTCCCTCAGTGTTATCTGCCTGTCTGCTCACACTCCCCTCAGTGCTGGCTCTCTGTCTGCACACACTCCCATCAGTGATACCTGTCTGTCTGTTCGCACTCCCCTCAGTGCTGTCTGTCCGCTCACAATCCCCTCAGCACTTCCTGTCTTTCTGTTCACACTCCCCTCAGTGCTGTCTGTCCGCTCACGCTCCCCTCAGTGCTCTCTGTCTGCATACGCTCCCCTCAGTGCTTACTGCCTGTTTGTTCACACTCCTGTCAGCTCTGTCTGACTGCTCACACTCCCCTCAGAGCTGGTTGTCTGTCTACTCACACAGCCCTCAGTGCTGTCTGTCTCTCTGCTCCCGCTCCCCTCAGTGCTACCTGTCTTTCTGCTCACACTCCCCTCAGTGTTATCTGCCTGTCAGCTCACACTCCCCTCAGCGCTGTGTGTCTGCTCACAATCCCCTCAGTGCTGTCTCTCTGCTCACACTCCCCTCAGTGCTACCTGTCTTTCTGCTCACTCTCCCCTCAGTGTTATCTGCCTGTCAGCTCAGACTCCCCTCCGCTCTACATGTCTGTCTTTTCACGCTCCCCTCAGTGCTGTCTGTCTGCTCACACTCCCCTCAGTACTGGCTGTCTGTCTGTTCACACTCCCTTCAGTGTTATCTGCCTCTCTGCCCACATTCCCCTTAGTGCTGTCTGTCTGTCTGCTCACACTCCCCTCAGCGCTGTCTGTCTGTCTATTCACAGTCCCTTCAGTGCTGTCTGTTCACGCTCCCTTCAGCACTGTGTGTCTGCTCACACTCCCCTCAGTGCTGTCTGTCTCTCTGCTCACGCTCCTCTCAGTGCTATCTGTCTGTCTGCTCACATTCCCTTCAGTACTGTCTGTCTGTCTGCTCACACTCCCCTAACTGCTACCTGTCTGTCTGCTCAAAACTCCCCTTAGTGCTGCCTGTTCAAACTCCCCTCAGTGCTACCTGTCTGTCTGCTCAGAACTCCCCTCAGCGCTGTCTGCTCACAATCCCCTCAGTGCTGTCTGTCTGCCCACAATCCCCTCAGTGCTGTCCGTCTGTCTGCTCACGCTCCCCTCAGTGTGACCTGTCTGTCTGTTCACACTCCCCTCAGTGCTACCTGTCTGTCTGTTCACACTCCCCTCAGGGCTGTCTGTCTGCTCACACTTCCCTCAGTGTTATCTGCCCATCTGCTCACACTCCCCTCTGTGCTGGCTCTCTGTCTGCTCACACTCCCCTCAGCGCTGTCTGTCTGCTCACAATCCCCTCAGTGCTGTCTGTCTGATCAAACTTCCCTCAGTGCAGTCTGTCTGCTCACATTCCCCTCAGTGCTGTCTGTCTGTCTGCTCACGCTCCCCTCAGTGCTGTCTGTCTGCATACACTCCCCTCAGTGCTGTCTGCCTGTTTGTTCACACTCCTGTCAGTTTTGTCTGTCTGCTCACACTCCCCTCAGCGCTGTCTGTCTGTCTGCTCACACTCCCCTCAGTGCTACCTGTCTGTCTGCTCACATTCCTCTCAGTGCTGTCCGTCTGTCTGCTCACACTCCCCTCATTGCTACCTGTATGTCTGTTCACACTCCCCTCAGCTCTGTCTGTCTGTCTGCTCACAATCCCCGCAGTGTTGGCTGTCTGTCTGCTCGCACTCCCCTCAGAGCTGGTTGTCTGTCTACTCACACAGCCCTAAGAGCTGTCTGTCTGCACACACTCCCCTCAGTGTTATCTGCCTGTCTGCTCACAATCCCCTCAGTGCTGTCTCTCTGCTCACACTCCCCTCAGCGCTGTCTGTCTGTCTGCTCACGCTCCTCTCAGTGTTACCTGTCTGTTTGCTCAAAACGCCCCTCAGCGCTGTCTGTTCACACTCCTCTAAGTGCTGTCTATCTGCACTCATTCCCCTCAGTGCTGGCTGTCTGTCTGCTGACACTCCCCTCAGCGCTGTCTGTCTGCTCACAATCCCCTCAGTGCTGTCTGTCTGATCAAACTTCCCTCAGTGCTGTCTGTCTGATCAAACTTCCCTCAGTGCTGTCTCTCTGCTCACACTCCCCTCAGTGCTGTCTGTCTGCTCACACTCCCCTCAGTGCTGGATGTCTGCTCACAATCCCCTCAGTGCTGTCTGTCTGATCACACTCCCCTCAGTGCTGTCTCTCTGCTCACACTCCCCTTAGCACTAACTGTCTTTCTGTTCACACACCCCTCAGTGCCTTCTGTCTGCTCACACTCCCTTCAGTACTGGCTGTCTATCTGCTCGCACTTCCCTCAGTTTTGTCTGTCTGTCTGCTCACACTCCCCTCAGTGCTGTCTGTGTTTCTGCTCACACTCCCCTCAGTGCTATCTTTCTGCCCACACTCCCCTCAGTGCTGTCTGTCTGTCTGCTCAAGCTCCCCTCAGTGTGACCTGTCCGTCTGTTCACACTCCCCTCAGTGCTGTCTGTCTGCTCACACTCCCCTCAGTGCTGTCTGTCTGTCTGCTCACAACCCCGCAGTGCTGTCTGTTCACACTCTCTTCAGCGCTGTCTGTCTGCTCGTCCTCCCCTCAGTGCTGTCTGTCTGTCTGCTCACACTCCCCTCAGTGCTGTCTGTGTTTCTGCTCACACTCCCCTCAGATCTATCTTTCTGCCCACACTCCCCTCAGTACTGTCTGTCTGATCAAATTCCCCTCAGTGCTGTCTGTCTGCTCACACTCCCCTCAGTGTTATCTGCCTGTCTGCTCACACTCCCCTCAGTGCTGTCTCTCTGCTCACACTCCCCTCAGCTCTACCTGTCTGTCTGTTCACACACCCCTCAGTGACCTCTGTCTGCTCACACTCCCCTCAGTGCTGGCTGTCTATCTGCTCGCACTTCCCTCAGTGCTGTCTTTCTGTCTGCTCACACTCCCCTCTGTGCTACCTGTCTGTCTGCTCATGCTCCCCTCAGTGCTGTCTGCCTGTTTGTTCACACTCCTGTCAACGCTTTCTTTCTACTCACATGCCTCCCAGCGCTGTCTGCCTGTCTGCTCACACTCCACTCAGTGCTGGCTGTCTGTCTGCTGACACTCCCCCCAGCGCTGTCTGTCTGCTCACAATCCCCTCAGTCCTGTCTGTCTGATCAAACTCCCTCAGTGCTGTCTCTCTGCTCACACTCCCCTCACCACTAAGTGTCTGTCTGTTCAAACTCCCCTCAGTGCTGTCTGTCTGCTCACACTCCGCTCAGTACTGGCTGTATGTCTGTTCACACTCGCCTCAGTGTTAACTGCCTCTCTGCTCACACTCCCCTCAGTGCTGGCTGTCTGTCTGCTCACACTCCCCTCAGCGCTGTGTGTTCACACTCCCCTCAGCGCTGTCTGTCTGCTCACACTCCGCTCAGTGCTGTCTGTCTGTCTGCTCACACCCCCCCCCAGTGCTGTCTGTGTGTCTGCTCAAAATCCCTCAGTGCTGTCTGTCTGCCGACACTCCCCTCAGTGCTGTCTGTCTGTCTGCTCATGCTCCCCTCAGTGTGACCTGTCTGTCTGTTCACACTCCCCTCAGTGCTACCTGTCTGTCTGTTCGCACTCCCCTCAGTGCTGTCTGTCTGCTCACAATCTCCTCAGCACTACCTGTCTTTCTGTTCACACTCCCCTCAGTGCTGTCTGTCTGCTCACAATCCCCTCAGTGCTGTCTGTCTGTCTGCTCACGCTCCCCTCAGTGCTGTCTGTCTGCTTACACTCCCCTCAGTACTGGCTGTCTATCTGTTCACACTCCCCTCAGTGTTATCTGCCTCTCTGCCCACATTCCCCTTAGTGCTGGCTGTCTGTCTGCTCACACTCCCCTCAGCGCTGTCTGTCTGTCTGCTCACACTCCCTTCAGTGCTGTCTGTTCACACTCCCTTCAGCACTGTGTGTCTGCTCACACTCCCCTCAGTGCTGTCTGTCTCTCTGCTCACGCTCCTCTCAGTGCTATCTGTCTGTCTGCTCACATTCCCTTCAGTACTGTCTGTCTGTCTGCTCACACTCCCCTCACTGCTACCTGTCTGTCTGCTCAAAACTCCCCTTAGCGCTGTCTGTTCACACTCCCCTCAGTGCTATCTGTCTGTCAGCTCAGAACTCACCTCAGCGCTGTCTGTTCACACTCCCCTCAGTGCTGGCTGACTATCTGCTGACACTCCCCTCAGCGCTGTCTGTCCGCTCACAATCCCCTAAGTGCTGTCTGTCTGATCAAACTCCCCTCAGTGCTGTCTCTCTGCTCACACTCCCCTCACCACTACGTGTCTGTCTGTTCATACTCCCCTCAGTGCTGTCTGTCTGCTCACACTCCCCTCAGTACTGGCTGTCTGTCTGTTCACACTCGCCTCAGTGTTATCTGTCTCTTTGCTCACACTCCCCTCAGTTCTGGCTGTCTGTCTGCTAACACTGCCCACAGCTCTGTGTGTTGACATTCCCCTCAGCGCTGTCTGTCTGCTCACATTCCCCTCTGTGCTGTCTGTCTGCCCACACTCCCATCAGTGCTGTCTGTGTGTCTGCTCACGCTCCCCTCAGTGTGATCTGTCTGTCTGTTCACACTCCCCTCAGTGCTAACTGTCTGTCTGTTCGCACTCCCCGCAGGGCTGTCTGTCTGCTCACACTTCCCTCAGTGTTATCTGCCTGTCTGCTCACACTCCCCTCAGTGCTGGCTCTCTGTCTGCTCACACTCCCCTCAGAGCTACCTGTCTGTCTGTTCGCACTCCACTCAGTGCTGTCTGTCTGCTCACAATCCCCTCAGCACTACCTGTCTTTCTGTTCACACTCCCCTCATTGCTGTCTGCCTGCTCACAATCCCCTCAGTGCTGTCTGTCTGCATACAGTCCCCTCAGTGCTGTCTGCCTGTTTGTTCACACTCCTGTCAGCTCTGTCTGTCTGCTCACACTCCCCTCAGCGCTGTCTGTCTGTCTGCTCACACTCCCCTCAGTGCTACCTGTCTGTCTGCTCACATTCCTCTCAGTGCTGTCCGTCTGTCTGCTCACAATCCCCGCAGTGTTGGCTGTCTGTCTGCTCACACTCCCCTCAGTGCTGTCTGCCTGACTGCTCACACTCCCCTCAGAGCTGGTTGTCTGTCTACTCACACAGCCCTCAGTGCTGTCTGTCTCTCTGCACCCGCTCCCCTCAGTGCTACCTGTCTTTCTGCTCACACTCCCCTCAGCGCTGTGTGTCTGCTCACAATCCCCTCAGTGCTGTCTGTCTTATCACACTCTCCTCAGTGCTGTCTCTCTGCTCACACTCCCCTCAGCTCTACCTGTCTGTCTGTTCACACTCACCTCAGTGCTGTCTGTCTGCTCACAGTCCGCTCAGTACTAGCTGTCTGTCTGTTCACACTCGCCTCAGTGTTAACTGCCTCTCTGCTCACAGTCCATTCAGTGCTGGCTGTCTGTCTGCTCACACTCCCCTCAGCGCTGTGTGTCTGCTCACACTCCGCTCAGTGCTGTCTGTCTGTCTGCTCACACCCCCCCCAGTGCTGTCTGTGTGTCTGCTCACATTCCCCTCAGTGCTGTCTGTCTGTCTGCTCACGCTCCCCTCAGTGTGACCTGTCTGTCTGTTCACACTCCCCTCAGTGCTACCTGTCTGTCTGTTCGCACTCCCCTCAGTGCTGTGTGTCTGCTCACAATCCCCTCAGCACTACCTGTCTTTCTGTTCACACTACCCTCAGTGCTGTCTGTCTGCTCACAATCCCCTCAGTGCTGTCTGTCTGTCTGCTCACGCTCCCCTCAGTGCTGTCTGTCTGCATACGCTCCCCTCAGTGCTGTCTGCCTGTTTGTTCACACTCCTTCAGCTCTGTCTGTCTGCTCACACTCCCCTCAGTGTTACCTGTCTTTCTGTTCACACTCCCCTCAGTGCTGTCTGTCTGCTCACACTCCCCTCAGTGCTGGCTGTCTGTCTGCTAACACTCCCCTCAGCTCTGTGTATTCACACTCCCCTCAGCGCTGTCTGTCTGCTCACACTCCCCTCAGTGCTGTCTCTCTGTCTGCTCACACCCCCCCAGTGCTGTGTGTGTGTCTGCTCACATTCCCCTCAGGGCTTTCTGTCTGCCCACACTCCCCTCCGTGCTGTCTGTCTGTCTGCTCACGCTCCCCTCAGTGTGACCTGTCTGTCTGTTCACACTCCCCTCAGTGCTACCTGTCGGTCTGTTCGCACTCCCCGCAGGGCTGTCTGTCTGCTCACACTTCCCTCAGTGTTATCTGCCTGTCTGCTTACACTCCCCTCAGTGCTGGCTCTCTGTCTGCTCGCACTCCCCTCAGTGCTACCTGTCTGTCTGTTTGCACTCCCCTCAGTGCTGTCTGTCTGCTCACAATCCCCTCAGCACTACCTGTCTTTCTGTTCACACTCCCCTCAGTGCTGTCTGTCTGCTCACAATCCCCTCAGTGCTGTCTGTCTGTCTGCTTACGCTGCCCTCAGTGCTGTCTGTCTGCATACACTCCCCTCAGTGCTGTCTGCCTGTTTGTTCACACTCCTGTCAGCTCTGTCTGTCTGCTCACACTCCCCTCAGTGCTACCTGTCTGTCTGCGCACATTCCTCTCAGTGCTGTCCGTCTGTCTGCTCACACTCCCGTCATTGCTACCTGTATGTCTGTTCACACTCCCCTCAGCGCTGTCTGTCTGTCTGCTTACAATCCCCTCAGTGCTACCTGTCTGTCTGCTCACATTCCTTTCAGTGCTGTCCGTCTGTCTGCTCACTCTCCCGTCATTGCTACCTGTATGTCTGTTCACACTCCCCTCAGCGCTGTCTGTCTGTCTGCTCACAATCCCCGCAGTGTTGGCTGTCTGTCTGCTCGCACTCCCCTCAGTGCTGTCTGCCTGACTGCTCACACTCCCCTCAGAGCTGGTTGTCTGTCTACTCACACAGCCCTCAGTGCTGTCTGTCTCTCTGCTCCCGCTCCCCTCAATGCTACCTGTCTTTCTGCTCACACTCCCCTCAGTGTTATCTGCCTGTCAGCTCACACTCCCCTCAGCGCTGTGTGTCTGCTCACAATCCCCTCAGTGCTGTCTGTCTTATCACACTCCCCTCAGTGCTGTCTCCCTGCTCACACTCCCCTCAGCTCTACCTGTCTGTCTGTTCACACTCCCCTCAGTGCTGTCTGTCTGCTTACTCTCCCCTCAGTACTGGCTGTCTGTCTGTTCACACACCCCTCAGTGTTATCTTCCTCTCTGCCCACATTCCCCTTAGTGCTGGCTGTCTGTCTGCTCACACTCCCCTCAGTGCTGTCTGTCTGTCTGCTCACACTCCCTTCAGTGCTGTCTGTTCACACTCCCTTCAGCACTGTGTGTCTGCTCACACTCCCCTCAGTGCTGTCTGTCTCTCTGCTCACGCTCCTCTCAGTGCTCTCTGTCTGTCTGCTCACATTCCCTTCAGTACTGTCTGTCTGTCTGCTCACACTCCCCTCACTGCTACCTGTCTGTCTGCTCAAAACTCCCCTTAGCGCTGTCTGTTCACACTCCCCTCAGTGCTGTCTGTCTGCTCACACTCCCCTCAGTGCTGGCTGTCTGTCTGCTGACACTCCCCTCAGCACTGTCTGTCCGCTCACAATCCCCTAAGTGCTGTCTGTCTGATCAAACTCCGTTCAGTGCTGTCTCTCGGCTTACACTCCCCTCACCACTACGTGTCTGTC
Organism: Carcharodon carcharias; assembly: GCF_017639515.1. Taxonomy (NCBI): domain Eukaryota; kingdom Metazoa; phylum Chordata; class Chondrichthyes; order Lamniformes; family Lamnidae; genus Carcharodon; species Carcharodon carcharias. Next base: position 95,395,902 of record NC_054474.1, read on the forward strand.
TGTTCAGACTCCCCTCAGTGCTGTCAGTCTGCTCACACTCCCGTCAGTACTGGCTGTTTGTCTGCTAACACTCCCCTCAGCTCTGTTTGTTCACACTCCCCTCAGCGCCTTCTGTCTGCTCACTCTCCCCTCAGTGCTGTCTGTCTGTCTGCTCACACCCCCCCCAGTGCTGTCTGTGTGTCTGCTCACATTCCCCTCAGTGCTGTCTGTCTGCCCACACTACCCTCCGTGCTGTCTGTCTGTCTGCTCACGCTCCACTCAGTGTGACCTGTCTGTCTGTTCACACTCCCCTCAGTGCTACCTGTCTGTCTGTTCGCACTCCCCGCAGGGCTGTCCGTCTGCTCACACTTCCCTCAGTGTTATCTGCCTGTCTGCTTACACTCCCCTCAGTGCTGGCTCTCTGTCTGCTCACACTCCCCTCAGTGCTACCTGTCTGTCTGTTCGCACTCCCCTCAGTGCTGTCTGTCTGCTCACAATCCCCTCAGCACTACCTGTCTTTCTGTTCACACTCCCCTCAGTGCTGTCTGTCTGCTCACACTCCCCTTAGTGCTGGCTGTCTGTCTGCTAACACTCCCCTCAGCTCTGTGTATTCACACTCCCCTCAGCACTGTCTGTCTGCTCACACTCCCCTCAGTGCTGTCTGTCTGTCTGCTCACACCCCCCCAGTGCTGTGTGTGTGTCTGCTCACATTCCCCTCAGTGCTTTCTGTCTGCCCACACTCCCCTCCGTGCTGTCTGTCTGTCTGCTCATGCTCCCCTCAGTGTGACCTGTCTGTCTGTTCACACTCCCCTCAGTGCTACCTGTCGGTCTGTTCGCACTCCCCGCAGGGCTGTCTGTCTGCTCACACTTCCCTCAGTGCTGTCTGTCTGTCTGCTCATACTCCCCTCAGCACTACCTGTCTGTCTGCTCACAATCTCCTCAGTGCTGTCTGTCTGCTCACACTCCCCTCAGTGCTGTCTGTCTGCTCACACTCCCCTCAGTGCTGGCTGTCTGTCTGCTGACACTCCCCTCAGCACTGTCTGTCCGCTCACAATCCCCTAAGTGCTGTCTGTCTGATCAAACTCCGTTCAGTGCTGTCTCTCGGCTCACACTCCCCTCACCACTACGTGTCTGTCTGTTCAGACTCTCCTCAGTGCTGTCAGTCTGCTCACACTCCCGTCAGTACTGGCTGTTTGTCTGCTAACACTCCCCTCAGCTCTGTTTGTTCACACTCCCCTCAGCGCCTTCTGTCTGCTCACTCTCCCCTCAGTGCTGTCTGTCTGTCTGCTCACACCCCCCCCAGTGCTGTCTGTGTGTCTGCTCACATTCCCCTCAGTGCTGTCTGTCTGCCCACACTACCCTCCGTGCTGTCTGTCTGTCTGCTCACGCTCCACTCAGTGTGACCTGTCTGTCTGTTCACACTCCCCTCAGTGCTACCTGTCTGTCTGTTCGCACTCCCCGCAGGGCTGTCCGTCTGCTCACACTTCCCTCAGTGTTATCTGCCTGTCTGCTTACACTCCCCTCAGTGCTGGCTCTCTGTCTGCTCACACTCCCCTCAGTGCTACCTGTCTGTCTGTTCGCACTCCCCTCAGTGCTGTCTGTCTGCTCACAATCCCCTCAGCACTACCTGTCTTTCTGTTCACACTCCCCTCAGTGCTGTCTCTCTGCTCACACTCCCCTCAGTGCTGGCTGTCTGTCTGCTAACACTCCCCTCAGCTCTGTGTATTCACACTCCCCTCAGCACTGTCTGTCTGCTCACACTCCCCTCAGTGCTGTCTGTCTGTCTGCTCACACCCCCCCAGTGCTGTGTGTGTGTCTGCTCACATTCCCCTCAGTGCTTTCTGTCTGCCCACACTCCCCTCCGTGCTGTCTGTCTGTCTGCTCACGCTCCCCTCAGTGTGACCTGTCTGTCTGTTCACACTCCCCTCAGTGCTACCTGTCGGTCTGTTCGCACTCCCCGCAGGGCTGTCTGTCTGCTCACACTTCCCTCAGTGCTGTCTGTCTGTCTGCTCATACTCCCCTCAGCACTACCTGTCTGTCTGCTCACAATCTCCTCAGTGCTGTCTGTCTGCTCACACTCCCCTCAGTGCTACCTATTTGTCTGCTCACATTCCTCTCAGTACTGGCTGACTGTCTGCTCACATTGCCCTCAGTGCTGGCTGTCTGTCTGCTCACACTCCCCTCAGCGCTGTCTGTCTGTCTGCTCAACTTCCCCTCAGTGCGGTCGATTCACACCCCCCTCAGTGCTGTCTGTCTGCTTACACTCCCCTCAGTGCTGTTGGTCTGTCTGCTCACTCTCCCCTCAGTGCTGTCTGTCTGTCTTCTCACTCTCTCCTCAGTGCTACCTGTCTGTCTGCTCACATTCCCTTTAATACTGGCTGTCTGCTCAGACTACCCTCAGTGCTGTCTGTCTGTCTGCTCACACTCCCCTCACCGCTGCCTGTCTTCTCAAACTCCCCTCAGCGCTGTCTGTCTGTCTGCTGACACTCCCCTCAGCGCTGTCTGTCTGTCTGCTGACACTCCCCTCAGCACTAACTGTCTGTCTGCTCACATTCCCCTCAGTGGTGTCTATCTGTCTGCTCACACGCCCCTCAGTGCTGATTGGCCTTCGGCTCACACTCCCCTCAGCGCTGTCTGTCTGCTCACACACCCCTCAGTGCTGTCTGTCTGCTCACACTCCCCTCAGTGAAATCTCTCTGCTCACACTCCCCTCAGCACTACCTGTCTGTCTGCTCACAGTCCCCTCAGTGCTGGCTGTCTCTCTGCTCACACTGCCCTCAGTGCTGGCTGTCTCTCGGCTCACACTGCCCTCAGTGCTGTCTGTCTGTCTGCTCACACTCCCCTCAGGGCTGTCTGTCTGCTCACTCTCCCCTCAGTGCTGTCTGTCTGATCACACTCCCCTCAGTAATGTCTCTCTGCTCACAGTCCCCTCAGCACTACCTGTCTGTCTACTCACACTCCCCTCAGTGCTAACTGCCTGTCTGCTCACGCTCCCCTCAGTGCTGGCTGTCTCTCTGCTCACACTGCCCTCAGTGCTGACTGGCTTTCTGCTCACACTACCCTCACCGCTGTCTGTCTTCTCAAACTTCCCTCAGCGCTGTCTGTCTGTCTGCTGACACTCCCCTCAGCACTAACTGTCTGTCTGCTCACATTCCCCTCAGCGCTGTCTGTCTTTCTGCTCACATTCCCCTCAGTGCTGTCTGTCGGCCTGCTCACACGCCCCTCAGTGCTGGTTGGCTTTCGGCTCACACTCTCCTCAGCGATGTCTGTCTGCTCACACCCCCCTCAGTGCTGTCTGTCTGCTCAGACTCCCCTCAGTGCTGTCTGTCTGTCTGCTCACACTCCCCTGAACACTAACTGTCTATCTGCTCACATTCCCCTCAATGTTATTTGTCTGTCTGCTCAAACACCCCTCAGCGTTGTCTTTTCACACACCCTCAGCACTGTCTGCTCACATTCCCCCAGTGCGGTCTGTCTGTCAGCTCACATTCCCCTCAGTGCTGGCTGTCTACTCGCACTCCCCTCAGTGCTGGTTGGCCTATGGCTCACACTCCCCTCAGCGCAGTCTGTCTGTTCACACCCCCCTCAGTGTTATCTGCCTGTCTGCTCACACTCCCCTCAGAGCTGGCTGTCTCTCTGCTCACACTGCCCTCAGTGATGTCTGTCTGTTTGCTCACATTCCCTTCAGTACTGGCTGTCTGTCTGCTCACATTCCCATCAGCGCTGTCTGTCTGTCTGCTCACATTCCCCTCAGTGCTGTCTGTCTGTCTTCTCACACTCCCCTGAACACTAACTGTCTATCTGCTCACATTCTCCTTTGCGCTGTCTGTCTGTCTGCTCACATTCCCTTCAGTACTGGCTGTCTATCTGCTCACACTCCCCTCAATGTTATTTGTCTGTCTGCTCAAACTCCCCTCAGCGTTGTCTTTTCACACTCCCTCAGCGCTGTCTGCTCACACTCCCCTCAGTGCTGTCTGTCTGTCAGCTCCCATTCCCCTCAGTGCTGTCTGTCTGCTCACACTCCCCTCAGTGCTGTCTGTCTGTCTGCTCACACTCCCCTCAGTGCTGGCTGGCTTTCTGCTCACACTCCCCTCACAGCTGTCTGTCTTCTCAAACTCACCTGAGCACTGACTGGCTGTCTGCTCACACAGCCCTCAGCACTGTCTGTCTGTCTGCTCACATTCCCCTCAGTGCTGTCTGTCTGTGTGCTCACACTCCCCTCAGTGTTGGCTGCCATTCTGCTCACTCTGCCCTCAGTGTTACCAGTCTGTCTACTCACAATCCCCTCAGCGCTGACTGTCTGTCTGCTCACATTCCCCTCAGTGCTTGCTGTCTGTCTGCTCACACTCCCCTCAGTGCAGCCTGTCTTTCGGCTCACACTCCCCTCAGCGCTGTCTGTCTGCTCACACTCCCCTCAGCACTGTCTGTCTGTCTGCTCTCACTCTCCTCAGGCCCAGTGTCTGTCTGCTCACACTACCCTCAGTGCTGTCTTTCTGTCTGCTCACATTTGCTTCAGTACTGGCTGTCTGTCTGCTCACACACCCCTCAGTGTTATCTGTCTGTCTGCTCACACTCCCCTCTGTGCTACCTGTCTGTCTGCTCACATTCCCTTCAGTTCTGGCTGTCTGTCTGCATACACTCCCCTCAGTGCTGTCTGTCTGATAGCTCACACTCCCCTCAGTGCTTCTGTCTGCTTGCTCAAAGTGCCCTCAACGCTGTATGTCTGTCTGCTCACATTCCCCTCAGCGCTGTCTGTCTGTCTGCTCACTTTCCCCTCAGTGCTGGCTGTCTGTCTGCTCACACTCCCCTGAACACTCACTGTCTATCTGCTCACATTCCCCTCAGTGCTGTCTGTCTGTCTGCTCACATTCCCCTCAGCGCTGTCTGTCTGTCTGCTCACATTCTCCTCAGTGCTGTCTGTCTGCCTGCTCACACGCCCCTCAGTGCTGGTTGGCCTTCGGCACACACAGCCCTCAGCGCTGTCTGTCTGCTCGCTCCCACCTCAATGCTGTCTGTCTGCTCACACTCCCCTCAGCGCTGTCTGTCTGTCTGCTCACATTCCCCTCAGTGCTGTCTGTCTGTGTGCTCACACTCCCCGCAGTGTTGGCTGGCTTTCTGCTCACACTGCCCTCAGTGTTACCAGTCTGTCTACTCACAATCCCCTCAGCGCTGACTGTCTGTCTGCTCACATTCCCCTCAGTGCTGTCTGTCTCTCTGCTCACACTACCCTCAGTGCTGGCTGTCTTTCTGCTCACACTCCCCTCAGCGCTGTCTGTCTGCTCACACTCCCCTCAGCACTGTCTGTCTGTCTCCTCACACTCTCCTCAGCGCTTCTGTCTGTCTGCTCACACTACCCTCAGTGTTATTTGTCTGTCTGCTCGCACTCCCCTCTGTGCTACCTTTCTGTCTGCTCACATTCCCTTCAGTTCTGGCTGTCTGTCTGCATACACTCCCCTCAGTGCTGTCTGTCTGATTGCTCAAACTCCCCTCAGTGCTTCTGTCTGCTTGCTCAAACTGCCCTCAACGCTGTATGTCTGTCTGCTCACATTCCCCTCAACGCTGTCTGTCTGTCTGCTCACATTCCCCTCAGTGCTGGCTGTCTGTCTGCTCACACTCCCCTGAACACTAACTGTCTATCTGCTCACATTCCCCTCAGTGCTGTCTGTCTGCTCACACTCCCCTCAGTGCTAACTGTCTGTCTGCTCACACTCCCCTCAATACTGGCTGTCTGTCTGTTCACACCCCCCCTCTGTGTTATCTGACTGTCTGCTCACACTCCGCTCAGAGCTGGCTTCTCTCTGCTCACACTGCCCTCAGTGCTGTCTGTCTGTCTGCACACACTCCCCTGAGCACTAACTGTCTGTCTGCTCACATTCCCCTCAGCGCTGTCTGTCTGTCTGCTCACATTACCCTCAGTGCTGTCTGTCTGTCAGCTCACATTCCCCTCAGTGCTGGCTGTCTGCTCACATTCCCCTCAGTGCTGTCTGTCTGTCTGCTCATACTCCCCTCAGTGCTGGCTATCTTTCTGCTCACACTCCCTTCAGCGCAGTCTGTCTGCTCACACTCCCCTCAGCACTGTCTGTCTGTCTGCTCACACTCTCCTCAGCGCATCTGTCTGTCTGCTCACACTTTACTCAGTGCTGTCTGTCTGTCTGCTCACATTCCCTTCAGTACTGGCTGTCTGTCTGCTCACACTCCCCTCAGTGTTATCTGTCTGTCTGCTCACACTCCCCTCTGTGCTACCTGTCTGCTTGCTCAAACTCCCTTCAGCGCTGTATGTCTGTCTGCTCACACTCCCCTCAGCACTTTCTGTTCCTCTGCTTACACTCCCCACAGCGCTTTCAGTCTGTCTGCTTTCAATCCCCTCACTGCTGTCTGTCTGTCTGCTTACAATCCCCTCAGTGCTGTCTATCTGTCTGCTCATACTCCCCTCAGCACTACCTGTCTGTCTGCTCACACTCCCCTCAGTGCTGTCTGTCTGCTCACACTCCCCTCAGTGCTACCTATCTGCTTACATTCCCCTCATTACTGGCTGTCTGTCTGCTCACACTCCCCTCAGTGCTGGCTGTCTGTCTGCTCACACTCCCCTCAGCGCTGTCTGTCTGTCTGCTCACACTACCCTCAGTGCAGTTTGTTCACACCCCCCTCAGCGCTGTCTGTCTGCTTACACTCCCCTCCAGTGCTGTCGGTCTGTCTGCTCACTCTCCCCTCAGTGCTGTCTGTCTGTCTGTCTGCTCACTCTCTCCTCAGTGCTACCTGTCTGTCTGCTCACATTCCCTTTAGTACTGGCTGTCTGCTCGGACTCCCCTCAGTGCTGTCTGTCTGTCTGCTCACACTCCCCTCAGTGCTGACTGGCTTTCGGCTCACAGTCCCCTCACCGCTGTCTGTCTTCTCAAACTCCCCTCAGCGCTGTCTTTCTGTCTGCTGACACTCCCCTCAGCACTAACTGTCTGTCTGCTCACATTCGCCTCAGCGCTGTCTGTCTGTCTGCTCACAATCCCCTCAGTGGTGTCTGTCTGCCTGCTCACACGCCCCTCAGTGCTGGTTGGCCTTCGGCTCACACTCCCCTCAGCGCTGTCTGTCTGCTCACACCCCCCTCAGTGCTGTCTGTCTGCTCACACTCCCCTCAGTGCTATCTGTCTGATCACACTCCCCTCAGTGATGTCTCTCTGCTCACACTCCCCTCAGCACTACCTGTCTGTCTGCTCACACTCCCCTTAGTTCTGTCTGTCTGCTCACACTCCCCTCAGTGGTAACTGTCTCTCTGCTCACACTCCCCTCAATGCGACCTATCTGTCTGCTCACATTCCCCTCACTACTGGCTCTCTGTCTGTTCACACCCCCCTCAGAGTTATCTGCCTGTCTGCTCACACTCCCCTCAGTGCTAGCTGTTTCTCTGCTCACACTGCCCTCAGTGCTGTCTGTCTGTCTGCTCACACTCCCCTGAACACTAACTGTCTATCTGCTCACATTCCCCTCAGTGCTGTCTGTCTGGCTGCTCACATTCCCTCAGTGCTGTCTGTCTGCTTGCTCACACGCCACTCAGTGCTGGTTGGCCTTCGGCTCACGCTCCCCTCAGCACTGTCTGTTTGCTCACACCCCCCTCAGTGCTGTCTGTCTGCTCACACTCCCCTCAGAGCTGTCTGTCTGATCACACTCCCGTCAGTGATGTCTCTCTGCTCACACTCCCCTCAGCTCTACCTATCTGTCTGCTCACATTCCCCTCACTACTGGCTGTCTGTCTGTTCACACCCCCTCAGTGTTATCTGCCTGCCTTCTCACACTCCCCTTAGTACTGGCTGTATCTCTGCTCACACTGCGCTCAGTGCTCTCTGTCTGTCTGCGCACACTCCCCTGAGCACTAACTGTTTGTCTGCTCACACTCCCCTCAGCGCTGTCTGTCTGTCTGCTCACATTCCCCTCAGTGCTGTCTGTCTGTCTGCTCACACTCCCCTCAGTGCTGGTTGGCTTTCGGCTCACACTTCCCTCAGCGCTGTCTGTCAGCTCACACTCCCCTCAGTGCTGTCTGTCTGTCTGCTCACTCTCCCCTCAGTGCTGTCTGTCTGTCTTCTCACTCTCTCCTCACTGCTACCTGTCTGTCTGCTCACATTCCCTTTAGTACTGGCTGTCTGCTCGGACTCCCCTCAGTGCTGTCTGTCTGTCTGCTCACACTCCCCTCAGTGCTGTCTGGCTTTCTGCTCACACTCCCCTCATCGTTGTCTGTCTTCTCAAACTCACCTGAGCACTGACTGGCTGTCTGCTCACACAGCCCTCAGCACTGTCTGTCTGTCTGCTCACATTCCCCTCAGTGCTGTCTGTCTGTGTGCTCACACTCCCCTCAGTGTTGGCTGCCTTTCTGCTCACTCTGCCCTCAGTGTTACCAGTCTGTCTACTCACAATCCCCTCAGCGCTGACTGTCTGTCTGCTCACATTCCCCTCAGTGCTTGCTGTCTGTCTGCTCACACTCCCCTCAGTGCAGGCTGTCTTTCGGCTCACACTCCCCTCAGCGCTGTCTGTCTGCTCACACTCCCCTCAGCACTGTCTGTCTGTCTGCTCACACTCTCCTCAGTGCCTCTGTCTGTCTGCGCACACTACCCTCAGTGCTGTCTGTCTGTCTACTCACATTTGCTTCAGTACTGGCTGTCTGTCTGCTCACACACCCCTCAGTGTTATCTGTCTGTCTGCTCACACTCCCCTCTGTGCTACCTGTCTGTCTGCTCACATTCCCTTCCGTACTGGCTGTCTGTCTGCATACACTCCCCTCAGTGCTGTCTGTCTGATCACACGACCCTCAGTGATGTCTCTCTGCTACCAGTCCCCTCAGCACTACCTGTTTGTCTGCTCACACTCCCCTCAGTGCTGTCTGTCTGCTCACTTTCCCCTCAGTGATGTCTCTCTGCTCACACTCCCCTCAGCACTACCTGTCCGTCTGCTCACACTCCCCTCAGTGCTAACTCTCTGGCTGCTCACACTCCCCTCAGTGCTACCCATCTGTCTGCTCACATTCCCCTCACTACTGGCTGTCTGTCTGTTCACATCCCCCTCAGTGTTATCTGCCTGTCTGCTCACACTCCCCTCAGTGCTGGCTGTCTCTCTGCTCACACTGCCCTCAGTGCTGCCTGTCTGTCTGCTGACATTCCCCTCAGCGCTGTCTATCTGTCTGCTCACATTCCCTTCAGTACTGGCTGTCTATCTGTTCACACTCCCCTCAATGTTATCTGTCTCTCTGATCAAACTCCCCTCAGCGTTATCTTTTCACACTCCCCTCAGTGCTGTCTGTCTGCTCGCACTCCCCTCAGTGCTGTCTGTCTGTCTGCTCGCACTCCCCTCAGTTCTGCCTGGCTTTCTGCTCACACTCCCCTCACTGCTGTCTGTCTTCTCAAACTCACCTGAGCACTGTCTGCCTGTCTGCTCACACACCCCTCAGCACTGTCTGTCTGTCTGCTCACATTCCCCTCAGTGCTGTCTGTCTGTGTGGACACACTCCCCGCAGTGTTGGCTGGCTTTCTGCTCACACTGCTCTCAGTGCTACCAGTCTGTCTGCTCACAATCCCCTCACCGCTGACTGTCTGTCTGCTCACATTCACCTCAGTGCTGTCTGTCTGTCTGCTCATACTCCCCTAAGTGCTGGCCAACTTTCTGCTCACACTCCCCTCAGCGCTGTCTGTCTGCTCACACTCCCCTCAGCACTGTCAATCTGTCTGCTCACACTCTCCTCAGTGCTTCTGTCTGTCTGCTCACACTACCCTCAGTGCTGTCTGTCTGTGTGCTCACATTCCCTTCAGTACTGGCTGTCTGTCTGCTCATACACCCCTCAGTGTTATCTGTCTGTCTGCTCACACTCCCCTCTGTGCTACCTGTCTGTCTGCTCACATTCGCTTCAGGACTGGCTGTCTCTCTGCATACACTCCCCTCAGTGCTGTCTGTCTGATTGCTCACAATCCCCTCAGTGCTTCTGACTGCTTGCTCAAACTCCCCTCAGCGCAGTATGTTTGTCTGCTCACACTCCCCTCAGCAGTTTCTGTTCCTCTGCTTACACTCCCCAAAGCGCTTTCAGTCTGTCTGCTTTCAATCCCCTCACTGCTGTCTGTCTGTCTGCTTACAATCCCCTCAGTGCTGTCTATCTGTCTGCTCACACTCCCCTCATCACTACGTGTCTGTCTGCTCACACTTCCCTCAGTGCTGTCTGTCTGCTCACACTCCCCTCAGTGCTACCTATCTGCTCACATTCCCCTCAGTACTGGCTGTCTGTCTGCTCGCACTCCCCTCAGTGCTGGCTGTCTGTCTGCTCACACTCCCCTCAGCGCTGTCTGTCTGTCTGCTCACACTCCCCTCAGTGCGGTTTGTTCACACCCCCCTCAGCGCTGTCTGTCTGCTTACAATCCCCTCAGTGCTGTCGGTCTGTCTGCTCACTCTCCCCTCAGTGCTGTCTGTCTGTCTGTCTGCTCACTCTCTCCTCAGTGCTACCTGTCTGTCTGCTCACATTCCCTTTAGTACTGGCTGTCTGCTCGGACTCCCCTCAGTGCTGTCTGTCTGTCTGCTCACTCACGCCTCAGTGCTGACTGGCTTTCTGCTCACAGTCCCCTCACCGCTGTCTGTCTTCTCAAACTCACCTGAGCGTTGTCTGTCTGTCTGCTGACACTCCCCTCAGCACTAACTGTCTGTCTGCTCACATTCCCCTCAGCGCTGTCTGTCTGTCTGCTCACATTCCCCTCAGTGGTGTCTGTCTGCCTGCTCACACGCCCCTCAGTGCTGGTTGGCCATCGGCTCACACTCCCCTCAGCGCTGTCTGTCTGCTCACACCCCGCTCAGTGCTGTCTGTCTGCCCAGACTCCCCTCAGTGCTGTCTGTCTGATCACACTCCACTCAGTGATGTCTCTCTGCTCACACTCCCCTCAGCACTACCTGTCTGTCTGCTCACACTCCCCTCAGCGCTGTCTGTCTGCTCACACTTCATTCAGCGCTTCTGTCTGTCTGTTCACACTCTCCTCAGCGCATCTGTCTGTGTGCTCACACTACCCTCAGTGCTGTCTGTCTGTCTGCTCACATTCACTTCAGTACTGGCTGTCTGTCTGCTCACACTCCCCTCAGTGCTGACTGGCTTTCTGCTCACACTCCCCTCACCGCTGTGTGTCTTCTCAAACTCCCGTCAGCGCTGTCTGTCTGTCTGCTGACACTCCCCTCAGAACTAACTGTCTGTCTGCTCACATTCCCCTCAGCGCTGTCTGTCTTTCTGCTCACATTCCCCTCAGTGCTGTCTGTCTGCTCACACCCCGCTCAGTGCTGTCTGTCTGCCCAGACTCCCCTCAGTGCTGTCTGTCTGATCACACTCCACTCAGTGATGTCTCTCTGCTCACACTCCCCTCAGCACTACCTGTCTGTCTGCTCACACTCCCCTCAGCGCTGTCTGTCTGCTCACACTTCATTCAGCGCTTCTGTCTGTCTGTTCACACTCTCCTCAGCGCATCTGTCTGTGTGCTCACATTCCCCTCAGCGCTGTCTGTCTTTCTGCTCACATTCCCCTCAGTGCTGTCTGTCGGCAAGCTCACACGCCCCTCAGTGCTGGTTGGCTTTCGGCTCACACTCCCCTCAGCGCTGTCTGTCTGCTCACACCCCCCTCAGTGCTGTCTTTCTGCTCAGACTCCCCTCAGTGCTTTCTGTCTGATCACACTGCACTCAGTGATGTCTTTCTGCTCACACTCTCCTCAGCACTACCTGTCTGTCTGCTCACACTCCCCTCAGTACTGTCTGTCTGCTCACACTCCCCTCAGTGCTAACTGTCCGTCTGCTGACACTGCCCTCAGTGCTACCTATCTGTCTGCTCACATTCCCCTCACTACTGGCTGTCTGTCTGTTCACACCCCCCTCAGTGTTTTCTGCCTGTCTGCTCACACTCCCCTCAGTGCTGGTTGTCTCTCTGCTCACAATGCCCTCAGTGCTGGCTGTCTCTCTGCTCACACTGCCCTCAGTGCTGACTGTCTGTCTGCTCACACTCCCCTGAGAACTAACTGTCTGTCTGCTCACATTCCCCTCAGCGCTGTCTGTTTGTCTGCTGACATTCCCCTCAGCGTTGTCTGTCTGTCTGCTCACATTCACCTCAGTGCTGTCTGTCTGCCTGCTCACACGCCCCTCAGTGCTGGTTGGCCTACGGCTCACACTCCCCTCAGCGCTGTCTGTCTGCTCACCCTCCGCTCAGTGCTGTCTTTCTGCTCACACTCCCCTCAGTGGTGGCTGTCTGATCACACTCCCCTCAGTGATGTCTCTCTGCTCACTCTCCCCTCAGCACTAACTGTCTGTCTGCTCACACTCCCCTCAGTGCTGTCTGACTGCTCACACTCCCCCCAGTGCTAACTGTCTGTCTGCTCAAACTCCCCTCAGCGTTGTCTTTTCACACTCCCTCAGCGCTGTCTGTCTGCTCACACTCCCCTCAGTACTGTCTGTCTGTTCGCAGTCCCCTCTGTGCTTGTCTGTCTGTCTGCTCACACTCCCCTCAGTGCTGGCTGGCTTTCTGCTCACACTCCCCTCACCCCTGTCTGTCTTCTCAAACTCACCTGAGCACAGTCTGATCACACACCTCTCAGCACTGTCTATCTGTCTGCTCACATTCCCCTCAGTGCTGTCTGTCTGTGTGCTCACACTCCCCTCCGTGTTGGCTGGCTTTCTGCTCACACTTCCCTCAGTTCTACCAGTCTGTCTGCTCACAATCCCCTCAGCGCTAACTGTCTGTCTGCTCACATTCCCCTCAGTGCTGGCTGTCTTTCTGCTCACACTCCCCTCAGCGCTGTCTGTCTGCTCACACTCCCCTCAGTGCTGGCTGTCTTTCTGCTCACACTCCCCTCAGCGCTGTCTGACTGCTCACACTCCCCTCAGCACTGTCTGTCTGCCTGCTCACACTCTCCTCAGTGCTTCTGTCTGTCTGCTGACACTACCCTCAGTGCTGTCTGTCTGTCTTCTCACATTCCCATCAGTACTGGCTGTCTGTCTGCTCACAGTCCCCTCAGTGTTATCTGTCTGTCTGCTCACACTCCCCTCTGTGCTACCTGTCTGTCTGCTCACATTCCCTTCAGTAGTGGCTGTCTGTCTGCATACAGTTCCCTCAGTGCTGTCTGTCTGATTGCTCACCCTCCCCTCAGTGCTTCTGTCTGCTTGCTCAAACTCCCCTCAGCGCTGTATGTCTGTCTGCTCACACTCCCCTCAGCACTTTCTGTCCCTCTGCTCACACTCCCCACAGCGCTTTCAGACTGTCTGCTTTCAATCCTCTCAGTGCTGTCTGTCTGTCTGCTTACAATTCCCTCAGTGCTGTCTGTCTGTCTGCTCATACTCCCCTCAGCACTACCTGTCTGTCTGCTCACAATCCCCTCAGTGCTGTCTGTCTGCTCACACTCCCCTCAGTGCTACCTATTTGTCTGCTCACATTCCTCTCAGTACTGGCTGACTGTCTGCTCACATTGCCCTCAGTGCTGGCTGTCTGTCTGCTCACACTCCCCTCAGCGCTGTCTGTCTGTCTGCTCAACTTCCCCTCAGTGCGGTCGATTCACACCCCCCTCAGTGCTGTCTGTCTGCTTACACTCCCCTCAGTGCTGTTGGTCTGTTTGCTCACTCTCCCCTCAGTGCTGTCTGTCTGTCTTCTCACTCTCTCCTCAGTGCTACCTGTCTGTCTGCTCACATTCCCTTTAATACTGGTTGTCTGCTCAGACTACCCTCAGTGCTGTCTGTCTGTCTGCTCACACTCCCCTCACCGCTGCCTGTCTTCTCAAACTCCCCTCAGCGCTGTCTGTCTGTCTGCTGACACTCCCCTCAGCGCTGTCTGCCTGTCTGCTGACACTCCCCTCAGCACTAACTGTCTGTCTGCTCACATTCCCCTCAGTGGTGTCTGTCTGTCTGCTCACACGCCCCTCAGTGCTGATTGGCCTTCGGCTCACACTCCCCTCCGCGCTGTCTGTCTGCTCACACCCCCCCTCAGTGCTGTCTGTCTGCTCACACTCCCCTCAGTGAAATCTCTCTGCTCACACTCCCCTCAGCACTACCTGTCTGTCTGCTCACAGTCCCCTCAGTGCTGGCTGTCTCTCTGCTCACACTGCCCTCAGTGCTGGCTGTCTCTCGGCTCACACTGCCATCAGTGCTGTCTGTCTGTCTGCTCACACTCCCCTCAGGGCTGTCTGTCTGCTCACTCTCCCCTCAGTGCTGTCTGTCTGATCACACTCCCCTCAGTGATGTCTCTCTGCTCACAGTCCCCTCAGCACTACCTGTCTGTCTACTCACACTCCCCTCAGTGCTAACTGCCTGTCTGCTCACGCTCCCCTCAGTGCTGGCTGTCTCTCTGCTCACACTGCCCTCAGTGCTGACTGTCTTTCTGCTCACACTACCCTCAGCACTAACTGTCTGTCTGCTCACATTCCCCTCAGCGCTGTCTGTCTTTCTGCTCACATTCCCCTCAGTGCTGTCTGTCGGCCTGCTCACACGCCCCTCAGTGCTGGTTGGCTTTCGGCTCACACTCTCCTCAGCGATGTCTGTCTGCTCACACCCCCCTCAGTGCTGTCTGTCTGCTCAGACTCCCCTCAGTGCTGTCTGTCTGTCTGCTCACACTCCCCTGAACACTAACTGTCTATCTGCTCACATTCCCCTCAATGTTATTTGTCTGTCTGCTCAAACTCCCCTCAGCGTTGTCTTTTCACACTCCCTCAGCGCTGTCTGCTCACACTCCCCTCAGTGCTGTCTGTCTGTCAGCTCACATTCCCCTCAGTGCTGGCTGTCTACTCGCACTCCCCTCAGTGCTGGTTGGCCTATGGCTCACACTCCCCTCAGCGCAGTCTGTCTGTTCACACCCCCCTCAGTGTTATCTGCCTGTCTGCTCACACTCCCCTCAGAGCTGGCTGTCTCTCTGCTCACACTGCCCTCAGTGATGTCTGTCTGTTTGCTCACATTCCCTTCAGTACTGGCTGTCTGTCTGCTCACATTCCCATCAGCGCTGTCTGTCTGTCTGCTCACATTCCCCTCAGTGCTGTCTGTCTGTCTTCTCACACTCCCCTGAACACTAACTGTCTATCTGCTCACATTCTCCTTTGCGCTGTCTGTCTGTCTGCTCACATTCCCTTCAGTACTGGCTGTCTATCTGCTCACACTCCCCTCAATGTTATTTGTCTGTCTGCTCAAACTCCCCTCAGCGTTGTCTTTTCACACTCCCTCAGCGCTGTCTGCTCACACTCCCCTCAGTGCTGTCTGTCTGTCAGCTCCCATTCCCCTCAGTGCTGTCTGTCTGCTCACACTCCCCTCAGTGCTGTCTGTCTGTCTGCTCACACTCCCCTCAGTGCTGGCTGGCTTTCTGCTCACACTCCCCTCACAGCTGTCTGTCTTCTCAAACTCACCTGAGCACTGACTGGCTGTCTGCTCACACAGACCTCAGCACTGTCTGTCTGTCTGCTCACATTCCCCTCAGTGCTGTCTGTCTGTGTGCTCACACTCCCCTCAGTGTTGGCTGCCATTCTGCTCACTCTGCCCTCAGTGTTACCAGTCTGTCTACTCACAATCCCCTCAGCGCTGACTGTCTGTCTGCTCACATTCCCCTCAGTGCTTGCTGTCTGTCTGCTCACACTCCCCTCAGTGCAGCCTGTCTTTCGGCTCACACTCCCCTCAGCGCTGTCTGTCTGCTCACACTCCCCTCAGCACTGTCTGTCTGTCTGCTCACACTCTCCTCAGGCCCTGTGTCTGTCTGCTCACACTACCCTCAGTGCTGTCTTTCTGTCTGCTCACATTTGCTTCAGTACTGGCTGTCTGTCTGCTCACACACCCCTCAGTGTTATCTGTCTGTCTGCTCACACTCCCCTCTGTGCTACCTGTCTGTCTGCTCACATTCCCTTCAGTTCTGGCTGTCTGTCTGCATACACTCCCCTCAGTGCTGTCTGTCTGATAGCTCACACTCCCCTCAGTGCTTCTGTCTGCTTGCTCAAAGTGCCCTCAACGCTGTATGTCTGTCTGCTCACATTCCCCTCAGCGCTGTCTGTCTGTCTGCACACTTTCCCCTCAGTGCTGGCTGTCTGTCTGCTCACACTCCCCTGAACACTCACTGTCTATCTGCTCACATTCCCCTCAGTGCTGTCTGTCTGTCTGCTCACATTCCCCTCAGCGCTGTCTGTCTGTCTGCTCACATTCTCCTCAGTGCTGTCTGTCTGCCTGCTCACACGCCCCTCAGTGCTGGTTGGCCTTCGGCACACACACCCCTCAGCGCTGTCTGTCTGCTCGCTCCCCCCTCAATGCTGTCTGTCTGCTCACACTCCCCTCAGCACTGTCTGTCTGTCTGCTCACATTCCCCTCAGTGCTGTCTATCTGTGTGCTCACACTCCCCTCAGTGTTGGCTGACTTTCTGCTCACACTGCCCTCAGTGTTACCAGTCTGTCTACTCACAATCCCCTCAGCGCTGACTGTCTGTCTGCTCACACTCCCCTCAGTGCTGGCTGTCTTTCTGCTCACACTCCCCTCAGCAATGTCTGTCTGCTCACACTCCCCTCAGCACTGTCTGTCTGTCTGCTCACACTCTCCTCAGCGCTTCTGTCTGTCTGCTCACATTACCCTCAGTGTTATCTGTATGTCTGCTCACACTCCCCTCTGTGCTACCTGTCTGTCTGCTCACATTCCCTTCAGTTCTGGCTGTCTGTCTGCTCACATTCACCTCAGTGCTGTCTGTCTGCCTGCTCACACGCCCCTCAGTGCTGGTTGGCCTACGGCTCACACTCCCCTCAGCGCTGTCTGTCTGCTCACACCCCGCTCAGTGCTTTCTTTCTGCTCACACTCCCCTCAGTGGTGTCTGTCTGATCACAATCCCCTCAGTGATGTCTCTCTGCTCACTCTCCCCTCAGCACTAACTGCCTGTCTGCTCACACTCCCCTCAGTGCTGTCTGTCTGCTCACACTCCCCTCAGTGCTAACTGTCTGTCTGCTCAAACTCCCCTCAGCGTTGTCTTTTCACACTCCCTCAGCGCTGTCTGTCTGCTCACACTCCCCTCAGTACTGTCTGTCTGTCAGCTCACATTCCCCTCAGTGCTGTCTGTCTGTTTACACTCCCCTCTGTGCTGTCTGTCTGTCTGCTCACACTCCCTTCAGTGCTGGCTGGCTTTCTGCTCACACTCCCCTCACCCCTGTCTGTCTTCTCAAACTCACCTGAGCACAGTCTGATCACACACCTCTCAGCACTGTCTATCTGTCTGCTCACATTCCCCTCAGTGCTGTCTGTCTGTGTGCTCACACTCCCCTCCGTGTTGGCTGGCTTTCTGCTCACACTGCCCTCAGTTCTACCAGTCTGTCTGCTCACAATCCCCTCAGCGCAAACTGTCTGTCTGCTCACATTCCCCTCAGTGCTGGCTGTCTTTCTGCTCACACTCCCCTCAGCGCTGTCTGTCTGCTCACATTCCCCTCAGTGCTGGCTGTATTTCTGCTCACACTCCCCTCAGCGCTGTCTGACTGCTCACACTCCCCTCAGCACTGTCTGTCTGTCTGCTCACACTCTCCTCAGTGCTTCTGTCTGTCTGCTGACACTACCCTCAGTGCTGTCTGTCTGTCTTCTCACATTCCCATCAGTACTGGCTGTCTGTCTGCTCACAGTCCCCTCAGTGTTATCTGTCTGTCTGCTCACACTCCCCTCTGTGCTACCTGTCTGTCTGCTCACATTCCCTTCAGTAGTGGCTGTCTGTCTGCATACAGTCCCCTCAGTGCTGTCTGTCTGATTGCTCACCCTCCCCTCAGTGCTTCTGTCTGCTTGCTCAAACTCCCCTCAGCGCTGTATGTCTGTCTGCTCACACTCCCCTCAGCATTTCTGTCCCTCTGCTCACACTCCCCAGAGCGCTTTCAGTCTGTCTGCTTTCAATCCTCTCAGTGCTGTCTGTCTGTCTGCTTACAATTCCCTCAGTGCTGTCTGTCTGTCTGCTCACACTCCCCTGAGAACTAACTGTCTGTCTGCTCACATTCCCCTCAGCGCTGTCTGTCTGTCTGCTGACATTCCCCTCAGCGTTGTCTGTCTGTCTGCTCACATTCACCTCAGTGCTGTCTGTCTGCCTGCTCACACGCCCCTCAGTGCTGGTTGGCCTACGGCTCACACTCCCCTCAGCGCTGTCTGTCTGCTCACCCCCCGCTCAGTGCTGTCTTTCTGCTCACACTCCGCTCAGTGGTGTCTGTCTGATCACACTCCCCTCAGTGATGTCTCTCTGCTCACTCTCCCCTCAGTGCTGTCTGTCTGCTCACACTCCCCTCAGTGCTAACTGTCTTTCTGCTCAAACTCCCCTCAGCGTTGTCTTTTCACACTCCCTCAGCGCTGTCTGTCTGCTCACACTCCCCTCAGTGCTGTTTGTCTGTCAGCTCACATTCTCCTCAGTGCTGTCTGTCTGTTTGCACTCCCCTCTGTGCTGTCTGTCTGTCTGCTCACACTCCCCTCAGTGCTGGCTGGCTTTCTGCTCACACTCCTCTCACCCCTGTCTGTCTTCTCAAACTCACCTGAGCACAGTCTGATCACACACCTCTCAGCAGTGTCTATCTGTCTGCTCACATTCCCCTCAGTGCTGTCTGTCTGTGTGCTCACACTCCCCTCCGTGTTGGCTGGCTTTCTGCTCACACTGCCCTCATTTCTACCAGTCTGTCTGCTCACAATCCCCTCAGCGCTAACTGTCTGTCTGCTCACACTCCCCTCAGCGCTGTCTGTCTGCTCACACTCCCCTCAGTGTTATCTGTCTGTCTGCTCACACTCCCCTCTGTGCTACCCGTCTATCTGCTCACATTCCCTTCAGTAGTGGCTGTCTGTCTGCATACAGTCCCCTCAGTGCTGTCTGTCTGATTGCTCACCCTCCCCTCAGTGCTTCTGTCTGCTTGCTCAAACTCCCCTCAGCGCTGTATGTCTGTCTGCTCACACTCCCCTCAGCACTTTCTGTCCCTCTGCTCACACTCCCCAGAGCGCTTTCAGTCTGTCTGCTTTCAATCCTCTCAGTGCTGTCTGTCTGTCTGCTTACAATTCCCTCAGTGCTGTCTGTCTGTCTGCTCATACTCCCCTCAGCACTACCTGTCTGTCTGCTCACAATCCCCTCAGTGCTGTCTGTCTGCTCACACTCCCCTCAGTGCTACCTATCTGTCTGCTCACATTCCTCTCAGTACTGGCTGACTGCTCACACTGCCCTCAGTGCTGGCTGTCTGTCTGCTCACACTACCCTCAGCGCTGTCTGTCTGTCTGCTCACATTCCCCTCAGTGCGGTCGATTCACACCCCCCTCAGTGCTGTCTGTCTGCTTACACTCCCCTCAGTGCTGTCGGTCTGCTCACACTCCCCTCAGTGAAATCTCGCTGCTCGCACTCCCCTCAGCACTACCTGTCTGTCTGCTCACAGTCCCCTCAGTGCTGGCTGTCTCTCTGCTCACTCTGTCCTCAGTGCTGTCTGTCTGTCTGCTTACAATTCCCTCAGTGCTGTCTGTCTGTCTGCTCATACTCCCCTCAGCACTACCTGTCTGTCTGCTCACAATCCCCTCAGTGCTGTCTGTCTGCTCACACTCCCCTCAGTGCTACCTATCTGTCTGCTCACATTCCTCTCGGTACTGGCTGACTGTCTGCTCACACTGCCTTCAGTGCTGGCTGTCTGTCTGCTCACACACCCCTCAGCGCTGTCTGTCTGTCTGCTCACATTCCCCTCAGTGCGGTCGATTCACACCCCCCTCAGTGCTGTCTGTCTGCTTACACTCCCCTCAGTGCTGTCGGTCTGTCTGCTCACTCTCCCCTCAGTGCTGTCTGTCTGTCTTCTCACTCTCTCCTCAGTGCTACCTGTCTGTCTGCTCACATTCCCTTTAATACTGGCTGTCTGCTCAGTCTACCCTCAGTGCTGTCTGTCTGTCTGCTCACACTCCCCTCAGTGCTGACTGGCTCTCTGCTCACACTCCCCTCACCGCTGCCTGTCTTCTCAAACTCCCCTCAGCGCTGTCTGTCTGTCTGCTGACACTCCCCTCAGCACTAACTGTCTGTCTGCTCACATTCCCCTCAGCGCTGTCTGTCTTTCTGCTCACATTCCCCTCAGTGCTGTCTGTCGGCCTGCTCACACGCCCCTCAGTGCTGGTTGGCTTTCGGCTCACACTCTCCTCAGCGATGTCTGTCTGCTCACACCCCCCTCAGTGCTGTCTGTTTGCTCAGACTCCCCTCAGTGCTGTCTGTCTGTCTGCTCACACTCCCCTGAACACTAACTGTCTATCTGCTCACATTCCCCTCAATGTTATTTGTCTGTCTGCTCAAACTCCCCTCAGCGTTGTCTTTTCACACTCCCTCAGCACTGTCTGCTCACATTCCCCCAGTGCGGTCTGTCTGTCAGCTCACATTCCCCTCAGTGCTGGCTGTCTACTCGCACTCCCCTCAGTGCTGGTTGGCCTATGGCTCACACTCCCCTCAGCGCAGTCTGTCTGTTCACACCCCCCTCAGTGTTATCTGCCTGTCTGCTCACACTCCCCTCAGAGCTGGCTGTCTCTCTGCTCACACTGCCCTCAGTGATGTCTGTCTGTTTGCTCACATTCCCTTCAGTACTGGCTGTCTGTCTGCTCACATTCCCATCAGCGCTGTCTGTCTGTCTGCTCACATTCCCCTCAGTGCTGTCTGTCTGTCTTCTCACACTCCCCTGAACACTAACTGTCTATCTGCTCACATTCTCCTTTGCGCTGTCTGTCTGTCTGCTCACATTCCCTTCAGTACTGGCTGTCTATCTGCTCACACTCCCCTCAATGTTATTTGTCTGTCTGCTCAAACTCCCCTCAGCGTTGTCTTTTCACACTCCCTCAGCGCTGTCTGCTCACACTCCCCTCAGTGCTGTCTGTCTGTCAGCTCCCATTCCCCTCAGTGCTGTCTGTCTGCTCACACTCCCCTCAGTGCTGTCTGTCTGTCTGCTCACACTCCCCTCAGTGCTGGCTGGCTTTCTGCTCACACTCCCCTCACAGCTGTCTGTCTTCTCAAACTCACCTGAGCACTGACTGGCTGTCTGCTCACACAGACCTCAGCACTGTCTGTCTGTCTGCTCACATTCCCCTCAGTGCTGTCTGTCTGTGTGCTCACACTCCCCTCAGTGTTGGCTGCCATTCTGCTCACTCTGCCCTCAGTGTTACCAGTCTGTCTACTCACAATCCCCTCAGCGCTGACTGTCTGTCTGCTCACATTCCCCTCAGTGCTTGCTGTCTGTCTGCTCACACTCCCCTCAGTGCAGCCTGTCTTTCGGCTCACACTCCCCTCAGCGCTGTCTGTCTGCTCACACTCCCCTCAGCACTGTCTGTCTGTCTGCTCACACTCTCCTCAGGCCCTGTGTCTGTCTGCTCACACTACCCTCAGTGCTGTCTTTCTGTCTGCTCACATTTGCTTCAGTACTGGCTGTCTGTCTGCTCACACACCCCTCAGTGTTATCTGTCTGTCTGCTCACACTCCCCTCTGTGCTACCTGTCTGTCTGCTCACATTCCCTTCAGTTCTGGCTGTCTGTCTGCATACACTCCCCTCAGTGCTGTCTGTCTGATAGCTCACACTCCCCTCAGTGCTTCTGTCTGCTTGCTCAAAGTGCCCTCAACGCTGTATGTCTGTCTGCTCACATTCCCCTCAGCGCTGTCTGTCTGTCTGCACACTTTCCCCTCAGTGCTGGCTGTCTGTCTGCTCACACTCCCCTGAACACTCACTGTCTATCTGCTCACATTCCCCTCAGTGCTGTCTGTCTGTCTGCTCACATTCCCCTCAGCGCTGTCTGTCTGTCTGCTCACATTCTCCTCAGTGCTGTCTGTCTGCCTGCTCACACGCCCCTCAGTGCTGGTTGGCCTTCGGCACACACACCCCTCAGCGCTGTCTGTCTGCTCGCTCCCCCCTCAATGCTGTCTGTCTGCTCACACTCCCCTCAGCACTGTCTGTCTGTCTGCTCACATTCCCCTCAGTGCTGTCTATCTGTGTGCTCACACTCCCCTCAGTGTTGGCTGACTTTCTGCTCACACTGCCCTCAGTGTTACCAGTCTGTCTACTCACAATCCCCTCAGCGCTGACTGTCTGTCTGCTCACACTCCCCTCAGTGCTGGCTGTCTTTCTGCTCACACTCCCCTCAGCAATGTCTGTCTGCTCACACTCCCCTCAGCACTGTCTGTCTGTCTGCTCACACTCTCCTCAGCGCTTCTGTCTGTCTGCTCACATTACCCTCAGTGTTATCTGTATGTCTGCTCACACTCCCCTCTGTGCTACCTGTCTGTCTGCTCACATTCCCTTCAGTTCTGGCTGTCTGTCTGCTCACATTCACCTCAGTGCTGTCTGTCTGCCTGCTCACACGCCCCTCAGTGCTGGTTGGCCTACGGCTCACACTCCCCTCAGCGCTGTCTGTCTGCTCACACCCCGCTCAGTGCTTTCTTTCTGCTCACACTCCCCTCAGTGGTGTCTGTCTGATCACAATCCCCTCAGTGATGTCTCTCTGCTCACTCTCCCCTCAGCACTAACTGCCTGTCTGCTCACACTCCCCTCAGTGCTGTCTGTCTGCTCACACTCCCCTCAGTGCTAACTGTCTGTCTGCTCAAACTCCCCTCAGCGTTGTCTTTTCACACTCCCTCAGCGCTGTCTGTCTGCTCACACTCCCCTCAGTACTGTCTGTCTGTCAGCTCACATTCCCCTCAGTGCTGTCTGTCTGTTTACACTCCCCTCTGTGCTGTCTGTCTGTCTGCTCACACTCCCCTCAGTGCTGGCTGGCTTTCTGCTCACACTCCCCTCACCCCTGTCTGTCTTCTCAAACTCACCTGAGCACAGTCTGATCACACACCTCTCAGCACTGTCTATCTGTCTGCTCACATTCCCCTCAGTGCTGTCTGTCTGTGTGCTCACACTCCCCTCCGTGTTGGCTGGCTTTCTGCTCACACTGCCCTCAGTTCTACCAGTCTGTCTGCTCACAATCCCCTCAGCGCAAACTGTCTGTCTGCTCACATTCCCCTCAGTGCTGGCTGTCTTTCTGCTCACACTCCCCTCAGCGCTGTCTGTCTGCTCACATTCCCCTCAGTGCTGGCTGTATTTCTGCTCACACTCCCCTCAGCGCTGTCTGTCTGCTCACACTCCCCTCAGCACTGTCTGTCTGTCTGCTCACACTCTCCTCAGTGCTTCTGTCTGTCTGCTGACACTACCCTCAGTGCTGTCTGTCTGTCTTCTCACATTCCCATCAGTACTGGCTGTCTGTCTGCATACAGTCCCCTCAGTGCTGTCTGTCTGATTGCTCACCCTCCCCTCAGTGCTTCTGTCTGCTTGCTCAAACTCCCCTCAGCGCTGTATGTCTGTCTGCTCACACTCCCCTCAGCATTTCTGTCCCTCTGCTCACACTCCCCAGAGCGCTTTCAGTCTGTCTGCTTTCAATCCTCTCAGTGCTGTCTGTCTGTCTGCTTACAATTCCCTCAGTGCTGTCTGTCTGTCTGCTCACACTCCCCTGAGAACTAACTGTCTGTCTGCTCACATTCCCCTCAGCGCTGTCTGTCTGTCTGCTGACATTCCCCTCAGCGTTGTCTGTCTGTCTGCTCACATTCACCTCAGTGCTGTCTGTCTGCCTGCTCACACGCCCCTCAGTGCTGGTTGGCCTACGGCTCACACTCCCCTCAGCGCTGTCTGTCTGCTCACCCCCCGCTCAGTGCTGTCTTTCTGCTCACACTCCGCTCAGTGGTGTCTGTCTGATCACACTCCCCTCAGTGATGTCTCTCTGCTCACTCTCCCCTCAGTGCTGTCTGTCTGCTCACACTCCCCTCAGTGCTAACTGTCTTTCTGCTCAAACTCCCCTCAGCGTTGTCTTTTCACACTCCCTCAGCGCTGTCTGTCTGCTCACACTCCCCTCAGTGCTGTTTGTCTGTCAGCTCACATTCTCCTCAGTGCTGTCTGTCTGTTTGCACTCCCCTCTGTGCTGTCTGTCTGTCTGCTCACACTCCCCTCAGTGCTGGCTGGCTTTCTGCTCACACTCCTCTCACCCCTGTCTGTCTTCTCAAACTCACCTGAGCACAGTCTGATCACACACCTCTCAGCAGTGTCTATCTGTCTGCTCACATTCCCCTCAGTGCTGTCTGTCTGTGTGCTCACACTCCCCTCCGTGTTGGCTGGCTTTCTGCTCACACTGCCCTCATTTCTACCAGTCTGTCTGCTCACAATCCCCTCAGCGCTAACTGTCTGTCTGCTCACACTCCCCTCAGCGCTGTCTGTCTGCTCACACTCCCCTCAGTGTTATCTGTCTGTCTGCTCACACTCCCCTCTGTGCTACCCGTCTATCTGCTCACATTCCCTTCAGTAGTGGCTGTCTGTCTGCATACAGTCCCCTCAGTGCTGTCTGTCTGATTGCTCACCCTCCCCTCAGTGCTTCTGTCTGCTTGCTCAAACTCCCCTCAGCGCTGTATGTCTGTCTGCTCACACTCCCCTCAGCACTTTCTGTCCCTCTGCTCACACTCCCCAGAGCGCTTTCAGTCTGTCTGCTTTCAATCCTCTCAGTGCTGTCTGTCTGTCTGCTTACAATTCCCTCAGTGCTGTCTGTCTGTCTGCTCATACTCCCCTCAGCACTACCTGTCTGTCTGCTCACAATCCCCTCAGTGCTGTCTGTCTGCTCACACTCCCCTCAGTGCTACCTATCTGTCTGCTCACATTCCTCTCAGTACTGGCTGACTGCTCACACTGCCCTCAGTGCTGGCTGTCTGTCTGCTCACACTACCCTCAGCGCTGTCTGTCTGTCTGCTCACATTCCCCTCAGTGCGGTCGATTCACACCCCCCTCAGTGCTGTCTGTCTGCTTACACTCCCCTCAGTGCTGTCGGTCTGCTCACACTCCCCTCAGTGAAATCTCGCTGCTCGCACTCCCCTCAGCACTACCTGTCTGTCTGCTCACAGTCCCCTCAGTGCTGGCTGTCTCTCTGCTCACTCTGTCCTCAGTGCTGTCTGTCTGTCTGCTTACAATTCCCTCAGTGCTGTCTGTCTGTCTGCTCATACTCCCCTCAGCACTACCTGTCTGTCTGCTCACAATCCCCTCAGTGCTGTCTGTCTGCTCACACTCCCCTCAGTGCTACCTATCTGTCTGCTCACATTCCTCTCGGTACTGGCTGACTGTCTGCTCACACTGCCTTCAGTGCTGGCTGTCTGTCTGCTCACACACCCCTCAGCGCTGTCTGTCTGTCTGCTCACATTCCCCTCAGTGCGGTCGATTCACACCCCCCTCAGTGCTGTCTGTCTGCTTACACTCCCCTCAGTGCTGTCGGTCTGTCTGCTCACTCTCCCCTCAGTGCTGTCTGTCTGTCTTCTCACTCTCTCCTCAGTGCTACCTGTCTGTCTGCTCACATTCCCTTTAATACTGGCTGTCTGCTCAGTCTACCCTCAGTGCTGTCTGTCTGTCTGCTCACACTCCCCTCAGTGCTGACTGGCTCTCTGCTCACACTCCCCTCACCGCTGCCTGTCTTCTCAAACTCCCCTCAGCGCTGTCTGTCTGTCTGCTGACACTCCCCTCTGCACTAACTGTCTGTCTGCTCACATTCCCCTCAGTGGTGTCTATCTGTCTGCTCACACGCCCCTCAGTGCTGGTTGGCCTTCGGATCACACTCCCCTCAGCGCTGTCTGTCTGCTCACACCTCCCTCAGTGCTGTCTGTCTGCTCACACTCCCCTCAGTGAAATCTCTCTGCTCACACTCCCCTCAGCACTACCTGTCTGTCTGCTCACAGTCCCCTCAGTGCTGGCTGTCTCTCTGCTCACACTCCCCTCAGTGCTGGCTGTCTCTCTGCTCACACTGCCCTCAGTGCTGTCTGTCTGTTTGCTCACATTCCCTTCAGTACTGGCTTTCTTTCTGCTCACATTCCCATCAGCGCTGTCTGTCTGTCTGCTCACATTCCCCTCATTGATGTCAGTCTGTCTTCTCACACTCCCGTGAACACTAACTGTCCATCTGCTCACATTCCCCTCAGCGCTGTCTGTCTGTCTGCTCACATTCCCTTCAGTACTGGCTGTCTATCTGCTCACACTCCCCTCAATGTTATTTGTCTGTCTGCTCAAACTCCCCTCAGCGTTGTCTTTTCACACTCCCTCAGCGCTGTCTGCTCACACTCCCCTCAGTGCTGTCTGTCTGTCAGCTCCCATTCCCCTCAGTGCTGTCTGTCTGTCTGCTCACACTCCCCTCAGTGCTGTCTGTCTGTCTCCTCACACTCCCCTCAGTGCTGGCTGGCTTTCTGCTCACACTCCCCTCACAGCTGTCTGTCTTCTCAAACTCACCTGAGCACTGACTGCCTGTCTGCTCACACACCCCTCAGCACTGTCTGTCTGTCTGCTCACATTCCCCTCAGTGCTGTCTGTCTGTGTGCTCATTCCCCCCTCAGTGTAAGCTGGCTTTCTGCTCACACTGCCCTCAGTGTTACCAGTCTGTCTACTCACAATCCCCTCAGCGCTGACTGTCTGTCTGCTCACATTCCCCTCAGTGCTGTCTGTCTTTCTGCTCACACTCCCCTCAGTGCTGGCTGTCTTTCTGCTCACACTCCCCTCAGCGCTGTCTGTCTGCTCACACTCCCCTTAGCACTGTCTGTCTGTCTGTCTGCTCACACTCTCCTCAGCGCTTCTGTCTGTCTGCTCACACTACCCTCAGTGCTGTCTGTCTGTCTGCTCACATTCCCTTCAGTTCTGGCTGTCTGTCTGCATACACTCCCCTCAGTGCTGTCTGTCTGATTGCTCACACTCCCCTCAGTGCTTCTGTCTGCTTGCTCAAACTCCCCTCAACGCTGTATGTCTGTCTGCTCACATTCCCCTCAGTGCTGGCTGTCTGTCTGCTCACACTCCCCTGAACACTAACTGTCTATATGCTCACATTCCCCTCAGCGCTGTCTGTCTGCTCACATTCCCCTCAGCCTTTCTGTCTGTCTGCTCACATTCCCCTCAGTGCTGTCTGTCTGCCTGCTCACACGCCCCTCCGTGCTGGTTGGCCTTCGGCTCACACCCCACTCAGCTCTTTCTGTCTGCTCACACCCCCCTCAGTGCTGTCTGTCTGCTCACACTCCCCTCAGTGCTGTCTGTCTGCTCACACTCCCCTCAGTGCTAACTGTCTGTCTGCTCACACTCCCCTCACTACTGGCTGTCTGTCTGTTTACACCCCCCTCAGTGTTATCTGCCTGTCTGCTCAAACTCCCCTCAGCGTTGTCTTTTCACACTCCCTCAGCGCTGTCTGCTCACACTCCCCTCAGTGCTGTCTGTCTGTCAGCTCCCATTCCCCTCAGTGCTGTCTGTCTGTCTGCTCACACTCCCCTCAGTGCTGTCTGTCTGTCTGCTCACACTCCCCTCAGTGCTGGCTGGCTTTCTGCTCACACTCCCCTCACAGCTGTCTGTCTTCTCAAACTCACCTGAGCACTGACTGCCTGTCTGCTCACACACCCCTCAGCACTGTCTGTCTGTCTGCTCACATTCCCCTCAGTGCTGTCTGTCTGTGTGCTCATTCCCCCCTCAGTGTAAGCTGGCTTTCTGCTCACACTGCCCTCAGTGTTACCAGTCTGTCTACTCACAATCCCCTCAGCGCTGACTGTCTGTCTGCTCACATTCCCCTCAGTGCTGTCTGTCTTTCTGCTCACACTCCCCTCAGTGCTGGCTGTCTTTCTGCTCACACTCCCCTCAGCGCTGTCTGTCTGCTCACACTCCCCTTAGCACTGTCTGTCTGTCTGCTCACACTCTCCTCAGCGCTTCTGTCTGTCTGCTCACACTACCCTCAGTGCTGTCTGTCTGTCTGCTCACATTCCCTTCAGTTCTGGCTGTCTGTCTGCATACACTCCCCTCAGTGCTGTCTGTCTGATTGCTCACACTCCCCTCAGTGCTTCTGTCTGCTTGCTCAAACTCCCCTCAACGCTGTATGTCTGTCTGCTCACATTCCCCTCAGTGCTGGCTGTCTGTCTGCTCACACTCCCCTGAACACTAACTGTCTATATGCTCACATTCCCCTCAGCGCTGTCTGTCTGCTCACATTCCCCTCAGCCTTTCTGTCTGTCTGCTCACATTCCCCTCAGTGCTGTCTGTCTGCCTGCTCACACGCCCCTCCGTGCGGGTTGGCCTTCGGCTCACACCCCACTCAGCTCTTTCTGTCTGCTCACACCCCCCTCAGTGCTGTCTGTCTGCTCACACTCCCCTCAGTGCTGTCTGTCTGCTCACACTCCCCTCAGTGCTAACTGTCTGTCTGCTCACACTCCCCTCACTACTGGCTGTCTGTCTGTTTACACCCCCCTCAGTGTTATCTGCCTGTCTGCTCACACTCCCCTCAGTGCTGGCTGTCTCTCTGCTCACACTGCCCTCAGTGCAGTCTGTCTTTCTGCTTACACTCCCCTGAGCACTAACTGTCTGTATGCTCACATTCCCCTCAGCGCTGTCTGTCTGTCTGCTCACATTCCCTTAAGTACTGGCAGTCTATCTGCTCACACTCCCCTCAATGTTATTTGTCTGACTGCTCAAACTCCCCTCAGTGTTGTCTTTTCACACTCCCTCAGCGCTGTCTGCTCACACTCCCCTCAGTGCTGTCTGTCTGTCAGCTGACTTTCCCCTCAGTGCTGGCTTTCTGCTCGCAGTCCCCTCAGTGCTGTCTGTCTGTCTGCTCGCACTCCCCTCAGTGCTGACTGGCTTTCTGCTCACACTCCATCACCGCTGTCTGTCTTCTCAAACTCACCTGAGCACTGTCTGCCTGTCTGCTCACACACCCCTCAGCACTGTCTGTCTGTGTGCTCACAATCCCCTCAGTGCTGTCTGTCTGTGTGCTCACACTCCCCTCAGTGTTGGCTGGCTTTCTGCTCACACTGCCCTCAATCTACCAGTCTGTCTGCTCACATTCCCCTCAGTGCTGTCTGTCTGTCTGCTCACACTCTCCTCAGCGCTTCTGTCTGTCTGCTCACACACCCCTCAGTGCTGGCTGTCTTTCTGCTCACACTCCCCTCAATGCTGTCTGTCTGCTCACACTCCCCTCAGCACTGTCTTTCTGTCTACTCACACTCTCCTCAGCGCTTCTGTCTGTCTGCTCACACTACCCTCAGTGCTGTCTGTCTTCTGCTCACACTCCCCTCTGTGCTACCTGTCTGTCTGCTCACATTCCCTTCAGTACTGGCTGTCTGTCTGCATACACTCCCCTCAGTGCTGTCTGTCTGATTGCTCAAACTCCCCTCAGTGCTTCTGTCTGCTTGCTCTAATTCCCCTCAGCGCTGTATGTCTGTCTGCTCACATTCCCCTCAGCGCTGTCTGTCTGTCTGCTCACATTCCCCTCAGTGCTGTCTGTCTGCCTGCTCACACGCCCCTCAGTGCTGGCTGGCCTTTGGTTCACATCCCCCCTCAGCGCTGTCTGTCTGCTCACACCCCCCTCAGTGCTGTCTGTCTGCTCACACTCCGCTCAGTGCTGACTGTCTGATGTCACTCCCCTCAGTGATGTCTCTCTGCTCACACTCCCCTCAGTGCTGGCTGTCTCTCTGCTCACACTGCCCTCAGTGCTGGCTGTCTCTCTGCTCACACTTCCCTCAGTGCTGTCTGTCTGTCTGCTCACACTCCCCTGAACACTACCTGTCTATCTGCTCACATTCCCCTGAGCTCTGACTGTCTGTCTGCTCACATTCCCCTCAGCGCTGTCTGTCTGTCTGCTCACATTCCCCTCAGTGCTGTCTGTCTACCTGCTCACACTCCCCTCAGTGCTGGTTGGCCTATGGCTCACAGTCCCATCAGCGCTGTCTGTCTGCTCACACCCCCCTCAGTGCTGTCTGTCTGCTCATACTCCCCTCTGTGCTGTCTGTCTGATCACACTCCCCTCAGTGCTGGCTGTCTCTCTGCTCACACTGCCCTCAGTGCAGGCTGTCCCTCTGCTCACACTGCCCTCAGTGCTGTCTGTCTGTCTGCTCACACTCCCCTGAACACGAACTGTCTATCTGCTCAAATTCCCCTCAGCGCTGTCTGTTTGTCTGCTCACATTCCCCTCAGTGCTGTCTGTCTGCTCACACTCCCCTCTGTGCTGTCTGTCTGATCACACTCCCCTCAGTGATGTCTCTCTGCTCACACTCACCTCAGCACTACCTGTCTGTCTGCTCACACTCCCCTCGGTGCTGTCTGTCTGCTCACACTCCCCTCAGTGCTACCCATCTGTCTGCTCACATTCCCCTCACTACTGGCTCTCTGTCTGTTCACACCCCCCTCGGTGTTATCTGCCTGTCTGCTCACACTCCCCTCAGTGCTGGCTGTCTCTCTGCTCACACTGCCCTCAGTGCAGGCTGTCCCTCTGCTCACACTGCCCTCAGTGCTGTCTGTCTGTCTGCTCACACTCCCCTGAACACTAACTGTCTATCTGCTCACATTCCCCTCAGCGCTGTCTGTTTGCTCACATTCCCCTCAGTGCTGTCTGTCTGTCTGCTCTCATTCCCCTCAGTGCTGTCTGTCTGCTTGCTCACACACCACTCAGTGCTGGTTGGCCTTCGGCTCACACTCCCCTCAGTGCTGTCTGTTTGCTCACACCCCCGCTCAGCACTGTCTGTCTGTCTGCTGACACTACCCTCAGTGCTGTCTGTCTGTCTGCTCACACTGCCCTCAGTACTGGCTGTCTGTCTACTCACACTCTCCTCATTGCTGTCTGTCTGTCTGCTCACGATCCCCTCAGTCCTGTGTGTCTGTCTGCTCACACTCCCCTCACGATGTCTGTCTGTCTGCTCACACTGCCCTCAGTACTGGCTGTCTGTCTGCTCACACTCTCCTCATTTCTGTCTGTCTGTCTGCTCACGCTCCCCTCAGTGCTAACTGTCTGTCTGCTCAAACTCCCCTCAGCGTTGTCTGTTCACAATCCCTCAGCGCTGTCTGTCTGCTCATACTCCACACAGTGCTGTATGTCTGTCTGCTCAAATTACCCTCAATGCTGGCTGTCTGTTCACACTCACCTCAGCGCTCTCTGTCTGCTTACACTCCCCTCAGTGCTGTCTGTCTGTCTGCTCACGCTCCCCTCAGTCCTGTGTGTCTGTCTGCTCACACTCCTCTCAGTGTTATCTGTCTGTCTGCTCAAACTCCCATCAGTGCTCCCTGTTCACACTCCCCTCAGCGTGTCTGTCTGCTCACACTCCCCTCAGTGCTGTCTGCTCACACTCCCCTCAGTTCTGTCTGTCTGTCTCCTCACACTCCCCTCAGTGCTGTCTGTCCACCCACACTCCCCACAGTACTGTCTGTCTGCTCAAACATCCCTCAGTGCTACCTGTCTGTCTGCTCACACTCCCCTCAATGCTGTCTGTCTGCTCACACTCTGCTCAGCGCTGTCTGTCTGTCTGCTCATGCTCCCCTCATTGCTGTCTGTCTGTCTGCTCACACTCCCCTCAGTGCTACCTGTCTTTCTGCTCACACTCCCCTCAGCGCTGTCTGTCTGCTTACACTCCGCTCAGTGCTGTCTGTTCATATGCTCACGCTCCCATCAGTGCTGTCTGTCTGTCATCTGACACTCCCCTCAGTGCTGCCTGTCTGTCTGCTCACATTCCCTTCAGTACTGGCTGTCTGTCTGCTCACACTCCCCTCAGTGTTATCTGTCTGTCTGCTCAAACACCCCTCAGCGCTGTCTGCTCACATTCCCCTCAGTGCTGTCTGTCTGCCTGCTCACACGCCACTCAGTGCTGGTTGGCTTTCGCCTCACACTCCCCTCAGCGCTGTCTGTCTGCTCACACTCCCCTCAGCGCTGTCTGTCTGCCTGCTCACACGCCACTCAGTGCTGGTTGGCTTTCGCCTCACACTCCCCTCAGTGCTATCTGTCTGCTCACACTCCCCTCAGCGCTGTCTGTCTGTCTGCTCACACTCTCCTCAGTGCTTCTGTCTGCTCACACTCTCAGTTCTGTCTGTTCACACTCCCCTCAGCGCTGTCTGTCTGCTTACACTCCCCTCAGTGCTCCCTGTCTGTCTGCTCACGCTCCCATCAGTGCTTTCTGTCTGTCTGCTCACACTCTCCTCAGTGCTTCTGTCTGCTCACACTCCTCTCAGTTCTGTCTGTTCACACTCCCCTCAGCGCTGTCTGTCTGCTTACACTCCCCTCAGTGCTCTCTGTCTGTCTGCTCACGCTCCCATCAGTGCTGTCTGTCTGTCTTCTCACACTCTCCTCAGTGCTACCTGTCTGTCTGCTCACATTCCATTCAGTACTGGCTGTCTATCTGCTCACACTCCCCTCAGTGTTATATGACTGTCTGCTCAAACTCCCCTCAGTGCTGTCTGTTCACACTCCCCTCAGTGCTACCTTTCTGTCTGTTCACACTCCCCTCAGTGCCGGCTTTCTGTCTGCTCATACACTCCTCAGTGCTGGCTGTCTGTCTGCTTCCTGTCCCTTCAGCGCTGTCTGTCTGTCTGCTCACAAATCCCTGAGTGCTGTCTGTCTGTCTGCTCACATTCGCCTCAGTGCTGGCTGTCTGTCTGTCTGCTTACACTACCCTGAGTGCTGTCTGTCTGTCTGCTCCCAGTCTCCTGAGTGCTGTCTGTCTGTCTGCTCACACTCCCTTCAATGCTGGCTGTCTGTCTGCTCACACTCCCCTCAGTGCTGGCTGTATGTCTGTCTGCTCACACTCCCCTCAGCGCTGTCTGTCTATCTGCTCACACACTCCTCAGTGCTGTCTGTCCTTTTCCTCACACTCCCTTCAGTGCTGGCTGTCTATCTGCTCACTCTCCCCTCAGCGCTTCTGTCTGTCTGCTCACACTCCCCTCAGCGCTGTCTGTCTGTCTTCTCACACTCCCCTCAGTGCTACCTGTCTGTCTGCTCACATTCCCTTTAGTACTGGCTGTCTGCTCACACACCCCTCAGCGCTGTCTGTTCACACTACCTCAGCGCTGTCTGTCTGCTCACACTCCCCTCAGTGCTGTCTGTTCACAAACCCCTCAGCGCTGTCTGTCTGCTCACACTCCCCTCAGCGCTGTCTGTCTGTCTGCTCACACTCCCCTCAGTGCAATCTGTCTGCTCACACTCCCCTCAATGCTGTCTGTCTGCTCACACTCCCCTCAGCGCTGTCTGGCTGTCTTCTCACACTCCCCTCAGTGCTACCTGTCTGTCTGCTCACATTCCCTTTAGTACTGGCTGTCTGCTCACACTCCCCTCAGCGTTGTCTGTTCACACTACCTCAGCGCTGTCTGTCTGCTCACACTCCCCTCAGTGCTGTCTGTTCACAAACCCCTCAGCGCTGTCTGTCTGCTCACACTCCCCTCAGCGCTGTCTGTCTGTCTGCTCACATACCCTTCAGTGCTGGCTGTCTATCTGCTCACACTAACCTCAGTGTTATCTGTCTGTCTGCTGAAACTCCCCTCAGCGTTGTCTGTTCACAATCCCTCAGTGCTGTCTGTCTGCTCATACTCCCCTCAGTGCTGTATGTTTGTCTGCTCACATTCCCCTCAGCGCTGTCTGTCTATCTGCTCACACTCTCCTCAGTGCTGTCTGTCCTTTTCCTCACACTCCCTTCAGTGCTGGCTGTCTATCCGCTCACACTCCCCTCAGCGCTTCTGTCTGTCTGCTCACACTCCTCTCAGCGCTGTCTGTCTGTCTGCTCGCACTGTCCTCAGTGCTGGCTGTCTGTCTGCATACACTGTCCTCAGTGCTGTCTGTCTGATTGTTCACACTCCCCTCAGTGCTTCTGTCTGTCTGCTCACACATCCCTCAGTGCTGTATGTCTGTCTGCTCAAACTCCCCTCAGTGTTATCTGTCTGTCCGCTCAGCCTCCCCTCAGTTCTGTCAGCTCACACTCCCCTCAGTTCTGTCTGTTCACACTCCCCTCAGTGCTGTCTGTCTGTCTGCTCACACTCCCCTCAGTGCTACCTGTCTGTCTGTTCACATTCCCTTCAGTACTGGCTGTCCGTCTGCTCACACTCCCCTCAGTGTTATCTGTCTGTCTGCTCAAACTCCCCTCAGCGCTGTCTGTTCACACTCCGCTCAGTACTACCTTTCTGTCTGTTCACACTCCCCTCAGTGCCGGCTGTCTGTCTGCTCATACACTCCTCAGTGCTGGCTGTCTGTCTGCTTCCTGTCCCTTCAGTGCTGTCTGTCTGTCTGCTCACACTCCCCTCAGAGCTAACTGTCTCTCTGCTCACACTCCCCTCAGCGCTGTCTGTCTGTCTGCTCCCAGTCTCCTGAGTGCTGTATGTCTGTCTGCCCACACTCCCCTCAGTACTGTCTGTCTGCTCACACTCCCCTCAGTGCTGTCTGTCTATCTGTTCACACTGCCCTCAATGCTGTCTGTCTGCTCACACTCCGCTCAGCGCTGTCTGTCTGTCTGCTCATGCTCCCCTCACTGCTGTCTGTCTGTCTGCTCACACTCCCCTCAGTGCTACCTGTCTTTCTGCTCACATTCCCTTCAGTACTGGCTGTCTGTCTGCTCACAGTCCCCTCAGTTCTGTCTGTTCACACTCCCCTCAGCGCTGTCTGTCTGCTTACACTCCCCTCAGTGCTCTCTGTCTGTCTGCTCACGCTCCCATCAGTGCTGTCTGTCTGTCTTCTCACACGCCCCTCAGTGCTACCTGTCTGTCTGCTCACATTCCATTCAGTACTGGCTGTCTGTCTGCTCACACTCCCCTCAGTGTTATCTGTCTGTCTGCTCAAACTCCCCTCAGTGCTATCTGTTCACACTCCCCTCAGTGCTGGCTTTCTGTCTGCTCATACAGTCCTCAGTGCTGGCTGTCTGTCTGCTTCCTGTCCCTTCAGCGCTGTCTGTCTGTCTGCTCACAAACCCCTGAGTGCTGTCTGTCTGTCTGCTCACATTCGCCTCAGTTCTGGCTGTCTGTCTGTCTGCTCACACTACCCTGAGTGCTGTCTGTCTGTCTGCTCCCAGTCTCCTGAGTGCTGTCTGTCTGTCTGCTCGCACTCCCTTCAATGCTGGCTGTCTGTCTGCTCACACTCCCCTCAGTGCTGGCTGTATGTCTGTCTGCTCACACTGCCCTCAGCGCTGTCTGTCTATCTGCTCACACACTCCTCAGTGCTGTCTGTCCTTTTCCTCACACTCCCTTCAGTGCTGGCTGTCTATCTGCTCACTCTCCCCTCAGCGCTTCTGTCTGTCTGCTCACACTCCCCTCAGCGCTGTCTGTCTGTCTTCTCACACTCCCCTCAGTGCTACCTGTCTGTCTGCTCACATTCCCTTTAGTACTGGCTGTCTGCTCACACACCCCTCAGCGCTGTCTGTTCACACTACCTCAGCGCTGTCTGTCTGCTCACACTCCCCTCAGTGCTGTCTGTTCACAAACCCCTCAGCGCTGTCTGTCTGCTCACACTCCCCTCAGTGCTGTCTGTCTGTCTGCTCACGCTCCCCTCAGTCCTGTGTGTCTGTCTGCTCACACTCCTCTCAGTGTTATCTGTCTGTCTGCTCAAACTCCCATCAGTGCTCCCTGTTCAGACTCCCCTCAGCGTGTCTGTCTGCTCACACTCCCCTCAGTGCTGTCTGCTCACACTCCCCTCAGTTCTGTCTGTCTGTCTCCTCACACTCCCCTCAGTGCTGTCTGTCCACCCACACTCCCCACAGTACTGTCTGTCTGCTCAAACATCCCTCAGTGCTACCTGTCTGTCTGCTCACACTCCCCTCAATGCTGTCTGTCTGCTCACACTCTGCTCAGCGCTGTCTGTCTGTCTGCTCATGCTCCCCTCATTGCTGTCTGTCTGTCTGCTCACACTCCCCTCAGCGCTGTCTGTCTGCTCACACTCCCCTCAGCGCTGTCTGTCTGCCTGCTCACACGCCACTCAGTGCTGGTTGGCTTTCGCCTCACACTCCCCTCAGTGCTATCTGTCTGCTCACACTCCCCTCAGCGCTGTCTGTCTGTCTGCTCACACTCTCCTCAGTGCTTCTGTCTGCTCACACTCTCAGTTCTGTCTGTTCACACTCCCCTCAGCGCTGTCTGTCTGCTTACACTCCCCTCAGTGCTCCCTGTCTGTCTGCTCACGCTCCCATCAGTGCTTTCTGTCTGTCTGCTCACACTCTCCTCAGTGCTTCTGTCTGCTCACACTCCTCTCAGTTCTGTCTGTTCACACTCCCCTCAGCGCTGTCTGTCTGCTTACACTCCCCTCAGTGCTCTCTGTCTGTCTGCTCACACTCCCATCAGTGCTGTCTGTCTGTCTTCTCACACTCTCCTCAGTGCTACCTGTCTGTCTGCTCACATTCCATTCAGTACTGGCTGTCTGTCTGCTCACACTCCCCTCAGTGTTATATGACTGTCTGCTCAAACTCCCCTCAGTGCTGTCTGTTCACACTCCCCTCAGTGCTACCTTTCTGTCTGTTCACACTCCCCTCAGTGCCGGCTTTCTGTCTGCTCATACACTCCTCAGTGCTGGCTGTCTGTCTGCTTCCTGTCCCTTCAGCGCTGTCTGTCTGTCTGCTCACAAATCCCTGAGTGCTGTCTGTCTGTCTGCTCACATTCGCCTCAGTGCTGGCTGTCTGTCTGTCTGCTTACACTACCCTGAGTGCTGTCTGTCTGTCTGCTCCCAGTCTCCTGAGTGCTGTCTGTCTGTCTGCTCACACTCCCTTCAATGCTGGCTGTCTGTCTGCTCACACTCCCCTCAGTGCTGGCTGTATGTCTGTCTGCTCACACTCCCCTCAGCGCTGTCTGTCTATCTGCTCACACACTCCTCAGTGCTGTCTGTCCTTTTCCTCACACTCCCTTCAGTGCTGGCTGTCTATCTGCTCACTCTCCCCTCAGCGCTTCTGTCTGTCTGCTCACACTCCCCTCAGCACTGTCTGTCTGTCTTCTCACACTCCCCTCAGTGCTACCTGTCTGTCTGCTCACATTCCCTTTAGTACTGGCTGTCTGCTCACACACCCCTCAGCGCTGTCTGTTCACACTACCTCAGCGCTGTCTGTCTGCTCACACTCCCCTCAGTGCTGTCTGTTCACAAACCCCTCAGCGCTGTCTGTCTGCTCACACTCCCCTCAGTGCTGTCTGTCTGTCTGCTCACGCTCCCCTCAGTCCTGTGTGTCTGTCTGCTCACACTCCTCTCAGTGTTATCTGTCTGTCTGCTCAAACTCCCATCAGTGCTCCCTGTTCACACTCCCCTCAGCGTGTCTGTCTGCTCACACTCCCCTCAGTGCTGTCTGCTCACACTCCCCTCAGTTCTGTCTGTCTGTCTCCTCACACTCCCCTCAGTGCTGTCTGTCCACCCACACTCCCCACAGTACTGTCTGTCTGCTCAAACATCCCTCAGTGCTACCTGTCTGTCTGCTCACACTCCCCTCAATGCTGTCTGTCTGCTCACACTCTGCTCAGCGCTGTCTGTCTGTCTGCTCATGCTCCCCTCATTGCTGTCTGTCTGTCTGCTCACACTCCCCTCAGTGCTACCTGTCTTTCTGCTCACACTCCCCTCAGCGCTGTCTGTCTGCTTACACTCCCCTCAGTGCTGTCTGTTCATATGCTCACGCTCCCATCAGTGCTGTCTGTCTGTCATCTGACACTCCCCTCAGTGCTGCCTGTCTGTCTGCTCACATTCCCTTCAGTACTGGCTGTCTGTCTGCTCACACTCCCCTCAGTGTTATCTGTCTGTCTGCTCAAACACCCCTCAGCGCTGTCTGCTCACATTCCCCTCAGTGCTGTCTGTCTGCCTGCTCACACGCCACTCAGTGCTGGTTGGCTTTCGCCTCACACTCCCCTCAGCGCTGTCTGTCTGCTCACACTCCCCTCAGCGCTGTCTGTCTGCCTGCTCACACGCCACTCAGTGCTGGTTGGCTTTCGCCTCACACTCCCCTCAGTGCTATCTGTCTGCTCACACACCCCTCAGCGCTGTCTGTCTGTCTGCTCACACTCTCCTCAGTGCTTCTGTCTGCTCACACTCCTCTCAGTTCTGTCTGTTCACACTCCCCTCAGCGCTGTCTGTCTGCTTACACTCCCCTCAGTGCTCTCTGTCTGTCTGCTCACGCTCCCATCAGTGCTGTCTGTCTGTCTTCTCACACTCTCCTCAGTGCTACCTGTCTGTCTGCTCACATTCCATTCAGTACTGGCTGTCTGTCTGCTCACACTCCCCTCAGTGTTATATGACTGTCTGCTCAAACTCCCCTCAGTGCTGTCTGTTCACACTCCCCTCAGTGCTACCTTTCTGTCTGTTCACACTCCCCTCAGTGCCGGCTTTCTGTCTGCTCATACACTCCTCAGTGCTGGCTGTCTGTCTGCTTCCTGTCCCTTCAGCGCTGTCTGTCTGTCTGCTCACAAATCCCTGAGTGCTGTCTGTCTGTCTGCTCACATTCGCCTCAGTGCTGGCTGTCTGTCTGTCTGCTTACACTACCCTGAGTGCTGTCTGTCTGTCTGCTCCCAGTCTCCTGAGTGCTGTCTGTCTGTCTGCTCACACTCCCTTCAATGCTGGCTGTCTGTCTGCTCACACTCCCCTCAGTGCTGGCTGTATGTCTGTCTGCTCACACTCCCCTCAGCGCTGTCTGTCTATCTGCTCACACACTCCTCAGTGCTGTCTGTCCTTTTCCTCACACTCCCTTCAGTGCTGGCTGTCTATCTGCTCACTCTCCCCTCAGCGCTTCTGTCTGTCTGCTCACACTCCCCTCAGCGCTGTCTGTCTGTCTTCTCACACTCCCCTCAGTGCTACCTGTCTGTCTGCTCACATTCCCTTTAGTACTGGCTGTCTGCTCACACACCCCTCAGCGCTGTCTGTTCACACTACCTCAGCGCTGTCTGTCTGCTCACACTCCCCTCAGTGCTGTCTGTTCACAAACCCCTCAGCGCTGTCTGTCTGCTCACACTCCCCTCAGTGCAATCTGTCTGCTCACACTCCCCTCAATGCTGTCTGTCTGCTCACACTCCCCTCAGCGCTGTCTGGCTGTCTTCTCACACTCCCCTCAGTGCTACCTGTCTGTCTGCTCACATTCCCTTTAGTACTGGCTGTCTGCTCACACTCCCCTCAGCGTTGTCTGTTCACACTACCTCAGCGCTGTCTGTCTGCTCACACTCCCCTCAGTGCTGTCTGTTCACAAACCCCTCAGCGCTGTCTGTCTGCTCACACTCCCCTCAGCGCTGTCTGTCTGTCTGCTCACATACCCTTCAGTGCTGGCTGTCTATCTGCTCACACTAACCTCAGTGTTATCTGTCTGTCTGCTGAAACTCCCCTCAGCGTTGTCTGTTCACAATCCCTCAGTGCTGTCTGTCTGCTCATACTCCCCTCAGTGCTGTATGTTTGTCTGCTCACATTCCCCTCAGCGCTGTCTGTCTATCTGCTCACACTCTCCTCAGTGCTGTCTGTCCTTTTCCTCACACTCCCTTCAGTGCTGGCTGTCTATCCGCTCACACTCCCCTCAGCGCTTCTGTCTGTCTGCTCACACTCCTCTCAGCGCTGTCTGTCTGTCTGCTCGCACTGTCCTCAGTGCTGGCTGTCTGTCTGCATACACTGTCCTCAGTGCTGTCTGTCTGATTGTTCACACTCCCCTCAGTGCTTCTGTCTGTCTGCTCACACATCCCTCAGTGCTGTATGTCTGTCTGCTCAAACTCCCCTCAGTGTTATCTGTCTGTCCGCTCAGCCTCCCCTCAGTTCTGTCAGCTCACACTCCCCTCAGTTCTGTCTGTTCACACTCCCCTCAGTGCTGTCTGTCTGTCTGCTCACACTCCCCTCAGTGCTACCTGTCTGTCTGTTCACATTCCCTTCAGTACTGGCTGTCCGTCTGCTCACACTCCCCTCAGTGTTATCTGTCTGTCTGCTCAAACTCCCCTCAGCGCTGTCTGTTCACACTCCGCTCAGTACTACCTTTCTGTCTGTTCACACTCCCCTCAGTGCCGGCTGTCTGTCTGCTCATACACTCCTCAGTGCTGGCTGTCTGTCTGCTTCCTGTCCCTTCAGTGCTGTCTGTCTGTCTGCTCACACTCCCCTCAGAGCTAACTGTCTCTCTGCTCACACTCCCCTCAGCGCTGTCTGTCTGTCTGCTCCCAGTCTCCTGAGTGCTGTATGTCTGTCTGCCCACACTCCCCTCAGTACTGTCTGTCTGCTCACACTCCCCTCAGTGCTGTCTGTCTATCTGTTCACACTGCCCTCAATGCTGTCTGTCTGCTCACACTCCGCTCAGCGCTGTCTGTCTGTCTGCTCATGCTCCCCTCACTGCTGTCTGTCTGTCTGCTCACACTCCCCTCAGTGCTACCTGTCTTTCTGCTCACATTCCCTTCAGTACTGGCTGTCTGTCTGCTCACAGTCCCCTCAGTTCTGTCTGTTCACACTCCCCTCAGCGCTGTCTGTCTGCTTACACTCCCCTCAGTGCTCTCTGTCTGTCTGCTCACGCTCCCATCAGTGCTGTCTGTCTGTCTTCTCACACGCCCCTCAGTGCTACCTGTCTGTCTGCTCACATTCCATTCAGTACTGGCTGTCTGTCTGCTCACACTCCCCTCAGTGTTATCTGTCTGTCTGCTCAAACTCCCCTCAGTGCTATCTGTTCACACTCCCCTCAGTGCTGGCTTTCTGTCTGCTCATACAGTCCTCAGTGCTGGCTGTCTGTCTGCTTCCTGTCCCTTCAGCGCTGTCTGTCTGTCTGCTCACAAACCCCTGAGTGCTGTCTGTCTGTCTGCTCACATTCGCCTCAGTTCTGGCTGTCTGTCTGTCTGCTCACACTACCCTGAGTGCTGTCTGTCTGTCTGCTCCCAGTCTCCTGAGTGCTGTCTGTCTGTCTGCTCGCACTCCCTTCAATGCTGGCTGTCTGTCTGCTCACACTCCCCTCAGTGCTGGCTGTATGTCTGTCTGCTCACACTCCCCTCAGCGCTGTCTGTCTATCTGCTCACACTCTCCTCAGTGCTGTCTGTCCTTTTCCTCACACTCCCTTCAGTGCTGGCTGTCTATCTGCTCACACTCCCCTCAGCGCTACCTGTCTGTCTGCTCAGATTCCCTTTAGTACTGGCTGTCTGCTCAAACTCCCCTCAGTGCTATCTGTTCACACTCCCCTCAGTGCTGGCTTTCTGTCTGCTCATACAGTCCTCAGTGCTGGCTGTCTGTCTGCTTCCTGTCCCTTCAGAGCTGTCTGTCTGTCTGCTCACAAACCCCTGAGTGCTGTCTGTCTGTCTGCTCACATTCGCCTCAGTTCTGGCTGTCTGTCTGTCTGCTCACACTACCCTGAGTGCTGTCTGTCTGTCTGCTCCCAGTCTCCTGAGTGCTGTCTGTCTGTCTGCTCGCACTCCCTTCAATGCTGGCTGTCTGTCTGCTCACACTCCCCTCAGTGCTGGCTGTATGTCTGTCTGCTCACACTCCCCTCAGCGCTGTCTGTCTATCTGCTCACACTCTCCTCAGTGCTGTCTGTCCTTTTCCTC
This sequence comes from Carcharodon carcharias, assembly GCF_017639515.1. Taxonomy (NCBI): domain Eukaryota; kingdom Metazoa; phylum Chordata; class Chondrichthyes; order Lamniformes; family Lamnidae; genus Carcharodon; species Carcharodon carcharias. The sequence continues at coordinate 95,437,079 of NC_054474.1, forward strand.
ACACTCCCTTCAGTGCTGGCTGTCTATCTGCTCACACTTCCCTCAGCGCTACCTGTCTGTCTGCTCAGATTCCCTTTAGTACTGGCTGTCTGCTCACACTCCCCTCAGTGCTGTCTGTTCACACTCCCCTCAGTACTACGTTTCTGTCCATTCACAGTCCCCTCAGTGCCGGCTTTCTGTCTGCTCATACACTCCTCAGTGCTGGCTGTCTGTCTGCTTCCTGTCCCTTCAGCGCTGTCTGTCTGTCTGCTCACAAACCCTTGAGTGCTGTCTGTCTGTCTGCTCACACTCCCTTCAGTGCTGGCTGTCTATCTGCTCACACTCCCCTCAGCGCTTCTGTCTGTCTGCTCACACTCCCCTCAGCGCTGTCTGTCTGTCTGCTCACACTCCCCTCAGTGCGGTCTGTCTGCTCACACTCCCCTCAACGCTGTCTGTCTGCTCACACTCCCCTCAGCGCTGTCTGTCTGTCTTCTCACACTCCCCTCAGTGCTACCTGTTTGTCTGCTCACATTCCCTTTAGTACTGGCTGTCTGCTCACACTCCCCTCAGCGCTGTCTGTTCACACTACCTCAGCGCTGTCTGTCTGCTCACACTCCCCTCAGTGCTGTCTGTTCACAAACCCCTCAGCGCTGTCTGTCTGCTCACACTCCCCTCAGTGCGGTCTGTCTGCTCACACTCCCCTCAACGCAGTCTGTCTGCTCACACTCCCCTCAGCGCTGTCTGTCTGTCTTCTCACACTCCCCTCAGTGCTACCTGTCTGTCTGCTCACATTCCCTTTAGTACTGGCTGTCAGCTCACACTCCCCTCAGCGCTGTCTGTTCACACTACCTCAGCGCTGTCTGTCTGCTCACACTCCCCTCAGTGCTGACTGTTCACAAACCCCTCAGCGCTGTCTGTCTGCTCACACTCCCCTCAGCGCTGTCTGTCTGCTCACACTCCCCTCAGCGCTGTCTGTCTGTCTGCTCACACTCCCCTCAGTGCGGTCTGTCTGCTCACACTCCCCTCAACGCTGTCTGTCTGCTCACACCCCCCTCAGCGCTGTCTGTCTGTCTTCTCACACTCCCCTCAGTGCTCCTGTCTGTCTGCTTACATTCCCTTTAGTACTGGCTGTCTGCTCACACTCCCCTCAGCGCTGTCTGTTCACACTACCTCAGCGCTGTCTGTCTGCTCACACCCCCCTCAGCGCTGTCTGTCTGTCTTCTCACACTCCCCTCAGTGCTCCTGTCTGTCTGCTTACATTCCCTTTAGTACTGGCTGTCTGCTCACACTCCCCTCAGCGCTGTCTGTTCACACTACCTCAGCGCTGTCTGTCTGTTCACACTCCCCTCAGTGCTGTCTGTTCACAAACCCCTCAGCGCTGTCTGTCTGCTCACACTCCCCTCAGCGCTGTCTGTCTGGCTGCTCACATACCCTTCAGTGCTTGCTGTCTATCTGCTCACACTCCCCTCAGTGTTATCTGTCTGTCTGCTCAAACTCCCCTCAGCGTTGTCTGTTCACAATCTTTCAGTGCTGTCTGTCTGCTCATACTCCACTCAGTGCTGTATGTTTGTCTGCTCACATTTCCCTCAGCGCTGTTTGTCTATCTGCTCACACTCTCCTCAGTGCTGTCTGTCCTTTTCCTCACACTCCCTTCAGTGCTGGCTGTCTATCTGCTCACACTCCCCTCAGCGCTTCTGTCTGTCTGCTCACACTCCCCTCAGCGCTGTCTGTCTGCTTACACTCCCCTCAGTGCTCTCTGTCTGTCTGCTCACGCTCCCATCAGTGCTGTCTGTCTGTCTTCTCACACGCCCCTCAGTGCTACCTGTCTGTCTGCTCACATTCCATTCAGTACTGGCTGTCTGTCTGCTCACACTCCCCTCAGTGTTATCTGTCTGTCTGCTCAAACTCCCCTCAGTGCTATCTGTTCACACTCCCCTCAGTGCTGGCTTTCTGTCTGCTCATACACTCCTCAGTGCTGGCTGTCTGTCTGCTTCCTGTCCCTTCAGAGCTGTCTGTCTGTCTGCTCACAAACCCCTGAGTGCTGTCTGTCTGTCTGCTCACATTCGCCTCAGTTCTGGCTGTCTGTCTGTCTGCTCACACTACCCTGAGTGCTGTCTGTCTGTCTGCTTCCAGTCTCCTGAGTGCTGTCTGTCTGTCTGCTCGCACTCCCTTCAATGCTGGCTGTCTGTCTGCTCACACTCCCCTCAGTGCTGGCTGTATGTCTGTCTGCTCACACTCCCCTCAGCGCTGTCTGTCTATCTGCTCACACTCTCCTCAGTGCTGTCTGTCCTTTTCCTCACACTCCCTTCAGTGCTGGCTGTCTATCTGCTCACACTCCCCTCAGCGCTACCTGTCTGTCTGCTCAGATTCCCTTTAGTACTGGCTGTCTGCTCACACTCCCCTCAGTGCTGTCTGTTCACACTCCCCTCAGTACTACGTTTCTGTCCATTCACAGTCCCCTCAGTGCCGGCTTTCTGTCTGCTCATACACTCCTCAGTGCTGGCTGTCTGTCTGCTTCCTGTCCCTTCAGCGCTGTCTGTCTGTCTGCTCACAAACCCCTGAGTGCTGTCTGTCTGTCTGCTCACACTCCCTTCAGTGCTGGCTGTCTATCTGCTCACACTCCCCTCAGCGCTTCTGTCTGTCTGCTCACACTCCCCTCAGCGCTGTCTGTCTGTCTGCTCACACTCCCCTCAGTGCGGTCTGTCTGCTCACACTCCCCTCAACGCTGTCTGTCTGCTCACACTCCCCTCAGCGCTGTCTGTCTGTCTTCTCACACTCCCCTCAGTGCTACCTGTTTGTCTGCTCACATTCCCTTTAGTACTGGCTGTCTGCTCACACTCCCCTCAGCGCTGTCTGTTCACACTACCTCAGCGCTGTCTGTCTGCTCACACTCCCCTCAGTGCTGTCTGTTCACAAACCCCTCAGCGCTGTCTGTCTGCTCACACTCCCCTCAGTGCGGTCTGTCTGCTCACACTCCCCTCAACACAGTCTGTCTGCTCACACTCCCCTCAGCGCTGTCTGTCTGTCTTCTCACACTCCCCTCAGTGCTACCTGTCTGTCTGCTCACATTCCCTTTAGTACTGGCTGTCAGCTCACACTCCCCTCAGCGCTGTCTGTTCACACTACCTCAGCGCTGTCTGTCTGCTCACACTCCCCTCAGTGCTGACTGTTCACAAACCCCTCAGCGCTGTCTGTCTGCTCACACTCCCCTCAGCGCTGTCTGTCTGCTCACACTCCCCTCAGCGCTGTCTGTCTGTCTGCTCACACTCCCCTCAGTGCGGTCTGTCTGCTCACACTCCCCTCAACGCTGTCTGTCTGCTCACACCCCCCTCAGCGCTGTCTGTCTGTCTTCTCACACTCCCCTCAGTGCTCCTGTCTGTCTGCTTACATTCCCTTTAGTACTGGCTGTCTGCTCACACTCCCCTCAGCGCTGTCTGTTCACACTACCTCAGCGCTGTCTGTCTGCTCACACCCCCCTCAGCGCTGTCTGTCTGTCTTCTCACACTCCCCTCAGTGCTCCTGTCTGTCTGCTTACATTCCCTTTAGTACTGGCTGTCTGCTCACACTCCCCTCAGCGCTGTCTGTTCACACTACCTCAGCGCTGTCTTTCTGTTCACACTCCCCTCAGTGCTGTCTGTTCACAAACCCCTCAGCGCTGTCTGTCTGCTCACACTCCCCTCAGCGCTGTCTGTCTGTCTGCTCACATACCCTTCAGTGCTTGCTGTCTATCTGCTCACACTCCCCTCAGTGTTATCTGTCTGTCTGCTCAAACTCCCCTCAGCGTTGTCTGTTCACAATCTTTCAGTGCTGTCTGTCTGCTCATACTCCACTCAGTGCTGTATGTTTGTCTGCTCACATTTCCCTCAGCGCTGTTTGTCTATCTGCTCACACTCTCCTCAGTGCTGTCTGTCCTTTTCCTCACACTCCCTTCAGTGCTGGCTGTCTATCTGCTCACACTCCCCTCAGTGCTTCTGTCTGTCTGCTCACACTCCCCTCAGCGCTGTCTGTCTGCTTACACTCCCCTCAGTGCTCTCTGTCTGTCTGCTCACGCTCCCATCAGTGCTGTCTGTCTGTCTTCTCACACGCCCCTCAGTGCTACCTGTCTGTCTGCTCACATTCCATTCAGTACTGGCTGTCTGTCTGCTCACACTCCCCTCAGTGTTATCTGTCTGTCTGCTCAAACTCCCCTCAGTGCTATCTGTTCACACTCCCCTCAGTGCTGGCTTTCTGTCTGCTCATACACTCCTCAGTGCTGGCTGTCTGTCTGCTTCCTGTCCCTTCAGAGCTGTCTGTCTGTCTGCTCACAAACCCCTGAGTGCTGTCTGTCTGTCTGCTCACATTCGCCTCAGTTCTGGCTGTCTGTCTGTCTGCTCACACTACCCTGAGTGCTGTCTGTCTGTCTGCTTCCAGTCTCCTGAGTGCTGTCTGTCTGTCTGCTCGCACTCCCTTCAATGCTGGCTGTCTGTCTGCTCACACTCCCCTCAGTGCTGGCTGTATGTCTGTCTGCTCACACTCCCCTCAGCGCTGTCTGTCTATCTGCTCACACTCTCCTCAGTGCTGTCTGTCCTTTTCCTCACACTCCCTTCAGTGCTGGCTGTCTATCTGCTCACACTCCCCTCAGCGCTACCTGTCTGTCTGCTCAGATTCCCTTTAGTACTGGCTGTCTGCTCACACTCCCCTCAGTGCTGTCTGTTCACACTCCCCTCAGTACTACGTTTCTGTCCATTCACAGTCCCCTCAGTGCCGGCTTTCTGTCTGCTCATACACTCCTCAGTGCTGGCTGTCTGTCTGCTTCCTGTCCCTTCAGCGCTGTCTGTCTGTCTGCTCACAAACCCCTGAGTGCTGTCTGTCTGTCTGCTCACACTCCCTTCAGTGCTGGCTGTCTATCTGCTCACACTCCCCTCAGCGCTTCTGTCTGTCTGCTCACACTCCCCTCAGCGCTGTCTGTCTGTCTGCTCACACTCCCCTCAGTGCGGTCTGTCTGCTCACACTCCCCTCAACGCTGTCTGTCTGCTCACACTCCCCTCAGCGCTGTCTGTCTGTCTTCTCACACTCCCCTCAGTGCTACCTGTTTGTCTGCTCACATTCCCTTTAGTACTGGCTGTCTGCTCACACTCCCCTCAGCGCTGTCTGTTCACACTACCTCAGCGCTGTCTGTCTGCTCACACTCCCCTCAGTGCTGTCTGTTCACAAACCCCTCAGCGCTGTCTGTCTGCTCACACTCCCCTCAGTGCGGTCTGTCTGCTCACACTCCCCTCAACACAGTCTGTCTGCTCACACTCCCCTCAGCGCTGTCTGTCTGTCTTCTCACACTCCCCTCAGTGCTACCTGTCTGTCTGCTCACATTCCCTTTAGTACTGGCTGTCAGCTCACACTCCCCTCAGCGCTGTCTGTTCACACTACCTCAGCGCTGTCTGTCTGCTCACACTCCCCTCAGTGCTGACTGTTCACAAACCCCTCAGCGCTGTCTGTCTGCTCACACTCCCCTCAGCGCTGTCTGTCTGCTCACACTCCCCTCAGCGCTGTCTGTCTGTCTGCTCACACTCCCCTCAGTGCGGTCTGTCTGCTCACACTCCCCTCAACGCTGTCTGTCTGCTCACACCCCCCTCAGCGCTGTCTGTCTGTCTTCTCACACTCCCCTCAGTGCTCCTGTCTGTCTGCTTACATTCCCTTTAGTACTGGCTGTCTGCTCACACTCCCCTCAGCGCTGTCTGTTCACACTACCTCAGCGCTGTCTGTCTGCTCACACCCCCCTCAGCGCTGTCTGTCTGTCTTCTCACACTCCCCTCAGTGCTCCTGTCTGTCTGCTTACATTCCCTTTAGTACTGGCTGTCTGCTCACACTCCCCTCAGCGCTGTCTGTTCACACTACCTCAGCGCTGTCTGTCTGTTCACACTCCCCTCAGTGCTGTCTGTTCACAAACCCCTCAGCGCTGTCTGTCTGCTCACACTCCCCTCAGCGCTGTCTGTCTGTCTGCTCACATACCCTTCAGTGCTTGCTGTCTATCTGCTCACACTCCCCTCAGTGTTATCTGTCTGTCTGCTCAAACTCCCCTCAGCGTTGTCTGTTCACAATCTTTCAGTGCTGTCTGTCTGCTCATACTCCACTCAGTGCTGTATGTTTGTCTGCTCACATTTCCCTCAGCGCTGTTTGTCTATCTGCTCACACTCTCCTCAGTGCTGTCTGTCCTTTTCCTCACACTCCCTTCAGTGCTGGCTGTCTATCTGCTCACACTCCCCTCAGTGCTTCTGTCTGTCTGCTCACACTCCCCTCAGCGCTGTCTGTCTGTCTGCTCACACTGTCCTCAGTGCTGGCTGTCTGTCTGCATACACTGTCCTCAGTGCTGTCTGTCTGATTGCTCACACTCCCCTCAGTGCTTCTGTCTGTCTGCTCACACATCCCTCAGTGCTGTATGTCTGTCTGCTCAAACTCCCCTCAGTGTTATCTGTCTGTCTGCTCAGCCTCCCCTCAGTTCTGTCAGCTCACACTCCCCTCAGTTCTGTCTGTTCACACTCCCCTCAGTGCTGTCTGTCTGTCTGCTCACGCTCCCCTCAGTGCTACCTGTCTGTCTGTTCACATTCCCTTCAGTACTGGCTGTCTGTCTGCTCACACTCCCCTCAGTGTTATCTGTCTGTCTGCTCAAAATCCCCTCAGCGCTGTCTGTTCACACTCCCCTCAGTACTACCTTTCTGTCTGTTCACACTCCCCTCAGTGCCGGCTGTCTGTCTGCTCATACACTCCTCAGTGCTGGCTGTCTGTCTGCTTCCTGTCCCTTCAGTGCTGTCTGTCTGTCTGCTCACACTCCCCTCAGAGCTAACTGTCTCTCTGCTCACACTCCCCTCAGCGCTGTCTGTCTGTCTGCTCCCAGTCTCCTGAGTGCTGTATGTCTGTCTGCTCACACTCCCCTCAGCGCTGCCTGTCTATCTGCTCACACTCTCCTCAGTGCTGTCTGTCCTTTACCTCACACTCCCTTCAGTGCTGGCTGTCTGTCTGCTCGCTCTCCCCTCAGCGCTTCTGTCTGTCTGCTCACACTCCCCTCAGCGCTGTCTGTCTGTCTGCTCACACTGTCCTCAGTGCTGCCTGTCTGTCTGCATACACTGTCCTCAGTGCTGTCTGTCTATTTGCTCACACTCCCCTCAGTGCTTCTGTCTGTCTGTTCAAACACCCCTCAGAGCTGTATGTCTGTCTGCTCAAACTCCCCTCAGCACTTTCTGTCCTTCTGCTCACACGCCCCACAGCACTTTCAGTCTGTCTGCTTTCAATCCCCTCAGTGCTGTCTGTCTATCTGCTTACAATCCACTGAGAACTGCCTGTCTGTCTGCTTACAATCCCCTCAGTGCTGTCTGTCTGTCTGCTCACACTCCTCTCAGCACTACCTGTCTGTCTGCTCACACTCCCCTCAGTGCTGTCTGTCTGCTCACACTTCCCTCAGTACTGGCTGTCTGTCTGCTCACATTCCCCTCAGTACTGGCTGTCTGTCTGCTCACACTCCCCTCAGTGCTGACTGTCTGTCTGCTCACATTCCCCTCAGTACTGGCTGTCTCTCTGCTCACACTCCCCTCAGTCCTGTGTGTCTGTCTGCTCACACTCCTCTCAGTGTTATCTGTCTGTCTGCTCAAACACCCATCAGTGCTGTCTGTTCACACTCCCCTCAGCGCTGTCTGTCTGCTCACACTCCCCTCAGTGATGTCTGTTCACACACCCCTTAGTGCTCTCTGTCTGCTCACACTCCCCTCAGTGCTGTCTGTCTTTCTCCTCACACTCCCCTCAGTGCTGTCTGTCCGCCCACACTCCCCTCAGTACTGTCTGTCTGCTCACACTCCCCTCAGTGCTGTCTGTCTGTCTGTTCACACTCCCCTCAATGCTGTCTGTCTGCTCACACTCCGCTCAGAGCTGTCTGTCTGTCTGCTCATGCTCCCCTCACTGCTGTCTGTCTGTCTGCTCACACTCCCCTCAGTGCTACCTGTCTTTCTGCTCACATTCCCTTCAGTACTGGCTGTCTGTCTGCTCACACTTCCCTCAGTTCTGTCTGTTCACACTCGCCTCAGCGCTGTCTTTCTGCTGATACTCCCCTCAGTAATCTCTGTCTGTCTGCTCATGCTCCCATCAGTGCTGTCTGTCTGTCTTCTCACACACCCCTCAGTGCTACCTGTCTGTCTGCTCACATTCCATTCAGTACTGGCTGTCTGTCTGCTCACACTCCCCTCAGTGTTATCTGTCTGTCTGCTCAAACTCCCCTCAGTGCTGTCTGTTCACACTCCCCTCAGTGCTACCTTTCTGTCTGTTCACACTCCCCTCAGTGCCGGCTTTCTGTCTGCTCATACACTCCTCAGTGCTGGCTGTCTGTCTGCTTCCTGTCCCTTCAGCGCTGTCTGTCTGTCTGCTCACAAACCCCTGAGTGCTGTCTGTCTGTCTGCTCACATTCGCCTCAGTGCTGGCTGTCTGTCTGTCCGCTCACACTACCCTGAGTGCTGTCTGTCTGTCTGCTCCCGGTCTCCTGAGTGCTGTCTGTCTGTCTGCTCACACTCCCTTCAATGCTGGCTGTCTGTCTGCTCACACTCCCCTCAGTGCTGGCTGTATGTCTGTCTGCTCTCACTCCCCTCAGCGCTGTCTGTCTATCTGCTCACACTCTCCTCAGTGCTGTGTGTCCTTTTCCTCACACTCCCTTCAGTGCTGGCTGTCTATCTGCTCACTCTCCCCTCAGCGCTTCTGTCTGTCTGCTCACACTCCCCTCAGCGCTGTCTGTCTGTCTGCTCACACTCCCCTCAGTGCGGTCTGTCTGCTCACACTCCCCTCAACGCTGTCTGTCTGCTCACACTCCCCTCAGTGCTGTCTGTCTGCCTTCTCACACTCCCCTCAGTGCTACCTGTCTGTCTGCTCACATTCCCTTTAGTACTGGCTGTCTGCTCACACTCCCCTCAGCGCTGTCTGTTCACACTACCTCAGCACTGTCTGTCTGCTCACACTCCCCTCAGTGCTGTCTGTTCACAAACCCCTCAGCGCTGTCTGTCTGCTCACACTCCCCTCAGCGCTGTCTGTCTGTCTGCTCACATACCCTTCAGTGCTGGCTGTCTATCTGCTCACACTCCCCTCAGTGTTATCAGTCTGTCTGCTCAAACTCCCCTCAGCGTTGTCTGTTCACAATCCCTCAGTGCTGTCTGTCTGCTCATACTCCACTCAGTGCTGTATGTTTGTCTGCTCACATTCCCCTCAGCGCTGTCTGTCTATCTGCTCACACTCTCCTCAGTGCTGTCTGTCCTTTTCCTCACACTCCCTTCAGTGCTGGCTGTCTATCTGCTCACACTCCCCTCAGCACTTCTGTCTTTCTGCTCACACTCCCCTCAGCGCTGTTTGTCTGTCTGCATACACTGTCCTCAGTGCTGTCTGTCTGATTGCTCACACTCCCCTCAGTGCTTCTGTCTGTCTGCTCACACATCCCTCAGTGTTATCTGTCTGTCTTCTCAGCCTCCCCTCAGTTCTGTCAGCTCACACTCCCCTCAGTTCTGTCTGTTCACACTCCCCTCAGTGCTGTCTGTCTATCTGCTCACGCTCCCATCAGTGCTGTCTGTCTGTCTTCTCACACTCCCTTCAGTGCTACCTGTCTGTCTGTTCACATTCCCTTCAGTATTGGCTGTCTGTCTGCTCACACTCCCCTCAGTGTTATCTGTCTGTCTGCTCAAACTCCCCTCAGCGCTGTCTGTTCACACTCCCCTCAGTACTACCTTTCTGTCTGTTCACACTCCCCTCAGTGCCGGCTGTCTGTCTGCTCATACACTCCTCAGTGCTGGCTGTCTGTCTGCTTCCTGTCCCTTCAGTGCTGTCTGTCGGTCTGCTCACACTCCCCTCAGAGCTAACTGTCTCTCTGCTCACACTCCCCTCAGCGCTGTCTGTCTGTCTGCTCCCAGTCTCCTGAGTGCTGTATGTCTGTCTGCTCACACTCCCCTCAGCGCTGTCTGACTATCTGCTCACACTCTCCTCAGTGCTGTCTGTCCTTTTCCTCACACTCCCTTCAGTGCTGGCTGTCTATCTGCTCACTCTCCCCTCAGCGCTTCTGTCTGTCTGCTCACACTCCCCTCAGCGCTGTCTGTCTGTCTGCTCACACTGTCCTCAGTGCTGCCTGTCTGTCTGCATACACTGTCCTCAGTGCTGTCTGTCTATTTGCTCACACTCCCCTCAGTGCTTCTGTCTGTCTGCTCAAACACCCCTCAGAGCTGTATGTCTGTCTGCTCACACTCCCCTCAGCACTTTCTGTCCTTCTGCTCACACGCCACACAGCACTTTCAGTCTGTCTGCTTTCAATCCCCTCAGTGCTGTCTTTCTATCTGCTTACAATCCACTGAGAACTGCCTTTCTGTCTGCTTACAATCCCCTCAGTGCTGTCTGTCTCTCTGCTCACACTCCCCTCAGCACTACCTGTCTGTCTGCTCACACTCCCCTCAGTGCTGTCTGTCTGCTCACACTTACCTCAGTACTGGCTGTCTGTCTGCTCACCTTCCCCTCAGTGCTGTCTGTCTGTGCGCTCACACTCCCCTCATTGTTGGCTGGCTTTCTGCTCACACTGCCCTCAGTGCTACCTGTCTGTCTGCTCACAATTCCCTCAGCACTGACTGTTTGACTGCTCACATTCCCCTCAGTGCTGTCTATCTGTCTGCTCACACTCCCCTCAGTGCTTGCTGGCTTTCTGCTCAAACTCAGCGCCGTCTGTCTGCTCACGTTCCCCTCAGCACTGTCTGTCTGCTCACACTCTCCTCAGCGCTGTCTGTCTGTCTGCTCACACTCCCCTCAGCACTGACTGTCTGCTCACACTCTCCTCAGCGCTGTCTGTCTGTCTGCTCACATTCCCTTCAGTACTGGCTGTCTGTCTGCTCACACTCCACTCACTGCTGTCTGTTCACACTCCCCTCAGCGCTGTCTGCTTTACTCCCCTCAGTGCTGTCTGTCTGTCTGCTCACGCTCGCCTCAGTGCTGTCTCTCTGTCTTCTCACACTCCCCTCAGTGCTCCTGTCTGTCTGCTCACATTCCATTCAGTACTGGCTGTCTATCTGCACACACTCCCCTCAGTGTTATCTGTCTGTCTGCTCAAACTCCCCTCAGCCTTGTCTGTTCACACTCCCTCAGCACTGACTGTCTGTCTGCTCACACTCCCATCAGTGCTGGCTGGCTTTCTGCTCACACTCCCCTCACTGCTGTCTGTCCGCTCAAACTCCCCTGAGCACTGTCTGCCAGCCTGATCACACAGCCCTCAGCACTGTTTGTCTGTCTGCTCACATTGCCCTCAGTACTGGCTGTCTGTCTGCTCACACATCCGCTCAGTGCTGTCTGTCTGATCACACTCCGCTCAGTGATGTGTCTCTGCTCACACTCCCCTCAGTGCTAACTGTCTGTCTGCTCACACTCCCCACAGTGCTACCTCTCTGTCTGCTCACATTCCCCTCACTACTGGCTGTCTGTCTGTTCACATGCCCCTCAGTGTTATCTGCCTGTCTGCATAATCTCCCCTCAGTGCTGGCTGTCTCTCTGCTCACACTGCCCTCATTGCTGGCTGTCTGTCTGCTCACACTCCCCTCAACACTGTCTGTCTGTCTGTTCACATTCCCCTCAGTGCTGTCTGTCTGTCTGCTCACGCTCCCCTCAGTGCTGTCTGTCTGTCTTCTCAGACTCCCCTCAGTGCTACCTGTCTGTCTGCTCACATTCCCTTTAGTACTGGCTGTCTGCACACACTCCCCTCAGTGTTATCTGTCCGTCTGCTCTAACTCCCCTCAGCGCTGTCTGTTCACTCTCCCTCAGCGCTGTCTGTCTGCTCACACTCCCCTCAGTGCTGTCTGTTCACAAACCTCTCAGTGCTGTCTGTCTGCTCACACTCCCCTCAGTGCTGTCAATCTGTCTGCTCACATTCCCCTCAGTGCTGGCTGTCTGCTCGGACTCCCCTCAGTGCTGTCTGTCTGCCTGCTCACACGCCCCACTGTGCTGGTTGGCTATCGGCTCACTCTACCCTCAGCGCTGTCTGTCTGCTCACACTCCCCTCAGCGCTGTCTGTCTGTCTGCGCACATTCCCTCAGCTCTGTTTGTCTGTCTGCTCACACTCCACTCAGAGCTACCTGTCTGTCTGCTCACACTCCCCTCAGTGCTACCTGTCGGTCTGCTCACATTTCCTTCAGTACTGGCTGTCTGTCTGCTCACACTCCACTCACTGCTGTCTGTTCACACTCCCCTCAGTGCTGTCTGCTTACACTCCCCTCAGTGCTGTCTGTCTGTCTGCTCATGCTCGCCTCAGTGCTGTCTGTCTGTCTTCTCACATTCCCCTCAGTGCTACCTGTCTGTCTGCTCACATTCCATTCAGTACTGGCTGTCTGTCTGCTCAAAATCCCCTCAGTGTTATCTGTCTGTCTGCTCAAACTCCCCTCAGCGTTGTCTGTTCACACTCCCTCAGCACTGGATGTCTGCTCACACTCCCCTCAATGTTGTCTGTCTGTCTGCTCACATCCCCTCAGTGCTGGCTGTCCGCTCACACTCCCCTCAGTGCTGTCTGTCTGGCTGCTCACACTCGCGTCAGTGCTGGCTGGCTTTCTGCTCACATTCCCCTCAGCGCTGTCTGTCTGCTCAAACTCCCCTGAGCACTGTCTGCCTGTCTGATCACACACCCCGCAGCACTGTCTGTCTGTCTGCTCACACTCCCCTCAGTGTTGGCTGGCTTTCTGCTCACACTGCCCTCATTGCTACCTGTCTGTCTGCTCACTATCCCCTCAGCGCTGACTGTCTGTCTGCTCACATTCCCCTCAGTGCTGTCTGTCTGTCTGCTCACACTCCCCTCAGTGCTGGCTGGCTTTCTGCTCACACTCCCCTCAGTGCTGTCTGTCTGTCTGCTCACACTCTCCTCAGTGCTTCTGACTGTCTGCTCACACTCCCCTCAGCGCTGTCTGTCTGTCTATTCACACTCTCCTCAGCGCTTCTGACTGTCTGCTCACACAACCCTCAGTACTGGCTGTCTGTCTGCTCACACTCCGCTCAGTGCTGTCTGTCTGATCACACTCCGCTCAGTGATGTCTCTCTGCTCACACTCTCCTCAGCACTATCTGTCTGTATGCTCACACTCCCCTCAATGCTGTCTGTCTGCTCACACTCCCCTTAGTGCTAACTGTCTGTCTGCTCACACTCCCCACAGTGCTACCTCTCTGTCTGCTCACATTCCCCTCACTACTGGCTGTCTGTCTGTTCACACCCCCCTCATTGTTATCTGCCTGTCTGCATAATCTCCCCTCAGTGCTGGCTGTCTCTCTGCTCACACTGCCCTCATTGCTGGCTGTCTGTCTGCTCACACTCCCCTCAATGCTGTCTGTATGTCTGTTCACATTCCCCTCAGTGCTGTCTGTCTGCTCACATTCCCCTCAGTGCTGTCTGTCTGTCTGCTCACGCTCCCCTCAGTGCTGTCTGTCTGTCTTCTCAGACTCCCCTCAGTGCTACCTGTCTGTCTGCTCACATTCCCTTTAGTACTGGCTGTCTGCACACACTCCCCTCAGTGTTATCTGTCCGTCTGCTCTAAACCCCCTCAGCGCTGTCTGTTCACTCTCCCTCAGCGCTGTCTGTCTGCTCACACTCCTCTCAGTGCTGTCTGTTCACAAACCTCTCAGTGCTGTCTGTCTGCTCACACTCCCCTCAGTGCTGTCAATCTGTCTGCTCACATTCCCCTCAGTGTTGGCTGTCTGCTCGGACTCCCCTCAGTGCTGTCTGTCTGCCTGCTCACACGCCCCTCTGCGCTGGTTGGCTATCGGCTCTCTATCCCCTCAGCGCTGTCTGTCTGCTCACACTCCCCTCAGCGCTGTCTGTCTGTCTGCGCACATTCCCTCAGCGCTGTTTGTCTGTCTGCTCACACTCCCCTCAGTGCTACCTGTCTGTCTGCTCACATTTCCTTCAGTACTGGCTGTCTGTCTGCTCACACACCACTCACTGCTGTCTGTTCACACTCCCCTCAGTGCTGTCTGCTTACACTCCCCTCAGTGCTGTCTGTCTGTCTGCTCATGCTCGCCTCAGTGCTGTCTGTCTGTCTTCTCACACTCCCCTCAGTGCTACCTGTCTGTCTGCTCACATTCCATTCAGTACTGGCTGTCTGTCTGCTCAAACTCCCCTCAGTGTTATCTGTCTGTCTGCTCAAACTCCCCTCAGCGTTGTCTGTTCACACTCCCTCAGCACTGTATGTCTGCTCACACTCCCCTCAATGTTGTCTGTCTGTCTGCTCACATCTCCTCAGTGCTGGCTGTCCGCTCACACTCCCCTCAGTGCTGTCTGTCTGGCTGCTCACACTCGCGTCAGTGCTGGCTGGCTTTCTGCTCACATTCCCCTCAGCGCTGTCTGTCTGTCTGCTCACACTCTCCTCAGTGCTTCTGACTGTCTGCTCACACTCCCCTCAGCGCTATCTGTCTGTCTATTCACACTCTCCTCAGCGCTTCTGACTGTCTGCTCACACAACCCTCAGTACTGGCTGTCTGTCTGCTCACACTGCCCTCAGTGCTAGCTGTCTGTCTGCTCAAACTCCCCTCAGCACTGTCTGTCTGCTTCCAATCCCCTCAGTGCTGTCTGTCTGCTCATGCTCCCGTCAGTGCTAACTGTCTGTCTGTTCACAGTCCCCTCGCTACTGGCTGTCTGTCTGTTCACACCCCCCTCAGTGTTATCTGCCTGTCTGCATAATCTCTCCTCAGTGCTGGCTGTCTCTCTGCTCACACTGCCCTCATTGCTGGCTGTCTGTCTGCTCACACTCCCCTCAATGCTGTCTGTCTGTCTGTTCACATTCCCCTCAGTGCTGTCTGTCTGCTCACATTCCCCTCAGTGCTGTCTGTCTGTCTGCTCACACTCCCCTCAGTGCTGTCTGTCTGTCTTCTCAGACTCCCCTCAGTGCTACCTGTCTGTCTGCTCACATTCCCTTTAGTACTGGCTGTCTGCACACACTCCCCTCAGTGTTATCTGTCCGTCTGCTCTAACTCCCCTCAGCGCTGTCTGTTCACTCTCCCTCAGCGCTGTCTGTCTACTCACATTGCCCTCAGTGCTGGTGTCTGAGTGCTCACACTCCCCTCAGTGCTGTCTGCCTGTCTGCTCACATTCCCCTCAGCGTTGTCGGTTCATACTCCCACAGCATTGTATGTCTGCTCACACTCTCCTCAGTGCTGTCTGTCTGTCTGCTCACATCCCCTCGGTGCTGTCTGGCTGCTCACACTCCCCTCAGTGCTGTCTGTCTGGCTGCTCACACTCGCGTCAGTGCTGGCTGGCTTTCTGCTCACACTCCCCTCACCGCTGTCTGTCTGCTCAAACTCCCCTGAGCACTGTCTGCCTGTCTGATCACACACCCCTCAGCACTGTCTGTCTGTCTGCTCACACTCACCTCAGCGCGTCTGACTGTCTGCTCACACTCCCCTCAGTGCTGCTCTCTGTCTGCTCACACAACCCTCAGTACTGGCTATCTGTCTGCTCACACTCTCCTCATTGCTGGCTTTCTGTCTGCTAACAGCCCCCTCAGTGCTGTCTCTCTGTCTGCTCACACTCCCCTCATTGCTGCCTGTCTGCTCATGCTCCCGTCAGTGCTAACTGTCTGTCTGTTCACACTCCCCTCAGCGCTGTCTGTCTGCTCACAATCCCCTCAGCGCTGACTGTCTCTCTGCTCACATTCCAATCAGTGCTGTCTGCCTGTCTGCTCACACTCCCGTCAGTGCTGGCTGGCTTTCTGCTCACTCTCCCCTCACCTCTGTCCGTCTGCTCAAACTCCCCTGAGCACTGTCTGCCTGCCTGATCACACAGCCCTCAGCACTGTCTGTCTGTCTGCTCACATTGCCCTCAGGACTGGCTGTATGTGTGCTCACACTGCCCTCAGTGCTGGCTGTCTGTCTGCTCATGCTCCCCTCAGTGCTGTCTGTCTGTCTTCTCGGACTCCCCTCAGTGCTACCTGTCTGTCTGCTCTAACTCCCCTCAGCGCTGTCTGTTCACTCTCCCTCAGCGCTGTCTGTCTGCTCACACTCCTCTCAGTGCTGTCTGTTCACAAACCCCTCAGTACTGTCTGTCTGCTCACACTCCCCTCAGTGCTGTCAGTCTGTCTGCTCACATTCCCCTCAGTGCTGTCTGTCTGTCTGCTCACACTCCCCTCAGTGCTATCAATCTGTCTGCTCACAGTCCCCTCAGTGTTGGCTGTCTGCTCAGACTCCCCTCAGTGCTGTCTGTCTGCCTGCTCACACGCCCCTCTGTGCTGGTTGGCTATCGGCTCTCTATCCCCTCAGCGCTGTCTGTCTGCTCACACTCCCCTCAGCACTGTCTGTCTGCTCACACTCTCCTCAGCGCTGTCTGACTGTCTCCTCACACTCCCCTCAGCGCTGTCTGTCTGTCTGCTCACACTCCTCTCAGTGCTACCTGTCTGTCTGCTCACTCTCCCCTCAGTGCTACCTGTCTGTCTGCTCACATTCCCTTCAGAACTGGCTGTCTGTCTGCTCACACTCCACTCACTGCTGTCTGTTCACACTCCCCTCAGCACTGTCTGATTACACTCCCCTCAGTCCTGTCTGTCTGTCTTCACGCACTCCCCTCAGTGCTACCTGTCTGTCTGCTCACATCCCATTCAGTACTGGCTGTCTATCTGCTCACACTCCCCTCAGTGTTATCTGTCTGTCTGCTCAAACTCCCCTCAGCGTTGTCTGTTCACACTCCATCAGCACTGTATGTCTGCTCACACTCCCCTCAGTGCTGTCTGTCTGTCTGCTCACATCCCCTCAGTGCTGGCTGTCTGCTCACACTTCCCTCAGTCTGTCTGCCTGGCTGCTCACACTCGCGTCAGTGCTGGCTGGCTTTCAGCTCACACTCCCCACACCGCTGTCTGTCTGCTCAAACTCCCCTGAGCACTGTCTGCCTGTCTGATCACACAACCCTCAGCACTGTCTGTCTGTGTGCTCACACCCCACTCAGTGTTGGCTGGCTTTCTGCTCACACTGCCCTCAGTGCTACCTGTCTGTCTGCTCACGTTCCCTTTAGTACTGGCTGTCTGCTCACACTCCCCTCAGTGTTATCTGTCTATCCGCTCTAACTCCCCTCAGCGCTGTCTGTTCACTCTCCCTCAGCGCTGTCTGTCTGCTCACACTCCTCTCTGTGCTGTCTGTTCACAAACCCCTCAGTGCTGTCTGTCTGCTCACACTCCCCTCAGTGCTGTCAGTCTATCTGTTCACATTCCCCTCAGTGCTGGCTGTCTGCTCGGACTCCCCTCAGTGCTGTCTGTCTGCCTGCTCACAGGCCCCTCAGTGCTGGTTGGCTTTCGGCTCACTCTCACCTCAGTGCCGTCTGTCTGCTCACACTCTCCTCAGCACTGTCTGTCTGCTCACACTCTCCTCAGCGCTGTCTGTCTGTCTCCTCACACTCCCCTCAGCGCTGTCTTTCTGTCTGCTCACACTCCTCTCAGTGCTACCTGTCTGTCTGCTCACACTCCCCTCAGTGCTACCTGTCTGTCTGCTCACATTCCCTTCAGAACTGGCTGTCTGTCTGCTCACACTCCACTCACTGCTGTCTGTTCACACTCCCCTCAGCACTGTCTGATTACACTCCCCTCAGTCCTGTCTGTCTGTCTTCACACACTCCCCTCAGTGCTACCTGTCTGTCTGCTCACATCCCATTCAGTACTGGCTGTCTATCTGCTCACACTCCCCACAGTGTTATCTGTCTGTCTGCTCAAACTCCCCTCAGCGTTGTCTGTTCACACTCCATCAGCACTGTATGTCTGCTCACACTCTCCTCAGTGCTGTCTGTCTGTCTGCTCACATCCCCTCAGTGCTGGCTGTCTGCTCACACTCCCCGCAGTGCTGTCTGTCTGGCTGCTCACACTCGCGTCAGTGCTGGCTGGCTTTCTGTCTCACACTCCCCACACTGCTGTCTGTCTGCTCAAACTCCCCTGAGCACTGTCTGCCTGTCTGATCACACAACCCTCAGCACTGTCTGTCTGTGTGCTCACACCCCACTCAGTGTTGGCTGGCTTTCTGCTCACACTGCCCTCATTGCTACCTGTCTGTCTGCTCACAATCCCCTCAGTGCTGTCTGTCTGTCTGCTCACATTCCCCTCAGTGCTGTCTGTCTGTCTGCTCACACTCCCCACAGTGCTGGCTGGCTTTCTGCTCACACTCCCCTCAGTGCTGTCTGTCTGTCTGCTCACACTCTCCTCAGTACTGGCTGTCTGTCTGCTCACACTCTCCTCAGTGCTGGCTGTGTGTCCACTTACAGCCCCCTCAGTGCTGTCTCTCTGTCTGCACACACTCCCCTCATTGCTGTCTGTCTGTCTGCTCACGCTCCCCTCAGTGCTAACTGTCTGTCTTTTCACACTACCCCCAGTAATGGCTGTCTGTCTGCTCACACTCTCCTCAATGCTTTGTGTCTGTCTGCTCACACTCCCCTCAGTGCTTTCTGTCTGTCTTCTCACACTCCCCTCAGTGCTGTCTGTCTCTCTGATCACACTCCCCTCAGTGCTGTCTGTCTGCTCACACTCCCCTCAGCACTGCCTGTCTGTCTGCTCACACTCCTCCCAGTGCTGTCTGTCTGTCTGCTCACACTCCTCTCAGTGCTGTCAGGCTTTCTGCTCACACTGCCCTCAGCACTGTCTGTCTACTCACACTCCCCTCAGCGCTGTCTGTTCACTCTCCCTCAGCGCTGTCTGTCTGCTCACACTCCTCTCAGTGCTTTCTGTTCACAAACCTCTCAGTGCTGTCTGTCTGCTCACACTCCCCTCAGTGCTATCAATCTGTCTGCTCACAGTCCCCTCAGTGTTGGCTGTCTGCTCGGACTCCCCTCAGTGCTGTCTGTCTGCCTGCTCACACTCCCCTCTGTGCTGGTTGGCTATCGGCTCTCTATCCCCTCAGCGCTGTCTGTCTGCTCACACTCCCCTCAGCGCTGTCTGTCTGTCTGCGCACATTCCCTCAGCGCTGTTTGTCTGTCTGCTCACACTCCACGCAGTGCTACCTGTCTGTCTGCTCACACTCCCCTCAGTGCTACCTGTCTGTCTGCTCACATTTCCTTCAGTACTGGCTGTCTGTCTGCTCACACTCCACTCACTGCTGTCTGTTCACACTCCCGTCAGTGCTGTCTGCTTACACTCCCCTCAGTGCTGTCTGCCTGTCTGCTCATGCTCGCCTCAGTCCTGTCTGTCTGTCTTCTCACACTCCCCTCAGTGCTACCTGTCTGTCTGCTCACATTCCATTCAGTACTGTCTGTCTGCCTGCTCACACTCCCCTCAGTGTTATCTGTCTGTCTGCTCAAACTCCCCTCAGCGTTGTCTGTTCACACTCCCTCAGCACTGTATGTCTGCTCACACTCCCCTCAATGTTGTCTGTCTGTGTGCTCACATCCCCTCAGTGCTGGCTGTCCGCTCACACTCCCCTCAGTGCTGTCTGTCTGGCTGCTCACACTCGCGTCAGTGCTGGCTGGCTTTCTGCTCACATTCCCCTCAGCGCTGTCTGTCTGCTCAAACTCCCCTGAGCACTGTCTGCCTGTCTGATCACACACCCCTCAGCACTGTTTGTCTGTCTGCTCACACTCCCCTCAGTGTTAGCTGGCTTTCTGCTCACACTGCCCTCATTGCTACCTGTCTGTCTGCTCACTATCCCCTCAGCACTGACTGTCTGTCTGCTCACATTCCCCTCAGTGCTGTCTGTCTGTCTGCTCACACTCCCCTCAGTGCTGGCTGGCTTTCTGCTCACACTCCCCTCAGCGCTGTCTGTCTGTCTGCTCACACTCTCCTCAGTGCTTCTGACTGTCTGCTCACACTCCCCTCAGCGCTATCTGTCTGTCTGCTCACACTCTCCTCAGCGCTTCTGACTGTCTGCTCACACAACCCTCAGTACTGGCTGTCTGTCTGCTCACACTGGCCTCAGTGCTGGCTGTCTGTCTGCTCAAACTCCCCTCAGCACTGTCTGTCTGCTTACAATCCCCTCAGTGCTGTCTGTCTGCTCACGCTCCCGTCAGTGCTAACTGTCTGTCTGTTCACAGTCCCCTCAGCGCTGTCTGTCTACTCACATTCCCCTCAGTGCTGGTGTCTGAGTGCTCACACTCACCTCAGTGCTGTCTGCCTGTCTGCTCACACTCCCGTCAGTGCTGGATGGCTTTCCGCTCACACTCCCCTCACCGCTGTCTGTCTGCTCAAACTCCACTGAGCACTGTCTGCCTGCCTGATCACACAGCCCTCAGCACTGTCTGTCTGCCTGGTCACATTGCCCTCAGTGCTGTCTGTCTGTCTGCTCACACTACCCTCATTGCTGTCTGTCTGTCTGTCTGTCTGCTCACGCTTCCCACAGTGCTAACTGTCTGTCTGTTCACACTCCCCTCAGCGCTGTCTGTCTGCTGACATTCCCCTCAGTGCTGTTTGTCTTTGTGCTCACACTCCCCTCAGTGTTGGCTGGATTTCTGCTCACACTGCCCTCAGAGCCACCTGTCTGTCTGTTCACGATCCCCTCAGCGCTGACTGTCTGTCTGCTCACATTCCCCTCAGGGCTGTTTGCCTGTCTGCTCACACTCCCGTCAGTGCTAGCTGGCTTTCTGCTCACACTCCCCTCACCACTGTCTATCTGCTAAAACTCCCCTGAGCACTGTCTGCCTGTCTGATCACACACCCCTCAGCACTGTCTGTCTGTCTGCTCACAGTGCCCTCAGTACTGGCTCTCTGTCTGCTCACACTGCCCTCAGTGCTGGCTGTCTGTCTGCTCACACTCCCCTCAGCGCTGTCTGTCTGTCTGCTAACCTTCCCCTCTGTGCTGTCTGTCTGTTTCTCAGACTCCACTCAGTGCTACCTGTCTGCTCACGTTCCCTTTAGTACTGGCTGTCTGCTCACACTCCCCTCAGCGCTGTCTGTTCACTCTCCCTCAGCGCTGTCTGTCTGCTCACACTCCTCTCAGTGCTGTCTGTTCACAAACCCCTCAGTGCTGTCTGTCTGCTTACACTCCCCTCAGCACTGTCTGTCTGCTCACACTCTCCTCAGTGCTGGCTGTCTGTCTGCTCACGCTCCCCTCAGTGCTGGCTGTCTGTCTTCTCAGACTCCCCTCAGTGCTACCTGTCTGTCTGCTCACGTTCCCTTTAGTACTGGCTGTCTGCTCACACTCCCCTCAGTGTTATCTGTCTATCCGCTCTAACTCCCCTCAGCGGTGTCTGTTCACTCTCCCTCAGCGCTGTCTGTCTGCTCACACTCCTCTCTGTGCTGTCTGTTCACAAACCCCTCAGTGCTGTCTGTCTGCTCACACTCCCCTCAGTGCTGTCAGTCTATCTGTTCACATTCCCCTCAGTGCTGGCTGTCTGCTCGGACTCCCCTCAGTGCTGTCTGTCTGCCTGCTCACACGGCCCTCAGTGCTTGTTGGCTTTCAGCTCACTCTCCCCTCAGTGCTGTCTGTCTGCTCACACTCCCCTCAGCACTGTCTGTCTGCTCACACTCTCCTCAGCGCTGTCTGTCTGTCTCCTCACACTCCCCTCAGCGCTGTCTTTCTGTCTGCTCACACTCCACTCAGTGCTACCTGTCTGTCTGTTCACACTCCCCTCAGTGCTACCTGTCTGTCTGCTCACATTCCCTTCAGAACTGGCTGTCTGTCTGCTCACACTCCACTCACTGCTGTCTGTTCACACTCCCCTCAGCACTGTCTGATTACACTCCCCTCAGTCCTGTCTGTCTGTCTTCACACACTCCCCTCAGTGCTACCTGTCTGTCTGCTCACATCCCATTCAGTACTGGCTGTCTATTTGCTCACACTCCCCACAGTGTTATCTGTCTGTCTGCTCAAACTCCCCTCAGCGTTGTCTGTTCACACTCCATCAGCACTGCATGTCTGCTCACACTCTCCTCAGTGCTCTCTGTCTGTCTGCTCACATCCCCTCAGTGCTAGCTGTCTGCTCACACTCCCCGCAGTGCTGTCTGTCTGGCTGCTCACACTCGCGTCAGTGCTGGCTGGCTTTCTGTCTCACACTCCCCACACTGCTGTCTGTCTGCTCAAACTCCCCTGAGCACTGTCTGCCTGTCTGATCACACAACCCTCAGCACTGTCTGTCTGTGTGCTCACACCCCACTCAGTGTTGGCTGGCTTTCTGCTCACACTGCCCTCATTGCTACCTGTCTGTCTGCTCACAATCCCCTCAGTGCTGTCTGTCTGTCTGCTCACATTCCCCTCAGTGCTGTCTGACTGTCTGCTCACACTCCCCTCAGTGCTGGCTGGCTTACTGCTCACACTCTCCTCAGTACTGGCTGTCTGTATGCTCACACTCTCCTCAGTACTGGCTGTCTGTCTGCTCACACTCTCCTCAGTGCTGGCTGTGTGTCCACTTACAGCCCCCTCAGTGCTGTCTCTCTGTCTGCTCACACTCCCCTCATTGCTGTCTGTCTGTCTGCTCACGCTCCCCTCAGTGCTAACTGTCTGTCTGTTCACAGTACCCCCAGTAATGGCTGTCTGTCTGCTCACACTTTCCTCAATGCTTTGTGTCTGTCTGCTCACACTCCCCTCAGTGCTTTCTGTCTGTCTGCTCACACTCCCCTCAGTGCTGTCTGTCTCTCTGATCACACTCCCCTCAGTGCTGTCTGTCTGTCTGCTCACACTCCTCTCAGTGCTGTCTGTCTGTCTGCTCACACTCCTCTCAGTGCTGACAGGCTTTCTGCTCACACTGCCCTCAGCGCTGTCTGTCTACTCACACTCCCCTCAGCGCTGTCTGTTCACAAACCACTCAGCGCTGTCTGTCTGCTCACACTCCCCTCAGTGCTGTCTGTCTGTCTACTCACAATCTCCTCAGTGCTGGCTGTCTGCTCGCACTCCCCTCAGTGCTGTCTGTCTGGCTGCTCACACTCGCGTCAGTGCTGGCTGGCTTTCTGCTCACACTCCCCTCACCACTGTCTATCTTCTCAAACTCCCCTGAGCACTGTCTGCCTGTCTGCTCACACACCCCTCAGCACTGTGTGTCTGTCTGCTCACATTCCCCTCAGTGCTGTCTGTCTGTGTGCTCACACTCCCACAGTGCTAACTGTCTGTCTGTTCACACTCCCCTCAGCGCTGTCTGTCTGCTCACACTCCCCTCAGTGCTGTCTGTCTGCTCACACTCCCCTCAGTGCTGTCTGTCTGCTCACACTCCCCTCAGTGCTGTCTGTCTGATCACACTCCCCTCAGTGATGTGTTTCTGCTCACACTCCTCTCAGTGCTAACTGTCTGTCTGCTCACATTCCCCTCAGTGCTACCTATCTGTCTGCTCACATTCCCCTCACTACTGGCAGTCTGTCTGTTCACACCGTCCTCAGTGTTACCTGCGTGTCTGCTCACACTCCCCTCAGTGCTGTCTGTCTCTCTGCTCACACTGCCCTCAGCGCTGTCTGTCCGTCTGTTCACATTCCCCTCAGCGCTGTCTGACTGCTCACACTCCCCTCAGTGCTGTCTGTTTGTCTGCTCACGCTCCCCTCAGTACTGTCTGCCTGTCTGCTCACACTCCCCTCCGTGCTACCTGTCAGTCTGCTCACATTCACTTCCGTACTGGCTGTCTTTCTGTTCACACTCCCCTCAGCGCTGTCAGTCTGCTCACACTCCCCTCAGTGCTGTCTGTTCACACACCCCTCAGTGCTGTCTGTCTGCTCACTCTCCCCTCAGTGCTGGCTGTCTGTCTGCTCACAGTCCCCTCAGTGATGTCTGTCTGCTCACACACACCTCAGTATTGTCTGTATGCTCACACTCCCCTCAGCGCTGTCTTTCTGTCTGCTCACACTCCACTCAGTGCTACCTGTCTGTCTGTTCACACTCCCCTCAGTGCTACCTGTCTGTCTGCTCACAGTCCCTTCAGAACTGGCTGTCTGCCTGCTCACACTCCACTCACTGCTGTCTGTTCACACTCCCCTCTGCACTGTCTGATTACACTCCCCTCAGTCCTGTCTGTCTGTCTTCACACACTCCCCTCAGTGCTACCTGTCTGTCTGCTCACATCCCATTCAGTACTGGCTGTCTATTTGCTCACACTCCCCACAGTGTTATCTGTCTGTGTGCTCAACCTCCCCTCAGCGTTGTCTGTTCACACTCCCTCAGCACTATATGTCTGCTCACACTCTCCTCAGTGCTGTCTGTCTGTCTGCTCACATCCCCTCAGTGCTGGCTGTCTGCTCACACTCCCCACAGTGCTGTCTGTCTGGCTGCTCACACTCGCGTCAGTGCTGGCTGGCTTTCTGTCTCACACTCCCCACACCGCTGTCTGTCTGCTCAAACTCCCCTGAGCACTGTCTGCCTGTCTGATCACACAACCCTCAGCACTGTCTGTCTGTGTGCTCACACCCCACTCAGTGTTGGCTGGTTTTCTGCTCACACTGCCCTCATTGCTACCTGTCTGTCTGCTCACAATCCCCTCAGTGCTGTCTGTCTGTCTGCTCACATTCCCCTCAGTGCTGTCTGTCTGTCTGCTCACACTCCCCTCAGTGCTGGCTGGCTTACTGCTCACACTCTCCTCAGTACTGGCTGTCTGTCTGCTCACACTCTCCTCAGTACTGGCTGTCTGTCTGCTCACACTCTCCTCAGTGCTGGCTGTGTGTCCACTTACAGCCCCCTCAGTGCTGTCTCTCTGTCTGCTCACACTCCCCTCATTGCTGTCTGTCTGTCTGCTCATGCTCCCCTCAGTGCTAACTGTCTGTCTGTTCACAGTACCCCCAGTAATGGCTGTCTGTCTGCTCACACTGTCCTCAATGCTTTGTGTCTGTCTGCTCACACTCCCCTCAGTGCTTTCTGTCTGTCTGCTCACACTCCCCTCAGTGCTGTCTGTCTCTCTGATCACACTCCCCTCAGTGCTGTCTGTCTGTCTGCTCATACTCCTCTCAGTGCTGTCTGTCTGTCTGCTCACACTCCTCTCAGTGCTGACAGGCTTTCTGCTCACACTGCCCTCAGCGCTGTCTGTCTACTCACACTCCCCTCAGCGCTGTCTGTTCACAAACCACTCAGCGCTGTCTGTCTGCTCACACTCCCCTCAGTGCTGTCTGTCTGTCTACTCACAATCTCCTCAGTGCTGGCTGTCTGCACGCACTCCCCTCAGTGCTGTCTGTCTGGCTGCTCACATTCGCGTCAGTGCTGGCTGGCTTTCTGCTCACACTCCCCTCACCGCTGTCTATCTTCTCAAACTCCCCTGAGCACTGTCTGCCTGTCTGCTCACACACCCCTCAGCACTGTGTGTCTGTCTGCTCACATTCCCCTCAGTGCTGTCTGTCTGTGTGCTCACACTCCCTCAGTGCTAACTGTCTGTCTGTTCACACTCCCCTCAGCGCTGTCTGTCTGCTCACACTCCCCTCAGTGCTGTCTGTCTGCTCACACTCCCCTCAGTGCTGTCTGTCTGCTCACACTCCCCTCAGTGCTGTCTGTCTGATCACACTCCCCTCAGTGATGTGTTTCTGCTCACACTCCTCTCAGTGCTAACTGTCTGTCTGCTCACACTCCCCTCAGTGCTACCTATCTGTCTGCTCACATTCCCCTCAATACTGGCAGTCTGTCTGTTCACACCGGCCTCAGTGTTACCTGCGTGTCTGCTCACACTCCCCTCAGTGCTGTCTGTCTCTCTGCTCACACTGCCCTCAGCGCTGTCTGTCTGTCTGTTCACATTCCCTTCAGCGCTGTCTGACTGCTCACACTCCCCTCGGTGCTGTCTGTCTGTTTGCTGTCACTCCCTTCAGGGCTGTGTGCCTGTCTGCTTACAATCCCCTAAGTGCTGTCTGTCTGTCTGCTCACACTCCCCTCTGCACTGTCTGTCTGTCTGCTCACACTCCCCTCAGTGCTAGCCGTCTCTCTTTCTGCTCACACACCCCTCAGTGGTGTCTGCCTGTCTGCTCACTCTCTCCTCAGTGCTGTCTGTCTGTCTGCTCACACTACCCTCAGCAATGTCTGTCTATCTACTTGCACTCTCCTCTGCACTTCTGT
This sequence comes from Carcharodon carcharias, assembly GCF_017639515.1. NCBI lineage: Eukaryota > Metazoa > Chordata > Chondrichthyes > Lamniformes > Lamnidae > Carcharodon > Carcharodon carcharias. The sequence goes on from NC_054474.1 coordinate 95,462,959, forward strand.
CTGTCTGCTCAGACTCCCGTCAGTGCTGTCTGTCTGTCTGCTCACACTACCCTCAGTACTGGCTGTCTGTCTGTTCACACACCCCTCAGCGCTGTCTTTTTGCTCACACTCCCCTCAGTTCTGGCTATCTGCTCACACTCCCCTCAGTGCTGTCTGTCTGCAAACACACACCTCAGTATTGTCTGTATGCTCACACTCCCCTCATTGCTGTCGGTCTGTCTATTCACACTCCCCTCAGCGCTGTCTGTCAGCTCACACTCCCCTCAGTGCTGTCTGTCTCTCTGCTCACACTGCCCTCAGCGCTGTCTGTCTGTCTGTTCACATTCCCTTCAGCGCTCTCTGACTGCTCACACTCCCCTCAGTGCTGTCTGTTTGTCTGCTCACGCTCCCCTCAGTGCTGTCTGCCTGTCTGCTCACACTCCCCTCAGTACTGGCTGTCTTTCTGTTCACACTCCCCTCAGCGCTGTCTGTCTGCTCACATTCCCCTCAGTGCTGTCTGTTCACACACCCCTCAGTGCTGTCTGTCTGCTCACTCTCCCCTCAGTGCTGGCTGTCTGTCTGCTCACACTCCCCTCATTGATGTCTGTCTGCTCACACACACCTCAGTATTGTCTGTATGCTCACACTCCCATCAGTGCTGTCTGTCTGTCTGTTCACACTCCCCTCAGCGCTGTCTGTCTGCTCACACTCCCCTCAGTGCTGTCTGTCTGTCTACTCACAATCTCCTCAGTGCTGGCTGTCTGCTCGCACTCCCCTCAGTGCTGTCTGTCTGGCTGCTCACACTCGCGTCAGTGCTGGCTGGCTTTCTGCTCACACTCCCCTCACCACTGTCTATCTTCTCAAACTCCCCTGAGCACTGTCTGCCTGTCTGCTCACACACCCCTCAGCACTGTGTGTCTGTCTGCTCACATTCCCCTCAGTGCTGTCTGTCTGTGTGCTCACACTCCCACAGTGCTAACTGTCTGTCTGTTCACACTCCCCTCAGCGCTGTCTGTCTGCTCACACTCCCCTCAGTGCTGTCTGTCTGCTCACACTCCCCTCAGTGCTGTCTGTCTGCTCACACTCCCCTCAGTGCTGTCTGTCTGATCACACTCCCCTCAGTGATGTGTTTCTGCTCACACTCCTCTCAGTGCTAACTGTCTGTCTGCTCACACTCCCCTCAGTGCTACCTATCTGTCTGCTCACATTCCCCTCACTACTGGCAGTCTGTCTGTTCACACCGCCCTCAGTGTTACCTGCGTGTCTGCTCACACTCCCCTCAGTGCTGTCTGTCTCTCTGCTCACACTGCCCTCAGCGCTGTCTGTCCGTCTGTTCACATTCCCCTCAGCGCTGTCTGACTGCTCACACTCCCCTCAGTGCTGTCTGTTTGTCTGCTCACGCTCCCCTCAGTGCTGTCTGCCTGTCTGCTCACACTCCCCTCCGTGCTACCTGTCAGTCTGCTCACATTCACTTCCGTACTGGCTGTCTTTCTGTTCACACTCCCCTCAGCGCTGTCAGTCTGCTCACACTCCCCTCAGTGCTGTCTGTTCACACACCCCTCAGTGCTGTCTGTCTGCTCACTCTCCCCTCAGTGCTGGCTGTCTGTCTGCTCACAGTCCCCTCAGTGATGTCTGTCTGCTCACACACACCTCAGTATTGTCTGTATGCTCACACTCCCCTCAGCGCTGTCTTTCTGTCTGCTCACACTCCACTCAGTGCTACCTGTCTGTCTGTTCACACTCCCCTCAGTGCTACCTGTCTGTCTGCTCACATTCCCTTCAGAACTGGCTGTCTGCCTGCTCACACTCCACTCACTGCTGTCTGTTCACACTCCCCTCTGCACTGTCTGATTACACTCCCCTCAGTCCTGTCTGTCTGTCTTCACACACTCCCCTCAGTGCTACCTGTCTGTCTGCTCACATCCCATTCAGTACTGGCTGTCTATTTGCTCACACTCCCCACAGTGTTATCTGTCTGTGTGCTCAACCTCCCCTCAGCGTTGTCTGTTCACACTCCCTCAGCACTATATGTCTGCTCACACTCTCCTCAGTGCTGTCTGTCTGTCTGCTCACATCCCCTCAGTGCTGGCTGTCTGCTCACACTCCCCACAGTGCTGTCTGTCTGGCTGCTCACACTCGCGTCAGTGCTGGCTGGCTTTCTGTCTCACACTCCCCACACCGCTGTCTGTCTGCTCAAACTCCCCTGAGCACTGTCTGCCTGTCTGATCACACAACCCTCAGCACTGTCTGTCTGTGTGCTCACACCCCACTCAGTGTTGGCTGGTTTTCTGCTCACACTGCCCTCATTGCTACCTGTCTGTCTGCTCACAATCCCCTCAGTGCTGTCTGTCTGTCTGCTCACATTCCCCTCAGTGCTGTCTGTCTGTCTGCTCACACTCCCCTCAGTGCTGGCTGGCTTACTGCTCACACTCTCCTCAGTACTGGCTGTCTGTCTGCTCACACTCTCCTCAGTACTGGCTGTCTGTCTGCTCACACTCTCCTCAGTGCTGGCTGTGTGTCCACTTACAGCCCCCTCAGTGCTGTCTCTCTGTCTGCTCACACTCCCCTCATTGCTGTCTGTCTGTCTGCTCATGCTCCCCTCAGTGCTAACTGTCTGTCTGTTCACAGTACCCCCAGTAATGGCTGTCTGTCTGCTCACACTGTCCTCAATGCTTTGTGTCTGTCTGCTCACACTCCCCTCAGTGCTTTCTGTCTGTCTGCTCACACTCCCCTCAGTGCTGTCTGTCTCTCTGATCACACTCCCCTCAGTGCTGTCTGTCTGTCTGCTCATACTCCTCTCAGTGCTGTCTGTCTGTCTGCTCACACTCCTCTCAGTGCTGACAGGCTTTCTGCTCACACTGCCCTCAGCGCTGTCTGTCTACTCACACTCCCCTCAGCGCTGTCTGTTCACAAACCACTCAGCGCTGTCTGTCTGCTCACACTCCCCTCAGTGCTGTCTGTCTGTCTACTCACAATCTCCTCAGTGCTGGCTGTCTGCACGCACTCCCCTCAGTGCTGTCTGTCTGGCTGCTCACATTCGCGTCAGTGCTGGCTGGCTTTCTGCTCACACTCCCCTCACCGCTGTCTATCTTCTCAAACTCCCCTGAGCACTGTCTGCCTGTCTGCTCACACACCCCTCAGCACTGTGTGTCTGTCTGCTCACATTCCCCTCAGTGCTGTCTGTCTGTGTGCTCACACTCCCTCAGTGCTAACTGTCTGTCTGTTCACACTCCCCTCAGCGCTGTCTGTCTGCTCACACTCCCCTCAGTGCTGTCTGTCTGCTCACACTCCCCTCAGTGCTGTCTGTCTGCTCACACTCCCCTCAGTGCTGTCTGTCTGATCACACTCCCCTCAGTGATGTGTTTCTGCTCACACTCCTCTCAGTGCTAACTGTCTGTCTGCTCACACTCCCCTCAGTGCTACCTATCTGTCTGCTCACATTCCCCTCAATACTGGCAGTCTGTCTGTTCACACCGGCCTCAGTGTTACCTGCGTGTCTGCTCACACTCCCCTCAGTGCTGTCTGTCTCTCTGCTCACACTGCCCTCAGCGCTGTCTGTCTGTCTGTTCACATTCCCTTCAGCGCTGTCTGACTGCTCACACTCCCCTCAGTGCTGTCTGTCTGTTTGCTGTCACTCCCTTCAGGGCTGTGTGCCTGTCTGCTTACAATCCCCTAAGTGCTGTCTGTCTGTCTGCTCACACTCCCCTCTGCACTGTCTGTCTGTCTGCTCACACTCCCCTCAGTGCTAGCCGTCTCTCTTTCTGCTCACACACCCCTCAGTGGTGTCTGCCTGTCTGCTCACTCTCTCCTCAGTGCTGTCTGTCTGTCTGCTCACACTACCCTCAGCAATGTCTGTCTATCTACTTGCACTCTCCTCTGCACTTCTGTCTGTCTGCTCAGACTCCCGTCAGTGCTGTCTGTCTGTCTGCTCACACTCCCCTCAGTTCTGGCTGTCTGCTCACACTCCCCTCAGTGCTGTCTGTCTGCAAACACACACCTCAGTATTGTCTGTATGCTCACACTCCCCTCATTGCTGTCGGTCTGTCTATTCACACTCCCCTCAGCGCTGTCTGTCAGCTCACACTCCCCTCAGTGCTGTCTGTCTCTCTGCTCACACTGCCCTCAGCGCTGTCTGTCTGTCTGTTCACATTCCCTTCAGCGCTCTCTGACTGCTCACACTCCCCTCAGTACTGGCTGTCTTTCTGTTCACACTCCCCTCAGCGCTGTCTGTCTGCTCACATTCCCCTCAGTGCTGTCTGTTCACACACCCCTCAGTGCTGTCTGTCTGCTCACTCTCCCCTCAGTGCTGGCTGTCTGTCTGCTCACACTCCCCTCAGTGATGTCTGTCTGCTCACACACACCTCAGTATTGTCTGTATGCTCACACTCCCCTCAGTGCTGTCTGTCTGTCTGTTCACACTCCCCTCAGCGCTGTCTGTCTGCTCACACTCCCCTCAGCACTGTCTGTCTGTCTGCTCACACTCCCCTCAGTGCTTCTGTCTGTCTGCTCACATTCCCCTCAACACTGGCTCTTTGTCTGCTCACACTCCCCTCAGCAATTTCTGTCCCTCTGCTCACACTCCCCACAGTGCTTTCAGTCTGTCTGCTTTCAATCCCCTCAGTGCTATCTGTCTGGCTGCTCACACTCCCCGCAGTGCTGTCTGTCTGTTTGCTGTCACTCCCTTCAGGGCTGTGTGCCTGTCTGCTTACAATCCCCTAAGTGCTGTCTGTCTGTCTGCTCACACTCCCCTCTGCACTGTCTGTCTGTCTGCTCACACTCCCCTCAGTGCTAGCCGTCTCTCTTTCTGCTCACACACCCCTCAGTGCTGTCTGCCTGTCTGCTCACTCTCTCCTCAGTGCTGTCTGTCTGTCTGCTCACACTACCCTCAGCAATGTCTGTCTATCTACTTGCACTCTCCTCTGCACTTCTGTCTGTCTGCTCAGACTCCCGTCAGTGCTGTCTGTCTGTCTGCTCATACTACCCTCAGTACTGGCTGTCTGTCTGTTCACACACCCCTCAGCGCTGTCTTTTTGCTCACACTCCCCTCAATTCTGGCTGTCTGTCTGCTCACACTCCCCTCAGTGCTGTCTGTCTGCAAACACACACCTCAGTATTGTCTGTATGCTCACACTCCCCTCATTGTTGTCGGTCTGTCTATTCACACTCCCCTCAGCGCTGTCTGTCAGCTCACACTCCCCTCAGCGCTGTCTGTCTGTCTGCTCACACTCCCCTCAGTGTTACCTGTCTGTCTGCTCACACACCCCTCAGCACAGTCTGTCCACCTGCTCATACTCCCCACAGCGCTGTCTGTCTGTTTGCTCACAAGCCCCTCAGTGCTGGCTGTCTGTCTGCATAAACTCCCCTCAGTGCTGTCTGTCTGCTCACACTTCCCTCAGTGCTTCTGTCTGTCTGCTCACATTCCCCTCAGAGCTGGCTGTCTGTCTGCTCACACCCCCCTCAGCAATTTCTGTCCATCTGCTCACACTCCCCACTGCGCTTTCAGTCTGTCTGCTTTCAATCCCCTCGGTGCCGTCTGTCTGTCTGCTCACACTCCCCGCAGTGCTGTCTGTCTGTTTGCTGTCACTTCCTTCAGGGCTGTGTGCCTGTCTGCTTACAATCCCCTAAGTGCTGTCTGTCTTTCTGCTCACACTCCCCTCAATGCTGGCTGGCTTTTTGCTCATGTTCCCCTCCGTGCTGTCTGTCTGACTGCTCACACTTCCCTCAGAGTTGGTTGTCTGTCTGCTCATACAGCCCTCAGTGCTGTCTGTTCACACTCCCCACAGCGCTGTCTGTCTGCTTACACTCACCTCAGAGCTGTCTGTCTGTCTGCTCACACTCCCCTCAGTGCTCTCTCTCTGATCACACTCCCCTCAGTGCTGTCTTTCTGCTCACACTCCCCTCAGCACTGTCTGTCTGTCTGCTCACACTCCTCTCAGTGCTGTCTGTCTGCTCACACTCCCCTCAGTGCTTCTGTCTGCTCACATTCCCCACAGCGCTGTCTGTCTGTCTGCTTACAGTCCTCTCAGCACTTTCTGTCCCTCTGCTCACACTCCCCACAGTGCTTTCAGTCTGTCTGCTTTCAATCCCCTCGGTGCTGTCTATCTGTCTGCTCACACTCCCCGCAGTGCTATCTGTCTGTTTGCAGCCACTCCCCTCAGGGCTGTGTGCCTGTCTGCTTAGAATCCCCTAAGTGCTGTCTGTCTGTCTGCTCACACTCCGCTGCGCACTGTCTGTCTGTCTGCTCACACTCCCCTCAGTGCTGGCTGTCTCTCTGTCTGCTCACACACCCCTCAGTGCTGTCTGCCTGTCTGCTCACTCTCTCCTCAGTGTTGTCAGTCTGTCTGCTCACACTACCCTCAGCAATGTCTGTCTATCTACTAGCACTCTCCTGTGCGCTTCTGTCTGTCTGCTCAGACTCCCGTCAGTGCTGTCTGTCTGTCTGCTCACACTACCCTCAGTACTGGCTGTCTGACTGCTCACACTACCCTCAGTACTGGCTGTCTGTCTGCTCACACTCCCCTCAGAGTTGGCGGTCTCTCTGCTCACACTACCCTCAACACTGTCTGTCTGTCTACTCACACTGCCCTCAGTGCTGTCTGTCTCTCTGTTCACACTCCCCTCAATGCTGGCTGGCTTTTTGCTCATGTTCCCCTCCGTGCTGTCTGTCTGACTGCTCACACTTCCCTCAGAGCTGGTTGTCTGTCTCCTCATACAGCCCTCAGTGCTGTCTGTTCACACTCCCCCCAGCGCTGTCTGTCTGCTTACACTCACCTCAGTGCTGTCTGTCTGTCTGCTCACACTCCCCTCAGTGCTTCTGTCTGTCTGCTCACATTCCCCTCTTTGCTGTCTGTCTGTCTGCTCACACGCCCCTCAGTGCTTTCTGTCCCTCTGCTCACACTCCCCACAGCGCTTTCAGTCTGTCTGCTTTCAATCCCCTCGGTGCTGTCAGTCTATCTGCTCACACTCCCCGCAGTGCTGTCTGTCTGTCTGCTGTCAGTCCCCTCAGGGCTGTGTGCCAGTTTGCTTACAATCCACTGAGTACTGCCTGTCTGTCTGCTTACAATCCCCTAAGTGCTGTTTGTCTGTCTGCTCACACTCCCCTCAGTGCTGGCTGTCTGTCTGTCTGCTCACACACCCGTCAATGCTGTCTGCCTGTCTGCTCACACTCTCCTCAGTGCTGTCTGTCTGTCTGCTCACACTCCCCTCAGCAACGTCTGTCTATCTACTTGCACTCTCCTCTGCACTTCTGTCTGTCTGCTCAGACTCCCGTCAGTGCTGTCTGTCTGTCTGCTCATACTCTCCTCAGTGCTGTCTGTCTGTCTGCTCACACTCCCCTCAGCAATGTCTGTCTATCCACTTGCACTTTCCTCTGCACTTCTGTCTGTCTGCTCACACTTCCCTCAGTGCTGTCTGTCTGTCTGCTCAAACTCCCCTCAGTGCTCTCTCTCTGATCACACTTCCCTCAGTGCTGTCTGTCTGCTCACACTCCCCTCAGCACTGTCTGTCTGGCTGCTCACACTCGCGTCAGTGCTGGCTGGCTTTCTGTCTCACACTCCCCACACTGCTGTCTGTCTGCTCAAACTCCCCTGAGCACTGTCTGCCTGTCTGATCACACAACCCTCAGCACTGTCTGTCTGTGTGCTCACACGCCACTCAGTGTTGGCTGGCTTTCTGCTCACACTGCCCTCATTGCTACCTGTCTGTCTGCTCACAATCCCCTCAGTGCTGTCTGTCTGTCTGCTCACATTCCCCTCAGTGCTGTCTGTCTGTCTGCTCACATTCCCCTCAGTGCTGGCTGGCTTTCTGCTCACACTCTCCTCAGTATTGACTGTCTGTCTGCTCACACTCTCCTCAGTGCTGGCTGTGTGTCCACTTACAGCCCCCTCAGTGCTGTCTCTCTGTCTGCTCACACTCCCCTCATTGATGTCTGTCTGTCTGCTCACGCTCCCCTCAGTGCTAACTGTCTGTCTGTTCACACTACCCCCAGTAATGGCTCTCTGTCTGCTCACACTCTCCTCAATGCTTTGTGTCTGTCTGCTCACACTCCCCTCAGTGCTTTCTGTCTGTCTGCTCACACTCCCCTCAGTGCTGTCTGTCTCTCTGATCACACTCCCCTCAGTGCTGTCTGTTTGTCTGCTCACGCTCCCCTCAGTGCTGTCTGCCTGTCTGCTCACACTCCCCTCCGTGCTACCTGTCTGTCTGCTCACATTCACTTCAGTACTGGCTGTCTTTCTGTTCACCCTCCCCTCAGCGCTGTCTGTCTGCTCACACTCCCCTCAGTGCTGTCTGTCTGCTCACTCTCCCCTCAGTGCTGGCTGTCTGTCTGCTCACAGTCCCCTCAGTGATGTCTGTCTGCTCACACACACCTCAGTATTGTCTGTATGCTCACACTCCCCTCAGTGCTGTCTGTCTGTCTGTTCACACTCCCCTCAGCGCTGTCTGTCTGCTCACACTCCCCTCAGCACTGTCTGTCTGTCTGCTCACACTCCCCTCAGTGCTTCTGTCTGTCTGCTCACATTCCCCTCAGCACTGGCTCTTTGTCTGCTCACACTCCCCTCAGCAATTTCTGTCCCTCTGCTCACACTCCCCACAGTGCTTTCAGTCTGTCTGCTTTCAATCCCCTCGGTGCTATCTGTCTGGCTGCTCACACTCCCCGCAGTGCTGTCTGTCTGTTTGCTGTCACTCCCTTCAGGGCTGTGTGCCTGTCTGCTTACAATCCCCTAAGTGCTGTCTGTCTGTCTGCTCACACTCCCCTCTGCACTGTCTGTCTGTCTGCTCACACTCCCCTCAGTGCTAGCCGTCTCTCTTTCTGCTCACACACCCCTCAGTGCTGTCTGCCTGTCTGCTCACTCTCTCCTCAGTGCTGTCTGTCTGTCTGCTCACACTACCCTCAGCAATGTCTGTCTATCTACTTGCACTCTCCTCTGCACTTCTGTCTGTCTGCTCAGACTCCCGTCAGTGCTGTCTGTCTGTCTGCTCACACTACCCTCAGTACTGGCTGTCTGTCTGTTCACACACCCCTCAGCGCTGTCTTTTTGCTCACACTCCCCTCAATTCTGGCTGTCTGTCTGCTCACACTCCCCTCAGTGCTGTCTGTCTGCAAACACACACCTCAGTATTGTCTGTATGCTCACACTCCCCTCATTGCTGTCGGTCTGTCTATTCACACTCCCCTCAGCGCTGTCTGTCAGCTCACACTCCCCTCAGCGCTGTCTGTCTGTCTGCTCACACTCCCCTCAGTGTTACCTGTCTGTCTGCTCACACACCCCTCAGCACAGTCTGTCCACCTGCTCATACTCCCCACAGCGCTGTCTGTCTGTTTGCTCACAAGCCCCTCAGTGCTGGCTGTCTGTCTGCATAAACTCCCCTCAGTGCTGTCTGTCTGCTCACACTTCCCTCAGTGCTTCTGTCTGTCTGCTCACATTCCCCTCAGAGCTGGCTGTCTGTCTGCTCACACCCCCCTCAGCAATTTCTGTCCATCTGCTCACACTCACCACTGCGCTTTCAGTCTGTCTGCTTTCAATCCCCTCGGTGCCGTCTGTCTGTCTGCTCACACTCCCCGCAGTGCTGTCTGTCTGTTTGCTGTCACTTCCTTCAGGGCTGTGTGCCTGTCTGCTTACAATCCCCTAAGTGCTGTCTGTCTTTCTGCTCACACTCCCCTCAATGCTGGCTGGCTTTTTGCTCATGTTCCCCTCCGTGCTGTCTGTCTGACTGCTCACACTTCCCTCAGAGTTGGTTGTCTGTCTGCTCATACAGCCCTCAGTGCTGTCTGTTCACACTCCCCACAGCGCTGTCTGTCTGCTTACACTCACCTCAGAGCTGTCTGTCTGTCTGCTCACACTCCCCTCAGTGCTCTCTCTCTGATCACACTCCCCTCAGTGCTGTCTTTCTGCTCACACTCCCCTCAGCACTGTCTGTCTGTCTGCTCACACTCCTCTCAGTGCTGTCTGTCTGCTCACACTCCCCTCAGTGCTTCTGTCTGCTCACACTCCCCTCAGTGCTCTCTCTCTGATCACACTCCCCTCAGTGCTGTCTTTCTGCTCACACTCCCCTCAGCACTGTCTGTCTGTCTGCTCACACTCCTCTCAGTGCTGTCTGTCTGCTCACACTCCCCTCAGTGCTTCTGTCTGCTCACATTCCCCACAGCGCTGTCTGTCTGTCTGCTTACAGTCCTCTCAGCACTTTCTGTCCCTCTGCTCACACTCCCCACAGTGCTTTCAGTCTGTCTGCTTTCAATCCCCTCGGTGCTGTCTATCTGTCTGCTCACACTCCCCGCAGTGCTATCTGTCTGTTTGCAGCCACTCCCCTCAGGGCTGTGTGCCTGTCTGCTTAGAATCCCCTAAGTGCTGTCTGTCTGTCTGCTCACACTCCGCTGCGCACTGTCTGTCTGTCTGCTCACACTCCCCTCAGTGCTGGCTGTCTCTCTGTCTGCTCACACACCCCTCAGTGCTGTCTGCCTGTCTGCTCACTCTCTCCTCAGTGTTGTCAATCTGTCTGCTCACACTACCCTCAGCAATGTCTGTCTACCTACTAGCACTCTCCTGTGCGCTTCTGTCTGTCTGCTCAGACTCCCGTCAGTGCTGTCTGTCTGTCTGCTCACACTACCCTCAGTACTGGCTGTCTGTCTGCTCACACTACCCTCAGTACTGGCTGTCTGTCTGCTCACACTCCCCTCAGAGTTGGCGGTCTCTCTGCTCACACTACCCTCAACGCTGTCTGTCTGTCTACTCACACTGCCCTCAGTGCTGTCTGTCTCTCTGCTCACACTCCCCTCAATGCTGGCTGGCTTTTTGCTCATGTTCCCCTCCGTGCTGTCTGTCTGACTGCTCACACTTCCCTCAGAGCTGGTTGTCTGTCTGCTCATACAGCCCTCAGTGCTGTCTGTTCACACTCCCCCCAGCGCTGTCTGTCTGCTTACACTCACCTCAGTGCTGTCTGTCTGTCTGCTCACACTCCCCTCAGTGCTTCTGTCTGTCTGCTCACATTCCCCTCTTTGCTGTCTGTCTGTCTGCTCACACGCCCCTCAGTGCTTTCTGTCCCTCTGCTCACACTCCCCACAGCGCTTTCAGTCTGTCTGCTTTCAATCCCCTCGGTGCTGTCAGTCTATCTGCTCACACTCCCCGCAGTGCTGTCTGTCTGTCTGCTGTCAGTCCCCTCAGGGCTGTGTGCCAGTTTGCTTACAATCCACTGAGTACTGCCTGTCTGTCTGCTTGCAATCCCCTAAGTGCTGTTTGTCTGTCTGCTCACACTCCCCTCAGGGCTGGCTGTCTGTCTGTCTGCTCACTCACCCGTCAATGCTGTCTGCCTGTCTGCTCACACTCTCCTCAGCAATGTCTGTCTATCTACTTGCACTCTCCTCTGCACTTCTGTCTGTCTGCTCAGACTCCCGTCAGTGCTGTCTGTCTGTCTGCTCACACTCTCCTCAGTGCTGTCTGTCTGTCTGCTCACACTCCCCTCAGCAATGTCTGTCTATCTACTTGCACTGTCCTCTGCACTTCTGTCTGTCTGCTCACACTTCCCACACCGCTGTCTGTCTGTCTGCTCACGCTCCCCTCAGTGCTCTCTCTCTGATCACACTCCCCTCAGTGCTGTCTGTCTGCTCACACTCCCCTCAGCACTGTCTGTCTGGCTGCTCACACTCGCGTCAGTGCTGGCTGGCTTTCTGTCTCACACTCCCCACACTGCTGTCTGTCTGCTCAAACTCCCCTGAGCACTGTCTGCCTGTCTGATCACACAACCCTCAGCACTGTCTGTCTGTGTGCTCACACCCCACTCAGTACTGGCTGTCTGTCTGCTCACACTCTCCTCAGTGCCGGCTGTGTGTCCACTTACAGCCCCCTCAGTGCTGTCTCTCTGTCTGCTCACACTCCCCTCATTGCTGTCTGTCTGTCTGCTCACGCTCCCCTCAGTGCTAACTGTCTGTCTGTTCACACTACCCCCAGTAATGGCTGTCTGTCTGCTCACACTCTCCTCAATGCTTTCTGTCTGTCTGCTCACACTCCCCTCAGTGCTTTCTGTCTGTCTGCTCACACTCCCCTCAGTGCTGTCTGTCTCTCTGATCACACTCCCCTCAGTGCTGGCTGTCTGCTCACACTCCCCTCAGCACTGTCTGTCTGTCTGCTCACACTCCTCTCAGTGCTGACAGGCTTTCTGCTCACACTGCCCTCAGCGCTGTCTGTCTACTCACACTCCCCTCAGTGCTGTCTGTTCACAAACCACTCAGCGCTGTCTGTCTGCTCACACTCCCCTCAGTGCTGTCTGTCTGTCTACTCACAATCTCCTCAGTGCTGTCTGTCTGGCTGCTCACACTCGCGTCAGTGCTGGCTGGCTTTCTGCTCACACTCCCCTCACCGCTGTCTATCTTCTCAAACTCCCCTGAGCACTCTCTGCCTGTCTGCTCACAAACCCCTCAGCAATGTGTGTCTGTCTGCTCACATTCCCCTCAGTGCTGTCTGTCTGTGTGCTCACACTCCCTCAGTGCTAACTGTCTGTCTGTTCACACTCCCCTCAGCGTTGTCTGTCTTCTCACACTCCCCTCAGTGCTGTCTGTCTGCTCACACTCCCCTCAGTGCTGTCTGTTCACAAACCACTCAGCGCTGTCTGTCTGCTCACACTCCCCTCAGTGCTGTCTGTCTGTCTACTCACAATCTCCTCAGTGCTGGCTGTCTGCTCGCACTCCCCTCAGTGCTGTCTGTCTGGCTGCTCACACTCGCGTCAGTGCTGGCTGGCTTTCTGCTCACACTCCCCTCACCGCTGTCTATCTTCTCAAACTCCCCTGAGCACTGTCTGCCTGTCTGCTCACAAACCCCTCAGCACTGTGTGTCTGTCTGCTCACATTCCCCTCAGTGCTGTCTGTCTGTGTGCTCACATTCCCTCAGTGCTAACTGTCTGTCTGTTCACACTCCCCTCAGCGTTGTCTGTCTGCTCACACTCCCCTCAGTGCTGTCTGTCTGCTCACACTCCCCTCAGTGCTGTCTGTCTGATCACACTCCCCTCAGTGATGTGATTCTGCTCACACTCCTCTCAGTGCTAACTGTCTGTCTGCTCACACTCCCCTCAGTGCTACCTATCTGTCTGCTCACATTCCCCTCACTACTGGCAGTCTGTCTGTTCACACTGCCCTCAGTGTTACCTGCGTGTCTGCTCACACTCCCCTCAGTGCTGTCTGTCTCTCTGCTCACACTGCCCTCAGCGCTGTCTGTCTGTCTGTTCACATTCCCCTCAGTGCTGTCTGACTGCTCACACTCCCCTCAGTGCTGTCTGTTTGTCTGCTCACGCTCCCCTCAGTGCTGTCTGCCTGTCTGCTCACACTCCCCTCCGTGCTACCTGTCAGTCTGCTCACATTCACTTCAGTACTGGCTGTCTTTCTGTTCACACTCCCCTCAGCGCTGTCTGTCTGCTCACACTCCCCTCAGTGCTGTCTGTTCACACACCCCTCAGTGCTGTCTGTCTGCTCACTCTCCCCTCAGTGCTGGCTGTCTGTCTGCTCACACTCCCCTCAGTGCTGTCTGTCTGTCTGTTCACACTCCCCTCTGCACTGTCTGTCTGTCTGCTCACACTCCGCTCAGTGCTAGCCGTCTCTCTGTCTGCTCACACACCCCTCAGTGCTGTCTGCCTGTCTGCTCACTCTCTCCTCAGTGCTGTCTGTCTGCTCACACTACCCTCAGCAATGTCTGTCTATCTACTTGCACTCTCCTCTGCACTTCTGTCTGTCTGCTCAGACTCTCGTCAATGCTGCCTGTCTGTCTGCTCACACTACCCTCAGTACTGGCTGTCTGTCTGCTCACACTACCCTCAGTACTGGCTGTCTGTCTGTTCACACACCCCTCAGCGCTGTCTTTTTGCTCACACTCCCCTCAGTTCTGGCTGTCTGTCTGCTCACACTCCTCTCAGTGCTGTCTGTCTGCAAACACACACCTCAGTATTGTCTGTATGCTCACACTCCCCTCAGCGCTGTCTGTCAGCTCACACTCCCCTCAGTGTTACCTGTCTGTCTGCTCACACACCCCTCAGCACAGTCTGTCCACCTGCTCATACTCCCCACAGCGCTGTCTGTCTGCTCACACTCCCCTCAGTGCTTCTGTCTGTCTGCTCACACTCCCCTCAGCACTTTCTGTCCCTCTGCTCACACTCCCCACAGCACTTTCAGTCTGTCTGCTTACAATCCTCTAAGTGATGTCTGTCTGTCTGCTCACAATCCCCTCCGCACTGTCTGTCTGTCTGCTCACACTCCCTTCAGTGCTTGCTGTCTCTCTGTCTGCTCACACTCCCCTCACTGCTGTCTGTCTGCTCAAATTCCCCTGAGCACTGTCTGCCTGTCTGCTCACACACCCTTCAGCACTGTCTGTCTGTCTGCTCACATTCCCCTCAGTGCTGTCTGTCTGTGTGGTCACACTCCCTCAGTGCTAACTGTCTGTCTGTGCACACTCCCCTCAGCGCTGTCTGTCTGCTCACACACCCCTCAGTGCTGTCTGTATGCTCACACTCCCCTCAGTGCTTTCTGTCTGATCACACTCCCCTCAGTGATGTCTCTCTGCTCACACTCCCCTCAGCACTACCTGTCTGTCGGCTCACACTCCTCTCAGTGCTGTCTGCTCACACTCCTCTCAGTGCTAACTGTCTGTCTGCTCACACTCCCCTCAGTGCTACCTATCTGTCTGCTCACATTCCCCTGACTACTGGCAGTCTGTCTGTTCACACCCCCCTCAGAGTTACCTGCCTGTCTGCTCACACTCCCCTAAGTCCTGGCTGTCTCTCTACTCACACTGACCTCAGCGCTGTCTGTCTGTCTGTTCACATTCCCCTCAGCGCTGTCTGACTGCTCACACTCCCCTCAGTGCTGTCTGTCTGTCTGCTCACGCTCCCCTCAGTGCTGTCTGTCTGTCTGCTCACACTCCCCTCAGTGCTTCCTGTCTGTCTGCTCATATTCACTTCAGTACTGGCTGTCTTTCTGTTCACACTCCCCTCAGCGCTGTCTGTCTGCTCACACTCCCCTCAATGCAGTCTGTTCACAGACCCCTCAGCGCTATCTGTCTGCTCACACTCCCCTCAGTGCTGGTTGTCTGTCTGCTCACACTCCCCTCAGTTCTGTCTGTATGCTCACACACACCTCAGTATTGTCTGTATGCTCACACTCCCCTCAGTGCTGTCTGTCTGTCTGTTCACACTCCCCTCAGCGCTGTCTTTCAGCTCACACTCCCCTCAGCGCTGTCTGTGTCTGCTCACACTCCCCTCAGTGCTACCTGTCTGTGTGCTCACGCTCCCCTCAGTGCTGTCTGTCTGTCTTTTCACACTCCACTCAGCACTGTCTGTCTGCTCACACTCCCCTCAGCACAGTCTGTCCATCTGCTCACTCTCCCCACAGCGCTGTCTGTCTGTTTGCTCACAATCCCCTCAGTGCTGTCTGTCTGTCTGCATAAACTCCCCTCAGTGCTGTCTGTCTGCTCACACTCCCCTCAGCACTTTCTGTCCCTCTGCTCATACTCCCCACAGCGCTTTCAGTCTGTCTGCTTTCAATCCCCTCGGTGCTGTCTGTCTGTCTGCTCGCACTCCCCGCAGTGCTGTCTGTCTGTCAGCTCACACTCCCCGCAGTGCTGTCTGTCTGTTTGCTGTCACTCCCCTCAGGGCTGTGTGCCTGTCTGCTTACAATCCCCTAAGTGCTGTCTGTCTGTCTGCTCACACTCCCCTGCGCACTTTCTGTCTCTCTGCTCACACTCCCCTCAGTGCAGGCTGTCTCTCTGTCTGCTCACACACCCCTCAGTGCTGTCTGCCTGTCTGCTCACTCTCTCCTCAGTGCTGTCTGTCTGCTCACTCTACCCTCAGCAATGTCTGTCTATCTACTTGCACTTTCCTCTGCGCTTCTGTCTGTCTGCTCACACTCCCGTATTTGCTGTCTGTCTGTCTGCTCACACTACCCTCAGTACTGGCTGTCTGTCTGCTCACACTACCCTCAGTACTGGCTGTCTGTCTGCTCACACTCCCCTCAGAGTTGGCGGTCTCTCTGCTCACACTCCCCTCCACACTGTCTGTCTGTCTGCTCACAGTCCCCTCAACACTGTCTGTCTGTCTACTCACACTGCCCTCAGTGCTGTCTGTCTCTCTGCTCACACTCCCCTCAATGCTGGCTGGCTTTTTGCTCATGTTCCCCTCCGTGCTGTCTGTCTGACTGCTCACACTTCCCTCAGAGCTGGTTGTCTGTCTGCTCATGCACCCCTTAGTGCTGTCTGTTCACACTCCCCTCAGCGCTGTCTGTCTGCTGACACTCACCTCAGTGCTGTCTGTCTGTCTGCTCACACTCCCCTCAGTGCTCTCTCTCAGATCACACTCTCCTCAGTGCTGTCTGTCTGCTCACACTCCCCTCAGCACTACCTGTCTGTCCGCTCACACTCCCCTCAGTGCTGTTTGTCTGCTCAGACTCACCTCAGTGCTAACTGTCTGTGTGCTCACACTCCACTCATGCTGGATGTCTGTCTGCTCACACTTTCCTCAGTGCTGGCTGTCTAAATAATCACACTCCCCTCAGCGCTTCTGTCTTTCTGCCCACACTCCCCACAGCGCTGTCTGTCTTTCTGCACACACTCCGCTCAGCATCTTCTGTCCCTCTGCTCACACTCCCCACACCGCTTTCAGTCTGTCTGCTTTCAATCCCCTCAGTGCTGTCTGTCTGTCTGCTCACACTCCCCGCAGTGTTTCTGTCTGTCTTCTCATACTCCCCTCAGTGCTGTCTGTCCTTCTGCTCACACAACCCACAGCACTGTCTGTCTGACTGCTCATACTCCCCTCAGAGCTGGTTGTCTGTCTGCTCATACACCCCTCAGTGCTGTCTGTCTGCTTAAACTCCCCTTAGTGCTGTCTTCTGTCTGCTCACGCTCGTCTCAGTGCTGTCTGTCTGTATGCTCACACTCCCCTCAGTGCTACCTGTCTGTCTGCTCACATTCACTTCAGTACTGGCTGTCTGTCTGTTCACACTCCCCTCAGCGCTGTATGTCTGCTCACACTCCCCTCAGTGCTGGCTGTCTGTATGCTCACACTCCCTCAGCGCTGTCTGTCTGCTCACACTCCCCTCAGTGCTGTCTGTCTGTCTGCTCACATTCCCCTCACTCCTGTCTGTCTGCTCAAACTCCCCTGAGCACTGTCTGCCTGCCTGATCACATATCCCTCAGGACTGTTTGTCTGTCTGGTCACATTGCCCTCAGTGCTGTCTGTCTGTGTGCTCACACTACCCTCAGTGTTGGCTGGATTTCTGCTCACACTGCCCTCAGTGCTACCTGTCTGTCTGCTCACAATCCCCTCAGCGCTGACTGTCTGTCTGCTCACATTCCCCTCATTGCTGTCTGTCTCTCTGCTCACACTCCCCTCAGTGCTGGCTGGCTTTCTGCTCACACTCCCCTCAGCGCTGTCCGTCAGCTCACACTCTCCTCATCACTGTCTGTCTGTCTGCTCACACTCTCCTCAGCGCTTCTGTCTGTCTGCTCACACTCCCCTCAGTGCTGTCTGTCTGTCTGCTCACACTACCCTCATTGCTGTCTGTCTGTCTGTCTGCTCACGTTCCCCTCAGTGCTAACTGTCTGTCTGTTCACACTCCCCTCAGCTCTGTCTGTCTGTTGACATTCCCCTCAGTGCTTCTGTCTGTGTGCTCACCCTCCCCTCAGTGTTGGCTGGATTTCTGCTGACACTGCCCTCAGTGCCATCCCACTGTCTGCTCACAATCCCCTCAGCGCTGACTGTCTGTCTGCTCACATTCCCCTCAGTGCTGTCTGCCTGTCTGCTCACACTCCCGTCAGTGCTGGCTAGCTTTCTGCTCACACTCTCCTCTCCGCTGTCTGTCTGCTCAAACTCCCCTGAGCACTGTCTGCCTGTCTGATCACACACCCCTCAGCACTGTCTGTCTGTCTGCTCACATTCCCCTCAGTACTGGCTGTCTGTCTGCTCACACTGCCCTCAGTGCTGGCTGTCTGTCTGCTCACACTCCCCTCAGCGCTCTCTGTCTGCTTACACTCCCCTCAGTGCTGTCTGTCTGTCTGCTCACGCTCCCCTCAGTGCTGTCTGTCTGTCTTCTCAGACTCCCCTCAGTGCTACCTGTCTGTCTGCTCACATTCCCTTTAGTACTGGCTGTCTGCTCACACTCCCCTCAGTGTTATCTGTCTGTCTGCTCTAACTCCCCATCAGCGCTGTCTGTTCACTTTCCCTCTGCGCTGTCTCTCTGCTCACACTCCTCTCAGTGCTGTCTGTTCACAAACCCGTCAGTGCTGTCTGTCTTCTCAAACTCCCCTCAGTGCTGTCAGTCTGTCTGCTCACAGTCCCCTCAGCCCTGTCTGTCTGCTCACACTCTCCTCAGCGCTGTCTGTCTGCTCACACTCCCCTCAGCACTGTCTGTCTGTCTGCTCAAACTCCCCTCAGCGTTGTCTGTTCACACTCCATCAGCGCTTTATGTCTGCTCACACTCCCCTCAGTGCTGTCTGTCTGCCTGCTCACATTCCCTCAGTGCTGGCTGTCTGCTCACACTCCCCTCAGTGCTGTCTGTCTGGCTGCTCACACTCCCCTCAGTGCTGGCTGGCTTTCTGCTCACACTCCCCTCACCGCTGTCTGTCTGCTCAAACTCCCCTGAGCACTGTCTGCCTGTCTGATCACACAACCCTCAGCACTGTCTGTCTCTCTGCTGACACTCCCCTCAGTGTTGGCTCGCTTTCTGCTCACACTGCCCTCATTGCTACCTGTCTGTTTGCTCACAATCCCCTCAGCGCTGACTGTCTGTCTGCTCACATTCCCCTCAGTGCTGTCTGTCTGTCTGCTCACACTTCCCTCAGTGCTGGCTGGCTTTCTGCTAACACTCCCCTCAGTGCTGTCTGTCTGTCTGCTCACTCTACCCTCAGTACTGGCTGTCTGTCTGCTCACACTCTCCTCAATGCTGGCTGTCTGTCCGCTTCCAGCCCCCTCAGTGCTGCCTCTCTGTCTGCTCACACTCCCCTCATTGCTGTCGGTCTGTCTGCTCATGCTCCCCTCAGTGCTAACTGTCTGTCTGTTCACACTCCCCTCAGCACTGTCTGTCTGCTCACACTCCCCTCAGTGCTGTCTGTCTGCTCACACTCCGCTCAGTGCTGTCTGTCTGCTCACACTCCGCTCAGTGCTGTCTGTCTGATCACACTCCGCTCAGTGATGTCTCTCTGCTCACACTCTCCTCAGCACTATCTGTCTGTATGCTCACACTCGCCTCAGTGCTGTCTGTCTGCTCACACTCCCCTCAGTGCTACCTCTCTGTCTGCTCACATTACCCTCTCTGCTGGCTGTCTGTCTGTTCACACCCCCCTCAGTGTTATCTGCCTGTCTGCATAATCGCCCCTCAGTGCTGGCTGTCTCTCTGCCCTCACTGCCCTCATTGCTGGCTGTCTGTCTGCTCACACTCCCCTCAAGGCTGTCTGTCTGTCTGTTCACATTCCCCTCAGCGCTGTCTGTCTGCTCACACTCCCCTCAGTGCTGGCTGTCTCTCTGCTCACACTCCCCTCAGTGCTGTCTGTATGCTCACACTCCCCTCAGTGCTGTCTGTCAGCTCACACTCCCCTCAGCTCTGTCTGTCTGTCTGCTCACACTCCCCTCAGTGCTACCTGTCTGTCTGCTCAAGCTCCCGTCAGTGCTGTCTGTCTGTTCACACTCCACTCAGCGCTGTCTGTCTGCTCACACTCCCCTCAGCACTGTCTGTCCGTCTGCTCACTCTCCCCACAGCGCTGTCTGTCTGTTTGCTCATACTACCCTCAGTGCTGGCTGTCTGTCTGCTCGCACTTCGCTCAGTGCTGGCTGTCTGTCTGCATATACTCCCCTCAGTGCTGTCTGTCTGCTCACACTCCCCTCAGTGCTTCTATCTGTCTGCTCACATTCCCCTCAGCACTGTCTGTCTGCACACACTCCCCTCAGCACTTTCTGTCTCTCTGCTCACACTCCCCACAGCGCTTTCAGTCTATCAGCTTTCAATCCCCTCGGTGCTGTCTGTCTATCTGCTCACACTCCCCGCAGTGCTGTCTGTCTGTCTGCTGTCAGTCCCCTCAGGGCTGTGTGCCGGTTTGCTTACAATCCACTGAGTACTGCCTGTCTGTCTGCTTACAATCCCCTAAGTGCTGTTTGTCTGTTTGCTCACACTGCCCTCAGTGCTGGCTGTCTGTCTGCTCACACACCCCTCAGTGCTGTCTGTCTGTCTGCTCACACTCCCCTCAGTGCTGGCTGTCTGTCTGTCTGCTCACAAACCCGTCAGTGCTGACTGCCTGTCTGCTCACACTCTCCTCAGTGCTGTCTGTCTGTCTGCACACACTCCCCTCAGCAATGTCTGTCTATCTACTTGCATTCTCCTCTGCGCTTCTGTCTGTCTGCTCACACTCCCGTCAGTGCTGTCTGTCTGTCTGCTCACACTACCCCCAGTACTGGCTGCCTGTCTGCTCACACTCTCCTCAATGCTGGCTGTCTGTCTGCTTACAGTCCCTTCAGTGCTGTCTCTCTGTCTGCTCACACTCCCCTCAGCACTGTCTGTCTGTCTGCTCACACTCCTCTCAGTGCTGTCTGTCTGTCTGCTCACACTCCTCTCAGTGCTCTCTCTCTGATCACATTCCCCTCAGTGCTGTCTGTCTGCTCACACTCCCCTCAGCACTGTCTGTCTGTCTGCTCACACTCCTCTCAGTGCTGTCTGTCTGTCTGCTCACACTCCTCTCAGTGCTCTCTCTCTGATCACACACCCCTCAGTGCTGTCTGTCTGCTCACATTCCCCTCAGCACTGTCTGTCTGTCTGCTCACACTCCTCTCAGTGCTGTCTGTCTGTCTGCTCACACTCTCCTCAATGCTGGCTGTCTGTCCGCTTCCAGCCCCCTCAGTGCTGCCTCTCTGTCTGCTCACACTCCCCTCATTGCTGTCGGTCTGTCTGCTCATGCTCCCCTCAGTGCTAACTGTCTGTCTGTTCACACTCCCCTCAGCACTGTCTGTCTGCTCACACTCCCCTCAGTGCTGTCTGTCTGCTCACACTCCGCTCAGTGCTGTCTGTCTGCTCACACTCCGCTCAGTGCTGTCTGTCTGATCACACTCCGCTCAGTGATGTCTCTCTGCTCACACTCTCCTCAGCACTATCTGTCTGTATGCTCACACTCGCCTCAGTGCTGTCTGTCTGCTCACACTCCCCTCAGTGCTACCTCTCTGTCTGCTCACATTACCCTCTCTGCTGGCTGTCTGTCTGTTCACACCCCCCTCAGTGTTATCTGCCTGTCTGCATAATCGCCCCTCAGTGCTGGCTGTCTCTCTGCCCTCACTGCCCTCATTGCTGGCTGTCTGTCTGCTCACACTCCCCTCAAGGCTGTCTGTCTGTCTGTTCACATTCCCCTCAGCGCTGTCTGTCTGCTCACACTCCCCTCAGTGCTGGCTGTCTCTCTGCTCACACTCCCCTCAGTGCTGTCTGTATGCTCACACTCCCCTCAGTGCTGTCTGTCAGCTCACACTCCCCTCAGCTCTGTCTGTCTGTCTGCTCACACTCCCCTCAGTGCTACCTGTCTGTCTGCTCAAGCTCCCGTCAGTGCTGTCTGTCTGTTCACACTCCACTCAGCGCTGTCTGTCTGCTCACACTCCCCTCAGCACTGTCTGTCCGTCTGCTCACTCTCCCCACAGCGCTGTCTGTCTGTTTGCTCATACTACCCTCAGTGCTGGCTGTCTGTCTGCTCGCACTTCGCTCAGTGCTGGCTGTCTGTCTGCATATACTCCCCTCAGTGCTGTCTGTCTGCTCACACTCCCCTCAGTGCTTCTATCTGTCTGCTCACATTCCCCTCAGCACTGTCTGTCTGCACACACTCCCCTCAGCACTTTCTGTCTCTCTGCTCACACTCCCCACAGCGCTTTCAGTCTATCAGCTTTCAATCCCCTCGGTGCTGTCTGTCTATCTGCTCACACTCCCCGCAGTGCTGTCTGTCTGTCTGCTGTCAGTCCCCTCAGGGCTGTGTGCCGGTTTGCTTACAATCCACTGAGTACTGCCTGTCTGTCTGCTTACAATCCCCTAAGTGCTGTTTGTCTGTTTGCTCACACTGCCCTCAGTGCTGGCTGTCTGTCTGCTCACACACCCCTCAGTGCTGTCTGTCTGTCTGCTCACACTCCCCTCAGTGCTGGCTGTCTGTCTGTCTGCTCACAAACCCGTCAGTGCTGACTGCCTGTCTGCTCACACTCTCCTCAGTGCTGTCTGTCTGTCTGCACACACTCCCCTCAGCAATGTCTGTCTATCTACTTGCATTCTCCTCTGCGCTTCTGTCTGTCTGCTCACACTCCCGTCAGTGCTGTCTGTCTGTCTGCTCACACTACCCCCAGTACTGGCTGCCTGTCTGCTCACACTCTCCTCAATGCTGGCTGTCTGTCTGCTTACAGTCCCTTCAGTGCTGTCTCCCTGTCTGCTCACACTCCCCTCAGCACTGTCTGTCTGTCTGCTCACACTCCTCTCAGTGCTGTCTGTCTGTCTGCTCACACTCCTCTCAGTGCTCTCTCTCTGATCACATTCCCCTCAGTGCTGTCTGTCTGCTCACACTCCCCTCAGCACTGTCTGTCTGTCTGCTCACACTCCTCTCAGTGCTGTCTGTCTGTCTGCTCACACTCCTCTCAGTGCTCTCTCTCTGATCACACACCCCTCAGTGCTGTCTGTCTGCTCACATTCCCCTCAGCACTGTCTGTCTGTCTGCTCACACTCCTCTCAGTGCTGTCTGTCTGTCTGCTCACACTCTCCTCAATGCTGGCTGTCTGTCCGCTTCCAGCCCCCTCAGTGCTGCCTCTCTGTCTGCTCACACTCCCCTCATTGCTGTCGGTCTGTCTGCTCATGCTCCCCTCAGTGCTAACTGTCTGTCTGTTCACACTCCCCTCAGCACTGTCTGTCTGCTCACACTCCCCTCAGTGCTGTCTGTCTGCTCACACTCCGCTCAGTGCTGTCTGTCTGCTCACACTCCGCTCAGTGCTGTCTGTCTGATCACACTCCGCTCAGTGATGTCTCTCTGCCCACACTCTCCTCAGCACTATCTGTCTGTATGCTCACACTCGCCTCAGTGCTGTCTGTCTGCTCACACTCCCCTCAGTGCTACCTCTCTGTCTGCTCACATTACCCTCTCTGCTGGCTGTCTGTCTGTTCACACCCCCCTCAGTGTTATCTGCCTGTCTGCATAATCGCCCCTCAGTGCTGGCTGTCTCTCTGCCCTCACTGCCCTCATTGCTGGCTGTCTGTCTGCTCACACTCCCCTCAAGGCTGTCTGTCTGTCTGTTCACATTCCCCTCAGCGCTGTCTGTCTGCTCACACTCCCCTCAGTGCTGGCTGTCTCTCTGCTCACACTCCCCTCAGTGCTGTCTGTATGCTCACACTCCCCTCAGTGCTGTCTGTCAGCTCACACTCCCCTCAGCTCTGTCTGTCTGTCTGCTCACACTCCCCTCAGTGCTACCTGTCTGTCTGCTCAAGCTCCCGTCAGTGCTGTCTGTCTGTTCACACTCCACTCAGCGCTGTCTGTCTGCTCACACTCCCCTCAGCACTGTCTGTCCGTCTGCTCACTCTCCCCACAGCGCTGTCTGTCTGTTTGCTCATACTACCCTCAGTGCTGGCTGTCTGTCTGCTCGCACTTCGCTCAGTGCTGGCTGTCTGTCTGCATATACTCCCCTCAGTGCTGTCTGTCTGCTCACACTCCCCTCAGTGCTTCTATCTGTCTGCTCACATTCCCCTCAGCACTGTCTGTCTGCACACACTCCCCTCAGCACTTTCTGTCTCTCTGCTCACACTCCCCACAGCGCTTTCAGTCTATCAGCTTTCAATCCCCTCGGTGCTGTCTGTCTATCTGCTCACACTCCCCGCAGTGCTGTCTGTCTGTCTGCTGTCAGTCCCCTCAGGGCTGTGTGCCGGTTTGCTTACAATCCACTGAGTACTGCCTGTCTGTCTGCTTACAATCCCCTAAGTGCTGTTTGTCTGTTTGCTCACACTGCCCTCAGTGCTGGCTGTCTGTCTGCTCACACACCCCTCAGTGCTGTCTGTCTGTCTGCTCACACTCCCCTCAGTGCTGGCTGTCTGTCTGTCTGCTCACAAACCCGTCAGTGCTGACTGCCTGTCTGCTCACACTCTCCTCAGTGCTGTCTGTCTGTCTGCACACACTCCCCTCAGCAATGTCTGTCTATCTACTTGCATTCTCCTCTGCGCTTCTGTCTGTCTGCTCACACTCCCGTCAGTGCTGTCTGTCTGTCTGCTCACACTACCCCCAGTACTGGCTGCCTGTCTGCTCACACTCTCCTCAATGCTGGCTGTCTGTCTGCTTACAGTCCCTTCAGTGCTGTCTCCCTGTCTGCTCACACTCCCCTCAGCACTGTCTGTCTGTCTGCTCACACTCCTCTCAGTGCTGTCTGTCTGTCTGCTCACACTCCTCTCAGTGCTCTCTCTCTGATCACATTCCCCTCAGTGCTGTCTGTCTGCTCACACTCCCCTCAGCACTGTCTGTCTGTCTGCTCACACTCCTCTCAGTGCTGTCTGTCTGTCTGCTCACACTCCTCTCAGTGCTCTCTCTCTGATCACACACCCCTCAGTGCTGTCTGTCTGCTCACATTCCCCTCAGCACTGTCTGTCTGTCTGCTCACACTCCTCTCAGTGCTGTCTGTCTGTCTGCTCACACTCTCCTCAATGCTGGCTGTCTGTCCGCTTCCAGCCCCCTCAGTGCTGCCTCTCTGTCTGCTCACACTCCCCTCATTGCTGTCGGTCTGTCTGCTCATGCTCCCCTCAGTGCTAACTGTCTGTCTGTTCACACTCCCCTCAGCACTGTCTGTCTGCTCACACTCCCCTCAGTGCTGTCTGTCTGCTCACACTCCGCTCAGTGCTGTCTGTCTGCTCACACTCCGCTCAGTGCTGTCTGTCTGATCACACTCCGCTCAGTGATGTCTCTCTGCCCACACTCTCCTCAGCACTATCTGTCTGTATGCTCACACTCGCCTCAGTGCTGTCTGTCTGCTCACACTCCCCTCAGTGCTACCTCTCTGTCTGCTCACATTACCCTCTCTGCTGGCTGTCTGTCTGTTCACACCCCCCTCAGTGTTATCTGCCTGTCTGCATAATCGCCCCTCAGTGCTGGCTGTCTCTCTGCCCTCACTGCCCTCATTGCTGGCTGTCTGTCTGCTCACACTCCCCTCAAGGCTGTCTGTCTGTCTGTTCACATTCCCCTCAGCGCTGTCTGTCTGCTCACACTCCCCTCAGTGCTGGCTGTCTCTCTGCTCACACTCCCCTCAGTGCTGTCTGTATGCTCACACTCCCCTCAGTGCTGTCTGTCAGCTCACACTCCCCTCAGCTCTGTCTGTCTGTCTGCTCACACTCCCCTCAGTGCTACCTGTCTGTCTGCTCAAGCTCCCGTCAGTGCTGTCTGTCTGTTCACACTCCACTCAGCGCTGTCTGTCTGCTCACACTCCCCTCAGCACTGTCTGTCCGTCTGCTCACTCTCCCCACAGCGCTGTCTGTCTGTTTGCTCATACTACCCTCAGTGCTGGCTGTCTGTCTGCTCGCACTTCGCTCAGTGCTGGCTGTCTGTCTGCATATACTCCCCTCAGTGCTGTCTGTCTGCTCACACTCCCCTCAGTGCTTCTATCTGTCTGCTCACATTCCCCTCAGCACTGTCTGTCTGCACACACTCCCCTCAGCACTTTCTGTCTCTCTGCTCACACTCCCCACAGCGCTTTCAGTCTATCAGCTTTCAATCCCCTCGGTGCTGTCTGTCTATCTGCTCACACTCCCCGCAGTGCTGTCTGTCTGTCTGCTGTCAGTCCCCTCAGGGCTGTGTGCCGGTTTGCTTACAATCCACTGAGTACTGCCTGTCTGTCTGCTTACAATCCCCTAAGTGCTGTTTGTCTGTTTGCTCACACTGCCCTCAGTGCTGGCTGTCTGTCTGCTCACACACCCCTCAGTGCTGTCTGTCTGTCTGCTCACACTCCCCTCAGTGCTGGCTGTCTGTCTGTCTGCTCACAAACCCGTCAGTGCTGACTGCCTGTCTGCTCACACTCTCCTCAGTGCTGTCTGTCTGTCTGCACACACTCCCCTCAGCAATGTCTGTCTATCTACTTGCATTCTCCTCTGCGCTTCTGTCTGTCTGCTCACACTCCCGTCAGTGCTGTCTGTCTGTCTGCTCACACTACCCCCAGTACTGGCTGCCTGTCTGCTCACACTCTCCTCAATGCTGGCTGTCTGTCTGCTTACAGTCCCTTCAGTGCTGTCTCCCTGTCTGCTCACACTCCCCTCAGCACTGTCTGTCTGTCTGCTCACACTCCTCTCAGTGCTGTCTGTCTGTCTGCTCACACTCCTCTCAGTGCTCTCTCTCTGATCACATTCCCCTCAGTGCTGTCTGTCTGCTCACACTCCCCTCAGCACTGTCTGTCTGTCTGCTCACACTCCTCTCAGTGCTGTCTGTCTGTCTGCTCACACTCCTCTCAGTGCTCTCTCTCTGATCACACACCCCTCAGTGCTGTCTGTCTGCTCACATTCCCCTCAGCACTGTCTGTCTGTCTGCTCACACTCCTCTCAGTGCTGTCTGTCTGTCTGCTCACACTCTCCTCAATGCTGGCTGTCTGTCCGCTTCCAGCCCCCTCAGTGCTGCCTCTCTGTCTGCTCACACTCCCCTCATTGCTGTCGGTCTGTCTGCTCATGCTCCCCTCAGTGCTAACTGTCTGTCTGTTCACACTCCCCTCAGCACTGTCTGTCTGCTCACACTCCCCTCAGTGCTGTCTGTCTGCTCACACTCCGCTCAGTGCTGTCTGTCTGCTCACACTCCGCTCAGTGCTGTCTGTCTGATCACACTCCGCTCAGTGATGTCTCTCTGCCCACACTCTCCTCAGCACTATCTGTCTGTATGCTCACACTCGCCTCAGTGCTGTCTGTCTGCTCACACTCCCCTCAGTGCTACCTCTCTGTCTGCTCACATTACCCTCTCTGCTGGCTGTCTGTCTGTTCACACCCCCCTCAGTGTTATCTGCCTGTCTGCATAATCGCCCCTCAGTGCTGGCTGTCTCTCTGCCCTCACTGCCCTCATTGCTGGCTGTCTGTCTGCTCACACTCCCCTCAAGGCTGTCTGTCTGTCTGTTCACATTCCCCTCAGCGCTGTCTGTCTGCTCACACTCCCCTCAGTGCTGGCTGTCTCTCTGCTCACACTCCCCTCAGTGCTGTCTGTATGCTCACACTCCCCTCAGTGCTGTCTGTCAGCTCACACTCCCCTCAGCTCTGTCTGTCTGTCTGCTCACACTCCCCTCAGTGCTACCTGTCTGTCTGCTCAAGCTCCCGTCAGTGCTGTCTGTCTGTTCACACTCCACTCAGCGCTGTCTGTCTGCTCACACTCCCCTCAGCACTGTCTGTCCGTCTGCTCACTCTCCCCACAGCGCTGTCTGTCTGTTTGCTCATACTACCCTCAGTGCTGGCTGTCTGTCTGCTCGCACTTCGCTCAGTGCTGGCTGTCTGTCTGCATATACTCCCCTCAGTGCTGTCTGTCTGCTCACACTCCCCTCAGTGCTTCTATCTGTCTGCTCACATTCCCCTCAGCACTGTCTGTCTGCACACACTCCCCTCAGCACTTTCTGTCTCTCTGCTCACACTCCCCACAGCGCTTTCAGTCTATCAGCTTTCAATCCCCTCGGTGCTGTCTGTCTATCTGCTCACACTCCCCGCAGTGCTGTCTGTCTGTCTGCTGTCAGTCCCCTCAGGGCTGTGTGCCGGTTTGCTTACAATCCACTGAGTACTGCCTGTCTGTCTGCTTACAATCCCCTAAGTGCTGTTTGTCTGTTTGCTCACACTGCCCTCAGTGCTGGCTGTCTGTCTGCTCACACACCCCTCAGTGCTGTCTGTCTGTCTGCTCACACTCCCCTCAGTGCTGGCTGTCTGTCTGTCTGCTCACAAACCCGTCAGTGCTGACTGCCTGTCTGCTCACACTCTCCTCAGTGCTGTCTGTCTGTCTGCACACACTCCCCTCAGCAATGTCTGTCTATCTACTTGCATTCTCCTCTGCGCTTCTGTCTGTCTGCTCACACTCCCGTCAGTGCTGTCTGTCTGTCTGCTCACACTACCCCCAGTACTGGCTGCCTGTCTGCTCACACTCTCCTCAATGCTGGCTGTCTGTCTGCTTACAGTCCCTTCAGTGCTGTCTCTCTGTCTGCTCACACTCCCCTCAGCACTGTCTGTCTGTCTGCTCACACTCCTCTCAGTGCTGTCTGTCTGTCTGCTCACACTCCTCTCAGTGCTCTCTCTCTGATCACATTCCCCTCAGTGCTGTCTGTCTGCTCACACTCCCCTCAGCACTGTCTGTCTGTCTGCTCACACTCCTCTCAGTGCTGTCTGTCTGTCTGCTCACACTCCTCTCAGTGCTCTCTCTCTGATCACACACCCCTCAGTGCTGTCTGTCTGCTCACATTCCCCTCAGCACTGTCTGTCTGTCTGCTCACACTCCTCTCAGTGCTGTCTGTCTGTCTGCTCACACTCCTCTCAGTGCTGACAGGCTTTCTGCTCACACTGCCCTCAGCGCTATCTGTCTGCTCACACTCCCCTCAGTGCTGTCTGTCTGTCTGCTCACAATCCCCTCAGTGCTGGCTGTCTGCTCGCACTCCCCTCAGTGCTGTCTGTCTGGCTGCTCACACTCGCGTCAGTGCTGGCTGGCTTCCTGCTCACACTCCCCTCACCGCTGTCTATCTGCTCATACTCCCCTGAGCACTGTCTGCCACTCTGATCACACACCCCTCAGCACTGTCTCTCTGTCTGCTCACATTCCCCTCCGTACTGGCTGTCTGTGTGCTCACACTGCCCTCAGTGCTGGCTGTCTGTCTGCTCACACTCCCCTCAGCGCTGTCTGTCTGCTTACACTCCCCTCAGTGCTGTCTGTCTGTCTGCTCACGCTCCCCTCAGTGCTGTCTGTCTGTCTTCTCAGACTCCCCTCAGTGCTACCTGTCTGTCTGCTCACATTCCCTTTAGTACTGGCTGTCTGCTCACACTCCCCTCAGTGTTATATGTCTGTCTGCTCTAACTCCCCTCAGCGCTGTCTGTTCACTCTCCCTCAGCGCTGTCTGTCTGCTCACACTCCCCTCAGTGCTGTCTGTATGCTCACACTCCCCTCAGTGCTGTCTGTCAGCTCACACTCCCCTCAGCTCTGTCTGCCTGTCTGCTCACACTCCCCTCAGTGCTACCTGTCTGTCTGCTCAAGCTGCCCTCAGTGCTGTCTGTCTGTTTGCTCACACTGCCCTCAGTGCTGCCTGTCTGTCTGCTCGCACTTCGCTCAGTGCTGGCTGTCTGTCTGCATATACTCCCCTCAGTGCTATCTGTCTGCTCACGCTCGTCTCAGTGCTGTCTGTCCATCTTTTCACGCTCCACTCAGCGCTGTCTGTCTGCTCACACTCCCCTCAGCACAGTCTGTCCATCTGCTCACACTCCCCACAGCGCTGTCTGTCTGTTTGCTCACACTCCCTTCAGTGCTGGCTGTCTGTCTGCATAAACTCCACTCAGTGCTGTCTGTCTGCTCACACTCCCCTCAGTGCTTCTGTCTGTCTGCTCACATTCCCCTCAGAGCTGTCTGTCTGTCTGCTCACACTCCCCTCAGCACTTTCTGTCCCTCTGCTCACACTCCCCACAGCGCTTTTAGTCTGACTGCTTTCAATCCCCTCGGTGCTGTCTGTCTGTCTGCTCACACTCCCCTCACCGCTGTCTATCTGCTCAAACTCCCCTGAGCACTGTCTGCCTGTCTGCTCACACACCCCTCAGCACTGTGTGTTTGTCTGCTCACATTCCCCTCAGTGCTGTCTGTCTGTGTGCTCACACTCCCTCAGTGCTAACTGTCTGTCTGTTCACACTCCCCTCAGCGCTGTGTGTCTGCTCACACTCCCCTCAGTGCTGTTTGTCTGTTCACACTCCCCTCAGTGCTGTCTGTCTGCTCACACTCCCCTAAGTGCTGTCTGTCTGATCACACTCCCCTCAGTGATGTGTTTCTGCTCACACTCCTCTCAGTGCTAACTGTCTGTCTGCTCACACTCCCCTCAGTGCTACCTGTCTGTCTGCTCACACTCCCCTCAGTGCTGTCTGTCTGCTCACACTCCTCTCAGTGCTAACTGTCTGTCTGCTCACACTCCCCTCAGTGCTACCTATCTGTCTGCTCACATTCCCCTCACTACTGGCAGTCTGTCTGTTCACTCCCCACTCAGTGTTACCTGCCTGTCTGCTCACACTCCCATCAGTTCTGGCTGTCTCTCTGCTCACACTGCCCTCAGCGCTGTCTTCTGTCTGTTCACATTCCCCTCAGCGCTGTCTGACTGCTCACACTCCCCTCAGTTCAGGCTGTCTCTCTGTCTGCTCACAATCCCCTCAGTGCTGTCTGTCTGTCTGCTCACACTCCCCGCAGTGTTTCTGTCTGTCTTCTCATACTCCCCTCAGTGCTGTCTGTCCTTCTGCTCACACACCCCACAGCACTGTCTGTCTGACTGCTCATACTCCCCTCAGAGCTGGTTGTCTGTCTGCTCATACACCCCTCAGCGCTGTCTGTCTGCTTACACTCCCCTTAGTGCTGTCTTCTGTCTGCTCACGCTCGCCTCAGTGCTGTCTGCCTGTATGCTCACACTCCCCTCAGTGCTACCTGTCTGTCTGCTCACATTCACTTCCGTACTGGCTGTCTGTCTGTTCACACTCCCCTCAGTGCTGTATGTCTGCTCATACTCCCCTCAGTGCTGGCTGTCTGTCTGCTCACACTCCCCTCAGTGTTATCTGTCTGTCTGCTCACACTCGCCTCAGTGCTGTCTGTCTGTCTTCTCGCACTCCCCTCAGTGCTACCTGTCTGTCTGCTCACATTCCCTTCAGTACTGGCTTTCTGTCTGCTCCAACTCCCCTCAGTGTTATCTGTCTGTCTGCTCATACACCCCTCAGCGCTGGCTGTCTGTCTGCTCACACACCCCTCCGCACTGTCTGTCTGTCTGCTCACACTCTCCTCAATACTGGCTGTCTGTCTGCTTACACTCCCCTGAGCACTGTCTGTCTGTCTGCTCACGCTCCCCTCAGTGCTGTCTGTCTGTCTTTCTGTTCACACTCCACTCAGCGCTGTCTGTCTGTTTGCTCACACTCCCTTCAGTGCTGGCTGTCGGTCTGCTCGCACTTCCCTCAGTGCTGTCAGTCTGTCTGTTCACACTCCCCTCAGTGCTGTCTGTCTGCTTATACTCCCCTGAGCACTGTCTGCCTATCTGCTCCCACTCCCCTCAGTTTTATCTGTCTGTCTGCTCAAACTCCCCTCAGCATTGTCTGTTCACCCACTCTCATCAATGTCTGTCTGTTCACACTCCCCTCAGCGCTGTCTGTCTGTCTACTCACAATCGCCTCAGTGCTACCTGTGTCTGCTCACATTCCTCTCAGTGCTGTCCGTGCCTCTGCTCACACTCTCAGTGCTTTCTCTCCGTCTGCTCACACTCCCTTCAGTGCTAGCTGTCTGTCTATCTGCTCACACTCCCCTCAGCACTATCTGTCTATCTGCTCACTCTCCCCTCAGCGTTTCTGTCTGTCTGCGCACACTCCCCTCAGCACTGTCTGTCTGTCTGCTCACACTCCACTCAATGCTAGCTGTCTGTCAGCTCACCCTCTCCTCAGTGCTGGCTGTCTGCTCACACTCCCCTCAGTGCTGTCTGTCTGTCTGCTCACATT
Organism: Carcharodon carcharias; assembly: GCF_017639515.1. Lineage (NCBI taxonomy): Eukaryota > Metazoa > Chordata > Chondrichthyes > Lamniformes > Lamnidae > Carcharodon > Carcharodon carcharias. Next base: position 95,494,592 of record NC_054474.1, read on the forward strand.
CCCCTCAGTGCTGGCCGTCTGCTCACACTCCCCTCAGTGCTGTCTGTCTATCTGCTCACACTCCCCTCAGTGCTGGCTGGCTTTCTGCTCACACTCCCCTCACCGCTGTCTGTCTGCTCAAACTCCCCTGAGCACTGTCTGCCTGTCTGCTCACACACCCCTCAGCACTGTCTCTCTGTCTGCTCACATTCCCCTCAGTGCTGTCTGTCTGTGTGCTCACACTCCCCTCAGTGTTGGCTGGCTTTCTGCTCACACTGCCCTCAGTGCTACCTGTCTGTCTGCTCACAATCCCCTCAGCGCTGACTGTCTGTCTGCTCACATTCCCCTCAGTGCTGGCTGGCTTTCTGCTCACACTCCCCTCAGCGCTGACTGTCTGCTCACACTCCCCTCAGCACCGTCTGTCTGTCTGCACACACTCTCCTCAGCGCTTCTGTCTGTCTGCTCATATTCCCCTCAGTGCTGTCTGTCTGTCTGCTCACAGTACCCACAGTACTGGCTTTCTGTCTGCTTACAGTCCCCTCAGTGCTGTCTCCCTGTTTGCTCACACTCCCCTCAGTGCTAACTGTCTGTCTGTTCAGACTCCCCTCAGCGCTGTCTGTCTGCTCACACCCCCCTCAGCGCTGTCTGTCTGCTCACACTCTCCTCAGTGCTGTCTGCCTGATCACACTCCCCTCAGTGATGTCTCTCTGCTCATACTCTCCTCAGCAGTACCTGTCTGTCTGCTCACACTCCCCTCAGTGCTGTCTGTTGGCTCACACTCCTCTCAGTGCTACATCTCTGTCTGCTCACATTCCACTCACTACTGGCTGTCTGTCTGTTCACAGCCCCCTCAGTGTTATCTAACTGTCTGCTCACACTCCCCTCAGTGCTGTCTGTCTGATCACACAGCCCTCAGTGCTGGCTGTCTGTCTGCTCACACTCCCCTCAGCACTACCTGTCTGTCTGCTCACATTCCCCTCAGCACTGTCTGTATGCTCACACTCCCCTCAGTGCTGTCTGTCTGCCTGCTCACGCTCCCCTCACTGCTGTCTGTCTGTCTGCTCACACTCCCCTCAGTGCTACCTGTCTGTCTGCTCACATTCACTTCAGTACTGGCTGTCTGTCTGTTCACACTCCACTCAGCGTTGTCTCTGCTCACACTCCCCTCAGCACTGTCTGTCCGTCTGCTCACACTCCCCACAGCGCTGTCTGTCTGTTTGCCCACACTCTCCTCAGTGCTGGCTGTCTGTCTGCTCGCACTTCCCTAAGTGCTGGCTGTCTGTCTGCTTACATTCCCCTGAGCGCTGTCTGTCTGTCTGCTCACGCTCCCCTCAGTGCTGTCTGTCTGTCTGTTCACACTCCACTCAGCGCTGTCTGTCTGTCTGCTCACACTCCCCTCAGAGCTGGCGGTCTCGGCTCACACTCCACTCAACACTATCTGTCTGTCTGCTCACAGACCCCTCAACACTGTCTGTCTGTCTACTCACATTGCCCTCAGTTTTGTCTGTCTGTCTGCTCACACTCTCCTCAATACTGTCTGTCTGTCTGCTCATGCTCCCCTCAGTGCTGTCTGTCTGTCTGTCCGTTCACACTCCACTCAGCGCTGTCTGTCTGTTTGCTCACACTCCCTTCAGTGCTGGCTGTCGGTCTGCTCGCACTTCCCTCAGTGCTGTCAGTCTGTCTGTTCACACTCCCCTCAGCGCTGTCTGTCTGTCTACTCACAATCGCCTCAGTGCTACCTGTGTCTGCTCACACTCCTCTCAGTGCTGTCCGTGACTCTGCTCACACTCTCCTCACTGCTGTCTCTCCGTCTGCTCACATTACCTTCAGTGCTAGCTGTCTGTCCATCTGCTCAAACTCCCCTCAGCACTATCTGTCTATCTGCTCACCCTCCCCTCAGCGTTTCTGTCTGTCTGCGCACGCTCCCCTCAGCGCTGTCTGTCTGTCTGCTCACACTCCACTCAATGCTAGCTGTCTGTCTGCTCACACTCTCCTCAGTGCTGGCTGTCCGTCTGCATACACACCCCTCAGTGCTGTCTGTCTGATTGCTCACACTCCCCTCAGTGCTTCTGTCTGTCTGCTCACACTCCCCTCAGCGCTGTATGTCTGTCTGCTCACACTCCCCTCAGCACTTTCTGTCCCTCTGCTCACAATCCCCACAGCGCTTTCAGTCTGTCTGCTTTCAATCCCCTCAGTGCTGTCTGTCTGTCTGCTTACAATCCACTGAGTACTGCCTGTCTGTCTGCTTACAATCCCCTCAGTGCTGTCTGTCTGTCTGCTCACACTCCCCTCAGCACTACCTGTCTGTCTGCTCACACTCCCCTCAGTACTGGCTGTCTGTCTGCTCACATTCCCCTCAGTACTGGCTGTCTGTCTGCTCACACTGCCCTCAGTGCTGGCTGTCCCTCTACTCACACTCCCCTCAGCGCTGTCTGTCTGTCTGCTCACACTCCCCTCAGTGCAGTCTGTACACACTCCTATCAGTGCTGTCTGTCTGCCTACACTCCCCTGAGCACTGTCTGCCTGTCTGCTCACACATCCCTCCGCACTGTCTGTCTGTCTGCACACATTCCCCTCACTGCTATCTGTCTGTGTGCTCACATTCCCCTCATTGTTGGCTGGCTTTCTGCTCACACTCCCCTCAGTGATACCTGTCTGTCTGCTCACATTCCCCTCAGCACTGTCTGTCTGTCTGCTCACATTCCCCTCAGTGCTGTCTGTCTGCCTGCTCACACACCCGTCCATGTGGGTTGGCTTTCGGCTCACACTCCCCTCAGCACTGTCTGTCAGTCTGCTCAAACTCTCCTCAGTGCTTCTGTCTGTCTGCTTACACTCCCCTCAGCGCTGTCTGTCTGCTCACACTCCCCTCAGTGCTGTCTGTCTGATCACAGTCCCCTCAGTGATGTCTCTCTGCTCATACTCCCCTCAGCACTACCTGTCTGCCTGTTTACACTCCCATCAGCACTGTCTGTCTGCTCACACTCCCCTCAGTGCTGTCTGTTCTCAAACCCCTCAGTGCTGTCTGTCTGCTCACACTCCCCTCAGTGCTGTCTGTCTGTCTGCTCACATTCCCCTCAATGCTGGCTGTCTGCTCGCACTCTCCTCAGTGCTGTCTGTCTGCCTGCTCACACGCCCCTCAGTGCTGGTTGGCTTTCGGCTCACTCTCCCCTCAGTGCTGTCTGTCTGCCCTCACTCCCCTCAGCACTGTCTGTCTGCTCACACTCTCCTCAGCGCTGTCTGTGTGTAAGCTCACACTCCCCTCAGCGCTGTCTGTCTGCTCACACTCCCCTCAGTGCTACCTGTCTGTGTGCTCACGCTCCCCTCAGTGCTGTCTGTCTGTCTTTTCACACTCCACTCAGCGCTGTCTGTCTGCTCACACTCCCCTCATCACAGTCTGTCCATCTGCTCACACTCCCCTCAGCGCTGTCTGTCTGTTTGCTCACAATCCCCTCAGTGCTGGCTGTCTGTCTGCATAAACTCCCCTCAGTGCTGTCTGTCTGCTCACACTCCCCTCAGTGCTTCTGTCTGCCTGCTCACGCTCCCCTCACTGCTGTCTGTCTGTCTGCTCACACTCCCCTCAGTGCTACCTGTCTGTCTGCTCACATTCACTTCAGTACTGGCTGTCTGTCTGTTCACACTCCACTCAGCGTTGTCTCTGCTCACACTCCCCTCAGCACTGTCTGTCCGTCTGCTCACACTCCCCACAGCGCTGTCTGTCTGTTTGCCCACACTCTCCTCAGTGCTGGCTGTCTGTCTGCTCACACTCCCCTCAGTGTTATCTGTCTGTCTGCTCACACTCGCCTCAGTGCTGTCTGTCTGTCTTCTCGCACTCCCCTCAGTGCTACCTGTCTGTCTGCTCACATTCCCTTCAGTACTGGCTTTCTGTCTGCTCCAACTCCCCTCAGTGTTATCTGTCTGTCTGCTCATACACCCCTCAGCGCTGGCTGTCTGTCTGCTCACACACCCCTCCGCACTGTCTGTCTGTCTGCTCACACTCTCCTCAATACTGGCTGTCTGTCTGCTTACACTCCCCTGAGCACTGTCTGTCTGTCTGCTCACGCTCCCCTCAGTGCTGTCTGTCTGTCTTTCTGTTCACACTCCACTCAGCGCTGTCTGTCTGTTTGCTCACACTCCCTTCAGTGCTGGCTGTCGGTCTGCTCGCACTTCCCTCAGTGCTGTCAGTCTGTCTGTTCACACTCCCCTCAGTGCTGTCTGTCTGCTTATACTCCCCTGAGCACTGTCTGCCTATCTGCTCCCACTCCCCTCAGTTTTATCTGTCTGTCTGCTCAAACTCCCCTCAGCATTGTCTGTTCACCCACTCTCATCAATGTCTGTCTGTTCACACTCCCCTCAGCGCTGTCTGTCTGTCTACTCACAATCGCCTCAGTGCTACCTGTGTCTGCTCACATTCCTCTCAGTGCTGTCCGTGCCTCTGCTCACACTCTCAGTGCTTTCTCTCCGTCTGCTCACACTCCCTTCAGTGCTAGCTGTCTGTCTATCTGCTCACACTCCCCTCAGCACTATCTGTCTATCTGCTCACTCTCCCCTCAGCGTTTCTGTCTGTCTGCGCACACTCCCCTCAGCACTGTCTGTCTGTCTGCTCACACTCCACTCAATGCTAGCTGTCTGTCAGCTCACCCTCTCCTCAGTGCTGGCTGTCTGCTCACACTCCCCTCAGTGCTGTCTGTCTGTCTGCTCACATTCCCCTCAGTGCTGGCCGTCTGCTCACACTCCCCTCAGTGCTGTCTGTCTATCTGCTCACACTCCCCTCAGTGCTGGCTGGCTTTCTGCTCACACTCCCCTCACCGCTGTCTGTCTGCTCAAACTCCCCTGAGCACTGTCTGCCTGTCTGCTCACACACCCCTCAGCACTGTCTCTCTGTCTGCTCACATTCCCCTCAGTGCTGTCTGTCTGTGTGCTCACACTCCCCTCAGTGTTGGCTGGCTTTCTGCTCACACTGCCCTCAGTGCTACCTGTCTGTCTGCTCACAATCCCCTCAGCGCTGACTGTCTGTCTGCTCACATTCCCCTCAGTGCTGGCTGGCTTTCTGCTCACACTCCCCTCAGCGCTGACTGTCTGCTCACACTCCCCTCAGCACCGTCTGTCTGTCTGCACACACTCTCCTCAGCGCTTCTGTCTGTCTGCTCATATTCCCCTCAGTGCTGTCTGTCTGTCTGCTCACAGTACCCACAGTACTGGCTTTCTGTCTGCTTACAGTCCCCTCAGTGCTGTCTCCCTGTTTGCTCACACTCCCCTCAGTGCTAACTGTCTGTCTGTTCAGACTCCCCTCAGCGCTGTCTGTCTGCTCACACCCCCCTCAGCGCTGTCTGTCTGCTCACACTCTCCTCAGTGCTGTCTGCCTGATCACACTCCCCTCAGTGATGTCTCTCTGCTCATACTCTCCTCAGCAGTACCTGTCTGTCTGCTCACACTCCCCTCAGTGCTGTCTGTTGGCTCACACTCCTCTCAGTGCTACATCTCTGTCTGCTCACATTCCACTCACTACTGGCTGTCTGTCTGTTCACAGCCCCCTCAGTGTTATCTAACTGTCTGCTCACACTCCCCTCAGTGCTGTCTGTCTGATCACACAGCCCTCAGTGCTGGCTGTCTGTCTGCTCACACTCCCCTCAGCACTACCTGTCTGTCTGCTCACATTCCCCTCAGCACTGTCTGTATGCTCACACTCCCCTCAGTGCTGTCTGTCTGCCTGCTCACGCTCCCCTCACTGCTGTCTGTCTGTCTGCTCACACTCCCCTCAGTGCTACCTGTCTGTCTGCTCACATTCACTTCAGTACTGGCTGTCTGTCTGTTCACACTCCACTCAGCGTTGTCTCTGCTCACACTCCCCTCAGCACTGTCTGTCCGTCTGCTCACATTCCCCACAGCGCTGTCTGTCTGTTTGCCCACACTCTCCTCAGTGCTGGCTGTCTGTCTGCTCGCACTTCCCTAAGTGCTGGCTGTCTGTCTGCTTACATTCCCCTGAGCGCTGTCTGTCTGTCTGCTCACGCTCCCCTCAGTGCTGTCTGTCTGTCTGTTCACACTCCACTCAGCGCTGTCTGTCTGTCTGCTCACACTCCCCTCAGAGCTGGCGGTCTCGGCTCACACTCCACTCAACACTATCTGTCTGTCTGCTCACAGACCCCTCAACACTGTCTGTCTGTCTACTCACATTGCCCTCAGTGTTGTCTGTCTGTCTGCTCACACTCTCCTCAATACTGTCTGTCTGTCTGCTCATGCTCCCCTCAGTGCTGTCTGTCTGTCTGTCCGTTCACACTCCACTCAGCGCTGTCTGTCTGTTTGCTCACACTCCCTTCAGTGCTGGCTGTCGGTCTGCTCGCACTTCCCTCAGTGCTGTCAGTCTGTCTGTTCACACTCCCCTCAGCGCTGTCTGTCTGTCTACTCACAATCGCCTCAGTGCTACCTGTGTCTGCTCACACTCCTCTCAGTGCTGTCCGTGACTCTGCTCACACTCTCCTCACTGCTGTCTCTCCGTCTGCTCACATTACCTTCAGTGCTAGCTGTCTGTCCATCTGCTCAAACTCCCCTCAGCACTATCTGTCTATCTGCTCACCCTCCCCTCAGCGTTTCTGTCTGTCTGCGCACGCTCCCCTCAGCGCTGTCTGTCTGTCTGCTCACACTCCACTCAATGCTAGCTGTCTGTCTGCTCACACTCTCCTCAGTGCTGGCTGTCTGTCTGCATACACTCCCCTCAGTGCTGTCTGTCTGATTGCTCACACTCCCCTCAGTGCTTCTGTCTGTCTGCTCACACTCCCCTCAGCGCTGTATGTCTGTCTGCTCACACTCCCCTCAGCACTTTCTGTCCCTCTGCTCACAATCCCCACAGCGCTTTCAGTCTGTCTGCTTTCAATCCCCTCAGTGCTGTCTGTCTGTCTGCTTACAATCCACTGAGTACTGCCTGTCTGTCTGCTTACAATCCCCTCAGTGCTGTCTGTCTGTCTGCTCACACTCCCCTCAGCACTACCTGTCTGTCTGCTCACACTCCCCTCAGTACTGGCTGTCTGTCTGCTCACATTCCCCTCAGTACTGGCTGTCTGTCTGCTCACACTGCCCTCAGTGCTGGCTGTCCCTCTACTCACACTCCCCTCAGCGCTGTCTGTCTGTCTGCTCACACTCCCCTCAGTGCAGTCTGTACACACTCCTATCAGTGCTGTCTGTCTGCCTACACTCCCCTGAGCACTGTCTGCCTGTCTGCTCACACATCCCTCCGCACTGTCCGTCTGTCTGCACACATTCCCCTCACTGCTATCTGTCTGTGTGCTCACATTCCCCTCATTGTTGGCTGGCTTTCTGCTCACACTCCCCTCAGTGATACCTGTCTGTCTGCTCACATTCCCCTCAGCACTGTCTGTCTGTCTGCTCACATTCCCCTCAGTGCTGTCTGTCTGCCTGCTCACACACCCGTCCATGTGGGTTGGCTTTCGGCTCACACTCCCCTCAGCACTGTCTGTCAGTCTGCTCAAACTCTCCTCAGTGCTTCTGTCTGTCTGCTTACACTCCCCTCAGCGCTGTCTGTCTGCTCACACTCCCCTCAGTGCTGTCTGTCTGATCACAGTCCCCTCAGTGATGTCTCTCTGCTCATACTCCCCTCAGCACTACCTGTCTGTCTGTTTACACTCCCATCTGCACTGTCTGTCTGCTCACACTCCCCTCAGTGCTGTCTGTTCTCAAACCCCTCAGTGCTGTCTGTCTGCTCACACTCCCCTCAGTGCTGTCTGTCTGTCTGCTCACATTCCCCTCAATGCTGGCTGTCTGCTCGCACTCTCCTCAGTGCTGTCTGTCTGCCTGCTCACACGCCCCTCAGTGCTGGTTGGCTTTCGGCTCACTCTCCCCTCAGTGCTGTCTGTCTGCCCTCACTCCCCTCAGCACTGTCTGTCTGCTCACACTCTCCTCAGCGCTGTCTGTGTGTAAGCTCACACTCCCCTCAGCGCTGTCTGTCTGTCTGCTTACGCTCCCCTCAGTGCTACCTGTCTGTCTGCTCACAATCCACTCAGTGCTACCTGTCTGTCTGCTCACATTCCCTTCAGTATTGGCTGTCTGTCTGCTCACACTCCACTCAGTGTTATCTGTCTGTCTGCTCACACTCCCCTCAGTGCTTTCTGTTCACATTCCCCTCATCGCTGTCTTTCTGTTCACACTCCCCTCAGCGCTGTCTGTCAGCTCACACTCCTCTCAGTGCTGTCTGTTCACACACCCCTCAGCGCTGTCTGTCTGCTCACACTCCCCTCAGTGCTGGTTGCCTGTCTGCTCACACTCCCCTCAGTGCTGTCTGTCTGCTCACACACACCTCAGTATTGTCTGTATACTCACACTCCCCTCAGTGCTGTCTGTCTCTCTGTTCACACTCCCCTCAGCGCTGTCTGTCAGCTCACACTCCCCTCAGCGCTGTCTGTCTGTCTGCTCACACTCCCCTCAGTGCTACCTGTCTGTGTGCTCACGCTCCCCTCAGTGCTGTCTGTCTGTCTTTTCACACTCCACTCAGCGCTGTCTGTCTGCTCACACTCCTCTCAGCACAGTCTGTCCATCTGCTCACACTCCCCACAGCGCTGTCTGTCTGTTTGCTCACAATCCCCTCAGTGCTGTCTGTCTGTCTGCATAAACTCCCCTCAGTGCTGTCTGTCTGCTCACACTCCCCTCAGTGCTTCTGTCTGTCTGCTCACACTCCCCTCAGCGCTGTCTGTCTGTCTGCTCACACTCCCCTCAGCACTTTCTGTCCCTCTGCTCACACTCCCCACAGCGCTTTCAGTCTGTCTGCTTACAATCCTCTAAGTGATGTCTGTCTGTCTGCTCACACTCCCCTCCTCACTGTCTGTCTGTCTGCTCACACTCCCTTCAGTGCTTGCTGTCTCTCTGTCTGCTCACACTCCCCTAAACGCTGTCTGTCTGCTCAACTCCCCTGAGCACTGTCTGCCTGTCTGCTCACACACCCTTCAGCACTGTCTGTCTGTCTGCTGACATTCCCCTCAGTGCTGTCTGTCTGTGTGGTCACACTCCCTCAGTGTTACCTGCCTGTCTGCTCACACTCCCCTAAGTCCTGGCTGTCTCTCTGATCACACTGACCTCAGCGCTGTCTGTCTGTCTGTTCACATTCCCCTCAGCGCTGTCTGACTGCTCACACTCCCCTCAGTGCTGTCTGTCTGTCTGCTCACGCTCCCCTCAGTGCTGTCTGTCTGTCTGCTCACACTCCCCTCAGTGCTACCTGCCTGTCTGCTCATATTCACTTCAGTACTTGCTGTCTTTCTGTTCACACTCCCCTCAGCGCTGTCTGTCTGCTCACACTCCCCTCAATGCAGTCTGTTCACAGACCCCTCAGCGCTATCTGTCTGCTCACACTCCCCTCAGTGCTGGTTGTCTGTCTGCTCACACTCCCCTCAGTGCTGTCTGTATGCTCACACACACCTCAGTATTGTCTGTATGCTCACACTCCCCTTAGTGCTGTCTGTCTGTCTGTTCACACTCCCCGCAGCGCTGTCTTTCAGCTCACACTCCCCTCAGCGCTGTCTGTCTGCTCACACTCCCCTCAGTGCTACCTGTCTGTGTGCTCACGCTCCCCTCAGTGCTGTCTGTCTGTCTTTTCACACTCCACTCAGCGCTGTCTGTCTGCTCACACTCCCCTCATCACAGTCTGTCCATCTGCTCACACTCCCCACAGCGCTGTCTGTCTGTTTGCTCACAATCCCCTCAGTGCTGGCTGTCTGTCTGCATAAACTCCCCTCAGTGCTGTCTGTCTGCTCACACTCCCCTCAGTGCTTCTGTCTGTCTGCTCACACTCCCCTCAGCACTTTCTGTCCCTCTGCTCATACTCCCCACAGCGCTTTCAGTCTGTCTGCTTTCAATCCCCTCGGTGCTGTCTGTCTGTCTGCTCACACTCCCCGCAGTGCTGTCTGTCTGTTTGCTGTCACTCCCCTCAGGGCTGTGTGCCTGTCTGCTTACAATCCCCTAAGTGCTGTCTGTCTGTCTGCTCACACTCCCCTGCGCACTTTCTGTCTGTCTGCTCACACTCCCCTCAGTGCAGACTGTCTCTCTGTCTGCTCACACACCCCTCAGTGCTGTCTGCCTGTCTGCTCACTCTCTCCTCAGTGCTGTCTGTCTGTCTGCTCACACTACCCTCAGCAATGTCTGTCTATCTACTTGCACTTTCCTCTGCGCTTCTGTCTGTCTGCTCACACTCCCGTCAGTGCTGTCTGTCTGTCTGCTCACACTACCCTCAGTACTGGCTGTCTGTCTGCTCACACTCCCCTCAATGCAGTCTGTTCACAGACCCCTCAGTGCTATCTGTCTGCTCACACTCCCCTCAGTGCTGTCTGTCTGTCTGTTCACACTCCACTCAGCGCTGTCTGTCTGCTCACACTCCCCTCAGCACAGTCTGTCCATCTGCTCACACTCCCCACAGCGCTGTCTGTCTGTTTGCTCACAATCCCCTCAGTGCTGGCTGTCTGTCTGCATAAACTCCCCTCAGTGCTGTCTGTCTGCTCACACTCCCCTCAGTGCTTCTGTCTGTCTGCTCACACTCCCCTCAGCACTTTCTGTCCCTCTGCTCATACTCCCCACAGCGCTTTCAGTCTGTCTGCTTTCAATCCCCTCGGTGCTGTCTGTCTGTCTGCTCACACTCCCCGCAGTGGTGTCTGTCTGTTTGCTGTCACTCCCCTCAGGGCTGTGTGCCTGTCTGCTTACAATCCCCTAAGTGCTGTCTGTCTGTCTGCTCACACTCCCCTGCGCACTTTCTGTCTGTCTGCTCACACTCCCCTCAGTGCAGGCTGTCTCTCTGTCTGCTCACAAACCCCTCAGTGCTGTCTGTCTGTCTGCTCACACTCCCCGCAGTGTTTCTGTCTGTCTTCTCATACTCCCCTCAGTGCTGTCTGTCCTTCTGCTCACACACCCCACAGCACTGTCTGTCTGACTGCTCATACTCCCCTCAGAGCTGGTTGTCTGTCTGCTCATACACCCCTCAGCGCTGTCTGTCTGCTTACACTCCCCTTAGTGCTGTCTTCTGTCTGCTCACGCTCGCCTCAGTGCTGTCTGCCTGTATGCTCACACTCCCCTCAGTGCTACCTGTCTGTCTGCTCACATTCACTTCCGTACTGGCTGTCTGTCTGTTCACACTCCCCTCAGTGCTGTATGTCTGCTCATACTCCCCTCAGTGCTGGCTGTCTGTCTGCTCACACTCCCCTCAGTGTTATCTGTCTGTCTGCTCACACTCGCCTCAGTGCTGTCTGTCTGTCTTCTCGCACTCCCCTCAGTGCTTCCTGTCTGTCTGCTCACATTCCCTTCAGAGCTGGCTTTCTGTCTGCTCCAACTCCCCTCAGTGTTATCTGTCTGTCTGCTCATACACCCCTCAGCGCTGGCTGTCTGTCTGCTCACACACCCCTCCGCACTGTCTGTCTGTCTGCTCACACTCTCCTCAATACTGGCTGTCTGTCTGCTTACACTCCCCTGAGCACTGTCTGTCTGTCTGCTCACGCTCCCCTCAGTGCTGTCTGTCTGTCTTTCTGTTCACACTCCACTCAGCGCTGTCTGTCTGTTTGCTCACACTCCCTTCAGTGCTGGCTGTCGGTCTGCTCGCACTTCCCTCAGTGCTGTCAGTCTGTCTGTTCACACTCCCCTCAGTGCTGTCTGTCTGCTTATACTCCCCTGAGCACTGTCTGCCTATCTGCTCCCACTCCCCTCAGTTTTATCTGTCTGTCTGCTCAAACTCCCCTCAGCATTGTCTGTTCACCCACTCTCATCAATGTCTGTCTGTTCACACTCCCCTCAGCGCTGTCTGTCTGTCTACTCACAATCGCCTCAGTGCTACCTGTGTCTGCTCACATTCCTCTCAGTGCTGTCCGTGCCTCTGCTCACACTCTCAGTGCTTTCTCTCCGTCTGCTCACACTCCCTTCAGTGCTAGCTGTCTGTCTATCTGCTCACACTCCCCTCAGCACTATCTGTCTATCTGCTCACTCTCCCCTCAGCGTTTCTGTCTGTCTGCGCACACTCCCCTCAGCACTGTCTGTCTGTCTGCTCACACTCCACTCAATGCTAGCTGTCTGTCAGCTCACCCTCTCCTCAGTGCTGGCTGTCTGCTCACACTCCCCTCAGTGCTGTCTGTCTGTCTGCTCACATTCCCCTCAGTGCTGGCCGTCTGCTCACACTCCCCTCAGTGCTGTCTGTCTATCTGCTCACACTCCCCTCAGTGCTGGCTGGCTTTCTGCTCACACTCCCCTCACCGCTGTCTGTCTGCTCAAACTCCCCTGAGCACTGTCTGCCTGTCTGCTCACACACCCCTCAGCACTGTCTCTCTGTCTGCTCACATTCCCCTCAGTGCTGTCTGTCTGTGTGCTCACACTCCCCTCAGTGTTGGCTGGCTTTCTGCTCACACTGCCCTCAGTGCTACCGGTCTGTCTGCTCACAATCCCCTCAGCGCTGACTGTCTGTCTGCTCACATTCCCCTCAGTGCTGGCTGGCTTTCTGCTCACACTCCCCTCAGCGCTGACTGTCTGCTCACACTCCCCTCAGCACCGTCTGTCTGTCTGCACACACTCTCCTCAGCGCTTCTGTCTGTCTGCTCATATTCCCCTCAGTGCTGTCTGTCTGTCTGCTCACAGTACCCACAGTACTGGCTTTCTGTCTGCTTACAGTCCCCTCAGTGCTGTCTCCCTGTCTGCTCACACTCCCCTCAGTGCTAACTGTCTGTCTGTTCAGACTCCCCTCAGCGCTGTCTGTCTGCTCACACCCCCCTCAGCGCTGTCTGTCTGCTCACACTCTCCTCAGTGCTGTCTGCCTGATCACACTCCCCTCAGTGATGTCTCTCTGCTCATACTCTCCTCAGCAGTACCTGTCTGTCTGCTCACACTCCCCTCAGTGCTGTCTGTTGGCTCACACTCCTCTCAGTGCTACATCTCTGTCTGCTCACATTCCACTCACTACTGGCTGTCTGTCTGTTCACAGCCCCCTCAGTGTTATCTAACTGTCTGCTCACACTCCCCTCAGTGCTGTCTGTCTGATCACACAGCCCTCAGTGCTGGCTGTCTGTCTGCTCACACTCCCCTCAGCACTACCTGTCTGTCTGCTCACATTCCCCTCAGCACTGTCTGTCTGCTCACACTCCCCTCAGTGCTGTCTGTCTGCCTGCTCACGCTCCCCTCACTGCTGTCTGTCTGTCTGCTCACACTCCCCTCAGTGCTACCTGTCTGTCTGCTCACATTCACTTCAGTACTGGCTGTCTGTCTGTTCACACTCCACTCAGCGTTGTCTCTGCTCACACTCCCCTCAGCACTGTCTGTCCGTCTGCTCACACTCCCCACAGCGCTGTCTGTCTGTTTGCCCACACTCTCCTCAGTGCTGGCTGTCTGTCTGCTCGCACTTCCCTAAGTGCTGGCTGTCTGTCTGCTTACATTCCCCTGAGCGCTGTCTGTCTGTCTGCTCACGCTCCCCTCAGTGCTGTCTGTCTGTCTGTTCACACTCCACTCAGCGCTGTCTGTCTGTCTGCTCACACTCCCCTCAGAGCTGGCGGTCTCGGCTCACACTCCACTCAACACTATCTGTCTGTCTGCTCACAGACCCCTCAACACTGTCTGTCTGTCTACTCACATTGCCCTCAGTGTTGTCTGTCTGTCTGCTCACACTCTCCTCAATACTGTCTGTCTGTCTGCTCATGCTCCCCTCAGTGCTGTCTGTCTGTCTGTCCGTTCACACTCCACTCAGCGCTGTCTGTCTGTTTGCTCACACTCCCTTCAGTGCTGGCTGTCGGTCTGCTCGCACTTCCCTCAGTGCTGTCAGTCTGTCTGTTCACACTCCCCTCAGCGCTGTCTGTCTGTCTACTCACAATCGCCTCAGTGCTACCTGTGTCTGCTCACACTCCTCTCAGTGCTGTCCGTGACTCTGCTCACACTCTCCTCACTGCTGTCTCTCCGTCTGCTCACATTACCTTCAGTGCTAGCTGTCTGTCCATCTGCTCAAACTCCCCTCAGCACTATCTGTCTATCTGCTCACCCTCCCCTCAGCGTTTCTGTCTGTCTGCGCACGCTCCCCTCAGCGCTGTCTGTCTGTCTGCTCACACTCCACTCAATGCTAGCTGTCTGTCTGCTCACACTCTCCTCAGTGCTGGCTGTCTGTCTGCATACACTCCCCTCAGTGCTGTCTGTCTGATTGCTCACACTCCCCTCAGTGCTTCTGTCTGTCTGCTCACACTCCCCTCAGCGCTGTATGTCTGTCTGCTCACACTCCCCTCAGCACTTTCTGTCCCTCTGCTCACAATCCCCACAGCGCTTTCAGTCTGTCTGCTTTCAATCCCCTCAGTGCTGTCTGTCTGTCTGCTTACAATCCACTGAGTACTGCCTGTCTGTCTGCTTACAATCCCCTCAGTGCTGTCTGTCTGTCTGCTCACACTCCCCTCAGCACTACCTGTCTGTCTGCTCACACTCCCCTCAGTACTGGCTGTCTGTCTGCTCACATTCCCCTCAGTACTGGCTGTCTGTCTGCTCACACTGCCCTCAGTGCTGGCTGTCCCTCTACTCACACTCCCCTCAGCGCTGTCTGTCTGTCTGCTCACACTCCCCTCAGTGCAGTCTGTACACACTCCTATCAGTGCTGTCTGTCTGCCTACACTCCCCTGAGCACTGTCTGCCTGTCTGCTCACACATCCCTCCGCACTGTCTGTCTGTCTGCACACATTCCCCTCACTGCTATCTGTCTGTGTGCTCACATTCCCCTCATTGTTGGCTGGCTTTCTGCTCACACTCCCCTCAGTGATACCTGTCTGTCTGCTCACATTCCCCTCAGCACTGTCTGTCTGTCTGCTCACATTCCCCTCAGTGCTGTCTGTCTGCCTGCTCACACACCCGTCCATGTGGGTTGGCTTTCGGCTCACACTCCCCTCAGCACTGTCTGTCAGTCTGCTCAAACTCTCCTCAGTGCTTCTGTCTGTCTGCTTACACTCCCCTCAGCGCTGTCTGTCTGCTCACACTCCCCTCAGTGCTGTCTGTCTGTCTGCTCACATTCCCCTCAATGCTGGCTGTCTGCTCGCACTCTCCTCAGTGCTGTCTGTCTGCCTGCTCACACGCCCCTCAGTGCTGGTTGGCTTTCGGCTCACTCTCCCCTCAGTGCTGTCTGTCTGCCCTCACTCCCCTCAGCACTGTCTGTCTGCTCACACTCTCCTCAGCGCTGTCTGTGTGTAAGCTCACACTCCCCTCAGCGCTGTCTGTCTGTCTGCTTACGCTCCCCTCAGTGCTACCTGTCTGTCTGCTCACAATCCACTCAGTGCTACCTGTCTGTCTGCTCACATTCCCTTCAGTATTGGCTGTCTGTCTGCTCACACTCCACTCAGTGTTATCTGTCTGTCTGCTCACACTCCCCTCAGTGCTTTCTGTTCACATTCCCCTCATCGCTGTCTGTCTGCTCACACTCTCCTCAGTGCTGTCTGTCTGTCTGCTCACACTCCACTCAGCGCTGTCTGTCTGTCTGCTCACACTTCCCTCAGTGCTGTCTGTTCACACTCCCCTCAGCGCTGTCTGTCTGCTTCCACTCCCCTCAGTTCTGTCTGTCTGTCTGCCCATGCTCCCCTCAGTGGTGTCTGTCTGTCTTCTCAGACTCCCCTCAGTGCTACCTGTCTGTCTGCTCACATTCCGTTTAGTACTGGCTGTCAACTTACACTCCCCTCAGTGCTGTCTGTTCACACTCCCCTCAGCGCTGTCTGTCTGCTTACAAACCCCTCAGTGCTGTCTGTCTATCTGCTGTAACTCCCCTCAGCGCTGTCTGTTCACTCTCCCTCAGCGCTGTCTGTCTGCTCACACTCCCCTCAGTGCTGTCTGTTCACAAACCCCTCAGTGCTGTCTGTCTGCTCACACTCCCCTCAGTGCTGTCTGTCTGTCTGCTCACATTCCCCTCAATGCTGGCTGTCTGCTCGCACGCCCCTCAGTGCTGTCTGTCTGCCTGCTCACTCACCCCTCAGTGCTGTCTGTCTGCTCACACTCCCCTCAGCACTGTCTGTCTGCTCACACTCTCATCAGCGCTGTCTGTGTGTATGCTCACTCTCCCCTCAGTGCTAACTGTCTGTCTGCTCACACTCCCCTCAGTGCTAACTGTCTGTCTGCTCACATTCCCTTGAGTATTGGCTGTCTGTCTGCTCACACTCCACTCAGTGTTATCTGTCTGTCTGCTCACACTCCCCTCAGTGCTGTCTGTTCACACACCCTCAGCATTGTCTGTCTTCTCACACTCCCCTCAGTGCTGCCTGTCTGCTCACATTCCCTTCAGTACTGGCTATCTACTCACACTCCCCTCAGTGCTGGCTGTCTGTCTGCTCACACTCCCCTCAGTGCTGTCTGTCTGATCACACTCCCCTCAGCGCTGTCTGTCTGCTTCCAGTCCCCTCAGTGCTGTCTGCCTGTCTGCTCACGCTCCGCTCAGTGCTGTCTGTCTGTCTGCTCAGACTCCCCTCAGTGCTACCTTTCTGTCTGCTCACATTCCGTTTAGTACTGGCTGTCTGTTCACACTCCCCTCAGTGTAATCTGTCTTTCTGCTCACACTCCCCTCAGTGCTGTCTGTTCACACTCCCCTCAGCGCTGATTGTCTGCTCACACTCTTCCCAGCGCTGTCTGTCTGTCTGCTCACACTCCCCTCATCGCTGTCTGTCTGTCTGCTCACGCTCCCCTCTGCACTGTCTGACTGTCTGCTCACACTCCCCTCAGTGCTACCTGTCTGTCTGCTCACACTCCCCTCAGTGCTACCTGTCTGTCTGCTCACATTCCCTTCAGTATTGGCGGTCTGTCTGCTCACACTCCACTCAGTGTGATCTATCTATCTGCTCACACTCCCCTCAGTGCTGTCCGATCACACTCCCCTCAGCGTTGCCTGTCTGCTTACACACCCCTCAGTGCTGTCTGTCTGTCTGCTCACGCTCACCTCAGTGCTGTCTGTCTGTCTTCTCACACTCCCCTCAGTGCTACCTGTCTTTCTGCTCACATTCCCTTCAATACTGGCTATCTGCTCACACTCCCCTCAGTGCTGGCTGTCTGTCTGCTCACACTCCCCTCAGTACTGTCTGTCTGTCTGCTCTCATTCCCCTCAATGCTGGCTGTCTGCTCGCACGCCACTCAGTGCTGTCTGTCTGCCTGCTCACACGCCCCTCTGTGCTGGTTAGCTGTTGGCTCACTCACCCCTCAGTGCTGTCTGTCTGCTCACATGCCCCTCAGCACTGTCTGTCTGCTCACACTCTCCTCAGCGCTGTCTGACTGTCTGCTCACACTCTTCCCAGCGCTGTCTGTCTGTCTGCTCACACTCCCCTCAGCGCTGTCTGTCTGTCTGCTCACACTCCCCTCAGCACTGTCTGTCTGCTCACACTCTCCTCAGCGCTGTCTGTCTGTCTGCTCATACTCCCTTCAGCGCTGTCTGTCTGTCTGCTCACGCTCCCCTCAGCGTTGTCAGTCTGTCTGCTCATGCTCCCCTCAGTGCTACCTGTCTGTCTGCTCACACTCCCCTCAGTGCTACCTGTCTGTCTGCTCACATTCCTTTCAGTATTGGCTGTCTGTCTGCTCACACTCCACTCAGTGTTATCTGTCTGTCTGCTCACACTCCCCTCAGTGCTGTCTGTTCACACTCCCCTCAGCGTTGTCTGTCTGCTTACACACCCCTCAGTGCTGTCTGTCTGTCTGCTCACGCTCACCTCAGTGCTGTCTGTCTGTCTTCTCACACTCCCCTCAGTGCTGCCTGTCTGCTCACATTCCACTCAGTGCTGGCTGTCTGTCTGCTCACACTCCCCTCAGCACTGTCTATCTGTTCACACTCTCCTCAGCGCTGTCTGTCTGTCTGCTCACACTCCCCTCAGCGCTGTCTGTCTGTCTGCTCACGCTCCCCTCAGCGCTGTCAGTCTGTCTGCTCACACTCCCCTCAGTGCTACCTGTCTGTCTGCTCACACTCCCCTCAGTGCTACCTGTCTGTCTGCTCCCATTTCCTTGAGTATTGGCTGTCTGTCTGCTCACACTCCACTCAGTGTTATCTGTCTGTCTGCTCACACTCGCCTCAGTGCTGTCTGTCTGTCTTCTCGCACTCCCCTCAGTGCTACCTGTCTGTCTGCTCACATTCCCTTCAGTACTGGCTTTCTGTCTGCTCCAACTCCCCTCAGTGTTATCTGTCTGTCTGCTCATACACCCCTCAGCACTGGCTGTCTGTCTGCTCACACACCCCTCCGCACTGTCTGTCTGTCTGCTCACACTCTCCTCAATACTGGCTGTCTGTCTGCTTACACTCCCCTGAGCACTGTCTGTCTGTCTGCTCACGCTCCCCTCAGTGCTGTCTGTCTGTCTTTCTGTTCACACTCCACTCAGCGCTGTCTGTCTGTTTGCTCACACTCCCTTCAGTGCTGGCTGTCGGTCTGCTCGCACTTCCCTCAGTGCTGTCAGTCTGTCTGTTCACACTCCCCTCAGTGCTGTCTGTCTGCTTATACTCCCCTGAGCACTGTCTGCCTATCTGCTCCCACTCCCCTCAGTTTTATCTGTCTGTCTGCTCAAACTCCCCTCAGCATTGTCTGTTCACCCACTCTCATCAATGTCTGTCTGTTCACACTCCCCTCAGCGCTGTCTGTCTGTCTACTCACAATCGCCTCAGTGCTACCTGTGTCTGCTCACATTCCTCTCAGTGCTGTCCGTGCCTCTGCTCACACTCTCAGTGCTTTCTCTCCGTCTGCTCACACTCCCTTCAGTGCTAGCTGTCTGTCTATCTGCTCACACTCCCCTCAGCACTATCTGTCTATCTGCTCACTCTCCCCTCAGCATTTCTGTCTGTCTGCGCACACTCCCCTCAGCACTGTCTGTCTGTCTGCTCACACTCCACTCAATGCTAGCTGTCTGTCAGCTCACCCTCTCCTCAGTGCTGGCTGTCTGCTCACACTCCCCTCAGTGCTGTCTGTCTGTCTGCTCACATTCCCCTCAGTGCTGGCCGTCTGCTCACACTCCCCTCAGTGCTGTCTGTCTATCTGCTCACACTCCCCTCAGTGCTGGCTGGCTTTCTGCTCACACTCCCCTCACCGCTGTCTGTCTGCTCAAACTCCCCTGAGCACTGTCTGCCTGTCTGCTCACACACCCCTCAGCACTGTCTCTCTGTCTGCTCACATTCCCCTCAGTGCTGTCTGTCTGTGTGCTCACACTCCCCTCAGTGTTGGCTGGCTTTCTGCTCACACTGCCCTCAGTGCTACCTGTCTGTCTGCTCACAATCCCCTCAGCGCTGACTGTCTGTCTGCTCACATTCCCCTCAGTGCTGGCTGGCTTTCTGCTCACACTCCCCTCAGCGCTGACTGTCTGCTCACACTCCCCTCAGCACCGTCTGTCTGTCTGCACACACTCTCCTCAGCGCTTCTGTCTGTCTGCTCATATTCCCCTCAGTGCTGTCTGTCTGTCTGCTCACAGTACCCACAGTACTGGCTTTCTGTCTGCTTACAGTCCCCTCAGTGCTGTCTCCCTGTCTGCTCACACTCCCCTCAGTGCTAACTGTCTGTCTGTTCAGACTCCCCTCAGCGCTGTCTGTCTGCTCACACCCCCCTCAGCACTGTCTGTCTGCTCACACTCTCCTCAGTGCTGTCTGCCTGATCACACTCCCCTCAGTGATGTCTCTCTGCTCATACTCTCCTCAGCAGTACCTGTCTGTCTGCTCACACTCCCCTCAGTGCTGTCTGTTGGCTCACACTCCTCTCAGTGCTACATCTCTGTCTGCTCACATTCCACTCACTACTGGCTGTCTGTCTGTTCACAGCCCCCTCAGTGTTATCTAACTGTCTGCTCACACTCCCCTCAGTGCTGTCTGTCTGATCACACAGCCCTCAGTGCTGGCTGTCTGTCTGCTCACACTCCCCTCAGCACTACCTGTCTGTCTGCTCACATTCCCCTCAGCACTGTCTGTCTGCTCACACTCCCCTCAGTGCTGTCTGTCTGCCTGCTCACGCTCCCCTCACTGCTGTCTGTCTGTCTGCTCACACTCCCCTCAGTGCTACCTGTCTGTCTGCTCACATTCACTTCAGTACTGGCTGTCTGTCTGTTCACACTCCACTCAGCGTTGTCTCTGCTCACACTCCCCTCAGCACTGTCTGTCCGTCTGCTCACACTCCCCACAGCGCTGTCTGTCTGTTTGCCCACACTCTCCTCAGTGCTGGCTGTCTGTCTGCTCGCACTTCCCTAAGTGCTGGCTGTCTGTCTGCTTACATTCCCCTGAGCGCTGTCTGTCTGTCTGCTCACGCTCCCCTCAGTGCTGTCTGTCTGTCTGTTCACACTCCACTCAGCGCTGTCTGTCTGTCTGCTCACACTCCCCTCAGAGCTGGCGGTCTCGGCTCACACTCCACTCAACACTATCTGTCTGTCTGCTCACAGACCCCTCAACACTGTCTGTCTGTCTACTCACATTGCCCTCAGTGTTGTCTGTCTGTCTGCTCACACTCTCCTCAATACTGTCTGTATGTCTGCTCATGCTCCCCTCAGTGCTGTCTGTCTGTCTGTCCGTTCACACTCCACTCAGCGCTGTCTGTCTGTTTGCTCACACTCCCTTCAGTGCTGGCTGTCGGTCTGCTCGCACTTCCCTCAGTGCTGTCAGTCTGTCTGTTCACACTCCCCTCAGCGCTGTCTGTCTGTCTACTCACAATCGCCTCAGTGCTACCTGTGTCTGCTCACACTCCTCTCAGTGCTGTCCGTGACTCTGCTCACACTCTCCTCACTGCTGTCTCTCCGTCTGCTCACATTACCTTCAGTGCTAGCTGTCTGTCCATCTGCTCAAACTCCCCTCAGCACTATCTGTCTATCTGCTCACCCTCCCCTCAGCGTTTCTGTCTGTCTGCGCACGCTCCCCTCAGCGCTGTCTGTCTGTCTGCTCACACTCCACTCAATGCTAGCTGTCTGTCTGCTCACACTCTCCTCAGTGCTGGCTGTCTGTCTGCATACACTCCCCTCAGTGCTGTCTGTCTGATTGCTCACACTCCCCTCAGTGCTTCTGTCTGTCTGCTCACACTCCCCTCAGCGCTGTATGTCTGTCTGCTCACACTCCCCTCAGCACTTTCTGTCCCTCTGCTCACAATCCCCACAGCGCTTTCAGTCTGTCTGCTTTCAATCCCCTCAGTGCTGTCTGTCTGTCTGCTTACAATCCACTGAGTACTGCCTGTCTGTCTGCTTACAATCCCCTCAGTGCTGTCTGTCTGTCTGCTCACACTCCCCTCAGCACTACCTGTCTGTCTGCTCACACTCCCCTCAGTACTGGCTGTCTGTCTGCTCACATTCCCCTCAGTACTGGCTGTCTGTCTGCTCACACTGCCCTCAGTGCTGGCTGTCCCTCTACTCACACTCCCCTCAGCGCTGTCTGTCTGTCTGCTCACACTCCCCTCAGTGCAGTCTGTACACACTCCTATCAGTGCTGTCTGTCTGCCTACACTCCCCTGAGCACTGTCTGCCTGTCTGCTCACACATCCCTCCGCACTGTCTGTCTGTCTGCACACATTCCCCTCACTGCTATCTGTCTGTGTGCTCACATTCCCCTCATTGTTGGCTGGCTTTCTGCTCACACTCCCCTCAGTGATACCTGTCTGTCTGCTCACATTCCCCTCAGCACTGTCTGTCTGTCTGCTCACATTCCCCTCAGTGCTGTCTGTCTGCCTGCTCACACACCCGTCCATGTGGGTTGGCTTTCGGCTCACACTCCCCTCAGCACTGTCTGTCAGTCTGCTCAAACTCTCCTCAGTGCTTCTGTCTGTCTGCTTACACTCCCCTCAGCGCTGTCTGTCTGCTCACACTCCCCTCAGTGCTGTCTGTCTGTCTGCTCACATTCCCCTCAATGCTGGCTGTCTGCTCGCACTCTCCTCAGTGCTGTCTGTCTGCCTGCTCACACGCCCCTCAGTGCTGGTTGGCTTTCGGCTCACTCTCCCCTCAGTGCTGTCTGTCTGCCCTCACTCCCCTCAGCACTGTCTGTCTGCTCACACTCTCCTCAGCGCTGTCTGTGTGTAAGCTCACACTCCCCTCAGCGCTGTCTGTCTGTCTGCTTACGCTCCCCTCAGTGCTACCTGTCTGTCTGCTCACAATCCACTCAGTGCTACCTGTCTGTCTGCTCACATTCCCTTCAGTATTGGCTGTCTGTCTGCTCACACTCCACTCAGTGTTATCTGTCTGTCTGCTCACACTCCCCTCAGTGCTTTCTGTTCACATTCCCCTCATCGCTGTCTGTCTGCTCACACTCTCCTCAGTGCTGTCTGTCTGTCTGCTCACACTCCACTCAGCGCTGTCTGTCTGTCTGCTCACACTTCCCTCAGTGCTGTCTGTTCACACTCCCCTCAGCGCTGTCTGTCTGCTTCCACTCCCCTCAGTTCTGTCTGTCTGTCTGCCCATGCTCCCCTCAGTGGTGTCTGTCTGTCTTCTCAGACTCCCCTCAGTGCTACCTGTCTGTCTGCTCACATTCCGTTTAGTACTGGCTGTCAACTTACACTCCCCTCAGTGCTGTCTGTTCACACTCCCCTCAGCGCTGTCTGTCTGCTTACAAACCCCTCAGTGCTGTCTGTCTATCTGCTGTAACTCCCCTCAGCGCTGTCTGTTCACTCTCCCTCAGCGCTGTCTGTCTGCTCACACTCCCCTCAGTGCTGTCTGTTCACAAACCCCTCAGTGCTGTCTGTCTGCTCACACTCCCCTCAGTGCTGTCTGTCTGTCTGCTCACATTCCCCTCAATGCTGGCTGTCTGCTCGCACGCCCCTCAGTGCTGTCTGTCTGCCTGCTCACTCACCCCTCAGTGCTGTCTGTCTGCTCACACTCCCCTCAGCACTGTCTGTCTGCTCACACTCTCATCAGCGCTGTCTGTGTGTATGCTCACTCTCCCCTCAGTGCTAACTGTCTGTCTGCTCACACTCCCCTCAGTGCTAACTGTCTGTCTGCTCACATTCCCTTGAGTATTGGCTGTCTGTCTGCTCACACTCCACTCAGTGTTATCTGTCTGTCTGCTCACACTCCCCTCAGTGCTGTCTGTTCACACACCCTCAGCATTGTCTGTCTTCTCACACTCCCCTCAGTGCTGCCTGTCTGCTCACATTCCCTTCAGTACTGGCTATCTACTCACACTCCCCTCAGTGCTGGCTGTCTGTCTGCTCACACTCCCCTCAGTGCTGTCTGTCTGATCACACTCCCCTCAGCGCTGTCTGTCTGCTTCCAGTCCCCTCAGTGCTGTCTGCCTGTCTGCTCACGCTCCGCTCAGTGCTGTCTGTCTGTCTGCTCAGACTCCCCTCAGTGCTACCTTTCTGTCTGCTCACATTCCGTTTAGTACTGGCTGTCTGTTCACACTCCCCTCAGTGTAATCTGTCTTTCTGCTCACACTCCCCTCAGTGCTGTCTGTTCACACTCCCCTCAGCGCTGATTGTCTGCTCACACTCTTCCCAGCGCTGTCTGTCTGTCTGCTCACACTCCCCTCATCGCTGTCTGTCTGTCTGCTCACGCTCCCCTCTGCACTGTCTGACTGTCTGCTCACACTCCCCTCAGTGCTACCTGTCTGTCTGCTCACACTCCCCTCAGTGCTACCTGTCTGTCTGCTCACATTCCCTTCAGTATTGGCGGTCTGTCTGCTCACACTCCACTCAGTGTGATCTATCTATCTGCTCACACTCCCCTCAGTGCTGTCCGATCACACTCCCCTCAGCGTTGCCTGTCTGCTTACACACCCCTCAGTGCTGTCTGTCTGTCTGCTCACGCTCACCTCAGTGCTGTCTGTCTGTCTTCTCACACTCCCCTCAGTGCTACCTGTCTTTCTGCTCACATTCCCTTCAATTCTGGCTATCTGCTCACACTCCCCTCAGTGCTGGCTGTCTGTCTGCTCACACTCCCCTCAGTACTGTCTGTCTGTCTGCTCTCATTCCCCTCAATGCTGGCTGTCTGCTCGCACGCCACTCAGTGCTGTCTGTCTGCCTGCTCACACGCCCCTCTGTGCTGGTTAGCTGTTGGCTCACTCACCCCTCAGTGCTGTCTGTCTGCTCACATGCCCCTCAGCACTGTCTGTCTGCTCACACTCTCCTCAGCGCTGTCTGACTGTCTGCTCACACTCTTCCCAGCGCTGTCTGTCTGTCTGCTCACACTCCCCTCAGCGCTGTCTGTCTGTCTGCTCACACTCCCCTCAGCACTGTCTGTCTGCTCACACTCTCCTCAGCGCTGTCTGTCTGTCTGCTCATACTCCCTTCAGCGCTGTCTGTCTGTCTGCTCACGCTCCCCTCAGCGTTGTCAGTCTGTCTGCTCATGCTCCCCTCAGTGCTACCTGTCTGTCTGCTCACACTCCCCTCAGTGCTACCTGTCTGTCTGCTCACATTCCTTTCAGTATTGGCTGTCTGTCTGCTCACACTCCACTCAGTGTTATCTGTCTGTCTGCTCACACTCCCCTCAGTGCTGTCTGTTCACACTCCCCTCAGCGTTGTCTGTCTGCTTACACACCCCTCAGTGCTGTCTGTCTGTCTGCTCACGCTCACCTCAGTGCTGTCTGTCTGTCTTCTCACACTCCCCTCAGTGCTGCCTGTCTGCTCACATTCCACTCAGTGCTGGCTGTCTGTCTGCTCACACTCCCCTCAGCACTGTCTATCTGTTCACACTCTCCTCAGCGCTGTCTGTCTGTCTGCTCACACTCCCCTCAGCGCTGTCTGTCTGTCTGCTCACGCTCCCCTCAGCGCTGTCAGTCTGTCTGCTCACACTCCCCTCAGTGCTACCTGTCTGTCTGCTCACACTCCCCTCAGTGCTACCTGTCTGTCTGCTCCCATTTCCTTGAGTATTGGCTGTCTGTCTGCTCACACTCCACTCAGTGTTATCTGTCTGTCTGCTCACACTCGCCTCAGTGCTGTCTGTCTGTCTTCTCGCACTCCCCTCAGTGCTACCTGTCTGTCTGCTCACATTCCCTTCAGTACTGGCTTTCTGTCTGCTCCAACTCCCCTCAGTGTTATCTGTCTGTCTGCTCATACACCCCTCAGCACTGGCTGTCTGTCTGCTCACACACCCCTCCGCACTGTCTGTCTGTCTGCTCACACTCTCCTCAATACTGGCTGTCTGTCTGCTTACACTCCCCTGAGCACTGTCTGTCTGTCTGCTCACGCTCCCCTCAGTGCTGTCTGTCTGTCTTTCTGTTCACACTCCACTCAGCGCTGTCTGTCTGTTTGCTCACACTCCCTTCAGTGCTGGCTGTCGGTCTGCTCGCACTTCCCTCAGTGCTGTCAGTCTGTCTGTTCACACTCCCCTCAGTGCTGTCTGTCTGCTTATACTCCCCTGAGCACTGTCTGCCTATCTGCTCCCACTCCCCTCAGTTTTATCTGTCTGTCTGCTCAAACTCCCCTCAGCATTGTCTGTTCACCCACTCTCATCAATGTCTGTCTGTTCACACTCCCCTCAGCGCTGTCTGTCTGTCTACTCACAATCGCCTCAGTGCTACCTGTGTCTGCTCACATTCCTCTCAGTGCTGTCCGTGCCTCTGCTCACACTCTCAGTGCTTTCTCTCCGTCTGCTCACACTCCCTTCAGTGCTAGCTGTCTGTCTATCTGCTCACACTCCCCTCAGCACTATCTGTCTATCTGCTCACTCTCCCCTCAGCATTTCTGTCTGTCTGCGCACACTCCCCTCAGCACTGTCTGTCTGTCTGCTCACACTCCACTCAATGCTAGCTGTCTGTCAGCTCACCCTCTCCTCAGTGCTGGCTGTCTGCTCACACTCCCCTCAGTGCTGTCTGTCTGTCTGCTCACATTCCCCTCAGTGCTGGCCGTCTGCTCACACTCCCCTCAGTGCTGTCTGTCTATCTGCTCACACTCCCCTCAGTGCTGGCTGGCTTTCTGCTCACACTCCCCTCACCGCTGTCTGTCTGCTCAAACTCCCCTGAGCACTGTCTGCCTGTCTGCTCACACACCCCTCAGCACTGTCTCTCTGTCTGCTCACATTCCCCTCAGTGCTGTCTGTCTGTGTGCTCACACTCCCCTCAGTGTTGGCTGGCTTTCTGCTCACACTGCCCTCAGTGCTACCTGTCTGTCTGCTCACAATCCCCTCAGCGCTGACTGTCTGTCTGCTCACATTCCCCTCAGTGCTGGCTGGCTTTCTGCTCACACTCCCCTCAGCGCTGACTGTCTGCTCACACTCCCCTCAGCACCGTCTGTCTGTCTGCACACACTCTCCTCAGCGCTTCTGTCTGTCTGCTCATATTCCCCTCAGTGCTGTCTGTCTGTCTGCTCACAGTACCCACAGTACTGGCTTTCTGTCTGCTTACAGTCCCCTCAGTGCTGTCTCCCTGTCTGCTCACACTCCCCTCAGTGCTAACTGTCTGTCTGTTCAGACTCCCCTCAGCGCTGTCTGTCTGCTCACACCCCCCTCAGCACTGTCTGTCTGCTCACACTCTCCTCAGTGCTGTCTGCCTGATCACACTCCCCTCAGTGATGTCTCTCTGCTCATACTCTCCTCAGCAGTACCTGTCTGTCTGCTCACACTCCCCTCAGTGCTGTCTGTTGGCTCACACTCCTCTCAGTGCTACATCTCTGTCTGCTCACATTCCACTCACTACTGGCTGTCTGTCTGTTCACAGCCCCCTCAGTGTTATCTAACTGTCTGCTCACACTCCCCTCAGTGCTGTCTGTCTGATCACACAGCCCTCAGTGCTGGCTGTCTGTCTGCTCACACTCCCCTCAGCACTACCTGTCTGTCTGCTCACATTCCCCTCAGCACTGTCTGTCTGCTCACACTCCCCTCAGTGCTGTCTGTCTGCCTGCTCACGCTCCCCTCACTGCTGTCTGTCTGTCTGCTCACACTCCCCTCAGTGCTACCTGTCTGTCTGCTCACATTCACTTCAGTACTGGCTGTCTGTCTGTTCACACTCCACTCAGCGTTGTCTCTGCTCACACTCCCCTCAGCACTGTCTGTCCGTCTGCTCACACTCCCCACAGCGCTGTCTGTCTGTTTGCCCACACTCTCCTCAGTGCTGGCTGTCTGTCTGCTCGCACTTCCCTAAGTGCTGGCTGTCTGTCTGCTTACATTCCCCTGAGCGCTGTCTGTCTGTCTGCTCACGCTCCCCTCAGTGCTGTCTGTCTGTCTGTTCACACTCCACTCAGCGCTGTCTGTCTGTCTGCTCACACTCCCCTCAGAGCTGGCGGTCTCGGCTCACACTCCACTCAACACTATCTGTCTGTCTGCTCACAGACCCCTCAACACTGTCTGTCTGTCTACTCACATTGCCCTCAGTGTTGTCTGTCTGTCTGCTCACACTCTCCTCAATACTGTCTGTATGTCTGCTCATGCTCCCCTCAGTGCTGTCTGTCTGTCTGTCCGTTCACACTCCACTCAGCGCTGTCTGTCTGTTTGCTCACACTCCCTTCAGTGCTGGCTGTCGGTCTGCTCGCACTTCCCTCAGTGCTGTCAGTCTGTCTGTTCACACTCCCCTCAGCGCTGTCTGTCTGTCTACTCACAATCGCCTCAGTGCTACCTGTGTCTGCTCACACTCCTCTCAGTGCTGTCCGTGACTCTGCTCACACTCTCCTCACTGCTGTCTCTCCGTCTGCTCACATTACCTTCAGTGCTAGCTGTCTGTCCATCTGCTCAAACTCCCCTCAGCACTATCTGTCTATCTGCTCACCCTCCCCTCAGCGTTTCTGTCTGTCTGCGCACGCTCCCCTCAGCGCTGTCTGTCTGTCTGCTCACACTCCACTCAATGCTAGCTGTCTGTCTGCTCACACTCTCCTCAGTGCTGGCTGTCTGTCTGCATACACTCCCCTCAGTGCTGTCTGTCTGATTGCTCACACTCCCCTCAGTGCTTCTGTCTGTCTGCTCACACTCCCCTCAGCGCTGTATGTCTGTCTGCTCACACTCCCCTCAGCACTTTCTGTCCCTCTGCTCACAATCCCCACAGCGCTTTCAGTCTGTCTGCTTTCAATCCCCTCAGTGCTGTCTGTCTGTCTGCTTACAATCCACTGAGTACTGCCTGTCTGTCTGCTTACAATCCCCTCAGTGCTGTCTGTCTGTCTGCTCACACTCCCCTCAGCACTACCTGTCTGTCTGCTCACACTCCCCTCAGTACTGGCTGTCTGTCTGCTCACATTCCCCTCAGTACTGGCTGTCTGTCTGCTCACACTGCCCTCAGTGCTGGCTGTCCCTCTACTCACACTCCCCTCAGCGCTGTCTGTCTGTCTGCTCACACTCCCCTCAGTGCAGTCTGTACACACTCCTATCAGTGCTGTCTGTCTGCCTACACTCCCCTGAGCACTGTCTGCCTGTCTGCTCACACATCCCTCCGCACTGTCTGTCTGTCTGCACACATTCCCCTCACTGCTATCTGTCTGTGTGCTCACATTCCCCTCATTGTTGGCTGGCTTTCTGCTCACACTCCCCTCAGTGATACCTGTCTGTCTGCTCACATTCCCCTCAGCACTGTCTGTCTGTCTGCTCACATTCCCCTCAGTGCTGTCTGTCTGCCTGCTCACACACCCGTCCATGTGGGTTGGCTTTCGGCTCACACTCCCCTCAGCACTGTCTGTCAGTCTGCTCAAACTCTCCTCAGTGCTTCTGTCTGTCTGCTTACACTCCCCTCAGCGCTGTCTGTCTGCTCACACTCCCCTCAGTGCTGTCTGTCTGATCACAGTCCCCTCAGTGATGTCTCTCTGCTCATACTCCCCTCAGCACTACCTGTCTGTCTGTTTACACTCCCATCAGCACTGTCTGTCTGCTCACACTCCCCTCAGTGCTGTCTGTTCTCAAACCCCTCAGTGCTGTCTGTCTGCTCACACTCCCCTCAGTGCTGTCTGTCTGTCTGCTCACATTCCCCTCAATGCTGGCTGTCTGCTCGCACTCTCCTCAGTGCTGTCTGTCTGCCTGCTCACACGCCCCTCAGTGCTGGTTGGCTTTCGGCTCACTCTCCCCTCAGTGCTGTCTGTCTGCCCTCACTCCCCTCAGCACTGTCTGTCTGCTCACACTCTCCTCAGCGCTGTCTGTGTGTAAGCTCACACTCCCCTCAGCGCTGTCTGTCTGTCTGCTTACGCTCCCCTCAGTGCTACCTGTCTGTCTGCTCACAATCCACTCAGTGCTACCTGTCTGTCTGCTCACATTCCCTTCAGTATTGGCTGTCTGTCTGCTCACACTCCACTCAGTGTTATCTGTCTGTCTGCTCACACTCCCCTCAGTGCTTTCTGTTCACATTCCCCTCATCGCTGTCTGTCTGCTCACACTCTCCTCAGTGCTGTCTGTCTGTCTGCTCACACTCCACTCAGCGCTGTCTGTCTGTCTGCTCACACTTCCCTCAGTGCTGTCTGTTCACACTCCCCTCAGCGCTGTCTGTCTGCTTCCACTCCCCTCAGTTCTGTCTGTCTGTCTGCCCACGCTCCCCTCAGTGGTGTCTGTCTGTCTTCTCAGACTCCCCTCAGTGCTACCTGTCTGTCTGCTCACATTCCGTTTAGTACTGGCTGTCAACTTACACTCCCCTCAGTGCTGTCTGTTCACACTCCCCTCAGCGCTGTCTGTCTGCTTACAAACCCCTCAGTGCTGTCTGTCTATCTGCTGTAACTCCCCTCAGCGCTGTCTGTTCACTCTCCCTCAGCGCTGTCTGTCTGCTCACACTCCCCTCAGTGCTGTCTGTTCAGAAACCCCTCAGTGCTGTCTGTCTGCTCACACTCCCCTCAGTGCTGTCTGTCTGTCTGCTCACATTCCCCTCAATGCTGGCTGTCTGCTCACACGCCCCTCAGTGCTGTCTGTCTGCCTGCTCACTCACCCCTCAGTGCTGTCTGTCTGCTCACACTCCCCTCAGCACTGTCTGTCTGCTCACACTCTCCTCAGCGCTGTCTGTCTGTCTGCTCATGCTCCCCTCAGCGCTGTCAGTCTGTCTGCTCATGCTCCCCTCAGTGCTACCTGTCTGTCTGCTCACACTCCCCTCAGTGCTACCTGTCTGTCTGCTCACATTCCCTTGAGTATTGGCTGTCTGTCTGCTCACACTCCACTCAGTGTTATTTGTCTGTCTGCTCACACTCCCCTCAGTGCTGTCTGTTAACACTCCCCTCAGCGTTGTCTGTCTGCTTACACACCCCTCAGTGCTGTCTGTCTGTCTGCTCACGCTCACCTCAGTGCTGTCTGTCTGTCTTCTCACACTCCCCTCAGTGCTGCCTGTCTGCTCACATTCCATTCAGTGCTGGCTGTCTGTCTGCTCACACTCCCCTCAGCACTGTCTGTCTGCTCACACTCCCCTCACCGCTGTCAGTCTGTCTGCTCATGCTCCCCTCAGTGCTACCTGTCTGTCTGCTCACACTCCCCTCAGTGCTACCTGTCTGTCTGCTCACACTCCCCTCAGTGCTAACTGTCTGTCTGCTCACATTCCCTTCAGTATTGGCTGTCTGTCTGCTCACACTCCACTCAGTGTTATCTGTCTGTCTGCTCACACTCCCCTCAGCACTGTCTGTCTGCTCACACTCTCCTCAACGCTGTCTGTCTGTCTGCTCACACTCCCCTAAGCGCTGTCTGTCTGTCTGCTCACACTCCCTTCAGCACTGTCTGTCTGCTCACACTCTCCTCAGCGCTGTCTGTCTGTCTGCTCACGCTCCCCTCAGTGCTACCTGTCTGTCTGCTCACACTCCACTCAGTGTTATCTGTCTGTCTGCTCACACTCCCCTCAGTGCTGTCTGTTCACACTCCCCTCAGCGTTGTCTGTCTTCTCACACTCCCCTCAGTGCTGCCTGTCTGCTCACATTCCCTTCAGTACTGGCTATCTGCTCACACTCCCCTCAGTGCTGGCTGTCTGTCTGCTCACACTCCCCTCAGTGCTGTCTGTCTGATCACACTCCCCTCAGCGCTGTCTGTCTGCTTCCAGTCCCCTCAGTGCTGTCTGCCTGTCTGCTCACGCTCCCCTCAGTGCTGTCTGTCTGTCTGCTCAGACTCCCCTCAGTGCTACCTTTCTGTCTGCTCACATTCCGTTTAGTACTGGCTGTCTGTTCACACTCCCCTCAGCGCTGATTGTCTGCTTTCACACTCCTCAGTGCTGTCTGTCTGTTTGCTCTAACTCCCCTCAGCGCTGTCTGTCTGCTCACACTCTTCCCAGCGCTGTCTGTCTGTCTGCTCACACTCCCCTCATCGCTGTCTGTCTGTCTGCTCACGCTCCCCTCTGCACTGTCTGACTGTCTGCTCACACTCCCCTCAGTGCTACCTGTCTGTCTGCTCACACTCCCCTCAGTGCTACCTGTCTGTCTGCTCACACTCCCTTCAGCACTGTCTGTCTGCTCACACTCTCCTCAGCGCTGTCTGTCTGTCTGCTCACGCTCCCCTCAGTGCTACCTGTCTGTCTGCTCACACTCCACTCAGTGTGATCTATCTATCTGCTCACACTCCCCTCAGTGCTGTCCGATCACACTCCCCTCAGCGTTGCCTGTCTGCTTACACACCCCTCAGTGCTGTCTGTCTGTCTGCTCACGCTCACGGCAGTGCTGTCTGTCTGTCTTCTCACACTCCCCTCAGTGCTACCTGTCTTTCTGCTCACATTCCCTTCAATACTGGCTATCTGCTCACACTCCCCTCAGTGCTGGCTGTCTGTCTGCTCACACTCCCCTCAGTACTGTCTGTCTGTCTGCTCTCATTCCCCTCAATGCTGGCTGTCTGCTCGCACGCCACTCAGTGCTGTCTGTCTGCCTGCTCACACGCCCCTCTGTGCTGGTTGGCTGTCGGCTCACTCACCCCTCAGTGCTGTATGTCTGCTCACACGCCCCTCAGCACTGTCTGTCTGCTCACACTCTCCTCAGCGCTGTCTGACTGTCTGCTCACACTCTTCCCAGCGCTGTCTGTCTGTCTGCTCACACTCCCCTCAGCGCTGTCTGTCTGTCTGCTCACACTCCCCTCAGCACTGTCTGTCTGCTCGCACTCTCCTCAGCGCTGTCTGTCTGTCTGCTCATACTTCCTTCAGCGCTGTCTGTCTGTCTGCTCACGCTCCCCTCAGCGCTATCAGTCTGTCTGCTCATGCTCCCCTCAGTGCTACCTGTCTGTCTGCTCACACTCCCCTCAGTGCTACCTGTCTGTCTGCTCACATTCCCTTCAGTATTGGCTGTCTGTCTGCTCACACTCCACTCAGTGTTATCTGTCTGTCTGCTCACACTCCCCTCAGTGCTGTCTGTTCACACTCCCCTCAGTGTTTTCTGTCTGCTTACACACCCCTCAGTGCTGTCTGTCTGTCTGCTCACGCTCACCTCAGTGCTGTCTGTCTGTCTTCTCACACTCCCCTCAGTGCTGCCTGTCTGCTCACATTCCACTCAGTGCTGGCTGTCTGTCTGCTCACACTCCCCTCAGCACTGTCTATCTGTTCACACTCTCCTCAGCGCTGTCTGTCTGTCTGCTCACACTCCCCTCAGCGCTGTCTGTCTGTCTGCTCACGCGCCCCTCAGCGCTGTCAGTCTGTCTGCTCACACTCCCCTCAGTGCTACCTGTCTGTCTGCTCACACTCCCCTCAGTGCTACCTGTCTGTCTGCGCCCATTCCCTTGAGTATTGGCTGTCTGTCTGCTCACACTCCACTCAGTGTTATCTGTCTGTCTGCTCACACTCCCCTCAGTGCTGTCTGCTCCCACTCCCCTCAGCGTTGTCTGTCTGCTTACACACCCCTCAGTGCTGTCTGTCTGTCTGCTCACGCTCACCTCAGTGCTGTCTGTCTGTCTTCTCACACTCCACTCAGTGCTGCCTGTCTGCTCACATTCCCTTCAGTAGTGGCTATCTGCTCACACTCCCCTCAGTGCTGACTGTCTGTCTGCTCACACTCCCCTCAGCGCTGTCAGTCTGTCTGCTCACACTCCCCTCAGTGCTGTCTGTCTGATCACACTCCCCTCAGCGCTGTCTGTCTGCTTCCAGTCCCCTCAGTGCTGTGTGTCTGTCTGCTCACGGTCCCCTCAGTGCTGTCTGTCTGTCTTCTCAGACTCCCCTCAGTGCTACCTTTCTGTCTGCTCACATTCCGTTTAGTACTGGCTGTCTGTTCACACTCCCCTCAGCGCTGTCTGTCCGTCTGCTCACACTCCCCTCAGCACTGTCTGTCTGCTCACACTCTCCTCAGCGCTGTCTGTCTGTCTGCTCATACTCCCTTCAGCGCTGTCTGTCTGTCTGCTCACGCTCCCCTCAGCGCTGTCAGTCTGTCTGCTCATGCTCCCCTCAGTGCTACCTGTCTGTCTGCTCACACTCCCCTCAGTGCTACCTGTCTGTCTGCTCACATTCCCATGAGTATCGGCTGTCTGTCTGCTCACACTCCACTCAGTGTTATCTGTCTGTCTGCTCACACTCCCCTCAGTGCTGTCTGTTCACACTCCCCTCAGCGATGTCTGTCTGCTTACACACCCCTCAGTGCTGTCTGTCTGTCTGCTCACGCTCACCTCAGTGCTGTCTGTCTGTCTTCTCACACTCCCCTCAGTGCTGCCTGTCTGCTCGCATTCCACTTAGTGCTGGCTGTCTGTCTGCTCACACTCCCCTCAGCACTGTCTGTCTGCTCACAATCTCCTCAGCGCTGTCTGTCTGTCTGCTCACACTCCCCTCAGCGCTGTCTGTCTGTCTGCTCACGCTCCCATCAGCGCTGTCAGTCTGTCTGCTCATGCTCCCCTCAGTGCTACCTGTCTGTCTGCTCACACTCCCCTCAGTGCTACCTGTCTGTCTGCTCCCATTCCCTTGAGTATTGGCTGTCTGTCTGCTCACACTCCACTCAGTGTTATCTGTCTGTCTGCTCACACTCCCCTCAGTGCTGTCTGTTCACACTCCCCTCAGCGTTGTCTGTCTGCTTACACACCCCTCAGTGCTGTCTGTCTGTCTGCTCACACTCCACTCACTACTGTCTGCCTGCTCAAACTCACCTCAGTGCTGTCTGTCTGTCTTCTCACACTCCACTCAGTGCTGCCTGTCTGCTCACATTCCCTTCAGTAGTGGCTATCTGCTCACACTCCCCTCAGTGCTGACTGTCTGTCTGCTCACACTCCCCTCAGCGCTGTCAGTCTGTCTGCTCACACTCCCCTCAGTGCTGTCTGTCTGATCACACTCCCCTCAGCGCTGTCTGTCTGCTTCCAGTCCCCTCAGTGCTGTCTGTCTGTCTTCTCAGACTCCCGTCAGTGCTACCTTTCTGTCTGCTCACATTCCGTTTAGTACTGGCTGTCTGTTCACACTCCCCTCAGTGTAATCTGTCTTTCTGCTCACACTCCCCTCAGTGCTGTCTGTTCACACTCCCCTCAGCGCTGTCTGTCTGTCTGCTCACACTCCCCTCAGCGCTGTCTGTTCACTCTCCCTCAGCGCTGTCTGTCTGCTCACACTCCCCTCAGTGCTGTCTGTTCACAAACCCCTCAGTGCTGTTTGTCTGCCTGCTCACTCACCCCTCAGTGCTGTCTGTCTGCTCACACTCCCCTCAGCACTGTCTGTCTGCTCACACTCTCATCAGCGCTGTCTGTCTGCTCACACTCCCCTCAGTGCTAACTGTCTGTCTGCTCACATTCCCTTCAGTATTGGCTGTCTGTCTGCTCACACTCCCTTCAGCACTGTCTGTCTGCTCACACTCCCCTCAGTGCAGTCTGTCTGTCTGCTCACGCTCACCTCAGCGCTGTCAGTCTGTCTGCTCACGCTCCCCTCAGTGCTACCTGTCTGTCTGCTCACACTCCACTCAGCGTTATCTGTCTATCTGCTCACACTCCCCTCAGTGCTGTCTGTTCACACTCCCCTCAGCGTTGTCTGTCTTCTCACACTCCCCTCAGTGCTGCCTGTCTGCTCACATTCCCTTCAGTACTGGCTATCTGCTCACACTCCCCTCAGTGCTGGCTGTCTGTCTGCTCACACTCCCCTCAGTTCTGTCTGTCTGATCACACTCCCCTCAGCGCTGTCTGTCTGCTTCCAGTCCCCTCAGTGCTGTCTGCCTGTCTGCTCACCCTCCCTTCAGTGCTGTCTGTCTGTCTTCTCAGACTCCCCTCAGTGCTACCTTTCTGTCTGCTCACATTCCGTTTAGTACTGGCTGTCTGTTCACACTCCCCTCAGTGTAATCTGTCTTTCTGCTCACACTCCCCTCAGTGCTGTCTGTTCACACTCCCCTCAGCGTTGTCTGTCTGCTTACACACCCCTCAGTGCTGTCTGTCTGTCTGCTCACGCTCACCTCAGTGCTGTCTGTCTGTCTTCTCACACTCCACTCAGCGCTGCCTGTCTGCTCACATTCCCTTCAGTAGTGGCTATCTGCTCACACTCCCCTCAGTGCTGACTGTCTGTCTGCTCACACTCCCCTCAGCGCTGTCAGTCTGTCTGCTCACACTCCCCTCAGTGCTGTCTGTCTGATCACACTCCCCTCAGCGCTGTCTGTCTGCTTCCAGTCCCCTCAGTGCTGTGTGTCTGTCTGCTCACGCTCCCCTCAGTGCTGTCTGTCTGTCTTCTCAGACTCCCCTCAGTGCTACCTTTCTGTCTGCTCACATTCCGTTTAGTACTGGCTGTCTGTTCACACTCCCCTCAGTGTAATCTGTCTTTCTGCTCACACTCCCCTCAGTGCTGTCTGTTCACACTCCCCTCAGCGCTGATTGTCTGCTTACACACTCCTCAGTGCTGTCTGTCTGTTTGCTCTAACTCCCCTCAGCACTGTCTGTCTGCTCACACTCTTCCCAGCGCTGTCTGTCTGTCTGCTCACACTCCCCTCAGCGCTGTCTGTCTGTCTGCTCACGCTCCCCTCTGCACTGTCTGACTGTCTGCTCACACTCCCCTCAGTGCTACCTGTCTGTCTGCTCACACTCCCCTCAGTGCTACCTGTCTGTCTGCTCTCATTCCCTTCAGTATTTGCGGTCTGTCTGCTCACACTCCACTCAGTTTGATCTATCTGTCTGCTCACACTCCCCTCAGTGCTGTCCGATCACACTCCCCTCAGCATTGCCTGTCTGCTTACACACCCCTCAGTGCTGTCTGTCTGTCTGCTCACGCTCACCTCAGTGCTGTCTGTCTGTCTTCTCACACACCCCTCAGTGCTACCTGTCTTTCTGCTCACATTCCCTTCAATACTGGCTATCTGCTCACACTCCCCTCAGTGCTGGCTGTCTGTCTGCTCACACTGCCCTCAGTGCTGTCTGTCTGTCTGCTCTCATTCCCCTCAATGCTGGCTGTCTGCTCACAAGCCCCTCAGCGCTGTTTGTCTGCCTGCTCACACGCCCCTCTGTGCTGGTTGGCTGCCGGCTCACTCACCCCTCAGTGCTGTCTGTCTGCTCACACGCCCCTCAGCACTGTCTGTCTGCTCACACTCTCATCAGCGCTGTCTGTGTGTATGCTCACATCCCCCTCAGCGCTGTCTCTCTGTCTGCTCACGCTCCCCTCAGCGCTGTCTGTCTGTCTGCTCACGCTCCCCTCAGTGCTAACTGTCTGTCTGCTCACATTCCCTTCAGTATTGGCTGTCTGTCTGCTCACACTCCACTCAGTGTTATCTGTCTGTCTGCTCACACTCTCCTCAGTCCTGTCTGTTCACGCTCCCCTCAGCGCTATCTGTCTGCTTACACTCCCCTCAGCACTATCTGTCAGCTCACACTCTCCTCAGCGCTGTCTGTCTGTCTGCTCACTCTCCCCTCAGCGCTGTCTGTCTGTCTGCTCACACTCCCCTCAGCACTGTCTGTCTGCTCACACTCTCCTCAGCGCTGTCTGTCTGTCTGCTCACACTCCCCTCAGCGCTGTCTGTCTGTCTGCTCACGCTCCCCTCAGTGCTGTCTGTCTGTCTGCTCACGCTCACCTCAGTGCTGTCTGTCTGTCTTCTCACACTCCACTCAGTGCTGCCTGTCTGCTCACATTCCCTTCAGTA
This sequence comes from Carcharodon carcharias, assembly GCF_017639515.1. NCBI lineage: Eukaryota > Metazoa > Chordata > Chondrichthyes > Lamniformes > Lamnidae > Carcharodon > Carcharodon carcharias. Next base: position 95,531,308 of record NC_054474.1, read on the forward strand.
GTGGCTATCTGCTCACACTCCTCTCAGCACTGTCTGTCTGCTCACACTCTCCTCAGCGCTGACTGCCTGTCTGCTCACACTCTCCTCAGCGCTGTCTGTCTGTCTGCTCACACTCTCCTCAGTGCTGTCTGTCTGTCTGCTCACACTCCCCTCAGCACTGTCTGTCTGCTCACACTCTCCTCAGCGCTGTCTGTCTGTCTGCTCACACTCCCCTCAGCGCTGTCTGTCTATCTGCTCAACTCCCCTCAGCGCTGTCTGTCTGTCTGCTCACGCTCCCCTCAGTGCTACCTGTCTGTCTGCTCACACTCCCCTCTGTGCTACCTGTCTGTCTGCTCACATTCCTTTCAGTATTGGCTGTCTGTCTGCTCACACTCCACTCACTGTTATCTCTCTGTCTGCTCACACTCCCCTCAGTGCTTTCTGTTCACACTCCCCTCAGCGTAGTCTGTCTGCTTACACAGCCCTCAGTGCTGTCTGTCTGTCTGCTCACGCTCACCTCAGTGCTGTCTGTCTGTCTTCTCACACTCCCCTCAGTGCTACCTGTCCGTCTGCTCACATTCCTTTCAGTAGTGGCCATCTGCTCACGCTCCCCTCAGTGCTGGCTGTCTGTCTGCTCACACTCCCCCCAGCGCTGTCTGTCTGTCTGCTCACGCTCCCCTCAGTGCTGTCTGTCTGATCACACTGCCCTCAGTGCTGGCTGTCTGTCTGCTCACACTCCCCTCAGTGCTGTCTGTCTGTCTGCTCACACTCCCCTCAGCGCTGTCTGTCTGTCTGTCTGCCCACACTCCCCTCAGTGCTGTCTGTTCACACTCCCCTCAGTGCTGTCTGTCTGCTTACACACCCTACAGTGCTGTCTGTCTGTCTGTCACGCTCCCTTCAGTGCTACCTGTCTGTCTGCTCACATTCCCTTCAGTACTGGCTATCTGCTCACACTCCCCTCACTGCTGGCTGTCTGTCTTCTCACACACCCCTCAGCACTGTCTGTCTGTCTGCTCACATTCCCCTCAGTGCTGTCTGTCTGATCACACTCCCCTCAGCGCTGTCTGTCTGCTTCAACTCCCCTCAGTGCTGTCTGTCTGCCTGCTCACGCTACCCTCACTGCTGTCTGTCTGTCTGCTCACACACCCCTCAGTGCTGCCTGTCTGTCTGCTCACATTCACTTCAGTACTGGTTGTCTGTCTGTTCACACACCCCTCAGTGCAGTCTGTCTGTCTGTTCACACTCCACTCAGCGTTGTCTCTCTGCTCACACTCCCCTCAGCACTGTCTGTCCGTCTGCTCACACTCCCCACAGCGCTGTCTGTCTGTTTGCCCACACTCCCCTCAGTGCTGGCTGTCTGTCTGCTCGCACTTCCCTAAGTGCTGGCTGTCTGTCTGCTTACACTCCCCTGAGCGCTGTCTGTCTGTCTGCTCACACTCCCCTCAGTGCAGTCTGTCTGTCTGCTCACGCTCCCCTCAGCGCTGTCAGTCTGTCTGCTCACGCTCCCCTCAGTGCTACCTGTCTGTCTGCTCACACTCCACTCAGCGTTATCTGTCTATCTGCTCACACTCCCCTCAGTGCTGTCTGTTCACACTCCCCTCAGCGTTGTCTGTCTTCTCACACTCCCCTCAGTGCTGCCTGTCTGCTCACATTCCCTTCAGTACTGGCTATCTGCTCACACTCCCCTCAGTGCTGGCTGTCTGTCTGCTCACACTCCCCTCAGTTCTGTCTGTCTGATCACACTCCCCTCAGCGCTGTCTGTCTGCTTCCAGTCCCCTCAGTGCTGTCTGCCTGTCTGCTCACCCTCCCTTCAGTGCTGTCTGTCTGTCTTCTCAGACTCCCCTCAGTGCTACCTTTCTGTCTGCTCACATTCCGTTTAGTACTGGCTGTCTGTTCACACTCCCCTCAGTGTAATCTGTCTTTCTGCTCACACTCCCCTCAGTGCTGTCTGTTCACACTCCCCTCAGCGTTGTCTGTCTGCTTACACACCCCTCAGTGCTGTCTGTCTGTCTGCTCACGCTCACCTCAGTGCTGTCTGTCTGTCTTCTCACACTCCACTCAGCGCTGCCTGTCTGCTCACATTCCCTTCAGTAGTGGCTATCTGCTCACACTCCCCTCAGTGCTGACTGTCTGTCTGCTCACACTCCCCTCAGCGCTGTCAGTCTGTCTGCTCACACTCCCCTCAGTGCTGTCTGTCTGATCACACTCCCCTCAGCGCTGTCTGTCTGCTTCCAGTCCCCTCAGTGCTGTGTGTCTGTCTGCTCACGCTCCCCTCAGTGCTGTCTGTCTGTCTTCTCAGACTCCCCTCAGTGCTACCTTTCTGTCTGCTCACATTCCGTTTAGTACTGGCTGTCTGTTCACACTCCCCTCAGTGTAATCTGTCTTTCTGCTCACACTCCCCTCAGTGCTGTCTGTTCACACTCCCCTCAGCGCTGATTGTCTGCTTACACACTCCTCAGTGCTGTCTGTCTGTTTGCTCTAACTCCCCTCAGCACTGTCTGTCTGCTCACACTCTTCCCAGCGCTGTCTGTCTGTCTGCTCACACTCCCCTCAGCGCTGTCTGTCTGTCTGCTCACGCTCCCCTCTGCACTGTCTGACTGTCTGCTCACACTCCCCTCAGTGCTACCTGTCTGTCTGCTCACACTCCCCTCAGTGCTACCTGTCTGTCTGCTCTCATTCCCTTCAGTATTTGCGGTCTGTCTGCTCACACTCCACTCAGTTTGATCTATCTGTCTGCTCACACTCCCCTCAGTGCTGTCCGATCACACTCCCCTCAGCATTGCCTGTCTGCTTACACACCCCTCAGTGCTGTCTGTCTGTCTGCTCACGCTCACCTCAGTGCTGTCTGTCTGTCTTCTCACACACCCCTCAGTGCTACCTGTCTTTCTGCTCACATTCCCTTCAATACTGGCTATCTGCTCACACTCCCCTCAGTGCTGGCTGTCTGTCTGCTCACACTGCCCTCAGTGCTGTCTGTCTGTCTGCTCTCATTCCCCTCAATGCTGGCTGTCTGCTCACAAGCCCCTCAGCGCTGTTTGTCTGCCTGCTCACACGCCCCTCTGTGCTGGTTGGCTGCCGGCTCACTCACCCCTCAGTGCTGTCTGTCTGCTCACACGCCCCTCAGCACTGTCTGTCTGCTCACACTCTCATCAGCGCTGTCTGTGTGTATGCTCACATCCCCCTCAGCGCTGTCTCTCTGTCTGCTCACGCTCCCCTCAGCGCTGTCTGTCTGTCTGCTCACGCTCCCCTCAGTGCTAACTGTCTGTCTGCTCACATTCCCTTCAGTATTGGCTGTCTGTCTGCTCACACTCCACTCAGTGTTATCTGTCTGTCTGCTCACACTCTCCTCAGTCCTGTCTGTTCACGCTCCCCTCAGCGCTATCTGTCTGCTTACACTCCCCTCAGCACTATCTGTCAGCTCACACTCTCCTCAGCGCTGTCTGTCTGTCTGCTCACTCTCCCCTCAGCGCTGTCTGTCTGTCTGCTCACACTCCCCTCAGCACTGTCTGTCTGCTCACACTCTCCTCAGCGCTGTCTGTCTGTCTGCTCACACTCCCCTCAGCGCTGTCTGTCTGTCTGCTCACGCTCCCCTCAGTGCTGTCTGTCTGTCTGCTCACGCTCACCTCAGTGCTGTCTGTCTGTCTTCTCACACTCCACTCAGTGCTGCCTGTCTGCTCACATTCCCTTCAGTAGTGGCTATCTGCTCACACTCCTCTCAGCACTGTCTGTCTGCTCACACTCTCCTCAGCGCTGACTGCCTGTCTGCTCACACTCTCCTCAGCGCTGTCTGTCTGTCTGCTCACACTCTCCTCAGTGCTGTCTGTCTGTCTGCTCACACTCCCCTCAGCACTGTCTGTCTGCTCACACTCTCCTCAGCGCTGTCTGTCTGTCTGCTCACACTCCCCTCAGCGCTGTCTGTCTATCTGCTCAACTCCCCTCAGCGCTGTCTGTCTGTCTGCTCACGCTCCCCTCAGTGCTACCTGTCTGTCTGCTCACACTCCCCTCTGTGCTACCTGTCTGTCTGCTCACATTCCTTTCAGTATTGGCTGTCTGTCTGCTCACACTCCACTCACTGTTATCTCTCTGTCTGCTCACACTCCCCTCAGTGCTTTCTGTTCACACTCCCCTCAGCGTAGTCTGTCTGCTTACACAGCCCTCAGTGCTGTCTGTCTGTCTGCTCACGCTCACCTCAGTGCTGTCTGTCTGTCTTCTCACACTCCCCTCAGTGCTACCTGTCCGTCTGCTCACATTCCTTTCAGTAGTGGCCATCTGCTCACGCTCCCCTCAGTGCTGGCTGTCTGTCTGCTCACACTCCCCCCAGCGCTGTCTGTCTGTCTGCTCACGCTCCCCTCAGTGCTGTCTGTCTGATCACACTGCCCTCAGTGCTGGCTGTCTGTCTGTTCACACTCCCCTCAGTGCTGTCTGTCTGTCTGCTCACACTCCCCTCAGCGCTGTCTGTCTGTCTGTCTGCCCACACTCCCCTCAGTGCTGTCTGTTCACACTCCCCTCAGTGCTGTCTGTCTGCTTACACACCCTACAGTGCTGTCTGTCTGTCTGTCACGCTCCCCTCAGTGCTACCTGTCTGTCTGCTCACATTCCCTTCAGTACTGGCTATCTGCTCACACTCCCCTCACTGCTGGCTGTCTGTCTTCTCACACACCCCTCAGCACTGTCTGTCTGTCTGCTCACATTCCCCTCAGTGCTGTCTGTCTGATCACACTCCCCTCAGCGCTGTCTGTCTGCTTCAACTCCCCTCAGTGCTGTCTGTCTGCCTGCTCACGCTACCCTCACTGCTGTCTGTCTGTCTGCTCACACACCCCTCAGTGCTGCCTGTCTGTCTGCTCACATTCACTTCAGTACTGGTTGTCTGTCTGTTCACACACCCCTCAGTGCAGTCTGTCTGTCTGTTCACACGCCACTCAGCGTTGTCTCTCTGCTCACACTCCCCTCAGCACTGTCTGTCCGTCTGCTCACACTCCCCACAGCGCTGTCTGTCTGTTTGCCCACACTCCCCTCAGTGCTGGCTGTCTGTCTGCTCGCACTTCCCAAAGTGCTGGCTGTCTGTCTGCTTACACTCCCCTGAGCGCTGTCTGTCTGTCTGCTCACGCTCCCCTCAGTGCTGTCTGTCTGTCTGCTCACGCTCCCCTCAGTGCTAACTGTCTGTCTGCTCATATTCCCTTCAGTATTGGCTGTCTCTCTGCTCACACTCCACTCAGTGTTATCCGTCTGTCTGCTCACACTCTCCTCAGTCCTGTCTGTTCACACTCCCCTCAGCGCTATCTGTCTGCTTACACTCCCCTCAGCACTATCTGTCAGCTCACACTCTCCTCAGCGCTGTCTGTCTGTCTGCTCACTCTCCCCTTAACGCTGTCTGTCTGTCTGCTCACACTCCCCTCAGCACTGTCTGTCTGCTCACACTCTCCTCAGCGCTGTCTGTCTGTCTGCTCATACTCCGTTCAGCGCTGTCTGTCTGTCTGCTCACACTCCCCTCAGCGCTGTCAGTCTGTCTGCTCATGCTCCCCTCAGTGCTACCTGTCTGTCTGCTCACACTCCCCTCAGTGCTACCTGTCTGTTTGCTCACATTCCCTTGAGTATTGGCTGTCTGTCTGCTCACACTCCCCTCAGTGCTGTCTGTTCACACTCCCCTCAGCATTGTCTGTCTGCTTACACACCCCTCAGTGCTGTTTGTCTGTCTGCTCATGCTCACCTCAGTGCTGTCTGTCTGTCTTCTCACACTCCCCTCAGTGCTGCCTGTCTGCTCACATTCCACTCAGTGCTGACTGTCTGTCTGCTCACACTCCCCTCAGCACTGTCTATCTGCTCACACTCTCCTCAGCGCTGTCTGTCTGTCTGCTCACACTCCCCTCAGCGCTGTCTGTCTGTCTGCTCACGCTCCCCTCAGCGCTGTCAGTCTGTCTGCTCACACTCCCCTCAGTGCTACCTGTCTGTCTGCTCACACTCCCCTCAGTGCTACCTGTCTGTCTGCTCCCATTCCCTTGAGTATTGGCTGTCTGTCTGCTCACACACCACTCAGTGTTATCTGTCTGTCTGCTCACACTCCCCTCAGTGCTGTCTGTTCACACTCCCCTCAGCGTTGTCTGTCTGTCTGCTCACGCTCACCTCAGTGCTGTCTGTCTGTCTTCTCACACTCCACTCAGTGCTGCCTGTCTGCTCACATTCCCTTCAGTAGTGGCTATCTGCTCACACTCCCCTCAGTGCTGACTGTCTGTCTGCTCACACTCCCCTCAGCGCTGTCAGTCTGTCTGCTCACACTCCCCTCAGTGCTGTCTGTCTGATCACACTCCCCTCAGCGCTGTCTGTCTGCTTCCAGTCCCCTCAGTGCTGTGTGTCTGTCTTCTCAGACTCCCCTCAGTGCTAACTTTCTGTCTGCTCACATTCCATTTAGTACTGGCTGTCTGTTCACACTCCCCTCAGCGCTGTCTGTCCGTCTGCTCACACTCCCATCAGCACTGTCTGTCTGTCTGCTCTCATTCCCCTCAATGCTGGCTGTCTGCTCACAAGCCCCTCAGCGCTGTTTGTCTGCCTGCTCACACGCCCCTCTGTGCTGGTTGGCTGCCGGCTCACTCACCCCTCAGTGCTGTCTGTCTGCTCACACGCCCCTCAGCACTGTCTGTCTGCTCACACTCTCATCAGCACTGTCTGTGTGTGTGCTCACATCCCCCTCAGCGCTGTCTCTCTGTCTGCTCACGCTCCCCTCAGCGCTGTCTGTCTGTCTGCTCACGCTCCCCTCAGTGCTAACTGTCTGTCTGCTCACATTCCCTTCAGTATTGGCTGTCTGTCTGCTCACACTCCACTCAGTGTTATCTGTCTGTCTGCTCACACTCTCCTCAGTCCTGTCTGTTCACGCTCCCCTCAGCGCTATCTGTCTGCTTACACTCCCCTCAGCACTATCTGTCAGCTCACACTCTCCTCAGCGCTGTCTGTCTGTCTGCTCACTCTCCCCTCAGCGCTGTCTGTCTGTCTGCTCACACTCCCCTCAGCACTGTCTGTCTGCTCACACTCTCCTCAGCGCTGTCTGTCTGTCTGCTCACACTCCCCTCAGCGCTGTCTGTCTGTCTGCTCACGCTCCCCTCAGTGCTGTCTGTCTGTCTGCTCACGCTCACCTCAGTGCTGTCTGTCTGTCTTCTCACACTCCACTCAGTGCTGCCTGTCTGCTCACATTCCCTTCAGTAGTGGCTATCTGCTCACACTCCTCTCAGCACTGTCTGTCTGCTCACACTCTCCTCAGCGCTGACTGCCTGTCTGCTCACACTCTCCTCAGCGCTGTCTGTCTGTCTGCTCACACTCTCCTCAGTGCTGTCTGTCTGTCTGCTCACACTCCCCTCAGCACTGTCTGTCTGCTCACACTCTCCTCAGCGCTGTCTGTCTGTCTGCTCACACTCCCCTCAGCGCTGTCTGTCTATCTGCTCAACTCCCCTCAGCGCTGTCTGTCTGTCTGCTCACGCTCCCCTCAGTGCTACCTGTATGTCTGCTCACACTACCCTCTGTGCTACCTGTCTGTCTGCTCACATTCCTTTCAGTATTGGCTGTCTGTCTGCTCACACTCCACTCACTGTTATCTCTCTGTCTGCTCACACTCCCCTCAGTGCTTTCTGTTCACACTCCCCTCAGCGTAGTCTGTCTGCTTACACAGCCCTCAGTGCTGTCTGTCTGTCTGCTCACGCTCACCTCAGTGCTGTCTGTCTGTCTTCTCACACTCCCCTCAGTGCTACCTGTCCGTCTGCTCACATTCCTTTCAGTAGTGGCCATCTGCTCACGCTCCCCTCAGTGCTGGCTGTCTGTCTGCTCACACTCCCCTCAGCGCTGTCTGTCTGTCTGCTCACGCTCCCCTCAGTGCTGTCTGTCTGATCACACTGCCCTCAGTACTGGCTGTCTGTCTGCTCACACTCCCCTCAGTGCTGTCTGTCTGTCTGCTCACACTCCCCTCAACGCTGTCTGTCTGTCTGTCTGCCCACACTCCCCTCAGTGCTGTCTGTTCACACTCCCCTCAGTGCTGTCTGTCTGCTTACACACCCTACAGTGCTGTCTGTCTGTCTGTCACGCTCCCCTCAGTGCTACCTGTCTGTCTGCTCACATTCCCTTCAGTACTGGCTATCTGCTCACACTCCCCTCACTGCTGGCTGTCTGTCTTCTCACACACCCCTCAGCACTGTCTGTCTGTCTGCTCACATTCCCCTCAGTGCTGTCTGTCTGATCACACTCCCCTCAGCGCTGTCTGTCTGCTTCAACTCCCCTCAGTGCTGTCTGTCTGCCTGCTCACGCTACCCTCACTGCTGTCTGTCTGTCTGCTCACACACCCCTCAGTGCTACCTGTCTGTCTGCTCCCATTCCCTTGAGTATTGGCTGTCTGTCTGCTCACACTCCACTCAGTGTTATCTGTCTGTCTGCTCACACTCCCCTCAGTGCTGTCTGTTCACACTCCCCTCAACGTTGTCTGTCTGTCTGCTCACGCTCACCTCAGTGCTGTCTGTCTGTCTTCTCACACTCCACTCAGTGCTGCCTGTCTGCTCACATTCCCTTCAGTAGTGGCTATCTGCTCACACTCCCCTCAGTGCTGACTGTCTGTCTGCTCACACTCCCCTCAGCGCTGTCAGTCTGTCTGCTCACACTCCCCTCAGTGCTGTCTGTCTGATCACACTCCCCTCAGCGCTGTCTGTCTGCTTCCAGTCCCCTCAGTGCTGTGTGTCTGTCTGCTCACGCTCCCCTCAGTGCTGTCTGTCTGTCTTCTCAGACTCCCCTCAGTGCTACCTTTCTGTCTGCTCACATTCCATTTAGTACTGGCTGTCTGTTCACACTCCCCTCAGCGCTGTCTGTCCGTCTGCTCACACTCCCATCAGCACTGTCTGTCTGCTCACACTCTCCTCAGCGCTGTCTGTCTGTCTGCTCATACTCCATTCAGCGCTGTCTGTCTGTCTGCTCACGCTCCCCTCAGCGCTGTCAGTCTGTCTGCTAATGCTCCCCTCAGTGCTACCTGTCTGTCTGCTCACACTCCCCTCAGTGCTACCTGTCTGTCTGCTCACACTCACTTGAGTATTGGCTGTCTGTCTGCTCACACTCCACTCAGTGTTATCTGTCTGTCTGCTCACACTCCCCTCAGTGCTGTCTGTTCACACTCCCCTCAGCGTTGTCTGTCTGCTTACACACCCCTCAGTGCTGTCTGTCTGTCTGCTCACGCTCACCTCAGTGCTGTCTGTCTGTCTTCTCACACTCCCCTCAGTGCTGCCTGTCTGCTCACATTCCACTCAGTAGTGGCTATCTGCTCACACTCCCCTCAGTGCTGACTGTCTGTCTGCTCACACTCCCCTCAGCGCTGTCAGTCTGTCTGCTCACACTCCCCTCAGTGCTGTCTGTCTGATCACACTCCCCTCAGCGCTGTCTGTCTGCTTCCAGTCCCCTCAGTGCTGTGTGTCTGTCTGCTCACGCTCCCCTCAGTGCTGTCTGTCTGTCTTCTCAGACTCCCCTCAGTGCTACCTTTCTGTCTGCTCACATTCCATTTAGTACTGGCTGTCGGTTCACACTCCCCTCAGCGCTGTCTGTCCGTCTGCTCACACTCCCCTCAGCACTGTCTGTCTGCTCACACTCTCCTCAGCGCTGTCTGTCTGTCTGCTCATACTCCATTCAGCGCTGTCTGTCTGTCTGCTCACGCTCCCCTCAGCGCTGCCTGTCTGCTCACAGTCCCTTCAGTAGTGGCTATCTGCTCACACTCCTCTCAGTGCTGACTGTCTGTCTGCTCACACTCCCCTCAGTGTTATCTGTCTGTCTGCTCAAACTCCCCTCAGCATTGTCTGTTCACACTCCCTCAGCACTGTCTGTCTGCTCACATTCCCCTCAGTGCTGTCTGTCTGTCTGTCTGCTCACAAAACCGTCAGAGCTGACTGCCTGTCTGCTCACACTCTCCTCAGCGCTGTCTGTCTGTCTGCTCACACTCTCCTCAGTGCTGTCTGTCTGTCTGCTCACACTCCCCTCAGCACTGTCTGTCTGCTCACACTCTCCTCAGCGCTGCCTGTCTGTCTGCTCACGCTCCCCTCAGTGCTACCTGTCTGTCTGCTCACACTCCCCTTTGTGCTACCTGTCTGTCTGCTCACATTCCTTTCAGTATTGGCTGTCTGTCTGCTCACACTCCACTCACTGTTATCTCTCTGTCTGCTCACACTCCCCTCAGTGCTTTCTGTTCACACTCCCCTCAGCGTAGTCTGTCTGCTTACACAGCCCTCAGTGCTGTCTGTCTGTCTGCTCACGCTCACCTCAGTGCTGTCTGTCTGTCTTCTCACACTCCCCTCAGTGCTACCTGTCCGTCTGCTCACATTCCTTTCAGTAGTGGCCATCTGCTCACGCTCCCCTCAGTGCTGGCTGTCTGTCTGCTCTAACTCCCCTCAGCGCTGTCTGTCCGTCTGCTCACAGTCCCCTCAGTGCTGTCTGTCTGATCACACTGCCCTCAGTGCTGGCTGTCTGTCTGCTCACACACCCCTCAGCGCTGTCTGTCTGTCTGCCCACACTCCCCTCAGTGCTGTCTGTTCACACTCCCCTCAGTGCTGTCTGTCTGCTTACACACCCCACAGTGCTGTCTGTCTGTCTGTCACGCTCCCCTCAGTGCTACCTGTCTGTCTGCTCACATTCCCTTCAGTACTGGCTATCTGCTCACACTCCCCTCACTGCTGGCTGTCTGTCTTCTCACACACCCCTCAGCGCTATCTGTCTGTCTGCTCACATTCCCCTCAGTGTTGTCTGTCTGATCACACTCCCCTCAGCGCTGTCTGTCTGCTTCAACTCCCCTCAGTGCTGTCTGTCTGCCTGCTCACGCTACCCTCACTGCTGTCTGTCTGTCTGCTCACACACCCCTCAGTGCTGCCTGTCTGTCTGCTCACATTCACTTCAGTACTGGTTGTCCGTCTGTTCACACTCCCCTCAGTGCAGTCTGTCTGTCTGTTCACACTCCACTCAGCGTTGTCTCTCTGCTCACACTCCCCTCAGCACTGTCTGTCCGTCTGCTCACACTCCCCACAGCGCTGTCTGTCTGTTTGCCCACACTCCCCTCAGTGCTGTCTGTCTGACTGCTCACACTCCCCTCTGTGCTACCTGTCTGTCTGCTCACATTCCCTTCAGTATTGGCTGTCTGTCTGCTCACACTCCACTCAGTGTTATCTCTCTGTCTGCTCACAATCCCCTCAGTGCTTTCTGTTCACACTCCCCTCAGCGTTGTCTGTCTGCGTACACACCCCTCATTGCTGTCTGTCTGTCTGCTCACGCTAACCTCAGTGCTGTCTGTCTGTCTTCTCACACTCCACTCAGAGCTACCTGTCCGTCTGCTCACATTCCCTTCAGTAGTGGCCATCTGCTCACGCTCCCCTCAGTGCTGGCTGTCTGTCTGCTCACACTCCCCTCAGCGCTGTCTGTCTGTCTGCTCATGCTCACCTCAGTGCTGTCTGTCTGTCTGCTCACACTCCCCTCAGTGCTACCTGTCCGTCTGCTCACATTCCCTTCAGTAGTGGCCATCTGCTCACGCTGCCCTCAGTGCTGCCTGTCTGTCTGCTCACATTCACTTCAGTACTGGTTGTCTGTCCGTTCACACTCCCCTCAGTGCAGTCTGTCTGTCTGTTCACACTCCACTCAGCGTTGTCTCTCTGCTCACACTCCCCTCAGCACTGTCTGTCCGTCTGCTCACACTCCCCACAGCGCTGTCTGTCTGTTTGCCCACACTCCCCTCAGTGCTGTCTGTCTGACTGCTCGCACTTCCCTAAGTGCTGGCTGTCTGTCTGCTTAAACTCCCCTGAGCGCTGTCTGTCTGTCTGCTCACGCTCCCCTCAGTGCTGTCTGTCTGTCTGCTCACGCTCCCCTCAGTGCTAACTGTCTGTCTGCTCACATTCCCTTCAGTATTGGCTGTCTCTCTGCTCACACTCCACTCAGTGTTATCCGTCTGTCTGCTCACACTCTCCTCAGTCCTGTCTGTTCACGCTCCCCTCAGCGCTATCTGTCTGCTTACACTCCCCTCAGCACTATCTGTCAGCTCACACTCTCCTCAGCGCTGTCTGTCTGTCTGCTCACTCTCCCCTTAGCGCTGTCTGTCTGTCTGCTCACACTCCCCTCAGCACTGTCTGTCTGCTCACACTCTCCTCAGCGCTGTCTGTCTGTCTGCTCATACTCCGTTCAGCGCTGTCTGTCTGTCTGCTCAAACTCCCCTCAGCGCTGTCAGTCTGTCTGCTCATGCTCCCCTCAGTGCTGCCTGTCTGTCTGCTCACACTCCCCTCAGTGCTACCTGTCTGTCTGCTCACATTCCCTTGAGTATTGGCTGTCTGTCTGCTCACACTACCCTCAGTGCTGTCTGTTCACACTCCCCTCAGCGTTGTCTGTCTGCTTACACACCCCTCAGTGCTGTTTGTCTGTCTGCTCATGCTCACCTCAGTGCTGTCTGTCTGTCTTCTCACACTCCCCTCAGTGCTGCCTGTCTGCTCACATTCCACTCAGTGCTGACTGTCTGTCTGCTCACACTCCCCTCAGCACTGTCTATCTGCTCACACTCTCCTCAGCGCTGTCTGTCTGTCTGCTCACACTCCCCTCAGCGCTGTCTGTCTGTCTGCTCACGCTCCCCTCAGCGCTGTCAGTCTGTCTGCTCACACTCCCCTCAGTGCTACCTGTCTGTCTGCTCACACTCCCCTCAGTGCTACCTGTCTGTCTGCTCCCATTCCCTTGAGTATTGGCTGTCTGTCTGCTCACACTCCACTCAGTGTTATCTGTCTGTCTGCTCACACACACCTCAGTGCTGTCTGTTCACACTCCCCTCAGCGTTGTCTGTCTGCTTACACACCCCTCAGTGCTGTCTGTCTGTCTGCTCACGCTCACCTCAGTGCTGTCTGTCTGTCTTCTCACACTCCACTCAGTGCTGCCTGTCTGCTCACATTCCCTTCAGTAGTGGCTATCTGCTCACACTCCCCTCAGTGCTGACTGTCTGTCTGCTCACACTCCCCTCAGCGCTGTCAGTCTGTCTGCTCACACTCCCCTCAGTGCTGTCTGTCTGATCACACTCCCCTCAGCGCTGTCTGTCTGCTTCCAGTCCCCTCAGTGCTGTGTGTCTGTCTGCTCACGCTCCCCTCAGTGCTGTCTGTCTGTCTTCTCAGACTCCCCCCAGTGCTACCTTTCTGTCTGCTCACATTCCATTTAGTACTGGCTGTCTGTTCACACTCCCCTCAGCGCTGTCTGTCCGTCTGCTCACACTCCCATCAGCACTGTCTGTCTGCTCACACTCTCCTCAGCGCTGTCTGTCTGTCTGCTCATACTCCATTCAGCGCTGTCTGTCTGTCTGCTCACACTCCCCTCAGCGCTGTCAGTCTGTCTGCTAATGCTCCCCTCAGTGCTACCTGTCTGTCTGCTCACACTCCCCTCAGTGCTACCTGTCTGTCTGCTCACACTCCCTTGAGTATTGGCTGTCTGTCTGCTCACACTCCACTCAGTATTATCTGTCTGTCTGCTCACACTCCCCTCAGTGCTGTCTGTTCACACTCCCCTCAGCGTTGTCTGTCTGCTTACACACCCCTCAGTGCTGTCTGTCTGTCTGCTCACGCTCACCTCAGTGCTGTCTGTCTGTCTTCTCACACTCCCCTCAGTGCTGCCTGTCTGCTCACATTCCACTCAGTAGTGGCTATCTGCTCACACTCCCCTCAGTGCTGACTGTCTGTCTGCTCACACTCCCCTCAGCGCTGTCAGTCTGTCTGCTCACACTCCCCTCAGTGCTGTCTGTCTGATCACACTCCCCTCAGCGCTGTCTGTCTGCTTCCAGTCCCCTCAGTGCTGTGTGTCTGTCTGCTCACGCTCCCCTCAGTGCTGTCTGTCTGTCTTCTCAGACTCCCCTCAGTGCTACCTTTCTGTCTGCTCACATTCCATTTAGTACTGGCTGTCTGTTCACACTCCCCTTAGCGCTGTCTGTCCGTCTGCTCACACTCCCCTCAGCACTGTCTGTCTGCTCACACTCTCCTCAGCGCTGTCTGTCTGTCTGCTCATACTCCATTCAGCGCTGTCTGTCTGTCTGCTCACGCTCCCCTCAGCGCTGTCAGTCTGTCTGCTCATGCTCCCCTCAGTACTACCTGTCTGTCTGCTCACACTCCCCTCAGTGCTACCTGTCTGTCTGCTCACACTCCCTTGAGTATTGGCTGTCTGTCTGCTCACACTCCACTCAGTGTTATCTGTCTGTCTGCTCACACTCCCCTCAGTGCTGTCTGTTCACACTCCACTCAGCGTTGTCTGTCTGCTTACACACCCCTCAGTGCTGTCTGTCTGGCTGCTCACGCTCACCTCAGTGCTGTCTGTCTGTCTTCTCACACTCCCCTCAGTGCTGCCTGTCTGCTCACATTCCACTCAGTGCTGGCTGTCTGTCTGCTCACACTCCCCTCAGCACTGTCTATCTGCTCACACTCTCCTCAGCGCTGTCTGTCTGTCTGCTCACACTCCCCTCAGCGCTGTCTGTCTGTCTGGTCACGCTCCCCTCAGTGCTGTCTGTCTGTCTGCTCATGCTCACCTTAGTGCTGTCTGTCTGTCTTCTCACACTCCACTCAGTGCTGCCTGTCTGCTCACATTCCTTCAGTAGTGGCTATCTGCTCACACTCCTCTCAGTGCTGACTGTCTGTCTGCTCACACACCCCTCAGTGTTATCTGTCTGTCTGCTCAAACTCCCCTCAGCATTGTCTGTTCACACTCCCTCAGCACTGTCTGTCTGCTCACATTCCCCTCAGTGCTGTCTGTCTGTCTGTCTGCTCACAAAACCGTCAGAGCTGACTGCCTGTCTGCTCACACTCTCCTCAGCGCTGTCTGTCTGTCTGCTCACACTCTCCTCAGTGCTGTCTGTCTGCTCACACTCCCCTCAGCACTGTCTCTCTGCTCACACTCTCCTCAGCGCTGCCTGTCTGTCTGCTCACGCTCCCCTCAGTGCTACCTGTCTGTCTGCTCACACTCCCCTTTGTGCTACCTGTCTGTCTGCTCACATTCCTTTCAGTATTGGCTGTCTGTCTGCTCACACTCCACTCACTGTTATCTCTCTGTCTGCTCACACTCCCCTCAGTGCTTTCTGTTCACACTCCCCTCAGCGTAGTCTGTCTGCTTACACAGCCCTCAGTGCTGTCTGTCTGTCTGCTCACGCTCACCTCAGTGCTGTCTGTCTGTCTTCTCACACTCCCCTCAGTGCTACCTGTCCGTCTGCTCACATTCCTTTCAGTAGTGGCCATCTGCTCAAGCTCCCCTCAGTGCTGGCTGTCTGTCTGCTCACACTCCCCTCAGCGCTGTCTGTCTGTCTGCTCACACTCCCCTCAGCGCTGTCAGTCTGTCTGCTCATGCTCCCCTCAGTGCTGCCTGTCTGTCTGCTCACACTCCCCTCAGTGCTACCTGTCTGTCTGCTCACATTCCCTTGAGTATTGGCTGTCTGTCTGCTCACACTCCCCTCAGTGCTGTCTGTTCACACTCCCCTCAGCGATGTCTGTCTGCTTACACACCCCTCAGTGCTGTTTGTCTGTCTGCTCATGCTCACCTCAGTGCTGTCTGTCTGTCTTCTCACACTCCCCTCAGTGCTGCCTGTCTGCTCACATTCCACTCAGTGCTGACAGTCTGTCTGCTCACACTCCCCTCAGCACTGTCTATCTGCTCACACTCTCCTCAGCGCTGTCTGTCTGTCTGCTCACACTCCCCTCAGCGCTGTCTGTCTGTCTGCTCACGCTCCCCTCAGCGCTGTCAGTCTGTCTGCTCACACTCCCCTCAGTGCTACCTGTCTGTCTGCTCACACTCCCCTCAGTGCTACCTGTCTGTCTGCTCCCATTCCCTTGAGTATTGGCTGTCTGTCTGCTCACACTCCACTCAGTGTTATCTGTCTGTCTGCTCACACTCCCCTCAGTGCTGTCTGTTCACACTCCCCTCAGCGTTGTCTGTCTGCTTACACACCCCTCAGTGCTGTCTGTCTGTCTGCTCACGCTCACCTCAGAGCTGTCTGTCTGTCTTCTCACACTCCACTCAGTGCTGCCTGTCTGCTCACATTCCCTTCAGTAGTGGCTATCTGCTCACACTCCCCTCAGTGCTGACTGTCTGTCTGCTCACACTCCCCTCAGCGCTGTCAGTCTGTCTGCTCACACTCCCCTCAGTGCTGTCTGTCTGATCACACTCCCCTCAGCGCTGTCTGTCTGCTTCCAGTCCCCTCAGTGCTGTGTGTCTGTCTGCTCACGCTCCCCTCAGTGCTGTCTGTCTGTCTTCTCAGACTCCCCTCAGTGCTACCTTTCTGTCTGCTCACATTCCATTTAGTACTGGCTGTCTGTTCACACTCCCCTCAGCGCTGTCTGTCCGTCTGCTCACACTCCCATCAGCACTGTCTGTCTGCTCACACTCTCCTCAGCGCTGTCTGTCTGTCTGCTCATACTCCATTCAGCGCTGTCTGTCTGTCTGCTCACACTCCCCTCAGCGCTGTCAGTCTGTCTGCTAATGCTCCCCTCAGTGCTACCTGTCTGTCTGCTCACACTCCCCTCAGTGCTACCTGTCTGTCTGCTCACACTCCCTTGAGTATTGGCTGTCTGTCTGCTCACACTCCACTCAGTATTATCTGTCTGTCTGCTCACACTCCCCTCAGTGCTGTCTGTTCACACTCCCCTCAGCGTTGTCTGTCTGCTTACACACCCCTCAGTGCTGTCTGTCTGTCTGCTCACGCTCACCTCAGTGCTGTCTGTCTGTCTTCTCACACTCCCCTCAGTGCTGCCTGTCTGCTCACATTCCACTCAGTAGTGGCTATCTGCTCACACTCCCCTCAGTGCTGACTGTCTGTCTGCTCACACTCCCCTCAGCGCTGTCAGTCTGTCTGCTCACACTCCCCTCAGTGCTGTCTGTCTGATCACACTCCCCTCAGCGCTGTCTGTCTGCTTCCAGTCCCCTCAGTGCTGTGTGTCTGTCTGCTCACGCTCCCCTCAGTGCTGTCTGTCTGTCTTCTCAGACTCCCCTCAGTGCTACCTTTCTGTCTGCTCACATTCCATTTAGTACTGGCTGTCTGTTCACACTCCCCTCAGCGCTGTCTGTCCGTCTGCTCACACTCCCCTCAGCACTGTCTGTCTGCTCACACTCTCCTCAGCGCTGTCTGTCTGTCTGCTCATACTCTATTCAGCGCTGTCTGTCTGTCTGCTCACGCTCCCCTCAGCGCTGTCAGTCTGTCTGCTCATGCTCCCCTCAGTACTACCTGTCTGTCTGCTCACACTCCCCTCAGTGCTACCTGTCTGTCTGCTCACACTCCCTTGAGTATTGGCTGTCTGTCTGCTCACACTCCACTCAGTGTTATCTGTCTGTCTGCTCACACTCCCCTCAGTGCTGTCTGTTCACACTCCACTCAGCGTTGTCTGTCTGCTTACACACCCCTCAGTGCTGTCTGTCTGGCTGCTCACGCTCACCTCAGTGCTGTCTGTCTTCTCACACTCCCCTCAGTGCTGCCTGTCTGCTCACATTCCACTCAGTGCTGGCTGTCTGTCTGCTCACACTCCCCTCAGCACTGTCTATCTGCTCACACTCTCCTCAGCGCTGTCTGTCTGTCTGCTCACACTCCCCTCAGCGCTGTCTGTCTGTCTGGTCACGCTCCCCTCAGTGCTGTCTGTCTGTCTGCTCATGCTCACCTCAGTGCTGTCTGTCTGTCTTCTCACACTCCACTCAGTGCTGCCTGTCTGCTCACATTCCTTCAGTAGTGGCTATCTGCTCACACTCCTCTCAGTGCTGACTGTCTGTCTGCTCACACACCCCTCAGTGTTATCTGTCTGTCTGCTCAAACTCCCCTCAGCATTGTCTGTTCACACTCCCTCAGCACTGTCTGTCTGCTCACACTCCCCTCAGTGCTGTCTGTTCACACTCCCCTCAGCGTTGTCTGTCTGCTTACACACCCCTCAGTGCTGTCTGTCTGTCTGCTCACGCTCACCTCAGAGCTGTCTGTCTGTCTTCTCACACTCCACTCAGTGCTGCCTGTCTGCTCACATTCCCTTCAGTAGTGGCTATCTGCTCACACTCCCCTCAGTGCTGACTGTCTGTCTGCTCACACTCCCCTCAGCGCTGTCAGTCTGTCTGCTCACACTCCCCTCAGTGCTGTCTGTCTGATCACATTCCCCTCAGCGCTGTCTGTCTGCTTCCAGTCCCCTCAGTGCTGTGTGTCTGTCTGCTCACGCTCCCCTCAGTGCCGTCTGTCTGTCTTCTCAGACTCCCCTCAGTGCTACCTTTCTGTCTGCTCACATTCCATTTAGTACTGGCTGTCTGTTCACACTCCCCTCAGCGCTGTCTGTCCGTCTGCTCACACTCCCATCAGCACTGTCTGTCTGCTCACACTCTCCTCAGTGCTGTCTGTCTGTCTGCTCATACTCCATTCAGCGCTGTCTGTCTGTCTGCTCACGCTCCCCTCAGCGCTGTCAGTCTGTCTGCTAATGCTCCCCTCAGTGCTACCTGTCTGTCTGCTCACACTCCCCTCAGTGCTACCTGTCTGTCTGCTCACACTCCCTTGAGTATTGGCTGTCTGTCTGCTCACACTCCACTCAGTGTTATCTGTCTGTCTGCTCACACTCCCCTCAGTGCTGTCTGTTCACACTCCCCTCAGCGTTGTCTGTCTGCTTACACACCCCTCAGTGCTGTCTGTCTGTCTGCTCACGCTCACCTCAGTGCTGTCTGTCTGTCTTCTCACACTCCCCTCAGTGCTGCCTGTCTGCTCACATTCCACTCAGTAGTGGCTATCTGCTCACACTCCCCTCAGTGCTGTCTGTCTGCCTGCTCACGCTACCCTCACTGCTGTCTGTCTGTCTGCTCACACACCCCTCAGTGCTGCCTGTCTGTCTGCTCACATTCACTTCAGTACTGGTTGTCTGTCTGCTCACACTCCCCTCAGCGCTGTCTGTCTGTCTGCCCACACTCCCCTCAGTGCTGTCTGTTCACACTCCCCTCAGTGCTGTCTGTCTGCTTACACTCCCCTCAGTGCTGTCTGTCTGTCTGCTCATGCTCCGCTGAGTGCTGTCTGTCTGTCTTCTCAGACTCTCCTCAGTGCTACCTGTCTGTCTGCTCACATTCCGTTTAGTACTGGCTGTCTGTTCACACTCCCCTCAGTGTTATTTGTCTTTCTGCTCACATTCACTTCAGTGCTGGCTGTCTGTCTTCTCACACACCCCTCAGCGCTGTCTGTCTGTCTGCTCACATTCCCCTCAGTGCTGTCTGTCTGATCACACTCCCCTCAGCGCTGTCTGTCTGCTTCAACTCCTCTCAGTGCTGTCTGTCTGCCTGCTCACGCTACCCTCACTGCTGTCTGTCTGTCTGCTCACACATCCCTCAGTGCTGCTTGTCTGTCTGCTCACATTCACTTCAGTACTGGTTGTCTGTCTGTTCACACTCCCCTCAGTGCAGTCTGTCTGTCTGTTCACACTCCACTCAGCGTTGTCTCTCTGCTCACACTCCCCTCAGTACTGTCTGTCCGTCTGCTCACACTCCCCACAGCGCTGTCTGTCTGTCTGCCCACACTACCCTCAGTGCTGTCTATTCACACTCCCCTCAGTGCTGTCTGTCTGCTCACACTCCCCTCAGTGCTGGCTGTCTGTCTGCTCGCACTTCCCTAAGTGCTGGCTTTCTGTCTGCTTACACTCCCCTGAGCGCTGTCTGTCTGTCTGCTCACGCTCCCCTCAGTGCTGTCTGTCTGTCTGTTCACACTCCACTCAGCGCTGTCTGTCTGTCTGCTCACACTCCCCTCAGAGCTGGCGGTCTCTGCTCACACTCCCCTCAACACTATCTGTCTGTCTGCTCATAGACCCCTCAACACTGTCTGTCTGTCTACTCACATTGCCCTCAGTGCTGTCTGTCTGTCTGCTCATGCTCCCCTCAGCGCTGTCTGTCTGTCTGCTCACACTCCCCTCAGCGCTGTCTGTCTGTCTGCTCACACACCCCTCAGCGCTGTCTGTCTGTCTGCTCACACTCCCCTCAGCGCTGTCTGTCTGTCTGCTCACACTCCCCTCAGCGCTGTCTGTCTGCCTGCTCACGCTCCACTCAGTGTTATCTGTCTGTCGGCTCACACTCCCCTCAGTGCTGTCTGTTCACACACCCTCAGCGTTGTCTATTTGCTAAAACACCCCTCAGCACTGTCTGTCTGTCTGCTCACATTCCCCTCAGTGCTGTCTGTCTGCCTGCTCACATGCCCCTCCGTGTTGGTTGGCTTTCGGCTCACACTCCCCTCAGCGCTGTCTGATTGCTCACACACCCCTCAGCACTGTCTGTCTGTCTGCTCACACTCTCCTCAGCACTTCTGTCTGTCTGCTCACACTCCCCTCAGTGATGTCTCTCTGCTCATACTCCCCTCAGCACTACCTGTCTGTCTGCTTACACTCCCCTCAGTGCTGTCTGTCTATCTGCTCACGCTCGCCTCAGTGCTGTCTGTCTGTCTTCTCACACTCCCCTCAGTGCTACCTGTCTGTCTGCTCCGATTCCCATCAGTACGGGCTGTCTATCTGCTCACACTTCCCTCAGTGTTATCTGTCTGTCTGCTCAAACTCCCCTCAGCATTGTCTGTTCACACTACCTCAGCACTGTCTGTCTGCTCACATTCCCCTCAGTGCTGTCTGTCTGTCTGTCTGCTCACAAACCCGTCAGTGCGGACTGCCTGTCTGCTCACACTCTCCTCAGCGCTGTCTGTCTGTCTGCTCACACTCTCCTCAGTGCTGTCTGTCTGTCTGCTCACATTCCCCTCAGCGCTGTCTGTCTATCTGCTCAAGCTCCCCTCAGCGCTGTCTGTCTGCTCACGCTCCCCTCAGTGCTACCTGTCTGTTTGCTCACACTCCCCTCTGTGCTACCTGTCTGTCTGCTCACATTCCTTTCAGTATTGGCTGTCTGTCTGCTCACAGTCCACTCAGTGTTATCTTGCTGTCTGCTCACACTCCCCTCAGTGCTTTCTGTTCACACTCCCCCCAGCGTTGTCTGTCTGCTTACACACCCCTCAGTGCTGTCTGTCTGTCTGCTCATGCTCACCTCAGTGCTGTCTGTCTGTCTGCTCACACCCCCCTCAGTGCTGTCTGTCTGATCACACTCCCCTCAGCGCTGTCTGTCTGCTTCCAGTCCCCTCAGTGCTGTCTGTCTGTCTGCTCACGCTCCCCTCAGTGCTGTCTGTCTGTCTTCTCAGACTCCCCTCAGTGCTACCTTTCTGTCTGCTCACATTCCATTTAGTACTGGCTGTCTGTTCACACTCTCCTCAGCGCTGTCTGTCCGTCTGCTCACACTCCCCTCAGCACTCTCTGTCTGCTCACACTCCCTTGAGTATTTTCTGTCTGTCTGCTCACACTCCACTCAGTGTTATCTGTCTGTCTGCTCACACTCCCCTCAGTGCTGTCTGTTCACACTCCCCTCAGCGTTGTCTGTCTGCTTACACACCCCTCAGTGCTGTCTGTCTGTCTGCTCACGCTCACCTCAGTGCTGTCTGTCTGTCTTCTCACACTCCCCTCAGTGCTGCCTGTCTGCTCACATTCCACTCAGTGCTGGCTGTCTGTCTGCTCACACTCCCCTCAGCACTGTCTATCTGCTCACACTCTCCTCAGCGCTGTCTGTCTGTCTGCTCACACTCCCCTCAGCGCTGTCTGTCTGTCTGGTCACGCTCCCCTCAGTGCTGTCTGTCTGTCTGCTCACGCTCACCTCAGTGCTGTCTGTCTGTCTTCTCACACTCCACTCAGTGCTGCCTGTCTGCTCACATTCCCTTCAGTAGTGGCTATCTGCTCACACTCCTCTCAGTGCTGACTGTCTGTCTGCTCACACTCCCCTCAGTGTTATCTGTCTGTCTGCTCAAACTCCCCTCAGCATTGTCTGTTCACACTCCCTCAGCACTGTCTGTCTGCTCACATTCCCCTCAGTGCTGTCTGTCTGTCTGTCTGCTCACAAAACCGTCAGAGCTGACTGCCTGTCTGCTCACACTCTCCTCAGCGCTGTCTGTCTGTCTGCTCACACTCTCCTCAGTGCTGTCTGTCTGTCTGCTCACACTCCCCTTAGCACTGTCTGTCTGCTCACACTCTCCTCAGCGCTGCCTGTCTGTCTGCTCACGCTCCCCTCAGTGCTACCTGTCTGTCTGCTCACACTCCCCTTTGTGCTACCTGTCTGTCTGCTCACATTCCTTTCAGTATTGGCTGTCTGTCTGCTCACACTCCACTCAGTGTTATCTCTCTGTCTGCTCACACTCCCCTCAGTGCTTTCTGTTCACACTCCCCTCAGCGTAGTCTGTCTGCTTACACAGCCCTCAGTGCTGTCTGTCTGTCTGCTCACGCTCACCTCAGTGCTGTCTGTCTGTCTTCTCACACTCCCCTCAGTGCTACCTGTCCGTCTGCTCACATTCCTTTCAGTAGTGGCCATCTGCTCACGCTCCCATCAGTGCTGGCTGTCTGTCTGCTCACACTCCCCTCAGCGCTGTCTGTCTGTCTGCTCACACTCCCCTCAGTGCTGTCTGTCTGATCACACTGCCCTCAGTGCTGGCTGTCTGTCTGCTCACACTCCCCTCAGCGCTGTCTGTCTGTCTGCCCACACTCCCCTCAGTGCTGTCTGTTCACACTCCCCTCAGTGCTGTCTGTCTGCTTACACACCCCACAGTGCTGTCTGTCTGTCTGTCACGCTCCCCTCAGTGCTACCTGTCTGTCTGCTCACATTCCCTTCAGTACTGGCTATCTGCTCACACTCCCCTCACTGCTGGCTGTCTGTCTTCTCACACACCCCTCAGCGCTGTCTGTCTGTCTGCTCACATTCCCCTCAGTGTTGTCTGTCTGATCACACTCCCCTCAGCGCTGTCTGTCTGCTTCAACTCCCCTCAGTGCTGTCTGTCTGCCTGCTCACGCTACCCTCACTGCTGTCTGTCTGTCTGCTCACACACCCCTCAGTGCTGCCTGTCTGTCTGCTCACATTCACTTCAGTACTGGTTGTCCGTCTGTTCACACTCCCCTCAGTGCAGTCTGTCTGTCTGTTCACACTCCACTCAGCGTTGTCTCTCTGCTCACACTCCCCTCAGCACTGTCTGTCCGTCTGCTCACACTCCCCACAGCGCTGTCTGTCTGTTTGCCCACACTCCCCTCAGTGCTGTCTGTCTGACTGCTCACACTCCCCTCTGTGCTACCTGTCTGTCTGCTCACATTCCCTTCAGTATTGGCTGTCTGTCTGCTCACACTCCACTCAGTGTTATCTCTCTGTCTGCTCACAATCCCCTCAGTGCTTTCTGTTCACACTCCCCTCAGCATTGTCTGTCTGCGTACACACCCCTCATTGCTGTCTGTCTGTCTGCTCACGCTCACCTCAGTGCTGTCTGTCTGTCTTCTCACACTCCACTCAGAGCTACCTGTCCGTCTGCTCACATTCCCTTCAGTAGTGGCCATCTGCTCACGCTCCCCTCAGTGCTGGCTGTCTGTCTGCTCACACTCCCCTCAGCGCTGTCTGTCTGTCTGCTCACGCTCACCTCAGTGCTGTCTGTCTGTCTGCTCACACTCCCCTCAGTGCTACCTGTCCGTCTGCTCACATTCCCTTCAGTAGTGGCCATCTGCTCACGCTGCCCTCAGTGCTGGCTGTCTGTCTGCTCACACTCCCCTCAGCGCTGTCTGTCTGTCTGCTCACACTCCCCTCAGTGCTGTCTGTTCACACTCCCCTCAGTGCTGTCTGTCTGCTTACACTCCCCTCAGTGCTGTCTGTCTGTCTGCTCATGCTCCGCTGAGTGCTGTCTGTCTGTCTTCTCAGACTCTCCTCAGTGCTACCTGTCTGTCTGCTCACATTCCGTTTAGTACTGGCTGTCTGTTCACACTCCCCTCAGTGTTATTTGTCTTTCTGCTCACACTCACTTCAGTGCTGGCTGTCTGTCTTCTCACACACCCCTCATCGCTGTCTGTCTGTCTGCTCACATTCCCCTCAGTGCTGTCTGTCTGATCACACTCCCCTCAGCGCTGTCTGTCTGCTTCAACTCCTCTCAGTGCTGTCTGTCTGCCTTCTCACGCTACCCTCACTGCTATCTGTCTGTCTGCTCACACATCCCTCAGTGCTGCTTGTCTGTCTGCTCACATTCACTTCAGTACTGGTTGTCTGTCTGTTCACACTCCCCTCAGTGCAGTCTGTCTGTCTGTTCACACTCCACTCAGCGTTGTCTCTCTGCTCACACTCCCCTCAGTACTGTCTGTCCGTCTGCTCACACTCCCCACAGCGCTGTCTGTCTGTCTGCCCACACTACCCTCAGTGCTGTCTATTCACACTCCCCTCAGTGCTGTCTGTCTGCTCACACTCCCCTCAGTGCTGTCTGTCTGATCACACTCCCCTCAGTGATGTCTCTCTGCTCATATTCCCCTCAGCACTACCTGTCTGTCTGCTTACACTCCCCTCTGTGCTGTCTGTCTATCTGCTCACGCTCGCCTCAGTGCTGTCTGTCTGTCTTCTCACACTCCCCTCAGTGCTACCTGTCTGTCTGCTCCGATTCCCTTCAGTACTGGCTGTCTATCTGCACACACTTCCCTCAGTGTTATCTGTCTGTCTGCTCAAACTCCCCTCAGCATTGTCTGTTCACACTCCCTCAGCATTGTCTGTCTGCTCACATTCCCCTCAGTGCTGTCTGTCTGTCTGCTCACAAACCCGTCAGTGCTGTCTGCCTGTCTGCTCACACTCCCCTCAGCACTGTCTGTCTGCTCACACTCTCCTCAGCGCTGTCTGTCTGTCTGCTCACACTCCCCTCAGTGCTGTCTGTCTATCTGCTCACGCTCCCCTCAGCGCTGTCTGTCTGTCTGCTCATGCTCCCCTCAGTGCTACCTGTCTGTCTGCTCACACTCCCCTCTCTGCTACCTGTCTGTCTGCTCACACTCCACTCAGTGTTATCTCTCTGTCTGCTCACACTCCCCTCAGTGCTTTCTGTTCACACTCCCGTCAGCGTTGTCTGTCTGCTTACACACCCCTCAGTGCTGTCTGTCTGTCTGCTCACGCTCACCTCAGTGCTGTCTGTCTGTCTTCTCACACTCCCCTCAGTGCTACCTGTCCGTCTGCTCACATTCCCTTCAGTAGTGGCCATCTACTCACGCTCCCCTCAGTGCTGGCTGTCTGTCTGCTCACACTCCCCTCAGCGCTGTCTGTCTGTCTGCTCACACTCCCCTCAGTGCTGTCTGTCTGATCACACTGCCCTCAGTGCTGGCTGCCTGTCTGCTCACACTCCCCTCAGCGCTGTCTGTCTGTCTGCTCACACTCCCCTCAGTGCTGTCTGTCTGCTTACACTCCCCTCAGTGCTGTCTGTCTGTCTGCTCATGCTCCGCTGAGTGCTGTCTGTCTGTCTTCTCAGACTCCCCTCAGTGCTACCTATCTGTCTGCCCACATTCCGTTTAGTACTGGCTGTCTGTTCACACTCCCCTCAGTGTTATCTGTCTTTCTGCTCACGCTCCCCTCAGTGCTGTCTGTCTGATCACACTCCCCTCAGCACTGTCTGTCTGCTTCAACTCCCCTCAGTGCTGTCTGTCTGCCTGCTCACGCTACCCTCACTGCTGTCTGTCTGTCTGCTCACACACTCCTCAGTGCTGCCTGTCTGTCTGCTCACATTCTCTTCAGTGCAGTCTGTCTGTCTGTTCACACTCCCCTCAGTGCAGTCTGTCTGTCTGTTCACACTCCACTCAGCGTTGTCTCTCTGCTCACACTCCCCTCAGCACTGTCTGTCCGTCTGCTCACACTCCCCACAGCGCTGTATGTCTGTTTGCCCACACATCCCTCAGTGCTGGCTGTCTGTCTGCTCGCACTTCCCTAAGTGCTGGCTGTCTGTCTGCTCACACTGCCCTCAGTGCTGTCTGTCTGCCTGCTCACGCTACCCTCACTGCTGTCTGTCTGTCTGCTCACACACCCCTCAGTGCTGCCTGTCTGTCTGCTCACATTCTCTTCAGTGCAGTCTGTCTGTCTGCTCACGCTCCCCTCAGTGCTGTCTGTCTGTCTGTTCACACTCCACTCAGCGCTGTCTGTCTGTCTGCTCACACTCCCCTCAGACCTGGCGGTCTCTGCTCACATTCCCCTCAACACTATCTGTCTGTCTGCTCACAGACCCCTCAACACTGTCTGTCTGTCTACTCACATTGCCCTCAGTGCTGTCTGTCTGTCTGCTCACACTCCGCTCAGTGCTACCTGTCTGTCTGCTCACACTCCCCTCAGTGCTAACTGTCTGTCTGCTCACATTCCCTTGAGTATTGGCTGTCTGTCTGCACACACTCCACTCAGTGTTATCTGTCTGTCTGCTCACACTCCCCTCAGTGCTGTCTGTCTGCTTACACTCCCCTCAGCACTGTCTGTCTGCTCACACTCTCCTCAGTGCTGTCTGTCTGTCTGCTCACACTCCCCTCAGCACTGTCTGTCTGCTCACACTCTCCTCAGCGCTGCCTGTGTGTCTGCTCACGCTCCCCTCAGTGCTACCTGTCTGTCTGCTCACACTCCCCTTTGTGCTACCTGTCTGTCTGCTCACATTCCTTTCAGTATTGGCTGTCTGTCTGCTCACACTCCACTCACTGTTATCTCTCTGTCTGCTCACACTCCCCTCAGTGCTTTCTGTTCACACTCCCCTCAGCGTAGTCTGTCTGCTTACACAGCCCTCAGTGCTGTCTGTCTGTCTTCTCACACTCCCCTCAGTGCTACCTGTCCGTCTGCTCACATTCCTTTCAGTAGTGGCCATCTGCTCACGCTCCCCTCAGTGCTGGCTGTCTGTCTGCTCACACTCCCCTCAGCGCTGTCTGTCTGTCTGCTCACACTCCCCTCAGTGCTGTCTGTCTGATCACACTGCCCTCAGTGCTGGCTGTCTGTCTGCTCACACTCCCCTCAGCGCTGTCTGTCTGTCTGCCCACACTCCCCTCAGTGCTGTCTGTTCACACTCCCCTCAGTGCTGTCTGTCTGCTTACACACCCCACAGTGCTGTCTGTCTGTCTGTCATGCTCCCCTCAGTGCTACCTGTCTGTCTGCTCACATTCCCTTCAGTACTGGCTATCTGCTCACACTCCCCTCACTGCTGGCTGTCTGTCTTCTCACACACCCCTCAGCGCTGTCTGTCTGTCTGCTCACATTCCCCTCAGTGTTGTCTGTCTGATCACACTCCCCTCAGCGCTGTCTGTCTGCTTCAACTCCCCTCAGTGCTGTCTGTCTGCCTGCTCACGCTACCCTCACTGCTGTCTGTCTGTCTGCTCACACACCCCTCAGTGCTGCCTGTCTGTCTGCTCACATTCACTTCAGTACTGGTTGTCCGTCTGTTCACACTCCCCTCAGTGCAGTCTGTCTGTCTGTTCACACTCCACTCAGCGTTGTCCCTCTGCTCACACTCCCCTCAGCACTGTCTGTCCGTCTGCTCACACTCCCCACAGCGCTGTCTGTCTGTTTGCCCACACTCCCCTCAGTGCTGTCTGTCTGACTGCTCACACTCCCCTCTGTGCTACCTGTCTGTCTGCTCACATTCCCTTCAGTATTGGCTGTCTGTCTGCTCACACTCCACTCAGTGTTATCTCTCTGTCTGCTCACAATCCCCTCAGTGCTTTCTGTTCACACTCCCCTCAGCGTTGTCTGTCTGCGTACACACCCCTCATTGCTGTCTGTCTGTCTGCTCACGCTCACCTCAGTGCTGTCTGTCTGTCTTCTCACACTCCACTCAGAGCTACCTGTCCGTCTGCTCACATTCCCTTCAGTAGTGGCCATCTGCTCACGCTCCCCTCAGTGCTGGTTGTCTGTCTGCTCACACCCCCTCAGCGCTGTCTGTCTGTCTGCTCACGCTCACCTCAGTGCTGTCTGTCTGTCTGCTCACACTCCCCTCAGTGCTACCTGTCCGTCTGCTCACAATCCCTTCAGTAGTGGCCATCTGCTCACGCTGCCCTCAGTGCTGGCTGTCTGTCTGCTCACACTCCCCTCAGCGCTGTCTGTCTGTCTGCTCACACTCCCCTCAGCGCTGTCTGTCTGTCTGCCCACACTCCCCTCAGTGCTGTCTGTTCACACTCCCCTCAGTGCTGTCTGTCTGCTTACACTCCCCTCAGTGCTGTCTGTTTGTCTGCTCATGCTCCGCTGAGTGCTGTCTGTCTGTCTTCTCAGACTCTCCTCAGTGCTACCTGTCTGTCTGCTCACATTCCGTTTAGTACTGGCTGTCTGTTCACACTCCCCTCAGTGTTATTTGTCTTTCTGCTCACACTCACTTCAGTGCTGGCTGTCTGTCTTCTCACACACCCCTCAGCGCTGTCTGTCTGTCTGCTCACATTCCCCTCAGTGCTGTCTGTCTGATCACACTCCCCTTAGCGCTGTCTGCCTGCTTCAACTCCTCTCAGTGCTGTTTGTCTGCCTGCTCACGCTACCCTCACTGCTATCTGTCTGTCTGCTCACACATCCCTCAGTGCTGCTTGTCTGTCTGCTCACATTCACTTCAGTACTGGTTGTCTGTCTGTTCACACTCCCCTCAGTGCAGTCTGTCTGTCTGTTCACACTCCACTCAGCGTTGTCTCTCTGCTCACACTCCCCTCAGTACTGTCTGTCCGTCTGCTCACACTCCCCACAGCGCTGTCTGTCTGTCTGCCCACACTACCCTCAGTGCTGTCTATTCACACTCCCTTCAGTGCTGTCTGTCTGCTCACACTCCCCTCAGTGCTGGCTGTCTGTCTGCTCGCACTTCCCTAAGTGCTGGCTGTCTGTCTGCTTACACTCCCCTGAGCGCTGTCTGTCTGTCTGCTCACGCTCCCCTCAGTGCTGTCTGTCTGTCTGTTCACACTCCACTCAGCGCTGTCTGTCTGTCTGCTCACACTCCCCTCAGAGCTGGCGGTCTCTGCTCACACTCCCCTCAACACTATCTGTCTGTCTGCTCATAAACCCCTCAACACTGTCTGTCTGTCTACTCACATTGCCCTCAGTGCTGTCTGTCTGTCTGCTCATGCTCCCCTCAGCGCTGTCTGTCTGTCTGCTCACACTCCCCTCAGCGCTGTCTGTCTGTCTGCTCACACACCCCTCAGCGCTGTCTGTCTGTCTGCTCACACTCCCCTCAGCGCTGTCTGTCTGTCTGCTCACACTCCCCTCAGCGCTGTCTGTCTGCCTGCTCACGCTCCACTCAGTGTTATCTGTCTGTCGGCTCACACTCCACTCAGTGCTGTCTGTTCACACACCCTCAGCGTTGTCTATCTGCTAAAACACCCCTCAGCACTGTCTGTCTGTCTGCTCACATTCCCCTCAGTGCTGTCTGTCTGCCTGCTCACATGCCCCTCCGTGTTGGTTGGCTTTCGGCTCACACTCCCCTCAGCGCTGTCTGATTGCTCACACACCCCTCAGCACTGTCTGTCTGTCTGCTCACACTCTCCTCAGCACTTCTGTCTGTCTGCTCACACTCCCCTCAGTGATGTCTCTCTGCTCATACTCCCCTCAGCACTACCTGTCTGTCTGCTTACACTCCCCTCAGTGCTGTCTGTCTATCTGCTCACGCTCGCCTCAGTGCTGTCTGTCTGTCTTCTCACACTCCCCTCAGTGCTACCTGTCTGTCTGCTCCGATTCCCATCAGTACGGGCTGTCTATCTGCTCACACTTCCCTCAGTGTTATCTGTCTGTCTGCTCAAACTCCCCTCAGCATTGTCTGTTCACACTACCTCAGCACTGTCTGTCTGCTCACATTCCCCTCAGTGCTGTCTGTCTGTCTGTCTGCTCACAAACCCGTCAGTGCGGACTGCCTGTCTGCTCACACTCTCCTCAGCGCTGTCTGTCTGTCTGCTCACACTCTCCTCAGTGCTGTCTGTCTGTCTGCTCACATTCCCCTCAGCGCTGTCTGTCTATCTGCTCAAGCTCCCCTCAGCGCTGTCTGTCTGCTCACGCTCCCCTCAGTGCTACCTGTCTGTTTGCTCACACTCCCCTCTGTGCTACCTGTCTGTCTGCTCACATTCCTTTCAGTATTGGCTGTCTGTCTGCTCACACTCCACTCAGTGTTATCTTGCTGTCTGCTCACACTCCCCTCAGTGCTTTCTGTTCACACTCCCCTCAGCGTTGTCTGTCTGCTTACACACCCCTCAGTGCTGTCTGTCTGTCTGCTCATGCTCACCTCAGTGCTGTCTGTCTGTCTTCTCACACTCCCCTCAGTGCTACCTGTCCGTCTGCTCACATTCCCTTCAGTAGTGGCCATCTGCTCACGCTCCCCTCAGTGCTGGCTGTCTGTCTGCTCACACTGCCCTCAGCGCTGTCTGTCTGTCTGCTCACACTCCCCTCAGTGCTGTCTGTCTGATCACACTGCCCTCAGTGCTGGCTGTCTGTCTGCTCACACTCCCCTCAGCGCTGTCTGTCTGTCTGCTCACACTCCCCTCAGTGCTGTCTGTCTGTCTGCTCATGCTCCGCTGAGTGCTGTCTGTCTGTCTTCTCAGACTCCCCTCAGTGCTACCTGTCTGTCTGCTGACATTCCGTTTAGTACTGGCTGTCTGTTCACACTCCCCTCAGTGTTATCTGTCTTTCTGCACACGCTCCCCTCAGTGCTGTCTGTTCACACTCCCCTCAGCATTGTCTGTCTGCTTACACACCCCACAGTGCTGTCTGTCTGTCTGTCACACTCACCTCAGTGCTGTCTGTCTGTCTTCTCACACTCCCCTCAGTGCTACCTGTCTGTCTGCTCACATTCCCTTCAGTACTGGCTATCTGCTCACACTCCCCTCAGTGCTGGCTGTCTGTCTTCTCACTCACCCCTCAGCGCTGTCTGTCTGTCTGCTCACATTCCCCTCAGTGCTGTCTGTCTGCTTCAACTCCCCTCAGTGCTGTCTGTCTGCCTGCTCACGCTACCCTCACTGCTGTCTGTCTGTCTGCTCACACACCCCTCAGTGCTGCCTTTCTGTCTGCTCACATTCACTTCAGTACTGGTTGTCTGTCTGTTCACACTCCCCTCAGTGCAGTCTGTCCGTCTGCTCACACTCCCCACAGCGCTGTCTGTCTGTTTGTGCACACTCCCCTCAGTGTGGCTGTCTGTCTGCTCGCAATTCCCTAAGTGCTGGCTGTCTGTCTGCTTACACTCCCCTGAGCGATGTCTATCTGTCTGCTCACGCTCCCCTCAGTGCTGTCTGTCTGTCTGTTCACACTCCACTCAGCGCTGTCTGTCTGTCTGCTCACACTCCCCTCAGAGCTGGCGGTCTCTGCTCACACTCCCCTCAACACTATCTGTCTGTCTGCTCACAGACCCCTCAACACTCTCTGTCTGTCTACTCACATTGCCCTCAGTGCTGTCTGTCTGTCTGCTCATGCTCCCCTCAGCGCTGTCTGTCTGTCTGCTCACACTCCCCTCAGTGCTACCTGTCTGTCTGCTCACACTCCCCTCAGTGCTACATCTCTGTCTGCTCACATTCCCTTGAGTATTGGCTGTCTGTCTGCACACACTCCACTCAGTGTTATCTGTCTGTCTGCTCATACTCCCCTCAGTGCTGTCTGTCTGATCACACTCCCCTCAGCGCTGTCTGTCTGCTTCCAGTCCCCTCAGTGCTGTCTGTCTGTCTGCTCACGCTCCCCTCAGTGCTGTCTGTCTGTCTTCTCAGACTCCCCTCAGTGCTACCTTTCTGTCTGCTCACATTCCGTTTAGTACTGGCTGTCTGTTCACACTCCCCTCAGTGTAATCTGTCTTTCTGCTCACACTCCCCTCAGTGCTGTCTGTTCACACTCCCCTCAGCGCTGATTGTCTGCTTACACACCCCTCAGTGCTGTCTGTCTGTCTGCTCAAACTCCCCTCAGCGCTGTCTGTTCACTCTCCCTCAGCGCTGTCTGTCTGCTCACACTCCCCTCAGTGTTGTCTGTTCACAAACTCCTCAGTGCTGTCTGTCTGCTCACACTCCCCTCAGTGCTGTCTGTCTGTCTGCTCACATTCCCCTCAGCGCTAGCTTTCTGCTCGCAGTTCCCTCAGTGCTGTCTGTCTGCCTGCTCACATGACCCTCAGTGCTGGTTGGCTTTCGGCTCACTCTCCGCTCAGCGCTGTCTGTCTGCTCACGTTCCCCTCAGCACTGTCTGTCTGCTCACGCTGCCCTCAGCGCTGTCTGTCTGTCTGCTCATGCTCCCCTCAGAGCTACCTGTCTGTCTGCTCACACTCCACTCAGTGCTACCTGTCTGTCTGCTTACACTGCCCTCAGTGCTGGCTGTCTCTCTGCTCACACTCCCCTCAGCGCTGTCTGTCTGTCTGCTCACTCTCCCCTCAGTGCAGTCTGCACACATTCCCCTCAGTGCTGTATGTCTGTGTGCTCACATTCCCCTCATTGTTGGCTGGCTTTCTGCTCACACTCCCCTCAGCGCTGTCTGATTGCTCACACTCCCCTCAGCCCTGTCTGTCTATCTGCTCACACTCTCCTCAGCACTTCTGTCTGTCTGCTCACACTCCCCTCAGCGCTGTCTGTCTGCTCACACTCCCCTCAGTGCTGTCTGTCTGATCACACTCCCCTCAGTGATGTCTCTCTGCTCATATTCCACTCAGCACTACCTGTCTGTCTGCTTACACTCCCCTCAGTGCTGTCTGTCTATCTGCTCACGCTCGCCTCAGTGCTGTCTGTCTGTCTTCTCACACTCCCCTCAGTGCTACCTGTCTGTCTGCTCCGATTCCCTTCAGTACTGGCTGTCTATCTGCACACACTTCCCTCAGTGTTATCTGTCTGTCTGCTCAAACTCCCCTCAGCATTGTCTGTTCACACTCCCTCAGCATTGTCTGTCTGCTCACATTCCCCTCAGTGCTGTCTGTCTGTCTGCTCACAAACCCGTCAGTGCTGTCTGTCTGTCTGCTCACACTCCCCTCAGCACTGTCTGTCTGCTCACACTCTCCTCCGCGCTGTCTGTCTGTCTGCTCACACTCCCCTCAGTGCTGTCTGTCTATCTGCTCACGCTCCCCTCAGCGCTGTCTGTCTGTCTGCTCATGCTCCCCTCAGTGCTACCTGTCTGTCTGCTCACACTCCCCTCTCTGCTACCTGTCTGTCTGCTCACATTCCTTTCAGTATTGGCTGTCTGTCTGCTCACACTCCACTCAGTGTTATCTCTCTGTCTGCTCACACTCCCCTCAGTGCTTTCTGTTCACACTCCCCTCAGCGTTGTCTGTCTGCTTACACACCCCTCAGTGCTGTCTGTCTGTCTGCTCACGCTCACCTCAGTGCTGTCTGTCTGTCTTCTCACACTCCCCTCAGTGCTACCTGTCCATCTGCTCACATTCCCTTCAGTAGTGGCCATCTACTCACGCTCCCCTCAGTGCTGGCTGTCTGTCTGCTCACACTCCCCTCAGCGCTGTCTGTCTGTCTGCTCACACTCCCCTCAGTGCTGTCTGTCTGATCACACTGCCCTCAGTGCTGGCTGCCTGTCTGCTCACACTCCCCTCAGCGCTGTCTGTCTGTCTGCTCACACTCCCCTCAGTGCTGTCTGTCTGCTTACACTCCCCTCAGTGCTGTCTGTCTGTCTGCTCATGCTCCGCTGAGTGCTGTCTGTCTGTCTTCTCAGACTCCCCTCAGTGCTACCTATCTGTCTGCCCACATTCCGTTTAATACTGGCTGTCTGTTCACACTCCCCTCAGTGTTATCTGTCTTTCTGCTCACGCTCCCCTCAGTGCTGTCTGTCTGATCACACTCCCCTCAGCGCTGTCTGTCTGCTTCAACTCCCCTCAGTGCTGTCTGTCTGCCTGCTCACGCTACCCTCACTGCTGTCTGTCTGTCTGCTCACACACCCCTCAGTGCTGCCTGTCTGTCTGCTCACATTTTCTTCAGTGCAGTCTGTCTGTCTGTTCACACTCCCCTCAGTGCAGTCTGTCTGTCTGTTCACACTCCACTCAGCGTTGTCTCTCTGCTCACACTCCCCTCAGCACTGTCTGTCCGTCTGCTCACACTCCCCACAGCGCTGTCTGTCTGTTTGTGCACACTCCCCTCAGTGTGGCTGTCTGTCTGCTCGCAATTCCCTAAGTGCTGGCTGTCTGTCTGCTTACACTCCCCTGAGCGATGTCTATCTGTCTGCTCACGCTCCCCTCAGTGCTGTCTGTCTGTCTGTTCACACTCCACTCAGCGCTGTCTGTCTGTCTGCTCACACTCCCCTCAGAGCTGGCGGTCTCTGCTCACACTCCCCTCAACACTATCTGTCTGTCTGCTCACAGACCCCTCAACACTCTCTGTCTGTCTACTCACATTGCCCTCAGTGCTGTCTGTCTGTCTGCTCATGCTCCCCTCAGCGCTGTCTGTCTGTCTGCTCACACTCCCCTCAGTGCTACCTGTCTGTCTGCTCACACTCCCCTCAGTGCTACATCTCTGTCTGCTCACATTCCCTTGAGTATTGGCTGTCTGTCTGCACACACTCCACTCAGTGTTATCTGTCTGTCTGCTCATACTCCCCTCAGTGCTGTCTGTCTGATCACACTCCCCTCAGCGCTGTCTGTCTGCTTCCAGTCCCCTCAGTGCTGTCTGTCTGTCTGCTCACGCTCCCCTCAGTGCTGTCTGTCTGTCTTCTCAGACTCCCCTCAGTGCTACCTTTCTGTCTGCTCACATTCCGTTTAGTACTGGCTGTCTGTTCACACTCCCCTCAGTGTAATCTGTCTTTCTGCTCACACTCCCCTCAGTGCTGTCTGTTCACACTCCCCTCAGCGCTGATTGTCTGCTTACACACCCCTCAGTGCTGTCTGTCTGTCTGCTCAAACTCCCCTCAGCGCTGTCTGTTCACTCTCCCTCAGCGCTGTCTGTCTGCTCACACTCCCCTCAGTGTTGTCTGTTCACAAACTCCTCAGTGCTGTCTGTCTGCTCACACTCCCCTCAGTGCTGTCTGTCTGTCTGCTCACATTCCCCTCAGCGCTAGCTTTCTGCTCGCAGTTCCCTCAGTGCTGTCTGTCTGCCTGCTCACATGACCCTCAGTGCTGGTTGGCTTTCGGCTCACTCTCCGCTCAGCGCTGTCTGTCTGCTCACGTTCCCCTCAGCACTGTCTGTCTGCTCACGCTGCCCTCAGCGCTGTCTGTCTGTCTGCTCATGCTCCCCTCAGAGCTACCTGTCTGTCTGCTCACACTCCACTCAGTGCTACCTGTCTGTCTGCTTACACTGCCCTCAGTGCTGGCTGTCTCTCTGCTCACACTCCCCTCAGCGCTGTCTGTCTGTCTGCTCACTCTCCCCTCAGTGCAGTCTGCACACATTCCCCTCAGTGCTGTATGTCTGTGTGCTCACATTCCCCTCATTGTTGGCTGGCTTTCTGCTCACACTCCCCTCAGCGCTGTCTGATTGCTCACACTCCCCTCAGCCCTGTCTGTCTATCTGCTCACACTCTCCTCAGCACTTCTGTCTGTCTGCTCACACTCCCCTCAGCGCTGTCTGTCTGCTCACACTCCCCTCAGTGCTGTCTGTCTGATCACACTCCCCTCAGTGATGTCTCTCTGCTCATATTCCACTCAGCACTACCTGTCTGTCTGCTTACACTCCCCTCAGTGCTGTCTGTCTATCTGCTCACGCTCGCCTCAGTGCTGTCTGTCTGTCTTCTCACACTCCCCTCAGTGCTACCTGTCTGTCTGCTCCGATTCCCTTCAGTACTGGCTGTCTATCTGCACACACTTCCCTCAGTGTTATCTGTCTGTCTGCTCAAACTCCCCTCAGCATTGTCTGTTCACACTCCCTCAGCATTGTCTGTCTGCTCACATTCCCCTCAGTGCTGTCTGTCTGTCTGCTCACAAACCCGTCAGTGCTGTCTGTCTGTCTGCTCACACTCCCCTCAGCACTGTCTGTCTGCTCACACTCTCCTCCGCGCTGTCTGTCTGTCTGCTCACACTCCCCTCAGTGCTGTCTGTCTATCTGCTCACGCTCCCCTCAGCGCTGTCTGTCTGTCTGCTCATGCTCCCCTCAGTGCTACCTGTCTGTCTGCTCACACTCCCCTCTCTGCTACCTGTCTGTCTGCTCACATTCCTTTCAGTATTGGCTGTCTGTCTGCTCACACTCCACTCAGTGTTATCTCTCTGTCTGCTCACACTCCCCTCAGTGCTTTCTGTTCACACTCCCCTCAGCGTTGTCTGTCTGCTTACACACCCCTCAGTGCTGTCTGTCTGTCTGCTCACGCTCACCTCAGTGCTGTCTGTCTGTCTTCTCACACTCCCCTCAGTGCTACCTGTCCATCTGCTCACATTCCCTTCAGTAGTGGCCATCTACTCACGCTCCCCTCAGTGCTGGCTGTCTGTCTGCTCACACTCCCCTCAGCGCTGTCTGTCTGTCTGCTCACACTCCCCTCAGTGCTGTCTGTCTGATCACACTGCCCTCAGTGCTGGCTGCCTGTCTGCTCACACTCCCCTCAGCGCTGTCTGTCTGTCTGCTCACACTCCCCTCAGTGCTGTCTGTCTGCTTACACTCCCCTCAGTGCTGTCTGTCTGTCTGCTCATGCTCCGCTGAGTGCTGTCTGTCTGTCTTCTCAGACTCCCCTCAGTGCTACCTATCTGTCTGCCCACATTCCGTTTAATACTGGCTGTCTGTTCACACTCCCCTCAGTGTTATCTGTCTTTCTGCTCACGCTCCCCTCAGTGCTGTCTGTCTGATCACACTCCCCTCAGCGCTGTCTGTCTGCTTCAACTCCCCTCAGTGCTGTCTGTCTGCCTGCTCACGCTACCCTCACTGCTGTCTGTCTGTCTGCTCACACACCCCTCAGTGCTGCCTGTCTGTCTGCTCACATTTTCTTCAGTGCAGTCTGTCTGTCTGTTCACACTCCCCTCAGTGCAGTCTGTCTGTCTGTTCACACTCCACTCAGCGTTGTCTCTCTGCTCACACTCCCCTCAGCACTGTCTGTCCGTCTGCTCACACTCCCCACAGCGCTGTATGTCTGTTTGCCCACACATCCCTCAGTGCTGTCTGTCTGTCTGTTCACACTCCACTCAGCGCTGTCTGTCTGTCTGCTCACACTCCCCTCAGACCTGGCGGTCTCTGCTCACATTCCCCTCAACACTATCTGTCTGTCTGCTCACAGACCCCTCAACACTGTCTGTCTGTCTACTCACATTGCCCTCAGTGCTGTCTGTCTGTCTGCTCACACTCCGCTCAGTGCTACCTGTCTGTCTGCTCACACTCCCCTCAGTGCTAACTGTCTGTCTGCTCACATTCCCTTGAGTATTGGCTGTCTGTCTGCACACACTCCACTCAGTGTTATCTGTCTGTCTGCTCACACTCCCCTCAGTGCTGTCTGTCTGCTTACACTCCCCTCAGCACTGTCTGTCTGCTCACACTCTCCTCAGCGCTGTCTGTCTGTCTGCTCACACTCCCGTCAGCGCTGTCTGTCTGTCTGCTCACACTCCCCTCAGCGCTGTCTGTCTGCCTGCTCACGCTCCACTCAGTTTTATCTGTCTGCTCACACTCCCCCCAGTGCTGTCTGTTCACACACCCTCAGCGTTGTCTGTCTGCTTAAACACCCCTCAGTGCTGTCTGTCTGTCTGCTCACGCTCACCTCAGTGCTGTCTGTCTGTCTTCTCACACTCCCCTCAGTGCTACCTGTCTGTCTGCTCACATTCCCTTCAGTACTGTCTATCTGCTCACATTCCCCTCAGCGCTGTCTGTCTGTCTGCTCACACTCCCCTCAGTGCTGTCTGTCTGTTTGCTCACACTCCCCTCAGTGCTGTCTGTCTGTCTTCTCTCACTCCCCTCAGTGCTACCTGTCTG
Source organism: Carcharodon carcharias (assembly GCF_017639515.1). NCBI lineage: Eukaryota > Metazoa > Chordata > Chondrichthyes > Lamniformes > Lamnidae > Carcharodon > Carcharodon carcharias. The sequence continues at coordinate 95,568,870 of NC_054474.1, forward strand.
TCTGCTCACATTCCCTTCAGTGCTGTCTGTCTGATCACACTGCCCTCAGTGCTGGCTGTCTGTCTGCTCACACTCCCCTCAGCACTACCTGTCTGTCTGCTCACATTCCTCTCAGCACTGTCTGTCTGCTCACACTCCCCTCACTGCTGTCTGTCTGTCTGCTCACGCTCCCCTCACTGCTGTCTGTCTGTCTGCTCACATTCACTTCAGTACTGGCTGACTGTCTGTTCACACACCCCTCAGCCCTGTCTGTCTGCTCACATTCCCCTCAGCGCTGTCTGTCTGTCTGCTCACACTCCCCTCAGTGCTGTCTGTTCACACTCCCCTCAGCGCTGTCTGTCTGTCTGCTCACACTCCCCTCAGTGCTGTCTGTTCAAACTCCCCTCAGTGCTGTCTGTCTGTCTTCACAGACTCCCGTCAGTGCTACCTTTCTGTCTGCTCACATTCCGTTTAGTACTGGCTGTCTGTTCACACTCCCCTCAGTGTAATCGGTCTTTCTGCTCACACTCCCCTCAGTGCTGGCTGTCTGTCTGCTCACGCTCCCCTCAGTGCTGGCTGTCTGTCTTCTCAGACTCCCCTCAGTGCTACCTGTCTGTCTGCTCACATTCCCTTTAGTACTGGCTGTCTGTTCACACTCCCCTCAGTGTTATCTGTCTTTCTGCTCACACTCCCCTCAGTGCTGTCTGTTCACACTCCCCTCAGCGCTGATTGTCTGCTTACACACCCCTCAGTGCTGTCTGTCTGTCTGCTGTAACTCCCCTCAGCGCTGTCTGTTCACTCTCCCTCAGCGCTGTCTGTCTGCTCACACTCCCCTCAGTGCTGTCTGTCTGTCTGCTCACATTCCCCTCAATGCTGGCTGTCTGCTCGCACTCCACTCAGTGCTGACTGTCTGCCTGCTCACACGCCCCTCAGTGCTGGTTGGCTTTCGGCTCACTCTCCCCTCAGTGCTGGCTGTCTGCTCTCAATCCCCTCAGCACTGTCTGTCTGCTCACACTCTCCTCAGCGCTGTCTGTTCACACTCCCCTCAGTGCTGTCTGTCTGCTTACACTTCCCTCAGCACTGTCTGTCTCTTCACACTCTCCTCAGTGCTGTCTGTCTGTCTGCTCACACTCCCCTCAGAACTGTCTGTCTGCTCACACTCTCCTCAGCGCTGTCTGTCTGTTTGCTCACACTCCCCTCAGTGCTGTCTGTCTGTCTTCTCTCACTCCCCTCAGTGCTACCTGTCTGTCTGCTCACATTCCCTTCAGTGCTGTCTGTCTGATCACACTGCCCTCAGTGCTGGCTGTCTGTCTGCTCACACTCCCCTCAGCACTACCTGTCTGTCTGCTCACATTCCTCTCAGCACTGTCTGTCTGCTCACACTCCCCTCACTGCTGTCTGTCTGTCTGCTCACGCTCCCCTCACTGCTGTCTGTCTGTCTGCTCACATTCACTTCAGTACTGGCTGACTGTCTGTTCACACTCCCCTCAGCCCTGTCTGTCTGCTCACATTCCCCTCAGCGCTGTCTGTCTGTATGCTCACACTCCCCTCAGTGCTGCCTGTCTGTCTGCTCACATTCTCTTCAGTGCAGTCTGTCTGTCTGCTCACGCTCCCCTCAGTGCTGTCTGTCTGTCTGTTCACACTCCACTCAGCGCTGTCTGTCTGTCTGCTCACACTCCCCTCAGACCTGGCGGTCTCTGCTCACATTCCCCTCAACACTATCTGTCTGTCTGCTCACAGACCCCTCAACACTGTCTGTCTGTCTACTCACATTGCCCTCAGTGCTGTCTGTCTGTCTGCTCACACTCCCCTCAGTGCTAACTGTCTGTCTGCTCACATTCCCTTGAGTATTGGCTGTCTGTCTGCACACACTCCACTCAGTGTTATCTGTCTGTCTGCTCACCCTCCCCTCAGTGCTGTCTGTCTGCTTACACTCCCCTCAGCACTGTCTGTCTGCTCACACTCTCCTCAGCGCTGTCTGTCTGTCTGCTCACACTCCCGTCAGCGCTGTCTGTCTGTCTGCTCACACTCCCCTCAGCGCTGTCTGTCTGCCTGCTCACGCTCCACTCAGTTTTATCTGTCTGCTCACACTCCCCCCAGTGCTGTCTGTTCACACACCCTCAGCATTGTCTGTCTGCTTAAACACCCCTCAGTGCTGTCTGTCTGTCTGCTCACGCTCACCTCAGTGCTGTCTGTCTGTCTTCTCACACTCCCCTCAGTGCTACCTGTCTGTCTGCTCACGTTCCCTTCAGTACTGTCTATCTGCTCACATTCCCCTCAGCGCTGTCTGTCTGTCTGCTCACACTCCCCTCAGTGCTGTCTGTCTGTTTGCTCACACTCCCCTCAGTGCTGTCTGTCTGTCTTCTCTCACTCCCCTCAGTGCTACCTGTCTGTCTGCTCACATTCCCTTCAGTGCTGTCTGTCTGATCACACTGCCCTCAGTGCTGGCTGTCTGTCTGCTCACACTCCCCTCAGCACTACCTGTCTGTCTGCTCACATTCCTCTCAGCACTGTCTGTCTGCTCACACTCCCCTCACTGCTGTCTGTCTGTCTGCTCACGCTCCCCTCACTGCTGTCTGTCTGTCTGCTCACATTCACTTCAGTACTGGCTGACTGTCTGTTCACACTCCCCTCAGCCCTGTCTGTCTGCTCACACTCCCCTCAGTACTGTCTGTATGCTCACACTCCCCTCAGTGCTTTCTGTCTGTCTGTTCACATTCCCCTCAATGCTGTCTCTCAGCTCACACTCCCCTCAGCGCTGTCTGTCTGTCTGCTCACACTCCCCTCAGTGCTACATGTCTGTCTGCTCACGCTCCGCTCAGTGCTGCCTGTCTGTCTGTTCACACTCCCCACAGCGCTGTCTTTCTGTTTGCCCACACTCCCCTCAGTGCTGGCTGTCTGTCTGCTTACACTCCCCTGAGCGCTGTCTGTCTGTCTGCTCACGCTCCCCTCAGTGCTGTCTGTCTGTCTGTTCACACTCCACTCAGCGCTGTCTGTCTGTCTGCTCACACTCCCCTCAGTGCTGGCGGTCTCTGCTCACACTCCCCTCAACACTATCTGTCTGTCTGCTCACAGACCCCTAAACACTGTCTGTCTGTCTACTCACATTGCCCTCAGTGCTGTCTGTCTGTCTGCTCATGCTCCCCTCAGCGCTGTCTTTCTGTCTGCTCAAACTTCCGTCAGCGCTGTCTGTCTGTCTGCTCACACTCCCCTCAGCGCTGTCTGTCTGTTTACTGTCACTCCCCTCTGGGCTGTGTGCCTGTCTGCTTACAATCCTCTGAGTACTGCCTGTCTGTCTGCTTACAATCCCCTCAGTACTGGCTGTCTGTCTGCTCACACTGCCCTCAGTGCTGGCTGTCTGTCTGCTCACACTCCCCTCAGCGCTGTCTGTCTGTCTGCTCACACTCCCCTCAGTGCTGTCTGTTCACACTCCCCTCAGCGCTGTCTGTCTGTCTGCTCACACTCCCCTCAGTGCTGTCTGTTCAAACTCCCCTCAGTGCTGTCTGTCTGTCTTCACAGACTCCCCTCAGTGCTACCTTTCTGTCTGCTCACATTCCGTTTAGTACTGGCTGTCTGTTCACACTCCCCTCAGTGTAATCGGTCTTTCTGCTCACACTCCCCTCAGTGCTGGCTGTCTGTCTGCTCACGCTCCCCTCAGTGCTGGCTGTCTGTCTTCTCAGACTCCCGTCAGTGCTACCTGTCTGTCTGCTCACATTCCCTTTAGTACTGGCTGTCTGTTCACACTCCCCTCAGTGTTATTTGTCTTTCTGCTCACACTCCCCTCAGTGCTGTCTGTTCACACTCCCCTCAGCGCTGATTGTCTGCTTACACACCCCTCAGTGCTGTCTGTCTGTCTGCTGTAACTCCCCTCAGCGCTGTCTGTTCACTCTCCCTCAGCGCTGTCTGTCTGCTCACACTCCCCTCAGTGCTGTCTGTCTGTCTGCTCACATTCCCCTCAATGCTGGCTGTCTGCTCGCACTCCACTCAGTGCTGACTGTCTGCCTGCTCACACGCCCCTCAGTGCTGGTTGGCTTTCGGCTCACTCTCCCCTCAGTGCTGGCTTTCTGCTCTCAATCCCCTCAGCACTGTCTGTCTGCTCACACTCTCCTCAGCGCTGTCTGTTCACACTCCCCTCAGTGCTGTCTGTCTGCTTACACTTCCCTCAGCACTGTCTGTCTCTTCACACTCTCCTCAGTGCTGTCTGTCTGTCTGCTCACACTCCCCTCAGAACTGTCTGTCTGCTCACACTCTCCTCAGCGCTGTCTGTCTGTCTGCTCACACTCCCCTCAGCGCTGTCTGTCTGTCTGCTCACGCTCCCCTCACCGCTGTCTGACTGTCAGCTCACGCTCCCCTCAGTGCTACCTGTCTGTCTGCTCACACTCCCCTCAGTGCTACCTGTCTGTCTGCTCACATTCCCTTGAGTATTGGCTGTCTGTCTGCACACACTCCACTCAGTGTTATCTGTCTGTCTGCTCACACTCCCCTCAGTGCTGTCTTTTCACACTCCTCTCGGCGTTGTCTGTCTGCTTACTCACCCCTCAGTACTGTCTGTCTGTCTGCTCACGCTCACCTCAGTGCTGTCTGTCTGTCTTCTCACACTCCCCTCAGTGCTACCTGTCTGTCTGCTCACACTCCCCTCAGTGCTGGCTGTCTGTCTGCTCACACTTCCCTAAGTGCTGGCTGTCTGCCTGCAAACGCTCCCCTCAGTGCTGTCTGTCTGCTCACACTCCCCTCAGTGCTTCTGTCTGTCTGCTCACAGTCCCCTCAGCGCTGTCTGTCTGTCTGCTCACACTCCCCTCAGCAGTTTCTGGTCCTCTGCTCACACTCCCCACAGCGCTTTCAGTCTGTCTGCTTTCAATCCCCTCGGTGCTGTCTGTCTATCTGCTCACACTTCCCGCAGTGCTGTCTTTCTGTTTGCTGTCACTACCCTCAGGGCTGTGTGCCTGTCTGCTCACAATCCTCTGAGTACTGCCTGTCTGTCTGCTTACAATCCCCTCAGTACTGGCTGTCTGTCTGCTCACACTGCCCTCAGTGCTGGCTGTCTGTCTGCTCACACTCCCCTCAGCGCTGTCTGTCTGTCTGCACACACTCCCCTCAGTGCTGTCTATTCACACTCCCCTCAGCGCTATCTGTCTGCTCACACTCCCCTCACTACTGTCTGTATGCTCACACTCCCCTCAGTGCTGTCTGTCTGTCTGTTCACACTCCCCTCAGTGCTGTCTCTCAGCTCACACTCCCCTCAGCGCTGTCTGTCTGTCTGCTCACTCTCCGCTCAGTGCTGTCTGTCTGTTCACACTCCACTCAGCACTGTCTCTGCGTCTGCTCACGCTCCCCACAGCACTGTCTGTCTGTTTGCTCACACTCCCCTCAGTGCTGGCTGTCTGTCTGCTCGCACTTCCCTAAGTGCTGGCTGTCTGTCTGCAAACACTCCCCTCAGTGCTGTCTGTCTGCTCACACTCCCCTCAGTGCTTCTGTCTGTCTGCTCACAGTCCCCTCAGCGCTGTCTGTCTGTCTGCTCGCACTCCCCTCAGCAGTTTCTGTCCCTCTGCTCACACTCCCCACAGCGCTTTCAGTCTGTCTGCTTTCAATCCCCTCAGTGCTGTCTGTCTATCTGCTCACACTTCCCGCAGTGCTGTCTGTCTGTTTGCTGTCACTCCCCTCAGGGCTGTGTGCCTGTCTGCTTACAATCCTCTGAGTACTGCCTGTCTGTCTGCTTACAATCCCCTCAGTACTGGCTGTCTGTCTGCTCACACTGCCCTCAGTGCTGGCTGTCTGTCTGCTCACACTCCCCTCAGCGCTGTCTGTCTGTCTGCTCACACTCCCCTCAGTGCTGTCTGTTCACACTCCCCTCAGCGCTGTCTGTCTGCTCACGCTCCCCTCAGTGCTGACTGTCTGTCTTCTCAGGCTCCCCTCAGTGCTACCTTTCTGTCTGCTCACATTCCCTTTAGTACTGGCTGACTGCTCACACTCCCCTCAGAGTTATCTGTCTTTCTGCTCATACCCCCTCAGTGCTGTCTGTTCACACTCCCCTCAGCGCTGTCTGTCTGCTTACACACGACTCAGTGCTGTCTGTCTGTCTGCTCACACTCCCCTCAGCGCTGTCTGTTCACTCTCCCTCAGCACTGTCTGTCTGCTCACACTCCCCTCAGTGCTGTCTGTTCACAAACACCTTAGTGCTGTCTGTCTGCTCACACTCCCCTCAGCGCTGTCTGTTCACTCTCCCTCAGCGCTGTCTGTCTGCTCACACTCCCCTCAGTGCTGTCTGTTCACAAACCCCTTAGTGCTGTCTGTCTTCTCAAACTCCCCTCAGTGCTGTCTGTCTGTCTGCTCACATTCCCCTCACTGCTGGCTGTCTGCTCGCACTCCCCTCAGTGCTGGTTGGCTTTCGGCTCACTCTCCCCTCAGCGCTGTCTGTCTTCTCACACTCCCCTCAGCACTGTCTGTCTGCTCAAACTCCCCTCAGTGCTGTCTGTCTGTCTGCGCACATTCCCCTCAGCGCTGTCTGTCTGTCTGCTCACACTCCCGTCAGTGCTGCCGGCATTTCTGCTTACAATGCACTCAGTGCAGTCTGTCTGTCTGCTCACACTCTCCTCGGTGGTTTCTGTCTGTCTGCTCACACTCCCCTCAGTACTGTCTGTCTGTCTGCTCACACTCCTCTCAATGCTGGCTGGCTTTCTGCTCACGTTTCCCTCAGTGCTGTCTGTCTGTCTGCTTACACTCCCCTCGGTTTTGTCTTTCTGATTGCTCACACTCCCTTCATCACTTCTGTCTGTCTGCTCACATTCCCCTAAGTTTTGGCTGTCTCTCTGCATACACTCCCCTCAGTGCTGTCTGTCTGCTCACACTCACCTCAGTGCTTCTGTCTGTCTGCTCACAGTTCCCTCAGCGCTGTCTGTCTGTCTGCTCACACTCCCCTCAGCAGTTTCTGTCCCTCTGCTCACACTCCCCACAGTGCTTTCAGTCTGTCTGCTTTCAATCCCCTCGGTGCTGTCTGTCTATCTGCTCACACTTCCCGCAGTGCTGTCTGTCTTTTTGCTGTCACTCTCCTCAGGGCTGTGTGCCTGTCTGCTTATAATCCTCTGAGTACTGCCTGTCTGTCTGCTTACAATCCCCTCAGTACTGGCTGTCTGACTGCTCACACTCCCCTCAGTGCTGTCTGTCTGTCTGCTCACACTCCCCTCAGTGCTGTCTGTTCACACTCCCCTCAGCGCTGTCTGTCTGCTTACACTCCCCTCAGTGCTGTCTGTCTGTCTGCTCACGCTCCCCTCAGTGCTGTCTGTCTGTCTTCTCAGACTCCCCTCAGTGCTACCTGTCTGTCTGCTCACATTCCCTTTAGTACTGGCTGTCTGCTCACAATCCCCTCAGAGTTATCTGTCTTTCTGCTCATACTCCCCTCAGTGCTGTCTGTTCGCACTCCCCTCAGCGCTGTCTGTCTGTTCAAACTCCCCTCAGTACTGTCTATGCTCACACTCCCCTCAGTGCTGTCTGTCTGTCTGTTCACACTCCCCTCAGTGCTGTCTCTCAGCTCGCACTCCCCTCAGCGCTGTCTGTCTGTCTGTTCACACTCCCCTCAGTGCTGTCTGTCTGTCTGCTCACTCTCCGCTCAGTGCTGTCTGTCTGTCTGTTCACACTCCACTCAGGACTGTCTGTCCGTCTGCTCAAGCTCCCCACAGCACTGTCTGTCTATTTGCTCACACTCCCCTCAATGCTGGCTGTCTGTCTGCTCGCACTTCCCTAAGTGCTGGCTGTCTGTCTGCATACACTCCCCTCACTGCTGTCTGTCTGCTCACACTCCCCTCAGTGCTTCTGTCTGTCTGCTCACAGTCCCCTCAGCGCTGTCTGTCTGTCTGCTCACACTCCCCTCAGCAGTTTCTGTCCCTCTGCTCACATTCCCCACAGCGCTTTCAGTCTGTCTGCTTTCAATCCCCTCGGTACTGGCTGTCTGTCTGCTCACACTGCCCTCAGTGCTGGCTGTCTGTCTGCTCACACTCCCCTCAGCGCTGTCTGTCTGTCTGCACACACTCCCCTCAGTGCTGTGTATTCACACTCCCCTCAGCGCTGTCTGTCTGCTCACACTCCCCTCACTACTGTCTGTATGCTCACACTCCCCTCAGTGCTGTCTGTCTGTCTGTTCACACTCCCCTCAGTGCTGTCTCTCAGCTCACACTCCCCTCAGCGCTGTCTGTCTGTCTGCTCACTCTCCGCTCAGTGCTGTCTGTCTGTTCACACTCCACTCAGCACTGTCTCTGCGTCTGCTCACGCTCCCCACAGCACTGTCTGTCTGTTTGCTCACACTCCCCTCAGTGCTGGCTGTCTGTCTGCTCGCACTTCCCTAAGTGCTGGCTGTCTGTCTGCAAACACTCCCCTCAGTGCTGTCTGTCTGCTCACACTCCCCTCAGTGCTTCTGTCTGTCTGCTCACAGTCCCCTCAGCGCTGTCTGTCTGTCTGCTCGCACTCCCCTCAGCAGTTTCTGTCCCTCTGCTCACACTCCCCACAGCGCTTTCAGTCTGTCTGCTTTCAATCCCCTCAGTGCTGTCTGTCTATCTGCTCACACTTCCCGCAGTGCTGTCTGTCTGTTTGCTGTCACTCCCCTCAGGGCTGTGTGCCTGTCTGCTTACAATCCTCTGAGTACTGACTGTCTGTCTGCTTACAATCCCCTCAGTACTGGCTGTCTGTCTGCTCACACTGCCCTCAGTGCTAGCTGTCTGTCTGCTCACACTCCCCTCAGCGCTGTCTGTCTGTCTGCTCACACTCCCCTCAGTGCTGTCTGTTCACACTCCCCTCAGCGCTGTCTGTCTGCTTACACTCCCCTCAGTGCTGTCTGTCTGTCTGCTCACGCTCCCCTCAGTGCTGACTGTCTGTCTTCTCAGGCTCCCCTCAGTGCTACCTTTCTGTCTGCTCACATTCCCTTTAGTACTGGCTGTCTGCTCACACTCCCCTCAGAGTTATCTGTCTTTCTGCTCATACCCCCTCAGTGCTGTCTGTTCACACTCCCCTCAGCGCTGTCTGTCTGCTTACACACGACTCAGTGCTGTCTGTCTGTCTGCTCACACTCCCCTCAGCGCTGTCTGTTCACTCTCCCTCAGCACTGTCTGTCTGCTCACACTCCCCTCAGTGCTGTCTGTTCACAAACACCTTAGTGCTGTCTGTCTGCTCACACTCCCCTCAGCGCTGTCTGTTCACTCTCCCTCAGCGCTGTCTGTCTGCTCACACTCCCCTCAGTGCTGTCTGTTCACAAACCCCTTAGTGCTGTCTGTCTTCTCAAACTCCCCTCAGTGCTGTCTGTCTGTCTGCTCACATTCCCCTCACTGCTGGCTGTCTGCTCGCACTCCCCTCAGTGCTGGTTGGCTTTCGGCTCACTCTCCCCTCAGCGCTGTCTGTCTTCTCACACTCCCCTCAGCACTGTCTGTCTGCTCACACTCTCCTCAGTGCTGTCTGTCTGTCTGTTCATGCTCCCCTCAATGCTGTCTGTCTGTCTGCTCAAACTCCCCTCAGTGCTGTCTGTCTGTCTGCGCACATTCCCCTCAGCGCTGCCTGTCTGTCTGCTCACACTCCCGTCAGTGCTGTCTGCATTTCTGCTTACAATGCACTCAGTGCAGTCTGTCTGTCTGCTCACACTCTCCTCGGTGGTTTCTGTCTGTCTGCTCACACTCCCCTCAGTACTGTCTGTCTGTCTGCTCACACTCCTCTCAATGCTGGCTGGCTTTCTGCTCACGTTTCCCTCAGTGCTGTCTGTCTGTCTGCTTACACTCCCCTCAGTTTTGTCTTTCTGATTGCTCACACTCCCTTCATCACTTCTGTCTGTCTGCTCACATTCCCCTAAGTTTTGGCTGTCTCTCTGCATACACTCCCCTCAGTGCTGTCTGTCTGCTCACACTCACCTCAGTGCTTCTGTCTGTCTGCTCACAGTTCCCTCAGCGCTGTCTGTCTGTCTGCTCACACTCCCCTCAGCAGTTTCTGTCCCTCTGCTCACACTCCCCACAGTGCTTTCAGTCTGTCTGCTTTCAATCCCCTCGGTGCTGTCTGTCTATCTGCTCACACTTCCCGCAGTGCTGTCTGTCTTTTTGCTGTCACTCCCCTCAGGGCTGTGTGCCTGTCTGCTTATAATCCTCTGAGTACTGCCTGTCTGTCTGCTTACAATCCCCTCAGTACTGGCTGTCTGACTGCTCACACTCCCCTCAGCGCTGTCTGTCTGTCTGCTCACACTCCCCTCAGTGCTGTCTGTTCACACTCCCCTCAGCGCTGTCTGCTTACACTCCCCTCAGTGCTGTCTGTCTGTCTGCTCACGCTCCCCTCAGTGCTGTCTGTCTGTCTTCTCAGACTCCCCTCAGTGCTACCTGTCTGTCTGCTCACATTCCCTTTAGTACTGGCTGTCTGCTCACAATCCCCTCAGAGTTATCTGTCTTTCTGCTCATACTCCCCTCAGTGCTGTCTGTTCGCACTCCCCTCAGCGCTGTCTGTCTGTTCAAACTCCCCTCAGTACTGTCTATGCTCACACTCCCCTCAGTGCTGTCTGTCTGTCTGTTCACACTCCCCTCAGTGCTGTCTCTCAGCTCGCACTCCCCTCAGCGCTGTCTGTCTGTCTGTTCACACTCCCCTCAGTGCTGTCTGTCTGTCTGCTCACTCTCCGCTCAGTGCTGTCTGTCTGTCTGTTCACACTCCACTCAGGACTGTCTGTCAGTCTGCTCAAGCTCCCCACAGCACTGTCTGTCTATTTGCTCACACTCCCCTCAATGCTGGCTGTCTGTCTGCTCGCACTTCCCTAAGTGCTGGCTGTCTGTCTGCATACACTCCCCTCAGTGCTGTCTGTCTGCTCACACTCCCCTCAGTGCTTCTGTCTGTCTGCTCACAGTCCCCTCAGCGCTGTCTGTCTGTCTGCTCACACTCCCCTCAGCAGTTTCTGTCCCTCTGCTCACATTCCCCACAGCGCTTTCAGTCTGTCTGCTTTCAATCCCCTCGGTGCTGTCTGTCTATCTGCTCACATTTCCCGCAGTGCTGTCTTTCTGTTTGCTGTCACTACCCTCAGGGCTGTGTGCCTGTCTGCTCACAATCCTCTGAGTACTGCCTGTCTGTCTGCTTACAATCCCCTCAGTACTGGCTGTCTGTCTGCTCACACTGCCCTCAGTGCTGGCTGTCTGTCTGCTCACACTCCCCTCAGCGCTGTCTGTCTGTCTGCACACACTCCCCTCAGTGCTGTGTATTCACACTCCCCTCAGCGCTGTCTGTCTGCTCACACTCCCCTCACTACTGTCTGTATGCTCACACTCCCCTCAGTGCTGTCTGTCTGTCTGTTCACACTCCCCTCAGTGCTGTCTCTCAGCTCACACTCCCCTCAGCGCTGTCTGTCTGTCTGCTCACTCTCCGCTCAGTGCTGTCTGTCTGTTCACACTCCACTCAGCACTGTCTCTGCGTCTGCTCACGCTCCCCACAGCACTGTCTGTCTGTTTGCTCACACTCCCCTCAGTGCTGGCTGTCTGTCTGCTCGCACTTCCCTAAGTGCTGGCTGTCTGTCTGCAAACACTCCCCTCAGTGCTGTCTGTCTGCTCACACTCCCCTCAGTGCTTCTGTCTGTCTGCTCACAGTCCCCTCAGCGCTGTCTGTCTGTCTGCTCGCACTCCCCTCAGCAGTTTCTGTCCCTCTGCTCACACTCCCCACAGCGCTTTCAGTCTGTCTGCTTTCAATCCCCTCAGTGCTGTCTGTCTATCTGCTCACACTTCCCGCAGTGCTGTCTGTCTGTTTGCTGTCACTCCCCTCAGGGCTGTGTGCCTGTCTGCTTACAATCCTCTGAGTACTGACTGTCTGTCTGCTTACAATCCCCTCAGTACTGGCTGTCTGTCTGCTCACACTGCCCTCAGTGCTAGCTGTCTGTCTGCTCACACTCCCCTCAGCGCTGTCTGTCTGTCTGCTCACACTCCCCTCAGTGCTGTCTGTTCACACTCCCCTCAGCGCTGTCTGTCTGCTTACACTCCCCTCAGTGCTGTCTGTCTGTCTGCTCACGCTCCCCTCAGTGCTGACTGTCTGTCTTCTCAGGCTCCCCTCAGTGCTACCTTTCTGTCTGCTCACATTCCCTTTAGTACTGGCTGTCTGCTCACACTCCCCTCAGAGTTATCTGTCTTTCTGCTCATACCCCCTCAGTGCTGTCTGTTCACACTCCCCTCAGCGCTGTCTGTCTGCTTACACACGACTCAGTGCTGTCTGTCTGTCTGCTCACACTCCCCTCAGCGCTGTCTGTTCACTCTCCCTCAGCACTGTCTGTCTGCTCACACTCCCCTCAGTGCTGTCTGTTCACAAACACCTTAGTGCTGTCTGTCTGCTCACACTCCCCTCAGCGCTGTCTGTTCACTCTCCCTCAGCGCTGTCTGTCTGCTCACACTCCCCTCAGTGCTGTCTGTTCACAAACCCCTTAGTGCTGTCTGTCTTCTCAAACTCCCCTCAGTGCTGTCTGTCTGTCTGCTCACATTCCCCTCACTGCTGGCTGTCTGCTCGCACTCCCCTCAGTGCTGGTTGGCTTTCGGCTCACTCTCCCCTCAGCGCTGTCTGTCTTCTCACACTCCCCTCAGCACTGTCTGTCTGCTCACACTCTCCTCAGTGCTGTCTGTCTGTCTGTTCATGCTCCCCTCAATGCTGTCTGTCTGTCTGCTCAAACTCCCCTCAGTGCTGTCTGTCTGTCTGCGCACATTCCCCTCAGCGCTGCCTGTCTGTCTGCTCACACTCCCGTCAGTGCTGTCTGCATTTCTGCTTACAATGCACTCAGTGCAGTCTGTCTGTCTGCTCACACTCTCCTCGGTGGTTTCTGTCTGTCTGCTCACACTCCCCTCAGTACTGTCTGTCTGTCTGCTCACACTCCTCTCAATGCTGGCTGGCTTTCTGCTCACGTTTCCCTCAGTGCTGTCTGTCTGTCTGCTTACACTCCCCTCAGTTTTGTCTTTCTGATTGCTCACACTCCCTTCATCACTTCTGTCTGTCTGCTCACATTCCCCTAAGTTTTGGCTGTCTCTCTGCATACACTCCCCTCAGTGCTGTCTGTCTGCTCACACTCCCCTCAGTGCTTCTGTCTGTCTGCTCACAGTTCCCTCAGCGCTGTCTGTCTGTCTGCTCACACTCCCCTCAGCAGTTTCTGTCCCTCTGCTCACACTCCCCACAGTGCTTTCAGTCTGTCTGCTTTCAATCCCCTCGGTGCTGTCTGTCTATCTGCTCACACTTCCCGCAGTGCTGTCTGTCTTTTTGCTGTCACTCCCCTCAGGGCTGTGTGCCTGTCTGCTTACAATCCTCTGAGTACTGCCTGTCTGTCTGCTTACAATCCCCTCAGTACTGGCTGTCTGACTGCTCACACTCCCCTCAGCGCTGTCTGTCTGTCTGCTCACACTCCCCTCAGTGCTGTCTGTTCACACTCCCCTCAGCGCTGTCTGTCTGCTTACACTCCCCTCAGTGCTGTCTGTCTGTCTGCTCACGCTCCCCTCAGTGCTGTCTGTCTGTCTTCTCAGACTCCCCTCAGTGCTACCTGTCTATCTGCTCACATTCCCTTTAGTACTGGCTGTCTGCTCACAATCCCCTCAGAGTTATCTGTCTTTCTGCTCATATTCCCCTCAGTGCTGTCTGTTCGCACTCCCCTCAGCGCTGTCTGTCTGTTCAAACTCCCCTCAGTACTGTCTGTATGCTCACACTCCCCTCAGTGCTGTCTGTCTGTCTGTTCACACTCCCCTCAGTGCTGTCTCTCAGCTCGCACTCCCCTCAGCGCTGTCTGTCTGTCTGTTCACACTCCCCTCAGTGCTGTCTGTCTGTCTGCTCACTCTCCGCTCAGTGCTGTCTGTCTATCTGTTCACACTCCACTCAGGACTGTCTGTCCGTCTGCTCAAGCTCCCCACAGCACTGTCTGTCTATTTGCTCACACTCCCCTCAATGCTGGCTGTCTGTCTGCTCACACTTCCCTAAGTGCTGGCTGTCTGTCTGCATACACTCCCCTCAGTGCTGTCTGTCTGCTCACACTCCCCTCAGTGCTTCTGTCTGTCTGCTCACAGACCCCTCAGCGCTGTCTGTCTGTCTGCTCACACTCCCCTCAGCAGTTTCTGTCCCTCTGCTCACATTCCCCACAGCGCTTTCAGTCTGTCTGCTTTCAATCCCCTCGGTGCTGTCTGTCTGTCTGCTCACATTTCCCACAGTGCTGTCTTTCTGTTTGCTGTCACTCCCCTCAGGGCTGTGTGCCTGTCTGCTTACAATCCTCTGAGTACTGCTGACTGTCTGCTTACAAACCCCTCAGTACTGGCTGTCTGTCTGCTCACACTGCCCTCAGTGCTGGCTGTTTGTCTGCTCACACTCCCCTCAGTGCTGTCTGTTCACACTCCCCTCAGCGCTGTCTGTCTGCTTACACTCCCCTCAGTGCTGTCTGTCTGTCTTCTCAGACTCCCCTCAGTGCTACCTGTCTGTCTGCTCACATTCCCTTTAGTACTGGCTGTCTGCTCACACTCCCCTCAGAGTTATCTGTCTTTCTGCTCTAACTCCCCTCAGCGCTGTCTGTTCACTCTACCTCAGCGCTGTCTGTCTGCTCACACTCCCCTCAGTGCTGTCTGTTCACAAACCCCTCAGTGCTGTCTGTCTGCTCACACTCCCCTCAGTGCTGGTTGGCTTTCGGCTCACTCTCCCCTCAGTGCTGTCTGTCTGTCTGCTCACATTCCCCTCAATGCTGGCTGTCTGCTCGCACTCCCCTCAGTGCTGGTTGGCTTTCGGCTCACTCTCCCCTCAGCGCTGTCTCTCTTCTCACACTCCCCTCAGCACTGTCTGTCTGCTCACACTCCCCTCAGCGCTCTCTGTCTGTCTGCTCACACTCCCCTCAGCGCTGTCCGTCTGTCTGCTCACACTCCCCTCAGTGCTGTCTGGCTGTCTGCTCATGCTCCCCTCAGTGCTGTCTGTCTGTCTTCTCAGACTCCCCTCAGTGCTACCTGTCTGTCTGCTCACATTCCCTTTAGTACTGGCTGTCTGGTCACACTCCCCTCAGAGTTATCTGTCTTTCTGCTCATACTCCCCTCAGTGCTGTCTGTTCACACTCCCCTCAGCGCTGTCTGTATGCTTACACACGCCTCAGTGCTGTCTGTCTGTCTGCTCTAACTCCCCTTGGCGCTGTCTGTTCACTCTCCCTCAGCGCTGTCTGTCTGCTCACACTCCCCTCAGTGCTGTCTGTTCACAAACCCCTCAGTGCTGTCTGTCTGCTCACACTCCCCTCAGTGCTGTCTGTCTGTCTGCTCACACTCCCCTCAGTACTGTCTGTCTGTCTGCATACAATCAAATCAGTGCTGTCTGTCTGTCTGTTCGTGCTCCCCTCAATGCTGTCTGTCTGTCTGCTCAAACTCCCCTCAGTGCAGTCTGTCTGTCTGCTCACACTCCCGTCAGTGCTGTCTGCATTTCTGCTTACAATGCACTCAGTGCAGTCTGTCTGTCTGCTCACACTCTCCTCGGTGGTGTCTGTCTGTCTGCTCACACTCCCCTCAGTACTGTCTGTCTGTCTGCTCACACTCCTCTCAATGCTGGCTGGCTTTCTGCTCACATTTCCCTCAGTGCTGTCTGTCTGTCTGCTTACACTCCCCTCAGTGCTGTCTTTCTGATTGCTCACACTCCCTTCATCACTTCTGTCTGTCTGCTCACACTCCCCTCAGTGCTGGCTGTCTCTCTGCTCACACTCATCTCAGTGCTAACTGTGTGTCTGCTCACAGTCCACTCAGCACTGTCTGTCTGTCTGCTCACACTCGCCTTGGCGCTGTTTGTCTGTCTGCTCAGACTCCACTTGGTGCTGACTGACTGTCTGCTCATGCTCCCCTCACTGCTGTCTGTCTGTCTGCTTTCAATCCCCTCAGTACTGTCTGCCTGTCTGTCTGTCTGTGCACGCTCCCCTCAATGTTGTCTGTCTGCATACAATCCCTTCAGTGCTGGCCGTCTGTCTGCTCACAATCCCCTCAGTGCTGTCTCTCTGTCTGCTCACACTCCCCTCAATGCTGTCTGCCTATCTACTCACATTCCCCTCAGTGCTGGCTGTGTGTCTGTTCACATTCCCCTCTGTGCTGGTTGACTGACTGCTCACACTCCCCTCAATGATAACTGTCTGTCTGCTCACAAGCCCGCTCAGCGCTGTCTCTATCTTTGCTCGCAATCCCCTCTGCGCTGTCTGTCTGTCTGCTCACACTCTCCTTGGTGCTGTCTGTCTGTCTGCTCACGCTCTCCTCACAGCTGCCTGTGTGTCTGCTTTCAATCCCCCCAGTGCTGTCCGT
This sequence comes from Carcharodon carcharias, assembly GCF_017639515.1. Classification (NCBI taxonomy): domain Eukaryota; kingdom Metazoa; phylum Chordata; class Chondrichthyes; order Lamniformes; family Lamnidae; genus Carcharodon; species Carcharodon carcharias. The sequence goes on from NC_054474.1 coordinate 95,585,105, forward strand.
CTGTCTGTCTGTTCACACTCCCCTCAGTGTTGTCTGTCTGTCTGCATACAATCCCTTCAGTGCTGTCTGTCTGTCTGCTCACACTCCCCTCAGCGCTGTCTGTCTGTTTGCTCATACTCCCCTCAGTGCTAACTGTATGTCTGCTCACAGTCGGCTCAGCGCTGTCTGTCTGTCTGCTCACGTTCCCTCACTGCTGTCTGTCTGTCTGCTTTCAATCCCCTCAGTGCTGTCTGTCTGTCTGTCTGCTGATTCTCCCCTCAGTATTGTCTGTCTGTCTGCATACAATCCCCTCAGTGCTGTCTGTCTGTCTGTTCACGGTCCCCTCAATGCTGTCTGTCTGTCTGCAAACAATCCCTTAAGTGCTGTCTGTCTGACTGCTCACACTCCCGTCAGTGCTCTCTGTCTGTCTGCTCAAACACCTCTCAGTGCTGTCTGTCTGTCTGCACACACCCCCCTCAGAGCTGTCTGTCTGTCTGCTCACACTCCCGTAAGTGCTGTCTGCCTGTCTGCTTACAATGCCCTCAGTGCAGTCCGTCTCTCTGCTCACTCTCCCCTCGGTGCTGTCGGTCTGTCTGTCTGCTCACACTCCCCTCAGTAATGTCTGTCCTTCTGCTCACACTCCTCTCAATGCTGGCTGGCTTTCTGCTCATGTTTCCCTCAGTGCTGTCTGGCTGTCTGCTCACACTCCCCTCAGTGCTGTCTGTCTGTCTGTTCACACTCCCCTCAGCGCTGTCTGTCTGTCTGCTCACTCTCCCCTCAGTGCTGTTTGTCTGTCTGCTCACTCACCGCTCAGTGCTGCCTGTCTGTCTGCTCACACTCCCCTCAGCACTGTCTGTTCACTCTCCCTCAGCACTGTCTGTCTGCTCACACTCCCCTCAGTGCTGGCTGTTCACAAACCCCTTAGTGCTGTCTGTCTGCTCACACTCCCCTCAGCGCTGTCTGTCTGTCTGCTCACATTCCCCTCACTGCTGGCTGTCTGCTCGCACTCCCCTCAGTGCTGGTTGGCTTTCGGCTCACTCTCCCCTCAGCGCTGTCTGTCTTCTCACACTCCCCTCAGCACTGTCTGTCTGCTCACACTCTCCTCAGTGCTGTCTGTCTGTCTGTTCATGCTCCCCTCAATGCTGTCTGTCTGTCTGCTCAAACTCCCCTCAGTGCTGTCTGTCTGTCTGCGCACACTCTCCCCAGCGCTGTCTGTCTGTCTGCTCACACTCCCGTCAGTGCTGTCTGCATTTCTGCTTACAATGCACTCAGTGCAGTCTGTCTGTCTGCTCACACTCTCCTCGGTGGTTTCTGTCTGTCTGCTCACACTCCCCTCAGTACTGTCTGTCTGTCTGCTCACACTCCTCTCAATGCTGGCTGGCTTTCTGCTCACGTTTCCCTCAGTGCTGTCTGTCTGTCTGCTTACACTCCCCTCAGTTTTGTCTTTCTGATTGCTCACACTCCCTTCATCACTTCTGTCTGTCAGCTCACATTCCCCTAAGTTTTGGCTGTCTCTCTGCATACACTCCCCTCAGTGCTGTCTGTCTGCTTACAATCCCCTCAGTGCTTCTGTCTGTCTGCTCACAGTCCCCTCAGCGCTGTCTGTCTGTCTGCTCACACTCCCCTCAGCAGTTTTTGTCCCCCTGCTCACACTCCCCACAGCGCTTTCAGTCTGTCTGCTTTCAATCCCCTCGGTGCTGTCTTTCTCTCTGCTCACACTTCCCGCAGTGCTGTCCGTCTGTTTGCTGTCACTCCCCTCAGGGCTGTGTGCCTGTCTGCTTACAATCCTCTGAGTACTGCCTGTCTGTCTGCTTACAATCCCCTCAGTACTGGCTGTCTGTCTGTTCACACTCCCCTCAGTGCTGTCTGTTCACACTCCCCTCAGTGCTGTCTGTCTGTCTGCTTACACTCCCCTCAGTGCTGTCTGTCTGTCTGCTCACGCTCCCCTCAGTGCTGTCTGTCTGTCTTCTCAGACTCCCCTCAGTGCTACCTGTCTGTCTGCTCACATTCCCTTTAGTACTGGCTGTCTGCTCACAATCCCCTCAGAGTTATCTGTCTTTCTGCTCATACTCCCCTCAGTGCTGTCTGTTCGCACTCCCCTCAGCGCTGTCTGTCTGTTCAAACTCACCTCAGTGCTGTCTGTCTGCTCACACTCCCCTGAGTGCTGTCTGTCTGTCTGTTCACACTCCCCTCAGTGCTGTCTCTTAGCTCACACTCCCCTCAGCGCTGTCTGTCTGTCTGCTCACGCTCCCCTCAGTGCTGTCTGTCTGTCTGCTCACTCTCTGCTCAGTGCTGTCTGTCTGTCTGTTCACACTCCACTCAGGACTGTCTGTCCGTCTGCTCAAGCTCCCCACAGCACTGTCTGTCTGTTTGCTCACACTCCCCTCAATGCTGGCTGTCTGTCTGCTCGCACTTCCCTAAGTGCTGGCTGTCTGTCTGCAGGCACACCCCTCACTGCTGTCTGTCTGCTCACACTCCCCTCAGTGCTTCTGTCTGTCTGCTCACAGTCCCCTCAGCGCTGTCTGTCTGTCTGCTCACACTCCCCTCAGCAGTTTCTGTCCCTCTGCTCACACTCCCCACAGCGCTTTCAGTCTGTCTGCTTTCAATCCCCTCGGTGCTGTCTGTCTATCTGCTCACATTTCCCGCAGTGCTGTCTTTCTGTTTGCTGTCACTCCCCTCAGGGCTGTGTGCCTGTCTGCTTACAATCCTCTGAGTACTGCCTGTCTGTCTGCTTACAAACCCCTCAGTACTGGCTGTCTGTCTGCTCACACTGCCCTCAGTGCTGGCTGTTTGTCTGCTCACACTCCCCTCGGCGCTGTCTGTCTGTCTGCTCACACTCCCCTCAGTGCTGTCTGTTCACACTCTCCTCAGCGCTGTCTGTCTGCTTACACTCCCCTCAGTGCTGTCTGTCTGTCTGCTCACGCTACCCTCAGTGCTGTCTGTCTGTCTTCTCAGACTCCCCTCAGTGCTACCTGTCTGTCTGCTCACATTCCCTTTAGTACTGGCTGTCTGCTCACACTCCCCTCAGAGTTATCTGTCTTTCTGCTCTAACTCCCCTCAGCGCTGTCTGTTCACTCTCCCTCAGCGCTGTCTGTCTGCTCACACTCCCCTCAGTGTTGTCTGTTCACAAACCCCTCAGTGCTGTCTGTCTGCTCACACTCCCCTCAGTCCTGTCTGTCTGTCTGCTCACATTCCCCTCAATGCTGGCTGTCTGCTCGCACTCCCCTCAGTGCTGGTTGGCTTTCGGCTCACTCTCCCCTCAGCGCTGTCTGTCTTCTCACACTCCCCTCAGCACTGTCTGTCTGCTCACACTCCCCTCAGTGCTGTCTGTCTGTCTGCTCACACTCCCCTCAGCGCTGTCCGTCTGTCTGCTCACACTCCCCTCAGTGCTGTCTGGCTGTCTGCTCACGCTCCCCTCAGTGCTGTCTGTCTGTCTTCTCAGAATCCCCTCAGTGCTACCTGTCTGTCTGCTCACATTCCCTTTAGTACTGGCTGTCTGCTCACACTCCCCTCAGAGTTATCTGTCTTTCTGCTCATACTCCCCTCAGTGCTGTCTGTTCACACTCCCCTCAGCGCTGTCTGTATGCTTACACACGCCTCAGTGCTGTCTGTCTGTCTGCTCTAACTCCCCTTGGCGCTGTCTTTTCACTCTCCCTCAGCGCTGTCTGTCTGCTCACGCTCCCCTCAGCACTGTCTGTCTGCTCACGCTCCCCTCAGTACTGTCTGTCTGTCTGCATACAATCAAATCAGTGCTGTCTGTCTGTCTGTTCGTGATCCCCTCAATGCTGTCTGTCTGTCTGCTCAAACTCCCCTCAGTGCTGTCTGTGTGTCTGCTCACACTCCCGTCAGTGCTGTCTGCATTTCTGCTTACAATGCACTCAGTGCAGTCTGTCTGTCTGCTCACACTCTCCTCGGTGGTGTCTGTCTGTCTGCTCACACTCCCCTCAGTACTGTCTGTCTGTCTGCTCACACTCTTCTCAATGCTGGCTGGCTTTCTGCTCACGTTTCCCTCAGTTCTGTCTGTCTGTCTGCTTACACTCCCCTCAGTGCTGTCTTTCTGATTGCTCACACTCCCTTCATCACTTCTGTCTGTCTGCTCACACTCCCCTCAGTGCTGGCTGTCTCTCTGCTCACACTCATCTCAGTGCTAACTGTGTGTCTGCTCACAGTCCACTCAGCACTGTCTGTCTGTCTGCTCACACTCCCCTTGGCGCTGTTTGTCTGTCTGCTCAGACTCCACTTGGTGCTGACTGACTGTCTGCTCATGCTCCCCTCACTGCTGTCTGTCTGTCTGCTTTCAATCCCCTCCGTACTGTCTGCCTGTCTGTCTGTCTGTGCACGCTCCCCTCAATGTTGTCTGTCTGCATACAATCCCTTCAGTGCTGGCCGTCTGTCTGCTCACACTCCCCTCAGTGCTGTCTCTCTGTCTGCTCACACTCCCCTCAATGCTGTCTGCCTATCTACTCACATTCCCCTCAGTGCTGGCTGTGTGTCTGTTCACATTCCCCTCTGTGCCGGTTGACTGACTGCTCACACTCCCCTCAATGCTAACTGTCTGTCTGCTCACAAGCCCGCTCAGCGCTGTCTCTCTCTCTGCTCGCAATCCCCTCTGCGCTGTCTGTCTGTCTGCTCACACTCTCCTTGGTGCTGTCTGTCTGTCTGCTCACGCTCTCCTCACAGCTGCCTGTGTGTCTGCTTTCAATCCCCCCAGTGCTGTCCGTCTGTCTGTCTGTTCACACTCCCCTCAGTGGTGTCTGTCTGTCTGCATACAATCCCTTCAGTGCTGTCTGTCTGTCTGCTCACACTTCCCTCAGTGCTGTCTGCCTGTCTGCTCACACTCCCCTCAGCGCTGTCTGTCTGTTTGCTCACACTCCCCTCAGTGCTAACTGTATGTCTGCTCACAGTCGGCTCAGCGCTGTCTGTCTGTCTGCTCACGTTCCCTCACTGCTGTCTGTCTGTCTGCTTTCAATACCCTCAGTGCTGTCTGTCTGTCTGTCTGCTGATTCTCCCCTCACTACTGTCTGTCTGTCTGCATACAATCCCCTCAGTACTGTCTGTCTGTCTGCATACAATCCCCTCAGTGCTGTCTGTCTGTCTGTTCACGCTCCCCTCAATGCTGTCTGTCTGTCTGCTCAAACACCCCTCAGTGCTGTCTGTCTGTCTGCACACACCCCCCTCAGAGCTGTCTGTCTGTCTGCTCACACTCCCGTCAGTGCTGTCTGCCTGTCTGCTTACAATGCCCTCAGTGCAGTCCGTCTCTCTGCTCACTCTCCCCTCGGTGCTGTCTGTCTGTCTGTCTGCTCACACTCCCCTCAGTAATGTCTGTCCTTCTGCTCACACTCCTCTCAATGCTGGCTGGCTTTCTGCTCATGTTTCCCTCAGTGCTGGCTGTCTGTCTGCTTACACTCCCCTCAGTGCTGTTTGTCTGATTGCTCACACACCCCTCAGGGCTTCTGTCTGTCTGCTCACACTCCCCTCAGAGTTATCTGTCTTTCTGCTCTAACTCCCCTCAGCGCTGTCTGTTCACTCTCCCTCCGCGCCGTCTGTCTGCTCACACTCCCCTCAGTGTTGTCTGTTCACAAACCCCTCAGTGCTATCTGTCTGCTCACACTTCCCTCAGCCCTGTCTGTCTGTCTGCTCACATTCCCCTCAATGCTGGCTGTCTGCTCGCACTCCCCTCAGTGCTGGTTGGCTTTCGGCTCACTCTCCCCTCAGCGCTGTCTGTCTTCTCACACTCCCCTCAGCACTGTCTGTCTGCTCACACTCCCCTCAGCGCTGTCTGTCAGTCTGCTCACACTCCCCTCAGTGCTGTCTGTCTGTCTGCTCACTCACCGCTCAGTGCTGTCTGTCTGTCTGTTCACACTCCATTCAGCGCTGTCTCTCTGCTCACACTCCCCTCAGCACTGTCTGTCAGTCTGCTCACGCTCCCCACAGCACTGTCTGTCTGTTTGCTCACACTCCCCTCAGTGCTGGCTGTCTGTCTGCTCGCACTTCCCTAAGTGCTGGCTGTCTGCCTGCATAAACTCCCCTCAGTGCTGTCTGTCTGCTCACACTCCCCTCAGTGCTTCTGTCTGTCTGCTCACAGTCCCCTCAGCGCTGTTTGTCTGTCAGCTCACACTCCCTTCAGCAGTTTCTTTCCCTCTGCTCACATTCCCCACAGGACTTTCAGTCTGTCTGCTTTCAATCCCCTCGGTGCTGTCTGTCTATCTGCTCACACTTCCCGCAGTGCTGTCTTTCTGTTTGCTGTCACTCCCCTCAGGGCTGAGTGCCTGTCTGCTAACAATCCTGAGTACTGCCTGTCTGTCTGCTTACAATCCCCTCAGTACTGGCTGTCTGTCTGCTCACACTGCCCTCAGTGCTGGCTGTCTGTCTGCTCACACTCCCCTCAGCGCTGTCTGTCTTTCTGCTCATACTCCCCTCAGTGCTGTCTGTTCGCACTCCCCTCAGCGCTGTCTGTCTGTTCAAACTCCCCTCAGTACTGTCTGTATGCTCACACTCCCCTCAGTGCTGTCTGTCTGTCTGTTCACACTCCCCTCAGTGCTGTCTCTCAGCTCACACTCCCCTCAGCGCTGTCTGTCTGTCTGCTCACACTCCCCTCAGTGCTGTCTGTCTGTCTGCTGACTCTCTGCTCAGTGCTGTCTGTCTGTCTGTTCACACTCCACTCAGGACTGTCTGTCCATCTGCTCAAGCTCCCCACAGCACTGTCTGTCTGTTTGCTCACAGTCCCCTCAATGCTGGCTGTCTGTCTGCTCGCACTTCCCTAAGTGCTGGCTGTCTGTCTGCAGACACTCCCCTCACTGCTGTCTGTCTGCTCACACTCCCCTCAGTGCTTCTGTCTGTCTGCTCACAGTCCCCTCAGCACTGTCTGTCTGTCTGCTCACACTCCCCTCAGCAGTTTCTGTCCCTCTGCTCACACTCCCCACAGCGCTTTCAGTCTGTCTGCTTTCAATCCACTCGGTGCTGTCTGTCTATCTGCTCACACTTCCCGCAGTGCTGTCTTTCTGTTTGCTGTCACTCCCCTCAGGGCTGTGTGCCTGTCTGCTTACAATCCTCTGAGTACTGCCTGTCTGTCTGCTTACAAACCCCTCAGTACTGGCTGTCTGTCTGCTCACACTGCCCTCAGTGCTGGCTGTTTGTCTGCTCACACTCCCCTCAGCGCTGTCTGTCTGTCTGCTCACACTCCCCTCAGTGCTGTCTGTTCACACTCCCCTCAGCGCTGTCTGTCTGCTTACACTCCCCTCAGTGCTGTCTGTCTGTCTGCTCACGCTCCCCTCAGTGCTGTCTGTCTGTCTTCTCAGACTCCCCTCAGTGCTACCTGTCTGTCTGCTCACATTCCCTTTAGTACTGGCTGTCTGCTCACACTCCCCTCAGAGTTATCTGTCTTTCTGCTCTAACTCCCCTCAGCGCTGTCTGTTCACTCTCCCTCCGCGCTGTCTGTCTGCTCACACTCCCCTCAGTGTTGTCTGTTCACAAACCCCTCAGTGCTATCTGTCTGCTCACACTCCCCTCAGTGCTGTCTGTCTGTCTGCTCACATTCCCCTCAATGCTGGCTGTCTGCTCGCACTCCCCTCAGTGCTGGTTGGCTTTCGGCTCACTCTCCCCTCAGCGCTGTCTGTCTTCTCACACTCCCCTCAGCACTGTCTGTCTGCTCACACTCCCCTCAGCGCTGTCTGTCTGTCTGCTCACACTCCCCTCAGCGCTGTCCGTCTGTCTGCTCACACTCCCCTCAGTGCTGTCTGGCTGTCTGCTCACGCTCCCCTCAGTGCTGTCTGTCTGTCTTCTCAGACTCCCCTCAGTGCTACCTGTCTGTATGCTCACATTCCCTTTAGTACTGGCTGTCTGCTCACACTCCCCTCAGAGTTATCTGTCTTTCTGCTCATACTCCCCTCAGTGCTGTCTGTTCACACTCCCCTCAGCGCTGTCTGTATGCTTACACACGCCTCAGTGCTGTCTGTCTGTCTGCTCTAACTCCCCTTGGCGCTGTCTTTTCACTCTCCCTCAGCGCTGTCTGTCTGCTCACGCTCCCCTCAGCACTGTCTGTCTGCTCACGCTCCCCTCAGTACTGTCTGTCTGTCTGCATACAATCAAATCAGTGCTGTCTGTCTGTCTGTTCGTGATCCCCTCAATGCTGTCTGTCTGTCTGCTCAAACTCCCCTCAGTGCTGTCTGTGTGTCTGCTCACACTCCCGTCAGTGCTGTCTGCATTTCTGCTTACAATGCACTCAGTGCAGTCTGTCTGTCTGCTCACACTCTCCTCGGTGGTGTCTGTCTGTCTGCTCACACTCCCCTCAGTACTGTCTGTCTGTCTGCTCACACTCTTCTCAATGCTGGCTGGCTTTCTGCTCACGTTTCCCTCAGTTCTGTCTGTCTGTCTGCTTACACTCCCCTCAGTGCTGTCTTTCTGATTGCTCACACTCCCTTCATCACTTCTGTCTGTCTGCTCACACTCCCCTCAGTGCTGGCTGTCTCTCTGCTCACACTCATCTCAGTGCTAACTGTGTGTCTGCTCACAGTCCACTCAGCACTGTCTGTCTGTCTGCTCACACTCCCCTTGGCGCTGTTTGTCTGTCTGCTCAGACTCCACTTGGTGCTGACTGACTGTCTGCTCATGCTCCCCTCACTGCTGTCTGTCTGTCTGCTTTCAATCCCCTCCGTACTGTCTGCCTGTCTGTCTGTCTGTGCACGCTCCCCTCAATGTTGTCTGTCTGCATACAATCCCTTCAGTGCTGGCCGTCTGTCTGCTCACACTCCCCTCAGTGCTGTCTCTCTGTCTGCTCACACTCCCCTCAATGCTGTCTGCCTATCTACTCACATTCCCCTCAGTGCTGGCTGTGTGTCTGTTCACATTCCCCTCTGTGCCGGTTGACTGACTGCTCACACTCCCCTCAATGCTAACTGTCTGTCTGCTCACAAGCCCGCTCAGCGCTGTCTCTCTCTCTGCTCGCAATCCCCTCTGCGCTGTCTGTCTGTCTGCTCACACTCTCCTTGGTGCTGTCTGTCTGTCTGCTCACGCTCTCCTCACAGCTGCCTGTGTGTCTGCTTTCAATCCCCCCAGTGCTGTCCGTCTGTCTGTCTGTTCACACTCCCCTCAGTGGTGTCTGTCTGTCTGCATACAATCCCTTCAGTGCTGTCTGTCTGTCTGCTCACACTTCCCTCAGTGCTGTCTGCCTGTCTGCTCACACTCCCCTCAGCGCTGTCTGTCTGTTTGCTCACACTCCCCTCAGTGCTAACTGTATGTCTGCTCACAGTCGGCTCAGCGCTGTCTGTCTGTCTGCTCACGTTCCCTCACTGCTGTCTGTCTGTCTGCTTTCAATACCCTCAGTGCTGTCTGTCTGTCTGTCTGCTGATTCTCCCCTCACTACTGTCTGTCTGTCTGCATACAATCCCCTCAGTACTGTCTGTCTGTCTGCATACAATCCCCTCAGTGCTGTCTGTCTGTCTGTTCACGCTCCCCTCAATGCTGTCTGTCTGTCTGCTCAAACACCCCTCAGTGCTGTCTGTCTGTCTGCACACACCCCCCTCAGAGCTGTCTGTCTGTCTGCTCACACTCCCGTCAGTGCTGTCTGCCTGTCTGCTTACAATGCCCTCAGTGCAGTCCGTCTCTCTGCTCACTCTCCCCTCGGTGCTGTCTGTCTGTCTGTCTGCTCACACTCCCCTCAGTAATGTCTGTCCTTCTGCTCACACTCCTCTCAATGCTGGCTGGCTTTCTGCTCATGTTTCCCTCAGTGCTGGCTGTCTGTCTGCTTACACTCCCCTCAGTGCTGTTTGTCTGATTGCTCACACACCCCTCAGGGCTTCTGTCTGTCTGCTCACACTCCCCTCAGAGTTATCTGTCTTTCTGCTCTAACTCCCCTCAGCGCTGTCTGTTCACTCTCCCTCCGCGCCGTCTGTCTGCTCACACTCCCCTCAGTGTTGTCTGTTCACAAACCCCTCAGTGCTATCTGTCTGCTCACACTTCCCTCAGCCCTGTCTGTCTGTCTGCTCACATTCCCCTCAATGCTGGCTGTCTGCTCGCACTCCCCTCAGTGCTGGTTGGCTTTCGGCTCACTCTCCCCTCAGCGCTGTCTGTCTTCTCACACTCCCCTCAGCACTGTCTGTCTGCTCACACTCCCCTCAGCGCTGTCTGTCAGTCTGCTCACACTCCCCTCAGTGCTGTCTGTCTGTCTGCTCACTCACCGCTCAGTGCTGTCTGTCTGTCTGTTCACACTCCATTCAGCGCTGTCTCTCTGCTCACACTCCCCTCAGCACTGTCTGTCAGTCTGCTCACGCTCCCCACAGCACTGTCTGTCTGTTTGCTCACACTCCCCTCAGTGCTGGCTGTCTGTCTGCTCGCACTTCCCTAAGTGCTGGCTGTCTGCCTGCATAAACTCCCCTCAGTGCTGTCTGTCTGCTCACACTCCCCTCAGTGCTTCTGTCTGTCTGCTCACAGTCCCCTCAGCGCTGTTTGTCTGTCAGCTCACACTCCCTTCAGCAGTTTCTTTCCCTCTGCTCACATTCCCCACAGGACTTTCAGTCTGTCTGCTTTCAATCCCCTCGGTGCTGTCTGTCTATCTGCTCACACTTCCCGCAGTGCTGTCTTTCTGTTTGCTGTCACTCCCCTCAGGGCTGAGTGCCTGTCTGCTAACAATCCTGAGTACTGCCTGTCTGTCTGCTTACAATCCCCTCAGTACTGGCTGTCTGTCTGCTCACACTGCCCTCAGTGCTGGCTGTCTGTCTGCTCACACTCCCCTCAGCGCTGTCTGTCTTTCTGCTCATACTCCCCTCAGTGCTGTCTGTTCGCACTCCCCTCAGCGCTGTCTGTCTGTTCAAACTCCCCTCAGTACTGTCTGTATGCTCACACTCCCCTCAGTGCTGTCTGTCTGTCTGTTCACACTCCCCTCAGTGCTGTCTCTCAGCTCACACTCCCCTCAGCGCTGTCTGTCTGTCTGCTCACACTCCCCTCAGTGCTGTCTGTCTGTCTGCTGACTCTCTGCTCAGTGCTGTCTGTCTGTCTGTTCACACTCCACTCAGGACTGTCTGTCCATCTGCTCAAGCTCCCCACAGCACTGTCTGTCTGTTTGCTCACAGTCCCCTCAATGCTGGCTGTCTGTCTGCTCGCACTTCCCTAAGTGCTGGCTGTCTGTCTGCAGACACTCCCCTCACTGCTGTCTGTCTGCTCACACTCCCCTCAGTGCTTCTGTCTGTCTGCTCACAGTCCCCTCAGCACTGTCTGTCTGTCTGCTCACACTCCCCTCAGCAGTTTCTGTCCCTCTGCTCACACTCCCCACAGCGCTTTCAGTCTGTCTGCTTTCAATCCACTCGGTGCTGTCTGTCTATCTGCTCACACTTCCCGCAGTGCTGTCTTTCTGTTTGCTGTCACTCCCCTCAGGGCTGTGTGCCTGTCTGCTTACAATCCTCTGAGTACTGCCTGTCTGTCTGCTTACAAACCCCTCAGTACTGGCTGTCTGTCTGCTCACACTGCCCTCAGTGCTGGCTGTTTGTCTGCTCACACTCCCCTCAGCGCTGTCTGTCTGTCTGCTCACACTCCCCTCAGTGCTGTCTGTTCACACTCCCCTCAGCGCTGTCTGTCTGCTTACACTCCCCTCAGTGCTGTCTGTCTGTCTGCTCACGCTCCCCTCAGTGCTGTCTGTCTGTCTTCTCAGACTCCCCTCAGTGCTACCTGTCTGTCTGCTCACATTCCCTTTAGTACTGGCTGTCTGCTCACACTCCCCTCAGAGTTATCTGTCTTTCTGCTCTAACTCCCCTCAGCGCTGTCTGTTCACTCTCCCTCCGCGCTGTCTGTCTGCTCACACTCCCCTCAGTGTTGTCTGTTCACAAACCCCTCAGTGCTATCTGTCTGCTCACACTCCCCTCAGTGCTGTCTGTCTGTCTGCTCACATTCCCCTCAATGCTGGCTGTCTGCTCGCACTCCCCTCAGTGCTGGTTGGCTTTCGGCTCACTCTCCCCTCAGCGCTGTCTGTCTTCTCACACTCCCCTCAGCACTGTCTGTCTGCTCACACTCCCCTCAGCGCTGTCTGTCTGTCTGCTCACACTCCCCTCAGCGCTGTCCGTCTGTCTGCTCACACTCCCCTCAGTGCTGTCTGGCTGTCTGCTCACGCTCCCCTCAGTGCTGTCTGTCTGTCTTCTCAGACTCCCCTCAGTGCTACCTGTCTGTATGCTCACATTCCCTTTAGTACTGGCTGTCTGCTCACACTCCCCTCAGAGTTATCTGTCTTTCTGCTCATACTCCCCTCAGTGCTGTCTGTTCACACTCCCCTCAGCGCTGTCTGTATGCTTACACACGCCTCAGTGCTGTCTGTCTGTCTGCTCTAACTCCCCTTGGCGCTGTCTTTTCACTCTCCCTCAGCGCTGTCTGTCTGCTCACACTCCCCTCAGTGCTGTCTGTTCACAAACCCCTCAGTGCTGTCTGTCTGCTCACACTCCCCTCAGTGCTGTCTGTCTGTCTGCTCACACTCCCCTCAGTGCTGTCTGTCTGTCTGCTTACACTCCCCTCAGTGCTGTCTTTCTGATTGCTCACACTCCCTTCATCACTTCTGTCTGTCTGCTCACACTCCCCTCAGTGCTGGCTGTCTCTCTGCTCACACTCATCTCAGTGCTAACTGTGTGTCTGCTCACAGTCCACTCAGCACTGTCTGTCTGTCTGCTCACACTCCCCTTGGCGCTGTTTGTCTGTCTGCTCAGACTCCACTTGGTGCTGACTGACTGTCTGCTCATGCTCCCCTCACTGCTGTCTGTCTGTCTGCTTTCAATCCCCTCAGTACTGTCTGCCTGTCTGTCTGTCTGTGCACGCTCCCCTCAATGTTGTCTGTCTGCATACAATCCCTTCAGTGCTGGCTGTCTGTCTGCTCACACTCCCCTCAATGCTGTCTGCCTATCTACTCACATTCCCCTCAGTGCTGGCTGTGTGTCTGTTCACATTCCCCTCTGTGCTGGTTGACTGACTGCTCACACTCCCCTCAATGCTAACTGTCTGTCTGCTCACAAGCCCGCTCAGCGCTGTCTCTCTCTCTGCTCGCAATCCCCTCTGCGCTGTCTGTCTGTCTGCTCACACTCTCCTTGGTGCTGTCTGTCTGCTCACGCTCTCCTCACAGCTGCCTGTGTGTCTGCTTTCAATCCCCCCAGTGCTGTCCGTCTGTCTGTCTGTTCACACTCCCCTCAGTGGTGTCTGTCTGTCTGCATACAATCCCTTCAGTGCTGTCTGACTGTCTGCTCACACTTCCATCAGTGCCGTATGCCTGTCTGCTCACACTCCCCTCAGCGCTGTCTGTCTGTTTGCTCACACTCCCCTCAGTGCTAACTGTATGTCTGCTCACAGTCGGCTCAGCGCTGTCTGTCTGTCTGCTCACGTTCCCTCACTGCTGTCTGTCTGTCTGCTTTCAATACCCTCAGTGCTGTCTGTCTGTCTGTCTGCTGATTCTCCCCTCACTACTGTCTGTCTGCATACAATCCCCTCAGTACTGTCTGTCTGTCTGCATACAATCCCCTCAGTGCTGTCTGTCTGTCTGTTCACGCTCCCCTCAATGCTGTCTGTCTGTCTGCTCAAACACCCCTCAGTGCTGTCTGTCTGTCTGCACACACCCCCCTCAGAGCTGTCTGTCTGTCTGCTCACACTCCCGTCAGTGCTGTCTGCCTGTCTGCTTACAATGCCCTCAGTGCAGTCCGTCTCTCTGCTCACTCTCCCCTCGGTGCTGTCTGTCTGTCTGTCTGCTCACACTCCCCTCAGTAATGTCTGTCCTTCTGCTCACACTCCTCTCAATGCTGGCTGGCTTTCTGCTCATGTTTCCCTCAGTGCTGGCTGTCTGTCTGCTTACACTCCCCTCAGTGCTGTTTGTCTGATTGCTCACACTCCCCTCAGGGCTTCTGTCTGTCTGCTCACACTCCCCTCAGAGTTATCTGTCTTTCTGCTCTAACTCCCCTCAGCACTGTCTGTTCACTCTCCCTCCGCGCTGTCTGTCTGCTCACACTCCCCTCAGTGTTGTCTGTTCACAAACCCCTCAGTGCTATCTGTCTGCTCACACTCCCCTCAGTGCTGTCTGTCTGTCTGCTCACATTCCCCTCAATGCTGGCTGTCTGCTCGCACTCCCCTCAGTGCTGGTTGGCTTTCGGCTCACTCTCCCCTCAGCGCTGTCTGTCTTCTCACACTCCCCTCAGCACTGTCTGTCTGCTCACACTCCCCTCAGCGCTGTCTGTCTGTCTGCTCACACTCCCCTCAGCGCTGTCCGTCTGTCTGCTCACACTCCCCTCAGTGCTGTCTGGCTGTCTGCTCACGCTCCCCTCAGTGCTGTCTGTCTGTCTTCTCAGACTCCCCTCAGTGCTACCTGTCTGTATGCTCACATTCCCTTTAGTACTGGCTGTCTGCTCACACTCCCCTCAGAGTTATCTGTCTTTCTGCTCATACTCCCCTCAGTGCTGTCTGTTCACACTCCCCTCAGCGCTGTCTGTATGCTTACACACGCCTCAGTGCTGTCTGTCTGTCTGCTCTAACTCCCCTTGGCGCTGTCTTTTCACTCTCCCTCAGCGCTGTCTGTCTGCTCACACTCCCCTCAGTGCTGTCTGTTCACAAACCCCTCAGTGCTGTCTGTCTGCTCACACTCCCCTCAGTGCTGTCTGTCTGTCTGCTCACACTCCCCTCAGTGCTGTCTGTCTGTCTGCTTACACTCCCCTCAGTGCTGTCTTTCTGATTGCTCACACTCCCTTCATCACTTCTGTCTGTCTGCTCACACTCCCCTCAGTGCTGGCTGTCTCTCTGCTCACACTCATCTCAGTGCTAACTGTGTGTCTGCTCACAGTCCACTCAGCACTGTCTGTCTGTCTGCTCACACTCCCCTTGGCGCTGTTTGTCTGTCTGCTCAGACTCCACTTGGTGCTGACTGACTGTCTGCTCATGCTCCCCTCACTGCTGTCTGTCTGTCTGCTTTCAATCCCCTCAGTACTGTCTGCCTGTCTGTCTGTCTGTGCACGCTCCCCTCAATGTTGTCTGTCTGCATACAATCCCTTCAGTGCTGGCTGTCTGTCTGCTCACACTCCCCTCAATGCTGTCTGCCTATCTACTCACATTCCCCTCAGTGCTGGCTGTGTGTCTGTTCACATTCCCCTCTGTGCTGGTTGACTGACTGCTCACACTCCCCTCAATGCTAACTGTCTGTCTGCTCACAAGCCCGCTCAGCGCTGTCTCTCTCTCTGCTCGCAATCCCCTCTGCGCTGTCTGTCTGTCTGCTCACACTCTCCTTGGTGCTGTCTGTCTG
This sequence comes from Carcharodon carcharias, assembly GCF_017639515.1. NCBI lineage: Eukaryota > Metazoa > Chordata > Chondrichthyes > Lamniformes > Lamnidae > Carcharodon > Carcharodon carcharias. The sequence continues at coordinate 95,600,328 of NC_054474.1, forward strand.
CTCACGCTCTCCTCACAGCTGCCTGTGTGTCTGCTTTCAATCCCCCCAGTGCTGTCCGTCTGTCTGTCTGTTCACACTCCCCTCAGTGGTGTCTGTCTGTCTGCATACAATCCCTTCAGTGCTGTCTGACTGTCTGCTCACACTTCCATCAGTGCCGTATGCCTGTCTGCTCACACTCCCCTCAGCGCTGTCTGTCTGTTTGCTCACACTCCCCTCAGTGCTAACTGTATGTCTGCTCACAGTCGGCTCAGCGCTGTCTGTCTGTCTGCTCACGTTCCCTCACTGCTGTCTGTCTGTCTGCTTTCAATACCCTCAGTGCTGTCTGTCTGTCTGTCTGCTGATTCTCCCCTCACTACTGTCTGTCTGCATACAATCCCCTCAGTACTGTCTGTCTGTCTGCATACAATCCCCTCAGTGCTGTCTGTCTGTCTGTTCACGCTCCCCTCAATGCTGTCTGTCTGTCTGCTCAAACACCCCTCAGTGCTGTCTGTCTGTCTGCACACACCCCCCTCAGAGCTGTCTGTCTGTCTGCTCACACTCCCGTCAGTGCTGTCTGCCTGTCTGCTTACAATGCCCTCAGTGCAGTCCGTCTCTCTGCTCACTCTCCCCTCGGTGCTGTCTGTCTGTCTGTCTGCTCACACTCCCCTCAGTAATGTCTGTCCTTCTGCTCACACTCCTCTCAATGCTGGCTGGCTTTCTGCTCATGTTTCCCTCAGTGCTGGCTGTCTGTCTGCTTACACTCCCCTCAGTGCTGTTTGTCTGATTGCTCACACTCCCCTCAGGGCTTCTGTCTGTCTGCTCACACTCCCCTCAGAGTTATCTGTCTTTCTGCTCTAACTCCCCTCAGCACTGTCTGTTCACTCTCCCTCCGCGCTGTCTGTCTGCTCACACTCCCCTCAGTGTTGTCTGTTCACAAACCCCTCAGTGCTATCTATCTGCTCACACTCCCCTCAGTGCTGTCTGTCTGTCTGCTCACATTCCCCTCAATGCTGGCTGTCTGCTCGCACTCCCCTCAGTGCTGGTTGGCTTTCGGCTCACTCTCCCCTCAGCGCTGTCTGTCTTCTCACACTCCCCTCAGCACTGTCTGTCTGCTCACACTCCCCTCAGCGCTGTCTGTCTGTCTGCTCACACTCCCCTCAGCGCTGTCCGTCTGTCTGCTCACACTCCCCTCAGTGCTGTCTGGCTGTCTGCTCACGCTCCCCTCAGTGCTGTCTGTCTGTCTTCTCAGACTCCCCTCAGTGCTACCTGTCTGTCTGCTCACATTCCCTTTAGTACTGGCTGTCTGGTCACACTCCCCTCAGAGTTATCTGTCTTTCTGCTCATACTCCCCTCAGTGCTGTCTGTTCACACTCCCCTCAGCGCTGTCTGTATGCTTACACACGCCTCAGTGCTGTCTGTCTGTCTGCTCTAACTCCCCTTGGCGCTGTCTGTTCACTCTCCCTCAGCGCTGTCTGTCTGCTCACACTCCCCTCAGTGCTGTCTGTTCACAAACCCCTCAGTGCTGTCTGTCTGCTCACACTCCCCTCAGTGCTGTCTGTCTGTCTGCTCACACTCCCCTCAGCGCTGTCTGTCTGTCTGCTCACTCTCCCCTCAGCACTGTCTGTCTGCTCACGCTCCCCTCAGTACTGTCTGTCTGTCTGCCTACAATCAAATCAGTGCTGTCTGTCTGTCTGTTCGTGCTCCCCTCAATGCTGTCTGTCTGTCTGCTCAAACTCCCCTCAGTGCTGTCTGTGTGTCTGCTCACACTCCCGTCAGTGCTGTCTGCATTTCTGCTTACAATGCACTCAGTGCAGTCTGTCTGTCTGCTCACACTGTCCTCGGTGGTGTCTGTCTGTCTGCTCACACTCCCCTCAGTGCTGTCTGTCTGTCTGCTTACACTCCCCTCAGTGCTGTCTTTCTGATTGCTCACACTCCCTTCATCACTTCTGTCTGTCTGCTCACACTCCCCTCAGTGCTGGCTGTCTCTCTGCTCACACTCATCTCAGTGCTGTGTGTCTGCTCACAGTCCACTCAGCACTGTCTGTCTGTCTGCTCACACTCCCCTTGGCGCTGTTTGTCTGTCTGCTCATGCTCCCCTCACTGCTGTCTGTCTGTCTGCTTTCAATCCCCTCAGTACTGTCTGCCTGTCTGTCTGTCTGTGCACGCTCCCCTCAATGTTGTCTGTCTGCATACAATCCCTTCAGTGCTGGCCGTCTGTCTGCTCACACTCCCCTCAGTGCCGTCTCTCTGTCTGCTCACACTCCCCTCAATGCTGTCTGCCTATCTACTCACATTCCCCTCAGTGCTGGCTGTGTGTCTGTTCACATTCCCCTCTGTGCTGGTTGACTGACTGCTCACACTCCCCTCAATGATAACTGTCTGTCTGCTCACAAGCCCGCTCAGCGCTGTCTCTCTCTCTGCTCGCAATCCCCTCTGCGCTGTCTGTCTGTCTGCTCACACTCTCCTTGGTGCTGTCTGTCTGTCTGCTCACGCTCTCCTCACAGCTGCCTGTGTGTCTGCTTTCAATCCCCCCAGTGCTGTCCGTCTGTCTGTCTGTTCACACTCCCCTCAGTGGTGTCTGTCTGTCTGCATACAATCCCTTCAGTGCTGTCTGTCTGTCTGCTCACACTTCCCTCAGTGCTGACTGCCTGTCTGCTCACACTCCCCTCCGCGCTGTCTGTCTGTTTGCTCACACTCCCCTCAGTGCTAACTGTATGTCTGCTCACAGTCGGCTCAGCGCTGTCTGTCTGTCTGCTCACGTTCCCTCACTGCTGTCTGTCTGTCTGCTTTCAATCCCCTCAGTGCTGTCTGTCTGTCTGTCTGCTGATTCTCCCCTCACTACTGTCTGTCTGTCTGCATACAATCCCCTCAGTACTGTCTGTCTGTCTGCATACAATCCCCTCAGTGCTGTCTGTCTGTCTGTTCACGCTCCCCTCAATGCTGTCTGTCTGTCTGCAAACACCCCTCAGTGCTGTCTGTCTGTCTGCACACACCCCCCTCAGAGCTGTCTGTCTGTCTGCTCACACTCCCGTCAGTGCTGTCTGTCTGTCTGCTTACAATGCCCTCAGTGCAGTCCGTCTCTCTGCTCACTCTCCCCTCGGTGCTGTCGGTCTGTCTGTCTGCTCACACTCCCCTCAGTAATGTCTGTCCTTCTGCTCACACTCCTCTCAATGCTGGCTGGCTTTCTGCTCATGTTTCCCTCAGTGCTGGCTGTCTGTCTGCTTACACTCCCCTCAGTGCTGTTTGTCTGATTGCTCACACTCCCCTCAGGGCTTCTGTCTGTCTGCTCACACTCCCCTCAGCCCTGTCTGTTTGTCTACTCACACTCCCCTCAGTGCTGGCTGTCTGTCTGCTCGCACTTCCCTAAGTGCTGGCTGTCTGCCTGCATAAACTCCTCTCAGTGCTGTCTGTCTGCTCACACTCCCCTCAGTGCTTCTGTCTGTCTGCTCACAGTCCCCTCAGCGCTGTCTGTCTGTCTGCTCACACTCCCCTCAGCAGTTTCTGTCCCTCTGCTCACACTCCCCACAGCACTTTCAGTCTGTCTGCTTTCAATCCCCTCGGTGCTGTCTGTCTATCTGCTCTCACTTCCCGCAGTGCTGTCTTTCTGTTTGCTGTCACTCCCCTCAGGGCTGAGTGCCTGTGTGCTCACAATCCTCTGAGTACTGCCTGTCTGTCTGCTTACAATCCCCTCAGTACTGGCTGTCTGTCTGCTCACACTGCCCTCAGTGCTGGCTGTCTGTCTGCTCACACTCCCCTCAGCGCTGTCTGTCTGTCTGCTCGCACTCCCCTCAGCAGTTTCTGTCCCTCTGCTCACACTCCCCACAGCGCTTTCAGTCTGTCTGCTTTCAATCCCCTCGGTGCTGTCTGTCTATCTGCTCACACTTCCGGCAGTGCTGTCTGTCTGTTTGCTGTCACTCCCCTCAGGGCTGTGTGCCTGTCTGCTTACAATCCTCTGAGTACTGCCTGTCTGTCTGCTTACAATCCCCTCAGTACTGGCTGTCTGTCTGCTCACACTGCCCTCAGTGCTGGCTGTCTGTCTGCTCACACTCCCCTCAGCGCTGTCTGTCTGTCTGCTCACACTCCCGTCAGTGCTGTCTGCCTGTCAGCTTACAATGCCCTCAGTGCAGTCCGTCTCTCTGCTCACTCTCCCCTCGGTGCTGTCTGTCTGTCTGTCTGCTCACACTCCCCTCAGTAATGTCTGTCCTTCTGCTCACACTCCTCTCAATGCTGGCTGGCTTTCTGCTCATGTTTCCCTCAGTGCTGGCTGTCTGTCTGCTTACACTCCCCTCAGTGCTGTTTGTCTGATTGCTCACACTCCCCTCAGGGCTTCTGTCTGTCTGCTCACACTCCCCTCAGTGCTGTCTGTTCACACTCCCCTCAGCGCTGTGTGTCTGCTTACACTCCCTTCAGTGCTGTCTGTCTGTCTGCTCACGCTCCCCTCAGTGCTGTCTGTCTGTCTTCTCAGACTCCCCTCAGTGCTACCTGTCTGTCTGCTCACATTCCCTTTAGTAATGGCTGTCTGCTCACACTCCCATCAGAGTTATCTGTCTTTCTGCTCATACCCCCTCAGTGCTGTCTGTTCACACTCCCCTCAGCGCTGTCTTTCTGCTTACACACGCCTCAGTGCTGTCTGTCTGTCTGCTCACACTCCCCTCAGCGCTGTCTGTTCACTCCCGCTCAGCACTGTCTGTCTGCTCACACTCCCCTCAGTGCTGTCTGTTCACAAACCCCTTAGTGCTGTCTGTCTGCCCACACTCCCCTCAGTGCTGTCTGTCTGTCTGCTCACATTCCCCTCACTGCTGGCTGTCTGCTCGCACTCCCCTCAGTGCTGGTTGGCTTTCGGCTCACTCTCCCCTCAGTGCTGTCTGTCTGCTCACACTCTCCTCAGTGCTGTCTGTCTGTCTGTTCATGCTCCCCTCAATGCTGTCTGTCTGTCTGCTCAAACTCCCCTCAGTGCTGTCTGTCTGTCTGCGCACACTCCCCCCAGCGCTGTCTGTCTGTCTGCTCACACTCCCGTCAGTGCTGTCTGCATTTCTGCTTACAATGCACTCAGTGCAGTCTGTCTGTCTGCTCACACTCTCCTCGGTGGTTTCTGTCTGTCTGCTCACACTCCCCTCAGTACTGTCTGTCTGTCTGCTCACACTCCTCTCAATGCTGGCTGGCTTTCTGCTCACGTTTCCCTCAGTGATGTCTGTCTGTCTGATTACACTGCCCTCAGTTTTGTCTTTCTGATTGCTCACACTCCCTTCATCACTTCTGTCTGTCTGCTCACATTCCCCTAAGTTTTGGCTGTCTCTCTGCATACACTCCCCTCAGTGCTGTCTGTCTGCTCACACTCCCCTCACTGCTGGCTGTCTGCTCGCACTCCCCTCAGTGCTGGTTGGCTTTCGGCTCACTCTCCCCTCAGTGCTGTCTGTCTTCTCACACTCCCCTCAGCACTGTCTGTCTGCTCACACTCTCCTCAGTGCTGTCTGTCTGTCTGTTCATGCTCCCCTCAATGCTGTCTGTCTACTCAAACTCCCCTCAGTGCTGTCTGTCTGTCTGCGCACACTCCCCCCAGCGCTGTCTGTCTGTCTGCTCACACTCCCGTCAGTGCTGTCTGCATTTCTGCTTACAATGCACTCAGTGCAGTCTGTCTGTCTGCTCACACTCTCCTCGGTGGTTTCTGTCTGTCTGCTCACACTCCCCTCAGTACTGTCTGTCTGTCTGCTCACACTCCTCTCAATGCTGGCTGGCTTTCTGCTCACGTTTCCCTCAGTGCTGTCTGTCTGTCTGCTTACACTCCCCTCAGTTTTGTCTTTCTGATTGCTCACACTCCCTTCATCACTTCTGTCTGTCTGCTCACATTCCCCTAAGTTTTGGCTGTCTCTCTGCATACACTCCCCTCAGTGCTGTCTGTCTGCTCACACTCCCCTCAGTGCTTCTGTCTGTCTGCTCACAGTGCCCTCAGCGCTGTCTGTCTGTCTGCTCACACTCCCCTCAGCAGTTTCTGTCCCTCTGCTCACACTCCCCACAGTGCTTTCAGTCTGTCTGCTTTCAATCCCCTCGGTGCTGTCTGTCTATCTGCTCACGCTTCCCGCAGTGCTGTCTGTCTGTTTGCTGTCACTCCCCTCAGGGCTGTGTGCCTGTCTGCTGACAATCCTCTGAGTACTGCCTGTCTGTCTGCTTACAATCCCCTCAGTACTGGCTGTCTGTCTGCTCACACTCCCGTCAGTGCTGTCTGCATTTCTGCTTACAATGCACTCAGTGCAGTCTGTCTGTCTGCTCACACTCTCCTCGGTGGTTTCTGTCTGTCTGCTCACACTCCCCTCAGTACTGTCTGTCTGTCTGCTCACACTCCTCTCAATGCTGGCTGGCTTTCTGCTCACGTTTCCCTCAGTGCTGTCTGTCTGTCTGCTTACACTCCCCTCAGTTTTGTCTTTCTGATTGCTCACACTCCCTTCATCACTTCTGTCTGTCTGCTCACATTCCCCTAAGTTTTGGCTGTCTCTCTGCATACACTCCCCTCAGTGCTGTCTGTCTGCTCACACTCCCCTCAGTGCTTCTGTCTGTCTGCTCACAGTGCCCTCAGCGCTGTCTGTCTGTCTGCTCACACTCCCCTCAGCAGTTTCTGTCCCTCTGCTCACACTACCCACAGTGCTTTCAGTCTGTCTGCTTTCAATCCCCTCGGTGCTGTCTGTCTATCTGCTCACGCTTCCCGCAGTGCTGTCTGTCTGTTTGCTGTCACTCCCCTCAGGGCTGTGTGCCTGTCTGCTGACAATCCTCTGAGTACTGCCTGTCTGTCTGCTTACAATCCCCTCAGTACTGGCTGTCTGTCTGCTCACAGTCCCCTCAGCGCTGTCTGTCTCTCTGCTCACACTCCCCTCAGCAGTTTCTGTCCCCCTGCTCACACTCCCCACAGCGCTTTCAGTCTGTCTGCTTTCAATCCCCTCAGTGCTGTCTGTCTATCTGCTCACACTTCCCGCAGTGCTGTCCGTCTGTTTGCTGTCACTCCCCTCAGGGCTATGTGCCTGTCTGCTTACAATCCTCTGAGTACTGCCTGTCTGTCTGCTTACAATCCCCTCAGTACTGGCTGTCTGTCTGCTCACACTCCCCTCAGCGCTGTCTGTCTGTCTGCTCACACTCCCGTCAGTGCTGTCTGCCTGTCTGCTTACAATGCCCTCAGTGCAGTCCGTCTCTCTGCTCACTCTCCCCTCGGTGCTGTCTGCCTGTCTGTCTGCTCACACTCCCCTCAGTAATGTCTGTCCTTCTGCTCACACTCCTCTCAATGCTGGCTGGCTTTCTGCTCATGTTTCCCTCAGTGCTGGCTGTCTGTCTGCTTACACTCCCCTCAGTGCTGTTTGTCTGATTGCTCACACTCCCCTCAGGGCTTCTGTCTGTCTGCTCACACTCCCCTCAGCCCTGTCTGTCTGTCTGCTCACACTCCCCTCAGTGCTGTCTGTTCACACTCCCCTCAGCGCTGTGTGTCTGCTTACACTCCCTTCAGTGCTGTCTGTCTGTCTGCTCACGCTCCCCTCAGTGCTGTCTGTCTGTCTTCTCAGACTCCCCTCAGTGCTACCTGTCTGTCTGCTCACATTCCCTTTAGTAATGGCTGTCTGCTCACACTCCCATCAGAGTTATCTGTCTTTCTGCTCATACCCCCTCAGTGCTGTCTGTTCACACTCCCCTCAGCGCTGTCTTTCTGCTTACACACGCCTCAGTGCTGTCTGTCTGTCTGCTCACACTCCCCTCAGCGCTGTCTGTTCACTCCCGCTCAGCACTGTCTGTCTGCTCACACTCCCCTCAGTGCTGTCTGTTCACAAACCCCTTAGTGCTGTCTGTCTGCTCACACTCCCCTCAGTGCTGTCTGTCTGTCTGCTCACATTCCCCTCACTGCTGGCTGTCTGCTCGCACTCCCCTCAGTGCTGGTTGGATTTCGGCTCACTCTCCCCTCAGTGCTGTCTGTCTGCTCACACTCTCCTCAGTGCTGTCTGTCTGTCTGTTCATGCTCCCCTCAATGCTGTCTGTCTGTCTGCTCAAACTCCCCTCAGTGCTGTCTGTCTGTCTGCGCACACTCCCCCCAGCGCTGTCTGTCTGTCTGCTCACACTCCCGTCAGTGCTGTCTGCATTTCTGCTTACAATGCACTCAGTGCAGTCTGTCTGTCTGCTCACACTCTCCTCGGTGGTTTCTGTCTGTCTGCTCACACTCCCCTCAGTACTGTCTGTCTGTCTGCTCACACTCCTCTCAATGCTGGCTGGCTTTCTGCTCACGTTTCCCTCAGTGCTGTCTGTCTGTCTGATTACACTGCCCTCAGTTTTGTCTTTCTGATTGCTCACACTCCCTTCATCACTTCTGTCTGTCTGCTCACATTCCCCTAAGTTTTGGCTGTCTCTCTGCATACACTCCCCTCAGTGCTGTCTGTCTGCTCACACTCCCCTCACTGCTGGCTGTCTGCTCGCACTCCCCTCAGTGCTGGTTGGCTTTCGGCTCACTCTCCCCTCAGTGCTGTCTGTCTTCTCACACTCCCCTCAGCACTGTCTGTCTGCTCACACTCTCCTCAGTGCTGTCTGTCTGTCTGTTCATGCTCCCCTCAATGCTGTCTGTCTACTCAAACTCCCCTCAGTGCTGTCTGTCTGTCTGCGCACACTCCCCCCAGCGCTGTCTGTCTGTCTGCTCACACTCCCGTCAGTGCTGTCTGCATTTCTGCTTACAATGCACTCAGTGCAGTCTGTCTGTCTGCTCACACTCTCCTCGGTGGTTTCTGTCTGTCTGCTCACACTCCCCTCAGTACTGTCTGTCTGTCTGCTCACACTCCTCTCAATGCTGGCTGGCTTTCTGCTCACGTTTCCCTCAGTGCTGTCTGTCTGTCTGCTTACACTCCCCTCAGTTTTGTCTTTCTGATTGCTCACACTCCCTTCATCACTTCTGTCTGTCTGCTCACATTCCCCTAAGTTTTGGCTGTCTCTCTGCATACACTCCCCTCAGTGCTGTCTGTCTGCTCACACTCCCCTCAGTGCTTCTGTCTGTCTGCTCACAGTGCCCTCAGCGCTGTCTGTCTGTCTGCTCACACTCCCCTCAGCAGTTTCTGTCCCTCTGCTCACACTCCCCACAGTGCTTTCAGTCTGTCTGCTTTCAATCCCCTCGGTGCTGTCTGTCTATCTGCTCACGCTTCCCGCAGTGCTGTCCGTCTGTTTGCTGTCACTCCCCTCAGGGCTATGTGCCTGTCTGCTTACAATCCTCTGAGTACTGCCTGTCTGTCTGCTTACAATCCCCTCAGTACTGGCTGTCTGTCTGCTCACACTGCCCTCAGTGCTGGCTGTCTGTCTGCTCACACTCCCCTCAGCGCTGTCTGTCTGTCTGCTCACACTCCCGTCAGTGCTGTCTGCCTGTCTGCTTACAATGCCCTCAGTGCAGTCCGTCTCTCTGCTCACTCTCCCCTCGGTGCTGTCTGTCTGTCTGTCTGCTCACACTCCCCTCAGTAATGTCTGTCCTTCTGCTCACACTCCTCTCAATGCTGGCTGGCTTTCTGCTCATGTTTCCCTCAGTGCTGGCTGTCTGTCTGCTTACACTCCCCTCAGTGCTGTTTGTCTGATTGCTCACACTCCCCTCAGGGCTTCTGTCTGTCTGCTCACACTCCCCTCAGCCCTGTCTGTCTGTCTGCTCACACTCCCCTCAGTGCTGTCTGTTCACACTCCCCTCAGCGCTGTGTGTCTGCTTACACTCCCTTCAGTGCTGTCTGTCTGTCTGCTCACGCTCCCCTCAGTGCTGTCTGTCTGTCTTCTCAGACTCCCCTCAGTGCTACCTGTCTGTCTGCTCACATTCCCTTTAGTAATGGCTGTCTGCTCACACTCCCATCAGAGTTATCTGTCTTTCTGCTCATACCCCCTCAGTGCTGTCTGTTCACACTCCCCTCAGCGCTGTCTTTCTGCTTACACACGCCTCAGTGCTGTCTGTCTGTCTGCTCACACTCCCCTCAGCGCTGTCTGTTCACTCCCGCTCAGCACTGTCTGTCTGCTCACACTCCCCTCAGTGCTGTCTGTTCACAAACCCCTTAGTGCTGTCTGTCTGCCCACACTCCCCTCAGTGCTGTCTGTCTGTCTGCTCACATTCCCCTCACTGCTGGCTGTCTGCTCGCACTCCCCTCAGTGCTGGTTGGCTTTCGGCTCACTCTCCCCTCAGTGCTGTCTGTCTGCTCACACTCTCCTCAGTGCTGTCTGTCTGTCTGTTCATGCTCCCCTCAATGCTGTCTGTCTGTCTGCTCAAACTCCCCTCAGTGCTGTCTGTCTGTCTGCGCACACTCCCCCCAGCGCTGTCTGTCTGTCTGCTCACACTCCCGTCAGTGCTGTCTGCATTTCTGCTTACAATGCACTCAGTGCAGTCTGTCTGTCTGCTCACACTCTCCTCGGTGGTTTCTGTCTGTCTGCTCACACTCCCCTCAGTACTGTCTGTCTGTCTGCTCACACTCCTCTCAATGCTGGCTGGCTTTCTGCTCACGTTTCCCTCAGTGCTGTCTGTCTGTCTGATTACACTGCCCTCAGTTTTGTCTTTCTGATTGCTCACACTCCCTTCATCACTTCTGTCTGTCTGCTCACATTCCCCTACGTTTTGGCTGTCTCTCTGCATACACTCCCCTCAGTGCTGTCTGTCTGCTCACACTCCCCTCACTGCTGGCTGTCTGCTCGCACTCCCCTCAGTGCTGGTTGGCTTTCGGCTCACTCTCCCCTCAGTGCTGTCTGTCTTCTCACACTCCCCTCAGCACTGTCTGTCTGCTCACACTCTCCTCAGTGCTGTCTGTCTGTCTGTTCATGCTCCCCTCAATGCTGTCTGTCTACTCAAACTCCCCTCAGTGCTGTCTGTCTGTCTGCGCACACTCCCCCCAGCGCTGTCTGTCTGTCTGCTCACACTCCCGTCAGTGCTGTCTGCATTTCTGCTTACAATGCACTCAGTGCAGTCTGTCTGTCTGCTCACAATCTCCTCGGTGGTTTCTGTCTGTCTGCTCACACTCCCCTCAGTACTGTCTGTCTGTCTGCTCACACTCCTCTCAATGCTGGCTGGCTTTCTGCTCACGTTTCCCTCAGTGCTGTCTGTCTGTCTGCTTACACTCCCCTCAGTTTTGTCTTTCTGATTGCTCACACTCCCTTCATCACTTCTGTCTGTCTGCTCACATTCCCCTAAGTTTTGGCTGTCTCTCTGCATACACTCCCCTCAGTGCTGTCTGTCTGCTCACACTCCCCTCAGTGCTTCTGTCTGTCTGCTCACAGTGCCCTCAGCGCTGTCTGTCTGTCTGCTCACACTCCCCTCAGCAGTTTCTGTCCCTCTGCTCACACTCCCCACAGTGCTTTCAGTCTGTCTGCTTTCAATCCCCTCGGTGCTGTCTGTCTATCTGCTCACGCTTCCCGCAGTGCTGTCTGTCTGTTTGCTGTCACTCCCCTCAGGGCTGTGTGCCTGTCTGCTGACAATCCTCTGAGTACTGCCTGTCTGTCTGCTTACAATCCCCTCAGTACTGGCTGTCTGTCTGCTCACAGTCCCCTCAGCGCTGTCTGTCTGTCTGCTCACACTCCCCTCAGCAGTTTCTGTCCCCCTGCTCACACTCCCCACAGCGCTTTCAGTCTGTCTGCTTTCAATCCCCTCAGTGCTGTCTGTCTATCTGCTCACACTTCCCGCAGTGCTGTCCGTCTGTTTGCTGTCACTCCCCTCAGGGCTATGTGCCTGTCTGCTTACAATCCTCTGAGTACTGCCTGTCTGTCTGCTTACAATCCCCTCAGTACTGGCTGTCTGTCTGCTCACACTCCCCTCAGAGCTGTCTGTCTGTCTGCTCACACTCCCGTCAGTGCTGTCTGCCTGTCTGCTTACAATGCCCTCAGTGCAGTCCGTCTCTCTGCTCACTCTCCCCTCGGTGCTGTCTGTCTGTCTGTCTGCTCACACTCCCCTCAGTAATGTCTGTCCTTCTGCTCACACTCCTCTCAATGCTGGCTGGCTTTCTGCTCATGTTTCCCTCAGTGCTGGCTGTCTGTCTGCTTACACTCCCCTCAGTGCTGTTTGTCTGATTGCTCACACTCCCCTCAGGGCTTCTGTCTGTCTGCTCACACTCCCCTCAGCCCTGTCTGTCTGTCTGCTCACACTCCCCTCAGTGCTGTCTGTTCACACTCCCCTCAGCGCTGTGTGTCTGCTTACACTCCCTTCAGTGCTGTCTGTCTGTCTGCTCACGCTCCCCTCAGTGCTGTCTGTCTGTCTTCTCAGACTCCCCTCAGTGCTACCTGTCTGTCTGCTCACATTCCCTTTAGTAATGGCTGTCTGCTCACACTCCCATCAGAGTTATCTGTCTTTCTGCTCATACCCCCTCAGTGCTGTCTGTTCACACTCCCCTCAGCGCTGTCTTTCTGCTTACACACGCCTCAGTGCTGTCTGTCTGTCTGCTCACACTCCCCTCAGCGCTGTCTGTTCACTCCCGCTCAGCACTGTCTGTCTGCTCACACTCCCCTCAGTGCTGTCTGTTCACAAACCCCTTAGTGCTGTCTGTCTGCTCACACTCCCCTCAGTGCTGTCTGTCTGTCTGCTCACATTCCCCTCACTGCTGGCTGTCTGCTCGCACTCCCCTCAGTGCTGGTTGGCTTTCGGCTCACTCTCCCCTCAGTGCTGTCTGTCTGCTCACACTCTCCTCAGTGCTGTCTGTCTGTCTGTTCATGCTCCCCTCAATGCTGTCTGTCTGTCTGCTCAAACTCCCCTCAGTGCTGTCTGTCTGTCTGCTCACACTCCCGTCAGTGCTGTCTGCATTTCTGCTTACAATGCACTCAGTGCAGTCTGTCTGTCTGCTCACACTCTCCTCGGTGGTTTCTGTCTGTCTGCTCACACTCCCCTCAGTACTGTCTGTCTGTCTGCTCACACTCCTCTCAATGCTGGCTGGCTTTCTGCTCACGTTTCCCTCAGTGCTGTCTGTCTGTCTGATTACACTGCCCTCAGTTTTGTCTTTCTGATTGCTCACACTCCCTTCATCACTTCTGTCTGTCTGCTCACATTCCCCTAGGTTTTGGCTGTCTCTCTGCATACACTCCCCTCAGTGCTGTCTGTCTGCTCACACTCCCCTCACTGCTGGCTGTCTGCTCGCACTCCCCTCAGTGCTGGTTGGCTTTCGGCTCACTCTCCCCTCAGTGCTGTCTGTCTTCTCACACTCCCCTCAGCACTGTCTGTCTGCTCACACTCTCCTCAGTGCTGTCTGTCTGTCTGTTCATGCTCCCCTCAATGCTGTCTGTCTACTCAAACTCCCCTCAGTGCTGTCTGTCTGTCTGCGCACACTCCCCCCAGCGCTGTCTGTCTGTCTGCTCACACTCCCGTCAGTGCTGTCTGCATTTCTGCTTACAATGCACTCAGTGCAGTCTGTCTGTCTGCTCACACTCTCCTCGGTGGTTTCTGTCTGTCTGCTCACACTCCCCTCAGTACTGTCTGTCTGTCTGCTCACACTCCTCTCAATGCTGGCTGGCTTTCTGCTCACGTTTCCCTCAGTGCTGTCTGTCTGTCTGCTTACACTCCCCTCAGTGGTGTCTTTCTGATTGCTCACACTCCCTTCATCACTTCTGTCTGTCTGCTCACATTCCCCTAGGTTTTGGCTGTCTCTCTGCATACACTCCCTTCAGTGCTGTCTGTCTGCTCACACTCCCCTCAGTGCTTCTGTCTGTCTGCTCACAGTGCCCTCAGCGCTGTCTGTCTGTCTGCTCACACTCCCCTCAGCAGTTTCTGTCCCTCTGCTCACACTCCCCACAGTGCTTTCAGTCTGTCTGCTTTCAATCCCCTCGGTGCTGTCTGTCTATCTGCTCACGCTTCCCGCAGTGCTGTCCGTCTGTTTGCTGTCACTCCCCTCAGGGCTATGTGCCTGTCTGCTTATAATCCTCTGAGTACTGCCTGTCTGTCTGCTTACAATCCCCTCAGTACTGGCTGTCTGTCTGCTCACACTCCCCTCAGCGCTGTCTGTCTGTCTGCTCACACTCCCCTCAGTGCTTTCTGTTCACACTCCCCTCAGCGCTGTCTGTATGCTTACACTCCCCTCAGTGCTGTCTGTCTGTCTGCTCACGCTCCCCTCAGTGCTGTCTCTCTGTCTTCTCAGACTCCCCTCAGTGCTACCTGTCTGTCTGCTCACATTCCCTTTAGTACTGGCTGTCTGCTCACAATCCCCTCAGAGTTATCTGTCTTTCTGCTCATACTCCCCTCAGTGCTGTCTGTTCGCAGTCCCCTCAGCGCTGTCTGTCTGTTCAAACTCCCCTTAGTACTGTCTGTATGCTCACACTCCCCTCAGCACTGTCTGTCTGTCTGTTCACACTCCCCTCAGTGCTGTCTCTCAGCTCACACTCCCCTCAGAGCTGTCTGTCTGTCTGCTCACACTCCCCTCAGTGCTGTCTGTCTGTCTGCTCACTCTCCGCTCAGTGCTGTCTGTCTGTCTGTTCACACTCCACTCAGGACTGTCTGTCCGTCTGCTCAAGCTCCCCACAGCACTGTCTGTCTGTTTGTTCACACTCCCCTCAATGCTGGCTTTCTGTCTGCTCGCACTTCCCTAAGTGCTGGCTGTCTGCCTGCATACATTCCCCTCACTGCTGTCTGTCTGCTCACACTCCCCTCAGTGCTTCTGTCTGTCTGCTCACAGTCCCCTCAGTGCTGTCTGTTCACAAACCCCTTAGTGCTGTCTGTCTGCTCACACTCCCCTCAGTGCTGTCTGTCTGCCTGCTCACATTCCCCTCACTGCTGGCTGTCTGCTCGCACTCCCCTCTGTGCTGGTTGGCTTTCGGCTCACACTCCCCTCAGCACTGTCTGTCTGCTCACACTCTCCTGAGTGATGTCTGTCTGTCTGTTCATGCTCCCCTCAATGCTGTCTGTCTGTCTGCTCAAACTCCCCTCAGTGCTGTCTGTCTGTCTGCGCACACTCCCCCCAGCGCTGTCTGTCTGTCTGCTCACACTCCCGTCAGTGCTGTCTGCATTTCTGCTTACAATGCACTCAGTGCAGTCTGTCTGTCTGCTCACACTCTCCTCGATGGTTTCTGTCTGTCTGCTCACACTCCGCTCAGTACTGTCTGTCTGCTCACACTCCCCTCAGTGCTGTCTGTCTGTCTGCTCACACTCCCCTCAGCACTGTCTGTTCGCTCTCCCTCAGCACTGTCTGTCTGCTCACACTCCCCTCAGTGCTGTCTGTTCACAAACCCCTTAGTGCTGTCTGTCTGCTCACACTCCCCTCAGTGCTGTCTGTCTGTCTGCTCACATTCCCCTCACTGCTGGCTGTCTGCTCGCACTCCCCTCAGTGCTGGTTGGCTTTCGGCTCACTCTCCCCTCAGCGCTGTCTCTCTTCTCACACTCCCCTCAGCACTGTCTGTCTGCTCACACTCTCCTCAGTGCTGTCTGTCTGTCTGTTCATGCTCCCCTCAATGCTGTCTGTCTGTCTGCTCAAACTCCCCTCAGTGCTGTCTGTCTGTCTGCGCACACTCCCCCCAGCGCTGTCTGTCTGTCTGCTCACACTCCCGTCAGTGCTGTCTGCATTTCTGCTTACAATGCACTCAGTGCAGTCTGTCTGTCTGCTCACACTCTCCTCGGTGGTTTCTGTCTGTCTGCTCACACTCCCCTCAGTACTGTCTGTCTGTCTGCTCACACTCCTCTCAATGCTGGCTGGCTTTCTGCTCACGTTTCCCTCAGTGCTGTCTGTCTGTCTGCTTACACTCCCCTCAGTTTTGTCTTTCTGATTGCTCACACTCCCTTCATCACTTCTGTCTGTCCGCTCACATTCCCCTAAGTTTTGGCTGTCTCTCTGCATACACTCCCCTCAGTGCTGTCTGTCTGCTCACACTCCCCTCAGCACTGTCTGTCTGCTCACACTCTCCTCAGTGCTGTCTGTCTGTCTGTTCATGCTCCCCTCAATGCTGTCTGTCTACTCAAACTCCCCTCAGTGCTGTCTGTCTGTCTGCGCACACTCCCCCCAGCGCTGTCTGTCTGTCTGCTCACACTCCCGTCAGTGCTGTCTGCATTTCTGCTTACAATGCACTCAGTGCAGTCTGTCTGTCTGCTCACAATCTCCTCGGTGGTTTCTGTCTGTCTGCTCACACTCCCCTCAGTACTGTCTGTCTGTCTGCTCACACTCCTCTCAATGCTGGCTGGCTTTCTGCTCACGTTTCCCTCAGTGCTGTCTGTCTGTCTGCTTACACTCCCCTCAGTTTTGTCTTTCTGATTGCTCACACTCCCTTCATCACTTCTGTCTGTCTGCTCACATTCCCCTAAGTTTTGGCTGTCTCTCTGCATACACTCCCCTCAGTGCTGTCTGTCTGCTCACACTCCCCTCAGTGCTTCTGTCTGTCTGCTCACAGTGCCCTCAGCGCTGTCTGTCTGTCTGCTCACACTCCCCTCAGCAGTTTCTGTCCCTCTGCTCACACTCCCCACAGTGCTTTCAGTCTGTCTGCTTTCAATCCCCTCGGTGCTGTCTGTCTATCTGCTCACGCTTCCCGCAGTGCTGTCTGTCTGTTTGCTGTCACTCCCCTCAGGGCTGTGTGCCTGTCTGCTGACAATCCTCTGAGTACTGCCTGTCTGTCTGCTTACAATCCCCTCAGTACTGGCTGTCTGTCTGCTCACAGTCCCCTCAGCGCTGTCTGTCTGTCTGCTCACACTCCCCTCAGCAGTTTCTGTCCCCCTGCTCACACTCCCCACAGCGCTTTCAGTCTGTCTGCTTTCAATCCCCTCAGTGCTGTCTGTCTATCTGCTCACACTTCCCGCAGTGCTGTCCGTCTGTTTGCTGTCACTCCCCTCAGGGCTATGTGCCTGTCTGCTTACAATCCTCTGAGTACTGCCTATCTGTCTGCTTACAATCCCCTCAGTACTGGCTGTCTGTCTGCTCACACTCCCCTCAGCGCTGTCTGTCTGTCTGCTCACACTCCCGTCAGTGCTGTCTGCCTGTCTGCTTACAATGCCCTCAGTGCAGTCCGTCTCTCTGCTCACTCTCCCCTCGGTGCTGTCTGTCTGTCTGTCTGCTCACACTCCCCTCAGTAATGTCTGTCCTTCTGCTCACACTCCTCTCAATGCTGGCTGGCTTTCTGCTCATGTTTCCCTCAGTGCTGGCTGTCTGTCTGCTTACACTCCCCTCAGTGCTGTTTGTCTGATTGCTCACACTCCCCTCAGGGCTTCTGTCTGTCTGCTCACACTCCCCTCAGCCCTGTCTGTCTGTCTGCTCACACTCCCCTCAGTGCTGTCTGTTCACACTCCCCTCAGCGCTGTGTGTCTGCTTACACTCCCTTCAGTGCTGTCTGTCTGTCTGCTCACGCTCCCCTCAGTGCTGTCTGTCTGTCTTCTCAGACTCCCCTCAGTGCTACCTGTCTGTCTGCTCACATTCCCTTTAGTAATGGCTGTCTGCTCACACTCCCATCAGAGTTATCTGTCTTTCTGCTCATACCCCCTCAGTGCTGTCTGTTCACACTCCCCTCAGCGCTGTCTTTCTGCTTACACACGCCTCAGTGCTGTCTGTCTGTCTGCTCACACTCCCCTCAGCGCTGTCTGTTCACTCCCGCTCAGCACTGTCTGTCTGCTCACACTCCCCTCAGTGCTGTCTGTTCACAAACCCCTTAGTGCTGTCTGTCTGCTCACACTCCCCTCAGTGCTGTCTGTCTGTCTGCTCACATTCCCCTCACTGCTGGCTGTCTGCTCGCACTCCCCTCAGTGCTGGTTGGCTTTCGGCTCACTCTCCCCTCAGTGCTGTCTGTCTGCTCACACTCTCCTCAGTGCTGTCTGTCTGTCTGTTCATGCTCCCCTCAATGCTGTCTGTCTGTCTGCTCAAACTCCCCTCAGTGCTGTCTGTCTGTCTGCTCACACTCCCGTCAGTGCTGTCTGCATTTCTGCTTACAATGCACTCAGTGCAGTCTGTCTGTCTGCTCACACTCTCCTCGGTGGTTTCTGTCTGTCTGCTCACACTCCCCTCAGTACTGTCTGTCTGTCTGCTCACACTCCTCTCAATGCTGGCTGGCTTTCTGCTCACGTTTCCCTCAGTGCTGTCTGTCTGTCTGATTACACTGCCCTCAGTTTTGTCTTTCTGATTGCTCACACTCCCTTCATCACTTCTGTCTGTCTGCTCACATTCCCCTAGGTTTTGGCTGTCTCTCTGCATACACTCCCCTCAGTGCTGTCTGTCTGCTCACACTCCCCTCACTGCTGGCTGTCTGCTCGCACTCCCCTCAGTGCTGGTTGGCTTTCGGCTCACTCTCCCCTCAGTGCTGTCTGTCTTCTCACACTCCCCTCAGCACTGTCTGTCTGCTCACACTCTCCTCAGTG
The DNA here is from genome assembly GCF_017639515.1 of Carcharodon carcharias. Taxonomy (NCBI): domain Eukaryota; kingdom Metazoa; phylum Chordata; class Chondrichthyes; order Lamniformes; family Lamnidae; genus Carcharodon; species Carcharodon carcharias. The sequence goes on from NC_054474.1 coordinate 95,618,569, forward strand.
CTGTCTGTCTGTCTGTTCATGCTCCCCTCAATGCTGTCTGTCTACTCAAACTCCCCTCAGTGCTGTCTGTCTGTCTGCGCACACTCCCCCCAGCGCTGTCTGTCTGTCTGCTCACACTCCCGTCAGTGCTGTCTGCATTTCTGCTTACAATGCACTCAGTGCAGTCTGTCTGTCTGCTCACACTCTCCTCGGTGGTTTCTGTCTGTCTGCTCACACTCCCCTCAGTGCTTCTGTCTGTCTGCTCACAGTGCCCTCAGCGCTGTCTGTCTGTCTGCTCACACTCCCCTCAGCAGTTTCTGTCCCTCTGCTCACACTCCCCACAGTGCTTTCAGTCTGTCTGCTTTCAATCCCCTCGGTGCTGTCTGTCTATCTGCTCACGCTTCCCGCAGTGCTGTCCGTCTGTTTGCTGTCACTCCCCTCAGGGCTATGTGCCTGTCTGCTTACAATCCTCTGAGTACTGCCTGTCTGTCTGCTTACAATCCCCTCAGTACTGGCTGTCTGTCTGCTCACACTCCCCTCAGCGCTGTCTGTCTGTCTGCTCACACTCCCCTCAGTGCTTTCTGTTCACACTCCCCTCAGCGCTGTCTGTATGCTTACACTCCCCTCAGTGCTGTCTGTCTGTCTGCTCACGCTCCCCTCAGTGCTGTCTCTCTGTCTTCTCAGACTCCCCTCAGTGCTACCTGTCTGTCTGCTCACATTCCCTTTAGTACTGGCTGTCTGCTCACAATCCCCTCAGAGTTATCTGTCTTTCTGCTCATACTCCCCTCAGTGCTGTCTGTTCGCAGTCCCCTCAGCGCTGTCTGTCTGTTCAAACTCCCCTTAGTACTGTCTGTATGCTCACACTCCCCTCAGCACTGTCTGTCTGTCTGTTCACACTCCCCTCAGTGCTGTCTCTCAGCTCACACTCCCCTCAGAGCTGTCTGTCTGTCTGCTCACACTCCCCTCAGTGCTGTCTGTCTGTCTGCTCACTCTCCGCTCAGTGCTGTCTGTCTGTCTGTTCACACTCCACTCAGGACTGTCTGTCCGTCTGCTCAAGCTCCCCACAGCACTGTCTGTCTGTTTGTTCACACTCCCCTCAATGCTGGCTTTCTGTCTGCTCGCACTTCCCTAAGTGCTGGCTGTCTGCCTGCATACATTCCCCTCACTGCTGTCTGTCTGCTCACACTCCCCTCAGTGCTTCTGTCTGTCTGCTCACAGTCCCCTCAGTGCTGTCTGTTCACAAACCCCTTAGTGCTGTCTGACTGCTCACACTCCCCTCAGTGCTGTCTGTCTGCCTGCTCACATTCCCCTCACTGCTGGCTGTCTGCTCGCACTCCCCTCTGTGCTGGTTGGCTTTCGGCTCACACTCCCCTCAGCACTGTCTGTCTGCTCACACTCTCCTGAGTGATGTCTGTCTGTCTGTTCATGCTCCCCTCAATGCTGTCTGTCTGTCTGCTCAAACTCCCCTCAGTGCTGTCTGTCTGTCTGCGCACACTCCCCCCAGCGCTGTCTGTCTGTCTGCTCACACTCCCGTCAGTGCTGTCTGCATTTCTGCTTACAATGCACTCAGTGCAGTCTGTCTGTCTGCTCACACTCTCCTCGATGGTTTCTGTCTGTCTGCTCACACTCCGCTCAGTACTGTCTGTCTGCTCACACTCCCCTCAGTGCTGTCTGTCTGTCTGCTCACACTCCCCTCAGCACTGTCTGTTCGCTCTCCCTCAGCACTGTCTGTCTGCTCACACTCCCCTCAGTGCTGTCTGTTCACAAACCCCTTAGTGCTGTCTGTCTGCTCACACTCCCCTCAGTGCTGTCTGTCTGTCTGCTCACATTCCCCTCACTGCTGGCTGTCTGCTCGCACTCCCCTCAGTGCTGGTTGGCTTTCGGCTCACTCTCCCCTCAGCGCTGTCTCTCTTCTCACACTCCCCTCAGCACTGTCTGTCTGCTCACACTCTCCTCAGTGCTGTCTGTCTGTCTGTTCATGCTCCCCTCAATGCTGTCTGTCTGTCTGCTCAAACTCCCCTCAGTGCTGTCTGTCTGTCTGCTCACGCTCCCCTCAGTGCTGTCTCTCTGTCTTCTCAGACTCCCCTCAGTGCTACCTGTCTGTCTGCTCACATTCCCTTTAGTACTGGCTGTCTGCTCACAATCCCCTCAGAGTTATCTGTCTTTCTGCTCATACTCCCCTCAGTGCTGTCTGTTCGCAGTCCCCTCAGCGCTGTCTGTCTGTTCAAACTCCCCTTAGTACTGTCTGTATGCTCACACTCCCCTCAGCACTGTCTGTCTGTCTGTTCACACTCCCCTCAGTGCTGTCTCTCAGCTCACACTCCCCTCAGAGCTGTCTGTCTGTCTGCTCACACTCCCCTCAGTGCTGTCTGTCTGTCTGCTCACTCTCCGCTCAGTGCTGTCTGTCTGTCTGTTCACACTCCACTCAGGACTGTCTGTCCGTCTGCTCAAGCTCCCCACAGCACTGTCTGTCTGTTTGTTCACACTCCCCTCAATGCTGGCTTTCTGTCTGCTCGCACTTCCCTAAGTGCTGGCTGTCTGCCTGCATACATTCCCCTCACTGCTGTCTGTCTGCTCACACTCCCCTCAGTGCTTCTGTCTGTCTGCTCACAGTCCCCTCAGTGCTGTCTGTTCACAAACCCCTTAGTGCTGTCTGTCTGCTCACACTCCCCTCAGTGCTGTCTGTCTGCCTGCTCACATTCCCCTCACTGCTGGCTGTCTGCTCGCACTCCCCTCTGTGCTGGTTGGCTTTCGGCTCACACTCCCCTCAGCACTGTCTGTCTGCTCACACTCTCCTGAGTGATGTCTGTCTGTCTGTTCATGCTCCCCTCAATGCTGTCTGTCTGTCTGCTCAAACTCCCCTCAGTGCTGTCTGTCTGTCTGCGCACACTCCCCCCAGCGCTGTCTGTCTGTCTGCTCACACTCCCGTCAGTGCTGTCTGCATTTCTGCTTACAATGCACTCAGTGCAGTCTGTCTGTCTGCTCACACTCTCCTCGATGGTTTCTGTCTGTCTGCTCACACTCCGCTCAGTACTGTCTGTCTGCTCACACTCCCCTCAGTGCTGTCTGTCTGTCTGCTCACACTCCCCTCAGCACTGTCTGTTCGCTCTCCCTCAGCACTGTCTGTCTGCTCACACTCCCCTCAGTGCTGTCTGTTCACAAACCCCTTAGTGCTGTCTGTCTGCTCACACTCCCCTCAGTGCTGTCTGTCTGTCTGCTCACATTCCCCTCACTGCTGGCTGTCTGCTCGCACTCCCCTCAGTGCTGGTTGGCTTTCGGCTCACTCTCCCCTCAGCGCTGTCTCTCTTCTCACACTCCCCTCAGCACTGTCTGTCTGCTCACACTCTCCTCAGTGCTGTCTGTCTGTCTGTTCATGCTCCCCTCAATGCTGTCTGTCTGTCTGCTCAAACTCCCCTCAGTGCTGTCTGTCTGTCTGCGCACACTCCCCCCAGCGCTGTCTGTCTGTCTGCTCACACTCCCGTCAGTGCTGTCTGCATTTCTGCTTACAATGCACTCAGTGCAGTCTGTCTGTCTGCTCACACTCTCCTCGGTGGTTTCTGTCTGTCTGCTCACACTCCCCTCAGTACTGTCTGTCTGTCTGCTCACACTCCTCTCAATGCTGGCTGGCTTTCTGCTCACGTTTCCCTCAGTGCTGTCTGTCTGTCTGCTTACACTCCCCTCAGTTTTGTCTTTCTGATTGCTCACACTCCCTTCATCACTTCTGTCTGTCCGCTCACATTCCCCTAAGTTTTGGCTGTCTCTCTGCATACACTCCCCTCAGTGCTGTCTGTCTGCTCACACTCCCCTCAGCACTGTCTGTCTGCTCACACTCTCCTCAGTGCTGTCTGTCTGTCTGTTCATGCTCCCCTCAATGCTGTCTGTCTGTCTGCTCAAACTCCCCTCAGTGCTGTCTGACTGTCTGCGCACACTCCCCCCAGCGCTGTCTCTCTGTCTGCTCACACTCCCGTCAGTGCTGTCTGCATTTCTGCTTACAATGCACTCAGTGCAGTCTGTCTGTCTGCTCACACTCTCCTCGGTGGTTTCTGTCTGTCTGCTCACACTCCCCTCAGTACTGTCTGTCTGTCTGCTCACACTCCTCTAAATGCTGGCTGGCTTTCTGCTCACGTTTCCCTCAGTGCTGTCTGTCTGTCTGCTTACACTCCCCTCAGTTTTGTCTTTCTGATTGCTCACACTCCCTTCATCACTTCTGTCTGTCTGCTCACATTCCCCTAAGTTTTGGCTGTCTCTCTGCATACACTCCCCTCAGTGCTGTCTGTCTGCTCACACTCCCATCAGTGCTTCTGTCTGTCTGCTCACAGTCCCCTCAGCGCTGTCTGTCTGTCTGCTCACACTCCCCTCAGCAGTTTCTGTCCCTCTGCTCACACTCCCCACAGTGCTTTCAGTCTGTCTGCTTTCAATCCCTCGGTGCTGTCTGTCTATCTGCTCACACTTCCCGCAATGCTGTCTGTCTGTTTGCTGTCACTCCCCTCAGGGCTGTGTGCCTGTCTGCTGACAATCCTCTGAGTACTGCCTGTCTGTCTGCTTACAATCCCCTCAGTACTGGCTGTCTGTCTGCTCACAGTCCCCTCAGCGCTGTCTGTCTCTCTGCTCACACTCCCCTCAGCAGTTTCTGTCCCCCTGCTCACACTCCCCACAGCGCTTTCAGTCTGTCTGCTTTCAATCCCCTCAGTGCTGTCTGTCTATCTGCTCACACTTCCCGCAGTGCTGTCCGTCTGTTTGCTGTCACTCCCCTCAGGGCTATGTGCCTGTCTGCTTACAATCCTCTGAGTACTGCCTGTCTGTCTGCTTACAATCCCCTCAGTACTGGCTGTCTGTCTGCTCACACTCCCCTCAGCGCTGTCTGTCTGTCTGCTCACACTCCCGTCAGTGCTGTCTGCCTGTCTGCTTACAATGCCCTCAGTGCAGTCCGTCTCTCTGCTCACTCTCCCCTCGGTGCTGTCTGTCTGTCTGTCTGCTCACACTCCCCTCAGTAATGTCTGTCCTTCTGCTCACACTCCTCTCAATGCTGGCTGGCTTTCTGCTCATGTTTCCCTCAGTGCTGGCTGTCTGTCTGCTTACACTCCCCTCAGTGCTGTTTGTCTGATTGCTCACACTCCCCTCAGGGCTTCTGTCTGTCTGCTCACACTCCCCTCAGCCCTGTCTGTCTGTCTGCTCACACTCCCCTCAGTGCTGTCTGTTCACACTCCCCTCAGCGCTGTGTGTCTGCTTACACTCCCTTCAGTGCTGTCTGTCTGTCTGCTCACGCTCCCCTCAGTGCTGTCTGTCTGTCTTCTCAGACTCCCCTCAGTGCTACCTGTCTGTCTGCTCACATTCCCTTTAGTAATGGCTGTCTGCTCACACTCCCATCAGAGTTATCTGTCTTTCTGCTCATACCCCCTCAGTGCTGTCTGTTCACACTCCCCTCAGCGCTGTCTTTCTGCTTACACACGCCTCAGTGCTGTCTGTCTGTCTGCTCACACTCCCCTCAGCGCTGTCTGTTCACTCCCGCTCAGCACTGTCTGTCTGCTCACACTCCCCTCAGTGCTGTCTGTTCACAAACCCCTTAGTGCTGTCTGTCTGCTCACACTCCCCTCAGTGCTGTCTGTCTGTCTGCTCACATTCCCCTCACTGCTGGCTGTCTGCTCGCACTCCCCTCAGTGCTGGTTGGCTTTCGGCTCACTCTCCCCTCAGTGCTGTCTGTCTGCTCACACTCTCCTCAGTGCTGTCTGTCTGTCTGTTCATGCTCCCCTCAATGCTGTCTGTCTGTCTGCTCAAACTCCCCTCAGTGCTGTCTGTCTGTCTGCTCACACTCCCGTCAGTGCTGTCTGCATTTCTGCTTACAATGCACTCAGTGCAGTCTGTCTGTCTGCTCACACTCTCCTCGGTGGTTTCTGTCTGTCTGCTCACACTCCCCTCAGTACTGTCTGTCTGTCTGCTCACACTCCTCTCAATGCTGGCTGGCTTTCTGCTCACGTTTCCCTCAGTGCTGTCTGTCTGTCTGATTACACTGCCCTCAGTTTTGTCTTTCTGATTGCTCACACTCCCTTCATCACTTCTGTCTGTCTGCTCACACTCCCCTCACTGCTGGCTGTCTGCTCGCACTCCCCTCAGTGCTGGTTGGCTTTCGGCTCACTCTCCCCTCAGTGCTGTCTGTCTTCTCACACTCCCCTCAGCACTGTCTGTCTGCTCACACTCTCCTCAGTGCTGTCTGTCTGTCTGTTCATGCTCCCCTCAATGCTGTCTGTCTACTCAAACTCCCCTCAGTGCTGTCTGTCTGTCTGCGCACACTCCCCCCAGCGCTGTCTGTCTGTCTGCTCACACTCCCGTCAGTGCTGTCTGCATTTCTGCTTACAATGCACTCAGTGCAGTCTGTCTGTCTGCTCACACTCTCCTCGGTGGTTTCTGTCTGTCTGCTCACACTCCCCTCAGTACTGTCTGTCTGTCTGCTCACACTCCTCTCAATGCTGGCTGGCTTTCTGCTCACGTTTCCCTCAGTGCTGTCTGTCTGTCTGCTTACACTCCCCTCAGTTTTGTCTTTCTGATTGCTCACACTCCCTTCATCACTTCTGTCTGTCTGCTCACATTCCCCTAGGTTTTGGCTGTCTCTCTGCATACACTCCCTTCAGTGCTGTCTGTCTGCTCACACTCCCCTCAGTGCTTCTGTCTGTCTGCTCACAGTGCCCTCAGCGCTGTCTGTCTGTCTGCTCACACTCCCCTCAGCAGTTTCTGTCCCTCTGCTCACACTCCCCACAGTGCTTTCAGTCTGTCTGCTTTCAATCCCCTCGGTGCTGTCTGTCTATCTGCTCACGCTTCCCGCAGTGCTGTCCGTCTGTTTGCTGTCACTCCCCTCAGGGCTATGTGCCTGTCTGCTTACAATCCTCTGAGTACTGCCTGTCTGTCTGCTTACAATCCCCTCAGTACTGGCTGTCTGTCTGCTCACACTCCCCTCAGCGCTGTCTGTCTGTCTGCTCACACTCCCCTCAGTGCTTTCTGTTCACACTCCCCTCAGCGCTGTCTGTATGCTTACACTCCCCTCAGTGCTGTCTGTCTGTCTGCTCACGCTCCCCTCAGTGCTGTCTGTCTGTCTTCTCAGACTCCCCTCAGTGCTACCTGTCTGTCTGCTCACATTCCCTTTAGTACTGGCTGTCTGCTCACAATCCCCTCAGAGTTATCTGTCTTTCTGCTCATACTCCCCTCAGTGCTGTCTGTTCGCAGTCCCCTCAGCGCTGTCTGTCTGTTCAAACTCCCCTTAGTACTGTCTGTATGCTCACACTCCCCTCAGCACTGTCTGTCTGTCTGTTCACACTCCCCTCAGTGCTGTCTCTCAGCTCACACTCCCCTCAGAGCTGTCTGTCTGTCTGCTCACACTCCCCTCAGTGCTGTCTGTCTGTCTGCTCACTCTCCGCTCAGTGCTGTCTGTCTGTCTGTTCACACTCCACTCAGGACTGTCTGTCCGTCTGCTCAAGCTCCCCACAGCACTGTCTGTCTGTTTGTTCACACTCCCCTCAATGCTGGCTTTCTGTCTGCTCGCACTTCCCTAAGTGCTGGCTGTCTGCCTGCATACATTCCCCTCACTGCTGTCTGTCTGCTCACACTCCCCTCAGTGCTTCTGTCTGTCTGCTCACAGTCCCCTCAGTGCTGTCTGTCTGTCTGCTCACACTCCCCTCAGTGCTGTCTGTTCACAAACCCCTTAGTGCTGTCTGTCTGCTCACACTCCCCTCAGTGCTGTCTGTCTGCCTGCTCACATTCCCCTCACTGCTGGCTGTCTGCTCGCACTCCCCTCTGTGCTGGTTGGCTTTCGGCTCACACTCCCCTCAGCACTGTCTGTCTGCTCACACTCTCCTGAGTGATGTCTGTCTGTCTGTTCATGCTCCCCTCAATGCTGTCTGTCTGTCTGCTCAAACTCCCCTCAGTGCTGTCTGTCTGTCTGCGCACACTCCCCCCAGCGCTGTCTGTCTGTCTGCTCACACTCCCGTCAGTGCTGTCTGCATTTCTGCTTACAATGCACTCAGTGCAGTCTGTCTGTCTGCTCACACTCTCCTCGATGGTTTCTGTCTGTCTGCTCACACTCCGCTCAGTACTGTCTGTCTGCTCACACTCCCCTCAGTGCTGTCTGTCTGTCTGCTCACACTCCCCTCAGCACTGTCTGTTCGCTCTCCCTCAGCACTGTCTGTCTGCTCACACTCCCCTCAGTGCTGTCTGTTCACAAACCCCTTAGTGCTGTCTGTCTGCTCACACTCCCCTCAGTGCTGTCTGTCTGTCTGCTCACATTCCCCTCACTGCTGGCTGTCTGCTCGCACTCCCCTCAGTGCTGGTTGGCTTTCGGCTCACTCTCCCCTCAGCGCTGTCTCTCTTCTCACACTCCCCTCAGCACTGTCTGTCTGCTCACACTCTCCTCAGTGCTGTCTGTCTGTCTGCTCAAACTCCCCTCAGTGCTGTCTGTCTGTCTGCGCACACTCCCCCCAGCGCTGTCTGTCTGTCTGCTCACACTCCCGTCAGTGCTGTCTGCATTTCTGCTTACAATGCACTCAGTGCAGTCTGTCTGTCTGCTCACACTCTCCTCGGTGGTTTCTGTCTGTCTGCTCACACTCCCCTCAGTACTGTCTGTCTGTCTGCTCACACTCCTCTCAATGCTGGCTGGCTTTCTGCTCACGTTTCCCTCAGTGCTGTCTGTCTGTCTGCTTACACTCCCCTCAGTTTTGTCTTTCTGATTGCTCACACTCCCTTCATCACTTCTGTCTGTCCGCTCACATTCCCCTAAGTTTTGGCTGTCTCTCTGCATACACTCCCCTCAGTGCTGTCTGTCTGCTCACACTCCCCTCAGCACTGTCTGTCTGCTCACACTCTCCTCAGTGCTGTCTGTCTGTCTGTTCATGCTCCCCTCAATGCTGTCTGTCTGTCTGCTCAAACTCCCCTCAGTGCTGTCTGACTGTCTGCGCACACTCCCCCCAGCGCTGTCTGTCTGTCTGCTCACACTCCCGTCAGTGCTGTCTGCATTTCTGCTTACAATGCACTCAGTGCAGTCTGTCTGTCTGCTCACACTCTCCTCGGTGGTTTCTGTCTGTCTGCTCACACTCCCCTCAGTACTGTCTGTCTGTCTGTTCACACTCCCCTCAGTGCTGTCTCTCAGCTCACATTCCCCTCAGCGCTGTCTGTCTGTCTGCTAACACTCCCCTCAGTGCTGTCTGTCTGACTGCTCACCCTCCGCTCAGTGCTGTCTGTCTGTCTGTTCACACTCCACTCAGGACTGTCTCTCCGTCTGCTCAAGCTCCCCACAGCACTGTCTGTCTGTTTGCTCACACTCCCCTCAATGCTGGGTTTCTGTCTGCTCGCACTTCCCTAAGTGCTGGCTGTCTGCCTGCATACATTCCCCTCACTGCTGTCTGTCTGCTCACACACCCCTCAGTGCTTCTGTCTGTCTGATCACAGTCCCCTCAGTGCTGTCTGTCTGTCTGCTCACACTCCCCTCAGCAGTTTCTGTCCCTCTGCTCACACTCCCAACAGAGCTTTCAGTCTGTCTGCTTTCAATCCCCTCGGTGCTGTCTGTCTATCTGCTCACATTTCCCGCAGTGCTGTCTTTCTGTTTGCTGTCACTCCCCTCAGGGCTGTGTGCCTGTCTGCTTACAATCCTCTGAGTACTGCCTGTCTGTCTGCTTACAAACCCCTCAGTACTGCCTGTCTGTCTGCTCACACTGCCCTCAGTGCTGGCTGTTTGTCTGCTCACACTCCCCTCAGCGCTGTCTGTCTGTCTGCTCACACTCCCCTCAGTGCTGTCTGTCTGCCTGCTCACATTCCCCTCACTGCTGGCTGTCTGCTCGCACTCCCCTCTGTGCTGGTTGGCTTTCGGCTCACTCTCCCCTCAGCGCTGTCTGTCTTCTCACACTCCCCTCAGCACTGTCTGTCTGCTCACACTCTCCTGAGTGATGTGTGTCTGTCTGTTCATGCTCCCCTCAGTGCTGTCTGGCTGTCTGCTCACGCTCCCCTCAGTGCTGTCTGTCTGTCTTCTCAGACTCCCCTCAGTGCTACCTGTCTGTCTGCTCACATTCCCTTTAGTAATGGCTGTCTGCTCACACTCCCATCAGAGTTATCTGTCTTTCTGCTCATACCCCCTCAGTGCTGTCTGTTCACACTCCCCTCAGCGCTGTCTTTCTGCTTACACACGCCTCAGTGCTGTCTGTCTGTCTGCTCACACTCCCCTCAGCGCTGTCTGTTCACTCCCGCTCAGCACTGTCTGTCTGCTCACACTCCCCTCAGTGCTGTCTGTTCACAAACCCCTTAGTGCTGTCTGTCTGCTCACACTCCCCTCAGTGCTGTCTGTCTGTCTGCTCACATTCCCCTCACTGCTGGCTGTCTGCTCGCACTCCCCTCAGTGCTGGTTGGCTTTCGGCTCACTCTCCCCTCAGTGCTGTCTGTCTGCTCACACTCTCCTCAGTGCTGTCTGTCTGTCTGTTCATGCTCCCCTCAATGCTGTCTGTCTGTCTGCTCAAACTCCCCTCAGTGCTGTCTGTCTGTCTGCTCACACTCCCGTCAGTGCTGTCTGCATTTCTGCTTACAATGCACTCAGTGCAGTCTGTCTGTCTGCTCACACTCTCCTCGGTGGTTTCTGTCTGTCTGCTCACACTCCCCTCAGTACTGTCTGTCTGTCTGCTCACACTCCTCTCAATGCTGGCTGGCTTTCTGCTCACGTTTCCCTCAGTGCTGTCTGTCTGTCTGATTACACTGCCCTCAGTTTTGTCTTTCTGATTGCTCACACTCCCTTCATCACTTCTGTCTGTCTGCTCACATTCCCCTAGGTTTTGGCTGTCTCTCTGCATACACTCCCCTCAGTGCTGTCTGTCTGCTCACACTCCCCTCACTGCTGGCTGTCTGCTCGCACTCCCCTCAGTGCTGGTTGGCTTTCGGCTCACTCTCCCCTCAGTGCTGTCTGTCTTCTCACACTCCCCTCAGCACTGTCTGTCTGCTCACACTCTCCTCAGTGCTGTCTGTCTGTCTGTTCATGCTCCCCTCAATGCTGTCTGTCTACTCAAACTCCCCTCAGTGCTGTCTGTCTGTCTGCGCACACTCCCCCCAGCGCTGTCTGTCTGTCTGCTCACACTCCCGTCAGTGCTGTCTGCATTTCTGCTTACAATGCACTCAGTGCAGTCTGTCTGTCTGCTCACACTCTCCTCGGTGGTTTCTGTCTGTCTGCTCACACTCCCCTCAGTACTGTCTGTCTGTCTGCTCACACTCCTCTCAATGCTGGCTGGCTTTCTGCTCACGTTTCCCTCAGTGCTGTCTGTCTGTCTGCTTACACTCCCCTCAGTTTTGTCTTTCTGATTGCTCACACTCCCTTCATCACTTCTGTCTGTCTGCTCACATTCCCCTAGGTTTTGGCTGTCTCTCTGCATACACTCCCTTCAGTGCTGTCTGTCTGCTCACACTCCCCTCAGTGCTTCTGTCTGTCTGCTCACAGTGCCCTCAGCGCTGTCTGTCTGTCTGCTCACACTCCCCTCAGCAGTTTCTGTCCCTCTGCTCACACTCCCCACAGTGCTTTCAGTCTGTCTGCTTTCAATCCCCTCGGTGCTGTCTGTCTATCTGCTCACGCTTCCCGCAGTGCTGTCCGTCTGTTTGCTGTCACTCCCCTCAGGGCTATGTGCCTGTCTGCTTACAATCCTCTGAGTACTGCCTGTCTGTCTGCTTACAATCCCCTCAGTACTGGCTGTCTGTCTGCTCACACTCCCCTCAGCGCTGTCTGTCTGTCTGCTCACACTCCCCTCAGTGCTTTCTGTTCACACTCCCCTCAGCGCTGTCTGTATGCTTACACTCCCCTCAGTGCTGTCTGTCTGTCTGCTCACGCTCCCCTCAGTGCTGTCTCTCTGTCTTCTCAGACTCCCCTCAGTGCTACCTGTCTGTCTGCTCACATTCCCTTTAGTACTGGCTGTCTGCTCACAATCCCCTCAGAGTTATCTGTCTTTCTGCTCATACTCCCCTCAGTGCTGTCTGTTCGCAGTCCCCTCAGCGCTGTCTGTCTGTTCAAACTCCCCTTAGTACTGTCTGTATGCTCACACTCCCCTCAGCACTGTCTGTCTGTCTGTTCACACTCCCCTCAGTGCTGTCTCTCAGCTCACACTCCCCTCAGAGCTGTCTGTCTGTCTGCTCACACTCCCCTCAGTGCTGTCTGTCTGTCTGCTCACTCTCCGCTCAGTGCTGTCTGTCTGTCTGTTCACACTCCACTCAGGACTGTCTGTCCGTCTGCTCAAGCTCCCCACAGCACTGTCTGTCTGTTTGTTCACACTCCCCTCAATGCTGGCTTTCTGTCTGCTCGCACTTCCCTAAGTGCTGGCTGTCTGCCTGCATACATTCCCCTCACTGCTGTCTGTCTGCTCACACTCCCCTCAGTGCTTCTGTCTGTCTGCTCACAGTCCCCTCAGTGCTGTCTGTCTGTCTGCTCACACTCCCCTCAGTGCTGTCTGTTCACAAACCCCTTAGTGCTGTCTGTCTGCTCACACTCCCCTCAGTGCTGTCTGTCTGCCTGCTCACATTCCCCTCACTGCTGGCTGTCTGCTCGCACTCCCCTCTGTGCTGGTTGGCTTTCGGCTCACACTCCCCTCAGCACTGTCTGTCTGCTCACACTCTCCTGAGTGATGTCTGTCTGTCTGTTCATGCTCCCCTCAATGCTGTCTGTCTGTCTGCTCAAACTCCCCTCAGTGCTGTCTGTCTGTCTGCGCACACTCCCCCCAGCGCTGTCTGTCTGTCTGCTCACACTCCCGTCAGTGCTGTCTGCATTTCTGCTTACAATGCACTCAGTGCAGTCTGTCTGTCTGCTCACACTCTCCTCGATGGTTTCTGTCTGTCTGCTCACACTCCGCTCAGTACTGTCTGTCTGCTCACACTCCCCTCAGTGCTGTCTGTCTGTCTGCTCACACTCCCCTCAGCACTGTCTGTTCGCTCTCCCTCAGCACTGTCTGTCTGCTCACACTCCCCTCAGTGCTGTCTGTTCACAAACCCCTTAGTGCTGTCTGTCTGCTCACACTCCCCTCAGTGCTGTCTGTCTGTCTGCTCACATTCCCCTCACTGCTGGCTGTCTGCTCGCACTCCCCTCAGTGCTGGTTGGCTTTCGGCTCACTCTCCCCTCAGCGCTGTCTCTCTTCTCACACTCCCCTCAGCACTGTCTGTCTGCTCACACTCTCCTCAGTGCTGTCTGTCTGTCTGTTCATGCTCCCCTCAATGCTGTCTGTCTGTCTGCTCAAACTCCCCTCAGTGCTGTCTGTCTGTCTGCGCACACTCCCCCCAGCGCTGTCTGTCTGTCTGCTCACACTCCCGTCAGTGCTGTCTGCATTTCTGCTTACAATGCACTCAGTGCAGTCTGTCTGTCTGCTCACACTCTCCTCGGTGGTTTCTGTCTGTCTGCTCACACTCCCCTCAGTACTGTCTGTCTGTCTGCTCACACTCCTCTCAATGCTGGCTGGCTTTCTGCTCACGTTTCCCTCAGTGCTGTCTGTCTGTCTGCTTACACTCCCCTCAGTTTTGTCTTTCTGATTGCTCACACTCCCTTCATCACTTCTGTCTGTCCGCTCACATTCCCCTAAGTTTTGGCTGTCTCTCTGCATACACTCCCCTCAGTGCTGTCTGTCTGCTCACACTCCCCTCAGCACTGTCTGTCTGCTCACACTCTCCTCAGTGCTGTCTGTCTGTCTGTTCATGCTCCCCTCAATGCTGTCTGTCTGTCTGCTCAAACTCCCCTCAGTGCTGTCTGACTGTCTGCGCACACTCCCCCCAGCGCTGTCTGTCTGTCTGCTCACACTCCCGTCAGTGCTGTCTGCATTTCTGCTTACAATGCACTCAGTGCAGTCTGTCTGTCTGCTCACACTCTCCTCGGTGGTTTCTGTCTGTCTGCTCACACTCCCCTCAGTACTGTCTGTCTGTCTGTTCACACTCCCCTCAGTGCTGTCTCTCAGCTCACATTCCCCTCAGCGCTGTCTGTCTGTCTGCTAACACTCCCCTCAGTGCTGTCTGTCTGACTGCTCACCCTCCGCTCAGTGCTGTCTGTCTGTCTGTTCACACTCCACTCAGGACTGTCTCTCCGTCTGCTCAAGCTCCCCACAGCACTGTCTGTCTGTTTGCTCACACTCCCCTCAATGCTGGGTTTCTGTCTGCTCGCACTTCCCTAAGTGCTGGCTGTCTGCCTGCATACATTCCCCTCACTGCTGTCTGTCTGCTCACACACCCCTCAGTGCTTCTGTCTGTCTGATCACAGTCCCCTCAGTGCTGTCTGTCTGTCTGCTCACACTCCCCTCAGCAGTTTCTGTCCCTCTGCTCACACTCCCCACAGCGCTTTCAGTCTGTCTGCTTTCAATCCCCTCGGTGCTGTCTGTCTATCTGCTCACATTTCCCGCAGTGCTGTCTTTCTGTTTGCTGTCACTCCCCTCAGGGCTGTGTGCCTGTCTGCTTACAATCCTCTGAGTACTGCCTGTCTGTCTGCTTACAAACCCCTCAGTACTGCCTGTCTGTCTGCTCACACTGCCCTCAGTGCTGGCTGTTTGTCTGCTCACACTCCCCTCAGCGCTGTCTGTCTGTCTGCTCACACTCCCCTCAGTGCTGTCTGTCTGCCTGCTCACATTCCCCTCACTGCTGGCTGTCTGCTCGCACTCCCCTCTGTGCTGGTTGGCTTTCGGCTCACTCTCCCCTCAGCGCTGTCTGTCTTCTCACACTCCCCTCAGCACTGTCTGTCTGCTCACACTCTCCTGAGTGATGTGTGTCTGTCTGTTCATGCTCCCCTCAGTGCTGTCTGGCTGTCTGCTCACGCTCCCCTCAGTGCTGTCTGTCTGTCTTCTCAGACTCCCCTCAGTGCTACCTGTCTGTCTGCTCACATTCCCTTTAGTACTGGCTGTCTGCTCACACTCCCCTCAGAGTTATCTGTCTTTCTGCTCATACTCCCCTCAGTGCTGTCTGTTCACACTCACCTCAGCGCTGTCTGTATGCTTACACACGCCTCAGTGCTGTCTGTCTGTCTGCTCTAACTCCCCTTGGCGCTGCCTGTTCACTCTCCCTCAGCGCTGTCTGTCTGCTCACACTCCCCTCAGTGCTGTCTGTTCACAAACCCCTCAGTGCTGTCTGTCTGCTCACACTCCCCTCAGTGCTGTCTGTCTGTCTGCTCACACTCCCCTCAGCACTGTCTGTCTGTCTGCTCACGCTCCCCTCAGCACTGTCTGTCTGCTCACGCTCCCCTCAGTACTGTCTGTCTGTCTGCATACAATCAAATCAGTGCTGTCTGTCTGTCTGTTCGTGCTCCCCTCAATGCTGTCTGTCTGTCTGCTCAAACTCCCCTCAGTGCTGTTTGTGTGTCTGCTCACACTCCCGTCAGTGCTGTCTGCATTTCTGCTTACAATGCACTCAGTGCAGTCTGTCTGTCTGCTCACACTCTCCTCGGTGGTGTCTGTCTGTCTGCTCACACTCCCCTCAGTACTGTCTGTCTGTCTGCTCACACTCCTCTCAATGCTGGCTGGCTTTCTGCTCACGTTTCCCTCAGTGCTGTCTGTCTGTCTGCTTACACTCCCCTCAGTGCTGTCTTTCTGATTGCTCACACTCCCTTCATCACTTCTGTCTGTCTGCTCACACTCCCCTCAGTGCTGGCTGTCTCTCTGCTCACACTCATCTCAGTGCTAACTGTGTGTCTGCTCACAGTCCACTGAGCACTGTCTGTCTGTCTGCTCACACTCCCCTCAGCGCTGTTTGTCTATCTGCTTTCAATCCCCTCAGTACTGTCTGCCTGTCTGTCTGTCTGTGCACGCTCCCCTCAATGTTGTCTGTCTGCATACAATCCCTTCAGTGCTGGCCGTCTGTCTGCTCACACTCCCCTCAGTGCTGTCTCTCTGTCTGCTCACACTCCCCTCAATGCTGTCTGCCTATCTACTCACATTCCCCTCAGTGCTGGCTGTGTGTCTGTTCACATTCCCCTCTGTGCTGGTTGACTGACTGCTCACACTCCCCTCAATGCTAACTGTCTGTCTGCTCACAAGCCCGCTCAGCGCTGTCTCTCTCTCTGCTCGCAATCCCCTCTGCGCTGTCTGTCTGTCTGCTCACACTCTCCTCGGTGCTGTCTGTCTGTCTGCTCACACTCTCCTCACAGCTGCCTGTGTGTCTGCTTTCAATCCCCCCAGTGCTGTCCGTCTGTCTGTCTGTTCACACTCCCCTCAGTGGTGTCTGTCTGTCTGCATACAATCCCTTCAGTGCTGTCTGTCTGTCTGCTCACACTTCCCTCAGTGCTGTCTGCCTGTCTGCTCACCCTCCCCTCCGCGCTGTCTGTCTGTTTACTCACACTCCCCTCAGTGCTAACTGTATGTCTGCTCACAGTCGGCTCAGCGCTGTCTGTCTGTCTGCTCACGTTCCCTCACTGCTGTCTGTCTGTCTGCTTTCAATACCCTCAGTGCTGTCTGTCTGTTTGTCTGCTGATTCTCCCCTCACTACTGTCTGTCTGTCTGCATACAATCCCCTCAGTATTGTCTGTCTGTCTGCATACAATCCCCTCAGTATTGTCTGTCTGTCTGCATACAATCCCCTCAGTGCTGTCTGTCTGTCTGTTCACGCTCCCCTCAATGCTGTCTGTCTGTCTGCAAACACCCCTCAGTGCTGTCTGTCTGTCTGCACACACCCCCCTCAGAGCTGTCTGTCTGTCTGCTCACACTCCCGTCAGTGCTGTCTGCCTGTCTGCTTACAATGCCCTCAGTGCAGTCCGTCTCTCTGCTCACTCTCCCCTCGGTGCTGTCTGTCTGTCTGTCTGCTCACACTCCCCTCAGTAATGTCTGTCCTTCTGCTCACACTCCTCTCAATGCTGGCTGGCTTTCTGCTCATGTTTCCCTCAGTGCTGGCTGTCTGTCTGCTTACACTCCCCTCAGTGCTGTTTGTCTGATTGCTCACACTCCCCTCAGGGCTTCTGTCTGTCTGCTCACATTCCCTTCAGTACTGTCTATCTGCTCACACTCCCCTCAGTGCTGGCTGTCTGTCTTCTCACACTCCCATCAGCGCTGTCTGTGTGTCTGCTCACATTCCCTTCAGTACTGGCTCTCTGCTCACACAACCCTCAGCGCTGTCTGTCTGTCTGCTCACACTCCCCTCAGTGCTGTGTGTCTGATCACACTGCCCTCAGTGCTGGCTCTCTGTCTGCTCACACTCCCCTCATCACTACCTGTCTCTCTGCTCACATTCCCCTCAGCACTGTCTGTCTGCTCACACTCCCCTCACTGCTGTCTGTCTGTCTGCTCACGCTCCCCTCAGCGCTGTCTGTCTGTCTGCTCACACTGCCCTCAGTGCTGTCTGTTCACACTCCCCTCAGCGCTGGCTGTCTGTCTTCTCACACTCCCATCAGCGCTGTCTGTCTGTCTGCTCACACTCCCCACAGTGCTGTGTGTCTGATCACACTGCCCTCAGTGCTGGCTCTCTGTATGCTCACACTCCCCTCATCACTACCTGTCTCTCTGCTCACATTCCCCTCAGCACTGTCTGTCTGCTCACACTCCCCTCACTGCTGTCTGTCTGTCTGCTCACGCTCCCCTCAGCGCTGTCTGTCTGTCTGCTCACACTGCCCTCAGTGCTGTCTGTTCACACTCCCCTCAGCGCTGTCTGTCTGCTTACACTCCCCTCAGTGCTGTCTGTCTGTCTGCTCACGCTCCCCTCAGTGCTGTCTGTCTGTCTTCTCAGACTCCGCTCAGTGCTACCTGTCTGTCTGCTCACATTCCCTTTAGTACTGGCTGTCTGCTCACACTCCCCTCAGAGTTATCTGTCTTTCTGCTCTAACTCCCCTCAGCGCTGTCTGTTCACTCTCCCTCAGCGCTGTCTGTCTGCTCACACTCCCCTCAGTGTTGTCTGTTCACAAACCCCTCAGTGCTGTCTGTCTGCTCACACTCCCCTCAGTGCTGTCTGTCTGTCTGCTCACATTCCCCTCAATGCTGGCTGTCTGCTCGCACTCCCCTCAGTGCTGGTTGGCTTTCGGCTCACTCTCCCCTCAGCGCTGTCTGTCTTCTCACACTCCCCTCAGCACTGTCTGTCTGCTCACACTCCCCTCAGCGCTGTCTGTCTGTCTGCTCACACTCCCCTCAGCGTTGTCCGTCTGTCTGCTCACACTCCCCTCAGTGCTGTCTGGCTGTCTGCTCACGCTCCCCTCAGTGCTGTCTGTCTGTCTTCTCAGACTCCCCTCAGTGCTACCTGTCTGTCTGCTCACATTCCCTTTAGTACTGGCTGTCTGCTCACACTCCCCTCAGAGTTATCTGTCTTTCTGCTCATACTCCCCTCAGTGCTGTCTGTTCACACTCCCCTCAGCGCTGTCTGTATGCTTACACACGCCTCAGTGCTGTCTGTCTGTCTGCTCTAACTCCCCTTGGCGCTGCCTGTTCACTCTCCCTCAGCGCTGTCTGTCTGCTCACACTCCCCTCAGTGCTGTCTGTTCACAAACCCCTCAGTGCTGTCTGTCTGCTCACACTCCCCTCAGTGCTGTCTGTCTGTCTGCTCACACTCCCCTCAGCACTGTCTGTCTGTCTGCTCACGCTCCCCTCAGCACTGTCTGTCTGCTCACGCTCCCCTCAGTACTGTCTGTCTGTCTGCATACAATCAAATCAGTGCTGTCTGTCTGTCTGTTCGTGCTCCCCTCAATGCTGTCTGTCTGTCTGCTCAAACTCCCCTCAGTGCTGTTTGTGTGTCTGCTCACACTCCCGTCAGTGCTGTCTGCATTTCTGCTTACAATGCACTCAGTGCAGTCTGTCTGTCTGCTCACACTCTCCTCGGTGGTGTCTGTCTGTCTGCTCACACTCCCCTCAGTACTGTCTGTCTGTCTGCTCACACTCCTCTCAATGCTGGCTGGCTTTCTGCTCACGTTTCCCTCAGTGCTGTCTGTCTGTCTGCTTACACTCCCCTCAGTGCTGTCTTTCTGATTGCTCACACTCCCTTCATCACTTCTGTCTGTCTGCTCACACTCCCCTCAGTGCTGGCTGTCTCTCTGCTCACACTCATCTCAGTGCTAACTGTGTGTCTGCTCACAGTCCACTGAGCACTGTCTGTCTGTCTGCTCACACTCCCCTCAGCGCTGTTTGTCTATCTGCTCAGACTCCACTTGGTGCTGACTGACTGTCTGCTCATGCTCCCCTCACTGCTGTCTGTCTGTCTGCTTTCAATCCCCTCAGTACTGTCTGCCTGTCTGTCTGTCTGTGCACGCTCCCCTCAATGTTGTCTGTCTGCATACAATCCCTTCAGTGCTGGCCGTCTGTCTGCTCACACTCCCCTCAGTGCTGTCTCTCTGTCTGCTCACACTCCCCTCAATGCTGTCTGCCTATCTACTCACATTCCCCTCAGTGCTGGCTGTGTGTCTGTTCACATTCCCCTCTGTGCTGGTTGACTGACTGCTCACACTCCCCTCAATGCTAACTGTCTGTCTGCTCACAAGCCCGCTCAGCGCTGTCTCTCTCTCTGCTCGCAATCCCCTCTGCGCTGTCTGTCTGTCTGCTCACACTCTCCTTGGTGCTGTCTGTCTGTCTGCTCACACTCTCCTCACAGCTGCCTGTGTGTCTGCTTTCAATCCCCCCAGTGCTGTCCGTCTGTCTGTCTGTTCACACTCCCCTCAGTGGTGTCTGTCTGTCTGCATACAATCCCTTCAGTGCTGTCTGTCTGTCTGCTCACACTTCCCTCAGTGCTGTCTGCCTGTCTGCTCACCCTCCCCTCCGCGCTGTCTGTCTGTTTACTCACACTCCCCTCAGTGCTAACTGTATGTCTGCTCACAGTCGGCTCAGCGCTGTCTGTCTGTCTGCTCACGTTCCCTCACTGCTGTCTGTCTGTCTGCTTTCAATACCCTCAGTGCTGTCTGTCTGTTTGTCTGCTGATTCTCCCCTCACTACTCTCTGTCTGTCTGCATACAATCCCCTCAGTATTGTCTGTCTGTCTGCATACAATCCCCTCAGTATTGTCTGTCTGTCTGCATACAATCCCCTCAGTGCTGTCTGTCTGTCTGTTCACGCTCCCCTCAATGCTGTCTGTCTGTCTGCAAACACCCCTCAGTGCTGTCTGTCTGTCTGCACACACCCCCCTCAGAGCTGTCTGTCTGTCTGCTCACACTCCCGTCAGTGCTGTCTGCCTGTCTGCTTACAATGCCCTCAGTGCAGTCCGTCTCTCTGCTCACTCTCCCCTCGGTGCTGTCTGTCTGTCTGTCTGCTCACACTCCCCTCAGTAATGTCTGTCCTTCTGCTCACACTCCTCTCAATGCTGGCTGGCTTTCTGCTCATGTTTCCCTCAGTGCTGGCTGTCTGTCTGCTTACACTCCCCTCAGTGCTGTTTGTCTGATTGCTCACACTCCCCTCAGGGCTTCTGTCTGTCTGCTCACATTCCCTTCAGTACTGTCTATCTGCTCACACTCCCCTCAGTGCTGGCTGTCTGTCTTCTCACACTCCCATCAGCGCTGTCTGTGTGTCTGCTCACATTCCCTTCAGTACTGGCTCTCTGCTCACACAACCCTCAGCGCTGTCTGTCTGTCTGCTCACACTCCCCTCAGTGCTGTGTGTCTGATCACACTGCCCTCAGTGCTGGCTCTCTGTCTGCTCACACTCCCCTCATCACTACCTGTCTGTCTGCTCACATTCCCCTCAGCACTGTCTGTCTGCTCACACTCCCCTCACTGCTGTCTGTCTGTCTGCTCACGCTCCCCTCAGCGCTGTCTGTCTGTCTGCTCACACTGCCCTCAGTGCTGTCTGTTCACACGCCCCTCAGCGCTGGCTGTCTGTCTTCTCACACTCCCATCAGCGCTGTCTGTCTGTCTGCTCACACTCCCCTCAGTGCTGTGTGTCTGATCACACTGCCCTCAGTGCTGGCTCTCTGTCTGCTCACACTCCCCTCATCACTACCTGTCTCTCTGCTCACATTCCCCTCAGCACTGTCTGTCTGCTCACACTCCCCTCACTGCTGTCTGTCTGTCTGCTCACGCTCCCCTCAGCGCTGTCTGTCTGTCTGCTCACACTGCCCTCAGTGCTGTCTGTTCACACTCCCCTCAGCGCTGTCTGTCTGCTTACACTCCCCTCAGTGCTGTCTGTCTGTCTGCTCACGCTCCCCTCAGTGCTGTCTGTCTGTCTTCTCAGACTCCGCTCAGTGCTACCTGTCTGTCTGCTCACATTCCCTTTAGTACTGGCTGTCTGCTCACACTCCCCTCAGAGTTATCTGTCTTTCTGCTCTAACTCCCCTCAGCGCTGTCTGTTCACTCTCCCTCAGCGCTGTCTGTCTGCTCACACTCCCCTCAGTGTTGTCTGTTCACAAACCCCTCAGTGCTGTCTGTCTGCTCACACTCCCCTCAGTGCTGTCTGTCTGTCTGCTCACATTCCCCTCAATGCTGGCTGTCTGCTCGCACTCCCCTCAGTGCTGGTTGGCTTTCGGCTCACTCTCCCCTCAGCGCTGTCTGTCTTCTCACACTCCCCTCAGCACTGTCTGTCTGCTCACACTCCCCTCAGCGCTGTCTGTCTGTCTGCTCACACTCCCCTCAGCGTTGTCCGTCTGTCTGCTCACACTCCCCTCAGTGCTGTCTGGCTGTCTGCTCACGCTCCCCTCAGTGCTGTCTGTCTGTCTTCTCAGACTCCCCTCAGTGCTACCTGTCTGTATGCTCACATTCCCTTTAGTACTGGCTGTCTGCTCACACTCCCCTCAGAGTTATCTGTCTTTCTGCTCATACTCCCCTCAGTGCTGTCTGTTCACACTCCCCTCAGCGCTGTCTGTATGCTTACACACGCCTCAGTGCTGTCTGTCTGTCTGCTCTAACTCCCCTTGGCACTGTCTGTTCACTCTCCCTCAGCGCTGTCTGTCTGCTCACACTCCCCTCAGTGCTGTCTGTTCACAAACCCCTCAGTGCTGTCTGTCTGCTCACACTCCCCTCAGTGCTGTCTGTCTGTCTGCTCACACTCCCCTCAGCGCTGTCTGTCTGTCTGCTCACTCTCCCCTCAGCACTGTCTGTCTGCTCACGCTCCCCTCAGTACTGTCTGTCTGTCTGCATACAATCAAATCAGTGCTGTCTGTCTGTCTGTTCGTGCTCCCCTCAATGCTGTCTTTCTGTCTGCTCAAACTCCCCTCAGTGCTGTCTGTGTGTCTGCTCACACTCCCGTCAGTGCTGTCTGCATTTCTGCTTACAATGCACTCAGTGCAGTCTGTCTGTCTGCTCACACTCTCCTCGGTGGTGTCTGTCTGTCTGCTCACACTCCCCTCAGTACTGTCTGTCTGTCTGCTCACACTCCTCTCAATGCTGGCTGGCTTTCTGCTCACGTTTCCCTCAGTGCTGTCTGTCTGTCTGCTTACACTCCCCTCAGTGCTGTCTTTCTGATTGCTCACACTCCCTTCATCACTTCTGTCTGTCTGCTCACACTCCCCTCAGTGCTGGCTGTCTCTCTGCTCACACTCATCTCAGTGCTAACTGTGTGTCTGCTCACAGTCCACTCAGCACTGTCTGTCTGTCTGCTCACACTCCCCTTGGCGCTGTTTGTCTGTCTGCTCAGACTCCACTTGGTGCTGACTGACTGTCTGCTCATGCTCCCCTCACTGCTGTCTGTCTGTCTGCTTTCAATCCCCTCAGTACTGTCTGCCTGTCTGTCTGTCTGTGCACGCTCCCCTCAATGTTGTCTGTCTGCATACAATCCCTTCAGTGCTGGCCGTCTGTCTGCACACACTCCCCTCAGTGCTGTCTGTCTGTCTGTCTGCTCACAGTCCCCTCAGTAATGTCTGTCCTTCTGCTCACACTCCTCTCAATGCTGGCTGGCTTTCTGCTCATGTTTCCCTCAGTGCTGGCTGTCTGTCTGCTCACACTCCCCTCAGTGCTGTCTGTCTGCTCGCACTCCCCTCAGTGCTGGTTGGCTTTCGGCTCACTCTCCCCTCAGCGCTGTCTGTCTTCTCACACTCCCCTCAGCACTGTCTGTCTGCTCACACTCCCCTCAGCGCTGTCTGTCTGTCTGCTCACACTCCCCTCAGCGTTGTCCGTCTGTCTGCTCACACTCCTCTCAGTGCTGTCTGGCTGTCTGCTCACGCTCCCCTCAGTGCTGTCTGTCTGTCTTCTCAGACTCCCCTCAGTGCTACCTGTCTGTATGCTCACATTCCCTTTAGTACTGGCTGTCTGCTCACACTCCCCTCAGAGTTATCTGTCTTTCTGCTCATACTCCCCTCAGTGCTGTCTGTTCACACTCCCCTCAGCGCTGTCTGTATGCTTACACACGCCTCAGTGCTGTCTGTCTGTCTGCTCTAACTCCCCTTGGCACTGTCTGTTCACTCTCCCTCAGCGCTGTCTGTCTGCTCACACTCCCCTCAGTGCTGTCTGTTCACAAACCCCTCAGTGCTGTCTGTCTGCTCACACTCCCCTCAGTGCTGTCTGTCTGTCTGCTCACACTCCCCTCAGCGCTGTCTGTCTGTCTGCTCACTCTCCCCTCAGCACTGTCTGTCTGCTCACGCTCCCCTCAGTACTGTCTGTCTGTCTGCATACAATCAAATCAGTGCTGTCTGTCTGTCTGTTCGTGCTCCCCTCAATGCTGTCTTTCTGTCTGCTCAAACTCCCCTCAGTGCTGTCTGTGTGTCTGCTCACACTCCCGTCAGTGCTGTCTGCATTTCTGCTTACAATGCACTCAGTGCAGTCTGTCTGTCTGCTCACACTCTCCTCGGTGGTGTCTGTCTGTCTGCTCACACTCCCCTCAGTACTGTCTGTCTGTCTGCTCACACTCCTCTCAATGCTGGCTGGCTTTCTGCTCACGTTTCCCTCAGTGCTGTCTGTCTGTCTGCTTACACTCCCCTCAGTGCTGTCTTTCTGATTGCTCACACTCCCTTCATCACTTCTGTCTGTCTGCTCACACTCCCCTCAGTGCTGGCTGTCTCTCTGCTCACACTCATCTCAGTGCTAACTGTGTGTCTGCTCACAGTCCACTCAGCACTGTCTGTCTGTCTGCTCACACTCCCCTTGGCGCTGTTTGTCTGTCTGCTCAGACTCCACTTGGTGCTGACTGACTGTCTGCTCATGCTCCCCTCACTGCTGTCTGTCTGTCTGCTTTCAATCCCCTCAGTACTGTCTGCCTGTCTGTCTGTCTGTGCACGCTCCCCTCAATGTTGTCTGTCTGCATACAATCCCTTCAGTGCTGGCCGTCTGTCTGCACACACTCCCCTCAGTGCTGTCTGTCTGTCTGTCTGCTCACAGTCCCCTCAGTAATGTCTGTCCTTCTGCTCACACTCCTCTCAATGCTGGCTGGCTTTCTGCTCATGTTTCCCTCAGTGCTGGCTGTCTGTCTGCTTACACTCCCCTCAGTGCTGTTTGTCTGATTGCTCACACTCCCCTCAGGGCTTTTGTCTGTCTGCTCACACTCCCCTCAGCCCTGTCTGTTTGTCTGCTCACACTCCCCTCAGTGCTGTCTGGCTGTCTGCTCACACTCCCCTCAGTGCTGTCTCTCAGCTCACACTCCCCTCAGCGCTGTCTGTCTGTCTGCTCACACTCCCCTCAGTGCTGTCTGTCTGTCTGCTCACTCACCGCTCAGTGCTGTCTGTCTGTCTGTTCACACTCCACTCAGCGCTGTCTCTCTGCTCACACTCCCCTCAGCACTGTCTGTCCGTCTGCTCACGCTCCCCACAGCACTGTCTGTCTGTTTGCTCACACTCCCCTCAGTGCTGGCTGTCTGTCTGCTCGCACTTCCCTAAGTGCTGGCTATCTGCCTGCATAAACTCCTCTCACTGCTGTCTGTCTGCTCACACTCCCCTCAGTGCTTCTGTCTGTCTGTTCACAGTCCCCTCAGTGCTGTCTGTCTGTCTGCTCACACTCCCCTCAGCAGTTTCTGTCCCCCTGCTCACACTCCCCACAGCACTTTCAGTCTGTCTGCTTTCAATCCCCTCGGTGCTGTCTGTCTATCTGCTCACACTTCCCGCAGTGCTGTCTTTCTGTTTGCTGTCACTCCCCTCAGGGCTGTGTGCCTGTCTGCTCACAATCCTCTGAGTACTGCCTGTCTGTCTGCTTACAATCCCCTCAGTACTGGCTGTCTGTCTGCTCACACTGCCCTCAGTGCTGGCTGTCTGTCTGCTCACACTCCCCTCAGCGCTGTCTGTCTGTCTGCTCACACTGCCCTCAGTGCTGTCTGTTCACACTCCCCTCAGCGCTGTCTGTCTGCTTACACTCCCCTCAGCGCTGTCTGTCTGCTTACAATCCCCTCAATACTGGCTGTCGGTCTGCTCACGCTCACCTCAGTGCTGTCTGTCTGTCTTCTCACACTCCCCTCAGTGCTACCTGTCTGTCTGCTCACACTCCCCTCAGTGCTGTCTGTCACACTCCCCTCAGTGCTGTCTGTCTGCTTACACTCCGCTCAGTGCTGTCTATTCACAAACCCCTCAGTGCTGTCTGTCTGCTCACACTCCCCTCAGTGCTGTCTGTCTGTCTGCTCACATTCCCCTCAGTGCTGGCTGTCTGCTCGCACTCCCCTCAGTGCTGTCTGTCTTCCTGCTCACACGCCCCTCAGTGCTGGTTGGCTTTCAGCTCACTCTCCCCTCAGTGCTGTCTGTCTGCTCACACTCCCCTCAGCACTGTCTGTCTGCTCACATACCCCTCAGCACTGTCTGTCTGCTCACACTCCGCTCAGCGCTGTCTGTCTGTTCACGCTCCCCTCAATGCTACCTGTCTGTCTGCTCACACTCCCCTCAGTGCTACCTGTCTGTCTGCTCACATTCCCTTCAGTATTGGCTGTCTGTCTGCTCACACTCCACTCATTGTTATCTGTCTGTCTGCTCACACTCCCCTCAGTGCTGTCTGTTCACACTCCCCTCAGCGCTGTCTGTATGCTTACACTCCCCTCAGCACTGTCTGTCTGCTCACATTCTCCTCAGCGCTGTCTGTCTGTCTGCTCACACTCCCCTCAGCGCTGTCTGTCTGTCTGCTCACAGTCCCCTCAGCGCTGTCTGTCTGTCTGCTCACATTCCCTTCAGTATTGGCTGTCTGTCTGCTCACACTCCACTCAGTGTTATCTGTCTGTCTGCTCACATTCCCCTCAGTCCTGTCTGTTCACACTCCCATCAGCGTTGTCTGTCTGCTTACACACCCCTCAGTGCTGTCTGTCTGTCTGCTCACGCTCACCTCAGTGCTGTCTGTCTGTCTTCTCACACTCCCCTCAGTGCTACCTGTCTGTCTGCTCACATTCCCTTCAGTACTGTCTATCTGCTCACACTCCCCTCAGTGCTGGCTGTCTGTCTTCTCACACTCCCATCAGTGCTGTCTGTGTGTCTGCTCACATTCCCTTCAGTACTGGCTCTCTGCTCACAGTCCCCTCAGCGCTGTCTGTCTGTCTGCTCACACTCCCCTCAGTGCTGTGTGTCTGATCACACTGCCCTCAGTGCTGGCTCTCTGTCTGCTCACACTCCCCTCATCACTACCTGTCTGTCTGCTCACATTCCCCTCAGCACTGTCTGTCTGCTCACACTCCCCTCACTGCTGTCTGTCTGTCTGCTCACGCTCCCCTCAGTGCTGTCTGTCTGTCTGCTCACATTCACTTCAGTACTGGCTGTCTGTCTGTTCACACTCGCCTCAGCATTGACTGTCTGCTCACACTCCCCTCAGTACTGTCTGTATGCTCACACTCCCCTCAGCGCTGTCTGTCTGTCTGCTCACACTCCCTTCAGTGCTACATGTCTGTCTACTCACGCTCCACTCAGTGCTGCCTGTCTGTTCACACTCCACTCAGCGCTGTCTGTCTGCTCACACTCCCCTCAGAACTGTCTGTCCATCTACTCACACTCCCCACAGCGCTATCTGTCTGTTTGCTCACACTCCCCTCAGTGCTTGCTGTCTGTCTGCTCGCACTTCCCTAAGTGCTGGCTGTCTGTCTGCATACACTCACCTCAGTGCTGTCTATCTGCTCACACTCCCCTCAGTGATTCTGTATGCCTGCACACAGTCCCCTCAGCGCTGTCTGTCTGTCTGCTCACACTCCCCTTAGCAGTTTCTGTCCCTCGGCTCACACTCCCCTCAGCGCTGTCTGTCTGTCTGCTCACACTCCCCTCAGTGCTGTCTGTCACACTCCCCTCAGTGCTGTGTGTCTGCTTACACTCCCCTCAGTGCTGTCTATCTGTCTGCTCACGCTCCCCTCAGTGCTGTCTGTCTGTCTTCTCAGGCTCCCCTCAGTGCTACCTGTCTGTCTGCTCACATTCCCTTTAGTACTGGCTGTCTGCTCACACTCCCCTCAGAGTTATCTGTCTTTCTGCTCATACTCCCCTCAGTGCTGTCTATCTGCTCACACTCCCCTCAGCACTGTCTGTCTGCTCACACACCCCTCAGCACTGTCTGTCTGCTCACACTCTCCTCAGCGCTGTCTGTGTGTATGCTCACACTCCCCTCAGCGCAGTCTGTCTGTTCACGCTCCCCTCTGTGCTACCTGTCTGTCTGCTCACATTCCCTTCAGTATTGGCTGTCTGTCTGCTCACACTCCACTCAGTGTTATCTGTCTGTCTGCTCACACTCCCCTCAGTGCTGTCTGTTCACACTCCCCTTAGCGCTGTCTGTCTGCTTACAGTCCCCTCAGCACTGTCTGTCTGTCTGCTCACGCACACCTCAGTGCTGTCTGTCTGCCTTCTCACACTCCCCTCAGTGCTACCTGTCTGTCTGCTCACATTCCCTTCAGTACTGTCTATGTGCTCACACACCCTTCAGTGCTGGCTGTCTGTCTTCTCACACTCCCCTCAGTGCTGTCTGTCTGTCTGCTCACACTCCCCTCAGTGCTGTCTGCTCACTCTCCCCTCAGCGCTGTGTGTCTGCTTCCACTCCCCTCTGTGCTGTCTGTCTGTCTGCCCACGCTCCCCTCAGTGCTTTCTGTCTGTCTGCTCACATTCCCTTTAGTACTGGCTGTCTGCTCACAATCCCCTCAGTGTTATCTGTCTTTCTGTTCACACTCCCCTCAGTGCTGTCTATTCACACTCCCCTCAGCGCTGTCTGTCTGTTTACACACCCCTCAGTACAGTCTGTCTGTATGCTCTATCACCCCTCAGCGCTGTCTGTTCACTCTACCTCAGCGCTGTCTGTCTGCTCACACTCCCCTCAGTGCTATCTGTTCACAAACCCTTCACTGCTGTCTGTCTGCTCACACTCCCCTCAGCACTGTCTGTCTGTCTGCTCACACACCCCTCAGCACTGTCTGTCTGCTCACACTCTCCTCAGCGCTGTCTGTCTGTCTGATCAAGCTCCCCTCAGCGCTGTCTGTCTGTCTGCTCACGCTCCCCTCAGTGCTACATGTCTGTCTGCTCACACTCCCCTCAGTGCTTCCCGTCTGTCTGTTCACATTCCCTTCAGTACTGGCTGTCTGTCTGCTTACACACCCCTCAGTGCTGTCTGTCTGTCTGCTCACGCTCACCTCAGTGCTGTCTGTCTGTCTTCTCACACTCCCCTCAGTGCTACCTGTCTGTCTGCTCACATTCCCTTCAGTACTGTCTATCTGCTCACACTTCCCTCAGTGCTGGCTGTCTGTCTGCTTACACACCCCTCAGTGCTGTCTGTCTGTCTTCTCACACTCCCCTCAGTGCTACCTGTCTGTCTGCTCACATTCCCTTCAGTACTGTCTATCTGCTCACACTTCCCTCAGCGCTACCTGTCTGTCTGCTCACATTCCCTTCAGTATTGGCTGTCTGTCTGCTCAAACTCCACTCAGTGTTATCTGTCTGTCTGCTCACACTCCCCTCGGTGCTGTCTGTTCACACTCCCCTCAGCGCTGTCTGTCCGCTTGCACTCCCCTCACCACTGTCTGTCTGCTCACAGTCTCCTCAGCGCTGTCTGTCTGTCTGCTCACACTCCCCTCAGTGCTGTGTGTCTGATCACACTGCCCGCAGTGCTGGCTCTCTGTCTGCTCACACTCCCCTCAGCACTACCTGTCTGTCTGCTCACATTCCCCTCAGCACTGTCTGTCTGCTCACACTCCCCTCAGTGCTGTCTGTTCACACTCCCCTCAGCGCTGTCTGTCTGCTTACAGTCCCCTCAGCACTGTCTGTCTGTCTGCTCACGCTCACCTCAGTGCTGTCTGTCTGCCTTCTCACACTCCCCTCAGTGCTACCTGTGTGTCTGCTCACATTCCCTTCAGTACTGTCTATGTGCTCACACTCCTCTCAGTGCTGGATGTCTGTCTTCTCACACTCCCCTCAGCGCTGTCTATCTGTCTGCTCACGCTCCCCTCAGTGCTGTCTGTTCACACTCCCCTCAGCGCTGTCTGTCTGCTTCCACTCCCCTCAGTGCTGTCTGTTCACAGTCCCTTCAGCGCTGTGTGGCTGCTCACACTCCCCTCAGTGCTGTCTGTCTGTCTGCCCACGCTCCCCTCAGTGCTTTCTGTCTGCCTTCTCAGACTCCCCTCAGTGCTACCTGTCTGTCTGCTCACATTCTCTTTAGTACTGGCTGTCTGCTCACAATCCCCTCAGTGTTATCTGTCTTTCTGTTCACACTCCCCTCAGTGCTGTCTGTTCACACTCCCCTCAACGCTGTCTGTCTGTTTACACACCCCTCAGTACAGTCTGTCTGTCTGCTCTATCACCCCTCAGCGCTGTCTGTTCACTCTCCCTCAGCGCTGTCTGTCTGCTCACACTCCCCTCAGTGCTATCTGTTCACAAACCCTTCAGTAATGTCTGTCTGCTCACACTCCCCTTAGCGCTGTCTGTCTGTCTGCTCACACTCCCCTCAGCACTGTCTGTCTGCTCACACTCTCCTCAGCGCTGTCTGTCTATCTGGTCACACTCCCAGCAGTGCTGTCTGTCTGTCTGCAAACAATCCCTTAAGTGCTGTCTGTCTGTCTGCTCACACTCCCGTCAGTGCTGTCTGTCTGCTCAAACTCCCCTCAGTGCTGACTGTTTGTCTGCGCACACCCCCCTCAGTGCTGTCTGTCTGTCTGCTCACACTGCCGTCTGTGCTGTCTGCCTGTCTGCTTACAATGCCCTCAGTGCAGTCCGTCTCTCTGCTCACACTCCCCTCGGTTCTGTCTGTCTGTCTGTCTGCTTACACTCCCCTCAGTAATGTCTGTCCTTCTGCTCACACTCCTCTCAATGCTGGCTGGCTTTCTGCTCATGTTTCCCTCAGTGCTGGCTGTCTGTCTGCTTACACTCCCCTCAGTGCTGTTTGTCTGATTGCTCACACTCCCCTCAGGGCTTCTGTCTGTCTGCTCACACTCCCCTCAGCCCTGTCTGTTTGTCTGCTCACACTCCCCTCAGTGCTGTCTGGCTGTCTGCTCACACTCCCCTCAGTGCTGTCTGTCTGTCTCCTCACACTCCCCTTAGTGCTGTCTGTCTGTCTGCTCACACTGCCCTCAGCGCTGTCTGTCTGCTCACAATCCCCTCAGTGCTGGCAGGCTTTCTGCTCACACTCACCTCAGTGCTGTCTGTATATCTGCTCACATTCCCCTCAGTGCTGTTTGTCTGATTGCTCACACTCACCTCAGCACTTCTCTCTGTCTGTTCACACTCCACTCAGCGCTGTCTGTCTGATTGCTCACACTCCCCTTGGTGCTGTCTGTCTGTCTGCTCACACTCCCCTCAGTGCTGGCTATCTGTTTGCTGACACTCCCCTCAGTGCTAACTGTCTGTCTGCTCACACTCTACTTGGTGCTCTCTGCCTATCTGCTCATGCTCCCCTCACAGCTGCCTCTCTGTCTGCTTTCAATCCCCTCAGTGCTGTCTGTCTGTCAGTCTGTTCACGCTCCCCTCAGTGGTGTCTGTCTGTCTGCATACAATCCCTTCAGTGCTGTTTGTCTGTCTGCTCACACTCCCCTCAGTGCTGTCTGCCTGTCTGCTCACACTCCCCTCAGTGCTGTCTGTCTGTTCACGCTCCCCTCAGCACTGTGTGTGTCTGCTCACACTCCCCTCAATGCTGTCTGTCTGTCTGCTCACACTGCCCTCAGTGCTGGCTGTCTGTGCGTCTGCTCACACTCCCCTCAGTGCTAACTGTCTGTCTGCTCACACTCCCCTCACTGCTGTCTGTCTGTTCACGCTCCCCTCAATGCTGTCTGTCTGTCTGCATACAATCCCTTAAGTGCTGTCTGCCTGCCTACTTACAATCCCCTCAGTACTGTCTTCCTGTCTGCTGGCAATCCACCCAGTGCAGTCTGTCTGTCTGCTCACACTCCCCTCACTGCTGGCTGGCTTTCTGCTCACACTCCGCTCAGTGCTGTCTGTCTGTCTGCTCACACACCCCTCAGTGCTGGCTGTCTATCTGCTCACACTCCCCTCAGTGCTGGCTGTCTGTCTGCACACACTCCCCTCAGTGCTAACTGTCTGTCGGCTCACAGCACGCTCCGCGCTGTCTCTCTGTCTGCTCACAATCCCCTCGGCGCTGTCTGTCTGTCTTCTCACACTCTCCTTGGTGCTCTCTGTCTATCTGCTCATGCTCCCCTTACAGATGCCTCTCTGTCTGCTTTCAATCCCCTCAGTTCTGTCTGTCTGTCTGTCTGTTCACTCTCCCCTCAGTGGTGTCTGTCTGTCTGCATACAGTCCCTTCAGTGCTGTCTGTCTGTCTGCTCACACTCCCCTCAGTGCTGTCTGCCTGTCTGCTCACACTCCCCTCAATGCTGTCTGTCTGCTCACACTCCCCTCAGCACTGTGTCTGTCTGCTCACACTCCCCTCAATGCTGTCTGTCTGTCTGCTCACACTGCCCTCAGTGCTGGCTGTCTGTCTGCTCACACTCCCCTCAGTGCTGACTGTCTGTCTGCTCACGCTCCCCTCACTGCTGTCTGTCTGTTCACGCTCCCCTCAGTGCTGTCTGTCTGTCTGCATACAATCCCCTCAGTGCTGTCTTCCTGTCTGCTGGCAATCCACCCAGTGCAGTCTGCCTGTCTGCTCACACACCTCGCAGCACGGTCTATCCACGCACACTCGCAACATTACTGTCTGTCTGTCTCCTCACGCTCCCCTCACAGCTGACTGTCCGTCTGCTCACAATTCCCTCAGTGCTCTCTGTCTGTCTCGTCACACTCCCCTCCTCGCTGTCTGTCTGTCTGCTAACATCCCGCTCAGCGCTGTCCATCTGTATGCTCACAATCCCCTCGGTGCTGTCTGTCTGTCTGCTCACACTCTCCTTGGTGCTGTCTGTCCATCTGCTCACGCTCCTCTCGAGCTGACTGTCTGTCTGCTCACACTCCCCTCAGTGCTGGCTTGCTTTATGCTCACACTCCCTTCTGCGCTGTCTGTCTGGCGGCTTTCAATCCCCTCCATGCTGGCTGTCCGTTTGTCTGTTCATGCTCCCCTCAGTGCTGTCTGTCTGTCTGCATACAATCCCTTAAGTGCTGTCTGTCTGTCTGCTCACACTCCCCTCAGTGCTGTCTGCCTGTCTACTAACACTTCCCTCAGTGCTGTCTGTCTATCTGTTCACACTCCCCTCAGTGCTGTCTGTCTGTCTGCTCACACTCCACTCACTACTGTCTGCCTGCTCAAACTCACCTCAGTGCTGTCTGTCTGTCTGCTCACACTCCCCTCAGTGCTGTCTACCTGTTTGCTTACAATCCCCTCAGTGCAGTCTGTCTGTCTGCTCACACTCCCCTCAATGCTGGCTGGCTTTATGCTCATGTTCCCCAGAGTGCTGTCTGTCTGTCTGTTCACGCTCCCCTCAGTGGTGTCTGTCTGTCTGCACACAGTCCCTTCAGTGCTGTCTGTATGTCTGCTCACACTCCCCTCAGTGCTGTTTGCCTGTCTGCTCACACTCCCCTCAATGCTGTCTGTCTGCTCACACTCCCCTCAGCGTTGTCTGTCTGCTTACACACCCCTCAGTGCTGTCTGTCTGTCTGCTCACGCTCACCTCAGTGCTGTCTGTCTGTCTTCTCACACTCCCCTCAGTGCTACCTGTCTGTCTGCTCACATTCCCTTCAGTACTGTCTATCTGCTCACACTCCCCTCAGTGCTGGCTGTCTGTCTGCTTACACACCCCTCAGTGCTGTCTGTCTGTCAGGTCTAACTCCCCTCAGCGCTACCTGTCTGTCTGCTCACACTCCCTTCAGTATTGGCTGTCTGTCTGCTCAAACTCCACTCAGTGTTATCTGTCTGTCTGCTCACACTCCCCTCGGTGCTGTCTGTTCACACTCCCCTCAGCGCTGTCTGTCTGCTTGCACTCCCCTCACCACTGTCTGTCTGCTCACAGTCTCCTCAGCGCTGTCTGTCTGTCTGCTCACACTCCCCTCACTGCTCTGTGTCTGATCACACTGCCCTCAGTGATGGCTCTCTGTCTGCTCACACTCCCCTCAGCACTACCTGTCTGTCTGCTCACATTCCCCTCAGCACTGTCTGTCTGCTCACACTCCCCTCACTGCTGTCTGTCTGTCTGCTCACGCTCCCCTCACTGCTGTCTGTCTGCTCATATTCATTTCAGTACTGGCTGTCTGTCTGTTCACACTCGCCTCAGCGTTGTGTGTCTGCTCACGCTCCACTCAGTGCTGCCTGTCTGCTCACACTCCACTCAGCGCTGTCTGTCTGCTCACACTCCCCTCAGAACTGTCTGTTCGTCTGCTGACACTCCCCACAGCGCTATCTGTCTGTTTGCTCACACTCCCCTCAGTGCTGGCTGTCTGTCTGCTCGCACTTCCCTAAGTGCTGGCTGTCTGTCTGCTCGCACTTCCCTAAGTGCTGGCTGTCTGTCTGCATACACTCCCCTCAGTGCTGTCTATCTGCTCACACTCCCCTCAGTGATTCTGTATGCCTGCTCACAGTCCCCTCAGCGCTGTCTGTCTGTCTGCTCACAATCCCCTCAGCAGTTTCTGTCCCTTGGCTCACACTCCCCACAGCGCTTTCAGTCTGTCTGCTTTCAATCCCCACGGTGCTGTCTGTCCATCTGCTCACACTTCCCGCGGTGCTGTCTGTCTCTCTACTGTCACTCCCCTCAGGGCTGTGTGCCTGTCTGATTACAATCCACTGTGTACTGCCTGTCTGTCTGCTTACAATCCCCTCAGTACTGGCTGTCGGTCTGCTCACGCTCACCTCAGTGCTGTCTGTCTGTATGCTCACACTCCCCTCAGTGCTGGCTGTCTGTCTGCTCACAGTCTCCTCAGCGCTGTCTGTCTGTCTGCTCACACTCCCCTCACTGCTGTGTGTCTGATCACACTGCCCTCAGTGATGGCTCTCTGTCTGCTCACACTCCCCTCAGCACTACCTGTCTGTCTGCTCACATTCCCCTCAGCACTGTCTGTCTGCTCACACTCCCCTCACTGCTGTCTGTCTGTCTGCTCACGCTCCCCTCACTGCTGTCTGTCTGCTCATATTCATTTCAGTACTGGCTGTCTATCTGTTCACACTCGCCTCAGCGTTGTGTGTCTGCTCACGCTCCACTCAGTGCTTCCTGTCTGCTCACACTCCACTCAGCGCTGTCTGTCTGCTCACACTCCCCTCAGAACTGTCTGTTCGTCTGCTGACACTCCCCACAGCGCTATCTGTCTGTTTGCTCACACTCCCCTCAGTGCTGGCTGTCTGTCTGCTCGCACTTCCCTAAGTGCTGGCTGTCTGTCTGCTCGCACTTCCCTAAGTGCTGGCTGTCTGTCTGCATACACTCCCCTCAGTGCTGTCTATCTGCTCACACTCCCCTCAGTGATTCTGTATGCCTGCTCACAGTCCCCTCAGCGCTGTCTGTCTGTCTGCTCACAATCCCCTCAGCAGTTTCTGTCCCTTGGCTCACACTCCCCACAGCGCTTTCAGTCTGTCTGCTTTCAATCCCCACGGTGCTGTCTGTCCATCTGCTCACACTTCCCGCGGTGCTGTCTGTCTCTCTACTGTCACTCCCCTCAGGGCTGTGTGCCTGTCTGATTACAATCCACTGTGTACTGCCTGTCTGTCTGCTTACAATCCCCTCAGTACTGGCTGTCGGTCTGCTCACGCTCACCTCAGTGCTGTCTGTCTGTATGCTCACACTCCCCTCAGTGCTGGCTGTCTGTCTGCTCACACTCCCCTCAGCGCTGTCTGTCTGTCTGCTCACACTCCCCTCAGTGCTGTCTGTCACACTCGCCTCAGTGCTGTCTGTCAGCTTACACTCCCCTCAGTGCTGTCTATCTGTCTGCTCACGCTCCCCTCAGTGCTGTCTGTCTGTCTTCTCAGACTCCCCTCAGTGCTACCTGTCTGTCTGCTCACATTCCCTTTAGTACTGGCTGTCTGCTCACACTCCCCTCAGAGTTATCTGTCTTTATGCTCATACTCCCCTCAGTGCTGTCTATCTGCTCACACTCCCCTCAGCACTGTCTGTCTGCTCACACCACCCCTCAGCACTGTCTGTCTGCTCACACTCTCCTCAGCGCTGTCTGTGTGTATGCTCACACACGCCTCAGCGCAGTCTGTCTGTTCACGCTCCCCTCAGTGCTTCCTGTCTGTCTGCTCACATTCCCTTCAGTATTGGCTGTCTGTCTGCTCACATTCCCTTCAGTATTGGCTGTCTGTCTGCTCACACTCCACTCAGTGTTATCTGTCTGTCTGCTCACGCTCCCCTCAGTGCTGTCTGTTCACACTCCCCTCAGCTCTGTCTGTCTGCTTACAGTCCCCTCAGCACTGTCTGTCTGTCTGCTCACGCTCACCTCAGTGCTGTCTGTCTGCCTTCTCACACTCCCCTCAGTGCTACCTGTATGTCTGCTCACATTCCCTTCAGTACTGTCTATGTGCTCACACTCCTCTCAATGCTGGATGTCTGTCTTCTCACACTCCCCTCAGCGCTGTCTGTCTGTCTGCTCACACTCCCCTCAGTGCTGTCTGTTCACACTCCCCTCAGCGCTGTCTGTCTGCTTCCACTCCCCTCAGTGCTGTCTGTTCACAGTCCCTTCAGCGCTGTGTGGCTGCTCACACTCCCCTCAGTGCTGTCTGTCTGACTGCCCACGCTCCCCTCAGTGCTTTCTGTCTGCCTTCTCAGACTCCCCTCAGTGCTACCTGTCTGTCTGCTCACATTCCCTTTAGTACTGGCTGTCTGCTCACAATCCCCTCAGTGTTATCTGTCTTTCTGCTCACACTCCCCTCAGTGCTGTCTGTTCACACTCCCCTCAGCGCTGTCTGTCTGTTTACACACCCCTCAGTACAGTCTGTCTGTCTGCTCTATCACCCCTCAGCGCTGTCTGTTCACTCTCCCTCAGCGCTGTCTGTCTGCGCACACTCCCCTCAGTGCTATCTGTTCACAAACCCTTCAGTAATGTCTGTCTGCTCACACTCCCCTCAGCGCTGTCTGTCTGTCTGCTCACACTCCCCTCAGCACTGTCTGTCTGCTCACACTCTCCTCAGCGCTGTCTGTCTATCTGGTCACACTCCCCTCAGCGCTGTCTGTCTGTCTGATCAAGCTCCCCTCAGCGCTGTCTGTCTGCTCACCCTCCCCTCAGTGCTACCTGTCTGTCTGCTCACACTCCCCTCAGTGCTACCCGTCTGTCTGTTCACATTCCCTTCAGTACTGGCTGTCTGTCTGCTCACACTCCACTCAGTGTTATTTGTCTGTCTGCTCACACTCCCCTCAGTGCTGTCTGTTCACACTCCCCTCAGCGTTGTCTGTCTGCTTACACACCCCTCAGTGCTGTCTGTCTGTCTGCTCACGCTCACCTCAGTGCTGTCTGTCTGTCTTCTCACACTCCCCTCAGTGCTACCTGTCTGTCTGCTCACATTCCCTTCAGTACTGTCTATCTGCTCACACTCCCCTCAGTGCTGGCTGTCTGTCTGCTTACACACCCCTCAGTGCTGTCTGTCTGTCAGGTCTAACTCCCCTCAGCGCTACCTGTCTGTCTGCTCACATTCCCTTCAGTATTGGCTGTCTGTCTGCTCAAACTCCACTCAGTGTTATCTGTCTGACTGCTCACACTCCCCTCGGTGCTGTCTGTTCACACTCCCCTCAGCGCTGTCTGTCCGCTTGCACTCCCCTCACCACTGTCTGTCTGATCACAGTCTCCTCAGCGCTGTCTGTCTGTCTGCTCACACTCCCCTCAGCACTACCTGTCTGTCTGCTCACATTCCCCTCAGCACTGTCTGTCTGCTCACACTCCCCTCAGTGCTGTCTGTTCACACTCCCCTCAGCGCTGTCTGTCTGCTTACAGTCCCCCCAGCACTGTCTGTCTGTCTGCTCACGCTCACCTCAGTGCTGTCTGTCTGCCTTCTCACACTCCCCTCAGTGCTACCTGTATGTCTGCTCACATTCCCTTCAGTACTGTCTATGTGCTCACACTCCTCTCAGTGCTGGATGTCTGTCTTCTCACACTCCCCTCAGCGCTGTCTGTCTGCTTCCACTCCCCTCAGTGCTGTCTGTTCACAGTCCCTTCAGTGCTGTGTGGCTGCACACACTCCCCTCAGTGCTGTCTGTCTGTCTGCCCACGCTCCCCTCAGTGCTTTCTGTCTGCCTTCTCAGACTCCCTCAGTGCTACCTGTCTGTCTGCTCACATTCCCTTTAGTACTGGCTGTCTGCTCACAATCCCCTCAGTGTTATCTGTCTTTCTGCTCACACTCCCCTCAGTGCTGTCTGTTCACACTCCCCTCAGCGCTGTCTGTCTGTTTACACACCCCTCAGTACAGTCTGTCTGTCTGCTCTATCACCCCTCAGCGCTGTCTGTTCACTCTCCCTCAGCGCTGTCTGTCTGCTCACATTCCCCTCAGTGCTATCTGTTCACAAACCCTTCAGTAATGTCTGTCTGCACACACTCCCCTCAGCGCTGTCTGTCTGCTCACACTCCCCTCAGCACTGTCTGTCTGCTCACACTCTCCTCAGCGCTGTCTGTCTATCTGGTCACACTCCCCTCAGCGCTGCCTGTCTGTCTGATCAAGCTCCCCTCAGCGCTGTCTGTCTGCTCACCCTCCCCTCAGTGCTACCTGTCTGTCTGCTCACACTCCCCTCAGTGCTACCCGTCTGTCTGTTCACATTCCCTTCAGTACTGGCTGTCTGTCTGCTCACACTCCACTCAGTGTTATTTGTCTGTCTGCTCACACTCCCCTCAGTGCTGTCTGTTCACACTCCCCTCAGCGTTGTCTGTCTGCTTACACACCCCTCAGTGCTGTCTGTCTGTCTGCTCATGCTCATCTCAGTGCTGTCTGTCTGTCTTCTCACACTCCCCTCAGTGCTACCTGTCTGTCTGCTCACATTCCCTTAAGTACTGTCTATCTGCTCACACTCCCCTCAGTGCTGGCTGTCTGTCTGCTCACACTCCCCTCAGCGCTGTCTGTCTGTCTGCTCACACTCCCCTCAGTGCTGTCTGTCACACTCCCCTCAGTGCTGTCTGTCTGCTTACACTCCCCTCAGTGCTGTCTATCTGTCTGCTCACGCTCCCCTCAGTGCTGTCTGTCTGTCTTCTCAGACTCCCCTCAGTGCTACCTGTCTGTCTGCTCACATTCCCTTTAGTACTGGCTGTCTGCTCACACTCCCCTCAGAGTTATCTGTCTTTATGCTCATACTCCCCTCAGTGCTGTCTATCTGCTCACACTCCCCTCAGCACTGTCTGTCTGCTCACACACCCCTCAGCACTGTCTGTCTGCTCACACTCTCCTCAGCGTTGTCTGTGTGTATGCTCACACACGCCTCAGCGCAGTCTGTCTGTTCACGCTCCCCTCAGTGCTTCCTGTCTGTCTGCTCACATTCCCTTCAGTATTGGCTGTCTGTCTGCTCACATTCCCTTCAGTATTGGCTGTCTGTCTGCTCACACTCCACTCAGTGTTATCTGTCTGTCTGCTCACGCTCCCCTCAGTGCTGTCTGTTCACACTCCCCTCAGCGCTGTCTGTCTGCTTACAGTCCCCTCAGCACTGTCTGTCTGTCTGCTCACGCTCACCTCAGTGCTGTCTGTCTGCCTTCTCACACTCCCCTCAGTGCTACCTGTATGTCTGCTCACATTCCCTTCAGTACTGTCTATGTGCTCACACTCCTCTCAGTGCTGGATGTCTGTCTTCTCACACTCCCCTCAGCGCTGTCTGTCTGTCTGCTCACACTCCCCTCAGTGCTGTCTGTTCACACTCCCCTCAGCGCTGTCTGTCTGCTTCCACTCCCCTCAGTGCTGTCTGTTCACAGTCCCTTCAGCGCTGTGTGGCTGCTCACACTCCCCTCAGTGCTGTCTGTCTTTCTGCCCACGCTCCCCTCAGTGCTTTCTGTCTGCCTTCTCAGACTCCCCTCAGTGCTACCTGTCTGTCTGCTCACATTCCCTTTAGTACTGGCTGTCTGCTCACAATCCCCTCAGTGTTATCTGCCTTTCTGTTCACACTCCCC
The DNA here is from genome assembly GCF_017639515.1 of Carcharodon carcharias. Classification (NCBI taxonomy): domain Eukaryota; kingdom Metazoa; phylum Chordata; class Chondrichthyes; order Lamniformes; family Lamnidae; genus Carcharodon; species Carcharodon carcharias. The sequence continues at coordinate 95,657,686 of NC_054474.1, forward strand.
TCAGTGCTGTTTGTTCACACTCCCCTCAGCGCTGTCTGTCTGTTTACACACCCCTCAGTACAGTCTGTCTGTCTGCTCTATCACCCCTCAGCGCTGTCTGTTCACTCTCCCTCAGCGCTGTCTGTCTGCTCACACTCCCCTCAGTGCTATCTGTTCACAAACCCTTCAGTAATGTCTGTCTGCTCACACTCCCCTCAGCGCTGTCTGTCTGTCTGCTCACACTCCCCTCAGCGCTGTCTGTCTATCTGGTCACACTCCCCTCAGCGCTGTCTGTCTGTCTGATCAAGCTCCCCTCAGCGCTGTCTGTCTGCTCACCCTCCCCTCAGTGCTACCTGTCTGTCTGCTCACACTCCCCTCAGTGCTACCCGTCTGTCTGTTCACATTCCCTTCAGTACTGGCTGTCTGTCTGCTCACACTCCACTCAGTGTTATTTGTCTGTCTGCTCACACTCCCCTCAGTGCTGTCTGTTCACACTCCCCTCAGCGTTGTCTGTCTGCTTACACACCCCTCAGTGCTGTCTGTCTGTCTGCTCACGCTCACCTCAGTGCTGTCTGTCTGTCTTCTCAAACTCCCCTCAGTGCTACCTGTCTGTCTGCTCACACTCCCTTCAGTACTGTCTATCTGCTCACACTCCCCTCAGTGCTGGCTGTCTGTCTGCTTACACACCCCTCAGTGCTGTCTGTCTGTCTTCTCAAACTCCCCTCAGTGCTACCTGTCTGTCTGCTCACATTCCCTTCAGTACTGTCTGTCTGCTCACAGTCTCCTCAGCGCTGTCTGTCTGTCTGCTCACACTCCCCTCAGTGCTGTGTGTCTGATCACACTGCCCTCAGTGCTGGCTCTCTGTCTGCTCACACTCCCCTCAGCACTACCTGTCTGTCTGCTCACATTCCCCTCAGCACTGTCTGTCTGCTCACACTCCCCTCACTGCTATCTGTCTGTCTGCTCATGCTCCCCTCACTGCTGTCTGTCTGCTCATATTCATTTCAGTACTGGCTGTCTGTCTGTTCACACTCGCCTCAGCGTTGTCTGTCTGCTCACGCTCCACTCAGCGCTGTCTGTCTGCTCACACTCCCCTCAGAACTGTCTGTTCGTCTGCTCACACTCCCCACAGTGCTATCTGTCTGTTTGCTCACACTCCCCTCAGTGCTGGCTGTCTGTCTGCTCGCACTTCCCTAAGTGCAGGCTGTCTGTCTGCTCGCACTTCCCTAAGTGCTGGCTGTCTGTCTGCATACACTCCCCTCAGTGCTGTCTATCTGCTCACACTCCCCTCAGTGATTCTGTATGCCTGCTCACAGTCCCCTCAGTGCTGTCTGTCTCTCTGCTCACAATCCCCTCAGCAGTTTCTGTCCCTTGGCTCACACTCCCCACAGCGCTTTCAGTCTGTCTGCTTTCAATCCCCATGGTGCTGTCTGTCCATCTGCTCACACTTCCCGCGGTGCTGTCTGTCTCTCTACTGTCACTCCCCTCAGGGCTGTGTGCCTGTCTGATTACAATCCACTGTGTACTGCCTGTCTGTCTGCTTACAATCCCCTCAGTACTGGCTGTCGGTCTGCTCACGCTCACCTCAGTGCTGTCTGTCTGTATGCTCACACTCCCCTCAGTGCTGGCTGTCTGTCTGCTCACACTCCCCTCAGTGCTGGCTGTCTGTCTGCTCACACTCCCCTCAGCGCTGTCTGTCTGTCTGCTCACACTCCCCTCAGTGCTACCTGTCTGTCTGCTCACATTCCCTTCAGTATTGGCTGTCTGTCTGCTCACACTCCACTCAGTGTTATCTGGCTGTCTGCTCACACTCCCCTCAGTGCTGTCTGTTCACACTCCCTTCAGCGCTGTCTGTCTGCTTACAGTCCCCTCAGCACTGTCTGTCTGTCTGCTCATGCTCACCTCAGTGCTGTCTGTCTGCCTTTTCACACTCCCCTCAGTGCTACCTGTCTGTCTGCTCACATTCCCTTCAGTACTGTCTATGTGCTCAGACTCCCCTCAGTGCTGGCTGTCTGTCTTCTCACACTCCCCTCAGCGCTGTCTGTCTGTCTGCTCACACTCCCCTCAGTGCTGTCTGTTCACACTCCCCTCAGCGCTGTCTGTCTGCTTCCACTCCCCTCTGTGCTGTCTGTCTGTCTGCCCACGCTCCCCTCAGTGCTTTCTGTCTGTCTTCTCAGACTCCCCTCAGTGCTACGTGTCTGTCTGCTCACATTCCCTTTAGTACTGGCTGTCTGCTCACAATCCCCTCATTGTTATCTGTCTTTCTGCTCACACTCCCCTCAGTGCTGTCTGTTCACACTCCCCTCAGCGCTGTCTGTCTGTTTACACACCCCTCAGTACATTCTGTCTGTCTGCTCTATCACCCCTCAGCGCTGTCTGTTCACTCTTCCTCAGCGCTGTCTGTCTGCTCACACTCCCCTCAGTGCTAACTGTTCACAAACCCTTCAGTGCTGTCTGTCTGCTCACACTCCCCTCAGCGCTGTCTCTCTGTCTGCTCACGCTCCCCTCAGTGCTACCTGTCTGTCTGCTCACACTCCCCTCAGTGCTACCCATCTATCTGTTCACATTCCCTTCAGTACTGGCTGTCTGTCTGCTCACACTCAACTCATTGTTATCTGTCTGTCTGCTCACACTCCCCTCAGTGCTGTCTGTTCACAGTCCCCTCAGCGTTGTCTGTCTGCTTACACACCCCTCAGTGCTGTCTGTCTGTCTGCTCATGCTCACCTCAGTGCTGTCTGTCTGTCTTCTCACACTCCCCTCAGTGCTACCTGTCTGTCTGCTCACATTCCCTTCAGTACTGTCTATCTGCTCACACTCCCCTCAGTGCTGGCTGTCTGTCTGCTTACACACCACTCAGTGCTGTCTGTCTGTCTGGTCTAACTCCCCTCAGCGCTGTCTGTTCACTCTCCCTCCGCACTATCTGTCTGCACACATTCCCCTCAGTGCTGTCTGTCTGTCTGCTCACACTCCCCTCAGCACTGTCTGTCTGCTCACACTCTCCTCAGTGCTGTCTGTCTATCTGCTGACACTCCCCTCAGCGCTGTCTGTCTGTCTGATCAAGCTCTCCTCAGCGCTGTCTGTCTGTCTGCTCATGCTCCCCTCAGTGCTACCTGTCTGTCTGCTCACACTCCCCCCAGTGCTACCCGTCTGTCTGTTCACATTCCCTTCAGTACTGGCTGTCTCTCTGCTCACACTCCACTCAGTGTTATCTGTCTGTCAGCTCACACTCCCTTCAGTGCTGTCTGTTCACATTCCCCTCAGTGTTGTCTGTCAGCTTACGCACCCCTCAGTGCTGTCTGTCTGTCTGCTCACGCTCACCTCAGTGCTGTCTGTCTGTCTTCTCACACTCCCCTCAGTGCTACCTGTCTGTCTGCTCACATTCCCTTCAGTACTGTCTATCTGCTCACACTCCCCTCAGTGCTGGCTGTCTGTCTGCTTACACACCACGCAGTGCTGTCTGTCTGTCTGGTCTAACTCCCCTCAGCGCTGTCTGTTCACTCTCCCTCCGCACTATCTGTCTGCACACATTCCCCTCAGTGCTGTCTGTCTGTCTGCTCACATTCCCCTCAGTGCTGGCTGTCTGTCTGCTCACGCTCCCCTCAGTGCTACCTGTCTGTCTGCTCACACTCCCCTCAGTGCTACCTGTCTGTCTGCTCACATTCCCTTCAGTATTGGGTGTCTGTCTGCTCAATCTCCACTCAGTGTTATCTGTCTGTCTGCTCACACTCCACTCAGTGCTGTCTGTTCACACTCCCCTCAGCGCTGTCTGTCTGCTTGCACTCCCCTCACCACTGTCTGTCTGCTCACACTCTCCTCAGCGCTGTCTGTCTGTCTGCTCACACTCCCCACAGCGCTGTCTGTCTGTCTGCTCACACTCCCCTCAGCACTGTCTGTCTGCTCACACTCCCCTCAGTGCTGTCTGTCTATCTGTTCACACTCCCCTCAGCGCTGTCTGTCTGTCTGCTCACTCTCCCTTCAGTGCTGTCTGTCTGTCCTCTCACACTCCCCTCAGTGCTACCTGTGTGTCTGCTCACATTCCCTTCAGTATTGGATGTCTGTCTGCTCAAACTCCACTCAGTGTTATCTGTCTGTCTGCTCACACTCCCCTCAGTGCTGTCTGTTCACACTCCCCTCAGCGCAGTCTGTCTGCTTGCACTCCCCTCAGCACTGTCTGTCTGCTCACACTCTCCTCAGCGCTGTCTGTCTGTCTGCTCACACTCCCCTCAGGGCTGTCTGTCTGTCAGCTCACACTCCCCTCAGCACTGTCTGTCTGCTCACTCTCTCCTCAGCGCTGTCTGTCTGCTCACACTCCCCTCAGCGCTGTCTGTCTGTCTGCTCACACTCCCCTCAGCACTGTCTGTCTGCTCACACTCTCCTCAGCGCTGTCTGTCTGCTCACACTCCCCTCAGCGCTGCCTGTCTGTCTGCTCACACTCCCCTCAGCGCTGTCTGTCTGTATGCTCACGCTCCCCTCAGTGCTACCTGTCTGTCTGCTCACACTCCCCTCAGTGCTACCTGTCTGTCTGCTCACATTCCCTTCAGTATAGGCTGTCTGTCTGCTCACACTCCACTCAGTGTCATCTGTCTGTCTGCTCACACTCCCCTCAGTGCTGTCTGTTCACACTCCCCTCAGCGTTGTCTGTCAGCTTACACACCCCTCAGTGCTATCTGTCTGTCTGCTCACGCTCACCTCAGTGCTGTCTGTCTGTCTTCTCACACTCCACTCAGTGCTACCTGTCTGTCTGCTCACATTCCCTTCAGTACTGTCTATCTGCTCACACTCCCCTCAGTGCTGGCTGTCTGTCTGCTCACACTCCCCTCAGCATTTTCTGTCCCTCGGCTCACACTCCCCACAGCTCTTTCAGTCTGTCTGCTTTCAATCCCCACGGTGCTGTCTGTCCATCTGCTCATACTTCCCGTGGTGCTGTCTGTCTCTCTACTGTCACTCTCCTCAGGGCTGTGTGCCTCTCTGCTTACAATCCACTGTGTACTGCCTGTCTGTCTGCTTACAATCCCCTCAGTACTGGCTGTCGGTCTGCTCACGCTCACCTCAGTGCTGTCTGTCTGTCTGCTCACACTCCCCTCAGTGCTGGCTGTCTGTCTGCTCACACTCCCCTCAGCGCTGTCTGTCTGTCTGCTCACACTCCCCTCAGTGCTGTCTGTCACACTCCCCTCAGTGCTGTCTGTCTGCTCACACTCCCCTCAGTGCTGTCTATCTGTCTGCTCACGCTCTCCTCAGTGCTGTCTGTCTGTCTTCTCAGACTCCCCTCAGTGCTACTTGTCTGTCTGCTCACATTCCCTTTAGTACTGGCTGTCTGCTCACACACCCTCAGAGTTGTCTGTCTTTCTGCTCATACTCCCCTCAGTGCTGTCTGTCTGTCTGCTCACACTCCCCTCAGCACTGTCTGTCTGCTCACACACACCTCAGCACTGTCTGTCTGCTCACACTCTCCTCAGCGCTGTCTGTCTGTTCACCCTCCCCTCAGTGCTACCTGTCTGTCTGCTCACATTCCCTTCAGTATTGGCTGTCTGTCTGCTCACACTCCACGCAGTGTTATCTGACTGCTCACACTCCCCTCAGTGCTGTCTGTTCACACTCCCCTCAGCGCTGTCTGTCTGCTTACAGACCCCTCAGCACTGTCTGTCTGTCTGCTCACACTCACCTCAGTGCTGTCTGTCTGCCTTCTCACACTCCCCTCAGTGCTACCTCTCTGTCTGCACACATTCCCTTCAGTACTGTCTATGTGCTCACACTCCCCTCAGTGCTGGCTGTCTGTCTTCTCACACTCCCCTCAGTGCTGTCTGTCTGTCTGCTCACACTCCCCTCAGTGCTGTCTGTTCACACTCCCCTCAGCGCTGTCTGTCTGCTTCCACTCCCCTCTGTGCTGTCTGTCTGTCTGCCCACGCTCCCCTCAGTGCTTTCTGTCTGTCTTCTCAGACTCCCCTCAGTGCTACGTGTCTGTCTGCTCACATTCCCTTTAGTACTGGCTGTCTGCTCACAATCCCCACAGTGTTATCTGTCTTTCTGCTCACACTCCCCTCAGTGCTGTCTGTTCACACTCCCCTCAGCGCTGTCTGTCTGTTTACACACCCCTCAGTACAGTCTGTCTGTCTGCTCTATCACCCCTCAGCGCTGTCTGTTCACTCTTCCTCAGCGCTGTCTGTCTGCTCACACTCCCCTCAGTGCTATCTGTTCACAAACCCTTCAGTGCTGTCCGTCTGCTCACACTCCCCTCAGCGCTGTCTGTCTGTCTGCTCACGCTCCCCTCAGCGCTGTCTGTCTGTCTGATCAAGCTCCCCTCAGCGCTATCTGTCTGTCTGCTCACGCTCCCCTCAGTGCTACCTGTCTGTCTGCTCACACTCCCCTCAGTGCTGCCCGTCTGTCTGTTCACATCCCCTTCAGTACTGGCTGTCTGTCTGCTCACACTCCACTCAGTGTTATCTGTCTGTCTGCTCACACTCCCCTCAGTGCTGTCTGTTCACACTCCCCTCAGCGTTGTCTGTCAGCTTACACACCCCACAGTGCTGTCTGTCTGTCTGCTCACACTCACCTCAGTGCTGTCTGTCTGTCTTCTCACACTCCCCTCAGTGCTACCTGTCAGTCTGCTCACATTCCCTTCAGTACTGTCTATCTGCTCACACTCCCCTCAGTGCTGGCTGTCTGTCTGCTTACACACCCCTCAGTGCTGTCTGTCTGTCTGGTCTAACTCCCCTCAGCGCTGTCTGTTCACTCTCCCTCCGCACTATCTGTCTGCACACACTCCCCTCAGTGCTGTCTGTCTGTCTGCTCACATTCCCCTCAGTGCTGGCTGTCTGCTCGCACTCCTCTCCGTGCTGTCTGTCTGCCGGCTCACACGCCCCTCAGTGCTGGTTGGCTTTCGGCTCACTCTCCCCTCAGCGCTGTCCGTCTGCTCACACTCCCCTCAGGACTGTCTGTCTGCTCACACTCTCCTCAGCACTGTCTGTGTGTATGCTCGCACTCCTCTCTGCGCTGTCTGTCCGTCCGCTCACGCTCCCCTCAGCGCTGTCTGTCTGTCTGCTCACGCTCCCCTCAGTGCTACCTGTCTGTCTGCTCACACTCCCCTCAGTGCTACCTGTCTGTCTGCTCACATTCCCTTCAGTATTGGCTGTCTGTCTGCTCAAACTCCACTCAGTGTTATCTGTCTGTCTGCTCACACTCCGCTCAGTGCTATCTGTTCACACTCCCCTCAGCACTGTCTGTCTGCTCACACACTCCTCAGCGCTGTCTGTCTGCTCACACTCCCCTCAGCGCTGTCTGTCTGTCTGCTCACACTCCCCTCAGCACTGTCTGTCTGCTCACACTCTCCTCAGGGCTGTCTGTCTGCTCACACTCCCCTCAGCGCTGTCTGTCTGTCTGCTCACACTCCCCTCAGCGCTGTCTGTCTGTATGCTCACGCTCCCCTCAGTGCTACCTGTCTGTCTGCTCACACTCCCCTCAGTGCTACCTGTCTGTCTGCTCACATTCCCTTCAGTATAGGCTGTCTGTCTGCTCACACTCCACTCAGTGTCATCTGTCTGTCTGCTCACACTCCCCTCAGTGCTGTCTGTTCACACTCCCCTCAGCGTTGTCTGTCAGCTTACACACCCCTCAGTGCTGTCTGTCTGTCTGCTCACGCTCACCTCAGTGCTGTCTGTCTGTCTTCTCACACTCCACTCAGTGCTACCTGTCTGTCTGCTCACATTCCCTTCAGTACTGTCTATCTGCTCACACTCCCCTCAGTGCTGGCTGTCTGTCTGCTCACACTCCCCTCAGCAGTTTCTGTCCCTCGGCTCACACTCCCCACAGCTCTTTCAGTCTGTCTGCTTTCAATCCCCACGGTGCTGTCTGTCCATCTGCTCATACTTCCCGTGGTGCTGTCTGTCTCACTACTGTCACTCCCCTCAGGGCTGTGTGCCTGTCTGCTTACAATCCACTGTGTACTGCCTGTCTGTCTGCTTACAATCCCCTCAGTACTGGCTGTCGGTCTGCTCACGCTCACCTCAGTGCTGTCTGTCTGTCTGCTCACACTCCCCTCATTGCTGGCTGTCTGTCTGCTCACACTCCCCTCAGCGCTGTCTGTCTGTCTGCTCACACTCCCCTCAGTGCTGTCTGTCACACTCCCCTCAGTGCTGTCTGTCTGCTCACACTCCCCTCAGTGCTGTCTATCTGTCTGCTCACGCTCTCCTCAGTGCTGTCTGTCTGTCTTCTCAGACTCCCCTCAGTGCTACCTGTCTGTCTGCTCACATTCCCTTTAGTACTGGCTGTCTGCTCACACTCCCCTCAGAGTTGTCTGTCTTTCTGCTCATACTCCCCTCAGTGCTGTCTGTCTGTCTGCTCACACTCCCCTCAGCACTGTCTGTCTGCTCACACACCCCTCAGCACTGTCTGTCTGCTCACACTCTCCTCAGCGCTGTCTGTCTGTTCACCCTCCCCTCAGTGCTAACTGTCTGTCTGCTCACATTCCCTTCAGTATTGGCTGCCTGTCTGCTCACACTCCACGCAGTATTATCTGTCTGTCTGCTCACACTCCCCTCAGTGCTGTCTGTTCACACTCCCCTCAGCGCTGTCTGTCTGCTTACTGTCCCCTCAGCACTGTCTGTCTGTCTGCTCACACTCACCTCAGTGCTGTCTGTCTGCATTCTCACACTCCCCTCAGTGCTACCTCTCTGTCTGTTCACATTCCCTTCAGTACTGTTTATGTGCTCACACTCCCCTCAGTGCTGGCTGTCTGTCTTCTCACACTCCCCTCAGCGCTGTCTGTCTGTCTGCTCACACTCCCCTCAGTGCTGTCTGTTCACACTCCCCTCAGCGCTGTCTGTCTGCTTCCACTCCCCTCTGTGCTGTCTGTCTGTCTGCCCACGCTCCCCTCAGTGCTTTCTGTCTGTCTTCTCAGACTCCCCTCAGTGCTACCTGTCTGTCTGCTCACATTCCCTTTAGTACTGGCTGTCTGCTCACAATCCCCTCTGTGTTATCTGTCTTTCTGCTCACACTCCCCTCAGTGCTGTCTGTTCACACTCCACTCAGCGCTGTCTGTCTGTTTACACACCCCTCAGTACAGTCTGTCTGTCTGCTCTATCACCCCTCAACGCTGTCTGTTCACTCTTCCTCAGCGCTGTCTATCTGCTCACACTCCCCTCAGTGCTATCTGTTCACAAACCCTTCAGTGCTGTCTGTCTGCTCACACTCCCCTCAGCGCTGCCTGTCTGTCTGCTCACGCTCCCCTCAGCGCTGTCTGTCTGTCTGATCAAGCTCTCCTCAGCGCTGTCTGTCTGTCTGCTCACGCTCCCCTCAGTGCTACCTGTCTGTCTGCTCACACTCCCCTCAGTGCTACCCGTCTGTCTGTTCACATTCCCTTCAGTACTGGCTGTCTGTCTGCTCACACTCCACTCAGTGTTATCTGTCTGTCTGCTCACACTCCCCTCAGTGCTGTCTGTTCACACTCCCCTCAGCGTTGTCTGTCTGCTTACACACCCCTCAGTGCTGTCTGTCTGTCTGCTCACGCTCACCTCAGTGCTGTCTGTCTGTCTTCTCACACTCCCCTCAGTGCTACCTGTCAGTCTGCTCACATTCCCTTCAGCACTGTCTATCTGCTCACACTCCCCTCAGTGCTGGCTGTCTGTCTGCTTACACACCCCTCAGTGCTGTCTGTCTGTCTGGTCTAACTCCCCTCAGCGCTGTCTGTTCACTCTCCCTCCGCACTATCTGTCTGCACACACTCCCCTCAGTGCTGTCTGTCTGTCTGCTCACATTCCCCTCAGTGCTGTCTGTCTGCCGGCTCACACGCCCCTCAGTGCTGGTTGGCTTTCGGCTCACTCTCCCATCAGCGCTGTCCGTCTGCTCACACTCCCCTCAGGACTGTCTGTCTGCTCACACTCTCCTCAGCACTGTCTCTGTGTATGCTCACAATCCTCTCTGCGCTGTCTGTCCGTCCGCTCACGCTCCCCTCAGCGCTGTCTGTCTGTCTGCTCACACTCCCCTCAGCACTGTCTGTCTGCTCACACTCCCCTCAGTGCTGTCTGTCTATCTGCTCACACTCCCCTCAGCGCTGTCCGTCTGTCTGCTCACGCTCCCCTCAGTGCTGTCTGTCTGTCTTCTCACACTCCCCTCAGTGCTACCTGTGTGTCTGCTCACATTCCCTTCAGTATTGGATGTCTGTCTGCTCAAACTCCACTCAGCGTTATCTGTCTGTCTGCTCACACTCCCCTCAGTGCTGTCTGTTCACACTCCCCTCAGCGCTGTCTGTCTGCTTGCACTCCCCTCAGCACTGTCTGTCTGCTCACACTCTCCTCAGCGCTGTCTGTCTGTCTGCTCACACTCCACTCAGTGTCATCTGTCTGTCTGCTCACACTCCCCTCAGTGCTGTCTGTTCACACTCACCTCAGCGTTGTCTGTCAGCTTACACACCCCTCAGTGCTGTCTGTCTGTCTGCTCACGCTCACCTCAGTGCTGTCTGTCTGTTTTCTCACAATCCACTCAGTGCTACCTGTCTGTCTGCTCACATTCCCTTCAGTACTGTCTATCTGCTTACACACCCCTCAGTGCTGTCTGTCTGCTCTAACTCCCCTCAGCGCTGTCTGTTCACTCTCCCTCAGCGCTGTCTGTCTGTTCACAAACCCCTCAGTGCTGTCTGTCTGCTCACACTCCCCTCAGTACTGTCTGTCTGTCTGCTCACATTCCCCTCAATGCTGGCTGTCTGCTCGCACTCCCCTCAGCACAACCTTTCTGGCTGCTCACATTCCCCTCAGCACTGTCTGTTTGCTCACACTCCCCTCAGTGCTGACTTGTCTGCCTGCTCATGCTCCCCTCACTGCTCTCTGCCTTCTCACACTTCCCTCAGCGCTGTCTGTCTGCTCACACTCCCCTCACTGCTGGCTGGCTTTCTGCTCACACTCCCCTCAGTGCTGTCTATCTGTCTGATCACAATCCCCTAACTTCTGACTGTCTGTCTGCTCACACTCCCCTCAGTGCTCGCTCGCTGTCTGCTCACACTCCCCTCAGTGCTAACTGTCTGTCTGCTCACAGCACACTCAGCGCTGTCTCTTTGTCTGCTCACAATCGCCTCGGAGCTGTCTGTCTGCTCACACTCTCCTTGGTGCTGTCTGTCTATCTGCTCACGCTCCCCTCACAGCTGCCTGTGTGTCTAATTCCAATCCCCGCAGTGCTGTCTGTCTGTCTGTTCACGCTCCCCTCAGTGGTGTATGTCCATCTGCATAGAATCCCTTCAGTGCTGTCTGCCTGTCTGCTCACACTCCCCTCAGTGCTGTCTGTCTGTCTGCTCACACTCGCCTCAGTGCTGACTGTCTGTCTGCTCACACTCCCCTCAGTGCTGTCTACCTGTCTGCTTACAATCCCCTTAGAGCAGCCTTTGTGTCTCCTCACACTCGCCTCAGTACTGTCAGTCTGTCTGCTCACACTCCCCTCAATGCTGGCTGGCTTTCAGCTCATGTTCCCCTCTGTGCTGTCTGTCTGTCTGCTCTCTCTCCCCTCAGCGCTGTCTGTCTGTTCACACTCCCCTAAGTGCTGATTGGCTTTCTGCTCACACTCCTCTGACTTCTGTCTGTCTGTCTGCTCATACTCCCCTCAGTGCTAACTGTCTGTCTGCTCACGCTCCCCTCACTGCTGTCTGTCTGCTGTCACTCCCCTCAGTGCTGTCTGCCTGCCTGCTTACAATCCCTTCAGCGCTGTCTGTCTGTCTGCTCACACTCCCCTCATTGCTGTCTGTCTGTCGGCTCACGCTCCCCTCAGTGCTAACAGTCTGGCTGTTCAGACTCCCCTCAGCGCTGTCTGTCTGCTCACACTCCCCTCAGCACTGTCTGTCTGTTTGCTCACACTCCCCTCAGTGCTGGCTGTCTGTCTGCTCGCACTTCCCTAGGTACTGGCTGTCTGTCTGCATACACTCCCCTGAGTGCTGTCTGTCTGCTCACACTCCCCTCAATGCTTCTGTCTGTCTGCTCACAGTCACCTCAGTGCTGTCTGTCTGTCTGCTCACACTCCCCTCAGCAGTTTCTGTCCCTCTGCTCACACTCCCCACAGCGCTTTCAGTCTGTCTGCTTTCAATCCCCTCGGTGCTGTCTGTCTATCTGCTCACACTTCCCGCAGTGCTGCCAGTCTGTTTGCTGTCACTCCCCTCAGGGCTGTGTGCCTGTCTGCTTACAATCCTCTGAGTACTGCCTGTCTGTCTGCTCACACTCCCCTCAGTGCTGTCTGTCTGTCTGCTCACACTCCCCTCAGTGCTACCTATCTGTCTGCTCACATTCCACTCACTACTGGCAGTCTGTCTGTTCACAGCCCCCTCAGTGTTATCTAACTGTCTGCTCACACTCCCCTCAGTGCTGTCTGTTTGATCACACTGCCCTTAGTGCTGGCTGTCTGTCTGCTCACACTCCCCTCAGCACAACCTTTCTGGCTGCTCACATTCCCCTCAGCACTGTCTGTTTGCTCACACTCCCCTCAGTGCTGACTTGTCTGCCTGCTCATGCTCCCCTCACTGCTCTCTGCCTTCTCACACTTCCCTCAGCGCTGTCTGTCTGCTCACACTCCCCTCACTGCTGGCTGGCTTTCTGCTCACACTCCCCTCAGTGCTGTCTATCTGTCTGATCACAATCCCCTAACTTCTGACTGTCTGTCTGCTCACACTCCCCTCAGTGCTCGCTCGCTGTCTGCTCACACTCCCCTCAGTGCTAACTGTCTGTCTGCTCACAGCACACTCAGCGCTGTCTCTTTGTCTGCTCACAATCGCCTCGGAGCTGTCTGTCTGCTCACACTCTCCTTGGTGCTGTCTGTCTATCTGCTCACGCTCCCCTCACAGCTGCCTGTGTGTCTAATTCCAATCCCCGCAGTGCTGTCTGTCTGTCTGTTCACGCTCCCCTCAGTGGTGTATGTCCATCTGCATAGAATCCCTTCAGTGCTGTCTGCCTGTCTGCTCACACTCCCCTCAGTGCTGTCTGTCTGTCTGCTCACACTCGCCTCAGTGCTGACTGTCTGTCTGCTCACACTCCCCTCAGTGCTGTCTACCTGTCTGCTTACAATCCCCTTAGAGCAGCCTTTGTGTCTCCTCACACTCGCCTCAGTACTGTCAGTCTGTCTGCTCACACTCCCCTCAATGCTGGCTGGCTTTCAGCTCATGTTCCCCTCTGTGCTGTCTGTCTGTCTGCTCTCTCTCCCCTCAGCGCTGTCTGTCTGTTCACACTCCCCTAAGTGCTGATTGGCTTTCTGCTCACACTCCTCTGACTTCTGTCTGTCTGTCTGCTCATACTCCCCTCAGTGCTAACTGTCTGTCTGCTCACGCTCCCCTCACTGCTGTCTGTCTGCTGTCACTCCCCTCAGTGCTGTCTGCCTGCCTGCTTACAATCCCTTCAGCGCTGTCTGTCTGTCTGCTCACACTCCCCTCATTGCTGTCTGTCTGTCGGCTCACGCTCCCCTCAGTGCTAACAGTCTGGCTGTTCAGACTCCCCTCAGCGCTGTCTGTCTGCTCACGCTCCCCTCAGTACTACCTGTCTGTCTGCTCACACTCCCCTCATTGCTGTCTGTCTGTCGGCTCACGCTCCCCTCAGTGCTAACAGTCTGGCTGTTCAGACTCCCCTCAGCGCTGTCTGTCTGCTCACACTCCCCTCAGTGCTACCTGTCTGTCTGCTCACATTCACTTCAGTACTGGCTGTCTGTCTGTTCACACTCCCCTCAGTGCTGTCTGTATGTCTGCTCACTCTCCGCTCAGTGCTGTCTGTCTGTCTGTTCACACTCCACTCAGCGCTGTCTGTCTGCTCACACTCCCCTCAGCACTATCTGTCTGTTTGCTCACACTCCCCTCAGTGCTGGCTGTCTGTCTGCTCGCACTTCCCTAGGTACTGGCTGTCTGTCTGCATACACTCCCCTGAGTGCTGTCTGTCTGCTCACACTCCCCTCAATGCTTCTGTCTGTCTGCTCACAGTCACCTCAGTGCTGTCTGTCTGTCTGCTCACACTCCCCTCAGCAGTTTCTGTCCCTCTGCTCACACTCCCCACAGCGCTTTCAGTCTGTCTGCTTTCAATCCCCTCGGTGCTGTCTGTCTATCTGCTCACACTTCCCGCAGTGCTGCCAGTCTGTTTGCTGTCACTCCCCTCAGGGCTGTGTGCCTGTCTGCTTACAATCCTCTGAGTACTGCCTGTCTGTCTGCTCACACTCCCCTCAGTGCTGTCTGTCTGTCTGCTCACACTCCCCTCAGTGCTACCTATCTGTCTGCTCACATTCCACTCACTACTGGCAGTCTGTCTGTTCACAGCCCCCTCAGTGTTATCTAACTGTCTGCTCACACTCCCCTCAGTGCTGTCTGTTTGATCACACTGCCCTTAGTGCTGGCTGTCTGTCTGCTCACACTCCCCTCAGCACAACCTTTCTGGCTGCTCACATTCCCCTCAGCACTGTCTGTTTGCTCACACTCCCCTCAGTGCTGACTTGTCTGCCTGCTCATGCTCCCCTCACTGCTCTCTGCCTTCTCACACTTCCCTCAGCGCTGTCTGTCTGCTCACACTCCCCTCACTGCTGGCTGGCTTTCTGCTCACACTCCCCTCAGTGCTGTCTATCTGTCTGATCACAATCCCCTAACTTCTGACTGTCTGTCTGCTCACACTCCCCTCAGTGCTCGCTCGCTGTCTGCTCACACTCCCCTCAGTGCTAACTGTCTGTCTGCTCACAGCACACTCAGCGCTGTCTCTTTGTCTGCTCACAATCGCCTCGGAGCTGTCTGTCTGCTCACACTCTCCTTGGTGCTGTCTGTCTATCTGCTCACGCTCCCCTCACAGCTGCCTGTGTGTCTAATTCCAATCCCCGCAGTGCTGTCTGTCTGTCTGTTCACGCTCCCCTCAGTGGTGTATGTCCATCTGCATAGAATCCCTTCAGTGCTGTCTGCCTGTCTGCTCACACTCCCCTCAGTGCTGTCTGTCTGTCTGCTCACACTCGCCTCAGTGCTGACTGTCTGTCTGCTCACACTCCCCTCAGTGCTGTCTACCTGTCTGCTTACAATCCCCTTAGAGCAGCCTTTGTGTCTCCTCACACTCGCCTCAGTACTGTCAGTCTGTCTGCTCACACTCCCCTCAATGCTGGCTGGCTTTCAGCTCATGTTCCCCTCTGTGCTGTCTGTCTGTCTGCTCTCTCTCCCCTCAGCGCTGTCTGTCTGTTCACACTCCCCTAAGTGCTGATTGGCTTTCTGCTCACACTCCTCTGACTTCTGTCTGTCTGTCTGCTCATACTCCCCTCAGTGCTAACTGTCTGTCTGCTCACGCTCCCCTCACTGCTGTCTGTCTGCTGTCACTCCCCTCAGTGCTGTCTGCCTGCCTGCTTACAATCCCTTCAGCGCTGTCTGTCTGTCTGCTCACACTCCCCTCATTGCTGTCTGTCTGTCGGCTCACGCTCCCCTCAGTGCTAACAGTCTGGCTGTTCAGACTCCCCTCAGCGCTGTCTGTCTGCTCACACTCCCCTCAGCACTGTCTGTCTGTTTGCTCACACTCCCCTCAGTGCTGGCTGTCTGTCTGCTCGCACTTCCCTAGGTACTGGCTGTCTGTCTGCATACACTCCCCTGAGTGCTGTCTGTCTGCTCACACTCCCCTCAATGCTTCTGTCTGTCTGCTCACAGTCACCTCAGTGCTGTCTGTCTGTCTGCTCACACTCCCCTCAGCAGTTTCTGTCCCTCTGCTCACACTCCCCACAGCGCTTTCAGTCTGTCTGCTTTCAATCCCCTCGGTGCTGTCTGTCTATCTGCTCACACTTCCCGCAGTGCTGCCAGTCTGTTTGCTGTCACTCCCCTCAGGGCTGTGTGCCTGTCTGCTTACAATCCTCTGAGTACTGCCTGTCTGTCTGCTCACACTCCCCTCATTGCTGTCTGTCTGTCGGCTCACGCTCCCCTCAGTGCTAACAGTCTGGCTGTTCAGACTCCCCTCAGCGCTGTCTGTCTGCTCACACTCCCCTCAGCACTGTCTGTCTGTTTGCTCACACTCCCCTCAGTGCTGGCTGTCTGTCTGCTCGCACTTCCCTAGGTACTGGCTGTCTGTCTGCATACACTCCCCTGAGTGCTGTCTGTCTGCTCACACTCCCCTCAATGCTTCTGTCTGTCTGCTCACAGTCACCTCAGTGCTGTCTGTCTGTCTGCTCACACTCCCCTCAGCAGTTTCTGTCCCTCTGCTCACACTCCCCACAGCGCTTTCAGTCTGTCTGCTTTCAATCCCCTCGGTGCTGTCTGTCTATCTGCTCACACTTCCCGCAGTGCTGCCAGTCTGTTTGCTGTCACTCCCCTCAGGGCTGTGTGCCTGTCTGCTTACAATCCTCTGAGTACTGCCTGTCTGTCTGCTCACACTCCCCTCAGTGCTGTCTGTCTGTCTGCTCACACTCCCCTCAGTGCTACCTATCTGTCTGCTCACATTCCACTCACTACTGGCAGTCTGTCTGTTCACAGCCCCCTCAGTGTTATCTAACTGTCTGCTCACACTCCCCTCAGTGCTGTCTGTTTGATCACACTGCCCTTAGTGCTGGCTGTCTGTCTGCTCACACTCCCCTCAGCACAACCTTTCTGGCTGCTCACATTCCCCTCAGCACTGTCTGTTTGCTCACACTCCCCTCAGTGCTGACTTGTCTGCCTGCTCATGCTCCCCTCACTGCTCTCTGCCTTCTCACACTTCCCTCAGCGCTGTCTGTCTGCTCACACTCCCCTCACTGCTGGCTGGCTTTCTGCTCACACTCCCCTCAGTGCTGTCTATCTGTCTGATCACAATCCCCTAACTTCTGACTGTCTGTCTGCTCACACTCCCCTCAGTGCTCGCTCGCTGTCTGCTCACACTCCCCTCAGTGCTAACTGTCTGTCTGCTCACAGCACACTCAGCGCTGTCTCTTTGTCTGCTCACAATCGCCTCGGAGCTGTCTGTCTGCTCACACTCTCCTTGGTGCTGTCTGTCTATCTGCTCACGCTCCCCTCACAGCTGCCTGTGTGTCTAATTCCAATCCCCGCAGTGCTGTCTGTCTGTCTGTTCACGCTCCCCTCAGTGGTGTATGTCCATCTGCATAGAATCCCTTCAGTGCTGTCTGCCTGTCTGCTCACACTCCCCTCAGTGCTGTCTGTCTGTCTGCTCACACTCGCCTCAGTGCTGACTGTCTGTCTGCTCACACTCCCCTCAGTGCTGTCTACCTGTCTGCTTACAATCCCCTTAGAGCAGCCTTTGTGTCTCCTCACACTCGCCTCAGTACTGTCAGTCTGTCTGCTCACACTCCCCTCAATGCTGGCTGGCTTTCAGCTCATGTTCCCCTCTGTGCTGTCTGTCTGTCTGCTCTCTCTCCCCTCAGCGCTGTCTGTCTGTTCACACTCCCCTAAGTGCTGATTGGCTTTCTGCTCACACTCCTCTGACTTCTGTCTGTCTGTCTGCTCATACTCCCCTCAGTGCTAACTGTCTGTCTGCTCACGCTCCCCTCACTGCTGTCTGTCTGCTGTCACTCCCCTCAGTGCTGTCTGCCTGCCTGCTTACAATCCCTTCAGCGCTGTCTGTCTGTCTGCTCACACTCCCCTCATTGCTGTCTGTCTGTCGGCTCACGCTCCCCTCAGTGCTAACAGTCTGGCTGTTCAGACTCCCCTCAGCGCTGTCTGTCTGCTCACGCTCCCCTCAGTACTACCTGTCTGTCTGCTCACACTCCCCTCATTGCTGTCTGTCTGTCGGCTCACGCTCCCCTCAGTGCTAACAGTCTGGCTGTTCAGACTCCCCTCAGCGCTGTCTGTCTGCTCACACTCCCCTCAGTGCTACCTGTCTGTCTGCTCACATTCACTTCAGTACTGGCTGTCTGTCTGTTCACACTCCCCTCAGTGCTGTCTGTATGTCTGCTCACTCTCCGCTCAGTGCTGTCTGTCTGTCTGTTCACACTCCACTCAGCGCTGTCTGTCTGCTCACACTCCCCTCAGCACTATCTGTCTGTTTGCTCACACTCCCCTCAGTGCTGGCTGTCTGTCTGCTCGCACTTCCCTAGGTACTGGCTGTCTGTCTGCATACACTCCCCTGAGTGCTGTCTGTCTGCTCACACTCCCCTCAATGCTTCTGTCTGTCTGCTCACAGTCACCTCAGTGCTGTCTGTCTGTCTGCTCACACTCCCCTCAGCAGTTTCTGTCCCTCTGCTCACACTCCCCACAGCGCTTTCAGTCTGTCTGCTTTCAATCCCCTCGGTGCTGTCTGTCTATCTGCTCACACTTCCCGCAGTGCTGCCAGTCTGTTTGCTGTCACTCCCCTCAGGGCTGTGTGCCTGTCTGCTTACAATCCTCTGAGTACTGCCTGTCTGTCTGCTCACACTCCCCTCAGTGCTGTCTGTCTGTCTGCTCACACTCCCCTCAGTGCTACCTATCTGTCTGCTCACATTCCACTCACTACTGGCAGTCTGTCTGTTCACAGCCCCCTCAGTGTTATCTAACTGTCTGCTCACACTCCCCTCAGTGCTGTCTGTTTGATCACACTGCCCTTAGTGCTGGCTGTCTGTCTGCTCACACTCCCCTCAGCACAACCTTTCTGGCTGCTCACATTCCCCTCAGCACTGTCTGTTTGCTCACACTCCCCTCAGTGCTGACTTGTCTGCCTGCTCATGCTCCCCTCACTGCTCTCTGCCTTCTCACACTTCCCTCAGCGCTGTCTGTCTGCTCACACTCCCCTCACTGCTGGCTGGCTTTCTGCTCACACTCCCCTCAGTGCTGTCTATCTGTCTGATCACAATCCCCTAACTTCTGACTGTCTGTCTGCTCACACTCCCCTCAGTGCTCGCTCGCTGTCTGCTCACACTCCCCTCAGTGCTAACTGTCTGTCTGCTCACAGCACACTCAGCGCTGTCTCTTTGTCTGCTCACAATCGCCTCGGAGCTGTCTGTCTGCTCACACTCTCCTTGGTGCTGTCTGTCTATCTGCTCACGCTCCCCTCACAGCTGCCTGTGTGTCTAATTCCAATCCCCGCAGTGCTGTCTGTCTGTCTGTTCACGCTCCCCTCAGTGGTGTATGTCCATCTGCATAGAATCCCTTCAGTGCTGTCTGCCTGTCTGCTCACACTCCCCTCAGTGCTGTCTGTCTGTCTGCTCACACTCGCCTCAGTGCTGACTGTCTGTCTGCTCACACTCCCCTCAGTGCTGTCTACCTGTCTGCTTACAATCCCCTTAGAGCAGCCTTTGTGTCTCCTCACACTCGCCTCAGTACTGTCAGTCTGTCTGCTCACACTCCCCTCAATGCTGGCTGGCTTTCAGCTCATGTTCCCCTCTGTGCTGTCTGTCTGTCTGCTCTCTCTCCCCTCAGCGCTGTCTGTCTGTTCACACTCCCCTAAGTGCTGATTGGCTTTCTGCTCACACTCCTCTGACTTCTGTCTGTCTGTCTGCTCATACTCCCCTCAGTGCTAACTGTCTGTCTGCTCACGCTCCCCTCACTGCTGTCTGTCTGCTGTCACTCCCCTCAGTGCTGTCTGCCTGCCTGCTTACAATCCCTTCAGCGCTGTCTGTCTGTCTGCTCACACTCCCCTCATTGCTGTCTGTCTGTCGGCTCACGCTCCCCTCAGTGCTAACAGTCTGGCTGTTCAGACTCCCCTCAGCGCTGTCTGTCTGCTCACACTCCCCTCAGCACTGTCTGTCTGTTTGCTCACACTCCCCTCAGTGCTGGCTGTCTGTCTGCTCGCACTTCCCTAGGTACTGGCTGTCTGTCTGCATACACTCCCCTGAGTGCTGTCTGTCTGCTCACACTCCCCTCAATGCTTCTGTCTGTCTGCTCACAGTCACCTCAGTGCTGTCTGTCTGTCTGCTCACACTCCCCTCAGCAGTTTCTGTCCCTCTGCTCACACTCCCCACAGCGCTTTCAGTCTGTCTGCTTTCAATCCCCTCGGTGCTGTCTGTCTATCTGCTCACACTTCCCGCAGTGCTGCCAGTCTGTTTGCTGTCACTCCCCTCAGGGCTGTGTGCCTGTCTGCTTACAATCCTCTGAGTACTGCCTGTCTGTCTGCTCACACTCCCCTCAGTGCTGTCTGTCTGTCTGCTCACACTCCCCTCAGTGCTACCTATCTGTCTGCTCACATTCCACTCACTACTGGCAGTCTGTCTGTTCACAGCCCCCTCAGTGTTATCTAACTGTCTGCTCACACTCCCCTCAGTGCTGTCTGTTTGATCACACTGCCCTTAGTGCTGGCTGTCTGTCTGCTCACACTCCCCTCAGCACAACCTTTCTGGCTGCTCACATTCCCCTCAGCACTGTCTGTTTGCTCACACTCCCCTCAGTGCTGACTTGTCTGCCTGCTCATGCTCCCCTCACTGCTCTCTGCCTTCTCACACTTCCCTCAGCGC